>NW_024870813.1:467500-2977500 GCF_019054845.1 Dipodomys spectabilis | reverse complement strand
ATTCTGGCAGTGGCAAGATGTAAGAAAGACCTTAGAAGTCAGAAAAGGGGATGGGTATGGGAATAACTTCTCTTCGAGGCATTTTAACATCATCCCATAATGACCACTCTACACAGAGAAGAGCTAATCTAACAGTCTAGAGAATCCATACATGCCCCCAAATCTTACAAGTGAATCAACTAACTGTCCTCAACCGCTTCACTGGAAGCTGGCCAGCTCTACTCTGAGCTCTATTCCTTATGAGGAAAATATCCCAAGCCTGGCATTAGTGTGCCACTGCCTTTGCTTTCATTCTGCTGCCTCGGCCTGTTGTTTTACAGCCAGAATAAATCAAGAGTAGCCACCTGGGTCCAGGGATTGTTGGAAGTTCAGCTCACAATGAAAATGGAACAAACCCCAAACCACAAGCATGCTGGTAGCCTAGACCTGTAGACATCTTTGGGGCCTGGGGAGTCAGGGCACCCTTCCAAGCTTTCTAAGAGGGCCAGGGGTTAAGAATAACAAATAATGTTAATCGCTGTTTAGTCCTTCTCCACTTAATCCCCTGAAAGCCCCAGACAATAAAGTGCTGCTTATTTGGGGTTGATGTGGGAGAAAAACTTAATGAATCTGTGTTTGTTCTCCTTCATCTTTTCCTAGAACTCAACCCTTATCCAATCATATCATTGCATTAAAAAATAAACACAAAAGATTTTTTTTTGTGTCTACTAAATACTGTTTTACAAAATTACTCTGAGGGCTGACAAACACAAAATATATATTCTACTTAGATATATTGTATATATTTACATATAATATATATGTAATGTATAATATGTAAGATGTAGCATAATTTATGTATTTATTTTTATTTATAATATATGAGATACATAAGATACATAATATTTAATGAATATATGATATAGTATATAATTAATACATGTATATTCTATTTTAACAACAGAATCAGTCTATTCTGTTGTTCTGAGGTACTTTTTTTTGTCCTGTCATCTACTGTATGACATCTACAATATTATTCCTATTTTTCTAAGAAACACTCCTTAAGCATCAAAAGCTACCTAAATATGAAAAGACCATGCTGTCTATTCTTAGATTCAACAGAGTAACAGACCCTACATGACATGTAGATTCTAATGAAACCAGTGAGTATAAAATATTGAGAAGAAAATGGACTACCTACTTAGAAACTGTTCATACATCAAGCCTGACAAGTTATGGGAAAAGAACACAGGATATAAAAGGCTTGTTCAGATGTATAGCCCTCAGAAGAACACAGTAGTTTAATGTATCATGAATACGAACAACAAAAGTATATATATATATATATATATATACACACACACACACATATGTGTATATATATAATTAGAAAGAGTTGATTGCAAAATGCCCATCTTTTAGTAGTCAAAAAATTGTTAATGTAAAATACTTGTATAAGCCATTTGGAAGCTGTTAAGTAACATGGAAATTTATGATAATAGAACTGGAAGCGGGCCAGTATATGGTCTTATTGACATGATTGTTCATTGTCGGTGAAGTTGGAAGTAGGAAAAAGTCTTTTGGGAAGCATTGTGGGAATAGTTAGAGATCTAAATATATTCATGTTGCTTAACTCTACCATTTTAGGCTCTATGACTTTTCTCTAAGGTGATCATTCCAGGACAGAGCTGCACAGGTGCATAGATAAGTTTGTTACAAAAGTGAGGAAACTGAAGATGTTCTTTCAGTCATTGTCACATTTCTCTCTCAACTGCCTGGTGGCCTTGGGTTAGTGAATGGGTTTACTAATAACCTATGTATGTCTCGTATGTGTGTGTGTGTGTGTGTGTGTGTGTGTGTGTGTGTGTGTGTGTGTGTGTGTGTGTGTGTGTTTTAGTGATGGAACTATTCTTTGAAGATTAAATGATTTAACAAGTGTCGAACAATTGAATAGTTTTGAAATGTCTGGTGTACTATAAACTCTTCATTGTGTGTGTACGTATGTGTGTGTGTGTATGATATATGTGATAGAATTATAGAAAAATGTTTTAGGGCTGGGAAGGTGGCTCAGTGGTAGAGCACTTGCCTTGCATGTCTAAGGCCCTGAGTTCAATTCCTCAGCACCACATCACATAAGCAAAAAGAAAAAAGCCGGAAGTGGCGCTGTGGCTCAAGTGGTAGAATGCTAGCCTTGAGCTGAAGAGCTGAGGGACAGTGCCCAGGCCCAGAGTTCAGGTTCCATGAAGGAACCCCCTCCCCCCAAAAAAAGAAAAAAGAAAAATGTTTTAAAGATAATCAACTTCACTATCAACCCTTTGGAGGTTTGCTTAAAGATTCTATCTATGGCTCTAATGTACTCATTGCCTTACTCATGTAACTGTAACCTCCCTGTACACCAACTTTACAATAAAATAAAATTTAAAAAGTGCAAAACCATAACGAAAGTAATTCCTTTTGAATATTGCCCTTTGGCTTTGATTGATTTGGTGTCCCAAACCAGGTACACCTGAATGAGGTCATTTGGGATATCTGGGTGTGAGAGGAGGGTCTAGGTGCTGAGGTAGCAGAGGGCAAGCCACAGCCCTGTGCCCAAAGCTTGACTGCTCAGTCCTTCCAGGCTACTTCGCCTGGGCTATGGGGTGTCACATGATCCCTTTTGGACAGATCACCTTTGGGAGAGTCTTTGTTTTTCTTATCATTTCCTCCTTTGTTTCTTCATTTTTATGAATGGCTGTGATGCTATTTTCCTAACAAAATGATTACAGTACAGTTGGTCCACAAAACTACCCTTATTTAATGTATGTAATATGATAAGCTTAGACATAGGCATACACCCATGAACACCACTACAATTATGGTGATAAATAGATCCAGAATTTGTGAAAGCTTCCTCCTACTCTTCTGTTTGTTTGCCTTATTATGGTAAGAACCAGAGGGAGAAATAAGGAGTTATTCAAAAGAGTTCTGATTACATAAGATGGGTAAATTCTATAAGCCAAAAACATAACAAACCCAACTAAACAAAACTCCTGTATGGCATAGTGTCTTCAGGTAACAATACTGCATTGCAGGTTTAAATTACTTGAGGACCTGCTATTATTAGAACCAGAGTCAAAAATCTGTAAGTCTCATCCTGAGAATTAATTGGGCCATTACACCTGATTTACTGAAAGTTCAGCATGGCTTTTTGTTTGGAGGGATGTGTTCTCTTCCAAATGAATGCCAAGGTTGAAGAATTGTTTTATAAGAGTAAAAAAGAGCAACGGTGGGACAAGGATGAACCAACTCAGCAGTGATATCCACTATGTTGGGAATGAACTATACAATTTGGTGGTGAGGGGAAAAACTGGGAGAAAATGAGGGAGAGGATGACACTGATCAGAGAGAAATATACTCACTTATGTAACTGACTTATGTAACTGTAACCCCTTTGTACATCGATTTTACAATAAAATAAAGTACAAATAAGATGATAAAACATAGAGCAATTAAGGTAAAGTTTGACTGGAATTGTTGTTAACATTGGTAATCCTTTAGAAAGTTATGGTCCAGTGCTGGCCGGTTAGGTAGCTAGGCACCTGGACCAGGTACTTCCTTATCTGTGGAAATGATATAATAAAAACACCTTCCCCTAGGAGTATTGTAAGACATACAACTGTAAGGAAAATAATGTTATTTCCCGGTACAGCGTAAGTATTTAATAAATTTCCCACTTGTGTTGTAAACAGTCAACAATAAATTTAAATATGCAGGTGCCAGACAGAAAGCTGGGAGCTGAGGAGCAGTAGGGTGGCTGTTAGAGGTGAAGCACACAATGAACTAGATTGTTAATTTCAAGGGTCTTAAGGGATCAGACTGTCTCAGGATTTCCTGCAGTCCAATCTCCTGACAAAAGCAGTTATTTCTTTGTCAGCTCCTCTGTTTTGATGGACAGTTGTGGCTCTTGGCTCATCAGTCCATTCAGCATCACTAATTTCTTAGAAAAGCATGTTTTGCATTGAGGCTAATGAGGTGACATCGAGTGAACAGCCTGACAGATGAGGGATACATGATGGCTTGCCCATAAGTGAGCAGCTCCAGATTAAGCTGTAACTAGTGAGAACATTGGCCTCGGTCCTATGGAATACTGAACTTGTTATTTTTGATCAGCAAGTTTCTTCTGGAATCACCTTTGGCCAGACCTGGGTGATTTTTCTCAATCTACTACAGCATTGAGGATAAGGTGAAAAACTTCAACAACGCTTGTTTGATGGTTAAGAGGAATATACGCATATTTCAATGTGGCTTTCAATTGTGGAGTCTCTGGGTCATAGACTGAATTGGAAATCTATGAAATGCTGTTGCACAAGATGGTCAAGGAAAAGAAAATAGCTAAGTGTGTGGAGCCAGAAATTGTAAATGAAACATAGGCTCCAGCCAAGGCCAAATTGAGGCTAGGCTTCAGACTTTAGGCTGGGTCTGTTCTTTCTTTTACCCCTGAGATAATTTTGCATCACAGTAAATATGGTGTAGTGGAAGGCTTTGTGTTTATGGGTTTATGTGTTAGGAACAAGTTTAGTGACTCCAACAGGATTGACTGGATTGTTTTGATTACTCATTTATCTGAGATTTGAATGTCATCTTTTGGATGGATGCTATTATAGGATCTAGGGAAACAATGAGGACAAAGCCCAGACCAGGTTTTCAGGAGGAGAGCATTCGACTTAAAAAGATGCACAAGTAACTTCTGGCAAATACAAAGATTGCAATTATGAAGAAAAAGTAGGGGAGTACAGAATGTGGAAGAGCTACTTCAGGTGGGTTGCTTGGGGTTATATTTGGGCAGATGGCTAAATGAAGTAAAGAAGTAAGACATGATATCAAGGTGAACATGGAGTTTAGGAAATCTGGTTAGGACACTTCTTACCACTTCTTCTAGCTCTCTAGATCAGGTCCCCATTGTGGCCAGAGTATTTCTTTTTTTCTTTCTTTCTTTTTTTTTTTTTTTTTGGTCCGGTTGTGGGGCCTGAATTCTGGGCCTGGGCGCTGTCCCTCAGCTCTTCAGCTCAAGGCTAGCGCTCTACCACTTGAGCCACAGTGCCACTTCCTGTTTCTTTTTCTTGCTTATGTGGTGCTGAGGAATCAAACCCAGGGCCTCATACATGCAAGGCAAGCGCTCTACCACTAAGCCACCTTCCCAGCCCAATGGCCAGAATATTTTTTAAAGCTCTGAGTCATATAGTGCATTTAGTGCTGAAAATTTGGAATGACTCCCTATTTCATTCACGGTCAAATTCCAAGTTCCTTATGCTGGCTCACAGGGGATGACAAGAGTTGTACTGTTTCCCTGTGTGTCTGTGGAAAAGGATCCATGCATTCTATGACTCGGGAATGAGTACTTCCCCCCTTGCCATCATAAACATGGGGAAACAGACTTCTGTCACTTCCATTTCTACTTCTCAACCCACGGTGGACTCTTGGCAGAATGAAGTAGGCTGGAGACAATGGAAACTGAAATGACAGCTGAAGACTGAGCAGGATTTCTATGTCACCATCAATCTCCTTCCTAGAAAACAAGAAGAGACTGTAAGTGGCCACAGCTCAAACCTGTTCTATTATCCAGGTGAACTAAACCCTATAGCTCAAATATTAATATTTTAAAACAGTACAGTGTGTTTGAGGCACCTACAGGGGTCTGGGGAGTCATTAAACTGGGTCTGAGATCCGCTAGGATTTAGAAATCTTCCCATCTTAAGGTCTGGGAAAGGAGGAGGAAATCATGGAGGATGACACAGAATGTTTTGGACTTGTAGCCTGAAGCAGTATACATTACTTACCTAATTCTTCTTTCTTAGCTAGTTGCCATCTAATTTTCATGGTCACCATTGTATAGATAAGTGGTTTGCAATATGTGATCTAGCATCCCTGGGTGTCTCTTGAACCATTTAATGGGTCCACAACTTCAAAAAACTTTTAAAATTTTCATAATAAAACTAAGAAATAATTTTTCTTTTTTACTTTTACTCTCTTACAAGTATACAGTGGAGTTGTATAGAAGCCATATGATGAATGATAATACCATTTGTCCTGGTATCTAATGAAATAGGTGAGTCTATGTTCTTTTTCATTGTTTCAGTTCTAATTTCACATATATTAAATATATATATATATATATATAAACACCTTTGTTTAAAGCTTCAATAAGTTGTAAATATGGACTGGTGTCCTGGAAGCTTATTTTTTGTATTCTCATTATCAGTACTAATAACTTGATATGACATTGTGGCCTTGGGTAGTTCTGAACCAATATGCTTAGCAATTATCTGGTATGTTCCAAAAAAGAATAGGCATTCCCTTTCTGTTTGTGATTCCTGGAACACACGGACAATTCTGTACTTAATCCTCAGCTTCTTGCACTAACTTTGGACCCATCTCTTAGGCCTATAAATGTTGACCAAATATAAATGTTCAGTCATCACATCCCATGTTCTACTCATCTCCTTTAAGCCTATAGTTTTAATCACTATCTACCATCTGAAAACTCAAACATTTTGTGTACAACTCTGAATCTTTTTCTGAACTCTAGACTTGAATGTTAAATTCAGCAACCTGCTACAAATTCCTGTTTGCATACTTAACAAATTACTCAAAATCAATATTTACAAAACAGAGCTCATGATTTCTTCCATAGCTTCTTCTCTATCAAACATCTTCACCTCAATAAAAGAATATAGATTGCTAAATATCCTCAAGTCAAAAATCTTTAGCTTCTTCATTGCAGAATCTATTTGCTAATACATTCAATTTGCTAATAAATTATTCTGGTTATATCACTAGAGAAACATTTTCCTGCTTCCCTTACATTTGCTGATGCCAGTTTGAATTTAACTATCTTTCTCTTGTCTGGAATTTGAGATGGCTTGATAACTGATTTCTTCAAATACTGCTTCTTGACTTCAAGTTTCTAGGTAGCTAATCAGTCTTTTTCCAGAAGCCTCTGAAAAAAGGAAATCCTATTTTCAATGGGATGCAGTTTTTAGCTAGGTAGCCCCCTTCTTCAGGGGGACCTAGACCCCCAGGTTTTATGTGAAGGAGATTTACATTAAACTTTCATCTCTCATGACCAGATGGATTCATCCCTGATACTTTTTCAATTAGCTGATCTTAATGAATCAATGTTTACTTAGTATGACTACAGTCTAGAAATTGTGCATCTTTTAGAGCAAAGTTTAATATCGAGACTGAAAACATGCAGTATACAAAATAGTTATTATTTCAGCACTAACTTTGGAAGGAGGGACTGACTGTATCTAGTAGCCTAGCAAGTTAGTACCAGAGGTACTAGAATCTTCGGAGAGAGGACTGGAGACAAGACAGGGCAAGTCATATGATTCTAGCATAGTGATATCCCATCTTCCCTGTGCTCATTCACATGCCCTATCACATGAATTTTCCTATTTCATCTGACCCAAATCCATGAGTACTTTCCAGTCTTATTTTATTCTGAGGTATAAATAGAAGTAGTGATTCCTAATATCTAGGAATCTGGTCAGGTAGGCAAAGTAGCACTAAGAAAGACATATATGGAATGAATGATTCAATTTATTTCTGGGGGCACTGAAACAGAACCCATCTAAAAGTAAAGGAAAAGAAAAAAGCAAGACATACTAGGACATGGTGATAAAGTAGGAAACTAACATGGACTCTCAAACAAAGGGAAGAAGAAAGTGGATAAGATGACTGGAACAAGGGAGAAATATGGCACAAGTTTCAAAGCAACATCTAGACTCAGAATGGTGGTCATACGTATGCAGACTTCACGATGAAACCCGTCTGTCCTTTAATAGTCTTACTCATTCAAATTCTAGGGGACAATTAGGTAGAGAATGGGTCTACAGTTGTTGCCTTTGCTGTTTTAAATGTCACTCTTCGGTAAGCAACAGAGAGAACAGGAGCCAAGAAAGAAAGCCTTCTCATTTTGCTTGTCTTGGTACACATTTCCTCATCCATTGCTTAACAGCTTGTTAGGGGTGAACTATTAACCCCATTTTAAGGAGGAAATTGCAATTCAATGATGTCAATCCAATCAATTGGATCACACAACAAGCGAGCTATAGAGAGCCAAGGATTTACATGTGATTTTTAGGTGCCATAGTCCATGTTCTTAACTATAGCACTACGCTGTCAACCATGAGTCCTGGGGTTAGAGGACCCCTCAATGACAAGAGAGTGTACAGCCTGCAGTAGTCAGGGATCAGTTGCTTTCATCTGTGTCAGTAGCATCTGATCTTGCAGGTGTTTTATGAAAATGCACTGAAGTAAATTGGACTAATCTCATGTTATCGTTCAAATAATGAAATGTGCATAGGAGCAATTCCAGTCTCTGATATTTTGAACATGGGCAATAGAAGTTGGTGTCAACACTTTTATCAGTTAATTTTGATTCCATGGAAACTCTGCATCCACTATTTTTCTGCCTATTTTACTTTATGTATTTCCAAACATTAGCGATCAAGCCACATAACTCAGATGGTCTGGCTGACTTTCTTTTCTGGAAATATCCCAGCCTTGTTGACACTATAACTAATATGTCTCTGAACATTCAAGTCCATTGCCATGGTGACTAAACCACATCCACATATCCATTCTGCTGGGCGATCCTTCTCACACAGGGGCTTATAGCCACTTTTCTGGCTTTCCTGGAGGACTCTACCTCATTTTCTTCTCTTCACCTATTGACTCTCTTTGCTCCAAAGAGCAAGAAGGCTCTTTTCTTCAAATGCCAACCCTCTATGTATGGTTCCCCAAATGTGGTCCTCAGATAAAAAGTATCAGCATTCCATGTGAAGTGCATAAATAAATAAATAAATACATTTCAGCCCAACTCAAGATTATTGAGTGAGAAATTCTGAGGGTAAAACCCAATATTCTGTTTTAACAAGCCCTTAGGGTAATTCTGATACATATTAAAGTTTGAGATCCACTGTTTTAAACCCTGGGAGAAGCTCAGCATTACAAAGTTTATAATAAAAGAGAAGGCTAGTATTCAACTTCTTCATCCATTTCTCTTTTCAGCCATGGTCACCATCCAGCAATGACACTTCCTTCAGCTCTCAGAAGTTTTCAGACTCAGTATTTGTTCTCGATGTTCCAAAAGTGAAATGAATGCTTTCCATTATTAAGTGAATTCTGATGTATTTTTCATTCTATTGATAGCTACAGAAGAGAGCGACTAAAGAGATAAGCAGGGTATATATAATTAGTCTTTTCTGGTGGTTGGGCAGTAATGGGGCTCAAACTCAAGATCTCACAATAGCAAAGACAGGTGCTCTGCCATTTGATCCACTCTCTCATCCCTCTTTGCTTTACTTTTTCCTGATAGGATCTCACTATTTATTATTTATTTAATCCAGGGTCACTCTCAGGCTGTGGTCCTCCCATCTACACCTCCAGTGTAGTTCATGCTGTAGATATACACCATCATTCACAGCTTGTTCATTGAAATAGAGTCTTGCTAACTTTATGCTCTGATTGGCCTTGAACTGTGATTTTCCTAACAGCTCTTCCTTTGGAGGTGCTAGGCTTCCAAATATGAGCAAACTGCACCTGGCAAAGAATTAGTTTTGATGGTAGCAGGACTAAGTATAGCTCTGAGGAAGTGAGGAGAGAAATGGCTCAGATTGGGTTGGAACCAGTTCTCTTGCCTAGGGACGTTCAAATGAAGCTATATCCCCAGTTAATGCTTATCTGGTTCTGAGCTATACCCACATAGGGTGGCAAGAAGCAATGCCATTTGGAGCAGTGATAGATCAGAGAAGATCAGGGAAGACCATTTCTGACAATAGGACCCCAGGAAGGGCAGCAAGCTGTGGAAATAGATGTGGCTATGCTAGGATGAGGGAAGGAATAGCTGCTGAGGTTAAAGATGGGGAGAGTGTCTCCAAAGAGAGGTATATAGCACCTATGACCAGGTAGGACCAACTTTGCCCTGCTGTATCCTGAAATGGGTATCGTAAAGAGCAGTCGCAAAGCCTCTAGCTTCTTGTTAGGTCTGTTTGGGGCAGGAATAGCAGAAGTAGAGCCAGGAAGTAAGATTTCTGTGCAAGGAAGAAGAAAGCTATTAGAATTCTAGCACTAAAAAGTGATTGTTTCAAAAGATACAATAGATTTAAGTACTACCAAAGGGAAGATGCACCGTGACCTCCTCTTTGTAGTTCTAACATACCTTCTTTCCCCCACCCCCACTCTCATATTTTGTGAGTCTCAGGTCTAGTTAGTGTCTGCAAATTGCTGTAGTATGAAGTGCCTCGTGTCAGGCTGAGGTTTCCGTAGAAACAAATAGAGACCTTCTTTTCTGAATCTTGCAGGGAGTATTTCTGGCAATTTATCAGAAACAGCAGTACGTTCTTTTGGGCAAGGTATTTGCACTCCTTGGAGGAAAAACATGATAAACAAAATATTATCCTAGAACAGAGCTGTTGTGTTTTATTTTTCTCATTTATTTCTTTTTTTTCCCCATCATGTTGGACTCTGCAATACACCTTTCTTCAGCATCTCCAGTGGAAATCAGTTAGATTTTTGGCTATTTTCCATCTACTGCTGAAGCTGTCCAGCCTCCACCATGTTTAGTGCAGAGAGGAGACAGTACAGGAAGAAGTAAAGATAATCATCTGTTGTAACAAATTAAGAGTGCAATGAATAATGGGATCATGTAAGAACTGGAGATTTGGCTCTTACAATTTTGGTAGTTTGGGGTCAGATTTGTAATGCTGTCCATGCCACAAAACCTTGAGGTAATTCTTTTTTATATATATTTTATTGTAAAAATACTGTACAGAGGGGTTACAGTTATATGAGCAATGTCATGAGTACATTTCCTATCAAACATTGTAACCCCCTCCTTTGTTTTTCCCCTATCCTCCCTTCCCTCCTACCTACCCAACTACATTCCCCACTCTCCCCTTCTCCTCCTGCCTAAATTGTAAAGTTTGTTTTTCAACATAGTGTATTGTACATATCATTGTCACAATGGGTCAACCTGTATCCCTATTTAAGCATTTTGTTTTTTTCCTTCCCCTCCCCAAGCTAGAGAAGTGTATATACAAGATGCAGGGCACCAACATCAAATACAGTGAAAGCAGAGGTTATACTGTGGGAGAGGAACATACTTTGAAACCAAAAAATCACATGGTGCATTATAAATATGTTACGAACAACAGCAAGAAAGAAAAAAAATCACTTGTGTCCCTATCTTGAGGTTCATTTTGCTTAACATCATCTTTTTTTTTTTTTCTTTTGGGTCCGGTCATGGGGCCTGAACTCTGGGCCTGGGCGCTGTCCCTCAGCTCTTCAGCTCAAAGCTAGCACTCGACCACTTGAACCACAACGCCACTTCTGGCTTTTTTCTTTTTGCTTATGTGGTGTGGTGTTGAGGAATCGAACCCATTGCCTCATGAATGCAAGGCAAGCGCTCTACCACTGAGCCACCTTCCCAGCCCCTAACATCATATTTTCTGGTCATATGTACATAGCTTTTGACCTTTTCTGCTTGTCCCAGACATATACTAGTTATTGCAAATAAGGGAAACCATAGGACCTATGTTTCTTTGGACCTGGCTTACTTCACTTAATATATTTTTTCCAAGTCTTTCCATTTCCTAACAAATGGGGCGATGTCATTCACCTTGAGGTAATTCTTAATCACTGTATCTATACAATGGTTACAGCTCTGGCCTGAAAATAGCTGAAATTCAGAGACAAAGGAAGGATCAAAGGTTATCCATCTAAAGTTCCTAATGACCATGCCAGAAGGTTTTACAGAGGGGATACTAAATTAGAATTGAGATCAGTAATCATATTAGGAGCATATGTTAATAGAAACATGTATGAAGTCAGCAAATAATCTTAACTTCACTTGCTCTTATGCCCAATCGCTTTTGCCTCTTGGAGAGACTGTGGCCATCTGGATATGATGAAGGAGAGACATATTGTGATCTAAGCAGTATTGTTTGGTAGAAGTACCCAGAAGAATTAGGAGCCCATCCACGATGTTGGTTTTATTTTCCCCTATAACTCACAGGTGACTTTGGAGATTATAGGAGGTCCCCAGGCCTGTGGTTGGTAATGATCATTTCTCAAAGGCCACAAAGGAACAGTGTCTCCCAGTAACTAGTGAGGATGATGAGTTTGGGCTTGCTTTCTTGATATCATCTGATGATGTTGTGTGGTAGATATCATTTTGAGGATGTGATGAGTGGACCTTGAAAGATATTTTGAAATACGTTGCAGCGTGGAGAAGCAGCTTAACTGTCATAACCACTTGTAAAGACAATGGAGTTTCCCCATGTGGGTTTTGGATGTTACCTTGCCTGGAGCTATGTTTATAGAAGGTTCTACATGGGGAGTTGAACTACCTAAGAATGTGGACACAAAGCAGTTCTTTGTCATCCTTAGATTATCCTAGAGATTTCTACCACCACAGCCAGTAAGGAGAAATCACAGTTCTGCTGACACAGTGAGAACACAATGCTTAAATAAGAAAGACTGTGTTTGTACATCATTTTCCAGAGAGTGGTGTTCTGATGGTTTTAAAACAGTTTTAACACTATTACGAAGAATGAAATGGTCATTTTTAAGAAAATGGCTGGAACTGGAGGTCGTTATGTTGATTGAGATAAGTCAAGCTCAAAAAAAAGCCAGACATCACATTCATATGTGGAATTTAAGTCTAAAAGGATGAAAAATATAAAGAATAATGATACTTGAATATAAAAGGGGTACTGTGGGGATATAACAATGGGAGTAGGACCACAAAAAAGAGGATGTTGGGGGTGATATATTGCCCCCATGGGTAATATATGGGTAATACCCAGGGTCATGAGAGCCATATGTTTTTGCTTTGTTTTGTTGAATATTCACTCTCACCCCAACATGTCATATAGTAATAAGTATGACTATCTTTAGGCTGCCATTGTTGTAAAGAAACTCAGTCTTGAGAACCAGAGAAGCCACCACTTAAGAGGCTAAATTATGAGTCTTTATTGTAGAGCCAGAGGACTTTTGATGGACTCTTGTTTCACAGACCAGCAGCCCTTAATGCAGCTAACAAAAACATACATGCCAAAACCACACAAGGTGTGTGGAATCAAACCTAACAAAAGTGTTCTATGTGAGCAAAGCAAACCAGATGAGGACATTTAAATCTAATAGAAAAGCAAACCATCTAGGGAAACAATCAGGCACAATCAAGGGCTAATGATCTGGGAGAAGCATAGACTCAGTCTCCTTATTTCACCATGATAGAGAGGTCACGTGTAAATCTGACTGTTGGAGTCAGACTTCTAGACCTGTGAGTAAATATGTGCAGTTGAGAATATCTAAGCATTTAAGTCAATCCTACCCATTCCACTCTTCTAGCTAGGCCCTCAGATATTGTAGAGCAGAGGAAAGCCATTTCTGCTTAGCCAGAACCAAATTTCTGACCCACAGAAGTTGAGAGAATAATAGTCTTTCTTTTGTGCCGCTAAACTTTAAGGTAGGTTGTTGTGTAGCTTATAATCAGAATAGTGGGAAAGTGGATCTGCGGGAATAGCTAGCTAGCTACATATTGTATAATTTTTTTCTCTCTCTGTATGTGTGTGTGTGTGTATGAGAGAGAGATAGAGAAATAAAGAGAGAGAGGGAGAGAGAGCCCGTAGTAGGGCTTGAACTCTAGAGTTCACACTCTTGCTTTACTTTTACACTCAAAGTTGGTGCTTGAGCCAGACCTCCACTTTTGACTTTTTGCTGGTTTATTGAAGATAAGAATCTCTCAACTTATCTGCCCAGTATGGATGTAAACCTGGATCATCATATCTCTACTTTCTGAATAGCTTGGGTTTCAGCTGTAAGTCACTAGCATCTGGCTGTATGATTCTTGGTTAACACAAGTCATTTATATCACTTAGAATGAGGTGGAATAAATGGTGGTGTCATCAGAAGTAAGTGCCTTCACTTGGAAACAGCTATGTGTCACTTAGTGGGAATATCCCCCAGGCATTAGCAGGTGGAGAACTGTCACCTAGATAGTAATCACCTGGACAGTAACTTGCCAATTTGTTCTAGGAGAATCATGTATCTATTAGCATTCATGGCCTCATGGAGATCATCAAGCTGTCTAATTCCCACTGTGTGTCTGTTGGCAGTGATAGTTGGTATATTAATCATTGTCCATTAGGGAAAACTAGAAAGGCACATTTTATAGAGCGCATTTATATAAGTTATGGAGGTTGCAAGAATTCTTACTGCTGCAAAACATGTTGTTTCCCCCAACATTTGGCAACTTAATACAAATAATTCTTTGATCTCATAGGTCTAGTAACAAGGATACAAAAGAAGAAAAGTGTCTCCAGAGCTGCTGTGGTGACTTGGGGCAAGGACCTTTCTAATGTTCTCTTGTAGTGATCACTCTTGAGCTTTTCTATGCTGCTTCTACGGCCACTATTATATCAATGCTCCAGCTGCTGAAAGGAAAAGTTGACAGCCAATGGCAGATAATGAGAAAGTCCCAAAGTTGCTGGAGGTTGATCTGTTGCCATCTGCCTGAGTTGTCAGAACAGGAGGAAGGAACTAGAAGCAGGAAGAGCCTATTTTTCCCTTTTGTGCCTTCTATTCTTCTGCTAGCATCCAGTATTTGCCAAAACTAACAGGAAGATGACTGACAAACAGGTTTCCAGGAAATGTAGTTTGCAAACTTTTAGCAGTAGAATGATAAAGTCCCTGAGGGATGGTCTCAGAACTGAGGAGCAGTAGTAAATAGCTAACACCGTTTGGAATCTTAATATTTGGAATTCTCAAGAAAACTCTCAAAATGCTTCTCAAAAATCATAATAAACTAGGTTGGAAATAAAGAATCACAATCCAAACTTACCTAATTTGAGGCCCTCTTGAATGGAGAGTTTCAAAATAGCTAGGTTTAGGCACAGAATTCAGTAATGAAATCAGGACCTAGTATCCCTCTCTCCAAGTTCATTCAGCTTTTTCCTCCTCCATTCTTAGGTAGAATCTCTTCATATGTTTACAATCAGTTTTTTACAATAGATTTAACACAAATTTATAGCCACAAAGATAAGACAAATTAGGCAATTTTCCTTTTCCTTACAGTGATTCTACTCTATATCCGGGGCCAGCTCTGATTGCTTTTTTATGTATCCTGAGCTAGATTGTGTTATATTCAACCACTAAATAAAACTTGGGTCTTGGAGTTGGCAATATCATCTTGGACTCAAGTCAAATGGGCTGTATCACCCCATATCTCCACAATATAAAGTAAGATATCAAAAATAAAGAAAAACACATAGATGGTATGAGGATAAAAAATGAGGCCTCTCATCCCTTTTCTTGGTTTGCTTACATGTAAGCCCACAAAATTCTAACTTGCATGAAAACTGTTCACTAGGACAGAGGATCTCAAGTCTTTTACGTAACTTGGCACTTTTCAATATCCAGAAAAAGCCTCTATGATGACCCAAGGCAATGATTATTTTATGCAGCAGGCAATGATCCAATCATAATATGTGGACTTTGAAATTTTTGCTATATTTGCAATGTGATCAACCAGCTTCCCTTTTGGTGCATTGATGGCAGATATGGGAGTTTCTGTTTTTATCTGTTTGGACTCTTTCCATGGACAGAGGCCAGTTCATCGTCTATATCACCACCATTTTTTTTCAGAGGATTTTGATGACCTGATTATATGGTTTAGGGTCCTATACCCATTCATGGACCAGAGGTGAGATCAACTTCAGCTCAATATATATCTTCAAAGCCAATGGAGATAGATGAGTTTACAAAAGAAATACTGGTGCTACTATCACAAGAAGAGAGAATACATGGTATGATGGAAAAAATAGTATCAGGTATTAATGTTTTCTTTTTATTCCGGGAATAGGCTCTAAGCCTAGACAACTCTCATCAGTAACTTGGGTTCTGAATAAGGACAGAACTTGAGAACTCTCTCCAGTTCTGACCATTGGTTCCCAATGTCAATCATGGTCATTTCCTTTGCCACTTCCTTTCCCAGTTGCCATATGCTAATTGATGGCTATTGTCCACACATCCTGAAGACCATGGCTGCACATCTGGCTACCACTGTTCTATATTTGGCAGCTGTCTACACTCCAGCATCTACTGCTTTTACAATGTTATTGTGACTATATGGAGCCTCTTCCATGGTGGTTTCCTCTCTAGTAGGGTTCCGAGCTCTTTCCAACTTCTGCATTTCCCAAGCTGCATTCTGTTTCTCTGTAGTTGGTAAATGTCACCTCCAAATATGTCCTCTACTATCACTGTAATTAGCTGATGGGTGGGCATCTGATCTTCAGATCTATCTGAATAGATAGGACAATCCAAGTTTATCATACAAAAAAACTAACACATTGTAAATTGCACTTAATTCTATTTAAAATGTCAGTTTCATTGGATAGGACTTTCTCTCCAGGGTATGTTGATTATGTAGATATGCTTATACATTCAGAACTTAAAGCATCATGTTGATTCTTTTGATGATCAAAATAAGTTTGAGAAAACCAGAAACTCTATTCATTCCATAAATCTTTCCATCTACTGGATTGGGGTTTATCTTGCTGCTCTTTTTCGAGGAGTTTCAGATGTCTCAGTAAATTGTTGGTTTCAGATATCTCCAATTTGTTGATGTAGGAACTCAGAACTATAAACTTGCCTCTGAGTACTGCCTTTGCTGTGTCCCAGAGGAGCTGGTAATTTGTGTGTTCATTTTTGTTGAATAGCATGAACATTTGAATTTCCTTTCTAATCTCTTCCATGACCCAGTGGTGATTCAGCAGTGTGTTTTTCAGCCTCCATGTGATACCGGACTTTCCTTGGTGGCTTTTGGTGTTGAGTTCTAATTTTATTCCCTTGTGGTCTGAGAGAATGCAAGGTAAAACTTCAATGTTTCTGAATTTGGACAAGTTTGCTTTGTGACCTAAAATGTGGTCTATTTTGGAAAAAGTTCCATGTGCTGCTGAGAAAAAAGTGTATTCTGATGCTGCTGGGTGAAATACTCGGTAGATGTCTGTTAAATCTAGTTCTATGCAGCTGTTTAGACTTGCACTTCTCTGTTGAGTTTTTGCCGAGTTGATCTATCTAGTGGGGAGAGTGGTGTGTTAAAGTCTCCAACAATTAATGTCTTTGTGTCTATGTGAAATTTGAGGGAAAGTAATGTTTCTTGGATAAATTTGGATGCTCGGTTCTTTAGTGAATAGATATTTAGAATTGTAATATCTTCCTGAAGGAGAGATCCCTTGATTAGTATGTAGCGACCTTCTTTATCTCTTCTCACTAATTTTAATTTGAAGTCTATTTTATCTGATATTAGGATTGCAACTCTTGCCTGTTTATGGGGGCCATTTGCTTGGCAGATTTTGTTCCACCCTTTCACTTTCAAAATGTCTTTGTTTTTATGGGCAAGGTGAGACTCCTGAAGGTAGCAGATAGAAGGATCTTGCTTTTTAATCCAATTAGACAGTCTATGTCACTTAATTGGAGAGTTAAGTCCATTAATGTTGAGAGTTAGGACTGAGAGGTATTTGGTAGTTCCTGCCATGTTATCCACCGTTTTGGCGGCTGCAACAACTGGGTTCTTCCTTGGATTCTCAGTTTGGTGCGGTTTCTTGGGCTTTATTGTAGTCTTGTTGGTTTTCTATGTAGGGCATCTTTAAGTATCTTTTATAGGGCTGGTTTGGTGGAGATACATTGTTTCAGTTTTTCTTCGCTATGGAAGGTTTTTATTTGACCTTCGGTTATGAAGGAGAGTTGAGCTGGGTACAGTATTCTTGGTTGATAGTTGTTTGTCTTTAGGGCATGGCATACATCATTCCAGGCTCTTCTTGCTTTAATTGTCTCTGCTGAGAAATCTGAGGTTATTATAATTGGTTTCCCTTTATAGATGATTGATCTTTTCTTCTTGACAGCTTTAAGGATCTTTTCCCTGGTCTGAATTGATCCTGTGCAGAATATAATGGGATGTCCTGTTCTGGTCTGGTCTATTTGGGGTTCTAAAATCTTCTTGTATCTTAGAATAATAATTAAAAGTATCAGCACAGAGGATAGTGATTGTAGTACCTTAATATTGTATCCTTCAAAGAAAAATAAACGGAAACTCAGCTAAACAACTTGAAGAAAAATTATCACCAGGTCCAATTAATATCCAACTAAAGGCAATGATTTCTGGGATTAGGGTAATATTTTAGTTCATCTTTAAATGATAAATACATCTTTTATGAGAAATTTCAACTTTATAGACTTAGAGGAAATCTACTCCCCATGATAGTAGCCAACCACTGAGCCTGTTTCTTGATTTTCTTAAAGGGCTTCATTTTTGCTCATACTGTAGCGTTTCTCCTCTGTTCTTCTACCAAGGGATTGTTGCTTAGGAATGTGTTTATAGATTGAATCCAACTGATGTTCCTACAGATTGTTTTTATTGTATGAGGAAAATGTAACAAACTTAGTATGAAATAATTGGCCTCACTGTCTCTATCTCTGTCTCTCTGAAATTTACACAGAAGCTGAAAAGTCACTGTTCAACTCCATATCGATAGCTTCCTGCTGAACACTGGTGGATGAATTGGCTCTGTACCCAGAGTGAACAGTGCAAGTGAACCATAAAAAAATAAAATGTACTAAACCACCAACTGACATTATGGAAATAAGACAGTGGCTGGCCAAAAACCACAGTGTATCAATTAGCGGGATCTTAGTAGTTGGCAGGGAGAACTCTTTGTGAATACTACATGTTTTATGCAATCACATAATATTTCCCTTGCATTCAAAGGAGCTACACAGCACCTGCAGCATGTTTTGGGAATGCATGGATTACAGTGTTAAAGTTTGCATCAACTTCGTTAGGTGCTTCCGGCAAGGAAGCCTGGTCTACATGATGACTGTCAGAGTATCTTTAAAAGACCACTCCTTTCTATGTGTTGTCCTTACTATAGCTCTCCATTCAAGTTTCAAGAAGTGCAGCTTCTTCCACCATCCACGCCTTATGGTAAATAAAAATATAAGAAATCTTGTTTGCCTGATTCTTTGAAGATGTCACAGAATGGCTTGAACCTTGGTGTGGTCATCAAGGCAAATATTAGAGATAACTGAGGGTCTCAGTTCCCAGAAATGTGAGATTCAAGGAATAAGTATACGCAATCCCAATCCACAGTCTGACCTCGTAGGATACTGGAGGGAACATGGGTTTCTGTCAGGTTGGCAATAATCAAAATTTGGTGTTGGCCATGTACTTTAATTATAGCCTTCTAATTTGGAAAATGGAGAGATTGCCTTCTTAATATGGTTGTTGAAAAATGAGAATTGGGTGAAACTAAGATGTCTGCTTGGTATGAGGTAGTGCCACTGAATAGTGTCCATCAAGGTGGGACACAACCTGAAGGAACACAAGAATGCCTAGGAAGATTAGAATTATACTACCAAAATACATCTCATGCCCATAACTTTAGGATGAAGATTTTTGTACGCACGCTAAGGCAGAGTTTTTGTTTGTTTTTCACGAATGTTAAGATATCATAACTTTCATCCTTGGCCATTTGGAAATCCAGCATATCTTATCTTCTGTGTGGTCGTTGGAAACTTCCTAGATGTTCACGGTGCTTGATTCCTTTACACTAGTAGAGGCACAAGAATTGTGGGGTTTGCAAAACCAGGCAGGTACTCATCAAAGAAAGAGAACTATAGACCCATTTCTTTGACGAACATTGATGCAAAACTTCTCAACAAAATTTTGGCCAATCGACTTCAACAATTCATCCAAAAAATCATACACCATGATCAAACAGGATTCATTTCAGGGATGCAAAGCTGGTTTAATATACGAAAATCAATTAATATTATTCATCACATCAACAGGAGCAAGGATAAGAACCACATGGTTATCTCAATAGATACAGAAAAAGCATTTGACAAGATCCAACACCCCTTTATGATGAAGGTTTTGGGAAAATTTGGAATCCATGGAACATTCCTCAATTCAATAAAGGCTGTATATGACAAACTTACAGCCAGCATTATACTTAATGGTGAAAAACTGAAGCCATTTCCTCTTAACTCAGGAACAAGACAAGGATGTCCACTCTCTCCACTTCTCTTCAACCTAGTATTAGAATGCCTAGCTACAGCAATAAGACAAGATGCAGACATAAAGGGGATCCAAATAGGGAAAGAAGAAATAAAACTCTCCCTCTTTGCAGATGACATGATCTTGTATTTAAAGAATCCCATAGACTCCACTTCCAAATTACTCAAGCTGATTCAAAACTTTGGCAAAGTAGCAGGGTATAAAATTAACCCCCCAAAATCAATGGCTTTTCTGTATGCCAACAATGAGAAAAGTGAGGCTGAAATTAGGAAAGCAACTTCATTTGTAATAGCCCCACAAAAAATAAAATACCTAGGAATTAACTTAACCAAAGAAGTGAAGGACCTCTATGATGAAAACTTTAAAAACTTGAAAAAGGAAATCAAAACTGACTTAGAAAATGGGAAAGACTCCCATGCTCCTGAATTGGAAAGATTAACATCGTGAAAATGATAATACTTCCCAAGGCTATCTACAAATTCAATGCGATGCCTATCAAAATTCCAACCTCATTCTTCAAGGAAATAGAAGAGGCAATCCAAAAATTCATATGGAAGAATAAAAGACTCCGAATAGCAAAAACGCTCCTCAACGGAAAGAACACTGCTGGAGGAATATCAATACCAAATTTCAAACTCTACTATAAAGCCATAGTAATCAAAACAGCTTGGTACTGGCACAAGAACAGACCTCAGGACCAATGGAATATAATTGAAAACCCAGAAATGAACCTACAGACCTTTAGCCATCTAATCTTTGATAAGGGAGCTAAAAAATAGAATGGAAGAAAGACAGCCTCTTCAGTAAATGGTGCTGGCAAAATTGGTTAACTACTTATAGAAAACTAAAGCTAGATCCTTAAATATCACCTTGCACCAGAATCAACTCCAAATGGATCAAAGACCTCGCAGTCAAAGCAGACACTCTGAAAACATTACAGGATGGAATAGGAGAAACCGTAATTCTCCTTGGCGTAGGCCAAAGTTTTCTTAATAGAGACCCGGAAACACAACAAATCAAAGAAAGGTTGGACAAATGGGATTGCATAAAGTTGCAGAGCTTCTGCATGGCAAAGGACATAGCTAGCAAGATCAATAGAAAGCCAAT
Organism: Dipodomys spectabilis; assembly: GCF_019054845.1. Taxonomy (NCBI): domain Eukaryota; kingdom Metazoa; phylum Chordata; class Mammalia; order Rodentia; family Heteromyidae; genus Dipodomys; species Dipodomys spectabilis. The sequence goes on along the minus strand of NW_024870813.1, from coordinate 2,956,292 downwards.
GGATTGGGAGAAGATCTTCACTAGCCATACAATGGACAAGGGTCTCATATCTAAAATATACTTGGAACTCAAAAAAAATTAAATCCCCCAACAGCAAATCCTCAAAGAAACATCTGCCCAATAAATAAGTGGGCTAATGACTTAAAGAGAAACTTCTCTGAAGAAGAAAGAAGAATGGCCAATAGACACATGAAGAAATGCTCAATCTCCCTAGCCATAAAAGAAATGTAAATCAAAACAACATTGAGATACCACCTCACCTCAGTTAGAATGGCAAAAATCAAGAACTTTAATAACAACAGATGCTGGAGGGGATGTGGACAGAAGGGAACCTTACTTCATTGTTGGTGGGAGTGTAAACTTGTTCAACCACTTTGGAAAGTAGTGTGGAGGTTCCTCAAAGGACTCCACATAGAGCTCCCCTATGACCCAGCAATCCCACTTTTGGGCATTTACCCAAATCTTTACAAACAAGACCACACTAAAGCTACCAGCACATCTATGTTTATTGCAGCATTATTTACCATAGCTAAGATATGGAACCAACCCAGATACCCCTCAGTAGATGAATGGATCAAGAAAATGTGATATATATACACAATGGAATTCTATGCCTCCATCAGAAAGAATGACATTGCCCCATTTGTTAGGAAATGGAAAGACTTGGAAAAAAATTATATTAAGTGAAGTAAGCCAAGCCCAAAGAAACATAGGTCCCATGGTTTCCCTTATTTGCAATATCTAGTATATGTATGAGTCAAGCAGAAAAGATCAGATAAGGTGATGTTAGGAAAATGAACCCTAAGATATGTATTTTAATGTTTTTTCTTTCATGCATTTGTTTCTTTTTTTTTAATTTAATTTAATTTTATTTGTGAACACACTGTACAGAGGGGTTACAATTACATGGGCAGGATAATGCGTACATTTCTTACTAAGCATTGCAGCCTCCTCCTTTGGTTTACCCTTCACATTCCTTCCCAGCCTCCCCCCTCCCCCCAATCCCAATCCTTCTCCTTCCCCCCTCTTCCCCTCCCCCCCCCCCCCCCCCCCCCCCCGCACCGACGTTGTAAAGCTCCTTTTGGACATGACAACTTGTACTTCTCATTGTTGCAACAGGTCCACCTGTATCCTTAAACAACTGGTTTTTCCCCATCTCCTCCACAAGTTATACTGACATCAAATATAGTGAAAGCAGGGGTTATACTGTGGGGGAGGGACATACAAAGCAACAAAGAGTCATGCATTTGTTTCTAACACATTTATAAGATTATTTCTTTGTTGCTTTGTATGTCCCTCCCCCACAGTATAACCCCTGCTTTCACTGTATTTGATGTCGGTATAATTTGTGGAGGGGAAGGGGAAAAACTAGTCGTTTAAATAAAGATACAGGTGGACTCGTTGCAACAATGAGAAGTACAAGTTGTCATGTCGAAAACGAACTTTGCAACTTTGGTGGGGGGGGGGGAGGATTGGATGGGTGGGCAGGGGGAGGCTGGGAAGGGATGGGAAGGATTAACAAAGGAGGAGGCTACAATGCTTGATAAGAAGTGTACTCACTATCTTGCCCATGTAATTGTAACCCCTCTGTACATTATTTTCACAATAAAAAAAATAAAAATAAAAATAAAGAAAAAGAATTTTGGGGTTTGGTTTATTTGCTTGGGTTATTGCTGTGAAGGTTAAATAAGATTATGCACTTAGTCACATTGCATAATACCTAGATCTTTACAAACACATAAGACAATATCAAGTAGTAACAAATACTGACTTTTCCTCCTTCAGTTTCAAGGAAGATATTTGCTCCAACTTCCGAGGGGTCTCACAGATTCATTGATATCATTGAGGACACTGCTCTTTTTTAGACTAATTTACTGCCCTTATTAGTGTATTTCAGAGAAGAGATATATAACTGAATGCAAAGCTAGAGATACATTACACCCATCAGCATTAATAGTTGATACCAACTTTGTTGGCTAGGCTTTGATAAGAATATTGAGTTCATTTTATTGTATTTTAAATCAATGGAAACTTTCCATGTATCATATATGGCAGATATGGGCAAAGGGAAATGCAGAATTTAACATGAACTTTGATGTTTCATTTGTTGGCATTCCAGTCAAGGTTCCTACAACTTTTCCAACCACCTTAGCTTGTCCTACTCTATTAAATTTTTCATTATTATTATGACAAGTATCCCCAGACGTAGCTGTTCATACAGCACCAACTTTAGAATAAAGTCCTGTAGGTCAGAAGCTTGACAGGTCATATTAGGCCAAAGTAAAGGTGTAATAGGGCTGCATTTATTTCTAGAAGCTGTAGAGGATTCCATTCTTTGTTTTTTATTTTATTTTTTTCCAGGATTCAATTCTGTTCTATATGAAGACCTAGAACTCCATTTTTTTTCTGAGTATATATGGTGGGAAGGCCTCAACTTATAAATTTGTGGTCCATGTCCTCATTTAACATTATAATCTTTAAACTTCTGGAGTTTTTTTCCCCTAACTATTCCACCAAAGGAGGTTACTCAGGGGAAGAACACAAAGGCACAGGGCCAGAGTGCCTCTGATCATATAAAATAATATTTATTGAAATGAACTCTGGGACACAGAAACAAGAGGGTTTTCCTTTGTTGTTGTTCTTTTCCTTTTCTGTCCTGTTTGATCATTTATCAGTCTTTGGGAGGGTAAAGGGGGCACAGCAATTAAAGGACAAAGGGTGAACAAATGCAGCAGTGGTACTTTTTAGACTATTAAAAATGAACTTGTGGGTGGAGATGGGAGGGAAAAATGGGGAGAGAGGGAAGGAAGGAGTGACAATGTCTAAAAAGAAATGTACTCCTTACCTGACTTGTGTAACTGTGAACCCTCTGTATATCACCTCTACAATAATAATTTAAAAAATTAAAAATGTTTCGCATCTTCTGGGAAGGGATGTGAAGGGTAAACAAAGGAGGAGGCTGCAATGCTTGATAAGAAATGTACGCATTATCCTGCTCATGTAATTGTAACCCCTTTTTCTGCATTATATGCAGAAAAAAAATGTTTCGCATCTTCAATAAGATGTCCCCATGGCAACATAGTTACCACTGACAGTATTAGGATGTGGATATCTTTGGGGATGGATATGATCTGCCTATTCTAACCTCAAGTCAGACCTGGACAAATAGGGAATACAAACTGAAGTCTCTGGGATTTACTGATTTGATGACAAATGACTTAAATGTCCCTGGGAGAGCCAAGCTCCAGTGAGTCACTACGGTAATTCCAGCTAGTCAGGAGGCTGAGATCTGAGGATTGTTCTTCAAAGCCAGCCTGAGAAGGAAAGTCCATCTTCAATTAATCACTTCAGAACTGGAAGGGGAGATGTTGCTCAGGTAGTGGTCAGACTTGAGGAAATAAAGCCAAGGGAAAGTGCACAATTCCTGTATTCAAGCCCTAGTACCAGTACACACACACACACACACACACACACACACACACACACACACACACACTATCCCTGGGAAAAGCACAACAAATAAACTGCAGCATGTCACAAAATAAAATGTCTCGGGGGCAGAGGAAAACAATATAAAAACAAACTTTCTGATAGTTATAGGTCCTATTAACTGCAGTTTAAATTATTCTTTAAGGAATTTTTGACAGATGGGTAAATTATATCCACACAGTCTTAATTAATTTTGTCATATCTTCAATTTACTCAAATTACCTGAGTTTCTTTTCTATCACATTTCTAATAGCTTCGAATTTAGTTATTCTCCCAAGATAACGAAAGCAACAGTAAGAGAAAAAAAATTTTATTCCTTCATCGAAGCTATGGTTTCCAATTGGAATCATCAAACACCAGAAAGATGAAATGGATTGTGTTCACCTAGAATAATAATGTGAGGTAATCATGTAGGACAATGTTTTGGAATAATAACGAGAAAATAATATGAAATTCTAGGTTGAGTAGTTCTTGCTCTGACTTAAGGGCATCTTGCACCAAGAAAGCTGACCTAGGAACCACTGGGATGTTTTGGGCTACTGTCTTCTTCAAGTAGTCTCATAGAGGGTGGTCCTGGGGGAGTATTGCTCAATGCTGGTGGCCAGGAGTTACCAATGGAATTTTAGGAGAAAGCTGATGCTGGAATCTCAGTCTTAGAGCTTCTTATTTAATTGGCCTATCATTTAAAAAAATTATAGCCTCCAGGTTGATTCTAGTATTTAGCCAGGATTGAGGACGTCTGTGTCAGATTAATCCCTATGGTTTGAGTGACAGTTTTGAACATCCCTGTGACTTACAAATGAGCTTACTGCTCCATCGAGGATATTGTACTAGATTTTTGCCACCACAGCCAGGCCAGAGAAGGCATGCTTTGGGGGCGAGAGTCGACCTGGGATTTGTGTAAATACAGTCTTACATTTGTATAAAGGATTGACATGATTGGTGTAAACACATCCTTTATTTGCATGAAGGGGCAGCTGAGCTGTGATTGGTATAGACACCAATCTGTTCTAGCCAGAGAGAAATTGTACAGAAAGAAATTGTAGAGATGTTCCTCTGGTTAATCTTGGCCCTTGGTGGGAATTTATAGTAGATGGTAGTAGGCTGCAATTAGTCATTCCTAACATTTAAGAGAGGAGCATGATAGTCAGGTCTGAGAGTAAATGTTACAACTTTTTCATGCTCCAAACAAGGATGTGATTCTGGAAAGATCAATACTCTAGCTGTCCCCTATCAGCCTGTTTATTTCAATTTCACCACTGATACTAGGTTTCCCTTAACGTTCTGTATCCATTCTCATTTCACTTTTATCACCTCTGCTGTCACTTGCACTTGGCATCTGTTGCCTATGCTCTTTGCTGCCTGCCCCTTGCCCACCACTCCTGTTGGTCTCACCCATCCTCAGGTCACTCCCATTGGAGATCTCTTGCTTTCTCTGCTATGGTGTACTGCTTCAGGAAGTGCTTCCTGGTCCTGCTTCCTGACAATCGTCTCCCTGACTCTCCTGCCACTTCTTTTCTTTCTCGTCACCAGATCAGCTAAGATAGGCAAGAACACTAGAGAAAAAGTCTTTATTGCAACCTAAAGCTGCAATCCTGTGGAAGGAACGTAGTATAGAATGATGTCTCCCAGTTACTCACAGAGGAAGTCCAGCAGATTGTTTATATAGCCATAAAGGAGGCAGGAGATACCATGGGTGTCTAAACTAATCAAAGCTCAGCTGTCCTCTCCTGCAAGTGAAGGATTGTGCTTGCACCAATCATAGTAAAAGCAGGTCTTCTATTGGGCAGAAATGTTCCTTCTCTTGCCTGAGTGAAAGTAGCTAGTGTGATGGGAAATGTCCAGTGCAAATTCCTGTCAATTGGTAAATTAAGTTTCTCCAGACCCCTAACATCTTAACACATTTAAAGGAAAGAAAAACTTTCAAGAGGGTACTTAAAATAAAGGTATATCATTAGCAATGATTTAATAGTATTAAACAGGACTATAGCAGTGCTTAATTCTGTCCCAGTGTTCTAGGAATGGGTGGATACCTATCATTTATTTCATGACCAGATATAAAATTAGATTCTCAAAGACTAGGACTTGGTAGCAGAGTGACTGAAGCTTGAATTTTGAGACACAATGTTTAGCCCGAGTCCTAACTGTTAAATGTAGTCAATGAAGTGGAAATAGGATTTTGTGTCTCTGGACAAAAGATTAAAATTAATTTTAATTTCTTCTTTTGTTATTAATTTCACTTTCAAGGAGCCTAGAGTGACAGTCTTCTTTTTTATGCAACTATAGGAAAAGACCCCACTTCTCATTGGCTTTAAGGGCACCCTTTTGTGGGAAAGAGCTAAGTTCCCAATGCCATATTATAGTTCCCTGCCCTCTCAGAAATCTTGCTTGGCTTCTCCAGTGCCACAGAAGTCTTTGTATTCTGCATGCCTATCCAAGGTCCAACCTCTGTGCTGCTGTCCACAGTGCTCCACTGGTGCTAGTCCTTTTGGTCTAGTTAGTACTTCCCCTGGCCCCCTGAATTTGGAGAGAATTTGGCTTCTGTACCAAGAATTGCTAAGGACTAGCCCTGGTAGCACACGACTATATTTCCAACACTTGGGATGCTAAAGTAGAGAGATGGTGTGTTTGAGATCAGGCTGGAAAGACAAACCTGAAATAAAATTTAAAAAAGATCTCAAGGACTAAAAAGGCTTTACTAATATGTCATCATTGTTGTTGAATCAAGTCTATCAATACTGTGAAGTCAAGGCTTCAGGTAATAGCAAGACTTGTTTTCTAATAACTATGACAATAACTCTCGCATTTATTTTCTTATTTCATGTTATTTTAGATATTCCTACTCACAGCCTATTGAAATAATTGTCGCATGGGTTCTTTTGAGATTGAAACCAGAGGAGCCAATTTTTGAGCCTCTGCAATGGTAGCTCTTTGAGACCCCATGTACTGAGTTTTCGTGCTTTTTCTCTTCTATATTTTACATGGTAAGAGATAAACCTTTAGCATGGCAACAACACTTTCCACCTCCATCTATCCTTCTATTCAACAACCCTCATTCCATACTGGTAGTGAGTTAAGGACTAACTCCACTATGTGTGAAATAAGGAGATAGTATGATGGCATATTACATTTTGGAAGATTTGGATATCATAGGATATAAATGTTACACTCTTAAGATTATATTATGTAAGAAAATAGGCAGCAATATATTCTATGAATTATAATATTCTTGTGTAATATATTAAATGCCAACTATCTCTTTTTGTTTCTAAAATTTTTGTATGTTTTCTATTGTAAAAATACTGTACAGAAGGGTTACAGTTACATGAGCAAGGTAATGAGTAAATTTTCTAATGAGTATTGTTGTCTCCTCCTTTGTTTTTCCCTTACCATCCCTTCTCTCCTACCTCCACAACTACCCCCCTCCCTGCCAAAGTTGTAAAGTTCATTTTCAACGTAGTGTCTTGCACATCTCATTGTTACAATGGGTCCACCTGCCTATTTAAGTATTTTGTTTTTTCCCTTCCCCTCATCGAATTAGAGATGTGTATATAAAAGATGCAGAGCACCGACATCAAATACAGTGAAAACAGGGGTTATATTGCAGGGGAGGAACATACAGAAACAAAAAAAAACATGGTACATTATAAATACTTTAGAAACAATAGCAAGAAAGAAAAAAACATATTTATGTCCCTATCTTGGGGTTCATTTCACTTAACATCATCTTGTATGGCCATATGTGCATAGCTTTTGACTGTTTCTACCTGTCCTACACATGTACTAGTTATCCAAGTATCTCTTGAGTGATATTAATAGTAACATGATCTATGGAACAGAGGGAGTGCCCTGCCAAATGGGTTACATTTTGAGTGCTGAGCAGATCCCTGAATCCCCTTCTTTAACAATGGCTAGAATGAGATTCAAGTGATCATGTCTATTTCTTTTGTTCTACTAAAGAGATCTCTTTTACCAACTCCCAGAACCTTGTTCAATTAAGTAATTCAAACTCCAATCTCAGTCATTGCCATTGGACACATATTGCTTGAATACCATCATTTGCATTTTAGCTCCCATTTATTATGCTTCCTTTATAGAACCTTATTTCCCACAAAGCATCAGGAAAGTTTCCTTTACCCACAATTTTTCCACTTGCTATTTTCTTGAAATTTACATCTTTTACTTTTATGTTAAAAATACCTGTCTGGCTAAAGGGACATTGGATCAGCATTCAGCCTATTTTATGGAGTGTCATTTTTCTGTGGCAAGCGTTGGCTTCTTTCCCAGTTTTCCAATTATATTCAGGTTGCTGAATCAACAACAAATGGAAGAAGGCATTCAAGGTTTTCCCCCTACATTTTTTATTGTCAAGGTGATATGTAGAGGGTTACAGTTATGTAAGTAAGGTGTTAAGTACATTTCTTGTGAAACTTATTACCCCTTCCCTCATTTTTTCTCCTACTTTCTATCCCCCTATCCCCACTCCCGAGTTGTACAAATCATTTCCAACATATTGTCTTGTGTATACCGCGGCCACCCTACATTTTTGACAGCTGTCTTTCATTAAGTATTTCTCTTGTATGGAAAGCTTGGTAGGATTGTCTCAAGTCAGCTTTATCTACATCAAAATTAGAATCCATTATTGAGAGGTTCTAGCAGAGAACTGTATAACTTCATTACCATGCTGTGTTTCTGTGTTTTCTTTGTGTCATCATCTGTATCTTAGAGAGAGATTGAGAGAGGTTGTACTGGAATCTTCTGTTAGCCATGGTTTTAAAGCCAGAAATCTTCAAGTCTACATATCATCTCTACTTATTCTAAACCACCTGGTGATTTAGAATGCTTCTAAAAAAGAACTTCAAATGGTTCTTTTTATACTCTTATACAGTTTCTGACTTTGCATGGTGGATATGTTGTCATGCATGTGGCTTTTGTGAACTGTATTATTGATGATTGAAATGCTTCTCTGTTTAGGATAGTTCCTCTAAAAAAATCAGACAAAATAAAGGATTGTCAAGGTCATTCTTCACTAGTGAGGATTAACTGGTTTTGTTCACATACTCCTGAGCTTGTCCAAGGACTGTACTGATCCTGAAGAATGAACAGTTTTATCTACCTCCCAGAGATTCTAGGAGTTTCCTGGAACGATGGGGTCTGAGAAAGCAAGGATCATTCAGGCTTTCTTCCTCAACACTTAGATGCCAGAGGATGCTTCACAGAAGTATAAAAGCTACTTCTTGAGTTTCCTAGAAACTCTGGTATGAGGATAGGAACTGGTTTCTTATCATTAGACATTTAGGCAGAAGAACCTCTGGATAAGTAGAAGAGAATTTGTATCTTTTAAGACAAAAAAGAATATCTTTACAGGTGGGATGCTTTTATAGAGTCTGTGTGTGTGCGTGTGTGCATGTGTGCATGTGTGCATGTGTGTGTGTGTGTGTATGTGTGTGTGTGTGTGTGTGTGTGTGTGTGTGTGTGTGTGTGTGTGTGTGTGTGTCCCAGTACTGGGACTTGAACACAGGGCTCTATACTATCCCTTAGCTTTTTCACCTAAAGCTGGTACCATACCATTTGAACAACATTTCCACTTTCAACTTTTTGCTGGTTAATTAGAAACAAGTCTCTTAAATTTCTCTGCTCTAGCTGGCTTTGAACTGAGATTCTCAGTTCTCAACCTCCTGAGTAGCTAGGATTATAAGCAGGAGGCACTGGCACCTTATGAGTATGGAGTAAATCTGAAACCAGAACTAGAAGCAGATACAAAGATCAGGAAGGGGAGAAGGATAGGAGGGACCACCATGAGGTGGGAAGAGGATATTAGGTTGGGAAAATGGTGTGGCAGAGAGGATAGGAGGTGAAGTAAAGACAGAAAAGGACAATGGGGCAGTGACTACAGGGCAGGATACATGAAAGTAGGAAGGAGACTTTAGGGATGGTGAAGTCCAGTCAGGCCTGAGTGTGGTAGCAAGGCACTTGCCGTTGATTGCAGATGGGCATGACCACCACAAGACCAGTGATGAGGATAGGAGCTGGGAGAAAGTGACTCACGGATGGAACTGGCCACATAAGAAGCTTCATAAATTAAGGACATAATCAACATGCTAGCAACAATGGGAGAAAAAAAATATTGCCAGCTTGAGAAATCAAAGGACATTTTAATTGCGCACTATTGATGAAATATAGTTTAGTGAGAAATAGATTCCCTTATGCTGCTCTGCACAGTTCCCTGTCTGGAAGTTCTGAGACTGAGCAAAACTGCTGGAGGAGGCAGTCATGGATCACCAGAGTCTGGCTGTTCCAGCAGAGGTAAACAGCTCTTCGTCCAAAACACCCTCAGAATATGCCAAACGTCCTCTGAGGGCCCTCTGCCATGTGTTTTAGGTGTCATATAAAATAAACTGCTATAAAATTTCACCAATATGGTGAAAATCCTCTTTAAGAACATTTGTTGAGTTCTCAGCCATCATCAGGCAAGGGGAGTCCAGTCAGGTGCTTTCTGACCTAGCACTTATCAACCTCTATCATCTCACCTGATATCTAGAAACCTTCGGATCCACTGTCTTCCTGTAAACTTGAAACTAACCTCATTGCATCTCATACCGGGGGCCTGAAGTGAATTCTTTGCTTCTTCTGAGAGCCTGTATTGATGGCTTCATCTCTCAGATGGAAGGAGCCCCTGTCCTTGTGCAAGAGGAAATGGAAATCACAAATGCCAGATGCTGTCCCCACGGAGACATCCTCTCAAGATGCTCCTGTCCACTCCTCCCCCCTCCTCCCAACAATCTGTAAGTCTGTGATGTTTAGCACACAGCAGGCCACGGATGAATTTGCATGGCATTCAACTCTCCCTCTGCTTTTTAAAGCAAGACAAGAGAGAGACAGTCATATTTCACCCAACTCCCTTAGTAAATTAATTATAGGCAGCTATAATTCATCATGCTTTCAATTAACAATTAATTATGTACATGAAAGATAAATGTTTTATTGAGACTTAGAAACAAACATGTATCATTTGTAGTATGGTGTTTTCCTTCACACCATAAGGAAGGGATTTATGGGTTTATAGATTGAGTAAACTGGTTTTGCTCTGAAAAAAAAATAAATCCACCTGAACTCATAGTCAGAATGACAGTCTGATGTCTGAATACTCAGAGTCTGGCAATAGGAGAATTTAGCACTTAGACAACTTCTTTGTCCCAGTGGGGAATTCGGGATTACAATTCTCATTCCGCCAGCACTGCCAGAGCAAGTTTCTGGGTTGGGGAGGAGCCAGCGAGAGGAAGGGAGACAGAAGGACTCTTCTCCATGCCCTATATTTGCTCCAGGTACTTAGAGGAGTGTGAGAACAACTCCATCAGACCAATGAAGCTGGTCCTGAGTGGACATTGGAGGAAGATTAGGGAGATATACCAAGTTTGGCACAGCAGTCCAGCTGTGAGCACAGAGTCTCCCTGACTGGGTCATAGTCAATTGCTTTTGTGGCATTTGCTCCTCTTTTATACCTTCCTGACAGAACCTCATATCTCCCTGCCTGTAGTAGGACCGACTCTGTCCTGGCTCCAGGTATGGGTTATAAACAATTTGAGCCAAACAGTACACCCCCGTCTCTACTAATTTTGTGATTGTCCTGGGGCTTGATCTTAGGGCTTGGGCTCTGTCCTGGAGCTTTTACACTCAAGGGTAGCACTCTACCACTTGAGTCCGAGCTCTGCTTTGGGCACTTTGATGTTTAGTTGGAGATAAAAGTCTCACAGACTTTCCTGCCCAGGCTGGCTTGGAATGGCAATCCTCAGATCTAGCCTCCTGAGTAGTTAGAATTTGGTAAGTGTGAGCCACCAGCCCACAGCTATCCATCCTATGTTTAGGACTGTTTGAAGTACTCGGGGTATATGATGCGAACTAGCTGGAAACCCTCGACAAAGCTGAGACAGACTTTGTTTTCTGTGCTAGGTAAGTAGAAGAGAATATGCATCTATCTTGTTACTAATACTACAAACAATAAAAACATCACCTATAAGCTCTTCCTTCATGATGAACAACATATGAAGTGTTTAGTATATTTTATCATTCAATACAACAACAGTCTATTATTACCATCATTTTATAGAAGAAGAGATTAAAGTAGAGCATTTGAGTGCATACGCAAGGTTCATCCAGCTAGTAAGCAGTGGAGCCAGAATTCTCATCCTCCTCTATGAAGCTTGTTACTGCAAACATCACAGGGGAAGTCCGAAGCTTCAGAGTGGCTACCGTGAGGAGTAGAAGAGCAAATGGGTCTACAGAAAGCATCAAATGCTCTCTTAAGATTCCAGAGTCACTTTTCTTTTTTTAGGAGCCAGAAATACCTGTCTTCCCTTTAAGTTACCTGACTCACTTGATTCCCTCTATTGCTTAAGCTTCTTTGGATGGGCTTTTCCCTAGGGGAAAAAGTTAAATTTTTACAAGGAAATAGTAGCTGAGAGTATCATGCATGAGGTAGAGTGGCCTGAACTGATATATAGAAAAAAGTAATGAGAGGGAAGCCCACTATTTTAGGCAGAGGGATTAGCATGTTTTGTTATGAAGTAACACATCCATTGGCTGAATTGTCCCATGTTGATTTTTGAAATTCAGTCCACTCATCTTTCAAGGTTGTAGCTGTAGTAATCATGGGAAAAATTAGGATGTGGCATTTGTCTATATTTTGTAGCCTTCAATCACCTGTTCTAGATATTTAATGATATGTAACAAAGCACTCTTAAAACTCAGCAGCTTAAAACACATATTCATTATGACCTTTTGTGGTTGTGTGAGTTTCCTGGGCTGGTGCTGGTTGTTTCCTCAGGGGACCGTCACATGGTTTACAGGCCTCGGTTGAGTCTGCAAGTGCCAGAAAGCTCAGCTGATTGGGACAGAGCTCTCTTTCTGGACCAGATTGCTGCTACTGGTTATTTTTCTGGAAGTTTTACTAGCTGGCTTGAGTGCCTTCACTTGGTGCTTCCAAAGCATGTCAGCTAGATTTATAGAGGGTATGTCCCAGGTTCTGCAAGCAGTCTAGGAAGAAGCTGCACGGTTTCTTATAACTCAGCTTTGGAAGTCACAAAATATAACTCTTAACTGTCTGAGAGTTTAAGATACAAATGGACATGTCAGATTCTGGAAGATAGGAAATAGGGGAAGATGAACACTGTAATGTCTGGAAGATAGGAAATAGGGGAAGATGAGCACTGTCAAGTATGGTTTATTGGAACACTTTTTGGAATCCAGGTATGGATGTTACTTTGGATCTAGCCTGATCGGAAACAGAGTCTTCGAGGAGGAGAACTAGAAGAGGCACTTTCAGCATGAAACCTTCAATTCAGGAAAATCACACAGAATTAATACGTAGCTTTGCAAGATGTCAAAGATGGATCTCTGAGCCTCACACAGGTAAGTCTGGGATGGAGGAAATGTAGAAGTACAGCAAGATCCTCTCTACATCTTCCCTACCTCACTTAAAAACAACTCTAGCCAGGATATCTCTCTCTCTCTCTCTCTCTCTCTCTCTCTCTCTCTCTCTCTCACTGTGTGTGTGTATTTCTCTGGCTTACCTCAGCTGAAAGATAGGATTTATTTAGGTGTCTGACTGAACCTGTTATTTCATGGACTGACTGTAAGAAAACAGAATAGAACTCCACAGGATCTTCAAAATGTATGGAGGAGGCATGACTCAAGCAATTAGGTGCCAGCCACGATTGAAAAAGCCAAACAAGAGCACAAAGTCCCCGAGTTCAAGAACCACTACAGTACCAAGCAATGAAATTCAAGTTTAGGTAAACATGATTCATTATTGTAAACATGCAATCCCAGATGAAAAGAAATACATTGCTATTTTTTCCATGATGATAATGGGGTCAAACTTAAGGCTTTATACTAAAGATAGATGTGATGTGCTCTACTTCTTGATTACATCCCAGCCCCTTTTGCTTTAGTTATTTTAGGGGTAGGGTCTTAAGTTTATGTCAAGATCAACCAAGATTCTCCCATTGATGCTTCCTACATAGTTGGGTGCCAGATGCTTGTAGCTATACCTAGCTATTGGTTGACATTGGGAGCTCAGTAATTTCTATGCTCAGGCTGGCCTTGAGTCATAATCCTCACCATCATTACCTCTCAGGTAGAATAGCTGGTATTAATAAGTGTGAACTGAGATATTGCTAACATTCATTTCATTTATAACTAGGGAGGTCTAATACCCTAAAATGCATATTGATTCCTTAGATTTTTCTCTTCTACAAATTTCTATTTTTTTTTGTTGGTCATGAGGACTTGAACTCTGGGCCTGGGTGCTGTCCCTCAGCTCTTCAGCTCAAAGCGAGTGCTCTACCACTTGAGCTACAGCACCACTTCTGGTTTTCTGGCAGTTTATGGGAGTCAAGAGTCTCACGGACTTTCCTGCCCAGGCTGGCTTTGAGCCATGATCCTCAGCCTCTTGAGTAGTTAGGATTACAGGCATGAGCCACTGGCACCCAGCTGTATTTTTTTATTTGTGTCTCTTTGGCGTAGTTCTCTTTCTGTAATAAAATATATAAAGTTTAGGCATTCTGGGTGTCTAACACATTTTAGAGAGGATGTCTGGCACATTATAGATACTACCTCTTCATTATGTTAACTATTAAAAATATTTTTTCCAAAGTCTATCCTTTTCTGCTTTACTAATCATATAATTTTCCAGTAAAGCATTTAGCAATTTAATGGATCTGCATTTTTTTAATCTGCACATTTTGTGTTCTTAACTTCCTTTTAAAGGTATATCTAATTCCTCATGGCCATTAAAGGGGTTTTTCATTGACTTGGAAAACTTAGACTACAGCTGCACTTTAGGTCCAAGGTGCTGCTCAGAAAATACCAGTGAGAAAAAGAGAAAAGTAAAAAAAGATTCTGGCATGAACCCTACCTGGGTTGGTACAGTAACTAGGAAGCAATTATCTATTACTAGTTGGTAGCAGCTGGAATCAAAGGAAGAATTACAAAGTGTAGGCACGATTCAGGGAAACACAGAAGACACTCTGTGTGTCATCAGTCACTACAGCCTACCTTGGCAAAGGAAGAGGTGAGTTGTTTGAGTTAATGAGAAAGACTTTGGCAGAGAACATCTTCTTCCTCTTTGTCTTGTCTTCTTAGCTTCTCACTGCCGCCTTCTTGTGTCTCCTCACTATACTCTAACTTCACCTCATTCTTTACCCCTTTTCTCTAACTGTTTATAGTATTTCCATTTGTTCTTACTTCTTCTTCCATTTTCTTCCCTGGGTCTGAGCTTCCTGATTACTAGATTCAGGAATCACCCAAAGACCAGCCCCACAGAGCTCAGCGTTTGCTTTGTTTCCAAAGTCCTTGAAAGCACCCTTCCTGCTTTCTTGGTCATGGATGGAAAATATATCTGTTCCTCTGAGAAGACAGTCATCATGTAGTCAAAGCTTTCCTCAGAGAACACAGTTCTGACAACTCACATAGAGATGCATAAGAACATGCAGACAATTAGAGCATGACCTAGATCTCAGGTTTCTAGAAGACACAGTAGTGTTTAAGGCAATAATATGGAGGTCAAATGAATTGTATCTATTGTAATTACCAAGTATGTTTCCCTAAGGTATACAAAGTTGTCTTTACCTACTGTGAAATAATTAAGAAAAATACACATTGGTCTCTGTCCTCAGTTCCTGGCATACAATTGCTCTAAGAGAGAAGCCCCAAGAAAATGTTCTAAAATATTTGGGTTTCTATTTCAGTTATTGACACAGACTTCTAAGATTTTTGTAATTTTTTGAATAAAAGGATTATCTGACCCAGAGCTTTTAAATCCATCAGGATTTCTTGGATGATAGAAGTATTTCTTAAGCTAATGAATTCCTTCTCAGTGGGTACTGGGTAGATGTCCAGATAGGGACTAGTTGTCATGGATATCAATCATGTGATTAGAGGCCCTACCATCCAAACCACAGAAATGCAAAAGTTTGAGTTGATGACCATCATTGGCCAGCAATTCCTATGTATGATACCACAAACCCAGAGAGAGAAGGACACAGAGACTGTCCAGATTGTTGAACAAATAGAGGTGCTGAGGAGGGTGTGTGTGTGTGTGTGTGTGTGTGTGTGTGTGTGTGTGTGTGTGTGTGTTGACAGTGCATCCACCTGGAGAGGACTTGGAAGTTCTGCATCGTTCTCTTCACACCTTGCCCTAAGCAACTCTTCCATCTGGCTATTCAGCTGCATCCTTCACAATATCTTTTATAATACATGGATTAGCATATTTAAAGTGTTTTCTTGGATTCTGTGAGCTGCTATAAAATATTATCAAGCCTGCAGAAGGGGTGTTGGAAATTCTCAATTTATAGACAGGTGGCTAGAAGTTCTAGTGGGAGAGGCTTGTGATTGGCATCCAAAGTGGGTGTAGTCCTATGGGACTGAGCCCCTCACATAGGGTCTAACTTTACCTCTGGGTAGATTGTATTGGAATGGAGTTGAATTATAGGACATCCATCTGGTGCCTGACTGGAAAATTGTTTGGTATATGGAGAAAACTCACACATATGCTTATGACCAGAGGCCAAGAATTCTGAATTGTGTTTTCTGTGCTGTTTGATAGTAGGAAAAAGTATTTTGCTTAAAAAATTCCTATGGTTTATGCTTTGATCATGTAAGGAAATTAATAGTCATCTTGTCCATTAGCTGGCCTTAGAATTTATTAAGTTCCTATTTTGATTAAAATGATGCCTGGTGTTGACAAACATAATATATATTGTCTTTAGTGAAAGATAAGGCTTAAAGTGAGAGGGACATGTATTCCAAAGCAAAATGCTCCAAGGCAGAACCCTAGTACACAAATTGAATGCCAAGAACTATGGGAACAGAAGCAAAGAGAGACAAATACTAACTAGAGAAAATGCTACCACAAGTAATAATGACTAAACAAAAGTTACTAGGAGTTGTGTTAGAAAGAAAAACAGTGTTAGAGAGGAAAGTCTTATTTTGGCTTACAGTTTTGGTCCAGTCATTGGGCTCTATTACTTTTAGGCCTGTGTTGAGGTACAAACATCATGGCAGAAGGGCATGGTGGAGAAATGCTGTTCACTCCATGGTGACCGAGAAGCTGAGAGTAAAAGAGAGAAAAGGGTCAGGGACAAGATACACCTTTCAAGGGAACACCCTCACAGTGATGTGTTTTCTTAACTAAGCCACACTTAATCATCCATTCAGCTGTAAACTTACCAATACACTCATCCCATGAGGAGAGTACTCATATGATCTAATCACCTCTTAACAGTGTCACTAGATAATGACCAGGCTTTCAACAGGTGAACTTTGAGGGTGTGCTTTTAGTTTTTGCTGTTTTTTTAAAAATTCTTTTTTTTTTCTCTTTTATTCATTTATTAGCCCAGGACTTAGACATTATAGAGGTTCATAGTTCTGCTTTGGAGGCTTGCTTCATTTCTAAGTGATATATGTCTGTTGGTTTCCCACTTAAGACTGGTCATTTGGGGTCAAGAACACAGAATGTATGTTTTTACATCTTTGCCCACAGAATTTCTTTTTTTTTTTTTTAAATTTAATTTTATTTTATTTGTGAACATACTGTACAGAGGGGTTACAATTACATGGGCAGAATAATGCGTACATTTCTTACCAAGCATTGCAGCCTCCTCCTTTGTTTACCCTTCACATCCCTTCCCAGCCTCTCCCCTCCCCCCCCAATCCCAATCCTTCTCCTTCCCCCCCATTCCCCTCCCCTCCCCCCCCCCCCCCCGCCCAGAAATGAACCTACAGACCTATAGCTATCTAATCTTTGATAAGGGAGCTAAAACAATAGAATGGAAGAAAGACAGCCTCTTCAGTAAATGGTGCTGGCAAAATTGGTTAACTACATGTAGAAAACTAAAGCTAGATCCTTATATATCACCCTGCACCAGAATCAACTCCAAATGGATCAAAGACCTTGAAGTCAAAGCAGACACTCTGAAAACATACAGGATGGAATAGGAGAAACCCTAGGTCTTCTTGGCTCAGGCCGAAATTTTCTGAATAGAGACCCGGAAACACAACAAATCAAAGAAAGGTTGGACAAATGGGATTGCATAAAGTTGCAGAGCTTCTGCAGGACAAATGACATAGCTAGCAAGATCAATAGAAAGCCCACGGATTGGGAGAAGATCTTTACTAGCCATACAACGGACAAGGGTCTCATATCTAAAATATACTTGGAACTCAAAAAATTAAACCCCCCAACAACAAATCCTCAAAGAAACAACTTCCCAATAAATAAGTGGGCTAAAGACTTAAAGAGAAACTTCTCTGAAGAAGAAAGAAGGATGGCCAATAGACACATGAAGAAATGTTCAACATCCCTAGCCATAAAAGAAATGCAAATCAAAACAACATTGAGATATCACCTCACTCCAGTTAGAACAGCAAAAATCAAGAACTCTAACAACAAAAGATGCTGGAGGGGATGTGGACAGAAAGGAACCTTACTTCATTGTTGGTGGGAATGTAAACTTGTTCAACCACTTTGGAAAGCAGTATGGAGGTTCCTCAAAAGACTTCACATAGAACTCCCCTATGACCCAGCAATCCCACTTTTGGGCATTTACCCAAATATTTACAAACAAGACCACACTAAAGCTACCAGCACAACTATGTTTATTGCAGCATTATTTACCATAGCTAAGATATGGAACCAACCCAGATGCCCCTCAATAGATGAATGGATCAAGAAAATGTGGTATATATACACAATGGAATTCTATGCCTCCATCAGAAAGAATGACATTTCCCCATTTGTTAGGAAATGGAAAAACTTGGAAAAAATTATATTAAGTGAAGTAAGCCAGGCCCAAAGAAACATAGGTCCCATGGTTTCCCTTATTTGCAATATCTAGTAGATGTATGAGTCAAGCGGAAAAGGTCAGATAATGTGATGTCAGGAAAATGAACCCTTAGATATGTATTTTAATGTCTTTTTCTTTCATGCATGTGTTTCTAACGCATTTATAAGATTATCTCTTTGTTGCTTTGTATGTCCCTCTCCCACAGTATAACCCCTGCTTTCACTATATTTGATGTCAGTATAACTTGTAGAGGAGATGGGGAAAAGCCAGTTGTTTAAGGATACAGGTGGACCTGTTGCAACAATGAGAAGTACAAGTTGTCATGTCCAAAACGAGCTTTAAAAATTCTTTTTAGGATGCCAATACCGGGGCTTGAACTTGGGACATGGGCACTGTCACTGAGCTCTTTTGCTCAACGTTAGTGGGCACTGTCATTGAGCTCTTTTGCTCAAAGTTAGAACTGTACTACCGGAGCCACAGCTCCACTCTGGCTTTTCATAGTTAAATGGAGATTAGGGTCCTGCCTGGGCAGGCTTCAAACCATGTTTCTCAGATTTCAGCCTCCTAAGTAGCTGAGATTAGAGACAGGAGTGCTTATCACGTGTCACAAACTGTTGTAAGCATTTTATTTTGTTTTATTAGCACCAGTTAGTTATGGGAGGGTCATTTGAATATGTCCATAAATGCATACAATATACCTTGATGCTATTTACCCATCATTATTCTCCTTCCTTCCTCTTTCCCCCGTTTCAAACCAATCTCAACAAGCTTCCTTGTTCTATTTTCACACATATATGTAGAATATGTTGACCATATTCACCCTCTATCATGTGGCAAGCATTTTACATGTACTCTTTTGTGTTTTCCTTAAAGTTAATAAAACACATTTTTGCATTTACCAGAATGTAAAACAAATTACTCAGTACAAACAGGAAAGAAAGGGCCAAGCAAGGTTCCAGGTGCCAATGTAGTTTACACTAGCCTTAGACTCTGGCTCAGACCTATGGTAAGAAGGGAACACCATGGTAGAAGAAGGGTCACTGGGATTTTGGGTTGGTTTCTTAAGGAAGGAACATCAAAACTACAAGCTGCAGCATGGAGAATAATTAGAAATACATAGAAACTTCGTAGGTTTATACTTGAATTTCATGTGGTAAAGGAAAAATGGAAAGAAATGTCTTGATGTTGATGAATGCAGAATGTGCATGGCTGCCCTACTAGAAATCCTAATGACTCCAAAGTGCTAAGTTGATCCTGGCCTAGAAACAGAGAGATAAATCAATGGAATTAAAGAGTCTAGAGACTCCTAGGTATGTGGGAGATTAGCTTGGAAAAGAAGAGCATTTAAAATCAGTGGTTATATGATTGACTATTCTAAAATAAATTACTTTAGACAATTGTGAAAAGCCAAATAAAGTTATGTGTCATCCTCATGGATCATTTAATTATATATAATGGAAGAAAGACTAAATGAAAATCTATAAGGAAATGATAAGAGGCTATAAAATCACTTTTAACCATTTGGCAGCAGGCACGGAAGTCAATTATTTTAAATATAAACACAAGCCTCAAAAACCTTAAGGAGAAATATCTACAGGTAATACATTGATAGGCAATACATAATTTGAATCACCTGAATAGCAAACACTGCTAGAAATACAATTAAATATTAAAATATCACCATTGGCTTAGTGGTAGAGTGCTTGCCTTGAATGCATGAGGTCCTGGGTTCTATTTGTCAGTACCACATAAGCAGAAAAAGCCAGAAGTGGTGCTGTGGCTCAAGTGATGAGCACGATGCTTGAGCTGAAGACCTGAGGGACAGTACCCAGGCCCAGAGTTCAGACCCCACGTATATGTATATGCATATATATGTACATATATATGTATGTATACATACATATATATCACCATTCAAATACTAAACATTGTGTTGATGTTCATTATATACATGTTCTTAAAATCAGTGCAATATGGATATAAATAAAATAAAAGGTGCAAGGTTTTTGAAACGAAGAACTATAAATAACTAATATACAGTTTCCACAAAAGAAGACAATTTGAGCAGTGAGAAAATCTGAGATCAAACCGTGTGCCATTACCAAGTACAAAGCCCAAATGGTTTGACTAGACCAGTAATGATGGAGTGTATGGAAAAGTTTACCATGGAAAAAATGCATTTAATGATCATTGTTAAGGTAGTAGTAAGAAATGTTATACAGTCTCTTCTTTTTACTAATTTTCTTCCAATGTAATACCTTGCAGGGTTATAATCCAGTATCTCAATCAGATATATTAACATCAATTTGATCAGCTTTTGGTCTTTTCATAGCCATATCCACTTCCTTCCTATTTCCATCTCTGGCTTCAGCCTTGGCCCCCTATTCTCTATTTCTATTACTGTTGTTTCTGGAATGTTATATTGGAAGATCACACAGTAGGTAACCCTTTGTGATTGGTGTTTGTCACTGAGAATAATTCTCCAAGAGTCATCAGGATCTATATGGATCAATAGTTTATTCTTTATTGTATGAATGTACTTTCCCTAAGGAACAATTTACCCTCTGAAAGAGTAAAGTTCTTTCCTTTTCTATTTCCTTTTCTTTTTTATTGTGAAAGTGATGTACAGAGGAGTTACAATAAGGTAAGTAAGGTAATAAGTTTGACATTTCTTGTTAAACTTGTTACCCCTTCCCTGATTTTTCTCCTACTTTCCCTCTCCCCACCTTCCCCATCCCCAAGTTGTACAGATAATTTCCAACATATTGCCTGTGTATATCACTGTTGCATTGGAGCTTTGTCTCACCCTTCTGTTCCCCTTCAGATAAACAGATATACAATACCAAGGTACAAAAATCAAATACAGTGGCATCTGGGGATATACTATAAGGGGAATAACATGCAAATGAAACAAAAATATCACATAGTACATTAAAAACAATAACAACAAAGAAAACCCTCTTGTGTCCGTGTCTTGGAGTTCATTTTGCTTAGCATCATCTTATATGGTCATATGTACATAGCTATTGAACTATTCTGCTCATCTGATAAGATTATCCTAGACTTATACTAGTTATTTCAAATAAGGGAAACAGGGACCTATGTTCCTTTGGGTCTGGTTTGCTTCACTTAATACAATTTATCCAAGTCTTTCCATTTCCTAATAAATGGAGTAGTGTCATTCTTTCTGATGGAAGCAGAGAATTCCATTATATATATATATATATATATATAGTATTTTATTGATCTATTCATCTATTGAGGGGCATCAGGGTTGGTTCCATATCTTTGCCATGGTAAATAATGCTGTGATAAACATAGTTGTGCTGGTAGCTTTAGTATTGCTTTGTTTGTGATCATTTGGGTAAATGCCCAAAAGTGGGATTGCTGGGTCATAGGGGAGCTCTATGTGGAGTCTTTTGAGGAACCTACATACTGCTTTCCAGAGTGGTTGAATAAGTTTACATTCCCACCAACAATGTAGTAGGGTTCCCTTTGGCCACATCCCCTCCAGCATCTGTTGTTAGATTTAAATATATATATATATATTTTTTTATTATTAATAAGTTCTTTTTATTGTGAAAATACCATACAGAGGGGTTACAATTACATGAGCAAGAAAACGAGTACATTTTTTCTCAAGCATTGTTGCCTCCTCCTTTGTTTCCCCTTACCATCCATGCCCTCCCTTCTCCCTTCTCCCTTCTCCCCCACCCCCGCCCGCCCTGTGCCAAAGTTGTAAAGTTCATTTTTCGGCATAACATCTTGTACATCTCATTGTTTCAATGGGTCCACCTGTATCCCTATTTAAATAATTTGTTTTTTCCCTTCCCCTCCACAAATTATACCAACATCAAATACAGTGAAAACAGGGTTTATACTGTGGGGGAGGGACAACAAAGAAATCATCTTATAAATATGTTAGAAACAATAGTAAGAAAGACAAACAGTTGAGGCCTTATCTTGGGGTTCATTTCACCTAACATCAACTTGTCTGACTGTTTCTGCTTGTCTCAGATATGTACTAGTTATTGCAAATAAGGGAAACCATGGGACCTGTGTTTCTCTGGGCCTGGCATACTTTACTTAATATAATTTTTCCAAGTCTTTCCATTTCCTAATAAATAGCCATTCTAAGTGTGGTAAGGTGGAATCTTAATGTTGTTTTGATTTGCATTTCTTTTATGTCTAGAGAAGTTGAGCATTTCTTCTGTGTCTATTGACCATTCTTCTTTCCTCTTCAGAGAAGTCTCTCTTTAAGTCTTTAGCCCACTTATTAATGGGGCAGTTTCTTTGAGGGTTTGTTTTTGGGGGATTTAATTTTTTGAGTTCTAAGTATATTCATGGACTCCACTCCCAAGTTACCTGAGCTGATCCAAAACTTTGGCAAAGTTTCAGGGTATAAGATTAATCCTCAAAAATTAATGGTTTTTCTGTATGCCACTAATGAGAAGAACGCAACTGTAATCAGGAAAACAACTACTTTTGTAATAGCCCCACCAAAAAATAAAAATACCTAGGAATTAAGTTAATCAAAGAAATGAAAGACCTCTATGATGAAAACTTTAAAAATCTGAAAAATGAAATTAAAGCAGAACTAAGGAATTAGAAAAACCTGCTATGCTCCTGGATTGGGAGAATTAACATTGTGAAAATGGCAATATTGCCAAAACCTATCTACAAATTCAATGCAATACCCATCAATATCCCAACCTTATTCTTTAATGAACTAGAAGAAACAATCCAAAAATTCATATGGAATAATAAGAGACACTGAATAGCAAAAACAATCTTTAGCATAAACAATCCTTAGCAGATAGAACAGGGCTGGAGGAATATCAATACCAAACTTCAAAGTCTATTATAAAGCCATAGTAATCAAAACAGCTTGGTACTGGCATATAAACAGACCTGAGGACCAATGGAATAAACTGAAGACCTAGAAATGAACCCACAGACCTATAGACACCTAATCTTCAATAAGGGAGAGAAAAAAATGGGATGGAAAAAAGACAACCTCTTCATTAAATGGAGCTGGCAAAACTGGTTAAACACCTGTAGAAAACTAAAGCTAGATCTGTATATATCACCCTGTACCAGAATCAACTCCAAATTGATTAAAGACCTCAAAGTAAAAGCAGACACCTTGAAAACATTACAGGAAGGAATCGGAGAAACTCTAGGGTTCCCTGGCAGAGGCTGAAATTTTCTTAATAAAGACCCAGAAACAGAACAAATCAAAGAAAGGTTGGACCAATGGGATTGCATGAAACTGCAGAGCTTCTGCATGGCAAAGGACATAGCTAGCAAGATCAATAAAAAACCCACAGCGTGGGAGAAGATCTTCACTAGCCATACCACAGACAAGGATCTTATATCTAAAATATACTTGTTCTTTTTTTAAAAAAAAAACATTGTAAAGGTGATGAGCAATGGGTTACAGTTAATGAGTACAGTAAGATAATGAGTACATTTCTTTTTAAATAATTACCCCTCCCTCATTTTCTCCTGCTTAACTGTTCCTACTCCCTTCCTCCTAAGTTATGAAGTTCATCTCCAACATAGTATGCAGTGAGTATCATTGTTGCCTTAGTTCATCCTTTGTCCTGCTGTTTCTGTGACTCCCTTTCAGTTCCATGGACCAGATGAGCTCATATACAAGGCAAAGGATACAGAAAACTAAAACAGAAAAAAATACAAATAACTGCATATAGGACCTCTTGTTTCCAATTCTTGGAGTTCATTTTTATATAACGTTTTCAACTTTGGAGTAGTATGAATGTAGTTGCTATAAAAATTTTTATGCATGTTTTATGTGATTATAAATTTGTATTTCACTGGGATAAATGCCAAAGTGTGATAGTTGTTGATTCATTACACGTTTAGTGGATTTTGTCTGCCTGTTTGAGGTTGCCACTATTCTTTGATTTGACCATTGTGAGGTTGACCATTGTGATGTTGTAGAATGACAAGTCATTGTGATTTTAATTTGTATTTTTCTAATTACTGATGATCTTGGGGAGCTTTTCAGAAGCCAGTTACCATTTTGTGGCACAGCATTAATATTTTTAGCATTTCATTTTTGTGCATGGTATTTTAAGTGTACACATCATTATAACTATACATCATTATAGCTATGTTCGTGATTGCTTTAGGTATTATCTTTTACATGCAACATCACTGTCAACTAGTTTCATTTTTTTCCCCGTTTGAGTGAAGTTTCTTTAGGAAGTTTTATTTTCCCCTATACATAATATAATCATCTTAAATATTTCATCTCCTTACATTTAGAATCCTATTAGAAAACATAATAAGTTTTGCTTCAACTGTCAAAACTAATTTAGCAAGCTCAAGGAAGAAGGAAAAGCTTGTTTTATTTACTCATATTTTTTGTGTACCACGTTCTTTCTTCTTTGTTGATTTTGCAATATTCTTGTATTATAATCTCTTTTCTGCCTAGAGAAATGCTTTGAACAATTCCTTTGTATCCATTTGTTGAAGACAAAGTCCTTTAGCTTTCTTCTGAGAATGCCATTGGTGGCTGGCTGGGGGGGGGGGGGGGGAAGGGGTTTGAACTCAGGGCCTCATGCTCTCATGTGACC
Source organism: Dipodomys spectabilis (assembly GCF_019054845.1). NCBI lineage: Eukaryota > Metazoa > Chordata > Mammalia > Rodentia > Heteromyidae > Dipodomys > Dipodomys spectabilis. Next base: position 2,931,358 of record NW_024870813.1, on the reverse strand, counting down.
TAGGTAGGGTTCTGAATTACTGCTATGGGTGGCTGGTGTTCTGAAATGGCCCCTCACTAAGCCTAGTGTCTCACCACCATGGTTGGGAGAGAAAAGAATGCGTCCTTGGTGGTTCCAATCTGGTCTCCCAGACACCAAAAGGAAAAAAACAGCTATGAGGAATAAAAGCAGCTCTGCCTGTCCACTGACCTTCCAATGGAAAGGGAGAGGATGCCTATTTCTGGCTGGATGGGAATGGAAATATAGGCTTACCATAAGGACACCCCATGGCATGGCTGGCAAAGGTGTTCATTAGTGTTTGGCAGAGATGAATATCCATTTCCTGCTTAGTTTCTTCTGACAACCTGGGTGGTGCTCGTGATGCTACCAAAGGTGCTGCTATTCACCCCACAGTGCATACAATTAACTCTTTGCCTCTGCCTTTCCTTCAGGGGTTAGCATGGAGACACTGTCTTTTTTCCTTGTGTTGTTTGGGGGGAGTGAAACAGTTGTTCTTTGATCCTTTTCTACTTTGATTAGGTTTGCCTTCTTTCCTCATCCTTCAGGTTGAGCAGTTTCTTTTTGCCATGTTTGTTGGCATTCTTAGTTGGCTGTCTTCTTCAGACCCAACTCTAGGATAAGAGAATCAAACAAACCAACCAAAACAACAACAAAAAATACACCAAAGAATTTACAACTGTGTTGTTTTTCTAGCCCAGTGATATCTAACACATCTCTAACTTTGAGAGGATTCTTGTGTCTGTTTCCATGTGATGTCTAGGGCTTTCACTGTACTTAGTAGAAGGGCGAAGGGAAATTCTGACAAAATCATCCTGCTCTCCGCACACTGGCCTTACAATATGTTTTAACATCTGCTCAATAGAGGATCTCTCATTAGTCTTTATATCTTTCTTGAATACTATCAAACTATTTTCTATTTTCTGAGAAGCTATTTTATCTGTTTTCAAAAGAAACACCAAAAACTTAGAATTTTAGTTGAAACTAAGTTAAATATATTTATGTAGTCTCTATTAATTATGGAAGAAATCATCTCATATCAGAAATATGCAAAATTTTTAAAATCTGTTTCTATCTGGTGTCCTTTAAGATCTAATCATTTTCTTAGGTTAAGTTGAGTACTTTTCATTGTTAAATTTGTTCCCAAGCAATCTATTTCATTTAGCTTTAAAAATGAATAGCTTCCAGTTATGCTTTCTCTTGTAATGGAGATGAATTCTAAGAAATATGTTGTCAGGCAGTTTCATCTCTATGCAATAGTCACAGAGTGTGTGTCTATACACATGAGATGTATGAGTTGGCTATTGGCAAAACACAGCGTATTATTTAACCCTAAGCATTTATATAAGTAGAAGGAATGCTTATTTATAAAAAGCACAGAATAGTGAGTACATAATATACCAATAATGGAATTGCTTATTATCATTATCAAGTGTTATGTCCTAGGAATAATGGTTTGTACTGTATGTTTACATAATTAGCAGTGCAGTGGGATTTATTTATTTTTATACCATCATCACCATTAACACATAAATAATGTATGTCTCAACATCTGTATCTTGATAGTGACAGCTTCACTGGGTGATGGGATTTGTTCAGTTCCATTATGATTTTATAGGACAATCATTCTGTATGAAATCCATCATCATCCAAAATGTTATGCTACACATGACTGTATTCTTTCTCCATTATGTTTATTATAGATGCTAATAATTCCATATGCCTACTTGTTACATATCTACTTCATAAGATGCCCAGCACTTTATCAATAGCTTTATATTTTCTGAGAATTTTTGCTGTAGTCCATTGGACTCCCTAAACATACACTCATATAATCAGTAAAAAAATAACTTAATTATTTGTTCCCAATATTTATAACAATTTTTATCATCATAGTGGCCAAATAACAACAACTTGGGAAAAATTATATCAGTGTGAGAATGGTTGGTTGAATAAATATCAGCTTCTTCACAAAATTGAATGTTAACTGTCCATGGAAATAAGTTAAGTTGGATAGTTTTCTGTTATGAAGGATGAAGCAAGAGAGGCAAAATGCAGTGATAGGATCTCATTTTTATGAAACTACAGACAAGATCTGTGTGCAGTTGTGGCTCTGATTTATAATTATATTCAAGAGAGTAAGCTATGGAAATATATCAGGTGGTATTGATGACAGTAAAAGGGGAGAGAAACTAAAGTAAACCAAAAAGTATGCATTACAGTAAGATATTAATCACCATAGAAACAGCACATGAGCTACAACCATATTTGTGTTAGGTTACACAGGAAGCAGTGGCTAAAATAATGGAGTAATTCCAGGTGTAATTTCAAGATACTTTATTTTTATTTTAATCTTTTATGAATTGTACAAACTTGCTATAAAATGTAGGCTCATAAAAGAGGATAAAACCCCTTTCTAGAGTAGATTTTGTGTAATGTGTCAGTTCTGGGGCTGGAAATCAGGGCCTGGGTGCTGTCCTTGAACTGTTTTGCTCAAGGCTTGTTCTTTACTTGAGCTACAGCTCTATTTCCAGCTTTGTTGGTTCTTTGTTGGACTTTCCTGCCTGGGCTGACTGTGAACCTCAGATCTCAGCCTTCTGAGTATCTAGGGTTACAGGCTTGAGCCATTGACATCTGACTTATAGTAGAAAATTTTAAAAATAAAAGTAAAATATTATAAGAGCAGTTCCAGTTTAAGTATTAACCCAGCATTTTGCAATTCTATTTTATACTGGCAATTTTTTCCCTTTTGTATTGTGAAGTGATAGGAAAAGTTAATTTGGAAAAGAATACACTTTCAATAAACTGAAAGCTGGTCCTGTGTAGTGTGAGAATGAGTTTCTTTGATGAAAAATACCAGAAAATGGAAGATTACAAACATTCCAGAGATTTAATTGGAATATCCCAAATTCAAGAACCAATTTTTAGTCATCTTTTGGAAAGATAAGGGTGTAATCATCCCTTAATTAGAGGAAATGAGATTTAATAGGGTGATATCTCAGTATTTTCTAGTGAATCTATTGTGATTATTTTCTTCCTGATGAGCACTGTGCACAAAATCATCCTAAGTGAGAAAGTCTGAGGGAACTCATGCAGAACTCTTACCCACAGGTAAACAAAGTCAGTTGGTTTAGTCCTCTCAAGATTCTTTAAATATGTAATGGGGAAGTAGAGTGTCTTTCTAAAAAGGCATTGTGGTAGACTCACAAAGAAATGCATAACTAGTCAGAGAAGATTAAGAAAAAATATGCTGGTGCAAGAGCTCATGGAGGCTGAGGGTCTGCTGAATCTGAGCCCTCTGCTTCAATGACAATTACTTGGTCTATGTTTCTCTTGCAAAAGCCTGTGGGTACTAGGGCCTAGCCTGCTTTCCAACCCACTATGTACAGTTTCAGGTTCCAGAATCAGAGAGTTTCCCCTTCACATCTCTGTTTGTTGCCTTTGGAGTTCAATTTTGCTTCTTTAAATGGACTCAATGAAGCAGCAGTATATCAAAACAAACTAAAAAGATGGAGATGCACTGTAAACAAGCCCAGTAGAAGGGGTAAATAGCTCAAGGAAAGTCACCTTAAAAGAAGTAACTACTGTGGGGCTGGGAAGGTAGCTCAGTGGTAGAGCGCTTGCCTTGTATGCATGAGGCCCTGGGTTCGATTCCTCAGCACCACATAAGCAAAAAGAAAAAAATGCCAGAAGTGGCGCTGTGGCTCAAATGGTAGAGCGCTAGCCTTGAGATGAAGAGCTGAGGGACAGCGCCCAGGCCCAGAGTTCAGGCCCCACGACCACTACTGTGAATAATTGATTCTTTTAATTTTATTTTTACCTTTAAGTAGTTGTAAAAGGAGTTGCCATTTAACAGAGTAGTATACGAATTGAATGTTGTGACCAATGTCACCTCTTTCATCATTCTCTACACCCCTCCCAATCCTACCACTCTCCTCATGTTTCTTAATTTTGTAGACTATGCATTGATTTTTTAAAACTGTATCTTCCTCGCCACTTTTATAGAATCTCACTGTGTAGACTAGGCTAGCCTCTAGTTCAAGGTCTTCTTGTTATGATTACAAGTATGTGTCACAATTCCTCACTAAAATTACATTTTCAGTAGACCACAGAGCACCCCTGGGGAGATAGAGACTATGATTGACAGTTGAAAACATCCACCTAACTATTCTACTTTGGTAGAGGAGTACCATCCACTCAATAAAGGTCAAAATGACTGAAACAAAATTATATTTTGATATGGAGAAACCCACAAGTAGGTGCATTACCCAACTCTGGCTTGAGTTCTTGTGTTCAGAGGAACATTTGTATATATAGCTCCTTTTTCCAAAGCACAATGATATAGAAAAATGTCACTTACTTTGTGTGTATTCCCACCCCTATTCGTTCCCAAAAGAGAAGAGATAGAAAACATTTTTAAGGAATTAATATCTATGCTCAATTTGCTAAGGAGGTAGAAATTCATTAGGTCAAGGATGCTGACTTCCTTTTCCTATTCTTCTTTGTTTCCTCATATGGTAAATACAATTATCACTAAATTGTCTTGAAGATTAACTTGCAGTAATTCTAATAGTATTTGTCTAATAGTATTTGTCCTGCAGCATGGTTACCTCCATGTCTAATGTTTGAAAATGCATGCTACACTTTGAGAAGTTGACCTTTTTTTCTTTTAACTTGTACAAGAGAGTTTCATTTTTACATACCTATATTTGCTTACAACATACCCTCATCAGATTTAATCCCCATTGCTCAACCTCCTCCTGATCTTCTTAAAACAATTTTAGCCTGTTTCATTGTTCTAATTTTATAAATTTATGCAAAGTATCTTGACCATATTTGCCCTCTTTCAGCCTCTCCATTTTCCCTCTTCCCTCTTACTAATAGCTTCTCAGACATAACCCGATTTACATTCCCCTCATTCTGTGGCTATGAACTGTTCAAACAGATTTCACCATAGTTTTACACACACACACACACACACACACACACACACACACACGCACACACACACATACACACACATCTATACGTTAAATCAGACTAGCAGCCTTGATTTCCATTACTCTCTTTCCTCTTTTCCCTAACTCCCTGTTATCCAATTTTCAGTGGATTTCATGATGCCATGAAAGGTATAATGTATAATGCATTTCAATATTTATATCCTCTCTTTTTCTCTCCCACTTCAAATTCACATCAAACAGTTCCACAATTACAAACATGTTCTATCTATACACACACACACACACACACACACACACACACACACACACACATATCAGCCTGTAGGAATTATGCAAATGCTTATTTTTGGGGTCCAAGTATGATGAAGAAAAACTAACATCCTTGGCCACAAAGAAATGCAAATCAAAATGACATTGAGATACTATCTTACTCGTTAGTTTGGCCATGATCAAAAACATAAACAACAACACATATTAAAGAGGATACAAGGAAAGGAACACTTTTACACTGTAGGTGGGAAAGGACACAAGCACAACCACTATGGAAACCAGTATGGAAGTTTCTCAGAAAACTAAGCATGGAGCTACCATATGATCCAGCAATAACACTCTTGGGCATGTACACACATTTATCCAAAAGGTTGCAAGTCAGGATACAGTAAAGACACTTGTGCATCTATGGTTACTGTTGCACTATTCACAATATCCAAGTTATGAAAACAGCTCAGATGCTCTACAGCTAATGAACAGATTTAAAAAATGTGGTGTGAAGAGAAGTCTAATTCTTTAAGATAAATCATAAAGTGTAAGAAAAGACTTAATTGTTTACCTCATTCTGACATTTTTATAATAGCTAGTGTAGAGGCACACATGGGAACTCTTGTTATTGCTTTCAATTTTCATAAATATTAATGGACATGCTGGATATTTTAAAATACAAAAAAATCACCTACAATAAGGTAACTACGATTAGCCTTTCTTAGTATGTTTCTATTATATTTCAATCTGTGCATTTGTAATATACTTTGAACAATTATTGATCTTACGTTTAACTTCATATATGGTGATGTTTCCTTGTGCAACTAAATTATTTTCTAAGCACTTGATGAGATTTAATGTCCAAGTGAAAGTTAATCATTTTTACATTTTTTCCTTATGAATTATATTTTCAATAACCTACTTTTCACTGAAAGTAATGGGATTTGAATTCAGAGCCTGGAGTTCACTTGGCTTGAATGCTTATTTGGTGCTCAACCACGTGAATCATCACTCTATTTTTGCTTGTAAATTGGAGATTGAGTTTTGTGAACTTTTCTACTCATGTCTTTAAACCATAATTCTTTAGATCTCAGCTTCCTAAGTAAGTAGGATTACAGGCATAAGCCACTGGTGCCTTGCTCAGTAACTTACTTACTTTGACATTTGTGTTCTTTCAATATAGAAAAGAGATATAATTCATACACTTCAGCATTGCATAGCCTAAGTGTGAAATCCTGGGATTATTACTTATAGAATGTGTGCTTCTAGAAGAAAAGTCCTGACTTCTGTAAGGTCTATTATCCTGGACAATATTATCCAGCACAAAATATACTGTCTATATAAGGTTTATATATGCATAAGATTAAATACTGGGCCAGGCATGGAATCTCAGGCTTTTAATACTAACTTCTTGACAGCCAGAGTTCAAAAAATGGTGATTCAAGGCCCAGCCAGACATGAACAGTTAGGAGACTTCATGTCACTAAATGGCAGAAGGAAGCACAAATAAGAAGACTAAATTCCAGGATGACCTGAGCATAAAGTGAAATCCTACCTTGAAAGCAACCAAGGCAAAAATGTCCTGGACTTGTAGCTGAAGTGGTACAGTGCCTGTCTTACAAATGTGAAGTCCCAAGTTCAATCATTGCCAGGACTGACAAAAAGAAAGAGAAGAAAAGAAAAGGACTTTACGCCAGGTACCAGTGGCTCACACCTGTAATCCTAGCTACTCAGGAAGCTGAGATCTAAGGTTCCCAGTTCAAAGCCAATCCCAGGCCGGAAAGCCAGTGGGATTCTTATCTCCAATTAACCCCCTTCCCCAAATAAATCCAGAAGTGGAAAAAACGGCCATCTTTCAAATGGTAGAGCACTACCCTTGAGCAAAAAACGTTCAAGGACAGTGCCCAGGCCCTGATTTCATGTACACACACCTGCGCAACCACATATTGTCTATGTAAGACCTGGTGCCTAGCTGCTGCAAGTCGAATTTGGTATCATCTTTAAGTGGTGGAGCCTAGGTGAAGATCCCTGGGAGATGCGTCCTTGAAGGGAATTATGAGAACCTAGCTTCTCCCTCACTCTTTTTTATTTGCTTCTTGGAGGAGAGGTGAGCGGCATTAATCCCCCATCCACTCCTGGCTCAAGCCTAAAAGCAGCAGGACCAGAGGCTTGTGGGATCATGGGCATGGAACCCCTAGATCCTCTCTTTATAATGATTTTGTCTCAAATATTTGTCACAGCGATGGGAAACGACATAGTAAAGATTCATGTGAAGATTAAGTAAATAACAATGGTGTCGCAGGAGAGTCTTTCCAATCTGACATCATTTGTCCTGGGTCCATCTCACCATCCACAGTTTCCTTATAGTCATTCTACAGAGGCTCAGCTTAGCTCAGTGATTGACACTCCCCACGGAACTGGGAAGTGGCAGGCTGTGAATACTTGGCAATTCACTTCTGAAATTTTCAATTACTTTACTTGTAATTACGCTACAAGTATGTAAAGTAATAGCTCAGGTGCCTTGAGCGCCTATACTATGAGGCACTTTATTTGTAGCACACAGGACACACACACACACACACACACACACACACACACACACACACAATTCTCCCTTTCTTTATACTGCATTCATGGTAACATAAGATAAAAGAGAAAGGAAGGGAGGATCCAGAAGCCAACTTGGGCCTTACTCCTTTCTCTGGAGGTACCATCTTTTAATTTTCTTTTTCTTTTTTTTGGTGGGGGGGGGGGGGTGTCCAGTCGTGGGGCCTGAGCTCTGGGCCTGGACACTGTCCCTCAGCTCTTCAGCTCAAGGCTAGAGCTCTACCACTTGAGCCACAGTACCACTTCTGGCTTTTTTCTTTTTGCTTATGTGGTGCTGAGGAATCAAACCCAGGGCCTCAAGCGCTCTACCACTGAGCCACCTTCCCAGCCCATATCTTTTAATATTCTACACTGATGATTGAACTCAGGATCCCACGCCTGATAGGCCTGCACCTACTGCTCAGACCATGCTTCCACCATGTTTTGCTTTAAATTAGTTTTCTAATAGGATCTTCAAAGGGATGACCACAAACCTCATTCACATAAGTGATTACAGACATGTACCACTACACTCTGCTATTGGTTGCATGGTATTCCATTAACATTTGTCCAGGGCTAACCTTGAACTGCAAACCTCTTGATCTCTTACTCTCAAATATCAAGAATTGAAGGCATGTGCTACCATACCCAGTCCTCTCAATACCTTTCTGACACTGAGTAAGGGATCCATCCCTAAGCAGTAGATAAGGTGGAGTGTCACACCACAGGCTGGCTTTCAAGTAGGGACCCTTTTAGTCCCAATATCCTTAGCCCTCAGGATAAGGATAGAAGAGCATCCTGCTGGGTAATGGGAAACATGCGTAATTTCCTAAGCCCTAGTCTCTTAGGGCTATTGTAGTGAATGAAGGACAAACTTTCCCATGTGATGCTGTACAAAGTACTTAGAATAGCACCTCCCAGTGCAAGAACTCAGTGCAACTGAGTTGTATTTTATAGTGTTAAAGATTTCTTTTGTCAAACGAGGAATATACCCTTGTTAGATACATGGTATTTATTTCTGATCATCTGTTATTTTTATGATGTGGTTATGATTATGATTTTTCTAGTACTGGGGTTTGAACCCAGATCTTCCTACATGGCAAATGCTCTACTACTTGACCTAAGTCCCCATTCTTCTGTTTTATTTTGTATGGGAGATAGGATCTTGCTAATTTTGCCCAGACTAGCCCAAAACTCAAGTTCTTCCTGCCTCTATCTCCCAAGAAGCTGGTATTACAGCTATGTCTCACCCTACCCCCATTAAACTTTCTAAATTCACCAATAAATATTGTAGATATCTGAGTTCACAGCATGTTTTGACATAATTATACATTGTAGAGTGACTAAATTAAGTTAATTGGTATATCTGTTACCTTATATGTCAATTTTTTGTGGCAAGATACTTAAAATCAACTCTCCACAATTTTCAAAGCTTACATTGTTATTTTAAGAGTATTTTCAGAAGGGTAATTATCCTTTTAAGTATGGACAACATGTGTGTGTGTGTGTGTGTGTGTGTGTGTGGAGTGTGTGTGTGCATATGTGTGTGCATGCATGTGTGCATGTATGCATGAGTACACAGTCCTGGGGCTTGAACTCAGGGCCTGGACACTGTCCCTAAGCATTTTTTGCTCAAGTCCAGTACTCTACTACTTGGGCCATAACTCTATTTTTTTGGTAGCTAATTGAAGATTATCAGGTCACTCATGGGCTATCCTGCCTGGGCTGACTTTGAACCTCAGCCTCTTGAGTAGCTTGGATTATAGTAGTGAGCCACCAACACCTGGCAAGTATCAACATTTTTAAAGCTTTTAATAAATATAGGCCCTCAAAATAGTTTAAAAAATGTACTCTAATGAGAAGGTGGGTCTCCTTTCCTGTGTTTCCACAAAATTAGTTAATGCAAAATACATGGCTAAGTAATAAACTTGTATAATATAAAACAAAAACATACATGCTTATTAAAGAGGCATCCTTTTTTCTAAAGGATGTCTAATAGGGACATTTTTTTATCCAAATTAACACAGTGCCATTATTTTTAAGGCAAGTTAATATTCCATGGTTTGACAGTACTTTGTTTAGCTGGTCCTTTACTGATGGTCATTTAAGCTGAGTACATCATTTTGCTACTTGTTAAATTTTACAGTGAGTCTGAAGTATTTATCTTTGTGAAATTATCCAATTATGCTCTTAAAATATATTTTAAAAGTGACTTTGCTAAGTTAAAGAATAGCCAGCCTGCTTATGTTTTTACTCCTCATTACTGTGGCTTGTTAAAAAGTTTATGTTAGCTTGTATTGCCTCCCATAGTGGCCAGGACAGGCATCTACAAAGTACCAAGTACTGTGTACCATTACTTATAACTTTTGCTAATGTTCAGAGATTAACAAAATGATTTTCTAATGAGATGTCTAAATTTATTGATACTTTAGGATATATATTTTAAATATATATATATGTATGTATATATACATATGTATACCTATATGTATGCATGTATATGTATATACATATATGTGTAGCTATACATATATATTTTATATGTATATATATATATATATATATATATATATATATTTGGCAATAATGGATTTTGAACTTAAGACCTTATTCTTGCTAGTCAGGTTCTCTACCACTTGAACTATACCTCCAGCACGTTTTTTTTTTTTGTCGGTCATGGGGCTTGAACTCTAGGCTTGGGCACTGTCCCTCAGCTCTACAGCTCAAGGTGAGTGCTCTACCACTTGAGGTACAGCATCACTTCTGGTTTTCTTGTGGTTTATTGAGGATAGGAGTCTCACAGTCTTTCCTGCCTGGGCTGGCTTTGAACCATGATCCTTAGATCTCAGCCTCCTGAGTAGCTAGGATTACAGGGGTGAGCCACCAGCACCTGGCTCCTCCAGCACTTTTTGCTTTAGATGTCTATAAGGGAGGTTTCGAATACTTTTTGTCCCAGAGACTAGCTTTGGACTTTGATCCTTCTACCTATGCCAACTAAGTGTAATTGGAATTACACTTATGAGCCACTGCACCCAATTTAGATATCTTTTATAAGTTTTTAAGTCATCTCCATTTATCTTCTGCGAAACTCCTCTATCTTTCTCTATTTTCTAGTTGGGTTATTTTTACAGGAATATTCTTTTAGTACATAATATTATCAAATAAATATAAATAAATAAGTAAATTAGCTACTCTCATGGGTTAATATGGAATTATTATATAATTCTAAAATAATGTACCAGATAGACTTTTAAATATTTCTCCAGTTTCTTGTTTGACTTGTAGCTGCTCTTTGAAGTCAAGCTTAGAATAATCTTATTCCTGGATTATAAGTAGCATTTGACTCTTTAGTTTTCTTATATTTTTTTTGTATTAAAATCAATGTCAACACTTGCTCTTCTAGCTGATTGAGATGTTCATTCACTTTTTTCTCCTTTAGGTATAAGGTAAGACACTAAATTAGTGTATTTCTAATATTAAAAATCCCTATATGAAATCTTTGATTTGATTTTATAATACGATCTAGATTCAGTTTTCTCAAGTGTCCTTGTTCATCTTTTGTCAATTCCATGTTTCCTCCACTTCACCTTACATATTAGTAGGCATTGTGCAACAGAAGCTTAATGCACACTTGTTAAAATTAAATGTATCATTTTTTAATGCCCAGTTACTCCTAAAAATTACTGTCTCACTTTAGAAGAAAGGATTTAAACAACAAAGTGTTCAAGTCCCAAGATACATATTTATGGAAGGGAAAGAATTTGAATATAGATCTATCTAACTTCCAGACCTACAATCATTTCACATGTCTTTTCTATTTCATGGAAAGATTGGTATGGAGATTATTTTCTAGTGCTCTATTCGTCAAATTTTATTGTCAGGGTTATGCTAGTGCAATAAAACAAATTGAAATGTCTTTTATCTTTTCCAAGGTTATTAAGTTTTTAAATAGAGTGGAATTAAGTTTTCCCCCACATTTGGGAATGTACATACGTTCTTACTCAAAAAACGTATTTTGTTTTCTTTGTCCTGTACCTTCATAGCTTTATTTTAAACATTTTATTGGCTTATGAAAAGAAAAAATGTTGTATATCAATTGTTATGATCATCTTAATTTGCTTAGTTGGAGAATATTTTTAGCTTCTCAGATTAATTAATTTGTATGGCTCCTTTAAGATTATGATACGACTTGTAAACAAAGCTCATAGTTTTGTCTTTTTACTTCCAATGTCCTGCTGAAATAACCATGCTTACTAGTCAGGTTTTTATGTCTATCATGAAACACTTGACATAGCTTTCTTATACATAAAAAAGGTTTGTATAGCTCACAGTTCTGACAGCTTGGGGTCTAATTGGCTTAATGACACTCTGTCATGAGGGCTTCGTTTTGATTGTGTCACCTCCTGACAGATACTAACAGTAGGAACAAGAAAATGACATCTTTGGCTAGAGAACAAAGTGAGTAGAATGCATCACACTTGCTCCTCTTAAACAGCTGCCTCAGGTCAAGAACTGTTAAGGGACATACAGGAAACACATCAGACCCCCAGTGGCATAAGGCCTTCCCATTAGGTCTACCTCTTAAAGATTCTATCACTCCTAGTAACATTACAATGTAGACCATGGACTTTTGGGTTAACCACAACACCTCACACCAGTTAGCAGGGATCAGTTGTATGTAGTCAATAAAACATCAACTGGGTGACACACAATGCACTGAAAATACGTAAGGAGCTCAGCAATAAATAGAATAAATGACAGCCAAGTGACTTGAAGGGAGTTTGTTGATGAATAGTTAGGAAATCCATGGAGGGAGTAAATAAAGTCTCAGGCTCAGAGCACTGTCCCTCAGCTATTTTGCTCAAGGCTAACACTCTACCACTTGAAACACAGCCCCATTTTAATATTTTAGTGGTTTTTAGGAGTTAAGAATCTCACAGCCTTTTCTGCCTAGGCTACCTTTGAACTGCAGGGCTCAGATCTCAGCCGCCTTCTTCTTTTTTATTATTCTTTTTATTTTATTTTTATTTTCTTCTTTTTTTAATTATTCTTTTTATTTTATTTTTTATTGTAAAAATACCATAGAGGGGTTACAATTACATGAGCAAGGTAATGAGTACATTTTTTTTTTTATTGTGAAAATACTGTACAGAGGGTTACAATTACATGGGCAAGATAATGAGTACATTTCTTATCAAGCATTGTAGCCTCCTCCTTTGTTTCCCCTTCCCATTCCTTCCCATTCTCTCCCTCCCTACACCCCTTGCCCTCCCCCCCCTCCCGCCCCGTCCCCCTCCCGCCCCGTCCCCCGCTCCCCCCACCCTCCTCGCTGCTTCCCCCTCCCCAAGCCAAAGTTGTAAAGTTAGTTTTTCAACAAGAGGTCTTGCACATCTCATTGTTGCAATGTGTCCACCTGTATCCCTTTTTAGACAATTTGTTTTGTTTTTTCCCTTCCCCTCCACAAATTATGAACCCCAAGATAAGGACTCAAAGTTTTTTTCTTTCTTGCTATTATTTCTAACATATTTATAAGATAGTTCTTTGTTGCTTTGTATGGCCCTCCCCCAAAGTATAACCCCTGTTTTCACTGTATTTGATGTTGGCATAATTTGTGCAGATCTCAGCTTTCAAAGTAGCTAGGATTACAGGTGTATGAGCCACCAGTGCCGGTCTTGTCTGATGTTATTACTAATTCTTACCATTCTTCTGTAATTATTCCTTTTCCCTTCCCCATGAAGCATCTTCTCAATTATTCCTGCAACTAAATAACAATTGCTCTCTCTGCAATAAGGCAAAAAATCTTTGATTTGCCTAGACCAGTGAAATGTGAGTAGATTGATATGTGTCCCATCCACACCACAGATTTTAATGAGAAACTAGAAACAATCAAAAAGTCTATCAACATAAAATAGGGATAAAACTTATGCTGCAATCATACAAGAAAAAAGTTGAATAAATGAAATTTGGGGAAAATGTATTTCATGCAATTATCTCTCAACTGAGAAGCTAAAAAGCAAAACCTATCTGATTAAAAAAAACAAAAGCACATTTTCATTCAATTAGTTAAAAGTTTAGCTCCTCTTCCCATCTAAAATTTCCTTTACTAGATCCATATACCTCTTTCTTCCACCCTGTAGTGTACTATTCTTATAAGTGACTTTTTGTCTAGTTCAGTTTTCTAAATATATTTCTGGGTTCTTTTCCTCAAGAACAAAAATCTTTATTATGTATGTTCTCAATATCACAAGCATGCTATAGACTGATGTATAATGCATATCCCAAATCTCAAAGATGAATCATACAGTGAACAGCAAAGTATTAGCATATAAACTCCAATTAATATAAATTACTTTCTTCCTATTAAGTTTTTACAAAGGTCATGTGGCATGGATAACTTTACATTCTACTGTTTGATCGCTTAAGGTAAGAATAACTACTATTCAGGAAAGGTAACTTAAAATAAGTCCCAATGCTAAAATGTTTATAAGTTGAATTTAAGGAATCAGAAATATGTTGATTCAAAGTAGAGTGCATGGTCTTGATACTACTACTATATTTATTCTATTTATTAATTAGACTGTAAGGGTCTGTTATTTTTTAACTACTCCAGGTTTATCATTATTAAATAGCAATCAATGTCGGTGGTTGTGTTAGTCTACTGTTGCTGCAAAATGTCACTTAGAACAACAGGCAGTTATCTTTCTACTCCCTGGTGTCCAAAGGATGGCTTTACTGGCTCATTCTGGAACCAGCAACTTTCTAGCATGGTTCATTCTTGAGAGGAAGTCTGCGCTTTCCCTGGGGAGCAACTGTATCTCCTGTATTCCTTTGAGATACTTAAAGCTAGAGCCCCTACTTTCTCTCTTCTGTCCACACACTGGAGGAAAAAAAGATGTCCACATGGTTTATCTACCACCACAAAGAGCAAACTTTCTCTTTGGAGGTTTTGACAGGAAAAACAGGAAAGAATATTTATCTAAAGAGGAAAAATCACAATTGATGCTCTTATTCATTCAGGTAGGAACATGGTTGGAGTTCGTGTATAAATGTTTTAAGTTTGTTAAGGAATAAATTTACTAGGAGAGGCAGTAAGCACCCTAACGTGTAACACTTCAAACGATTTGATTTGCCAAGAGATCTTCAGTGTGTTAGCAAAATAATATAGAAAACGTATGGTGTATAGTTTATAAAAAGCAGTGGTGCATGAGACACGAAGGTGTGTCTGCAGAACTGAAGATTAATAATAGTTGCATAAATGTTTGTAATTCAGATGTCTCCATGGGCTGATAGTGAGACATAGTGGTGCTTGAAGTCAGGCTCTTATTAATAAGGTGTTGAATAGAGGAAAGCAGGTTGGAGAGGAAAATGGGGTAAGTTTTGAGGAAACAGCCAGCAAACATAGACATTATAAAGAGTTTTTTGTTGAATGCAGGTTCCTTATGCCTAGCTACTCTGAGCCTGTGATCTAAGGGTCATGGTTTGAAGCCAGCTCAGGGTGGAAACTCTGTGAGACTATTATCTCCAACTAGCCACAACTAACTGTGACTCAACTGGTAGATTACTAATCTTGCACAAAATAAGTTCAGGGCCAGTGCCCAGACCCCAAGTTTAAGCCCCAGGATAAGTGCAAGCACGTGTGTGCATGCATGTGCGTGCACACACACACAGACACAGACACACACACATACACACATACAGAGTTTCTTGTGGATATGAGGTAAACTGCACTGCAATTTGAATTGCTGTAATAGTATGGTAGACTGAATAATGTACTCCAACAGTATTAAAGTATTCCTTACCGGAACCACTGATTGCTGCCTGTATGGCAGAATGGACTTCACTTATAGGTTTCAAGTAAAGACACTGAGATGGAGAGATAACCTTGACTTAGTAGAATGGTTTCTAAATTATATCACAAATGTCCTTACAAGAAGGCAGAGCGAAGTTTTACTGCAGAAGAGAAAATGATCATGAAGACAGGATGTGCTTAAAGTTCAAAGAAGAAGCCACCAGTCAAGTCATATTCATGGCCACTGGAAGCAACAGAAAATTCTCTTCTAAGGGCTCCAAAGGTTGTAGCCTTGACGATGCCTTGATTGCCATCTAGCATAACCCATTTTAGACTTCTAAAGCAGTGAGAGAATAAATTCATATTATTATTCGCCACTTAATATATATTAACTCATTACAGCAGTCATGGAACACTCATATCTATGGCACCTGAGAACCTTTCTGAAGTTGACACATGGAAGGAGGATTCTGCTATGCAAAGAAACATGAATTTATTGTGTGTCTGTGGGTCTTAGGTGTGTCTTAGCTAGTATTTATTGTAAAAGCTGTTTAGGTTGAAGGCTAGGAGTGAATCCTTCCTACTGTTATGGTTGAATTATGTTCAACAATGTTATCAAACGATGCCACAGCAGATATGGTATCACACATCTGTCATAGAAGCATTTGGGAGAGAGAAGCAGGAGGAACAGGAGTTCAAGGTCAGAGGGTGCTACTTAGGAAACCCAGGCACAAGGGTGCACGTGCACGCACACTCACACACACACACACACACACACACACACACACACACACACACACACACACACACATAGCCACACCTTAGAATGGGCTCTAATTGAATATGACTGATACCTTTTGAAATTGGAAATTTTGGAACGGGAGAGAGACATACAAGGGAAGATGTAAACACATAAGAGTGAGCACTACCTACAAACCAAACCATGCTTGGGAATACCAGAAGACAGGGCAAGTGTTGAACAGCTTATTCTACACAGACCTCAGAAGAGCCCAGCTCTGTTGACTCCTTGATTTCAGACTTGTGGTCTTCAGAACTGTGTACTAATTCATTGCTGTGGTTTGAGCTACCCATTTGGTTCTATTAGAAAACTGTATTGCACAGCTCTCCATAAGATGTTGTGCATCATAGAATTTGTGCTTTAAGCCAATACCGTTACATCCATGGGCAGCTAATTCCCTAGTCTTCTAAATTACTTGTTTAAGGGCTAAGGTCAAGATTTCCCATTGGAATCTGTTTTAATCAAGTTTTGTTTTACTTTTTTGAGTTTGCATTTAAAATTTAAATGTATGAATTCCTAAGAAGCGTTTCAATGTTTGATTTGGCAAGCTGCCTTGGTAACAAATCTAGCTGAATTTATCTCTCTGTGCGTCTTTCTATCTGTTACTATCTTTCATTCTGTCTCTCCGTCTGTCTCTGCCTGTCTCTGTCTGTTTCTGTCTCTGTCTGTCTGTCTCTCTCTCTCTCCATACTATAAAGTAATACCTACATTTAATGGAACATAGCACATAAGGAATTGGTTTAAAAAATGGATTGTATATGAGCAATCAGTAAACTTCTCAAGATTTCATTAGAGCAAAGATCATCACATGCATCAGGTAATCTGGAGATCACAAAAGGCTAGTTACAGTACCTCTATCCATCTCTATAGTTCCTTTCTATATATGCTTCCAAAATTCAGAACTAGAGTATGCATTTATACTTCTAGTGACCAAGTGGGATCCTTTGAATTGAGTTTACTGGCCTGGGGAGTATTATTTCTCTTTCTGTGGACAAATTAAAAAGGTCATGAACTGAAGATTTCACCTTTTGGAGACCTTAAATATAATTCATTCTTATAGGCAAGTAAGGATTCATCTCCCATGGGGTTAATAGGAAGAATGTATATCTTTATTTGCTTCTAGTTATTCACATCCCAATTTTTGCTAGATGGTTGCCCTTCCAAACTCAAATTTGGATGCTGCCATGTTAGGAAGTTCTGAGGTCTCAGAAACAACTGTTTAGAAGGAAGGTGCTAGGATCACCGTTCTCCCAGTGCTGTTGAGTGAGAGAAACACAGGACCAATCATTTCTGTAAGTCTGACCCTCAGTAGGACTGGGAAGGAAGCTACCTTCACACAGAGCTGGCTTTCCATTTCCCCTACTTAAAGAGCTTGCTTCAGAAACATGTGTTGTTGAGATCATGGTAAATGGAGTGGTGGATGTGGAAAAATGAGGAAAGGAAAGGTACTGTGTAATTTAGTTTCTCTGACAAGAATTATAGATCTAAAATTACAGGTCAGTAAAATTGTTAAGACTGGTTTTAGTCACATCTATTTCTGAGAAATCACATTTGGGGAGGGCTTAAAGAACAATTTGATGGGGTTTAGAGTACAGATAAGATTTAAAGCAGAGAAAAAAATTTACGTCATTTTGTTCTTCTTATCATAATTGCTCAGAAATCAGGTACCACAATGGTTAATAGTTTTTCATTGGCCATGTGCCAAGCTGAAAGGTTCTATTTCCTAAAATAAGTCTTCCAATCAGCTGGGTGCTGGTGGCTCGTGCCTATAACCCTAGGTACTTGGGCTGAAATTGTTGGGATCTTGGTGCAAGGTCAGCCTGAAAAGAAAGACTTTTCACCTCAAAGACCTGGATATTATGTCTCATGTCTAATTTCTTAGCTACTGCAGAAGCTTAATATAGGTGGATTGCATAGAGGTAAGAGGGTTTGTCTAGCAAGCAGAAAGTTCGGATAAAGTAGAAGGTATAATACTTTCATAGGGGAGGAAATGGAGGGAGAATTTCACTATTGCGCCTACAAATCAAATCAAGAGCAAACAAGGATTAAAAACATTTTTTGGTGGTCCTTAGCCTTGAACTCTGGGACTGTGCTCCTTTTGCTCAAAACTAGCATGCTACCACTTGAGCCACAGCCCCATTTTTGTTTTTTGTTTTTTTCTGTGATTTAATTGGAGAGACGAGTCTTATAGACTTTCTTGCCTGGGCTGGCTTCAAACTTGATCCTCAGATCTCAGCCTGCTGAGTAACTAGGATGATAGGTGTGAGCCACTGGTACTCAGTTAAGTAGGAAGACACTTAAAAAATAATGTATTATAAAGATGCTGTACAGAGGGGTTACAGTTACATGAGTAAGGCAATGAGTACATTTCTTGTCAAGCATTGTTACCCCCTCCCTGGTTGTTTTCCTACTATCCCTTCCCTCTCCAATCTCCCTCATGATTTTTAAAATTCTGGAATCTAGGATCAGAGTTCAAGCCGCATTAACAGCACACACACACACACACACACACACACACACACACACACACACACACACACACACGCCAAGTTTCCTAGGATTGATTCCCTATATATTGATAAAGTGCCTAGCATGTAGCAGACCTTGTACTAGGCATTGAGAACATATGCAAGAACAAGCATATATGGTGTTCGCCTACACCTTATGCATTTATGGTCTGCTTTGTTTTTGACTGTGCCTCCTATAGCATCTGAATGCAATGCAGCATTGAAGCACCAGGAAGAGTCCAAGAAACATGAAGCTGAAGAGGAATATGGTTCTTGGGGGACAACCCCAAAGCCCCAGAAATCAGGGAAAGAGACTATGCTAAGTCTATTGCTTAGCTGAGCTGTTTTTCCTCTCCCTGTTAAACAGGATCAATACATGTAAGGATCTCACAATTCACCCAGCTACCCCTCAGAGCTCCATGGGTGGGCAGCAAGGGCCCAGAGTCTGTTAAAGTGGAAAATTCTTGACTTGTTGAAGCATCTGGTAGACCCTTCTGTCCCTTCTTCACGCAGACTTTATCCTGAGTCATAGCCATTTGCTTGCTTGCAGATGTGAAACCTTTCTTTTTTCCTCTCTCCATCCTCCACTGAAATACAATTAAAAGGTCAACCAAGGATCCTGAACAAAGTGTGCCAGGGTTGAAGAGAGAGAAGCAGAGGGAGTGCTTTGTCTGTGGATTAGCTTGTTTACAACAGAGCTAAGAAACATTTTGTTTCAAGCCGAGTTTCATGCATTTGTCAATAACACTGGACTTGGAAAGGGCAAATATCAGCCTGCTTGTCACCAAGTCCCCACATGCTTGAGATCTCAGCCCCAGAAGAAGGGCTTGCAAATGTCCATCATCTTCCCACTGAGCAAGCTGCTCTGCTACCAACCTAAAGGGAGATCTATGATGTTTTCAGTAATCACTGAGACAAGGATTTGAATGCAAGTAGTTATTCCAGGAAAGGCCAGAAAGAGTGAGGAAATAAGATTAGGAAAGCAAGGAAGTGAATATAGCTCATATTAATGAACAGATCACTTCAATGGGTAACAGGTTCCATGGGGACTTCTGGAAGAAAGCATGGGATATACGAAAGTTATGCCACTCAAGAAAAAGCAAGTTGCAGTATATATCTACCAACTTCCATTCCTCATTGGCAGAAAGCTCTTCCAAGGAATTCAGGCTTCCTAGATTCCTCCTGCACACAGAGAAAGCTTTGCAACAGAAGAATATAGTGCTGACAGGAGGAAGAAGAATATACAGGTGGGACTTCATGCTTGCTGCTACAAGCCCTAGCCCCAGTGGGAAAGAAAGGACAAAAATATTGCTATCTTATCAGACCCTTGACTATGTCACCCTGATGGAGTTATAAGGACCAGCACCCAGACAGGGGCCAGTGCTTTATCCTCTGGAAGTAGCTGATTGAGGAGAAAAGGTAAGGAAAAGCAGTATGTCCTGAGGGAGGCTGAGAATCTAGCCTCAGATTCTGGATCCAGATCACCTAGAGAGAAAAAAAGATTTGTAACACTTGCATTAGTGATTGATTGGTTGGACCACTCAACCCATGGGCTTCAGTTTCTTGGAATTTATTTTGACCTGCAGGGGGGGGGAGAGAGAGAGAGAGAGAGAGAGAGAGAGAGAGAGAGAGGGAGGGAGGGAGGGAGGGAGGGAGGGAAAGAGAGGGAGGGAGAGAGCGAGCGAATGTTTAAACAAATGACTTTCAACCATATCCAAATTTATAGAAAAACACAGGTATCCAGCTTCCACTTCTAAATCTGATAAGGCCAGGAGAGCTCTATACATTTTCATATCACTGGAGATGTAAAGAGGAACTTAAACATAGGCTTCCTTGGGCCACAGTCCCCAATTACTGCCTAAATTGTTCCCCTGTCATTGAGACCAGCAGACAATTTTGTTTACCAGAATGGAAGTGTTTTGGCTTTCCCTGTATCCTGCTTCTGTGTCTAGCTGCTGTAGAACCCCTGATTTTTTTGAAATGTTCCCTTCCTAGACACCTTCTGTGAAGCATTAGTGGACCGTTTCCAAGAGTTTTTCTTGCCCTCGTGACCCAAGCCTCATACTCTAAGTTTTCAAACTCTTGGCTCTAGTATTTAAATTATTTGAGCATCTTCCACTATTTTTCTCCAAATTCCCTTACACCCTGAATTGCTTCCCAAGCAAGTCAAACTATGATAACCAATCTATAACAGAGTCAAGTTTCTTTATCCAAAATGTAAACTCCTCCTCTGTTTACCCTGACTTGATTGTGCTCTTATATACAGCAATGTATTTTCACCCCTCTCCAAATGCTTGTGAAATATACGCATATGCAAATGCATATCCAATATTTACTATACTCTGCACGCCACTGTAAGGCATTCTACCTCCCATGGTGCCATTAAAGCAGGCCACATCCCTTCCTTAGATGCTATCAATCAGTGGTCTCCTCTTGGGATTTCTTGCTCCTTCCATGTTTCTCTAGTTGCTTCCAGAGTGTCTTATGAAATCTAGACCAGCTTATGCCATCCTTTGTGCAAAGTCTCTTTTCCTGTTTCTTCTCTGACCTCATCTTCTGCCTCCCCCTTCCATCAGCCTGGTGAATTACTATTGCCTCCTTTCCTCTTCCTAAAAACCAAAAATCTCTTATGCACTTACGCATTGTATACTTGCTGCTCTCTCACCTAGAATGCTATTTCCTTGTATATCTAGAAGACTTAAAACTCACCTCCTCTAAGATTCAGATGAAATGGAACCTTCTGCGAGAGACTTATCTCATCATCCCATTGTAAATATTTTGCCTTTCTAATCTTTTTATCACCACTGACTCAATTTAATTTACTTATGCACTCATTGCCCAAGAGGACATATGTTTTGATCCCTGCTTTACCTGTATTCCCAAGACTAGACTCTAACCCTAAGAGTTGTTCAATTCTAGTTGCTGGATGATCCAGCTAACCAATGCCTTTTCTAGCTTGTTTCTCTCTTCTCTGGAAAATAATTTTTTTTCTCAATATCGAACTAAATATGACCTACTTTCAAGACATGAGTCCTTGCTACATCTTCCAACAAATTTTTCTCATTATTCTTGGCTAGCCAAAGTGTTGTGTTTCCTGAAAGTAAACTGATGGAGAAAAAAAAATTAGGAATGATTGCAGTTTATCGAAAAATTGAGAAGTTAGTATGGTCTTCATGATAATTTTGATAAATATGTGGAGAGAGAGGTTTTATTGGTAAAGAAAATTTCTGTGTTATGCAACCATCTGTGCTGCCAACCTGTTCTCTGTGACCTCACTGAACCACTCTCCAGATTCCACCAAGCTGCAGCTAAGTCGTGGATGTGTGTGTGTGTGTGTGTGTGTGTGTGTGTGTGTGTGTGTGTGTGTAATGGAAGCATAGAAGCAGAAAAAAAGAACAGAAAAGAAAATAATCATGTATTTTACTTCGTTGACTGTTATAAAACAAACCACCTAGGACTTAGTAGCCTAAAGAGTGGGCTTTTGTTACTAATCACAAATGTATGGATGAACCGGGCTGTGCTGTGCTGATGTCTTCTAGGTTAATATTGGTGTCTCAGATGGGGTGGAGGGCTGACTGGTTTAGGATGGTCTAGTGCTCATTTTTGGTGATTAGCTAATGATTGAGTCGAGTAATAGGGCTGTGTCACATTTTTGTGGATCCTTAAAGCCTGGTATTTAGAGAATCTGGAGGTCCCTCTGGATTCTGACTCTGGAAGCAAATAAACTGTTTATGATGCTCATTTTTTAATATGGAACTTGAAGGAATGTAGTTTACTTTGAAGACTCCTATGAGCATGCGTATGCATTCCAGGCTCTTCGTAAGGTCTCCCATTTCTGTTCTTCTTCTGTTCATGCTGGCTGCCATTCCTGCCCACTTGATTTGGAGGTGTTAAGGTCCTTAGAAAATGTATAGAGAAGCATAAAGTTCCTTGGGAACTTAGGAAGTGTATAGGTGATCAATATTACCATGTTTACTGTTCTAAGAGTTTACATTTTAATATATTAATTCTAATAGAAGAATTGGAGACAGATTAATTGCAGGGTCAGCATATTCCATGCAGATTAATTGGCTAAATCATCAAATGTAGAACAAACAAGATATCTTGCCAATACTAGAGCTTGAACTCATGGCCTTTCCCTGCTGCTCAGGTTTTTCCACTTATGGCTAGCACCCTACCAACTGAGCCACACCTCAATCTCTGGTATTTTTTGTTTGTTTAAGTGGAAATATACTTAGAAATCAAAAATTAAATTCCTCAACAACAAATCCTCAAAGAAACAACCACCCCATCGATAAGTGTGCTGAAGACTTAAAGAGAGACTTCTCTGAAGAGGAAATAAGAATGGCCAATAGACACATGAAGAAGAAATATTCAACTTCTCTAGCCATAAAAGAAATGTAAATCAAAACAACATTGAGATACCATCTCACCCAAGTTAGAATGGCTATAATCAAGAACTCTAATAACAACAGATGCTGGAGGGGATGTGGCCAAAAGGGAACCCTACTGCATTGTTGGTGGGAGTGTAAACTTGTTCAACCACTTTGGAAAGAAGTATGGAGATGCCTCAAAAGACTTCACACAGGACTTTCTTATAAGCCAGCAATCCCACTTTTTGGCATTTACCCAAACGATCCCAAACAAGGCCATACTAAAGCTACCAGCACAAATATGTTTATTGCAGCATTATTTACCATAGCTAAGATATAGAACCAACCCAGATGCCCCTCAGTAGATGAATGGCTCAAGAATATATATATATATCAGAATTCTTTGCTCCACCAGAAAGAATGACACTGCCCCATTTGTTAAGAAATGAAAAGACTTGGAAAAAAATATATTAAGTGAAGCCAGACCCAAAGAAACATAGGACCCATGGTTTCCCTTATTTGCAATAACTAGTATACGTCTAGAATAAGCTTACCAGACAAGCAGAAAAGGTCAAAAGCTATATACATATGACCATATAAGATGATGCAAGCAAAATGAACCCCAATATATGGACAAAAGAGGATTTTTTTGTTGCTGTTGTTTTTAATATACTATGTGGTTTTTTGTTTCTTTTGTATGTTCTTCCCCTTATAGTATAATCCCTGTTGTCCCTGTATTTGTTTCTGGTACCCTGTATCTTGTATACACATTTTTTCTAATTTGGGGAAAGGAAGGGAAATAACAAAATGCTGAAACAAGGATACAGGCTGACCCACTGTAGCAATGAGACATACAAGACACTATGTTGAAAACTAACCTTACAACTTTGGGTAGGGGAAGTAGCTCTGTGGCTCAGGTGGTAGAGTGCTACTCTTGAACTGAAGAGCTGAAGGACAGCGCCCTGGCTCAGAGTTCAAGCCCCATGACTGACAAAAAAAACAACAAAAACAAACAAACAACTTTGGGTGGGATGAGAGGGACGAAGTGGGGAGATAGGGAGGAAAGGGATGGTAGGGGGAAAACAAAGGAGGAGATAACAATGCTCGATAGGAAATGCACTCATTACCTTACTCATATAACTGTAACCCCTCTTTACAATAAAATTATTTTTAAAAAGATTCTTACAGATTTGTCTTTCCTGGGCTGGCTTTAAACCTTGATCCTCAGATCTTACCATGTTGATAAGCTAAGGTTATAGACATCAGTCTATAACTAGACTAGTACCTACAAAGAACAAACCAGATTTTAAAAAAATAGTCTACTTTGCTTAGGAAGAGCTTGGAATGCAAAATAAAGCATAATCTTTCACGTTCCATAAAGAAAACATGAGCATGGCAAATAATGTTTCCTTCAGATGTCAGAATCCAGAGGTGCCTACAGACTCTAAATACCAGGCTAGGGGTACATAAAGGACCATGTTCTGTTCCATGTGCAATTGCTAAAAGAAATAGATAACAGGAAAGAAATATCCTCATGTCTGTGTGGACAAGGGGGCATCATGGAGGGAAGAAATTCAGTGCAGGTCAATGGAGGTGAGGAAGGAGACAGAGTTGAGAACAGGATGTGTCCAGGATCCTTTGCCTTTGTTGATGAAACACAGGTTGCAGAGACAGCCCAGAGGTCAGCTGGGGCTCTCTGCTGGGCGTCAGCACAGGATTCCACAGAGAGGAACACGCTTGAGAGGCTCTTTCCCCTCTATTACCCACACTTAATATTTTCCCAAATTGCTTGATGTCAGCCATGCTGTAATTTAATTTTCTGCCAAATTAGCATGTTTCACTGTTTTCTTTACTCACTATTTTGGAGACAGACTGGTTAAAACCTTCCCACTCAGGAAATTGCTAGTCAAAATATTTTAGGAAGGAAGCTCAAACATTCATTGTTTGCCTTATTAAAAATTAACTCAGGCAGATGGAGAAAGAATACAATGTGTGCTTTCATCTTGGTCCCCCTTGTCATCTGTCCTTCCTTTCACTGGACACACCAGCCCTCATATAACCTCACCCAATAAGGTCTTAGGGCCGGGTGCAAAAGTGCTCTTGGCTGCATTTCACAGGAATGAGACTCAGGCCCAAATGCCTTGCTTGTAGGTCCATAGGTGATGGCAGAGCAGGAGTTGAGCTACCTGGGCATGATCAGTATTATCCTCAGTGTGTCCCCCTAGCAGGGCAGGAATAACACTTGGTGTAGAGAACACAGCTCTAGCTCTAAGCAGCTCTTTTGGAAGTTAACGAAATGATGCTTTGCCTTTCCAGTTAGTAGGTCTTCCATCTGGTTTTGAGTGCCCTGCCTGCAGAGCCCCTACAATCTTTTCCTTTAACGCAATTGTCATCCTCCCTACAGTGGATCATGGAACTTCTACTATGTTTTAGGCTCTAATTTGGGGACTACAAGAGGAAAATAGTACGATCTTGCCCTCATCCAAGTTTCAATCTTGTAGAATAAGGATCTTAAGAGTTTCATGCACCTGATTGCCCAATAAAGAATATTTTGGTAGTGGGGCACCAGTGGCTTCTTCTTTAATCCTAGCTACTCAGGAGGGTAAGATGTGAGAATCATAGCCACCAGAGAAGACAAATCTGTGAGACTCTTATGTCCAGTTTACCAGCAAAAAGTACAAACTGGAACTATAGCTCAAGTGGTAGAGCGCCAACTGTGAGTGGAAAAAGCTAAACAAAAGTGTGAGGTCTGGACTTCGTTCCACACTAACTAGATATGTGTGCATGTGTGTGTGCATGCACACACACACACACACACAGAGTGCGTGTTATTAGAACAAATATGAAAAAGCAGTAAATAATTAAGACACCTGTTCTCACAACTCTCATGTTTACCTCTAGTACAGTTATTCCAGAGACAGGTAGCATAGGGAAAGCTGAGGCTGTTAGAAAGGAGACCATTCTGGGGCTGGGAAGGTGGCTCAGTGGTAGAGCACTTAGCTTGCATGCCAGAGGCCCTGGGTTCGATTCCTCAGCACCACATAAGCAAAAAGAAAAAAGCCAGAAGTGGTGCTGTGGCTCAAGTGGTAGAGCGCTAGCCTTGAGCTGAAGAGCCTGAGGGACAATGCCCAGGACCTGAGTTCAGGCCCCACGACCGGACCCCCCCCCCAAAAAAAAAAAGAAAGGAGACCATTCTTCTGCAGCTACTAAGCTGCAGTGTTGTAGGCCACCTTCCACTCTGGTCTAGAACTTTGAAGGTAAGTGTTCTGCAGGGAAATCAGTCTTGAAAAGTGCTAAATGGCCAAGAAATGCCACTCACTTCTATACTCCCTGGTATCTAAGGATAGTACATTTCAAGTGCTAGGATTGGATCTGGGACCTGGTTTAGCAGTTTCAATGAATCTTTCTAATAGTGCTCCAAAGGAATTGTCATATGGCCCTGCTTTGCAGATACAGAGTTACAACAGTGATTTAACTTACTCAAGGTCACATTGTCTACAAATGACAAAATTGGAAAAAAGAGAACATACAGGTTCCAATGGGGCAAAGGGTAGGATAAAATCCTAAGGTAGGCCAACACCAGTAGAAAATATTTCAGCTCAAAATGCAATGTTTAAGAATACTTAGGGATTCATTGCAACAATGAGATGTACAAGTCATTATGTGGAAAAATGAACTTTACAACTTTGGTTTGGGGGGGGGGAGGATGGGAAGGAATGGGAAGGGGAAACAAAGGAGCAGGCTACAGTGCTTGATACAGTGCTTGCCCATGTAATTGTAACCCCTCTGTACAGTATTTTCACAATTAAAAAAAAAAAGAATACTTAGGAACCATTGGATAAAATGGTTGGTATGACTGATCAAGAGTTAGAGAGTTAAAAGATATCTGTAAAATAATGGGGTCCCTAGAGTATGAGATTATAGGAAGATATAGAGATTTGACTCCACCAAGACTGCGTCTGTCGGGAATAATGGACCCAGGCTTACTTTTCATGTGCATGAGATGAAGAAAACCACGAAAGCCAAAAGAACAAGGAGATTTGGCCAAATCCTGGGCCCAAAACTATTTGGACATATCAGGGTATCTGGCTTGTACACTTTCTTCTTTTGGAGGCCCACCAAACACCCAATCAGTGGCCATTTGCTAGTGATGAGAAGTCTGTTAAAAGACAATAAACCCACCTAGAAATTTACTCCAACCAGTTATCTCAGAAACTCCCTTTGAACTTCTCATCCTGGAATTAAACAGCCCATCCTGGAATTACCCCAGCCTTGTGAAGCATGCTTGAGTGCTTCCCTGAAGGCAATATGGTACTGTTGATTGACCCTTGTCCTGTAGTCCGGGGTTCTTTGAAAGATTCTCTTGTTAGGATTCTCTTGTTGGAAGGGAGGAGAGAATTGATCCTTCTGTTTGACCAGAGCCACTGACTTTAGACTCCTTAGTTACTCCCTGTAACCCAGAGCACAGAGATTTCCTTGAGAGAGGCTGGGTATTTTATATCCATTACACTGCTCAATAATCTTGCCCTAAATCTTTAATCTGGACATTTACCAGAGGCTTCAATGTCCAATTCTGAAGCATGGTTTAGAAGTGGCACATATTAGGACTGTGAATCTGCCTCTCATTAGTGGCAGATAATCTGAGAAACAAAGGCATCATTCTCACCTTTAATTAAGTGAAGACACTCCTGCCTGACCCTCTCTGCTCTGGTCATTCTCCTAAAGACCACAAAAGGACTCCTAAACTTCTCATTTAGGGAACTTTGGGAGCAACCTGGTATGCAAAGGTCCATGCAAAGAATCCACTCCAAGACCATCAAGACCAAGTCTATTTCCCTAGCCTGAGCTTCTTTCCTATCTAAGTATTTTTTCCTCTGTGGAAGTGCCTCCCAACTACTCGCTCATGCCCAAATATGTCCTTGAGGCTTCTACCTCCTTGTCCTTGGTCATATTGTTCTTCCTGCTTGAAAGGTCCTACATATTATCATTTCTTCCTTCAGAGACCAGCTTTCACAATAAAAATTTCTTTTATATCTCCCAGGAGGATAGAAACTTGTTATCTTTCATCCTCATAAATTACCACAACAAACTTTTATTATAACCCCTTCTGTCATTTTATTCCCAGAGTCTTTCCCTCTAGATCAGGAGCTTCTAGAGAATAGGAACAATACTTATTTATTTTGTATCTGAAACAATGTCAGTCATGTTGCAGGCCCTGAACAAAACTCGGTTTATGTCTCGGAGTTGCAATGACAACCTACAGACAAGCTTTTCTCCAACAACTTCCTAGATGGAAGGGAATCCATTGTGAGAGATAGTGAACTGTATGTATCTTCTGAGGGACTTGGGGAAGTCCTGGTGCACCAATGAGTCGTAATGGTTTCATCCTACATATTTCTCAGAAAATGAATGTCTTCAAATGTAAAAAGTGATTATAAGTACTCAGTGAGGTATAGTCCTAGAATCCAAATGTCTGAAAGCTTGCTCTCTGCCTTCTCGTTTCCCCCATGGGACAGAGATTGCAAGAAGAACATATGCACTGTGAGGAAATGCTCAAGATGCAGCCTTTATTTCTAATACAGGATTTATAATTTAAAAAATGCATTCAAATACAGTGAAAACAGGGGCTATACCGTGAGGAAGGAACATATAAAGCAACAAAATAATCGTTAGAAACAATACGTTAGAAACAATACGTTATAATGTTAGAAACAATAGCAAGAAAACAAAGGAGGAGGCAACAATGCTTGATAAGTAATGCACTCATTACTTTGCCCATGTAATTGTAACCCCTCTGTACGGTATTTTCAGAATAAGAAAATCATCTAAACAAACAAAAAAAGAGAAAAAAAACCACTTATGTCCCTATCTTGGGGTTCATTTCGCTAACTTCATCTTATCTGGTCATATGTACATAGCTTTTGACCTTTTCTACTTGTCCCAGACATACACTTGTTATTGCAAATAAGGGAAACCATGGGACCTATGTTTATTTGGGCCTGGCTTACCATACTTAATATAATTTTTTCCAAGTGTTTCCATTTCCTAACAAATGGGGCAAAGTCATTCTTTCTAATAGAGACATAGAATTCCATTCTGTGTGTGTGTGTGCATATATATATATATCATATTTTCTTGATCCATTCATCTACTGAGGGGCATCTGGGTTGGTTCCATATCTTAGCTATGATAAATAATGCTGAAATAAACATAGTTGTGCTGGTAGCTTTAGTATGGCCTTATTTGTGATCATTTGGGTAAATGCCAAAAAGTAGGATTGCTGGGTCATAAGGGAGCTCTATGTGGAGTCTTTTGAGGAACCTCCATACTACTTTCCAAAGTGGTTGAACAAGTTTACACTCCCAACAATAATGAAGTAGGGTTCCCTTCTGGCCACATCCCCTCCAGCATCTGTTGTTAGAATTCTTGATTATAGCCATTCTAACTGGGGTGAGGTGGAATCTCAATGTTGTTTTGATTTGCATTTCTTTTATGGCCAGAGATGTTGAGCATTTCTTCATGTGTCTATTGGCCATTCTTATTTCTTCTTCAGAGAAGTTTCTATTTGTATTTGATGTCAGTATAGTTTGTGGAGGGGAAGGGAAAGGCAAAATGTTTAAATAGGAATACAGATTGAACCATAGCAACATTGAGATGTACAAGACACTATGTTGAAAAATGAACTTTACAATTTAGGTGAGTGGGGAGTGTAGTTGTGGAGGTGGGAGGGAAGGGATGATAAGGGGGAAACAAAGGAGGAGGCAACAATGCTTGATAAAAAATGTATTCACTACTTTGCTCATGTAACTGTAACCCTGTTATATAGTATTTTCACAATAAAAACATAAAAAATACATTCAAGCAGTTGTTTCAATTCAAGATGTTGGCCCTCCCACCTCCCCCAACCCATCCTCTCCATTTACCTGTTACCATTTTCATATGGGCATATTGAATATTTTTATTGTGAAAATACTGCACAGAGGGGTTACAATTACATGGGCAAGATAATGAGTACATTTTATTGAATATTATGACTGCATTCACCCACCCTTCCTCTCTACATTCATCTGCCCCTTTTCCCTTGACTTTAGCTCCCCATCAACAAACCATGTTCCAGTTTTCTGGTATTCATTTTGTTAAATTGTAAGTTATTCAAAGGAGTTGCACTGGGAAAATACTCCCTTGTGCTAATTCTTAATTTGTGGTAAATGTCATATCCATTAAATCTAGAAAATAAATAAAATTCAAAATTGGCTCAATTAGAGCATTTAAAAAATCCTCCTTAATGAATTATACTTTAGTTAACGTGTGTAATAAAGAATTTCGTTCTAAATGATTCCATGGCTCCTACTGTACAAACATGGCTGACCTTGTAGGTCAGCTGCTCTCTCAGTCTAACACTTAAACCTGAAAGTATACTTCAGAAATATACAGAGGGCTGGGAAGATGGCTCAGTGGTAGAGCGCTTGCCTTGCAAGCATGAGGCCCTGGATTCGATTCCTCAGCACCACATAAACAGAAAAAGCCAGAAGTGGCGCTGTGGCTCCAGTGGTAGAGCACTAGCCTTGAGCTGAAGAGCTGAGGGACAGTGCCCAGGCCCAGAGCTCAGGCCCCACGACCGGACCCCCCCCCCCCAAAAAAAAAGAAATATACAGAACAACGTTCTTTTCTCCAAGCCCTTTTTCTGATTCCTCTTTTATCCTATCTAGAGCAAGACAAGACTCACAATGGTTCCATTTTGTTTACTGGCTATAAAAGTCAGCAGCCTATGAAAGAGGGTTTTTCAGAAGGTGATTTCTGTCTGTATACTTTTCATTTTCCCCTTGAGAATTCCTACAAGGATAGACCAGTATGTTAGATTAACTCTGTAATCTTGAATGTGTCATTTATTGTTATATCCATTTCAAAGCCTCCCTCTATGTAGGGAAGAAATAGTTATTATTTTCTAATGTCTATATGAAGTTATACAAGGGGGTTTTAATTCAACAAACAAATCAGTTTTCAGTACAGTGTATCTTGATCAGCATCCCCTCTTCTATAGTTTTCTCTCGTCTTTCCCAACTCCACTTAATGCTCAAGTTACCTGGTTCCATTTTTTACATAAGTACATTGAATATAATAACTGTATTCACCTACTCTTCATCTTTTACACTATTACTTGAATAATAGAATCAGAAATTGAATTATATAAGTGGGTAGTGGGGAAGAAAGACTATCCTGATATTGGTGCTACATTTTGCGTCTTACCAACTATAACACCTTGAGAAAGTTTCTTAACACTTCTGAGCTCCAATTGTAAAATAGAGATGAGAGTATCTACCACCTAGGGCTGTTTGACCATCAAATAAGATAATGTGTGTGAAGATACTATTACCGACATTGACATTAAATAGGTGTTTGCTATAGAGTGCATTTTCTTTTCTCTCTTGAATGTTAACCCAAAAAGTTCCTTCCAACATTTGATTTTAAGTCACCAGTTTCTCCTGAGGGAAGCTTGCAAAGTCAGGGTTAGCAGCCAATGCTAATTTTATTAACTCATCACTCTTTGTCATCAGTGGGAATCTTAATACCAAGGGCTAATTCCAAACTTTTAGCAGAAGTGAATTTCTGAGTCTCCCTGATGCCTTCTTTTATCTGTTTACCAAGCTTAAGATCCTCACTTTAAACCTGGTGCTTTCTTTAATTTACTTCGATCATGGCAGCTGATTTTAGTCCCATGTAAAATCATAGACATTTTGAACTGGAAGGTATTGTCATTTATTTTCATGATCTATAGCTTCCAGAGATATATAAACACTGTTCCTTGGTGTCATGGAGCCTAGCAACCTGCTTCTAGCTAATCTTACCAAGAAGACAAGATTCTGGGTACAGAGTCTCCTCTTTCTCTGGGCCTGAAGAAGAATTAAAGAAACAGAAAAATTCCATTCACCTTACTTGTGTGTCAATATGTTTGTTAACCATAGGGTTTTTTTCTTTTCTCAAAAGGTTCTTGGATATAAATTTGTGCCTGAGGACTATTCACCCGCCCAAGAAAACTGAACTGAGGCCCTTTGACTCCCAGTTTCTGACCCCAAGCAATAATAGGAAGGGTGCTTGGGAATCTGTCTTAAGTTAACAAGAAGTGAGGTTATTGATTTCAGTGTGTATATGTGTGTATGCACACACATGTGTTTGTGTATGTGTATGTGTGTGAATGTGGGGGGTATGTTTGGGTGTGCTTACATACCAGTCTTGGGGCTTGAACTCAGAGCCTGGGTGCTGTCCCTGAGCTTTTATACTCAAGCAAGGCTTGAGCTACAGCTCCACTGGTTTTTATTGTTGTATGTTTGTTTGTTTGTTTTTCTGTGCATGTGTGATTACTGATTGATTGGAGAAGAGAATCTCAGGGAATTTCTAGTTTAAAGTTGTTTTGAACTATGATCCTCAGATCTCACCCTTCTTGGTGGTAGCTAGGATTACAGGCATAATCCACCCATGCCTAGCTGAATCCATGGGTTGTCGTCAATCCTCTACACTAGTGAGTCTAAAATCTACACAATGTACAATCATTTTCTGGGTCCTGAACTTCTCTGTGATCTACTTGCTATATCTGTACAATGTTCATACAACTACTCATTTCATGCTCTTATGAAGATTAATGCATGTATTAATGCATGTTCAATGGGAAAGTCACATTTGACACTACTCAATAAATTCTGCAAATGACTTATACATTCAAGTGTTTAAAAATTACTAAATGACAGACATCCAAATCAGTCTGGATTAGATTGAATTATTAAACTTTTGAATTATTAGACCTATAGGATAATTTGTCTGGTAAAATGTTAATTAAGTAAAGGAAAATGAGATTTCTTAGTAATGCTTTATTTATTTGTTTACTTATTTATTTATTTAAAATAATCCTCAACATTTTGTCTCCATGAGATACATCAGATCAGTCATTGCCAAGAATCCATCAATGGACGGAATAAGCTGATCTGATTCTCAGTCTTGCATATGTAAGGATTTATTTCCATTTGTTCTCTCCTTGAACATCTCCATTGGGCTGGAGGATCTTTATTACCTGCTCTCTGCTCTGGAGGCAAGGACAAAACTTCTCCCAATGGAACAGAAGTTTTATATCTACTACTCATGTGAAACTTCTGTTCCTTGGTTGAATCCCTTTCATGCCTCTGGCTGTTAGTTATTCCTCAAGTGTCTTTGTGTTCCTAAGGACCCCAGTTTATTATTAGTTACACTGTCTCAGTCAAATTCATGTGCATGTACATTTGCACTTACCTGCAAAATCACATAAGTACACAAAGAAAATGCCATAGACAGATGCACACTCAAGCAATGTATTCACAAACATGCATAGACCAAGTTAGATGCACTCTGTTAAACATGAATGCACTTAGAAGATCATGTTTAATGGCTATGAAATTTAGCACTTGAAATCGTAATTACCTGTTCACTTTTTCTCTCTCTCATACACACAAACACAGTTATTACATATATTATTCTATATGATTATTTTGTGAGAATGTGCAGTATGCATCGTGCACATACAGTTCTTGTCCTAATCACATTCTTAGTATGAAGAATTTTCTCTAGATCCCTAGATTAGCAGGACAATTCCATATGTTGTTATACTCTGCCAAGAAGATATAGATAAATCTATTAGGTCTCAGTTGGCTTGGTTCATCATGATGACAACCTCTTATGAGTCTGCATCCATCAGGCTCCCATGCCACCTGACAGCCAAGTCCCCAACACCAAGTTTCAGGTTAATAGCTCCTTAATCTCTATTTAATTGCTCATTAATAATTCCAATACTGCCTTCCACTGTTAATTGATTAAAAATGGTTTCCATGGAATGGAATAATGAAATTCATAGCAGCCAACTAAGGAACGAGTTTTCTTGTCATCATGATAATCAAGAAGAAACAGTGACCAAGACACTCCTTGCTCAGCTTGCAGATTTTTAGAATGCTAGAACTGGAAAGGTCTTTGGAGTTCAACCACATCAGCATTTCCCAAACTGAGACTCAACTTTCCAGGAAAAACAGTAGTTGCATTCAAATAACTCAGGCAGATGTGGCATAAAAATGTTTTTCACCCTTTAGAGTATTAAGTCAACATTAGCCCTGACATTCCACTGTTCGAAAAAACTATTTACATTGTTCACTCAATCTTCATTCAAACGTATTTGTTAATAATACTACCTACTTGACTGAGCACCATTTTAATAAACTACTGCTGCATAACAAATCTCTTCTGAACTTAATGGCTTAAGACAACAGCAAGATTGGATTATTATTTTTTTTGCAGTTCTGAGTATTTTTGTGTTGAAAGGTAGGGGATTATCTGGCACTTGGAATTGTCTGATCATTCACTTATTTTTGGTGTGAATTTTCACCCTTTAAATGTCTCTAGGTGGACTGAAAAAAACCTTCCAACTAGACAAACAACACATAACATAAAGTTATAAAAGGCTCACCTTCAAAAAGCTAACAATATCACCTCTATCACATGTGGACAAAGCAAGTCACAAAACAGGACTATAATCCAGATGTGTATAAAGCAACATCCTCTAACAATAGCAGGAGAGACCAAAAAGAACATAGCAAAGAATCACTTGAAATGGAAGACATAACTGGAATTCCATCTTGGAATATAATCTACAACAAAGTTTCAACATGTTTTAGAGCAACAGGTTATGAAATAATCATGTAGAACATTTTCTAAATAAGGATATGAAGACTTCTTGCCCAAAGTCACACAGCTGGCAATCAGCAGAGCTGAATTTAGACTAGTCTCAGACTGTGATGTTCCCAAGGGATATTCTGTTGATTGTAAATGACTTGAGTGACATTTATCACTTCTTGGATGTTGGAAGCCTTGGTCTCCAAGACTTTTCTTCTACGGCAGTAGCTGGCTGTATTAAATCAGAAATAACTCAGTAAGTCAAGAACTTGACTTCCTGTGTGTTTATTCCATGAATGATTAGCAGAACCTTAAGTTTTAATAAGCTGTCTTTTTAAAGTTCTTGTGAGATCAAAATACCTGAGTATATTTATTGCCTGAGTATATTTAGTGCTGTTTCCTAGATTTTTCCTGAGTCTTGAATTTGAAAAGTAGGCAAAACTTCATCTAATTCTCTGTGTTCATCAATTTATAATACAGCACAACTCCAATTCATAAATGACTTTCTTTAATGCTTCTCTAACTTGAAAACCATACTTAACATGCTTTCCATTTTATTAAAATGATTAAAAGAAAATCCAGAAATTCTTCTATGAATGACTTCTTCTTATTCCTCCTCCCTTCCCCCTTCCTTTCCCTTACTCGTCTACATATCCTCCTAGATAGCGATGCTGAGATTTGACTTCAGGGTCATATACTTGTCAAGTAAGTGCCTTAAAATTTGAGCCACAGCTACTCTCTGTTTGGGTTTAGTAATATTTTTGATAAGGTCTTATGTTTTTGCCTAAGGCTAATTGGTTTCTGAAGTCCTCCTGCTTATATCTCCCACATAGATAGGATGGATAACAAATGTGTGCTTGGCTTATTTGTTGAAATTAGCTCTTGCTAACTATTTTCCCCACTGACCTAAAACCTCAGTCATTTCAAATCCATGTAACTGAAATTATAGGCATAAGCCACATGCCTACCCCTGAATTTTTCTTAACTGGTCAAGATAGATATAGAACTCAATTCTGCTCATTATTTATCATGATGGTTCTTTTTTTGCATGCCCTACAGGATTTTATTGAGTCTACTGAAAATATATTTGCCACTTGAATGCATTCTACCTACGTTGAGTGTTTTATTTATTTATAAATGTGTTTGAATTTTATTTTATGATAATACACTGTATCTCTTGAAATACAAGCATCCAGTAGAAGAAGCTACAGCTGAAATGTTTTTATATGATGCCTGAGGTCAAATCTGCAGCTTCGGTGCCTGAGAAATAGTTGGTGGTAATGATTTGATTCATATCTCTAGGACAATCACTACATTGTTTACACATTTTGCATTAGGTTGGTTTAAATGTTCCACCTAACTTTGCTCAGGAAAGACGATGTAAACAAAAGTATTAGAATGAAGGCTAATAATTCCAGAGAAAAAATATGTAGACTACTTCATAGACAATATATGAGATTATGGCTGCGTATTTCCTCTGCAGCACTTTTATTATAAACAGAACACAACCTCTCTCTGGATAGCGTTTGCAGCTGATGTGCTACCGCATGAAAGGGCCTAAAGATATCATCTACTTCCTGTTTCTAGTGCCTCTCAAGCCAGGAGGAACAGAAGGATGAAGGATTTTGTGCCTATGATTTATATTTGAAGAACTGGGGTTGATATTAAGTCTCTACCCTGATATGCAAATCTAAGATTATCATAAACAGGAGAAGGATTTTTTAAAAAATGAAAGTACATAGCTAGTATCAAATATACTTTGAAAAATTTCTCTGGAAAGGTTGTTAAAATTCAGCACAAATCTATATTTGTTTATTTGTTTGACTTTCACTGAGGCTGAAGCTACAAGAAGCAGAAAAGCAAATACTCTCATGTGATGCCGGTATTGGAGAACTGCAGAGAGGCAGGTTGGCTGATGAAGTTCAAGTGTCAAGGAGAAAATCCCCTTTGAGCCACTTCAGACCCTGGGAGATGCCAATCTTTCATGGCGCTGATATTAAAGTGCACTGAGTGTAAAACTCGGTCCAGTTGGCAAAACAGAACAGCAAATGACATTTGGGAGGCTGGCCTAATCTGATGAACAATTAAATCACATTCCCCTGAAATTTGCCTTGCCAAATATTGTCTGTGTTCAAGACAAGATGAAAAGTCAAATTGTGAAAATGTATTTATTTAGAAAGGAAGTGACCTCTACCGTTGAGTAGAAGCAGTTCCTCTGTTCTCCTTTCTAGAATTCTCCATGTGTCACTGGTGACCTCTTCTTTCCCTTTAAACCCCTTGCCCTTTACATACACCCACTACTCTTCTTACCTGTCTTTCTATTTATTGATGCATCAGAATTAGTCACTCATTTTGGTGCTATTTCTGCTCTGGAGTTCCTCAAGTTAATGTGTGTGTGTGTAGAGGTGGCTTGCTTGTAATCCTTTGGAGTTAGATAAAGCAGAGGTGAATGCAGTAGAGAAAGGTGAAGGGACTGATAGAGAGGCAGCAAGGTGACTTCAATCTTTTGGCAAGCAGACTCTTTTCACTGGGGATCAGGAGTATTTCCCATGAAAATGTCAGGTTTCACAGAGCCAGGTTTACGCAGGAACAATGATCAAAATGCTTTAACTTGTTTTCTTAAAATGGAACATGAAAGTAATGGGCATTCCTGGGTAAAAGAGTTGTTGAAAGACACATGTGAGAAGGTAAATTGTAGCAGGAAGGCTACTGTACTCTAGGTGGAGGAGGAAGGGGAGGGGGAGGAGGGGGAGGAGGGGGAGGGGGGGAGGAGGAGGAGGAGGAGGAGGAGAGGGGGGGAGGAGGAGGAGGAGGAGGAGGAGGAGGAGGAGGAGAGAGGAAAATGAAAGTATAAGGAACAGAAAAATATATTATAGAATAATGGGGGGGGGAGGAGGAGGAGGAGGAGGAGGAGGAGGAGGAGGAGGAGGAGGAGGAGAAGGAGGAGGAGGAGGAGGAGGGGGAGGGGGGAGGGGGGGGGAAAATGAAAGTATAAGGAACAGAAAAAGATATTATAGAATAATGGGTCTTAATATTCCAAATTAAATAGCAATCCTCCATATTTGTGCATCAAGCAATGGGATTACAAGTTATATGAAACCCAAAAGGATAGATCTGGAGGGAGAAGTTGGAAATGTAATATCTCTCTCAATAGGTAATAAAATATATAAAATAGAAAATCATCCAGATCATAGAACTCAATAGATCATTAACAATTGAATCTAACTGGGATTCATAGAACTTTCCAATAACAACAGAATATACATACTTAAATGTCTAGAGAATGCACACCATATCCTAAGCCAGAAGACAAAATTTCAACCAATGATAAAGAACTGACAGAGTGTGAGCTCCAACCATAATAGCATCAAGTTAGAAACCAACAATAGAAAGTTAAAAGAAAGATCATCGTCAAATAGTTGGAAAGTAAATAACAAACTTCTAAATAATCCATGAGACATAGAGAAAGCCTTGAGAGAAAATCAAATATCTATTGAATGATGAAATAGAAATGTGTGGTGACATTTTTTGAATACAGCTACAGTTATAGTGAGAGGGAAACTTAGAGAACTAAATGCACATATTTTAAGCAGGAAATCACTTAAATCAGTAATCAGAACTTATAACTAAAGGACATGGGACAATGAGTGGAATTAGATACCAGGTTACATGAAGTAAGTCAGGCACAGAAAGACAAGTCCTGAATAACTTCACTCGAAGGGAGTGTATAGTCATTGGTCACCTAGAGCTTGAGAGAAGAGTAATGGATACTGGAAACAGGAAGTAATAGTGACAGGAAGGAAAGATATCAATGAGATTAAAAATAACAGAAAAAATCCAATGTAACAAAGATAAACTGTATTCAGAAAAGATAAATGGGGGGGGGGGTGGGAGAGGAAGAGAGAGATAATAAGGGATGTTAAGATGAAATGGCCACAACAACATTCAGTTTTGCTGCACATAATTGTAATCCCAACACAGGAGGCCATACTCAGGAGGATCTTGAGTTCAAGGCCAGCTTAGGCTGCATACAGAAAACTTGCCTTGTAGAAAACTAAATGAGACCAAACCAAAGAAAAAAATTTAATGCTACTAAGAAGTTGTCTCAAAGGTATTTTGTCCAATTTCCCACAACCTGTAAATGTTACTTTATTGAGGATAAAAAGAAAAAGGAGTTGAGGTTATCCTAGAGTAGCTAGATTTACAACTGTGAGCCACCAGTGCCCACTCACAGGTACTCTTGTACAAAGGAAACAAAGGAAGATTTGACACCCATAAAAGAGGCAAAGAAAAGTGAACCACAGAGACAGTTATGTGATCACAAGTCAAGTTGAACAAGGCAAGAACATCATCTCCTCCCCAAAATTGTAGAGAACTTGTCATTACTGACAGCTTGGTTTTGCTGAGAGCATGATACAACTGATTTTGAGATTAAGGCATCAAGAACCGTGACATAGTAGATTAGATTTTTAACTCAACAAGTCTGTGGTAATTTCTTACAATATGCCATAGAAAATGACCTAAGAGACTACTAAGTACCGTTCTTTTAAAACAAATGTGACAACTTAGATAAAATGGACTACTTCATTGAAGAACACACACTTCCATAATCATCAATATGAAATGAATAATTTGAATAACACTAACTAGTAAAGAAATTGAATCCTGGTTGGGAAGTTTTTGAAAAAGAAATTTTCAGAGGCACATGGCTTTGAGAGAAAATTCTAGTCAAATTTTAAAGGATACTCAATTCTACACAATCTTGTCAGAAAAATTAAAAAGGGGGACATTTCCCAGTTTTCTGAAGCTAAATATTATTCTGATACTGTAACTAAATAAAAATAACATAAAGGAATTTAAAGGTGAATAGCATCAAGAAACCTAAATGGAAACATCCTTTGGAGAAATTGAAATCAGCAATAAATATGTGAAGATGCTAGGTGGGCTCAACATTAAAAAAAATTCAAACAAGTTAATCCACCATATGAACAAACTAAAGAAAACAAGTTTTATTAGCCCATGGATTGATGAACAAAAGCATGAGAAGAATCAACACATATAAAAATTATTATCAAGCAAGTGGTATAGTTAACCAAATGTATAAAAGGCATATAGTAAACACATAGTAAACCCTATGTTCATTTTTTCCCACAATACTGGGCTTCACTATTCTTATTCCTCACATTGCTGGAAGTTCTAAACTACAATAATGTGAGAAAATAGAAACAAAAGTAAGCACAGAGCTATTCTGGAGACTGATATCTGAGAATCCCAGTCGAGGACAGCCTGAGCAGAAAAGTTAGTGATACTCTTATCTCCAGTTAACGGCCAAAAAGGCCAGAAGTGGAGGTATGGCTCAAGCGGTAGAGCACTAGGCTTAAGTGGACAACTAAGGGAGAGTGTCCTGTTCCTGAGTTCAAGCCCCATTATTGGTATACACAATAAAACTCTATTTTTAAATAGCATGATTGCTTACATAGGAAATTTGAACGAATCAACAGAATAGTTGCTTGATGAAAATGTCAAGTTTCTTTTTACATATTAGCAATAAGCACATGAGAACAAAAATAAGAATTATATCCCTTACTCATGCAAGTAGTATTACTAGAGAGATAAAAGAGCATATAACCCAAAGACAGAACTTTGTAAATATGCAAACTAATTTTTGACAAAATTACAAAAATCAATTTAATGGATTTCAGTAAAATAGAATATAGAAAGCCCATAGGACAAATTTTCACAAGCTAATTGATAAACAAAGGACTAATGTCCAAAATTTGTATTTGAAAACATAAACAGCAAAAGAATAATACTATTAATAAATAGTCAATAAAATTGGATGGATCTCAGAAGAAGTACAGGGGCAAATAATAGCTGAAGAAACATTCAACATCCTTAGTTGTAAAATAAATGCAAATCAAAACTATAATGAGATGCCCTTTTACCCTAGACAGAGTAGCATACATCAAGATAACAAACAACAAAAATGGTGAAGCCAGGTGCTGGTGGCTGTTGCCTGTAATCCTAGCTTCTCAGGAGGCTGAGATCTGAGGATTATGGTTCAAAATCAGCCTGGGCAGGAAAGTCTGTGAGACTCTTATCTCTAATTAGCCACCAGAAAACTGGAAGTGGTGCTGTGGCTCAAGTGATAGAGCGCTAGCCTTGAGCTGAAGAGCATAGGGATCGAACCCAGGCCGAGTCCAAGCCCCATGACCAACCCTCCCCCCGCCCCCCCCAAAAAAAATGCTGGTGAAGATTCTGGACAAAAGAATTCTTACACACTGTTGTTGAAAATGTAAACCAGTGCAACCATGGAAATCTCATGGAAGTTCCTCAAAAGAACAAAAAAATAGGCCTAGAAGAATTTTTTACCTAACTTTGTAAACTAAAAGTGATCTCTATTTAGAGAATTTTTCGATGTTTTAATTTGCAGTTTATATTTAAGTTTGTGTTCTTTTTTTGAAGGGGGTAGAGATTTATTTATTTTTTACCAAGTGAACAGAAAATACACTTACCTTTTCAGGTTGTAAATCATTGGTATGCAAATAATAGTGAATATTTGGATATATTTTTATCAGCCACCCAATATTCTAGAAACAATAACTTTGAGTTACTTTGACTAATGTACAAAGTAGTAAACAGGGATAGTATTTTCTGTGACACAGTATTTATCTATTGTATCTTATCTTTTTAAACCTCTTAGTCTGAAAATATTTATTTTAGACTCTAAAATTTTTATTGTAAAGGTGATGCAGTTATATAAGTTGGGTAATGAGTATATTTCCTTTTTAACAGTGCTACACCCTTCCTCATTCTCTTTCTGCTTTTCTCCTCCCAAATTCCCTCCCCACCCCAAGTTACACGGCTCATTTCAACATAGTGTGCTACCTTTTTTAAAGTTGAATTTTGTATATGATGAGCTTAGATTCTGTCCTCTCTCTCTCTCTCTCTCTCTCTCACTTGCTCGCTTGCTCACTTGCTCACTCTGTTGTTTTTATCTCTCTCTCCTTACTATGTGTTTATTTTCATCCCATCATACAGATTTCTAATACACTCACATTGTTTTCTTGAAATGACCTTCCTACTCCCTTGAATTAATTGTTCCTTTTCACAATATGTTTCAAATGTGTAATTTGACGTACTACTTTCCAGACATTTCCCCATGCATATGTAATGTATTTAATTAAACATGGGATTATAGTGTCCATAATCTCTCCCAAACGGCTTTAAATATTATCTTTATTAATAGTGATGTATACAAGAGTTACTGTTTGATAGGTAATGAGCATATTTCTTTTTGAACAATGTCATTCCTTCCTGCGCTCTCTCCAAGTTTCCTCTTCCTGTCCCTGCCCCCAAATTGTTTTTTTTGTTTATTTATTTATTTTTTTAATTGTAAAAATACTGTACAGAGGGGTTACAATTACATGGGCAAGATAATGAGTACATTTCTTATCAAGCATTGTATCCTCCTTTGTTTCCCCTTCCCATCCCTTCCCATTCTCCCCCTGCCGCCCCCTCCCCCCCCCCCCCCCCCCCCCCGACCCAATTCTCCCCACTCCTCCTCCCCTTCCTCCCACCCCGCACCAAAGTTGTAAAGTTTGTTTTTGACATAACGACTTGTACATCTCATTGTTGCAATGGGTCAACCTGTATCCCTATTTAAACAATTTGTTTTTCCCCTTCCCCTCCACAAATACAGTGAAAGCAGGGGTTATACTGTGTGGGAGAGACATACAAAGCAACAAAGAAATAATCTTATAAATGTGTTAGAAGCAATAGCATGAAAGAAAAAAAAACATTTGAATACATATCTTAGGGTTAATTTCCCTAATATCACCTTATCTGACCTTTTCTGCTTGACGTAGACATATACTAGATATTGCAAATAAAGGAAACCATGGGACCTATGTTTCTTTGGGCCTGGCTTACTTCACTTAATATAATTTTTTTCCAAGTCTTTCCATTTCCTAACAAATGGCCTGCCCCCAAATTGTATAGTTCATTTCCAGTGTAGCCTCTACTGAGTACCTCCTAAATTGCCTTTTAAAAAATTAAATACTGATCAGTGTTTTTATTGATTTTAGCTTTTAACTTGTTTATTTTTATTATAAAGGTGTTGTACAGAGGAGTTACAGTTACGTAAGTCAGGTGGTGAGTACATTTCTTTTTGGACAATATTACCCTTTCATTCACTCCCACTTTTCTCCTCCTGTTCTTGCCCACAAGTTATATAGTTCATTTTCAACATACTATATACTGAGTACTACCCAAATCGCCTTAAGAATTAAATATATGGGGGAGGGACATTTCATTGTATTTGATGTTGGTATAATTTGTGGAGGGGAAGGGCAAAAACAAGACCCATTGCAACAATGAGATGTACAAGTCGTAGCTTTGAGAAGGGATAGGAAGGGGAAACAAAGAAGGAGGCAACAATGCTTGATAAGAAATGTACTTATTATTTTGCCCATGTAATTGTAACCCCTCTGTATGGTATTTTCACAATAAAAAATTTAAAAAAATTATTGAGAATCAGTAAATTGAGAATAAATAAAAAATTAAATATATGTAACAAGTATATTTTTAAGTTGTAGTATTTTCCATTTTTCTATGTCTGACTGTATAATTTTACACTATGAGTACAAATGTATCCTATAAAGGCCCTTCATTGGTCTTGTGGATTACTTTTAATTTATGTATATTTAACTGTATTGTAGAGATTTTTTTATTTGCAAATGAGTTTTTCATATTTCTGAGTAAAAGTACACAAATATGTTGAGTTACTTGAGAAATTTGGTTCATATTGTGTATCTTCAGTGCCTGAAGTCCATGAATTAATAATGAATGAATAAGTTAGTCATTATTTTCTTCTCAAATGTGCATACAATTTCAAATAGGTTTTCCTTAAATTTTGACAATTAAAAAATTAACAAATTCTCAAAATCATTTATGATCACTTAAAATTTATCCCTGGTAATTTAAATTATCTATGGTAATTTAAAAAATTATCAATGCTAATTAAAATTTATCTAGGGTAATTTTTAAATCTATGCTAATTTAAAGTGTCAGTTTAAAATCTTAGCTTACTGTAGTTGGTGACTCACACTTGTAATCCTAGATACTCAGAAGGCTGAGATCAGAGAATCATAAATTGAAGGCAATCCAAGCAGAGAAATACATGAGACTATCCCCAAAATAATCAGCAAAAAGCCAGTCTGGAGATGGTCATGTGGTAGAGCACTCATTATAAACAAACAAATAAGCTCAAGAGTATGACAGCCTGAGTTCAAGCCACAGTAACAGCAGGAGCACAGAAAATAACCAATCATGTTTAGGCACGGTATTTCATTATTATACTTTGTGGAGGGGAAGGGAAAAAACAAATCTTTTAACTGGGGATACAGGTGGACCCATTGCAACAATGAGATGTACAAGATGTTATGTCGAAAAATGAACTTTACA
Source organism: Dipodomys spectabilis (assembly GCF_019054845.1). Lineage (NCBI taxonomy): Eukaryota > Metazoa > Chordata > Mammalia > Rodentia > Heteromyidae > Dipodomys > Dipodomys spectabilis. The sequence continues at coordinate 2,886,938 of NW_024870813.1, read as the reverse complement.
ACTTTGGTGGGGGGTAGGGTGGGGAGGGGATGGGAAGGGATAAGAAGGGGAAACAAAGGAGGAGGCAATAAGGCAATAATGCTTGTTAAGAAATGTACTCATTACCTTGCCCATGTAATTGTAATTCCTCTATATGGTATTTTCGCAATTTGAAAAAAAATGAAAAAGTTAATAGCCCGGCAAGGTCGCCGGTGACTCACGCCTGTAATCCTAGCTACTCAGGAGGTTGAGATCTGAGGATTGCGGTTCAAAGCCAGCCTGGGCAGGGAAGTCCGTGAGACTGTTATCTCCAATAAACCACTAGAAAACCGGAAGTGGCACTGTGGCTCAAGCGATAGAGTGCTCTCCTTGAGCTGAAGAGTGCAGGGACAGCGTCCAGGCCCAGAGTTCAAGCCACATGACCGACCAAAAAAAAAAAAAAGTTACTTATAGGCAAGGGGCACCTATGGCTCATGCTTGTAATTCCAGGTATGCAGGAGGCTAAAATCTGAGGACTGTGGTTTGATCCAGCCAGGCAGGAAAGTCTGAGGGACCATTATCTCCAATTACCCATCAAGAACCCAGAAGTGGAGGGTGCCTCAAATGGTAGAGTACCATATTTGGACATAAAAGCTAAAAGACAGTGCTCAGGCCCTAAGTTCCAAAGCTCCAGTACTGCCACACAAAAATGATATCTATCTAATTATCTATCTCTATGTTTAAATTTATATAGAGATATAAAGAATGAGATAGAACATTTTTATATGTTGAATGCAAATTTATTTCTGGTTGTGAATACAGACTTTGGATTTTGACCACATTTCTAGAAAGTAGCTTGTGATGTTAATTCGTGAGCTTTTTGTGTGATAACTTTTTCTTGTGCCTTATTCAACATTGCTGTCAATACCTTCTCTACTTGCATTTTTCTAGAAAATATTACTTACCTAGTAGCACAGTTAAGAAATAAAACCTGTAAACATAGAATTACTTCTCTTATTTTAAGTGCTTATTCATGTAAAGTTGTTAAACCCAAGAGCTATTTAAAATACCTCTCCACAATGATTAGTATTCTTTCCCTGCATGCACCTAGATGGATCATTCAGTCCAAATTATTTTTCTAAGTTAAAACATTATTGTACTTTTTATCGAGGGTCTAGGATCATAAGTAATAAATTCCTTAAATGTGACTAGTAACAGAATGATTAAGCTATCCAGTGGGATTTTGTTTAATCTCAAGGAGGTCAGTTTACTAAGAGAAGTCTGAATATTTCAGAAAAAAAGAAGCCTATTTCCTTCAGTAGAATATTCAGCCATTCATGGCACCAACAGTCATGTCAGTTTCTCTATTATCTTCAGTTTTATTCAAAGAAATTTCTATCCACAGAACCACAGACACTGAGGATTTAGTAGAAATGACCTCCATAAAACAGGAAGTCATTGTCATACTCTTTTTTAATCACAACCCTGTATGTTGTGAAGTGAGGGTCACAGGCTATCTCCATTAAAATCTCCTAGTAGCACCTTATTTAGGGCAGCACTCAAGGCTTCAGAGATACTGAGCACAAAGCCTGAACTGTTCAAGATAGTTCTTGTGAAAATGTGTGCAAAGTCTAAGAAACATTGCCACAAATCAATATGACTAAATACTAGGTATAACTTTGTTTTCTATCTGACTAGGGAATAATGAGATTATTGGTCAGTCATTATCTGCATCTTAGGAGCATAAACTGTAGACTTCAAGTTGTCATTGCTTCTGTTAGCACTGACTGTCCCTATCAGTATTGCAGAAATTAAGGAAATCTTATTGGCATGCTAAGATAAATTAGTCAAAAAGGCTAAGTTCTGAGAAAGGACTACTGCATATCTGTGCTGTTTTCTTCTTAGAAGGTCTGGAGGAGCCACTGACGGGAGCAGCTGCAAGACACAGAATAGAAGGGCCGGTGAATATAGAGCAGAAAACATGGAGGAATATGCAGTGATACAGTAAGGTAAGAAGTGAATAATTGTTAACCACAGTCCAGCAGGATCTCTTCAAACTCAAACCATGTCTCCATAGATTTATGAAACAAGAGTTTCAAAAGGAAAGAGGTATGTGGGTGTGTGGGCGTGCATGCACATCAAGTGGATGTTGGAAGTATTCCTATATTGGACAGCACAGGATAATATCTGAATCATTCTACTCTGGTGCCTTGATTCCACTTGTCTTTCTATTACGAGGTGGGCCCAGCCCACCAACCCCTCCATGATGACTCAGTAAACAAAAACTCACTGGACACAAGCCACCTGGTCCTGTTTGCAGTACTCCAAAGCAATATGAATTTGTCTTTGCTTTATAGTCTATTTTTCCCTCGAGAAGAAACAAGAACAAGTTCTTGGGTAGAGATGGATTGACAATAGTTATTGACAGTCAATATTGAGGAAAGATTCAAAATCCTAACCTTTTTAGGTTTCATTTTCAAGAGGAGGTTTATGACATGTGTCAGGAAGAGAACAGAGTTCCCAAGTCCACAGAAAAGTTTTGGCAGAAGATGCTAGAAGTAGGCAGAAGACACATCATTACTTTTTTGAAGTTTTGAGTCTACTCATGTCTCTGAAGGCCTGTCTCAAGAGAAACACATAATTCAACATTGAGAAATAACTAAATGAGTCTTATTTCCTTTTTCCCATATGGGAAGAAGGAAATCTTTCTTCTTCGTTTCTCTGTATCTTAATTTGTTCTATTTTTCTCTCTTTAACCAGTTACAATAAAATGCAACCTTGCTAAAACATAAAAACAAAAGAATCAAAGTACCTAGAGACATGAAAATAATAGGAAATTTGGGAGCTAGGTAAGATTTGACAGATGATAAGAGAATGTTATGGAAGGAGTCACTGATCAAGATGTATACATAAATGAGCATGTTAAATTGAAACTTCTCAATACAACTGTGTGAAGATTATCATAAAAAGGAGAGAAAAGTAATCAGCAAAAAGTTGGGCTGGGGGTGTGGCTAAAGTGGTTAAGTACTACAGAAAGGAGAAAAACAAGCAAATGTGAGACATTGAGTTCAAACCCTAGTGCCAGCAGAACAAAAGCATAAAAGGAAAGGAAAGGAAAAGAAGGAAGGAAGGAAGGAAGGAAGGAAGGGAAGAAGGAGGAGCAGGAAGGATGGAAGGAAGGAAGAAAAGAAGGATGGAAGGATAGAAAATTTTCAAGTTAAAAAAAGGGCTTCAGAAAATATGTGCCCATCACTATCATAATGATCTCATTGTAATACAATTAATTTCAAATGGAATTAATAAGAGTTTATACATAAATGTAATTAGAATAGGTTTTAGGGGAAGAGAAAATTGGGCAAACTGCCTGGACTGCTTCATGGCCATGCCATGAGCTAGAGCTATTGTGAAAGCTGTGTGGTCCTGGAACTGTGCTGAAGACATAGACATGCCTGTACTTGGTACCACAGCCCTGATCAATGGCCAAAGTAGCAAAAGTGGCACATATTCCATGTGAGTTATGCAAAGAGTAGATTATTATATTCAAGGTTGGGGGGTTAGAGAGTATCTCAGAGCTACTACGAGACAAAGTTATAGGTGCCTATGAGATACAGAGCAACTTGGAAAGAATAGTCTTAAGTATGCCCTGTGCTTATTTTATAACTGATATTTCTGACTTGGATCTTCTGACTCTCAGGTAAACCGAGTCATATACTCAAAGCAATAGTACCAGAATAGGAACAGAGATGTGTTCTTATGAACATTTCCAATGTTTTACAAAGACTGTAAGCACAAAGAAACTGATGGCATGTGCCCAGTACTTGTCTATATTGGTGGTACCTTTTCCTAAAATGTGTGTTTCATTCACATCTCCCAGGGCCTCAGTGTCAATAGAATATGATGCTAAAGACCCAAACAAGCTCCCATTAGGGTACAGGGGAAATTTGTGTTTGATTTCTGGGTCTGTGAAATCATGAATTGCTGGATGCTAGAAGGACCTGCCAGTATATATACACACATATACAAATAACTTTGAGGTTATATGATTATATATCAATTTTGTTTGTTTGTTTTTGTTGGTTGTAGGGCTCAACATCAGGGCCTGAGTTCTGTCTCTGAGCTATTCTCCTCAAGGCTATTGCTCTCCCATTTGAACCACAGTGCCACTTCCAGTTTTTTTTAGAGAATTGAAGATAAGAATTAATTGGAGATAAGAGTCTCATTTCTTTTCTGCCTGGGCTGGCTTTGAACCACAATCCTCAGATCTCAGCCTCCTGAGTAGCTAGGATTACAGGCATGAGTCACCAATGCCAGGTTTATATCCATATTTTTTTTTAATTTAATTTAATTTTATTTGTGAACATACTGTACAGAGGGGTTACAATTACATGGGCAGGATAGTGCGTACATTTCTTACCAAGCATTGCAGCCTCCTCCTTTGGTTTACCCTTCACATCCCTTCCCAGCCTCCCCTCTCCCCCCCAATCCCAATCCTTCTCCTTCCCCCCCTTCTATCCCCCCCCCCCCCCCCCCGCACACACCGACCTTGTAAAGCTCGTTTTGGACATGACAACTTGTACTTCTCATTGTTGCAACAGGTCCACCTGTATCCTTAAACAACTGGTTTTTCCTCATGTCCTCCACAAGTTATACTGACATCAAATATAGTGAAAGCAGGGGTTATACTGTGGGGGAGGGACATACAAAGCAACAAAGAGATAATCTTATAAATGCATTAGGAACACATGCATGAAAGAAAAAGAAATTAAAATACATATCTAAGGGTTCATTTCCCTGACATCACATTATCTGACCTTTTCCGCTTGACTCTTACATCTACTAGATATTGCAAATAAGGGAAACCATGGGACCTATGTTTCTTTGGGCCTGGCTTACTTCTCTTAATATAATTTTTTCCAAGTTTTTCCATTTCCTAACAAATGGGGCAATGTCATTCTTTCTGATGGAGGCATAGAATTCCATTGTGAATATATACCACATTTTCTTGATCCATTCATCTACTGAGGGGCATCTGGGTTGGTTCCAGATCTTAGCTATGGTAAATAATGCTGCAATAAACATAGTTGTGCTGGTAGCTTTAGTGTGGTCTTTTTTGTAAACATTTGGGTAAATGCCCAAAAGTGGGATTGCTGGGTCATAGGGGAGTTCTATGTGAAGTCTTTTGAGGAACCTCCATACTGCTTTCCAAAGTGGTTGAACAAGTTTACATTCCCACCAACAATGAAGTAAGGTTCCTTTCTGTCCACATCCCCTTCAGCATCTGTTGTTGTTAGAGTTCTTGATTTTTGCCGTTCTAACTGGGGTGAGGTGATATCTCAATGTTGTTTTGATTTGCATTTCTTTTATGGCTAGGGATGTTGAACATTTCTTCATGTGTCTATTGGCCATCCTTCTTTCTTCTTCAGAGAAGTTTCTCTTTAAGTCTTTAGCCCACTTATTTATTGGGCAGTTGTTTCTTTGAGGATTTGTTGTTGGGGGGTTTAATTTTTTTAGTTCCAAGTATATTTTAGATATGAGACCCTTGTCCATTGTATGGCTAGTAAAGATCTTCTCCCAATCCGTGGGCTTTCTATTGATCTTGCTAGCTATGTCATTTGTCCTGCAGAAGCTCTGCAACTTTATGCAATCCCATTTGTCCAACCTTTCTTTGATTTGTTGTGTTTCCGGGTCTCTATTCAAAAAATTTCGGCCTGAGGGAAGGAGACCTAGGGTTTCTCCTATTCCATCCTGTAATGTTTTCAGAGTGTCTGCTTTGAGTTCAATGTCTTTGATCCATTTGGAGTTGATTCTGGTGCAGGGTGATATATAAGAATCTAGCTTTAGTTTTCTACATGTAGTTAACCAATTTTGCCAGCACCATTTACTGAAGAGGCTGTCTTTCTTCCATTCTATTGTTTTAGCTCCCTTATCGAAGATTAGATGGCTATAGGTCTGAAGGTTCATTTCTGGGTTTTCAGTTCTATTCCATTGGTCCTGAGGTCTGTTCTTATGCCAATACCAAGCTGTTTTGATTACTATAGCTTTATAGTAGAGTTTGAAATTTGGTATTGATATTCCTCCAGCAGTGTTCTTTCCGTTGAGGAGTGTTTTTGCTATTCGGGGTCTTTTATTGTTCCATATGAATTTTTGGATTGCCTCTTCTATTTCCTTGAAGAATGAGGGTGGAATTTTGATAGGTATTGCGTAGAATTTGTAGATAGCCTTGGGAAGTATTGCCATTTTCATGATGTTAATCTTTCCAATCCAGGAGCATGGGAGGCTTTGCCATTTTTTTAGTTCTGCGTTGATTTCCTTTTTCAAGATTTTAAAGTTTTCATCATAGAGGTCCTTCACTTCTTTAGTTAATTCCTAGGTATTTTATGTTTTCTGGGGCTATTACAAATGGAGTTGCTTTCCTAATTTCAGCCACACTTTTCTCATTGTTGGCATACAGAAAAGCCATTGATTTTTGGGGGTTAATTTTATAACCTGCTACTTTGCCAAAGTTTTGAATCAGCTTGAGTAATTTGGGAGTGGAGTCTATGGGATTCTTTAAATACAAGATCATGTCATCTGCAAAGAGGGAGAGTTTTATTTCTTCTTTCCCTATTTGGATCCCCTTTATGTCTGCATCTTGTCTTATTGCTGTAGCTAGGCATTCTAATACTAGATTGAAGAGAAGTGCAGAGAGTGGGCATCCTTGTCTTGTTCCTGAGTTAAGAGGAAATGGCTTTAGTTTTTCACCATTGAGTATAATGCTGGCTGTAGGTTTGTCATATACAGCCTTTATTGTATTGAGGAATGTTCCATGGATTCCTAATTTTTCCAAAACCTTCGTCATGAAGGGGTGTTGGATCTTGTCGAATGCTTTTTCTGCATCTATTGAGATAACCATGTGGTTCTTATTCTTGCTCCTGTTGATGTGATGAATAATATTAATTGATTTGAGTATATTGAACCAGCTTTGCATCCCTGAAATGAATCCTGTTTGATCATGGTGTATGATTTTTTGGATGAATTGTTGAAGTCGATTGGCCAAAATTCTGTTGAGAAGTTTTGCATCAATATTCATCAAAGAAATGGGTCTATAGTTCTCTTTCTTTGATGAGTCCCGGCCTGGTTTGGGGATGAGGGTTATGATGGCTTCATAGAATGTGTTCGGTAGTGAGCTTTCTCTTTCAATTTCATTGAAGAGTTGGAGGAGTCTTGGTGTGAGCTCTGCTTTGAAGGCCTTGTAAAATTCCGCTGCAAAACCATCTGGCACTGGACTTTTCTTAGCTGGGAGGTCTCTTATTGCTGTTTCTATTTCAATGCTTGATATGGGCCTGTTAAGATAGTTTAACTCATCTTGGTTTAGTTTTGGCATGTCAATATTTGCTAGGAAAAGGTCCATTTCTGTCAAGTTCTCAAACTTATTAGCATAGAGGTTTGAGAAGTATTCCCTTATAATGTTCTGAATCTTGGTTGTTTCCGTGGTGATGTTTCCATTCTCATCTCTGAGTTTATTAATTTGGGTGTGTTCTCTTCTTTTTCTGATAAGATTTGCTAAGGGTCTGTCAATTTTGTTAAGTTTTTCGAAGAACCAACTCTTTGTTTTGTTGATTCTTTCTATAGTTTTTTTGGATTCTAATTCATTTAATTCTGATTTAATTTTGATTATTTCTTTCTGTCTACTGGATTGGGGTTTATCTTGCTTCTCTTTTTCAAGGAGGTTTAGATGTGTCATTAAATTGTTAGTTTCAGATCTCTCCAATTTGTTGATGTAGGAGCTCAGAGCTATAAACTTGCCTCTGAGTACTGCCTTTGCTGTGTCCCAGAGGAGCTGGTAATTTGTGTGTTCATTTTTGTTGAATAACATGAACATTTGAATTTCCTTTCTAATCTCTTCCATGACCCACTCATGATTCAGCAGTGTGTTGTTCAGCCTCCATGTGATGCCGGACTTTCTTTGGTGGCTTTTGGTGTTGAGTTCTAATTTTATTCCCTTGTGGTCAGAGAGGATTCAAGGTATAACTTCAATGTTTCTGAATTTAGACAAGTTTGCTTTGTGGCCTAAAATGTGGTCTATTTTAGAAAACGTTCCATGTGCTGCTGAGAAAAACGTGTATTCTGATGCTGCTGGGTGAAATGTTCGGTAGATGTCTGTTAAGTCTAGTTGATCTATGCAGCTGTTTAGATCTACGGTTTCTCTGTTGAGTTTTTGCCGAGTTGATCTATCTAGTGGGGAGAGTGGTGTGTTAAAATCCCCAACAATTAATGTCTTTGGATCTATATGGGATTTGAGGGAAAGTAGTGTTTCTTTGATAAATTTGGGTGCTCCATTGTTTGGCAAATAGATATTTAGAATTGTAATATCCTCCTGAAGGAGAGATCCTTTAATTAGTATGTAGTGACCTTCTTTATCTCTTCTCACGAATTTTAATTTGAAGTCTATTTTGTCAGATATTAGGATTGCAACTCCTGACTGTTTATGGGGGCCGTTTGCTTGGTAGATTTTGTTCCAGCCTTTAACATTGAAAATGTGTTTGTTTTTTCGGGCAAGATGTGACTCCTGCAGGCAGCAGATAGAAGGGTCTTGTTTTTTAATCCAACTAGACAGTCTATGTCCCTTAATTGGAGAGTTCAGTCCGTTAACGTTAAGAGATAGGACTGAGAGGTATTTGGGAGTTCCTGCCGTGTTATCCACCTTCTTGGGGGCTGAAAAAACTGGGTTCTTCCTATGGTTCTTAGATTCTCAGTTTGGGTGCAGTTTCTTGTCCTTTATTGTGGTCCTGTTGGTTTTCTATGTGTAGGACATCTTTAAGAATCTTTTGTAGGGCTGGTTTGGTGGAGATGTATTGTTTCAATTTTTCTTTGCTATGGAAGGTTTTTATTTGGCCTTCAGTTATGAAGGAGAGTTTAGCTGGGTACAGTATTCTTGGTTGATAGTTGTTTGATTTTAGGGCATGGCATACATCATTCCAGGCTCTTCTTGCTTTGATTGTCTCTGCTGAGAAATCTGAGGTGATTCTAATTGGTTTCCCTTTATAGGTGATTACCCTTTTCTCCTTGAAAGCTTTAAGGATCTTTTCCTTGGTCTGAGTTGATCCTGTGTGGATTATAATGTGACGGTGGGATGTCCTATTCTGGTCTGATCTATTTGGGGTTCTAAAAGCTTCTTGTATTTGAATAGGCCTATCTTTTTGTATGTTTGGGAAGTTCTCTGCTAGGATCCTGTTAAACAAATTTCCTAGACCATTAACTTCTGTTTCTAGCTGTTCCTCTACACCCATTATCCTTAGATTAGGCCTTCTGATGGCGTCTTCCAGGTGTTGGATAGATCTATCATATTTCTTGGACTTGTCTTGGATGGTTGTATGTTCTTTCTCTATAATATCTAGGCTGTCTTCAATCCCTGAGATTCGATCTTCCGCATGGTCTAACCTGCTGTCAAGACTCTCTACTTTGTTTTTTATCTCTTTTCCTTCTAATTGGTCAGCTTTGATGGCTTCAAGTTCTTTGTTGAAGCTCTGTTTTAGGTCTTGTATGAATTTCTTTACTTCCTTAATTTGGTGTTCAGTGTTTGTTCTCAAATCACTTAGTTGATTGGTTATGGTTTCTTTGGACTCCCATTCCTTCTGTTGGGTTCCATTCAGCATTCCCTTTGTGGTCTCCCTGACTTCCTTCAGCTCTTTGTTAATGGATTCCATGAATGCCTTTAGTAATCTTTGTGTATTCTCTACATGGTCTCTCAATTCCTGTATTACTCTTCGATTAGCTTCCTCCTGTTCATGGGATTCCTGTAGTTCTCTTTCCTCCCGTTCGTGGGATTCCTGCAGTTCTCTTTGAGTGTTCAGCCTGCTCACGCCATTCCTCCCTTTCTCTTTGAGTATTCTCAAGTTGTTCACGCAAATTCTGTATCAATTTTTGAGTAGCTTCCTCACGCTTATGATATTCTTGTATAAGCTTTTGGGATACCTCCTCTCTCTCCCTTTCACACTCATACAGAGTCCTTTGTAAGTTGTCAAACTTCTCATTTATCATGTTTGCCAGCAGTGTTTGTAGAGCTATTTGGGAACTCTCCTCTGGATTATTCATTATCTGTTCTGACCCCTGATTATCAAGATTGGGAATTGAGATATCCGGATTTGCCATTTTTCTCGTGTTTTTCCTGCTTACTCTGCCCATTTGAGATGAAAATAGCACCAGTTTTGTGCTAGAACCCTATCTTAAGGCAACCATCAATCAAAGTTTGCATTTGTACAGTCAGTAGTCTACAGATACAATCTAGTTCAACAGATACATCTATTCAACATCAAACAACTATATGTTAATGGGCTTCGAACCGCAGAGAAGAATTTGGAAAACCAGAAATTATTAGGGTTAGGGAGAGATGTGGGTAAAAAATAGGAATAGATTGGTGTGGGGATGCACAGGGAGAGTTAACTATGTCCTAATCCCAATGCAGGAAATAGGTTGGGTAGGATGCAAGTAGAGAGAGAGAGAAAAAGAAGAAAGGGAAAGGGAAATGAAAAGAGACCAGGAAAAAATAGAAATGTAAAGATTAATATTATTATGGAGTATAAAAGACCATCTATTTACAGAGGAATGTGAGTATATTAAGAGAAGGGTAGGGACATAGAGGAGAAGTGAAAAACTTTAAAAAAATGCTTAAAGTATTATATCGGTATAAAGAGGTAGTACTGCTATTAAGGAATTTAAGTCTCAGAGGTTTTGAATTGAGTAATAAATTTGTGGATTAAGTGTGTACACAATGGGGGATAGGGTCTACTAGTTAACTACGGGTTTATCTGAGGATGTGCAGGACAAGAGTTAAGTCACATAAAGAAGATCAAAAGAGAGGAAAAAGGTGGAAAGGATAAGAAAGGGAGAAAAAAAGATCAGAAGTTCAGTAGAGCTAGACAAAAAACAAAAAGATAGTTAAGAAAGAAAGAAAAAGAGAAAGAAGACAAGAAAAGAAAGGAAAACGCACATTCACGTATTCCTAAAATAAAAATTATAAGAGGAAAAAAAAAGTTACTGGAAAACAATTATTTTTTCAAAAAAGGCAAAAATTAAAATTAATAAAATTTTTAGAAAAGGAAAAAATTTTTTTTATATATATATACGGTACCAAAAAAAAAAAAAGAAAAAAAAAGAAAAGAAGAAGAAGAAAAAAAAAAAAAGTTCTTTGATTTTTTTTTTTTTTTATTTTTTTTTGGGAGGGGTGGGAAGAATCCTGTATCTCCCTTTTGTCTGTAACCAGCCTCTTGTTGGAGTCTCTGGTCAGCTTGAGGTCCTGTGGCTTGATTGGTTTCTTAAGTCAGTTTGTTGGAATAGGCAGAAAAATGCTCTGCTTTACCCAAGATTTTGAGATCCCCCTCCCAGATTAGTTTAATGGGAGGGTGATCTGCTTCGAGAATCACAAAAGAGGGCGTTGCAGTGGGGAGGCTAGGTTCTGGGTAGAGTTGAGGCCTTTCAACAATCAGTAGCTTTTCCCTGGGGCTATTTTGTGAAAAAACTCAGGAGCCCAGCCTGAAGCCATTCTCAGAGTTTCTGTTTTTCAATTGATTGTTGAGGCTGCTAGAGGGAGGGGCAGCCTCTGGCTCTGGTTACCCAGTGGGGAAAGCCACTCCAATGGCTGGCGCCTGAGCTGGGTGACTTTTCCCTGGATGGAGCTGAGTCTGGCAGGTCACTTCGCTCTTAAGTTCTTGTGACCTGCTAAATGACTCTTTTTATTCCAAGGCCTGAGTTGGAGCTGGCAGCTCCTCCGAGCTTTGTTGGCATCCAAGATGGAGATCACCGGTGCTGGTGGGGGAGGGGTGGCCTTCCCTCCTCTGCTCCCTGAGAAGGAGTGAGGACGTCGGGCTTCTACGCATGCCGAGTCTTGGATCCTGGGTCGTCTCTGGTCTGCAAACTGCAGGATGAAGATGTCTGCTCCTTGTCGGTTCTTGCTGGTGTTGAGTAGAATCCGCTTGCCCACTGCGTCTGGCTCCTTCGTCCCGGACTCTCTGTGTGAGCGCTCAGGTATGGCCCCAGCTGCGGTCTCCGCTGGTACCCTGCCGCCGCCGCTGCGGCGGCTGCTGGCAAGTGCTCAGATGTGTCTTCTTGCCTTGGCTTTCCCCTCTTGTCTAACTCTCTGTCCTGTGATGGCACACTTGGTGTGATTCTCTGGCTTAGGACTCTTCACTGGAACTCTAAAACTGCTTTCTATGGGAGAGCTTGTTCAGATTCCAGCTTCTCCTCCGCCATCTTCCCGGAACCACCTATATCCATATTTTTAAGCACAATTTATATACATAAGCATGATATATGCACATTTTTCCAAATGGTTTCAATTACAACCACCTTTTGCACAAATCTTCATCAGTAAGTTGAGACACTGTTTATTATTTAGTGATGTGATATAGATATCTACAGATCATTAGTGAAACCTTGAATATAAATCAGTTACATAATGACTGTCCATGATGTGGTCAGAAGGAAGACACTCTAGAAAGGCAGCAGCTTTTTATTAGATTGAACAGTTCTCTACAGTGGAAGCATGGAAGGGATCCCATGCTCTAGGAAATTATGTGCTGCAGACATGAAGCTTCTATTTGCACAATGTCTGACACATTATAGATGCTCAAAATACTTTGCTCATGGAGTGAATAACTGTGTAGGAGCTTTGAATCATGATGTGCTCACCTAATTCTCTCTGCTTTGCTTTGATCTTCTGTGCTGGCCTAGCAGGTCCTGACCTTTTCTCATGACAAAATTCTTCACTCACCTTTATCCCCTTGGGAACGTTCTATAGTTTCTCTATCAAGATTTATTTTTTTTAAACTAGTGTTGCCAGGGAGCAAATGTTTTTCTTGGAACAGCACGAAATGTGATATTACTCATAAATTCTGGCAGAAAATTAGTGGTAGTGATAAACAGCTCAAGTGAGCTGGATTACACATGTCTTCCCTGAAAGACACCAGCAGAGGATCTGCAGTGTCATAATAGTCTAAAACAACTAATCGGGAGGCAGTGAGCGACCCAAGACCCATAAATCAAGTGAAACGCAGATATGACTAATAAGATGCTCAGGAGATACTTGATTTTATCTGAACATTGTTCATGGGTATGTGTCTAATATTGAACTTTTTTACTGTATTAGAAGGAAATTATAAGAAATTGTGTGTAGAAATTCTCCAAAAGTAAAAACATTTGGAAGTAAACAAACAATTGAGGAAAAATGAGGCCCAACTTCAGGTTACATAGATCCAAGGCCATGAGTGGTTCTTGGCCTAAGAATTCTTCTTCAGTTGATGTACTTGTCTAAATTAAGATTATCTCCAGTTTTCAACTTGTTCTTATTTTCATTTATCTACAGTAAACAACAAGACAGAAAAAGATTTAACATAAAACTGTAGAGTTTAGTTAAAGGTTTATTGATAGTAAAGCTGTGGCTCAAGCCATAGAGGGCTAGCAAAAAAAGCTCAGGGACAGCACCCAGGCCTGAGTTTCAAACCCCAGGACCAGCACTCACAAAAAAGGCTTATATGGTCACCTTTGTATTCTGTAGTTCAAATAGCACTAACTTCCCTGATATCATAACCTTGGATTCAATTCTGCCTCTGGTTATCAGAGTCCCTTGTTTCAAATAGTGAACCATTAGGAAGAATCAACAGAGAAAATTTGAAAATAGCTATGAATTTTCTACAAAGGTGGGATGTTGTTCCACCCTTTAAATAATTTCTTGTGGAGTAGAAACAGTTATTGACAATGCTGTGCAATCAAAACTTCAAAACTTCACGATCTATTAGAGAGAGATTAAAGACCATTTTTATATTTCTTTTCTGTTTTAAATATATTAAACAATGCTTGAGCACAGCTTATAAATGGGTATTCATTTCATGAGCTGTGTAACTATTGCATGTTGTGTTCATAGTAGAAGTGTGTATGAATCAACTTTCCGTTACTGACCAGGTAACAAAGATAATTGGTAAGGAATGAAGGTTTGCCTTGACTCACAATTTTAGAGTTTTTAGTTTATAGTAAGTTGTCCATGTTGTTCTTATGTCTCTGAGTAACGCAGTAGGTTATGATAGGGACATAATGGTAGATAAGATCTATTCACCTCATGGTGACCATGAAGAGAGACAGAGAGAAGAGGAATAGGAAGATGAGGAGGGGAGAAGTAAGAAAAGGAGGAGCAGGAAGTAGAGGAGGAGGAGGAGTACTGGAAAAGGACAGGGAGGAGAAACAGGACAGAAGCAGCAGGAGGAGGATGAAGAAGAGGAAGAAAAGGAGGAGGAGGATCAGGAAGAGGAGGAAAAGTGGAGGAGAAAAAGGAGGAGGAGGAGCAGGAAGAGGTGGAGTGGGAGGAGGAATAAGCAGCTTCTAACTTGTATATTTTCTTCAAGGCATGCTCCTTAGTTTTCATCCGATATCCTTTCCCACCTCTTAAAATGCCCACTACCCCAGGCATCACAGCCTGGAGACAAAACTTAAACGTTTCTGAGAGACACTTAAATGCACTAATAATAACCTAATGCAAAACCTATTTTGAGATAAGTAGCTGCAGGTCTTGATACGGCTTAGTTGAGAATAATCATTGTTACAAGTTACTTCTTCCCAAAGCACATTTTTTTTCTTATTGTTTTGGAACATATGATGAGAATTTGTAGGCTTTTCATCTGTAATAGGATATCAGCACAAGGAACACCTGGATGATGACATATAAGGAGTGATCACAAGCACTTCTTCGTGACTGAAGATGATCCTTGATGTGTATATGAGAGATTCAGTTGAAACCTTGCTTGTGGTTTTTGAATTGGCTAGAAATCTTAGAGCATGGTGTATAGTGGACAGAGAGGTTGGATGAGTGAGACGGAATTTCCTGAGTCAATTATATTCCTCTTCCAGTTACTAATGATCAGTTTCCAGACAGAGGCATAAATGGGACACCATTGCTTTGTTCTCAACACACCATAACATCCATTCTTGGTTGCAATTTATTTCATGAGAAGTGGAATTAAGTGGCACCCACAGATGTTAAGATTAGAAGGAGACAAGATTCACATATCAAATAAAAATATGCTTTACAGTAGAAACAGTGCAGAGAATAGAAAGCAAAACAAAGCCAGAATGAAAAATTAAAGCAACAATTTCTGAAAAACCTCATTCTCATAGCAATAACAATTAGAGGGACTGTCCCTAATGCTTCCAGTATAATTGTTCTAGAGATGGTTTTCCAATTTTTACTAGTCCTGGCTTCTGCATCTATGAAAATAATTGTGCTGTGACCCTTTTCATGCCAAATTGTTTAGCCTCGAACCATGCCAAAATGCATACAAGGTATGAGAAACCAAGGATCTTCCTTTAGAAGGGATAAATCGATAACTTGCTCTGGTCTCTAAAATTGTCCAGATCAGAGCAGAGATCTTCCAGGTGAAAATCGTTTTCAGGATGATAAGAGCTTGAATAGTGCTTTGTGTCTCCTCCAGTATCCACTTCGGAAATTCAGCAGATAGTTGCTTTTTCTTGCTTGTTTTCCACTTGATGAGAATTAGGCTTAGGGAGAATATTGTAATTTTATCACAATAGAGAGGAATTTCTTGTTACTTAAGGTACTTGGGTAAAGCATATGTATTCCTACACTCTCACAATACTATGCATTTAACATATATGCAGGTTATATGCCTATAGTTTGTAGATAGAATAACTATGCACTATAGCCTATTTCTCTGAAACTGAGGGCAAAATATGGATTTCATGGGTGTTTACTAAATCTAATGATGTATATATACATCATCTTTCACAGAGAGAAGTGTTTGTACTGCAAGGACTTAGAGCTAAACAGTGTGTGTGTGTGTGTGTGTGTGTGTGTGTGTGTGTGTGTGAGTGTGTGTGTGTGTGTGCATGCATGCACACACACATGCACATGTCCCAGTACTGGAACTTGAACTACAGGCCTGAGCACTGTCACTTAGATTTTTCACTTAAGGCTGGCAATCTACCACTTGAGCCATAGCTCCACTTCCAGATTTTTGGTGATAAAGTGAAGATGACAGTCTCATAGACTTTCCTTCCCAGGCTGGCTTCAAACTGTGATCCTCAGATCGCAGCTTACTGAATAGATAGAATTATAGGTATGCACTATGAGCACCTAGCACAAATCTTTTTGAAAAAAAAAATGAATTACCTCTGGTAAGCAAAGATTTCTGGTATCTTATCCATGATAGAAATTACAGATAGAAGGTGTAAAAAGCAACAAACTCGCCTTCTTTTTCTATCTGATAAACAAATGCCTCCCTTGGGTTATCTACTTGGAAAGAAATAACCAGCTAAAATTTCTATCAAAGTGAGATTGTCATGTTTTCACTAATGCTAGGATCATAAAGCAGTAGTCAGAGTCTTTTATCATTTCCTCAAATCCCACACTTGGGTGACCTGGGCCATGCTCTAAGAAGTCTCTGACAAGTCTAGCTAATCACTGAAGGTCATAAATAAAAACATTGCTACTCACTAAAACGTGGCTCCTGACTAGAGTGGCTGGGAATTGGTGATAACAAACCACAATAACTCTGAGCTTAAAATGGAGTTGAATTTTGTTATTATTCATTTTGCAATTTGGGCAGTTTTGAAGGCAAAAATGTGTCAAGGGGTAATATGTCTCAAGGACAGTCAGTGTTAAATCAATACTAATTAAATAGACTTATTCTTGTTTAACAAAGCACTCAAGTGTGGAGGATGGGATCTGCTGTGACCATTTTCTTTTGCCATCTGTCAGGTGAGGTCAGGCCTCCAAATTCCATGCATCAGCATTTTGCAAATATAGCCAATTTTCAGCTCAAGTTGCTCACTTAATGATGTATTCACTGTGCCTCACTCATGATTTACCAGAAACAGAGCTGTGTCAATAAGCACAAAGGAATGAGGAGGTGTACCTCCTCATTCTTTTAATCAACTTGAACACTTCAAAGTATTTGATAACACACACAGGCTTGATGGTTCTATGTATTGGCTTTGAAATACATAGAAAGAACTGTATGTAGGCCACTGAACTACAGTCTGTATCTATCAGGGCTCAGCCTCTTTACTACTAACTTAGCAATGTATAAAACCCATCAATTGAATAAGGGAGATTCCATAACAAGTAAAAGGTAATATTATGTATTAGTACATGCTTTTGAAGGCATCTATAATATACCTATATCTACATCTACAGCTCTATATCTGTACCTATATTTGTATCTTAATGAGTGGCCAGTAAGATCTTCTTCATGTCTGTTTTTCTTTTTACACTTATTTTTTGGTGTGGGTGCTTTGGCTTAAACTCATGGCCTCACATTCTTACTTGGCTTTTAATTCAGGGCTAAAACTCTACTACTTAAACTATACATCTCATCTTTAGGTTTTTGCTGGTTCATTGGGAATAAGAATCTGATGGAACTTTCTGCCAGGCTGGCTTCAAACCACAGTTCTCAGATTTCAGCCTCCAGAGTATCTGGGGTTGTAGGAGTGAACCACGAGCACCTGGATGAATTTTCTTCATTTCTAATGAAGATGTTAACTAAAAAGTGCTAATAGAGAATGTAAGAAGGGTTGTGCAAACAGACTCTCAAGATCCCTTGAGCTTGCACTTCCCCTTCCCAAATCATATAAACATATACAAGACCAAGGGAACAGAAATTAAAAAAAAAAAAAACAGTGACAAAAGGGAATAAACCGCAGGAAAACATAAAATAAATAAAGTAAAAATAATAAATAACTGCAAACAGTACAACAAAAAGGGATAAACACAGAAATGGTGCGGCAAAGGATGAACCAATTCAAGAGTGATAGTAACACTAGGTTGGAAAGGAACTAAACAACTTTGTGGGGGCAGTGAAATGGGGGGAAAGACTAAGAGACTAAGGAGGGGTGACACTATTCAAAAAGAAATGTACTAGTTACTATTACATGACTTATGTTTCTATAATCCCTTGTACATCACTTTTATAATAGAACATTCCTCCCATTGAGCCCATGGTACTGTCCAGGGTGCTGATCTAGCTAATGTAAAGATTCCATTGAAGTTATAGTTCTCTACTCAGGCCTGATTTCTACCTTACCTTCTTTGATCTCTTATACCTGGCATCAAATCCATGTCAGTTTTTAAATTTAGAAACTTATGTGTTGGGAATAATCTCAAAATAACGTTCATATTTTTACCCTATCTCATAGCAAAGAGAAATACATTCTAGTGCATGTCATTAATGGCATAATTGTGTGCCGGAAGATATCACAGTTAAATAAATAACTCTTAAGAACTTTGCTAGGGGCATACATAGAAAATACTGTGATCTTAGAGAGCAGGTTTTCTGCAGATGTAAGAAAGGAAGAAATACAGTCTTAAATGTGCTTTAGTAGAAAGCTTAAATATGTTTTAAGAACTCTGTAGAAAGTTGGTAACTCCTGAGTAAGACTTGGGATTTAACTTAGACTGAGCTGCTTTTCCTGTGAAGGTATTAGTTTTATGAATTGAAAACTCTCCATAAGGATTTCAGTCTTGACATTGAACCCCTTCTATAACTTACTAAGCATAAGAATAGCTCTATACCTTAGGAGTCAAATCTGTTCTTTGAGTCCATGACACATTCTGTGCATGTGCCTAGCAAAAGACTTATAATTGTTCATTTAGTCTTCTAATACATTTTCTTGAAAGCAACTCACATATGTACCTGAACACAATCACCATCTCATTTTCACACTATGATATGAATAATTCCATTAGAATATAATCTAAATAGTTGGAACTATTTATATTCTAATGAATGTATAACTGCTGTAAGAATTATCTTTCCTCTTTTATTTCTACTGCAAACCATTTACTTCAATGATCCAAGTAAGTTGCCCATTTTGAAGGATCATAATGCTCAATCCTCAAATATTTTTATCATCATTTTGGTCTAAAATTTACAATAAAATTCAAGGTAAGGTTCTGTACATGGTGATCCATGCCTGCAATACCAATCTGTCTGATGAGAAAGACAGGGAGGATTATGATTTGAGGCCAGCCAGGATAAGCTACTTTAGGCCCTCATCTCAAAGGTTTACTTGATTTAGTGTTGGATTTAATGATTTAAAGAAATATTTGATTTATAAGCTGAAAGTACCATTTGTCCTGAGACTGTAACTGTGAGGGGAAAATTTACTACTCAAGTTCTACTAAGAACCTTTAACTTAAGTCAAAGTACTTCTAGATCCATTTTTGTTTTTATCTTCATTTATTTTAGTTATGTGCTGGTATGGAGCTCAAGGTCTTGGGCTCTTTCTTAGTTTATTCACTCCAGGCTGGCACTTTACCATTTGAACCATACCTCTACTTCCAAAAACTTTGTTGTTGATCAGCATGTAACAATCTCCCATATTTATGGGATAGATATAGTTTGATGTTTCAATTAATGAATTCAGTTAATGAATTCAGTTAATGAATAATCAAGTAAATTACCACATTCATCACTGCAAACATTAATTATTTCTTTGTGGCAATAGTATTAAAAACCTCTGTTTTAGCTAGTTTGAACTATCTAGTTTGAAACATACAATGTTTTTAACCAGAGTCACCATGCTATCTAATAGAATAACAGAAATTATTCCTCTTAAATGACTGTAACCTGTTTATCATTCTTCTGTATTTCCTTCACCTTCTTTCCCCACCCTCTGCTTACCACCATTTTTCTCTTTATTTTATGATGTTAATTTCTCTAGGTTCCAAACAGGATTGAGTTCATGTGGAATTTTTATCTTTGGTCTGTGTACTTAACCTCATACTCTCCAGTTCTAGCCATATTTCTATAAATGGGAAGACTTCATCCTTTTCTTTTATGGCTGAATAGTAGCCCCTTGTACATATATATACAACATTTTCTTTATTCATTGATTTGATAAGACAATTAACTTGATTTCATGGGTAGGCTATTATAAATAGTGCTGCAATAAATATTAGAGTATACATATATCATTGCTATATTGGTTTCATTTCCCACAGATATATTCCTAGTAGTTCAGCTGTTGGATATTAAGTGCCTTAGTCCATTTAATGTTACTATTACAAATTATCTGAGACTAGGTACTTTCTAAGGAGGAGAGTTTATTTACATTGCAGGTCTGGTGCTGTACAGTCTGCACAGCATTAAACTGGTGTCTGACTAAGCCCTCCGGCCACATCACGACGTGATGAATGGAATCACCTAGCTAGAGGAAGGACAGGGAAAGGTACACCTGAGGAGGAGAGTTTGGCTTGGGAGTCTCTGGGGGAACTTATGCTAATGTTCTAATGTTGATACTACAGATGACATATGCATGTCCAGAGGAAATACTTTACTTTTGGAGTAACTCTTTTGCCTCCCCGCATGATAAAAGAAAAAGCATTCATTGTGAAACTTGATGAAAATATGTTAATGTGGAAATGGTCATTGCTGGAAGGAAAGAGCTGTGCCCACATATTTTTGAGAACCAGGAAGATCATTTGAGCTAGTCTCATCTTCTGCCAACTCTTGTGATGTTATTTAATTAGCCAAAAAATTAATGCAAAAAATCCTTGTAGTAACAAATAAAATGAAACAGAGATGATAATTATTCAAGTAAATAATTCAAGACAAAAGCTTGACCTCCAATAAATCCCTTGGAGGAATGATAAGGAACTATAGTAGAGAAAATATCAAACCTTACCTGAATGTATGAGACTGGGGCCCATTAACAAGAAGATAGTATTTAAAAACCATTACAAAGTAAGACTAATGATACAATGCATGGGGTTAGGTAGGGTTAGGTAGGGGCTTGGGAAGTGTGCAGGGGAGCTAATTTCCCTATTACTTTTCCAAGTACAAAAACAAATGCTACTGTCCTGAGTTTAAACATGGTATTTCGTAAATGAGTTAATGACTCCAAAACTTCTTATTTTTTAACACAATATGATTTTTAACCCCCAAAGGAAGCCAATATCTTTTTGGTGAAACAATATTTTATTTGAAGTTTGGCAAGCCCTTTAGTTTCTCATTAGCATGCATTTTGTCTCATGAAAGGAACATAGAAAAGAAATTCTCTCTTTGCACATCTTCATATTTGCATTTATGCAAAAAAGACTTCTAAAATGACATACAATTAATATTAATGATTGTCTGAGGATACAAGAGTAGTGCGTTCTTGCAAGAGGTGAAGTTGGACAGGCATGGGTTCTTATTTTTGTCTCTAATTCTCTATATTGTTTGAATGTTGTAGTATTGTATGTACTAAATGACCACATATCAATAGGAGTAATCTGAGCAGGTGCTTGTAGCCCACTTTTTACTATTATCTTTGTGTATACCTTTGAATATGTATGACAATATATGTAACATTTGGATAAGTTTTAAAGCAAAAATAGGCAAATGTAAAATATTATCCAGACTATTTAAAAGTATACATAGTAGTCAGTCATCAGTGGCTCACACCTGTAATCCTAACTACTCAGGAGTTTGAGGTATGAGAATTGTGGTTGTTAGCTAGCCCATGCAAGAAAATCCATGAGACTCTGACCTCTAACCACCAAGAGCCAAAAGTGGAAATGTGGCTCAAGTATTTGAACATCAGCCTTGAGGGATACATCTAAGGGAGTGCATGGGAAAAAATTAAATGTCCAGAATTACACTGATGTTGATAAATTAAATGCTGAATGAATAGGGTCTTCAAATGTCTATGCTGTGCAGCTTTGGATATGTTGTATGGTTATCTGTTAGCTTTCTATATTGATCATGAATGGGTACACATTTCATCTTGACATTTTATTTTATTCCATTTATTCCAACAAACAAATAAACATAAGATGCATATAGACAAGAAAAAAGTTAAAACCAAAATTGAGCCAACAAGGAACACTGATTGTCTTAATGCTCCTTCTAGAGGGCCTGACTCAGGATCTAATTAATACTTTCCCCGTGGAGAAAAAGAAATACAAATGTGTAGAAGACAAAAAAGAAATCATATTTTTTAAAAAAAAACAATAGAACAGCGAAGTATGGTGAAACACAAATGTTTCAAATACGAAGGAAACTGAGATAATGGCAATCGCACTAAAAAATAACCCACATGACCAAAAATCAAATAGTGGTAAACAATAAGTGCTTAAAAATAAATAGGTGAAATGGAAATACTTGGAAAAAATTATATTAAGAGAAGGAGGTGAAGGTGATGAATATAGTCAAAGTGATTTGTCTGCACGTATGAAATAGAGCAATGAAACCTGCAGAAATCATTTTAAGAAGGGGTAGAGAGATAAGGGAGCGTGTTAGGAGTGAACTTGATTGGGTGATAGTACATAGATGGTTGGAAATGTCACCATGAAACTCCTCTTTGTAAAGCTGATGCATGCTAAAACAATATTTATATTAAAAAATTGTCCCTAATTCAATTTTGTTCTTTCTTCTCTCCCCACTGCACTCTATCATGAAGACTGTTCCTTCATTATAGGGAAGGAAAACCACCAGGTTGCTAAGATGCTGGGATGTATGTCCACACAACGTAACGACTCTTGAGGCCTGGGGAGGGGGTGGTGCTTGCCTCTTTGTGAAGGTAAGAAAATGAGTCAGTTTGCATCTTCATTTGATATTTTCCAGAGCCAGAGAGGAAGTTTAGTAAATCATTTAGGATCGTACAACCTCCAGTGATTTCATTTCATTTCATTTCAGATCAGCATTCCCCCTTTCCCGGCCCCCGCCCAGCCTTGTAAGTCATTTGTCCAGCGCTTATCCATCTCACTGGATGAGCCAATGGATGCATCTCTCATCAGGGAAGTGAGTTTGCTTTGCCCCCCGACTGCAGCTGCTTTGACCTGTTGGCTAGGTGTTAAGTGACTGTTGTCTCTGCAGCCTCCCAGGCCCTGCTCACTTGCTCCATGCTCATGTTTAATGAAGCATGTCAAGACAAAAGAAGGAGAAACAAATCAAACAGGAAAATACAGCCTGAGATGCAACACCAGGAAAGATTTCAAAGTTCTGTCTGATCCTGTGCCTCGTAGTCACAGTTCTCAGGGCCTCACCACTGACTGAAGATAAGGTTGGTTTCCATATTGCCCTTCTATGGCCTTGTATGGCCTTCCATGGCCAGCTGCTATCCTACGTACAGGAGAAATGTTACATTAAGTTACATTTTCATCTGTAAGTGTTTCATCAGCCAGATGAGTATCTTCTCTGGTTTCGTCCATCACCTCCCTCTTCTCTACCTTCATCCCTTCCTCCTTGGCTTAAACTCCTGTGACATTTCCTTCATTCAGCTTTCACTTGGGTGGCTGAAGCAGTAGTTGCTCATTTCCATCTAAGGACATACTGCCTGTCAGATCAGTGGCTGGGTTAAGACAAGCGAGTCCAGTCCTGGCCTACACGTGTGTTCTTTCTTGGATAATTGTCTCCCAGGGGCTCTGCATTGAATGCTTGGTCTCCAGCCTGTGGGGCTACTGGAAGGCTCTGAAACCATTGACAGATGTAGCTTAGTTACAGGAAGTCAGGTCCTAAGAGGGGCATCTTAGAAGAAGATAGTGGGGCTTTAAGCCAGCCACTTGCCTGCCTCTCCCTTTCCTTCCCAGCTGTCCCTATGACATGAGCAGGCTCTTTTATCACCACTCCCTGCTGCGATGTGTTTAGTCTTGCTCCCACAAGACTAAAACAAGGGGTCCCAGTGATCATGGGTGATAGCCTCTGAATCCAAATAAATCTTTCTTGTTCATAAATTAATTATGTCGGATATTTTGAAACAGTGACAGAAAGCTAAGAGAATATACTTGTGTTTCAGGACCAGGCCTACCCCAGAACTGCAATGATGGAGAAGCGAATACTTACAGGTTGTTCATTTGGGTATTGGGGCCCCTGCTACTCCCCACATATTATCTGTCATAGAGAGCTAGACATGTCACCCCAGTTATCCAACTGAGATTTCTCTGTGTTGCCCCTACCTTTGGGGCCTAAGAGGTACCTTAAACCCAAACACCTGCATGGAAAGCTTACCTTCTACATTAGCTTTTGCTCCCTTTTTCTTTGTGTTAGAGAATTTTCAGAGATGAGGTTACACTTTATAATCACAGCATTTGGTACTAAGAATTGCTGACATTATCTTTGGCAGATCCGTAGGGACACATTCTCTTTCTGATTAGAACTTTTGGCCTGGCGTCCACAGACTCTTCATGTCCTCTTCTACTCTCACCAGTTTAAAAATAAATAAAACAACTGTCAGTTTTCTGACATGCAATTATATTATATGTGGTTCAAATTTTAATTTCTCAAATGATCAATGTATTTTAGCATGCCTTGTATCTTTCTTGGCTACTTTGATTTCCTTCTTTTTCTGTGAATTCCTGAGAAACATTGCATTGTTCCCCCTCTCTATTCCCTGCTCTCGATTCCCTCTTTTTGAGTACATAGAGCTTAACTCTCAGATCCTCTCTCTGAGGCAAATCTTGAAAGTTTCTTCTTGTTTGTCCCCCTAAGACCCATGCACGTTAATGGCTTTGTCTTTGGGTGTTAAAATCACTTCTATGGGTTCTTAAATATATTATCTTTACATAAGTTGTACAAACTGGTTCAATTCAACATGCCAGTTTGTAAATACAGTACTTCTTGATCAGTGTTACCTCTTCCATCATTCATCACTACATTTCTTTTTTTCTATTTATTTATTTATTCATTTACTTATTTATTGTGAAAATACCATACAGAGGGGTTACAATTACATGGGCAAGATAACAAGTACATTTCTTATCAAGCATATTGCCTCCTCCTTTGTTTCCCCTTCCCATCCCTTCCCATGCCCTCCCCTGACCCCCTACCCGATCCTCTCCCCCCGCCACCAAAGTTGTAAAATTTGTTTTTCGACATAACGACTTGTACATCTCATTGTTGTAAGGGGTCCACCTGTATCCCTATTTAAACGCTCCAGGCTGGGCTCTGTGAGTGTCTCAGAAGCTAGCGCCTCAGGGAAAAGCTACTGTTTGCTGAATCACCACTACATTTCTTAAACCTACCCATCCTCTCAAGTTTTTCCCTTCCTATTTTTAAATCTTTAAATAATGTACAAAAGATTTTCACATTGATAAGTATAATGCATCTTCACCAATGTTGCCCCTTTCATCTTTCTCTCCCATCTCTCCCAAACCCACCCATGCCCTCAAATTTTTTCCATTTTTTAAAAAATCTGAGGTTAAAAATGAACATCACGTCTTAGAATGAATACTTGCAAGCAGAGGTTGAGGCCAGAGATGGTTTGAAATTAGTATGTAACAGATACAGAGTTTCAACATTATACCATGAAAAAAAGTCAAGTGGTATATGGTAGTAATGGTATTATGATTGTATTTAATATCATTGAATTATGCACTTTGAAAGTGGTTAAGATGGGAAATTTTATGTTATGTATATTTTACCATAATAAAAAGGTTGGGGGCAGGAATCCCAATAGCTGGACTGTAAAGTCTCCCACACCCCCAGAAAAAGACAGAAACTCCCATAACTAAGAGGAATCTAAGGATGTACAATAACTCAATATTGTGAGTTAGTCCACAGGGGATGGTGAAAGAGGAAAAAAGAATATTAGGTAAAATCTAAGAAGAATTGAATAAAGTATGGACTTTAGTGAGTTTCTTTCTTTCTTTCTTTCTTTTTAGTGAACCTGTGAGTACTCAGAAACTTGCCTGTTTTTAATCTCCCCAGCAAGGCAGTAGCCTTGCCCCAGGAGCTGAAATTTCTCATTTAATAATCATTTACAGTGGAATTGGAAGAGTGAGAATGGAGAATGGAAGAATGGAGATTCCTGGTGTGCCCAGAATGGAATAATACTTGCTGTTTTGATTAGGACAAAGAAAGGAAATGGATCCATGGAATATGAATGATTAATCATGAGATGACCTGATATTTCAATCAATAATTCTTTCTCACCACAATTTAAAGTTGCCTAAAGAAGATGATGTAATAAACTATGCAATTAAAATAAATAATTTGCAATTGAGAAGAGAGAAGAATGAAATTTTTCTGTTTGTTTTTTTGTTGGTTGTAGGGATTGAACTTGGCCTGGGTGCTGTCCATGAGCTTTTTTGCTCAAGGTTAGTGTTCTACCATTTTGAGCCACAGCACCAGCTCTGGTTTTCTGGTGTTTAGTTGGAGTTAAGAGTCTCATGGACTTCCCTGCCTGGGCTGGCTTTAAAGCATGATCCTCACATTTGAGCCTCCTGAGTAGCTAGGATTACAGGTATGAGCCACCAGAGCCTAGCTTGAAATGTTTTAATCAGTGTGAACATGTTCTTTGTCCTGGTATACTGTAATATAGCCAAACAAGACCACAAGGCCCTAAGTTCAAGCTCCAGCTCAAGCACCAGAGAGAGAGAGACAGAGACAGAGAGACAGAGAGATGCAGAAACAGTCACAGAGACAGAGACATAGAAACAGAGAGAGAGAGAGAGAGAGAGAGAGAGAGAGAGAGAGGATCTTGTAA
The DNA here is from genome assembly GCF_019054845.1 of Dipodomys spectabilis. Taxonomy (NCBI): domain Eukaryota; kingdom Metazoa; phylum Chordata; class Mammalia; order Rodentia; family Heteromyidae; genus Dipodomys; species Dipodomys spectabilis. The sequence continues at coordinate 2,860,532 of NW_024870813.1, read as the reverse complement.
AAGTCTAATCTTTGTTATGGTTATGTATTTTCTTTTATTTCCTCTTGAACCCTAGAAATAAACAGAACTGGAAAAGATATGACTGAACTTGGGACATAGTGTGATATAATGGAAAAAGCACTGAATTTTGAATTAAAAAAAAACATACCTCTCCTGTGGTTTGATTTAACTACTGTCTCATGAGATGACTTTCATCTCTTTAATACCTTTGTCTATGTAACTTGTCACTAATTAATGACCTCCTTCCTGACAGCCTATAGTGTTGCTATGAAGATCAACAAATGAAAATATGTACATGATCTTGAAAACTACGCAGCAGTATTGCAATTGATGACTTCTTCCCCTCATAATTAACTACGTAGGAGGGGCTGGGGAGAGAGAGAGCTCTGTACCCATAAGGAAAGTGGTAGACCACGACTAGTCTGTCTTCAGCAGAAAATTAATCTATAAGGAAAAGACATATACACACACTACATACAAGATGAAGATAAAGAAATTCATCTATAGATTCTACTACTTTGTGCCTGGTATGTGAGTAGGACAGGATTCTGTCCACATTTAGGAGAAGAGTTGGTAAAGCTTCACCCTGCCATTCAGTTTTGTGCTCAGAGTGTTGTACCTTAAATCAGATATGAATCCAGTCACGAGAAAATACAGAAGCCACATTTTGAGAGGTTGAATTTTGGAGTCTTTATTAAAGGGCCAGTGACTGCAAGATGGCCTCCTGTCTCATAGACCAGCAACCAGCAAATAAACTTAACACTGTTGGGAAACTGAGCCACAAGGCCAGAGAGGAAAGAAAGAACAAAAACAATACCATCAAGCCAAATCAGCTCCAGTGGGACGCCATAGTTTCCGGAGAAGAAGCAGGAGCCAGAAGGCAGGAGACAAGGGACATGGCATAATGGCACCAGAGCTGGCCCAGGACCTAAATAGGGTGAGGTCAGAAGGCGGGGTTCCAGGCACAGGACTGACTTGTGTCAATAACCTGTTATCCAAGTCCTGGCCCCTGCCTCCAAGGATTCAGGCATGTCCATCACCCAGAAGATAGGGCTTCACCTTCCTCCACCATGAAGACAAGATGCCAGACCCTACAATCCACCATGTGGCCAAGATGAAGCTGGCTAGACCCTATCTTCCCCACTTCAAGAGAACTGTTGGAAAGGACCATGAATAACAAAGACACCTGCACGAAGCATGGCTTTTGCAGCTCATCCGCCCCACAGCACAAGTATCTTCTCCTGGACAGCAAATGCCTTCTGGAGGATGAGGGACACATAGGCTGTGAAAGACAAACCAAGCTGTCAGGGGAGAATATGAAAAGTGTGATTGCTTTATTTAGAAAGAAATCCTGCCTTGTTGGAAGTGTCTCGTGTTCTAGGGGCACAGAAGAGATAAGCACCCAGGTTCTATTGCCATTAATACTCCCAGAATGGGTGAATGGAAAATGCAGCATTTCTTTTGGAGTGGTAATGTGAGCGAGCAAGTGTGTTTGCCTACAGATAAATAGACAGCCTGGGGGAAAGGCTTAGGAAGTAGGGAAAAGAGAATTTCAAATGGAGGAGCAAATGAATAACGATGAACCATCTTGGCTGCCCTACCAACTGGAAATTGAATGTGATTCACCCATCAGTGAGAAGCTGACAGTTGCCAGGTCTCCTGAGAGTTGAGTCACTTGCAGACTCACTTGTGCTAACCTTTTGGGCACCAAAAACAGTGTGAGAAATTGATTTTTTTTAAGCCATGGAAAAAAATTTCCTTAGGAAAACCAGGAGAATATTCTCACTGTAGAATATTTTGCATAAAAAGTCAGAGCATTTGAAGTTTCCTGAGATTCCATCCGCCTCTCTCTTCCAGGACTCTTGCTGATCTTCTATTTCAACTATGTAGTGCACACACCCTGGCATGCCATGACTTGGAAGGACTGACAGCGTAATTCTAAAATCCAGGCACCCAGGAAGGTGAGTCTTTTGGGGGAGGAACTTTGCTGCACAAAACTGTATTTGCTGTATCTCAATTATTGTTGATTCTTGCTCCCAATTTAAGGGAGTATAGACTTGAAAGGGCCTGGGGATATATATTCCTCTGTGGTGTTCCACTTCTAGGCATCAGTGTGGCATGGAACCTATAATCGGCACATCTTGTTTTCGTCTGTTCAGGCAGATACAACAAAAATAACCTTAGAATATGAACACATTCCTCACAGAGCTGGGGATAAGCACAACCAAAATCTTTGTGGGTCTCTTAGATTTCTACAGATCTCCTGTTTACCTACGGTGGTGAGATTGTGATCCTTGAGGAAACTATTTCTTCATGCCACCCCCCAAAAAATACCATTTATGTTAAAATCTACCTAAATATTGTCCCTGACTCACAGTGTACAGGGGTGCACCAGGAAGCCCTGTGTTTGGGTTCAGAGCTGGTCTTCTTGTTATAGAGCTGTTAGAGATTAAATTCATATATTGAAATTTTCAGCCCCAGTGGGATTGAGATCTTTTGGGGGTGACTAAGTTATGACTAATGAAATTAGCACCCTTAAAACTAGGCATCAGAGAGGCTTTCTTGCCTTCCCATGATGTGAGTTCTCAGTGGGAAGAGAACTGCCCTGCACTCAGAAGGCAGATGCTCAGCACATTCATTTTTCTGGTGTGTTGGACTTCCCAGGCTTGGAAGACTCATTTCCTTGTTGACTTCTTGGTTTGAATGGTTCAGTATTTCATACATAGAGATATTCATGCTATAGATTGGCTTCTTTTTTTCCCCACAAGGATTCCAAACAAGCACTGGAAATGGATGTTTAAAGTCCACAAGGAAAAAAATTCCTTGTGTCTTTTTGTTACAGCCAATGGAATGGCCACACAAGTGCACTTGACTTTGGAGCCTCGCATACTTTGCACCCAGGCCCTGAGTTCAAGTCCCAGGATGGGCACATACACAAAAAGTGAGTTAAAAGATAGGGATGGGATTGCTGGGTCATAGGAGAGCTCTATGTGGAGTCTTTTGAGAAACCTCCATACTACTTTCCAAAGTGGTTGAACAAATTTACACTCCCACCAACAATGCAGTAAGGTTACCTTCTGTCCATATCCTCACTTTTGGGCATTTACCCAAATGATCACAAACAAGACCATACTAAAGCTACCAGCACAACTATGTTTATTGCAGCATTATTTACCATAGCTAAGATATGGAACCAACCCAGACACCCCTCAATAGATGAATGGATCAAGAAAATGTGGTCTATATACACAATGGAATTCTATGCCTCCATCAAAAAGAATGGCATTGCCCCATTTGTTAGGAAATGGAAAGACTTGGCCAGGTAAGTTGATGTTAAGTGAAATGAACCCCAAGTTAAGGACTCAAATGTTTTTTTCTTTCTTGTGATTGTATCTAACATATTTATAAGATTTTTTGTTGCTTTGTATGTCCCTCCACCATGGTATAACCTCTGTTTTCACTGTATTTGATGTTGGTATAATTTGTGGAGGGGAAGGGGAAAAACAAATTGTTTAAATAGGGATACAGGTGGACCCATTGCAATAATGAAATGTACAAGATGTTATGTTATGTCGAAATTGAACTTTACAACTTTGGTGTGGGGGGACAGGGGGGAGGGGTTTGGGGGTGCAAGGGGCGGCGCAGGGGGTGAGGGGGGGAGTTGGGAAGGGATGGTAAGGGGAAACAAAGGAGGAGGCAACAATGCTTGATAAGAAATGCATTCATTACCTTGCCCATGTAATTGTAACCCCTCTGTATGGTATTTCCACAATTAAAAAAAAGATAAGGATGGACCTTTTGATATATGCATTTCAAGCTTCTTTCTTTGTAGTCACCCTCAAACTCCACACATCTCATTGCTTGCCTCATACGTGTGCTACATTGATCAACATGTGCTGTACTCATGAACTCACATGTTGAATTGAAACCCCTTTTTACAACTAACTACCTAAATGAATAAATAAAGTAAAATAAAATAGAGAGGAAAAGCTCAGGGAGTATATAACTCGAATGCAACCTGCTGACCATTCTTCCTTGCTCTTCCTTCTTTAAAGTCTCTTTTCAGTGGCAGTGGCACACGTGTGGCCCCATTACTTGTAAGGAAAAAGGTCTTCATTCAGGTTCTGTACAGTGCCAATCAAAACGAGTCAGAAAATATTTATTTTAAACTTCCTATCTTTCCAACAAAGTTTCATGTGGAGATATTAAACATGGATCCAGCTAGAACCCATAAAAGGAGCAATGTTGACTTTTCATTTATTTAGCAGTTGGATCACTTTCAGCAAATTTATAGTTCTGAGTAAAAACACTTCTCTCCAGATAGAGCACAGAAAATTTCTGAAGCGCCTGCATTCCCATCAAAAGCTTTCTACTGCTTCTAGAGATAATCATGACACCTGTTAGTACAGCTTGGTTTGGGTCTCAAGACCTCTTGAGGACAGGAGAAGGCAAATGAATACTTATTGACAGCCTGCTGTGTAAAGTTTGTACTGCCTAGCCTTACATCCCCAAGGCTGTCTGGAGCTTGTTTATCTAAAGGGGTAAGGTTTCGCCACTTCTTTTAAAATAAACAATGCAAACCTCACTGTTCTCCCTCTGTTTAGGAAAATTTATTGGAACTCAAAGGTACCTGTCAGTTTAATTGTGGAGAACAATTGATGACAGAAAATACATTTTGAAGACAGGTGGGCAGTGTCTGTGTGTGTGACTCTGGCATGGATGTGTTAAGTGTCAGATTGGTGTCAAGGTTTTGAACTTGCAGACCCTTAAGGTACCTCTAGCTGTGTGCTATTCTGCAGAATGGATTTTATGTCCATTACCTTACCCAGAGAATATTAACAAAGATTGAGAAGTTACCTTAGCAACAGACTGGTGACCCAATGGAAGGCTTTCTCTGAGAATGTCCAAAGGCATGGGACCCATGGGATGCTACTGATCCTGCTGCGCTGGACTTTCTGCTGTGTTACCAGTGACTTTTTTCACTGAGATGCTGAGAAAATATTAATGACTACTCTAAGTCCAACATAGGAGGGTGGCACACTGAGGATCCTTACTCATAGTCCCCAAGCCTGGATATAAACAGCTTCCATACAAAGTGGCAGAAGATCCACGAGAGCACAGGATCCATGGTACTCAGAGGTAACCACGCTAACTGTCCTGGGGGCGAGGGCAGACGTTCAAGGTCATGTTTGAGCTGTCATGACAGCAGGGTAGTCTTCCTCGTTTGTATAGTGTGTATGGAGGAACCTCACCTGGCAGGAGAAGAGACAGGGAGGAAGGACAAATGCCAGGTGCTTGATGCAGTGGCATATCACCGTGTGAGACTAGGAGAATAAGAAAGGGTGCCTCAAAAAGTTACAAATTGTTTAAATAGGGATACAGATTGACCCATTGCAACAATGAGATGTAGAAGAGGCTATGTCGGAAAAACTTACAATTTAGGCAAGGGTGGGGCTGAGAGGGGTGTAGCTGAGGAGGTGGGAGGGAAGAGATGGTAGGGGAAAAACAGAGGAGGAGGCAACAATGCTGGATAAGAAATGTACTCATTACCTTGTTCATATAACTGTAACCCCTCTGTATGGTATTTTCACAATAAAAAAACTTACTTAAAAAAATAAAAAAAAGTTATTGGACTCATTCTGAAGCTCTGGGTTAAAATATCAAGCCACAAAAGTAAGGGAGAAAAATGTGGAAGATTCTGTGATAGCTGAGAGCCTGCTAGAGTGAGGAGCTTCTCTTATATGGGAGAAGATAGTTAAGTGTCAGCCCCTGAACAATAAAACTAAATGGACCAAGTGATTTGTTGTGGCTGACAACAAACACAATGCAAAAGGATTATAACATCTGAAATAGTATGTAAGGTGGGGAAGTAGTTTTTCTCTGAAAAGATGAAGGATTTTTGTCTTTTTGGATTATTTTACATTGATACTTGTACTAAGGCATGATTCTAACCAAACCTGTTCCAAACCTTTTCATTTTTTTCTAATACGTACATATTTATCTAAAATATATAAGACCTGTGTTCTAGTGGCTCATGTCTTGTAATACTAGCTGCTCAGGAGGCTGACATCAAGATTTGAAGTCAGACTGGGCAAAATGTTCATGAAACTCTTATCTCCAATTAACACAAAAAAAGCTAGGACTAGAGATGTGGTTTACATGGTGTAATACTAGTCCTAAGTGAAAAGGCCAAGTAAGATCTGTAGGCTCTGACTTCAAGCCTTGTACAGGTATTTTATTTATTTTATTTTATTTTATCTATTTTTAAAAAATAAATAAAATATAAAAGAGGAGATGAATATCAACATCACTGGGATATTGTAAGCAATAAGTAAACTAGACTAACACAAGTACCCATCACAAGCTCGTGCACATAATACAGAATGACATTTATATGTATTTCTTCTTCTCTCCCCTGTCCTCTCTCTTTTCCACTTCTGTTTTATCCCTTGATTATTTTGACGGCTACGGGAGATTTCACAAGTGAACTATTGAATTTATATCTACCAAAATACATGCATTGAGATAACAGTGGCTGGCTCTTTCAAAATCTTCAGCTCATTTTCACACTCATGGAACTGGCACTCCAGGATCATCTCACCTCTCCATGTCACACGTGGAGACCCTTGTGTGCTGTGGAAAGGTATTCCTTAGTCTATTCCTGATTGGGCTGATACTAGTGTAGGAGAAAAACAAACCCTGAAAAAAGAAATATCTTTTAGAGATAAAGTGAGGGGTGGTGTTAGGGAAGTTTTCAGCCACCTGTGATATATTCACAGTCTGGATCTGAGCGCTTATTTCCTTCCTGCCTCTGTGTAGTCCCATGGCATGGGACTGTGTGATGCTTCCAAGCCTAGAAACAGACAATGAATAGACAATGGCTTGCTGACCACAGAGTCTGCACTTTCAAAATGTGCTTGAACACAGGCATAGGCAACTCAGACAAGCTGGCTGTTTCAAAGCAGTGCATTTAACAATTTGGCCTTGTCTCAAGAAAGAAATTAGAATGGTCTTGTTTATGATCATTTGGGTAAATGCCCAAAAGTGGGATTGCTGGGTCATAGGGGAGCTCTATGTGAAGTCTTTTGAGGAACCTCCATACTGCTTTCCAAAGTGGTTGAACAAGTTCACACTCCCACCAACAATGCAATAAGTTTCCCTTCTGTCCACATCCCCTCCAGAATTTGTTGTTATTAGAGTTCTTGAATATAGCCATTCTAACTGGGGTGAGGTGGTATCTCAATGTTGTTTTGATTTGCATTTCTTTTATGGCCAGAAATGTTGAGCATTTCTTTGTGTGTCATTGGCCATCCTTCTTTCCACTTCAGAGAAATTTCTCTGTAAGTATTTAGCCCACTTATGTATTGGGCAGTTGTTTCTTTGAGAATTTGTTGTTGGGGGATTTAATTTTTTGAGTTCCAGGTATATTTTAGATATGAGACCCTTGTCCGTTACATGGCTAGTGAAGATCTTTTCCCAATCCGTGGGCTTTCTATTAATCTTGCTAGCTATGTCCTTTGCCATGCAGAAGCTTTGCAATTTCATGCAGTCCCATTTTTCCAACCTTTCTTTGATTTGTTGTGTTTCTGGGTCTCTATTAAGAAAATTTCGGCCTGTGCCAAGGAGACCTAGGGTTTCTCCTATTCCATCCTGTAATGTTTTTAGACTGTCTGCTTTGACTGCGAGGTCTTTGATCCATTTGGAGTTGATTCTGGTGCAGGGTGATATATAAGGATCTAGCTTTAGTTTTCTACAAGTGGTTAACCAATTTTGCCAGCACCATTTACTGAAGAGGCTGTCTTTCTTCCATTCTATTTTTCAGCTCCCTTATCGAAGATTAGAAGGCTATAGGTCTTTAGGTTCATTTCTGGGTTTTCAATTCTATTCCATTGGTCCTGAGGTCTGTTCTTATACCAGTACCAAGCTGTTTTAATTACTATGGCTTTGTAGTAGAGTTTGAAATTTGGTATTGATATTCCTCCAGCACTGTTCTTCCTGTTAAGGATCGTTTTTGCTATTTGGGTTTTTTTTTATTGTTCCATATGAATTTTTGGATTGCCTCTTCTATTTCCTTGAAGAATGAGGTTGGAATATTGATAGGTATCACACTGAATTTGTAGATAGCCTTGGGAAGGATTGCCATTTTCACGATGTTGATCCTTCCAATCCAGGAGCATGGGAGGTGTTTCCACTTACTAAATTCTGTTTTGATTTCCTTTTTCAAGTTTTTAAAGTTTTCATCATAGAGGTCATTCACTTCTTTGGTTAAGTTAATTCCTAGGTATTTTATTTTTTGTGGGGCTATTATGAATGGAGTTGCTTTCCAAATCTCAGCCACACTTTTCTCATTGTTGGCATACAGAAAAGCCATTAATTTTTGATGGTTAATTTTATATCCTGCTACTTTGCCAAAGTTTTGAATCAGCTTGAGTAATTTGGGAGTGGAGTCCATAGGATTTTTTTTTGTGGGATTCTTTAAATACAAAATCATGCCATCTGCAAAAAGGGAGAGTTTTACTTTATCTTTCCCTATTTGGATCCCTTTTATGTTTGCATCTTGTCTTATTGCTGTAGCTAGGCATTCTAATACTAGATTGAAGAGACGTGGAGGGAGGGGACATCCTTGTCTCATTCATGAGTTAAGGGGAAATGGCTTTAGTTTTTCACCATTAAGTGTAATGCTGGCTGTAGATTTGTCATATACAGCCTTTATTGTATTGAGGAATGTTCTGTGGATTCCTAATTTTTCCAGAACCTTCATCATAAAGGGTTGTTGGATCTTGTCAAATGCTTTTCTGCATCTTGAGATAACCATGTGGTTCTTATCCTTGCTCTTGTTGATGTGATGAACACAAACAAGACCATACTAAAGCTACCAGCACAACTATGTTTATTGTAGCATTACTTACCATAGCTAAGATATAGAACCAACCCAGATGTCCCTCAGTAGATGAATGGATCAAGAAAATATGTGGTATATTCACAATGAAATTCTATGCCTCCATCAGAAAAAATGACATTGCCTCATTTGTTAGGAAATGGAAAGACTTGGGAAAAAATTATATTAAGTGAAGTAAGCCAGGCCCAAAGAAACATAGGCCCCCTGGTTTCCCTTATCTGCAATAACTAGTATATGTCTGAGACAAGCAGAAAAAGTCAGATAAGTTGATATTAGGTGAAATGAACCCCAAGGTAAATATTCAAATGTCTTTTTCTTTCTTGTGATTGTTTTTTAACATATTTATAAGATGATTTCTTTGTTGCTTTGTATATCCCTCCCCCATGGTATAAACTCTGCTTTCACTGTATTTGATGTTGGTATAATTTGTGGAGGGGAAGAGAAAAAAATCATTTAACTAGGGATACAGGTGGACCCATTGCAACAATGAGATGTACAAGTTGTTATGTCGAAAAATGAACTTTACAACTTTGGCTGGGGGAGGCAGGGTGGGTGGGTGGGTGGGAGATGGGAAGGGATGGGAAAGGGAAACAAAGGAGGAGGCAACAATGCTTGATAAGAAATGTACTCATTACCTTGCCCATGTAATTGTAACCCGTCTTATGGTGTTTTCACAATTTTAAAAATAAATAAAAGAAAGAAAGAAAGAAGTTAGAATGGTTTTTTTTTAAAGTGACTACATACATAAACCTTTAATTATCTATTATCCTCTATCCAAAGTTTTACATCTGTTTGTATAGATAAGTAAAACTCATACACTTAGAGTTATTTCTAAATGCCCGATACTTGTGAGTTAAGTACCAATGTTGATTTTGCCTTAGCTTTCTGTGAGTCTTCAAGATCTCTGTGTAAACCTGGAGCTATGGATAGAATGGCTGGTGCCTGTGAGGGATGATGGGGGATGGAGCATTATCCATTTGTCATCATCCATGCTGTCCTTGTGCTTGGTCCGTGAGGAGATCTGTGGGACTTCAGGTAATCTACATAGTAGGCAAGAGGCTCTTAGAGGTCCAACTAATGAGACTTGAGCCTGTGCATTTGTTCACTTGGCTCTGCCTGGAACAATACTGGCCAGGTTGGGCCTGCTTATCTGTTTGTGTTTGCCTGTTTATTACAAAGACATGTTAGCATATTCTCTTTCTTACATCTTCCTTCATGAAATAGTGATAATCTATGAGCCAAGAAGTCAAATCAGTCCTTTAGCTTCTAATTTTTCCAAAGACTCTACCAAAAAGATCTGTCTTCCAGACAGAATGTTGGGCCATGGGTACATCCAAGCTTCAGCTCAGAACAGATTCCACAGAGACTCTCACAGAGAAGTGGAGGGAATACAGGAGGGGAATAGACCCAATCAAGAATAGGTGGACAATAAAAAAAAATCATCTCATTGGTCCATGAGCTGCCTTGTGGGAAGTAAGGTTTTTTTATGGTAGCTTCTGAAATAGGTTGTATACCCTCAAGGTATTCTCAAGATGATCCATGGTGATATGGATGAAAATGATTAGGGTTCCATTTCTATTTTCTCAAAAGAAAAAGGTCAGAATTCAGGCTGGACATGGTGCTTCACACCTATTATCCCTGATACTTCAGAGGTAGAATTAGGAGGATCACAGTTCAAAACTACTCAGGGCAAAAAAAAAAAAAAGCAAGACTATCTCAAAGACCAATCTGGTGTGGTACTTTGAACTAGGACACATATATAGGAGCATTACACTCCATGACAAGCCTGGGAACCAGTATAAGACCCCATTTTAATAGTAACAAATGCAAAAGGCACTGCAAATGTGACTGAAGTGGTATAATACTTACCAAGCATAAAGTCCAAGCATCAAATCCAAATACTGTCAAAAAAGGAAAAAGGAGAAAAGAAGATGAATGAAGTGGTAGTAATTAACATTGAACATTTCTAATCTGAAATCCAAAATCCAAATACTCCATAATCTGAACCTTCTAAGCATAGACATGGTGTTACAACTGGAAATCTCAACACCATGCACAAATTACTAAAAATATGGTTCAAAATTACCTTCAGGCTATATGTGTGAGATATATGTATATATAAAACATAAACAGACTTCATGAGTTAGTCTTGGGTCTCATCCATAAGGTAGCTCATTATACATAGGGAATATTCTCCAACAGGCCTGCAATCCAAAATGCCCCAGCCCCAAGAATTTTGAGTAAACGATAGTCAAACTGTATCTAATATATAATTAGACAACAGTGGCCTCATTTAGTCCACAAGTCAGATGGTCTACCTCAATGTTAGCTGATGAAATTCAGAGTTTGAAAAACCCTGAGGTTTGTCTTATGCTTTATTAACTTTTGGTATATCAAGATGTTCTATAGTTGGTCTGTATTTGGTTAATGGACTTGTTACTTGTTTACTTAACAAAACTATCCAAATGTCTCCACTCATTAACATGTGGAACACACTAAAAAGACTGCGATATTTTGTAGAGACATAGAGTGATCCACTGATCAAATCCAACAAGCTTCTTTTCTTCCCCTCTTTACACCACACATTTCCAATCCCTAGTAATCATCCTATTATCTTGCTGAATTAGTGACTTTCTACATATAAAATGAATATGTAGCATCTGTCTTATTATTTGTGGTTCATTTAACGTAATGTTAATATTGTTTTTAAATTTCCAAACAGGCCAGATACTAGGCTCATGCCTATAATCCTAGCTACTCAGAAATCTGAGATCTGAAGACCAAGGTTTGAAGTCAGCCTGGGCAGAAATATCCAGGAGATTTCTCCACAATGAACCAGTAAAAAGCCAGAAGTGGAGAAGTGGCTCAAGTGGTAGAGTGATAGCCTTTAGTTGAAAAAAAATAATGACAAAGACAAGAAAGAGCATTAAAGCATGAGCTCAAGCCAGTGTCTGCATGCTTGTGCACACACACACACACACACACACACACACATACACACACAGAGGCATGCGCGCACATACCCCACATAATCTCTGCAAAGATACTACAGATTGCGTGAGGATGCCTTGCAGAACTCCAGCAATTGAGGATGACCAGTAAAATGAGAGCACAGATGCTTCAAAGAGCTCCTTGGTATGATATTAAAAGGTAAAAGCACTGACAATGTAAGCACACGTGAATAGAATCACCCAAAGAGAAAATCAAATTTATCCAGAAAGTTATTTTTAAAAATCCTTTGATATAATAAAATCTGAGGAAGCTTTGTCCTAAGTCTACATACATTTTGCCTTTAGCTATTAGCTAAAGATAGTACCTGTAAGAAAATCGTTTAAATGGTTTATTTCATCTTTAGTTAGCCTTTTGAAATGTATATTTTTGAGTACATTTTATGACAGTCATAATGGAATAATATGGAAATGCATTATCTATACTGTCTATATGAAGTGTGAAACATATGCATCTATTATATGCAACTATTCAGCTTATGTTACTGATTGTCAACACATTGGAGATTCATCGTTGTGGGAACTTAGTGATCACACAAAATGCTATCTCATTACTAATGGATTTTCAGGTTTGTTAGACCTCCAATCTAAACATATACCTTTGAAATCTGCCCATCTTAATAGTAACAAATGAAAAAGGCACTGGAAGTATGGCTCAAGTGGTATAATGCTTACCTATCAAGCATAAAATCCCGAGTTCAAATCCAAATACTGTCAAAAAAGAAAAAAAGGAAAGAAGAATGAAATGGTAGTAATAAACATTGAAATATGTAGTCTGAAATCTGAAATCCAAATACTCCAAAATCTGAACCTGCTAAGCTTAGACATGATGTTACAAGTGGGGTACATATGCATATGCCTCTTTTATATGTGTGTGTGTGTGTGTTTGTGTGTGTGTGTGTGTGTGTATGTGTGTGTGAGTGCAGGCACTCTGGTTTGAATGCAGGCTTTAATGCTCTTTCATGGTTTTATTATTATTTTTTTCAACTCAAGGCTGTCACTCTACCACATAAGCCACTTCTCCACTTCTGGCTTTTTGTTGGCTCATTGTGGAGAAATCTCCTAGATATTTCTGAGGGGGTTTAGTTTAATCACTTTCCCCATAAAAGTTTACAAAAGTCCAGTTTCACACTTGAGCAACTTCCTCTTCTTTGAATAGAAATATGCACTTGCTAGGAGACTTTGGTATACTGAGTTACACATAGCATAGGACCTACTTCTCCGTCTCTCTGGGCATATCTGTTTCCGTCTGCAAGAAGTGGATCCATCTCATGGAGCATAGTAGCTTCCACTGAGCTAGGCCAGCTGCACCTTTCTCTGCGCTGCAGCAACAGAGAGAGGCCTTAATGAAACCCTGCAGTTTTCAGGACATGTTAACTTCCCTGGAGCCTGCTGTAGAGTGGAGAAGAGGTAATAATTAGCTAATGGCTCCGTAGAAGCTATGTAGCTAACAACAGTACAGAAGAAGCCACATTAAAGAGGAAATTCAGAACTACCAGATTTAATCAAGATGAGGCAGATTAGAGGGGCCTGCCTCTCCTTGGGACAGGAGCTAAGCTGTGATAGAGTACTGTTAATTAAAATTAAATCACTGTGAAGCTTAATAATAAGCCTTTATTATAAGCATCCCTTTTGATGTTTATTTTTTCTTTAAATAAGCTGAAATGTTGGGGCCAAGGTGATTTTGATTTTCTAATTGGCAACTGCTGTGAGGCCCTAGTCTGGTGCCCAGGCTGCCTTGAGTGAAGGCTCACAGCCAAGTAAAACTTCTGCCATGCCAGGACCAGCTGGATTAGATGCCGATATCTTAAGGAACCCATGCAAAAACCATAGCAGCTTGCTGCCAGAGCACATCTCTGGCTATAGAAAACCCTGTTCCAACCACAAGTGTTTGAAACAACTTACTGCAGACCTTTAACCATCCTAAGCCATTTTTGCCAAGACCAAAGTGAGACTTAGCACTTTCACTATGACCTAACAGAAGGCATGCATATAGTACAAACACCATCCTTCATTTGCATGAGGGACAGCATCATGATTGGTGCAAATACAACCCTTTATTTGCATAGATGACTGCTGTCATTGGTGCAACACCTTTGCCACACTTCTTGCTATATAAGCAGGCTTTTTAAATTTTAATTTTTTTGCCAACCAGATGTACCTATTGCATTGCCCTCTGATGTTGCAATATTATGCCCAATGATTGAGGACCCTGACATGCTAGGTCCAAGAGCTGTACCACTTGTCACTGTAGGGCTGAAGGTTTTAGATCTGAGGCCTGTAATACACTGCTCAACACTAAACAGTGAAAACCCCTGCTGTTTGCTGCCACCACCCAAGGCTACTAGAAGATGAAGATTAGGACAGCTTCCAAATGCTAGGGCCACTGGTAATTAAAGCTCAGAGTGTTAGCCCTTCACCTGAGTATCTAGAGCTGTAATTCTCTTATAAAGCCTGGGAAATTTATAGAGTGCTGGCTTTCTGGAATTACAGCTATAAGCCTCTGAGTATGATATTCCAGTCCTGTGCCTTGAGTTCTCAAGAAGCCAGGATTGTCAACACTGCCAGCTCTGGTAAGAAAGTCCATGAGATTCTTTTTTTGTTGTTTTATTTTTTTGTTTTGGTCGGTTGTGGGGCTTGAACTCTGGGCTTGGGCATTGTCCTTGTCCTCTTCAGCTTAAGGTGAGCACTCTACCACTTGAACCACAGTGCCACTTCCGGTTTTCTAGTGGTTTTTTGGAGAGAAGAGTCTCACGGACTTTGATGCCCAGGCTGGCTTTGAACTGTGATCCTCAGATCTCAGCCTCCTGAGTAGCTAGGATTACAAGCGTGAGTGACTGACGCCAGGCTCCATGAGACTCTTATCTCCAATCAACTACCAGAAAACCAGAAGTGGCACTGTAGCTCAAAGTGGTAGAGCAAGCACCAGCCTTGAGTGAAAAAGCTCATAGAGCCCAAGCCCTGAGTCTAATCCCTTCAAACTACAAAACACACACACACACAAAATACTAAGTACAGATTTCACTGAATATGAAAACATTCATACCATTGTAAAGTTAAAAATAGTCAGAGGAACCATACTGTCAGTGCATTTGTTTCTTTTCTTGTCACAGTGACAAACTATGTGACAGAAACAACTTAAAGAAGAAAGGTGTGTGTGTGTGTGTGTGTGCATGCATGCGTGTGTGTGTGTGTGTGTGTGTGTGTGTGTGTGTGAGTGCCTGTGCATGCACTCTGGGACTGAGTTGATTATTGCCCTTGGTTAATATTCCAGGCTCAAGGAAGAGCGTTTCTTTTATTGCTCTTATACTTCTTCCTCATGGGAGTACTAAATCCCTTAATATAAGCCATTCTTGATGAGAGAACTGATAGGAACATACACAGGTAGAACAGGGTTGGGGTAATGGATGTATTCCTACCGTATATCAACAAGGTCACCAATATCAATGTTTTGAAGAAAGAAGTTCAAAAAGAACAAAGCTGAGGTGTTATTTAATCTTCAAGGATAGAGAAATTATGTTCTACAACTTCTCAGTCAAGGCTGAAATCATAACTCAAGACAGCACCATGATCAACTGTGTTCTTATTTCCTGTGAGCCCTGATGGCTGTTGAGCCTCTGGGAGCCAGGCAGAACCCTCCGTGAGCCAATACCATTGCATCCACATCATTAATTGTTACAGATCAACAGTGCCAGAAACCCAGGGGCATGAATAAGGAGGTAGCACGGATTGTCACATTCCTCCTCTTTAAGAGCTGAAGTGTACTATTGATCTAGGAGGCACTGGTCACAACTGATATTTCCTTCTACTAAATTAAAGAAGAGACTATTTTGATGAATCGGACAATGTCTCAATGCTTTATCTTGCAAAGACATTTTGATTTTTTTAAGGAAATGTATTTTATAACTGTACCCTGCAGGTAGATAAACCCATTGTTCTATTCATTTCTTGGAGTTGAAGAAAAAAAAAATAATCAAACTTGCCAGCATGTTCCAGTCTTAGGCTTGGCAGATTGTCATAATTCATACAGGCTTTGCCACAAGGCCTGCTGAAATAACAAAAAGAGGAATACACAGAGAGGAGAGAGAGACAGAGACAGAGAAAAGACAGAGAGACAGAGATGACAGACAGACAGACAGAGAGCACCATCAATAGGCAAAGTTAAACCCCCAGTACTCACTTGCTTACTAACTCTCGGGGACAGTGCTAAGTAGATGGAATCAAAATGCCCAAATTCGTGACTACAAAACCATATCATAATATCTAAGTCATTAACTTAGAAACTGCATTATAATGTCCAATAAGGATGGACATGGAAAGTATTATCATACGTAAGACTGCTATCAAAGGCCACTCTTTAGCAGATCATGAAGCTATATTGTGAAGTTCAAAGTTATGACCATAATAATATTCCAATCTATGGATTATGTTCCTGGAGCCAACAATCACTTCAGAGGGTAGAAGCAATGGGCCCTATTGGGATGATCAAGAAATATCCACAGGCGGTACACTATAATGTCTTGGATTGTAGCCAACAAAAGCTATCTTTCCTAATGCTCAACTGGGTGGCTAGCTAGTTAGTTTATATTACTCACTGGCTGGGAACAATTACCTTGACAGACTTCTGGTCTGTGCGCAAAAAGTGGAGAAGTGCAAATCTCCCTTGCGAATGTGGGCATGTACAGAGTTGTGCAGGGGTGGCTGAGAGGGACAGTCAGCTTGTGGCAATGCTCGGGAATTTCATGTTATGGCTCTGCTGTGTGAGGCTCAGGTTTTTAATTGTCTGTAACTCTGTGATGCTTCAGCAGCAACAATTCTCTTCAGAGGAGACATTCTAAGCAAGATTTGGATGAAGGACCAAGAATGTACTCAAAGTTTTATTCAAGTCACTTACAACATTTCTTAGAGCTTTTTATAATCTAGACATTGGTGATCTATCATAATATTCATCTTATGTTGGCTTTGGAAAGCTGCAGTGTACAGTTCTCTTTCCTTCCTATGGTCTAGAGAGCTCTGGAAGGAGGATTATTACATCACAGCATTACTTCTTGTAGATCATTCCCTGTCTGATAATATCCTGAGGCTGAGAAGGGGGGTCTTTCCTCTTTTGCTTTATGCTGGTCCTCGTGCTTGAACTCAGAGCCTGAGCACTGTCCCTGAGCTTTTGTGCTCAAAGATAGCACTCACCTCTCCTCTTGAATCACACATCTCTGCTTATGGCTTTTTGGTGGTTAATTTAGAGATAAGAGTTTTATGGACTTTCCTGCCTGGACTGGCTTTGAACTGCAATCCTCAGATCTCAGTCTCCTAAGTAGTTAGAATTACAAGAGTGAGCCAATAGCATGCAGCACAGCTCTCTCCTCTTCAGGAGGCTTTCTCTACCTGGGTCTCTAGATAACTGATTTCCTATTCCACTCTAGAAGTTAGACTATCGCCGCTTGCAACAGCAGATCTCTGTACTCTCTCTTGCAGTTCCATTTAGTTCAAACAACATATTGGTGATTAGTCTTTTTTAAATAGTCCTTCCAACAATCCAGAATGTGGAGAGTTGCAGGGGGAGGAAACGGGGGAGAAAAAGAGGGAGAAGGTAACAATGTTCAATAAGAAATGCACTTATTACCTTACTTATGTAATTGTAACTCCTATGTACATCGTCCTTACCAGACAATAATAAAAAAATCCAGAGGCTGGGAAGGTGGCTCAGTGGTAGAGTGCTTGCCTTGCATGCATGAGGCCCTGGATTCGATTCCTCAATACCACATAAGCAAAAAAGAAAAATGCTGGAAGTGGTGCTGTGGCTCTTCAGCCTTGAGCTGAAGAGCTGAGGGACAGCGCCCAGGCCCAGAGTCCAGGCCCCACGACTGGACCCCCCCCAAAAAAATCCAGAATGTGCCATTTATTTCATATCAGTATATTGACTGATAGAAAAATAAGGCCTTGTGCCAGTTTCCCATTCTTAATTCTCTTCAAGTCAGTTGATATACGCTTAACTTCCCAAGAAAATCGCTTGTATCATGTACCACTTGGAGGTGCTAAGCAGAATTCATTCTGTGACCTGGAAGGTAGTAGGTAGGATGACACAGGGTCCTGATTTGCACTGATGTGGGCTGTTAAAAGTAGACAGCAGAATGTCTAGAACTTGTGCTCAATTTAAGCTCTATCTGGGGATCAAACTCTAGGGAAGTAAAAACTACTTCTGAAAGTATTTGCTTTCAGTACATGAGATTTGAAAGAATCAGATTTCTAAATGATTGTTTTATACTACAGTGATAATGTATATATATATATAGAGAGAGAGAGAGAGAAAGAGAGAGAGAGAGAGAGAGAGAGATGTATCTATATCTACCTCTATCTATCTGTGTATTGTATATATCTATTTATAGATATGAATAGATATACACATCTATCTATAGTAGATATATACATTATAAATAACCAGTAAGACATATATATATATATATATATACATATATATATATATATAATGTCATATTATATATTTCCCCTATGGAATAGAGTTTCATTTTAAATTATTAAGAACTATTATCTAAGCATAGAAATGATAAGACAAAGAATGGAAAAATGCAGCAATGGTACTCACTAGACACTATGTTGAAAACACATTAAACCACTTGAGGAGGAGATGGGAGAGAAAAATTGGGAGAAAGTGGGGGAAGGGATGACACTGTTCAAAAAGATACTCTTTACTTGACTTATTTAACTGTAACACCTCTGTATATCACCTTTACAATAACAAATTAAATAAGAAAAAATAGAACTATCAGAAGCCTGCAGCTTGAGGGCAGCCTGGAAAGTTTTATCTCCAATTAACCATTAAAATTCTAGAAGCAGAGCTGCAGTTCAAGTGGTAGAATCCCAGCCTTGAGTAAAACAGCTAAAGGACAATGCTCAGGCATTGAGTTCAAGTCCCAGTAATGGAAGAGAAGCAAAACAGAACCAAAACAACTAAAAAAACATTATCTATCTTTTCTCCCCTGTTTTGCTAGCTGGTTCTTGTGCCTCTGATTATTCTCCTGATTCTAGGCATTTACAGTATCTAGAACACTCACCGGGTGATGGCCTAAAGCTTCAATTTCAGAGCTTGAAAAGGTTCAACCTATATCGTATAGCTTTTGTACAACCTTTGTTAAGTTACTTTGTCACTGTGAACCTCAGTTTTCTTATCTATCTTTGGGGAGTTGGATGATCTCCGTATTTTTCTTGAAGAGTTGTAAGACATGCTTAAGTTTTCTTTTATAGTACACTTAGCTTAATTATTTGCATACAAGAAACAGAGGGTAGGTGCTGGCTGAATTCCTAGTCTGGCTCAGACTGCATAGCAGTACCTAAGGGGAACTTTAATGTCTTTTAAAACAGAGAATGATGGCCAATCCAAATGGGAGGGGGAGGGAAAGAGATATGCGTGCAGAGTAATAGGGCTTCATCAAAAGGCACTGGCACCCAGACATCCTCCAATTCCAGCAGCATGTCTGGATAGAGAAGCAGAGGACCAAGGGCTGACTCGTTGACCCATGAAACACTGGGATTTTATAGCCCGAAGGCTAAGCAGGGCAAAACTGTCCATCAGTTGCTCATCCTGGCAAGCATTTATTCTAGCACTGAGAAGAATTTCTGGGAGCTACATGGGTGGAACATAGAGTCAACAGCCAAGAAATTTAAATCAATGTTCCAAGATTGAATATCTTTTGTCACTGAGGGGTGGTGGCTGAGTGAGCCTGTGAGGAGGCATAGCTCCAGAACATTCCTGAAAAGATAAATATTTTGATCAAATGGGGCACATGTAGATCTGTGATTAGTTTTCTATTCGATTTTAGATGTTATTCAAATGTATTGAAAAATATTTTCTCTCCTCTCTACTTTTTTGGCAGTCTAGGATTTGAACTTAAAGCTTTCTGCTTGTAAAGCATTCATTGTACCACTTAAGCCATTTACCTCCCAGCCTTTTTTGGCTTTTGTTACTGGATTTTTTTTGGACACAATCTGAGCTTTTTGCCTTGCCTTTCCTCATGTTCCTCCTACCTAGTTTCTATAGCTAAAATGACAGGTATGTATTAGCATCGCTGGTTTATTTGTTTAGATGGGGTCTAGTTAACTTTTTGCTTAGGCTGAAATTTGACCTATAGTACTTCTGATCCATCTCCTGAGCAACTGAGTTTACAAGCATGCACTACCATCCTGACCTATTTTATTTTCTTAAGCCAACATATTACTAGTCATAACAATTGAAATTTGTTGACTGCATATAATGTGGCAGTCATTGTACTAGTCTTAAAACTTAATTACAAGTATGACTACTATTCTGTCTTAGAATCGAGGATCTGGACACAGAAAAACAGTTAAATCAGTTGCTAAATCTCATCTAACCAGTAAACAACAGGAACAGCACTGAATCGGAGTCAGGTCTTAATATACAAAGCACGATAAGCTTAGTTGCAGCAACTTGACCAGTTCCTTCTCTTTTGCATCTATTTCAGAAGCAACGTATATTGGGTAAAAAAAAAATAGTGGAACTAAGTTTCTACTCTTCCATGATTACTTACTGCTTAAATCATCATGTTAGTCAAGAGACATTATTTCTCTTTGTCTCCATGTCTTCATCTAGAAACCAGGAAAATAGTATTCACTTCCTTGAGATGATATGACATGATGTAAAAGGCAAAATGTCTTAAGACAGAGGAGATGCTAATTTGTTATTTTTCCTACTTCTATGTTCTTATATGACATTCCTCTTCTAAAGCTTATCTAGTAATAGAGACTTCACTGGTTCTCTGGGGCAATTTATTCTAGTGCATTACAGAAGAATCATGATGAGTTGAGACTTGGATTTTTCAGACCATGTATGACTGAGGTTAGATCTCTGAGTGGGCATAGACTAAGTCTCAACCCTACATTGCCTCCCTTTCATTCTCATACCTGTAGTATAAATGAAGTAGGTACTATAATAACTTTCATGGCTAAATCCCATGAAAGCAGGAGCTTGGAAACTACTCATTACTGTATCCTCAGGTCCTAGCAGCTAACTGGCACTCAATAAATGTTAGTTGAGCAAATAAAGATTGGGACAAAAAAAGAAACTTGAGTGGCTTCTTTGCTTTATGTCTTCTCTCTGTTTCCTTTTGCCCCTCGTTGTTATTTGCCAAGTCTTTTGGGAAATCCAGTGCTATCAAATATGCTTAGGACTTACGTTTTATTTAATGTGCCTCAATAATTAGACCAGGGGTTATAAGGGAACCCCTCTATCCTTGGAGCCCACAAGGGAGAGGGGCAGAATTGTGAATGAAGGAAGGAGAGATCTAGAAAAGAAGAAAACACACAGGAGATAAAATCATAGCATATACGTTCATCCGTGGTTTGAATTTTAATCTTTGTTTTAAATAGCACGCTGATTCTTTTATACACAGGACATTCTGCAATGCTGGCTTTGTTTCTTTAAATAAAAGAATTTCAGAGGCAGAGTGAAGATGGTTGAAACTGAGCTGCTAGAGTCTGAGAGTGATAACAGGGTGAAAAGTCAGAAAGTTTCATGGGAAGAGCAGGGAACTACTTCAGAAGGCACCACACTTGTGGCTGCTTCTCAGCTTGCTGACCCTATATTGGTTCAGCCTGACTCCAGGAAACACTTGGAGTTTCCAAACCATAGTTTGCAAAGGGTTGACCCTCTAGGACTTGTGAATAACACTGGAGAAAAACACCACAGAACAGAAAGAGTGAGAATTTGTTTAAATCCAAGTGGATTCATTCATCTGGAAAAAAAATAACACATAAAACTTTTTCTGTATGACATTGTGATGCTGGATGTTTATTTGGTTCATGAAAACTGCACAAATCTCAGGAGGTCCCACCATAAGCAATAAAGACAGATCCTGAACCCAATCACCCAGACTGTGCCTAGAATCTCCAAATGTTCACTTTTAGGGTTCAAATTTCACTTGCATCTGAACAGAGAATATTATACTGATTATATATTTATACGATATTTATTTATATATTGTTTTGCTGAAGAACAGATCAGATACAATAGGAATCAACTTGTCAGAGAATTCTCCCATTCATTCAATGCAATCTCCTTGTTCTTTGGTTCATTATCTATTGATTCCATTCACCACACAGCATCCTGAGAAATGCATATGTATTGATGGATTCCAGACTTTGCCTTTATGGGGAAAAATATGTGGCAAAAATGACAATGCATGTCCATGTTATTTCTGTCCCAAGCAGGAGAACTTATAGGCACAAACATGGTTGAGGATATTGTCCATAGTCTTCTAGAAAATTCTCACATCAACCCTCCTTCTGACTGGCAGAGCATCTGGTGTGCCCTTTCTCTCTGTGGCTAACTCTTCTCTAACAGCCAATGCATGCTGCTTCTTATGAGAAAGGGAGAGGTCATGCTAATGGTGCAGAGCTGTACAGAATTAGACAAAGACCCTCCCCAGGAGGTGTGCACCCACTTTTATAAAGTTGAGAGGGAGCAAAGGGAAGTGCAGGATCAGAATAAAATGAATTCCTTGCATGGGCATCATGAAAAGGAAAGGATTTTTGAAAGATTTCTTGGGTCTTTCTTTTATTGAAAAAAAAGATAACAGCTTTTAAAATAAGTCTGACTTTAAGATCTAAGAGACTCCAGGATCTCACTTTGAGCTTTGAGAAACAACATTCCATCAGGGGTTTACAGAGAAAGGGAACCAATAGATGGACACTTCTGTCTGCCTCTCTCTCTTTCTCTCTCTCTCTCTTTCTGCCTCTCTGTGTTTCTTTCTTGCTGTCTCTCCTGTCTCTCTGTCTCTCTGTCTCTGTGTGGATGTGTGTACAAAGTATGAGGAATTGGCTCACATATCTCAAAACCTGCAGTCAATAAGCTGAAGAGCCATGAGAGTTGACAGTGTTAAGTACATTTCAGTATGAAAACTGACAGACTCAAGACTCAAAAGAGTCAACGTTTCAGTTTGAGTGTCAAGCTAGGAAACAAATAACTAAGAAAGCAAACTACCTAACAACAAAGAAACAGCTGATGTTTCAGCTCAAGGATTATCGGGCAAGAAGAGTACCCTCTTCCACAGGAATTAACCATTTCATTCAGTTAAGGCTTCTTCAACTCCTTAGATGAACAAACAGCTTTATTCAGTCTACCCATTTAAATATTTATCCCTAAGACCACTCTCAAAGAATCATCTAGATTAATATTCAATCAGAAATCTTGGCACCCATTACCCAGTCAAGTTGAGATATAAACTTAACCACAAGGATGTTACTTCCATTTCTTATTTTAAAACAATTTACCGACATAAGGAAGGAACACAGGTAGCACTGCGAAATTGAATTGGGAAGAAAAGGGAAATGGTCTTCCCCCAAAATAATGTCTTTACTCTGAGGTTTAAGAAGAAAAACAAATTTAATTGTTTGATGAAGATGGTTTGGAAATCAGTAATTTAAATTTATGAAAGGTGACTGTGATGTTACTCAATTTAGTGTAGAAAATAGAAAGAATCATGAATGGAGAAAATCAAACATTTGAACATTACATCTCTCTCTGTCTCCATCTCTGTCTGTCTGTCTGTCTGTCTGTCTGTCTGTCCGTCTGTCTAATTGTCTGTCTGTCTCTCTCTGCCCACTCTTCCTGTCACTGTTCAAGAGAGTCTTCACAGGTTCCCATACACTGCTCTGTGGAAATATAGGGCACCAGTATTAAGAAATAATGTTAGTGGTCTAAGTGCCAGTGGTTCACATTTCTAATCATAGCTATTCATGAGGCTAACTTTAAGGATCAAGGTTGGAAAATAGTTGGGACAGAGAAATCTGTCAGAATTTCATCTTCAATTAGCTAGAAAAAATGCTTGTTTTTAATGTACTATTGTTATTTTGAATGTACTATGTGATTTTTTGTCTCTTTTGTATGTTCTCCCCACTATGGTATATTCCCTGTTCTCGCTGCATTTGATTTTAGTACTCTGGTATTGTATATACATTTATTTGAATTAGGGAAGAGAAGGGGAACAACAGAATGGTGAGACAAAGGACAAGGGGGGAACCAATGAAACAGTGACATATGCAAGGCAGTATGCTGGAAATGTACAACTTGTGGTGGGGGTTGGGGCTGGGGGAGGGAAAGTAGGAGAAAAATGAGGGAAGGGATAACAAGTTTGACAAGAAATATGCTTATTACCTTACTTATGTAACTATAACACTTCTTGACAATAAAAAGTATTGAATTGTAAAAAATAAATGCTAGAAATAGAGATGTGGCTCAGGTGGTCAGAGCACCTGCCTTGACCACAAAAGCTAAGGGAGAGTGTAAGGGCTTGAGTCCAAGCTCTAGTATTAAAAAAAGAAGAAATAGTGTTAGGAAATCACCAGAGTGGGAGGTTATCAAGAATGACTGGTGGTGGAATAAACAGGTTGAAATAAAAGGAAATACAATGATATTTTTAAATTTTTAAAATTTTTATTACAATGATTTTTAAATAAGATTTTTATTGTGAAATACTGTACAGAAGGGTTACAGTTACATGAGCAAGGTAATGAGTACATTTCTTATCCAGCATTGTTGCCTCCTCCTTTGTTTTTCCACTACCATCCCTTCCCTCCCACTTCCACAACTACACCCCCCCACTGCCCCTGCACCCCTAACTAAATTGTAAAGTTTGTTTTTCAACATTGTCTTGTATATCTCATTTTTACAATGGGTCAACCTGTATTCCTATTTAAACATTTTGCTTTTTTCCCTTCTCCTCCCCAAATTATACTGACATCTAATACAGTGAAAACAGGGGTTATACTGTGGGGGAGGAACATACAAAGCAACAAAATAATCACATGGTACCTTATAAATACGTTAGAAACAATAGCATGAAAAAAACCACTTGTGTCCCTATCTTGGGGTTCATTTTGCTTAACTCATCTTATCTGGTCATATGTACATAGCTTTTGACCATTTCTACTTGTCCCAGACATATACTAGTTGTTGCAAATAAGGGAAACCATGGGACCTATGTTTCTTTGGGCCTGGCTTACTTCACTTAATATAATTTTTTCCAAGTCTTTCCATTTCCTAACAAATGTAGTGATATCATAAAAGAAATGCAAATCAAAACAACATTGAGATTCCACCTCACCCCAGTTAGGATGGCTATGATCAAGAACTCTAATAACAACAGATGCTGGAGAGAATGTGGCCAGAAAGGAACCATACTTCATTGTTGGTGGGAGTATAAACTTGTTCAACCACTTTGGAAAGTAGTATGAAGATTCCTTAAAAGACTCCACGTAGAGCTCCCCTATGACCCAGCAATCCCACATTTACCCAAATGATCACAAACAAGACCATACTAAAGCTACCAGCACAACTATGTTCATTGCAGCATTATTTACCATAGCTAAGATATGGAACCAACCTAGATGACCCTCAGTAGATGAATGGATCAAGAAAATGTGGAAGATATACACAATGGAATTCTATGCCTCCATCAGAAAGAATGATTTTTTTTTTTAAGATTTGAAGTGTTATAGTAATGGTAGAGAGATACTTAGAGAGATTATGGGGATTTTACATCAATTAGAAAAAGAACATAAATCCTAGAATCTTAGGAAAAATTGGCACTCCACAGAACTTGTTCTCCTAAATTGGTAGATTTAGACTATAAAAATTGTATTTCTGAAGTTTCTGAAGCCAACATTCCTTTTTCCTTTCCTCATTACCCCAATGTCTCTGATAGCCATCAGAATTAGATAGACCAGTGGATACTATTAGCTCACACCTGTAATCCTTATTACTCAAAAGGCTGAGGTCTGAGAATCTCACTTCAAAGCCAGCACAGTCAGACAAATCTGAGAAGCTCTTATCTCCAATCTTACCTCCCATTAACCAGCAAAAAACCAGATGGAGAAGTTTGGCTCAAGTAAGAAAGCACCAGCCTTGATAGAAAAGGCTAGGCAAGAGCATGAGTCACTAAATTCAAGCCCAGTATTAGAATATGTGCACATTCATGGTCATGAGCACATGCATGTACACACACACACACACACACACACACACACACACACACATCTAGGTAAACATTAATGCTGGGTGAACATTCTCAGTGTAAAATGGTTTCAAATATTCTGTAAGGGATAGAGTAGATAACCACAAGCGTCATAGCAGAGGGATTCTCTGCTTAGTACATGAAAACGGTTTCCTCATAATTAATAACACTCTATGCTTCTTAGAATCAATAGAAGTTTTTGTTTAAAATATGAAGAAAGAAACCTAAAGAAAACTCATTATATTCAAGATAATATTTGGGGAAAAGAAAGATGAATGGGGAGAATTGTAAAGGAGTACTTAGTTGTATTGGCAATCATTTGCTCCTTCTAAGGATTTTGAAAACATGGATATTGGAGGTATTGCTTTAATACCTACTTCTCTGATTTAAATACAGCAAACTGTGTGGGGTGGGGGGAGGAGTAGAGTATGGGAAGGGATGGGAAGGGGAAACAACGAGGAGGAAACAATGTTTGATAAGAAATGTACTCGTTATCTTGCCCATGTAATTGTAACTCCTCTGTATGGTATTCTCACAATAAAAACAAATAACAATAATAATAATAATAATAATAAAATAAATACAGCAAACTTTTAAAATTTTATCCAACAAAATTGCATCTATTCATCATGTGCAACATGAACGTTGAAATATATATGCGGAGGGGTAGCTAAGTTGAGTTAATTAACAGAGGCGTTCAACCAGCAAAGCTCTAGGTTGGACTGACTATTTGCTAGTAAAATAAATGATCTTTTTATAAAACAAAGTCATGGTAGCAGTGTATGGTAACACTCTGGTTTCCTTCGTTCAAGGCAAAAGATTATTCACAGAAACATTCTCTGCCCTTTCCCCAAAAGATTATTCACAGAAACATTCTCTGCCCTTTCCCCAAATCTATATGAGCCACTCAAAGACATAACTAAAAAGAATCATGAAAATCAACAGAAGTACCACTTGACAAAAAGGTGTTGCACCTTTGCTAAGTTAACCTGACTACAAACACATAAAGTGCCTATTCATTTTTGCTATTTGTGTTTTTAACCACTTCCCTTTCCATGCTACCTTCTTGCTAAATAGCTCTCATTTTCCTCTGAAGAACTCTTCTCCTTCCTCCATTTACAACCCACCTACTTTGCGTGGAGCCCTGTGGAGGGGGGTGACTCCTGTCAAAGCTAGTTACCAGGCTAATGTGATGGATTCAAAAGGCTTTGCAAGCAGTCACTGGGAAGGGACCTTGTCATTTTCTCCTCCAGTAAGCTGAGACCAGGAGAAGATATAACTTCTATAACTGTTTCTAGTTCCTTATAAGTAGAAAGATCTCCAGCTACTCTAAGCATGAAGGCCATGAGGAAGAGCACCATATTAAATGGAGTGGCAGAAACAAGTCCTGGTGGATTTATCAAATTTTCCAATCAAGCTGTATGACATTTGTCACACAGATCTCTTAGGAATACAAGGGCAAAATACTCTCTTTATGAGCATAATTTTGCTTTCACTTTTTTTTACCTCAAATGGACCAAATTCATAAAGCTTTCAAAAGTAGCAAAATTTCAAAATGAACCTTCTTGCCAGTAATAGTCGCAATCACAATTTGGGCTGAACTGAGAGCACTTGGCCCTCAATGCCCATCCATTTTCTCCATGCAAGGTCATCGGTTCCCTAAACCACCTTAGAATATTCGCAGCTAACAAAGGAAACTCAGCTGGTTCCACTCATAGGTAATACCTAGTCTCTGTCACAGAATTGCTTAATCAAAACAACGAAAATTGACTTCCCAGAAATTAAACTTTTCTTTTTGATGAGAGACACTTATCCTAGCCAAAAAACACTTGATGAAGATCCAGGGAGGAGGGCCATAGTTATCTTCATTTTGAATAATCAAGAGAAAAAAAAGAAGAAAGAGAGAGATGAATCTGTGAGGAGTTAATTTGTTTCTTCTGTCAGATGTTTCTTCTGTTGCACAACATACGTGCTAGTCTAAATTTAAAGATTGTTTCAACAACATACACCCAGACTAATGAAAATCAAAGTTCAAGGGCTTATTTCAGGTCTGATGAACAATCCACCCATTTGCAAGGATTTATCGACTAGCTGGGGAATATTTAAAATTTGTATCTCTCTTGCCTCTTTAGAATTTGTTCCAAGAGCTTTTAATCTTTTTTTTCTTTCTCTGTTCTTCAGAAGGTCTTGACTCACTATTCTTAAATGAAATTATCCTTGTCTGCCTTCCTCTTCAGTGAAATGAAACCAACTTTAAATAATTCAGCTACTCAACTGAGTTTCTAAACTTTTTTAAAACAAATTCTTTCAAAGTCCCCATGTGTTGTGATGCCAGGGATATGCTATTGTATCTTCTGCCTCCATTCTGTTTTAAATATTTTGTTCAAGACTCACAAAATTAGCTACTGCTGAAATGCTTTCTTTATTCTAGAGATGTTTTGTACTTGGTTGGAAAAATCTGTGAACCAGGAAAGTCATTTCTTTTTAACTTTCTTTGTCTTTTGTCTAGCATAAGGATATTTTTATTCAACAGGGACAGGTAATAGGAGCTGATGGAACTTCATTTCCACCAATTTCCTTTGTTGTGCCCAGCATCCATCCAAAAAGAACTTTTCCAGACAGTTCCTTTTTACTACTAGGTAGATTTAGTGTCCTCTTACTGTTCTGCACAAAGATGACTAATTTTATATTTTTTCAGGCTCTTTTCTCAACTATTCAAAAGGAAGAATTAGCAGGTGATTGAGAGTATGTGGGAATCGATCGAGATATTCTTCCTCCTGCTTGGCAGTGCCTACCTGTATTCCTCATGCGAATCCTACTTGTGCTGGGGCCTCTGTTCTAGTTATGGTTTCCACTGGCTAGATAGGGCTCCAGGCCTCTGTAAATACCTTCTCACATTGTTCATCCAGACTAAGGACTACAAGTAACTTTCTTTCTTCTGTGGCTCATTCTCTGGGTTGCCTTCCATCCTTTCTCTGTTTGGCTTTGTAATGCTACCATAATTGTGTAAATGAATATTCCTTCTAAATTGCTTCAAGGGGAATTCCCTTCATTCACTGTGCTTTCCATACTTGCTCTGACTGATGTAAGACCTAACATTGGATGAAGCTTATTATTAATTGACCCATATTTTGACCTTTAGTTATGGAAATGGGGGAATTTAAAATTTTAAAGTCCCAGAGAAAAGAGTACTAGTAGAAAGTGCACAACATCTTTGTCTTGAAGCATTTTTTTAGTTTCTAAAAGGCTGGAAAGTCAAAGGGAAATTTAGGGGATAAAAATGCTAACTAGAGATTTAAGCACAACAGAGAGATTGAGAGAAATAATAGAGAGATAGAAAAAGAAGGGGAGGAGGAGGAGGAAGAGGGGAAGGAGGGGAAAGAAGAAAGAAGAAAAAGAGAAGGGAGAGGAGAAGAAGGGAGTGGAGGAGAAAGAAAAGAATATGATTTTAGAGATGCAACTGGGGGAGGAGCGACTGTAGATAAGATAGCACAGACATTTAGTTGAGACCTTAAATAGCTCTTCCTAGAAATGAGGGTGAATTAGAAATGCAGTTCTTAAAAAAAGTTTGAATTATATTTTCCAGAAATCTTGATTCCTGATTAAATCAGGATGTTTTTAAGAGGGGAAATTAAATTATATCTGGAGGAATACAAATTATCCACACATTTATACCGAAAAATATAATTAAGTTAAATATAATAGAAAAAGTGGTCAAATTGTCAAAAATCAATTTAAAAAGAAAAATAGCAAAACTATAATGTAATAAAACTCCAGATATGTGATATAACTCCAGAATTTGAAATACTCAGCAGTGAAAAAAGCAAAAAACTTATAGTATATAAAATCATATTCAAGAAAATGGGTGCAGCCCCATTTATCCAGCTTTTCTTTGATTTGTTGTGTTTATGGATCTTTATTTAGGAAATTTTGACCTGTGCCTAGTAGTACAAGCTTATCCCCTATCCCTTTCTGTAATATTTTCAGGGTATCTGTTCTGGCCTTGAGGTCTTTGATCCATTTAGAGTTGATTCTGGTGCAGAGTGATATATAAGGGTCTAACTTTAGTTTTCTACAAATGTATAGCCAGTTCGGACAGCACCATTTGTTAAAGAGGCTGACTTTCTTCCATCTGATGATTTTGGTTCTCTTATCAAGGATTAGATGACCATAGGTCTATGGGATCAGATCTGGGTCTTCAATTCTATTCTATTGGTCCTCTGGCCTGTTCATGTGCCAGTACCAAGCTGTTTTTAAAACTACAGCTTTTTAATAGAGTTTGAAGTCTGGTACTGATATTCCTCCAGCACTGTTGTTCTGCTAAATATTGTTTATGCTATCTGGAGTCTTCTATTATTCCATATGTATTTTTGGATTGCTTCTTCTATTTCATTAAAGAATGTTGTTGGGATATTGATGGGTATTTCATTGAATTTGTAGATAGCTTTGGGCAGTATTGTTATTTTCACAATGTTAGTTCTCCCAATCCAGAAGCATGGGAAGTATTTCCACTTCCTTAAATCTGCTTTAATTTCCTTTTTTAGGTTTTTAAAGTTTTCATCGTAGAGGTCTTTCACCTTCTTGATTAAGTTAATTCCTAGGGGTTTTTTTGAGGCTATCACAACAAATCAAAGAAAGGTTGGACAAATGGGATTGCATTAAACTGCAGAGCCATGGACATAGCTAGCAAGATAAATAGAAAGCCTATTAATTGGGAGATCTTCACACAACAGACAAGGGCCTTATATAAAAATGTACATAGAGTTCAAAAAAATTAAACTCCCCCAATAACAAATCCTCAAAGAAACAACCACCTCATTAATATGTGGGCTCTATGTTTATTACAGCATTATTTACCATAGCTAAGATATGGAACCAACCCAGATGCCCCTCAGTAGATGAATGGATCAAGAAAATATGGTATATATACACAATGGAATTCTATGCCTCCATCAGAAAGAATGGCATTGCCTCATTTGTTAGGAAATAGAAAGACTTGGAAAGAATTATATTAAGTGAAGTAAGCCAGGCCCAAAGAAACATAGGTCCCATGGTTTCCCTTATTTGCAAGATCTAGTATATGTATGAGTCAAGCAGAAAAGGTCAGATAAGGTGATGTTAGGAAAATGAACCCTAAGATATGCATTTAAATGTTTTTTTTCATGCATTTGTTTCTAACACAATTATAAGATTATTTCTTTGTTGCTTTGTATGTCCCTCCCCCACAGTATAACCCCTGCTTTCACTGTATTTGATGTCGGTATAATTTGTGGAGGGGAAGGGGAAAAACAGTCGTCTAACTAAGGATACAGGTGGACTCGTTGCAACAATGAGAAGTACAAGTTGTCATGTCAAAAACGAACTTTACAACTTTGGTGGCGGGGGAGCGTTGGGTGGGGAAGTGGGGGGAAGCTGGGAAGGGATGGGAAGGGTAAACAAAGAAGGAGGCTACAATGCTTGATAAGAAATGTACTCACTATCTTGCCCATGTAAGTGTAACCCCTCTGTACAGTATTTTAACAATAAAAAAATAATAAAAAAAGAAAAAAATGGAAATAATTCTTTCCTCCAAAAAAAAAAAAAAGAATTAAAAAGAGACTTCTCTGGAGAGGAAATAAGAATGGGCAATAGACACATGAGGAAATGTTCAAAATCTCTGGCTGTATCAAGGAAATAAACAATAGTAAGTGCTGGTAGGGATGTGGCCAAAAGAGAGCACTACTATACTGTTGGTGGAAATGTAAGCTGGTTCAACCACTCTGGAAAGCAGTATGGAGGTTCCTCAAAAGGCTAAACATAGAGCTCCCCTATGACCCCTCAGTCCCACTCATGGGCATTTACCCAAATGACCACAAAAATAAGGCCACACTAAAGTTCCCAGCATACCCATGTTCACTGCAGCATTATTTACCATAGCCAAGACATGAAACCAACCTCAATGCCCCTCAGTAGATGAATGGATAAAGAAAATGTGGTGTATATATATATGTATATATGTATATGCATATATGTATATATACATACATACATATATACGTATATATGTATATATAAAATGGAATCCCATGCTTCTATCAGAAAGAATGGCATTGCCCGTTTGTAAGGAAATGGAAAGGCTTGGGAAAGATCATATTAAGTGAAGTAAGCCAGGCCCAAAGAAACATAGGCTCCATGGTGTCCCTCACTTGTAACAATTAGTATATGTCTAAGACAGCCCTAGCAGAGGACCACAATAGCTCAATAGGTATGTTCATATGACCATATAAAATATGCTAATCAAAATGAACTCCAAGATATGGAACAAGAAGTTATTTTGTTGTTGATGTTGTTTTTAATGTACTGTATAAAATTCTTTTTTTGTTCTTTTTTTCTTTTTCCTTCTGGTGTATCCTCTGTGGTCACTGTGTTTGATTCTTGTAACCTGTGTCTCCTGTATATGTTTACCTGATTTGGGTAAGGGAAGGGGAATGAATAACAAAATGGAGAAACAAAGGACAAAAGATGAACCAGTACAACAGTGATACTCACACGATGTTAGGTTGGAAATGAACCTTGAGGTGGGGGGATTCGGAAGGACAAGGGAAAGTGGGAGACAAATGGTGGTAACAATGTTCAACAAGAAATGTACTCATTACCTTACTTATGTAATTGTAACCCCTCTGTACATCACCTTTACAACAAAATAAAAGTAAATTTTATAAAAAAAAGAAAAGAAAAGAAAATGGAGGCAGAAGCTCACTGTGAAACTTAAATTTATTTTTTAAAACTCCAGTTGGAGTTCTAGAACTGGAATAAGGAACAATTTCAATAGATGGGTTCAACAGCAATTTGGTTGCAGTACAAGTAATTAATGGTAAACTGAGATGTGTATCGGTAGTAAATGTGTGAATTGAGACAAGAAAATAAATATTTAAATTGAAAAACTGAAGCATAACAAAATGTCCAATGGTATGTACTCAGCATTTCAAGAGGAAAGGAGAGCCAGAAAGAATAAGGCAGAAAAGATATTTAGGGTAGGTTCAGGATAAGAATTTCACAAAATCTAATGAACTCTCTCTAGATGTAAATTCAACATGTTCTGCAAACTGTAGCCAGAGTAAATACAAAGGAATCAACACTTAACCATGTCATGGTGAAACCAATGGAACAAAACTCCAAGTGAAAAATTTTAAATCAACCAGAAAAAAAGAATTATTTTTGTTTCTTTTGTGTGTTCATCCCCTTATGGTATATCCCCTGTTGTCATTGTATTTGCTGCATCTTGTATATGTTAGCAAACTTTGGGAAGGGGAAGGGGAATAACAAAATGCTGAAACAAGGATACAGAATGACACATTGCCACAATGATACTCACACTGTGTTGGAAATGATCTTTACAACTTCAGCAGGATGGGGGTGGGGAGTAGAGGAGGAGAAGTGGAAGAGGGAAGAGATAGTGGGGGGAAAAACAAAGGAGGGGGGTAACAATGTTCGACAAAAAATGTACACATTACCTTTCTCAAGTAACTGTAACCTCTATGTACAGCATCTTTACGATAAAAAGAAAGAAAGAAAAACAGAATTTTAAAGAAGTAATAATATGATTGGCAGAAAAAAATAAAGAGTAAAATAATATCAAACTCTAAAATAAAATAGCTACTAATAGTCCTGATTTAAAAAATTAATGTAGTAGTTTTTAAGACAAACAAAAGCAAGCTGGGTGCTGGTGGGTCATATCTGTAGCAATGCTTGATAGGAAATGTACTAATTACCTTACTCGTAACTGTAACCCCTCTGTACAGAATCTTTACAATAAAAAATATTCTTAAAAAGACAAACAAAGCAAGCTGGGTGCTGGTAGCTCATATCTGTACTCCTAGCTACTCTGGAGGCTGAGATCTGAGGATCAGGGTTTGAAGGCCTCCCTGTTATAACCCATTATAACAATGAGATGTACAAGATACTATGTTAAAAAGGAACTTTACAACTTCAGGGTAGTGGAAAGGAGGAATTGGGGAGGTGGGGAGGGAAGGGATGATAGGGGAAAAACAAAGGAGGGAGTAACGATGCTTAAGAGGAAATGTACTCATTACCTTACTCATGTAACTGTAAACCCTCTGTTCAGTATCTTTACAATAAAAATATATACAAAAAAAGTCTGTGAGACTCTGATTTCCAATTAACCAGCAAAAAGGGAGACGTAGAGCTGTGGCTCAAATGGTAAGGTGCCTGATTGAGTGAAAAAGCCAAGTAAGAGTGAAAGGCCCAGAGTTTAAGGCCCAGTACTGACACATGTGCACACACATGCATGCATGTGTGTTCCCGTGCGCGCGCGCGCGCGTACACACACACACACACACACACACACACACACACACACACGTGGGTTCCTTTTGATCCATGCTGTTCTCCCAGACCTGGGACTAGAAGTAGATTTCTGCTGTTGCTAACCCCTGGGGTTCCCTTCCTGCATTGTCTGGCTTTGCAGTGCTCCAGCAGCTATGTTAATTAGTTCTCATTCTAAATTCCTTCCTGGGAATTCCTTGTCATTCACTCTTGTTTCCCATATTTGACTCTGACTGCTATGTGACTTCAGGTTGGAGTGTGCTTGCTATTACTTTGATCCACACCTTGAACTTTAGTTATGTAAAGGAGGGGATGTGAATAATCCAAAATTCTGAAGAAAAAGGTATTGGATAGAAAGGAAATACTATGAGACTGAAACAAGTAAAATAAACATTGAACGTGTGAAGAGATCAGTCATGCTGATTGAAAGCTTTATTCAACTGGAACCTATCAAAGACAGCAAATTTCTTTGGACCCATTAAGACTGGTAATATGAAAATATGTTAGTTAACTTCTGAATTATTCTATCTTTTAATGTGGAAAGGAATCTTTATCAAAATATATCATGACTGGCCTTAAGTCCTCTAAACTTTTCAAAATATTGAAATAATAAAAATATATTATTTTTTGTGAACTGTGGGGGGAATACAGAAAAGACAACATCCCAGTGGCTCAGTACAGTGTCAGATTGATAGCTGCCCTAGATCTTTAATATCTACTTATTTTTAAGTCACAAACACCTTTTACTCTTTACAATGATAGTCATCATTATCTTAATCTACATTGCTTATGAACTCTTTAAGGAAATAAATGGAAATATAAAATTACCTAAAGGTCTGAATATAAGGCAAAGCATACATCTTTTTTATGGTATGGGAGGAGGGTGAATTCAGAACCTCACACTTGTTAAGCAGGTGACTTGATCCTTACTCCAATTTCTTTTTGCTGTAATCATTTTCCAAATAGAGTCTGGCATGTATTCTGTGCTTGATGTGAACTTCAACCCTCCTATTTTTGCTTCCTGCATAGATGAGTTGATAGGTATGAATCACCAAGACCAGCATACTTTATTACATGAGTTGGGGTTACTAGACTTTTTTTTACATGATCTTCCCAATTTCCATCATCTAAGATCACAGGTGACAACCACCGTGCCTAGCTGTAAAACAGTATCTTGACAAACCTTGGGAACAAAGAATAAATGATTGTAGAAAGTAGATAATATTTTTATTTAACTAACAATGAAAAATATAGCATATCAGAACTGTAGGAGGTCACTAATGCTGTCCACAGAGGAAAACATATAGCTTAAGTTCACACTTTATTTAAAAAAAAAATGCCAAAAATAGAGGTCTAAGTATGCATTATGAAGTAAGGAAAAGGTGATTAAAAATAAGAAAGGAAATAATAATAATATGGATAGAAACCAATAAAATAAAAAATCAATAAAGCTATACATTGTTTCCTTAGAAAATTTATTTCAACTATAAACCTATGTATCAAGGCCAGGTGAAGAATAATGAGAAAAAGAATCATATCAGGAATCACAAGATTACTGTAGATTTTACAGATGTCCCAATGCTCTGTAGCTATTGATGCATCAGAGTGAGGTCAGAGGAAGATAGAAGAGGAAAGACTGCGGTGGGAGTTCCTCCTAAAAACACCAGCGTGGGTCACTACAGAGACTGGAAGAACTGGAGGGTAGCTGAGGGTCTAGCAGACAGTTGGAGCAAAATGTTAAAGAGCGGATGCACTGAAGAGGATGACAGTGACTTCCGTTTACTCAGAACATTCTTCCTTCCGGGGAGCAGCAGCGCTTGGTGCTGAGCGGGACATGGCAGCCAGTGGTTTCCCCCACAGGCAAAAGTGAGAGCACAGTGAATGCTAGTCTTCTCCAGACTGAGGATGCGCTGGCTAGGAGGTTGACCTCTGGCTCACTCCACCCACAGCACACAAGGGATAGACGCTGTGAAGCAGTGTCTAGGTGCATTTGAAGGTAGGAGACAGGGAGGAAGTATGCAGAAACTGGTACACAGTTTTTAACAGCTGGCCAGGAGAATGCTAATGTGCCTGTGCACTCCATGACCATGTTTGCCCATGAACCCATCCGAGTGGCTACCCTGACAAGTGCAAGATCAGCGCACACACACACACACACACACACACACACACACACACACAAGCACTAAGAAAAGTAAAACACAGGGAGATATCGTGAATTAAAAAATTCATATGTAAGATGTTTTCTCTCAAATACACCCATATAGTTGAAGCACCAATATAAAACCAATTTATAGGTGAAGTTGACAGTCTGGTTTGGAAATGAATGTAGAAATAGTGGGAACTCAAAAAAGCAAAGGTACTTTGGAAGAAGGATAAATGGGCACATTCGTGTGATTATAAATAGTTAAAACTATAATACTGAATAAGGTTGGAGAAAGTACCATGTGGTGCTGAGGAATCGAACCCAGGGTCTAAGGCATGCAAGGCAAGCGCTCTACCTCTGAGCCACCTTCCCAGCCCCTTTTATTTCATTTTTATCATTCTTTGTGCTTCCCCTTTTAACTCAGGGCCTCACATTCTCACTCCAGTTTCTTCTTCACAGTTAACATTCTACCACTGGAGTCATGCTTTCTGTTTGAAATTTTGCTTGCTAATTAGAGGTGTTGCTCATGAAGTTTTCTTCCCAGGCTAACTTTGAACTAAGATCCTTCAGGTCTCAGATTCTAATAGAGCAGGAGAAGTGTGCTTTATTCCTTGAAAGATTATGAAACAAATTGAGATGCACAGAAAAACACTAACAATAACCTGTTCTTCATCCATATACAAAAATAATTACCAGTGAATTATAGACCTAAATATGAAAGATAAAACCTAAGAATACATTATAAAATTACAGAATGCCTATATGTTATGTTACACAGTATGTTACTATTTATATTATCGCACGTTTATTGAATAATGAAATCTTAATTATCTATATTTAAACAGTTTCCATAGATTATATGGGTGTATACATCTACACACATTTTTGAGAACGTTCTGAGATGTTAAGCATAAGAAAACTGACCAATGTCATCGGTCATCAAAATTAAAAATAATTTAAGACCACAATAAAGTTTTGCAAAGCACCAACCTCATCAAATAAATGTATATATTGTTTACTGTGCCCATGAATCTACAATAGATATACAAATTCATAGTATAAACATTAATTAAGCAACTGACACATTAATGCAGTGCTGGCCAGACTATCAATTTATAAAATCATTTAGGAAATGCTCTTCACAAAATCTATAAAGACTTAACTTTGTCTATCCTCTGACCTCCAAATATCACCTCAAGGTATGCATCCAATTGAAACACACACACACACACACACACACACAGGTAGACATAAATAAGACACAAAGAAAATTGTCATGTAGCATTATTAATAGCCCCAAACTATCAATAAAACAACAATTCAAAACCTAAAACCAAAAATAAAGATCCAAGAAATGAAATCAACAACTTATACAAAAATTATATGGGTGTTTCTGACAGACTAAATGCTGAGTCAAAAAGCAAGACACCATTTAACATATGTTAAATGCTTTTATTTCTATTGAGTGTAAATGAACACAACATTTATGGTGATTCAAGTCAGAGGATTTGTTTTTACAGATGTGATGATGTGAATGCCCACGGAGGAAGATTTTGAAGGGTTGGTAATAGTCTTCACCAGGTGTTGGGACTGTGTGTGTGTGTGTGTGTGTGTGTGTGCACATTGCACTCCTGGGCTTCAATTTAGGACCTGGTGCTGTCCCTGAGGGATATTGTTGTTGTTGTTCCCTCAAAGCTAGCAATTTATCATTTGAGCCACAGCTTCATTTCCCGCTTACCTTTTTTTTATTTTGTAGTTTTCATTGAAGAGACTCATAGACTTTCCTGCCTGGCTGGCTTTGAACCATGATCCCCAGATCTCAGCCTCCCGAATAGCTAGAATAATAGGAATGAGACACCAGTGCCTGGCTGGGAACTTGTTTTGTACAAAATCAAAGAGTAAGTGCTTTAGTAGTAGTACCTCAGCTCTTCTTCCAGTGTAAAAGTAGTCATGAACCATATATTTCAAAGTAATTCTTATTTCCCCTTTACAGAAGTCTCTCTTTAAGTCTTTAGCCCACTTGGGGTGAAGAACCACTTGGGGTGGTTCTTTCTTTGAGGATTTGTTTTGGGGGGATTTAACTTTTTGAGCTCTAAATATATTTTAGGTATGAGGCCCTTGTCTGTTGTATGGCTAGTGAAGAGCTTCTCCCAACATATGATCTGTCTATTTATCTTGCTAGCTATGTCCTTTGTCATGCAGAAGCTCTTGCAGTTCATTGCAATCCAGTTTGCCCAACCTTTCTTTGATTTGTTGTGTTTCTGGGTCTTTATTAAGAAAGTTTCGACATAAGGACTTGTACATCCTCATTGTTGCAATGGATCCACCTGGATCCCTATTTAAATGATTTGTTTTTTCCCTTCCCCTCCACAAATTATACCAACCTCAAATACAGTGAAAGCAGGAGTTAT
The DNA here is from genome assembly GCF_019054845.1 of Dipodomys spectabilis. Lineage (NCBI taxonomy): Eukaryota > Metazoa > Chordata > Mammalia > Rodentia > Heteromyidae > Dipodomys > Dipodomys spectabilis. The sequence continues at coordinate 2,821,701 of NW_024870813.1, read as the reverse complement.
ATCATGGGGAAACAAAGGAGGAGGCTACAATGCTTGATAAGAAATGTACGCAGTATCTTGCCCATGTAATTGTAACACCTCTGTACAGTATTTTCACAATAAAAATAAAAAATAAAAAAATAAAAAAGAAAGAAAGAAAGAAAGTTTTGACCTGTGACAAGGAGCTCTAGTATTTGCCCTAATACTTCCTATAATATTTTCAGAGTATCTGCTTTAACCTGAATGTCTTTGATGCATTTGGTATTGATTCTAGTACAAGGTGATATGTAAGTATCTAACTTCAGTTTTCTACATATGTATAGCCAATACTGCCAACACCATTTGTTGAAGAAGCTTTCTTCTATCTTTTTTTTTTTTTTGGCATTTTTATCAAAGATTATGTGGCCATAGGTCTGTGGGTTCACTTCTGTGTTTTCAGTTCTATTCCATTGGTCCTCAGGCCTGGAATGGCCAATAGACACATGAAGAAATGCTCAACATCTCTGGCCATAAAAGAAATGTAAATCAAAACAACATTCCACCTTACCCTAGTTAGAATGGCCTTTACCAAGGAATCTAATAAAAGATGCTGGTGGGGATGTGGCCAAAAGGGAACCTTACTACACTGTTGTAGGAGTTTAAACTTGTTCAAACACTCTGGAAAGCATTATAGAAGTTCCTCAAAAGACTAAACATAGAACTACCCTACGATCTGGCAATCCCACTCCTGGGCATTTACCCAAACAAACACAAACAAGGCCATACTAAGGACACCAGCACAATGTTCACTGTAATTTTATTTACCATAGCTAAGATAAGGAACCAACCCAGATGCCCCTCAGTAGGTCAATGGATTAAAAGATGTGGTGTATATATAAACAATGGAGTTATATGCTCCCATCAGAAAGAATGACATCACCCCATTCCTAAGGAAATGGAAAGACCTGGAAAAGATTATATTAAGCAAAGCAAGCCAGGCCCAAAGAAATATAGGTTGCATGGTTTCCCTCATTTGTAATAACTAGAATATGACTATGATATTCTTCACAGGGGATCACAATAGCCCAATCTCTACATGCATAGTACCAATATAGTGAAGTGTATCAAATGAACTCCAAGAATTGGAAGTAAGATATTCTTTTTTTATTGTGAAAAATACCATACAGAGGGGTTACAATTACATGGGCAAGGTAATGAGTGCATTTCTTATCAAGCATTTTCCCTTTGTTTCCCCTTCCTATCCCTTCCCATCTCCTCCCCACACCCCGTTCCCCCACCCCACCTGGCACCAAAGTTGTAAAGTTTGTTTTTCAACATAATGTCTTGTACATCTCATTGTTGCAATGGGTCCACCTGTATCCCTATTTAAACAATTTGTTTTTGCCCTTCCCCTCCACAAATTATACCAACATCAAATACAGTGAAAACAGGAGTTATACTGTGGGGGAGGGACATACAAAGCAACAAAGAAATATCTTATAAAGATATTCTTATTACATCCTGTATGCAGATATTTCTATTTTTCCTTTCTGTTTTAGTTTTCTGTAACCTTTTTCTTGTATATAAGCTTATTGGATCCATAGCAGGGGAAGTGAAGGACAGAAACAGAAGGACAAAGGATGAACTAATGCAACAATGATACTCACTAGGTACTATGTTGGAAATGAACTTTTACAACTTGGTGGGGAGAGGAGTTGGGGGGAAGGAGTGGTGGGAGGAAACAAAGGAGAGGATAACAATGTTCCACAAGAAATGTATTCATTACCTCATGTAACTATAACACCCTGTTCATTATCTTTACAATAAAGTTTTTAAAAAAGAAAAAAATAGGGCTGGGAAGGTGGCTCAGTGGTAGAGGGCTTGTCTTGCATGCCTGAGGCCCTGGGTTCGATTCCTCAGCACCACATAAGCAAAAAGAAAAAAGCCAGAAGTGGTGCTGTGGCTCAAGTGGTAGAGCACTAGCCTTGAGCTGAAGAGCTGAGGGACAGCACCCAGGCCCAGAGTTCAGGCCCCACAACCGGACCCAAAAAAAAAGAAAAAAGAAAAAAAAGAAAAAAAAAAAAGAAAATAATGCCAGGTGGCTTAAACTCTAATCCTAGCTACTCAAGAGACTGAGATCTCAGGACTGCAGTTTGAAGCCAGCTTGGGCAGATAAGTTTGTTTGATTTGTTTGAGTCTTATTTACAATTAACGAGCAAAAAGCCAGAACTGGAGGTGTGGCTCAAGTGTTAGCCTGCTAGTCTTTTCTTTTTCTTTTTTTCTCTTGCTTTTCAAACTTTATTTTCCATATTTTCTCTCTTTTTTAAATACATTTTTATTGTGAAAATACCATATAGAGGGGTTAAAATTTCACGAGCAAGGTAGTGAGTACATTTCTTATCAAGCATTGTTGCCTCCTCCTTTGTATTTCCCCTATCATCCCTGCCCTCCCATCTCCACGACTACACTCCCCCTCCACCAAAGTTGTTAAGTTTGTTTTTTAACATAGCATCTTGTACATCTCATTGTTGCAATAGTCCATCTGTATCCCTATTTAAGCAATTTGTTTTTTCCCTTCTCCTCCCCAAATTATACCAACATCAAATACAGTGAAAACAGGGATTTTATCGTGGGGGAGGGACATACAAAGCAACAAAGAAATCATCTTATAAATATGTTAGAAACAATAGCAAGAACGAAAAAAACACTTGTGTCCTTCTCTTGGGATTCATTTCGCCTAGCATCATCTTATCTGACCTTTTCTACTTGTCTCAGATATATACTAGTTATTGCAAATAAGGGAAACCATGGCCCAACAATCCCACTTTTGGGTATTTACCCAAATGATCACAAACAAAACTACCAGCACAACTATGTTTATTGCAGCATTATTTAGCAAAGCTAAGATATGGAACCAATCCAGATGCCCCTCAGTAGATGAATGGATCAAGAAAATGTGGTATATATACACAATGAAATTCTATGCCTCCATCAGAAAGAATGACATTTCCCCATTTGTTAGGAAATGGAAAGACTTGGAAAAAATTATATTAAGTGAAGTAAGCCAGGCTCAAAGAAACATAGGTCCCATGGTTTCCCTTATTTGCAATAACTAGCCTGCTAGTCTTGGGCAAAAATGCCAACCAAGAGTACTAGGGGCTGAAGTTCAAGCCCCAGTACTGGTATAAACATGCACACACACACACAAATGACTGATTATTTAGGAACAGTATAACATGAATTACATATAGTTTTCATGTGAATTGTATGATGTGTGATTATCTTTTTATGTTTCCAAACCACTTCAAAATGTAAACATTTTCCTTTAGTTTTGATTGTAAATAAACACATAGTAGGACAGATTTCTCCCCTACTCCTGGGTGTCATGAGACTTTTGAACTCCATAGTATTTAAGTGGATGCATTCATTCTGCAATGATTCATAAGCTTCACATACACTGAAGGCTTGGATTATTTAATGCCATATTATATTTTAATAAAACTCTTTATTAAAAATGCAGAAAAAATATAAGTGAACTTGGGCTTGCTAGGGCTGCTTTAAGAGTAACACCAAAGTAACTCTTCTCAGTAGAAAGAATAGTGATAAGTTGGACTTGATTAAAATCTAAAATACTTACTCTGTGAAAATCTCTCTCATGATAATGAAAATATGCATTCCAAGCTACAAGAAAGTATTTTCAAATTATATCTGGTTTAAAAATATAACATATGCTCAGAATATGTAAAAGACTCTTAAATTCAACAATATGAAAGCAAGCAACCCAATTAAAAGTGGAAAAATGATGTGGACAGTTATCTAATCAATAAAGGTGGCAAATGAGCCCGTGAAAATATGCTCAACATCATATGTCATAATGGTTTGTAAATTAAAACGTCGAAGTGTGACACACACCTGCAACATTTCAAACCAAACAAATAAAAACTTGACAATGCCAAATGCTGAGGATGACAAAGACTAGAACTACTGTGTGTTGATGCTAGAAATGCGAAATGACAAAGCCAAGTTAAAAGAAAATTTCATAGTTTCTTCTGAGTCAACATAAATTGAAGTTCAGAATTCTGTTTTGTTTTCTTTGTTTTTCCTTTGGTGGTTGTTAATTTTTGTGTGCTAGTTCTGGGGCTTGAATGAAAAGGTTTAGGTGCTGTCCCTAAATTTTGTTCAAGGCTAATACTATACCAACTTGAGCCAAGGATCCACTTCCAGCATTTGTCAGTTAATTGGAGATAAGGGCCTCACTGACTTTAATGCATTGGTTGGATTTGACTCAGATCTCAGCCTTGTAAGTAGCTAGGATCACTGGTATAAGCCACTTGCACCTGGCTATATCTCTCTGTTTTCTTAAGGACTCAGGCTATGGCAAACCAACAGCTTTGGGCTTAATTCACTCATTGTTTTCTCCCATCACACTTTTTTCCTAAGGAAATGAACAGAATCTCTTTGAGACAGGGAGGAAAATTGAACTATGTACAGAAAATGACCTAAGCTCTGGTGTCTCATGGTTATAACTAGCTACTCAGGAGGCTAAGATCTGAGGATCATGGTTCAAAGCTAGCCCAGGAAGGAAAGTCCATGAGACTCTGATTTCCAATTAACCACTAAAAAACCAGAAGTGTCACTGTGGCTCAAAATGTTAGACAGCTAAACTTGAACAGCACCTAGGCTCTGAATTCAACCCCTACAATTGACAAAAAAAAAACAAAACTTCATCTGTATTTCCAGTCAAAAATGCCTTTTCTCCACTTTCTTTTATCTTCCAACGTACTTGGATATATAGAGTTAATCTTTTTTGTTAACTTTCAAGTAGAGTTCCAGAGCTTAAATTGCTAATCAAATATCCTGGATATAATTGTAATTCAAAAACTTGTCAGGTGAAGAGGCCATAGAAAACCACTTGCTAGCAATGTATTTGGAGAGTCAAGTTTAAGTATGAGATAAACCCAGTTAATTCCATTAATCATCATGTATATTCAGTTTTTGTTTGCTACAAACGGTTTTATATATGTTTCAATTGGGTTTAAGCAAAAGGTTTCCATGACATATGTTGAGCCCATGATTTTTGTTTGTTTTTTATAAATGGCCTTGTTCCACTTCCTCACCAAGAAGAGCACTTAGCAGTACTAAATTTTTCTACAACCCACTTCTCCATGTTTCAGTGGTTTGCATTTAATACTTGAGAGCTGTGGTTATAGCTGAGTTATTAGAGCCTTTGCATAGTATGCAAGTTTCCTGCTATTTAATTCTGGTCTAACTCTATTTACTTTGGTACAATTATTCTTTCTCTGTGAGCTAATTAGGAGTGCAGATGGGTTCACTGCTCTGAACTTTACAAACCTTATGCCATATTCTCACTGGTTTCAGTGAGTACTTGTTAAGAGCATTAATACACAATTCTTATAGAGTCTCTGTCTCTCTATTTTGGTGGAGAGATGGAATGGCAATTTCAGTACTCTAATAGACATTTATTCTGTAGAATCTTTTTTTTTTTTTGTTGGTCATGGGGCTTGAACTCTGGGCCTGGGTGCTGTCCTTCAGCTCTTCAGCTCAAGGCGAGCGCTCTACCACTTGAGCTACAGCGCCACTTCCGGTTTTCTGGTGGTTTATTGGAGATAGGAGTCTCACGGTCTCTCTTGCCCGGGCTGGCTTTGAACCGCGATCCTCAGATCTCAGCCTCCTGAGTAGCTAGGATTACAGGCATGAGCCACCAGCGCCCGGCTATTCTGTAGAATCTTTTACTCCATATATCTCTTATCTTACTTTCCAGTCTCAGTGATGGCAAGCAATAGTCTTCAATGAATTAAATGCTAGAAGGCATGGCATCCTCTTCTAGCCCATAGCCAAACAAATGATCAAAGTTATACCTCTTTCCTTTCCATATCCAAATCATTTCTTTGGTGACATTCTCCATAGTTCTCTTGATACTGAAACTCAGTTCTACTTAAGCATATTGGCATCTTTATATCACCTTACCAAAATCTCTGTGATTATGTCCCACTGACTTTTGCAGTGAGGATATTAGAAACCCTTTCTAATACAGAAAACAACAACGATATGCCATAAAATAGATAATAATGCTTCTGATTAGCTTGTCAAATCTACATTCTAACAAACATATAATTCACCATGGCTAGAGATACTTTATCCCTTCATGATTACTCAAACATGAAAATTTTAATTCTAGACATGAAAAAGATTGATGGAAGCTTCAAATGAGAGTTCTATGGCAGTTTACTTTTCCCTACTGGATAGGGCACATAAATTTCCATTAATCTAGTTAAGGAGTTGAACAAGGATAATATGGTTATTATGCATATCAAGATGACTTTGGTTACCACTGCAGAGTAACAAAATACTCTGAAATTTAGTGAAGCAAAATGATATCTTTAGTTTGCTCACAACTTTGGGTATGGGAAATTAGGGTTCTGTTAGGTAGTTATGGTATGGTGGTCTCAAGATCATTGAATCATATATAAGGTGTCTTAGGACTCCAAAATTGAGTACCTGAACTCAAGAGATGGAGAGTGTGTTGCCTTTTATGAGTTTTCCTTAGACATCAGACACAGCCACTTCCAGCACATTCCATTGGTTCTATGAAGGTCCCAATCTCATCTATGTTCAAGAAGAGGAGACTGATGCTCTGGATGATGAAAGAGAAAGATCAGAGAATTCTGCATGAAAATATATGACCAACCCTGAGAAATACAATCTGCTTCAAAGATAATACAAGAATCTTCAGGTGAACTAGGAGGTGTCATTTGCCGTAGTTCATGTTTAGGTATTTTTCCCTCTCAAAGTACATGGCCACCAAAAGAAGCCCCCATGTCTTTAAATCCAGTCACCTTTCAAGTCATTCTTCTAGAATCTGGAAGAAAATTAGCTTTAGTCAAGGCTGCTTAAGGCAACTATTCATAAGAAAGAAATTACCAGTTGTTCATGGCAAGTATTGATTAAGTTGTAGAAAGAAGATCATGTCTCCTCAGTTTCTACATGGTAACGAGATGAAGTAGATAGGCCCTTCCTTAAGTGAACATTGACACAGAGCTCTGAATAAAGACAGGCAAGGAAGATATTGTGAACAAATGTGCCTGAGTGAGTGATTAGTCTTGAAATTTCTTTTTCAAGGTTTTTCAATTCTTAGTACTATAAAAGAGGAGAAAGAAGGATTACTGTTGATTTCTCTCCCTTTTAAATTCTTACCCTAATCTGTGTAAATGTGTGTGTGTAGTGTGTGTGTGTTATTTTAAGAATTGAACCTAGGGGCCGGGCGCTGGTGGCTCACGCCTGTAATCCTAGCTACTCAGGAGGCTGAGATCTGAGGATCGCGGTTCAAAGCCAGCCCGGGCAGGAGAGACCGTGAGACTCCTTTCTCCAATAAACCACCAGAAAACCGGAAGTGGCGCTGTAGCTCAAGTGGTAGAGCGCTCGCCTTGAGCTGAAGAGCTGAGGGACAGCACCCAGGCCCAGAGTTCAAGCCCCACGACTGACAAAAAAAAAAAAAAAAGAATTGAACCTAGGACCTTGCACTTGCTAGGCAAGTGTTATAGCACTGAAGCTATGTTCCAAGCCCTTTTGTTATTTGCATTTATTTATTTGAGATAGGATCTCACTGACTTTTCCTGGACTGGCCCTGAATATCTATCTTCTTATCTTCACCTTGTGAGTAGTTGGGACCGCAGGAATACACCATCATACCTGGCCTTTTTCTTAATCATTAATGATGCAATCCTTTTACCTGATGTTGTAACTTCTAAAGAGAATTATATAGAGAGACTTTCAGAAAAGTAATATGTTTGTCTAAAAAATAATACTGGTCTCAAGAAGTTGAAGGTCAGATCTATCTTCAAGGAAGAGAAGGAGAGAATGTTTCAGAAAGACCCTGGCCAGTTCTGGTATTTTCTTCCTACTGGAATGACTTTGTATCCTATAAAATCTATTTCACATACTTACCCTCCCACCTCAAGTTGGGTATTTGAGATAAAAAAAAATCTTTTCTATTTCATTCAGGGTGGAACTTGAACACATCACTTTACTTCCTCTAATTTCTGTCTCCCAGATCTCAGATAGTTCAACACTCTATGAAGAGTTTCATGTTCCTTATTATGGGAGAGGGTGTTGCTTCTGTTTTAGAGACTTGTCTCACTTGGGTCACTGCACAGCTCAAAGTGGAAATTTCTCAGGGAGGCCTTCGTTCTTTCTAAAACTAGAGGTGAAGAGCCAGATTCAAAGACCATAAATGGAATGAAATGCTTGTGAGTGAAGTATTTTTCTTGATGTCCTGCTGTCTTATTTTATCTTCAAAACAATCTTGAAATGTTAATAGTATTCTGCTTTCACAGATGAAGGCATGCTCGTCCTTAAAAACAATCTCTGAGTAGAGTTCACACTGTTAGCACTCCATGAATCACAGTCAAAATAAGGGTATCCAATGCCAACCCCTGCTCTGCACACCAATATTTTAGGATCCAAGGCAACTTACAGAAAATTATTCACCATTAATAGTTTCATTCTTCTTGATTGTCTCTCAAGTGTGTTTCAATTTTCTTCAACTGGCAGAGGAAGAGCTCAACGAAAAGAGCAACAAAGCATGTGGCATAAGGAAGCTATTATATACATATTATGTACATATTATGATCATGTGGAGATTCAAGGCTGAAAGGCAGTTCCTGTAGTAGTAGAAGGTGGATAAAGTTTTAAGACAATCAGAAGGAGTCAGCACCAAAGCTGCACTTCTGAGACTCCAGCTGAAAGACAAAAGAAAAGGGCCTTTTTTTGTAGGTATTACTCCTATGTAGACAAAGCAAGTGGCAATACAGGAGCAATGGGACTTGCCCAAAGCTCAGGAGAGAATATTATTTTAGGTTTGATTTGGTATAGCATAGAAAAAGAACATTCTAAGATTTCACATACTTTGTCTCATATGTCAATTTAAGGTAACAATTAATTTTCAGAAAATGGAATTCAATTTACTATGATCAGTAACTGTATTCAGTCACCAATTTGCTCATTTATCCCAAAATGTGAATAAGTCTCTGCTGTATATCAAACACTGAGTATCTATTGGGTCACAAAGTAGGCATGGTCTCTATGTTTGTGGATAGTCTGGTGGACAAAGCATAAAACACAACTGAAAAAATTACTGTTAAGTTACTACCTTAGATAGATGCAATTAGTAAAAGCCACAGAAGACAATAAGCTAATATAACCTCCCCACAAAAAGGTCAGCAGAGATGGTCTTGTTCTGAGAATGAGATCTGAGAGATATAGACAGCCCACAAGAAGAGTGATCCAGGCAGACATAGGTTCTATAGGGATAAAGATGTAGAAGGGGAACAGTGTGCATCGTCTTTCAATAACAATGAATATGCTTTGGATCACAGAACTCATGCTAGGTTGAAACACAGACTGGAACCAGGGCATGCAGTGGTTGTAGGCCACAGTGCAAAGTTTCGGTCTTATTTTTTGTGCTGTATGTTGGTGCCGGGAGCTTTTGGGGGAAACAAGTGGCTCGATCTGATTTACATTTAAATTGCCATTTATGGATAAGATGGATGTTTGATCTTCATTCTTTTTTTTAATGATGGCTTAAATAATAATGAAATGTACTCTTTTAACAGCAAGACAATAATGGAATCTCATCTGTTTCCCTTTGTTTCTTCCACAGACATCTGAGTCCCCTGAAGGTCCACAGAAGTTCTATAGAACCAGTCAATTAAATTCAAGTTCTGATGAGTTCTCTACTATAGCCCAAGCTAGTCCATCTAGATGAAATGGCTGTATCTTCTAAGCTTAGTGGAAGGAGGTAGATAAAGAAGCTGAGGCACTAGAGATAGGGGAATGTCCAAATCCTACTTCAAGTTCATATATCAGATTTGAACTGCAGATAAGGTCATTTGTTGAATGCAAGGGCATTTCTTGGTGATGCATGGACTGAACCTAGACAAAGCGTTTTATGTTAGTGAATTTCTTATCAGATGTGAAATCCATTACTGAATGAGAGGAACTGACAGGGCCAAGCCTGCCATTGCCTGGAGAAGTGTTCACCACAAGACTTCTAGTCTCATGAGCTCATGAGTTGCTAAAATGAGCACAGGAGTCAAGTAGAGGGCCATCCTAGTGGATTGATCCCCTTTGGTCATTAGTTTTAAGGTAGTAACAACAAGTCTAAATAGACAGTTGGCATCTTGGCCTGGTAGTCATAGAGACTAAAGAAATTTCTACTGTAATGTTTGCTGCAGAGGGATCTCTCTATTTCAGATCCACAATCTTCTTGGCTTAAGGTTATGCTCAGAATGAGTCTACAGGAAGTGAGAAGAGGCTCACTGGCAGCTGGATGGGGCTGGCAGACATTGGAAGTGATCTGAAACCCTTGCCGTTCACTCCCTCCTCCCCCCACCCTTCCCATTGGTTGCTTGTTAGCTTTCAATATCTCTTCCTCTTCCTCCCCCTCCTCCTCCTTCACCTTTCCCTGTCTCCAAACAAGTTAACATAATAAAGATGCAATTTCCTTAAATAAATATCCATGGCCTCCATTTGGAAGATTCATTTTGTTAAATATTTAAATCAATACCCAAGTGGAACTTTTTCAAAAGGACATATGAAATCTAAAGGTAACTCCTGGAAACACAGTTTCTCATCAGCTTAGGGAGCCATCTTGAACCTGCCAGGTACACAGATTCCTAGTGTCTGAAGCAGGGGCTGTAGGAGAGATATTCGTGACCCGCTGGTTATGTGAACATCCTCAGGAAGGTTACCTGTGAGACTCTGCTATCTCCTTAGTACTGGGTAAATATAAGACAAATCTAGATGAGAGTGATGTAGGTGAGAGGAACTCATGTAAAGTCAGAATTTGATCTCTTCTAGATTGCAGTCAGTCTCTGGGATAGGGGACAATTAGATCTGGATTAATGTTTAAGTTGTCGACATAGTCAGATATTAAGGTAGATGGAGGACTTCGCTCTTCTGTGGCAGGTTGGGTATTCATTCTCTTTGAACATAGCCTAAGGGTGTTAGAAAGTTAAAGGTTAGTTGGAATTTAACTAACCTCTGGAATGTCAAGCTGACATTAAGACAGCAGTAATCTCTGCCCTGACACCCAGTGTAGAAGTACATACTTTTGCTTATCCCATGAGTTTCAAAGTGTCACAGCAAAATGTCCCTGAAGGCAAAGGAATGGCTCCCTCCTTCCTTCCTTCCTTCCTTCCTTCCTTCCTTCCTTCCTTCCTTCCTTCCTTCCTTCCTTCCTTCCTTCCTTCCTTTCTTCCTTCCTACCTTCCTTCCTTCCTCCATCCCTCCATCCCTCCCTCCATCCCTTCCCCTCCCTCTTCCTCCTCCTTCTCCACTTCCCCCCCCCCCCCATCCTGCTCCCACTGCTCTCCCTCTCTTTCTCTGTGTGTTGCTAGGAGATAAAAATGGCAATCAGGTTGAGTTCATCATCCAGTGCAGAAACCTGAAATTTGATGGGGTTTTTCTAACTATTGATTTTTTTTTGGCCATTAGGTAGAGTCAACTTCTCTATATAACTGACTACAGCTGGCCTGAACAGCATATCACTGACCTATTAATGTAAACACCAATTACCAAGACAAGAGGAGAATGTTACTGCCAATGCTTTGTTTCTTGGACAATGATGGCACAACAGAATAGGACAGGGTGGAGTCTATATCTTGACCAGGATCCATTAGATTTCCATCTCACTTCACAAAACTTATTTCTGAATATCTCTGGCTATTAGTGTGTCACTACATATCCATTTTTAAATTCACAGACTCACAGTAAGAAATGGATAAGAATAAGACAATAAGAAATGCCATTCAGTTCTGGCCAATTTTTACCTTGGTAAAATCTGAGATCAGTATCAACAGTCTTTTCAAGATTTAGGGAAAACTGTAATGAACCCAGAATTTAAATAGCATATCGTGTGTGTGTGTGTGTGTGTGTGTGTGTGTGTGTGTGTGTGTCTAAAGCTAATATGTAATTTTGTTGAGAACATAGTGTGGACAGCCTAATATATCTGCAGTGATGCACCTGTCCTGGGGATTATCAAATGTAACCTGCAGTTTTGCAAAGACAATGGATATACATGATGGTTCTTCTGCTCACTCTAATCCAATCTAATGTTCCGTGGGGCTCTGGGTCTGCTGGTAAGAATAGCAACAAAGCAAATTTTTATGCACAGAAAATGAGGTTGTGAATAGATGACCTGGATATAAGCTTCTTATATACCAGAATAATGTAACAGAGCCCCATCCCTGGAGATAATTCTATGTGACTATGACATTTCATCCCTGGGCCTTCAGGGATCAATCCATCTTGCAAGATCTGAGCATCCAGGGGATGTTTGCCTCAAAATTTACTCACAGCTAACTATGATGAACACAGTCTAGTGTGTTCTCTGTGCTCTTGGCACAATCTGATCCAATCATCCTCATCCAGTGGTCAGGCTGTAATTGCCACAGACAGGTCATCAAACATTGAAGGCCAAAATTTTCATAGCCCACAGAGACCCAAGCAGGAGCTTCATGTAAGGACAGAGACATAGAAGACAAGAATTAGACATCACACCATAGCCTCACCTGCAGCCTTCAATCTCCATAGACTCTGGAAAACAGCTCTTGATTCTACTGATTCATCTCAGCCTACTTCTTTGGGGAAAAAAATGTCTCTAAATATTTCATGGACAGCTCAGCTTTACTCAGAGCCTCCACAGGAAGCTCAAGTCCTTCCTCTTAGTCTCATTAATTCCTAAAACTGTACTTTACTTCACTTGATGGAAAATTCCTTTGTTGGAAAAGGAAAAGCAACACTATTGTATAGAGGGTGAAATGCAAAATGTAGCTTCTGTATCCATCTAAAGACAGCTGGTTTCAGGGAATGGCTGAGGGGAAAAAAAGAAAACATGAGCCGGGGCTGTTCTCCCAATTCTCTCAGTTCTGTGTGGCTCAGATGAAGCTGAGACGGTGGGTGAACTTCTTCCAAGGTCTTGAGGACCACCCCCATTTCCCAAAGATTTCAACTGGGGCTATGAAAACCTCAGATCTAAATTATTTTTTCAAACAAGTTTTATATTGTGTACATACTGTACAGAGGGGTTACAATCACATGAGCAAGGTAATGAGTACTTTTCTTTTTTTTTTCAAGCATTGTTGCCTCCTCCTTTGTTTTTCCCCTCCCCTTCCTCCCCTCCCATCTCCACTACATTCCCCTTCTCACCCCTCCCCATCCCACCCCTCCACCCCCCGGCTAAAGTGTAAAGTTCATTTTTCGACATAGTGTCTTGTACATCTCATTGTTGCAATGGGTCCACTCGTGTCCCTATTTAAACAATTTGTTTTTTCCCTTCCCCTCCACAAATTATACCAACATCAAATACAGTGAAAACAGGGGTTATACTGTGGAGGAGGGACATACAAAGCAACAAAAAAAAATATGTGGTACCTTATAAATACGTTAGAAACAATAGCAAGCAAGAAAAAAAAAACACTTGTGTCCTCATCTTGGGGTTCTTTTGCTTAACATCAACTTATCTGATCTTTTCTGCTTGTCTCAGACATATACTAGATATTGCAAATAAGAGAAACCATGGAACCTATGTTTCTTTGGGCCTGGCTTACTTCACTTTATATAATTTTTTCCAAGTCTTTCTATTTTCTAACAAATGGGGCAATGTCATTCTTTCTGATGGAGGCATAGAATTCCATTATGTATATATACCACATTTTCTTGATCCATTCATCTACTGAAGGGCATCTGGGTTGGTTCCATATCTAAGTATGGTAAATAATGCTGCAATAAACATAGTTGTGCTGGTAGCTTTAGTATGGTCTTATTTGTGATCATTAGGGTAAATGCCCAAAAGTGGGATTGCTGGGTCATAGGGGAGCTCTATGTGGAGTCTTTTGAAGAACATCCATACTACTTTCCAAAGAGGTTAAACAAGTTTACACTCCCACCAACAATGCAGTAGGGTTTCCTTCTGTCCACATCCCATCCAGCATCTGTTATTAGATTTCTTGATTATAGTCATTCTAACCAGGATGAGGTGGAATCTCAATGTTGTTTTGATTTGCATTTCTTTTATGGCTAGACATGTGTCTATTGGCCATCCTTCTTTCCTCTTCAGAGAAGTTTCTCTTTAAGTCTTTAGCCCACTTATTTATTGGGCAGTTGTTTCTTTGAGAATTTGTTGTTGACGGATTTAAGTTTTTGAGTTCCAGGTATATTTTAGATATGAGACCCTTGTCCGTTGTATGGCTAGTAAATTCTTATTGTAACCCTTAGCAGGAAACCCTAGAAGGGCAGACAGAGACTCTCTCTCTCAGTCTCTCTCTCTCTCTCTCTGTCTCTCTGTCTCTCTCTTTCTCTCTCTCTCACACACACATACTCATACCAGCCACCCCATGCTTGCAGCTGCCTGCCACATTCAGTGTTTTTTGGGTAAATCCTTCAGTTGGCAAACAGTCACAGACAGTATTGCCACTGATATAGCTTGTATCCCTCTCTGTATCTTATGTTCTTTTCCATTCTATATCTCTGACTGAGCATCTCGGCCCAGGCTGAAGGCATAGATCTTATTACCTAGTTACCACTTTTCTTTAGTATTTCTCAGAATGAGCAAGGAACAACTAATTATCTAGTTTGGGTGGCTAATTATCTAGTTTGGAAAGTCTAATCAATACACTGAGAATGTACTTAGACACCTAACACCACTAAACCCAACTCTACATTATACCTTTGTAGGAAAGCTTAGGTTTTATATTGGCCTTTGTACCTGTCTTATTCACACCAAAGGGATGATGCCTCCTTCTTGAAAGGCTCCATATCAAAATAAGTGAACTCCTTCTAGGGAAGATACATTCATCAGTGCAGGAATGCAGCACCACAGAAACATCCTTGGCTAAGGGAACATCCTCTTTTCTGTACTTTCCAGGCCAAGGCAAGCTTAAGTTACACTGAATAAATGAGTCCCTGATCTAAGAAGCTTACAACACAAGAACAAGTTTTCACATTCTTCATCCCTGTCTTTAATTCATGTGTCTGTGTTTCGTATCTTTTCCACTCAAGGGCCAGAGATGAACCATTAGCACTTGTCTTAGCAAAGAATTCTTCAAGCTTCACCTCATGGGCTAAAACAAGTCATTTCTGTGGTGGTGCCCTTCCTTATCGATCGTTTTAATTACCTGCACTCAATCTTAGGCTCAAAATATTGTGGAAAATTCTAGAAATAAACAAATCGTTAGCTCTAAATTGCATGCCATTCTCACTAACAAACCGAAGTATTATCCCATTCTGTTCAGAACAGGGAGTCAGTCCTTTGTTGTGTGAGTTCACACTGTGTATGTTACCCTTCACTCAGTCATTTAGCTGTCAGATTTATATTTGTCTTATCAGAGTGCTTGTGTAGTAGCCTAACACCACACAACAATGTTCATGTCAATCACCACACTGTCTGTCATCACATAAAGCTTTGTGGCATCTTATGTAATCACAAGAAGGGTAAATACCATACCATGTAATATCTTGAGGAGTAAACCAGATTTAGGTAGCTTTAGTTAAATCAGATTATAATAATTTTATGTTATTATTGCCATTATTTTTAATCTATCACTCTAACTTATATATTGAATTTTGTTACAGGTATACATTCAACATAATATATGAGAACATCTGTTAATACTTAGGAGTTTTCACTTACGTAAAACTTCATAGAAAGAAAGCCTCGTACCTCCCAAGGTTTTAGAAACCTACTAAGGTTTTTGAATTGTACTACTTATTGTTGATAAGGGAATTTATACTATAGTCATAAATTTGTTTTGTTTTGCTTTGTTTTCTCCCAAAACGAATCCATAGGCCAAGTTTAAAGCATTGGGAAAGAGAAATTAAATTGAGTTTATGAAAAAATAAATACTTGGAAAGTATGAACTTGTGCTAGGTTTATCTTACCTTGGACAAAAGAAAGAGTGCATTTCATAAAAGTAATTCATCAACTTAATATTCATGTAATATTAATAAAATATCTACTATATGCCACATACTTCTGAGCATCAGGGAGAAACTACATGAGAAAATGTTTACTCTTCAAGGTTACTTTCTAGAGGTTATTAGAAATTAAATACATAAATCCATAGCATATTTTTGACTTATTCCATACATCGCAATGCGTGTGTGTGTGTGTGTGTGTGTGTGTGTGTGTGTGTGTGTGTGTGTGTGCGCTTGTGATATTAGAGATCATTGAATGTCTGCAGCATTATCCTGGTGATATACTGGAATGTTCCTCTGATGATCTCTGGACAGAAGCATGTGGAGAGATTTCGAGGTCAGTTAGATTGGGTAGTAACTTAGGTTAGGATGATGGCAATACTAAGGGGTAGGGGAATGAGAAGTGGCCATATTCTAAAGGTATTTTGCAAATAGACATCAGATTGAGAGTCCATTGAGTGTGGACCATATGTAATTTAGAAAAGTAGATGGAGATGTCTTAAATAGTTTTCCTTGAGCACCTAGAATAGATGAACTGAATTTGCAGTGATAGTGCCTTGCAGACAAGAAGCGTGGCTGGTGGTGAGATCTGGGCGACCAGCAGTTCAGCTGAGCCATGTGTAATTCGAGGTGCCGGGGAGATATCTGAGTAGAGATGTCAAGTTGTTGATGTGCTTTTGGAGTTCCACAAGGCGTTCAGGCCAGAAGTAATCATCAATGACTTGATATTTGAATCAGGAGAGCTAGATGAGATGGACAATGGGAGTGATTTGGGTACAGAAATGTTCTGAGCTACAGGAAAAGGATTTCTAGGTGAAAAAGCAGCCCTGGGCCAGTTTTTCAGAATCCTCTCTGCTACTGTAACTGATGATGCTCAATATACTGAGGTTACAGTTGACCCTGAATTGCAGGCTATAAGCTTATACTTTCAGCCTGTAGAGTCCAGTGTCTCTTTTGGACTGCTAGGACCCAGACATTTGCTAATCTTTTTTAATCACAAGTAATCCACATAAAACTGGGTTGAATATAGGGAGCTGCATTCAGGGGGGAAGAAAAAGACAAAAAGAAAAACTAGCATGACAGCCAATGACCATTGAAGAGCAATTCAATTCTTATTGTGGGCTCTTTAATATATACTAAACAGGAATTACTCACTAACCTAGAGCAAAATGCTGTAATGCTTTCCGAGACTCCTTTGTACCTTTTCATTTATAAAGTGCCAAAGCTGCCGTTCAATCTCCCCACTCATATCTACACAGTCTCATAAACTCTAGGTAAACATGACCTGGGCCAGCTCTTGTCTCTCTTCCTCTATTTTTTCCTGCCTTTTTGAGTCTATCATATTTGTTTTCCTACTGTGCAAGGCTCTCTGCCCTTTCTAATGCCAATTATCTATCTTTCTGGTGGTCTTTCAATCTTCTCCTCTACTATTACTAAGATCAATAAGGCAAAGGCCGGAAAGCTGGGTAAGCAAACGTAAGAATCTTAGAGGAAAGGGAAATAGAACAAATAATGCATAGTTTTCATCACAAAGAGCTTGCTCATTCCACAGGTCTGGGTTAGTTTGTGATTTCAACCATCCTCTTGGGGCAGAAATATATGAAGTCCTGTATGTACCTCATTGGGTACCCGTATCAGCCTAATTTCATAAATGTATCTCTAGTCAACAGCATTGGCCATCTCCTAAGCCCTGACCAGTGTTAAGGAATTAGTCTCTGTTCTGCATGTGTCCTGTTGGATACCTGTATCTGAGCTAGTCTACAGAGATACCTCTAGCTAAAAGGGTTGCCCATCTTCCTAAACCCTAACTCGTGCATAGGAATTAGACTCTGCTTTTATCTTGACCTATTTTTCCCCTTCCTTCTGGGACAGGTGACTTTATTTTCTCCTTTGAGGATTTGCCAAGGAACACAAATAGCAATTCCAACTGCCTGTCACTTAAACAAGGGAAGATTTATTACGTTTAACAGAAAGTACACAGTGCAAAAGAGATAAAAAATACCAGGCTAACTTCAGGTCAAGCAGTCTCAACTTCCATACAGTCAGGTCTTCCCTGAAATCAGCTGGGCTCATCACCTGACTTCCCAGAAAGCACCAAGGAAAGGCTCCAGAAGCTCTAGAAACTTCAGAGCTCCAGCCCTGGATGGATCAGCCATTCAGTGCATTTTAACTGCCTAAAGGCATTTGTGTGAGGATGGCCTACAACTG
This sequence comes from Dipodomys spectabilis, assembly GCF_019054845.1. Lineage (NCBI taxonomy): Eukaryota > Metazoa > Chordata > Mammalia > Rodentia > Heteromyidae > Dipodomys > Dipodomys spectabilis. Next base: position 2,803,542 of record NW_024870813.1, on the reverse strand, counting down.
GTAAATAGCTGCTTCCTTCTCCCACGGTGCTACTTGTGGTCTCTTCATAGCTCTTATTGGGAACTTAAAAGGCATGGCAAGGGTAGAGCCAACTTGCACTTAGACTTAAGGAAATGAGGCAGAGGGTCTGCAACTGGCTACAATTATTATCACCTTAGTGGCTTATGAAAATCTAGAGAATACTGAAGAATTGAAATCTTAGGTGCCATGCAAATAGAAATCAACTCTTCCTTAATGTCTTCTTAAATATGTAATCCTACCTCCCTGAAGGTGACAGCCATTTCCATGATTACAGAAGCTCATTTTGTAGGAAAAGGTGCACTATGGTTCACAATGAGTGATCAGAAGAGAAACAGAACTTTGAGAATGGGTGTATGACATGTGTGTGTGTGCATGTGTGTATGTGTGCACACATGTAAATGTGTGTTACTCTTATATATCCTGACTTCTTTCATATTCTATTCCAAAGTAGAATTATGGAAGACCTTCCAAGCCACAAGCTCAGTGAAGAGAGACACTGTTTACTCTGCTCTTTGCTATAGACTCAGAGGACACCCTGACTCTTGTTACAGGTGTCAAATTGGTGGGAGCAGAGAGAATCGCCAGCATAACTAAAAGTTCTGTCTGAAAAAACTTGTGAACAAATTTTTCCATTCTCTCAGATTGGGCTTCATCTTTAGTATGAAATAACAGATTATGTAAAACCATATATAATTGAAAACTGGAGTTGGATCTGACTTTGCCATACCTTCTAGGATGCTCAGATTGAGACCAGCTCAATAAAGGAAAGTCGAAGCAAGCCAGTCCCCTTAGCTAATGACCTACTTATTTCCTTCCTTGTTCTCCTACATAAATAGTTGGAAGACCATCCACAAAACCCAAAGTTGGTCCCATTCTCAAGGCAAGATGTTTGTGAGAACAGCTGAGAGACTATGTCCTTGTCTGAGAATTAATATTGATGGCAGTACACATCGGTGGCAAGATAGTAAATTTTCATTAGGTTTCCTTGAGAGGCTTTTCTAGGAGTTTGAGAGCATGTCCCTGGGTTGCAACCAAATGCTCAAGAACCTGCATGCAAACTATTAGAAATATATAGGTAATGACCAGCTTTTCACAAGGAATTCTACAGGTCACTAAGTCTGTTTTCATTGAACATTGTTTATGTCTGTCACCTAAAAATTATCTACAACTCAGTTGTATGATTAAGTCTTCCCCTATGAATAGAGATTTAGACAAACATTTTTGTTGTTATTGTTACAAACAATACTATAATATGCAAATAGGTTTGTAACTTTGCTCTTGTTCCTCCAGAGAGAAATTTAGATTTATCTTTTCATAGGTGAAGACATTTCATTTTACAATTTGCTATCATAAGGTTACAACATGGAAATTCTGTAGTAATTTAAAATTTCATAAACCAGTAAGGAAAAGATTTTCATTCCACTTACCAAAAACAGGCACAACAAATCTTCATGCTTGCTTATCTGCTATGTGGCAGTCAATATCTAATTATTTGCAATAGTCTCTGTTTACAAGTAAAGTATATCCACTTCTCACAATCTATCCTTAGTTTGTTGTTTTATGAAAGCTTTAATAATGTTTTTAATATTTTCTTATTGAGTTAGTATTAGTATTTTATTTGCTATCATGTTTTGTACATTATGAATAAGGACTTTACATCTTTTTTATTTTTTTTCTTATAGTGAATTTCTTTTTAATATTATATGTTTATTATCTTTAAGTAGCTGTACAAAATGGTTACCATTCCTGCATCCGGACCAGTAGCAACCATTTTGTCATCTTCCCCTCTCCCTTCCAACCCAAAAATGTGCTGGCTAAAGAAGAAGGTTGAGAAAATGCAATCATAATATTGAATGTATATATGTGAAAAAAGAACTAGGAAAATTGATGGGTTGGGTGGGGTTGGGAGAAATGAGGGAGAGGATACATTATATTCTTAAACTGGCATGTAGGATTGAAACTCCTTTGTACAACTCCTTAAAGATAATAAAACTATAATAAAAATGTCTCTAAGTCATAAATCATGCCTGCTTCACATACTATAGTTTTCTATATATTAGTATTTTTTACAGGGAATGTTTAGCCCAACATGGGCACTCAATAAGTATGAACGTGTGTCCACAGACACAGAATTTAAGAATACAAAGGCTAGCATCCATCACAACATTGACTTCTTAACCACTGGTTGCCTCCTTTCCCATTTGAGCCCTCAACGTGTGCTTTATTCCATTTTAAAACAAAAACAGTTCTTCCATGGTAAAAACTGCAGTTTTTTCTAGGGCATGCATCTCAGATCATCTGGGGTCCTCCTTCCCTGTGAGCACAATTTTCATTCTCCAGCCTATGGACCAGACATGAAGATTTTTTAAGCAATGACCTTCCAAGGTAATATACAGAGTTATTTGCATATGCTAGATTTCTCCTAGTGGTAATGATTGAGATAACAAATATAGTATTTAGCTGGATGCTAGTGGCTCAGACTTGGAATGCTAGCTAGTCAGAAGCCTGAGATTTAAGGATTGAGGCTAAAAACCCATTTGAGAGCGAAATCCTGAGAGACTCTTATTTCCAATTAATCTGGCAAGAGCAAGAATTAGAAATGGTAGAGCACCAGACTTGATCATAAAAGCTAAGTAAGAGTTCAAGGCTATGTGTTTGAGCCCTAGTACTGGCACAAAACATAAAAACAGAATAAAAAATAAATAAATATTTATTTTGATTTTGGAGAATTGACTTACCTGCAGCTATCTTCAATTTTATCTATGTTAACTCTTCAGTGGTGCATCTTTTCTATCCAGAGAGAAAAAATAATAAAAATTTATTTTGTTTTGACCAAAATATAATAATCATAATCAGCTTATAATGATTTTTTATTCCTATTTATACATACCACTTACAAAAGCAAACACATTATGAAGCAAGGTCATCTTCACTGGAAAAGTTAATTTTTAAAGTTATTCTTGCTGCTTCTTCAGGGACCTGTCTAGGCTTTGGCTATGTGTCTGGGATTTGATCTCTTTTGTGTCCTGGGCTAGGAAAAAAAAAAACAGAACTTAAGAACCTCAGAATTACAGACTAGTTTCTCAGCATGGACAGAGCCTGTATACCATTTTAGATGAGAAAACTCATGGCTAGAAGTTTGCTCAGCTTGGATATATTGAGCAGTAATCGATGTTAGGACTTTGGGGAAAACTGTCTGGCTGAAGAATATGAGAACTAAAGTTACATTTTTCAGTTAGAAAATATGAATTACCATGTACTCTCTATTTTTTCTAAATCTAACTCCGCTTTGGATCACTTTGAGCTAAACATCTCCAGAATGACAGAGGGTAAAAAGTGTTAAAAAAAAAAAAAAGTATTCCTTTTTAATGGAGTCCAGGTATGATCTGATATTATGAATTATTTTGAGAAAACAAACAATCCCATTGAAAATACGTTTAGAAAACTTGAGTCCTGTGAGAGCAAATGACGAAAATCAAATAAGCATCCTTCTGAATATTATCATTCACAAACAGCATTTGGCTTGTATAGTGGTCTGGGACAAAGGATAGATAGACAGTAAGGCTAATCTGAGATGATCCTAGCTTTCAGAAAATCACACAAATCTTTGGAAACCATTTATGGAGGAAGAAAGATGGAAGAAGAGACCTGTGTGAGCATTGGGAGAATATAATTGGGTAGATTATTGGCATATACCTTGGACACTGGCCAAGACGCATGGTTCGTTTCTGGCTCTGACGTCTGATCATGCCACATCTAATTTGACTTTCATCTTCCTGCCTATGAGAAGACAATTTTAAGTCAATATTATGGTATAGAAGGAGGCAATGGGAAAAATCTGCAGTCACAGCATATTTATAATTTAGGAAAGGCCCATGAATTATGCAAAATGGTTCTGTTCTTTCCAAACCAAATGTGATGAGTGACAGGAGAAGGCCTCTATTGTGATTCATATGGGGAACAGGAAAGAGAATCACTTAGAACAGCTGAAAGATAGGGACACAAACCCTATCCACTTATGTCATTCTTTTCCTGTCCATCTACCCATCTCCTTTGAGGGAATCCAGGCAGATTGGGTAGGTCTCTGTTTCATTTGTGATTACACAAGTTTGGAAGAGCTGAGTAGAATCATTCGATAGGCTAGTTCACAAAGTTCTCCCCCCAACCCCAGTATTATGGCCCCATGGTGCCATGTGGATATTTGGGCTGCTACTGTACAGGAGTAATTCCAAGAAGAGGAAGAGAAAAATAACAACAACAACAACAAACCTTGATCAATTACACACAGGCCCAAATTCAGTGAAGGCTCTGCCAGTCTCTAACCAACTTAGATCTCTCACTGACATATTTAGAAGCCCAAGCTGTGTGCTTGTCTCTCTGCAAGTCCATCAGCTTGGATGCTGACCATGCCAGGCTGGACTCCAAGACTTGTTTCCTCTAGTATTGTCATGGCCCAGCATGGACACATTCCACTAGCTATTAATTCTAAGGTAGGGGAGAGGGGAAAAGGGGAAGGGAGGAGGGGTCTAGCACAAAATTTCCAAAACCTAGAATAAAATATGAAGCTAAGAAAGATGTCATTCAAAGCGTACTCTTTCTCTGTAGATACTGGTAAGCTCCCAGTTTCATGACTCTCAATTCATTCTCCTGTATGCCACTCTGGAATGTTGGACCTTATTGCTAAGTCCTCATTTTTTATAGCATTGCTGCAAACTATCTGGGGAGAAGGTCTGTTCACTCTAGAAGCTGATAGCCATGTCTCATTCTGTCTGTTATAGTCTTCATAGTCTTCACTAGAGTGCTATTTCAGATGGAGTTTTTAAACTTTCTCTTACTTTTGTGTGCCTGTCCTAGAGATTGAACTTGGGGCTATGATGCTGCCCCTGAGCTTTTTATTTTTTAATCAAGGCTAGAGCTTTATTGTTTTGCTACTTTTTTTTTAAAGTCTCATGGTCTTTCCTGCCTGGGCTGGCTTTGAACCACAATTCTCAGATCTCAGCCTCTGAGTAGCTAGGATTACAGGCATGAACCACTTAACCTTTCTGTTCTTGTTTTACAGAGGGAAGTTTAACTTGGTTGATGATTTCAAAAGATGCTATTGGAACAGAGAGGGAGTAGCAGAATGGAATACTCCCATTACAGTGGCTTGGGGGCCATACTAACAAGCTCCCTCCTTCTTCCATCTTTATTCCTTATAGGTCCCAGTCTGTTGAGTGATAACCATCCACACTTGGAGGAAGGCTACTCCTCTTAGATACCTCTGGAAGAAAGGATGCTACATACTCCCACGCTACAGTGGTACAGTATGCATTCCCATTTAAAAAGAGAGAAATAGAATGCCAAGGAAAGATCAGCCCAATTGAAAACTGAGACTCCACAGGGCATACTTTAAGTTCCATGTCCACTCTCTAGGACAAACACTGATGTGTGAGCTCCCAAGGACTTAGGCAGCTCTTCTTCTACAGCCTTACCAACCTTAGCCCACTTGGTCTCCTTCTTGGGTTGCTTATTGCCTGCATCTCTAATGTCCTGGAGTTTCCATTTAACTTTCATCTTTATCCTCATAATATCATGTATCATCCTCTCAGCAGCTGCCCTCAGGATCCTGACCCTGACACATATTGTCAGCCTCCTTCCCCAGGCCTTCCTTTGAAAGTCTCCATTACCCCATCACCCTTGCAATTTGAATGCCTACAAAACCAGCATCATGTGGACATTCCAATGTTGGCCACCAGCTTGAACAATATATGGGTGATTGTGGACCATTGCTGTAGCAACCTCTGATTGAAAGGAAGTACATCCCTAGTTGATCCTTTGTGAGCAAGGTGATCCTATGCTTTCTTCTCAGACTAATGCTTCGCTACCTCCTTTCTTCTCCCATCCCATTGCCCTCCCCACACCCCTCCTTTTTCCTCTCTCTCTCCCTCTCCCTCTGTCTCTCACATCTCTCTATCTCAGCTGTGAGTTCTTAACAATCTCTTATCCTCAGCCTCTAACATGGCTTCTTCTATATAAGAACACTGAGTCTATTGATTGTATTTTTCTGAGAACCCTTTTTCCTCTTGTAAATTTCCCTGCCAAGGCAGCCAAACTATTTCCTCTTCCTTTTCATTTAAGACATTTCTTTGTTTTTATTTGGTGTCTGGGAGTTGGCAGTGGGTCAGTTCACAAGCATTGTCACCAGGAAGGATCCTCATGAGAGGCCAGGAATATTTGCCTACAGGTTATTGCAGTGAAACTAATTTGGTTAATGGAAACTTTTTCACTGACATCTAAAATTCATGTTTGTACAATGCAATCCATTTTATGGAATGTAGACAATGTTACCTTTGTTAGAACTACTGTGTATATTCTTTTAGGAATGCTTTGATCTATTTTGTCAACTATGATTTTAGGTATTTTTAGATTCAGAACTCTTCCATTTATAAATTTTCATTATATCATATGCATTCCATTAAATGCATCTTGTTTGATGTTTTGTGCTACATTTCTGGGGCTATTTTAAGAGCATTTATGCACTATATAGACTTATGAAATAAATGAGATTATCTCAAATTTAGATATACTTGTCTATGCTAATTAACAATCCATGTCACATTTAATACATGAACAAGTACAGTGTTATTCACATACTACAACAATTTAAGACACTGGCATTGTAAGTTACTGGTTTTTCAATCAAAAACTTATGCACTCACTAAATAAAATTATAGGGAAAATTCACAGGAGATCAGCACAGCTCTCTCTCTGAAGCGGCAGAGTTTTAGGGTCCCACTGCGTCTAGAGAGTCATACCAAGTAAACTATAATTATACAGAGATTTATACCAAAGGAAAATAATATAAGCAGCCTGCTTAAGAAAACGAACTGAATCTCCCATTGGTGGTGGAAAGCAGCCAGGGGAGCCGTGACAAAGGTAGCTGCGCCAGGGAGACAGAGACAGCATGTACACAGGCCTTCCACCCACAACTAGCGCAAACTTAAAGACCAGGAGCAGGGATCCACATCCCAGCTGGCCACAGACAGATGCAGAGATGACTCGTCACATCATGGATGGTCCAAAACATCAAGGGAAAGCATGAGTACCCCACAGGAGCCATCCTCCCCACCTCCCTCATAGAGAACAGCATCTGGAAGGAAACCTCCCACTACCCAAGATGAATGCCATCTTTGAGACTGGCATGACACCTGGCCAGAAACACTAGCCAGAGAAGTGGTGACATTTTTGGAGAGGGTAAAGGAATCTGATATCCTTGCACTTCCCCTTCCTGGAAGAAAACCAACCACTCAAGAGGAGGCAGTTCTGTCCAAGGGGAGGAAGTAACACTAGGGGAGCAAGGGGCGGGGGAAGGAAGCTCCTCTCAAGGAGAAGCAGCTCTGCCCAGAGGAAAGCAGCCCTGCCCCAGGAGAGGCAGGCACAAGGCTAAGCGGCCCTAACCCTACGCATTGAACAAAGACAAACTCAGCATTCTAGACATATTGCACCTCAACCAACAGCTAGTTGGGGACCTTGGAATTATAAAACAAAGGCCTATAAAATCTCACTGAAAACAACAACAACAACTGGACAAGTCATAAAAGCTGAGGACAGTTCCAAGCTAAGCCAAAAGGCCAGTCTCAGGAGCGAGCCCTTCCAGGAAAAGCCACTAATTCCAGATATGCTACAGTACAGCCCATACTCAAGCTCACTCACAGAGCTTCTAAGTGACAGAAAACAGCCACCTTCTTCCACACAAAGTAAATCCCACATTCCACTAAATTAGGCAGGGAGGACGTGTACAAAGACTCCAAGTTTGTGAGGCAGAACTTTTTTCTGCTCTCTCAAACAAACTGATTTGAGAATTCATCTGTTCACCTTTGAGTTATAAGTTAGATACAGACAGGCCTGAGTGTGGGAATCTGAGTAATAGTCACATCCCCATAGCAAGAAGGCTTCTGAGTCCAACTAAGCCACAAGGAGAGCTGATCAGCATGAGGAAATCAAAGATTCCACCAAAAGACTAAATAGTAGACATCTTGGAAATACAGGGTCACCCAAGCAAGTTGGAGAATTTCTTTTCTCTCTCTCCTTTCTTTTTTATTGACATTCTATTTAGTCCTAGATATACAGTCTACAGTGATTATTAGGCTTCTTTCTTAATTGTGTACATACCTAATACAGGCTATATTTTTGATTACTCAATTTCCTATTTCTGCCAGTATTTTAAATTTAATTGTTATTATTTTATACATATATAATTTTCTTAATTTTTTATTTTTTTCTGACCTTAGGTCTTAGTTTGCTTCCTTCTGTTCCTTTCCTTTTCTAAATTCCTCCATTCTTATTTGCTCCTCTCTGTTTTTCATTATATTTCTTAATTTTTCCTTTAATTTCACTGTAACCTGTTTCCCTTTATTTTAGGTCCTTCTCTCCTTCTTCACTTTCTTTAGTCTTAATCCCAAATTGTTTGTCTGTGAGTTAGGACCTCTATGATGAAAAATTTTTAAACCTGAAAAATGAAATTAGAGCAAAGTTAAGGAAGTGGAAAAACCTCCCATTATCCTGGATTGGGAAGATTAACATCGTGAAAATGTTAATAGTGCCAAAGCTATCTACAAATTCAATTAAATACTCATCAACATCCCAACAACATTCTTGAGTGATATAGAAGAAGCAATCCAAAAATTCATATGGAATAATGAAGATCCTGAATAGTAAAAACAATCCTAAGCAGAAAGAAAAGTGCTGGAGTAATATCAATAGCCAACTTCAAACTCTATTATAAAGCTATAATTAATTAAAAAAAAAAAAAACTAGGTACTGGCACATGAACAGGCCTGGGGGGGATGGCAATGGAATACAATTGAAGACTCAGAAATGAACCCCCAGAGCTATGGCCACATAATCTTTGATAAGGGGGCCAAAAAAACCCAGGATGGAAGAAAGACAACCTCTACAACAAATCATGCTGACAGAATTGGCTTTACTCATGTAAAAAATTGCACCAGAATCAATTCCAAATGGATCAAAAACCTCAATGTAAGAGCAGACATCCTCAAAATATTACAGGATGGAACAGGGGGAACACTAGGGCTCCTGCACAGGTAAAAAAAATTCCTAAATAGAGATACAGAAACACAACAAATCAAAAAGAAATCTGGATAAATGGGATTGCATTAAACTGCAGAGCTTCTGCAAGGCAAAGGACACATAGATAGCAGGATAAATAGGAAGTCTACAAATTGGATGAAAATCTTTACTAGCCATACAACACACAGGAGCTTCATATCTAAAATATACTTAGTACTCAAAAACTTAACCCCCTTAAAAACAAATCCTCAAAGAAACAACAGTCCCATTAAAAAGTGGATTAACATCTTAAGGAGAGACTTCTCCAAAGAAGAAACAAAAATGACCAATAGACACACGAAGATAAATGTTTAACACCTCCGACCATAAAAGAAATGCAAATTAAAGCAACATTGAAATTTCACCTCACACCAGTTAAAATGGCCATTATCAAGAAATTTAATAATAACTGATGCTGGCAGTGATGTGACCAACAGGAGACACTATTACACTGTTGGGGGAATGTAAACTTGTTCAACCACTCTGGAAAGCATTATGGAGGTTCTTCAAAAGAATAAACATAGATAGAGCTTTCCTATGACTCAACAATCCCACTCTTGCTCATTTACCAAAATGACCACAAACAAGGCCACACCAAAGCTGCCAGCATAACCTTATTCAATGCAGCACTATTTGCCATAGCCAAGATATGGAATAAACCCAGATGGCCCTCAGTGAATGAATGGATCAAGAAAATGTTGTATATATACAGAATGGAATTCCATCAGAAAGACTGACATTGCCCCATCATAAGAGAATAGACATGGAGAAAAATGTATTAAGCAAAGTAAGCCAGACGCAAGGAAGCATAAGCTTCATGGTTTCCCTCATTTGTAATAACTAGAAAATGTCTGTGATGTTCTTAGCAGAGGAGTACAATGGCTCAGTAGTGATGTGCATAATACCATAAAAAATGATGCCTATCGAAATAAACTTCAAGAAATGGAAGCAAGAGAGTTTTTTTATTGTACTGTTTGCCATGTCCCCTCTTTGGTTTATTCCCTGTTCTCACTGCTTTTTTATTTCTGTACACTTTATAAGTTTATCTGATTTGGGGAAGCAAAGGGGAATCGCAGAAACAGTGGGCAAAAGGATGAACCAATGCAGCAGTGATTCTCACTAAACCCTATGTTGGAATGGTGTCAAGGAGGGGGAAGTGGTAGAAATGAGAGGGTAATACTGATGATGCAAAGCAAAATGAATTCTAAAATATGGACACAAGAGGTTTTGCTTTGTTGTTATTGTTTTCATGTATTATAGAATTTTTTGTTTCTTTTGAGTGTTCTTCCCCCCAATAATGTTGACACAGTATTTGATTTTGGTACCCTACATCTTGTATATACATATATCTAATTTGGGGAGGGGAAAGGGAATAACGAAATGCTGAAACAAGGCCACAGGATGCCCCATTGTAAAGGAGACTCAAAAGACACTATGTTGGAAATGAACTTTACAACTTCGGGGTGAGGAGAGAAGTGGGGGAGGTGGGAAAGGGAAGAGATCAACAAGGAGAAAAAACAAAAGAGGGAGTAACAATGCTCAAAAAGAAATGTACTCATTACATTACTCATGTAACTGTAACCCCTCGGCACAACAGCTTTACAATAAAATCAAATTTATAAAAAAGGAAAAAAAAGAAAAATGAAAAGAAAAAAGAAATGTACTCATTACCTTATTTATGTAACTGTAACCCCTCTGTACATAACCTTTACAAATTTACAAATTTGAAATAAAAAAATTAGAAGATAGATTCAGAATGTTTTAATCACAAAGAAATACTAAATGTTTGAGGAACTAATCATTTTTTGCCCTAATTTGGACATTAAAAGATGTGTGTCAGCATGCCAGGTGCCAGTGGCTCATGCCTGTAATCCTAGCTACTGAGGAGGCTGAGAACTGAGGATCACGGTTCAAAGCTAGCCCAGGCAGGAAAGTCTCTGAGATTCTTATCTCCAATAAACCACCAGAAAACTGAAAGTGGTGTTATGGCTCAAATGGTAGAGTGCTAGCCTTGAGCTGAAGAATTGAAGGACAGCTCCCAGGTCCAGAGTTCAAGCCTCATGACTTAAAAAAAAAAGATGTACACATGTAAAAAAAATAAAATAAGTACAGCCCAATTCAATTCTTGGCCTATTTGAGTTACATTGTCAAAACAGTATTAAAAATATATGCTTTTATTTTTTCCCTTCCCTTCCACAAATTATACCAACATCAAATACAGTGAAAACAGGGGTCATACTGTGGGGGAAGGACATACAAAGCAACAAAAAATATCTTATAACTATGTTAGATACAATAGCAAGAAAGAAAAAAAAACATTAGAGTCCTTATCTTGGGGTTCATTTCTCTTTAACATCAACTTATCTGACCATTTCTGCTTGTCTCAGACATATACTAGTTATTGCAAATAAGGGAAACCATGGGGCCTATGTTTCTTTATGCCTGGCTTACTTCACTTAGTATATTTTTTTCCACTCCTTTCCATTTACTAACAAATGGGGCAATGTCATTCTTTCTGATGGAGGCATAGAATTCTATTGTGTATATATACCACATTTTCTTGATCCATTCATCTACTGAGGGGCATCTGGATTGGTTCCATATCTTAGCTATGGTAAATAATGCTGCAATAAACATAGTTGTGCTGGTCGCTTTAGTATGGTCTTATTTGTGATCATTCGGGTAAATGTCCAAAAGTGGGATTGCTGGGTCATAGGGGAGCTCTATGTGGAGTCTTTTGAAGAACCTCCATACTGCTTTCCAAAGTGGTTGAACAAGTTTACACTCCCACCAACAATGCAGTAAGGTTCCCTCTGTCCACATCCCCTGATGTTATTAGAGTTCTTGATTATAGCCATTCTAACTGGGATGAGGTGGTATCTCAGTGTTGTTTGGATGTGCATTTCTTGTATGGCTAGGGAGGTTGGGCATTTCTTCATGTGTCTATTGGCCATCCTTCTTTCCTCTTCAGAGAAGTTTCTCTTTAAGTCTTTAGCCCACTTATTTATCAGGCAGTTGTTTCTTTGAGGATTTATTGTTGGGAGATTTAATTTTTTGAGTTCTAGGTATATTTTAGATATGAGACCCTTGTCCGTTGTATGGCTAGTGAAGATCTTTTCCCAATCCGTGAGCTTTCTATTGATCTTGCTCGCTATGTCCTTTGCCATGCAGAAGCTCTGCAATTTCATGCAATCCCATTTGTTCAACCTTTCTTTGATTTGTTGTGTTTCTGAGTCTCTTTTAAGAAAATTTTGGCCTGTGCCAAGGAGACCTTAAATAGGGATACAGGTGGACCCATTGCAACAATGAGATGTACAAGATGTTAAGTCGAAAATGAACTTCACAACTTCGGCACGAGGTGGGGGGGGGGCGGGGGGGGGGGATGGGCGAGTCGGGGAGTCAGGGGATGGGAAGGGGGGGTTGGGAGATGGGAAGGGATGGGGAAACAAAGGAGGAGGTAACAATGCTTATAAGAAATTCACTCATTACCTTGCCCATGTAATTGTAACCTCTCTGTACAGTATTTTCACAATTAAAAATATAGATATGCTTTTAAAAAATGAACTTTTATATTAAAACTGTTAGATTAAAAATGCAACTCTTGGTGTATGTGTCTGTGACTCTGAGCAATATTATTTGTCCTCATCATGTCTGCCTGAAGTTTCTCACTTGGCATATGATTCTGATAACAGAGAACATTAATACACAGCTTCTACTGGGAGCATGTCAGTCTCCTAGATCATCCAATAGTATTTCCTAAAATAAGGACCACTCTATTATTTGTGTTTCCCAGGTTTTAATCACCTTCTATTCTGGCTTTTCTTTTCAGGCTTCCTTTTGGCATCACCTTTTAAAATTGCACCTCTCTGTGTTAACTTCATTCAACAGACGACTTCATTTGTAATTAGATAAGCATTTGTTTTAAAATGACAAGTGACGTTGTTTTCTGTTTGTACAAATTAGCCAAAACAAACCTTTTAAAAATTTGAAATAAATGTTTTAAAAAAAGAAAATCTTATTAGTGCTTTTTAAGTGTGTAATATTAAGATATATGGTTATTGTTGCAATTTTTACTTAAATATTATGTATATATGAATAAATATATATGGTTATGTATATTGTATATACATGAATATAGATGATGTATATATATGCATACATACACAACACACAATTAAATTTTATTCATCTATCATGAAGAATATTTTATTATTTGTAAGTAAACAAACTGACCTGGGAATAATCATGTTAAGTGAGGTATGTCAGGCTCAGAGAGACAGAGATCACATATTTTGTCTCATATGTGGACATTTGATTTATATTATAAACAGATGAAGGGCCTATATATATATATACATATATATATATATTATATTGACTAAAGTATGGTATACTCAAGGGAAGATTCCTTTAGTGTGACCCCTTTGAGCACCTTAGTTACAGTTTAACAAAATAAAAATGAGGTAGCTGAAACGTGTCTTGTCAGAGGAGTATAAGGTAAAAAGGAGGAGGGAGAGGAAGAGTGTGAAAATATCATTGTATTATTAATTACACATATGTATATATATATATATATATATATATATATATATATATATGAACATGGAACTAGATAATATAAAAGAAGGGTGAAAGAATGAGGAAAACAATGGAAGAGGTGACATGAATCATTAACTGATATACTGAATTGAAACATTTTGTATATCTACTTAAAGGTAGTAAAATTAGTTATTATTATATTATTTCATTTTATTTGATGTAAAATTTTATTAATACTTATACAAATGTTTATAAGATATGATAAATATATATGATATGCCTAAGAGACACACATATATAAGTGAATTAGGAGATAATTACTACATCAGAGAATGTATTTAAAAATAAATACATGGATCAAGACACTGTCTTACTGTTAGCTGATGTGAGGATGTTTTCTAAATACCATTTCCTAAGTATATAAATATGTTGGTTATTTTTTATACCTTTCCACATTTGATATTTTTCTTAATCAAATCAAATTTAATTACCCTTTATTATATTTTTTAATAATTGACAAAATAAGGGCATATAAAATTTATAATTTCATAAATTTCCCAGATTGTTTCAAGGATGTATATAGATAGATAAATAGAGATAGGTCCTTCTTAACACTACCATATGTACCCTTGATATTACTATGATCAAGACCATAAACAAATTTTTAATCCTTCAAAATTTTCTCACATTCTGTGGCTCCACTAACCTTCTTTTCCTTCCCTCTCTATCATCACACAAACACCAATCAACTGCAGATTAATTAGTATAATTTTCCTAGAAAAGGATACAAATGAAGATACACAGTATGTAATTTCTTGTCGGACATCTTTCACTCATTGTAATTTAAAAAATATTCTTACGTGTAAAAAGTAAAAGTCCACAAAGAGGGGAAGGGGAAAAACAAGTCGTTTAAATAGGGATACAGGTGGACCCATTGCAACAATGAGATGTACAAGTCGTTATGTTGAAAACGAACTTTACAACTTTGGTGGGGGGGGGGGGGAGAGGATTGGGTGGGGGGTGGGAGGAGGATGGGAAGGGATGGGAAGGGGAAACAAAGGAGGAGGCTACAATGCTTGGTAAGAAATGTACTCATTATCTTGCCCATGTAATTGTAACCCCTCTGTACAGTATTTTCACAATAAAAATAAATAAAAATTAAAAAAGTAAATGTCCATATATTTGAATTGCTAAATATGTTATTCAGATAATTTGTTAAACTATTTTCTATATTTTTCTTCTTCAACTATTGGTTTTATTCTTTAAATTCAAAATTCTTCTTCTCTCCTTCTCTCATGCTCCCTTTCTCTTTTCCTCATTCTCTATTTCTCCCCTTCCCTTCTCCAGGGTCTCACTACATTATCTAAAACCAGCCAGTAATTTTCTGATTCAGTCTTCCAACTGTTGGTATTATAGAAGCATATTACCATGCCCAAGCTAAGCTTACAATACTCAATGATAATTTCAGTATTAGACATTTTTGTGGATTTGATTTAAAGGTTTGGCTTCTTTTGCCCCTTCACTCAGGGTACTTTTTTGTCAATATAAACTGCATTTTAATAACACACTATGATTACATATTGTATATATTAATATGTATAAATGTATATACATACATTTGTTATATATTAAAATAAAATGTACATATATCTACATATATTTGCATCTACATGTTGTATTTTAAACTCTAATCACAACATCTCATTCTCTGAAACTTTGTTGAAGTTCTTGATGTCTATTTTGAATTTCCTTTGCTTCATAGAGGATGACCATTCTCCTGTCAGATTTTAAGGATTTTGTAGGTTTCCTTTTCTTGGATTGTTTTAAATCACTATCATTGATTAATTTTAGAAGAATTTCTGGGTAGTCAACCAAGAACTTTTAACAGTTTTTAAGGACTGTATTCATCTGGTTTGGAAGACCATCTCCAATGTAAGTATCTTGGGTTCTATTAGTGATTGTAAAAATTTGTCTAAGGACTCTTTAAATTTTTATTTTATTGTAAAGGTGGTGTACAGAGGGTTTACAGTTACATAAGTAAGGTAATTAGTACATTTTTTGATCAGTGTTACTCTTGTGGTAGGAATCCAGTTACATAGTCCACACCTCACTGAGATTCTTTGTCACTTGGTCCATCTGATGTTTAATAGTGACATTATTAGATGACCTGTAAAATAGACATATACAGATTCATATCTATCTATCCATCTATCTATCTATCTATCTATCTATCTATCTATCTATCTATGTAAATCTATCTATCTAGATAGATTTATTTATCTATCTAGATAGATAGATTTACATACACATTAATATTTTACAAATGATAATGGTATTTGCAAATTATTACTAAGTTATCATTGTTTTTTTATAATTATTTTCAAGGTAATATTTAGCCCAATGTAGTCAACTTTTCTTAATTATCTCTTTTTTATTGTGAAAATAGAATACAGAGGGGTTACAATTACATGAGCAAGGTAATGAGTACATTTATTATCAAGCATTGTTGCCTCCTCATTTGTTTCCCCTTCCCATCCCTTCCCATTTCCCCCCAACCCCACGCCAAAGTTGCAAATTCATTTCTCAACATAACATCTTGTACATCTCATTTTTTCCCTTCCCCTCCACAAATTATGCCAACATCAAATACAGTGAAAGCAGGGGTTATATCGTGGGGGAGGGACATACAAAGCAACAAAGATATCATCTTATATATGTTAGAAAAATAGCAAGAAAGAAAAAACATTTGAGTCCTTATCTTGGGGTTCATTTCGCCTAACATCAACTTATCTGATCTTTTCTGCTTGTCTCAGACATATACTAGTTATTGCAAATAAGGGAAACCATGGGACCTATGTTTCTTTGGGCCTAGCTTACTTCACTTAATAAGATGTACACTAATAATTCTTAGTTCTTCATTGAAAAGTTGAATAAATATGGACATATAATTGCTTTGCCTAATAATCCATTGCATTATTTTAGTTATTTTATTTTTGTACAGATTCTAGGACTTGAACTCAGGACCTGAGTGTTGCCCTTGAACATTTTTTTTACTAACGGCTAGCACTCTACCACTTGAGGCACAGCTACACTTTTGACTTTTTGGTAGTTTATTGCAAATAAAAGACCGATGGACTTTCTTGCCAGGTTGCCTTCGAATCATGATCCTTGGATCTCAGCTTCCTGGTTAGCTAGGATTATAGGTACGAGTCACCAGCACTTGGCCCATTGCATTAACTTAAAATAAACATCAGGAATTCCATCTTTTTGAATTACATGAAATCCTGAGCAGTACTTGCTTTCAGCGTCTCATTGGAGAGAACCACTAGGTACATCGAATTTGCTCCTCTTCACCTTCTGGTTTTTCATGTCGTCCTTATGATGAACATCAAATGAGACAAAAATGTGCTCTGAGGTGGTCATTGTTCCACTCCCTACCAGGAAGACATTGCCACTTACTGCACAGCCACTTCACCTCCCCTACAATGCTGACTCTGCAGGGAAATGATGGACTAGAAAAGACGATGTTAAATGTAGTAACTCAAGCTCAGAGAGCAAAAGGGTACTTTTTTATATGTGAATGTTAGGCTTAAAATATAAGCCTATGTGAAGACAGATAAAGGGCTGTATGTATGCATACACAATCAAGCTGACTGTGGTAGACACAGGAGTGATTGCCATGGTGTAAGTAACTCTTTTGGATGATTAAGTACCAGTTCAACAAAATGAATATCAGGGAGCTGAAACATGTCTTAACTGAGGGGGTGTGGTTTATGGACCAAAGGTTGAGGAATGCTGGTTGAATACCTTCATTGTAATGTTCATAGGTGGAAAGGGAACCTCATAACCTGAGGGGATGGGTGAGTATGGGATCAATGTGGGGGAAATGGAAAAGATAACCACCACCAAGACACTCCAAAGCCTTGATCTTCTCGAGTGAGAGAGGATTGTGTCATACAGTCCTGAAGACGGTGTTGATATTGTCTCTGTCAGTAGAGACTCTCGCATCTATCTCTGAAGGTAACACTATTTCAATATTGTAAGGCATAAAGTATTTTTGACCACTGCTCTCTGAGCCGATTATTATTAATAATAACAAAAACTGTCTGTGAAAGATTTGTAGATTTCTCTAAATCAAGGGGGAGCAATAAATGAATTCATGGGAAGTGGCTAGGATTAACCATTTTGATTTGGATTTGGATTTATTGTTCAACTTCCTTTTTTTCTAATAGTTTCTTTAAAAAACTATTGCAAAGGTGATGAACTGGAGGATTACAGTTATATAAGTAAGATAATGAGTTCATTTCTTTTTAAACACTGTTACCTCCTCCCTCATTTTCTCCTGCTTACCCCTTCCTATTTCCCTCCCTCACAAGTTGTAAAGTTCATTTCCAACATAGCCTCTAGCGAGTATCATTATTGCATTGGCTCTTCCTTTGTCCTGCTGTTTCTGTGATTCCCTTTCCCTTCCACAGATCAGATAAACTTACATACAAGATAAAGTGTACAGAAAACAAAAACAGAAAGAAAAAAATAACTGTACGCAGGACATAACAAGAACCCCTTGTTTCCCATTCTTGGAGTTGAGTTTGGTATGTTTCATAATATATGGTCCTAGGCTATTAGCAATTGAGCTACTGTTATCCCCTGCTAAGAATATCACAGACGTATTCTCGTTATCCCAAAGAAATACAGGTTTCATGCAATTTTCTTTATTTGTTAAAAGAGGAGTTAAACATTGCTCGTTTATTTCAATTCATCTCATGTCTTATTGAGTCAATGAAGGCCAATGCAAAAACTTTGAGTCCTATGGCAAGAGTCAGAACAGTGTAGTCAGGGTTGGTGTTTGGGGAGGGCTCTTCTGATGCATGCTGCAAAGCTCCTACAGCTGCCATTGCAGTCAGCCCTCTTTGTCCTGGGAGGGATAAGAGGTCTCACTGGACCTGTCTATTGTATGCTCTGCTTTACATAGACAGTAGTTTGTTAGGAAGCTATCTCTTAAAAAAAATAAACTATTATCTTTAAGTAGTTGCACAAAGGAATTGCCATTTAACAAAGCAGTTTACAGATACAATAGATCTTGATCAATGTCACCCCTTTCAACATTCCCATCCATCCCTTCCCTACTCAACCGCTTCCTTGTCTTCTTATTTTGGAGGGATATTCATTGGATTATTGCCTGAATTCTTCCCCTCCTCTTCTCTTTATTTGTCTACTCCTTTTTCCTTGACCCTGTCCCACCCCTTTCCTAGTGTTTAATTTTGTTGAACTTTGACTTTGTCTTTTTTTAGAAATGACACTATTTGAGTTCTCCTTGAATATATCATATTACCTGTAGAAACTTCCATAGTGTCTATACTCACACATAATTTTCTCTTATCAGCCTGCAGTTGTCTGTGTCCATTACTTCTGTCTTTTTGCCTGTATTATCTCAGAAATGTCTTTTCTTGGGTTCTACTGTATCAATCTCACACCATTACCTACTTACCATTCTGGAACTGGGATGCTCCCAAGACATAAATGTACTTGGAGTATTTTGCTCTTGATTTCTGTCTGGGAGAAGATAAATACACAGCATCTATGATCTCCTGCAATCTGGTCAGCATTTCTTCCTCCCTGCTGGTCTTCACAAACCATACTCCAGATGGTGAGAACAAGCTGCCTGTTTCTCAGATGTTCTTAGAGTCTCATGAAAAAGACTCCTGCCAGAGTATCTCCACACTATCCTTCATTTATTAGGGCTCATAAAAAAAGGTTGCATTCTACAGGAAATTTCCTCTCTTGCTCTAGGTCCCCTTAGTCCTTGTTTTGTGTGTGCTCAGTCATGCATCTACCCACACCATAGTTGCCTTTCACATTCTTATGGCCACTGCTGATCTGAAATAGGGTTGGGTTAGCAAAGGCAGACTTTCTACAAGACATGTTGAACTCACATCCTTCCTGGGCTACTCACTATCCATGTCATCTTAGGAAAAATATATTTTCAGTCCAAGTTTCACATCCCTCATCTGTACAACAAAGAAATAACGATTGGAAGCTTCAGAAGTGGGGTGGTAATAAAAGATCAAATGCCTGGAAAGTCTTCAAATGGAGAAAATCCTCCGAAGCACTATTTTTCTTTTGCTGAGCTCAAGAGCATTGTTGAGTGAGTTTTAGGTGAAAAGATACCAAATCTATATAGAACTAACATATGACAAGGCAGTCCATAAATGGCATAAAATGTATCAATTTATTTAATTACTTTTTAAAAGAGGATTATTTAGTATATGCTATTCATGTTTTCATTTGCATATGAAGAGGTGATACCTAGAGAGAGATGATTAAAAACACTCCAGGTCAGACAAAGAATATGTGGGTGAAGTGAAATTGGATTCTAAGCAATGTGATTCCAGAATTTTCACTCACTGTTAATCCCCAAACACAGCATGGTGTTTTCCAGTGTGCATTTTTTAAAGGATGAGTTTTAAAATGATGATCTATAGATACTTTTTCTATAGAT
The DNA here is from genome assembly GCF_019054845.1 of Dipodomys spectabilis. Lineage (NCBI taxonomy): Eukaryota > Metazoa > Chordata > Mammalia > Rodentia > Heteromyidae > Dipodomys > Dipodomys spectabilis. The sequence continues at coordinate 2,783,375 of NW_024870813.1, read as the reverse complement.
AATAAAGATCTAGATACATATTACATGAGGAGTCATAGGGATGCCCTAGTCTTGGTTTGTTAAACAAATAAATGGCCTGAGTTTGGTATAGTAGAAACCAAAAGATCTTTGGTGTTTTGCCATTTCAGAGACTTGGACATAGAACTATGGCTTGGACATACTATAGCTAAAATATGAGTTGTATAGTTCCAAGAGAAAAGCCATGAGTCCTGGGACAAGGAACAGAGAAGTAATGAGGAGGGAGCCAGGAGGCAGGATGGTGTAGGAAAGCCAGAGCTTGTCAAGAGGTAAATCGTCTTTCTCATTCTGCTTCTGTATGTATCTGCTGGTTCGTTCAGTTAATAGTAAATCCGCATTCATTCCACGATTATTATTCTCTCGCACATTCTAGGAACCATTACTTCTTTGTGAATTTCAACTTTCTCCTCTACAACATTGACATGGTCATTCTTACCTTGAAAGTTACTTGAGAAGAGTCCCTGAGACTCTTCTCAGAGGAACAGCTGGGAATCTCCTATGGAGAGTTTTGTCAAACCTTCATCAGAAGTCCTCACCCAGTGGAAGACTGTAACTTCAGTGGTTCAGATAGAGGTCAGAAAAGTTACTATGAAACTCAGGAGAAGAAAGAAGTAGCATTTTGAAGCTCATGTGTAGGGGAACATGATTTAGCTGAAGGTAAGTCAATTTGGTGTCTGGGCAGATATGCAAGTCAAGAAGCTAAGTGACTGAGGAACAAAGGATTATAATGAATCTCAGGAATGAGCAGCCATTCCTACTTGATGCACTAATCTCTTGCTAGTGTTTGAGGCTCAGCTGTGTGGCTGGCTGAATCCAAGGATAGGTTCTGTTAGAAAAGAATGTCATTTTCTTCATTCTCCCAAGAAATTTTCTTAAAGAATGCTCCCAGACTCCTGCTTCAGCATTGCTTCTTGCTATTGAAGTGACTTAAATTATGTGGGTAGAAGACAAGAGCCATTGATCTACATTTGTTTGTGGAGTTAGTCTAGCTAAAGTTCTGAATATAGGATGTATGCTCTCATTGTCTTCCCAAGACTAAATGAAGGAAGTGAATACCATAAGTGTGTCTTAATTGAAGGCTTCTAGTTACGTCAGTGTACTGTCTCCAAGTTTAGTCTAGGGTTTCTCCACCCTAGCACTGCTGATAACTGGATTGGAAGATTCTTTCTGGTCTTTTTGAAGTTGGAGTGAGGAAAGCAACTCTGTGCCCTTTCAGATGGTTAGCTGCATCCCTGGCTTCTACTCATTAAATTTCCATAGCACTGCATTCACGTTATAGTCAAATGTGTCTCCAGACATTGCCTAAAATCACCTGCTCACAAATCAGTTGATAACATCTCTATTCAGACATGGGGAGCTGGGAAACTACTTGGGGTCTGGTGACAAATTGTGTCTTCTGATTATCTAAACAAAGTTAATGTTTTGGCCTCCATCTTTGCACTTTTTTACAATTTACCACTTGTGCAGAACATAGAACAGGGTCCTTTCAGAGAGTTTAGGGAGTTGTATGTCTTCAGTGTTGTAAGTCTTAAGGTGAGTGCTAGATGAGTATTTAATCCATGAGAAAACTATTCATCCCCATGACAATATTTGGATGATAAAAGACAAGATCTAGGGTCTGTTATTGACTTTGTTCTTGTGGCTACCCTGTAAAGATATGTTTTGCTAGATCTTTGCATATCTGACTTTGAGTGATGCAGCCCCAACAGGGTGGGCAAAGGCAGATGCTGAAATCTTAACAAGCTGGTAGCTTCACCTCAGAAGCCAGCTGGCAAGTAGACTTGTGAGCTCTAGCCTCAGCAACTTTCTCTGGGAAGGCAGAGGGAAGGTGATTGTATGGCTGGAGAAGTTCTCAGCAAGGCTTCTGTGGGCAGATGCAAGCCAAGGCTAGGCCTGCAAAGTTCGGACTAGCTCTTCCAGAGGCTCCTTGTCAAGTATGGACTATGTTCCTGGCTGAGCATTACCCCTGGGCTCTGCGCCCCAGACAGACCCAATCCATACAGCAAAAAGACTTCACTTTCAGCTCTGCAGAGGCAGCAGCCTTTAGGCTAATTAATAAATCATCAACACATTTGTGGTGTGAAAAATGAAATATTTATGCTCGCCAGAGTAATATTTCTGTCTTGCAGCCCCATGCTCTGTTGATGCCTGATGGAGGATGAAGTAAATACCAGCTGGTGTAGAATGAGTGGAATATAATTATTCTCTACAAAGTTAAGTGAATATTAAAACACAAAAGTCACAGGCATTGGCAATTGTCCCTCTCTGACTCTAATGCTTGATAAATGGCATCCTGACCTGATGTTTGGTACCGCTGCAGACTGCAGTAGGGATCTTTGAAGGGCTTGGTTGTGAGAGATAGGGAAGCAGCCAGGACACAGAATGCTGAGAAAAGTGGATATTGACTTCTTTTCAGAGACATAGCAAGATTGTTCCAGATGCTGGAGAAAATGTAACATTGTGAAAAGAATATGACGTTGGCAGCCAACTCCTGTCCTGTCTCTGACATTTACATGCCAGGTGACCCTGACTAAGGTCAAGTTACCTCTCTGCATCTCAGTAGAGACCCTGGAAAATGGGGATACAGCTACATCATGTCACCAGAGAACTGTGTTTTTGAAGTTAATTGGCAACGTTTTTCATGATGCTATTAGAGTAGAGATGAACTAGGAGGAGAGTGATGGAGACATGGAATAAATTATCCTTACATGGAAATATGATGGCAAATGGGCTGGCAATGGAGGGGCCAAGGACCATGGAGGATTGGCACGTTGTGGCTTGCTATCACTGTGACTTGAGTGCCAAAGGAAACGGGTGGTGGCACATAACTGAGATGGGGAACTCCAGAATGAAAGCTGGGTCAGAGTGTTGAAAACTCTGTGTAGAAATTGGGAAGTTGTGGAGACCATAATGGAGCAAGTAGTCAGTGAGTTTTTCTCCAGCCTTGGAAAAGTTGGGCTATAGCCATATATTCTAATATTTGGAAGTATAATTATATTTATATGAATATTATGTATAGATATCTAATATAGATATATAAATGTATATAAAGAGGATTGGTGAAGAGAGGGAGGTGGGGTGGTGAATGGACTTCTGCCCTTTGGATTCAGAGGTTCTGCATCCACAGAGTGAACCAACTGGAAATCTAAAGAAAATCAGGAAAAGTAAACTCTGCAGGCAATGATTATGCTTTAAACAATACAATATAGTATCTGCTTATAGAACATTTACATTGTATTAGGTGTAATAAGTAACCTAGAGGTGAGTTAGTTTTGTTGAGAGGATGTTAGTGACTCCTAGAATGTTATAGGAGGGACCTTGGCATCTACAGATATTCATGTCCATAGCATCCTGGAGCTGATTCCTCAAGAATACCAAGGATGATGGGTAATGACCCTGTGTGTGTGTGTGTGTGTGTGTGTGTGTGTGTGTGTGTGTGTGTGTGTATGTGTGTGTAGGCTCATTTTGATTGAGAGTTGCATAGAATTAGCATAGAATTACAATTATTTTTCTATTCTTTCCCTTTTTATTTTTCAGTGTACCTTCAGTAGTTTTACGTTGCAGTGTGAAATAATTTTGGAACTATGGACATACACATAACATGTGTGCTTCAAGGTGGCAACTATTTTAGTCTTTGAAGCAGACAATAAATTACTGATCAGGGTTCTTGTTTTTCTTCCTTTCCTTCTTTCCCTTCCTTCCTTCCTTCCTTCCTTCCTTCCTTCCTTCCTTCCTTCCTTCCTTCCTTCCTTCCTTCCTTCTTTCCTTCCTTCCTTCCTTCCTTCCTTGCTTCCTCACTCCCTCCATCCCTCCCTCCTTCCCCCGTCTTTCTTTCTTTCTTTCTTTCTTTCTTTCTTTCTTTCTTTCTTTCTTTCTTTCTTTCTTTCTTCTTTCTTCCTTCCTTCCTTCCTTCCTTCCTTCCTTCCTTCCTTCCTTTCCTTCCTTCCTTCCTTCCTTCCTTCCTTCCTTCCTTCCTTCCTTCCTTCCTTCCCTTCCTTCCTTCCTTCCTTCCTTCCTCCCTCCCTCCCTCCCTCCCTCCCTCCTTCCCCCGTCTTTCTTTCTTTCTTTCTTTCTTTCTTTCTTTCTTTCTTTCTTTCTTTCTTTCTTTCTTTCTTTCTTTCTTTCTTTCTTTCTTTCTTTCTTCCTTCCTTCCTTCCTTCCTTCCTTTCCTTCCTTCCTTCCTTCCTTCCTTCCTTCCTCCCTCCCTCCCTCCCTCCCTCCCTCCCTCCCTCCCTCCCTCCTTCCCCCCTCTCTCTTTCTTTCTTTCTTTCTTTCTTTCTCCTCCCCCCATCTCTCTTTTTTGTTGTAGGGCTTGAACACATGATCTGGTCACTGTCCCTGAGCTTTTGTGCTCAAGATTAAAGCCCTACCACTTTGAGCCACAACTCCACTTCCAGTTTTCTGGTGGTTATTTAGAGATATGAGTCACATGGACTTTCCCATCCTGGCTGTCATTGAACCACTGATCCTCAGATCTCAGCCTCCTGAGTAGCTAGGATTACAGATGTGAGCCACCAGTGCTCATGTGATTATCTTTAAGTACTCGTACAAATGAATTGCCATTTACCAAATCAGTTTATTAATGCAATGTATCTTGATTGATGTCATAACTTTTAGCATTCTCCCCCATCCCTCCCTCTTCCCTCCCTCTTCTAAATTTTGTAGGCTATTCGTTGGATTCTTGGCTGCAGTCTCCCCTTCTTCTCTTCTTCATTTTCCACTCCTTTTGCTTTGACTCCACCCACCCACTTTCAAGTACTCACTTCTTGGTGTATTATTTTGCTGAACTTTGACTTTGCCTTTCTAAGGAATTTACTATTTGAGATCTCTGTTGAATCTACAGTATTTCAGTTAATTCATTTGTATAGGCTTGCAAACCACCCAAATGCATTTACTTATAAGTTTATATAAGATAAATATACCTTCTCAAGTAGAAGGTATACCTTCTACTTGAGAAGGTATATTTTTGTCTCTCTGGGCCTGACTTCACTCCACATGATTTTCCAGGTCTTTCCACTTCTTTATAAATGGTACAGTATCATTCTTTCTAACGGATGAGTAAAACTCCATTGTGTACAGAAGGTTGGGCTTAGAAAACATGGTGAACCTGCTGTACCAGGCTTGTTCAAATCATTAATTTCACAGTTTTGATACTTCTAGTAACAAACTTCCTAAGCTACTCAGGAGGCTGATATCTGAACGAAGTTCAGAGACAGCCTGGGCCTGCCCGAATGTGCATACACACACATGTATGTACACACACACATGCATGTGCACACACACACACACACACACACACACTCAAAGAAAAACAACTCATACACTTTCATTCTGCACCCAGTAAACCTCTGACATGGAAAATTTGAGGTATTTCTTTCCCACACTCATGCACACTTATGCTCCACTTGTTCTACTCAGTGCATATATGTTACCAGGGCTCTGTTTATTGCTCTGTGACAGTTTCCTTTCCATGTCTGTGAACATCTGATTCAAAGCACCTTCATTTAAAATGTTTAGATGTTTACTTGCCATTCTCCCTTACATGTTTGTAAGAGGCTCAGTTTTAATTGAGGATAATTATGATGCTGTCTCACAGGAGACATTTGCCAATATCTGAAAATATGTTTGATTGTCACCCCATGGGACCTGGGGATGCCAGGAAGGATAGATGTTGGTAATTTCCCACAATGCATCAGACAGCCAAACACAACAATCAGCTCACCTAAAATGTCAAGGTTCTGATTACAAGGCTAATATAAGGTAAAGCAATGCTGCTGGAACATTTCATAGTAATTATAGATGGCTTAACCACTAAAAGTTAATGTTAAGACTTTTTTTTGTTTTTGCAGACAATGCCGAGAGAACACCATTGGCCCTAGACATTTGAAATTATGAATGAGGATTTTTTTCTTATGCTCGTACTGAAACTTGAATCCAGAGTCTTGTGCTTTCCTGTGGCTTTATTGCTCAAGGTTGGCATTGTACCACTTGAGCCACACCTTCATCTACAGCTTTTTGTTGGTTAATTGGTGATCAGAGCTTCCTGAACTTTTCTGCCCAGTCTGACTTTAAACCACGTTCCGTAAATCTCAGCCTCTCGTGTAGCTAGGATTAGATGCATGAGCTACCAGCACCCAGCCATGAAGGTGTATTTTTGAAGAATACTATTTTATGCACAGAATTGCTTGCACAAAGAATATGCTCTCTAAGTATTTTGCTACTGCTGCCAAGTTGCCTTCTAGACGGAACTACCGTAATTTACACACCTGTCAAAAGTGCAATAGAAAATTGCCTATTTCCCTGAAACATCACCAACAACATATGTCATTAATCTTTTTAATATTTGTGAAGCAATGGAATTATTGTTGTTTAATTTGTATTCTCTAGTATGAATGAAGTTGTGTACCATTTTATCTGTTTATTGCCATTTTACTTCTTTTTATGTCAATTTGTCCTCCCATGTTTACTCAATTTCTCTCTGATTATTATCATTTTTTCATGGATTTATAGCAGCTCCTCTTATAAATTGGGCATTAATGCTTTTGCATTGACTATATGAGAAGGATTTTCTGTTTGCCTTATCCTGCTATGCTATCTAATTAGTTTAGGAAAGAGTGTATATTTGGAAATGGTGGAAATTCAAATAGATCTCATTCATCATCAGTTAAGCTTGGTTTATCTGAATGCCCTTTGTGGGTTATGTGGCTACTAACAGAAATATAATAAAAAAAACTTAGACCATCTTTATCCTCAAGTCTCTCAGTCGATGTGGGGATGACCAAGAACTTACACCTTGCCTTTGCTTTAATACTGGGTAGAAATCAAGAACTTAATAATAGTATTTGTTCTTTCTATACAATTGTGTCTATTAAAAATTAATACAAAACTAGCAATAGGAATATCACTCATAAATTGACCTGTTGAACTATAATCCTTCTGTACAACTACTTAAAGCTAATTTGAGGGAAAAAAAACAACTCTGTGTGTGTGTACGTGTGTGTGTGTGCCCTGGCATTGGGGTTTGGACTCAGGGCCTTAGTGCTGTCCTTTAGCTTTTTCACTTAATGATGACATTCTACCACTTGATTCCCCCCTCTACTTTAGGCTTTTTGGTGGTTACTTGGAGATTAGAATCTCCCAAAATTTCCTGCCTGGGCCAGCATTGTACTGGATCCTCATATCTCAGCATCCTAAGTAGCTAGGATTACAGGTGTGAGACACCATCACCAGAAATAGCCAGGATATATTGGCAGATCATGGCCCTAAATACCCCATGACCCCAGGATTATACAGACCCTCTCCATTGTCATTAACACTGGATCCCTCCAGCAATCCCAGACAGAGACAAGTGCCTTTAAAGGGACAGGGAAAGAGTCTGTAAAGCTGGCCAATAGGGAAATGTAGAGAAACATGCCATGTGCTGGTTCTGAGAGGAAGAGGAAATTTATACTACCTTTGCTAGAAAGATATGTTCTATGCAGGAAGATGAAGTAAAGGCCCAGAAAGTGGTCAGGAATGTGATGTTAGTAATGACCTTTCACCTGGAAAGAAAAGCTGTGATGGAAATAACATGCTATCTACTCCTCTGTTCTAAAAATACTCACTCCTCTAGGGCTGGGAAGGTGGCTCAGTGGCTGAATGGTTGCCTTGCATGTATGTGGCTCTTGGTTTGATTCCTCAGCACCACATAAGCAGAAAAAGCCAGAAGTGGCGCTGTGGCTCAAGTGGTAGAGCACTAGCCTTGAGCTGAAGAGCTGAGGGACAGCTCCCAGGCCCAGAGTTCAAGCCCCATGACTGACAAAGGAAAAAGAGAAAAATACTCCTCTAAACCCTTTAAAATGTTCTTGTCTTTACTTCCTCTGCCATCTTGGTTTCAAATGTTTCATTTAACAGTGTCTGTTTTCTTCACATCACCTCTGGTATTCTATTTGTCATATGTTATTTCTTCCTTCCACCTTTTGCCCTGATATTGATGCGGTAGCAGCCATCTTTACATCCAGTGCTCTCATATTTCTAACTATGGTTTCCTTGACTAGCTCTTATTTTCTTCCTTCAAGCTCACAGCTTAGTCATTTTTATTCCCACATTATCGAGTATTAATGCAAAAACCCTTGTGTCTTTGCTTTGCTCACATTTTGCTATTATTCTTTCAAGTAAATGTCCATTTCCCCCTAAACCCCTTAAGAGACCTTTTCTATTCATTTACCATTAATTCTAGGTAAACCCTTTCTCTGTTCCTCCTCTCAATATAAAATATCAATATCCTCTAAGTACCGCCCTGAGCTGTTTTCTGATTCTCTATGTCTTATAAATGCATGATTTCAGTAGTTAACTATAAAATAAGAGTTCCAAAATATGTATCTTCTTACCTAAGCTTCACAAGCATGCACCTGTGTTTATAATGCCTTGTGCATATTTATAAATAGTTGTCACACCGCCATTTCAAACTCAGCATGACCAAATCCTATTTTTTGTTCTATATTTGTCTCAGTTAATATCATTAGCATCTGTTCAATTAAAATTTTGGCATAATCTACAATGCAGCTTTACTTGTTTTAGAAATTATAGGTTTTTATCATTATTTGATTAAAATCTTCTTCTATTACCCAAAAATATAAAAACAAATCTAAAAATTCCCAACATGTAAGCATACCTTTTTGTGTACTTGGCTAAGCTGTATATTTGTTTAAAGATTATCCTGGGTATTTCTGTGAAGATATATATTTTATGAGATTCACATTTAAATAGGTAGACTTTGAGCAAAGCAAATTAAGTGGGCCTCTTCCAATAAATTGAAGGTCTTAATAGATCAAGCATCCATCTCCACTGAGCAGAAGCTATTTGGTCAGCTGACTGATTTTGTACTTGGCCTGAAAATGTCCCTTGGGTGTCCAGCCTGCTGGCATATCCTGCATATTTTGGGTTTTCCTAACTTCTACAACATGTGATCAATTTCCTTAAAGTCTCTGTCACTCCATCTTCATCTATACTTACAGATAAATGTGTACATCAATGTATTTGTATATGTATTCTGCCTTCACATCTTCTATATTTATAAAAATGTACATACATACTTATACATGTCTCCTCCTAGCTCTATTTCTCTGGAGAATCATGACCAATACGAAACCTGACCCAGTATCTTTAAATGATACCATTCACCTGTGTATGTATTAAACAGAAAAGGAAAACAAAACCAAACAGATAAAAAAAAAAGTGGTCAATCATTCAAACAAGAACAAGGAATGTACCTCAGAACTTCCACTCACCTAAAGATATGGCCCAACCCTGCAAACTCATCTAGATCTGTATGCATGGAACTCCTTTGGTGCCTCCTTGCTGTATTGCAGTCTGGAATACTCTTCCATTTTTCTTTGCTTGAGTTCGTTCAGCTTCTCCATGCAGGTTTAGTTGTCAATTTCCCTGTGCTCCCATTACACTTTGTCCCTATCTTTGTTTTGTTAGTTTACACATTGATGGGCAATTATTTGCCTATAAGCCTCAAAAGATTTAAACCCTTTGAAGACTGGAGCTCACAGCCCTAGCACTCAATGGATCCTAAATCAATCTCTGCCACATGGAATAACTTTAACATATAGCAAACATCTTACTGTTAAATTCTTCCTAGAAATAGAGGTACAATTAATTCCTCAAGCAGAAAATTTCCCCCAGCCCCTATGAGCCCCTAGCACTCAAGCCTCATCCATCTTTCTATGCTGCAGCATTGTTCTAACAGCAAGCAGGAAGCCCAGAAGACAAGGAGAGCTGACTCCTGAAAATACCAAAGTCATGAGGCCTGCTGATCTCTCCCCAGATTAGTGAACACCAGAGCACAAGCAGGAGGTATCTTTGAAGGAAGCTGTGGTTTCTTGCTTTATGGAGAATAACAGGTGCAGAGACTATGAGGCTAGGACAATCCTTAACCTTACAGAAGATTTTATTCTTACATCTTGCAGACATGGTCAAGTCTTTTAATCATAGACTATGGTCTTATTGAAGGCCAGGAAAATGTTCTGCCCCTTTTATATGTCCTATGTCTTCCCAATGTAAACACAAATACAGAGATAAATAAGGGTCTATTTTTATCATCATTTAAACAACTAACTTTAATTTTTTTGAAAATATAAAAAAATAATGGCATAGATCTCTAGGGGATTAGAGTCTAGATCCTCTTAAAGCAAGCATCTCAGACCAGCTTAATAGTTGTCCATGACAGAAAAGAATCTGGAAATGTTGAAAGAGAAGGGAGATGGTAGGTATCATCCATAGGTTCAAGCCAACTGTAGCGCCGGCCACTGATCATCATTCATCTCTTCTTCAAAGTTTTCCAAGATTGAGTTCATAGCTGGACAAAATCTTAGAGGAGAGTCTGAAAGTTAATGGACCGGTGCCCTCACTTCTTACTCCTTAGGAAAGGTTCAAAGCTACCATTTTCTCAGAAAACACATACACACATGTGTGTACAACAGAAGTCCTCCCCTGTAGGAGAAAAGTTGAATAGAATGGGGACATGAGATTGCAGCTTCCTCCCTTTATTGCCATGCTGGCAAGTTCTCCTCTTTGGTCATTGCCACCCAGCTTCTTCCTTCCTTCCTTCCTTCCTTCCTTCCTTCTTCCTTCCTTCCTTTTAATTTTTTAAATAAGTTTTTTATTGTGAAAATACTGCACAGAGGGGTTACAATCAAGGTAATGAGTACATTTCTTATCAAGCATTGTTGCCATCTCCTTTGTTTTTCCCCTACCATCCCAACTTTAATTTTTTACACAAAGATGTTTTAACTTCCATATATGAGAGTAAACATGGAAGGTCTATTTGTGTGTGTGTGTGTGTGTGTGTGTGAGTGCTGTCCTTTAGCTTTTTTGTTCAAAGCTTGTGACTTATCACTTGAGACATACTTCAACTTCTGACTTCTTGCTGGTTAACTGCCCAGGTAGGTTCCAATAGTGATCCTCAGATCTCAGCCTCATGAGTAATGGGAATTACAGATGTGAACCACCAGTGCCCAGATTAATCTTTTAGTAGTGGACAAAACATACTGCCTTAAGTTAAATGGTATAAAAAGTAGTATCTGAGCTTGGGATGCTACTTTATTTGAAATAAAATAAAACAGATGTGGTGAATTTTATGGAAACTAGGAAGGACGTGATCCTTCCTAAAACCTGTGTCCTTAATATTTTAAGTTGTTGCTTCAGCAGGCACTTCAGTTTAGATAGAGCATGAGAGATTTTATATGAGAGATACGAATCTGAATTCAAGTTTAGTACTTACAGTACGAGATCAGGGAATTATTTCATCGCTCTAGTTTCAAATTCCTCATTTGTAAGTCTCTTCTTCACAACACTGCTATAGAAACAAAAGATATAAAATATGCCCAAGTGCCTATCTCCAGAAATCCCTCAATAAAATGGTTGTTGAATCCAAATCTTCTGCACCCTCTTTATTATAGGCAATCACAGCTCTCTCTTTTTTTCTCACTCTCTGTGCTGTAAACCTTGCCAAAACACTCAGGCTATATTAACCTTGCAGTAATAAAGAAAAACAGCAAGCTAATTTGGGAAGCTTCCAGTTGCAAAAATGTCCATTAAAATCTGAAAATGGTATAAAAACTCTATGACCACAATAGCCTCTTTCTGTTTTGCTTGGGAACCAGAGGTGAACATCATATTTCTAATTCTCAGCTTTCGCTGTTTGCTTCCAGAAGAGACAATTTAAGTACTGGTTATTAGAGCCTGTCAATAAATTTCAGAACTAAAGCAAATCTCGTTCAACTGACTGACAGCTACAAATTAATATTGCATTCTTTAAACAACTAACCAGTCTAATGTTCACACAGCTGACAAACCTCTTAGGGCTCAGTACAGTATGGTTCACCTGTCATCCTCTAGTGCAAATTATTTTGCCTTTCACTCAGCTTCATAATGGGAAAACAGTGCAGTTTGAAGTCATATATACCTTGACAGTTGGGCCATATGATTTAGAAGGAAGCAATTGAGAAGCAGCCTCAACAGGAAGCTGCAAAGAACTACATAGGTCTTCTTTAGAAGTCTTTCTGACAGGAATAGCCTCTCGTTTACAAGGTACCAACTTGGTTCTATTTGTGATTTCTTATCACAGTTGTTTTTGATAACATTTGACCAAACACTGTGCCAAGTGTTGGGGACGAAAAGAAAAATGCCACCCAATTCCTTCCTACAAAGATATCATATACCAAAATGAGGAAAAACACAAGTGAGTACGGCTTGCTTCAACTTATCTATAACAGACAGTGAAGACATACAGGAAAAGAGGTTATTTTATAAGCAGAGGGTAGAATATGGGAAAGCGTTCCCAAAGCAGTCATTTATTGATTGATACTTGTTTTCTTCTCTTTCTTTTTCTTTAGTGCCAGTACTGGGACTTGAGTTCAGGGTCTGGGCATTGTCCCTTTGTTTTAATCACTCAAGGCTGGCATTCTATCATCTGAGCCACAGCTTTGCTTCAGGCTTTTTAGTGGTTAATTGGTAGATAAAGGTCTCACAGACTCTCCTGTCAGGGCTGGCTTGGAATTGAGATACTCAAATCGCAGACTCCTAAGTAGCTAGGACTACATGTGTAAGTCAGCAGCACCCAACAATGTTTTTTTTTTTTAGGGAAATATAACATCTGATAATAATGTACAATAATGTTCTCAAATATTCACTGCCTGATAAAATGTACTGTTGTATATGTGTATACCTCTGAGATTACTATTCAGGCAAAAATACTAGATGGGGTATTTTCCTTTCCCAAGGAAGCTCCTTAGTGCCCTTACCAATCGATCTTTCTCACTGCCAAGGGATAATCACTGGATTATTAATGTAAGTTCATTTATATGAGTTTGAACTTCACATAACTGGAATCATGTGATGTGTTCTTGTTTATAACCAGCTTCTTTAGGTAGCCCTGTGTCTGTGACCACCACCACACACAGTGTGTACCTGTGGCTCTTCTTGGTGCTGTGAAGTACTGGGCTTTTGAAGGATGAGCACAAGATGCTCTCAGGTAGACAGCTGGGAAGATGCACAGCATACATATAAGCACTAAATATTTGGCAGGGAAAAGTTATAGTAACAGCATATCAATTTGGAGGTTAACACCAGATATTAGGATGAGAAGAAAAAACTGGGAGCTAAACTGTGAAGAATGTAGGATTTAGTACCAGGTAGGTATGCTTCAGAGATAATCCACCAATATTATCACCAAAGTGCTTAAATATGAGGCATGATATAACAAGATGTAAGTGTTAGACCCATTATTCTAGGGTAAGTATGGCAAGTTCTTGGGAGCAATGAGACATCAAGAATCAGAGAACAAGGGAAGAGGCCATGATAGTAACCCAGGTGGCTTGAGTTGGGATTGAGTGAAGGAGAGGAGGGATAATCAGGGGAAGCTGAGGAGGAGAGGGAAGATTTAAAATCTGCAACTGAAATTTTGGCTTAAAAACAGAGTTGTAGAATGGAAGATGGAAGCGGTTGGAGTAATTAACAAACAGGCTACTGGGTCTACTTCAAACTGAGACATAAGGGTAAGTGACAACAACCAGGCCCTGACGATACTCCCATGAAGACTGTGCACATCTATCTGACCCCTCCTTACCTTAGCAGCAGAGCCCTTCAGAGGAGCTAGCGCAAAACACGCTGAGGAATTATGCATATTTAATTTACATCTAGGTCTGAATTCCCCATGGCTGCCTTGCTGTCATTTTGCCATTTCAAAGAATAGCATACCAGGGCTTTTTATTCTAGCCCTGTGGTGGTGCCCTTTTTGAGAGAATAAATCCCAAGTAGTGTTGCCAAGAGCCAGTGACATTTGCCCATGTTTGAAAAGGCCTCATTTTGAAGAATGATTATTGATTCTTTTTCACATTTCAGATCCCTCCTTTGATGCTGCCTTTTACTGGCTCTGGTGCGCGACCCTCAGCTGTGTTCCTGGCTCCTTGACACAGCAGTTCACCCGCAAAGAACTCAGTGTTCTTCCAAGTGGCACTCACCCGGAACCTGTCCACAGGAAAAGTCACTGTTTCTCTGAATATTTAATCACATGGAGGAGGTTCTCCAAGCCTCGCCTGGCTTGTTGAAAACGTGCCTATGAGTGCAAGTGATGGTAGAGTGTGTGGAGAGAGAAATGAGAGGCCTTGGTGCACGTCATTAAAATGAATAGCAGCAATTATGAAATGGTGTCTTCTCCACTCACAGATTGTGGGCTTAAAGTGTCTGGAGGGAAGTAACCTTGGAAGAAGAGGGTAGATGAAAGGCACAGTTGGAGCAGGAGAAAATAGTCAATCATAGATTGTTATTCGACACAACTTACTCTTAGGGAATAAATACTGAGAAGAGTTTTTTTTTTTTTTTTTTTTTGGTCGGTCGTGGGGCTTGAACTCTGGGCCTGGGGGCTGTCCCTTAGCTCTTCAGCTCAAGGCGAGCGCTCTACCACTTGAGCTACAGCGCCACTTCCAGTTTTCTGGTGGTTTATTGGAGATAGGAGTCTCACGGTCTCTCCTGCCCGGGCTGGCTTTGAACCGCGATCCTCAGATCTCAGCCTCCTGAGTAGCTAGGATTACAGGCGTGAGCCACCAGCGCCCGGCCTGAGAAGAGTTTTGAGGGGTATATATGATATTTTGGCAACAGAGGAAGCCATTGGTTTCTGATTCTAGAATCCACGTCATATAGCTAAGTATATACTTCATCCTATCTCTTAGAAGTCTTGGTATCAACTGTGTTTGAAGTGAAACTTAGTGTTCTAAGACAGGGATAGTTCTGTGAGCCTAGGGAAACAGGGCAAGGGAAGAATGAGGTTCCATGTTGTGTTGACGACTCTGCGTAGATGCAAGGGTGATACTAAAACACCCTTCTGATGTTGGCATGAAAGTCATCAGAGTGCTTGCCAGTGATTTTCTATGACTACGAAAGAAGTTCTTCCCAATACGAATTTAAATTTCCCATGGAAGGATAGGGTCAACTCCCTAATTAAACCAGAAAGCGCATAATATATAGTGTACAAACAAATTATTCCTGTAAATTGTGGGTGAGGGCAGTCACAATGTCAATGTATATATGTGCAAATGGAAATAGGAAAAGCAAGGGCATGGGTGGGTCACGGGGTGATGGGGAGAAGGATGGAAGGGGTGACATGGATCCAGCTGCATTGCACTCATAAGCTGACATGGTGAATTCAAACACCTTTGCACAGCTTGAAAATAATTAAAACGTCGCCAGATTTATTGCAAAAAATAGCATTACATCCTACACAAAATAAATGTAGTTGAGAGCTTTCTATTCGGTTCTCAAAGTCTAGCCATGTGAATTAAGTATTTAGCAGCATGCATGGAACAAGCCATCGGATTTGAAAGAGTAGGCTGTTGTGCAGTGGAAAAGAAGCCAGAATCATACAACTAGTGGTTCAAAATCTTACCATACCACACTTCTCCATGTCCCTTCCAAGAGAAGGAAGTCAAAAAACGAATATATTAGGCAGACAACTAGCAAGTGAGGATGTCAAAAATGAGGTAATATGTCAAATTAACCATCAGTACTATTTCAGAAGCAGTCATCAGAGTTTCAATGTGTGTCAAGGTTAAAGGCACCAAAGAAATCGTTTAGGCAAGTAGGAGAAGCAGCCTGGTCATAACTTCTGCAGGACAATGGTCCCGGGCTATGGGGTCTTCCTCATTCAGGGACAATTTTTGATGACTTTAAGATCTCAAGAACCATTTAAAAGTCTATGATGCCCTTTCCTTTGCAAAGAATATATTAGTTTGGGTTATGTTGACGTCCATAATACAATACTCAATTGCAGTATCTCAACAGAGTTGTGGTTTTTGTGTCTGACACAGCACATGTGCTGTTCAACAAGAAACTTTTCTTCAGAAATGACCATGGAAACAGGCTCCTTTTACCTTGTAGTTTCACTTTCTCTATCTCTGCTGAGTCTTTGGCCACTAGATAACATGTAAGAAAATACATAAAGGAAATGTATCTCTTCTCAACTGCCTCTTACCAAAACAACAAGCAACACTCCTGATCCTTTATCTTTGGCAGGGCCTGGTGGCCTCATCTAGATTCAAGGGATTGGAGAACAGACAATTCTAATTGGTGGCTTGTCATTCACTTTTCAGTATGTCAATCTAATAGTAAAGCTAACTTGTTTTTTATTCCTGTGCTACTGTACAAATGGTTGTCTAGCTCAGAAATTCATACTGAAACCTAATCCACAATATGGTATTACTTGGAGATGATTAGGTAATGAGGAGTCTACACTTTATAAATGAGATTTTGTGTGTGTGTGTGTGTGTGTGTGTGCGCGCGCGTGTGTGTGTGTGTGTATGTGTGTGTACGCGTGCACGCACGCGCGCGCACGCGCTAATCCTGGGGCTTAAACTTGTGGCTTCTTACTTGACTTTTTCACTCAAAACTGCTACCACTTGAGCTATACCTCCACTTCTGGATATTTGCTGCTAAAAAGGAGATAAAAGTCTGCCCAGGCTGGCTTTGAACCAACATTTTCAGATCTCAACCTCATGAGAAGTTAGGGTTACAGGTATGACCCACCAGCACCCATCTTAATATCCTTTTATAACAGTCCTGAAGGAGCTGATTTGCCTCTTCTTTCATCAATACTACCCATCCCTTGATCTTGAACTTCCTGGTCTGCAGAATGGTCACAAGCAGGTTCATCTTGTTCACAAGCCACCTCATTCATGGTATTTTGGCTACATTAGCCTAAAGGACTTGTTAAGTTTCTAAATCTTGAGGCTAGCCTAAATTTGAAACACTTCATATGTGCATACTGTGTTTCTGATCCAGAATGGTACAGACTTTCTTCCTAGACATCTTGGGTTTGAGAAAACCCCATCTCAATTTAGTAGTTTCTTCTTTTCTTGATTTTCCTGCTTTAAAATATAATACAAAACTAATTTACTTTTTTACAATAGCTGACTCTAGTGGCATTGATTTTTAGCATGCCTTTTTTTCCTACAAAGTTCTCTAGAAAGGGCATTCTAAAGGAGAATTCAGCACTCTTTTTGGTTCAATATAATTTTCAGCAATGTGTAAGCAGAAATGAAAGGTTGTTAAGCATATTTTTTTCAAAATGATTTTGTTTTGCAAATGTAAAACAGAAACCACACCGGAGAACATGATGTTGGAAAGGCTAGATCTATGGAGTAAGATATGTGTACAGCCATGATCTGCACTAATTCCTGGCTGTGTTAACACCTAGGTAATTTCTGTGTAGAAGGAAAGATATTTATATGTCTAGATGAGAGTATTACTGGAATGTTCTCTTTCCTAAGGCTTACTAGTGACTAGATGTTCCTAAGGTGAAGAATGTACTGCCCCATCCATTATTATCAACAGTGCATTTGGGAACCAAGGTTAGGTGCTCCCAGGAGTTCTGCTCAAAGAATTTGTGGTGCTGCATCTTGAGTGGCATCTCACTTCCCAGCTAAGCTTAAATAGGCAGCAAGAATCTGTCTATATCAGGATTAGCTACTGATCAGTATTGAGAAAAAATTAGATGTGCCATCAATGTTAGCTCTCCCAGGACATCAGTTGTGTGGGTTTCAATGGCATACATTTTGGCCATATTTAGATTTATATTCTGTGTCAACCTGCATAGTTACCAGCCTTGACCCTAGCACTTTTTCCACTGAGTGATTTCTAGGTGCTTGGCATCGTACTGGGTGTTTATGAACACACCGCTTATTTACATCTTACAATAACTTTATGTTACAGTAAATGTTGGAGCTTAGAGATGCTTTCTTGGACAGGGTCACAGAACAATCCATTGGAAAAGTTATGTTTGACACCAAGTTTTTCTGATCATCAGACTCAAGGTGAAATGTCACTGGGATCTCAGCCACTCACAAATATTTATCAAAGAAGTCCTGGGTTAGCTGTTGACAATATTGCAGAAAGACTAAAAGGAGTCTTTCTCAGTCGAAAAGTAAATGTTAGGAGGATGACTGAAACTAATTGGAATTGCATAAATAACCATTGAAGTGCATGAATGACAAGGGCAAAGAGGAAAATGCAAGACACAATAGAGGACATCAGAGATGTCCCTGAGATGGGGACATTGCAGCTGGGGCCTGGGAAAGGCAGGCATTGGCTTCAGAAGAGCCTGCCAGACAGAGGAAGCAGTGTGCAGGTCCAGAAAGGAGACTGGCTTGGAGAGATCCAGTTACAGCAAAGGCCAATGTTGCTGGATGACGGGCAGTCAGGCAAAGAGGCCAGACAGCAGCTGATGAGGCAGAGCCACACAGATGGTGGAGAAGAGCAGCAACCCGCTCTCTGGCTAAGCCTTTCATCAGAAATTATAGAAAGTTAAACACTGCTGAGGGCTGTGGGCTCTTTTATTACTATTACCACTAGTATTATTATTATTAACTTTAAACACAATTATTGGCAGTCCATCAACTCTGTCACAAGGCATTTTCCATAGGACTAAATCTGTTTTATCCTTTTTGAGAGATGACTAGAGAGAATGCAGTGTTCAAAATGTGGAAACAAAACAAACAAAGACAGAATAATGAGTTAGGAATTGCAATATTAGGGAATATAAAATATACTGGCTCCATGAACCAAGCCATTTTGGATGCTCAATGGCACATCAGAATGTGATTAAACACTTCTAAAACTAAATCAGAACTCAAGTTCATCTCTCTTTGTGGTTTCCAGTTTAGTACCATATCTCACTAACTAGTGCCTATTGACCGCTCTTCTAGTTGTTCCCAATGTCTACCCAAAACACAACTGATGGCATTAGATAATGAGACAAATGAAAATTGCTCACAATTAGAAGCACCAGCCATAGCCTGGTGGCTCATGCCTAGAAGCCTAGCTACTCGGGAGGCTGGGATGTGAGGAATGCATTCTGAAGCCAGTAAAGGCAGAAAAGTCTGTGAGATTTTTTTTCCCTCCAATTAACCACAAAATGACAGAATTAGAAATGTGACTCAAGGGTTAAAGCACCAGCCTTGGGCAAAAAAGCCAAGTGAGAGCACAAGGCCTGGAGTTCAAATCCAAATCTGAAAACCCTCTAGAAAGTAAAAGTTGCCTATTGAATGTCTACTTACTGTGGGAAACACTCCCAATGCTAATCCTTCCAGCAATTCTACAAGGAAAGACTTTTAAAGCTTCAATTACAGTTAATGTTTTCCATAATTTGTGAAGTAGTCTGAACAAGATCACAAAGCCAGTCAACTGTGGAATGAGGCTGAGTCTGTGCCTTTGATGACATCATCACATAGATCCTCTCCCTCTTCTGTCCCTCTCCCATTCCCTCTCCCCCATCTCCCTCCTCCTCCCTCCCCTCCCTCTCCTTCTCCCTCTCCAAACCCCTCCCTCACTCTCTCCCTTTACCCTCCTCTCCCCTCCTATCCTCCTTTTTCTTTATCCTTTCCCCCTTCTCTTCCCCTTTCCCTTCCATGTGTCTTCCTTCCTAGTACTTCTAGAAGGAGTTAGCCTCTTTCTGCAGCGCTGTAGCCTACAGAAATGTAAACTGAGGCAGAATCATCTTCTTCTGTATATAACTTTTCCCTTGTGCTGAGCTGTGCTACTGGGGAAATGCCATCTCTTCTTGTAGATCCTCATCAGCCTTCCTGAAGCAGAAAGGAACCAAATGGGTGAGGCCCAGTCCTAATCCCTCTCTCCTACTAGGTACGCCAAACTGCAGGATGGAAGACACTATTTCAGGTGTTGAGAGGAAGCTCAAATCAGCAGAAAGAATGTGACAAAATTCATTGATAGACATCTTATTTAGTGGGTGGTGGTGGTGGTGGCGGTAATGTCTGTGTATGTGTGTGTGTGTGTGTGTGTGTGTGTGTGTGTGTGTGTGTGTGTGTGTGTGTGTTTGGTGGGTATGAAATCCTGCAGGACAGCTGGGTTCAGGAGGAGAAAGGCATATCTAACCCTAAATATCACTTGCTCTGTACCTTGCACGTGAGATGCAGGAATAGTTGTGCAGGCTCCTCACCTGGACAATGTGGTATCTTACCAGCAAGTCAGGTGAGTGCATGAACAACTGCAATATAATGTTATCTCCATGATAACAGGGGCATTTTGATATGCAGACTTAACAGCAAAAGAGAAAAAGTATTAACTCCCTATGAAGAATGCTAGACAATATCCAAAGCAGAAAGTGTTAAACAGCGTTTGGGCAGTCAGCCTGCTGGATGACTCAGAACTGGTTACAGGAGACAACGTTTTTTACAAATATAAAGGAATACCACTTGTTCAGAGCATTGAGCAGACACAGCATTCTTAATATAAATTGACCTGTTAGTGCAGAATCTGTAAGAAATTCCTTATAGTCACCAAATGTGTTCTTTAGATAAGAAAAAACATGATTTATTAAGATTATGTAGAATTCCTGAATCACCAAATACCTCAGGATGCTCCTTTCTCCTGTATCAGCCTATGGGCTATTCCCTGACCTTGATAAAGCAATGAAAAATGAAAGATTGTAGAGTCAGCCTGTTTGCCTTCCTTCCTTCTCTCCTTCCTTCTTTTCTTCCTTCTTTCCTTCTGTTCTCTTTTTCTTTCTCTCCCTCCCACTCTCCCTCCCTTCATCCCTCCTCTCCTCCTTTCCTTCCTTCCTTACTTCCTTCCATTCTTCCTTTTTGGCATTCTCTCTTTTAAAATTTTTGTTGTACATTTACAACAACAACAAGGAACAAAAGGGGTAACAATGATTAACAAGTAAGGTACTCATTGCCTTACTCATGTAACTGTAACCCCTCTGTACAACATATTAACAATAAAATTTTAAAAAAATCCTTGAAAAAATTTTGTTGTAAAGATGATGTACAGAGGGTTTATAGTTACATAAGGAAGGTAAGAGTACATTTCTTTTTGAACAGTGTTAACACCTCCCTCATTTTTTCCCATTTTCCCCTCCCTCCCTCCCCCCAAGTTGTAATGTTCCTTTCTTCTTTCCTTCTTTCCTTCTTTCTTTCTTTCTTTCCTTCTTTCTTTCTTCCTTCTTCCTTCCTTCCTTCCTTCCTTCCTTCCTTCCTTCCTTCCTTCCTTCCTTCCTTCCTCTTTCCTTCCTTTTTCTTCCTTCCTCTTTCTTTCTTTCTTTACTTCTTTCCTTCTTTCCTTCTTTCTTTCTTTGCCTATATTAGGGCTTGAACTCAGGGCCTGACTGGGCACTATTCCTTAGCTTTTCCACTCAAGGCTCTTAATCTACCACTTGAACAACACCTCCAGTTCTGATTTTTTGCTAGTTAATTGGAGATAAGAGTTTCATAGCCTTTCTTTTGCAAACTGGCATTGAACCACCATCCTCAAAGCTCAGTCTCCTGAGTGGCTTATGGGTGTGAACTCTTCTTTCTTGTGCCTATAAATAGTTTATGTTATTAACAGCAACAAAAATCACACAGATATTTCTTGAAATGGAATGTAACAGGAGAGGAGATTAAAGTTTCCCCGGAAAGTTGTCTCTTCCTCTTACAAATTCCTATAGGGCTTATTGTCTAGCCCCTTGCTTCACAGCCTTCACTGCCTATTAAAATCACCTGGGGACCTTCTAAAATAAATTGCTATCTGCAATCTCTCCCTCTCTCTCCCTCCCTCTCTCTGTCTCTCTTTGTCTCTGTCTCTATGTCTCTGTCTGTCTCTGTCTCTATGTCTCTGTCTGTCTCTCTCTCTGTCTCTCTGTCTCTGTCTCTGTCTCTCTCTGTCTCTGTCTCTCTCTGTCTCTCTGTCTCTCTGTCTCTCTCTCTGTCTCTCTCTCTCTGTCTCTCTCTCTCCAGATCTGTTGAAACAGAGTGGGAATTTAAGCTAAACCCAAGTTCTGTCTTCCACTGAAAGTTCTTGGTCTTAGCAGAAACCACCTTTTAGATTCTCCCCCCTCCTCTCTCTCTCTCTCTCTCTCTCTCTCTCTCTCTCTCTCTCTCTCTCTCTCTCTCTCTCTCTTTCTCCATTTTCCTAGCCCTCCCTGCCCCTTCCTCATACTAGGCATTGAAGCCAGATCCTCATACAAGTATATTACGCTTTGGGATTCCAACCCAATTAGGCTATTTTCTAATCAATGAAAAATAAACTATTACCTCTCTTCTATTTTATTTCCAAAATTTATTTATCATATAACATTCAAATATGATGCAAAGATCCTCACATAGACTATTACCCACCATTTCTGTCTTTGCCAAATTGAAAGACAAGAATTGATGTAGCATTGTATTTTTAGTATGCACCTTTGTAATTATTAGTATGAAAGAACATAAATATGAATATTTCTAGATATTTTTTAAATTATCAGTTTCTCCTTTGTCTATTTTCGGTTGGTTGATCTACCTTTTATGTTATGTGGTAGTAAGGAGTGCATTATTGAATATAAACCTGATTACTTCCTGTTCTATATGGGTTGTAAGTCATTTTTTCAAGGTTGTAATTATTTTTCTGACCCTGGTCAGAGACTTTTAAATTTAAGTGAATAAACAGGAAGAGATGACAGAGGAGTAGAAATGTTGCTTCTTTTATGTCTAAAGACATTCTGGATTCAAATCCTAAACTTTCAGAATTGATCTTTGGAAAGTTCCCTAAGTCTTCCCGAACCTCTATTTCTCTTAGATAAACAAAGTTGATATTAGATGACAATATAGTTTTGAGAGAATTAACTGAGATAATAAAGTTGAAAGCACTGTACTCATACCATATCATCATTCAAATGTAAGTGGCCCCTTGTGATTCTATGCTATTAAGCAGAACATGGTGTTTTAGTAGCCTGAAATGGACTTAACTATTATCTTTTGTCCTAGCCAACTTAATTCTAAGTTACAACATTGATAGTCATAAGCACTAAAGGCTCTGGTCATTGTTTTTTCAATGGTTTTGGTCTTTTTTTTTTTTGGCAGATAGCATTGATGAAATGTGAATGGCCTGCTTAGCTTTCCTCTTTTGTGAGATGACAATAACAATTGCCTTTTCTGTGAACTGACCTATTCAGTTTGAAAAGTCTTGCCTGTAATCTCCACACAGGCTTTGGATCAGTCCATTCGAATATTTGTCACCAAATCCATTTCTTTCATTTCTCCAGCTTAACTCTGCATTTCACAGTGACATTTCTCAGTCCTTCTATGCTGGCTTCTTTTGTTTAATTGTTTAGTAAGTCTCTTATAATAAAAAATATTCATTAAAACTATATTGTCACTCAGTTGTTTTATGGCCTGTAGGATTTTTGTATTAATTAGGAAAGATCTTTTCTTATTTAAAAATATCATATAAGAGGGCTGGGAAGGTGGCTCAGTGGTAGAGCGCTTGCCTTGCATGCTCGAGGCCCTGGGTTCGATTCCTCAGCACCACATAAGCAAAAAGAAAAAATCCGGAAGTGGCGCTGTGGCTCAAGTGGTAGAGCGCTAGCCTTGAGCTAAAGAGCTGAGGGACAGCGCCCAGGCCCCGAGTTCAGGCCCCATGACCGGACCCAAAAAAATATATATATATATATCATATAAGAGCTGGTGGCTTCCATGTGTTATCTAATCTGGAAGCTGAGATCTGAGTTTAGATCTGAGTTCAAAAACAGTCCAACCAATCAAATCTAAGAAACTCTGATGTCCAGTCAACTACAAAGGAAAAAAAAATGAAAAGAAAAAAAGGCTGCAAGTATAGCTGTGGCTCAATTGGTAGAGTGCTAGCCTTGAACAAAAACAACTCAGGGAAGGTGCCTAGGCTCTGAGCTCCAGGAATGGAACACACACACACACACAAAAACCCAGTACCAACACATACACGCAAAAAAGAAATCACAATACTCAGACACATTTTATGCATTCATATGTTTATTATAAATGAGTATATAACAAGCTTATTCATTTATTTAAATTCAATATAAATACATTTACATATTTATATTCAAAAAGGACAGCTCTCCTAAATGTGATGGAACATGCTTATAATCCTAGAACTCAGGAGGTAGAGGTAGGAGGATTGTAAATTCCAGACAGCTTGGACTAAATAGAGAAAAGAAAGAAGAAAATAAAAGAAGAGAGATGGCTACCTTTTGTGTCTAGAAACTATTTCTGTGTAAAGTGTGAGCTAGCTATACTTTACTCTCAAATTCATAGCAAATTATTCCAACACCATTTACTGAATAATCTCTCTTTTCCTCACTGATTTGAAAAACGACTTTCTGTATAAACACATAACTGTTCTCTTTCTTATGATGATCCATTCGTCTATTTCTAGATATTCTATGCCCATTATGCCACTAGGAAAGGCAGAAATTTCTTCTTTTTGAAGCTTTGACATAAAAGGTGTTGTTCTAGAATCCAGTGCCCAAATCCAAACTTTGGCATAAAATGCTTTGTGCCTAATTAAAGCCCAATTTCTAGGCCCCAGGCTCAGATGTGGTGAGTTTGACCTATCAGGCCCACCACATGTGCACATACACCAAACAAAAAGACATAGTGGAGGGTAGACAAAGGAGATGTATTTTGTGGCAGCACTGATTAGACAACACTTCAATACAACTTCAGGAATAATAATATTAGCCTCAAGGTAAACAGAGAATGGGAGCCAGGTGTGAGAAAGGTACACACAGTTAAAAACAAGTATGTGGGTGTGGCCTGGCTGACCACTGTCTCTGAATTTGTTTCTGCAGGGGTTTCAGAAACATTACAGCATCCTAACATGAGGGGACCAGAAACAAACCAGTCACTTCTGCCTGGCAGTTGGTCCGCCTTGAACTTTTGGCTCTGCCCTTGGGGGCAGTTTCACCTTTTGCCACAAGTTAAGAAGACAGCATTACCTATCCAAGTGACAGTCTGCCTTTTGTCACAAAATGCTTATTGGTGGTAATTCCTGTCCTTCCTAGTGATTGCAAAATATCTGTGGGAGAGAAGGACTCAGATCAAACGGCATCGATGAAAAGTAGGAAACCGGGCACTCAGCTTTTTGGTGTTTTGTTAATTCATGAGTTCAGCTAATGCACTTTAAAATTACCTCTTACATAATGGTCTTGGCAGGTATGTGTTAACTGTTCCATGGGTTTTTACATGACAAAAACTTGTGTTTATGTTCTATATGCCAAATCCTAGGCTTCTCACTGTCTCATAACAAGGTTCAAAGGATGCTAAGTTATCACCAGTGGCTGGCCTGAGAAGAAATTATTAAGGGACAAGGAATGGATGAGGAATTATGTGTCTTTCAATGTCTGAAACTATGCGAGACAAGGAAAATGATTTCAAGATCAGCCAAAAAAAAAAAAAGATTTCACCATAAAAATTCTCTTTCTATATTTTATTATGTAAGTGTGAGTTTTTTTTAGTGAGTACTATGGCCACCTAGGTTTATGGGAATCACTAGAGAAATATTGAAAGTATTATTTTCTCTATGCAGTGCTCCTGATCTGATGTGGTTATTTCTTTTCAGGTATATATTTACACATAAATGTGTACATAGCACAATTTTAAAAGAAAGTGTACTTTTATAGTAAGAATATTATTGATGGAATATTAAGGTCTATCTATCTATAAATGTCTATAAATATATATATATAATTATACATATATAGTATATATATATTATTTTAAAATAATCTATGAGTATAAATAGTTAAATAAATCATTTTTCTACTGATAGTAGAATATGTGCATTTTTTTTGTCTTAGCCCTGGGGATTGAACTCAAGGCCTGGACACTGTCCCTGAGCTGTTTTGCACAAGGCTAGCACTCTGTCACGTGAGCCACACATCCACTTCTGGAGTCTTGCTGGTTAATTGGAGATAAAGTCTCACAGCCTTCATGGGCTGGTTTGGAACAGTAATCCTCAGACCTTAGCCTTTTGAGTGGCTAGTATTAAGGGTGTGAGCTATAGGATCCTGATGAATTTGGGCTATTTTATCAATAAAAAAAGTAACCAGCCAGGTGCGGGGGTTCACACCCTAGCTACTCAGGAGACTGCGATCTAAGGCTCATGGTTCAAAGCCAGTTCAGGCAGGAAATGCCAACAGACTCTTATCTCCAATTAACTACCTCCCCCCCCCCCCCCCAATAAAGCAGAGTTACGGCTCAAAGTAGTAGAAAGCTATCCTTGAGGAAAAAGAACTCAGGGACTGTACCCTGCCTTGAGTTCATGCCTTATAACTGACTGAAAAGAAGAAAAAACAAAAGTAATCATTCTTAGAAACAAACTTTTATACCTGTGTCAATTGCCTTTATATTTGTCCATAAATAATGAACAAATGCTTTCTAAAGGCTAATTAGCTTGTCTTCCAATAGTTTCCTGCTTTGTCCCTTATTCTAAGCTCTATGAAGTTTCATATAATCACATATTTTTAGACCATCACTCTCAGTTGCTAGAATCCATGATACTTAATCTTCATCTAAAAATATTTATTGTCCACTTGGAAAAACAATCATTCACACATGTCATCTCAAAACTCCATATTTGATTTTCAGTATTTTATGATTTATCTAATTTTTTCAAAGAGTGTCAAGAGGTCAATACTTCTTTTCAGATACCAATCAATTATTGTACACAATCATTACCAAAAATATGGGTACAATTTACTTATTAACTTAATGGTAACTTGTATTTGTTTGAACTTTTAATAGTAATGTAGTTAATTGCATTAATTTTTGCCTTAATTTTACATGTTTTGTCTTCAAGTATGTCTATGTTTACAAACAAGACCACACTACCAGCACAACTATGTTTATTGCAGCATTATTTACCATAGCTAAGATATGGAACAAACCCAGATGCCTTTCAGTAGATGAATGGATCAAGAAAATGTGGTATATATACACAATGGAATTCTGTGCCTCCATCAGAAAGAATGACATTGCCCCATTTGTTAGGAAATGGAAAGGCTTGGAAAAAAATTATATTAAGTGAAGTAAGCCAAGCCCAAAGAAACATAGGTCCCATGATATCCCTCATTTGCAATATCTAGTATATGTCTGCATCAAGCAGAAAAGGTCAGATAAGATGATGTTAGGAAAATGAACCCTAAGATATGTATTTTAAATTTTTTTTTCTTTCATGCATTTGTTTCTAACACAATTATAAGATTATTTCTTTGTTGCTTTGTATGTCCCTCTCCCACAGTATAGCCCCTGCTTTCACTGTATTTGATGTCTCTATAATTTGTGGAGGGGAAGGGGAAAAACAAGTTGTTTAAATAAGGATACAGGTGGACCTGTTGCAACAATGAGAAGTACAAGTTGTCATGTCGAAAATGAACTTTACAACTTGGGGGGGGGGGTTGGGGGGGGAGGGAGGATGGGAAGGGTAAACAAAGGAGGAGGCTACAATGCTTGATAAGAAATGTACTCACTATCTTGCCCATGTAATTGTAACCCCTCTGTACAGTATTTTCACAATAAAAAAAATAAAAATTAAAAAAAAAGATACCTGCATATGTTTTCTGGTAAATTTGTACTTTTTAATGTACAAATATTTAGTTTATCTAAAACTGACTTGGAGATAAAACATCAACAAAGTCAATTTTTATTTCTTTTGTATAATTACAACATTTTAAAATGTTTACCCTTATGCATAACAATACCTCATAAATAAATGAGGTTCTTCGGTTCTCTTCCACTATTTTTATTGTTGGTAGTAATCTGTATGGTTGACCTAATTCTGAAATGCTAACACAATGATTTTGTTACTCTTCAACTTTTTTAGAAAAACACTTTTAATATCTGTTAGAATCTCTGTGCTCTAACCTATTTGAAGAGGTGGTTACAGAGAATAAAATATGTCAAATAAACTTTACTCAGAGCCAAAAAAACTAAGGGAAAGTTAGGCTTCCTCATTTAGTTAGATAGGGATAAAAAACAGTGAAGATAACACGTGGCAGAAAACATATATCCTATCATAGAACTTCCTCTTCTCATAATGCTCTGGGTTCTTACTCAACCAATACAAAGAGTGGGGCAATCCATACACAAGCATGAGCCCAGGGGAGGAAGCATGGATGAGCTAGGAATGTTGTAGTAACTGCTCTCCCAGAGGACTCCCCTGAATGCAGATCTTTGGTGCCTTTTCCCCCACAGAATCTATTTTGGTCTTCTGATTTTAAATAAAATTAGCTATTCAGTTGGCAGGGATCTGAGAATCACTGTTTAAAGCCAGCTAAAGCAGGAAAGTCTGTGACACTTATCTCCAATTTATCACCCAAATCTGAAAGTGAAGTTATGGCTCAAGTGGTAGAGCATCAGCTTTGAGTAGAAACAGCTAAGGGAAAATACCCAGGCCTGAGTTCTAGCCTCAGTAGCTGGTACACAAAAAAATACATTAAATAAATAAATGAATAACGTTGCTCTGTTTGCCTTAAGCACTGCCTCTTCAATTCTTTAGTTGGTGGAGAAAAAAATGAATTGTTAGAGGATAACAAAATTTCTTCACAAAAGCCATCAGGGCAAACTTTCTTAGCTGTGTGGACAAGTGACTTGTCTCTTCACAATGGATATGTTTGCTGTGGGACCTTCATGTCTTCTCCATGTACATTATACAGGTCAGATAATGCATTAGCCCATGGGGACTTGCATACAATCTTGATGGAGAGAAATGCGAATCACCTAGAAATCCAAGACTTTAAACTAAAGAGAATGACTTTATAAGCATCTTTATTATGTCTTTGTACAGAGGAAGGATGAAATGAATATTTCATGATGAGAAAGGTAAAATGCATCAGATAAAATGCTTTCCATCTATCAAGGCCCCTTCCTAACTTTTGCTTGGTGCAGAGATACATTGCATTTCCTAGTCATCTTTGAAGTTTGTTGTGACTTTTCTACTCTACATATCTGCTCTACTAGTCAGTAAATTAACTTTTTAGGGAATGCAGTTATACCGAGAGCTTCGTATCAATGTCAATATTGTATTGCTAATGATATCCCAGCCCTAGGCTCCCATAGAGTAGGTTGAAAATTCTTGTATGATTCAAATACATCTCTTCCTCCTGAACTCTGTTTTTTTTTCCTTGAGAGCACATGCTTCATAGTTGAATTAAGTTCCACAGATTTTATTATCTGAAACCCTTTAGAGGTAATTACTTTTGTCAGACATATCTTCCACCTACTAAGATTCATTTCTCAATTTGTAAGAGTTATGTTAATGAATACATTTTTGTATAAAAAAATAGAAAGTGTAGACAATATATAGTTTCCATTGAAACTATATAACCTAAAAAACTATTTTTCCTTATAGTTGGATTAAAGTTTGATAGAGTTAAAATGTTTTAGGTCAAAAAGTTTCATACTTGCTTGCTCTTTCTTTGAATCAAGTGGCTTAGTTGAAAACTTGCATGTCAATCAGAGTTCCAAACACAGGTTAGCTATGGTGGAATAAACTTTGCATCTTCTATGTTATATCCTTTGGTTCTTATGGCTTAGATTTGTCCAAATGCACTGGGATCATTTTTAGGTTTATCTTTCAAGCTACCAAAGTGATTTTTATCCAGGGCACTACTGCATTAGTCGTTTTTCACATTGCTTTAAGAAAATCTCTGGCATAAACAAGTTAAAGGAGGTGGATTCAGTCCATAGTCACATGACCCCAAGAGTTTGGGCAGAGCATCATGTTTGGGAGGGGAGGATGCATGTGAGAGAGAGAGAGCCATTCACCTCCTGGTGGACATGGAGGAAAAAGAGAGACAGACAGACAGAGACAGACAGAGAGAAGGAGAATGAGAGACAGAAGGAAAGGGAGAGAAAGAAGGAAGAAAGAGGGAGAGAAAGAGAAAGAGGTAGACAAGGAGGAGGAGAAAGAAGGAGTGAAAGAGAGGGAGAGAGAGATGGGGAGGGTAGGAGAGAGGGAGAGAAAGAGCGAGAGGTAGGCAGGGAGGAAGGGAGAAGGGAAGGGAAAGAGAGAGGGATAAAGAGGGGGAAGGAGAGAGGGAGACAGGAAGGGCCTGGGGACATGATACCTCCAGGGACCTGCCTTGAATGACCTACTTCCTCCAGCTAGTTCCCACCTCCTAATGTTTCCACAAAGTCCCACCATATTGTCACCAGCTGTAGATATAGGCTTGAGCACATGGACTTGTGTAGGACCTGTTATATCACATCAAAACAGCTTCTGTCACCAACTTCGCATTTTCATTTTAATATTAGTATTCATGGTTTTTAATTTTTAATTTTTCAGGACATCTTTGCATCATTATGAAAATAGTAATGCAAAATACAGGAAATCCTCCCCTGCCTGCCAGTGGCTCATACCTGTAATCCTAGCTACTCAGGAGGCTGAGATCTGAGGATTGCGATTCAAAGCCAGCCCAGGCAGGAAAATCGGTGAGTCTCTTATCTCCAATAAACCACCAGAAAACCCAAAGTGGTGCTGTAGTTCAAGTGGTAGAGTGCTAGCCTTAAGCTGAGGAACTGAGGGACAGCACTCAGGCCCAGAGTTCAAGCCCCACGACTGACTAAAAAGAAAGAAAGAAAGAAAATCCTTCTCTGGCCAATAGCAACCCTTGATTCCACTGCTGCCACTTCTGTTTTACTGATCTTCTATGGCTTCTTCCTTTCATGCTATCAATACTTGTAAATTTTTCCTCTTTAATGCTGGTGATTTTTTTTTTTTGCATTGTTATTTGCATGCACTAAGAAGCAAGCAGATTCACCTGTGGCCACTGTTTCTGGGAATTTTCTGGGCAGGTGGAATAATGGTTGTCTCAATGAGTGTTGAGGCCAAGGATCCACTAAGCAAAAAGTTGCAAAACAGGCCAAATACACCTTAACAGTGAACTGTCCAATCTGGAGTGTGGTGTGGTGATCTCTGCCTCCCTTCAAGATGGACTCAGGTCTGTGTCACCTTCCTAGGAAAGAATTTCCATAGCCAATAATAAGAAGTCTGGCAGACTTTATCCAATTAAAAAAAAGTAACAGACACCAGGTCTACAAGTGGGGATATTGCTGCAACCATTCTGCAAACTTTTAATTAATCCTACAGTAAGAAAAAAATCTCACAGTCTGCTCTCTGGTCTTACTGCTTGTGATTTTGTTTTGAAGGGGATTCTCTGGATAGATTAAAATTTTAGACCTTCTCTCTTGTGATTTTATAAGTTTCAAGGTTTCTCAGTCCTACTAGGTTTGGGGAATCGATAGTCTTTGATTAGCTTAATATTTTCCAGAACTACATAAACTTCTTTGCTCATGATCACATTCATATTTAATACTTTGGGGTTGCTGTTGCCTCCCTGCCATTTCAGAGTGATTTTGTCATTTTCATGAGACTTTGAGGTAAACAAGAGAGAAATATTTATGCTTAGTGAATCATTTTGAGTAAGCATCAAGATGTTTTTATTCTCCCTCCTTTTATTTTTGTTGGTCATGGGGCTTGAACTCTGAGCTTGGGCACTGTCCCTGTGTTCTTCAACTCAAGGCTAACAAATCACAACCTCATTCCAATACGATTTCTTTATTTATTGCTTATTCATCTGTTCGATAGTACTTTTTCCCTTGTGTATATATGTGCATTTACATAAATATGCATATAAATACTCTCACTTCATAGATTCTAACCTTGACTGTTGGAGTTTTTTTTTTTTAACTTTATTAGCATTAATTAGAACATCACGGGGGGAGGGGGAGTGAGGGGATTGGTACTGGGCTGGAACTCAGGATCTCATACTGTCTTATGGCTTTTTCCTCTCAAAGCTAGTGCTCTGCCACTTGAGCCAAAGTTTTGATTCTGACTTTTGTGGTTTTGTGGTAAGAGTATCTTGGGCTTTCTGCTGGTACTGGCTTTGAATAATGATCCTCAAATCTCAACCTCCTGAACAGCGAGAATTATAGGCATGAGTCACCAGTGCCTGACTTCTAAGGTTATTTGTTGCTTGATTGCTTTACAAACACTTGTCAAATCATGTCCTTATAAATCTCACCTTCTACATTCCTTATGTCATGTTACTGAATTTCTATCTCTGTCTTTTATTTGCTTAGGGTTTTTCACTCGTTTTGCTGCATATGTATTTTCTGTTCTATTGAGATTGCCAAACTCTTGTGGAAGCATTATTCAGTTCCTACTGTTGACAGTTTCCACATCATTTCCTGTACCTTGTTCTTTTTCTCCGCTTCTAGCCAGGACTCATTTCTTTTCCTTCTTTACTATGTACTTATATTGTGATTTTCATCATTATTCACTGTTGGAATCACAATATAATTTACCATTAATAATGACACTTGCTTGAGAGAAAAAGAGGTTGTTGAAATAATTACTTTTATTAGGAGTCATGGTGAGCCAGGTGCTGTTGGCTCACGCCTGTAATCCGAACCACTCAGGAGGCTGAGATCTGAGGATTGAGCTTCCAAGCCAGCCCTGGCACAGAATTTTGTCTCCAATTAACACACAAAAAAGGCAGAAGTATTAGAGTGTCAGCCTTAAGCAAAAAATCCAAGTGAATGAGTAAGGCCTTGAGTTTAAGCCCTATTGCTGCTCCCCCAACCTCCCTCCACCTGCAAAAAGAGTTGTTACAAAAAGTGAAAAACAAACATTAGCAAATAAAGTGCAGAGAAAATTAAAAGATAAAAATTAAAGAGAAATTAAGGTGCTATGTCATGAGTAGGTAAGATTTGTTTGAAACTACAATGCCTGTTTCACATTTGAAAATCAATGTGATTTATATGTTTTAAAAAAAGAGGGGGAAAAGTCATGTGATCAGTCATGCTGAATCTGACATGCTATGCGAAAAATATTTGATGCCGGGCACTGGTAGCTCATGCCTGTAATCCTAACTACTCAGGAGGCTAAGATCTGAGGATTACATCTGGAAGCCAGTCAGGGCAGAAATGTCCATGAGACTCTTATCTCCAATAAACTACTCAGAAAAAGCCAAAAGTGACACTGTGGCTTAAGTGGTAGATCACTAGCTTTGAGCACAAAAATTCTCAGGGACAGCCTCCAGGCCCTAAATTCAAGCCCCAGGACTGACAAAAAAAAAAAAAAAAAAACAGGAAAGAAAAAAGAAAGAGAAAAAAAATTGATAACATTCTGTAGCTACTCATGGATAGCAAACAAGGATGAGTAGCCAAAATGTCTGTTGTGCACTTGTACACCCATGTTCATTGTTGCATTATTCACTATAGCCAAATAATAGAAACAGCTCAATTGTTCTTCAGTGGATGAGTGGACCCAGAAAATGTGGTAAACATATATAATGGAAATTTACTTGTCCATCCAGAAGAATAATATTATATCTTTCATAGATAAATGGATAGGCCAGGAAAAATTATGTGAAGTAATGCAAATCAAGCTCAGAGACATAAAGCATTCATATTTTCTCTCATATGGGGAAATTAGACATAAATTATAACCGTTTATGAAGACATATACAGGGCTATATACATATGCACATACACACAAATTGACTAAAGCCAGACACTTGAAGGGGAGAAATCAACTTATAATTTAACAGAATGAACACCAGAAAGCAGAAACATGTTTTGTCCAGGGGGATGGTGGTGTTTGGTCAACGAGAGAGGTGGCTGACAAATAGTGAGAGAGAGGCATGGGTGAATAGAGTCATCATATTAAACGAACATGTGTAAAAATGGAACCAGGCAACGGGGGTGGGGCAGGTCAGAGGAGAATGATGGAAGGGGAGACATGGATCAGGATATGTTGAGTTGAAACCCCTTTGTGCAACTACTTAAGATAATAAAACCCATCAACTATAGTGAAGAGCAGATTTCTATCTGAAATACTGATCTTCCACTCCAAATGAAAAGTGAGACCAAAAGTTAAATTATTGCTTTTCTCTGACCCTGTACTGAAGGTCCTAGTCAGTGCTATCAAGACATAGTTCTCAACTTAGTCACTGATCCTAAGGCTTTGACAGTTTTGTCTGCTGGGTTTCATGCAGTGGGAAAAAGTACTATTGCTCCCTTTAATGATCGGAGTATGAAATGTTCTCTATAGGTCCAGATCCCAGCTCATAGTGCTATCTTGGAAAAAATGCTAGAAACTTTAGGAGATTAGGCTTAGATGGAGAAAATAGGAGACTGTGGCATGTTCTTGGGGTTATAGCTTGCCCTGGACCTTTGTTGTATCTACTTGTCTGTTTTCCAGTTGCTTTGCTCCCATTTTTGCTCATCTATGGCTGTACCTAACTGTGGCCAGAAACAACAGAGCTGCACAATGATGGACTAAAACTTCTGAAACCACAAGCAAAAAAAAAAATGTCTTTCCTTCTTTTAGACCATCTATACAGTGATGAAAAGTCTAACATCTCCCATCTTAGAAAGTAAATGTTAACTGCAAATATCATATGAATTGAAGATTCATTACTAAGGTTAAGTTGGTAAGAAATGGAATTTCCAAATGTTTAGGCAGAAGAGGATACCTTTGCATTCTTCAGTTCACTACTACTGAAGAAATCACTGCAAAATCAGAGAAAGATGGAATGCATTAACAAACAGTAATGTAAATAGTACTCCTTTACATCCGATCCTAAATAGCAAAATCGCAGTGGCATCAGCACTCCACTCGAGACTGGATGGCTGAGCTTTGATTTCCTACATCTATTTCATGAATGTCTGATCTTCCTTTTCTGCTGTTAACAGTCTCATATCTCAGACAAACTGCAAATGGACTGATATACCAAGTAGCTAGCTGGAACAGCAGTGTTGTATACCTGAGACCAGAAGGAGTTAACAGAAGCTAGCTTTGGCTCTCTGAGCAGGAAAGGAAGCTTCTCACATGCTGTCAGGGAGGGTTTGGTTAAATTGATCCTGGAAAGAGAAAGAGAGAGATTGGTCATTGTTGCTCATCTTACAGATTATGCTTTAGGAGCTATCAGTACTTTTGGTGTCCTTTTTTTGGTCAAGTTTTTATTATATGTTGTGGTTTCTATAAAGATTTCAATATACAAACCTACTATTTCAAACTATTTTTTGGTGGGTCATGGGGCTTGAACTCAGAGCCTGGGTGCTGTCCCTGACCTCTTTTGCTCAAAGCTACTGCTTTGAGCCACAGTTCCACTCCTCTATCTTGGTCTTTTAAAGGTGTTGTATTAACTACAGCAGACAGTTCATAAATTGAAAGTTCATTAACTCTTCTACAATTTTGTATATTCTACTTGTGATATGAACACCTCTACTTGCATTAAAATATGAGGTATTTTGCAGACCTTGCATAAGTGTGGTACACATTTCTAAAAGCATTACAAAAATTCAGATACGAGTGGCTCACACCTGTAATTCTAGCTACTCAGGAGGCTGAGAGCTGAGGATCCTGGTTGAACCCCACCCAGACATAAACGTCAATAAGGCTTTTATCTCTAATTACAGAGCAAGAATTTTTAAGTGAAAATGTGGCTCAGGTGGTAGGAAACCAGCCTCGAGTGTAAAAGCCAAAGGAAAACATGATTCAAACAACTGGAACACATATACACAAGAAAAGTCACTAAGAAGAAAGGTAGTTTGTTTTATATTTACCATTTCAATTCTATTCATTTATTTCTGAGGATTCAGATTTCCCTCTGATACTATTTCTGTTCATGGTGAACATTTTCCTTTAACATTGTTTGTGCTATAAGGCCCGATGGCAGTGATGCCTATTGTTTCCTTTTTGTCCAATAATGAATACTTTGCTTTCAATGAATTTTGAATTGACTGACTTTTCCTTCTTTTTTGTTTTAATGCTTCTGTAACATTTATAAATTTACTCCTTAATTGGCAAATAAATATTAAATGTATCTGTGAGGTATAGTATGATTTTTCTGAAACGTATATACATTGTGGAATGGTTTAGTTAATTAATATATGCTTTGCTTTACGTACTTAAATTCACTTACTTATTATTATTTTATTTTTTGCTATACTTGGATTTAAACTCAATGCTTTAAGCTTGCTCAGCTTACTCGCTCAGCTGGTACTCTACCACTTGAGCTACACTTCCAGTCCTGGTTTCTACGGATTCTGTTTGAAAGGTCTCACAGTCTGCTTTGTTGGGATAGCTTCTAAGTTTGATCATAGTTCCATTGCATTTCAGTCTCCTGAGCAGCTAAGATTACAGGCATGCACCCTTACCGCCCAGCTAGACTTTCAGTTTTGTGGTAAAGGTTCATTAAACATACTCTTCATGATTTTCAACCATACAGTACATTGTTATTAGCTATAGCCACCAACTTGTACAACAGGTTTCAGCACTCAACATGCCTTTCACCATGGCAAGGTTGCTGAGCCTAGATTTTCTGTATCTATTTCAGTTACCCAATGGTCTGATTGGAATTCTGTATCTATAAGCTCATCCTATTAACAATTCCAACCAACTAGCAGTTGGTGGTAGAATAACAGCATTTCACAAACGTTGTTCTTCCACTGTCTTCTAGTTGACATAATTTCTAATCAAACTCAATGATTATTCAAATTACTATTTCCCTTATGTAATGTGTTGTTATGCCCTGGTTGCTTGTCAGTTTGTTTAGAGATTTTAAGGTTTGATTATTACATGCCTACAGTGGTTTTCTTCAAATGTGTGATGTTTATAGATTTTATGTTCAAGCTGAGTTGCCTAAATCTATGTATTTTTAAACAAATTTGGGAGTTTGGCGGTATTAATTCTTTAATGTCTCACCCATCACTTTTCCCTTTCTTTGGGGATTCCAATTTTCTAGACTTTTGGAAGTTGTCAACAGGTCTCTGTTTAAAATTGTAGTTGCTTTCTTCATTTTCTTTTGAGTTGTATGATTTATCTTGATTAATCTTTATATTCACTGATTTATTTTCTTCCATGCTATAATGTATTGTATTTGACAGGGTAGATTATTTATGTTATTTTTCTACTATTTAATTTTACTGAGATTCACAACCTTTACATTTATTGTATGTGTGTAATCAGTGCATTTTTATTAGTTAATGTTTATAACTGTAATAGATACCTGATGACTTAATTGATGACCTTTGTTTGGTTCTAGTTCAGGGCCTTGAATTCAGGGCCTTGTATTATTGCTTGGCTTTTCTGATCAAAGCTGGTGCTCTACCACTTGAGCTACACCTCCATTTCTGGCTTTCTTTTTCTTGCTGTTTAATGGGAGATAAGAGCCCTGTAAATTTTTTTGTCCAGGCTAGCTTTGAATCACAATCTTCACAGAGATCTTAAATCTTGAGTACCTAGACAGGCATGAGCCACTGGCTCCCAGCATTGAAGCAACATTCCTATTTCATACTTCTTACATCTGGCTCAATAGCTATTTGCTACTTTTTTTCTTCCTTGATCATCATTGGCCAAGTGACTTTGGACAGTTTCTTGTACACTTTTTATGTCATATTATGTGGATTATTATATTTCTCCAGAGATTGCTGATTCTTTTTTTGGGGGGAGAGGGTAAGGGGAGGTGGGGATTGAACCCAGGGTCTAGTGTATGCTGGACAAACACTCTTCCACTGAGCTCCACTCCTACTCAAGCTTGATTCTTGGTATTTTAAGGAGAGAATTAACTTACTAGACTTAAGTCCATCTAGTAGCTTAAGTTCTAATGACGTCATTTATCCTTTCATGTATAGATTTTCCCAAGGTTTATACTCACTAATTGGAGTTTCCATAACTTTGATTCTCTTCACTCTCTTATATCTAATGTTTCTACTTTTTTGTTCAGTAACCTTGTTACTCCAGAGCTTTTTCCACTGATTATTATAAGCTTAGAAGATAGATTCCTATTGGCGTTTCACCTGCTTAGTGCTATGATGAGAACTGTGACTTTGTGGTGAAAGTACACACACATACCTGTACAGACATTATGTACATATATGTATAAAGATATACTCAGGAGGGAGGATTTGCAAGGTGCTAGAGAAGCTCATCCACTAACTACTTTCTCGAGCAGAACCCACAGCCCTTAAATTAGGTATTTGGATTTTATTTTTACTTTTAAGATAAATCTGAGACCATGGTTATTTTTTTTCCAGTGGGTTCATTTATTAGGAATTTGCCCTCTATACAGAATGCTAATCTCAGAATTTTCAAACCATTCTAGCACAGGAGCAGAAATTCCTCAATCTCCTTATCCATAAATGATTGGTTGATGTGTATTTCTTGCTAATTCCAAGAAGGAATCTGATACAGATTTAGGATTGTTTAGAAGAAGTACTTTTATACTTTCAGTTATTGTTCATATGCATGTAGAATTGTGTGGTTAAAGTTTATGTTTTTACCAACGTACCAAAGTTTTAAATATGATGCTTACATAATGAATCATACAAGATCAAAAAGCAGGATTTCAAAATAGGTAGCTGATAACTGACATCTCGACACATGACCACTTATATTGTGATGGTTAACACAAATCCAGGTTGTAAAAGTTGAGCTAATGGAGACAAAATTAGTATTTCCTGATGAAATTTCTTCTACAAGAATTGATGAAGGGGGTGTGAAGGGACGAGGGATGTATAAATGAAGAGAGGGAGGTTGGGAGATTATAGTCATTATATTCAATGTACATTTGTGAAAAATGGAACCAATTAACTTGAGAGTATGAATAGGTTTGAGGAAAATGGAAGAGAATGACAGAGTGGGTGGCATTGATCAAGATGGACGTATTTTAAAAATTAAAATCCCTTTGTATATTTAGTTAAAGATAATAATAAAAATTTTTTTATTTTTTAAAAGAATTGATGTGGTACCTGATGATGCATGGATGAAGTTCTTCACTTCAAGATTTGATATGAGGATTTCATGGGAAATTCACAGAGAATTTCGTTGTGAGAAAATGCCTTTACTACTAGGGAAGGAGGAAAAAAAAGTGTTTTCTAGGAACCATGTGCAGAGAGAGGGAGAGAGAGGGGCAACTTGGTGCTATCTTATGTTCTTCTGAGAAATTCTATGGAGAGATGTTAGAACTTCCATTTTCTAGAGTGAAGACAAATCTGTAAGGATGGGACCGTGGGCACTCAGACCGCGGGCAAGAAATTGTGTGTGGCATATTCTAACAGGGAGCCTCTAAGTTTCTACAAACATACCCAAGTCATAATCAACATTGTCCAGACCTCAAAGACTTCCTGAGACAGTGCTAGCTGTGGAAATGACTTCCTGATCATTTGTTCTTCAACTGCCTTCCAGAAATGATCAATAAATAGAGAGGAATCAGGGGTTCTTTACTGCAAGATGTCAATGCTATATCTGGAGATTATGAAAACATTTTGGAAGTTGACATCCTAATGTCTCAATTGAGGCCATGTCTGTGAAGTAAAGAAACAAGAGACATTGTTATAGAAGCAAGAAATAGTCATATTCAGGACATAACCAATATTGAGATATAGTGAGCTCAAAAACAAAGCTTGGTTTGTTTTATTAATTACTCATTACTGTAATTTGTGCTTAGCCATGTGCTGACATTATATACATTCATAGAGGAAAGTGTAAGCAATCAAATTTGTCTGAGGATCCTGGAAAGCAGCAGAAAGAATATGACATTTGCAGTGTTTTAACATATTTGAACTCTTAGCACTTGTAAAATAAAACAGGCAAGCAATATGAGCAAAGATATTCACTTTGTGTGTGCGCATGCACGCAGGGGTGTGCATGCATGTGAACGTGCATGTACCAATATTAGGGTTTGAACTCAGGGCCTGGGCATTGTTTCGTAGCTTTTTCACTCAAGGTTGGTACTTGATTCCTTGAGCCACAGTTCCACTTCTGGCCTTTTTGTGATTAATTGGAAATAAGACTCTCCCAGACTTTTCTGCCTGAGCTGGCTTCAAACTGTGATCCTCAGATCTCAGCCTCCTGAGTAGCTGCGAGTACAGGTGTGAGTCACCAGCGTGTGGTAAAACATGGACTTCTGAAATTGCAAGCTGAGAATAAAAGTGAATTTGTAGAAATCCCTATCCTGTTGCCAGTATATTAAAAGCGTTGTGATGTTTGTCACCTAAACTTAAACACAAAATCATGGAGTAGCAGGAAGCTGTTAAATTCCTGCCATCTGGAACTGTTAGGAAGATAGGTTTCCTTAACAGAGGTAATCTTGTCAACACATTTCTGTAAAAGTTATAGGGAGAAGGGCTAGAGGCAGAGGGATGTTTGGAAACAGATGAGCCAAAAAAAAGCTAATAAGTCATTCCAACATGGAAAAAAAAAAGAAGCAGAGAAAGTGGAGATGGTACCGGCAGGGGTCACAGAAGAGTGGGGTAAGCAAGAAGGCACAGCTGAGAATGACCCTCGCATTGGGTGATTCAAGGTCTTCTTTTGGCTCCTCTGATTCCTAAAATAAAACAGGTGAAAGGAAGAACCTCAGGTTTGATAGAGTGGAAAATGAAGCTAACTTTGAGGTGTCAGGGTTGACTCGCCTGGAAGATATCCACATGAGAGTATTCAGAAGATAATTAGAAATTCATTGGGTCAGCAGTTAGGTGTTATGAAAAAGATTGGGAATTTATAAATTTAGTTTCATGTATGTCCAAGAGATCAACATGGAAACCACTGTATAGAAGCAAGGGGAAAAAATAAAAACCAAGGCGTTGGTGGCTCACAACTGTAATTCTAGCTACTCAGGAAGCTAAGATCCCAACATTGAGGTTTGCACTCTGCCTGGGTAGGAAAGACTGTGAGACTCTTATCACCAGTTAGTGACCAAACAATCCAGAAGAGGAACTGTGGCTCAAGTGCTAGAGTGTTACCTTTGAGCAAAGAAGCTCAGGGACAGTGCGCAGGCCCTGAGTTCAAGCCCCTGAACTGGCATGCTTCTGCATACACACACACACACAGGAAGGAAACTTAACAATGAAAACAAGTGTCCATGGTATGAGAAGCAGAAAAGAATAACATTATAGGCATAAAAGAAGGAATGAGGCCAGGTGCCAATGGCTCATGCCTGTGTCTCTAACTACACAGGAGCTGAGATCTAAAGATCTGTGGTTCCAAGTCAGCCCTGGCAGGAAAGGCAATGAGAATCTTTTCTCCAATCAACTACTCAGAACAAGCTGGAAGTTGTTCTGTGACTCAAGTGGTAGAGTACTAGCCTTGAGCAAAAGAAGCTCAGAGACAGCACCTAGGCCCTGAGTGCCAGCCCCAGGACCAGGGAAAAAATAAAAGGAAAGAAAAGTTTCAATTAAGTGTCAAATTAAATAGATAAGACAAATAGGAGCAGACATGAAGGAGTCCACTGTCATCATTTACATGGATTTATCTGAATTTCGACTACTAGAGTGAAATCCAGCAGTCAAGCTGTTACAAAAGGCAATGAAGTAAAAGCAATGACTATTGGGTGAGTCACCTAACACATCCTATTGGATGAGAAGGAGAGAGCTAGATGGTGAAATAGATACGAGTTTTCATATGGAGGACTTGAAAGACTGTGAGACAGTAGAGGCGATATGAATTTAAACAGCCAAGGAAGACACAGAGTAAAAATTATTTGGGTTGTGCCCTCTCCAGCTCATGCAATGATTAAGAGTGAGTGAGTTACTGATGGGTAACAGCTTCTAATGTGTTCTTACCGAATGTGTTTCCTTGTCTTTGTACCCTGTGGCCAACTGTAATAAATTTAGATGCAGAGATAATACTTAGCAATTGTATAGGAAAAATTGAATAGAGGAATCAAAATGCAAATGATTATGTAGCACAGCATCTGGAATGAAGTGATAAGTGCTTTATTTTAGACCATTGGGGTGTTTTATTTCTAAGTTAAGAGGGGTGCAGGGCTGGCCAGTCACAGAGTACATTGGGTCTACTTCTTCATAATTTATGAATATTCCAGTTTTCACTTGGTTGTCTATTGATTTATGGCCCATCGGGGGCACAAATGGAGCCTCGCTTAAATACTAGCTTCACTTTACTGCATCCTAGATGATCATCCTAGATGATCTTGATTATGACATAACTCCTCTGAGACTCAGTTTCCTCCACTGTAAGATAGCCTAACTTTTAATTAAGATTTTGGTTGTTTGATTGACTTATAATCGAATCAACTCCTTATAAATCACCTCACTTAAATCTAATCACCTCCTTGTAAATCTTAGCTACTTTCTAAGGGTTAGTGATGAATCCTGGTAAGCAGCTCTCGCTGCCCGGGATAGATTGTAGATGCATGGCAGATGGCCGGCATTAGCTTGAAATGTACTCCGGTTTTCCCAAAGGGAGGTCAATGGTATAATTTATCTGAAGCTATTTCCTGGAGGAACAAGGGAAAGGCATGTGTTCACTATTACCTTAAAAGCCTGAATAATGTTGGTGATGAAGACATTTTTCTGACTGTGTAGTGGCAGTTTCCAACCTTGCATGCTGTGCTCAGGACTGAAAAAGAAAAACATATTTAAATGATCGATTCGACTTTTATCTCTTATTTTATTCCTAAATTCTTTTATAATAAGTTTTTATTGTGAAAATACTGTACAGAGGGGTTACAGTTACATGAGCAAGGTAATGAGTACATTTCTTATCAAGCATTGTTGCCCTCCTCTGTTTTTTCCCTACCATCCCTTTCCTCCCACCTCCACCACTACACTTCCCCCTCACCCCCTGCCTAAAGTGTAAAGTTTGTTTTTCAACATAGAGCCTTGTACATCTCATTGTTACAATGGGTCAACCTGTATCCCTATTTAAACATTTTGTTTTTTTCCCTTCCCCTTCCCAAATTATACCAACATTAAATACAGTGAAAACAGGGGTTATACCATGGAATTCTATGCCTCCATCAGAAAGAATGACATTGCCCCATTTGTTAGGAAATGGAAAGACTTGGAAAAAATATATTAAGTGAAGTAAGCCAGGCCCAAAGAAACATAGGTCTCATGGTTTCCCTTATTTGCAATAACTAGTATATGTCTGGGACAAGTAGTAAAGGTCAAAAACTATATACATGTGACCAGATAAGATGAAGTTAAGCAAAATGAACCCCAAGATAGGGACACAAGTCTTTCTTGCTATTGTTTCTAATGAATTTATAAGGTACCATGTGACTTTTTTTTATTCCCAAACTCATATGGCCTCCTAGGTAATTGCGCTCTTCTCTCTCTCTCTCTCTCTCTCTCTCTCTCTCTCTCTCTCTCTCTCTCCCATGAGAAAGGGGGGGAGGTGATTATGACAAATATTATTATCCAAGTTTTATTATCCACTTCTATTTAGAACATCTCAATCAAGTCAGTTGAATCAATCCTGCTTAAGTAACTAATAAATAAGAAGTCAAATTCAAGGTCCAGACTTCCTACCAGGGTTGATGTTTCCTTTGTGAAGCTTTATGGAGTTCCTCAAGGAGGCTGGGAAAGGGCTTAGGCTTTGGGCGAAGGTTCTATGCCATCCTCTGGATTCACAAGAAAATCACTAATGACAGTGACCCTGGCTTTGCCTAGGACAGCTGTCATTCAACTGATACAAGCCGCTTGTGAAATCCACGACTTAGTTTTATATTGTAGTTCCCTAACTGTCCTGCTATGGGCCTTGAAAACCACTTCTTGTAAGTCCAATCTCCTAAACTTATGCCCACTGCCGTAGACACTCCTTTTCCCTCTCTCCTTTATAAGAGGAAGACCTGTGGATCTAAGTTCTCAGCCCCCTTCCACCTGGATTCTGACATCTCACAGAACCTTCAGTTTCATCCTACCGTGTTAGAGAAGACAGAGCTGGGATCTGTTGCTGATTATTTCTTTCTCTAAACACATGACAGAGATTCTTGTCACTTTCAACAATTTCCAAACATGGCTTCCATTCAACACTCTTGGTGTTTCTGCGACTCCTTCATCCTCTTCTTTTAGAATTTGGCAACTAAAATTCTCATCTCTGATCTCTTGCCTCCTTTACTAGCCTACTTGTCTCTTTTCCATATCCCATATCCCAGAACCAGAACAAATTTATTGCCTCTCCACTCCCTCCTCTTACCCATTTCCCCTCCTTTCCTCCTCCTCCTACCTCCCCCAGTTCCTCCTCTCCTTTTCCCTCCTCCCTCATCTCCCTGTTCACTCCTTCTCCCCGCCCCTCCTCCTCTTCCCTTCTTTTTTAATCCCCTCTTCCTCCAT
Source organism: Dipodomys spectabilis (assembly GCF_019054845.1). Classification (NCBI taxonomy): domain Eukaryota; kingdom Metazoa; phylum Chordata; class Mammalia; order Rodentia; family Heteromyidae; genus Dipodomys; species Dipodomys spectabilis. Next base: position 2,739,441 of record NW_024870813.1, on the reverse strand, counting down.
CTCTTCTTCCTCCACCTCCTCTTCCTCCTTTTCCTCCTTCTTTCCCCTAGTACTGGGATTTGAACTTGGGGCCTTGTACTTGCCAGGCAAGTACAAGGTGAGTCACTGGGTACTTTTCAGTTTTAATTTGATTAGTTTCAAATTGCTTATCCCCATTTTACTAAGATCTATTTAAACAAAGTCTTTAATATATATATATATACATATATGTACATATATCTATTTAAGATGTTAGCCATTGTGTATTGGTTGCAACAAACATCTTTCTTCACTTAAAATCATGTTTCAGTGTAACAACTGCTCCCTGTTAGCATTTTCAACCAGAGACACTAGAGGGAGACACAAGGCTGGAGGAGGGACAGTGGCAAACCCTCTTGTCTGATTCCTTTAGTTTTGTTTGCTTCCTCTTCCTAGAAGTGACCCCCTTCCACAGCAATGCTTCTCTACCTTACCAGGAGCAGCTCCTCACTGTACCAGTAGTTGAAGTCAGTTTGTATGTCTCCAACCCTTGCACAGCTAACTTTATTCTGAATCTCTCAGAGACACTAGTAACGATCAGACCTGTCTTTGGAAAGATTGGACCCAGGTCCTGGCATATCTCCTTTGACACCAGCACTGGCTGTCAGATCTTCAACTCTGCCATGCCACTTCACCAAACCTATTAAATTTGAACCAGGCCAGTCTGTTCCCTTTTTTATCATAGCTCTAGAATGAGAGTTGCTTCCTATATTTACTATCTGCATAACACATAGATGCATCTTTCTGATTCTATTCTGTGCATTTAAATGTGCTCCATTAAAATTCTCCCAGAACAAGTGTTCCTTGAAAGCAGCAATGGAATGCACTATGTGGGCCACTTGTTGTTAGGGCATGGGGGCTGTGGCAGGAATGACAATTGTGGTTATGTGCATCTCTGTGCACATGTATGTTGATCAGGTGTATTTGGTGGACACTTGTGTTAGTGAGGCTGATCTTCAGCCCAAGAGGAAAGGGGATAGGGAATCACTGGAGACTCAAATATGAAAGAAAGAAAGAAAGAAAGAAAGAAAGAAAGAAAGAAAGAAAGAAAGAAAGAAAGAAAGAAAGAAAGAAAGAAAGAAAGAAAGAAAGAAAGAAAGAAAGAAAGAAGGAAAGAAAGAAAGAAGGAAAGAAAGAAAGAAGGAAGGAAGGAAGGAAGGAAGGAGGAAAGAAAGAAAGAGGTTTTAAAACAAAAGCAATCAAACTTATCCTCACTAGCTTATCCCCAAACCTAGTAGTCATAAGCAACTCAATGTGCTCTAGGACCCTGAGCATCAGCTCTCTCTGGAAGCTTGTTGGAAGCACAGAATCCCATATTCCAGCCCAGGTCTCCATTTACATGTGTGGAGTTGTATGTATAATAAAGTATTGCAAATATTTTACCAGCAACAAAAATACTGTAGAGATGAAACAAGACTTGCATGAAAGAAAAATGGTACAGGGCCTGCTACACCAGCTTAGATGAAAACCCCCATTAAAAAGTGGTTCTAAAAAATTAAAGAACATGGAAAAGGTTACTTTGGGAATTCTAGCCTTCCCAGGTTGAGGTAAGTAAGGCTAGGTGGGGGAAACAAGAATTGTAGAAAATGTACATCGTTTGTTAGGAATTACAATTATTTTATTTTATCTTATTTATTTATTTGCCATGCTAAGTAATGAACACAAGACCTTACATATACTAGGCAATTGCTCTAAGCTATAACCCCAGCCCTATAATTACTTTAAGTAATGAAAAAGGATGGTAGGAGATGCTTTTAGATTGCCACCTGGTCTCTATATGTTTTCATTTGGTTGCTGGAAATGTTAAGTGATGGCAGGAGGGTACAACTGCATTTCAAGCTAATAGAGTTGCTTTTAAATAGACGATGGGCCAGCTAAGTCTGTACATGTACCTAATCTGTGGATGGTAAGTAGTTATTGAAGATGACACCCTATTTATGAGACAAAATCATTTTAGAGATGGGACTCTGATTTGTTAAAAAAAAAAAAAAAAGTAGGTTAAGACTCTTACATTTGGAGTAGGAGAGGGCCAGAAGAGAGATTTACAAAACATCAACTTATATATTTTCTCTAATCGTTAAATGTGGGCTGACCTCTTTTTTTTCTAGTGGAACAAAAATTGTTTTATTGCTAATTATACATTGAGACTATAACTATTAGACACTGACAATTTTTGTAATGATTTTTTCGTCATATCCATTTCTTCTTTATCTTATTTATTTATATATTTTAATAAGCTTTTTATTGTGAAAATACTGTACAGAGGGGTTACAGTCACATGAGCAAGGTATTGAGTCCATTTCTTATCAAGCATTGCTGCCTCCTCCTTCGCTTTTCCCCTACCATCCCTTCCCTCCCACCTCTACAACTACACTCCGCCACCCCACCCCAGTATATGTCTGGGACAAGTAGCAAAGGTCAAAAGCTATATACATATGACCAGACAAGATGAAGTTAAGCAAAATGAATGCCAAGATAGGGACACAAGTGGTTTTTTCTTTCTTGCTATTGTTTCTAATGTATTTATAAGGTATTACATGATTTTTTTTGTTGCTTTGTATGTCCCTCCTCCACGGTATAACCCCTGTTTTCATTGTATTTAATGCTGGTATAATTTGGGGAGGGGAAGGGAAAAAACAAAATATTTAAATAAGGATACAGGTTGACCCATTGCAACAATGAGATGTAGAAGACACTATGTTGAAAAATCAACTTGAACTCTTATTTGAGAGGGTGCCTAGAACTGGGAGGGATGAATGGGTGCCAGTGAAAAATTAGACAAGGAGTGTGTCTTGAAATCTTTTCTCTGAAAACCTCCAGTTTCAAACAATTCCCGATAAATAGCTACTGGATGGCAATTTAGAACTTGGCCAAGTAACTCACTCTCTGGATCCATGTAACTTTGTGATCTGTAGAAAAACTGAACAAAATAGATGTGGACAACTCAAAGGAAAAACATGTCAGTTGCTGAGAAAAATAGATCAGTTTTTAAAAAATAATCTGATTTGTGTTCTGTAAGATAAAGAGCAACCATGAAATGAGGAAATAACACAGAAGGATAGAACAGGTAAGATAAAAAGGCAAGATGCTGAGATAAACTAGCATAAGCTAAAATTGTTAAAGTCTGCCACAAAACAGAACTGGTCGGGGAGTGGGATAGGACAATATCAGATTGAAAATTGGCATTAGGGCCCAAAAAGAATAAAATTGATGGTGCATAAAATTGAATTAGTGCTGAAGAAAATGTTTGAGAAATTATTGCAGAAATCAGAGGAAAAGACCAAATTGATAGTGAGGAGACAAATATTTATAGGAAAGTGGGGGACTGGGACAGGGGGGAAGAGGGGAGGGACAAAGAGAATGAGAGAGGGAGGGAAAAAGAGAGAGAGCAAGAAAACACAGGGACAGTACTTATAAATAATGATCATTGCTATAACAGATTTTCTCCTCCCGCTATTAAAATCATAATGATAACTGGGGTAAAGGATTATAATACTTTATATTATAAAAATATTATATTACAATATTTTAGTAAAACACAAGAATGCACAGTCTAAATGAAGAATCAGAAATCAGTAGGGACAATGTTGATATTCATTTTGTGTATAGGTACTGGGACTTGAATTCATGGCTTAGGTACTGTCATTTAGCTTTTTATTCAAGGCTGGTACTCTACTACCTGAACTACAGCTCCACTTTTGAATTTTCCTGGTTAATTGGAGATATGAGTCTCACAGACGTTCCTGCATGGACTTCTTACTGCAATCCTCAGATCACAGCTACCAGAGTAACTGGGTAAGGTTGTCTAATGCTTGGTACCTGAATAATTGGGAATATATAATATTCTTACTTTATATAATACTTTCAAAGTTTTTAAAATTTGAATTAAGTGGAAAAAACCATCACATGCAACAATTTTAGTAAAATATAAATGAATATCACTGTAATTAATGCATGAAAGAGGATTTTGTAATCTTAGAAGGAAAGATTAAAAGGGAAAAAAATCCCAAAACAGCTAGAAAAAGGGATATTGCATATGCTTAGCATAAAGAAGTGGTACAAGTTGATGGATGTGCTAATTAACTTCATTTGATCATTGTACAATGTATATATCAATTGAAACACCACACTTCATCCCATAAGTATGTAAAATGATTATGTCAAAACATTTAAACTTTTTTTAAAAAGTAAATTATTATGCTAAAGAATACATAAAGATTAATGCTATCATAGTGAATGCAATATTAAAAAGGCAAATTCTACTGGGCACCACTGGCTCATGCCTCTAATCCTAACTGTTCAGGAGGCTGAAATCTGAGGATCACAGTTCAAAGCCAACCTGGGCAGGAAAGTCCATGAGACACTTATCTTGCATAAACCACTAAAAATGCTAGAAGGAGAGCTATGGCTCAAGTGATAGAGCACTAGCTTTGAGCAAAAAAAGCTCAGGACAGTGCAAAGGCCCTAAATTCAAGCCCTAGGATGGGCACACACACACACACACACACACACACACACAAACGTAAAAGTAAATATTGGAATAATACTTCACTAAAGATGACTGTGCATAGAGCTCCCCTATGACCCACAAACAAGACCACACTAAAGCTACCAGCACGACTATGTTTGTTGCAGCATTATTGACCATAGCTAAGATATGGAACCAACCCAGATGCCCCTCAGTAGATGAATGGATCAAGAAAATATGGTATGTATATATATATATATATATATATATATATTCACAATGGAATTCTATGCCTCCATCAGAAAGAATGACATTGTCCATTTGCTAGGAAATGGAAAGACTTGGAAAAAATTATATTAAGTAAAGTAAGCCAGGCCCAAAGAAACATAGGTCCCATGGTTTCCCTTATTTGCAATAACTAGTATATGTCTGAGACAAGCAGAAAAGGTCTGATAAGATGATGTTAGGTGAAATGAACCCCAAGATAAGGACACAGTGGTTTTTTCTTTCTTGCTATTGTTTCTAACATATTTATAAGGTGATTGTTTTGTTGCTTTATATGTCTCTCCCCCACAGTATAACCCCTGTTTTCACTGTATTTGATGTTGGTATAATTTGGGGAGGAGAAGGGAAAAAAACAAATTGTTTAAATAGGGATACAAGTGGACCCATTGCAATAATGAGATATACAAAATGCTATTTTGAAAAACAAACTTTACAACTTAGGCGGGGAAGGGGGGGTAGAGGAGTGTAGTCGTGGAGATGGGTGGACAGGGATGGTAGGGGATAAACAAAGGAGGAGGCAACAATGCTTGATAAGAAATATACTTGTTACCTTGCTCACATAATTGTAACCCCTCTGTATGGTATTTTCACAATAAAAAAATCTTTAAAAAAAGATGACAGTGGAGATTCAAACTTCTCTTTCAAGGGAATGTTATGGATTATGGAAGGGTGTAAGAATAGGAACTCTGTGCATCAACTGTGAACAGGCCAACATGACTCAAGGTCATTCCGTGTCATGCTCTTTGACTCAAGATAAAGTCACCTCAACACGTCAGCTTTCCTCCTTTACAAATCAGCGGCTACCCGTATAATGATCACGATAACCTTAACATCAGTTTAGTTTCACTATTACGCCTACTTCATCAGATGTATTAGTACAGAAATTTACTAAAACTCAGATTCACTTCTGAAAAAAATAAGTAACTTGGTGGGCATTGCTAGCTCACATCTGTAAACTTCGCTACCCAGGAGGCTGAGATCTGAAGATCATGGTTTATAGCCACATGGAGCAAGAAACTCCTTGAGACTCTTATCTTCTATTAACCAGAAAAACAGAGATGTAAGTGGAGGTATACCTCAAGTGGTAGAGCACCAAACTTTGAGGCAAAGGCCAAGCAAAAGCAAGAGTCACTGATTCAAATACTAGCACATAAAAAAATGAATGAAGTGAATGGAGAAAAAAACAGAGCTTGAGGTAAGGCAGAAAGTGTTAGAAGGCCAGCAAGTCTGCTAGTGACAATTTATCCTGAGATCCTTTTTGAGTGAAATCTACAAAGAAGAGGATCACCAGTTCAGATATATTTTCTTTTTCTTTCCTGGTATATGCAGGTTTTATTTTTCTGTTTCCTTTTCTTTTTCTTTTCTTCTCTCCCTCTTCCTTTGTCCCTTACTTTGTCTCCATGCCTTTTCTTGATTTTCCTACTTTTGTTTTCTTTCCAGGAAATTGAATAGCCTATAGGCTTGGAAAGCAGCACTTGTTGACTCTCAAACCTTAGTTATAAGCCATCTCTTCTGTGAAATGAATATATGTAAATTAGGGCTGAGGGAGTGGCTAAGTGATAGAGTTCTTGCCTAGCACATGTCAGACCCTGGGTGCTATCCCCAGCACTGCAATAAAGGGAAAAAGCAGAAAGAGGTGATGGTGGAGGAAGAACAACAGGAAGTGAGGGAGAATCAGGAGGATGCAAAGATTTTAAAAAGAAGAAGAAGAGAAAGAATGTAATGAAGATAAAAGGGGATGCTGGTGGTTCACTCTTGAAATCCCACCTAGTTTGAAGCTAAGATCTAAAGATCATGGTTCAAAACCAGCTCTTAACTCAAATTAACCAGCAATAATTTAGATGTAGAGATATGGCTCAAGTGCCAACCTTGGGCTCATACCTCAGTACCAGGAGAGAGAGACACACACAGAGCAAAAATAGAGAGTAAGAGAGAGAGAGCAATGAAAGAAATGAGAGAGAAATAATACAGAGAGAAAAAGATAAAAGAATGTTTCACTCTTCTTTTTTCCATCATGGGGTTTGAACTCTGGGACCTGGGCACTGTCGCTCAGCTCTTCAGCTCAAGCTAGTGCTCCACCACTTGAGCCATAGCACCACTTCTGGTTTTCTGAGTGGTTTGTTGGAGATAAGAGTCTCAGACTTTCCTGCCCCGGCTGGCCTTGAATTGCAATCCTCAGATCTCAGTCTCCTGAGTAGCTATGATTATGGGCATGAGCCACTGGCACCCAGCTGAATGCTTTACTCTTACAGTGGTTTTACAAGGACTAAAATAAAAAGCACGTAAAGTATCTGCTCAAAGTCAGAGCTCAGGAAATTTTAGGTCTCTTTTCCCTCATATCTCTCTTCCAGGCTCTCTTCCACTCTTGGGGACTTTGGGCTCTACCTGCCAGAAGCTTTCTGTGAGATATCCAGTAGCCTATCATCAACAATGAGTAGAAGACATAGAATAATTCTTCATCAGGGCCTGGGAAGGTAACTCAGTGGTAGAGTGCTTGCCTTGCATGCATGAGGCCCTGGGTTTGATTCCTCAGCACTACATAAGCAGAAAAGGCTGGAAGTGACACTGTGGCTCAAGTGATAGAACACTAGCCTTAAGGTGAAGAGCTGAGGGATAGCACCCAGGCCCAGAGTTCAGGACCCATGACCGGCAAAAAAAAAAAAAAGAATAATTCCTCAACAGTCTCTTACCTGTAAACATTACTGCTCTCGCACCCAACTCCAAAGCATTCATCTCTTCCTTACTCAGTTTATCCTGATCCTATCAGTGTAATGAATGTAGGCCAGAGCAAGTCAGCATATGAGACTGCCAAATTCATGTGGCTTTTCAAGGTTGAAAATTCAAGATCTCTTCTTCTGAAACTTTGCATGTGGATGTTGTCTGAGAATCTGGGAACATAACAAGCATTGCTTCCTCCATACCTTTCTAGGCCTGTGGCTCTTTCATTTCTTCTAAAGTGGGCAACACTTTTCCAGAGCTCTCTTCCAGATAACCCTAGAAATAGGAGACTGGCTTGTTCTCAAAGTAAGATGACCCCAAATCACAGCTTGGAAGCATGTCTGCGTTAGATGCTGGCATTCACTGGTGCACATCATATAAAAGTTCAAAGAGAGACAATTACTGGTGACTCATACCTGTGATACTAGCTACTCATGAGACTGAGTTTTGAGGATCAAAGTTCAAAGCCAGCCCAAGCAAGAAAGTCTGTAAGACTCTTACCTCCAATTAACCACCCCAAAAAAGCCAGAAGTGGAGCTGTGGCTCTAGTAGTAGAGTATTAGCCTTAGGCATCATTGCTAGAAGACAGTGCCCAGCACAAGTGCCAGGACTGGCACAGGCTCATGCACACACTCTTGCATGCACGTACACTTGCACACATGCGCACATGTGCACACACACACCTTGGAAGAGCCTTTCCCTCATTGCTAACCTGTCTGGAAGATGAAAGTACAGAAGCAAAACTTTAGTAAAGGACTAAATAAGAGCAGACTCTCCTACATCATAGCAAACATGTAGAGAGTCTTTTATTATTCAGATCATAGCTGTTGCTATAGAAAGTTTAAGGACACAGTGACATATGAGGAGAGTCTGTTGGAGCAAAGGGTGAGATGGTGACTCCAAGTTCTGCTACGTCCTCTCCCTGAAAGGTACTCTGACACTCTCCCCCAGTACCACACTGACATTAGAGCTTTGCCCCTGCTGGTGAATCACCCACCCAGCAGTGTGAGTCCTTTGAAGGTCTCAATAAGTTTGTCATATAATGTCTTATTCAACCAGGGGTCCAGATTCCAACTTCAATTACATTGTCTGAGAGTGGCTGCATCCATTCCAAGAGAAATGAGAGAAATGCTGAAAACGATTTCATAGAATCTCAAATAACTCCTCCTTCTTCTAACTTCCCACGCTGCTGAACTAGTGGAATGCTCAGCGTGGGTGGATCTATAAATCATTCAGGGAAAGAAGCAGCATCAAGGCAATTGGGAGATACGGGCATGACAAGAACAGCTCATCTTGTCATGGCTGGTCCGTCTTATTAAGTAGCCATAAAAATATACGGTGGGAATCAAAAGAAGGAGCTGGCCCATGAGTCTTCACCATCCTGCCACTTGCCTGAGTTCCACCTTTAATCTTTTCCAGGTGATTGTCGTATTTACTCTTCAGCAGTGGATCTGCGTGAGCCTGTCCTGCACAGTACATCTCACCAGTGGGTGAAATGTTTTGGAGTTCATTCCAATAAAGGAAGAGTTTTAATGCTTCCAGCTCTGTCATGGTCAATTACATTTGAATTAAAACTGCAGAATAAAATCTGCAGAGGAGCAGCCTGCAGTTAATGCACACAGTTTGGCATTTTGTGCTTCACAACACTTGCATGCAAACACACTATAGAGGGCAAAATGGTTCCCTTAGTAACTATTGGGAGACTTTGGAGTCACATTTGGATCAAGAGAAGTCACTTGATCTCCAATATTGAGTGTTAGACAACAAATCTCCATATTGCCAAGCAAACTGATTTGCACAGGCCAAAAAAAAAGAAATCCCTTTGAAGTGTTAAGGAATGAATGTGAGAGTACTCCTGACCTCATTCCCCATTTCTGGAAGCTAAGTTAATGAACAGCTTCTCGAGATTTGAGACGGCAGTGCCTCTAATTCCACGCTGAAAAGACCCAATGTCTGATTGCTTCTGGTGAGATGGTAACTTCACAAAATTGAAGTTCAAGGAGGAACAGAGAGTCACTACTATCTACAGGTAAAGGTGTTAAATGCGCTTAGATGCTCAAAAGGTAATTAGCATGTAAATTGAATTCTGAAGAGGAGAACACAAATAATCATGTCGCTAAGGACCTATCTACAGTGGATTTTTGGTGCCAGAGTTTGACCTGCAATCCTCTCTAACGAGGCGATAATGAGCTATGAAGGCCCCCAAGGAGCTGTTGTGTAGCAATTCTTGTAAAGTGAGGCAAGCAAGGTCCTCCATGCACAATCAGCCCTGGAAGGAATCTAGCAATGAAGTCACTGTCATCAGCTGCCATAACTTCTTTCAGAAAGAAAATGTCTTGTGGGAAATAACAGTGGCTGTGGCCTCTAATCTTTCAAAGTTGTCCAGAATTCCCAAGAAATGACTTAAACATTAAGGAATGAGAGTAGACTTGGCAAAGCATAAAGATCATGGCTTGACAAGGATACAAAATCTGCACCTACCTGTAGATGGAGATATTTAGCTCTCTCTTTCTTTCTGAGGGGTGTGTGTGTGTGTGTGTGTGTGTGTGTGTGTGTGTGTGTGCTAGTACAAGTATCTGAATTCAGGACCTGGAAGCTGTCCTTTAGTGTTTTTGCTCACCACTGGTGTTCCACCACTTGAGCCACAGATCCACTTCTGAATTTTGCCAGTTAATTGAAGATAAGAGTCTCACAGGCTTTCTGTGTAGGCTGGCTTAAAATTGCAGTCCTCCGATCTTAGCCTCTTGAGTAGCTAGATTATAGGTATGAGACACTGGTTCGTGGCTGTCGTCTAGCTCTTAACCCCAGAGCAGAACTCACTTCCCAGACTCAGGATTAATCCTGAACTTGGTAGAGGAGATTCTGTTGTTTCAAGCCCATTCTGACTTCATCAGTAAGATTTTCTGGCTCCAGTGGGTCTGAAGCTCTGGTCATTAAATTCAAGTGTCTGCTTTGCTGCAGAGGAATAAAATGTGTTCCAAAGATACATTCTTCTCAAAGATTGAGAATCTGTGATTTGAAGTCTCTCCTTAAAGCCCAGGGCGATCACTAAAATACAACTAATTCTTTTCCAGGTCCAGCTGAGAATAGCTGGCTAGTGACCAGCGAGATCCCAGCTAGGAATACAATAGAGGACAAATCCCAGGAGATATGCTCAGAAACACGAGGAAAGGGGGCTGGGAAGTTGGCTCAGTGGTAGAGCGCTTGCCTTGTATGCCTGAGGCCCTGGGTTCGATTCCTCAGCACCACATAAGCAAAAAGAAAATAAAAGCCGGAAGTGGCGCTGTGGCTCAAGTGGTAGAATGCTAGCCTTGAGCTAAAGAGCTGAGGGACAGTGCCCAGGCCCAGAGTTCAGGCCTCACGACCGGACCCCCCCCCCAAAAAAAAAAAAACACGAGGAAAGGAAGCTGGCGGAGGCCAGGTGAGTTCACATAACAAGATGTGCACACGTTCTCAGAACAAAGGCAAAGAAGAGCCACCACCTGCTTGAAACAGAAATCCATGCTTAGAAAATTACGTCATAGGGTACAGAATGTATGTGGTTTTTTTTCATTGCGTTTGAGTATTATACAAAGGAATTTTAGTTCAGCCTGTCAGTTCATGAGTACAATGCACCTTAATCAATGTATAGATTTGCTTGAAAATACAACATGAGTTGCCAAACAAGTCTGAAGCAAATGATGGGATGAAGAAGACTGAAATGCATGTATCAAAAGACCCCCTCCCTAACTTTTAATTCATTCTTTTTGTGCTGGTCCTTGGGCTTAAACTCGGGGCCTAGGCACTGTTGCTGAGCTCTTTTTAGAGTAGCAATCTACCACTTGAGCCACAGCTCCATTTCTGGCTTTTTGGTAGTTAAGTGGAGATAAGAATAGACTTTCTTCCTCCAGCTGATTTTGAACCACAGTCATTAGATCTTAGCCTCCTGAGTAGCTAGGATTACAGGGGGTGAGCCACTAGCACCTGGCTTCAATTTCCATTGTGTGTGGATGTGTGTGTGTGTGTGTGTGTGTATACGCATGTGCACATACACACGGTAATCTTTGGGTTTGAATTCAGGGCCTGGATGTCATCCCTGAGCTTTTCTGCTCAGTGCTAGTGCTCTGACATTTCACCACAGCTCCAATTCTGGCTTTTTTGTGTTTAATTGAAGCTGAGTCTCATGGACTTTCCCATCTGTGTTTTACTTGAACAGCGATCCTCAAATATCAGCCTTCCAAGTAACTTGGATTACAGATTTGAGCCATTGGCCCCTGACTTCTATACCTGTCTTTAATTGGGGCTTTTCCTTGTGTGGCGTTTTTCCCCAGTCCTGTTGTTTCAGAGGAGGCTGGCCAAATATAAGCATACATACTTACTAGATGCCATTTGGTAGCCTTGTCTTCTAAAACTCCCATATTCTGGCTCTCTGGCTACTGCTTAGCCACGTCGAATCTGAATATAATTTATAAAGAGAATTATAGGATATAATAAGAATTAATAACAAGAGGCATGGACTATATTAAATAAGCTCCTGAAGGTTTAGAGGGTGTCTACTAGGAGAAGGGTGTTGGGTGGGCAGGTCTCCCAGTCAGAAGGCATGGCCTATGTAAGGGTACTGAGGCACAGGTTGGCAAAACTACCGGCTCAGTGTGTCCTGAAAGAACCTCTGCCTAAGACATTTTGCCTGGCCACAGTATTGCCCTGAGTGCTACTAGTGAGGATGCCTAACCTGCTCAGGAGGACAAGCTAGGGAGCAGAGAAAATAAACTACTACTCAGATTCTATTTTCTCTTTCTTATCTCTTTGGCTGATGCTTCTGATTTGGAAATTCAAGAGAACATTTGGCACTTCTGACATGGAATAGCATTTGAGCTGACCTCCCTGCACAGCTGGAACAGATGGTAACCCTGAGTGTCAAAAGAAGTTGACATATAGTTGATATCTATGTATATCTTAGATAGAAAGAAAGAGAACAATAGGAAAAGGAGAGAGACAGAAACAGAGACTGGGAGAGAATGAGAGAGAGTGAGAGAGAGAGAGAGAGAGTGCTCAATGTTCTTAATATTGAATGATTTAGAACTTACTATACATTTACTCAGCTGTGCGCAGCAATTACCAAACAGCTAAATGGTCAAGAATTTCCATAACGTAAAATACAAATACCTGATATTTATGTTTTAAAGTCTCCCCCTTTGAAACCATCATAATTTAACCCTGCGCATGAAGATCTCCTGCTAACACTGGAGTTTGAATGACAGAAGGGATCAGCCACTGTATTTTGTTTCCATTGGAATCACATTACCAACCTGTAATTTCTCCATATTAGAAAATTGTGCTTGATTTCCAAATAATGAGTAGTTAGGGGATAGCTTTGCCCTGCAGCCACCTACCACTAGTGCTTTTTGCATCCAGTCTTGTCTTAAGGTAGAGGCATGGACCTGTTGCCTCCTGTCCATTGGAAACAGGGCTCTGGGATCTTTGGGTCATGGATTCCAGTCCATGGCACTTTCCAATAAGCCCTAGTTCACATCTACAGTGGCTCATAAGATCTCAGGGAGTTTGGGGCTCTTGTGTGGGATGGAAAACGTTTTCAGGAGACTTGTGCATGACTGGGAAATTTCCTGCATGGAAGATATTGTTTCCTCTGAAGGCTTCAGGATGCAATGAATTACACACAGAAATGTATTTACAGGACAAACACTTGTCAGACAAATCCTCTCTAGATACCATCATGCTTTTTGAGAACCATGAACCATCTAAGTCCCAAGGCTTTTCAAACCCCAGAGGAAATGTCGCCATTTGTAGAGATTGTTTCTCACAATCCCCAGAGGCAAATGCACTCAGGGGAGGGTTGCCCCAAATATAAAACCCATCAAAAAAGATGGGCAGTGAGTGAGAAAGAAGTATGGGAAGCTGTAGCTATTCAGGTCAAGGAAGACCAAAAACTCACAATGCAAGAAGACCAATGGTTGGGAAAAAAGCTTGAGTCAAATTCTTGGCCCGTACCATTTCCTACAGGGGTAGTAATGAGGGATGATTCTAAACCAAGGGTTTAGGCATGCAGAGCTGTATTATGCTCAGGTTTGCCCAGTTTAGACACAACCTGAAAAATGACATGGAGGATCCTGGCTGGAAAACTAGTCAGAATTCCTAGGGAGGGAAGATAACATGACATGAGTCACACCCCAAGTTTCAAAGAACTGGAAGGACAATGGAGCCCCAGTTGCTTCTTCCTAAGGCCTTATATGTTGTTCCCCTTGGCTTTGGAAAGGCTAGTGGTGTCTGTGGTCACCTGATGGAATCTGGTGCCCGGTAGGGAAGGGTTTGGCCTGGACTGCCCACAAGGAAGAGTAAAGAATCTCCATGGGGCTTGGAAGGTGGCTCAGTGGTAGAGTGTTTGCCTTGCATGCATGAGACCCTGGGTTTGATTCCTCAGCACCACATAAGCAGAAAAAGCCAGAAGTGGTGCTGTGATTCAAGTAGTAGAGCGCTAGCCTTGAGCTGAAATACCCAAGGACAGAACTAGAGTTCAGGCCCCACGATAGGCAAAAAAAAAAAAAAAAAAAAGGAATCTCCACTGATGTTATTTTAGTTCAATGGTTTGCTATGCTCACCAATGACAATTGTTGGTGTCAGCTGACCTTTCTCTGTCATAGGGAGATAAAGGCAATATGGCTATGACCATCCTCCGGATAAGAGCTTTAGCCAAATTTCAAAGTCAGAAAGCATGGTCATTTCATTTAACATCATCTTATATGGTCATATGTACAATAGCTTTTGACCTTTTCTGCTCATCTGATAAGATTATCCTAGACATATACTAATTATTTCAAATAAGGGAAACCATGGGATCTGTATTCCTTTCAGTCTGGCTTACTTCATTTAATATGATTTTTCCAAGTGTTTCCATTTCCTAATAAATGTAATGGTGTCATTCTTTCTGATGGAAGCATAGAATTCCATTATATATATATATATATATATATTTCATATATTATATATATTCCATTATATATATATATATATATATATATATATACATTTTCTTGATCCATTCATCTACTGAGGGGCATCTGGGTTGGTTCCATATCTTTGTTATGATGAATACTGCTGTGATTAACATAATTGTGCTGGAGCTTTAGTATGGCCTTCTTTGTGATCATTTGGGTAAATGCCCCAAAGTAAGATTGCTGGGTGATAGGGGAGCTCTATGAGGACTTTTGAGGACCTCCATATTGCTTTCCGGAGTGGTTGAACAAGTTTACACTCCCACCAGCAGTACAATAGGGTTCCCTTTTAACTACATCCCCTCCAACATCTGTTGTTATTAGATTTCTTGATTATAGCCATTCTAACTGGAGTGAGGTGAAATTTCAGTGTTTTGATTTGCATTTCTTTTATGAGCACTTCTTCAGGTGTCTATTGGCCATTCTTATCTCTTCTCCAGAGAAGTCTCTCTTTAAATCTTTATCCCATTTATTAACGGGGCAGTTGTTTCTTTGAATATTTGTTGTTGGGAGATTTAATTTTTTGTTTTAAGTATATTTTAGATATGAAGCCCTTGTCTGTTGTATAGATAGTGAAGATCTTCTCCCAGTCCCTAGGCTTTCTATTGATTTTACTGGCTATGTCCTTTGCCAGGAAGAAGCTCTGTTGTTTAATGCAATCCCATTTGTCCAACCTTTCTTTGATTTATTGTGTTTCTGGGTCTTTATTAAGTAAATTTTGGCCTGTGCCAAGGAACTCGAGTTTCTCCTATTCCTTCCTGTAACACAAGTGGTTTTCCTTTGCTGTTGATTTTTTGAAATGTACTATCTGGTTTTTTTCTTTGTTTCTTTTGTATCTTCTTCCTCCTGTGGTATATCCCTGTTGTCACTGTATATGATTTTGGTACCTTGCATCTTGTATATACATTTATCTAATTTGGGGAGGGGAAGTGGAGTAACAAAATGCTGAAACAATTGCAACAATGATTCTCTATGTTGGAAATGAACAATACAACTTTGGGAGGGAAGGGGGAGAAAAACAAAAGGGAGGTAACAATGCCCAACAAGAAATGTACTCATTGATGTAACCGTAAACTGTCTACAACATTTTTACAGAAAAAATAAAAATTAAAAGCATTGTCAATGTAAACATGGCCCTACAAAAGCAGTTCTCATTCTAATCCCTGGAACTTGCATATTTTTAATTCTAAGAGCATCTTTCACAAAGAGGTTTCTCTCCCCTTCTTCTGTGCTGAATATGACCACAACGAGAATTACCACCTTGAGATGACAAAACTGCCTATATGTTCTTGGATAAGTCTTTGAATTTATTTCCAACTACAGGGGCAGACAGATGAGACTGATTTGACATTTGAAATGTTGGAATGGACAAAAAATACCCTATATAACAAAAGTTTAGTCTTTATCCATAACCTAGCCTATTCTGAACTTCTCTTTGATTCCTAAGTTTTATTAATTAATTCATTAATCTATTTATTTATATATTTATTTGTGCTGGTCCTGTGGCTAAGAACTCAGGGCCAGGATTTTGTCTCTGAGATTTTATGCTCTAGGCTAGCACTTTACCACTTGAGTCATAGCTCCACTATTGGCTATTTTGGGTAGTTAATTGGAGATAAGAGTTTAATGGGCTTTCTTGCTTGAGCTGGCTTTGAACTGTGATCCTCAGATTGCAGTCCCTGGAGTAGCCAAAATTACAGCCTTAAGTCACTGACATCCAGATTTATTTATTCTTATTGTTTTGTGCCAGTACTGGAGTTTTAGGTCAAGCTCTACTGTTCTCCCTGTTTGTTTTCTTTCAAGGTTGGTACTCTGTGACTTGAACTATACCTACACTTTTGGCTTCGGCTGATTAATCAGACATAAGATTCTTTCATATTTGTTTGCCTAGTCTAGTATTGAACAATATTATTTGTTAGATCTTAGCCTTCTGAGTAGCTAGGATTACAGGTGTGAGCCACCAGCACCTGAATCATTGACTTCAATTCTTCTCCTCTCCTTTCTCATATTTCCTATCATATATCTGGACACACTTAGGAACATTCTAACTACCCACCTGCACATCCATGTGTCTCAGTCTTTTCCCTTTCTATGGTAGTGAGAATGCTCTTGGGCAGGAACATTATAATTCTTCTGTTTCTAGTTAATTGAACATCCATTGGTGTCAAGATACAATTCCCCTTAGGGATCCTTGAGTGGCTTTTTTCTGGAGGTACCTGTCAGGACTGGGCTAATATGAAAACCTTCACCAATGCCTCTGCTCCACTGTGACTTTCCTACATCTATCATTCAACAGAACACATGTTTTAGTTTTGACAATGGCTACTGTTCTTCTCAGAGTGGTACTGGGTTGGTAATGATATTCCAGAGCCTTCTTCGGTGTCTGGTTGCTATTTCATCAAATTCTATCATGCATACATAAATATTTGATGTACCTTTGTCTGTGCTTGTGAAATGACTGGACAGTAACAGGGCCTTGGCTTCGCATTTTCACAGCAGTAGGTCACAAGCCCACAGGACATTGCACCAGAGCTCTGTGGAGGCAGATTTGCCCACTGAAAAGTTAGAGTCATCTGCCAATGTACAGATGAGCCGACAGAGGCCTAGAGAGGTTATTTGCCCAGTCTGTGCTCAATTATTAACTGTTGCTGTGCAATGTAAGGTCCATATTTTGTTTTCCCTAGTGCTCTATGAGATCCTATCATTCTTCTTCTTCAGAAAGCCTGGAGGCTTAAGTCTGACAGTCTGTGATTTGTTCTACCTGATGCTGTCTGTAGGACTGAACACAAAAACTCAGCTGGCTTTGTCAAGTTGACAATGAATTTTACAAAGGTCTTGAGGACCAAAAATCCTGGGGGCTGAACTTTCACCACATGGCCTGGTGCCCTCAATGATTGATCTCTCCCATTGAGTCTCTGAAGGACTAAGTTAGGAGATGAAAACTAGAGGTCCCAGAGGAGGCATTAGGCCAAGAGTATGCCCTTCACAGAAGTCACCCTTGCACAAAAGGAGTGATATAATTAAATATAACTTGAAAATTAAATTAAAATTGGCACACAATTCAAATGTCATGTTAAAAGTTTTACCCTAATCTCCAACAGGGCTTTAAGATCTTTTTGCTTCATAATAGACACCAAGAAAAATATAGCCCAGTAGCTTATTGGAGTTCTGTAGCTCATATTTGCCTTTAAAAAATAAAGTAAAATAAAAACTCTCACACTAGGTACAAGATCAGGTTATTCTAATTAGTTTTTCTATAAAAAACATATTTGCCAGCATAAGGTGGTTTAAAAATCGAATGGAATCATAGTTTGTAAGTGCATAGTTAAAGATTTAGGTGAATTTGATCATCTCATCAGTGAGGGCTATGGAAATTTGTTCATGGAAATTAGATTTTTGATGTTACTTCATTTCCCAGGTGGCACGCTATCATCTCTTTAGTTACAGTTTCCATTGGCTTACTGCTGCAGATGGAGCCTCAATGTCAAAATGTTTGGGGAAAAACAGTCTCGTATCATGAGTAGGCTCCAGTCCTAACAGACAGCCATGTGAGAAAAGAACAGAATACCCAACACTCAACCCCAGCCTGGCTGCATTGACCTTACAGACGCAACATTCACACACCTGTGGGCTGCCTGCTCTCTGCTTGGGTGACAATTGATTTAGAAACCACGTGGGACTGGGGCTCAAAAACTGAGAGATGCTGGGGAGGACAGGGCTGGCAGAGGCAGCTTGGAAATTGTCAGTATGTAATTGCGTGTCTGCCAGGTTATCATTATTCACTCGGGGCTTCGCAAGGATCACATTAATACACTGACAGCTGACTCCTGTGGAGAACAACAGGGTAGAAAGTCATCTTCACTCAGCACAGGTTCCATACCTAGGCAGAGTGAGACAGAAGCAAATCTCAACTTTTTTCTCCACCACTCTTTCCCTATTCGATGCCCCTTTTTGTCATTTCACTGATAATATAGAAACAGTTGTGAAATGATTTTTTGGTCCATAAATTCCATCTGAGGAGGAATTCTGGAATTCTGAGCTATATCAGCATAGACCACAGAGAGTTCTATCTGGGAAAGGGCTCAACAAGGATGTGGAAACACCACTGGCCGATGGAACTTCAGAGTTCATATTGAGTAAGACTCAATAAGAAATGACTGGCAGTAAATGAGAAATGCTTGAAATCAGAGTAGCTGAGGTTTGACGTTGGCTTTGTCTTTTGTTTTCTTGTGGCTGTGTGTTTAAAACATTTTTATTATCTTTCAGTAGTCATACAAAAGAGTTGCCATTCAACAAAGGAGTTTGTAAGTACTATGTGTTTTGATCAATGTCACCTTTCATCTCACCCATCCTTTGAATGTGTTGCCCTAAGAAATACTGTTTTCTTCACATTTGTCCTATAGATAATAAGTTTTGCTGTACAGAAAGTAAGATTAAAAAAAGAAAAAAAGCAAACAAATCACACCAATAGGATTGGCATCAGGCAACATAGGAAGAGAAAGGGACCATGGATTGGACATAGAGTGATACAAAGATAAGATTGCCTTTTCTGTCATCTGCAAACATCTGAGCTGAAAAGTAGGAGGATATAGAAGAGAAAGGAAGAGAGCTCTCTGCAAAGAGGAAACCCTTGGAGGGAGCTCAGAATCACCTTGTGCTGCCACAAAGATAAGCCTCTTCTACAAAGACGCTCAGGACAGACCTTTATAACGAGTCACCAAGACACTGTCCTGCTCACTGGGAGACTCATGGTTCTTTAGACAGGCTTGGTGGGGCATGGGAAGCTATGAAGTCAGGTATGTTCTAGCAGCAATGTAGTTAAGAAAGCTAAGGTTATGCTGTGGATCTGAATACTAGCAATGGAGCACTGTGGTAAGAATCTGGCCCTGCAACTTACTAGTATAGATGCCAGGAGAAAAGTTCACTGCTTGTGGCAGATGGAGAGGAGAGATCACCTTCCCACTGAAGAATGGATTTCTACTCCATTGAGAATAGTGTGGATAGCTGGCAGCCTCTAGCTTCTAATGGTGGTCACTCAGCATACAGGCAAAGGTTGTGCTACTACTAGGGCAGTTCCTGGCAATTACTGATCACGGTGGCCATGGACCTTTACATTTTTTAATTTTTTTATTTATCAATTGCGGGGCTTGAACTCAAGGCCTGGGCACTGTCCCTGAGCTCTTTTGCTCAAGGCTAGTGGTCTGCCACTTTGAGCCACAGCTCTACTTCTGTACTTTGATGTTGTTGTTGAGTGGTTAATTGGAGGTAAGAGTCTCATGGGGACTTACTGTCCAGGCTGGCTTCAAACCTAGATCTCAGATCTCATCATCTTGAGTAGCTAGGATTACAGGCAGGAGCTACCAGCATCTGGCATCATAGACCTTTATTACTCAGGAATTTCCTTCAAAATGTAAACTCTGCTAATGGACAGTCTTCCTTCTCCTCCCTACTGGTGCTCACATCTGAAATCCTAGCTACTTAGGAGGCTGAGATATGAGGATTGTGGTTTTAATCTAGCTTGGGAAAAAAGTCTGTTGAGACTCTTTTTACAAATTCATCACTAAAAAGCCAGAGGTAGAGCTCAAGTTGTAGAGAGCTATCCTTAAGCAGAAAAGCTCAACATCAGTGTTCAGGCCTTGTGTTCATACACAGGTACTGGTTCCAAAAAAATGTTAATTGATTGCTGTTATGAAGATGAAAAAGATGACCTTGTAAATCACTTACGCAATTACTTCCCTTCCAGGTTGTCAGTGAAAGGTCCAGACTATATTATTTTCTCTCATACAAAGCTCTGTTCTACCTTTTTCCCCCTTTCTCTGCAGCATTTAACTGCTTGGACAGGCTCTATCTAGTATTCCAGTCTTTGGCCTCAGGAATTAAGCTAGGTCTTATATTATGGACATTTCTCTTTAAGATTCCCTCACACAGGCTTTTAGTCTAGACATTACCTATTGTATAAGAGGCCAATTAATTAGTGGAAAGGGGTCTCATTTCTCTTTGCAGAGGAGCCTAGAAATGAAGATTCAGATGCTCTAGAAAAACCTTTGCCTTTCCTATCAAAAAAGCTAAGGAGCATAAGGGGAATATCCTATCTCTTCATATTCAATGGGCCTTACTCTCAGCTCTCAAGGAAAACAGGTCTCAGAGACTGCAGGCTAAATGTCATGGGCTAGTCCCATCATCCACAGGGCCCTTACACCCCTCTGTCTGAGGGATCCTGGGAAAAGTGTCTTCCTGAGATACTAGGAAGTTGTCATGGTGCTGGTGATACAGAAAGCAGCAAAAGATCCTGCAGCCTCTAGGGATTGTTCATGTTTTTAACTCCATGTCCTCCATTCAAACTGCAAGGTAAGAATGATGGTGCTTAAGTTGTTCTTTTCTTATTTGTCTCTTCTCTTTGATTTGTTGATTGATTGATTGGTTAATTGATTGATGTCTGCATTCTCTATCTTACTTTTACTTCTGATTCAGG
Source organism: Dipodomys spectabilis (assembly GCF_019054845.1). NCBI lineage: Eukaryota > Metazoa > Chordata > Mammalia > Rodentia > Heteromyidae > Dipodomys > Dipodomys spectabilis. The sequence continues at coordinate 2,718,491 of NW_024870813.1, read as the reverse complement.
GAGCTTCCCTGATCCCTTGCTAGGTTCTGGAGTCCTATAGAAAGAGAAGATATGATAAACATTGTTACAAGTATATTGTGTGAGAAATACTAGATTAAAAAGAAAACAGGAAGGTAAAATGACTGGGATAAATAGGGGATACCATACAGAATATTTTAGTTTGTAGGATGGGTCTTAATAAATGATTGGCAGCCTTCTGGGCAGAATAGATTAGGATAATGATGGTAGTAGGGGTATGTAGGTAACTCCAAAGCAAATTTTTACTCCAAAGCAGCCTCTCTGGCTTGAATGTGATTCCCCAAAGTTCATTTGTTGTCAACTTATACTTAAATTCAATGTTCATGATATTTAAAGATGGAGCCTGTGAAAATGAGGATGGGACCCAGTAATAATGCCATGATGGTGTAAGAAGAAAGACATACTTTCTCTATCTTACCATAAGATGCTTTTCCTTATGCAGTGTTGCACAAAACTGCCCCTCATCAGATTTCAGTGCTATGTTCTTGAAATTGCTAGTCTTTAGAACCTTCAGTTAAGTCGACTTCTGTTCTTTACAAATTAGCCAGTCTCAAGTCTTTTGCTAGAGCAACCAAAGAGAATCCAAGACAAGACTCGAATGAAGTACTGTAGGGATAGCTTTACTCTTAGGTGGGGGAGGGGGACATTATAACTTCAAGGCACTCTTACCTATGAAAGACAGAAGTTCATTTATCCAATACCCTCTGGGAAGCAAATGCCATCTCTTCAGGACAATCATCAAGAGGCCTGGATCCCATGTCATTACCTAGAGGTTTGTGAACCAACTTCTTCGTGAACAAAAGTCTTCACTATTTTGAATGAGTTGAATGTAGAACTTCAAGTCAGACAGTCATTCCTGGATTTCTTATGATTATATATGCAAGTCTTGCTTCACATTGGAATTATAAGCCTCATCCTTCAGGAGAGAATGAAATCCTCCAGACTCAGATGGTTTCCAGAACTTGTTTCCTGTTGAAATAATTTTATATTTGAATTCATTGACTTGAGGGATACTTAAGCAATTAATGAACGTGTTTCCAGGTGGGCTAAAATTTAGACAAATCTAATACAACAAAATAAAAAAAATACCAAAAACAACAACAAAAAACACTATAATTTAAAATTAGGGTTGGCTCTATGCTTAAAAATATAAACTTACTAGTGTGGTTACCCTTAAAAACATAAAATTACTAAGCTGGTGCCAATGGCGCATTACCTGTAAATCTTAACTGCTCAAGAGGATGAGATCTGAGGAGTGAAGTCCAAAGCCATCTCAGGCAGTAAAGTGTATGAGACACTTATCTCCAATTAACAAGTAAAATGCAGAACATGGAGGTGTGGCACAGTGGTTGAGAACTAGCCTGGAGCACAAAAGCCAAGTTAGAGTGCAGGCCTTGAGGTCAAAGCCTGGTATCAGCACACACACACACACACACACATTCTATTACAGTTACTGGAAACATGGTAGAAAATTTGTATTGTGAACAATGTCTTTGGCAGTGGCATGTGCCTATAGCTAAATCATTTTCTTGCCCTCATTTGCCACATGCAATGACTCTAATAAATTGCTTCCCCTAATGCTTTGGCTTCCTGCGTATTCCCTTACTTTGTAAGACTTTCTGCTCCTTCAGATGTAACAAAGTACCAAACTGGTATGGGATGATGACTAAGCACATTTAGCAGACCGATGTTTAGAGTCAAGCACTGGATTCTTCGCTTATATTCTATCCAGGTCTATAATCATGGAAACAGCCACACCTGCTTTGGCAGCATCACCATGTATACTTTGACAACTGTAGAGTTGTCATCACTGCACAGGTGGTACACATCTGTCTCCAGATCACCAATATTACTATAATTCTGGATCCTTCTTGCATCCTGTACTAATCAGCTTTCTATCACATTAACAAAACTCCAAAACAATTAACTTAAAAAGAGGAAAAGTAGATGGGCCCTGGTGGCTCACGCCTATAATCCTAGGTACTCAGAAGACTGAATGCTGAAGATTGTGGTTCAAAGCCAGCCAGGGAAGAGAAGTCCACGAGACCGTGATCTCCAATTAACCACAAAAAGCTGGAAGTGGAGCTGTACTTCAAGTGAACTAGCTTTGAGCACAGAAGCTCAGGAACATTGCCCTGGCCCTGAGTTCAAGTCCCAGGATGGACACAAAAATAATGAGGAAAGGTTTATGTTCTGGCAACTGGGAAGAAAAAGAAAGAAGAAAGTGCTAAAGCCTCAACATTCCATTCAAGGGCCTAAGCCAGTGACCTCACTTCCTGCTAGAAAGTCTTGCTGTTTTCTTTTTTTTTAAGAGGTTCTTCCTCCTCCCAATTACATCACAGTTTGACAATAAGCCTTGAATCATTCCAGAGAGGGGACATGTATCTAGACCATAACACAGTGTGGAAAGGTTCCTATATTCTGTTAGAAGCTATCCCTTGACAATACAATTGGAAGTTGTAGAGTACCAACCAGCCTTGAGTGAAAAAGCTAAGCCAGGCTCTGAGTTTAAACTCCAGTGCCAGGAGGTTGGGGTGGGGGGAAGACGGAGAGAATATCTGATCGTTTTTTAGGATTATTTTAGAAATAGCTCAAAGTTTCCATACTGGCTAGATCATTAGTCACAGTTCAATGAGGTGATTTTTTTCTCAGAAAATCAAATATCTTCACTGATCCTGCTATAGTTTTCTGCAATGATACTAAGCAACGTCTATCTCTCACAACCTATTGAAGGAGAAGGAAAATATGGCCATTTATATATATATATATATATATTCATGCTGTGGTAGTCTTCTTCTACTGTGCTCTATATTTCTGCTTCTGTTATTCTTTCTTATTATTCTTTTTGTATGTGTGTGAAAATACTGTACAGAGGAGTTACAATTATATGGACAAGATAACGAGTACATTTCTTTTTTGGGGGGGGGAGGGTTCCGGTCGTGGGGCCTGAACTCTGGGCCTGGGTGCTGTCCCTCAGCTCTTCAGCTCAAGCTACTGCTCTACCACTTGAGCCATAGTGCCACTTCCAGCTTTTTTCTTTTTGCTTATGTGGTGCTGAGGATTCAAACCCAGGGCCTCATGCATGCAATGCAAGCACTCTACTACTGAGCCACTTTCCCAGCCCCAACGAGTACATTTCTTATCAAACATTGTAGCCTCCTCTTTGTTTCCCCTTCCCATCCCTTCCCATACTCCCCCCACCTTCGTCCACCCGATCCCCCCCAACCAAAGTTGTAAAGTTCATTTTTCGACATAACGACTTGTACATCTCCTTGTTGCAACAGGTCCACCTGTATCCCTAGTTAAGCGATTTGTTTTTTCCCTTCTCCTTCACAAATTATACCAACATCAAATACAGTGAAAGCAGGGGTTATACCGTGGGGGAGGGACATACAAAGTAAAACAGAAATCATCTCATAAATATGTTAGAAACAATTGCATGAAAGAGAAAAAAACATTTGAATACTTATCTTGGGGTTCATTCCCCCAACATCAACTTATCTGACCTCTTCTGCTTGACTCAGACATATACTAGTTATTGCAAATAAGGGAAACCATGGGACCTATGTTTCTTTGGGCCTGGCTTACTTCACTTAATATATTTTTTTTCAAGTCTTTCCATGTCCTAACAAATGGGGCAATGTCATTCTTTCTGATGGAGGCATAGAATTCCATTGTGTATATATACCACATTTTCTTGATCCATTCATCTACTGAGGGGCATCTGGGTTGGTTCATATCTTAGCTATGGTAAATAATGCTGCAATAAACATAGTTGTGCAGGTAGCTTCTTCTTGATGCCCTCTCTCCTTTCTTCTCTCCCTCTCTCCCCATCCTCTATATTTATTGTAATGTTTTCCTGCTGGGAGAGGAAAAAAAATCAAAAGCATTTCTACCCAGTAAACCTGTCTCCTGAACAGACTAATATATTTTCCCTAGTACATTCTATACGAAGCAAGGTTGTAAAAGAGGTTATTGAGCATTTCCAGGGGGTGGGGGTAGGAGAAACAGAGAGAGTCTTTTATTTCCTATCAATACTGAGCTTACATGCTCAACAAGCAGAGGGATGGTATAATTATATGTATATTATATATACTATATGAGAAGGCACACCCAAAGAAGCTACTGTCCATTTCTAGCTAGAAGAAATAAATGAGAAATATTAGATACGCCCCTTTAATGGCCATCCCACTGGACACATGACTTTGGGTGAGACACTGACCTTTTCCCTGTCCGGAGTTATAAAATGGAATGGTGTTCATATTATCTTAATCATAAGACCATTGTGAAAAGGAAATGGAAAAGAATGCTCCCAGCCTTTAAATACTGTTAAAAAATATAGCAAGTGCTCCTTACACATTCAATATTACTATTATTTTTGTTTCCTAGCCTGGTAAAAAATTGCAAAGTTCGCAGTCACAGGAAAAAATAGAAATCCAACATATGTTCCACAATCTATACTACAGATCTGCTCTTCTTTTGACAGTTCTGTAATAGTTCCAAGTGTAGTTTGTTTGCCTTTTATTAATGTGTGTGTGTGTGTGTGTGTGTGCGTATGTGTGTGTGTGCCAGTCATGGGGTTGAACTCAGGGCCCAGCTTCTCTTCCTGAGTTTTTCTCCTCAAGGCTACAACTCTACCACTTGAGCTACAGCTCCCTGTCTGGCTTTTTGGTGCTTAATTGGAGATAAGAGTCTCACAGACTTTCCTACCTGGGCTGGCTTTGCACCACAAATCCTCAGATCTCAGTTTACTGAGTAGCTAAGATTACAGGTGTGAGCTACCAGCACAGAGCTGTTTGTCTTTGCTGTTCATTGGGGATATTAGGTTGAGACAGGAAAGGAGGATCATTTGCACGGTTTCCAATTTTTCTTTTCTAATATAGTTCGAATGGTCCAAAATTCACATTGGATCTAATGGATCATGCAATCTGTTCTGTGTTCTATGTTTTTACAAAATGAAATGCTAATGCTTTGAAAGATCATTTACATATGGCCTACTAGTTATTTAAGAAAACAACAATTAAACATGTTGAGATAATTAACAGTGTGTGCATGATTAACAATGCTTTTTAGATGCTAGAAATTAATGGAGTAGATGCCAAATAAATGTAATCCCACACTTCAGTTAGAATTTCTTTGTTAATTATATTAATTTACAAATTTAAAACAACAATCACATTCATTCAAACAAAATGAGTATCTTAAAAGCAGAAATAATCAAAAGGGTCTCCCCTTTGACAATTACATGTGATGGATTAGCTGTATTTTCTGTCCCCAACAGAGGACAGAGTAATTAAGGACAAGAAGTACCTACTACACTGCAGGGCTGTCCACAATGGATTCATCCAAGCCTTTCGTAAGCATAATTTGTTTTCAAGCTAACTCGCCTGCTGGTAGCCAATGAAATGTAATTGTTCTGCAGCTGTGATTCATATGTCCTTCTTTGAATCTCAGTCCTCCATTGACCCCACAATACAATGAGAATTCTAAATAAGAGACATGGAAATGTTAGGTGAGCACACAGTACAGTCAGTTAATTGCCTGGCTTTGGATCATAGAAATTACAAGTTGGGACAGGCCAAACCACTCATGTCCATGTCACTAATACCTCCTAATCCCAAGACGGTCCCCAACATCATCACAGTCTATTTCTTTAAGTGGTGACCTGAGTGCCATTGAGCCTATGGCATTCTAAGACTCCAGGCTAACCCTAACCCTAACCTTAACCTTCAAGGCTCTAAGGAATCATCGATAGTTGAAAGTTTCATCAAAGCACAGCCTGGTCCAACACTTGTCATCTGGGTGGTTTGGGGTAAGATTACATGTCTCAATGTTTCTAAACTTGTAAAATGGGGATGTTACGTTACTATCTACTTTGTGGAGTTATTTTGAGGACTGAAATGGAATAATCCCTTGCATGTTAATTCTCATCACTTGTTTGGAATGTGATTAAGCCCTCCATATTCTGGCAGCTGCAGAGGGCTTCATTTAACTTGGAAAGAAGAAAGGGAAGGGAAGGAGGAAGAAGGAAGAAATGGTGAGAAATTTTAATTATTTAATTCATCAGCCCAGAGATCCACAGTCCAGAACAGGAGAGATTTTAGCTGGATAGATAAATGTCAGACTGGAAAAATAAAAGAAAATGTGGAGGATGCAAAGAATAGCACAAGTGATCCTTACAATCTGGTTTGATTCCAAAGGCATTGTCATGAAAAGGGCTATGGTGGAGGAGGAATGGTCATTGATTGATCATCTCTACCAAACAAGACCCTATACTTGATGTTCAGTGCATAACATAAACCTGTATTTGGTAAGCTTCAAGGCTCTGATTTCAACTTACATCTCTATTCCATGTCTGACTTCACAGTTCTGGAAATCAAGCCTAGAGCTCCCTGACTTACTCTTTTTGTAAGTTAGGTCTATTTGTCTCCTGATTCTCCAGTTGGATGTCTTCCAGCCTCCTCCACAGTGGGGCTTTGGGCACTCCTATGTGACAAGACTGGAGAGAGGGTTTGTCTGACTTCCCATCCCAGCTGAGAAAATATACAATGATTTTCCATACATCAGAGCCCCTGGACTCAAAGTGGTGCAGTCATCATCTTTGACAGCCTGCTTTTGGTTTAGAAACTGGGATGGGTTGATAGTCTCTGTCTACATTGACTCTATACTCAAAACTTGGCATAAATTCCTTTCCTGTCCCTCCACAAAATGTACTCATTTGAGCTTTATATCCTAAATAAATTTTAACGGAAACTCAGATCTAAGACAGAAGATGTCAAGTTGTTTCATGTGTCCAGGTCCTTGCCTTAATTCTTCCCCTTTCCTACCAAATGTTCCTCTACTCTTTCTCATCTACAACATGGTACTTTCTTATGAATCAGTCAACTGCTTCCAGCAGATACTTCCTCCAGAAAACCATCCCTGACCACATTTCTGCCCTCACTTGTAGTGATGGCTCTTCCCATTTTTGGAGTTTCTATTACTATCTTATTACAGTGAGCATTGGGTCTCTTTGAGTCTCTGTCTCCCTTAGGAAAACAAGTCTCTCCAGGGATATTCTGTCTTAATCTCCATTCTGTAATACTTATCCATGTCCAGGACACACTCATACACTCTCTCTCACTCCTTCTCCCCAACAGACATGTATACACACACACACACACACACACACACACACACACACACACACACACACACACACACACACACACACACCACATACATAATGGTTACATTAAACAGAATTAATTATTCTGGTCAAAATGTTGTGGTCCCATAGAATCCCAAGTGCATCAGTAAATCAGAGAGGATAGTCAGGGAATCCTAGATATTCAGAGGATATTCAGAAAAATCCCAGTTAATATTCATTAGGATGAGTGTAGATAATAATACTCATTAGTATGTTCCCTCTATGCTCTATAGAGCAAGCAGTTTATCCCAGCTCCGCCCACTAAGTTTATCTTTAGCCACTGGCAGTGGGAGGAAGCATAGCCATTATCCTATGACCTTATCACGGCAAGAGCTCAACTCAGCAATTCAAATCAAGAACTTTCTCTTGGAGAGGGAGGGGGTGATTTCTTTACAACTCAGCCTGAAAAGTGAAAATTTCTTTTTCATTGCTGTTTTCTGATCACTGGGTGACATTGAAAATCCTGATTCTGATTCAGAAACTCTCAGGTAAGGCCTGATATACAAGATTCCAACAAGTTTCTAAGTTAAGTGCTCTACTACTGCTCTGTAGAAATGGAGTTCTCAACTTCCTTGATATGTCTGAATCACTTAGGAGTTGTAGAAAAATTCCTGGCCCCAAGCCCTACCTCAGATCAAAGTTACAGTACAGTTGAAGCTTAACTATATATTCTGTTAAATCTCCTTTACTGTTTCCAGTGGGTAGCCAAGGCTGCCATCTGAGAACTGAGCAGGGCTTGGTGAGACACATCCATGATCCCAGCATTCAAAGACTGAGGTAGGAGAATGTAAAGTTCCAAGCCAGCCTGAGCTACTCTCTCAAAAACTAAAAGAAACAACAAACAGACAGATAATAACATCATTCAAGATGGAGAACTTGTGTTCCCATAAATTATTCTCAAAAGGTGGTAGTAACAAGAATGGAATCATCTGGGAATTGTTAGAAGTACAAATTCTTGGAAATTAAATACAGAAGCTGGGGTCTATGGAATGAATAGAATACTATTAAGCCATAGAAAAGGGTAAACAACTACTACTAATACCTTAGTTTTGAGCCCCAGGAATAATGTCATGGGTTCCACATGTCAGGCTTGGCCACTCAGTTCTTAATATCAAATAGAGAGAAAGGTAATGATGAAAGGCAGAGAAGAGAGATTTATTACCTCAGTCATGGGAAGTAAACTAAGCAGGTCAGTGCTTCTTTAGCTATCTTTGGAGTACTGACATGAGATTTAGGTTTAGATAGACAAAGAATTACTAAGACAAAGGGTAAAAGACATGCACAATTAAATAGTCCTGGTCAAAGATGTGGCTGGTTGATCATCTTTTCAGTCCTTGTTTTGGAAGGAATTCCAGAAAAGTTATTATTGTGACCATTTGACAGGAACAATCTGGATAAGAATAGTAAGTATTTAGGCCTGGTGAAGGTTATCCTGAGGAGACTACACGGTTTCTTCCTTGGGGACAGATTCCCCCATACCAAGCTGTAAAGCCTCATCCTTCGTAGATTCCAAGGTGATTGCAAAGTGGCCGTAGGAAGCAGCACTGAACACCAAACACAAATTTAAAAGTAGAGATGGAAAGGCCAAACTTTTCTCCTGCTTTTAGTTAATTCAAAGGCCCAAGGAAGCAGTAGTGCTTTTCTGCAAAAGTAGTTTAAGTACCTGATATAGTACATGTTGCATTACAGAGGGCATTCAACAATATCATACTACATGAAAAGAAAAAGACTGTTCATTGAAGGTTATTCCAGAAGAGGCAACTCTAAAGAGACCAAGGGACGATTAATGTTGCCAAGAGTTGAGGATGGAAACTGGGAGTGATTGCACATATACAACTATTAAAGATAATTTTACAAATTAAAAATGCAAAAGGAGGTAAATTTTTAACATGGATGAACTTTACAGCATGGAAATTATAGGCCAGTATTATAAGGTATATCTGGGGGGGGCGGGGAACAAATTCTCTGGCATCATTAGACCTAGATAGAATGGGACCAACATTATGTTCATATGAAGTTCTGCAGCAGATTTATTCTGTGTCATGCTAATGTCTGGGAATTCTTGATTTGAGAGCTGAATGGGGGAGAGATTCTGAGAGATCTTTGGTCCTGCCATCAGACCCTTGGTAGAAATTTGCAGATACAACCATAAAGGGACTGCTCTGGGTAAGTGCCACAGGAGATCAAAACAGCATTCTAGAAAGAATGGATGAGTTTCATGGCAATGGTGGGGAAAATACTTCTACTCTGTAATTGCAATTTTATACATTTTTACTTTCATTTAGTGCTGGTTATGGAACCCAGCCCTTCACCATGTGTTAAACAAACACTCTGTCACTGAGATGCAGGTCCAGCCCTCAAACTTCACTCTTGATGGTTGTGTTTTCACTTGTCTTCTTTTAACCTCAGTAACCTCATCTGTAAATGGTGATAAATGCTTTTCAGGCTTACCATGACTGATAAAGGTAGAGCGTACTTGTGGGCTAGTGACTCCTGCTTGTAATCCTTGTTCCTAAGGGGTCAGAGATTTGAGGTTCAAGGTTCCAAGCCAGCCTGGACAGAAAAGTCTTGATACTTTTATCTCCAATTAACCACCAAAAAAAGCCAGAAGTAAAACTGTGGTTCACGTGGTAGAGTGATAGCCTTGAGCAAGTAGAAGAAGAGGAGGAAGAGGAGGAGGAGGAGGAGATGGAGGAAAAGGAGGAGGAGGAGGAGGAGGAGGAGGAGGAGGAGGAGGAGGAGGAGGAGGAGGAGGAGGAGGAGGAGGAGGAGGAGGAGGAGGAGGAGAAGAAGAAGAAGAAGAAGAAGAAGAAGAAGAAGAAGAAGAAGAAGAAGAAGAAGAAGAAGAGGAAGAGGAAGAGGAAGAGGAAGAGGAAGAGGAAGAGGAGGAAGAGGAGGAAGAGGAGGAAGAGGAGGAAGAGGAAGAAGAAGAAGAAGAAGAAGAAGAAGAAGAAGAAGAAGAAGAAGAAGAAGAAGAAGAGGAAGAGGAAGAGGAAGAGGAAGAGGAAGAAGAAGAAGAAGAAGAAGAAGAAGAAGAAGAAGAAGAAGAAGAAGAAGAAGAAGAAGAAGAGAAGAAGAAGAAGAAGAAAGAGGAGGAGGAGGAAGAAGAAGAAACAAATATGGGAAAAGAATTAAAAAAGAAGGAGGAAGAGGAAGAGGAAGAAGAAGAAAGAAGAGGAGTAGGGAGAGGAAGAGGAGGAGGAAGGAGAGGGGAAGGAAGAAAGAAAGAAAAAGGAAGGAATGAAGGAAGGAAGAAAGAAAGAAGGAAAGAAAGAGAGAAACAAAGAAAGAAGAGCAGCTTAGGGACAACGCCCAGGTCCTTAGGATCAAGGTTTGCAGCTAGTCCAGGCTGGAAGTCTATAAGACTCTTATGTCCAACTCACCAGCAAAAAGCTGGGAGTGAAGCTCTTGCTGAAGTGGTACAGAACTAGTGTTTAACAAAAAGCTATAGGACAATGCCCAGGCTCTGAGTTCAAGCCTCAGTGCCAGTACAAAAAGAAGCAGTGTGTAAGCACAACAGTTCTTAACAGTAACATATCAGGCACTTGTACAATACAATTGAGAATAACAATTATTGGATCCATGTTTTCTTCATGCAAACTGATATTCCACCTCTACTAAGAAGCCAACCTAAAAATTTTCCTTTGCATGGGGAAAACTTTGGTTGCAATATTTACAAGGCTGCTATTCCAGAAAATACATATGGCCTCAAAGTCATATGGATCTGGTGTGTTGGAAGAAGGTTCAGAACAATGCCCTGAATTCACTTTCATATCCTTTATTGTCCCAGGAGCAAAAAAAAAAAAAATTGTTTTATTGGTGAAATTGCCTGTGAAAGGGCTTCTTGTTCTTAACTTAGAACTGAAGAATTGCTCTTTTTAGTTCTTAACCTGGAAGTCAGACTAAACATCACAAGAGAAGGGTACACACATGTTCTCCGAAGCCATCAAGAGAATATGAGTTCAAGCCCATTGAGACAAAGAGCAAATAATATCAGCCTTCAGTCGAATATATTTTAGGGTGAGATATAAGCACTTAATAGCAATCAAAACTTAAGTCAAGATGTAATCAACTAATCATTGGTAATCATTGGTAATTCAGATGTGAATCAAACTAAATTTTCAGGGAAATAAACGGCTCTTCAGATGGTCTTAGTGAATTGTAGGCAATAATGTTTATCTGCAGAGCAGCATTTGAACCCAGGGAAAGCAATCACACAAGACTATAGGGCAAGGAGATAAGCAAGTGATGGTAAATCCACAGTCAGCTTCTTATGGTCCTTCCGACCCTTATCCAGTCCACATAAAAAGATAGAGCTACTTTCTTCTTCCCTGGAACCTTTTCATGTCCATGATGGTATTTGATTCAATTGGCCTTATCTTCTAGTTCTTCCATTAATATACCATGATTTAAATAGAAAAGATTTCATCACAGCCATTTCCTCTACTATCTATTTCTGATTATAAACATCTCAAAAGACATGGGCATCTTATTCATTGAATTCTCCACTTCATAGCTGAGCACTGGACATTCAACATGTTCATTGACAGTTAATCCTCACCCTGGTCCTATGAGGTGAGTATTAGGAGCTGCAATTTCCCAGAAAGTACATGGTAAAATTAGGGCATAAATCCATGCATAGGTTTCAAATGATAAGCCCGTATCCTTCATTTGATGGTCTCTCCTTCATCCCATATCTAGAAACAGGTGACCCATTTTCTATTGGAACTTGTCCTTCCATTTTATCCTCCAGCTTCTAGGTTATTGAGGACAATTGAGGTGACTTAAAAGTCCATACAGTATACGGGAACAGGTCTGTATTCCCTGTTTTCCAAGGCGCACCTGATTGTTTGAGCCAAATACGTCTCCGCTCGAAGCTCTAAGTCTAGTTCTGCCAGTAAGCTTTTTAAACAGCTTGCTCATCCTGTCTATAACAGCAAAAAAATCCCTGGTACAACAAGCAAGGAATTGCTTGAAATTCCAATTAAGCCAAGACTTACCAAAGCCATTTCCATTATCTCAGTAAGCTGCTTTCTACATTAAAGGGCTCTTGTTAATTAATTCTTCTTGCTGGTCTGTGGATATGCAATGCTTTATTATGACCTGTGAATTCACAAGCAAGAAAATAAAGTATTGATGAGTGGTGGGCTCAATTTCCACTGTCAGATCAGAGCAGTGTATGCACTGTTGCTCATTGTGATTTATTTACTTATTTATTTAATTGTTTATTTAATTGCTGGTAGTGGACTTGAACTCAAGGCTAAGGATCCCTCCCTTCGCTCAGAGCTACACTTGAGCTACACTTTGAGCTCAAAGCTACACTTCTACTTTAGGCTTTTTGATGATTAATTGAAGGCAAGAAACTCATGGACATTTCTGCCCTGGCTAGCTTCAAACTGTGATCTTCAAATCTCAGCCTCTGAAACAGTTAGAATTATAGGTTTGTGCTACCAGAGCCCAACCGTGATTTTTTTCTGATATGAATACAAGAGAGCAGCCATCATCAGAGGACTCTTTGACCCCCATGAAGACCTCATAGGGATCTTTGCTCTGACTCATTGGGTCTCCCAGGGAACTAATCCCACAACTGTGGTCTAGACAGGACATGAAGGGAGAAGGGTAACTTTTCTAGTTCTCATACTTCTTGCCCAGCATCAAATGCACATGAGAGATTTGTGGATGGATAAATACATGGTGACAACAATTGTTACATGGTAGATGAGGATTGCTTGTCTTGGACATCTGACCAACCAAAAAATGCCTAGCCACTAATGGTTCCCTGTAGAATCCAATCTATGGCCTTTCTTCCTTCTTTGGTATCTCTTCTGCCACCAAACAACTATCATAAGTTCCTACTTTCAGAGGTCTGCTCTTCTCTTTAATGCAATCTACAGTAGAAACACTGAGGAGTTAAATTACCCTGCCCAAATTGTCCCAGTTTTGTGCAATGATTATGTAAAGCCTAATAAAGTAGCCTCTCCTGGACATAGAGCATATGCCTGATTTTCTGTGGGCTTTGTCTTTCTCTGATTCTGCAGTGATATTTGTGTCTTTTTTTATGACTGAGACTGTGTACATTCAAACATACGCCTTATTTTTAATTTTTATTATTGTTGCTTTTGTTTTTAGCCATCTCCCAGGATCAACTGCAGATCTTTGAGTTGATAAAAATAAAATCTTTCCCCCACTTTACAATCTCCCTTTTTATTGCTGCCTCACTAGATTTTTTGAAGAGTTATAGTTCTCTTTATCAAACTTACTATTTCTCTGAATTGGACACAAAAGTTAAGGCAGAAAGACATGGATTCAGAAATCAATGCAATTCCTGGAAGCCACAGGTCTGGTTATATATGGGTATTTATAATGTCAGATAATGACAATCACACTGTAAGAATAAAAAGAAGAGTTTCCATTGAGTGTGACAATGGTATGGATTCAAACAATGACAGGGTGAAACTTTAATAAAATAAATAGCCCACTCACAAATGAGTGCTACCAGTACTGTTTATGTCTCTGTGGCTATGGACACTAGAAATATGGGAGATGGGGTCCTTATATGAAATGTTTGTCCTTCACTAAGCATGGTGAGCTGGCAGCTGAGTATAGGACTGAGCGTGGTGAGCCACATCTATTTCTTCTGAGTATGCAAAATGACAGCCTTGTAAGGAAAAAAAAGGAGATATTTCAAAGCTCTTTCTAATTGTTTTCATCAAGTGACATAAAAAAACCAACTCTAGCAGATAAGGTAAGATGGCTTCGGGGAACAATATTTGCCTCTTGAGAGCATGGTTGATTTATAGTTTCATATTACTAAATTCTAGGGTTCTACCTCAATGCCATTTCTTTATCTCTAACCCCACTGATATATGGCTTAAGTTTAAGTACAGATCTTTTCTCATAGGGACTATTATAGCTGCCTTGCCCACTGCCCTACCAACTTCAGGAAGCAATTGGAGTGATCTTTGTGAAATGGTTATGTCAGCTCCCTACAGGGAAATCTCACTACAGTTGCCCATCTGCCCTTCAGAATGAAGACTATCTGTGCTGGCCATGGAGCTGAGAAAGTTAAAGAAACACTATTCAGTACATGGTCCCTGCATAGCTAATCCTAGCCCCGACTGACTTTTTAACCTTCTCTTTATGACTTTAGTTTCTCCTTTTCCCCTTAATACATATTTGCATCTTCAGCAATTTAGTGTTTTTTTTCTGATTCCAAAAGTGTCTTTAATGATTTCAGTTAAATTTACCACTTTTTTTTAAAGCAGTCCTGGCCACTGTCTCTGAGCATTTTTTTTTCTTTGCTCAAGACTAGTACTCTATCACTTGAACCTCAGATCCACTTCTGACTTTTTTGGTAGTTAGTTGGATAAGAGTGCAAGACTTTCCTGCCCAAGCTGGCTTGAAATCTTGATCCTCATATCTCTGCTTCCTGAGGAGTTTTGATTACAGGGGTGAGCCACCAGTGCTGGGCTAAATTTACCCTTGCTGATGGATAATAACATTAGGTCTCCTAGTGTTTTGGACATGAAAATGCAGCTGCAAAATGGAGACTTCGCTAATCTTATGGAGCTCACCCAGACAAGAGAGAGCAATTCCATGGTAGCTTGCCAGGCTGACTTCCCTGCTGAGCAGATACCTGGAAAAGGTGACCTATCTAATGAGAGAGTACTCCACACACAGGTAAGAGGCACCATGTCCCCTAACAGGAAGCCTTGCTAGCAGAATTCAGCAATACCTTGGAAACAAACGGGGCTGGAAGAGGGAGATTGGTGCTAGGGAGCGCAAAGGGGCAAAAGAATCCTGTGGCCAAACGTAAAGACTTTGAATTTTGTTCTTAATGACATGAAAAAGTCACTGGGGAATTAAAAGACAAAGTAGTAATGTAACCCAAGTTAAGTTAGGTTTTGGAAAAGTATTTTGCAGGCTGTAATCTAGGGAATAAGGAGATGGAAAGTGAGGCAAGAGAAGAAAAGGGAGAGAACACTTGTGAGACCCCAAGGGAAAGGTGGTAATTGGTGGGATAGTGGAGAACCTCTGAGGGAAAAGTCACTGGATGCTTGTGCACTGGATGAGTGATGTGGAGAAGAAGAGTTGGGAAGCAAGAAAAGATGACTCCAAACTTCTTGGCCTGGAGAACTCATAACATGACAAATACTCTTATAACAGCAGGAATATGGAAACAATAGTTCTTCTCCTACTACTATTGAATGGCCCTATTCCTTCTTTATCCATTCCTCTGCACTGCCACTTGGATTTACTCTGACTACCCAAAGGTATTTATGACCAATAGCTCTAAGCTGGGTTCTGAGGCTTCCACTCACTACTCCCAGTTCTGGCTCATCTACCTCATCTCCATGGCCAATGATGAGGCCAGTCATCTAACTTCCCCTCAGAGCAGCATCCTCAGCCCCCACACTTGTCATTTGTTGGACTCCATTCACTTCCCTCTGAATAATTCTTGTCTGTTCACCTTTCCCATAAGAGCTGGTATTTGGTGTGTGGAGGGGGGACAGAAGCCACCAGGTAAGTTAAAGGAACATTCTAACAGACTCACCTCCTGCTCTAAAATCCACCACACACAATCAAGAACATCAGCAACTAGGATCCAATCTTACTTCTGTTGCCACCTGACACTGCACACAATGTTGACCACATCACCTCCACACATAGGACCAGGGCCCTGGCTTCTCAGAGAGCCTGGTCTCTTGTGACTCCTCCACCGTAGCCCTTTTTCCTCATAGTCTCCACAGTGAACCAGATCTTGTGATGCTTCTCATACTTCTCATCAAGTCAGAATAAGATCCAAATTCTTTGTTCTCCCCAGGTATCCTAGACTATGGCATCCCATGACCCAACTGGCCATAGCCTCTCAGTGCTGGCTCTAGCATTTCCCTACCATCCCTACCTCTTCCCCTTAACCTCAGTACCTGCCTTGATTCCATTAGTTTCACCTTCCATGTTTTAATTCTAGTATTGTCCCAGCCGAGAAACATAACTCCTCTGATAGGAGTTTCAAGTTTCACTGGGAGAATTCTAGAAGACTAGTTTCTTAGAAAATCATTTGCTCCATTGTGTTCCTTTATGCATTAATTCAGTAAAATTATTGAACATCTACCACAAAGTTACAAGAAAAACAAAGAATGAGTATATTATATGTAATTGTGTGTTATATGTAATGTCACCCATGATCAAATATCATCATAGGAAGAACTGTCTAGCACCTTTCCTATTTGTAACAATCTTATTAATACATTAATTTACTTATTTATTGGTCACTTCCCCACTGTAAAGTAAACCCAAAAGACAAAGAGCATGTGTCTTACTAGGGGTTGTGCTGTAATATCAGTAGTATTCATAAAGCCTGGCACTAGTAGTCACTACAGAACTGAAGAGCAAGGGAAGAATTATGGGACATATTAAGTATAATTATGAAGTTAAAGGTCTTATAGAAATGAAAATTCCCTTACGTCTCCCAATAAATTGCTGTCATACTTTCAGTGTGAATTCTCTGAAACTTTCTTATAAGTATATACTTCTTACAATGATGAAAGGATACTGAATATGATGTGCTTTGTGTGTGTGTGTGTGTGTGTGTGTGTGTGTGTGTGTCTGTCTGTCTGTCTGTCTGTCTGTCTGTCTGTCTGTGTGTTTGCTGGCCCTGAAGCTTGAACTTAGTACCTGATCACTGCACCTGAGTTTATTTAACTCAAGGCTTTCTCTACTACTTGAACTACAGCTCCACTTCTGGCTTTTTGGTGATTAGCTGGAGATAAGAATCTCACTGTCTTTCCTACCCCTGTTGGCTTTGAATCTGGATCCTCAGATCTTAGCCTCCTGAGTAGCTAGAATTACAGACATGAACCACCCATGCCCAACTGATGTGCACTTTTAATGTAATATTAGTTGTAAATGTCATTCTATGAGAATAATATGCTCATAAGCTTCTATTTCTATTAACATATACACTTTATATCATATATAATATATAAATTTTGATAATATCCTTTGTGGTTGCTTTCAATTTTATGTAATTCATGAGCCATAATTTAATGTATAGTCAATTTTAGCTATTACATTTACTTTTCCTCAATTTGGAATTTTATAAAGAATAATTCAAAGAAGAAACTTTACCCAATTTATTCAAATGCTTATTTTGAATGATTTACATAAGACACACACACTTTCTCTCTCTCTGTCTCTGTCTCTCTCTCTCTCTCTCTCTCTCTCTCACACACACACACACACACACACACACACACACACACATACACATTACTTGGCTTACTTTACCAGGTTTCTTAATAGTTTCAGTAATTTATTTTTATGTTAAGATTAAAGTCACAAGAAAAGATTAAAGTCAGTTTCTCTACCAATCGTATAGATTGACTTTGGTTCTCTACTTACTTCTATAATTAATTTAGAATATTTTTCCTGTATAACTGAAAATTTTTTATTTCAGAAAATTAGGTACTGATTTTATTCATTACTTCTACCTTTGAAGTGTAACATTTAACATGTATTTGCCATTATTTAACTTCATTTGTGCCTTTATGTGTGATTTAACTTTATAACCCTTCATAAAACTTCTGTGTATATTATGAAATATCTAAATCATGTTTTTCTGTAGTAGCTTACCAATTTCTTAATTATAAAATAAACACTCTTTTCTACCATTGATTTAAAAATCAACAAGATATCTTGTTAAATGTCTTTGGATTCCCCTTTATTGCTTATTAGCATTATATTTTTATTAACCATTTTACTATATATTGGTCTCAAAGATTTTTATGTGCTTTATGATAGGCTTATATAAATAATTGAAAAGTGTGCATTAGACTTTGACAGTTTAAATCACATCGTACTGAGTACACATTTTCTTTATCTATTCATCAGTTGGACATGTTAGGCTTTTTCAGTAGTTTGGCTGTTGTGAACAGTGCAAGCATATAAAATTTTGAAGTACAGGGTTTTTTGTTTGTTTTGTTTTATTTTGTTTTGGTGCTAATACAGGGCCTTGAACTTATGGCCTGGGTATTGTCCTTCAGCGTTTTTGCTCAAGGCCGGTCAACGACTTGAGCTAAAGCTCCACTTCTGGCTTTTTTGCTTATTAGTTGGAGATAAAATTCTCATATACTTTTCTGCCACTTCAAACTTTCATCATCAGATTTCAACTTCGTGCATAGCTAGGATCACAGGATTGTGTACTACCAGTGCCAGGCTTGTGTTTTGTGTGAGCTATCTTTGAACTATATAGCCATAGCTAGATCATAAATAATTTTGAAATATTCTTCAAAGGTAATTTTATTCTCTGCTGTAATCAAAATTAAAAATTTAGGGCTGGGAATGTGGCCTAGCAGTAAAGTGCTTGCCTAGCATGCATGAAGCCCCAGGTTTGACTCCTTAGTATCACATACACAGAAAAAGCTCGAAATGGTGCTGTGCCTCAAGTAGTAGAGCTCTAGCCTTGAGCTGAAGAGCCCAGGGACAGCACTGAGGCCCAGAATTCAAGCCCTATGACTGACAAAAAAAAATAAAAATAAACAATTTTAAATACATGTTTGACGGCTTTTTCATTTACATATTTAGTTACTTGGTTTAAAATACCACTCATCACTTCTATAATTATAACTAAGTGGGTATTTTATCAAAGTATATTATTTAGCATTAAGTCCTTGGTTTATTTGCATTATAATTAATTAATTGAGACTTGAAGAATTCTATTCTTAGTTTTAAGGAGATAATCTTCAGTAGTAGTTTTGATCTATGTCCATATTCCATTGACATAGAAAAAGTTTATTTTTATGCCTTATACTTTATATATGCCTATTAATGACTTACTAATTTAAAAACTTCCCTAGGTCATTTTTTTATATTGTATTCTCAGTGTGTCATGACTGAAATACATGCTTTGGATTTTTTACTACAATTATTGTCAATTTCTCCCAGGCTAGGTATCTAACTGTTTTTTTTTCCTTTATATTATTCAATGATTTACTACTTAGTTTATGCACATTAGACCTTCAAAATGGATTATTCCTTCTAAAATATAGGCTGTTGGTGTAGTTCTGTGGTTTAGTCCTTGAATGGATTATTCCTTCTAAAATATAGGCTGTTGGTGTAGTTCTGTGGTTTAGTCCTTGATTGGATTATTCCTTCTAAAATATAGGCTGTTGGTGTAGTTCTGTGGTTTAGTCCTTGGTAGCATGTGTGAGGGTCCTGAATCAATCTCCAGCATGACAACCGCCCCTAACTCCCCCGCCCCGAAAAAAATAAATCAGTAATCTCCTCAGTATTTCTTATGTTTCTTTCCTTACATTCTCTGTTGTCTGGCATTAATTTCCTGAATCACGTCTTACATATTTTCATTTGTCTGATCTTTTGCTGTCCTTCTCTTCTGTAGTTTTTGATTCAGGGCTGTCCATTTGTAAATAGCTTTTATTCTAGATTTGCTTTTGAGCTTTTACCTAAAATGAGATTTCATGCTAATAATTTCTTTTGTTTTTATAGCTGATGTTTTCACTTTTTTCTTCTGTTCACTTATAAGTCCTGGCTGTGCTTCTTTTCTTTTTTTTTCCTGAGTGTTTTTTTTTTCCCCCTACGTGATTTGGAAGTTGTACTTTCATGGGGAAATTAAAAACGCTGCTGAGGCATTCAATTCAATTAAATAAAAATCAATTTTCTGCAGTCAGTGGTTGAATGCCATGGGCTGGGATTGTGAAAATGACCCAATTCTTCCTGCTACAAGCTCCTTTATCATCTTCTATCCTTAGTCACTGCACAGTTCCATGTGGTAGCAAGAAAGTCAGGGCATCCATGATCACTCTTACTATTTTACTCTCATTCTGCCCTCTCTTGTCCTTAATGGGAAATGATGTTGACTTTTTTTTTTTTTTTTGGTCAGTCATTGGGCTTGAACTCTGGGCCTGGACACTGTCCCTCAGCTCTTCAGCTCAAGGCAAGTGCTCTATCACTTGAGCCACAGCTCCACTTCCAGTTTTCTTGTGGTTAATTGGAGATAAGAGTCTCATGGACTTTCTTGCCCTGGCTGGCTTTGAATCATGATCCTCAAATTTCAACCTCCTGAGTAGCTAGGATTACAGGTGTGAGCCACCAGAGCCTGGTCTCGTTTGTTATTTTAAGTCCTTATTTAAAAGAATAAATGTACCCAAAAGTTTATTTTTAAGAATGGCATAGTAAGCCAGGCACTGGTGACTCATGCTTGTAATTGTAGCTAATCAGGAAGCTGAGATATAAAGATCGTGGTTTGAAGCTAGCCCAAGCAGAAAAGTTTGACAGACATATATCTCCAGTTAACCAGCAAAAAACCAGAAGTGGAGGTCTGGCTCAAATGGTAGAACACTAGCTTTGAGAGAAAACAAACAAGTGAAGCATGAGGTCCTGAGTTAAAGCTCCAGTGAAAGATATACCCACATGTGTACACACACACAAACACACACACACACACACACACACACACACACACACACACACACACACACACTTTAAACACTCATATTCTTTGCCAGAAGTGGCCAAATGGTAGCATTGTGTGGAGCTGTGCTGAATTATGTGATAACAAGTATTAATTATGAAAATGCTTCAACTCTAGACACAGATACCTCTAGATAAAACACTGTACAACTATCAGTGTTGGAAAATAATATTGATTTATTAGTTATTAATCATTCCAGTAATGTTCTTTAGAAGAAAGCATAGTCAATTTTTGTCTGTTGGGCATCCCACCTTAGAAAACCAACCAAAACTAGCATCATGAGTATCTACTCAAAATTCTGTTTTGTACCTTTTGATACAATATATTGAAAGGGATCTTTCATCATTTCAGTGATGTCCCATTGAAAATGGATAATCTGAATGGAATCATGAATAAACATCACACTCAAGATAAATCAAGTCAGGCTCTGGTGTCTCAAACCTGTAATCCTCACGACTTAGAAGGCTGAGATCTGAGGATCATGACTGGTAGCCATCCTAGAGAAGACAAATCTAAAAGATATTTACGTCCAATTAACCATTCATAAAACAGAAGCAGAGGAATGGCTCTAGCAGTAGGGCGAGTTGTGAGCAAACCATGACAGAGGAGATTGTGAGGCCTTGAATTCAAACCCCAGTACTGGCATCCACTAACACGTTAAAAAAATGAATTGCTACAAAATAACTTGTTCACTGTTCAAAAATGCCAATGCTAAGAAACACAAAGAAAGTCTGAGGAGCTCTAGATCAAAGAGAATTAAAGGACTTGACAGTTGGGTGCAGAGTTTAGCTCTAAAGCAGAGGTTGGCAAGCTATTTCTGTAAAGAGCCAGAGAGTAAGTATTTTAGCTTTAGCTACCATATGGTCTCTGTTGCAACTTCTCAACTCTGTAGTTGTAGTGTGAAAGCAGCCACAGACAACATGTAAACAAACGAACATTTTATTTTTTTTTACCATACAACTTTAGTACTATGAAAGCATACTGTGAGTATACCAAATATAGTTCACAGACTACTGCTCTAGTGGGCATTATTGGGAAAATTGACTGTTGAATAGGGACAGAGAATTTATATTTTTCTTTTTTTTTCTTTTTTTTAATTTTAATTTTTTTGTGAACATACTGTACAGAGGGGTTACAATTACATGGGCAAGATAATGAGTACATTTCTTATGAAGCATTGCAGCCTCCTCCTTTGCATAT
Organism: Dipodomys spectabilis; assembly: GCF_019054845.1. NCBI lineage: Eukaryota > Metazoa > Chordata > Mammalia > Rodentia > Heteromyidae > Dipodomys > Dipodomys spectabilis. The sequence continues at coordinate 2,696,592 of NW_024870813.1, read as the reverse complement.
TTTTCTTTATAAGTGCTTAAAGCGCTTAATAATTTTGTTCTGGTCTTGTAAGACAATAACGTTATTCAGGACATTATATATACAGAAAAAGTGACTAAAGAGGTAAGATTGAGTAGGTAGATAAATGATAGAGAATACAGAGATGATAGATAATGCAGAGATAAGTGATAGATAAGGACATAGATGATAAGTAGGTAGGTAGATGTTGATAGAGAGACAGGTAGATAGGTAGATGATAAACAGATAGTGGATGAATTATACCTTTTGCTCTGGTTTTTTTTCTCTTTGTGGATCTGTGCACTAATCCAAGGACATGCCCTTCATTCTGTATCCTCCAATTTTACTCTTTTATTTATTGAACCTTTTTTAAAGGTTCAAGCTTTTTATTTGTCTTTTTTTTTGACATTGCTAACTTTTAATTCCCCCCAAGTAAGGATACCAGACAACCAATACTACTTCCTATCACCATATTGTACTTATGAAGAACTTTAATATCCACAAAGGAAGAAAGGCTGAGTGTCAGAACAGTCCTTTGGGAGAAATTCATGGGGAACAATGAAAAAGCTCTGCTCTTAGCAACCCTGCTTTGCTGTAGCTTAAGTAAAATCTTGAGAACGGCAGGTACAACCTGTGAGCTGCATCTTAGGACTTTAGTAGCACAGGGTGGGAATTGGACTTAGATGCATCTAAGCTATTTTCTGCCCATAGACTTATTTTTCAAATATTTGTAAATTATCTTTAAGTAGTTGTGAGAAGGGGCTTTGATTCAACATATCGTATTTTATGAGTGTAATGCAGCTTGATCAATGTCATCCCTTTCATCATTCTCCCTCATCTTTCCCAATCCTACTGATCCCCTCAAATTTCCTGGTTCTGTTTCTCTCTCTCTCTCTCTCTCTCTCTCTCTCTCTCTCTCTCTCTCTCTCACACACACACACACACACACACACACACACAATGCTATGATTGTATTCACCCATCCTTCCTATTTCCATTTCTCTGCCCCCTTCAAACACATGTATCACCCAAGTTTTTTTTGTTGTTTTTTTTTTTGCTGGTCCTGGGGCTTGAACTCAGGGCCTGAGCATTATCCCTGAGCTTATTTGCTCAAGGCTACCACTCTACCACTTGAGCCCAGCACTACTTCTGGCTTTTCTGAGTATTTTCTTGGAGATAAGAGTCCCACAGACTTTCCTGCCCAGGCTGGCTTCAAACACTGTGATCCTTAGATCTCAGCCTCCTGAGTAGCTGAGATTACAGGTATGGGACACCAGCTCAATGAAGCTTTTTATTTAAATAGAATACTGTTCACTTTGTCTAGACACAGGCTACATGTTTGGTATTGGAGCACTGTGGTTGTCATGCTCTGCCCCACTCAGTGTCTTCTATCAGGAGATACACAATACCAAATTATCAATTATTGGTGAGGTTAATACTGATCAATTGAAAAAACGTAGGTGTTCTTGAGTTTACCATTGTAAGGAAAATTTGCTTCATCATTCTCAATTTATTATTTCCAAATTCCCTTCAACAGCCTTTATACTGTGATCTGCCATTTTTCTATGTTCATAGGTTCTATCTTTAACATTTGATACACTTTCAGAAAAGAATCAGCTACATTGTATTGCTAACCTTTAAACTCAGTAGGTCCTGGTGCAATCTTCTTGTAAGAGGCTGCGTTTGTTTCTGCCACGCTGAAAATTCTTTCCATTATATTTGCACATAACAAGTGCAACACAGAGATTGGGCCTCTTAATCATGTGGGCGGGCCCCTTGCAGAGGCCCAATATGTTTAAGAACACACTCTTCTATTTAAAGGTTATTGTGAGAATACCAAGTACTCTAACACTGCTGGGCCTGAGGTGTGGCTTTGATTCATGGGCCTTTTCAGGGCTTCCATGATTTGCATTACAGTATTGTAGTTGGAAGTTTTTATTAAAAGTGATACATTCTAATAGCCTAGATTTTTAAAAAATGAATATGAGGTTTAACAAATTGATGTTCCAACTACACAGCTAATTAAAAGTTTAAAAGAAGCAAAAAAATATTAAATTGAAGAGTGACTATTTCAGATGTGTGTGTGTGTGTGTGTGTGTGTGTGTGTGTGCACTAATCCTGGTGCTAGAAATTGGGGCCTGGGCACTGTCCCTGAGTGGTTTTGCTCAAGGCTAGTGTTCTGTCACTTGAGCTACAATAGGAGAAGTCACCTTTTTTGTGTTTAGTTGGAGGTAAGACTCTCATTGGCTTTTCTGCACAGGCTGACATTGAACTGTGATCCTCAGATCTCAGCCTCTTGGGAAGCTAGGATTGCAGGCATAAGCCACTGGTGCCAGGTTATTTCAAATAATTTTTAACAGTTAAAAACTGTATGCATTTGGTTATGAATGTATATCTCCATTGCTTTCATTGTCTATTTCAGAAATACTGACCAGAAATCCAGGATGTCAGGGTGGCTATCCTCAGATATATATGTTAAAATAGGTAAGCAGATTTCCTTTCACCATAGCACCTCCTCATAGCATGAGTGCTCTCCTGTGCAATGAATAAATTGAGCACAGAAAGAGGAATGAGTGGATGTCGTGAGTCCAAACAGAGCAAGGAGATTAGCAGTGTGGGCACATTTTTCCAGGGAAAGAGAAAAGAGGACATGCCACTTGTGATCGGAGATACCAGGCACCTTGCAAAGCCAGTGGATTAAGAGGATTCTCCAGCGTGACTTATCAGATCTGAAATAGCAAATCATTTGAGCTTCCTTTACCTTGATGGATAGGGACCAGGCGGTACATTTGGGCTTTAAAAACAAATATACCCAGAAGAGTGAAAAGAGAGGCAACTGCTAAAAGAAAGTAAACTCAGAAGCCACTGTCCTCCCAATTATCTTTAGAAGAGATAAAGATTTATTGAAGAATGTTTATTCAGGATGATCAATGGTTTCCTGTCCAACTCTGGGTACCCAGCAGAAATTTTCATTTTATAACATGAGTGGAGAACACCGATTTATCTCTCTTTTCAGAGGCTACGCTTGACTGGAGGTGTAGAGATAGAGCACACCTAACTTGCATTCTTTCATCACTCTCTGTCCAGAAAGGGCTTTGATAAATTCACCTTAGGAAAAAAGCCATCTGTGTTTGCTTTCTGCAGGAAGTTTTGATGGTCAGTTTGTTCAGGTTTGGGTTGAGAGAAGAGATCTGAATAGAAATGATCACAGTAAGGAGTAAATCAATGCTGAGCCAAAGCCAGTCACTCGGTTGGTTGTGCATGTGGGTTGTGAGACTCTCAGGGCACAAGCCCGATTTTAGCAAAAATTAACCTGAGATACCCAGAGTTGTTGCACCAAGGGACAGTGCTTTCAAAGCACAGAGGAAAGATGAAGTATGGCTCTTGTTTATTCTCATCAGCAGGGTTATAATGAGTGGCATTCACCCCAAGAGTTCTGCTTATTACCAAAACAGCCTCTTCGTTACTAACAGTCCACAAAGATTCCTACCCAAGTTTGGGTAATAATCCTCCCTGTGGATATAACAGGAGGCAAGAACTTAGGCAAGAAGTGGTAGTAGACTACTGCACATGGTGCTTTATCCCTGTAATCCCAGCTCTTGGGCGGGAGGGTCAGGAGGATCATAAGTTTAAGGCCAATGTGGGCTACATAGTGAGTTCAAAGACAGCCTGAGATATCTTTGAATTCAAGGCAAGCCTGGTTACATGGTGAAGCCTTTTTTTTTCAATACAACGTCTGCTGGGGGTAGTAGAGGGGTTGACTGTCCATGGAGCCTCACCACTTCCCTGTTTCTTTCTACGCATATGCCTTCACTCTCTGTCCCTCAGAGACCCCTCGCGTGGCCCTATGAAAGCTGTCCTGCATCGCCATAGCCATTCCCCATGTCTGTGATCTGCATCCAACTCAATTTTCCATCCAAGTTAACAAGACCAAGGGAGGTGAAGCAATTTGACCTTGATTCTTAGTGAGCCTGTAACGGAGTCCACATTTAGAAAAGAACTCACCACCTGCCTCTCCAAGCTTCTGATGGCAGCCACCATGTCCCTGATCTGTTCGGCTAGGCTTAGATATGGTCTAGATGAGTATCCACTTAACTATGGACACTTGTCAATCCACACCAGCTGGCAGGCCATGAAGAAGAGTCCTTCACCTGCTTTAGCCAGGCTCCATCAACACTTATGCAAATCAATCAAGCAATCAATTAACTTTTATAAATTAGTAAACAAAAATAATAATTCCAAAGGCTACACTTGTCTCCCAATCATTTCTTTTAGCAATCATTTCTTTTAGTGGACATATGACAACTATTATTTTGTAAAGAAGCAGGGAGAAGACGGCACAAGAATCTTCAGAGAAACTTCCTTATTGCCCAAGACAGGTTATTTTTCTAGCTTCTTATTCTATCCTTTCAGTTAAAATTCATTCCCATTTTTAAAAATGCTGCAAAACTATCTATAATCTAACGCATTGAAATAGTTTTTCCATTACTAATAAAACCAATTTTTAGAACTAGCATTCAATTTGGCAGTTTTAATTATGGACATTTTTCCAAACGCAATCAGAGTACTCAAGATATATTGGACTGTGGTATTGGGTTTTATTCCAAGAAGGGGAAAGAAAAAAATTATACTCCCAGTTACCCAGAGTGCTTGCTTAACAAGAACATGGGATTGGCAAACGGCCTTGTTAATTCAGACAGATGAAGACTTTGTCCTGAAGGACTTACAGACGTATATGGACAAAGAATGGATTTAGAAAATCTAAGGATGGGTCCAGCTGGGTGGGGAGGTCTAGGGAAAACAGGGGTTGAACAAGGCCTTTATAGAACCTGGAAACCAAAGGCAGAGCTGACTTTGTGGGAACATGTTTCACGCTCTCTTCCAATGTGGTTACTTTAACAGGAAGGGGGAGCTTGTTTGCCTGAGGATCAAGCTTGCTTCTGTTGGCTGAGACCATGTTATGTCACAGAGAATCAATGGACTCTAAAAGCAGAATGTACTGGCTAACCGTGACTCATACCTAGAATCCTAGTGCTTCAACAAGTTAGCCTTGGCATTAAAGTCTGTAAGAATCCTATTTTTGCTCAACCAGAAAAAGAGAAATGACATAAGGGGTAGAGCATCAACCTTGAGTGGAAAAAGCTATGACATAGACAGTAACCAGGCTCTGAGTTCAAGCCCAGTAGTGGCATGTACGGCGTCATGCACATGCATGTGCATCCACATGTGCGTGCGCATGCACACACACACACACACACACACACACACACACACACACACACACACGCAGAATTCATTGGGAGCAAGAAATGTGTATTCAGCTTTCCATATGTGAATAGTTCAAATAGAGTTTATAGGAGAGAAAACATGTAAAATATGGAGTCTAATGCCTTGCATAGGTGAGGGTCTTCATACGTATTTCTGAAATGAATAAACCAATGAACGCCTGCATATTTATTCCCTTTCCACATTCTTTTATGAATGGTCTTAACTGAAATTTGAACACAGTGCTTTTGCTTGTTAGGGCAGTGCTCTATTACTAGAATCTCTATCTTTTTAGATTTAGTTATTTTTCAGATTGACCTTCTGGCTTTCGCCCAAGGCCAGCCTCAGAAATTGATCCTCCTACTTATATCTCCCACGTATTTGTTGAGACCTTAGAACATAGGTGCTTTGGGGATCTTGCTAAATTTTTGCCCTAATTGCCTCTTAATTGCCTCCTAATCACCTCTTTCTGAGTAGCTGGGATTACAGACACAGGCCATAATGTCCAGCCTTATTTTCACATTTAGATTCTTGTAAGGGTCTATGATTTGGTAACGGGGTGAGGATTCTCCATGATTTTACTAAACTATTCTTGCTAACTACTCCAGGTCTGAAGTATTTGCCCATACTGCACAAGCACTCACAGCAAACTTGTGGGGAAAGATGGAAAAACAGAAATAATAAGTAGCATTGGTTCAGAGTGTCCTTCTGGCCAAGTGCTACTCCAAATGCTCACGTGTTAGTCTTTACATCTTTTCACAATAATCCTACAAATATTAGCAAGTGCAAATAAGAAACCTGAAGACCAGAAAGACTAAAATTGTATAAAGGTACTTTGCTGATAAAAGACATAGATAGGACTTGAATTCTGATTGGTTCCCAAGCTAAATTCTACCTTCAATATTACATTGGATCCCTAGGTAAGATGAGCTTCTGAGATCCCATCATTTGAAGGATGTTGAGCTGACTGTGGTAGATACTATTGAACAAATACTGTAACCAGATGTCTCTGGAGAGGAAGCATAGATATGGGAATCCTCGGGTAATAGACCACTCACAGTCAGATGCAGGCACTTACAGTTCTAGGCAGCCCATTGTTTTGGGAAAACAAAACCAAAACATTCCTGCTGGAGACTGGATTTATAAAGCCAAACACTTTCCCTAGGAAGAACAATGAAGTAATGATGGGGCAGGATTTCAGTGTAGAGATCCAAGAGCGAAGAAGGGAATGAGAGAGGAAGACTAGTATATTGTACTTGGTAACAATATTGCTGTGTAGGAGGGAATACGGGCAAGTGTACAGTACTCTGGGGATAAACAGGTGTCTAGCATTAAGACAGCACAGCTAATTCCATCCCTTTCTGCAAATGGACTCGTCTGATGAAATGCAGCCAGCTTTTCTCAAGGCCTGAGTGGTCTGAGTGTAAAGTTCAAGCTCTCATGGTCTTTGGGTGAACAGTATTGCTAGGTCAGAAGCCAACACACATATACATAAAATGCCAAGGTAGGCACAAATACAAGTCATCTGTTCCTGAGAGAGAAGAACAAGGGCAGGCAACTGACCTTACCCCAGCCTCGGCAAGAGATAGAGATGAAATCCAGTATCTAAAGGGGCTATTCAGCCAAAGGGTGAGCAGATAATAGGCAGGTAGGTGGCATCAGGGGTCTAGAGTACCACAGGGCAGCCAGCTGGTAACTGCTCATTGCAGAACTAGAAGTAGAAGTCCAGCTGGGAACCACTGCCTATGATTTTCATGAGGTCCAGGTAACTCAGGGATGAAGTCAGAGATCAGCAGAGACACCGACTCATGGAGGACTGGGTTCACATCCCAGAGTAACTGGCATTCAGGTTTGTTTTTAGAGATCACACAAGTCTGGGTATCTTTTGTGGCCTTACATTCTCTGCTATTCAAACTCAAGCATTGGATGAGTGGTGGTTCTTGCATGGGGGATACCATCTTATGGACACCATGTTTCATGAAATAGATTATTCTGAAATTGGAATGACTAAGGAGGGCAAGGATGCCAGGCTAGTGAATATTGGATTCCCAAATAAATCTTATGCAGCCTTGGCTCAAAGAGTCTAAGCCCAATGGGCAGGGCTATAATGTCTTAATCATTGTTATTATAATGACTTAAGGATCTAATTTCCTGAACATCTGTTTCCCATACTGTAAGAAACCCCACAAAGCCCATGTTGGTCCCAACATGGTGGAAAGTAACTTAAAGAGTCCTGCTTCTTTGCAGAGAGACATTCTAAGATTCCAGCTTGATATGTAAAAACCACAGAATATATCAAATCTCATACATACTTTACTTCATCCTATATTGTACATACATGTACACAGTAAACTTTATCATTGAGGCACAGTAAGAGATGAACAATAATAACATTATTGAAATAGAAAAATTATAACAACATACTGTAATAAAATCGTTAACATCACTATTCTTGCACTTTGGCTCCAATTAAGGCTTATGTGAACCTAGTACCATGACAGTTGATCTCACAACTGGGAAAATGATCAGGAGATTTACGAATGAGTAACATAGAGAAGATGGACATGTAGGACAGAAAAATGATTCTTGCCTCTGTTAGGATGAAGCAGGAGAGTGAGAGATTTCATCACACTACTCAGATAGTGCTTTATTAAAATTTTATGAATTAGCTTTAGTATGGCCTTGTTTGTGATCTTTGGGTAAATGCCCAAAAATGGGATTGCTGGGTCATAAGGGAGCTCTATGTGGAGTCTTTTTTGTGTGAAAATACTATACAGAGGGGTTACAATTACATGGGCAAGATAATGAGTACATTTCTTATCAAGCATTGTAGCCTCCTCCTTTGTTTCCCCTTCCTATCCCTTCCCATCCTCCCCCCGCCCCCCCAACCCTCCCTGTCCCCCCCACCAAAGTTGTAAAGTTCATTTTCAACATAAGGACTTGCACATCTCATTGTTGCAATGTCCACCTGTATCTCTATTTAAACAATTTGTTTTTCCCCTTCCCCTCCACAAATTATACTGACATCAAATACATTGAAAGCAGGGGTTATACTGTGGGGGAGGGACATACAAAGCAACAAAGAAATAATCTTATAAATGTGTTAGAAACAATCCCATGAAAGAAAAAAAAACATTTGAATACATATCTTACGGTTCATTTCCCTAACATCATCTTATCTGACCTTTTCTACTTGACTCAGACATATACTAGATATTGCAAAGAAGGGAAACCATGGGACCTATGTTTCTTTGGGCCTGGCTTACTTCACTTAATATAATTTTTTCCAAGCCATTCCATTTCCTAACAAATGTGGCAATGTCATACTTTCTGATGGAGGCATAGAATTCCATTGTGTATATATACCACATTTTCTTGATCCATTCATCTACTGAGGGGCATCTGGGTTTGTTTCATATCTTAGCTATAGTAAATAATGCTGTAATAAACATAGTTGTGCTGGTAGCTTTAGTGTGGTCTTGCTTGTAAACATTTGGGTAAATGCCCAAAAGTGGGATTGTTAGGTCATAGGAGAGCTCTATGCGGAGTCTTTTGAGGAACCTTCATACTACTTTCCAAAGTGGTTGAACAAGTTTACACTCCCACCAACAATGCAGGAGGGTTCCCTTGTGGCCACATCCCATCCAGCATCTGTTGTTATTAGAGGTAGAATCTCAACGTTGTTTTGATTTGCATTTCTTTTATGGCTAGAGAAGTTGAGCATTTCTTCATGTGTCTATTGGCCATTCCTATTTCCTCTTCAGAGAATTTTCTCTTTAAGTCTTTAGCCCACTTATTAATTGGGCAGTTGTTTCTTTGAGGATTTGTTGTTGGGAGATTTAATTTTTTGAGTTCTAAGTGTATTTTAGATATGAGACCCTTGTCTGTTGTATGGCTAGTGAAGATCTTCTCCCAATCCGTGGGCTTTCTATTGATCTTGCTAGTTATGTCTTTTGCCATGCAGAAGCTCTGCAACTTCATGCAATCCCATTTGTCCAACCTTTCTTTGATTTGTTGTGTTTCTGAGTCTTTATTAGGAAAGTTTTGGCCTGTGCCTAGAGTTTCTCCTATTCCTTCCTGTAAGGTTTTCAGATTGTCTGCTTTAACTTCAAGGTCTTTGATCCATTCGGAGTTGTTTCTGGTGCAGGGTGATATATAAAGATCTAGCTTTAGTTTTCTACAGCTGTTTAACCAATTTTGCCAGCACCATTTACCATTTTAATTTTTTAGCTCCCTTATCAAAGATTAGGTGAATATAGGTCTGTGGGTTCATTTCTGGGTCTTTAGTTGTATTCCCTTGGTCCTCAGGTCTGTTCTTGTACCAAGTTGTTTTGATTACTATGGCTTTGTAGTAGAGTTTGAAGTTTGGTATTGATATTCCTCCAGCAACCATGTTTATTGCAGCATTATTCACCTTAGCTAAGATATGGAACCAACCCAGACATCCCTCAGTAGATGAAGGGATCATGAAAATATGGTTTTATATATTCATACATATGTATATATATACATACAATGGAATTTTATGCCTCCATCAAAAAGAATGACACCACCCCATTTGTTAGGAAATGGAAAGACCTGGAAAAATTGTATTAAGTGAAGTAAGCCAGGACCAAAGAAACATAAGTCCCATGTTTTCCCTTATCTGCAATTACTGGTATATGACTTGGACAAGCAAAAGAGGTCAAAAGCTATTTACATATGACTATATAAACTGATGCTATGCGAAATGTGCCCCAAGATAGGGACACAAGAGGGTTTATATTTGCTGCTGTTGTTTTAATGTACTTATGATGTACTACGTGATTTTTTTTGTTTCTTTTGTATGTTCTTCTTCCATGATATAACCCTTGTTTTCACTGTAGCTGATTCTGGTGCCCTACATCTTATATATACATTTTTCTAATTTGGGGAGGGGAAGGGAAATAACAAAATGCTGAAATAAGGATATAGGTTCACTCATAGTAACAAAGAACTTTACAACTTTGGGGTAGGGGAAGGAGTTGGGCTGATGAGGAGGGAAGAGATGGTAGAGGAAAAACAAAGAAAGGGATAATAATGCTGGATAGGCAATGTACTCATTACCTTACTCATGTAACTATATCCCCTCTGTATGGTATCTTTACAATAAAAACATATATTAAAAATGTATGAATTATTTCTTTTTAGAAATTTCCATTGGGTGTTTGACTATGAGTCACTGAAACTGCAGAATGTAAGACCACAGATAAAGGAAGATTACTGCACACACCATAGTCAAGAGGATCTTGTACAGGCCCCAATCAAAATTTGGGATCACAAGACACTGCCCAACCCAAGGCTCAAAAAGTCCTGTGGGGTAACAATGGGCAACCCATGTCTTCTGACCCATTTCAGTCCAGATTGGCTATACTCAATAGTAAGAGGAATAGTAAAAGAAATCCAACCAAGTACTGTCTCCATAACATTACCCCATGTACGGGCATCTCTGCTGCCATGGGAATACTTGGAATGGGGCCATCATGCCACAATGGGTATTAATCCCTTATGGGAGCACTGTTTTTTGGTTTTGGTTTTTGTTTTTGTTTTTTTTTTTTTTGCTTTGTCTTAACCAATCTTTCCCTCCAGGTTTGTTAAAAACAACTCATGTCTCTTCTTTTAAACCAAACCTCTGTCGATACAGGGCTTGCTCTTTTTCTCAGCCTCCCTGCAAATGCTGGAGTAGATTGCAGATCATGTGCAAACCCTACAGCCTTAAGGTAAAGAAAAGCTCAAAGCAATCAAGGGAGCCAGGAGCCTCTTGCTTTCCTGTGGTGCCAGGAGTTGGCCACATCCTGCTCCTGCTCACACTTCTTGCCTTCAGTTAACCCCATGGCCTCCTGGAACTCTTAAACTCTCTGTTGTCTTTGGGCTCTTCAAGTGTGTTGCATTCCTTCTTCTATAGGATCTTAACACTTGCTTCTCTATCAGCCTAAAAGCATCTTCCCTCTCCCCTTCCTCAGGTGCCTCCTGTTTATGCTTTAGATTTCAACACTGTTAAATAAACATTGTAGATGCTTATTTCTTTGCATTAAGCTACTACATTAGACTCCCAACAAATGAGACTAAAGAGCAGAATAGAGTCAATTATGGTGGAGTCAGTGAATTGAAAATCATATGTTATCTTCTCTACCCAAGAAATCAGGAGAGACAGACAGATACCATCCAAATTTTCCAAATGGAAGAGTTTCTTTCACTTGGTTACGGTACTGAAGCTTAAACTCATGGCCTCCTGCTTTTTTGTTCAAAGTTGTGCTCTACCACGAGTCTCACCTACACATCTGCCCTTTTGCTGATTAATTGAAGAGTCTCTTGGATTTCTCTGCCACAAACCGAGACTCTCAGATCTCAGCTTCATGAGTAGCTGCAATTACAGGGCTATGCCGCCAGGGCCCAGAAAGTTGCAGTTGGCTTGATAGTCAAGTTATCTCTGACTTAATATCTATTTTTAAAAGGTTATCTGATGTAAACTGAAGGTAACCAATCATTTTGCATGTGTGTGTGTGTGGGGGGGGTGTTTTCTGTTCTTTTACCCTGGCTCAACTTTATAAAGGAAATGACTTTGAAATGATCAGTCAATGTTTTATTCTTTGTGTCTGCTTTTATCTGCCCTTCTCCATCTATAAAGTCAACTTCTTTGTCTTAGCCAAACAATATGTGTATTCTATTGTTAGAGAATGAACAGTTGTTCAATTGTACAACTGAAAAATAAAGCCAGTTAAGATCTCTAACCATATTGTTCTCATTTATTGTCCTTTGGCAGTCCAGTTGACACTTTCTTAAGAAATCTTTCCCTACCCTCCACCCAGTGTACCTCTCACCACAGACTGGTTTTTCTAATACTTCTGATCCTATTTTCTTTTTTGATTTTCAAAAATTAATATCCATTCATTCCCTGAGCTGTAAGTTCATAATTTTGTTCACTATACCACTCAACACAGAATGTCATATTTCTTAGCTCTCTAGTGAAAAGCTGTTGAACACTTCAAATAAATGAGTGTTTTGGTGAACACACTGATAGCCTGGGCACATAGCCACCACTATGATTTTCAGATATGAGTGATACCAAATTACAACAGCTCAACTGAAGAACAACTTTTATAGTGGTGCAAAAGTGACATATATGCAGTAGAACAAATATTTCGAGGTTTGGATTTTGCACTTTTCCCAGGCTATGATACACTCTCTTAGCCAGGCCCAAAGAAACATAGGTCCCATGGTTTACGTTATTTGCAATAACTAGTATATGTCTGAGACAAGCAGAAAAGGTCAGATAAGTTGATGTTAGGTGAAATGAACCCCAAGATAAGTATTCAAATGTTTTTGCTTTCATGCAATTGTTTCTAACATATTTATAAGATGATTTCTTTGTTGCTTTGTATGTCCCTCCCCCACAGTATAACCCCTGCTTTCACTGTAGTTGATGTTGGTATAATTTGTGGAGGGAAAGGGAAAAAAACAAATAGTTTAAATAGGGATACAGGTGGACCCATTGCAACAATGACATGTACAAATCTTTATGTTGAAAAACAAACTTTACAACTTTGGTGGGGGGAAGGAGAGGATGGGAAGGGATGGGAAGGGGAAACAAAGAAGGAGGCAATGTGCTTGATAAGAAATGTACTCATTATCTTGCCCATGTAATTGTAACCCCTCTGTATGTATTTTCACAATAAAAAAAGAAAATATTTTTCTTAGAATATATAATATATGATAAATATATGCAATACATATTATATATTTATCTTATTTTACATATTATATACATTTATAATAACATATATTATATCACATATATTAAATAATATATAATTATATATGTTATATATAGTTATATATAATTATATATAGTTATATATGGTATATAATTATATATAGTATATATACATAATATATAGTATATATAGTTATATGTTACATAATTATGTATTACATATGTGTAATATAATTATATGTAATATATTACACATGTTTTATATATTATATACTATGTAAATATAGTATACATATTTATATATACTTATATAGAAATATATATATTTATATATACTATATAAATATAAATATGTAGTATATAATATATAACATATAATTCATACTATATAAATATATATAGTATATATATTATACTATATTATTATATATAGTTCATATATAATATATGTTTTATATGTTATGTACTATATAAATAATATTACATATTATATATATATATATATATATATATATATATAGTACAGGGAATTTTATTGTGACTGTTCCATACATTCAATGTACCTCAATCAATCTCTTGTATTATTCTTCTTTCTTACCTTACTCTCCCCCTTCTTAAAATAATTCTAGCAGATCTTATTGTTTCATTTTCATGCATGTAAATAAGGTACTTGTACTCTATTCACCAGCATTAAGCCTTCTCTGTTGATTCACCAGTCAGAGTGGCACCTGCCCCCAACACAGCCTGTTTTAACTTTCCTGTCATTCATGTTTCTTTAGGGTTTGTTAATTGTGCAAAGGGGCTTGTCCTTTGTGGTGCCAGGCAGCAATCGCACACTGCAGCTCCCAGTCAGCCTTGTGACAATAAGTATGAACACGGGCTATTGTGCAGCACACTGTGTTGCTAGGATCTACAGTAAGAACGAATCTTCTATCCATGAAATTGTAAAGAAAGGAAAAGAAATGTGTGCTCATTTTGCTGTTGCATCTCAAATGCAAAAGTTACAGTTACAATGTGTTGTAAGTGCTAACGTAAGATTATAAAAGGCATTAAATTGGCAAGTGGAAGACATAAACAGAAAATGTGTTCCAATTGACAGTAACATGCTTGCCCTAGAAAGCACTGAGCCTGTAAGAAATTTAAATATGAGATGTTCTAAAAAATATTTTTTAAAAAATCACTTGGGAGCCGGTGTTGGCCAAGGAAAGGCTACTCCCACTTCTGATAGCATTGAAGAAAGGGATTTAACAGGTTGTGTTGGCGGTTGGGAAGGTAAGTCAGGTGAAGATTCTGAGTTTAATATGTATGAGGTCCTGGATTTGCTGTACTACTGGGGAAACCAAAAGGAGACTTCTAATTACCTTTCCATCACCGTGACAAAATGCATGAGATAAACAACTTATAAAGAGGCAATGAGTTCTTGTGGTTGATGGTCTCAGATCTTCTAGTGGCAGCAGGGAAACAAGAAAAGAAAGGCAGAGGAAGAGGTCAGTATCACAAGATTTTCAAGAGCATATTCTCAATAACATCATTTCCTTATCATAGAGGAAAAGAGCTGAGAGAAGAAGGGAAGAGTAGGGAAGGAAAGGAGAAGGAAGTTCTACTACTTTAAGTATCATCACAGGTTGGCAAACAAGCTATCCTAGAGTTAACTTTGGGGGACTTTTCACATCAAGCTGTACCAGATACTTTATGAAGTAAGACTTCAGTTAGTTAATGAACTCATTGTTAGTTATCATTAGTGTCCTATTGTTCCTTATTTATAAAGTAAACCTTGCCATAGATATGTATGCATAGGAAAAATAGTATCAATGTGATTCAGTTCTACCCCTGGTGTCAGGCATTCATTGGACTTTTTGGAATGCATCCCTAAGGATACATGAACACTACTGAGGCGTGGTGGGGATATGAAGAGTAATCTGTCTGTAATCTGGGTGAGCAATGTATTATAAAAGCACCTAAAATTGGTTTCCATGTCCCAGTCACCTAAAACACAAGATGTCACCCACTACCTTTATATACTTTTGTTCTTATAACTACTTCTGAATGCCCAAGAGTGGTGAGTCTCTTCCCTCCTGCCTAGGGCTCTAATCTCTAGTCTGCCTTGCAAGAAGAGTTCTGAAAGAATTTACTTGTTGATGCCAGAGTGCAGGTGGCTCATGCTTGCCTATAATCCCAGCTACTCAGGAGGCTGAAATCTGGAGAGTCATGGTTTCAAAGACCATAGGGGCATAAAAGCCTGTGGAATTTATTTCCTAAATAACTTAAAAAGCAGAGCTGGAGGTATTGTGCAAGTGGTAGATCACCAGATATGAGTAAACAACATTGACCATGCATGAGACCCTGAATTCAAATCCCAGGACTGAGAAAAAAAATAGAAAAAGAAAATAAAATTTGAGCTTGATGTAAAATCCCTAGAGTCACTATGGTAATACTTTATGCCTCTTAAGCTTCACTTTAAAGTGGTAATTTTAAACCATGCATATCTCATAGAGTTGTCATTCACAAACCCTTAGTACATATGCTTAGTACAATCTCTGACATGCTAGTCAGGGACTGATTGTTCTTATATATTTCTCACAGGGCATCCATTAGATCTATATGGAAAAGGAATATATGGTAAATGACTTAGAATTTTCCACACTCTAACATTCTATCAGGATCCTGTGTAGCTGAACTAGCTATATGAGCATCCCCCTAGCCAGGAGAGAGGTTTTGATAGCAAGGGAAGCATCCCCATAATACTTTGGTTAGAAGATTGCCTTTTCTGAGGTAGTGTCTCAGTCTTGTCAGTTCAGCAAAATGCATTTTACTGAGATTTTAAAATGTTCACTTGATCATGTTTCCACTTATCCTTTCTGAATGCAGCTCTCTTTGAGTCCTGATAAGATTGGCAGTTACATTTTTTCAATTCTCAAAAGACATCCCAGAGAATAAAAGAAAATTCTATCTATTGTAGTTGACTGTGTATTACTCAGAAGAAAAGTTTGGTGGAGACCTACTTGAGTTCTAGTTGGACAGGGAGGAAAATTGCAAGGAATGAACCAAGGTGAGGAACAAAGAAAAACAAGAAGAGAATGAAAGAGAGGAAGAAAGAAGGAAGGAAAGAGACAGAGAGGGAGAGAAGGAGGAAGAGAGGGAGAAAAAAGGAGGGAAGGAAGCCAGGAAGAAAGAAGGACAAAAACAGGTTGTAGTCAGAGGTAGGCAGTTTCTGATTACTTAATTAGGAGCCAGATCGTCTTAACAAAGGCAGGGAGAGGAGTCCATGTTAAAGTCAAGATTTTCTCCAAATAGGACATCACAAAAAGGAACCAGAAACTCCATTTGGGGAGCCCCACGGCAAGTCCTTATCCTCAGGCAGAGGATCTGCTGAGTCAGCCTGCAAGTTAGCTGTATGCTTACACATCTTGCCAGAACAAGGAGAATTGCTTAAAGAAACTCTAACAGAAAATGTAGGACAGAACAGGGAGGGGCTGTGTAGTTCTCTCTGCAAATACAATGGAAAGACTCCGAGCAATAGCTCAGCCCTCCATATGGATTTAAGTTCAAATCATCGCTACAGGCCTGGAATTAGAATCAGGAAAATTAACAACCCCCTTTGAGCAGTATAGTTTTAAGCTCTAGTCTATCCTTGTTGACACGGCACTTGCTGTGCTTGTATGTTGTTTGGAGAATTAGTAACTTCTCTGCCAGCTGCTGGTACAAGTTCCTTTATCTCAATGACAGAGGCTTCCCAAGACTTCAATGACTCATCAGTGTTTTTAGGGTCACAGAGAAATATTTGAAAGCAACAGAAGCATATACAATGGAAAGAATGATAAGAAAATATAGGCATTACTCGGGGTACACATATCTACTCATTAAGCATAATTAATTAAGGATTTTGTTATTACCCTTAATGTACCCAATTACAGAGCTGATTGGTACTTTTAGCTAAGTATACCTAAAGAAAAAACATCTCCTTTCTATTTTCATTTCCTTTTTTTAAAATCTCTCCTGTTTGATTTTTCTCCTTCTATTTTTCTTCCCTTCCCTTCCCTTCTTCCTTCCTTCTTTCCCTCCTTCCTTCCCTTCTTCCTTCCTTCTTTCTTTCCTTCCTTCCATCCTCTTTCTTTCTTTCCTTCTTTCTATCTCTTTCTTTCTCTTTCTTTCCTTCTTTCCTTCCTTCCCTCCTTCCTTCCTTCCTTCCTTCCTTCTTCTCTCTTTCTTTCTTTCTTTCTTTCTTTCTTTCTTTCTTTCTTTCTTTCTTTCTTTCTTTCTTTCTTTCTTTCTTTCTTTCTTTCCTTTGGCTTTTTGTTGGTTGTGAGGCTTGAACTCTGGGTTTGCACACTGTCCCTCAGCTCTTCAGCTCAAGGCAAATGCTCTACCACTTGAGTCACAATGCCACTTCCAGTTGTTTTTTATATTTTTTTATTGTAAAGATACTGTACAGAGGGGTTACAGTTACATGAGTAAGGTCATGATTACATCTCCTATCCAGCATTGTTACCCTCTCCTTTGTTTTTCCCCTACCATCTCTTTCCTTCCCACCTCCCCAACTCCTCCTCCCCCACCAAAGTTGTAAAGTTCCTTTTCAACATAGTGTCTTGTACATCTCATTGTTACAATGGGTTAACCTGTATCCTTATTTCAGCGTTTTGTTATTTCCCTTCCCCTCCCCAAATTAGAAAAATGTATATACAAGATGTAGGGCACCAGAATCAACTACAGTGAAAACAAGGATTATACCATGGAAGAAGAACATACAAAAGAAACAAAAAAAACACATAGTATATTATAAGTACATTAAAAACCACAGCAGCAAAGATAAAACTTCTTGTGTCTCTATCCTGGGATTCATTTCATTTAGCATCAGCTTATAGGGTCATATGTAAATAGCTTTTGACCTCTTCTGCTTGTCTTAGACATATATTATTATTGCAGATAAGGGAAACCATGAGACCTATGTTTCTTTGGGCCTGGCTTACTTCACTTAATACAATTTTTTCCAGGTCTTTACATTCCTAACAAATGGGACAATGCCATTCTTCATTCTTTCTGAGGGAGGCATAGAAATCCATTTTATATATATATACATATATATATGTATATATATGTATATATATATATATGCATTCATCTACTGAGGGGCATCTGGGTTGGTTCCATATCTTAGCTAAGGTGAATAATGCTACAATAAACATAGTTGTGCTATTAGCTTTAGTATGGTCTTGTTTGTGATCATTTAGGTAAATGCACAAAAGTGGGATTGCTGGGTCATAGGGGAGCTCTATGTGGAGTCTTTTGAGGAACCTCCATACTGCTTTCCAAAGTGGTTGAACAAATTTATACTCCCACCAACAATGTAGTAGGGTTCCCTTTTGGCCACATCCCCTCCAGCATCTGTTGTTATTAGATGTCTTGATTATAGCCATGCTAACTGGGGTGAGGTGTGCAGAGCACATGGGCAGCAAAGATGGTGCTGAGAGGGAGTTGAGTGGGCAGAGTCCAATTTACTGTAGAGCACATGGGCAGCAAAGATGGCGCTGAGAGAGAGTAGAGTGAGAAGAGCCCAATTTGCCTTACCATCAGTGCGTCACCAGTCCGTGAAGGCTTAGGTGCATGATAGGGTGTGACCTTGACAGTGATTGGTTCCTCTTCCTCCCTTGCCATGCCACCCGCCCTTTTTGGCTTTAAAAAGGGCTGCTCTCTGTTAATAAATGAGTTTTCTACCTGCTGGATTTGGCTCCCCGCTGTGTCTGATTGTCTCCTGGGCTAAGGGAGGCTGGGGAATGGGCCAGCTCTGCACTTACCTTTCCTCGGACCCCGCCCATCTTTCGTGGGATGGACAAAGACCCAACAGAGGTGGAACCTCAATGTTGTTTATTGGAGATAAGAGTTTCCTAAACTTTCCTGCCTGGACTGGCTTTGAACTGTGATCCTCAGACCTCAGCCTCCTTAGTAGCTAGGATTATGAGCCACTGGCGTTGGGCTCTCTCTTCTTTCTTTGTTTCTTTCTTTCTTTTTTCTCTCCTTCTTTCTTTCTCTTTCTTTCTTTCTTTCTTTTTTCTCTTTCTATTTTCTCTTTCTCTTTCTTTTTTTCTCTCTTTCTTTTCTTTTCTCTTTCTTTCTTTTCTCTTCCTTCCTTCCTTCATTTTCCCTTACTTCCTGCCCTTCTTTTCTCTCTCCTTCCTTCCTTCCCTCCTTACCACTCCCTCCCTCCCACCTTCCCTCTTCCTTCCTTCCTTCTTTCTTCCTTCCTTTTTTTCCTTCTTTCGTTTTGGTGTTAGTCCTGAGGCTTGAACTCTGGACCCATGTACTGTGCTTATGCTTTAATTTTGCTCAAGGCTAGTGCTCTAGCACTTGAGCCACAGCTCCATTTCTGGATTTGGGGTGTTTAATTGGACATAAGAGTCTCATGGACTTTATGTCCCGGGCTGGCTTCAAATGTAATCCTCCTATCTGAATCTGCTGTGTAGCTAGGATTACAAGCATGAGCCACCTGCACCCAGTTTGTTTGCTTGAGGTTCATTTCACTTTGAAAATTGGAAAAATAGCTCTGCCCTTGAACCCACAGTGACAGAACTTGGATCTTCCTGTGCCATTTACCACGTGTACAACCTCCAACAACTTGTTAAACTCTGAAACCCTTTCCTCTACCAGAGAGTGAATGACAGTAATCAACATCATAAGAGCAGGTATAGAGGTTAAAGGCCACCACATTAAATCATGACTGGCAAGAAAGAGGCTCAATAAATGCCTCCTTTTTTGGGGGGGGGGGCGGTCGTGGGGCCTGAACTCTGGGCCTGGGCGCTGTCCCTCAGCTTTTCAGCTCAAGGCTAACACTCTACCACTTGAGCCACAGTACCACTTCCGGCTTTTTTCTTTTTGCTTATGTGGTGCTGAGGAATCGAACCCAGGGCCTCAGGCATGCAAGGCAAGCATTCTAACACTGAGCCACCTTCCCAGCCCAGCCTTCTTTTGGTTTCCTTCCCAACTCTAGGACAGTCTAGACTCATATGTGTGTGTGTGTGTGTGTGTGTGTGTGTGTGTGAATATATATATATATCTGTGTGTATATATATATATATATATATATATATAGCAGATTTGCTCAGGGCTAGAGTTGGATCACTTGAGCTACTTCTGGCTTTTTTTCTAGTTAACCGGAGGTAAGAGTATCTCAGATTTGTCTGTCTGGGCTGGGTTTAAACCTAGATCCTTAGATCTCAGCTTCCTGAGAAGCTACAATTACAAATCATGAGCCACTGGCACCCCTGACCTTGTTTAAATCTTATATTAACTGTGGCGAACTTTTCAACTTTTTCTCTCTCAACATTTGGACTTTGATTTTCCCCCCCAGCATTTTTCTTATCTGTATGTAAAATGCTAGCAACTGCTGCTTCTGATTGAATGCCTTTCAGACAAGTCCCCTACTACGAGTTTGGGAACTTTCTTCCTTCCTAATTCTAAAACTTAATGATTGGATGTGGAGTTAGCTTCTGTTCTAATAACAGCTTTATGATGGGAGGAGGAGTTTGGAGATTGCTTTTCATGACAAGAGGACTACTTCCAAATTAAATATCCCACTAAAATTTTCTCTTTGACTGAAATGTCATTGTTTTTGTTACCAGTGCAAACATGGCCCTAGGTAAGTTAACCATTCTTGCATTGTCATAGTGACAAAGATAAAGCAAGAAGTAACTTCCATTTATATTGCTTTTGGACCCCAACTTCCTTGTTCTTGGAGCTGAGGAGAGAGTCCATATGGTTGGATGAGAGTGGCAGGGGCTTTGGAACCCAGCTATTGCAGTTGGCAGGGGAGTGGGTATCTGGGCTGGGCAGGGCAGAGTGTTGACATGATTGAGAGTAATTATGTTGACAAGAAGGGGAAGTGTAAGGGCACCCTGTAATTACAAACAGATGGATGTGAGTAATGGCAACTACTTTTTCAGGGGCCTGACAGACTGATGCTACAGCAGAAAATAGGGAAGAAATACTTTTCTGTGTGTGTTTGTGTGTGCGTGGGGGGGGGGGGGGGTTTGTTAGTACCAGGACTTGAACTCAGTGCCTGGGTGTTGTTCCTTAGCAATTTCAATTAAGGCTGGCACTCTACCATTTGAGCCACTTATCTTCACTTCTAACTTTTTTTTTAATGGAAGTTAATTGGGGATAAGAATCTCATGGACTTTGACCTGTCTTTAAACCAAAATCCTCAGGCTCCTGAGTAACTAGGGATATAGGCCTGTGTTCCTGGCACCCAATGAGAAATACTTTTATACCTCTGAAACCTCAACATGACAAGTCAAAGTAATTGAGGTACTTTAAGAGAAACTTTCTACAAAGATATCAGAGGAGGAAGGCAGTATAATAAGAAAAACAAGCTTTAGGACCATATAATCTGGTGTAAACCTTAGATATTACACATAAAACTGTATGACTTCACATTAGCCATTTAAGAAAACTATTACTGTTTCTTCAATTCTAAAATAGCTGGAAAAAACCTATCCCCCACAGAGTTGCTACTAGAACTTAGGAAGTATATAAATGGTCCCTCTATAATAGACACACACACAGAACCAATCTGAATCAAGACCAGTACTTGCAAAGGACTAGTCTGAATCAAGACCAGTGCTTGCAAAGTTTTCTCACAAGTATCTCTGATTCTTTTTTGATGCCAAGGTTTGCCCTTCCCTAGAGAAATTTTCAAGAGAATTCCACATATCAGAATGTGCATCTCCTTGAAACTTCCCAACAGTTCCCCATTACACTTTTTCTACAATACAGGGGGACCTTATAAAATGTATGCTTAGATTGTCCACTCTTAGACATCTTTTATTACCTTCTCCAATAACTCTTCCTTTTTAAATATCCTTCAGCCACTATTTGTTCTTGGTCTTTTAGTATGTCAAGTTCACTCACCTCTGGTTGATTGTATGTCTGTATTGGGGCTTGAATTCATGGCTTTTCACTTCTTCTTGGCCCTTCTGCTCAAGGCTGATGCTCTACCATTTGAACTATATTTTCATTTCTGGCTTTGTGCTGGTTAATTAGAGACAAGGGTCTTAGGGACTTTTCTGCCTGTGCTAGCTGGAACTGTGATCCTCAGATCTCAGCCTCCTCAGTAGCCAGGATTACAGATGGGAGCCAGCAGAGCCCATCTCCTAGTTACTTCTTCTCACTCATTTTTTAGCTTTTATACTATACTCAGAATGTAAGCTGCAGGACTGACACACTAACAGAAATGCTTTTCTTGACTTGATTGGGATTTCTAGAAATGGAAGCAAAGGAAGGCAAAAGAAGAAAGGGAAAGGGAAAGGAAATAGAGCAAGATAGTATCTTTGGTGTGATGGTGGACCTGGAGAGTAAACTCTATCTTATAGGATAGTCTGACCTAAAGGAATGGGTACAGCTTTATCAATTAATTGGTCTTTGCTACACAGCCATATATCAACCAAGGATAATTTGGAAAATGGTGGCAGTTGTTTAAGCTGCTGGGCAAAGGCTTATACTCCAACTGCTGCAAGATGAATGTGTCAATCATTAAGTAGGATCTAGCAGGCATTGTCTCACCAGCACAGCCATCTGGCCCAGGGTTAACCATCTATACATTCTCGTGTATAGGCATTTTAACTCTCTATTTTATCCTTATTCTTCCATGTCATTTTTCTTGCTTCTTTGTTGAGTTTTCAATAACTCTGACTAGAGTCAAAGATCCTAAGAGTAAAGGTCAATGTTTTTCTTTTCCTTTTCTTTTTTTTTAAACCATTACTGGGGCCTGAACTTAGGGCCTTTTGCTCTCACTTAGCTTTGTCCACGCAAGGCTTATACTCTTACAGCTTGAGACCCACCTCCATTTCTGACTTCTTACTGGTTCATTGGAAATGAGTGTCTGAGCATATCTGCTTGTGCTAACTTCAAACTTGGATCCTCGAATCTCAGCCTCCTGATTAGCTACAATTACAAGGATGAGCCATGACCAGCACCTGGCTTCAAATTGTTTCACTGTTATACTTCTAGACTTCAGAACAAATGCTGGTTCAATCAACGATTGAGGATTGTCCCTCGCCTTCCCAGTGTGAAAGCAAAACAGTTCATGTGCAGATGAAAAACGTCTCCAAAGCAAAAAGGCAAGACAGGATTGTCCTTGTGATCTGTCACTTGGTCCTAAGTAATGCTTTCTTTTTTGTGCCAGTTTTATTTTCCATCAGTGGAAAATCAACTGGCTTTTCAAAGATTAAGTCAAAGCCTAGCAAAAGAAGTACCAGGAAATGGGTACTTGCAAGAGGGGTGGGTTGGGCCAAGGGAAAAAGAATGAAGAGGAGGAAGAGGGAGGAATGTAGGCAAGAGTTAATTGTGTATACCACAGGATTGGGAAATACAAGGGAAAGAATGGGTTGAAGGGGTAGGGGGTGAAAATTTTGAAGTGATGACAAGATCAAAATGCATTTTACACATAAACTGTTTTGTTAAATGACAAAAAATTCAGTACATAACCTAAAATTTAGAGAAGTAAAAGAAAGGGAGGTTTGGGAATGATGAGAATGTTGAAAGTGGAGACAGTGATCAAGATGTACTGTATTCATAAACTGCTTTGGTGAATGGCAACTCCTTTGTACAACTACTTAAAGATAATAACAATATTCAACAAAATCTAATACATAAAAAGGATAAAAATCATTTGGAAGCTTCTTGCTTCTAAACTGTTTCCTAAAACAATGATCTCTGCCACCAGGGAGTCAGTCAGCTTTCAATGCTTATCCTGAAAAATTTGCAGAGCAGATTTGAAAACAAGAAGGGGAAAAAAAGCTGTCCCTGGCAGCTTATCTCTGTAGCTTATTTAATATGACTTTCCCCCAAAGATATTCCCCAATCAGTTAATTGCTAGTGGGACTGAATTTTAAGAAAAAAATGAAAAAGTATTTTCTACAGATGAAGTTATTTCCCCTGTTATACCCCGTTTCCCCCAAGATCTTTCATGTGCATCAAAGCACAATCTGTTATGTATGTTACTGACATTGTCTCCTTCTCTCTCCTAGTCTTGGGGGAAAGAAGATTATAGCCAAAGAGCGACAAGTTTAGAGGATTAATAGGATAATGAGATGTGTACCTCTGCTTTCACACTGCGTCTGCACAAATCATAACCCACAGGCCCCGCTGAAAATGAGGGCTACCAGCAGCTATTGTAGCAGCCTGTTTTGAATGTTCCAGCTTCCTGTGGACCTTGTGGCCATCAAAAGTCCCAAGGACTGTCTGACAAATGCCAACCCATTTAAATAAGGAGCCAGAAGCAGGAGGAAAATCAGGTAATCCTGTTGCACCTAGGAATGCATAAGAATTACAAGCTCTGGTACATTACAATATATGAAATATTAACATGCTTTTTGAAGCACATATAAAACAACCAAGCCCTGTGCTCAACAATTTTCAGCATTATCTCCTAGGACTTTTCAAAAATACTGTGCAATGAATATGATTGTGTGAATATAAGGTGGCCAAGATACATAAAGGACAAGCAGTAAACCATTCATTAATAGATATTTATTGTCTTTCTTTGATCCACCCCACTCATTTACAATACTTTTGGTGATAGTACTTTGCTTAGCCTTTGGGACTCACTTTGCCTGTCTTTCAATGCATGTATTTTGAATATGGCCATTCCATTCCACAATCCATGTCTGGATAATCAGTCTGTGAGATGTTTCTGTTCATTGGATGAGTTCAAGTATGTGTACACGTGGTCCAAATCAAGCAAGTGAGACTCAGCTCTTGGATTTTTTTTTCTGGAAATGATGGGAAAGAAATGATCCTTAAAATGGCTGCAATAGGGTTAAGTATAGCCAATTGGGACAGACTTTCCACCTCAAAGAGAGAGCTTCATGACAAAAATGTAAGATTATAGAAAGTAGAGATGTAACATAAAGAAAGATACACCCTTTCATTCATAGGTTATATGTGAGTTTGTGTGTGTGTGTGTGTTTGCGCACACGCCAGTACTGAACTTGAGTGCTCTCACTCAGTTTTTTCATTCAAGGCTGGCACTCTATCACTTGAGTCCTTTCACTTCTTGCTCAAAGCCGATTCATTAATTACAGGTAAGAATTTTGCAAATTTATCTGCCTGGGCTGATTTTGGATCCCTAACTTCAGGATTAGGATTAGAGGCATGATCCACTGGCACGGCACCAGGCTCCTAAGGTCATAGTTGGAGCATCTGTATTTCACAACTGCTGAAGTGAGTTCAAAGCAGATTCTTTTTTTTCTGTTTAAAATGATTTATTAACAGCTAAATTAATTAGGGCACATTTTCTATATGCAAAATATACAATAACTTATGAGATCTTTAGGAAGAGTTCAATGATGTGAGAAATGCATTAGCATGTATCTTTAAATGAGCATGTAACTTTGGGAAATGAAATATTCAATCATGGCATTAGATTTTCATTTGTGAAAGGATCATACAAAAGAAATCGGTATGTCAACAATAGATGAATTGTCATTCAAGAAACTTTTTATTTTCTACATTTTCTAGTTTTAGTTTCAAAACTTTCTTATTTATTTATTTGCCTATTTTAACTTTATTATAAAGGTGACGAACAAGGGGTGAGTTACAACAGTAAGATAATGAGTACATTTCTTCCCCTCAAAAGGTATTTTTACTGAGTCAATACATTTCCTTCACTAGAATAAATCTTGGAAAGTGAGGTGAGCCTGGCTCAGAAAGACCAATGGCACATGTTTCCTCTCATATAGGGAAGCTAGACCTAAAATGCAACTATGCACAATGACATATACAGGACTCAAAGCATTTAGACACAAACTGACAAGAGGAGGATATACTTAGCTAAGGAATCCCAAGGCATAACTTTCCTGAACAATTAAAATATTGTTTATCAAAACAAATACCAGGAATTGGAAACATGTTTTGGGACAGAGGGCAAAGGGGAACACAGGAACAGAGGTAGGAAGGGTGAACAACTATAATCATTATAGTCAATGTACATTATATAAAAAATGAACTCCATAACTTGAGGTAGAGACTACAGGGAGAGAATGAGGGAGAATGAAGGAAGAGGTGACATTGTCTAAGAAGCATTGTATTCATCACCTGACTTAAGGAATTGTAACATCTTTGTACAACTACTTAATACCAACAGTAATAATAAACCATTTAAAGTAGTTTTCTAACAATTGGGTGAGTCTTAATATCCATTAAATATATAATAGTTGGCCTTGTCTATTATTAACTCTCAATGCTTATATGTACAGGTGGAGAGCCAACATAGTCCCAGGATCATGCAAGGGAAGGAACTGAATTTTCATCTGCTTTTCCTTCTGACATCCCAGCTGTTGACCACAGAGCTAGCTTAGTTGAGCAGGAAGGACTACAGATACAAAAGAAAATAATTAAACATGCAATTAGCTAGTGCTCAGTTCAAATCTCAGCTTTATCAGTAGATAATCAAATGACTCTGAGAATGCACTCTCTGCTCCCATGTTTCTCATCAGTACGATGTGATGATAAAACCCATTTCATAGGCTATTCTGAAAAACAAGTAGAACTATTCATGTCCATTGCTCAGCCAGAGTAAGCCACTCTGTAAGGACTGGATCCTAATTGCAAGCTGGCTACAGCCACTGACTGTGTTAACGGAGCCTGACAAATATTGACACTGGGAAGTTTTTACAAATCTTTTTTCCAGGTCCAGCCACAAATAGTAATTTCTGATTTTAAAAGAAGTAAAAGAAGCAAGTTTGCTAAAGCTTCCCAAACTGAGTCTATGCATATTTTATAGAGTCATAAAAGGAGGATAAATATCTAAACAAAACCCACCCACTTGATAGAAAATTTCACTTCAGTCAAATAACTGATCGTGTCTCTGACAGCTTGTCAAATAACTGCTTTGACTGATTTTTCTCTTCCCTCTAAGTAAAGGTTGCCTAGATTGATCAAGCCAATGAGGTTTCCTGACAAGCTGTAATAATAACAGGGCCATCTTTCATCACCATGAGAGCTGAGTGTCAGTGTATGGAACATGGCCCTTGAGTACAGGACAGGAGTATACAAGGTCATCAGCCCTCTGCAGAGACCTTTAAAGCCAGTGACATATGGTAGTAAAAAAAAAAAAAGTCTAGTTAGAGTTAGAGCATAAACAATGACTGGAAAAAGTCAGGTAGGATTGTTTCCTAAGAAAGAGGTTGTGCCCTTATCATCTTCTGTCTACAAGCATCCAATAAAGCCAGTTACAAAACTATATGTACTTCCTTGAGGAAGCAAGTAGCAAAGAAAAGATGGCGAGACAATGAGGTCTCACGTTGTTATTAGAAACCATGTTTTCAATAGTACTCACTTAGTGTCCACTGTATGCTAGGAAGTGCTTTAGGTCTTGGAATATGGATAAAAAGCCCCATCATTGTGACGCTTTAAATCTATTGGGAGGAGACACATAAGGAAGCGTCATGAAGAAAACAATCCATCAAGGAAGGGAATGAAGGAGGTCAGCAGGCAGAAATTAATGACTGTAATTTAAAACAAGATATTTGCTACAGACATCCACCAAAGGGTGGTGGTGGAGGGGGAAAATTAGGGGAAGGAAAATAAAATTTGTGTGCATTTCTTGAAGACTGATACTCCCTGAAATAGAGGTGTGTTCGGTCTGTTTGTCCCAGTGAAGTATAATCAGGGAATGAGACAGGAAATGAGGTCAGAGAGTAGGAGGGAAAGGTGGGGTGAGTGGGAAATACAACACAAAAATACGACTCCTCCCAGTCCAAAAAGTAAAAGAGAAGGAAAAGTATCAGAAGGGTTTGATCAATCTTCCTACATTTGATGAGCCCTTCTGTTGCTAATGCTGGCAGGTTAGACTTCAAACTCACAGAAAATCCACAAGGTAAATGTTGATTAAAATGCAATTGGCCCATCAGATGGCTAGCCAGAGGTGGGGGGAAAACAAAAAGATTTGAGTTTATGTATGAGCTCGCCTAAAGCAAGTCCTGTAGTCTTCTAAAGACATTAATGACACTGATAGATTCTGCAGTCAAAGTAATTGACCAAATTCCACATTGTTGACAGAAGAGTACATACATGTTCATGGTTGGAAAGAGAAGTAATTCCTCCAGCCCTAAAAGAAAGGCACAGAGGGCCTGAGGAAGCTCGAAAACACAAGGTATAGTCCTCAGGATCCAGGCCATCCGTACTAACTGCTGCGGTTGTGGCTGTCAGATTCCCTGGAGAGTCCATGTGCTGTGAGAGGCAGAACAACAAGGAACTCCAGGGGAGAGAGAGGGTATCAGGCAGAAGGAACCAAGCCCAACAAGCTAATCGGAAATGGGTTGGCACAATGGGCAGGCTAAGCTCTGAGCTGGGTAGAAGGAGCTGAAAGGTGGTGCAGGTGGGGATGGGGGCATGTGTGAATGAGGGATACAAAGGACAGTCACATGGAAGTTTCCCTTTGTGTGAAATCAGCGTGAACCTATAAAGTGGCTTCTTTTCTTTTCTCTCTTTATTTCCCCCTGGGAATGACACTGATTGAAGATGATCCTTCCAGATTCCTTTGCAGCAAATGAGGAATGGCTCCTGGTGAGCTTGATTTTCCACCTCTCTGACCTCACCCTCCGCCAGCTCATCCTTCATGCTGCTTCCTCCGTGCCAGAGGGCAACATTTACCCTCGCCTCTCACCTGGACAGAGTTCTAGATCTGACTGCAGTCAGGTCTCGTTTTGTTCATCTTCCAAATCCTTTAGGCTGGACTGGACTCCTTTGCAAATGCCTGAATCCAAACATGACAAGGACTCCAGGGGCATAAAGACAGAGAGGCCCCACTGGTGGCAAGCATTAACTCTTTCTTCTTCACCAGGCACGTATCAAATACTCCCCAGGTATTATCTATGGGATAGAAATCTCCAGCCCTCATGGAATGGGAGTCTTGAAGTTGACTAGAGGAATAGATGACAACCAGTTAAATCACTTGCCAGAAATCACTCA
This sequence comes from Dipodomys spectabilis, assembly GCF_019054845.1. Taxonomy (NCBI): domain Eukaryota; kingdom Metazoa; phylum Chordata; class Mammalia; order Rodentia; family Heteromyidae; genus Dipodomys; species Dipodomys spectabilis. The sequence goes on along the minus strand of NW_024870813.1, from coordinate 2,667,635 downwards.
TTTCTGAGCTTCTGTTCCCAATATCAAAACCACCCTGCTCTTGCCTGCTGCTGTGAGCTCACCCTATTCTGCTGCTTTGAATAAAATGAACTATATCTGCTTAAACATAGCAGGGGCTACACCTCGTTTCCCAAAATAGCACAAATGGGGACATTTCCTTTCCTCAAAGTAAAAACACAAGTCATTCTCCATCATGGTGGGGGCAGAGGGAAGACCCAAACAGTAGACTACCCCAAGAGCAATTACTGGGCAAAAATCTCCCTGTACAGCAGGCATTTCTCACCAGCCATGCCTCAGAAAAATGTTCTACCACCATCTCTGCTATTCATAGCCAGCCTGGTATGGGTGAGCAAGTGGCTAAAGACAAGGGGTATAGCTGCGGTCACATCTTGAGTGGGAATTCCCTTCTGTACATGTTCAGACTTTTATAGATGAGATGTTGTTTAATTCTCACCATGCTGAATGACAAAGGTATATTTCTGTGTGTGAGAACACAGAAGCTCATAACGTTTACCTGCCTGTGAATAGCTTCTCTGAGGAAACAGATTCAAGTCCCTGCTTAGTGCATGTTCCTACCTGGGGAGCCTGGATGGTTCTGAAAAGGTCTTGCAGAAACAGGAATTCAACTTGGCTGAGCACTGGTGGCTCACACCTGTAATCCTAGCTAATCAGGAGATTGAGATATGAAGACCCTGATTTGAAGCCAGCAAGGGCAGAAAAGCCTGTGAAACTCTTACCTCCAATTAACCAGAGCTGTAAGTGAAGATGTGGCTCAAGTGGTAGAGCACCAGCCTTGAGTGAAAAAGCCAAGTGGGGTCACAAGGCCATGTGTTCAAGCCAAGTTCTGGCACACACCCAAGAAAGTTAGACGTGGCAGAATGATTGAGGTCATGTCAAAGGACATGGGAAAAGCCTCCTGGGCTCTAAGCTCTGTGATCTGTAGGGAATCAAGTTGGTATCTGCTCTCTGTCAAGAGTGATTCAAGAGTGACAATGTAGATGGGGCTTAGAATCAGAGACTGGGGCTCAAATCTGACTGGAGTTCAGTGTTCCTGTGACCTCAGGCATGTTCTAGACTTCTCTGTCCCTTAACTATGAACTAACTGAGGGTGAGAACTTATAAGAGCTTACTTCTTTTCAGGTTTCTTAGAAGCATGAAAAGACTCTTTACCCAGGTGCCAGTGGCTCAAACTTGTAATCCTAGCTACTCAGGAGGCTGAGATCTAAGAATCAAAGTGGGAAAACAGCTCAGAAAGAAAATCTATGAGACTCTTTGAAAAAATTAAAATGGTTATTATAAAGGTGACGTACAGAGGTTATGAGAGTCTTTATCTCTCATTACCCACCAATAAGCCAGAAGTGGAGCTGTGGCTCCAGTGGTTCAAGAGCTAGTCTTGAGCACAAGACTAGCACAGGGACAGTGTTCAGGCCCTAAATTCAAGCCCCAGAACTAGCACATATACATACACAAAAAGACTGTTTGAAAAATATCTACAATCCTGTTTGTTGTGTGCTTGCACTTGGACTTGAGTTTGAATAAACAGCACTGAGAACCATCGCTATCTTAGCAGTTTACGCTGCACCATCACACTATTTGGAATAATTTGGAATAAGAGGAAAGTAGTAATAAGAAGGGAAGAAAATGATCAGGAAGTAAAGAACAAGAAAACTGATGGGATTGCATGCACATGAGAGACAACTAAGCAACCAGGATCATCTTCAAAATGAGGTACAGGGCCCTAAGGGAGAAATAGCCACAAAATTGGTGAGAACAGTCCTGTTGTTTAGGACAGTAGTGATTGGTAAAAGAAATGTCTTATCTGTGCTATGAACTGAGTAGTTGCTCCTTCCAAAACTCTCATTGGAATTAATTGTTATTGTGACTAAAAAGTGGAATCTTTAAGAGATCTCAGCCCTTAATACAACACTATTATTATAGAGTGGGTTCAGAATTGAATGAGGTTGATTCACCCCAAATGCTTTCTTCTTCTCTCTTTCCCACTAGCTTGCTTCCTTGCTTTCTCACTCACCATAAGATCCTTTAGTCCTTCCATCATGCAACCATTTCATCTATGGGTTTTTATTGATTTTTTTTGTTTGTTTGGGGTTCTTTTTGTACCAGTATGGGAGCCTGAACTCAGGGCCTTATGGTCTTGTCTGGCTTTTCCCTTAAGGCTGGCATTTTCACACTTGAGCCATACCTCCATTGTGGCTTTTTTTTTGCTACTTAATTGAGGATTAGGGTCTCATAGACTTATCTACCTGGGATGGCTTCAAACCAAGATCTTCAGTTCTTAACCTCCTGAGTAGCTAAAATTACAGGCACAAGCCACCAGCACCTGGCTTCATCGGTTATGACACAGCAAAAAGGTCCTTACCAAATGCCAATGCCTTTGCTTCCAGAACTAGAGCCAGTGATTTTTCTGTTCATTGTAATGTACTCATTCTGTAATATTCTGTTATCACAGCAGAAAAGAGACTAAGCCAAGGTGCAAGGTCATTTTCTTATGAGATGCAAAGCCTATAGCTGGCAGGACTTATACATGGTTCAGAGAGGACTTGGCTGACTAGAAGACCCTATTTTTCTTTCCTGCTTTATCAGGATTCTGCACCATCTTCTGAGTGGCCAGCCTACTCCTCCACTCCAGCATGTGCAGTAGGGATAGACCAGATGAATGGCAAATTTTCTGCTTGGCATCTTCTTCTCTTTCCTCCCAATCTTTTCATCTTGTTTTGGACAATCCTTTCTTGCTCCAATGGCTTCAAGACTCATTAGTTCTCTTGTGGTTTCCACTAAAAAAGAAAAGGAGAGGAAGGAGTCTAGTCTTAAACTTAGCCTGTGGCTTCCAATTAATTCATTAAAACCACTTGAGGTCCTTTTGGATTGGTAGCCCTGAAACCCTCTTCCCATTCCACGATGTCAATTCTCATTGAAATTAATACATGCTGATAAGTTTGGGGTAAAAAGAATCTTAGTTTTGAAAAGAAGTATTAATCATATCAAAACACTGTTCTCAAATGCTAAGAGGCTCTGCTTTCAGAGACTACAAGGAGAAGGACTGTGATGGGTTATGTTTCCTCCCCCCAGTGAGGGCCCATGGATTTAAAATGCAAGTGGACTTATGAAAGCCAAACTTATTTCCAAATATACATATATGTGTATATATATATGTATATCTATATTAGAGAGAGTTTTCATATATATATATATTTATATATGTATAAAAGGAAATGCTGTGGGGACTGGGAATAGGGCTTAGTGATAGAGCACTTGTCTAGCATGCATGAAGCCCTGGGTTCAATTCCTCAGTACCACATAAACAGAAAAGCCAGAAGTGGTGCTGTGGTTCAAGTGATAGAGTGCTAGTCTTCAGCAAAAGGGACAGTGCCCTGTGTTCAAGCCCCAAGACTAGCAAAAAACAAAACAAAACTGTCTTTAATATATGCATACATATGTATATATCCATATATACACATATATCCATATGTATGCACATACCATCATGTGTGTATGCATACACATAATATGTGCATATGCACATGCATGTACATACATGTATGTACATGCATCTGTATGCATATATACATACTTTATACATATACATATTATATTCATACATAATATATGCATATGTTATATGGATATATATATATAAAAGAAAACTGTCTTTGTCATTATGCTAATGGCAGCTTACCTGTTCATCTGTCATACCTGCGATTCCATTTTCAACAAAACGAGAGACAAAGGCGGAACAGAAAGGAGGAAAGAGATTTTCTTCAAAGGACAAAAAATAAAGATCTTTTCTTTCCTAACATAACTTCCAGTGTTTCATCTTCCTAGAGGGCAGACAGACAACACAGCAGAAATCGAAGTTGTTATTTGGCAGGGTCTTAGAGACACAAACTTTGAAGGTTATTCAGGTGGTAGTGGAGTTTACAGATGTGAAAGTTGCACGTTAAAAGTGCCTGCCACAGAAAAGGTAACTCCGAGGAGACACCTAGTTCCTCCTGGGGTTGTCATTAACCTCTCATCTACTCATGCTGTCTCCTTGCTTCCTGTCACTTCCACCCCTTGCCCCTCAAAAACTTTGCTCACATCATACTGAGTTACATCTTCAGCTCCCCAAACGATCTTCCTCTTCTCTAGCATTACCAGATTAGCTCTACCACACTCCTTACTCCCAACTTCTGGACCTATCTTCTACTCATTTAACAAATTTAGTACAGATACCACCTCCTGCCTTAACACTTTTCTAAGCCTCACAAGCTGCCTTATGGCCTTCCTGCTGCTTCTGCCCGCTCCATAGAACATTAATTATCACAGTCAATGTTAACAGGTGGCAGAGGAGAAATGTCAAAAATCATCCTATCTTTAGATAGCTCTGAGTGCTTAACATTTAAGCTCATGGAATCATGATGATTTCTGTTTCTTCATATAGGGAAACTGAGGAAGAGAGCTGATAGAACTTCTAAAAGCAGCGTGCCTCAGGGAATGTAAGTGCTACAACTGGACATGGGATGTCCCCCATAGCTCATGTGTTAAAAGCTTGGCTCCCACCTGGGGTGGATACTTATAGAGGTAGGGCCTAATTGGAGGTTCTAGGTCATTATAGGTACCCTCTCATAGGGGATTGTGAGACCCAGGTCTCTTCTCTTCCTGCCTCTCACCTCTCCACCAGGAGATGGAAAAGCTTTGCTCATCCACATGCCCCCTCCCCCCACACAATGTGCTACCTCATCACGGGCCCAGAAGCACCTGAGTCAAAAGATCATGGATGGAAACTACAGAAACAAACTCTTCTTCTTTTTAGGTTGATTTTCTTGGGTATTTACTCTCTTTTTTTGCCTTTCATTTATTTATTTTTTATTATTAAGAAAATAGCATACAGAGGGGTACAATTACATGAGCAAGGTAATGAGTACATTTCTTATCAATCATTGTTGCCTCCTCCTTTGTTTCCCCTTCCCATCCCTTCCCATCTCCTCCCCCCTCCCCCGCCCCACACTTCCCTCCCCTCAGCGCCAAAGTTGTAAAGTTCGTTTTTTGACATAACATCTTGTACATCTCATTGCTGCAATGGGTCCACCTTTATGCCTAGTTAAACAATTTTTTTCCCTTCCCCTCCCCAAATTATACCAACATCAAATACAGTGAAAACAGGAGTTATACCATGGGGAAGGGACATACAAAGCAACAAAGAAATCATCCTATAAATATGTTAGAAACAATAGCAAGAAAGAAAAAACATTTAAATCCTTATCTTGGGGTTCATTTTGCCTAACATCAACTTCTCTGACCGTTTCTGCTTGTCTCAGACATATACTAGTTATTACAAATAAGGGAAACCATGGGACCTATGTTTCTTTGGGCCTGGCTTACTTCACTTAATATAATTTTTTCCAAGTCTTTCCATTTCCTAACAAATGTAGCTCAAGTAATAGAGCACTAGCTTTGAGCTGAAGAGCTCTGGGACAGTGCCCAGGCCCAGAGTTCAAGCCCCATGTCTGACAAAAATAAAAACAAACTCCATAGTATTTTCTTATAGTAACAGAAAGCTGAGTAACACAGGAAGTCAATGTCTTACTGTACTGGGAAGTTATCATATGTGGATCGACTATATTAAGTGAGCTCAAAAGAATTTGAGGAGACGCTTCCATGTTACACGCACACCAACACTAATGAAGTAAAATCATTTTACTTCAATTCCACATGTATCTGTGTCCCATTCTAGGAGCCAGATACTAAACCTGATAAAGATTTGATCATGCACCAAGAGCTCCAGGATTTGGGGAGTCTCACCCCTGGGAAATGACAAATTTAAGGAGGAAGTAGAAAAGCCATCAAATATATTCCACTTGGAAAAATAGAATCCTAATACCTGGAACATTTTGCTTGTTTGTTTTCTGAAAGTAAGACCAAACTCAGTTCCTTATAGTCTATGTCCACTATGTTTAGTTCTGGCCACAATGGAACCCACAAACAAATTCACATCTGTCTTTCTTTTTTTATCATATAACATGCTTACGAACATTCTTTGATTATTCTCTCTTTCTTCCTCCAAGTATTCTCTTTTGAAATAAAACAACCGAGTCTTGTTTTCTGTTCTACATGTAAGACACTTACATTTTAGATACCCTTTCTTATTTCTGTCATGTAGAAATTTGGCAGGAATGCCATCATTGCCTTCATAGGTCTGAAATGAACACCTGAACCAGGTCTCATCCATGTGTACTCTATTTCTCCAGACAGGGATTTCTGCTCTGTCATGGGCTGGAAATAGAAGCATTAGTATAAAGTTAACAATATTTTTATTTTGTTAATTAAAGAAGTTTTATTAAGAGAGAAAAGAGGAAGGAAGGAAGGAAGGAAGGAAGGAAGGAAGGAAGGATAAAGGGAAAGAAAATAGAGAAGAAAAATTGAGTTGAAGAGAAAGGGAAGAAAAGAAAAGAAGGAAGAAAGGGAAAGAAGGAAAAAAGTGAAGAAAGAGGGAGGGAGGGGGAGAGGAAAGAATGACAGCTGAAAGGAAGAAAGGAAGAAAGAAAGGAGAGAATAGGAGAAAAGAAGGAGTACTTAATATTGCAATCATTTTATATGAGAATAACATTTAAAAATAAGGAAGATATAATTTCAGAAGGAAAAAGTTTTTATTTAACCATATTGTATATTTGTCTTCAAAGCTCAGAAAAATTCTAATTTTCATCATTTTGTCCTAGACTGGCATGTGGGCTCTGCCTGCTCTTTGGTACTCTGATTCACCCACTCCATCAAAGAAGACCTTTCTTATATTCCTTGGTGCCATACTAGCATGAAACCTGTTACTTCCTGGCACACTCCACCTCAGCCACCTTCAAGATAACCAGTATTTGCTTAACCAATATTTGTGAATAAATAAATGTAAATGTGAATGTGATTTATATGATTTATTGGAAAAAACTCCACTAACTTAAAAATTATCTTCAATTTTTTTTTTTGGCAGCCATAATTCTTGGACTCAGTGCCTGGTGCTATCCCTGAGCTTTTTAATTTTTCTGTTTTATTGCTCAAGCTAGCACTCTACCACTTGAACCATACCTCCACTTACAGCTTTCATGCTAGTTAATTGGAGATAAGGGTCTAATGGATTTTCTTGTTGGTCTGGCTTCAAACTACCATCCTTAGATCTCAGCCTCCCAAATAGTTAGAAGTCAGGATTATAAGCATGAGCCAAAGATTCAATTGTCAAGGAGGACATGCCCAAGAATGTGCTGCCCTTGTATGACCAAGGAACTGTCTTGTGTCACCTGCTCTTTATTCCTCCAGCCCTCACTCCTGCCATTGGGCCTTAAACACCAGCAGACTTGCTCTAGAATAGCAAGGTTCCCTCCACAGACAGATCTGTGATATCTGAAATCTCAGCAGTTGGCCTAGGACTAGGAATGGCCAGTCTCAGGTTTATGTAATAAAGGTCTCAATGACAGCTCTGCCTTCCTCAACTCCCAAGGGGTAACTGACAAATCTAATCTAGTCAGTTCCATTTTTATTCCTCCATGCGCTGGCCTGATACATTTTCCTAATGTTTGTCTCTATCCATAACCTTCCCTAGTTCAAAAATCTTTAATGGCTTTCTGTTAGGACCAGGAAAAGCTCAACTTTATTGATAAGCTTTATGGACTCCTGATAACCTCACTTGAATGTATCTGTTCAACTATATTACAATACTTTCTCTTCAACTCTCCTATGGCCTTTACCATATTCACTTTGCTTATTGCTATGTCTCATGCCCTTATGAAGAGATTGAGCTGAACGCCACATGTATTTGCAACACAGTGTTCTACAAATAGCACCTATCAAAAAAAAAGAACGATCACAAATTACAATTGCCTGATGTATGGATAAAGTAGAATGACACAGATAAGTAAATTTATTCAACCACACATACAGTAATCTACCTCTGTATCTCTGTGGCTCACAGAGAGAAAATGCCTACTAATACATTGAATTAAAGGAAAGGATAGACATGCATTGGTGGCTCACACATTTAATTCTAGCTATTCAGGAGACAGAGATCTAAGGATCACAATTTGAGGCCAATCTGGGCAGGATAGTCCATGAGACTTTTATCTTCAACACCAAAAAAGCCAGAAACAGAATTGTAGCTCAAATAGTAGAGTGCTATCCTTAAGGAAGAAGTTCAAGCCTCAAGACCTGCACCAAAATAATAAAATAAAAAGCTGGAAATGTGGCTGTGGTTCATTTGGCCAGCCTTGAGCAAAAAAGCAAAGCAAGAGTTTAAGGCCCTGTATTCAAGCCCCAACATGGAAAAGTGTGCATGTGCGCGCGCGCGCGCGCGCACACACACACACACACACACACACACACACACACACACACACACTAAAATAGAAAGGATAGAAGGCAGGAAGGTATGATGAAGAGGGGGAAAGATGGAGAAATGGTAAAGGGGACATGATCTTAAATAAAGTTGGGGTTTAAATTATATTATAGTCCTCTCAACTTATTTTTCTCTCTTAGATGACATGGCAAAGTTGTGACTATATAATGCTGAGAGACCAAGAGTGATTCAGATGCTGTCAATCAACCTTGGCAGCAAACACTCAAGTAAAAGGAAAATATGAAGATATCACAAGTAATGGGATTCCATGTCCACAGCAAAAAAGAAGAAACTAACATATGATGTAAGAGCAAGTGAGCCAAAGGCTTGGTGAAAGGCAAAAGCTGATAGAAGGACCCAAAGGCTTCTAAGAGGTCCCAAGGTCCTCTATGCCATATCTAGCACTTCTTTCAAATGCTGGTTCTGTTATCCTGTAGTGGATCTCAGCCACCATTAGAACCTTGTTTGCCATCTTTGAAGGACAACGGTCATGGTAAATCAGCAGAGAGATTTCTCTTTCCATCCAATTTATGACTCTCCTCTGGTCATCTAACTTGTTCAAAGCCTTCACTCATCTTCTAGGCCTCATAGCCATGGAAGCTCTAGTTCTTGCTATCTGTAGAGGATCTCCTGCCCTGTTTGAATTCTGGCCAATGGGAAATGAAGAGGCCCCTATCTATTCATCTTCTTTAGATTAGGAGACAGCCTGGCAAGTCCCTTTCACTGTAAACCTGAACTACTTCTTATAAAAAAGGATACATATTCAAATGAACCTATTAAATTTTCAAAATTAGGTGTGTTAAAACAAGGAAATGGTGGTCATAAAGGAAAAATTTTATACTCACAGGTCCCCAGAGACAGTGCCTCAGGGGAAAGAAGCTAGGAGAAATTGTTAAGAGGTACAGAGAACTAGAAAGGGAGAATGTTACTTGCAACCTTTATCTGGCTTTCACGGGAAAGACTAGCTAAGATAGAGTATGCACACTGAGTGACATTAGCACTGGACAGTTTTAAATATTAGGGCAGACTCTGGGTTATAGAAACAATACCTAATTGCCTATGCTCTAGCCCTAGAGTAATTTGAAGCTAGGAGAATGTTAGATTGTTGTGTGAGAGTTTGATATGGGAGCTCACTTGGTAGTCTCTACGTCCAATTCACAATCCCAGAAAAGTAATTTGGCACCTCTAGAAATTAGCTGGTCTAATGAGAGGCAGTCTCTCCAGGATCAAGGTTGCAAAGGCCACAGCATCAAGAATATAGCCAATAACAACACAAAGTCAATAAAGGAGCGATGATTCAGAAAGTACAACTGAGAGACCAGACAACGAAATGAAGATCTGAGGAGAACCATAACTGGGGGACACTCCGTACTAATTGCTAGATCTCCTCAGCCCCAGTACAAGGGGAGCTGTGACACATTCAAATTGCTGGAGAGCAGTCATGCCTTTGCGTTTCCTTGTCCTTCCATTTTGAACATGAATCTGTCACAGCTGGCCCTTGTCATCATTGTAAATTAGATGCTATCACTTTAATCAACAACTCATCAGGGCAAAAAAGCTATACCCTAAAGAAAGTTCAGGGTAAATTTCTCACCAGCTATTGGACCTGATTAAATAAAAATACCCTGGACTTGAATCATCATGGTTTTCTTGTGATTCTGGGGGTGGGTGGGGGTAGAGAATAGTCTGCTCATGGGAAGAGGATAAATCATTCATTAATTGTCCACATGAACTGGGTACAATTAACCATTCTTGTCCCTCTCTTTCTCATTTAGAGGTGTGACCTGTTTTTCTCCCTTTGGATGTGAGCGGGACGGTAACCTGGTTTGTGTGGTAGAAGAGATCCTGAGTAACTGCAAAGTCTAGGCCTTAGGAAAGGTGAAGCTTTTGGACACAAGAACTCTGTTGTTGCTCAGGCATTGTGCTGTGATGGGCTTCTGCTACCTGGAAAACCCATCTAAGTATGAGTGTTGTCAACTGACAGCTAACCTGGACCATAGCAGGACATTTGTCTAAGTTATCTTTTTTGCTCAGCCTTTGCCCCCAAATGATAATTTCAGTCCCAGCCAAACAATGAGGAATAGAAGCACCTCCAGTTAAACCCTAGTGAGCTTCAGAATTAAGAAAGCTATAAATGGTAATAAATGGTAATTAGTGTGTGTGTGTGTGTGTGTGTGTTTGCATGCATGTGTGTTCATGCACATGAACGTGCATGTGTGCATGTGTGTGTTAGTCCTAGGGCTTGGATTCAGGGCCTGGCTGCTGTCCCTGTGATATTTTGTTCAGAGCTAGCACCCTACCACTTGAACCACAACTCTACTTCTGGTTTTTTGGTAGTTAATTGGCAATGATAGTCCCACAGACTTTCTGGCCTGGGCTAGCTTCAATCTGTGGACACTCAGATATCAGGCTCATGAATAGCTAGTATTACAGGCTTGAGTCACCAGTGCTTGGTTTGAACCACTGGCACCAGGCTGGCAATCATTACTTCCAAGCCACATCGCTACATAGTAATAACAAACTGAAAGAAGACAATAGAGAACTCAATGGATGCATTTTAAAAAACTAAATTGTAGCCTATGACCTCCAACTTTCCCACTGCACATCTTTATCAGCATCGACTTGCCTTCACCCATTTCCAAAGAACCACCTTCCTCTAAATATCAAAATTCAGGTATTGAGAAAGGCACATTGAATCTTCTGTCCTAACAGCTATTATATGGCTTTATAGAAGCATTCTTTTTCCAGGCTCTTATGTTAGCACAGACAAAACAAAATATTCTTCAAACCAAAAAAGAAAAAAAAATGTTTATAACATTTCCCTTTGGAGATTGATGTTCCTGGATAGAGAAGTAACGAGACTTCCATGAGTCCTAGCCACTCTATTTTCATTTTGCTTTTATATTGCCCCTGGCAAATCTTCATATCATAAAAGTATATCTCTATACTCTTATAACAAAAAATTTTAAATTTCCTTTATAGATTGATGCCTCCGAATGAACAGGTAGCATGGTTTATTTATCTGGTTCTAGATGCTCTGTTTTCATTTTGCTATTGTATTGCTTTTGGCAAATCTACATATTATAAAGGGGTATTTGTGTCGGCTTGCCTGAAGCTTGTTAATATCTTTGCAAAGTTGCCTTAAACTTGATTAAGATTATACAGGACAGCCATCATGACTTGGGCTCTAAATTAGGACAATCGAATTTGACCAGTGCCCTTAGGCTTTCACTCTTTAACCAGGTATAGAAACTTGGAGTTCTGAGATACTGATCCTGCATATTTAGGCTCCTGGACTTTGTGAATAAAAATTGCTTGCAGTTCAGGTAAGCAATAAATTGTTATTTCGTATGTTTCTCTTGTGCAGTATTTGAACATATTTAACTAGATTGCTTGTGTTTTAACTGACAACTCTATCATGGGTTACAGCAGGGTGCAATATACAGATACCAAGTATTTTTCCTATGGTCACATATTCTTTTGAAAAAGGCATCTCTTATTTATTTATTTGTTTGATTATTTATATAATTTTTGTTGCTGGTCCCAGGGCTTGAACTAGGGGCCAAGGTACTGTCCTGGAGCTGGGTTTTGGTCAAGGCTAGAGCTCTATCCACTTGAACTACAGCTCTACTTTCTAGCATTTTTGTAGTTTCATGGAGATAAGATTCTCATGGTGTTTCCTGCCTGGGTTGACTTTGAACTATGATCCTCAAATTTGAGCCTCCTGAGTAGCTAGGATTTCAGTGAGCCACCGACACCTGGCTGTGTCTATATTTTTAAGGGTTCTGTATGTATGTGTTTGTATGTATGTGTTTATATTTTATACTGTGACTTGAATAAGGTAATATAGAATCTAGAACTCAAAGTAGTGGGGCATGTGTCCGTGCATCTGCTAGGCGCTTTCCCTACAACCAAGACAGGTTTGAGGCAGACATTGCTAATGTGATAAAATCAGACACCCAGACGAGGATTTATCTGGGTCACACAGCTTGAGAACAGAGACTCTATTCTCTTTCTCATATCTCCCATGTTCTCTACATTATCATGGCTCTACAATATTCGTAGCTCTAGGTAGACAGATGAAAGACTAGAGAGTGTGAGCCAGGAATGGCTGGTACTTATCCACCATTCTTGCGCCTCTATTTTGTTCCCTTGTTGCATGACATTTGAGAGGTTTGTTCATAACTATCTGCTTTATCGAGGACAAATGAAGGTAAGAAAGGAACAAGGAATACTTGGAAAAGACATAAAATGCATCTTTTTTTTTTCATCTCGAAAGGCAGAATAAATCCTCATCCAGTGACTTAAACCAGCCCCTAGCCACTTGCTCTTGTCACACACAGATGGTAGCAGATTTCTCTTCTAGGGGAAGGAGCCCAGCAGGAGTAGTGCTCTACCATAAACTTGTGGTTTAAATGGTCCCACTTTGGTCACTCAGAGTCCAAGTGGAGCATGGTCTATTGTTACATGGAAGAGCCTCTTGGCTCAAATAGAAATAGCAGGGCCTCTCATCTGAGGAGTTCAGAAAAGGTTCAGAACAGCTTTGTGTGTCCCAGATTATTACAAGAGGGAATAAAACAAGGAGAAAATGAGGACACCAAGCAATGTCAAGTAAGTGAAGGGTCCCAGTGCTCTGTAATTCTGACCTATGATGCTTGATAGAGAAATCTTAAGCAACAATATACAGAGATTTGATTATAAAAGGTAGAAAAACAACTGTATTACACTCTTGTGGTACTTTCTGTTTCTTTATTATTATTGTAATGCTATTTATCTTTAAATAGTTGTACAAAGGAGATTCAGTGCAGCATGAGAGTTGGAGTATAATACATCTTGATTAATGTCACCCCTTTTACGGCACTCCATCTTTCCCAACCCTGCTCATTCCCTTAATTTCCCTAGTTCCTTTCCCACATATATAACTTGATTATTATGACTGCATTCTTCCATCTTTCCTCTTTGCATTTGTCTACCCCATCTCCCTGATTTTATCTACTTCTCCACCACCTCAGGTACAACTTCCTGTATTCATGTTGTTAGACTATAATTAAGGTTGTTCAAAGTTACATCATTGGTATTTCCCTCTGTATATGCCATATATTAGTTAAAACATTAGTGCATATATGCTTTTAACCCTGTATACATATGTGTGTGTGTGTGTGTGTGTGTATACATATATGCATGTATATATGTATAAATATAAATCTAACTTCCACATATGAGGGAAAACATGTTCCGTGTCTCTCTGGGCCTGACTTCACTTAACAATTTTTCCAGGATCTTCCACTTCTTTGTAAAAGACCTAATTTCATTCTTCCTGATGGATGAGTAAAATTAGCACACACACAAACACACGTGTGTCTACATATGTACATTTTTATGTATATGTAGCTGTGTGTTTTATATTCTTATGTGTATATATGTTTCATATATACATGTATGTTTGTACATATATGATACATACATTTTTTTCTTGATCCATTCGTCCATTGAAGGGCATCTAGTCTCTTTATATAACTTGGCTGTGGTGAATAATGTGGCAATGGACATGGCTATTCATTGTTTTTACTGTACCCTCACTTGTAGTTTTTTGGATAAATGCCCAAGAGTGGTATTGTTGGATCAGTTTAGTTTCTCAGAAATGAGCAAAGAGTTTACTAGCTGAGTCAAAAAGACACAAAATGATACAACAATAAACTTCAGGCACAAAATGTAGTTACTTAACATTGCTTGTTGATTTGCACTGAGAGCTAAGATGTTAGCACAGAGACCAATGGTGGACACTCTAGGTCCAAACTAAAGTAGTGAGGATGCAATGTTGCAGGTAACTGTTCCTCAGTTTCTCCATTGCTCAAGACCCCCTGGCTTTGAGTTTGGTTTGCTTGTTTATGAAAAACAAAAACAAAACAAAAATCTCTTTTGTTTGACTTCTATTGTGTTATTTCTCTATTCCCTTGGTAGTACTACCTGTCTGTCTGTCCGTCTATCTATCTATCTATCTATCTATTATTTATGCAGTGTGGGAGACTGAGCCCAGGATTTTGCATTTGCTAAGTAGGTGACTATAGTGGTGTTTTTCAGAATATCTCTCCTATTGAATCTATTATTGAGAGAACAGTTATGTGGCTTCAGCTTTCTGAAAATAGATTGAATCAAAGAGATGCTGTGTATGTGTGTGTATGTGTGTGTGTGTGTGTATCAGATAGAAAGAGAGTGAAGTGAATGAAGATGACAGTCTAATATAAGAAATACTATTACTGTCTGAATTTGACTTTCATTGTAAAGTATTTTTCAAAAAGAAAAACTACTTCAGATGGCTATTGAAAATATTAAATAATTAACATATGCAAAGCTACTCACCAATAATAAGCTTTCAATAAATATTGGATTACTATAAAAGAGTCAAAAGGTTATATATTCAAAAATTAAAACATTTAGATAATGGCTTCTGGCTTATCTCAGAGATAGGTGTTTTCCTAATGTACTCACAGCCTTGGGTTTGTTTCTTGGCATCATAATGAATAAATATGGGGAAGGAAGGAAGGAAGGAAAGAAAGAAGGAAGAAAGGAAGGAAGGAAGGAAGGAAGGAAGGAAGGAAGGAAGGAAGGAAGGAAGGAAGGAAGGAAGGAAGGAAGAAGGAAGGAAGGAAGGAAGGAAGGAAGGGAAGGAGGGGGAAGGGAAGGAAGGAGGGGGAAGGGAAGGAGGGAGGGAGGGAAGGAGGGAGGGAGGGAAGGAAGAAAGAAGGGTGGGTAAATGAGAGGAAAGTACAAGGGAGAAAATGGAAAGAAAAAGAAGGAAGAGAGAGGAAGGAAAGAGAATAGCAGAAAAGAGGAGAGGAGAGTGGAGGAGAGAGGAGCAGAAATAAAGGGCTCAGGTATATTATTCTGAGTTTCAAAGCTTTCATTTGTGCAACAGACATAAAGATGTTCTTCACATAAAGCCATGGTGAGGAGGGACATTGGTTTGATCACAAAATGGCTAAGGACAAGACACTGAATTCCTGGATCATGAGGGTACCTTTACTTCTCTCCTCCCACATCCTCCAGGACATTCAAAGCCTTCCAGGCAGAGGGAAGTTTCCCATGCTTCCTAATCCTGCTCCAGCAGAAATTGCCATCACACTTGCAATCCCTCTAAGTGATTGATAGGCACTGTATGATGATTTTATCACTTAGTGGAGGATGAAAGTCACTCAATGATTAGCTGGATTCCTCCATTAAGACTCACTGCCCAAGACATGGTCTAATTACCCACCAATTCCTGTTAGGCTTTATGGTATGATTGCTATTCATGGTCCAATTAAGGGGCAATTGCAAGCTGATGGGAAAAAATGTGCTTTATTGCTCTAGTGTTGAATTTTGTGTTCTCTTGAAGCTATAATCTACTCTTAGGCTACAGGGTTCCACATGAAGTAGTGCCCACAGGAATGCAAGGAGGCTGGTACCGTCCCTTCCTTACCAGACTCTCACGGGAGAGCTTTCTGGCTAACAGTAACGCTTCAAACAAGCTCCTGGAGTTGTGCATATTAAGAAGGCAGGGATGAGCAGAGGGAGCTGCTCTTTCTCCTGTGGCTAAGACTTCAAATGAAAATCACCAGGTCCTTTAATCATTGTGATCAGAATCGGTTCAGCTTGGGGGCGGGGGCACAGAGGTGATGGAAGCCAACCCTGAATGAAATTAGCCTCTTTCAAATGCTTAAGAGAACAAATAGACACCATCTAGGCAGCTGAGAACACAGGCAAGTCTGGATTTACATCTCTGTCTTACCGTTTACCAATAATGTGACTTTGGACAAGAGATAGCGCAATGCTGATGTGTTCTCTAGGGAATACTGGCAATGATAGTGCTCACTTTTGAGGACTGTTGTATAAGGATGTGGTGAAATAATACGTGGAAAGTACCAAACACATAATCATCTCTCAATCAATGTCAGCAGCAGCATCACCAGCATCAAGGTTGTCATTTCCAATACTCTTTCCCTTACCAGTGTCCTATTCTAGACAGAGTGGGTAAGGATGGGGTAAAAATGCTGAGTGCTCCCTTATTATCTGGAAGGGCTTCGTAAGGGATTAAGCACATTAAACAGGTTTCTGGTCTGAGTACTTCTGGAAGCATTTGGTTCTCACAGTAAATCTCAAAAAGGGGACCATGAGTCACAAAGAACACAGTAGTTAAGAGGGCCGACGGTGAGCTCACGCCTGCCATCCTAACTACATGGGAGGCTGAGTTATGAAGTCTGAAGTTCAAAGCCAGCCCAGGCGGGAAAGTCCATGAGATGCTTATCTATAGTGATCCACCAAAAAGCCAGAAGTAGAGGTGTGGCTCAAGTGGCAGAGCGCTACCCTTCAGTGGAAGTACCCAGGCAGGCCCTGAGTTCAAGCCCCAGGACTGGCAAAAAAAAAAAAAAAAAGAGTGAAGACTTTGAGATCAATGACACCTGGAAAGGAATACCTGGCTGTACCCTTTTAGGCCTCTTGATAGCTGTACAATAATGGGTATATACTGGTGCCTCCTTCAAGGTGTATATGTGAGGACTAAATGAGATAATACAGAGGAAACATGCTTACCATGTATACATTTAAGGTTAACATCTCTTGTGTGCATATATACATATCTACATATATATGTACACATGTGACTGTGTGTATATGTCTTGTATGCTTTGTATGAGTATACTGGGATTTGAGCTCAGGAACTCCCACTTGCTCAGCTTGTTTGTTTTACTGGTCATCTATCACTTGAGTCATACCTCTAACCCTAGCATTTTACTTGTTATTTTGAAGTGGAATCTAACTGACTTTTCTTACCAGGCTAGCTTTGAAACTCAATGCTCTGCATCTCAGTCTCTTGGGTAACCAAGATTATAGGTGTGAGGCACTGATGCCCCATTCTTCTTTATACTTTTAGAAAGCAATGGTATCATACCACTGTTGTGATTCACACTGTCTGTTCAGAGCCTCTTATACAATCTCAGAAACCTATGAAGAAGGCAAACATCTCTCTGAAGGATTCTTCTTGGAAACTCACAGGTGCTGTTATACAATGGAAGGATGTGTGCTAGCCTCAGAAAAAAAAAAAAACAGATAGCTGTACATTTTTCATACCATTCACATTTCCCAAGAGATAGATACAGATCCTGAGGAAGTAGACCTGTTAGTTGGTCACTAATAGATTCATGCAGTGGGCTTAAAGATGATACTCTTCTTGGAAGAGGCAGAAGAAATTCCTCTCCTCCCCATATACTGAGATTGGAAAGGGGGAATATAAATATACCCAAGTAGAGAAAGAATGAAAAGTCTGCATGCTGTTAGACATGTTCTGGAAATCAAATGATTTCCTTAATCAACTAGGGATTGATCTCCAGCCACTGCCAAATTTGCAAGTATATAGTCAAAAGGCTGCCATCCATAACAGAATCCTTTATATGCCATGAGGAATTAGCTTAAATGTCCTTTGGTCTTTCCAGTAGTTAAAATCCAGCTCCATAGATCGTATAGGTGAGGAGCAGGTGGTTAAATCTGCCTTCTTCTGTTTTCCCAGAGCCTTCCTTTCATGCTTAGCACAACGGATTGTTTTTCCCATGAGATTAGCCTCCTGGTTCCAAGGTTCCCATTGGTGAAGCATTTCCCATTCACACTCTGGCCCATTTGTTTCCACTGCAAATTTCCCGGAGAGTTACGAAGGTGATGTTCATAGATTTTTCCCATTTATGTTGTTTTCTCGTGCATAACGATGATCTGTCGGCTTTCATTTCCTTTAATGACCCTCTGAATGGGGAAATGTTCCCTTGTCATGTCACACATCTGATGCTGGCCTGATGTCAGAAATTGAAATGCTTTGCAGGTGATGAGTTAAAAAGGGTTGTTCTCTGCCCTTTTGCCTGCTGGCAGCAAACCCAATCCAAAGGGGGAAGGCATCAGAGAGAGGTGGACTGGAGCAGGGTAATAATGAATGAGACTCTTGGAGTCAGATAGACAAAGATCTGATTAATAGCTCTGCCATCTTCTAAATGTATAGCCTTGAGCAAAGCAATTTGTTGCTTTGTACCTCAATCTCCTCACTTGTTAACACCTATGGGCAATGTAAGATCATGATAAAGATTGTGATTTACTATCATATCATTAATAATATGAAGCTCCAAGAGTTATGTATCCAATGGTCGGTTCTTCCCTGGCTTCTCCAAAGATGGATGAATAGGATTAGATGCAAACATTCTAAAATATGGAGGTTGCTTAAAGTAATATACTGTAGTCATTACTTTATTGTTTTATTTGTGCAGGTCCTGAACACTGTCCCTTAGCTCTTTTGCTGAAGGCTACAGTTCTACCACTTAAGCCACAACTCCATTTCTAGCTTTCTACTGGTTGATTGGAGATAAGAGTCTTACAGACTGTATAGCCTAGCCTGGATTCAAACTATGATCCTCAGATCTCAGCTTCCAAGTTGCTAGGATTACAGGTGTGAACTTCCAGTGCTTGGCTAGTATTTACTCTAGTAAAATTGTGTGTATGTGTTTATTTGTTTACATCTCTCTTCTGTGGACTAGTCAGGTGTATCCAATTTACACTACAATCCCAAAAATCAGTAATCAAAAGTTTATTAAACTGTTGTAAATGTCAGTTGTGTAAGGAGACTGGGTCAAGGAGCGCAGCTATTGCAGGAATAGTCGAGCCTAGACTGGATAGTATCTTCCTCCCATGGAAAGGAAATGAACTCTGGGAAAAAGTAACAATAACGAGTTGACAATGACTCACACTTGTAATCCTAGCTTTTCAAGAAGCTGAGATCTGCAGAGCATATTTTGAAGCCAGATTGGACAGAAAGGCCTGTGAAACTCTTATCTCCAATAACCACCAAAAAGCCAGAAGTGAAGCTGTGACTCGAGTGGTAGAGCACTATTTTTGAGCAAAATAGCTAAAGGACAGCACACAGGCCCTGAATTCAAGCTCCAGAACTGACTCTCACACACATACAAAAGACATAAAGGATGGATGGAAGGAAGGAAGAAGAGAAAGAAAGAGAAAGCAAAGAAGGGAGGAAGGAAGGAAGGAAGGAAGGAAGGAAGGAAGGAAGGAAGGAAGGAAGGAAGGAAGGAAGAAAAGAAGGAAGGGAGGGAGGGAGGGAGAGAGGGAAGGAAAGAAAGAAGAAAGAAGGAAAGAAAGAAAGAAAGAAAGAAAGAAAGAAAGAAAGAAAGAAAGAAAGAAAGAAAGAAAGAAAGAAAGAAAGAAGGAAGGAAGGAAGGAAGGAAAGGAAGGAAGGAAGGAAGGAAGGAAGGAAGGAAGGAAGGAAGATAACTAAGTATCCAATAGAATTCTGACCCTGATAGAAGAGCAAAGCACTTCCAAGAAGTGACGAGTCGGCCTAGAGTAGATCATTATAAACCCCGAAATTTCTATAGGGTTTAAGGCTTCAGTATGAGACAAGATGAAAGCTGAGCTCCAAGGAGCAGGATTAGGTCAAGCAAGACTCTGCTCATTGCTACATGGAAGGAAACAAAGATGATATTGGCCAGATTCATGGCTGCTTATGTAATTGAGGATGGAACTATTTTGCTTTTATAAGAGTCTGGGTAAAAAGCCCTTCACAGCAAATGACTTTGCCAATGTTTGTACAGTCCTTTAGCACCCAGGGGGCTCCTAGTGCCCAGATTTGCTGCATTTGGAACAAGTCCTTGCAGAGGCTTTGTGGCAGTAAAAGGACACGGGAGAGGCCTTGCTGGGCCATAGTGCACACATGCAGACAAATGCATCATTATTGTGACAACAGAAGGAGACATGAATTAACCTGCGTGCTCACACACAGGGGGCAGAAGCAGGTGCAGGCCAACACCTGCAGAGCAGGTTCTGAGCACTCCCCCTCACCTCTCCCCCACCTCCTGCAAGAATTGTTACATGCCAATGTATCAGCTTGCGTGGCTCAGGGACTGATTTCTGGTTTTATAGGAGATGAGAAAAGCTGAGATTTGGAACAATACAGGGATATAAAAGTAAAAGGGGTTAATAAAGAGAGGAAAGATGGAGATTGGTTAAAAGTTCAGTGACTTCCACAATGCTTTAGGCCCCGCCTAGACCTAAATAGGTTTTCATTTGCAAAACTCAGTGAAGAGGAATTGATCTTATGCTCTTGTATTAACAAGAACAGGGACTGCACAGGGACTTCCCCTGCTGGGAGCAGCTGCAGGCATCAGGGGACAGCTGCCCTGTGAAGCTTAATAATAGGAGAATGGATGGTAATCTCATTGCCGTCTGAGCTCCCATTAGAATCGACCAGGATTATTTCCTTCCACCCACTGAATCATCCAAGGAGGCCCTCCCTCTGATGCTGTGCACAGCCTTGCCTGACAAAACATCCTAAACGAGAGGTCCGTTAAGGGCAGTGCTGTGATGGCTGGTTCCCTTGGAGCCTTCCTTAGGCCTCTGCAGAGCCCAGGGCAGGTGCAACCCGGGGGCTTTCCATCTCCTCCCGTGATGGTCCCTCTGGGGCCGGCCAGCTACCATCCTTCTGTTATTGGGTCACATTCTATACAGGGAAACCAAGGGTAATAAAAATAGCACATCGCATTTGAAAAATGTTTTACAATTTCCAAAGTGCTTTTCATACCTGTCATTTGACTCGGTCCTCCGAATACACTTCTATATGTGGCTGGAATAAATTCCGTCTGGCAGAAACAAGCACGGGGCAGCAAAGGCATCTGCCCAACATCCACACCAGGTTTTCCAAAGCCTGCCTCAGTGGGCTTTCTTGCTCAGGACATACCTGGATAGGAAGTAGATGAAAGGCATACTCTATTCTTCTGTATTCCAAGCCTTTTCAACCATCCACATCCATGTACAAGCTGCATTCTAAACAGATTTCCCTCCTTCATTTCTTCCCTTCTTTCCTTCCTCTCTCCCTCACTCTCTCCTTTTCTCTTCTTTCCCTTTCTTTCTTCCTTTCTTCCTTCTTTTCTTTCTTTCTTTCTTTTTCTTTCTTCCCTTCCTTCCTTCCTCCCTTCTTCCCTCCCTCCCTTCATTCCTTCCTTCCTTCTTTCTCTCTCTCCCTCCTTCCTTCTCTTCCTCCCTCCCTCCTCCCTCTCTTTCTCTCCATTTCTATTGAATTAGCATCTTCCTATGTAACTCAGACTGTCTAGAAGTCACCACCCTTCTTCCTCAGCTTTTTGAGTGATGGTATTACAGCTGTATTCCACCATGCTCAGTATTCTGTTTGTGTTCATCATAACTCCATCAGCTATACTGCTCTATCCTGGTTCATCTCCCCTCAACTGCTTTTATTCTCCCCTTCCTTGTGCTGTGAGAAGAAAAGAATGAGATGTACAGGTGCTACCTTTCCTAAATCACAAAATCCTGGTTGGAAATGTGGCTCAACTAGTATAATGCCTGCTTAGCAAGCAAGCCAGTGAGTTTGAGGCCCTGAATTCAAACTCCAATACTTTAGGTACATACCCTACGCACAGACACAGATGCACACACACACACACACACACACACACACACACACACACACACACACACACACACACATCACATCACATCACATCACAGTTTAATAAAGGGAGCTAGCTTTTACAAAATACCAGGACATCCTATTGCTACCCCTGATTTTTCTGTGGCTCCTAAGGACAATATCCAGGAATGACCTTCCCCACAAGTTCGTTTTCTGGGCTCTTAAGTGTCAACAGCCCCCTCTTCCTAATTCACTGTGCTGCACTTGGCTCAAATGCACAATTTCTTCCCTGTTCATTGTCTCCATGGCCTTCTATAGGATCCTTAGGCCTTGACATCCTGGCAAGAGTCCTTCTAACCCTGACACTAGCTCTTCTATGCCCTGTGTACCATTTGCAGCTAAAGCTCACCATTCTGCTTCCCTACAGGCTTAGCTTTTGAATGGACCTCAAAGTCTCCTTGCCTGGGCCTATGACTTGATTTAGTGCTATGCTTAGAAAATAAAGGTAGTCCTAATCCTTTGTTTGCAACCAAATGCCCTATTTTATTTGGTCCTCTTCTACCTGCTTTAGATGAATATCAGTGTTCAGATTCTTGCCGCTGGAACATTCTACGCACCTTCAGCATCATCCAGAACTATTAAGCTAATGTCCAGCTGTCTTCATATGGAAACACACAAACTTCTAACTTCTTACAAGACTGTCCTCACTTGCATCTGACACTTAAATCTCAATCTGTGTAAGGGCCAGCTTTCAGGGAGAAAGCTATTCCCTAACAACCTTAAGCATTTCTCCAACCTCACATTCTCTAACAAGAGACTCATTCCTTCTGCAAATGGTCCATTTCAACTTTTAACAGCTCTGGCTGTGTTGATGTCCTTATATGATGCATATAATTCTCCATAATGATTGCCCACAGTTTCTAGCCTGACAGGCCCATTTAGCTTTTCTTCCTCCAGCTGTCCATCCTAAAGCACTCCTACCTTGGTCCTGGGAAAGCGTCAAGTATTAACTTCTTTGATCCTCACTTGATCTGTATTTTGTCTTTTATGAAATGGAGACTCTGAAAGACTGCACAAGTCATATGATGTTCCAAAGCTGGGCTCAGTCTTTCCAAGTTAGAGAAGCAGACCCCAGTGTTGATAGGAGATAGGGGCAAGTCTCTATAACTGTGTCAGTAGCTGCCCAAGGCTGCAAAGAAGTTCAGAGTGCATGAACTTTCCTAGAACAGAATCACTAGAGAGCAGGCCCTATGGAATTACAAACTCAGAAACCTGGAAAAGTACACTAATCTTCATAAATCATTGTAGACAAGTTTGGAGGTTGCAAGAGAGAAATCTTGCAAGGTGGGTAAAATACCTGGACATGAGGGTTAAGAAGGTTGAGGGCTATTTGAGAGGACCAAGAGGTCCTGACTAGAATGTGTAAATTTGGGTCAAGATTTCTAGTGCAATCTTTTATTCTACTGTGTGAATGCCTGCAGTTTTCAGCTCCTCTCCTTTGCCCATTCAAGACTTCAGGCATCTAAGCAGTACCACTTTAAAGCAATCTGATGGACAATATATCAATAACTTTCTGCCTCACCAGGTTCTTAGGTTTGAAGACCACCTAGACTTCTAGAGATACTGAGGTATTGATGTCTGAGTATGTCTGGAATATTAATGAGTTCAGGAATCAGAAGCTATTTATAAACCTTTGTCACTCATTCACTCTTGAACTTTGGATAAATTGCCTAACCTTGAATCTCAAGTTTCTCACTTTCACAATGGGCATAAGAAAGTCTATAATGCACATAAAATGTTAGCAAACACTATTGTTCATATTATGAGCAAATGAGAAACCTTTCTAGTCTAACCCCCCTGACTATAAGGTTTCTTCATCACTGTCTCCCAGACTTGCAATGTTCTTCCTGTGTTGTTCACTCACATTCTGGCTTCATCTTATCCCATACATTTTCCTCATGTCTATCCCTAAGTGTGCTTTTCCTGCGTTGCCTAAGTTAGTGTTTTTTTGTGCCTAGAAGTTCCACTGTTTCTACCGTACACTTCGGGGCTCACTCTTCTTTTACAACTCTTAGCTCTGACTCTAATCACCTGTCTATAGGTTGGAATTGAAATAATCTTATTCTGTTTTAAGAAGAGAAAGAATGAATGGTTAAGGCAATAAGAAACTAACAGAAGAGCTAAAATATTTCATTCTGTAGGAATATGAATATTATTATGTCTTAGGTCTGATGACTGAGGCATTGTGCCTCTTTGTTAAACAAGAATAATCCTCCTGGATTTTCAGAAATGCTCTGGCCTTGATAAGGCCAAGTGACAAGAGAAGAGTTGAGGAGAATTCATTAAGCACCAGAATATAGCGGAAGAATAGACAAGAATGTGTCCTTTGAGGCACAGACCTAAAACTCAAAGCAAAATTCCCCTGGAGAATCTGGATTAGAACTGAGGCTATAACATGGAGAGGACTCTCAAAGGAGGAAAGAACTGGGATTGGGGGAGATGGCTGGCTCTAAGGTAGCTCTGGTTTGTCCCCAGCTCATATTTATCAGAGTTCCACAGCACTATACACCTTCTCCCTCAAGTATAAGTTATTGAAATCCCCTGATTGCACAGTTTAGTACTTTTCATCCTGTCAAAATGATACCAGATTGAGAGATGCATATTTCTATTTTTTTGTTTGTTTGTTTGTTTTGGCCGGTCATGGGCCTGAACTCTGGGCCTAGGCACTGTCCCTCACCTCTTCAGCTCAAGGCTAGTGCACTACCACTCGAGCCATAGCGCCACTTCTGGCTTTTCTTTTTGCTAATGTGGTACTGAGGAATCAAACCCAGGGCCTCATGCATGAAGGCAAGCACTCTACCACTGAGCCACCTTCTCAGTCCCAAGAGAGAGATGCATATTTCTTGGGACTGAGTTATCTGAAGACAACTGATGTGTACTTGTCCAATTGAATTGCAGGGTCTCAGTGACGGTACCTGGACTTGAACATCAGCCTTACCACACACCAGTTATGAGTTCCTAGCATCTTTAACCCTCTAGTTTCTCCTTGATAACACAACAAAGGCACCGTCCTTATTTTCATCATGTTCAATCAAGTGAAAGAGTAAATGGAAATCTCATAAGAAGTCTTATAGCTAATAATAAGATGTTGGTATCATCCATGTATGTCTATCTCCAGTTTGGGGATAGGAATATCATTAGAAGTTATTATATACTGTTCAGCTACAAATCACTTGTCAAAGCTCTTTGCCATGAAAAGAAATTGAGTTCAGCTCCATGGGCACTAAAATAAAAATATAGAAACAAAGCATGATTCACAAGCTTGAGGGATTATAAATGACTAGGAGAGATAAGAAGAATAATGACCACAAGCAATGAAGTGAGACCTAGACAAAGACATCTAAAAACACTGCCATTGGAAAAGGAAAGGTGACTTACATTTCCCAAGTTATTCCCTTTGTCCCACTGCATTGTTGAAAGCTTAAAACCTTATTTTTCACAATCTCGTTAACTACATTGCAGGGTAAGTCTACTACTGTCTCCATTTAATAGGCATGAGACTCTGAATGTTCAGAGGGTCAAATGGCGTTGATGAGTAGACAATGAAAGGAATGTTAAATTACTTCTGTCTCTCTTAAGTTCTTCTCTTTCTGAAATACATCAAGGACTCCAAGGAGAAAAAAAGAGTTGGGGAGACAATTACATTGCCTTTGGAAAAATATTGTTATGATTTCTCATTGGATAATAAAAAAAAACTACAAGTCATTCTGTGAACGAGAGGGGGGAATTATGGAGGTTTTTCCACTGAATGGTTACTATGAAAACAGAAGCATAGCTTCTCTCAGTTTTGCTGAGCATGAATAATATGAGCTGGCTGGCAAAGTAACCTCATGAGGTATCTTTGATGGCTACAATGGGGAAACATCCAATAAAGATGAATTGGAATCTGCCCAGAATATCTTCTATGAGTAAATGGGCCACAGACATATTTCTCAAACTGTGGTCTCAGAAAATATGATGGATAAAAATAAAAATATAAACAAATATTATTAAAGTGAGAAATAAAAGAAGCCATTTACCTGGCAAATAGAATGAATGCATCCCTGTAATTAAAACCTGGTAGGACATGATTATTTTGCCAGACATTGTGATCTGTATCTTATACACCCTGATTGGATCTTATGCAAAAGAGTATTCAACTGAGATTTCATTGGACCTAGAGAAGCAAAGGCATTCCCCAGAATGCTTGGTCTAAATGCAATGAGCAGAAAATCACAGAGCTGCTATGGATTGTCACAATGAGAGTCTGAACAAAAGAGAAGGCAACCGAGAGTGAAGCAGCATGGTAAGAAGACCAATTAATTGTGAGAATGCACTCACACTTGAATCAAGACACATCTGGGCTCAGGCCCATCACCAGATACCATGGTTATATGAGCCAGTACATTCTATCTTAGAGCAGGAGTTACCATTCCTCTTCCTGACTAATATGGAAATGAGCTCCTGCTCAATCTCCAGCAATGAGGACAATGGCAGGCATAAAATAGATGCGCAGAGTTAATTACTGTAATGAGTGCATGCTTATCCTTACAAGCAATTAAACAGTGACTCAGAAGCAGAACTTGTGTCTCTTTACTACTTTACACGATCTTTACTAATGTGGGAAAACACTGTGTCGCTAGTGTATAAGGAAGGATGTTTCTTTTGTAAAAAATTATCTATTTTCCATGTTTTTAAGACTTCAAAAAGCAATACATGAATACTTTTTCATCACAAAAGAGCCACCCACTCCACCGCCCTCCTCCTTCATTCTCAATGGCAGCGTGATGTGTTCCCTATCAAGCTTTCCTCTGTGCATTTATGAAAATTTAGTCAAGTGCCAGGTTGCTAATAGTCTTTGAATTAAAAATAACATTTTTCTCTCGCTTTAAAAAAACCCCACAGAATGTAAGGGGGTGCAATTGGTGGGGTTCAGATGAAACAGGATGGCTGCAGTGACCTGGGGGAGATGGCATGGTGGATGCACAGAGATTGTCAGTACTTTCTCACCATTCCTGGATGACATTCAGTATGACAGACTGAACATGCATAAATGGAAATGAGCCTGGGGAAGGGATAGGTAGGATGAAGGGGAGAATGATGAGTGGGTTATTCTGATCAAGAAGTCCTGGACACTGAAATGGACATGTTAAATTGTAAGCCTCTTGTAGAAGCCTTTTAAGTTCAGAAAATAAAAAATATATATATATAGCTGGGTGTTGGTGGCTCATGCTGTAATCCCAGCTGCTCAGGATGCTGAGATATGAAGACTGCAGTTCAAAGCCAGCCTGGGCAGGAAAGTCCATGAGACTCTTATTTCCAGCTAACCACCAGAAAACCAGAAGTGGAGCTGTGGCTCAGTGTGGTAGAGCAGAGTTTATCCTTTAGCACAAAAGCTCAGGGATAGCACCCAGACCCAGTTCAACCATGACAGACAAAAAATAAAAGTAAAAAGTAAATAAAATAAAATTTTAGTATGAAGCAAGTAAGTGTACAAGGTAAGGAATTAAAAAACACAGGAAAAATAAAATAAGTCAATAAAAACACCATATTTGGGGCTGGGAAGGTGGCTCAGTGGTAGAGTGCTTGCCTTGCATGCCTGAGGCC
Source organism: Dipodomys spectabilis (assembly GCF_019054845.1). Lineage (NCBI taxonomy): Eukaryota > Metazoa > Chordata > Mammalia > Rodentia > Heteromyidae > Dipodomys > Dipodomys spectabilis. Next base: position 2,640,174 of record NW_024870813.1, on the reverse strand, counting down.
CTGGGTTTGATTCCTCAGCACCACATAAGCAGAAAAAAAAGCCGGAAGTGGGGCTGTGGCTCAAGTGGTAGAGTGCTAGCCTTAAGCTGAAGAACTGAGGGACAGTGCCCAGGCCCAGAGTTCAGGCCCCACAACCGGACCCCAACAAAACCAAAAAAACAAAAAACCACCATATTCCTACTATTCAGAATTTACTGTAGGTGAGACTATATTCTTGTATGCTCCCATTTATGTTTAAATATGTGTAGACACACACAGAATTTTTGTCTCTTATTTAACCAAAGTAATGTATAGGTGCTTTATGAATATATGAGCATTTTGTGGTATTGCTATTAAGTTTATTTTATGATTTTGAAGGAGCACCTTTTCCTTTTCTGTATTTTCATGTCAGTATTCAATATTTTTATTGGCATAATACTCAGCTAAATTTCCTAACCATTTAAACATCTCATTTGGTTGCCTATAAACATCCACTATAGGACCAGACTGTATAACTTTTATAAATTTCTGAAAGGAGCTGTAGGCACAGAAGGTGGTAGAGAACCAGCTAAGCACACATGATGCCCTGGGTTCAGTCCTCAGCATCCAACACACACACACACACACACACACACACACACACCAAAGGACTTAAAATAATGCAATTCATAGGAAAAACAGCTTTGTTTCAAGAACTCACATACAGTGTAATTCAAATGTTTAGAGGACAAACCTCATTTCTTAGTATATTCACAGAAGCATGCATGTATAATAGTAATTGAATTCTGTAAAATTCTTGCTGCACTGAAAATCACCCATCACTCCCTATTTCCCAAGTATTTCTCTTCTCACATATTTAGACTATGTTTGTCTCCCTATATTTTCCTAGTAACATTTCATGCAAATGAAATCACACGCTATGTGGATTGTGCTTGACATTCTACTCTTGGCCTAATGATTACATAGGTTGCTCATGTGATAACAAATACCAGAATTTTGTTCTTAATATTGTCAAATAATTTTCTATTATGTAGTTATACCATACCTTTTACTTCATTCATTGACTCAAAAGATATTTGATTTCTTTTCTTTGGAAATAATGCTTATATGAACATATTTGTTCCAGTTTAGGTGTGAAGTCTTTTTTCATTTCTCTTGAGTGTATATCTAAGTGTGGAATTGATTCATATGAAGTAACCTTACCATCAACTTTTTGAGTAACAACCAAATCACACAATCCAAATGAATGAATTATGTGGTATGTAGATTACATCCTAATAAAACTGTTGAAGAGGTTGGGAATTTTATTTTAAGGTTTAAATTTAAATATATTAGCTCTACTGGTTAAGTTCCCTACTGCTCAATTACCTCATGTCCTGGATAGTTAATGGAAGTTCTCAATTCCTTGGCTAAAAATAGGAAATCTCTCATCCCTGTGTGAGTTGTGATAATATTAGGCTTACAGATTTCAGGTAATTCTTAGTCTGGCCTTCATAGGTGAGAATCACTCTACAAATGCAATGACACAGATTCAAAGAGAAACATAAAATTTTTTAAAGTTAATTTTATTGTCAAGGGGATGTACACAAGAGTTACAGTTACATACATAAGGTAGTGAGTACATTTCTTGTCTAATTTGTTACCCCCTTCCCCATTTTTATCCCACTTTACAACCTCCCAACCCCTCCCACAAGTTGTACAGCTCATTTCCAACACATTGTCTTGTGAGTACTGTTGTTGCGTTGGTTCCCCCTTTGTCTTTTGTCTCACCATTTTTTTTGTTCCCTTTCCCTTCCCTAATTCCCTAATTCAGATAAACGTATATACAATCCCCAGGGTACCAAAATCAAATACAGTGACAACAGGGGATAAACCATAGGAAAAAGGAAAGAAATAAAAAACACAAAAGAAAAGAAGAAATCACATAGTACAAACAGCAACTTCTTTTTCTCTATCCAACATCTTCCATCTATCTCTTCTAGAAATTCTAGCTGCTTAACTTCAGCAAACTATGATCTCTGAGTTCTTAACTCAGTCTAAGAACACAATTCCATGCTTGACTATCCCTCTCTCCCTCTGGAGAGCCATTTTCTAGAAAGTAACTCAGAAAACTGTGGTGATCACAAAGCTGATTACCTTTGCTTCTTCTCCCCCAAATATTATCGTCCTGCTCTTCTGCAGTAAATTAGCTCTTTTACATGGGGTCTTATTTCATACTTGTTTATGGAAATGGAGTAAATCTAGTATTTACTCAGCCATGGCTAAATATATTGTTTTGACTTTCAAGTCCTACCTCTTCAAATGAATTTCAAGTGGACAATTTTAATGAGAGAACCAATTGGTTCTTCTTTTTCCTTCTATTTCATATTATCACAAGACATGGGTCATGTTGGTTCAGATTTCCTTTCCAATGAAGGAGCTTACAATATCATGATTGTTTTTCAGTAACTATAAAGCAAATAGTTCTGATCAAACACTAAGAATGAGCTACCTGAATTTTAAAAATCCATTGTGTTTCACAGATGTCTACTTTTACTTGGAAAATAAGCAGATAAATTGTAAAATATTTCTATGAATTTGGAAGAGTCATACATCCCAATTTTAAAACATAGTACAAATCTACAGTAACTCAAACAGCGTGGTAATGTTAACAGGATGAATATATTGATTAATGCAATGCCCTGTTAGTCTAGCAGTACAAGGATGTATCTATGGCCAATTAAATTTTGACATGAAATTCAAGATGAACAATAGGGATAAGAATAGAATCTCTAACAATATGATCAGAATAACATCCAAAGAAGGAAGAGGGACTCTTACCTCATAATTTACACAAAAATTAACACAGAAAGGATCTAAGGCCTAATTATAAGAAATAAAGCTTAAATGAGACCTCAGAATAGATCAAATGAGTAAATATTCATGCTATTTGAAGAATAAATAAAGAAATTAATGTTCAACATCCATGTCCATGAAGGAAATAAAAATCAAAAGCACATTGAGGTTTCAGCTGACCCCTGTCAGAATGGCCATCATCAGAACACAAGACATAATAAATCATAATGATGCTGCAGGGACATAGGAAGCCATATCAACCACTGGTGGGAATGTAAATTAATGTGGCCACTGCGAGATTCCATACGGAAATCCAACTGTGATGCAGTGATACTACTCTCAAGCACATACCTGAATGAATCACTCATATACCCAAGTTTATTACAGCACTATTCACAATAGCCAAGCTATACAAATAGCCCATATGCTTTACAACTGATGAATGGACAAGATAAATGTAATACACTCACACATGCGCACGTGCGCACACACACACACACACACACACACACACACACACACACACAAAAGTATTAGTCATAGCAAAAATGAAACAATGTCATTTGGAGGGAAATAGGTGGATCTTGAGACCTTCCTGCCAAATGAAGTAAACCAGCTTTAGAAGGACAAATGTCTGTTGTTTTCTTTCTTTTGCAGAAAGATACACTTAAATATTAACATACTCTAAAAGATAAATATATACATTAACACACACATGGACATGATTGTGATCACATTTGTAATTCTGAGGTTAGGCATGGGGAGACAATATCAGAGGATAAACACTTCTGAAATATAGTCATTGATGAATGAAGATAGCAAAATGAAATTCACTTAAATCAATTGGATAACAGCAATAATGGCAAGGGAAAAGAGTTAGTTGATGGTCAATCTGATTAAAGTACTCTATATCATGTATAAAATATCACCATCCCTTTAAACAGTTAACATATACTAAAAATAAATGACAAAAACAACCCACAAAACCCAGTCTTGTCTATGGGATTGGGAGAAGGGCAAAGGAGGAGATGAAAGGATGGTGAATGTGTACAAACTACTTGACATACGTGAGTGAAAAGGGAGCATAAATCTTGTTGAAATTGGTTTGCAAGGGGGAGAGGTAGAATGAGGGGAATGGCAGAGCTCTTGAATCTGATCATAATATACTGTATGGGTATATGGACATGACAAAATGTAATCCCCATGTCCAAGAAACTGATGCTGCTAGTAGATGTAACAATGATATGAAATGAAATGGTGAGAGTCATACGCTACTCATTATATCAATTAATAACAACCATTTTTCTACTTTCTCTTAAGTCACAGACTAATTGTTATTGTTATTTCTGGCCCAATTTACACTAAAATATTTTGAAAACTATAAAATAATCTGAAAATTATATAATCACATATGATTATGTATAAAATCAGTTGGTTGATATCTTCTCCTTTATCCCAGTCATAGATTACTTGGATGAGACAGTCATTATGCATTTTATCCAAAGTAAAACATAGGCAAAGAAAGCCAGGCAAAGATGTAACCCTACCTATTCAGGAGGCTAAGATCTCAGGACCACAGTTCAAAGGCCAGCCTATGTAGAAAAGTCAGTCAGACTCATCTCCAATTAACCATCAAAAGGCCAGAAGTGAGTCAAGTGGTAGAGTGCCAACCTTGAGTTCAAGTCCCAGGAACAGCACACATATACAAATAAAAATCATAGGTACAGGTATTTCCAGTTATTGTCCTTTTTCTGTGATTGCTCAGGGTCCACAGAGGCAGAATACACTTCCTACTCTACAGTCCGGATCTGGTCTGCCCTCCTTGCTTGTCATATCTGTCATTCTTTGTTGTCACTCTTCACAGCTCTACTTCAGCCTTCGGGCACTGCTGTGGTAATGGGTTGTGGTCATGCAGACTTGCTCAGAGCGAGTATAAATGTAATCCCGCTATACCAGCATGGGAATAGCTTCTTGTTATCAAGATTCAGTTCACACCTTGGGTCTGTTAGGAAGACTGTAATTTTCATATACCGCCAGATGGGATAAATAGCCAGTTCTCTATGTTTCCAGATCCCAGTTTATCAAAGGATGTTGCCCAGAGCAGCAGCATTCAAATACTGTGAGAGCTGGTTACAAATGCAGAACCTGTGACCATCCCAGACCCCTGTATTTGAATAAGCATATTTTCTACATCCGTTAAGGTTTGTACATAACATGTATTTTTTTTTCTTAAATCATTACAACTTTTTCTTTACTGGTCTGGTATGAATTCCATAACCCTAAGTTTCTTGAAGTTAGAAAATATTTTTCTTTTCTTTTTCTTTTTTTTTTTTTTTGAGTACTGGTCCTGGGCCTTGAAATCAGGTCTGACTGCTGTCCTCAAGCTTTTTTGCTCAATGTTAGCACTCTACCACTTGAATCACAACTCCTCTTCTGGCTTTTTGGTGATTAATTGGATATAAGAGTCTCCTGGTACATACAAAGCAACAAAGAAATCATCTTATAAATATGTTGGAAACAGTCACAAGAAAGAAAAAAAACATTTGAATCTTTGTCTTGGTGTTCATTTCACCTAACATCAACTTGTCTGACAGTTTCTGTTTTGTCTCAGACATAACCCCTGCTTTCACTGTATTTGATGTTGGTATAATTTGTGGAGGGGAAGGGAAAAAACAAACTGTTTAAATAGGGTTACAGGTGGACCCATTGCAACAATGAGATGTACAAGATTTTATGTCGAAAAACGAACTTTACAACTTTTGCGGAGGGGTGGGGGTAGGGTTGTGGGGAGAGGGGGTGGAGAGAAGAAGGGATGGGAAGGGGAAACAAAGGAGGAGGCAACAATGCTTGATAAGAAATGTACTCACTATTTTGCCCATGTAATTGTAACGCCTCTTTATGGTATTTCCACAATAATAATAATAATAATAAAGAGTCTCCTGGACATTCCTACCTATGGCTGATTTAACTACCATCCTCAGACCTCAGCTTCCTGAGTAGTTAGGATTATAGGCATGAACCACTGATGTGCCTGAATGGAAATATGTTTTATTTATCATTATATAATCATATACAAATGATCTGGGCTAACAGTTTTCCTCAGAAAATCTTTTCAGATCTGGAGGGGAAATGGAGTGAGCTTCTAAAACAAAGTTTCTTTCTCTAGGCAGGCTTTGGTACACTCCATGACTTGAATATGTTATTCCAGAAATTCAGGCAGAACTTTAATACTCATAGCATGGTGTAAATGGATTAAAGTGTGTTTAGAGAAGAGGCCACTGGGAAGTGATTAAATTATGATTTGGTCATTAAGTTGGAGTCCTCATGCTTGAGGTCTGGTGACTGATTCTGTAAGAAGAGTGGAGTGGGAGGGAATCTCCCCCCGCCCCCGCCCCTCCTGTCACTCATTGCCTGCCTAAGTCATTGCTATTATACTGAGCAGTACCTTGGCATGTGGACCTTGCCCCCAGACACAATGACAGGATACACAGAGAGATGTATTCTGTCATGAGAGAAGATTCTGTGGCTCTGGTATAGAACTATGCACTCAGCAGGCTGAGATCTGGGAAACTGTGAGTCCAAAGTAATCACCCAAAAGCAAGACTACAGGCATAGCTCAAGTGGTAGAATACCAGTCCTTCCCCCTCAATCAATAAATAAATGATGAAGAGACAGAGATGCTGCTGCTTAGAAGAACTTCAGCCTCCAAAATCAAAGCATGAAATACTTTTATAAAAAATGGAAACAGTTTTTGTTGTTGTTGCTGGTGGTAGTGGTGGTGGTGGTGGTGGTGATGGTTATTTGTTTTCACTTTTTTTTCTTGCTCTTTTCTTCAGTGATGGCAAAGGGGGTGTGCAGACAGGGAGGGAAGAAGGATGAACAAATATAATCATGCTACACAGTATATGCTAAGTAGAAAATGACCTATATAACTTGTGGGCAGGGATGGAAGGGGAAAATGAGGAAACTAAAGGAAGGGGTGACATTGTCCAAAAAAAAAAATGCACTCATTATCTGACTTATAAAATGGTAGCCCTCCATATAATACCTTACTAATAACAATAAAACTATTTTTTAAAGTACACTGCATTCATGACAAGGGTCACATAGGCTCCATTTCCTAGTAAAAAGGTAGCCCTCTTAAATTTGTTTTAAAACACACCATTTTTGTACAACAACACATTTGTAAAGGTGCCAAACCACATATTTCTGAGACTCCCTTCCTACTGATAGGTACATATATAATTTAAGGATATTATAAGTACTATTGATGAGATCAAGTTAGAAATGTGCAAAAAATGGGGGGGTTGTTTTCAAACCTCTTTTTCTTTCTAAACTAGCCTGCTTTAGGTATATCATCACATTCGTTACAAGATGACACAGCAGAGAAAATTGCTGAGTCCTAGCTCTGTGTGTGGATTTTCTGCATCAGGATTTAGGCCGTGCTGCAAAGCTAATGAAGCCAACAAAATAACAAAAAGCACCCATAGCCCAAGCTTCTCCTTCTCCAGAGCATGAGATAATTTGGCAGTTCAATGTCCCCCATTTCCCCAAATATTTCTATGGCTCATTTCTCATTACAGACAATGGCTCCATGGGGGTAATGTCCCTGATCTGGGCAACAGAGGTCCATGAGGAAAGGGACTGCTCGCTCCACCTGATGGCTCCAAGATAGGAAGGCAATGAATGACAGGAGAGGCTGGGAAGATTCCATCCTGCTCCACATGCTGTGCTCAAGTCCAAATAAAGACATGTTACTAGAGGAGTTCCTTATTTCTTTCTTGATTTTCTCAAGTGTTATCATCCTGATTAAAACAAGGCACAGATGTACACTCAGAAATCACTTCATCAGTGGTGCTGGTATATCATGCCTGTAATCCTTACTACCAAAGAGGCTGAGATCTGAGGATTGTGGCTTGAAGTCAGCCCATCAGACACATCTGTGAGACTCTTATCTCTAATTAACCAGGAAAAAAAACACTAAAAGTAGAGATGGCTCTCAAGTGGTAGAGTGAAAAAGCCAAGCAAGAGAGTTCACGTCCCAGCAAAAAAAGCTAAAAGTAGAGATGCAGCTCAAATGGTAGAGTACCAACCTTGAGTGAAAAAGCTAAGCAAGGGCACAAGGCCCTGAGTTCAAGTCCCAGTACTGGTGCCTAGACTCACAGACCCAGACACACACACACACACACACACACACACACACACATACACACACACCCTTCTAGTGATAAAGAGGCTCCCTTTGAGGGAACACATTGCTGTGGATACAGAGCCAAACAAAGTTTTAGAGTGAAATTACACTAATTGTACTCAGAACATGTCACCAAATAGAAAAACACCTGGGCTTTGCTGTTTCCATAAAGCCTTTGAATTTTTCAGGGATCAAGTTTATTAAATATAGCATAATTAAATATGTGTAAAATGTGTCTATTGCTATTTTCTTCCCTAAATATAGTCAAACACACACATATGCACACACACACATACACACAAATGCACACACATACAATTTTGTATTCTCACTTTTCTTAGACATATGGTTAAAATTATATATAATTTTTTAAATTATCTACTTCAAGCAGATAACTAATGTAATTACACAAAGTGGTTTAATTTCAACATGTCAGTTCATGAGTACAACGCATCTCAATCAGTGTCCACCCTCCCATCTTTCTCCCTCTCCAAGCTAACCTGTCCCCTCAAGTCACCTGATTCTATTTTCAAACATGTAATTGAGCATTATGATTATATTTTCCCACTACTTTCTTCATACCTCTTCTCCCTCCACCTCTTAAATCTCACCTTTTACAAACTAAACATGTTTCAGCTTCCTAGTATTCATTTTGTTAATTTGTCAGATAATTATTCAAAGGAATTACACCATCAGAATCTTCCTCTGTCTGTAGCATAACTATATATATTTTATTCTCTTTATGTTTAGATAAAATAATCTGAAAAACATCAAATGAAGATGTAGAGACGCTCCTCATTATTTTCTGGGACTGACAGTCTCCTACCGATGCCAACCAGAGTTGTTTCTACTTTCCCGATATGTAGAATATTCCTATAAAAATGCCTAGAGCATAAGACTTTTTATATTTTTACCTGTGTATTTTTGGCATCAACTCCTGGAAATAAAATTGTTGGGTCAAAGGGTAAATGGATATGTAATTTTCATAGAAATTACCATCTATACTCACACATGAGCTTATTAATTTGCATTCCCAACAGGACACAAAAGAATGTCTGCTTTTCTCTATGACTTTGACAGGAGAGTATGTTGTCAAACATTTCTTTTGGTGCCAATTTAATAAATGAGAACTAGTAACTTGTTACAATTTTACCTTTCATCTTTTTTGCTATGAGTGGATGTGAGCATATTTTCAAAGGATTATGAGTCATATGCATCATGATTCATAATTTTTCTTTGAGTTTTATGTTCATGATCTTATAAACTCAATATTGTAAGTTCACTAGTCATTGGGGATATTGTAACTTTATTTCTATTTTTATGTCTTTTATATATTATAAATGTTACTTTTTGATGCAAGTTACAAATAATTTTCCAATTTTCATTTTTTCTACTTAAATTTCTTTTTGCAAAAGTTTTCCCTTGTATATAATTATATTCATCTACCATTTCACTGATGGTTTAATTTGTTCATGATCTCTGATGATAATCTCTCCAAATATTCTAGAATTTTTCAAACTTTACCTTGGAAATAATTATCGATTCACAAGAAATCAGTATGCATGTGCCTTTTCCCCCATTTTTCATGGTAAATTTCCAGATTTATGTCTTACACAATTTTAGTATGGTGTCCAAACCAACAAATCAACAACTTTAGTACAATATAGCATTTCATACTCAGATTTCACCAAGTTACAAAGTTACTTAGCAGTATGTATGTCTCTCTCTGCATGTGTTGCAATACAATCTTATAATCTCTATAGATTTGTTAACTAACAACAAAATCAAGAAACAGATTTGTCCTCAACTCAACAGGCTTATATAAATGGACTCTACAATGTGCAAACTTTAGGGATGGCCTTTGTAACTTAGGATATTATTGCCTTGAGACCCATTCAAGTAATTCTATCAATTGCATGGCTCCTTTTGTGATGATGAATGGCCTTTCATAGTATATATGCACCACAGTTTAACTATTCTCCCTTTTGGAGAACATTTGCTCATTATCAGTATTGAGCTATTACAAAAAAAACTACTTTGGTGTTGAGATATGAGAAAAGCAAATAAGTAAATATGTTGGGTGGTATGCAAGTGTATACAGATGTATTAACTGAAATAAAATAGATTCAGGGGAGCTCAATGCAATCCCATAGAGAAGCAAAGTCAAAGTTCAGCAAAATAAACACCAGGAAATGGGTACTGGAAAAGGGTGAGGTGAGGTCCAGGAAAGAGAGATTGATGAAATGAGAGGAGAAGAGGAGGGATAATGCAGACAAATAGAGAAGGGAAGGGAACAACAAAATAGTGAGACAAAAAACAAAGGGCGAACCAATTCAACAGCAATACTCACAAGACAACATGCTGGAAATGAACTTTACAACTTGAGTGGGGGAGCACTGGGGAGAAGGGAATGTGGGAGAAAAATGTGGGAGGGGTAATAATATTTGACAAGAAATGTACTCACTACCTTACATATGTAATCATAACCCCTCTGTACTTCACCTTGATGATAAAATTAAATTTGAAAAAGAATTCAGTGTATAGCCTACAAAATTAAGAAAAGCAAGGGAAGGGGTGGGTTGTGAAGAATGGGTGAAAGTGTTAAAAGGAGTGACATTGATCAAGATGTATTTGTACAGTATTCCATAAACTGCTTTGTGAAATGGCAACTCCTTTGCACAGCTACTTAAAGATAAAATAAACAAAGAGAAAATATATCTAACTGTGTTAAAATTTTGTGTATAATAGAAATAATATCAAATCAATAGATGAACATTTAAATAAGTTTTGAATAGTTGGAAAAGGTAAAATCTAACCCTGTAAAATGGATTGTTTAGTTTAATGGATCCCAAGTTTTAAACAAACCAGATGAAACAAGAATGAATCCTTCACAATTTGTAAATTGGAATAACTGTTTTAATAGATTAATACTAACTCACCAGATGATGTGTGGAAAATGAACTATACAATTTGGAGTAAGGGAAAGTGAGAGAAAATGAAGGAAGAGATGGCATTGTTCAAAAAGAAATGTACTCAATATCTGACTTATGTAACTGTAACCCTTCTCTACATCAACTTTACAATGAAAAAATAATTAAAAGGAGATAAGGTTAGAAATAAAACACTTTAGGTATTAAAAAAAACCTTGTGGAAGCTGAACGCTGGTGGCTCACACCTGTAATCCTAGCTACTCAGGAGGCTGAGACTGAGGATCTTGATTCTAAGCCAGCCTGGACAAGAAAGTCCATGACACTCTTATCTCCTAATTAACCACCAAAAAGCTGGAAATGAAGCTATGGCTCAAGTGGTTGAGCACTACCTTTGAGCACTCAGGCCCTGAGTTCAAGCCACAGACCAGAACAAACAAAAAAGAAATAGAGAAATAAAAGCTATTTTCCTGTTAAGCAACAACAAAAAGGATATTTGGTCTTCACTTAGCTCTTAAACAAGCTCATTTAAGTAAATTATGTCTTCCATTTTCTGCTTGCTGTTCTCCTAAGCATTAAGTTGGGCCTAAGATGCTAACTAGGAAGGATTATAGCACCTATTTCCTTATTGTACTGATGAGCAAAATACTCAAGCACAACTTGAACTGGGATGTGCGAACTGTGATTAGTCAACTGTCTCCTCTAGGATCCAGCATTAGAGATGCACTTTCCTCTTAGCACCTTTTGGTGCAGAGCTGGCCTTAAGAGTGAGTGCATTTTCAGAAAAGGTCAGATAAGCTGATGTTAGAGAAATGAACCCTAAGATATGTATTCAAATGTTCTTTTTTTCTTTCAGGTGATTGTTTCTAACACATTTATAAGATTATTTCTTTGTTGCTTTGTATGTCCCTCCCCCATGGTATAACCCCTGCTTTCATTGTATTGAGGTTGGTATAATTTGTGGAGGGGAAGGGAAAAAACAAGTCATTTAAACAGGGATACAGGTGGATCCATTGCAACAATGAGATGTACAAGTCGTTATGTGGAAAAACGAACTTTACAACTTTGGTGGGGGGGGGGATTGGGTAGGGGGACTGGGGGGAGGATGGGAAGGGATGGGAAGGGGAAACAAAGGAGGAGGCTACAATGCTTGATAAGAAATGTACTCATTGGGGCTGGAATGGTGGCTCAGTGGTAGAGCGCTTGCCTTGCATGACTGAGACCCTGGGTTCGATTACTCAGCACCACATAAGCAAAAAGAAAAAAAGCCAGAAGTGGCACTGTGGCTCAAGTGTTAGAGCGCTAGCCTTGAGCTGAAGAGCTGAGGGATAGCACCCAGGCCAGAGTTCAGGCCCCACGATTGGACCACCAAAAAAAAAAAAAGAAGAAATGTACTCATTATCTTGCCTATGTAATTGTAACCCCCCTGTACAGTATTTTCAAAATAAAAAAACATGTATTAAAAAAAGAAATGTATTCATTATCTTGTAATGTAATTGTAACCCCTCTGTACAGTATTTTCACAATTAAAAAAATAAAAGAAAAAAAAGAGTGAGTGCATTGTATGTGTATGTACCATATAGTCTTGTCCACTGTGAGGCATCTGGGTTGATTCCATAGCTTAGCTATGGTAAATATGCTGCAATGAAAATAGTTGTGCTGGTAGCTTTAGTGTGGCAGTATTTGTGGTCATTTGGATAAATGCCCAGCAGTGGGACTGCTGTGTCATAGGGAATTTCTATGTTGAGTCTTTTGAGGACCCTCCATCCTGCTTTCCAGAGTAGCTGACAAGTTTACATTCCCACCAACTGTAGTAGCTTTCCCTTTTGGCCAAGTCCCCAGCATCTGATATTGTTAGGTTTCTTGATATCAGTCATTCTAATTGGAGTGAGATGGAATCTCCATATTGTTTTGATTTGCATTTCTTTTATGGCCAGAGATGTTGAACATTTCTTCCTGTGTCTATCGACAATTCTTGCTTCTTTGAAGAAGTCTCTCTTTAAGCCTTTAGCCCACTTATTAATTAGGTTGTTGTTTCTTTGAGAATTTACTTTTTGGGGATATAATTTTTGAGCTCTAAGTATATTTTAGATATGAGACCCTTGGCTGATGCATAGCTAGTAAAGACCTTCTCCCATTTTTGTGGGCTTTCTATTGATCTTGTTAGCTATGTCCTTTGCCATGCAGAAACTCTTCCATTTGATGCAATCCCATTTATCCAGACTCTTCAATATACACAATGGAATTCCATGTTGGCATCAGAAAAAATGGCATGCCACAGTTGCAAAAAAATAGAAATACTGGGCTGGAAGGTGGCTCAGTGGTAGAGCGCTTGCCTTGCATGCTTGAGGCCCTGGGTTCGATTCCTCAGCACCACATAAGCAGAAAAAAAAAAAAAAGCTGGAAGTGGCACTGTGGCTCAAGTGGTAGAGTGCTAGCCTTGAGCTGAAGAGCTGAGGGACAGCACCCAGGCCCAGAGCTCAGGCCCCATGACCGGACCCCCCCCAAAAAAAACAAAAAAATGGAAAGACATGGAAAAATTATATTAAGCAAAGCCAGATCCAAAGAAACATAGGCTGCATGTTCTCCTTCATTTGTAATAATTAGACTGTGCCTATAAATCTAGGAGAAAACCCAGTGGATAGTAAAAAAACAAAAAATTACACTTGGGCATGATTAATTAAGCAAGACTCTAAACATTCACACAATGAAACCAAAGGAGGATATTCTTAGAAAAGGGTCACAAGGGTTCAATAACTATATGTATATGATCATATAAAATGATGCTTATTGAAATGAACTCTAAGAAATGGAAACAAGAGGTTTTTTATTGTACCATTTTCAGTTCTTTTTTCTTCTAATGTTTTTTCCCCCTTTGGTCAATGTTTTTGATTTCTGTATCCTTTGCCTTGTATGTAAGTTTATCTGATTTGGGGAGGGGATGGGAAGTACATACATTGTGGGACAAAGGTTGAACTAATTCAGCAGTGATACTCACTGGACACTATGTTGGAAATGAACTTGGGGGTTAAAGGGGTTGGAAAGAAAAAGCGGGGAGAAAATGAGGGAGGGGGTAACACTGTTCAAAAAGAAATGTACTGATTACCTTGCATATGTAACTGCAACCCCTCTGTGTATGACCTTTACAATAAAAAAAATGCCCCCTTGGGCATTAAGTGTTGAGAATTGCACTTACCTTGTCTTAATGTGTGTGCTAAAGCTGTTGCTGTTGAAGCCAAGGTGTTCGCCTAGCTCACAGTGCTTAACAGTGGCAGACACAGGACTAATATATGTCCTCCCATATATATCTGGAATCTGCTTCCTACACTATGCTTTCTTCATCCTTGCCATTGATCCAAGGAAGTGGCCAGAAGACAGGGTGGTGGACCTTAGCCTGGATCAGACCAGGGTCCTTATTTCTTCATGGAGGGATGACCAATCTATGTACATTAAGATTTACCCACAACAATTTAATTACATTGTTAAAGAACTAGGAAAATTCTCCTTATTAGGGGAATCAGCAGGTAAGCAGAGGAAATACTAATCTTCTGTATTAAAGACTAGGAAACATTTTAAGCACTAACAAAATGGTTACAAATCGAAGAATCCTAAGCAACTCGTAGCTTTGCTTATTTATAAAGCTGCTCCTTGCATTGATTGAAACACAAAAAGTCCGAAAAACCCCAAAATATTTGACCTCTTAAGATTGTACTTAATATGGATTTGCATTCCCAATAGTACACTAAAACATAAAGATTTTCAATAAAAACTGACTCCTAAACTTTATTTTACCCAAGAAATGGAAAACGTGTTTACACACACACACACACACACACACACACACAAATGTGTATGAGCATGCATGAGCATATGTACCCACCCACACAATTTGTACTTAAATATTTATTGAATCTTTATTCTTAATAACAAAACACATAGACATATCCAACATTCTCTCTGAGGGATGAATGGCAACTGAATTCTGATGGCTCTGTGCACTAGAATACCACACAGGAATAACAGAGGATTGAACTATGGGTGTGTGAAAGGACTGGGAAGATCACAAATTTCATTTTGCTCTAACTCAAAAGGTTATATTGTCTGCAAGGCAAATGTTAGGCCCAGGCTTTCATTCCCAGCAATGAAGCAGTAATAATGAGAAGAAGAACAACAAGAACAACATTTTGAAAAGGCAATATTATAGGGAGAGAAAATAGTCCAGTGGCTGGAAGTTGGAAAAAGGATGATTACAAAGGAACATGGGGAATCGTTTGACATCATAAAACTCTTTCATATCCTTATTTGTGGTGGAGTTTTCTGGGCTGTGTACCTTTTGTCAAAATCAATCTTATCAATCTTTTCAAAGAACCCAGTTTTTGTTTCATTGATCCTTATATTATTCTTTTCATCATGTCATAATTCATTTCCTGTTCTTAATTATGTCTTTCTGTTCATTAAGTTAGAATTTCATGTGTTCTTTTTCCTAGGAGCTGGAGGCTCAGCATTAGATTATTTATTTGAGATCTTGCTGATATAAGTATAAACTTCCCTTTTAGAACTGCCTTTGCTGCATTTCCATTGTGCTTTCATTTTCAAATTATTTTAGTTATATTTTACTTTCCTCTCCAATTGCTTCAATGACCCATCAATTGTAAAATGTATACTGCTCAATTTCTGTGTTTGTATAATTCCTATAGTTTCTTTGTATTTCACTCTGGTCTGTTAAGAAGAAACTCTTTCAATATTCTAGCATTTGTTAAGACTTTCTTTAAAGCCTAAAATTTGATCTATTTGGAGAAAATTCCATGGGCTGCTGAGAAGTATATGTGGTCCACAGCCAATGTATTAAATTTTCCTTTCCTTTCTTTCCCTTTCCTTTCCTTTCCTTTCCTTCCTTCCTTCCTTTCTTCTTTCTTTCTTTTTCTTCCTTCCTTTCTTCCTTTTTTCCCCTCCCTCCCTCCCTCCCTGCCTTCTTCCTTCCTTCTTTCTTTCTTTCTAGCTTTCTTTCTTTCTTTTCTTTCTTTCTTTCTTTCTTTCTTTCTTTCTTTCTTTCTTTCTTTCTTTCTTTCTTTCTTTCTTTCTTTCTTTCTTTCTTTCTTTCTTTCTTTCTTTCTTTCTCCTTCCTTCCTTCCTTCCTTCCTTCCTTTCTCTTTCTTTCTTTCATTCTTTCTTCCTTTCCTTCTTTCTCCCCCCCCCTTCTCTTTCTCTGTTATGCTGGTCTGGAGCTTGAAAACAGAGACTGGGCTCTATTCCTGAACTTTTACGCTCAAGGCTAGCACTTGAGCCACAGCTCTACTTCCAGCTTTTGGGTAGTTGATTGGATTGAAGAGTCTCACTGATGCTCCTCAAATCTCAGTCTCCTGAGATTATAGAAGTGACACACTGGCACTGGGTTCTGTTTCTTTTTAAAATTGCTTTTATAAATTATCTTTAAATAGTTGTACAAAGAGTTTCAATTAGCCAGGCACTGGTGGCTCATGCCTGTAAAACTAGTTACTCAGGAGACAGAGATCTGAGGATCACACTTCAAAGCCAGACCAGACAGTAAACTCTGTGAGACTCTTATCTCCAATAAAAACACCCAAAAAACTGGAAGTGGTGCTTTGGCTCAAGTGGTAGATTGCTCACCTTGAGCTGAAGAGCGCAGGGACAGTGCCCAGCCAGTTCAAGTCCCATGACCAACCAAAAAAAAAAAGAGTTTCAATTATGTCTGTTATAGCATATTTGTTCCATGGTGCACTTATTTCTGATATTTCTTTGTTGATATTGTGTGTATAAATTGAAGTGATGATGTCACCATTACTGTATGTATATATTTTTCTCTTTATGTCAATAGGTGTTTATACCAGTGTACTGTCAGTGTATATGTTTTCTGAATTGCTATATTTCTAGATAAATTTTTCTCTTTATTAGTATGCAGTGACCTTCTTTAACTCTTCTGATAAATACTGGTTTGAAGTCTATCTGTCAGGTAGTAGGAAAATTCCTCCTGTTTGCCTTATTTTTTTCCTCCTTTTATTATTTACTCTGTTCTTTGCCAGTGAGACGTGTTTCAAAATTAATATGCACTAATAAATGTAAAAACCAGAATGATTAAGTGTGATTTTTTTTCTTTTTTTATTGTGAAAATACTGTACAGAGGGGTTACAATTACATGGGCAAGATAATGAGTACATTTCTTATCAAGCCTTGTAGCCTCCTCCTTTGTTTACCCTTCCCATCCCTTCCCATCCTCTCTCCCCTCCTCAGTCCTCCTCCCCCCAAGTTGTGAAGTTCATTTCTGACATGACAACTTGTACTTTTCATTGTTGCAACAGGTCCACCTGTATCCTTATTTAAACGACTTGTTTTTCCCCTTCCCCTCCACAAATTATACCGACATCAAATACAGTGAAAGCAGGGGTTATACTGTGGGGGGAGGGACATACAAAGCAACAAAGAAATAATTTTATAATTGCATTAGAAACAAATGCATGAAAGAAAAAAAAACATTTAAAATACATATCTTAGGGTTCATTTTCCTAACATCACCTTATCGGACCTTTTCTGCTTGACTCATACATATACTAGATATTGCAAATAAGGGAAATCATGGGACCGATGTTTCTTTGGGCTTGGCTTACTTCACTTAATATAATTTTTTCCAAGTCTTTCCATTTCCTAACAAATGGAGCAATGCCATTCTTTCTGATGGAGGCATAGAATTCCATTGTGTATATATACCACATTTTCTTGATCCATTCATCTACTGAGGGGCATCTGGGTTGGTTCCAGATCTTTGCTATGGTAAATAATGCTGCAATAAACATAGTTGTGCTGGTAGCTTTAGTGTGGTCTTGTTTGTAAACATTTGGGTAAATGCCCAAAAGTGGGACTGCTGGGTCATAGGGGAGCTCTATGTGGAGTCTTTTGAGGAACCTCCATACTACTTTCCAAAGTGGTCGAACAAGTTTACACTCCCACCAACAATTAAGTAAGGTTCCCTTCTGTCCACATCCCCTCCAGCATCTGTTGTTGTTAGAGTTCTTGATTTTTGCCATTCTAACTGGGATGAGGTGGTATCTCAATGTTGTTTTGATTTGCATTTCTTTTATGGCTAGGGAGGTTGAGCATTTCTTCATGTGTCTATTGGCCATCCTTCTTTCTTCTTCAGAGAAGTTTCTCTTTAAGTCTTTAGCCCACTTATTTATTGGGCAGTTGTTTCTTTGAGGATTTATTGTTGGGGGATTTAATTTTTTGAGTTCCAAGTATATTTTAGATATGAGACCCTTGTCTGTTGTACGGCTAGTGAAGATCTTCTCCCAATCCGTGAGCTTTCTATTGATCTTGCTAGCTAGGTCCTTTGCCATGCAGAAGCTCTGCAACTTCATGCAATCCCATTTGTCTAACCTTTCTTTGATTTGTTGTGTTTCCGGGTCTCTATTAAGAAAATTTTGGCCTGCGCCAAGGAGACCTAGGGTTTCTCCTATTCCATCCTGTAATGTTTTCAGAGTGTCTGCTTTGACTCCGAGGTCTTTGATCCATTTGGAGTTGATTCTGGTGCAGGGTGATGTATAAGGATCTAGCTTTAGTTTTCTACAAGTAGTTAACCAATTTTGCCAGCACCATTTACTGAAGAGGCTGTCTTTCTTCCATTCTATTTTTTTAGCTCCCTTATCAAAGATTAGATGGCTATAGGTCTGTAGGTTCATTTCTGGGTTTTCAATTCTATTCCATTGGTCCTGAGGTAAGTGTGATGTTTAACGAAGTCTCCTGCTCTTTTATGAAAACCACAAGTAAGCCTATTGGTCCACAGTCGAAGTCAGAGAATAAGCTAGAATCTCATGTCCATACTGTGCCATGGATCCTAAGTACCAGTAAATTCAAACTATTGCATTTTATAGTTCAACGTGACAAATCTGCTGAATGCTTTTTCATTTTAGGGAGTTATGTTTGAAAGACTCTAAAGGGAACATTCTGCTAGGGAAAAGAGAGGGGCTCTTCTGTGTAGATACAAGGCACTGATACCCTGGATATTTGACCTCCAAAAAGGAGAGGAAGATTTTTTTCCCTACAAGTCACATTGTATTTATTGGCACTTTTATAAATATCATATACTAAAAACATTGCTGAGACTCACATTTGGGGTGGGGATGGTTAGGGGAAGTTCTGAGAATGATGTTTCCCCACAGAAGTGAAGTGTCCAATTTAACGTCCCAAGAACACTTAGGATAAAGTATATTTCACCTGAGTTACACTATGATGTACAGATGAAAGAACATAAGTGCTTTATGAAAAACAAGCAAAAAATCAAAGTGGAACACCATTAAGGTAAATAGAATAAAAGCATGCTATTTTGGCAATTTGAAAATAAAACCAGTTCTTGATGACTCTGACAGTTTCAATGCAATTAATTATAGGATGGGAAATCAGATTTTATTATAAAGGACAACACTAAACTGATGAGAAGCAAATTTGCAGATGAGGCACTAGAATGTTCCAGGTTAGTGTCCAAAGGAATGGGATCACGAAGAAACAGGAAAGTCACAAGGTCTAGACAAAGGTGAAGAATTTGGGTAATATAGAGTAAAGTGACACTTTAAAGTGAAATAGTTACTAGCAAATGTAGACTTGTAGTCAGCCCAGGGTACTTTTAAGGAACAAGAGAAAGAATGTTTTTCTTATTCCCCAATCAGGTATAGATCAAAAACATAATGGGAAAAATATTTTCAGAAATTGTTCTTACTAAATACAATTGAATATACCCAGAATATATCAAACTGTTATAAAAATAAAATAAAATGGTTCAAAGAACTAGCAATCACGAATAAGAAAAAGCATTGATTTTTTTAAGCAAGCAGAGAGCTCATCTAAAGTGGGATATACAGAATTCACACACACACACTCACACACTACTTAAAAATATAGTGTGCATCAAAATTCCCACTAGCATAATACCGAAGGCTGGGAACATGGAGTGTCAACTGTCCATGTTCTTGAAAAGTCCTACCAATCACCCATTATGGAGGACCTGTTAAAATCCACAGAGTACATGTGGGTCATCTGCTATCACGTGAAGCGTCCTAGAAATTATCATGGAATACAAACAGCATTGCTGCTTCTTCTACTAAATCCTCTCTTTTACCGCCTCTCTTTGTGGCGATATTGACCACCTGGTATTCAGTACTGAAGACTTTCAGCAGGAGATTCATGATGATTTTCAACAGCAGCCTAAGAAATGAAATGCTCTCATTCCCCCATTTATTGACTTGCCTCTCATCTCTCATTGAGATATCCTGGTTCCCACAGATAAAAAGAAATACCAACACACAATTTCTTACAAAATGATGATTGTAGTTAGTAAGGAAGACCCACAACATAGACAACAGAGAAAGATTGGGACTGATGTAGTATCTGCAGTAGAATCTGAATGGTCCTTCTTGTTAAGTGTCTGGGTATTCCCATCAGCAGGAGATGACTAGAAAAAGAAAAGGCCTAGTGCTCATTAGTAGTATATTAGTATGTATATAATTTTATATGTAATTATATATAGTTTTATATGTTTATGTGTGAATATATTTTTCCATCATTATTTTGGACAAACTGTTATCAGTGACATCAACTAAGAGTTTAAAAAAGCTTTATAACTTCCCTAATTTCCTAGCTTTCTTTTTCTTTGGGTACCTCTAAATTTCTGACCTATATCATAACTCTTTCTGAAGAATGGCTTTCTTCAAGGCAGGCCTATGGATATTATATTTTCTGAATGTTCATTTGCATGGCAAGAATTTCCCTTCATGTTTGGAGGGGAATATTTTGGGAGACAGTATTCTAAGCTCTCTCTACTTTAAATATTTCCCTTCACAATCTTCTTGTTTTCATGGTTTCTGATATTGGGATGCACAAAAATTTTATCCTTGCTTTTCTATAAATTTGTCGCTTGGTTTCTTTTCAATTTTTTTCTTCCTCTTTGATTTTTTTGCAATTAGAAGATGATGTGCTTAGATGTTTTTTGTTGCCCTTTTTACTGTTTGGTATTGTCTAAGCTTTGGTATTCTCTTTGCTGAGTTGTATTAATTTGGGGGATATCCACAGCATTATTGTTTCAAATATTTTTGTCTATTCCTTTCTTTTTTCATTTAGTATTCTTATTTGTGTGTACATCTTCTGTAGTTGCCCAACTGCTCTTTGATATTCTGTTCTATAGTCTTTTTTCTTGTCTCATCTTTTCTTCTTGGTTTTGGAAACTTCCATTGGGAGCTCTTCAAGCTGAGAGTTTCATTCATCACCTGCACCTCCTTTACTTATGAGATGGCCAAAGATATTCTTCATTTCTCTCAGAGTACTTTTTGTTCATGTGCAGGTACTGGAGCTTGCAATCGGATCCTGAACAATATCCTTGAGCTTTTCTAGTCAGTATTAGCACTCTACTACTTGAGCCACAGGTCCACTTCCACTTTTTAGGGGGGAGGGTGGTAGTTAATTAGAGACCAGTGTCTCATGGACTTCCCTCCTTGGGCAGGTTTTGAACCATGATCCTCAGATCTCAGCCTCCTGAATAGCTAGGCTTACAGGTATGAGCTACTGGCACTCAGCCATTAACTTTCTTTTACTGAACATCTGTCCTTGTTTTGTAATGGTCTCATATGATTTTCTGTTGATTTGGAATTTTTGACTTCCTCATACAGGATGACTAAAGGAATCTGTAGCTAGATATTTCCTCTTTCATATGCAGAAAGCAAGAGGAATGTGAGGCTGGAGGACATTCCACACTGGACTAGTCAGACTTGGATCAACCCTCTGGAGTAGGAGGGTTTTCCTTTGATATTTACCTTGAGAACCAAATAGAGCTCCTGGAGGCAAAACTCACAAAATGTAGAGGCCTCTAGTGACTGAGTTTCTCTTGAAGTTTTTATCTGTTAGGCTTGTGCACACTGAGCTTCTAGAAATTCATCAAAGATACTCTTTCCTATACTGGTGCTCAAGAGATGTTTTTGCTTAAGTGCTTTGTTTCTAAGTCATGATTATCTGAAGCTGTCTGTGGATCTATCCAATGTTTAGAAGTTTATGCCTTGACTTCCTTCTCCAGCATAGCTAAAAGATGGGCTGATTTCTCAGTGCTCAGTTGTTAGGATGAAGTGACAATTTCTGCCTCCTTTTCTGCTGCACTAGAAATGAGTCATAAACAGTAGTTATTTCTTCAACACATGCCTCTCCTTAAAGAGTCCAGACCTAAGATCAGTTTTGAACCCTTGATAATTCTCTTTTGTGATTTCTGGTGACAGAAAGATCCTGCACTCTGCTGGAACACAGAACACAGGCTCTGCTATGCTGTAATAAGCTAGAGTAAACAGGAGATGTAAATAACATACTTTTCCCTGTTCCTAACCCTCTGTCACCCTATTCTATTCATACTTTCTTTTCTATTTACCTGAAATGCTCTTCCTTTGTTATTTTACATGCTTTACTGCTTCTTTTAAAGAATATTTGGTGTTCATACAAATATCAGCCCCTGATAGGGACAAGATTGTTCAAATAGAGGTGTTCAAGTTTGTTCAAATAATGTGGTTTGGCGCATGTGGCTCACACCTGTAACCCCAACTACTCGGGAGGCTGAGATCGGCAGACAGCAGTTTGAAACCAGCAGGAAAGTCCATGAGATTCTTACCTCCAATGAACCACCAAAAAGTTTGAAGCTAAGCTGTGGTTCAAGTGGTAAAGCATTAGCCTTGAGCAAAAATGCTTAGGGACAGTGCCCAGGCCCCCAGAGATCAAGCCTCAAGAATGGTACACACATTCACACACACACACACACACACACACACACACACACACACACACACACACACACGCACACATGCACACACACACACACACACACACACACACACACACATACACATAAATACATACTTCAGGGTGCTTTCTTTGCTTTTATGCCATAATGTATGTGTGTGTGTGTGTGTGTGTGTGTGTGTGTGTGTGTTATAAACACTCAGTATAACAAATGTTTATCTAAGGCTTACTGTGGACATCAGCAAAATGATGATTATTATTATTTATTCTTTTTTTTTTTTTTTGCTTGTGCTGGGGCTTGAGCTCAGGGACATGAGTTCACTCAATGTTTTTCTTGTTCCTGGCTGACATGGTACTGCTTGAGCTACTCTACTACATGCATATGTGATTCAGTTACATGTGTGTTGCCACATGCCATATGCATGTGTACACATGTAAGGGTCATGTGTACTATGTGTAATATGTGTAAGTGTATCATGTGTGTTGTATGTTCATGCTTGTTCATGAAGGAAGGAACTTCACCTTGCTAACCATTCTACCCTTTGCACCCAGTGAGAAACATGGATTTATCTTAAATGTGTTCTTTGTAGTTCTAATCATTTTCTAATTGTTCTCCATGGTCAGCCCAGGTTTTTTCTACAAATATTTGTTGAGCAAATAATGCATAGTGGAATGAACAAATCTATGGAAACACAGATAAAACAAAACTTTGCAAACTGTAACTGCACAGCTGATATGTTCATCAAGGGCTACAGGCATGGCTTGGCATATAGCAAAGGAATCTTGTAAGACAGGAGAAAAAGAGGGAAAGGGGAATTATTATCATTCAAAAGAATTACCAGCTTTTTTCAGAGACAGCTTAACATTTCTGCCAGATTGTTGCTATTTTAAACTGTATTGATAGATATCCAATAGCTGTAATTAAGGGTTTTTTCCTCCCATTAGAAGAAAACAGTGATCAATGAGATCTTCTAAGGTTTCTTTTAATTGTGTAGTATAATGCATCTCTCAAATTTCTGCCATTCAAGAGGACTTCAATAGAAGATATAATAAGGTTTGGGAGACATTGCAGACTTGACTAATTATCATTTTTCTCTATTTTACAAGAAAGGGCCTAAGGTTAATTGATATTTGGCTAAATGAATGCCCTATTTAGGACATGTTACTTGCCACAAATTGGAGAATATCAGATTTATTTCTTGAATCTCCTCTGGGCACAATTCTTCCTGTCACTTCCTTGTGTTCACATCTCAGACCTCAATCTAAGAACCAAAACTCAAAAGGAATCAGCAGATGAGGAATTAGAGTCCATTTTTAGGGTCATAAATTCATATTTACATTAAAATATTCATAAAGCACAACATTTAGGGAATCAGAAAAGAAAATGAAAAGCCAGAGATGCATACAACAAAGATATCATGAGCACATATTTAAATGTAGTAACATTTATTTATTGATGTTTATAGTTAAATTTATTTTATATTTCAGTATCACACATTTTGTGTCATAATGTTCTTATCTAACTTTAAGGAAGAATCATCACATGAACTTCAAAAAAATTCTCTTTAAGTATTTGTACAAAGGCGTTTATGAATGCAACTTGATCAGTGTTCAGCATCTCAAAAACACAAAGTAGATTGAGGTAAATGGGATTTTTTTTGAAACTTTATGGCAATTTATTTTAAACTTATCTTCAATTTATTTTAAAAGTTTTTATTATCTTTAAGCAGTTGTATCCAAGAGTTTTCATTTCAACATGTCTAAATGATTATTTGATTGTGCCTTCTTGGTGAGAACTCAGGATTTAGTTTTTCTTGGTACTTTCATTAATGGCATACTGACCCTCTTTATGACTCTCTCAGAATTCAGTATAATCTTCTTACTTCATAGTCCAGCCAATAGAATTTATGGGTCAAAGATTTAGGTTGAATTTAAAGTTTTTCTTTCAAAAGGTTGAATCATGTGCTTTTACCTTCCTTACTAAAATGCAATACAGGCCTAAGTCACTCATAGAAAATAATATTATCACCTGGATACTGGCCTTATCACTGTTCACAGAAGATAGAACCTCAGCCCAGCTAAGAAAATTCTCTCATATTCCAAAAATATTTGGCTCTCCATAATAGACTTTTGCTCAGAAATACATGTGGAGTTGGGACAGAGGTGGTGTAAGGTTTGGCTAGAATCATATCCTATGTAAGCCTCTATGGGAGCAGAACCACAGAAACTCTGAGAGACACTGAGAACCTTGTAGCAGGACCTTTTCACGACCATAAGAGGCCATGGGACCCCAGATGCAGGGAAAGCTGAGATGATCAAGTTTCCATTCCCTTTGAGATCTGGCTGCATTTTCTAAGATGGACCTCTCTTCTTATGATAAGCCTTTTATTTCCTTAGGCTTCTCTGAGTGCATTTCTGCTTCTTACAACAAAGAATCCTTGACAAAGACAAAACATATCTCAGTGACAAAAGTGGTATTTTTGCATGTTTAGGACTGTCTCCAAATTCCCAAGAGCTTTCAGAGAAGCCAAAGATAATGAATACATGACTACTGCCTGGAGGATGTCATCAGCTTCAAAGTTCTGAGTGCAAATACATGCAATACATATGTGTACATGTGTGCATATACATGCACACACATACAAGCATGTGGATCACGTACATGTATTAAGATAATCACTTTTTGCCCCAGTGCTGGTGAGTTACACCTGTAATCCTAGATACTCAGGAAGCTGAGATCTGAGGATCACAGTTGAAAGCCAGCTCGAGAAGCAAAGTCTGTGAAATTCTTATCTCCAGTTAACCACCAAAAAGCTACAAGTGGAGATGTGGTTCAAGAGAAAGGACAAATCCCCACTCCTCTCACCAAAATGAGAGAGAGAGAGAGAGAGAGAGAAGACCATCATTTCCTGACAAAGAGACCCAAGAAAAATTTGAGACCCAATCATAGGAAAACTCAACATTATCCCTTAATGTCCTGAAGCCGAAAAGAGAAAATTATGAGGGAAAGCCAAATATATAATTTAACCTCGGGAAATGGTATAAATGAATAAGGAAGTGGTGTACAGCAAATCTATAATTTAACCTAGAAAAATTTGCAATTAACTTCTCAGGAAATGGTCAGGGAGGGGATGTCATGACACTCAAATAATGAAACATATAATAAATAATGTGTTGAACAATAGTATTTATGCATCTGAATTAGCAGATAGTGCTTAGACAAGTGAGACAGGGCCCTATGGGCTTCGGTATCTGACCCATGTCAGGTATGGGCCTTGCCTTTTCCCTCTGTTAGCAAGTGACAGGCCACTAGGGGTCTAGTGCCATAAGACCCCAAAGATCAGGCTCTTTCCACTCTGCTTTCTTACTTACACACTTACCTGTTTTCACTAATGAGGCAGAAGCCCTCTGCTGTCTGTACTTACACTATTCACCTAGCCTTAAGCACAGCATATTTTATGGGGCTTGTTTTCTTATAAAAAATGTCGGAAACCTCTTCTTCAATCCACTTGCCATTATCCTTTCAACTGGAACTATTCCAGGACTGCCCAGTTTTGTTTTGTATGTTTTTACTGTAAAGATGCTGTACAGAGGGGTTACAGTTACATGAGTAAGGTACTGAGTACATTTCTTGTCAAACATTGTAACCCCTCATTTGTCTTTTTCCTACTATACCTTCCTTCCCTCACCTCTACCACTGCTCCCCCCCCAACCCCCACCAAAGTTGTAAAGATCATTTCTAGTGTCTTGTCAGCAGAATTTTTGAAACAAAGGATATAATCAGCTGAGTGCTGGTGGGTCGCATCTATAATCCCAGCTATTCAAGAAACTGAGCTCTGAAGATCATAATTCAAACCCAGCCCAGGCAGGAAAAACCATGAAACTCTTGTCTTAGATTAACCACCAGAAAAGCTGGAAATAGAGGTGGCCCAAGTGGTAGAGTGCCAGACTTGAAGACAAAAGCTATGAAATAGCACAAAAGCTAAGAGATAGCACATAGGTCTTGAGCTCAAACCCCAGTACTAGCTCTCTCATACACACACACA
This sequence comes from Dipodomys spectabilis, assembly GCF_019054845.1. Lineage (NCBI taxonomy): Eukaryota > Metazoa > Chordata > Mammalia > Rodentia > Heteromyidae > Dipodomys > Dipodomys spectabilis. The sequence continues at coordinate 2,613,421 of NW_024870813.1, read as the reverse complement.
CACACACACACACACACACACACACACACGTGTGTGTGTGCAACATATAATCATTAGGTAAAAGGCTGAGGCCTACAGCTTGTAGAATATGAGTTTCCTGAATCATGTACATCTTAAGCCAAACTCACAGTGAAAGTAACAGACCTAAAGTAGGAGGAGGGAAGAAGGAAGAGCTGTCCAAATTGTGGGTCACTGTTCAGGCTTTCCCTCCCTGCCCCCGCCTCTACTCGGCAATGGCCAGAATGATTCTTCTCCTGACTCCTCAGGTTCTTTTGAAGATTTTAAAAAGATCACTACTTATACTCACCCATTCATCTACCTCTGGGCTCAAGGAAAGACTTGCATTGCTGATTTTTCTTTCCATGAAACTTTTATTTTCGGGCTCAAGTAAATTGATGTTCATCTTCAATTCCCTGCATAGTCTCCCAGGTGCGCTCGGCTCTGCCAGACTGTGCTCTGGGAGACACACAGCTCTACTGTGCGTGAGACAGGATATAGTTACTGGAATGAAATGTAAAAACCGAGAAGGAAAAATCACCGCAACACTCCCTCATCTCATTTCCAAAGGGTCAGACTAGAATTTATCCTCCAAAGTATTCTCTGAAGCTTTATCTCACCCTGGGGCAAGCATTAGATGGTGCTGTTCACAGGGAGCAGAATTAATTTTCTATCACTAACATTCCACTTTATTATATTTATGTATTAATTCACTCACTCATTGAACAAACATTTATTGAGTGACCTTTTTGGACTGGGCACCATGCCCAGATGCTTAAAGGGAGAGATACAGAATTAGTAAAGTACAGGTACCGAGGGTTGTAAGAAGGAAGAAAGCAAGCAACTGTGGAGCAGTAAGCCAAGGTTTCAGTTGGAAATTCCCAATACCAGGAAGGTACTGTCTCTCTATCCACAAGGTATCTGCAGAAGCTCAGAGAAGGCAATAAGTGTTTATGTTCAGGTAATATTCAAAGAAGGGGTGGGGCCGTGGCTCAGTTGGTAGCATACTAACCAATGAGTTCAAGCATCAGGTATGGAGTTCGAGTCCTGGTCTCACACCTAAAGAGAGAGAGAGAGAGAAGGCTACTCAAGAAAGACATGTGCAAAGCAAAGGTATCTACCAGAATGAGGGTATGTAAGAGGCTTGGATCTTTCTCTGTGATGAGGGTTTTTACCAAAGACTTGGTGGGGTGAGAAGAAGCATGATGTTTATGAAAGACCAACCCAGACCAAAGGGCAGAACCTAAAACCACATCATCATACTGGATCTCCCAAGCTATAGCCAGAGATTGTACTTGATTATATTTACTCTAAAGTAAGTTGATTTTTCTATAGCTGGCCAAGGCATATTCTCCTGGTCCAAGGCTGACTGTAAGTGGCAATTGCTAAATTTTGGATTTTATATGCTTTATGTTCCTTACGTGGATGAGGAAATAAGGGTAATTACTAAGGAGAATCTCTGTCATGATATTTTTGTGGGGGGTTCGGTCGTGGGGCCTGAACTCTGGGGCTGGGCACTGTCCCTCAGCTCTTCAGCTCAAGGCTAGCACTCTACCACTTGAGCCACAGCGCCACTTCTGGCGTTTTTTTCTGTTTATGTGGTGCTGAGGAATTGAACTCAGGGCCTCAAGCATGCAAGGTAAGCGCTCTACCACTGAGCCACCTTCCCAGCTCTGTTATGATACTTATTAACTATGAAGCTAGAAAAAAATAAGTTAACCCTCTCATACTCTTTTTTTTTTTTGTATGTGTGTGGCCAGTCCTGGGGCTTGAACTCAGGGCCTGGGTGCTGTCTGATTAAGGATAGCATTCTACCACTTGAACCATAGGTCAGCTTTACTTCTGTCTTTTCTGACTTTCCTGCCGGGCTGACTGTGAACCATGATCCTCAGATCTTAACCACTTGAATAGCCTGGATTACAGGCCTGAGACACTGGCACCAGCTACCTCTTATTTATTTGTAAATATTTTCGTGTGTAAGGTCTTGTTTTGTTGCACTTAAAGAGAGAGGACACCTTCTGTTCTTTGCAGAGACTCCAGCCTTTTCTCTACACATTCTGTCTTTAATATCTCAGACCACTGTGGCAGAAGTCAAATGTTTTCCAAGAGGCTAAAGATTTGGAAGCCAAATTCAACAGGAAGCCAGGCATTAGACTCTTGGTGGTATGGCTGAATGATCTCAGTCAAAGTGTCAGCATCAGACCTCTAGAATGGAATTATGCCATTGACATAGAAGTTTCCAGAAGGCACCAGCATTTCCTAGAATGGGACTCTCTTCTATCCTCAAAGTCCACAGTGACATCCTTAAGTCTTGCTCTCTCTACTAAAGCCATGGCATTACTTATTCTTTTCTATCTCTGCATTCAAATGCCCCTCCTCCTCTCTGCTTCTGCCTCTGTCTCTGTCTTTGCCTCTCTATCTCTCCCATCACTCTCTCTTATGAGAACACAGGTATTTAGGGTCAATCAAGAAAAGTCAGGACAAGGTCTCATCTCAGCTAACTACACTAACCTCCATACAACCTTATTTCCACAATACAATGCAGGACTTAGAGCCTGGATTGGGGCAAATTGGGGCAAATCACTAACACCTAGAGTGTCCTAGCACACAACCAACTAGAGTGAGGTGACTCAGACACCAGCAGCACACAGTGTAAGGAGACCCGTGCTTCTGAGGATGTACAAATGCAGAATTAGCACCTGGTACTGAGCTCCACCTTAAATTCAGTGAGCTGAGTGTCTCACGCACGCACCTTGCATTAACCTGGGCCTTATCTTGGAAAGGCTTAGTGTTCTAATATGGCAAAGCAACCATAAAGCAGAGATGGGCAGGGTGGGGGTGTTTAGTCATCAGGCTTGAGACAGTTTGATAGCATTCCTGCTGATTCCTAGAGGAACTGGCTACTTTTACCTACGAGTGTCTATGTGAGCATATGGAGTGGTAACATAGTAGGGCAGACAGGGAGCATGGGATAGAGTAACACGAGGACTTCCCATAAATATGGGAGTTAACACTGCATTCTAGTAATACTTAGCTCCTAGTAGAGTGGGTTTTTTAGCAGACTTATCTAGCCTGGAAAGACTTCGCCTGTCTCTGAGAATATGATTCTGTCCAGATGGCAAATAGAATTGTGTCAAGGCTTCCTAGCAGGGACATCATGAAGACCAAATGGACACCCTTGTAGAAAGCAGTACATCAAGGAAAAACATTGGGAGCCACATGTTCACACCATTGAATATTCCAGGGAATGGGCAGCAAAGAGGAATGAAATGCAGGCATGGCCCACCTAGGATATCTTTTAGGGGACCTACTGAATGATGGTGTTCTTTTCCTCCTGAGTCACCCCTACAAGCACCAGAGCATGGTCTGTACCTCATTTGTTCTGAGCTTCCAATCTCCTGCAAATTCACTGAAAAACACACAGCACCCTCTGCAGACTCAGCCTTGACTATCTTCCTCCCAATGAAGGCCCCCCCCTGGAGCCCCTCATCACTTCCTCCTCTAGTTCACAGACTCCAACCAAAAGGACAGTGACTCACGCTAATTATACAGTAACAAGAGAAGAGGTGGAACAAAAAAAAAAAGAAAACACCTCACAGTTTTTCCCAACAGCAGCTGGGACTTTCTATTTATTTTTCTGCTATTTATAACTCACTTAGACAAGGAGGTCTTATCTCTCCTCCCTTCCCCCACCAAATAAAATTTCTCTAGGGGTGGATCTGGTTTTATCTAAATTGGATGAACAGAGGAGCAGAGCATATATAATCCATACCGAAAGAGATAAGGTGTTCTCCTTGTACTTGGTATAAAAATAACCAACAAGCAAAATGAACATGGATAGGGGAAAATTAATTTACTTCCCTGCTTAATTAGTAGATGCAAGATAAACGTATCTGCTTAGCTCCCTAATTATAATAACACTGAACAGTTACGTGAAACTTCATCATCAAAAAAATACCCCCCTCTTCTGACATGAAATAATTAGTCTTTGGTACCCTGGTGTGAGCTTCCCAGCTGAGCAGAGGACTGTGATGTTAAAGGGTAGTGGAAGACTGGATTGAAGTGCTCCCCATATAATTAAGCTAAAATTTCAACACCTGTCCTGGTCCCCTAGGCTCAGAACCAGGGGATTGGAGGATAATCTGTCTACCTACACTGGCCCAAGACTCTACCAGCTACAAAGAGAATAGTCTACCACTTAGGATCAGAGCTTGAACACCTGCCTACTGATGGTTGAAGCCAGAGATGTTCCTTCAACAATAGATAGTAAATGGGGCATGTTGTTGCCTTGAGAGAATAAAGCCTCTGTGTGCCTGCCATCTGAAGTAGGTAACAAACTGCTAGGCATCTTCAGTCTGTTAAGAGGCATTCTTCTTAATTCTTCTCTCTGTGTGTGTGTGTGTGTGTGTGTGTGTGTGTGTGTGTGTGTGTTCTGGTGCTAGGTCTTAAACTAAAGGCCTCATGTTCTTGCTTGTTTTTTTCTGCTCAAACTTGGTGCTCTACCACTTAAGCAACACCTCCACTTCCAGCTTTTTGCTGGTTAATTGGAGATAAGAGTATCAGGAACTTTTCTGCTTATGCTGGGTTCAGGTCATGATCCTTAGATCTCAGCTTCCTGAGTAGGAAGGATTACAGGTGAAAACTACTAAAGCCTGGCTTTTCTTAGTAATTCCTACTTTGATGTTCAGTTGTTCATCTCTGCTTTATCCTTTTTTTTGTTTTGTTTTGGTGGAATCCTGGCATTGGTCATAGGAATTTAGAACATGATAAAATTTGAATCTGATATTCATCCATTACTAGGAATTTCTTCGTCTCCAAATCCTGGGAGTTCAGTCTTTGTATGTTTGATTGGATCCCTGACACAGACAGTTTCAGCCTTTGACAGAGTGAGGTTTGAAGCGCTATTTCCTTAAGTGATAGAGAGTGGTGTCATCTGGGAGGGACTCTCTCTTCATCTTTTTCTTACACTTTCCTCAATCTCCTTCTGTCCAACTGGAGCTGTGGCATAGCCATACCTGGATATGGCAGGTAGGACAAGAGGCCTTGACCACTACTGGAACTCAGAATACAAAAGCAAAGAAAGGATGTATGCTTGCATTCCTGTTCCTTAACCTTTATACCATCTAGTGGCTTCAGAGAGCTTATATTGGGATCTCATCAGTATCACTAATTATGTATATATATATATACATATATATATATATATACATATATACTATATACAGTATGTAAAATGTTATTTATAGCATATCAGGTTCTTATATTGGGATCACATCAGTGTTACATATATGTGTCCTATATACTATATAACAACATATATATTATACATATGTATTCAGTATAGTCATTATTGCCTTTGATATTTGATAGACCTTCAACAATGTTTGCAGTCAAAGTATTTTTACATAAACACTTGAAAAAGGAACAACAAAGCTTGCTAAAGTGGCTTTGGAAGGGGGGATGTAGTGAGAGTGAATTTAATCAAGGTATATTACATCTATCATACAGACATATCAAAAACCTTTATACAACTGATTAACGTCAATAAAAATGTGAGAAAGACATAAAATACTCAGAGTACTTACTGGGGATTTGTTTTTGTGTGTGACTTTTGGAAAAGGGAAACATATAACCAAACAGCAGAGTATGTGCAATTATGAGATTTTGCTTTTATTTTATAACCAGGCATAGTCAGAAGGGAGATCACTCCAAATAATAGCTTCTTAAATTACAGCTTTATTGTGTTTTTATTTTCCCTTATTTTTATAAACACAATAGGTTGTATACATTTTATTTAAACTGTTAAAAATCAAAGCTACTCCAATGGGGACAAGAATTATAACTTCTAATTATATAGCTTTAAAGGCAATGTAATTATGCAACCGCATTTGAAAAAAAATATATGAATGCAATGTAATGGATCTCTTTTTCTTATTTTCTTAATATTGGGTTTTCCCTTAACCACAGAAAAATATATAATGCCTGGATTTCTACCCATTATCTCTCCTTGTTCCAGTTAAAAATACATTTCTGCTTAAATCAATGGCATCAGAAGAAAAGGCAAAGAAACACATGCATCTGTTACATGCATCTTTTCACAACATAACTGTGAAGTGGGGACTCATCTCATTTTCATAAATCCAAATCTGCTTTTATAGGGTGTGTTTGGTGCTAAATCCCCACTGTTGGTTTCTGTTTGTTCTACCCAGGACCAATTCAGAGCATCCATTCAGAGTAGGGAAGGCCACTGTGAGGTGTCCTAACATAGGAAGACTCATCACATGATGCTAACAGAAAAATGTGGAGGCCCTGGAATATGGGGAGGGATTTGACTCCATTTTGTGGAACCCAGCACTGACATTGAGACATTGAGGACATTGGGGTTTGGATTTCCATTCAGTGTTGCTGGACTTCTGAGCTGTTACAGATGCTGCCTGGACTCTGGGAGAGCCAGTTTCCTCTAGATACATAAACATAGGGTTATTGGCAGGGTTATTACAGAAGAAATGTTATCTGCTATCAGACACCTGCTTCTCTTGAGGTCACCTCCAAAGCTAAGATCCTCTTATTACAAGTTTTACCTGCCAAAGCCATTTCAGTTGTAGTAATGCCTAAATAAAAACTCAAAATGTTACAACAATTAAACCCTAAGTGAAAATTTCAAGTTCTGTAGCTCTGGGTGTGTACTTGTGTGTATCCTGAAACGAGCCTACATGTAGTTTGTGCAGACTCTACAAAATACAGTTGTATTTAACATGATAGCCATATGTTATTAGGAAAAAGTACAAATAGAGTCTATTTATTGAGTAGTATTTGTCTGATTTATAAAAACAATGAAGGAGCAGATAAAAGAAATGTGTTATCCTGATAGAGTGTTGGGAATAATGATCAGAATTAAGTGATCAGAGTTTTTTCTGTATAACTTCTATCTTATTTAACTTCTATCTTATTGTGACTTTAAGAAACAGTCACAATATGCTCAGAAAGACAAATTTGCATGTTTTCTCTTGTATAAGGAAGTTAGATCTAAATTATAAATATATACATGTAAACATATACAGGATCATATGAATATATACACAAATGTATTAAAGTATGATGTATAAAGGAAGGATTCCAATGGAGTAACTCTTTTGAACAAGAAACTTATAGTTGAGCAAAATGAACACTAGGGAGCTAGAACATGTGTTGTCAGATGTGAGGGAAGCCAAAAAAGGAAGATCGATGGATGTAGAGAGGAAAGGTGGGAGAATGTTTTCATAATTTTCCAGACTCTGCTGCTCACACAGAGTACCTCCCACATCTAGCCCCAGAGTTACAAAGATCTACCTGGATGGGAGCAGGCCCCATATTAATCCCTCTCCCGTGGGGAGGATGGCCCTTCCAATAAACCTCTTTCTCCTGCAGGTGACGGACTCTGCGTGGTCCTCTGGGATGGCTACCTACAATCTCTATCAAAATGGATTAGTTATTATCCTATGATATAGGAGACCTTGGTAGAGTTTACCAAAGGGACCGGAAAGTCCTGCAGCTAGTAAGTCTAGTCTAATTCTGATCATCACTATAAATGATGCCCAAGGATAAGTAAAGGAACAGAACAAGCACCCGAAGACTGAAATGCTGCCCATTCTCATAATTACATGCCAAACTAAGTTTTAAATAATGTTGTTCTATAAAGAAAGTGTCGCCATTTTGGGGTGGTGGAAACCCTATTCCCATCTTTGAGTCTGCAGCATTCCATCTGTCCATGATAGGGGAGCCCCTCAGCTTTGCAGTCTGCTGTCTCCAGTGAGCATGCTGCCCAGCCCTCCCCAACAACTGCCAAGTCCTGCTCTATGTGCAGACTCCCCAATAAGGAAAGCTCCTCCTGGGTTCTTTCAGTGCCACTTCCTTATTCAGGCACACACCCAACTTCCCTGGAAACTTGAGCAATTCTACCTATCCATCTTTGGCTATAGCACATTAAAGGTTAAAGACAAACATACCCTCTTCTCTCAAAACAAAATGAATTCTGCTTCTCACTAACATATGCTATCTTGACAAGGGGCCGCAGGCCTTTCTCTTTCTAAAACTTTCAAAACAGAAGGTCTCTGTCCAAAATAGAAGTGTATGCTACACTGTTCCCATTAAAGAAGGAAACAAGAGGAGTCTCAAAACCACAAACATTCTATTTCCAAGTTCAGAGCAAACAAGAAAATATGTCAGCCCAGAGGGGATAGATTTGGAGGGAAGGGGAGTGAGACATGCAAACTTTATTCTATGTTTAAATCCTAGCATATGGGCCATTCCTATTTTAGGGTGACAAATACTGACTTTCATCTTTTGATAAATAATGATATAAAAAGAAGAACAAGTTACATTTGAAAGTCCTAGTAGGCTTTCCCAATATCAGTATTTTGGAGAACATATGCTCATTATGGTTGATTTGGAGAAATCAGCTGGCATTGCTGAAGGTCTTCTGCTTTATAAAACCATAGTTTGGATGATGATACAAACTTGTATATTTGTTTCTCCAAAAGAATCCCATTTTCTTGGATCTACTTTTAATAACTCAGTGATATCTCTAAGATGCATCTTACCAAAATGCTGGAATGTTTGTAGAAAGAATCTTGCAGGTGCTGAGCCAAGGGACAAATGCTCCTGGCGGGTACTGATGGGTGCATGTAGCTCCCTGAGCCCCATTTCAGTCTCTGTGAGCCAAATTCATGGCTCAACATACAACTTAACCATTCCTATTTATCAGGCTAATGATAAACATATAAGAAAAGTCAAGCCAAGGGCAATGGCACATGCCTGTAATCTTAGCTAATCAGGAAGCTGAGATCTGAGGATTTTTGTTCAAAGCCATGATACTCTTATCTCTAATTAACCACCAAAAAGTTGGAAGGGGACCTGTGGCTCAAGTGCTAGAGTGTTAACATTGGACAAAGAAGCTCAGAGACAGTACCCAGACTGTGAGTTCAAGCCTAGAACTGGCAAACAACAACAAAAGGCAATCAAGTGAAATCCTCTCTCTCTTGCCTTGGATGGGACAGAATTGGACCTCATACTTCAATATTCATTGACACTACCAGCACCAGCCTTCATCTTTCAAGAGCTCATTCTGCAGCCCTTCTCTGCATGTAAACTGTTACCTTATTTTTACATATGGATCTCCTTAGTGTGGGCACCAGTGTTTCATACCTGCCATCCTAACTATCCAGCCAGCCCAGGCAAAATCCCCATGAAATTCTTACCTCCAATTAACCACCAAAAAGCTGGAAGTAGAGCTGTAGCTCAAGTGGTAGAGCGCTAGCTGCGAGCAAAATTAATGCTTAGGGGCAACACCCAGGCCCTGAGTTCTAGCCCCAGGACTGGCACACACACATACACTACAGTGATTCCAGTTCTAAAACTGAGACCCTTTTGCACATCTGGATCATTTTCTCTTGAATATTCTACAAGTGGTTCACCAGTGTAGGCATTTGAAATGTCTACTTTTTTTCTAACTAGAAATAACATAAGGAGCATGGAGTTGTCCTTGCTCATAGTGTGGTCACATGTGAAGGATTTCAGTCTGGAGTGAGAAGCAATATACCTGGGTGGCAGTCTCATTGGCTTCATTCCTTCTCATATGCTGCCCCTAATTTGGTTTCTGGATGTCAGGCTTTCCAGTTCACATTCATCCCTGCTCCTAAGCTGCTAAGTACGTCCTTTTGCTGGGACAACAGATATTTGGCTCTGAGAAAACTGGCTTTTTACCATGGTACAGAGCAAGGCACTCCTTTCCTGCAAAGCTCCTAGAGAGAACTCTTAAGACAGTAGGGCTGTCTGTGCAGATACACTAGCCGCACCATTTCTGTTCTGTTCTGATCAGGTCCTTCGGCTTTATCTGAAGACACAGACACAGATGCACTTGGAATTTTCTTTTCAATCTCTTATAAGTAATACTTTATCCAAAAGATTAACTCAACAGCTGCTTTGTTCTGGCAAGTGCATCTTTGAAATTATGGTTTTTCAAAGTTATTCCAATGGATTTTAGACTCTAAATCTCCTTTCTATTATAGCTTTGAACATTCAAATCTAAGGAGTGAGTAGAGTGTGTTGGTGTGTGTGTTTACGTATGTACTCATGTTTTTATCAATTACTGATTATATCCTTTCTCTACCTTAACCAGTCTTTTTACTTCAGCAATTGAGATGATTATATGATTTCTCTCCATTATTCTACTTAATGTTTTAAATTACATGATTGATTCTCAAATGTCAATTCCTGGAATAAAAAAAAGACCCACGCTAGATAAAAGGGTATAATTGCTTTGATATAATACTACCATTGGGTTAAGTATTTGGAAATTTTTGCACCTGTAATCCTCAGCCAGACTGCCCTGCTTTGCAAAGACCTTGTCAGATTTTGATATGAGATTATGCTGATCCCATAACATTGAGTTGGGGATGCACTGAAAACATTTCCACACAAAAATCTTGCCCATAAAAGTTTATAGTAGCTTTGTTCACAATTTTTAAAGCAAGGAGGCAACCGAGCTGTCTTTCAATAAGGTGAGCATTGACACTGTGATATAATAATGATACAATGAAATATTACTTAGCAATAAAAAAGAAGCATGCTATCAAGGGAGGAAAAGATATGTGGCACAGCAGTTTTATGTTTACAGAAAGACTTGGCAAGAAGGATGGATTTCCCTCATGCTGTATGTTTTCCTTCCCATCTCTCTGTCACTAACATTTAGCATTAACATTTGGGATGAGATATGCCAAGTGACTCACCAGTATCAGTCCATTTTAATTAACCCAAAGGCCATAGGTTAGATTAGGGCTTAACCTTTTACAAGTCCATGGATTTAAACAAATCCACCGTGTAGTATTATGCTGTTAGAGGATAATTCAATGTCCTAAAAGTGTCCGCCTTCCTCTCTACTTCAAAACCTTGGCAACCACTACCCTTTTTACTATCTCTTCCTTTTTTGCATGTCACATAAGGAGAACCATATAGTCTATAAAAGTTTTACATTGGCTTCTTTCACTGACAAATATGCATTTCAGTTTCCAGTATACCAAAAAATAAAGGAACTCCAAGAGAAACTTCAAAAGAAATGTTTAGTTGATATAAAAATACAGCAGATAGCATATCTGAACCTGGAACTTTCATATAACCAATAGTTCTTTTAATAAAGTATTAATCCATACCACCAAAATCCCTACAAAATGCCCCCAAAGAAAATTGCTACATAGGTTACATGTAAAGTAGTTGGTAAATTTGTTAAAGAAGGATCCATCAAAGGTCTTACTAATTTTAAAAATAAAACTAGTTTTTGCACATGCTCATCTGAAGAAAACTTCCATAACACAGAAAATAATCTGATACCCAGAAAAATAAAAATTTTGACATCAAACATAATCCTGACATCAAAATATACCAGGACCATGGAAAAAGAAGACTAGATCCATGAATGCAGATCTAGAAACTATCAATTCATCTTTTTGTGTTCAGTTCTTAAACCCAGGACCTTACTCTCACTTGGCTTTTCTGCTCAGGCTGGCAGTCTACCACTTGAGTCACAACTCTACTTCCAGGGATTTTGTGAGTTAATTTGAGATAAGAGTTTCATGGATTTGTGTGACTGAACTGACTTTATACATCAATCAGATTTCAGCCTCCTGAGTAGCTAGGATGACAGGAATGAGCCATTGTTGTCCTAGAAATTAATTCTTAATGAAACTAGTAGTTCACTAACAGAGTTTCACCATAACTAAAACTATTCTTTTAAACATAAAAAGGCTGAAATCTTAGAACTTTGCCCTAAACAAACATCAAACTGGTTGGTCGCTCAGAAAAACAATACAAAAATGAAATTTCTATCAAAAAGAAATCAAAAAAGGTCTTCTTAAGTTATAAAACTCTTTCTAAAAAGGTGGCATGTACCAAGAACCAATACTTAAGGTGATATTTAATACTAAAATAAAGAATTTCTTTCTATAAACATCAGAAACAAATAAGGATATGACTCTTTATTTTTATATGGGACTTATGTATAAGCAAACTAGTTACATAATAATAACACTGAAAATAACGGTTATCTTATTAAGAATTGTTCATATTTGAGGGGATCAAACCAGTGATTCATTTATACTGTTCAATCACTTTACAACTAAGGCTAACACCTGAAAAATATTTCCCAATATCTACTCCTTTCTAATTTTAATTCTTATACTACTATCTCATTCAAAGGCCATCTCTCTATTAGATTGACAGGTGAGAAAAGACCTCATGTGACTTTAAAGTCTAGCAACCTTGGCTAGAATCAGGGAGCTGATTCTAAAATTTTAGCAAAAGGTAAATGAAAGAGGGAAAAATCAGTTTAATATATAAGAAAAATCATAACTCATAAGAATTTGTATGCCAGCAATGAAAAAAGGTACACTTTACCAATAATCAGAAATATGCACTATGGCATATTTTTGTTTATGAAACTGGCAAAAATATACATAAGATAAATAACTGATCCTAGGACAAATACAGAAAATGTTTTCTCCTGTGTAATGAAGGTGCAATGAAAATGAAAACAAAACACTTCAGGGAATGAAAATGGCAACATGCATTGGGAAGCATAAATAGAGTTTTAGCTCTTGACAAGATTGAAGAAAACCATCACCAATTACAAGGAAAACACTTAGAGAAAGCAAATCCCCATGTATGTAGTATTTTATTCTTAGCGTGAACAATAGGAAGCAGTTTGCTATTTTGATATCCATGCAATACTATCAATGGATTGAATCTATTACTGTTGATCCATTAAATTGAATGTAACATGCAACTATTGAAATTATGTTTTCAAAAACCCTGTAGGAATGTTGGCATACATTAATTTTAACAGATGCTAATTGGAATTAACACTGGGATTACAAAGAAAGTATTTGCATATAAAGTATTTGCATACAGGGAATGAATGATACAATTAACCACTTGATATCCTTGATACCTCTCCAGGGTAGACAGTGATCCAATGGAAAGAGGAGCCAGCCTCTGTAGAATGGGAATCTGCTATCCTGTCCATCTTCCCACTAAAGCTATTGTGATACATTGTTTCTACCCTCCAAGCTGCAGGAATACTGAGGAACACAGACACAAAACTGTAGTCACATCTAGCCACTAATGAGAAGCCCAGAAACAGAGCAGCAAGGATGGTTGGAAGCCTAGAAAAGTGAAGGGAGGGAGGTAGGGAGGAAGGAATGGGAAAACCTAAGAGACTGGAATTTAAAGAGGTAGAAAGGAAAGAAGAGGGAAGGAAGGGGAGATGGAGGAAGGTCTAAGAAAGGAAGGGAGGGAAAGAGGAAGAAAAGTAGAAAGGTAATAATGTATTTGTGTGTGGGGAAGGAGGGAAGACAGACATATGCACAGAGACAGAGAAAGAGAGGAGAAAGTAAGAAGATGTCTGAAGGTTGAACAAAAGCTAAGAACTGAAGAAAAAGACTAGCAGTGAAGATTAACACTTCATTTAAAGTGATACTAATACAAGATGAAAAAAGAGATCTCCAGTGCAAAATTAGATTACACTAGATTGTGCAAAAATTTTGCATAGTGACTCCGATTCAGTGTGCACACCAGTAGCTTAGTTATAATAAAACTAGAATCTGAGGGTGAAATAAGTAGGAGGGCATTTTTGAAAAATGAGATTCCTGGAGTAAACAATTTCTTGTGTTTTATACAAGGGGAGGGAGCTGTGGGGGGAGGGAAAGTGGGAGAAAAATGAGGTAAGGGGTAACTGTTGGATTATAGACTTTTCCAGGAAACCACACAGACGTCCAGGTAAAGAGAACAAAAAAAGGTTTATTTTCAGGAAAGGGGCCGGCAAGGCGCCCTTCCCACAAGGAGAAGTAAGAAGCAGCGCTGGTTATTATTTGAGGTGACCTATATCACCTAGGAGGTTTGGGAGGGGCTAGAAGGGGCTAGGAGGCGGAGACTCTGGTGTGGACGTGAAGGCCAGAAGCTTGATCATGGTGGACTAGGATTTATGGCTACAGCTGCCCAGACCTGAAGGTCATTCTAAGGGGCTCTTATTTCCTTATATGCTGGTAGGTGCCCCAGAGGAGTGCCATCCCAAGGTAAAGGGGATTGGAGGCTAATTATTTACTGCCTTTACTAAATGGGCTTAGTGTTGCCTAGGAAGGGAGCATGCTAAGCTGTGGAGTGGGGAAGGAGCATGCTAACAGTAACAATGTTTCACGAGAAACGTACTCATTATATATATAACTGAAATCCCTCTATTCATCACCTTGACAATAAAATTAAATTTTATAAGTGAAAAGAATTTGAATTATATAGATAGGCACAAGAATTATTACCTGTTGGTGTTGGGAAGGGGGGTGTTTGTGATCCATACCTGTACTCCTCGCTACTCAGGAGACTGAGATCTGAGGATCCAGATTCCAAGCCTGCCTAGGCAGACAAGTCTGAGAGAATCATAAACTCTTATCTCCAATTAACCAGCAAAAGGCTAGGAATGTGCCTCAAGTGGTAGAGCACCAACCTTGAGGGAAAAGCTAAGCAAGAATGTCAGGTCCTGAGTTCCAAGTCCTAGAACCAACAAAAAAATGATAGATAGATAGATAGATAGACAGATAGATAGATAGATAGATAGATAGATAGATAGATAGATAGATAGATAGATAGATAGAATTAACAAGCAAATAAATGAACAAATAAATAATAAAGTGGGAAGAGATTGAGTGGAGCCATGTTTATATCAGCAATATGGAGAACAGTCTGATAAGCTCTTAATGCTGAAGCTGTCAGATTAGATAAACTTGCACTTGACATTTGTGATTCATTGCTCTCTTTGATCTTGCCAGACAGCCTATTACCATCCTACAAACCCTCCTTTGTGCTTTCACTAGTTAAAATAACTTCATTTCTATTGAAACAAAGTCATGTTTATATGCATGTGTATATTTTTATGTAATAGTATGTATAGTTACATAGTAGTTTTATATATGCATGCAACATGAATACTTGTATGTGGAGGCATGTCTGTGTAAATTCCTATATAACAAGTAAAAAAAGTATAATTAAAACAAAAAAGTCAGAATTTTTTATGGCCAGAAAATAAATATGAATATTATTGTTTGAGAGCTAAGGTTAAAAAAAAACAAAACAACTTCTTGCCTAGGTGATTGAACTGACTATAGCTTTGGATATTTAAAAAAAAAAGTCACAAATGGCTTCATTGTCCAATTGTTATTGACTGATCAAAGGGTGAATTACTCCATTTCCCTGACAATGCCATTCATCTCCAAGGAAGCATTCTCTGACTTTCTCATATTTCAAAACCAGACCTATGCACTTCTACTAGGGAGGGAGAATACAGTCATGATATTCAGTGCATACCCTATGAAACTAAGAAAGTTGAGAGGAGAGGATGGGTTGGGAAAGATGGGGGAGAATAATGAAAAGGGTGACATTGATCAAGATGCATTGTTCTTATAAACTGATTTGTTGAATGGTAATTCCTTTGTACAACTACTGAAAGGTAATAAAAATATAATGAAAGCCAGGCATTGTGGCTCATACCTGTAATCTTACCTACTCAGGAGACTGAGATCTGAAGGGTTTGAAGGCAGCCTAGGCAGTAAAGTCTATGAGACTCTTATCTACAATTAACTAGCAAAAAAAAGAAAAGAAAAGAGTTGGAAGTGGTGCTGTGGTTCAAGTGGTAAAGCCCTAACTTTGCAAAAAACACTCAGGGATAGAGTCAGGCCTTAAGTTCAAGCCTCAGGATTGGCACAAAATATGATAAAAAATACATGTGTATGTGTGTATATATACATATTATACATATGTACATATACATATATACATTTATATGAATATGTTCATATGTATATGTGTACATGCATGTACGTATATAAATATGTATATATACAAATATATGCATAAATGTGTATGTATATGTGTGTATTTGTGTATTATATTATATATGTATAATATATGTGTATTATGTATTTAATATATGTATATATTTAAATTATATATAATTTTTAAAAATCAAATAAGCACCATCACAAAGACCATATCCCTTGCTCTGATTTTTCTCATGGTAATGGGCCGCTGATAAAGTCATTGCTCAATTTGAGGTTAATTTCATGTAGACAAAGGCAATATTCTAGTCAACTTAATTTGTCTTTGAATATGATATAGTTATATAACAGCAAAGACAGCATGTACTTTCATTGAAACTTATGTTACAATGTGAGGTAACATTGTGACCTTTGCCAAAGTCCTAATATTTCATAAGCTTCATGCATCATGTGAAGGTATCAGTGTCAATGCAACCAGATTAATGTATGATACATTGTGATATAATGTGTGGAGTAATCATTCACTGAAAGTCTCTTATATGACACATCTCCTAATTGTCTTCTTTCTCTTTGCCTCCCTGGTCCTAGAAACATTCATATTCTACATGATTTGTTCACATGAGTAAACATTTGTAACCACTAGTGTTCACCTTTGTAAACAGTTATTCTCTATGTAGCTGCCTTTACAGTCATAGAGAGGTATGTTCACAACTAGACAAAACGATCTTTAAAAAAATGATGTTAGGAAGAAATGAACACAAAGCTCCTAAATCCAGAAATAAAGAAAAATTTAGGTTACTCAGAATTCTACCCAAATGTCCATTCTAATTAGAGCTCAGAGTATGCACAGAAATTTGTCTAGTGAAAATGAAATTGGTTGCAGGTAAACTTTCTCCATGAAAAATCCAGCTTTGGCCCAACTTCTAATCTCTGTTATAAATCAAACATGCATTGCTATCTGTTTCATTACAAGGGGTAAAAAGACAAGATCCTTTTTCTATAGGAAGGAAGGAGAGAAGGAAGGAAGGAGAGAAAGAGAGGGAAAGAATTAAAGAAAGAAAAAATGAAAATGGAAGAAACAAAGAGAAGGAAAGAAGGAAGGTAGGAAGGAAAGAGAGAGAATAGAAGCTCAACTATTTTAGCATGCATTTCAGAAATGAAGCACATTTAAATCATTCACATCTCTATTTTTATTTTAGGAAGACAGATGCTCATAGCCTCTTTCTACTTGTAGGGCACCCAAAGGGTTTTGTTTGTAAAGATCAATAATTCCAACACTCTTGGGACAAAAAAAACCCTCTATTTCATCTTTCACCTGTCTGCTGAAGGAAACCATGCATCTTGCAGCAGGAGGTTGGATTTTGTAAATTCTTTGTGGTCCATTATCAGCCAGCCAAGATTCAAGGTCACACATTTTAGTGTGTGCTCCTTGGCATAGGTTTCCAGTGTTGATGAAGGTTCTTAAAGTTGGTAAGGAGGCATGGATTATTCCAGATGGTATGAAATGCAATTCATCACCCAGCCCAATGTGTCCTATCTAGTCTTGCTTTGTTTCTGACATTTGGCATTGTCAGCAGGTGAAGAGAGCTTTAATGTACCTTTTGCCCTCTCCCTCTCAAAAGAATAGGCTGCTTCAAGGTGTAGACTTAGGGTGTAACATGGATCAGATTTCTTGCTATATTTGCTAGAAAGCTGTTAAAATGTACCATGGATTATGTAACCAAGTAACTTCTCCAAATGTCAGAGTATTAAGAAATAACCCCACATTGGTTTCCTCATTTAAACACAATGGCATATACTTCATAAATATATAAAATTTAAGACTCCTTGGACATTTCCACTCCATGCTTTACCATTTTATGTTGTTGTTTTGGCCCATTACTTTAGTAACTTCTTCTGTATACTTTTTGTTTTCCAACTAGTTTTCCTATTTAATTTTTAAGTTGAAACTTAATTCATGCGTTTACATTTTGTGGTGCTTGGGATTGAACCAGGACCTCATGCATGCTAGAAAAACCCTCTCCCTCTGAGCCCTAAATTTTGTTCCAATAGTTATATTATTTATATATCATATTAATCTAGTATAATATTAATTAGCAATATATTAGTCAATACTTATTCTTATGTTGGTCAGAATTCTCCAAAACTATACCACCAGTAAGATACACACACACACACACACACACACACACACACATATTTGGGCCAGTAGTGCTGGGGCTTGAACTCAGGGAAGGTACTGTCCCTGAGCCTTTTTGCTCAAGGCTCAACCACTGGAACCACACAGTTCTACTTCTGGTTTGGGGGGGGCTTAACTGGAGATAAAGGTGTTTAGGACTTTCCTGCCTTGAACCATGATCCTCCGATCTCAGCCTCCTGAATAGCTAGGATTGCAGGGATGAGCTATCGGTGCCTGCTCTGGGTACATATTTTTAAAGAGATTTATTGTAGGCATTTGCTCACATGACAATGAAGACTGCAAAGCCCCTTTCTCTTAAGCTTGGGACCAAGGAAGGGCAACACAGTTCCAAGCAGAATCAGAGAGCTAATGGTGTAGATTCTCATCTCACTGGGACTTGGAAAACTAGGAATATGGAGAACAAAGAGATAGGTATCCTAGCTCAGAGCACAAATGTCTTTTCTCCTCTTTTTGGTTCTGTACAAGGAAGGCTTCTTTGGAATGAACGGTGGCCATTCTGCTTCCTCACTCCACCAAGTTTAATAGAATCTATTCCAGAAACATCCTCTTAGACACATTCAGAAATACCACTTAACCATCTCTCTGAGCATTTCATGACCCAATCAAGTTAATGTGTAAAACTTACCACAATAACAATTTTATGATCTGTTTTAATTTTACTATAATTCTTAAGTAGTAATTTCCATTTTCATATTTTCTACGAGTAGTTTTATATATATATATATATATATATATATATATATGTTTCATGTACATACATGGCTTATTTTCTAGTGAATTCATTTGTTAGCTTTATTTTGTTGTTGATTTTCTTGCTTTGACCTTGTTAATTATTTTATTATCTGTAAGGACTTACACCAAGGAGTTTCAGATCAACATATCAACTTAGAAGTGCAGTGCATATTAACCCTCCATCATTCTCTCTTGACTAATGGATATAGATTACAAGAAATATATTTAACCTGTTGAGATTTCTCTTGGATCCTAATGCATAATCAATATTTGTGAATATCTCATATGTGTTCTTTTAAAAAGTTGTTTTGTGAAGCTCAAAGTGATACATGTTTATTCACACAAATACACTTATTTCCTATTTCAAATTTACAAAGCAATGCCGTCTCTTGAATTCAAATTTTGTTTGTTCAAGCATTTTATTATTCAATATACCTATACTTCTTTTGATCTATTTGTTTCCACCATCATTTCTGAGCGAGGTGTAATAAACACTCCCTAGATTTGTAACTTAGTCAATCTGCTCTTCATGTTTAATTATTTTTCCCTGTGTGCATTTCAATAATATTACTGAATAAATATTATTGACAGTAACATTTTCATGCTTAGTTCTTCTTCTCATCAATATAAAAATTGTGAGTGATGTTAGTTAAAGGATTTGTTTTGAATTCTATTTGATTCTGTATACTTTATCCTGTTGGCTCATATAAATCTGCTTGCAATGCATGGTTTCTACCCATTCATGTTGATAATAATGAGTGTTACTTTTATATCTTGGTAGTATTTTTTGTTTCAATCCTGAGCTTGAACTCAGGGTCTCTATACTGTCCCTGAGCTTTTTGTTGTTATTGTTGTTCAAGGCTACTGCGTTACTACTTGAGCCACAACTCTACATATAACTATTTCGTGGTTACTTGGAGATAAGAGTCTCACAGACTTACCTGCCACAGCTGGCTCCCAACTGCAGTCCTCAGATCTCAGCCTCCTGAGTAGCTAGAATTACAGATGTGAGCCACTGGTGCCTCTGTTAGGGAATGATTTACATTTGTCCTGAATCCTCATTCCCTTTCCTTAGCATTACTTCTTGAAATTTTATTTGTTGATTAGCACATTTACTACCAGGCAGCTTTGTTGTTGCTGTTCCTCTAAGGATTAACAACTTCTTCAATTTATTTCCATATATTTCAAATGCTCAGACTTAAGATGATAATATGTGCACTTACGAGTATTTTTTTTCAAACTAAGTTTCACTAACATGAATCCATATTTATAGAACCCTCCTCCCACCAGCTCTTTCTATTTCTTACCCAACAGTACAAAGAAAATATTCCTATTTATGTCCTTTATTTTCTCTACTGAGTATCAGGTTTGCCTGAGGTTGGATGTGAATTGTTTGTCATGGCATAAAATGAGTTTTATTTTTGTTTTTCTTTGTGCTGGTTTTGGGGCTTGAATTCAGGACTGTATCTTTAGCTGTCCCTTTAGCTTTTTCACTTGAGGCCGGTGCTCTACCACGTAAGCCACAGCTTTACTTCTGATTTTTCGGTGGTTAACTAGAGATAAGAGTCTCACAGTCTTTCCTGCCCCAGCTAGCTTTGAACTTTGATTCTCAGCTCTCAGCCTCCTGAGCAGCTAGGATTACAAGTGTGAGCCAATGGTACCATGCTTGAGAATGGATTTTTATATTTGAGTCTTAGCTGACTGGCTGGGGATGTTTTGTGAGCCTGTTCAGTGTGTCTGAAAGCAGAGCTGCAATGTCTCATTCCCTCTGTGGATTTCTGGTATCGTCTCATCAAATTGAGGCAAGAGCCCAAACTCAATTCCACTGCCTCTGTCTACCTTGCTTTGTGGCTCTCCACATGCTCTTGAGAGAGATGAAATGCTGCATAGAACTCAGGAAGCTGGCTTAGTTTTATACCCTAACTGCACACTCTGCTTTGGGACATTGGGCTCTGTCTTCTCCCTCTAGCTTCCATTTCCAGGCTTGGAGAGCAACTGAAAACACCTCCACACATTTATTATTCTTTGTCTGTGCTTGCTTTTGCCTGTAGTTTTATTTCCTCTCATCTGAAAGTATCTATTTTACAAGCTCCAAGCATTTCTTGGTGAAATTTGTACCAAAAATAAGTCTTTATGTTGAGTGCAGTGGCTCATGCTTGTAATCTCAGCACACACAGGAAGCTGAGACAGGAAAATCAAGAGGTCTGCACTCCACTGAAAGACTCTATCTGAAAAACAAAAAAAGAAAAATCATGCTTTTAGAAACTTTTCAGATTTACTGCATTTCTTTTTGACATTCTTGCTTTTAGGGTATTGCTGCTTTGTTTTGGTCTAATTTTTTTGGTTTTCCATAATGTCGTTTATGATGAGAAGCCACTTGGGGCTGGCAGGAGACGCTGCCATAACACAGCTCAGTGGCAGTCTTGAAAGAGTTTTGCATTTTCACTGATTGTCCTATTCTAAGTATTTAATAATCTTTTCCTGGGTGTTTTCAACCCACCTTATCATTCTGGGCTTTTTCTCCCTATTTTCTCTTTTTCTTATAAATTGAACATATTACGACTGTATTTACTTGACTATTCTGAGTAAGAAATTGTTTTATTAATTGTCCTGTCTACCTGCTTGGTGATTTTCTGTACTTCAATTTTAGTTTTAAATCATGATAATTCTCTCCTTTTCAATTTTTAAATTACTTAATTTTCCTACATTTTATACTCAAATCCTCCGTGTATTCTTTTTCTGACCCTTTAATAACCAAAAATCCATTACCAATTTTCTAGTCATGTATTTCACTTTCACATATTTTTTAGGATGTAGTCTTACACTTTTCAGATAGTTTAAGTTTTAATTCTGATTCTCATTTTTCCTTCAATTATTTATGAAGAGTAATTTAATTATAATATTAAAATTGCATTCAATTTTATGTTTGATGTATTTACTTTTATAAAGATAAAATATATACTTTGCTGCAGGAGATAAAATTATCTTTGTATAAAACAATGAACTAAAATCTTTTTACTTGATAATATAAATATAAATTTATGACATTTATTTGCCAATTATGAAAATATTTTAGCAATATATTTCATTATATTTTGATGTTCAAGTTCTGTCTCCTCCAGTTTGTGGTTTACTCCTTATCTGAGTATAAGATTTTCTTTGGTTTCATGGTAAGTCTATGTTTGTTGCTGTGGAACATTTTGGGAATCTGTGATTATATGGTTTATTCACTTTCTTTCGTATAAAATCTGTTCACTGTATCTTAAAACTTCTAGTAAGAATTTTCTTTTGCTTGACTTAGTTAACTCTAATTTAATCATCTTATATATGTACACTATAATTATGATTGTATCTAATTCAGTTATTCTTGAATTCTTCATATCATCATTTTTTCTCGCAAACTTTATTGTTTTGGGCAACAAATTGTATTGATTGTATCTTTTACATCAGAAAACTCATAACTTCTGCAGACATCATTCTATTTACTTTTCAGTTTGTATTCTAATTTTTTAATGAGGCTCTTCATACCACAACACCAACTACGCTGTCTTTTGGGGGTTCTTCCACTTGCAGCAGGTAGAAATTGAGTGATTTAAATGCTGATAGCTTATACATCCAATCCCTTTAGTGGCACTGTAGAATGCATTTTCATCTTATTTACTTATATTTTGGACTTAATTATGCTAATAAACTGCATCTTATTTTCCTTTACTTTTCATAACATTACATAGTCTTACATATAATATTACATATTACATTACATATAAAGACATTGCCAAGGAATTGCAGGATGGTAGACAAGTAGCATCTACCTTTTTCATTCCACAAATGAAGAGACTCCAGGAACACAGAAGGTACTAGATTCTGAAGAGACAAAGAGATGAAGAGAAGCCGTGAACCATGAAGGAGTTGTGGGGAAGGGAGAAAGCCACAGAGAAACTTAAGTCAAAGAAAAGCAGCAAAGACTTCCAGGGTATATAGTAGAGCTTTATGTTTTTCACATGGTGTAAATTTTAATTTGGATACTCATTTTGCTTTAAATTCCTTAAGAAGTGTGCATTAAGTATAAAATATTAAAATTGTATTCAGTTTCATGTTTAATATCTTAATTTACAAGTTTGTGAGCAGTGAAGGTAGCTAACTACATATACCTCAACATTCGGAAACATTAAGCCAGTCCTGGCTCCCTGAGCAGGAGAGGGGAGCTGAAGACTCCATTAAAAGATAAAACAATAAACTCTGGCAATATACTTTGAATTTTGGCTGAAGTGAAAACCACACATCCTACAAGGCTTGATCCTAATACAGGAATTGTGACCCACCCCCTACCCCACCCCACCCCAATGCTCCACCACCACCAATTTAGTTGCAGGAACACACAACACAACACCCTACTCAGTCTTAACTGATCTCTGAGAAACCACCGATTAAAAGGATGCAGGTGATTAAAGTGTATTTTTTTTGGTCAGTTGTGGGGCTTGAACTCTGGGCCTGGGCACTGTCCCTCAGCTCTTCAGACAAAGGCTAGTGCTCTACCACTTGAGCCACAGTGCCATTTCTGGCTTTTTCTGTGGTGCTGAGGAATTGAACCCATGGCCTCATGCATGTAAGGCAAGCACTCTACCACTGAGCCACCTTCCCAGCTAAAAGGGTTGCTTTTGTTTGTTTGTTTGGGTTTTTTTAACTGTTTTTTTTTTTTTTTGTCTTTTCTTTTTTGGTACTGGGGATCGAAACCAGGACGTTGCACTTGCTAGGCAAGCGCTTTGCCACTGAACTACATCCCAGCCTGATGCAGGTGATTAAAATCTCCACCTTAAAAACAAGACCCCAATTTGTGAAGTAAATTTGTGGAAAGCCATTAATTCCATGAATACAGACTTTGCTTACTAATTTACCATTGCCAATTTGTAGTTCGTCATCTGAGAATCTACTAGACATAATTCTGCTGCACAAATAAATATGTGTGGTACTGTTAAAATTGTTTTTGGAATAACATACTATGGAAAATGTGGTGGCTATAAGTTCACATTTGTGCATCATTGACTGATCTTCAGATAAATTAGATGATAGTGCACGTATGATTAGACAAACTCAAGTAGGAAATCCTCTTTTCTTTCACAGACCATGAACACAGAGAAGCATTCATTTTATTGAGCTTATCTTGAATATTAACTATAATACACAGTCTGCTAATTTTGCCCAATTAAAAATTTGAGTTACCTCTTTCAAATCACTAAATAACTGATTGAATGAATTAAAAAAGCTTGCCTACTCAAAAAGAAAATCCCTTCAGAAAGGCAAGAAATATAAAAACTGTAAAGATGTTATGCAATTCTTTAGTATCATTCTTGTCCTAGGATCTTTGTCAGATCTTTATTCTGTCTAACTCAAACCAAGTTTGTTCAAGTTCACGGGTCAGCTCTTCCTCTCTCTGGCATTTACTAACATTGAACACAAAGATTTTTCCTTCTATAACCATGGGTGGCCAGTAAAAGGGAGTCAAAATACATATA
This sequence comes from Dipodomys spectabilis, assembly GCF_019054845.1. NCBI lineage: Eukaryota > Metazoa > Chordata > Mammalia > Rodentia > Heteromyidae > Dipodomys > Dipodomys spectabilis. The sequence goes on along the minus strand of NW_024870813.1, from coordinate 2,589,125 downwards.
CATTTTCATATCCCTCATCCATTCTGACCTCCTGAGATATATGTTTGCTGATCAAATCTGATCTTGCTTGAAAAACTGAATCTCAATGCATGGAAACTGAGAACAGAGACAGAACTTATATAAACCACTCCAGAAAACTGATAGAGAATAAATGATATCCTGTGGCTCCTATAAGAATATCATCAGAGACTAGGCCTTGTTTCAAATGTCTCTCTTTATGAAAATGTGACCAAAATAATAGAGTAAGAATATGGTTGGAAGTCTGAGTAGTCCAGATATCTGACAAGCCTCTGTTATCCTACCAGACTTGAGTTTTTGTATTATTATTATTATCTCTAAGTAGTTGTACAGGGAGCTGCAACATATCAGTTTATTAGTATAATGCATCTTGATCAATGTCACTTTTTCCATCATTATCCCTCTGTCTTAACCCCACTCATCTTCCCATGTTATGTGGCTCCATTGTTATATATGTATGTTGAATATTGTGTCTGTACTCACCCAATCTTTCAATTTATCTGTGCCACTCACCTTAACTTCCCCCACCTCTAACAAAACACTTCCTGACTACCAGAAGTGTTGTAGGCAACATGATGTCCCCAAGAATATGCTCACATACTAAAAATATATGAATATATTTTGATGTTTTGCAGTAGCAGATTGAATTGAGGTTGGTAGTCTGATGCCCTTGAATAGAGAAATTATCCTGGACTATGTGAATGTGCCCAATGCAATCACAGGGGAAGGGAAGATGAGAGACAGACAGACAGACAGACAGACAGACAGAGACAGAGTGAGAGACAGAGACAGACAGAGAAAAACAAACACATAGACACAGAAAGAAAATAGAAGCAGAAGGCAGACATTCATTATGAGAAGCACTCACTCTGCCATTATTGACTTTGATAATGTAGGAATGGGTCCATGAGACATGAACTGTAAACATGTAGAAAATAAAAAGGCAAAAAGTAAATACATACCTTAGAATGTCCAAAAAAGTCATATCTTGCTAACACTTTCATTTAGTCTGGTTAGACCATACATCTAACCTCTAAAACTATACTTCTACCATTGAATTTGTGTGCACCATAGGAAAGCAACCCAGTATAGAATTACTTCTAGTCCATAAATTTGTATCATCTCCTTCCTCCCACTTATTTTTAATTCATGCATCACTATTTTTCTCATTTCCTACTCCCCTGAGTTTTTTCTTCCTTTCACCTTCTAAAGTGTCTCTTATGTTTTCCTTTCTCTAAACCCTCCATATTCCATCTCTTTTCTACTTTTTCCTCTGTTACAAATTGATATGAAGTTCTCCCCCACCCCCAAGCTTGTGTATTAAATGACTCGTACCCAATTGGTGGCATAGTCTGGGAGGTTTCTGAAACTTTAAAAGATGAGGCTCAGGGACCAGGCAGTGGTGACTCATACCTGTAATCCTAGCTACTCAGGAGGTTGAGATCTGAGCATCATGGTTTGAAACCAGCCAGGGCAGAAAAGTCCTCATGAGATACATATGACCATATAAGATGATGTTAAGCAAAATGAACCCCAAGATTGAGACACAGATATCTTTTTTTCTTTCTTGCTATTGTTTCTAACATATTTATAATGTACCATTTGATTTTTTTGTTGCTTTGTATGTTCCTACCCCATGGTATAACCTCTGTTTTCACTGTATCAGATGTCGGTGCCCTGCCTCTTGTATATACACTTCTCTAATTCAGGGAGGGGAAGGGAAAAACAAAATGCTTAAATAAGGATACAGGTTGAACCATTGTAACAACGAGACATAGAAAACACTATGTTAAAAAAGAAATTTACAACTTCGGCAGTGGGCAGAGTGGGGAAGGAGGGAGAGGATAGCTGTGGAGGTGGCAGGGAAGGGATGGTAGGAGCAGGAAAACAAAGGAGGCAACAGTGCTCAATAGGAAATGCACTCATATCTTGCTCACGTAACTGTAACCACTCTGTACAGCATTTTTACAATAAAAAATGTAGAAAAAAAAAAAGGATTCAGAGGAAGATGGTGGAGGAAAAGCTGGAGGCTGAACAAGCTCTTGCATAGAAAGCAGTTTTAGTGTTCCAGTGAACAGTCCTAGGCTAGAGAATCACACCAAGTGTGCCATCACTGCACAGAGTTTGGCCAGAGTGGGAAACTCCAGGCAAACAGGCAGATTGGAGCAATTGCCAGCAGCCAGGGCTGCGGTGGCAGCGGTGACTATGGTGCTCATACCAACAAAGAGAGTCAGGAACAAAGGCACCAAATGCAGCAGGCGGGCAGAATTCTACTCACCACCAACAAGAACTGACAAGGAGCAGATATCTTCATCCTGCTGATCACAGACCAGGAACTAAGACTCTGGTGTGAGTAGATCCCTGACATCCTCACTCCTTCTCAGGGAGCAGAGGTGGGAAGGCCGCCCTCCTCCACCACCTGAGATCTCCATCTTTGATACTGATAAAGGCCAGACCAAGCAGCTACCTCCAACTTTGGCCTTGGAAGAAAACAAAAGAGTCATTTAGCAGGTCACAGGAACCTGACCTAACCTGCCAGACTCAGCTCCACCCAAGGGAAAGTCATCCCACCTAGGCAGGGAAAGCTCTTCCCCCAGAGAAGTGACTTTCTTCACCGGGTAAACAGAGCAGGCTGCCCCTCCCCACTGAAACCTAGAAAACAATTGAAACTCAGTAAATATAAACCCTGAGATTGTCTCCAGACTAGGCTCTGTGAGTGTCTCAGGAGCTAGCCCCTCAGGGAAAAGTTACTGATTGCTGAAAGGCCTAAACCCTACCAGAAACTAGTCTCATCACAGCATCTCCAAGCTAGTGGAAATAGCCATCTCCCTCTTTTGTGATACTCAAAGCAGATCTCCCTCCCATTGAACTAGTCTAGGAGGACTATCACAAAATGCTGGGTAATACAGAGCATTTCTCTGACTGCTCAAATAAACGGACTTAAGAAACCAATCAAACCACAGGAAAAACAAACACCACAAGCAGACCAGAAACTCCACCAAGAGACTAGGTACAGACACAGGGGAGAAACTTTGGCAAAGCAGCAGGGTATAAAATTAACCCTCAAAATCAATGGCTTTTCTGTATGCCAACAATGAGAAGAGCACAGCTGAAATCAGGAAAGCAACTGCATTCGTAATAGCCCCACAAAAAATAAAATACCTAGGAATTCACTTAACCAAAGAAGTGAAGGACCTGTATGATGAAAACTTTAAAAACCTGAAAAAGGAAATCAAAACAGAATTTAGTAAGTGGAAACACCTCCCATGCTCCTGGATTGGAAGGATCAATATCATGAAAATGGCAATACTTCCCAAGGTTATCTACAAATTCAATATGATGCCTATCAATATTCCAACCTCATTCTTCAAGGAAATAGAAGAGGCAATCCAAAAATTCATATGGAACAATAAAATACCCTGATTAGCAAAAATGATCCTGGAGGAATATCAATACCAAATTTCAAACTCTACTACAAAGCCATAGTAATCAAAACAGCTTGGTACTGGCACAAGAACAGACCTCAGAACCACTGGAATAGAATTGAAAACCCAGAAATGAACCCACAGACCTATAGCCATCTAATCTTCGATAAGGGAAGTAAAGAAATAGAATGGAAGAAAGACAGCCTCTTCAGTAAATGGTGCTGGCAAAATTGATTAATCACTTGTAGAAAACTAAAGCTAGGTCCTTATATATCACCCTGCACCCGAATCAACTCCAAATGGATCAAAGACTTCGGAGTCAAAGCAGATATTCTGAAAACATTACAGGACAGAATAGGACAAACCCTAGGTCTACTTGGCACAGGCCAAAGAAACACAACAAATCACAGAAATGTTGGACAAATGGGATTGAATGAAGTTGCAGAGCTTCTGCATGGCAAAGGACATAGCTAGTAAGAAATCCCACGGATTGGGAGGTCTTCAGTAGCCATAAAACGGACAAGGGTCTTATATCTAAAATATACATGGAACTCAAAAAATTGAATCCCCCAACAACAAATCCTCAAAGAAACAACTACCCAATAAATAAGTGGGCTAAAGACTTAAAGAGAAATTTCTTTGAAGAGGAAAAAAGAATGGCCAATAGACACATGAAGAAATGCTCAACCTCTCTAGCCATAAAAGAAATGCAAATCAAAACAACATTAAGATCCCACCTCACCCCAGTTAGAATGGCTATAATCAAGAACTCTAATAACAACAGATGCTGGAGGGGATGTGGACAGAAGGGAACCCTACTGCATTATTGGCAGGAGTGTAAACTTGTTCAACCACTTTGGAAAGCAGTATGGAGATGCCTCAAAAGACTCCACATAGAGTTCACCTATGACCCAGCAATACAACTTTTGGGCATTTGCCCGAATGATCACAAACAAGATCATACTAAAGCTAGCAGCACAACTATGTTTAAATTGCAACATTATTTTCCTATAGCTAGGATATGGAACCAACACAGATGCCCCTCAGTAGATGAATGGATCATGAAAATGTGGTATATATACACAATGGAATCCTACGCCTCCACCTTGAAGACTTTTCTGTCCAGGCTAGTTACAAACTGTGATCTTGCAGGTTTCCACCTCCTAAGTGGGTAGGATTACAATCAGAAACCACCCACCAGGGCTCATAATCTAATGTCTTTTAATACCTACTATACTGAATGCCTAATTCATTTATGGAAAAACTTCTCATGCTCAGAATGTAGCTTAAATATTATCTTTTATATATGTACAAGTACTCCAATTCATAACTATTCTTGTATTACCAGATGTGGGTAGCTATAATTGTGATTGCCATTATATTCTTTTAATTCTATTCCACTCATGCAAATTGCTTTAGGCAATGCCCAGCATTGCCTGGTATTTCTAGCACTATTAGACACAAAACTATATGTCTACAATGAATGCTAGCTAAATAGAGAACATGACACTTCTGATGTGTGCTTCCTATAAAGATTACAGACATTGATAAATTAGATCCATGCCTTCAAAATATAATGGAGTGGTGAAGCACAAATTATTAAGACTTAAGAGCCATCAAAATGATCAATAACACTTCCTGTCCAAAGATGCCTAGAAATCTTAGGGTGTATATATGGAGAGATTTTACATTTCCCATCATCATATGAGATCAAAGAATCATAGCTCATAGAATGTCATAATTAGTTTGTATTAACAAACTCTTAACTACACACAAAGCTGGATTTCATTTATTTATTCTGAATGTTTTTAAGCATCAAAGGGATAATAATTCCTATACTATCCACATCATCTTGAAGTAGATTAGAAGTATTAGAGTTAATTTACCCAATTCATGTTAAGAAGGAAATGTAACTTTGATGGTCAAATATGATGCTAAAGGCAAAAATAATGACATCATGATAATGCAATCTTATTTATAAAAATTAACATAAAGTTAGTGTTCAAGCTTATTTTAATGAAGCTACTATTCTTTCATCTACTAGGACCACAGCAACACTTCAAATAGAAGGCAGTTTAAACACAAACTATATTAATAAAATTCAATGTCCAAGTATACCAATGTGCTTAACTACAAAGTAGGATTCATATTTTGTGCACTCACACTTTGCTGATTTTATTTTATTTATTAGTCATGGAGCCTGAACTGTGGGCCTGGGCACTGTACCTCAGCTGTTCAGCTCAATGCTAGCACTCTACCACTTGAGCCACAGTGCTACTTCCAGCTTTTTCTGCTTTTGTGGTGCTGAGGAATCAAACCCAGGGCCTCATGCATGCAAGGAAAGCACTCTACCACAGAGCCACCCTCCCAGCCCCACTTTGCTGATTTTAAAGAGCATTAAACTCTTGAGCATTTATCCAAAAGATCTCAAGTCAGGATACAGAGAAGACACATGCATATACATGTTTGTAGCTATATTCCATTGTATATACTCTTTCATGAGGAAAAATAATTCTATATCATTTTAGGACCTGGAAAAATTATATTAAATGGGAAACTTGGATGACCAGCTATGAAAAACTGAAACTAGATCAACCATCTCTCACTTTGTACTAATATCAATTCAAAGTGGGTCAAGGATCTTAATGGGACTTGAAACTTTAAAACTACTATAGGAGACAATAGGAAATACAGTAGAAGGTATTGTCATAACAGTAACTTCTGAAATCCTTAAATACTGGCAATAGAATGTAAACTACTGGAACCACTATGGAAATCAATATGGAGATTTCTCTAAACCTAAAACTAAAACTGTTGGCTCATTCTGTAATCCTAGCTACATGGGAGGCTAAATTCCAGAGGGCTGAGGCTTGAAGTTATCCCAGGCAGAAAAGTCCAGGTAACTCTGCCTCCAACTTAAGCAAGGAAACACACAGAACAACCATATAATCCACTCTTGACCATATATCCATAGAAATGTGATTCCAGATCCAAAAGGGCCATTTATACAATGATGTTCTTTGTAGTACAAAAGCTACACTTTGTAAATAGCCCAAATGCCTACAACTGATGGATGGATTAAGAAAACAAGGTATAAATAAACACAGTGGAGTATTATTTGGGCATAAAGAAGAATGAAAACATATCCTTTTCAGGGTAGTGAATGGAACTGGAGATCATCATGTTAAGTAAAGTAAACCAGGCTCAGAAAGGCAAAGGTTGTATGGATTCTCCTACATGTGGAAGCTAGACAAAAGATAAACCTACACGTAAATATTTACATGACACATATACATATTTATAATTATGGGAGTATGAGGGGCCATTAGAAAGGAAGAGAGAATATTAGAATTTGAACAATAGTAGAATGCAGTGCACCTATGGATGGATATAGCAAAACATAACTCATTGGGAGCTGATGGGAATAAATGAGAATGTCAAACTGACTAAAATACTGTGCATATTGCCAGGTGCCAGTATCTCACATCTGTTCACCTGTTATCCTAACTCAGGAACCTGAGATCTGAGGATGACAGTTCAAAGCCAGCTTGGGTAGGAAAGTCCATGAGATGTTTATCTCCAATTAACTATCCAAAAAACCAGGGGTGGAGCTGTGGCTTAAGTAGTAGAGAATTAGCTTTGAGCAAAAAAGCTCAAAGACAGCATCCAGGCCCTGAGTTCAAGATCCAGGACCAGCACACACACAACACACACAAACACAAACACACACACACACATACACACACACAAAGATACTGTATATGAATGTGTGAAATACCACAGGGATATCACTTTGAACAACTGTATATGCATAAAATAAATGAATGACAAAAATATAAACCAGAACCTAGTCAGGTTGAAGGTGCTTATGGGAAAGGGAAGGGCAAACAGAGTGTCAAGAAATGTGGACATAGTCAATACAAATTTTATTTACACGTATTAAAACAGAACACTGAAGCTTGTTAAAATAGTCTTCAGAAAAGTAGAGGAAGGAATGAGGTAAAGTGACGGAAGGGATGAGTCTGATCAAGGTACATTGTATGCTAATGTGGACATGTCAAAATATAATAGTAACTGATGCTAGCAAAAAGTGTGAAAATCATAAATGAATGATAAAAAATAACATAAATTGTGGTGTGGAAGCATATAGATCTTATAAAATACTATATTATGTTAAATACAATTAAAAGGGGAAAGTGATATGGAGATGAAATAACCAATATTTATTTTCTCAATTTATTTTCCCTATTAAGACCATGTCAAAACTTTTTAAAGGTTAATACTATTGTTAATAATAAAATTTCAATAAGAATGATGTGTTTGAATATGCATCATTATCTAGGTAATATTTGTTTCACACTTTGTGACATAGAGTTTCAAATATCAGGTAACAAATTCAGTTTGATTCTCAGTGTAATGCCTGAAATAGATGAAAAAGATATCTCCCCAAAATTCATGAATTCAAATGAAGAAGGTCATCACTGGCTGTGCATAATTAATCATAGTATCATTTTTCATCTCAATTAGGCAGTGGTATTTGTGAAACTTGGAGTTGTATATTTTCATGATTCCTGGAATCAATCAACATTTCCTCACACTAATGAGAAGATATTTCATTTTGATATTTTAACAAATTGGCTTAGCTCTCATTGAAATTCTGTTTTTGGAAAATTTCTAAAGACATAAACCATGTAATCCCAACTTCTTTGTTGAGTGCCATTGTACAGAAAAATAAGTTTTGTGATTATATTTTATTTTTTCAATTGTTTTATTAGATATTCGTATTTATTTTCCACTCTTAGTGGTTGCTTTTGGATTTGAATTATGTGTCACTTGGGTAGCCCAGTCTATCTTTGAATAATGTAGCAATTATACACACCATATGAGACAATGATCCAATGCATGCTTTTCCTAACCAGGCTTCTCTCTGCTGTTTTTTTTTTTAATGCATTTTGCTTCCATGTATGCTATCGGCTAAATACTATATCATTGCTTCAAATGGTAAATTTTCTCATGAAGAAATTTTTACAAAACAGAAAAAAGTTACTTTTTATTTGCCCACATGTTTGGCCATTTCCAGAGCCTTCTATTATTTTAAGCAAATACAGTTTCCATCGACCATATTTTCTCTGTGTCTTAAGAATTAACATTTCTTACTGTGCAGATCTGATGGGGATTATTTCTTCAGTTACTAGATGCTTGCAGAAAGGTATTTTACCTATGTTATTTCATGTATCAACAGTTTTTTTAGTCTTTCAGTATTTTAATGTTATACTTTCTCTGTCTCTTATCTTACTTAGATTGTTTCCAAAGAAGAAGTCTAAGATGGTCTTTTTTTCCCTTCTTTTTATTTCATTGTGTGTGTGTGTGAGAGAGAGAGAGAGAGAGACAGAGAGACAGAGAGAGAGAGAGAGAGAGAGAGACAGAGAGACAGAGAAAGACAGAGACAGAGAGACAAAGAGACAGAGACAGAGAGAGACAGAGACAGAGTCAGAGAGAGACAGAGAGAGAGAGACATGAATGAATGCACTGGAGCTTGAACTCAGGACCTAAAACTTGCTTAGCTTTTTCTGCTCCAAGTCAGTGCTCTACCACTTGAGCCGCACACCTGCTTCTGGCTTTTTGCTTCGTAAATGGATATGAGTCTCTTGAATTTGTCTGCTCAGGCTGGCTTCCAACCTTTGATCCTCAGATCTCAACTTCCTAATTTGCTAGGATTACAGGTATGAGCCACCAGTGCCTGACTTAATTCCAGTTTTTGTCTCTTCCCTAAGAAGTCTTTCCTAATTCAGGTCACTAAAATCCAAACATAAAACTTATGCCTATAAACCTTCTAGAAATAATACAAAACAGAAACTCTTATAATGTGGGTTTCCGGTATCATTCAAATATCCACTAGCCAATAACTGCAATAGGACCCACAGATTTAAAGAAAATAATAATGAAAGTATTACAAATACTACATGTATTTTTAATATTGTGTATTTGTATATAGATCGCACAAATACTTTACCTAACATATACAAAGAATATTTAAGGCTGAGGAAAATGAGTATAAAAGAATAAGCAAAAGATAGGCAAAACCTCCAATAGAAATTTCATATAGGAAAATCTATGATAGTAGGAGAACAACAATGGAAGGGGTAACAATATTCAACAAGAAATATGCCTTATTCATGTAACTGTAACCCTTCTTTACAGCATCTCCACAATAAAATATTTTTTTTTAAAAAAAGAAGATATATGAATAGCAAACAAGAGAGAGGAAGTGGCACTGTGGCTCAATTGGTAGAGCGCTTGCCTTGAGGTGAAGAGCTAAAGGACAATGTCCAAAACCAGAGTTCAAGATCCACGACTGCCAAAAAAAAGAAGAAGAAAAAAAGAGAAGGTGTGAATGACATTACTCATTACGGAGGAAATGCGAAGTATAATCACAATAAGGGACTGATACTCCACAATTTTTAGGGATACTAAAATTAAAAATTTGATGCCAGGTGTTGACAATAACCTGGAGTAACTGTCACTGTTACAGGCTGCTAATTGCCATGTAATTTGGTAGTTTCTTGTAAAGTTAAATATATTAGAGCAAATATTAGTCCCAAGAATTCTATTCCCATATATTGATCTAACTGAAATGAAATTATCTACAAAAGAAAACTTGTAAGCAAAAATTTATAGAAACTTTATCAAAAATAATCTCAAATTGGGATAATTCAAATATATACTCAGCTGATAAATAAATCACTTGTTCCATATCTAAACAATAAACCTAAGTGAGATAATGATACATGCATCACAAACATAATTCACAAGACATTATTCTAAATTAAAAGAGACACAAAACAGTATACTTTGTAATGATTTTTATCTCTTTCCTTCCTTCCTTCCTTCCTTCCTTCTTTCCTTCCTTCCTTCCTTCCTTCCTTCCTTCCTTCCTTCCTTCCTTCCTTCCTTCCTTCCTTCCTTCCTTCCTTCCTTTCTTCCTTCCTTCCTTCCTTCTTTCCTTTCTTTCTTGTACTAGGACTTGAACTTAGGGCCTGGGCACTATCCTCTAGATTTTCACTCAAAGCTGATGCTTTACAAATTGAACCACATCTCCATTTCTAGCTTTTTTGATGGCTAATTGGAGATGAGATTCTCACAGACTTTCTTTGATTCCAACTTTGATCCTTAGTTCTCAGTCTCTTGACTAGGGAGGGTTAGAAGCATAAGAAGCATGTCTATCTACCTGCCAGACTAAAATATATAAAATCATAATTGGTAACAGAAAATAGATCAGAGGTTAACTGAGGCTATCATGGGAGTTGGGAAGTTAGGGACTGCAGAGAGGCAGTAGAACTCTAGAAAATGTGGAAATATTTAATATCTTGACCTTGGAGATGGCTAGATACCTGTTTGTCCTAGTGAAAACTTACCAATCAGATAATTAATATTAATATGCTTTATTGTGTTATACAAAGATAAAGCCTTTTTGTCCAAAAGAAGGAGATGAAACCCACAAAAGTACATTAGGCAAATATACAGTATTAAACATACATGGAGAAATGAGCCCTTTGAATATGATGGTAGAAAACAATTCTTAGAACAATTTAGCATCAAATGCAATCATCCATGCACTCTGTTATAAAGGAATAATACAACATGCCTAGTTAGATTTTCTAGGCATGCAAAAGTGATTCACCACTAAGAAACCTATCACTAGGTTTGACTTCCCAAAGGAATCCATAAAGGCAACCATAAGATGTTCCCACTGAATTCTTAAAGGAATTAGGCTCAATTCTGTATTCATGAAGATAGATGGGGATAAATAAGGCATAGCCTATCGTTCATTCAACTGAGATGATTTCACATGCTTCTGCAGTCAGAAATAAGATGAAAAGTGTAATTGTTCTTTTAAACCATTGTACTAGAAGTCTTTCCAGTGTAATTAAAATCAAAGGAGCCATAAACATTAGAAAATAATGTTGAAAATGTTATTTTCAGAAACTTTCAATTGCATGACAGAATCCAAAATAATTAAATAATAATTACTATAACCACTAAGTAAGAGTAAGATTCTTTTCACTAGGGCTTGAACTCAGCTATGTCCCTGAACTTTTTTAGCTCAAGGTTAGCTCTTTACCACTTGGGCCACAGATCCACTTCTGGCTCTTTGTATTTAATTGAAGATAAGAGTTTTACTAAATTTCCTGCCACGGCTGGCCTCAAACTGCAATCTTCAGATCTCAGTCTCCTGAGTAGCTAGGATTACAGGCATGAGCCATCAGTACACTGAGTAAGGTTCTAAGATTGGGCAGAAATTTGACAAACATAAATTGAGCCTTCTCACATTCTAGAAGTGCTGAACAGAGAAAAATTGAGGGAAACATGTTATGTTTAGCACCATCTAATGACTTAGGAATAACCTATACAGAAATGCAAAGAAATTTTGAGCCTTGTTGATACTTATATGAAAAATATAAAAAGATGATAGAGGCAGAAAACTTACTTATAAAATTTTTTTTACTTAGTATTTGGCAAACCCATTGGAATCATAATTTTAAAAATCTAATAGAATATTTTAAAGGATCCAACAGATTAATTCTAAAATATATTTGAAAGAGACATGATAGAAAATTATAACTTTTTGGAAATAAAGAATTTAAAAGTTGGTTTTAAAAATAAAAAAAATTATTAATTCAATTGTTGATGGCTCACATCTGTGATCCTAGCTACTCAGGTGGCTAAGATCAGAGGATGACAATTTGAAGCCAGCCAAGACAGATAATCCATGAGGCTCTTATCGCCAATTAACCAGAAAAAAAAGCTAAAATCTGAGGTGTAGCTCACGTGGTATAATGCCAGCCTTGAGTGAAAAAGTTGAGACACCAGCTAGGCCTCAGTTTTGGCACAAAAACAACAACAAAAGAACCACAAAAGGTAACTCCAACATGCAGGATCTGTCCTTATACCATGTCCCCATGACATGATCATGGGAGTTGGTTCATTACGGCAAGGATGGGTTAGTTCTGAGCTCAGAAACTTCTTGGTTTCCTCTTCCAGTTTCTTTCTTCCCTCTTTCCTCTGGCCCTCAGCAGGTACTGACATATTGCTGCTGGGTTTCCTATCATCTAGAAAGAATCTTGAACAAATTAATACTATTCTTCACAATTGATGAGTAAAGTTCCATTTGAAATGTATATGTGTGTATACATATATATATATATATATATATATATATAAATTTGTATATATGAACATACATATGTATCATATCTTTGTCATTTTATCCATTCTTATTTATAATAAAGTGTCATTGTCTATGTACTTATGAAATTAAATCAAGAACACAATAACACATAGATGAATCAAAACTATGTCAGCAAAAACAGACCTGTGGGTATATTGAACATAGACCAATGAATAATGTAACCCCGTCCCCTCGGGGTATAAAAGAAACACCCCAAAACTGAGAAATGACTCATCCATCATCGAGGCATTAATTGTGGGATTCATCTAGGAAAATTGCACATAAACAGAGCTCTTCCTCTGCCCTCAGGGTCCAACCCAAGTCTAGTTTCTCTTGGTACACAAAGCCAGCATCAGACTGACACTGGAAACTGCCTCCCTCCAAGCCCTGCATCTACCTGATGCAGCTATGCTCTGAGCATCCCAATTCCTGCAGTCCACAAGTAAAAGTTATTTGGTCTCCTCTGAGATTTTCCTTTCCTCTATTTCAGAGTATTGCCTGTGGCTTTGACCCCTGTAGCTTTATTAATCCTCCAAGAGCCACATCATGGTGTGAAGTGTACTATGTGATAGGAGAGTTATTATTAGTAATTAAGATGGAAATAAAAGAACATGAGATTGCCAATGGCCATGAATACCAAGTGAATCAAGAGTACCGTGACTTGAAGCCAGTTCAATTGATGTAGCTTGTGAATTCATTATTATTCAGTAAATTTTGACACTGTAGAAACACAAATATGTCCACGTATGTCTTGATAAAGCTCTCTCATGACAGTCAGGGTAAAGGAATTTATAGAATGAAGAGAGAATGAGTGAGACAGACAGACAGACAGACAGACACACACACACACACACACACACACACACACACACACACACACACAGAGGGTGGGAGGAGGAAGAGAGACTATAGATTTAAGAAAGTTTTTGAATGTTGATATCCTTGGTATCGTGTCATATAGAGTCTATTCTACTTCTGATGTTTAGTTGCTGATTTCCTATCATCCCCACGCCTCTGCTCTCTTTCTTCTCCACATCTGGGATAAAAAGTAATCTTAGGTATTTCCTCCTTTGCCACCAAAGGGAATTGTGAACTATGTTGTCCTGATACCAAAGCATGTTCACTCATCCTGCTTCTAATCCAGCCTGCCATAAAAACGTTGAGCCAATCCCCTTTCCCTGACCTTACATGCCACTTTTGATAGTCATACATATTTGTTTATTATTTATGTATTTTACTATCCTTTAGTAGTACAAAAGGTTTCAATTCAACATGTCAGTTTATGAGTACAAGGCAACCGTGAGCAAAGTCATTCCTTCTCTCCTAACCCCACCCATCCCTTCAAGGTACCTCGTTTCATTTTCACATATACACATGGAATATTATTGTATGCCATTTGGGATCTGCTTGAGGAAACTTCCTTATTCTCCCTCAAATCTTTTTATTATGTGAGTAATAACATTGTTACACTCTCAGTGTTTGAAAAAGGCACCATCAGGCTTGTCAGTTGAAGCACAATTTTTTTCAGTGAGAGAAAGAAACAATCCCATCTCTGTGAATAACGAAAACATGACATCATCATAAACATACAGATTTTAAAAGTTTATTTAAAATCCAAGGTTATATATACATGCACACACATACATATATACTCCTAGAAACACTACATACAAAAAGACCAACTGCTGGTGGCTTATACCTATAATTTTGGGAGGCCAAGAATAGGAGAAGCATGGTTCAAGGCCATCAAAAACAGAAAACATTCATAAGGTCCCTTCTCAATAAATAGCTGGGTTTACAGTGTTTTGTATCTGTCATCCCAGGCTATATGGAAGGCTGAGATTGGAAAGAACACAGTTAACAGATCAATTCAGGAAGAAAAGTCTGCAAGACTCCATCTTCACGAAAGGGAAGTTGGATACAGTGGTGTGCACTGTTCCCAATTTCAGTGAGAAGAAAGAGAAAGTAGATCATGGCCCAGAGGTACACTCAGTTATGAAGCAAGACCCTATCCTAGTCCTGAGGTCAAATCAAGGACATTTTCCACACATAACAGTAAGCCCATTCATTATTATATTTTGGGCTATCACGTCAAAACAAATGAAGTGAAGTTAACATGACCCTAGGAAAACTTTAAGCTGGATTCCCCAGCTTAGTCTGAAGGCTACAAATTGACCTAGGATGAGAACTGCCATTTTGGGCCTCTATACTCCCTCCTCTTGTGCACCAGGGAACATTCATTTCTCCCTTTCCATCTCTTTGGCTTTGTTCTGATTTGCTAGAAAAATAGTTCCTGGCCTTTACAAACAGTATTAAAAATATGGGGCACATGCTATGCAATCAATTGTAAACAATGCAAAAAGTACAGAGAAGGCATCAATAAGTTGATTCATTACATGTTTATAGATATAGAGGCACAGTATTTCCCATATGATAATTTAACACAAATTGATCTGTGGACTCAATGCAATCTCTATCAATCCAAACCTTGCAACATTTGTGTTTTTTATGGTTGTTGTTTGCTTTTGTTTTGGGGTTAATTTGACAAGTGATTGTAAAAATTTGTGTGAAATTTATGTTGGATGAAAGTACAAAAGATCCAAAAAGGGCCAAAACTGCTTAGAAATGAGATATGTTTCTTTGACTATAATAGAATCTACATAGAAGTATAGAAATTGACACTGAATCTGAATTCACACAATTTTGTATGAAAGATTTGTCTAAACAATTTTAAATTACAATCATTCAACTGAATATATATGTATTGATAACCCACTATATAACAGTTTCTCACCCAGGTGTTACAGCTATAGTAGCAAATCAGACAGATAAGGCACAGTAAACAAATGGTCAGTAATGACTATTTCACTGAGAGAAGTAAAGCAGAACAAGAAAAATGGGATATTATTTAAATATCCCCTGATCTTTGGGGCAAGTCTCATTTGAAAATAGATACCTTGACAGAGAATGAAAGAAAATGAGGGAAAAAAGTGTCATCCAAATATATATGTTTGGAAGAGAAATAGTTTAGGCAGGATAAAGAGCAAATCACACAACCCCATGGTAACAATGTATTTTGTAGCTGAAGAAGAAGGACTGTGTTGTGGAAGCAGAGGCAGCAAGGAAATATTGGTAGCTTGTACAAAAAGAGAATATAATAGACTTCTTAAACTACAATCAAACACCCTTTGGGAAGGACTGTTTAAGAAAACAAAATGCCACCCAGAAATAACAGTTAATCCAGGTAATCTACATTCAATGGCTTTAAATGCTGAAACCTAAGAATTTCCTCTCTGTCTGAATTTAGGAATGTGTCTTACTGGACAGGGAATTTTCACTGTGGCATTTATCATTGAAAAGGCAGGAGTTTCCAGTAATCATCCATGCAAGGAAAATTCAGGTGAAGGCACACTTGTTTCCTAATCAACATGAAAGCACTAATCTGTGGAGGACCTGGTAAGATAAATTTCCTCAGCCTGATGATAGAGATGATTAAGGATATCTAATGTTCTAATTTCCTCCCTCCCTCCCTCCTTACCTCCCTCCCTCCCTCCCTCCCTCCCTCCCTCCGTTCCTTCCTTCCTTCCTTCCTTCCTTCCTTCCTTCCTTCCTTCCTTCCTTCCTTCCTTCCTTCCTTCTTCTCTCTCTTTCTTTCTTTCTCTCTCTCTTTCTCTCCTTCTCTCTTTTTTCTTTCTGTCTTTCTTTCTTTCTCTCTGTCTTTCCTTCTTTCTTTTGTGCTAGTACTGAGGCTTAAACTCAGCCCAATGTTACTCCTGTACAAACTTGCACCTCTTCTGGATTTTTTATTTTTAATTGGATGTAAGACTCTCACAGACTTTTCTGCCTTGGCTGTCTTTAAACCAGGAGCCTTAGACCCTAGCTTCTTGAATAATTAGAAGTACAGATGGGAACCACTAGCTCTATGTTTTAAGCATTGTATTTTGTTAATTGTTCTATTTTTTAAGTGGACTGAGTTGTTTTTGTTAGTGTGTTGATTATATACAAGGAGAAATTGTATAAAAATTTTAAGCATAGCATCATGTTCCCCTTGACATTGTAAGTATTCACCATTACATCGTTTATATCTTAATCTCTAAATTTGGTTAATGTGAAATATTGTTGGTTAATGTGAAATATATTATATATAATATATTAACCAAATATATTTGGTTAATGTGAAATCATATTTTGCTGCTTAGGTGGAAATTTTTACATGTATGCAGAATCAATTTCATCTCCTAATGTTGACTTTATTCACATGTTACAGCTCTGTCTACACCTCATTTTCACTGCTGCTTGGGGAGTGGGTTTATGTGCTGTTCTACCATGGGTCTGCACTGTGCGAGGCTTTTCTGGGATCACTACAGAAACAGATTGAAGGTAACACCCACTGCAAGAGAATCGTTATTTCAGAAATGAGCCAGTTTCACTTCAGTTTAATAAGACAAAAAAGAATAAACCTGGGAGGGAGAAGCAGATGCGTGTGTGTGTGTGTGTGTGTGTGTGTGTGTGTGTGTGTGTGTGTGTATGAATCTATGGATGTGTGCATGTGTGTGCTGGTACTGGGGCTTGAATTCAGGGACTCATGCTTTCTTGGCTTTGTTGCTCAAGGCAGTTGCTCTACCACCTAAGCAGCATCTCCACTTCTGAAATTCTTTTGCTGGCTAATTGGATTGGAGATAAGCATCTCAAAAAATGGTCTTCCCCAGTTGGCTTTAAATGAGGATCCTCAGATCTCAGGCTCTTGAGTAGCTAGGATTACAGGCATGAGCCACTGGCTCTCAGAGGTTCAATCTTGCTAAGGAGAAGTCTGTGACTGTGTAATAAAGACCTTATAAATTGTTTACAGTTTTGACTCAGAAATTTCACCTCTGAGATGATATCCCAAAGAAATTCTGTTGAATTTCTATTCAAGTAAAGTTTGCTTTCCTCATAGAAATACAATAGAAATGAGTACTCATGTTATATAATACAATTACCAAGCAAATGAAGAAAATGATGAATTATGATAAAGAAATACAGTTGTGTCTTTCCAAATAAAATAAAATATTGAACTAAGTCCAGCTTTGAATGAATGTGAAATAAAGCTAAATGAAAATAGTAGAACATAAAATGGTAAGAACATATTATTCCCTAGGACATCAGACTCTCTTTGGGTGCCCATAAATTATCCAATCAAATCTTCCACAGATGTAGGGGAAAGTCTCTCTCTCTCTCTCTCTCTCTCTCTCTCTCTCTCTCTCTCTCTCTCTCTTGCTCACTCGCTCTTGCTCTCTCTCTCTCTCTCTCTCTCTCTCTCTCACACACACACACACACACACACACAATCATCTTTCAACAACAGTCACAGCAGCACATCATTTTGAACATCTTGTATACAGGACACTGAGCTACACAGCAGATATGCAAAGGTAAACAAAATTAACTGTGTTTTATAAGTGAGCCAGGGTTCACTAGTGGTGGTAAGCATGGGTAGGGGGGTCTGTGCAATGGAGTAAGTATGGTAGATTTCTGTAATGAATTGAGAATGTTTATGTCTGCCCCAAATCCTTACAATGAAATTGTCCTCCCCAGTGTGATTAAAATTTTTGGAGAAGGGACTTGTAGAAGAAGTTAAATTTCCATGTGGTCACAAGAATGGAGTACAATGAACCCATGCCTCCAAAGGTACAGGATATAAGTCTTCATTGTTTAAGATACCCACTCTCTGGCATTTTGGTACATTAGCCCAGGAGCAGGCAAAGTCAGAATTCTCTGAATTAGATGGCAAGTAATCAATTTGTCAAAGGAAAGATGTTTCAGCTGATATTTAAATGATGAAAGAAAGCCTTACAAAAAGCAAGAAGAGCTTACATAAGGTCTGTTCAGCAGCAGACAAGGCCACCAGTGGGAAATGCAGCATCACATTTGGCAGACATAGAACATGATATGAATGGAGCTACCCAAGGAAGACTTAGCTGTTTTACAATAGAAATTCTGTGCCAATTCTGCATACTGTGTGTGCTTTAATCTTCTTTAATTTTAACTGTTAAAAACAGAAGGGTTACAATTACATAAGTTAGGTAAGAGTACATTTCCTTTTGAACAATGTCACTCCTCTCTCTCTCTCTCTCTCTCTTTTTCTCTCTCTCTCCCAGTTTTTTCCTCCATCTTCACCCACACATTGTATAATTCATTTTCAACATAATGTCTAGTGGGTACCACTGCTGCATTTGTTCCCCCTTTGTCCCTTCATTTCTGTGTTTTGAATCCCAGTATTACAGTCAGGGTTCAATCAGAGAAGCAGAATCTCTCTGCCCTGAGTTTCTTGCTGAAACCTCTTCCTTGCAGGATAAAATCCAAACCTGGCTCAAGAATCCAAAAAGCTAAAGCAAGATACAGGGCAACATGGAATGGTTTTAGGCCTAGCCATAGCCTTATTGTTATAGGTTAGGGTCAGCTGATCAACAGCAGTGTATGAGCTCCAAGATGACTGCTGCTTCCTTTCTTCTTCTACATCTCCCAAGAATCTACCTGTGTCCTGCTTTATCCAGAAACACAAAAGAAATGGATTTCTGGGAAATATACTTTAGCCTGAGTTGACTTAGCCATGACCCAAGCAATGTTGATGCTGTAGGTAAAAAAGGGTTTCCAGAGTGACCTGAAATTTGATTATTCATACTGGAACTGGATACCCAATGAACCAAAGAAACATTCGTTTCCTGAGATAGTCTCATGGACATACTACTTATTAATTCTGTGGTCCTAATTAAGGATATAACACTTGGACCTCAGCTGTAACAGCATCTATTAATGTATTCAAGCATCAAAGGAAAAGGATCAAAATCAAGTGTGACAGAGACCTTTCTTCTGAAATGAAGAGTTGAAGAACGGCTAGCATAAACTCTAACGACAGCCCAATGCTCACAAACACTGTGGAACAGAAATAGCCATTCACTGCTAGATTAGGGGTCCAGTCGTAGCACTAGAATTTGTGGTTTTATGTTAACAGTGAAGGTGACTTTGTTGATTAATTACAGGGAGTGAATGGATGGATGGACTCCTATTTAATTATTGCATAGCACATGGTCCATATAATGAAAACAAAGTAATTGCTCAAAATTAGTACTATTCTTAGTATTTAGAAAATTTCCTGGGTATTGTCAAACAGAGGACTATATGTGATCAAATAAAGTGTCCTTAGCAACATTCTGACAGTACTTACAATTCTGACAGTACTTCCAGAGGGCTATTCATTCCAGTGTCCTTCAATTTAATCAAATGGCACTACACAAAAGCACAATTTAATAAAGAGGTTCACAGGGACCCAAGATGATGGAACCGAGCTACAGCAACATTTTTTAAGAGATTAGATGGTATGTTCTTAATTCTGGATAAATTTTTGGATCCTTGATCTTTTTAGGTATGTCTCAGAGAAGGGCTAGTGATTTTTTTAAAAAAACATTAAGTTACAATTCTAACATTTTGAAAGTCAAAGTCCACCTCAGTGCCCATGGTTCACAATTATAATCTTAGATACGCAGAAAGCAGAGATCGCAGTTCAAAGCCAGCCCAGACAAAAAAAAATTTGCAAGACCCAGGTCAACCAAAAGTTGGTCATGAAGGCTCAGCCTGTGATCCTTGAGATGGTAGGAAACATAAATAAAGGATCAAAGTCCCGGTTGCCCAGGGGACAACATGAGACCCTATCTCAAAAATTAATCTGAGCACAGAGACAGAAGCATGGCTCAAGGGATAAAGTGGCTACCTAGCAAGTGTGAAGCCCTTTAATTCAAACCCCAGAACTGACAAAAAAAAGTAATCATAATTTCAATACTTACAGGACACAGAACAGTTAAAAAGAAACAAGAATAAAAGCACAGGGGCAAAACATGCCTTCTACTTACAGTTACATGTCAGCCCCAAAGTTATGCAGAAGAAAGAAGCTGAGAGGGACAGGGAAGGAAGGAGGAGTTAATGAAGCCATAGTTGAGGAGGCCAGACGTCAAGGGATAGAGGCAGAAAAGTAAACAACAAAAATCAGTCAGAACCATTTAGGACACACTTCACTAACAAATAAAGGCTGTATTTCAGAAGCTGTAGATAACAAAGTTTATATCTCATTTTTTATATATGCCCATAGAGGTCCTTGATAGGACTGTGATCAAGTATCCACAGACTTAGGCTGGCAGGGCAGCTATCATACGGAATACTGCCCCTTTGCTATGCCAAAGGAAGAGATCTCTGTTCTCAAACAGCACTAAACACACCAGCCAAGCCAATGCGCTTTCCAGTGTTCAGAACTCACTGAACTGGGCTGGGCTTATAACTCCACTCAGCCCTAGAGATCTGAAGATGCCATTCATCACATGCCAAGAGGGAGAAGAGACTTTGTATAGCACTGCTTATAATGAGCATGGGGAATGGTATTGCTTCCATTTGCAAAGAGCATCACCAAGGAGGTGACCAGCTTAGAAGCCTCAAGTGACTTTCCGGGAAGTGTGGACTTTGCCTGAATGGAGATACTGATTTCAGTTTCTTCCCCACTGCTATTCCTGAATATTCCTTTTGGACAATTACAAGTAAGCTGTCATTGGTGCCTATTGGTTGTCATACAGAAGTTAAGCTGGTGAATCCCATAAGAATCCTGCTCAACTCTCTACAAAAGTATTCCAGGAGCCACATGCTGGTACCTCATGCTAATCAGAAAGCTGTGATCTGAAGATTTGGGTTCAAAAGCTAGCCAGGGCCACAAAGTCTGTGAGACTCTTATCCTCAATTTCCCATCAAAAAAAGTGAAAAGTCGAGCTGTGGCTCATGTAAGATTAGTAGAGTGCTAATCTTATGCAAAAAAGCTCAGTGATAGCAATCAGGTCCTGATTTCAAGTCTCAAGATTGACACCAAAAACAATAAAATAAAAAAGTACTCTAGGACTTTAAGTCTTAAAAATAATGAATGCCCTCTGTTCATTGCTACACTATTCACCATAACCAAGTTATGAAAACAGCTCAGATGTGCTACAGTAGATAAGTGGATCAGAAAATGACCCACTAAAATACACTTAGAACTCAAAAGGTTAACCCCCCAAAAACAAATCCTCAAAAAACAGCAATCCAATTAATTCATGGGCTAAAGACTTAAAGAAAGATTTCTCCAAAGAAGAGAAAGAATAGCTGATAGACACATGAAAAAGTGTTCATTGCCAGGTGCTGGTGACTCACACCTGTAATCCTAGCTACTCAGGAGGCTGAGATCTGAGGATTATGGTTAAAAGTCAGCTCAGGCAGGAAAGCCCATGAGACTCTTATCTCCAATAAACCACTAGAAAACCGGAAGTGATCCTGTGGCTCAAGCAGTAGAGCACTCGCCTTGAGCTGAAGAGTGCAGGGACAGCACCCAAGACCAGAGTTCAAGCCCCACGACCAACAGAAGAAAAAAAAAAGAAAGAAAAAGTGTTCAATATCTCTAGACATAAAACAAATGTAAATCAAAACAACATTGAGATTCTTCACACCAGTAACAATGACCATTATCAAGAAAACTAACAAATAACAGATGCTGGCAGAGATGTGGCCAAAAGTGAATGTTACACTACACTGTTGGTGGGAAGGTAAACTGGTTCAATCATTCTGGAAAGTAGTGTGGGGGAAAAGACTAAACATAGAGCTTCCCTAGGACCTACCAATTCTACTCCTGGGCATTTATCCAATTGACCACAAACCAGAAAAACGAAAGGTCCAAGAACAACTATGTTCATTGCAGCATTATTTATCATAGCTAAGATATGGAATCAACCCACATGCCTCTCAATGGATGGATGGATTATGAAAATGTGGTATATGTACCCAATGGAATTCTATGCTTTCATCAGAATATTGCTCCAGTCCTAAGGAAATGGACAGACTTGAAAAATTACTAAGCAAAGTGAACCCAAGGAAGTGTAGGCTGCATGATTTCCCTCATTTGTAATGACTAGACTGTGCCTATAAATCTACAAGTGAGCACAATGGATGGTAAAAAAAAATTACACTCTAGACTTTCACAATGTAAATGTTTAAAGGATGATGTTCTTAGGAAAGGATCACAAAGGCTCAATGGCTATAAAATGATGCTTATTGAAATGAACTCCAAGAAAGGGAAACAAGAGGTTTTTGTTACTTTTTTTGTGGTTTTTTTCCTCCCCTTTATTGCTGTTTTTGATTTCTGTACCTTTGTCTTCTATGTAAGTTTATCAGTTTAAGGGTAAGGGTAAGAGTAAGAGATGGTGGAACAAAGGGTAAACTAATGCAGTAGTGATACTCACGAAACTATGTTGAAAATGAACTGTACAACTTTGAAAAGAGGGGTGTTGGGAGAGGGGAAACTGGGAGAAAATCAGGGAAGAGGTAACACTGTTCAAAAGGAACTATACTCATTACCTGACTTATGTAACTTAACCCCTCTGTTCATCACCCTTACAATAAAAATTAAAATTAAAAAAGACAATGTGGCATATTTGCCCAATGGAATTTTGCTCCTCAATAAAGAAGCTAATGTCATCTGTAGAGAAATAGATAGACATGGAAAAATTACATTTAGTAAAGTAAACCAGGTTGAGAGAAACAAAGGGTACATATTTTCGTTCATATGTGGAAGTTAGATCTAAATTATGAATGCATATGAAAATATATACAAAGCCGTATGCATATATATGTGTGCAGACATACAAAAAATTGACTAAATTACAGTAGATGCGGGGGAGAATTTGTATGGTGTAACTCCTTTGAACAACTTAGTTTAATCATATGAATACAACATACTTTGCCAGAGGAAGCAGAGATCAAGGAATTGAGAGAAGGGTGGGTGAATACAGTCATAATATTCAAGGTTGACATATGAAAATGGAACCAGGTAATCTGATAGGATGGGTGACATTGGGAGAAATTATGGGAGATGATGTATTGAAGGGGATGAAGTGATCAAGATGCATTATACTCATAGGCAGCCACACTGAATGGAAACCCCTTTGTACAACTACATAGAGAGAATTTTAAAAAGAAAAAAGGGGAAAAGGAGTGAGTGTGACAATGGTACGAAAGAGAGTGATGTAGGATAAAGATGGACAGATCACCTCTGAAAGAATAGCTCAATGGCTCATTCTTGTGGCAACAATAATTCATAGAGAAGACATTTATCCTAGTGTTCATTTACTTCCTTTCCCTTTCTCTCCCTTCCTCTTTCTTCCCCTTTCCTTTATATATGTGACAGGCAATGAAGCATTTTGTTCCATTTATTCAAAGAAAAATATTTCATTCTTTGGTGGATGTACAATGAGGTTTTATTAATGGAGAGTATAGAGACTTCTTCCAATTCTAACAAATTTATGCTAAGACTGTGAATGGTATTTTCTATATCCATGCAAGCAAGTTTGTATGATAATAAAACTCACTGACTTTAAAGTCAGGCAGAATTGAGTTAAATTCTGTCCCTAGATAATCAGCACTATCTTGGGAGACAGAATTCATCTCTCTTTTCTGAACAAGAAGAAAATGATTTTATATGCAAGATTTGTTTGGCTTAACTTAAAATAAAGGTCTAATTTATATTACAGTATTGGATAAAGGATTAATATTTAAATATACAAAATGGTCAACACCCTATGGTATATGGGAGAATCATTGTCATTATGTGGTGGTTATTACATTTATTAATCTGTAAGATATGCTTTGCTTAGTTTTCAGGAAACATTTATGCACTCCTACCATTGGGAGAAACCTTGAGGAGATAAATCAGATGTAGTTTAGGGGCCCTCAAAGTCTCCACGAGAAGTGACAGAAGCACACAATGCTATTCTGAAAAAAGACTCATTGTGAAAGTGAGCTCAGACAGAATTGGTCCAATTCCTAATCACTGACCAAAGTAGGAGATTGATTAAAAAAACAGAAAGAAGGAGCTGTTCAGTGCTGAAAAGAAGGTACTCAGCAGCAGAGATACTCACTAGACACTATGTTGGAAATGAACTATACAACTCGGGGAGAAGGGGAGTCTGCTGGGGGAAACTGGGAGAAAATGAGGGATGGGGTGACACTGTTCAAAAAGAAATGTATTCACTGCCTGACTTATGTAACTGTAATCTCTCTGTGCATCACTTTTACAATAAACAATTTAAAATGTAAAAAAGAAGAAATAATAAAAATGAAAAAGAAAGAAAAAAGAAAGTAATCAATATAGAGTAAAAGGTAATGTAGAAAGTGTGGAGTGCATAGAGAATTTGGCAGACAATCTAGATGCAGTAAATGACCAATGAAGAGGCTGGTACTGGTTTGAAATATTATAACCTTACAAGTGATTTGGAGATGAGGTAGCTCCTTCCATTTCAGCTCTGTAGCTAAAAGACAGAAATTTGGAAACCTACCTCACAACATATGGAATAACTTCTCTGAAGAGGATAGAAGGATGGCCAATAGACACATGAAGAAATGCTCAACTTCTCTAGCCATAAAAGAAATATAAATCAAAACAACATTGAGATACCACCTCATCCCAGTTAGAATGGCTAGAATCAAGAACTCTAATAACAAAAGATGATGGAGGGGATGTGGACAGAAGGGAACCTTACTACATTGTTGGTGAGAGTGTAAACTTGTTCAACCACTTTGGAAAGCAGTATGGAGCTTCCTCAAAAAACTCCACATAGAGCTCCCCTATGACCCTGCAATCCCACTTTTGGGCATTTACCCAAATGTTCACAAACAAGACCACACTAAAGCTACCAGCACAACTATGTTTATTGCAGCCTTATTTACCATAGCTAAGATATGGAACCAACCCAGATGCTCCTCAGTAGATGAATGGATCAAGAAAATGTCGTATTTATACACAATGGAATTCTATGCCTCCATCAGAAAGAATGACATTGCCCCATTTGTTAGGAAATGGAAAGACTTCGAAAAAATTATATTAAATGAAGTAAGCCCGGCCCAAAGAAGCATAGGTCCCATGGTTTTCCTTATTTGCAACAACTAATGTATGTCTGAGTCAAGCAGAAAAGGTCAGATAAATTGATGTTAGGGGAATGAACCCCAAGATAAGTATTCAAATGTTTTTTTTTCTTTCATGCAATTGTTTCTAACATATTTATAAGATTATTTCTATGTTGCTTTGTATGTCCCTCCCCCATGGTATAACCCATACTTTCACTGTATTTGATGTTGGTATAATTTGTGGAGGGGAAGGGCAAAAACAAATCGTTTAACTAGAGATACAGGTGGATCCATTGCAACAATGAGATGTACAAGTCATTATGTCTAAAAACGAACTTTAAAACTTTGGTGGGGGGCAATATAACCCCTGCTTTCACTATATTTGATGTCAGTATAACTTGTGGAGAAGATGGGGAAAAACAAGTCATTTAAGGATACAGGTGGACCTGTTGCAACAATGAGAAGTATAAGGTCATGTCAAAAACGAGCTTTACAACGTTGGTGTGGGGGGTGGAGGGGGGGAGGATTGGGTGGTGGGGAGGTAGGGGGGAGGCTGGGAAGGGATGTGAAGGGTAAACAAAGGAGGAGGCTGCAGTGCTTGATAAGAAATGTATGCATTATCCTGCCCATGTAATTGTAACCCCTCTGTACAGTATGTTCACAAAAAAAATAAAATTAAATTAAAAAAAAAAACTTTGGTGGGGGGGATTGGGTGGGGGGAGGTGGGGGGAGGATGGGAAGGGGTGGGAAGGGGAAACAAAAAGGAGGCTACAATGCTTGATAAGAAATGTACTCGTTATCTTGCCCATGTAATTGTAACCCCTCTGTACAGTATTTTCACAATAAAAAAAATTAAAATAAAAATAAAAAAGACTTTTTGATGTGGGCCTGTCCTGGGGTTTGAATTCAGGGCCTAGATACTTTCCTTAACTCTTTTCCTCAAAGTCAGCATTGTACCACTTGGGCCATAGCTGAATTTCTGGCTTTCTTTTGCTTGTTAATCAGCACTAAGAGTTTCACAGACTTTTCTGCTCAGGCTTGCTACAAGCCAGGGTCCTCAAACCTCAGGTAGCTAAGATTACAAGTGTGTGCCAGCAGCAAAACTTTTAAACTAATTTCTGAATTGGCATTGTTATATCATAAGAACATATGCAACAAAAATTATGCAATGTAATTTCTTCAATGTCTGTGAAATCTTTACTAATATTAATTTTGATTCTGTGATTCTGCTTCTAAAAGCCTACATTTAAAATCCATCCTAGAGGTAAACAAAGATTTATAGTCTAGGTATTCATCTCAGTTACAAAAAATTATAAGCAATCTAAACATCCCTTCAACTTTGATTTGTGTGTACAGGAAGGAAGGAGAGGAATTTCAATCATTTATAGTATATCCATTCAATAAAACATCAGGTCAATATTAAAATGGAAGGTTTAGAGTACAGATAGTCCCTTAACGATGGGCTTATATCTTAATAAGATCACTGTGAGCCAAGTAAATAAATAATGTTTAATACTCCTAACCTGGCAATCATGCTAATTAGCAATCCAGTACAGTATAGGATATTGCATGTTTTCACTCAAAATCACATGGCTTACTGGGAGCTTCGCAACATGTGGAGACACACCCCTACCAGTATTATTATGCTGGGAAAGATCAAGATCTTAAGGCAAATTTCAAGATGCAGATTTTAATGCGTGTTGCTTTCTTATCATCCAGTCATTGCCACTCTAAGTCAGAGACCAACTGCATTTAAGTACATGAAGGTAAGTCACTGTGGTCTGCCATCATGAGATGTTCTCTTTTTTTTCTTTTTTTTTTTTCTTTCTTTTTTGGGGGAGTCCGGTCATGGGGCCTGAACTCTGGGCCTGGGTGCTGTCCCTCAGCTCTTCAGCTCAAGACTAACGCTCTACCACTTGAGCCACAACGCCACTTCCGGCTTTTTTTCTTTTTTGCTTATGTGTTGCTGAGGAATTGACCCAGGGCCTCAGGCATGCAAGGCAAGCGCTCTACCACTGAGCTACCTTCCCAGCCCATGAGACATTCTCATACTGCACCACACACCACTCTAGTGTTTTCTTTCCTGCTCGTTGACTTTTCTGTCTCTTGCCAACTGTATCACTCTCTCCAAGTCCTCCATCAGTCATGAAAGTACCCTGCTCCCCAGACTCAGGGCCCAGGGCTGAGATCACTGACCCACTTTCTGATCCCCAGTCCCCAGGCCTGATTCCAGGCCTTTCCTCTAACTTCCAGGCAAGCAGAACTTGGAGGGAGGTTTTCTCACCATTTCAAAAGCACACTGAGGGTGGGGCTCTACATTTCCTGATCCTCCCCTCCTCTCAAAAAGAAAGCAATTCAAAATTAGTCTCCTCCCAGCCTAATCCATGTCAGTAAGAAAACTTCCTTTTTAAAAAACCTTTGAAGATATAACTGGTCACCCACACCCACCCAATCACAGTGCCTGCTCCCAAAGAACATCTCCAAAGCTGCCAACTGAGACTGAGTCATGAGGCTTGTTGCCTGGGCTACTTCACTGCTTTCTGGTTGATCTCTACACTTTAGATGTGTCCCCTTGTAATATGCTATCCATACATCAGTTAGAAGGATTAAACAACAACAACCAGCTATAAATACATATTCTCTTGCTTAATATTCACTCATGACTACCTGCTTTATTTTTTTTTATTGTGAAAATACAGTACAGAGGGGTTACAATTACATGGGCAAGGTAATGAGTACATTTCTTACCAAGCATTGTTGGCTACCTACTTTAAAATGAAGCTCCTCCTTGCTAGGTACTTTATCTTCAACTAACTATCAAAAAGTTGAAAGTAGAGTTGTGGATCAAGTGATAGAGCACCCATCTTGAGGGAAAAAAAGCTAAACAACAGTGTCCAGATCTTGAGTTTAGGATCTAGTATTAGCATAATGAAAGAAAAGAAAGAAGAAAAGAAGGAAGGAAGGAAGGAAGGAAGGAAGGGAGGGAGGGAGGAAGGAAGGAAGGAAGAGAGGGAGGGAGGGAGGGAGGGTGGGGAGGGAGGGAAGGAGGGAAGGAGGAAGAAAGGGAGGGAGGAAGGAAGGAAGGAAGGGAGGGAGGAAGGAAGGAAGGAAGGAAGGAAGGAAGGAAGGAAGGAAGGAAGGAAGGAAGGAAGGAAGGGAGGGAGGAAGGAAGGGAGGGAGGGAGGAAGGAAGGAAGGAAGAGAGGGAGGGAGGGAGGGAGGGGAAGGAGGGAAGGAGGGAAGGAGGAAGAAAGGGAGGGAGGAAGGAAGGAAGGAAGGAAGGAAGGGAGAGAGAGAGGGAGGGGTGAAGGAAAGAAGGGAAGGAAGGAAGGAAAGTGGTAGAAAGAAAGGAAGGAAGGAGAGGTAGAAAGGAAGGAAGGAGAAAGAAAGAAGAAAAAGAAAAGATGAGACAAAGAGAAAGAGAGAGGGAGGATGGGAAGGATGTTGGGAAGGAAGAAAGGTCTAGTCCCACCGTTCCTTCCCCCTACATCTCAGCTTTGGCATTCTCTGTGTTTCCATTGTCCCAGCCTCTGGCCAGCCCTGTGCCACACCAACTTTTCATCCACATCAAGGCCTTTAGGGTTGCTATCCCTTCTACCTTGCACTATCTTGCTCTAGCTGCCTCCATCCTCAAAGGTTTCAGCTCCATGTCACATAGCTTTAGAAGTCCCATTCCAGTTCCATTTGGCTCTTTTTCTCTGCTCCTGCAGCTGGTTCCCATTAGAGTACCTAATTTCAAGCTGACTGTATTTGCAGCAAAGAGCTCTCCCTCTGTGCTTCCATCCCAGGATGACAAGCGTACAATGGATCTCCACTGCATCTCCTGGCCAGACGGGGAGATACACAGGACATATGAGCATCCGTATAAGGTTTTATTCAAATCAGTCATTAAGAGATAATAAAAACCTGTTTCTGTGCAGGATCATAATAATGGTAATATCAAAGTATGTGGTGAATTTGTATGTGTGTCTGTGTCTGTGTCTATGTGTCTGTGTCCATGTCTGTGTGTATATAAAAAGACTGAAAGAATAAAAACTGAAAATCATAATATTGGTAGCTGATGAGTGAGCTGTGATATATAGTGACTTGTTTTTCTGTTTTAGCAAAGATTCTGCAATGCACATACTTCCTGAAAATGCATATGTGTCTTGAATTATTAAAAAATGATTTTTTCAAAAAGACACTAATTGTTAGCAAGAGTTTTCAATAGGCAGAGCGACCTCATAAATCTCTGGAGGTCTTTGGTAAATGTCTTGTTACTAACAATTCCTGTCCCCAAAAGACATAATGAGCACACAGTTGATTTTGGCCAATCTGCTGATTTTAATTTGCTCTGGAGTGAATCCACTTCCTCTAGGCTGGCCTTCTTCCTCCTACATTTCTTTCTTAGGAGGGCAAATACTGTCTGATTTACCCCAACCCCTTCTTCCCCCCTCTCTTTCTTTCTCTTCCTCTCTTCTGTCTCTCTGTCTCTCTGTCTCTCTGTCTCTGCCTCTCTGTCTCTCTGTCTCTCTCTGTCTCTCTGTCTGTATCTCTCTCTCTGTCTCTGTCTCTCTCTCTCTCTGTGTTTCTCTCTCATTTGGGCATTTTCTTATCTTTTGCAGTAATTGAAGAAAGTTAACCTGGGATCAGAGGACATAAAAGAGATAACGCCTTGAGCTTAATTCAACCTGCATTTTAACAAGCTGCCTTCTGCCTTCACAGGGTACACCCCGCAGAGGCCATTACAGAACCTGCTTCTCTGCCATGCCTTCTTCCTGCTGGGCCTCTCATCTTTCCACCTGCAGGAGTTGTCCTGCCCCAATTCCCGGGGCAATCAGGTGGTGGGACACTGCCTCTGCCTCCCCTAGGACTGACCTAGAACACAAAGTTCCAGTGTTGAATGACACCAACAACCTGACTCCCTCCAAGGCAGCTGGAAGCCTGAAAGGCTGCTCCAGGGCCTGTGCCAGCCTCCCATGTCCATTTATATCCGTGGACACTTACCCTCCATTAATTACGCTCAGAATGTTTGAAGTTCTCTACTAGCTAGCTCAAGCTAGCTCATGTTACTTCTTTGAATGTTTCTTCCCTGAATATGCATAACATCTCCCTGGTCTGGTCCAAATTAAAATTCTATTCACCCTTCATGGTCATCTCAAGCCAGCCTCCTCCCTGCTTTTTGGGAAGATTCCTGCATGTTCTCATCTGTTCCTGTCCTGATTTTTTAAAATAAGTTTTATTAATTGTGAAAATACTGTACAGAAGGGTTACAGTTACATGAGCAAGGTAGTGAGCACATTTCTTATCAAGTATTGTTGCCTCCTCCTTTGTTTTTCCCCTACCATGCCTGTCCTGATTTTTTGTATATCCAACTAAAATAACTAACTGTGTCTTGAATCAGTGAGCAGTTGACCCTCTCACGGGGCAAAATCATCACCAGTTACACAAAGCCACAACGGCTATGTGCCTCTGATCACATAAAGTAATATTTATCGAAATGAATTCCAGGAAATGAGAGGAAGAAGATTTGTTGTTTGTTGCTGTTTTTGTTTTCTTTTCTTTCTGTCTTGTTTGTTCATTGATCTGTATTTGGAAGGACATACGGGGAGGGCTCAGAAGTGGTGACACATGCCCAGGAGGCAGAAGCTCCTCTTAGGGAGGGACAACTTTATTTCCAGGTAGGCACAGGTTGGTGGCTCACCACTCAGTTGTGAACAATACCATTTCATTCATATAGCAGCTAACACTGCAGCTTAGCTGGCTGCAGGGATTAAAAAGACAAAAATCTGTAAAATCTCTCAGGAAAAAATAAAAAAATCAAAACTAGATAGGCCATAAAAACCACAAGTGGCTCCAGGCTGGGCCCAAAGGGAGTCTCAGGAGCTAGCCCCTCAGGGAAAAGCCACTGAGCTTAGAACCCCACCCACACTCCAGCTCACTTGCCTGCTCTACCCTACAGAAACCACCTCCTTCCTGCAGGATACACAAAGCAGATCCCTCTTTACTAAATTAGTCTGGTAAGAGAAACACAAAGACCCCAAGTCTGTAAGGCCAAACTTTTTTCTGCCTGCTCAAACTGATTTGAGAAACCAGCTAAGCCACAAGGAAAACTAACCATAGCCATGGAAATCAAAGGCTCTATCGAGAGACTGGATGGCAGACATAGGAGAGACACGAGCCCCCAAATAAATTGAAGATTTTTTTGTAAAGATTATTTTTTACTTTTTCTACTTTTTTATTTTATGCCTTTTTCTTCCCATTTTTTTCTCTTTTTTTCTTCTTCATTGCTGTTCTGTCCATCCCCAGATACACAGCCAACAGTGATTACTAAGCTTCCTCCTTCCTTATGTGCATACTTAATTCAGACTATATTTCGATGACTCAATACTCTATTTCTCAATCTTAGTATTTTTAATTTTAGTTTTATTACTTTATACATATATAATTTTTATTTCTTTTTGTATTTTTTCTTTTCTTGTTTTTTCTTTTCTTTTCCTTATTTGTTCTCTGACTATATGTCTTAGTTTTTTACCTTCTGTTCCTTTCCTTTTCTACATTACATTCCTCTACTTTTATTTTCTCTACTATTTTTTATTATATCTCTTAATTTCTGGTCCTTCACTCCTTCTTTGTTTTCCTTAATCCATTGATCCTTAGATGTTTTGTTGTTGAGCTAGACTGTATCTGTAATCATTTTGACTGCGTCAAAGTGGTTTATCAAGTTATCCTTTGACCCAGATTGTTTTAAACCTCATGGCAAATTTGTCCCCTGATTACAACTATATATAATCCCCACTCCTAAATCACAATACCCCTCCCTAAACAAAGGAAAGCAGCAGAGACAGATGAGGGCCTCATATCTAAAATTACTTAGGGCTCAAAAATTAATCACCCCAAAACAAATCAAAGAAACAACCACTTTATTAACAAGTGGGCTAAGACTGAAAGAGAGACTTCTCTGAAGAGGAAATAAGAATGGCCAATAGACATGTGAGTGCAAATCAAAACAACATTGAGATTCCATCTTATCCTAGTTAGAATGACCATTATCAAGAAATCTAATAATAACCGATACTGGTGGAGATGTGGCCAAAAGGGAACATTACACACTGTTGGTAGGAGAGTCAACTTGTTCAATCACCCTGGAAAGCAGTATGGAAGTTCCTCAAAAGACTAAACATAAAGATCCCCTATGACCCAGAAATCCCACTCTTGTGGAAAATTACCCAAATGACCACAAACAAGGCCAAACTAAATCTACCAGCACAACCATGTTCAATGCAGGATTATTTACCATAGCTAAGACATAGAACCAACCCAGATACCCCTCAGTTAATGCCCAGATCAAGAAAATGTGGTATATATACACAGTGCAGTTCTATGTTTTCATCAGAAAGAATGACATTGCCCATTCGTAAGAAAGGCCTGGAAAAAGTACATTAAGTGAAGAAAGCCAGGCCCAAAGATATATAGATTTCATTATTTCTCTCATTTGCAATAACTAGAATATGTCTATGATATCCTTAGAGCAGAGGATCACAATAGTCCAATGCTAAGTGCATAGGACCGTATATAATGAAGCATATCAAAATGAGCTCTAAGAATTGGAAACATGAGGTTCTTATTATGTCCTGTATGCAGTTATTTCTATTTTGTCTTTCTATTTTAGTTTTCTTTACCCTTTGTCCTTTATCTAAGTATACTGGATCTGTGGAAGGGAAAGGGAATGACAGAAACATCAAAACAAAGGATAAACTAATGCAACAATGTTACTCACTAGACACTATGTTGTAAATAAACTGTACAACTTGGGGGTGGGGTGGGGAGTGGTAAGCAGGAGAAAATAAGGGAGGAGTAGCTATGTTTTAAAAGAAATGAAGTCATTACCTTACTTATGTAACTGTAACCCCCTGTTCATTACCTTTATAATGAATTTAAATAAAGAAAGAAATGATGGGATGGGCTCGGTTGCTCATGCTTGTAATCCTAACTACTCAGGAGGCTGAGATCTGAGGATCGTGGTTCAAAGCCAGCCCGGGCAGGAAAGTCCGTGAGACTCTTACTTCCAATAAACCACGAGAAACCCAGAAATGGTGCTGTGGCTCAAGCAGTAGAGCGCTCACCTTGAGCTGAAGAGCACAGGGACAGCACCCAAGCCCAGAATTCAAGCCCCACAACCGACCAAAAAAAAAGAAAGAAATGATGGGACAAAGGGTGAACAGTAGACACTGGGGGCGGGGGACGCAGGGGGAGGATGGGAAGGGATGGGAAGGGGAAACAAAGGAGGAGGCTACAATGTTTGATAACAAGTGTACTTACTAGCTTACCCATGTAATTGTAACCCTTTTGTATGGTATTTTCACAATTAAAAGGGAAAAAAAAGAAAAAAAAAATGAACTATACAACTTCTGGTGGGGATGGAACAGAAACACTAGGAGAGAGCAAGGAAAGGGGTGACATTGTCCAAAAAGAAATGTTCTCTTTACCTGACTAATGTAACTGTAACCCCTCTGTACATCTAGGAACAATAAAAAAAAACTTTATAAACATTTTACCACCTACTAGAGAAACAAGGTGCATGACTGTTCTTCACTAGCTCTTTCATCATTTCAGTAAAACCCAACCTTGTTTTGTTCCTGAAATCAGACAAGAATTGGACAAATTTGGGGTAATGTGGCCGTACATATCTTCCATGGTCTCTCTGGACTCCCATTACCTCTTTTTAATACCTGCGAAATCCAGCTTCCAACATCATTGGCCCCAGATTCAGGGGCAAGTTTGAATTTGATGACTACAACTCCCAGTCAGATAGTTGGCCTTGGTGATGTTTCATCTCTGAGTATAGAACTGCACTGTTTTTCTATCATTGTTGTTATTATTATCTTTAAGTGGCTGTACAGATGAGTTGCCATTCAACAAAGCAGTTTATGAATACGACACATATTGATCAATATATCCCTTTCATCATTCTGTCCTATGCTCTCCAATTGCTCCCCTTCTCTCAATATTCTTTTAAAAAATTATAAAGGTGATATACAGAGGGGTTACAGTTACATCCCTCAATATTCTTTTTTTTTAAATTTTATTGTGAGAATATCGTACAGAGGAGTTACAATTACATGGGTAAGATAACGAGTACATTTCTTATCAAGCATTGTTGCCTCCTCTTTGTTTCCCCTTCCCATCCCTTCCCATCCTCCTCCCCTCCCTCCACACCCGGTCCTCCCTCCATCTCCCACCAAAGTTGTTAAGTTCGTTTTTCGACACAATCACTTGTATATCTCATTGTTGCAATGGGTCCACCTATATCCCTAGTTGAACGATTTGTTTTTTTCCCTTCCCCTCCACAAATTATACCAACATCAAATAGAGTGAAAGTATGGGTTATACTGTGGGGAAGGGACATACAAAGCAACACAGAAATCATCTTATAAATATGATAGAAACAATTGCATGAAAGGAAAAAAAAAATTTTGAATACTTGTCTTAGAGTTCATTCCACTAACTTCAACTTATCTGACCCTTTCTGCTTGACTCAGACATATGCTAGTTATTGCAAATAAGGGAAACCATGGGACCTATGTTTCTTTGGGCCTGGCTTACTTCACTTAATATAATTTTTTCCAAGTCTTTCCATTTCCTAACAAATGGGGCAATGTCATTCTTTCTGATGGAGGCATAGAATTCCATTGTCTATATATACCACATTTTCTTCATCCATTCATCCCTCAATATTCTTAATGCATTGATTATTTTTCAGTGGTGGGACTTGAACTCAGGGCCTAGATGCTGTCCCTGAGCTCTTTTGCTCAAGGTTAGCATTCTACCACTTTGATCCACAGTGTCACTTCTGGTTTTCTGATGGTTAATTCGATAGAAGAGCCAATGGACTTTCCTGCCTAGGCTGGCTTCAAACTACAATTCTCAGATCTGTCTCTTAAGTAGCTATGGTGATAGGCATGAGCCACCAGTGTCTGGCAATGAACTAATTTTATAACTGCATTCTCCTCCCCCTCTCTTCAATAGCTACCTTCTTTCTTTAAACAACTCCCCCTTTCAAACACCCATTTCCTGGTGTTTATTTGGTTGAATGGTGAGTTAACCTATCTAAGGAATTTTCTATGCCCTTTGAGTTCTCCCCTACATCTACCATATTTAATACACTTATGAACACTTGGATACTACCCAATAGTGTTTACCTATATATTTATAAGTTAATTCTAGGTTCCATATATGAGAGAGTAAACATGCATCTTTTGTCTCTCTGGACCTGACTTAAGTTACTTGACATGATGCTCCTTTGTCAGTACCACACACATCCCTCCTCTCTGCCAAGAAATAAAAATGTGGCAGCAAGTGAGATGTGTTTATTTTCATTTTGGACTCCCTGAGTGTTCCTGGAGAGTAAAGGCATGGAACAATGGTGTTTGAATGACCCATGCATGGCAGTGTGCTCTGCAACTCATGGCAGAGGAAATATTTAAATGTAATAAGGAACCAAAGGGACTTCATAACCTTTCATGGTCCTGTCTGCTCACAGAGGCTGTTCCTGTGTCTCAGGATCCATCTTTATGCTTTGCTTTTCCTGGAGGAAGAGATTTATCAGGTACACTAGCCATGACTGCATAGAGAAGGGACTCTATACTGTCTTTCAGGTCCCATGCTTGGCATCACAGAAAAGGACTGTTAATTCATTCATTTTTCTATGCCTGTGAAATATGCATACTGAGTCTACCTGGTGCCATCTTGGCAACATGGTGGATGAAGGTGAAGTCCCACTCCCAGGTGATGGGCATGCCTAAATTCCTAGAGGCAGGGGTGGGAACTTGGACAATAGGTTAACTAGACCTGCTAGACCTGTCCTATGAACTCTTGAGACTCTGAACTCTCCACCTCCTGTGACCCTGCCCCCTGACCATGCCTCTATTTTGATCCAAACCAGATCAGCCACCATTTTGCACCATTCCTGGTGTCTCCTGACCCTCCTCAGTTCAGCGTGGCATCCCTCTTCAACTCTCCATTATACTTGATCTGGTTTGTGGAGATTGTTTTTCTGCTCTTTCTTTACTCTGTTATCCTCATGGCTCAGGTTGCTAACAGTATTAAGTATATTCAAGGTTGCATGTTTGGGGGGGAACATGTGTCCACATGCAGTTTCTAGCTTTCTAATAAAGACTCCTGATTCAACCTCTCAACATGTGGCTTCTCTGTATCTCATGATCAAATTTCTGTATAACACATGCCCCCTTCCATTTGTGTGTATCTAAGTGTGTGCTTGCATGTAAGTGTTTGAAGCAAGCTGTTCACTGAATCCCAGGTTCCCTGCTGAGACTTCATTATTGGCATCCGTACCTACCTGTGGCCTCCTCTCATCTGATCTCTCTACCTTTTCTGTCCACTACTTCCCCGGAACTTAAAAATCATCAAATAATTACTTTTTAAAGCATGTTGTCCTCTGTAACAACATTATTGTCAATATTAATGGTGATTATAAAAATAACCAGGAATAAAAACATGATTACAAAAAGAAAACCCTCTACCGAATTTTAATGATTTATACATTTTGTAAAATAAATATTAAAATGATTCATCACTTTGTAACCATAAAGTCCAAGCAGCTCAGATTCTATTTGCTTGTCTTTGAACTCAACATCAATTGATTTGGGGGGGTGGGGCATAGGGGTTGTGCCACTACTGGGGTGGGCTTTAACTCAGCAATGGCTTTTTGCTCAAGATTAGTATTCTACCACTTGAGTCACACTTGCACTTCTGGCTTTTTACTGGTTAATTGGAGATCAAGATCACCATCTCACAGACTTTCTTGCCTCAGATGGCTTTGAACTGGGATCCTCAGGTCTTAGATCCTGAGCAGTTAGAATCACAGGCCTAAGGTAAACTCTGCCTATTACTTCTTCCATCAGGTGCTGCTGATTTCCTTCCTAGTGTGGTTGAGTTTCTTTTCTCTGCGGGGCTGTCTAGGAGTCTCCAAGCATGAACAGACACCTCTCCTGTCAGGCATTAGAGTCAACCCATTATAAGAGTATCAGGATTCATCATAAATCTTCAATAATGACCACCACATATAGAGTTCTGTGAGAGAAACCTACCCAAGTTACAGCAACAAAGACATGTCCCCACACATATCTGGGCCCAGACTGCAGTGACCCTAGAGACTGTTGCATAGGAAATGACCATTGCAGCAACCCAGAGCCAGAGGCAGACACCTCATGCACATACTGCCATACGGGAGGCCACAGGAGCAAAGCAAGAACTGTCTACACAGATGCTCCACATACTCAGTCTTGGAGATGTTGACACTGCAGAGGAAAGAACTGGACTTCAATCCCAGGTTCTCCCATGGATTCCTCTCAGACCCTAGTCCAGGAGAAGGGCTGTGCCACTAGGAGCTTCACACACTGACAAGTATTTCAGGAAGCCCATGTTGATCTGCAGATCAAAATGGCTCAGGATAGGAATCGCCAAAGATACACTGCAGATATGGTGCCCGAAGCTCAGGACAATGACATCTCAAGGTCAAAGAAAGAAACAGGGAGGCCCAGGTAGAAAGATTCAAAAAATGGTGCCTGCCACTGTAGCTCTCCTTTTACTATCTGACTCCCTGCCTGTCCAGGAATGAATTTTCTGCCCTTAGGGGGAAAATCCCGTTCGGGAGGAATTTGTTTAAAGATGCTGTCCTCCTTCCCTTGGGTATGTGTGTCAGAAGTGAGGCCATTGTCCCAAGGTCTGGAGGTGAGACCATTTCATATGAATAAAATTAATGAGTAGAAGAAACCTAGGAGTGCACTAGGGTTAATATTTTCTCTGAAGTCTCAAACCCTGGTCTTCACTTCCTGTTCTCAGAAGGTTAGCACCTTTGTAAGAGTGGATGTGTTGAGAATCCTACATACTCATCCAAGTGTGAAGTGATTGGTGAGAAAAGAAAAGCAAGAAAGTGGTCAAAAGATGGGTGGTCTAAAAGATGGTAATCCAATGGCAGGGGGTTCATACCCCAGAACCATCTCTCTCCCTCCCACAGTGGTGCAGGCACCTCACTCCTAGTCAGCTGTTTTCTCTTAGCCTCACTTTCCCATAGAAACCTCTCCCTTGCTTACACATCCCCATGCTCTCCTTCTCTACTGCTGCAATGCTAATCATTTTGTTTATAGTCTGGGTCATCATACTGCCCCTGGGGCTTCCACTGTGGTGTTCAGCTCTTCTGGCTGGGAGTTACAGGGAAAAGACAATTTCCCCAAAGGG
This sequence comes from Dipodomys spectabilis, assembly GCF_019054845.1. Classification (NCBI taxonomy): domain Eukaryota; kingdom Metazoa; phylum Chordata; class Mammalia; order Rodentia; family Heteromyidae; genus Dipodomys; species Dipodomys spectabilis. The sequence goes on along the minus strand of NW_024870813.1, from coordinate 2,550,273 downwards.
AGATCCAATGGGTTTCAATTGTATATCAGTAGAACCTCCTTCACCGGCTGAGCTTCCACTCCAGAGCATCTTGCAGGCAAGTAGGGCAGGGCAGGGCAGGGCAGGGCAGGGAGGTGGTTAAGAGAATAGGGTTTAGTAAATGGGAAGCACTGGGAATGTTTTTCCAGCTCCCCTTGGTCTCTAAGTTACATTATGTCCAAAAAGTGGGATGACCATAGGAACACTTATGTAATTGGAAGCAACGTTTTATCACTGATATGGGGTTTAGAATTGCATGAAAATTTGCCATTCAAAAGCAAACCAAGACAGGCTCAGATGGCTCATGCCTATAATCCTTGGTACTTAGGAGGCGGAGATCGAAGAATCTTGATTGAAAGCCAGCTTGGGAAGGCAAATCTGAAAGACTTATTGCCAATTAATTAGCAAAGAAAGAAAACACAAACAGAAGAGGAAGCATGGCTCAAATGATAAAATACCAGCAGAAAGTGAAAAGCCAAGCAAGAGCCTGAAATGCTGAATCAAGCCCCAGTACCTACCACACACACACACACACACACACACACACACACACACACACACACACACACACACACAGAGCCAATTTGGGAGCTTTTCTTAGTTTGTTTAAATTCCATTCAGACAATGCACCTACATGAGACATGATCTCTGCCAGTGCTCTGTACCTCCATGGACCTGCTACACAGTCGGCACTGGAAACCCTGAACACTAGCCACTCATTTGTTTTAGAATCAAACAGATCAGGCTGGCACATTCTCCTCCTAAGATGTGGAGCAGAGTGTGGGGCAGGGTGGGGAGGGGATCTGTGCAAAGAGAGAGGTATCCCTGAAAGGAAGGGAAATGCTGACAGGTCATTCCTCTACCACCACATAACTTCTTCAGAGAAACAAAAACAAATTAGGGCCAACTCCAGGTGGGACCTGGAGTTCTTGCTGTGATAGCAAATGTGGTTACCCAGTTAAGATAATGATTTTCAACCTTGATAAGAGTCCCTCTGTTTACTTCTAGGTAATTTCACAGGACTTTTTTCTATTAGGACCAATAAAGATTTCTGCTATCTGGATACTTGAGGTTTCATGCTCCACTTCAGGGGTCTGGGTTTGGCAAAAGAGAAAAAAGAAATCAACATGAAAAAAAAAAAAATAATGGAGGAGGCAAAAAAGACTGAGAGGGGGAAAAAAAGAGAGATCTGATTTTTATTCAAATCTCTCCTGCTCTCTAACTGGGCAATCATGTGTATTAGAGACTTTGGCTTGCTGTAACAAAAGAGGACACACTGGGTGGCTTTAACAGCAATTTAATTTCTCCATAGATGTGGAAGCTTAAAGACCCAGATCAAGGTCTAGCAAGGGCCATTTTTGGTAAGAGCTCTCTTTCTGACTTAACAGACAGCTGGTACAACCTTCTTTCTGAGTCCTCTGATTGTGGGTGGAGAGTAGTAGAGGGTTTAAAAGATCCCAGGCAGGCTCAAGCACTCCAGGATTCCCTGACTCTTAAGGACATTCATTCAATGTAATCAGGGCCCCACCCTTAGGACCTAATTGAACCCTAATTATTTACTGTGAGGTCCTATTTCTAAAGATAGTCACGCTGCAGGTCAGAGCTTCAACATATGAGCTTGATGACTCCATGAGCAATCAGGCCCTACCTGCATAGAAATTGTCTTCCTCTCTCTTAGCTGGCAAGAAAGTGAGATATAAATATCTGCCATACTTAAAGCAGTATATCATGAGAAAATAATCAAAAGGGACATAGAAATAAATAGAGGTAGCATAACACCAGCTAAAGGACCTATCAACCTCCTTACACCAGTTCAGAACACTGAGGTTCATGTATTTTGAGGAACCAAACTTCAAAGGTTACTGAGTCTAGTATCAAAGTGTAGTCAGGAGTAATTTTGAGGATAAGAATTTAGATTCAGGAGCATGCACTTTGGAGTCAGACATAGAGCAGCTCAATAAAGGATCTATTAGGCCCTAAAGTCCTGGCCCACAAAGTGGTTCTTTTGCGATTGTTAGAAGCTGATGAGATCCCACACAGGGGATCTTGGGAACCCAGTCTCTCAGTCTTCCTCTCAGGTTTGGGCAGACATTTAGACATTGGCTCCTGTCACAATGTGATATCTTCACTAAATACATGGGCTTCAATAAATGTGTTCTCACTTCCTGAGTAGCCTATCTTGGTATTTCACTGCAATAATCTGAAGCTAACTGACCCACCTTATTACTATAAGAAAAAAAATCAACCTTTTCTCAGTAATGAAGCTAAAACATAAAATCTGAGTAGTGATATCTTGTCTGTAGTACCCTGGTTTTATACATGCATTAGAAATAGATAGACCAGGCACAAACCAATCACTAATCTCCATCTCTTTTGGCCATGATAATTGGATCATGAATTTTTATAAAACCCAATTTGAGCCAATAAGTAGCACAACCAAAACATTCAGTGATAAAGAGGCTTTCCTTTCTTTTTGCTGCTTCTGGGAGATACATAATCCTTCAGTATCCAAAAGGGGTTGATTCCAGGAAGCTACCATAACAAAATCTATGAGTACTCAAATATCTTATATAAAATAGTGTAATATTTGCAAATAGCCTATGCAAATCCTCCTGTATATAATTGGTCCTGATATCCTTCAGTTCTATACCCATAGATTTAACTAGCAGTGAGTTGAATACATTTTAAGAATAAATTGTGCTTGTACTAACCACACAGAGGTGTTTCTCCAGCCAGATGCAGGTGGCTCATGCCTGTGTAATTGTAGCTAATCAGGAAGCTGAGATTTAAGGATCAAGGTTGGAAGCCAGCCTAGACAGGAAAGTCTCTTAGTCTCCAATTTACCATTAAGGAGACAGAAGTGGAGCTATGGTTCAAGTATTAGAGTGCTAGCCTTCAGCCAATAGCTCAGGGACAGTACCCACACCTCAAGTTCAAGCCCCAAGACAGGCACCAAGACAAAACCATCACCATCACCACTAACAACAACAACAAAAAGTGCCACAGTAAAATGACTTTATATACTATTTACAGTACAGTAAGGATTGGTATTGTAAATATTCTTGGGATTTTTGAGATTCTGAAAGTATACAAAAAGTATACAAGCTGTACACTAATATAAGATACTTCTGTCTGTATATTTTAATATGCACATATCTTGGAATCTTGACAAGGGCACAGTCCTAGGACCCACCCCCTTGAGCTATCAAGGCACTACTCTATTTTAAATCATCTCTAGGTTACTTATTTAGAATACCAAGTAAATGCCACATCAATTGCTGTTATAGAGTATTAGTTAAGGAATAATGTCAGCAAACAAATATCTGCGCATGCTCAGTTTAGATGAATTTTTTTAAATTTTCCAAATATTTTCATCCTTACTTGTTTGAATCCAAAGAGACAGATATTAAGTGCCAACTGCACTGTAGGCTTAAAATTGCAGACCCCATCTTTAAGGAGAACTGGTGTGATAGGGAACTATGAAAATGGAAGTGAATCTAAAATAAGAACACACACTTGACATCGTGTTGGATATGAACATTACAACTTGGGTGGAAGAAGAGGAATAGGGAGGGATAAGTGGGAAAGAATGAGGGATGGAGTAACAATGATTAAAAACAAATGTACTCATTGCCTTATTTATGTAACTGTAACCCCCCGATCATCACCTTTTCAATAAAAATAAATAAATAAAATAAGGAAACATGTAGACAAAATACATTTATATAGGCTCATTGATCCAGCCATTGACATTACCTATTCCTCAATAGTTGTTTTTGTTTGTTTGTTTGTTTGTTTTTGTCTGCCTTGGGGCCTGAACTCTGGGCCTGGGCACTGTCCCTCAGCTCTTCAGCTGTCGACTAGCACTCTACCACTTGAGCCTCAGCCCCACTTCTGGCTTTTTCTGCTTATGTGGTGCTGAGGAATCAAACCCAGGGCCTCATGCATGCAAGGCAAGCACTCTTATCACTGAGCCACCTTCCCAGCCCCTCCTCAGTAGTTTTAATTACATGTCCATAATAAATTGCTTTCCATCCTTTTAATTTTAATATTTTGAGTTAAATTTCTATTCATCACAATGGAAAAGGAGGAATTAACAAATTAGTTGGACTCAGGAGTAGGCTATTAAAAGTAGAGGAAGGCTGAGATCTCAGGATCACAGTTCTAAGCCAGCCTGGGCAGAAAAGTCCATGAGACAGTTGTTTCCAACAAACTACTCAGAAAAGCCAGAAGTGGTGCTGTGGCTCAAGTGGTAGAGTGCTAGCCTTGAGCACAAAGAGGTTTAGGATAGTGCCCAGGCCCTGAGTTCAAGCCCCAGGACTGGCAAAAAAAAAAAAAAATAGAAGAAGGGTAGGTGAATACAGTCATTATATTCAATTTCCATATGTAAAAATGTAACCAGGCAACTTGAGGGGATGGATGGGTCAGGAGAAATGGGGGAGAACAACAGAAGAAATGACCCTGATCAAGACAGATTATACTCACACGACAGATTGAATTGAAACCCCTTTTTGCAATTACTTAAGATAATTAGAAAAAAAAGGTGGCAAACCATACTATGGAATTGACTTTCATCTGAAAAACATGGAAACTCCTCAATTACTGGATGGGAATTTGTCCAGTCATATCATTGAAGACAAGAATTATAGCCTGACACAGGCTATGAGCCTACAGAGGCTAGAGAGTTAAGTGACACTATGAGATAAAACTAAACAAACTGCAAGACCATAGCCTATGTGCAACCATTCTTCAATAAAGTTATACTGTTGTGATTCCCCTATGAGCAGCCACCAAAATGGAAGCCATTAGGTCAGGCATAAGGTCACTGAAGTCTAAACCTTAGGAGAAGAAAACCCTGCTGACAGCTTTATACTCAAGTAGTTATATAGATAGGAGAACTGAGAATGGCAGACACAAATCTGTGGTTTAATTCTCAGATCCTGATAGGATTCCATCTCCATGTCCACTTGGTCCCAAGAGTCCCCAAATATTCTCTGCACATTTGCTGAAGGGATCCTTGCCAGGCAGAACTTTTTTATGAATCCCAGTGATAGAAGTTGTGGCATCAACTTTACTGCTCAAGAAGCCCTGGGAGACAGGCACCATATCATGGTGGGGTCTAATTTAGACCCAGGCTAAGATAATTTACAGATCCCATTCCACCCTGGGGTCTAAGCCAGAAGCCCACTGGGGAATTACACTGGGGAAGGGGTCATGAAATATCATCCATGTATCACAGACATTCAGACTGAATCAACAATAATTTCAGATACTTAAAACTGCATAACATAGAAAATAAATCTATATAATAAAAAGCAACATAATTATATGCTCAATTGTGGCTAGTCTTTAGGACAAACTAGATGATGTTTGGATTTCAACAGCTGGGCTGGGAAGGTGGCTCAGTGGTAGAGCGCTTGCCTTGTATGCATGAGGCCTTGGGTTCGATTCCTCAGTGCCACATAAGCAGAAAAAAAAAAGCCGGAAGTGGCGCTGTGGCTTAGTGGTAGAGTGCTAGCCTTGAGCTGAAGAGCTGAGGGACAGCAGCACCCAGGCCCAAATTCAGGCCCCAGGACTGGAACCAAAAAAAAAAAAAAGAATTTCAACAGCTATTTAGACCCAATAGGTATACAGAGCCAATATCTCTTATCCTTCATACTTTTACCTTCTTTGATTGCATGGCAAAGCTGACTGTCAGGAAAAGCATGAAAACTAGTTAGAATGCCCAGCTTCTGATCACTTATTACTATATTATTATTATCCTGGTGACTGGTGAGTCTCTGAATCATGCCCACTCAAATTGCTGCTTCTGCTATGAGGTGGGATAGCAACAGTGTGAGATGTGCACAGTGATTCAGTCCTCTCCCAGAGAAGGATCAACAGGGACGATTAGGGAGAACTATGGAGAATGCAGTGCTGATCCATGGAGGTATAAGCACAGTCTGTGCTTAGCTTGTTGTTCAGATCACAGAGATCAGGAAGCGCACAGAGCTCTCCTTCCCTTCTTATCTTCTTGCTTCACAAGTCTAATATTGTATCATGGGATGGGTCAGAAGCCTGTGTGTCATTCCTAGGGTTCATGCAAGGCCAAGCAATTTTCTTTTTCCCAGAATTGCTATTTGTACCTTTGATTTTCATCCATTTCTCTTGGAGAAAAAGCAAGTAGAGAACCAGAGGCTTTCAGAGCAGAAGAGATTTTGGGGAAATCACTAGGTACAAATGCACCTCCCTTTCAGCTTTGTTTAGCTTTGGAAAGCTGAACCAGCTTTGTCTCAGGCTGTAGAGATGGACCTGGAGACAACGTATTTGATTATTAACTCATAAGATTTATACTCGCTTCTGTGACTTCCTTCTGTTTTTGAGAGCAGAAAAAGAGCTAAGCCTGGCAACACGATTAGGGCAAAGGCCCCTTTTCCAAAGAGGCTCTGAGTCCCTCACAGTGACCTTGAGCAGTCCTGGGTGGTGGTCCCTAAACATCACATCACCATGGCCTTGAACAGTCATGTATGCAAGTCCCTGGACATCACATTATGACCATGACCCTGGAAGACTGGCAGAGGATCAGCAGACTGAGTGGACCCCAGAGGTGTATGCAAGAAAAAGCATCCTGCCAGAGGAGCTAAAGGATGCATGGAGCTTGTGCAGATTGTGGTGAGCCTCTGAATGTGTCTGGGACTGATAGAGCCCTCAGGTTGTCCAGTGATCTTGAGAGTCACATAGCTTTCTCCTAGAGACATCTTATTAGTCCATGTATTACCACAGGTAATACATTTCTTTGGGACTCCTTTCATCTAACAGAAGCTGTGTCTGTGAACTCATTCTTTGAGACCATGGAGACAAAAGATCTGATCCAGGGGTTGCAGTTTCAGTATCAACTTCATTTCTAATAACCACATTTAGTTGTCCTTTTACTCCTGGACAATACTGCTTCTGTCCCTCATGCTCTCCAGGCAAAGAGGTGCCTGGACTTTACTGTGAAGACTTCGAGTCAAGAGAGTAAAACTAGATACCATACTCACTCCATTCAGGAACCTGTTGCTGTGTAGTCTGAATGGCCTTCTTGGCATAAGGCCAAACCCCACAGACTTCCACTTAAGAGCTCAGCAAAGAAAAGGAATCATGTCTGCCATAAGTAATTCTGGAAAAATCCAACAGGGGTCAGTGGATGTTTTGATCCTTTCAGTTTCTTTTCTCAGAGCAATGAAGGAGATGGATCTACCCTGGGCTAGAAGATGCTAACAGGATGGAGGGTGGTGGAAGCAGACATTCCAGCCCAGCCAGCCACCAGGAGACCCTTTCAGTTTCCATGGAAACAGGATTAGGAAGCCAAAGAGTGGATGGCACCCTTACACTTGCTTTAAATGCAAATTCTACCAGTAATTAAGAGGCAAGCCACAGTAAGGAGATATAGAGTGAGCGAAAGGTAATAAACACCTGTCTTGGAATGAATATTAATGAAAAATATGACAATATATCTCAGCAAGAAATTCCATCTTTTAAAAAAAGGAAAAAAAAAACAAATTTCCATCTTTCCCTCCAGTTTGGAAAATTGTCATTCCAGATTCTGCTTTAGTCTAAACTGAGAAACTCAGGCTCTCGAGAGTTTTAAAACTCTTCTCATTATTAGGTATCTCCACTCTTCCCCAGAGCTCTAGCTGGAGTCTTTCATGAACTAGAGTTGCATCGACATTTCAGCTTCAATTTTCCTGTTCTTGAAGAATCAATTGGTTTGAAGCAGATGCTAGCTCATCTGTTCCTTTTTCTCTCAGACATGTTCCTTGGAGTGCATTAGCATGCAGGCTCCTCAATTAATAGACCCTGGGTGGCCGGCCTTGTGCATGAAACTCCCCTCCTCCACTACCTCACTCCCTTCCACAGGTTTCCAGTACTTTCTTAAGTAATTGGAAGTTTCATCTCTCTAACAGCCAGAGGGAGCAGGGGAGAGGGTTCAACATTCTGGCTGGGAATGTTAACTTCCAGAGTAACTGATTTGTATCCTCTAAGTAAAGGCTGTGGACAAGGTCTGAAATGGAAGCAGCCCAGACCGACAGAGCGCCAGCATCTCCTTCATCAACTCTTCATTTCTTTCTAATTTCTAGGGAAGGTCTTTGGTTTTGAGTACAAGAAACAATGGTCATAGACCAAACAGCTGTGCAGAATGGCTTCTTCCACACTTCCGACTCCATGGGCTGCATTCTGGGCAGGCCTTCCTCTCCCTTAGGTCTTTTCCAATGGAGACCTTGGCTGCATCGTTACTTACATTTTTGAATCCACTTTAAATTTCATGTATTAAAGCTAGCCACTTGAGTATTAAAAGCCTAAAGAGTTTGAGTACTTAGAGTGGAGTTAAGATAGCTAGGATGGATGGTAATGAGAATAGCTTCTTAACTCCCTCTTAGCAATCTCATTACTCATATCTGCATAATTAAAATTTTAAAAAGGAACCACAGGAACTAAGAACTGGAAAGTATGCTTGAATTTACCTAACCTAGGTGTTAGGTTCCAAAGTTGGCTCCTCACCAACACAATTTTATTTGGAAGAAAAGCCTGTGGAGGAAGTCTCTAGCTAAAGTTAGAGATATACTCTTGCTTATTCGCTAGAGTATTTATGGGTGGGTTCCTGGGAATGCTATTGTGATCCAGTGGGGGTTGATAATAAAGCGACTAATGGTGAGATACAGATATTTTAGGAAATAGGTCCCAGTTGGAGAAAGGAAGAAAATGAGGTAGGGGTGTTCAAGGTCTTGGCCTATTTAAAGCCCTGGTCTGGTGTCAGTCAAATGGGTCACAGACAATCAAGAAGACAGAATAGGGTGGAAGTATTTGTAAATCAAGGTACTGTTGGGCCTTCAAGATAAGAATACCTGGTTATTCAGAACAAATACTATGGTTTTAAAATATAGGGCCCAGGGCTGGGAAGGTGGCTCAGTCGCTTGCCTTGCATGCATGAGGCCCTGGGTTCAATTCCTCAGCACCACATAAGCAAAAAGAAAAAAAAAAAAGCTGGAAGTGGCGCTGTGGCTCAAGTGGTAGAGCACTAGCCTTGAGCTGAAGAGCTGAGGGACAGCGCCCAGGCCCAGAGTTCAGGCCCCATGACTGGAACCAATAAATAAATAAATAAAATATAGGGCCCATAGATGAGTGTCAAGATTATTATAAATACCTTGAAAAGGAGAACACAACATATTGCTGATATATAAAACTAAACTGTATCCACATCACTAAAACACAAAATGAAAAAGCATTGCAATATGATGATATGTAATGCAAAAAGGAGTCCCAGTTTGTGAACTGTTGGGTAGTTGTATAACTATAACTAGGCTTCGCTAGATCTCTTAAAACATTTTTCCTGGACTGGGAAGGTGGCTCAGTGGTAGAGCACTTGTCTTGCATGCTCGAGGCCCTGGGTTCGATTCCTCAGTACCACATAAGAAAAAAGCCGGAAGTGGCGCTGTGGCTCAAGTGGTAGAGTGCTAGCCTTGAGCTGAAGAGCTGAGGGACAGCACCCAGGCTCAGAGTTCAGGCCCCACGACCGGACCCCCCCCAAAAAAATTTTCCTCCTGGTGTCATCTTTCTCCTATCAGGTAGCCTAACAGAATCATTCAACAAAATCAAGAGAAAAAAATAGCAAACAAAACTGGAAACACAGATTTTGTTTCTGGTATATCATTGACACCCTGTGGAAATATTTTCTCTTATGCAGAAGGATCCTTGCTTGCTATGGCTAAGTCCAGATAAAGTCATTGATGAAGGCCTGATAGTTGGTAAAATCTTCAGAGCTGGCCTTCATAAAGGTGTTTTCTTCCTGGAAATTACCTAATCATAACTTGAAATGACAGATCACATCATAGTGATGCATCAGAAAATTATGTCACAAAAACACTGCTTCTTAAGTGATTAAGATGGAAATTGATTTTTTTAAATAATTGGCAGTTTAAGACAGGTGCTGGGAACTCACTCCTGTAATCCTACTCAAGAGGCTGAGATCTGAGGATTGTGATTCAAAGCCAGCCCCGACAGGAAAGTATGAGACTCTTATTTCTAAGTAATCACACACACACAAAGCAGACAATGGAGCTGTGGCTCAAGTGGTAAAGTGCTAGCCTTGAGCAAAATAGCTCAGGGATAACAACTAATCCTTGAGTTCAAGCCCCATGTCTGGCATCAAAATAATTAATTAATTAACTAACTAACTAAACTGTAATTTGTCTCATTCCCAAAGCTACATCCTAAATTCACTCACCTTTGCAGTATAATTTGAATGAGGTTGGCATTTAATGAAGGAGCTTTTGTTTATGGGGTGAGAGGTCTTAACCAACCAGCCCGCCCCCCCACAAATGATCAAATTTTAATAATAATAAAAATACAGAACCTTGATCCAAAACAAAGAGAGGGAAAGGAGTTCTGGGAAGGACATTCATCTGAGCTTTTAAATTTATTTTTCCAGTTAGAGTAGACGCAAAACACAGGCAATTTGCAAACTTCATTCAAGTATATCTCTCCTCAATTCACTTTCATTATCTGTCAGATGAGGAAACTGTTCTAACATTGGTTGTTTTGTGGTCCCAATAAAGTGGCCCAGATAGAGCACTAATAGTAGCTATCTACTCTAGGGGACAGCCCACCTCTTTCCCTACCTAGATATCTTGCTGTAACCTCCAACATACTATTAGAAACAGTGTTTGTGATAGATTGTAACTAATGTAGATAAATCCTTGGTGGTTCCAATTATACTAAGAAGGCTTTTATTTTTATGACCAAAAATTAATTTTCAATTAGCTCAGCTTAAAGATACGCTAATAAAAAGAATTCCGAAGAGATGGCAAAATAAGATGACTATCTAGGAATGTGTTATCCGTAATGCTCATCATAATATGAAATCATTAAATTCAAGGTTGTTTTTTTTTTGTAGCACCAGCAGCAGTAGAAGCAATTATGGAGAAAACCAAGGGCTCACAGGAACAAAAGGGACCATCCTATTTTTTTTTCCTATCATTCATATCCCTCACAAGCACGAGGGACTCTTATTTCCAGTTCAAGCACGAGGGACTCTTACTTCCAGTTCAGCCATGGCTCCATTTGGTAGCAGTAGTCTGCTTTCTACCAGGCTGGTGGGAGATGGTGACCCTCTGAGAGTACCTGGTCCCTGGAGGCAGATGCCCAGCAGTAAGCTTCTCCCATCCAGTGTGATCCAGGTGATATTAGTTCCTTGGTGTCTCCAGATAATGGTGACATCTCTCAGGCTTTCTCCTCCATGTTTCTTGAGATTTGGTCTTCCTCCTGAGCCCCAGGTAGTACTCTCCCTGTAAAGAAAGAGCAAATTGGCTGGTTCTGGGTAGGAAGAAATATAAACCCCAATGGAGGAGAAAAGAACAAAGGTGATCTTGTCAACATCTTCTTTAGAACAGTCCATACCAGCTGGGATTACGCGTTAAAGGAAATTCCTTGAGACAGTCCAGAAGGGATGGAACAACACTTCACACAAAGTATGAAAACTTGCTGTCTGGGAACAAAATTGAAAGCATAGACACCAATGCCAGCCAAATAAAAATGAGGTTGGAATAGGTAAAATCTGGCTCTGAAGAGAACTGAGTTAGTGACATACTAACTCAGTTAGTATGTAAATTTAAGGTAGATACTCCATACAAAGCTCTTTTTCCATTAGGTTCTCCAACACAATCAACAGCTTTCCATTAAAATTCTGGTTGTTATGGTGGTTTATATATTTTTTTCAATGTACTAAGGCACATTATATTTTATATATTTATATAGTATAATTTGAATATTTATGTATTTGATATATATATTTATATACTAAGGTATATTTCAACAATATGCTTTGGTTATCTTGAAATTTCCAGTGCTTTTTAGCCTACCACATGGGTGAACAAATTGCCTGATAATTAACAAAAAATGGGTGAGGAAATGAATGATTAGAGAGCACATGAAGATTCACCTATTCTCCAGATGGTTACGATCCCCAAGATTAGTCATCAATAATTGCAGATGTAATAGAAGAAAACTTTGCAGAACTGAGAAGAAAAGAGAGATTTGATCTGAGAAGAGAATTGAGAGGGATTGTCACATATTCAACAGTTAATAATAGGAAATTATGCCAAGGCTTATCCTGGTGACAAGATAAGGGTTTTCAGTTTCAAAGCTAAAGACTCCTACAAGCTTTCAAGCCCAAAAGAAAAAAAAGTTACAAGACATTCTTCAAAAAGATTCTTTGACTTACAAGAATAAAACCCTGAGTGCTCTTGTTCATAGTAGAGAATAATGGAGCAGCTGATGTTACAGATAGAGAAGGTTCAGAGAAAACCATTGTCTTTGTTTTGACATAACCTGTTATCCCTGTGAAGACTGACACTCCTCCCCCCATAGGTAGTGAGTCTTCAAAGACTCCAGCCGGCATAACTGAGAACCAGCTGTCTCTGTGTCTTTGGGCCCATGTGCCTTGTCAAATTTCTGGTACTCTAAGTGCCCCCTTGTTCAAGGGGGCACAGGATATACTGCTGTGCTGAAGAGTTAACACTATGGGTCCAAACTAGTATAGCTTGAGAAGACCTGCCTGCAGGATGGCTCCTGGCTGGTACCTAGGAACTTAAATCAAAAGGTCAGAGGGGTTTTCCACCATTCCCTCATAAAAATGACTCGCTGTGCCTAAAATGGTTATGTGAAGAATGTGATTTATGCTGAACACAAGCTTTTTTTTCTTTTGCTGTCTGCAAATGTATATACGAATACACACACACACACACACACACACACACACACACACACACGTATGTATATTCCAAGCAGTGGCCACTTAAGTGGTCAGGCCCTCCATAAAAATCCCTGCATCCAAAGCCTCTCAGGAGGAATGGCTTGGTTGACAGCATCTCACACCTGTGACTGGAGGAATTTCCTTGATTCTAGATCATGAATAGGAGGAACCTGAAGGCTGAGGGAGCCCCCTCAGACTTTATGCCATCCATGTGCTACATGCCATCACATTGCCAATTAGGTTTTGTATCCTTTTGTGACCATGAACTATTAGTTGTGAGAGCCGTTTGTTATAGGCCAGGTCTTGTTACAACGCCTAGTAAACTCAATCTAACATCCCTGCTTTCTCTACACGACACAGACTGTTCTAATTGCTTCCATCTAGGCAAAGATAATGATCTTGGAGGACAATTGTCTCTTTGCTATAGAGACACTTCTCGTTCTATGGGGACACGAGATAGAAAGCAGCATCGTACAGCTAGGAAGAACCAAAGAGGGGAATCTCCAAAAAACAAGACTGCCATGTAAATATCTTTGGCAAGAGAGAGGATGGAGATGATTCTGGAAAGCATTGCCAACCTGTCAAGCAGATGTTCAACCTTCTTCTGGAGCACTTGGGGTCCTGCCAGGCTCCTGCCCATTCCTGCTGAGGTGATAAAGAGCTTTATAGACCTTTAAAATACATATTCTTTTTTTTTCCAGCTGTGCCATCTGCTTGTTTTTTTTTCTTTTTACAGTCAATCAGTAGAAAATTCATCTGTAAAGATATAGATAGAACAGTGTGTGTGTGTGTGTGTGTGTGTGTGATGCACATGCACATTGTTTTGTGTTCCATGAGCATGTGCACTTGCCTACTCATTTCTTTAAATATTGGGAAGTGAAGACACAAGTGGCTATGGCAAAGGAAGACATGTGAAAAGCATTCTGATATGCATGGGAAAGACTAAGACCCATGGCTTCCCAGACTTCACAAGGGAACCAATAAGCCTCAGCCTCCTCCTATGCCACCAGCCTTGCTCGGACTTCCCTATCCCGCCAGCTTTGCACTCATTCAAAGTACTAACAAAGGATGCTGGGCTCATATCTGTAATCCTAGCTACTGCGGAGGACCATAATTTGAAGCCAGCCCAGGCAAACAAGCCCCTGAGATTCTTATCTCCAATGAACCAGCAAATAGCTAAAAGTCAAACTGTGGCTCAAGTGGTAAAGCACCAGCCTTGATTGAAGAAGCCGAGATAAGAGCCTAGGCCCTGAGGCCAAGCCCCAGTACTGTACAAAAGAAAAAACAAAACAAAACAAAAAGGAGGTCCCACAGAATCACTAATAGGTAGGACACCTGGGCCACTGAAAGTCAAAGCCAGTGTTCTGCTGATGAGGAAACATTGTTACCATTAAGAAGGTCGTATTTGCAATGACTAGTATATGTGTGAGTCCAGCAGAAAAGGTCAGTTAAGTTGATGTTAGGGAAATGAACCCTAAGATATGTATTCAAATGTTCTTTTTCTTTCATGCAATTGTTTCTAACACATTTATAAGATTATTTCTTTGTTGCTTTGTATGTCCTTCCCCCACAGTATAACCCCTGCTTTCACTGTATTTGATGTTATAATTTGTGGAGGGGAAGGGAAAAAACAAATCGCTTAAATAGGGATACAGGTGGACCCATTGCAACAATGAGACGAACAAGTCGTTATCTCCAAAACAAACTTTACAACTTTGGTGGTGGGGGAGGAGGGTTGGGTGGGGGTGGGAGAGGATGGGAAGGGGAAACAAAGGAGGAGGCTACAATGCTTGATAAGAAATGTACTCATTATCTTGCCCATGTAATTGTAACCCCTCTGTACAGTATTTTCACAATAATAAATAAATAAATAAGAAGGTCAAAGACAAGATTCAGTTCACAGTGAACTATCCTTTATAACTGTCACTATGCTAACACAACTACTGTCAATATCTGCCTAAAAGCAGTGACTGAGAAACCATTCTTCCTTAAAGATCTGATTGTACAAATCCAAGATGCAATCATAGATATACCCCTCACTCTGCCTACACATAGAAGGCATCTCCAAAATGTTCAGTATTTTAATCTAGATATGTCGTAACAGGCACTCAAAATGGTAAGTGCTTTTCTATAGGTCTCTAAGGATTTAGTTCATCTGAAGTGGGATAGTTGAACAATTACAGCGTGTACACATGTAGAGACTCTGCAGGTCTTCATTATGAGTATTTGAAGATTCCCCCAAAGGTTACAACAATCAAGGGAATAACTCATGGTTTGTGCTTTGGTCCGCTTGGTTACAAATCTGTATTCTTTTCCCTAAAGCAAGATTCCTCAGTCTCACTACTACTGAAGTTGGGACTAGATAATTCTTTGTGGTAATGGTTATCTTGTGCACTGTAAAATATTCATAATCATTCCTGGGCTCCACCCATCAGATGCCAGGATCCTTCCTTTAGTTATAAACACTTACTTCTCAAAGAGACCCCTAGACACTACCAAACATCCTCAGCCAGGTGTGGTATATGTTCCTTATTTCCAGGCCCCAGCATCTGTTAAAAACCAATGAAAGCCAGATGCTGATGGTTCACCTATAATCCTAGCTATCAGGAGGATGAGACCTGAGAATCCCAATTCAAAGCCAATTTGGGCAGAGAAATCATTGAGATGTCTATCTCCAATTAGCCAGCAAAATGCTAGAAGTAGAACTATGGCTCAAATGGTAGAGCACCAGCCTTGAGTATAAAAGCCAAGAGAGATGGTAGAACCCTGAGTTCAAGACTTAGTACACACACACACACACACACACACACACACACGCAAATAAACCAAGGATCTGTAGCAAATTATCTTTAAAACTTTGCTATTCGGTTTACACAGCAATCAGCAATTTCAACATCATCAATATGTGATAAAAATGCAGAGCCCTGTACCTCTTCTTGGGCCTTGTGTACCAGAATCTGCATTTTAACAAGATCCCGAAGGTGTCCTATTGCACATTGAAATTGGAGAAGTGTGTTTCTGTAGTATTAGTCACTTGTGTTCACAGTTGTTCCCCACAGATTTTCCAGAACAAAATAGGCTTTGGAAGCCAGATTCTTAACAGGCTGTTCCTGGATCAAATTACATGACCCCTCAATCCTATTATTCACATGATTTTTGTCAGGAGATCTCAATTTTTTTTGAGCTCCCTTTGGTTGCTACAAAATATTTCCTAAAAGCTATCCCCAAAATAGGGCAGGTAGTACACTGGGCTTCATTTCATGCATACATTCGTTCATTTAGTTAGCTTTGTTAAAGAAGTTTATTGTGCAAGGCATAAGAGATACAACATACATAGCACTGGGCTGCCAGTACTTTCCAATGTTTCAGTTTATATGAGATTCAGCATTCAACTTAGCAACGGGACACAGACTGTTCCTTGCTTCCCTACAGCTTCCGTCAACGTAAGCACCTTACTCACTTCTGAGAGGCCAAACTGAATTCTCCCTGTCTGCACACTGAAACAGCTAAGGAGCACAGCATTGCCTGGGAAGGGGATCCTGACCTTCAATCTATCTCTTCTTTTACTTGAAATGCACAACAACAGCTGCCCCTAACCTCAAGGTTAATAACTATCTGACTCCCAGTGACGAAGGATTAGTATATTGTAAGATGCCGTACAGGAGGAGTACTGGGGAGGGCTTACATTTGGAAATCAGGTTATTCCTCTTCCCTTACTAATAATTTGACAAGAGTAGGTTGAGAATGGTACATTCACTATCTGCTAATGCCAGAATGGTTTTTTTTTAATGAAACCTTAGAATAAGAAGAATATTGTGGTCATTTGTATCATAGGCCAATGTTAAGACAAAGACAAGGCTATGTGGTGTTCAGAATGTAATTAATTCTCAGGAAAAAATTCAGGCATAGCCCATACTGGAAAATCTTCACCCCTAACAACAAAACCAATATCCTTGCCTAGAAATCATTTATAGGCAAGAAAATTAAAATCGGAGCCTGTTACCTCCTAGATACAAGCAGAAATGGAGCAGGGAATGATGAGGACCTAAGGAAAAAGACTGACTTGTTATGAAAGGAGAAGAATAGAATGTGTCTGGGTAGTTGGAGGCAGAATCACCAGACAGGGAGGAGTGAAAGGAAAAGGACTATCAGATAAAAAAGAGAAAATGGGAAGGCCTCGGAAATAGAGATGGCATTTCAGGAAAATGCCTTCAAAGTATTTTACTTTCTGTAGCTCTCAGTCAAGACTGGCCTATCTTGTCTAGGTTATTTTTTACTTCACTGTAGGGAAGAACAAGTTCTTTCAGAATAGGAGAAGAATAAACTTACTCCAGGATCAAGCAATGTAACTAGCTCCCATATAGTTTTCTGAACATGGGAAAAACAAGAAATCTACCCTTACATACATCTACCAGCTCTAGAAGCACTACTACTACAGTGCTGTTCCCATACACATGAGGGACCAATATACACCATGAGCTATGACTTTAGCTATGAATGCAATTTAAAATATATGTATGTATGCATACGTATATTCACAATGGACTCTATAAAAGGCTTTTAAAAGTAATTGCTGAGCCCCTCCCTCAAGATGAAAGCCCATTAAAAGAATCAATACTGTCTCAATTTTCTGTATGGATGATTGAGAGTAGTGAAGCTTTTCATTATGTTTCCTCAAAATTGAGGAAGAGAGGAAAAAATGTCATTGTAATTTCCTTAGGAAGCCCCCAATGAATGCAGGCGTGTACAATTTAGCAACATCAAATTTCATTTAGATGGATGACAATTAGTTAAAGATATTTGTCTAGTCAGAAGAAAACCAATCCTTCAGGAACCTGCATGCCAGACTCTGTGCTCAGCATTAAACATTCGAAGATGAGCAGGCCGTGTCCCATCTTGATGGGAAAGATACCAGGGGGGGACACATTTCCACTCTCAGGAGAGGCATGATGTATGATGTGGAACTATGAGAACAGTCAGTGAAACCAGGTGTCCACTATCCTCAGCCCCACCATTTTTTTCAGATCCTTGGAGACACTTTCATCACAGAAATGACCATGACTAGTCTGTCTGCCATGTAGCTATTTTGGAAAATTTGCTTCATTTCTTTGTATTCATTTTAACTTTATGATGCTTATTGCCATCACAAGGAGAGACTGAGCCTTGGCCCAAGTTTAGTTCAAAGTAGTACATTTCAACAGAATCCATATATGGATATTGTGGGTATTGTGTATGTGTGTATATGTGTATGTGTTTGTGTGTGTACTCTAACATAGTTTATATATCTTGGGTTATATATACTTTTTCTACACACATATAAGTATGCAAATATGTACATATATGGTATAGATGTATAAATATACTCATTTTAAGATATATATATATATATATATATATATATATGCATGCATCATGGAATGTAGATATTAAAACAATGAAAAAGTTTATGTGTGCATATGCATATATTGACATACATATACACATCCATATTTTCCTATGCCTTCCTGGTTCAGAATTCTTTCTAATTGTTTTAATTCCTATGTCACCTGATATGTTTCTGGATATTTTCAAGAAAACTGAGAGAGGTGGCCTGAGGCACACATTTCACCCCATTTCCTGACAAGACATTTGTTCTAAGGATCCCTGTTTGGGACTGAATTTACCAACTTTAGGTCTTCAGGAATTTTTGAAATATAGCATGTAGCCAATATAAATTAGACTTTTTTAAGGTTAACCATGGAACTTCTTGTTTCTGGGGCTCAAGAAGAGCTCCCTAAATGTGAACATCAATAGGTAAGAAGGGAAAAAACATTATACCTTTTACCTAAAACCTACAGGAGAGGTTAAGTGTAAGCAAATCATCCTAAACTGAGAAGTTTCAGTGGTGTCAGAATGGTATTTTATTTTATTTGTGCTGATACTGGAGCTTGAACTCAGGACCTGGGTACTATTCCTTAGGGGGTTTTTATTCAAGATTAGCACTCTACCACTTGATCCACAGTTCCACTTCAGGCTTTTTACCGGTTAATTGGAGATAGGAGTCTCACAGGATGGCTTTGAACTGTGATCTTCAGATCTTAGCCTCCTGAATTGTTAGGATTAGAGGCATGAGCCCCTGGAGCCCCACCAAAGAGTTATTTTATATAGATAAATAAAAAAGTATACAGGACTACTTGAAGCCGAATCAAAGTTCAGAGGAGGCCAGGAGCTCTGAGCCTGAACACAGAGATGGGCAGAAATTCTCTACCTTTGTTGGGATCCCGCTCACCATGTATGACATGCAATGGACTGAGAGAGAAGAACATAATTCCTGAGGCGTCCTCTCATTGTCCTCAAAAAGAGGAAGTATTCTGAGTCAGGAGCTGTGATCTCAATAACAGTTAGAGCAGGTTATCCAATAAAAGTACAGATTCCAAGTTGCCTGAGCCTAAAATTATAGAGGTACATGTTTTAGTTGATATGACTAATGCTTTTCCTTCTCATTTACCTCTGGTGTCCACTGATGGCCCATAACCTATAATTTAGTTGTCCTTTCCCCAATTTTCTCCTCTGCTTACCCCACCCTTATTTCCTTCCAGAATCCTACCACAATACGAATAGGGCTAAAATCACCCTCATCCATCACTTGACCATCCTCCTTAGGATTTGTTCAAATTCCCAGTATCATTACATAACATACTGGAATTCTCATGCAACTTGAATGTTGTCTTTAAGTGGTGAGCTTGGGCAGGGAAGCATTCATATTTGGCCACGCTTTCTAAGATCAAATGTCTTTGGTGGTGGAACTGGGTTTTAGTGAGTAATTAGGGATATTGAATGGAGAAAAGGAAGAGTGACCAGCCTCTAAGCAGAAAAGGCAGTTTGTGAAAGGCACCAACATCCACAGAGGGATTAAACAAGCATGGAGGGACCTGAGCAGACAAAGCACACAGTTTACGAGGAAAGAGTGGGTGATACGTGTGTAAAGTATAGTTATGATATCATAAAGAAAAGTTACAACCCCATAAAGAAAAGTCACTCTAGGGGCAAAGCAAGCTAGAGCGGTAAGATTCACTCCTGAATTAAAGTAGCCAAAATCTTGGATGGAATGGTTATCAGCAGTTACCTAGAAAGAGGACTTGAGGCTGCTTTATGGAGTATTAAAGAAACATCAACTTACTGAATGCACTCCATGTTTTAACTCTGTCGGGGTGTGTGCCTGCAAGATTTTTCTTCCAGGAAGGCTGAGACTGCTTGCCAGCCTAGCCTACAGTGTTCTACTTGGTCAAAGAAGATGATAAGATTTGGGGAAACTGGAGCAGGACAAATCATCTCCTCAGAGAATGATCTAGGATCTGTTGTGTTGTATTCTATTCCACCATATCTGGAGAAAATTACATTAAACCCACTTTTGTTTTTGTCGGTCATGGGGCTTGAACTCTGGGCCTGGGTGCTGTCTCTTAGCTCTTCACCTCAAGATGAGCTCTCTACCACTTGAGCCACAATGCCACTTCCAGTTTTCTGATTTTTTATTGGATCTAAGAGTCTCATGGACTTTCCTGCCCGGGCTGGCTTTGAACCACCATGCCCAGATCTCAGCTTCCTGAGTAGCTAGGATTATAGGTGTGAGCCACCGGCACCCAGCTAAACCTACTTTTTTGTTGTTGTTTTGAGAATTGTCAGAGAGTGTTTCATGTCAACTAAGTCCCCTCATTTTGTGGAAACGACCTATTGAGCCTGAAATGGATGCCATACATGGTCAGTATCTATGAAGTTAAGGCCAAGTTGTCCAGCTGCATTGGGGATTGTAGGCCAGGCAGAGCCAGGCTAGGTTTCTGTCCATATGGGTCCTTTGTGCCAGAGCTGTTGTCCTGTGGGGAGGGTAAGGATGCAAAGGTGGGGGGGGGGGGGAGACGATTGGCAAGAAGCAGCCCTAAGCACTCAGTTGCAAAGCTATAAATTTCAGCAAGGCTATTCAATATTCATGTAATTACCCCAGAAAACACATTTGACATTTCGTAAACACAGCCGAACATTTAACATTTCTCTCTGTGTGTCTCTTTTCTCTTTCCTCTTCTCTCTCTCTCTCTCTCCCTCTCCCCCCCACCCCCACCAAATACCAAAGCATACATGGAAAAAATAATCCCCAGGGATTTCTGCCGTGTGAAATGGCAACAGTTATTGAATCTATAAACTCAAGGGATCAAAGTCTTCTCTCTTCATCCTGTTCATAATTGACAAATGGAAGTGAGAGTGTATAAACAGGCAGCCTGCTGCCCTGCAACATGGAGCATAATTGTTCCTCGGGAAAGGTTGCTGCCCACCAGCCATGTCTACGGCTTCAGTCCTTCATAGCGTGCATCTTCCCAAAGGTATCTATACAGAGTTACATACCAGGCCCAAACCTGGGCCCGGGGGCCAAGGTCTTGACTGTGGAGGTCCTGGATGTGCAGGCAGCAGTGCTGATGATAAGCTTGTACTCCAGCCACACCATCACTGAACACTAATTCTTTAAGGACTCTTGGGGTCGGTAAAGAGACTTGGAGGACTCTGGGGTCTTAAATACAGCCTTCTCCACCCTCCCACTGTCCCTATAGAGCTGTGAGGAAAAACAACCTCAACTTTCTGGCAGCTCATATGAGAACAAATCAGTGAAAGAAGAACAAACATCTTGTCTTAACCAGTCCTGGCCTTCTGGGAGCCAGCATGGATGACAAACCTTCTCTATGAGAAAAGTCCATCTTATAGGGGCCTGGGGGTGCCTCATATACAAGCTGGCTCTATATAACTAGCTAGAAGGTTGAGCTCACTTTTTTCCTCAGAGATGTGACCTGTCTCTTCCAGGCTCGACACAAACTAATGACCTTCCCTCACACTAGTAAGCTAAAGAACACAGTGTGTGTTTATATCCTGGATGTTTATAGTCAAAAGAAGTAACCAGGTAGTTAATTATCTTAACTTATTTTGGTATTGAGTCTTATTATATAAAATATAATGCACTGTATATATATGTATATATGTATATATATATATATATGAATATACACATGCATATGCACACATATTTTTACATCTGCATAGATACATAATAGGGAATATGTGTATATGTGTTTCACGGTGTCTTGATAAATTCATGTATGTGCTGATATATGTGTGTATATACATATGAATGTGAATGCTAATATGTATGTATAGATGGTATATATTATATATATATACCCTAGATCTATATATGGGTGTATATATATATATATATATATACATACCTAAAACCATTATATCCATTGTTGTTTACAGCTGTCATATGCTTGTTTATATGCAATGATAGATATGTGTACAGGAATATATGTATGCATATAAATGAATCTGTAGGTTTAATACACATTGGCTAATAATAATAGTTCATACTTTGTTTAAATTTATCCATGATTAAATGTGAGTCAGGAACTGTGTTTCATGGGTGCAATCTGTTTGTTTTCACATCACCTTTGAAAATCTATGATTACCTTCACGTTGCTAAAGTAGAAAGTGAGAATCAGAGACCATAGTATGGTTTGTTGAGGATGGCAAAGGAAGCAAAATGCAAAACTGAGACAAAATCTCCAGTCCAACCAGATGTGGAGGCACATGCTGGAATTTCAGCTACTCAAGAAACATAAATAGGAAATAATACTCTAGGCTGTCCTGGGCAAAAACATTAGCCACTAGGTAAAAAAAAAAAAAAAAAGAAAAAGAAACACACGAACAACCTAGCCAGGTGCTTGTGGATCATGCCTATAATCCTAGCTACTCAAGAGGCTGAGCTCTGAAGATCACAGTTCAAAGCCAGCCTTGGAAGAGAGTCCATGAGACCCTTATCTCCAATAAACTAAAAATTGGAAGTGGCGCTGTGGCTCAAGTGGAAGAGAGCAAGCCTTGAGCACAAAGAGGCTCAGAGACAGCACCCAGGCCCTGAGTTCAAGTCCCCAGAACCAGCAAAAGAAATAAAAAATAACAAAAAATACCCACAAAAAACCCAGAAGCAAAAAGGGCTACAGGTGTGCAAGGCTCAGAGTTCAAGCCCAGTAGTGAAGGAAAAAAATAATCCTCTGCTCTGATCCACTGAAGACTGATCAGGTGTGTGTGTGTGTGTGTGTGTGTGTGTGTGTGTGTGTGTGTGTGTGTGTGTATACACATATATATGTATATATATATGTATGTATTGATATGTATGTATACACATATATACATACATATAATGCAATGTATGTATGGGTGTGTATAAAGCCTTCCTATGTTATCTATAAGTTCCTTATACAAAATGGCATAAAGATTTGCATATAGACCATGCATATTATCTTACTCACTTTAAATCATTTCTCAGTGACTTATATAATACAATACTTATGCAAACAAATATAAATGCTTTGGAAAATTATACTATGTTGTTTAGGGAAGGATAACAAAGAGAAAATTCTACATGTTCAATATAGCTGTTATAATTTGTGTGTGGGTGCTGGTCCTGGGGCTTGAACTTTATTGAAGTTTATTTTCCCCTCAAGGCTAATTCTCTGCTGCTTGAACCACTGCTCTACTTCTGGCTTTTTGGGTGCTTAAATGTAGATAAGTCTCAGGGACTTTCCTGCCTGGGTTGACTTCAAGCTACGGTCCTCAGATTTCAGCCTCCTGAGTAGCTAGGATTACATGTATTAGCTACCGACATCTAGCCAGGTGCCTTTTTGTTTCAGAATATTTTTTCTCGTTGGTTGAATCTGTAGATGTTGAGCCTTAGATACAGAGGTATACACATTTATATATGTGTGTTCTTTATATGAGAGAGAGGGAGAAAGAGAGAGGAGAGAGAAGACCCTTGTACAGGGTTTCTACACTCAGAGAGACTTTTCTACAGGTAGGCTTTACCTGAAAGCACTTGTAGCCTACACTAATTCTTCTGATCCACTGATTGTCCCTGAAGCCTTTCCTTCACCAAGCAGTCTCTTTCCAGTGTGACAGTCCCTGATCTTTTGGATCTTCTAACAACTTTATTCCATTTTGGAAGAACCACCCTAAGAGCCAGTGTTTCTGAGAATCTAAGGCACAAAGAAGGAAATTCTATTTGGCAATAGACTAAGCCTATAAGTTGCATCTATTCACGAAAAAGTGGACAGCTTCAGATTGAACCAAAACGACTCAGGAATCAGGAATCAGGAACTGCTGTGTCACCTACTCAGAGTGGCAGATGGAAGAAGCAAGATAAGATGAAATAGTGGCATGAAAGAAGTTCCAGAATGCTCTACTCGCTGAAGAAATACTGTATCCTCCAGCAATGCTGCCCAACAAGCAGGTGGACATTTTCCTATTAAGCTTTATCGTTTGAAACTGGTACTTTTTATTCAAGTAGGTCCGTCCGCATCCTGCATCTCTCTTTCTGAAAATTGCACCTGTGCAAGTGATCTACCATCTCTTGCTCATACAGATGACTAGGGGAAAGGGATTTCTGACCCAGCAACCAACCCACCATGATGAGCCAATAAGTTTCAAACTTGTAGGTATCGAACTCAGGCAGCCCTTTGGGTATCTGGTCTACCTCAGGGGCATGCTTGAAAGGAAAGCACAGAATATCATGGAAATGCTGAAGTAGAGAAAGTTGTTTATAAAGGAAGATTTTTTAAAAGGCAACTGAAAAAATCTGAGATCAAGCAGTCCCCAAAGGATAAAGGACAAACAATGACCTTCTTGATTTTTCATTTCTATGTTCCTTTCCTTCCAGATATGGCTATAACTCCTCACCTTGGGTTCCTTGAGATAACTCCAGATAACCTTCCAAAACAGTCTGCCTTTAAGTTTGCAATATTCAAGATAAGTGGTAATTCCTTGCTTCTCTGTGATACCTGAATAAAAACATATCCCAGTGTTTCTATTGCACTGAAATTTCTAGAATGTTCCAACTACCCTTACTGTACTATCAGTACAGACATCATAGTTTTAGCAACCCCATGATCTAGACCCATAAATATTCAATCTAGCCAGGTGCTAGTGATTCATGCTTGTAATCCTAGCTACCCAGGAGGCTGAAATCTAAGGATCATGGTTTGAAGTCAGCCCAGGCAGGAAAGTCGATTAGACTCATATCTCTAATTAACCACCCAAAAATCTGGAAGTGGAGCTGTCTCTCAAAATGGTAGTGCACTAGCCTTGAGCAAAATAGCTCAGGGCCACTGCCCAGGCCCTAAATTCAGGCCCCATTGTTACTGGATACAGGTGAGGATTTGCGCAGTTTCCCTTTAAAAGTGTCTTTACTTAGGGTCCTTGACTTCACAGAATAAGAATTTCTGGACAAGTCACAATGGTAAGAAAACTTGACAGAGCTTTGCTAAGCAAATAAGCAAGAACACAGACAAGCAAGCAAGCAGAAAAGCAGAGACGCAGAGCCACACTCTAGCACAGTATGGGTGCTCAAAGGGAGACACATCTCTTTGACAAGAGGGGCATTTATATGATAAAGTCATGGGGGGTTCTGACTTCAAAGTTATGCAAAGAGAGGTGTTTTATCTTTGCTCTAATCACTCCTGGTGTTACACTTTCTGAGTATCTGGATATTTTGTACATTCCTTCCAGGTAAGAATGCATCCTGCCATGAAACAGATGCTTATCCTTAAGATAAGAAAGGTACCCTGCTGTTTCTTAGGAGCCAAAATAGTGTTCCTGTTTCTGACTATCTTGTTTCTGAGTTGCCTTCACCAGGCCTCATTTTTCCCTAATCTATCCTGCCTTGTTTTCCCCTAAAATGACCTCGGTCCTTTAATCATAAGGGAAATTGATGGGTGAAGGTCCATCTTCTGTAACTGCTTTAAGCTTGAGATTTTTAATTCCTGGAAGCTGTTTACCATGCCTCATTTTCCCTAATCTATCCTGCTTTACCACAGCTGAGATATATATATATATATATATATATATATATATATATATATATATATATATATATATACATATATATATATTCAGTTATATATAAAATCTAAGTGAAAAGGCAGCTGTAGAAAAGAAATTAAAAAACTCAGGACATTGTAATCAAGGCTATGAACATCTATTATACACTAAAGATCCCAAATTCAGAAAATCCTTGAAATGAACCATCCTTGTTTCTCCCAACATGCAAATATCTGTACATTGCATTCTAAAAATATACATGCAAATATTACAAGAACATATGACATATATGTGTAGCCAAGAGTGACAGCTGGGCTCTCTCTTTTTTTTTTCAATTATTTAAATAACATTGGTTCAACACAAATGCCTTTTTCTGCTCTGAAGTTTAATATTTGTTCTTATTTTGGTGACATTCCAAGAGCTTCTGTTTTTTCTGTCACCTGATTTCTGCCCTCTGCCTTTATTGATGCCACCCTTCCTCTGGTGAGCTTTACTTATCTCTGCCCTGAAACCAAAGCCTGTCCCTTCATGTCTCACAGACAGCATTGCTAAGGGCTTTTTGGTTTGCAGCTGCATGACAACTTTGCATAGTAATCAACCTGTAGCCAAGCTGTGGAGGACCTCTCCTAACCTCCTAAGAACCTAGACATCCCTCCCCTCCCCGGGCCACACTCACTTACTGGAGACAATGTCTCTACAGTTCCCTATTGGTAATCTCTTCCCTGATACACACACCCCTCACCAGATTCTGTTCAGCCTTGCATCTCCCTGCCTTTTCTCCCACACATGTCTTCCCATAATTCCTCCATACACGGGCAGTTAGCACTCCTTGATGTAACCCTACCCCACTCAAAAAATTCCCACAAGACCTCCAATCGTATTCAAAAAGGCCTATTAAAGCTTGTTTTCA
This sequence comes from Dipodomys spectabilis, assembly GCF_019054845.1. Taxonomy (NCBI): domain Eukaryota; kingdom Metazoa; phylum Chordata; class Mammalia; order Rodentia; family Heteromyidae; genus Dipodomys; species Dipodomys spectabilis. The sequence goes on along the minus strand of NW_024870813.1, from coordinate 2,523,688 downwards.
ACAAGCGTAATTCTCTCCCTGAGTACAATTCAACTCCCAACAGCCAAAATAGCATTCCTTCCCTCTGGTTACATGCACAGCTACAGGAAGCAAGGCTGGCATAAAGAGCTTCCCCTTTCTTGCTCTCCCCTGACTCCTCTCTCCCCATGGACTAGCTGCCAGCCTGCTTAGTGTCTCCACATTCCCCAGAAGAGACAGTGAGTCCTGAATGGCCAGGCTCCATTGCCATCCCCCAGGCCTTCCCCTCTGCCTGATTCCAGGAAGAATACTTGGCCTTTTCAACTATCAAAGTCCCCTTCCTCCTAAGTTCAATTTAAATACCACCTTCTCTGACACTTCTCCCCAGTTCCCTGGACTGAGGAGGAATTAGAAGTTGCTGTCCCCAAGCTCCAGTAGATCTTTGTTTCCATGGCAGTCAGTGTTGTTCCTAAGAATCATAATGTGACTCTCTAACACCTTGCTCTCCTTCCCCATACAGAAGCTAGGATTTTCCACCCCTGTAGCTGTTGTTACAGTCATCAAATAATGACAGCTCTACAATGTGGTTTCAGTGGAGAGCCAGTACCCCTTATTTGGCTCTGACTATATTCCAGGCAATATACTTCAAATTATATTTTGAATATCTTTAAGTGGTTAGATAAAGAGGTTATCACTCCATAAATGCATGTATTTAAGTATCCTCTATGTACTAATTTAACTACTTATGTGTATTTCCTTGCCAAGACACAGAGAGGCAGAAGAAAGTACTAGGTTGTTTAATTTTAGAAATTTGCATTCCAGGACTCATCTGTGTTAATGAACTTCTGTAGGATCCTTCACAATCCTTGATCTACACAGTCTCCTAACAATTACACTGCACTCTAAGACACAAAAGGAGATTTTCTGAAAGAGAGTGATGGAGAGTTTCTTCATGGACCATGATTTCAGGTATACTCAATCTACCACAAACATGTACTATTTGTGGTACTACCATTGGCACTGTTTTAAAAATCAAGAGAAACAAAGACAACTAACTAGGTTCCATTATAGCTTTGCCTCATAGGAGCTCCAGAGTGAAGTAGTTTGAGTGGGAATTCCTGTTTTTTTTTTAAACTAGAATAAGAAATGTTTATCATGAATAGTCATTAATCTATGAAAGAAAGATATTGTTTCCTTTTTTTGCCTGTATTTGTGTTTGAACTCAGGGCCTGAGTACTGTCTCTTAGCTTGTTCATTCAAGGCTGGTACCATGAGCTACAGCTCTATTTCTGACTTTTTGTTAGTTAATTGAAGTTAAGAGTCTCATGAACTTTGCTGCTTGGGTTGGCTTAGAAATGCAATCCTCAGAGCTCAGCCCCCTGAACATATAACTTTAATATGACCACTGTGCAACAAAATGTACATTGCATACATGTATATAAGCATGAGCATGCATATACTTAAGAAAAACACACATATACAAACACACACACGCAAACACACACAAACATATGCACATTAACTATAGGAGGCCTGGCAGGTGCTAAGAGCCCTGAAGACTAATGTGAGGCCATGGTTATTATAGGAATTTGAGTTGTGCCTCAGCCATCCAAACAAGCACCCCCAAGAGTTTGAGCTACAGCCAAGAAACAGAACAAGAGCCCAAAACTACAGCCAAGAGGCTCTTCCCCTAGTAGACTGGCCAGTTTGGAAGGAATCTGACTCATTTCCTATCTTGTTAATGTCATTTAAATTGTGTTCTCTTTGCCAAAAGGAGTGTCAACCTCTTTTCTAAAACCAAACTGCAAAGCCTTCATAGAAAGATTTCAATTTCCATTAGCCAATATTGACACAAAGACAATGAGACACAAGTATAACAATAGTTTACTGGAGACCACAGAAACAAACGTTTGCTGCTCTCATTTGTTTTTGGAATCAACAGCAATAGCAACAGCCTGTATGGACATTTTTTCATGAACTCCTGGAGAGATTATGAGCCCCATAACAGCACACATAAGAGAGTTACAGGGTATTAATCTGGGCAAATTTGAGCATTTGTTACAGTTTCTGTCTACATGGTACAGATAAAAATTAATGTCTGACTGTATCAGTTAGCTATTGCTGCATAACAAATCACTCCAGAATTTACAACTTGAATAATAATCATGTATTATTTCTTGCAAGTCTACAAAGTGATTGCTGATTGGTTTGTCTAGGCTGAGCTTATTGTGCATCTGGTATCAGCAGACTAGTTAGCTGGTCTTAGCAATCTCCAATGACCTCAGCTAGAATCATTCTATTTTGCTTCATGTAGGATTTCATTTTCCAGCAGGCTTGTTCTCAAGGTAGCAATCAGTATTCAAGAGGAAAAGTGGAGCCTAGAAGTGCTCTTGAAGATAGAAAGTTACATACTGGTCATTTTGCACTTTCTTTCAGCCGAGAATGCCATCTGGCAGTCCCAGATCTCAGTCAAGGGGAATTCACATCTTTCTGGAGAGAACAGTAGGCACACTGGAGCAGTAGGCACACTACTCAAAAGGAATGAAGAACTGACTAAAATTCATATATATTTAAGACTCAACAATATCCATTTGTTATTATCCTCAGTGTATATAACTGGGAAACCAATATTCAGACCATGACCACAAAGCTGGGAAATCAGAGAGCCAAGGTTCACATGACTCTCCAGATTCTAGCTATTCCCCTCTATCAAGTACTCCACCTTCTATCTACTGTCTTCAACTGATCTGAAGAAGCATCTGTTTGAAGGCTTGGATGTTCATGAGGTTAGTAGGACAAGAGGAGGAAGTGACCAACAGCTGTGGAGAATGGACAATGCCAAGCAAATAGGTGAAAATGAAAAGAAAAATAGCTTTGGATGTAGACAGCACTAGATCCAAACAGCTGCAAATCTTTGCCCTCATCTGCAACATGATAGCACACCTTTCCTCTCAAGGTTACAGGCAGAATAAATATGCTGTGGATTACTGGGGTTTTAGTCCAATTTCTACCATTGACTGAGTGTTTGGCCTCAAGAAGATTGTTTTGCCTCACTATGCTTTGGTTTTCTTATCTATACAGTAGGTGTCACAAGTATCCTGTTTTCATAGGGCTATTGTGAATAGTAAATAAATTAATACCTGCAGTAATGCATAGATATCTATGCCTATAGCTATATCTACAATTAGGAGTGGAAAATGACCTAATCCCTATAGAAGACCAGGCACAGAGTGAACAATCAATTGTACCTAAATCTTTTGGCATGGCAGTTAACAGATCTGGAGATGCATCGTGAACTTCCCACCCTGTTTCAGGCATGCTTATGCCCCATCCAGAGTACACTGATGCAGGTGGGTTTCAGAGCTTTTTTGAGTAGAGGTTTTTGAGGGGTTTGTTTGGGGGGTAGGGTGGGTAGGAGGTGGTAGTGCTGGTCCTAGGACTTAAACTCAGGACCTGAGTGTTGACCCTGAGCTCTTTTGCTCAAGACTAGCTCTCTACCATTCATGCTGTAGTTCCACTTCCATATATTTTGGTAAGTAACTGGACGCTGGTTTAGAATCACGATTCTCATATCTCAGCCTCCCGAGTAGCTAGGATTACAGGAAAGAAACACCAGCTCCTAGCCCTTGAAGCATTTTGTGCCTCTTCTGAAGAGGTTCTCAGATGTTTATGAATAATTCTTAGTAGTAAGGGGGAAAAGTGTTATCAAAAAGAAAATCTTATCAGGACATGAAGGGCTCATACTTAGAATCCTAGCTACACAGGGGATTGAGACCTGAGAATCATGGTTCAAAGCTAGTCTAGGCAGAAAAAACCATGAGACTGTTATCTCCAATTCAGCAGCAAAAAAGATGGGAGTAAGAGTATAGCTCAAATGGTATGTGCCATTCTTGAGCTAAAAGGCAATCGAGAATGGGAGTCCATAGGTTCAAGCACCAGTATTGACACAATGAAAAAGAAGGGAGAAGAAATCCAGTCATTTTACATCTAGTTACATATGTATTCATTCACACATATACACAGAAACGAATGTACCCACTCCATACACATATACATATGCACTCTACACACCTAGATTCACATGCACTCACATACACATTTCTAATTGGTTATTTGGTTGCATCTGAGAAATCAGTGTCCAAGGATAACAAAATCATATGTAGACTTTGTAATGCCCAAGACTGCATTTGGAGATAGGTCCTTAAAAGAAGGAGTTGAAATGAGTTTACATAGATGGCCCTAATACAATATGACTGGTTTCTTTACAAGAAGAAAAGATTAGGGCCCCAGACCCACACAGAAACAGGAGGGCTACGTGAAGATACTACAAGAAGATGCCCTCTGCAAGCCAAAGAGAAAAGGTGAGATAAAGCAGTTCTATCAATACCCTCATCTTAGACTTCTGACTCCAGAATTATGAGATCATACATTTCTGTGTGTGTGTGTGTGTGTGTGTGTGTGTGTGTGTGTGTGTGTGTGTGTGTGTGTGTGTGTGTGCTGGTACTGGGGCTTGAACTCAAAACCTGGGGATTGTCCTTGAGCTTTTTCACTCAAGGCTAGAGCTTCAGTTGAGCCACAGCTTCATTTCTGGATTTTTTTTTTTATTGTGAAAATACTGTACAGAGGGGTTACAATTACATGGGCAAGATAATGAGTACATTTCTTATCAAGCATTGTAGCCTCCTCCTTTGTTTACCCTTCCCATCCCTTCCCATCCTTCCTCCCCCCAACCCAAACCTCCCCCCCCAAGTTGTAAAATTCGTTTTTGACATGACAACTTGTACTTATCATTGTTGGAACAGGTCCACCTGTGTCCTTATTTAAATGACTTGTTTTTCCCCTTCCCCTCCACAAATTATACCGACATCAAATACAGTGAAAGCAGGAGTTATACTGTGGGGGAGGGACATACAAAGCAACAAAGAAATAATCTTACAATTGCATTAGAAACAAATGCATGAAAGAAAAAAAACATTTAAAATACATATATCTTAGGGTTCATTTTCCTAACATCACCTTATCTGACCTTTTCTGCTTGACTCATACATATACTAGCTATTGCCAATAAGTGAAACCATGGGACCTGTGTTTCTTTGGGCTTGGCTTACTTCACTTATATAATTTTTTCCAAGTCTTTCCATTTCCTAACAAATGGGGCAATGTCATTCTTTCTGATGGAGGCATAGAATTCCATTGTGTATATATACCACATTTTCTTGATCCATTCATCTACTGAGGGGCATCTGGGTTGCTCCCAGATCTTAGCTATGGTAAATAATGCTGCAATAAACATAGTTGTGGGAGTTCTGGAAAGATGGCGGAGGAGAAGCTGGAATCTGAACAAGCTCTTGCATAGAAAACAGTTTCAGAGTTCCAGTGAACAGTCCCAAGCCAGAGAATCACACCAAGTGTGCCATCACAGGACAGAGAGTTAGTCAAGAGAGGGGAAGCCAAGCAGACACATCTGAGCAGCTGCCGCTGCGGCGGCAGGGTCGCAGCGGCGACCACCGCCGCGGAGGCATACCTGAGACGCAGTCCGGGACGAAGGAGCCAGACGCAGCGGACGAGCGGATTCTACTCAACACCAGCAAGAACCGACAAGGAGCGGACAACTTCATCCTGCACTTTGCAGACCAGAGACTACCCGGGATCCAAGACTCTGCGTGAGTAGAAGCCCGACTTCCTCACTCCTTCTCTGGGAGCAGAGGAGGGAAGGCCACCCCTCCCCCCCCAGCACCGGTGATCTCCATCTTGGATACCGACAAAGCTCGGAGGAGCAGCTAGCTCCAGTTCAGGCCTTGGAATAAAACGAGTCATTTAGCAGGTCACAAGAACTTAACGGCGAAGTGACCTCACAGACTCAGTTCCATCCAGGGAAAAGTCACCCAGCTCAGGCGCCAGCCATTGGAGTGGCTCTCCTCACCGGGTAACCAGAGCCAGAGGCTGCCCCGCCCTCTAGCAGCCACCACAATCAATTGAAAAACAGAAACCCTGAGAATGGCTCCAGGCTGGGTGCTGTGAGTTTTTTTTTTCACAAAATAGCCCCAGGGAAAAGCTACTGTTCGTTGAAAGGCCTCAACTCTACCCAGAACCTAGCCTCATCACTGCATCCCCCTCTTTTGTGATTCTCAAAGCAGATCACCCTCCCAGTAAACTAACCTGGGAGGGGGATCTCAAAATCTTGGGTAAAGCAGAGCATTTTTCTGCCTGTTCCAACAAACTGACTTAAGAAACCAATCAAGCCACAAGACCTCAAGCTGACCAGAGACTCCAACCAGACTCTGATTACAGACAAAAGGGAGATACAGGACTCTTCCCACCCCTCCCCCCCCCAAAAAAAAAAAAAATCAAAGAACTTTTTTTTCTTCTTCTTCTTTTCTTTTTTTTCTTTTTCTTGTTTTGTTTTTTTTCATTTTTTGTTACCTTATATATATATAAATTTCTTTTTTTGCTTTTCTAAAACTTTTATTAATCTTTAATTTTTGCCTCTTCTGAAAAAATAATTGTTTTCCATTAACTTTTTTTTTTCTTTCTCCTCTTATAATTTTTATTTTAGGAAAACGTGAATGTGTGTTTTCTTTTCTTTTCTTGTCTTCTTTCTCTTTTTCTTTCATTCTTAATTATCTTTTTGTTTTTTTTTTCTAGCTCTACTGAACTTCTGATCTTTTCTTCTCACTTTCCTATCCTTTCCATCTTTTCCTCTTTGTTCATCTTTCTGTGACTTAACTCTTGTCCTGCACATCCTCAGATAAACCCGTAGTTAACCAGTAGACCCTATCCCCCATTGTGTACACACTTAATCCACAAACTTATTACTCAATTCAAAACCTCTGAGACTTAAATTCATTAATAGCAGTACTACCTCTTTATACCTATATAATACTTTAAGCATTTTTTTAAAGTTTTTCTCATCTCCTCTATGTCCCTCCCTTTCTCTCAACATATTCATATTCCTCTATAAATAGATGGTCTTTTAATCTCTAAAATAACATTAATTTTTACGTTTCTATTTTATTTTCTGGTCTCTTTTCATTCCCCTTTCCTTTTCTTCTTTTTCTCTCTCTCTCTACTTACATCCTACCCAACCTATTTCCTGCATTGTGATTAGGACATAGTTAACTCTCCCTGTGCCTCCCCACACCAATCTATTCCTATTTTTTACCCACATCTCTCCCTAACCCTAATAATTTCTGGTTTTCCAAATTCTTCTCTGCGGTTCGAAGTCCTTTAACATAAAGTTGTTTGATGTCGAATAGATGTATCTGTTGAACTAGATTGTATCTGTAGACTATTGACTGTACAAATGCAAACTTTGGTTGATGGTTGCCTTAAGATAGTGTTCTAGCACAAAACTGGTGCTATCTTCATCTCAAATGGGCAGAGTAAGCCGGAAAAACACAAGAAAAATGGCAAATTCGGGTATCTCAATTCCCAATCCTGATAATCAGGGGTTAGAACAGATAATGAATAATCCAGAGGAGAGTTCCCAAACAGCTCTACAAACACTGCTGGCAAACATGATAAATGAAAAGTTTGACAACGTACAAAGGACTCTGTATGAGCGTGATAGGGAGAGAGAGGAGGCATCCCAGAAGTTTATACAGGAATATCATAAACGTGAGGAAGCTACTCAAAAACTGATACTGGATTTGCGTGAACAACTTGAGAATACTCAAAGAGAAAGAGAGGAATGGCGTGAGCAGGCTGAGAACACTCAAAGAGATCTGCAGGAATCCCACGAACGGGAGGAAGCTAATCAAAGAGTAATACAGGAATTGAGAGACCAGGTAGAGAACACACAAAAATCACTAAAGGCATTCATGGAATCCATTAACAAAGAGCTGAAGGAAGTCAGGGAGACCACAAAGGGAATGCTGAATGGAACCCAACAGAAGGAATGGGAGCCCAAAGAAACCATAACCAATCAACTAAGTGATTTGAGGACAAACACTGAACACCAAATTAAGGAAGTAAAGAAATTCATACAAGACCTAAAACAGAGCTTCAACAAAGAACTTGAAGCCATCAAAGCTGACCAACTAGAAGGAAAAGAGATAAAAAACAAAGTAGAGAGTCTTGACAGCAGGTTAGACCATGCAGAAGATCGAATCTCAGGGATTGAAGACAGCCTAGATATTATAGAGAAAGAACATACAACCATCCAAGACAAGTCCAAGAAATATGATAGATCTATCCAACACCTGGAAGACACCATCAGAAGGCCTAATCTAAGGATAATGGGTGTAGAGGAACACCTAGAAACAGAAGTTAATGGTCTAGGAAATCTGTTTAACAGGATCCTAGCAGAGAACTTCCCAAACATGCAAAAAGATAGGCCTGTCCAGATACAAGAAGCCTTTAGAACCCCAAATAGACCAGACCAGAATAGGACATCCCACCGTCACATTATAATCCACACAGGATCAACTCAGAACAAAGAAAAGATCCTTAAAGCTGTCAGAGAGAAAAGGGTAATCACTTATAAAGGGAAACCAATTAGAATCACCTCAGATTTCTCAGCAGAGACAATCAAAGCAAGAAGAGCCTGGAATGATGTATGCCATGCCCTAAAAACAAACAACTATCAACCAAGAATACTGTACCCAGCTAAACTCTCCTTCATAACTGAAGGCCAAATAAAAACCTTCCATAGCAAAGAAAAATTGAAACAATACATCTCCACCAAACCAGCCCTACAAAAGATTCTTAAAGATGTCCTACACATAGAAAACCAACAAGACCGCAATAAAGGCCAAGAAACTGCACCCAAACTGAGAATCCAAGAACCATAGGAAGAACCCAGTTTTCGCAGCCCCCAAGAAGGTAGATAACATGGCAGGAACTCCCAAATACCTCTCAGTCCTATCTCTTAATGTTAACAGACTGAACTCTCCAATTAAGCGACATAGACTGTCTAGTTGGATTAAAAAACAAGACCCTTCTATCTGCTGCCTGCAGGAGTCACATCTTGCCCGTAAAAACAAACACATTTTCAATGTTAAAGGCTGGAACAAAATCTACCAAGCAAACGGACCGCATAAACAGGCGGGAGTTGCAATCCTAATATCAGATAAAATAGACTTCAAATTAAAATTCGTGAAAAGAGATAAAGAAGGTCGCTACATACTAATTAAAGGATCTCTCCTTCAGGAGGATATTACAATTCTAAATATCTATTCGCCAAACAATGGAGCACCCAAATTTATCAAAGAAACACTACTTTCCCTCAAATCCCATATAGATCCAAAGACATTAATTGTTGGGGATTTTAACACACCACTCTCCCCACTAGATAGATCAACTCGGCAAAAACTCAACAGAGAAACCGCAGATCTAAACAGCTGCATAGATCAACTAGACTTAACAGACATTTACCGAACATTTCACCCAGCAGCATCAGAATACACGTTTTTCTCAGCAGCACATGGAACGATTTCTAAAATAGACCACATTTTAGGCCACAAAGTAAACTTGTCTAAATTCAGAAACATTGAAGTTATACCTTGCATTCTCTCTGACCACAAGGGAATAAAGTTAGAACTCAACACCAAAAGCCACCAAAGAAAGTCCGGTATCACATGGAGGCTGAACAACACACTGCTGAATCATGAGTGGGTCATGGAAGAGATTAGAAAGGAAATTCAAATGTTCATGCTATTCAACAAAAATGAACACACAAAATACCAGCTCCTCTGGGACACAGCAAAGGCAGTACTCAGAGGCAAGTTTATAGCTCTGAGCTCCTACGTCAACAAATTGGAGAGATCTGAAACTAACAATTTAATGACACATCTAAACCTCCTTGAAAAAGAGCAGCAACATAAACCCCAATCCAGTAGACGGAAAGAAATAATCAAAATTAAATCAGAATTAAATGAATTAGAATCCAAAAAAACTATAGAAAGAATCAACAAAACAAAGAGTTGGTTCTTCGAAAAACTTAACAAAATTGACAGACCCTTAGCAAATCTTATCAGAAAAAGAAGAGAACACACCCAAATTAATAAACTCAGAGATGAGAATGGAAACATCACCACGGAAACAAGCAAGATTCAGAACATTATAAGGGAATACTTCTCAAAACTTTATGCTAATATGTTCGAGAACTTGACAGAAATGGACCTCTTCCTAGCAAATATTCACATGCCAAAACTAAACCAAGATGAGGCAAACTATCTTAACAGGCCCATATCAAGCATTGAAATAGAAGAAGCAATAAGAGACCTCCCAGCTAAGAAAAGTCCAGGACCAGATGGTTTCACAGCGGAATTTTACAAGGCCTTCAAAGCAGAGCTCACACCAATTCTCCTCCAACTCTTCAATGAAATTGAAAGAGAAAGCTCACTACCGAACACATTCTATGAAGCCATCATAACCCTATTCTATGAAGCCATCATAACCCTCATCCCAAAACCAGGCAGGGACTCATCAAAGAAAGAGAACTATAGACCCATTTCTTTGATGAACATTGATGCAAAACTTCTCAACAAAATTTTGGCCAACCGACTTCAACAATTCATCCAAAAAATCATACACCATGATCAAACAGGATTCATTTCAGGGATGCAAAGCTGGTTCAATATACGCAAATCAATTAATATTATTCATCACATCAACAGGAGCAAGAATAAGAACCACATGGTTATCTCAATAGACGCAGAAAAAGCATTCGACAAGATCCAACACCCTTTTATGATGAAGGTTTTGGAAAAATTAGGAATCCATGGAACATTCCTCAATACAATAAAGTCTGTATATGACAAACCTACAGCCAGCATTATACTCAATGGTGAAAAACTAAAGCCATTTCCTCTTAACTCAGGAACAAGACAAGGATGCCCACTCTCTCCACTCCTCTTCAATCTAGTATTAGAATGCCTAGCTACAGCAATAAGACAAGATGCAGACATAAAGGGGATCCAAATAGGGAAAGAAGAAATAAAACTCTCCCTCTTTGCAGATGACATGATCTTGTATTTAAAGAATCCCATAGACTCCACTCCCAAATTACTCAAGCTGATTCAAAACTTTGGCAAAGTAGCAGGTTATAAAATTAACCCCCCAAAATCAATGGCTTTTCTGTATGCCAACAATGAGAAAAGTGTGGCTGAAATTAGGAAAGCAACTCCATTTGTAATAGCCCCACAAAAAATAAAATACCTCGGAATTAACTTAACTAAAGAAGTGAAGGACCTCTATGATGAAAACTTTAAAATCTTGAAAAAGGAAATCAACACAGAACTTAAAAAATGGCAAAACCTCCCATGCTCCTGGATTGGAAAGATTAACATCGTGAAAATGGCAATACTTCCCAAGGCTATCTACAAATTCAACGCAATACCTATCAAAATTCCACCCTCATTCTTCAAGGAAATAGAAGAGGCAATCCAAAAATTCATATGGAACAATAAAAGACCCCGAATAGCAAAAACGCTCCTCAACGGAAAGAACACTGCTGGAGGAATATCAATACCAAATTTCAAACTCTACTATAAAGCCATAGTAATCAAAACAGCTTGGTATTGGCATAAGCACAGACCTCAGGACCAATGGAATAGAATTGAAAACCCAGAAATGAACCTACAGACCTATAGCCATCTAATCTTCGATAAGGGAGCTAAAACAATAGAATGGAAGACAGACAGCCTCTTCAGTAAATGGTGCTGGCAAAATTGGTTAACTACATGTAGAAAACTAAAGCTAGATCCTTATATATCACCCTGCACCAGAATCAACTCCAAATGGATCAAAGACCTTGAACTCAAAACAGACACTCTGAAAACATTACAGGATGGAATAGGAGAAACCCTGGGTCTCCTCGGCTCAGGCCGAAATTTTCTGAATAGAGACCCAGAAACACAACAAATCAAAGAAAGGTTGGACAAATGGGATTGTATAAGGTTGCAGAGCTTCTGCAGGGCAAATGACATAGCTAGCAAGATCAATAGAAAGCCCACGGATTGGGAGAAGATCTTTACTAGCCATACAACGGACAAGGGTCTCATATCTAAAATATACTTGGAACTCAAAAAATTAAACCACCCAACAACAAATCCTCAAAGAAACAACTGCCCAATAAGTAAGTGGACGAAAGACCTAAAGAGAAGCTTCTCTGAAGAAGAAAGAAGGATGGCCAATAGACACATGAAGAAATGTTCAACATCCCTAGCCATAAAAGAAATGCAAATCAAAACAACATTGAGATATCACCTCACTCCAGTTAGAACAGCAAAAATCAAGAACTCTAACAACAACAGATGCTGGAGGGGATGTGGACAGAAAGGAACCTTACTTCATTGTTGGTGGGAATGTAAACTTGTTCAACCACTTTGGAAAGCAGTATGGAGGTTCCTCAAAAGACTTCACATAGAGCTCCCCTATGACCCAGCAATCCCACTTTTGGGCATTTATCCAAATGACCACAAACAAGGCCACACTAAAGCTACCAGCACAACTATGTTTATTGCAGCATTATTTACCATAGCTAAGATATGGAACCAACCCAGATGCCCCTCAGTAGATGAATGGATCAAGAAGATGTGGTATATATACACAATGGAATTCTATGCCTCCATCAGAAAGAATGACATTGCCCCATTTGTTAGGAAATGGAAAGGCTTGGAAAAAATTATATTAAGTGAAGTAAGCCAGGCCCAAAGAAACATAGGTCCCATGGTTTCCCTTATTTGCAATATCTAGTATAGGTATGAGTCAAGTGGAAAAAGTCAGAGAATGTGATGTTAGGAAAACGAACCCTCAAATATGTATTTTAATGTTTTTGTTTCATTCATGCATGTGTTTCTAACGCATTTATAATATTATTTCTTTGTTGCTTTGTATGTCCCACCCCCACAGTGTAACCCCCGCTTTCACTATATTTGATGTCAGTATAACATGTGGAGGAGACGGGGACAAACAAGTCGTTTAAGGATTCAGGTGGACCTGTTGCAACAATGAGAAGTACAAAATGTCATGTCAAAACCAGCTTTACAATGTCGGTGGGGGGGAGGGAGGGGGGTATGATTGGGTGGGGGGGAGGGGGGAGGCTGGGAAGGGAGGTGAAGGGTAAACAAAGGAGGAGGCTGCAATGCTTGGTAAGAAATGTATGCATTATCCTGCCCATTTAATTGTAACCCCTCTGTACAGTATGTTCTCAAATAAAATAAAATAAAATTAAAAAAAAAAAAAAAAAACATAGTTGTGCTAGTAGCTTTAGTGTGGTCTTGTTTGTAAACATTTGAGCAAATGCCCAAAAGTGGGATTGCTGGGTTATAGGAGAGCTCTATGTGGAGTCTTTTGAGGAACCTCCATACTACTTTCCAAAGTGGTCGAACAAGTTTACACTCCCACCAACAATTAAGTAAGGTTCCCTTCTGTCCACATCCCCTCCAGCATCTGTTGTTATTAGAGTTCATTTCTGGATTTTTGGTGGTCAATTGGAGATAAGACACTCACAGACTTTCCTTCCCAGGCTGACTTTGAACCCTCAGATCTAAGCCTGCTGATTAGCTAGGATTATAGGTATGAGCCACTGACACTGTACAAGTTGACATTTTCAAGTTTAACAACTCAGTTGTTTATAAGACAGGTGGGGTGTGAAACATTTCCTATGAACTGGAAGCCTCTGAAAGAAGTTTTATGAGGCTGCTCAGTAACATCAGAGACAAATTGACTTTGGCATCAACACACCCATCTAGAACCCATGTCCTCTAGCTAATTTGCACTTGGATGAAATATCCCTAAGTCTTCACACTTCAGCAAATGTCTCATGGTTTTATAAATGATGTACTTCATGACTCAACTTGTTGTAGCTGCTGTAGGTGAGCAGAGACTTGCTGAGAGTGAAGAATGGACTACAATGAACAAAGAAGAGAGAGTATGCTGATTTGCCAGGAAGATATAAATTCATTTGTTTTCCACTAATCCCAATTAACATTAGGGAACTTCTTCAATCACAATGTCTCATTATCTAATAGAACATGTGGCAGAGGATAATGAAAGTAAAAGTTCAATGTATCTTCTACAAAAGTAAGAAAAGTGAGTGAAGAGGTGGATCGGGAGGGATGGGTGAGAATGATGAAAGATGTGACATTGTTCAAGATGCAGTGTATTCAAAACCTGCTTTGTGGAAAGAAACTGAAATATATTTCAAAAAATGGAATAGGTCAATTTGACCAAAGCACATTACATGCATGTACAGGACTATCACAAGGAGACCCCTTTGTACAATAAATATATGTTATTAAGAAAATAAAAACAAAATAAAATTGGAGGAAAAGAAAAAAACTAACTTCACTCCTTTGGGCTGCAAAGCTTCCTGAATCCTTCTTTCTAGGACAGATAAAATTCTTGTCCAAACAATGCCCAGGGGAATGTTTTGAAAGCATACAATATATGGTATGGCTGCCTTTGCCCCCAACAGTTGATTCAAAGGAACTGATTTTGTGAACTTCTTATGTGCCCTGGGGATAGAAAGTGAACAAGAGAGACAAGGGCTGACTCTCAGAGTCTCACCCTTTAGCAAGAGAGATAGATTATAAACAGATAAAGACATAAATAAGTAATAGGGCTTTTGAGAGTGGTAAGACCTCAGGAAAAAAAATACAGCAGGGCAATGAGGTGCAGAGAGAGAGAGAGACAGAGAGAGACAGAGAGACAGAGAGTCACTCATCTCTCAGAAGGTGGAAGTCTGTGTTCAAGGGAGAAGGACAGTCAAAGCAGAGCCATGTGAGGAGAAGACAAAGGTAACATGCATGCTATCACTGTGAAGGAGCTCCACACAAGATGGGTGTTATTATGTTAGAATTTCCTGGGTGTCATCGGGGTGACATGTACAGTCTGTAGGCTCTGGAGCAGGGAGGCGAAAAAAAGGAAGCAGATTATAAGAATCCAAATTGGAAGAACCTCTTCGCAGGAGAAGGCCCTCTGAGCAAACCGCGAGAAGCTGTTCCCACCTGTGCTGCCAGTTACTGCATGTGTGGGGCTGGCTGAGAACCAAGTGGCCCCTTCTCCCTTCTCCACGTTAAAGCACAGCAGTCTATTCTGTTCTCTTGTCAGGCCATAAATAAAGGGGCATTGATCTCAGAAGATAGGAGTCTTTGACTTTGGTGTGAGTGAAGTGCCGGAGGACAGATGATTGTAGCTGCACCACCTAACTGAGAACAGAGAGGTAGCAGCCACCTTGGTGGAGCCACATGTGCTCTGAAGAGAAGTGGCTGGCAGCCTCCAGTGTGCTCTGGGCAGCGACATGAAAACAACCAGGCCAGAACATCTGGTGAGGTCAGAGCCAAGCTCAGGCACCTGTGCACCTTTGTTCTAACTGATTAATTGTGCTCCTGCTGGTGTCAGGGACCACAGAGGGTGAAACCAGGGTTCTCAGACACAGGAAACACACGTTAGCAAGAGCACATCCCTGTGCAAACACAAGAACACCGATTAGGCGAGGTCAGCTGGCAGTCTTTGTGGCTCTGATCTTTTCTGTCAGTGCCTTCTGGGATCTGGAAGGTATAGCCTGGGACCTGAATCACGGCTGTTTCAGAGGGCAGGAAAGCCCACAAAGGTGCATGGCTGAGATACTGGAGAGGAGAGGGGGACTCCTAAGAGTGCCCCAAATTGGATGGCTCAGTGTGATTCTTTTTCTAGGGAAAAGAGCCACGCCTGCCATTCTATTTTCAAAAGGAATTATGGTCCCAGCCATAAAGGGCATATATCTCACATCCTCTCAGTGCTGCCTATGACCTAGAGTCCATAATCTACCTCTGGGGGCAGGCTCACCACAGTAAATTAAGAAACAGGGAGAGACACAGTGCCTGGGCTACTTCACATCCAGGAATGAATGTCTTTCCCCTCCCCTCTCTCCCTGGCTCAGTTACCTTAGTATGCCCAGGATGCACACACAGGCAAGAGATGAGGATTCTTTCAAACGTCAGCACTGTGGAGTTGGGTCTGGGGTTAATACCACATCACATCCATACAGCCCATGTCCAGGCCAGCCACGCAATCCCTGACACAACTGTTCACAGTTCACAATCAGTTCTGTTCACCCTGGGGATTCAACTCCACACACGTCCATCTAGCAGGAAAAGAGAACAGCTCCAAAAGGCTGTTTTGAGAATTCTGTTCTGAGAATTCCAGAGCAGATTCTTCCACTGCAGCTTCTGTGGTTGGCCTCTCATAGTCAGAAAGACTTGGGACTGCCTGCTTCTTAAAGATCTCCTCTAGCCCTGCCATTCTGGGCTGGATTTTTCCTCCTTTTGGGACCTATAAGTGCCCATGAGTTTCTGTGAGAGCCTGGGTGGATCACTGAAGAATGGTCTTGCTGACATACAGAACCTGACTTTTTTTTTTTTTTTTTGTCGGTCGTGGGGCTTGAACTCTGGGCCTGGGCGCTGTCCCTCAGCTCTTCAGCTCAAGGCGAGCGCTCTACCACTTGAGCTACAGTGCCACTTCCAGAACCTGACTTTTATATCATTCAGATCCCTGTTTTTTTGGCTCTGGGTCAAGCTTGGAGTTTACAGTCTCATAGCTAAGGCGTTCTCCCTGCATCTCTCACAAGGCATGGGTAGAAAAAAAAAATCACACAGCTTGGAAATCAGTGACGTCTGTGTTGCATTCTTCTCTGCCAAGGCTGAGTATGTGACCTTGGGCAAATGTCCCACCTTTTCTGATTTTTTTATCTCTCCCTATAAAAAAAATGATATCCATCATTCAGGATAGTCAGGAGGACTTAGTGAGATCAAAATGATATCCATCATTCAGGATAGTCAGGAGGACTTAGTGAGATCGAGCCTATAGTGTACGCAGTAAGTGCTCCATGCATGCAGAGAGCTCTTATTATATCCCCATAGCAACTGTGGCTGCATCAGAGCCACAGGGCTGGCCTGGAGACAATGAGAAGGCACTGCTGGCCCTGGGTGGTATCCCCTGCCCTTGGGCTGGCCACGTGCTCTTCCCTTGCCAGTTGCTCTTTAAGAGGAACCAATTTCACACTTCCAGATAGATCCACACTCCAAATTGTGTTTGTTTTAAAATAATGAATAGTGGCATTATTATCCCCACAGCTCTCCAGGGCGCTCCGTGCTGACTGTATTCCTTCTGCATTAGCAGAGCTTCACTGCGGCAGATAAATGGGCCAGTTCCTGAGCAGAAATGTACGGAAGGAATGGGGGGAGGGAAGGAAGAAAGAAAGGAGAGAGGGAAGAAGGGAGGGAAAGAAGGAAAGGAGGGAGGGAGGGAAGGAGGGAGGGAAGGAGGGAAGAAGGAAGGGATAAAGGGAGAACGAGAAGAAAGGAATAAGGGAGAAAGGGTACAGGAAAGGAAGGAAGGAAGGAAGGAAGGAAGGCAGGCAGGCAGGCAGGCAGGCAGGCAGGCAGGCACACAGGTTTGCCCATTCTGTTTACCTCCTTCCTCTTTTCTCGATGAAGCCTCTGATACCCTGGAAAAAGGAGACATGTTTCCCCAGGCTCTTGGAGCACTAAATAGACTGGGAAAGAAGGAACAACTTTGCATCCATCATTCAGCATCTCTCTGACTCAAGTGACAGCCCATAACAGATCCTGCCATGGAGAAAGCCAGAAAGGATCCAACCACATGGAATATGGCACCTTATGAAAAAGTATCATTTTTTTTTTTAAAAAAAGGCCAGTTTAGCACTGGTGCCTATAATCCTAGCTAGTCATGAGGCTGAGATCTCAGGATCATGGTTCAAAGCCAACCTGGGCATGAAAGTTATAAGACTTTCATCTCCAATTAACCACCAGAAAATCGAAAGTGGCGCTGTGGCTCTAAGTGGAAGAAAACTAGCCTTGAGTGAAAAAGCTCAGGGACAGGGGCTAGGCCCTGAGTTGAAGCTCCACGATTGAATGCTGAGTAAATTCAAAGCTGTTCATGAAGAAAGTGCGATTATTTCCAGAAAGTTCCCTTGGAGGAATCACAATCCAGAGAAGTCATGGTTCAGTCTAGATTTTTATTCTTTCAGTGCCCTAAAACAAGATGTTGTGCTTCTGTCTTTCCTAGGAACGAGGGTGAGGTGAGGGTTACCACAGAACTTCGATTGTTTGTAGGAAATGAAACAGAGGCTCCTCTTCCTGCTTTCCATGTCTCCTTTTTGGGCACTTAGGCATGGTGATCACTTAGCTAATCATTGAGGACACACCCCTCAATGTGGGTAAGTATGGGCTGGCTAAAAGTTAGCAATCATGTCCCATCCAGTGCTTTCTGACTTTCCTCCTGCACTGTATGTGCAGGACAACTTTGATCCTGTCAGGAGATTGGCAATAAAAGAAGCTCATTTAATTAATGCTCAGATGACATCACAGCTTCTAAAACAAATTCCGAGGTCATATTCTAATACAACTGCATACATAAACATAGAGCTAATTAACCAACTGCAAGAAGGAGACAGACAACAATCCTGGAAGTTGCAGTGCACTTTCTGTTCCCAGACTGCCATTCTGTAATATGCTCTATGTGGGTATGTGCTTTTGTTCTTTAATTTGGGGATCCTATTGCACACTTTTCTCTTTGCATTATTTCTGTTAAAAGCACTGTTTAAAATAAGCATTTAATATCTATAATATCAGGGCCCACTCTTCAATTTCTTATGGATTTTAATATGTCAAGAGCCTCAAAATGGAAGTATTCCAGACGTCTCTTAAATTCCCAGTAATCCCATGGGAGGGTGCTTCTCTCTTCTCTCTACTTTCTTGGTAACAACAAATGTTTCTCTGTAGTGTGCATGCATGAGAGAGAGAAAGAAAGAGAGAGAGAGAGAGAAAGAAAGAGAGAGACTTTACCCAAATTATGAATATAGTTTAAAGACTCAGAACTACATTTGCAGATGGTTCAGATCAAAGCCAATGAGTACATGAGGTCAAGAACTCCCTGTAGGTCTAGGTAGGTATTCTGTATTTGCTCCATGTGGATGATCAGACCTGTGCTGTGTGTTCGATGCTGCTTTTGTGAACATTGTCCTCAGCATACATATAGACTATGAGGCCTTTGCAAAGATGAAAGAGTTGTCAGTGTCATCTACAGCTGATTTAATTGTTCCTGGATCCTCTTGGACACTATATTAAAATCTCAGCTGCATATTGTCAAATCATTCCAATATTCAGTGTAGGAACAAGCATGACTTGATTAACATTTTGTGTCCATTTAAAAGCTCTAATAAAAAGCCACTCATTAAGTTAAGGGTATGGGACTGAGTTTTTGCTGGTGTCTTCCTTACCTAGAAGTGTCCTATCTTCTCCCTCATCCTTCTGCTGATGGAAAACAGCTGTTCTCATCTAGTGAGACCCATGAGCCACAAATACACAGTGATATGCCTGTGAGTTCCTTGTCTTTGCATTTACACACACTTGGTTGTGGTCTCTGAGCTGTAGGGCAATGTGTGTGTGTGTGTGTGTGTGTGTGTGTGTGTGTGTGTGTGTGTGTGTGTGTGTGTGTGTGTGTGTGTGTGTTCGCAGATTTTTCTACTCAGGCTCGAATCTCAATCCTTAGATCCCCAGAGTAATTTAGGCTTACAGGTGTGAGCCACTGGTACGCAGCTAAAAGCTGCTTTTGAGGGGCCCCATCAATTAACTAAAACCTGTATATCCACAGTGTATGCATCTTTGCTCTGAGTCATTCTCTCTGCAGGCACTTCACAGTCACCCCAGAATCTTGAAAGTACAGGATTACTGGTCAGTCATATCTTCATGAAAATGGACCATAACTACCCATACGGAACAATACAGCCTCTTCAGGACAGATCACCAGCCAAGCAAGGGCAACTTGTTTATTATGGCCCTGATGATCCCAGAATAAGGACTGAAATAATGACCAGCCAGGCTATACTTGGACTAGAACTGTTTAATACTTCTTCACACCTCATTCCCTGTGCCCCCACTTTTCTGTCTACTTAGATATGTAGCCTATGTCTGTATTCAAAAGCAGCTGAAGATGTAGGCTATGATTCTGGGGCCACTACATAATGAACCTCCTTTCTCTGCCCTTCAGTATCTCAGTTTTTTTGGTATAGGAGCAAATGACAATGCCTGAAATGGGGAATTCTTGGAGCTCAGGCTTGAGGTCTGTACCTCTGGATACAGGTATTCTGTTTGCACTAGAATGAAAACAGAGTTTGGAAAATGTGTGGACCTTGTTTTACTGTCATCTGTAAGTATTTGTACAAGGGTTTTCAATTCAACATGCCAGTTTATTAACACTATGTATCTTTCTTGATCAATGTTACTCCTTCTGTCATTCCTTCCACCTCTCCCCACCCTACCCATCCCCTCAAGTTACCTGGCTCCACATGCTCCTCATTCAGATATGTACATTGAATATAATGACTGTATTCACACACACACACACACACACACACACACACACACACACACACCACACACCTGCCTTCCGCTCTCTTTTATCTGCCCTACCTCCCCTGGGCCTCACTCCCTCCCACAATAACACATCTAGGCTCCTGGTATTCATCGTGTTGAACTATAAGTTAGTTAGTTATTCAGAGGACTCTTCCCCTGTATATGCTATGCTTTTGTTAATTTGTTTGTGACTATATGCATATGACCCTGTATGTATTTTCATATAAGTTCATGATTTAGATCTAACTTTGTGTGGATCTTTTATAGAGCATTAAGACATATGCTCAGTGTGTAGATGTTTGGTTCCCAATTGCTTACTCTATTCTGATCCAAATGAGGCCTGACATTTAGGAGAACAGGGTCCTATGGCCCAGGACACCATCTGGAACCAAGCCAGCTTGAACTTCATAGCTGTGCTCTGCCATTTACCAAACCTCAGCAAATCAATTACCCTCTGTGCCCCCAGTTTACTTTCTCATATAATTAAGGTGATAAATTCTAGGTTCCAGCCTTGCCATCAATGTGCAAATTAAAGAAAGTATTTAAATCACCAGGCATTTAGAAAAAGCCAAAGAAATCTTAGTTCTCCCTTTCATCTTAGCTTCCCGAACTGGCCGGGACCAATCTAATATTTTGTTGTTGTAGTTGTTCTATTTCAAAGTGTGCTGGTATGTTTTTATGTTTGGTAATTTCTTTTAAACTTCAGGGTTAGACCTAAAGATTATTACTGTGTACCTCAGTTGCCCGAGAGGGACAACTGTGTTCTAATAGAAACACATTTCTCCACAGAGCCTGTCTTAAGGGGCTGTAACAGGGGGCAGCCATTTCACCCTCCCTGGTCCTCCTTCACCTTGGGTAAGAAGGAGGACGAGGATTCCCTTGGGCCATTCAGGGAATCAGATGATGGGAGGCCAGCCTGGCCTTGGCTTCCTGTCAGCAAATCAGCCTCCAGCATTCACCTTCTCTCCACAACCCAAATGTGCAGAAGTAGGAAAATGTTCCTGTGGAATCATCTAGGCCCCATGGGCAAAAAAAAAAAAAAAAAGAAAAAGCTGATCTCATTACCCATCAGTCTTCATTACAATAAGAGAAATTAGAGTTGCAAAGTCCCCACAGGGTGCCTCGAGCTCTGAAGCTGCCTCTTCCCCCCTCCAGCCTAGGATCAGCTTCACAATTAGCCTGAAAATCAGCATCTTAGAAAATTACAGATTTTCTGATATAAAAGTATATTCCAGGGAATTTAGTTTAAATCCATTGCTCTGCTTCTTCTATCACTTTTTGCTATTTAATTGAGTCACCTGAAAGAGTCCCAATAGTTGCTGGGATCACTCCTGAGTTATGAAACCAGACAGGCACAGAGACAGACGACAAAACTCAGCAGAACTCATATCCAAGTTGCTAGCCCTGCACCTGAGGCTCTGACCCTTCTAATTTCGCCAGACTTCTGGAGAAAACAAAGATGGTTCTAAGTGTTCAGTGAATAGGCCAATAGTATCAGGATCCCTGAGGAACCTCATAGGAAGGCAAATTTTTGGACCCCATTCAGTACTTCTGCACGTGAAGTTTTGTGGGAGAAGCCAAGCTGTTCCTGGTTCCAGGTGAAGGGTTGTGGAAAGTTTCCTTCTGGAATAGAGACTCTCCACTTAGGGTGTTTAGTCCCAGGTCCCTGACTTTGATCATGGAAAAAGAATTTCCAGGCAAGTCATCATGGTAAGAAAACTTGGCAGAGCTTTACTGAGTACGCAAGCAAGCAGAAAGGCAGAGGCACTTTAACAGATAGAGTGTGGGTGCTCTCAAAAGGCAGGGTTTGACTTAAAGTTATTCTAAGAGAAGTGGTTTTCCTTTTTCTCACACCTGGCACATTTAATCTCTCTTGGTTACACTTTTTATCACTAGTTTCAGGGTCTCTAAGACTGACCAACTCCTTAAACTTTGGTCGTTAACGTTTAAGAATCCCTTTGAAGAAAAAAAATGCATTCTGCCACATACTTTTAAGACACATGTTGTTTATCTTTGAGTTAAGTACTTGTGCCAGGAGAAGTCACTCTCCCAAGTATTTGCTTTTCCAGGATACATGTCTTCTCTTCCCCCGCCACCCCCCGCCTGCAATGTCCTTGCTCAGTTTTCAGAGCACAATTTTTGGGGCCAACTGGCAAAGTCAGCTGGAGAAAGCTGCTTTTGCTCTTTCTTTTTCCTTGTACTAATACTGCAGCTTAGAATGTGTGTAAGTGTTAAAACGAAGAACCAAGTGCTTCTATGTTTCTAAATAGTGTTTGTTTTTTGAGTTCCTGGTTGCTGTTTATCATGCCTCATCTTCCCTAATCTATCTTGCCTCGAAGCCATCTGTGTTTTACAGAGTTCCAGGTACTTATGCACACTCAAGTTTGAGAACCAATGGTCTAGAAATCCTAGCTCCATTCAGAGTCACCAGAACTAGGAGAGTATCTGGCATGTGGAAAGGAAAAAGGTAATTGTTGAGTTTGTTTTTTGTTGTTTTTTTTTAACTCAAAATTTTATTTTATTTTATTTTTTTAATTGTGAAAATACTATACAGAGAGGCTACAATTACATGGGCAAGATGAGTACATTTCTTATCAAGCATTGTAGCCTCCTCCTTTGTTTCCCCTTCCCATCCCTTACCATCCTCCCCACCCCCTGCCCCCCCACCAAATCCTCCTCCCCCCTCCCCTCCCTCACCAAAGTTGTAAAGTTTGCTTTTCGACATAACGACTTGTACATCTCATTGTTGCAATGGGTCCACCTGTATCCCTATGTAAACGATTTGTTTTTTCCCTCCACAAATTATACCAACATCAAATACAGTGAAAGCAGGGGTTATACCATGAGATTAGACATACAAAGCAACAAAGAAATAATCTTATAAATGTGTTAGAAACAATTGCATGAAAGAAAAAAAAAACATTTGAATACATATCTTAGGGTTCATTTCCCTAACATCAACTTATCTGACCTTTTGGCTTGTCTCAGACATATACTACTTATTGCAAATAAGGGAAACCATGGGACTTATGTTTCTTTGAGCCTGGCTTACTTCACTTGATATCATTTTTTCCAAGTCTTTCCATTTCCTAACAAATGGGGCAATGTCATTCTTTCTGATGGAGGCATAGAATTCCATTGTGTATATATTCCACATTTTCTTGATCCATTCATCTACTGAGGGGCATCTGGGTTGGTTCCATATCTTAGCTATAGTAAATAATGCTGCAATAAACATAGTCGTGCTGGTAGCTTTAGTGTGGCCTTGTTTGTGAGCATTTGGGTAAATGCCCAAAAGTGGAATTGCTGGGTCATAGGGGAGCTCTATGTGGAGTCTTTTGAGGAACCTCCAAAGTGGTTGAACAAGTTTACACTCCCAACAACAATGCAGTAAGGTTCCGGAAAAGGTAATTGTTAAGCCCAAACTTCTAAAATGGAAAGAACTCTTATTCTTTTGTTTTGTGTTTGTTTTTTGTCATTTGTGGAGCTTGAACTCTGGGCCTGGGTGCTGTCTCTCAGTTATTCAGCTCAAGACTAGTGCTCTACCATTTGAGTTACAGCATCACTTCCAGTTTTCTGGTGGTTTATTAGAGATAAGAGTCTCATGGACTTTCCTGCGTGGGCTGGCTTTGAAGCTTGATCTTCAGATCTCAGCCTCCTGAGTAGCTAGGATTATAGATGTGACCCACTGGCACCTGGCCAAGAACTCTTACACTTTAATGGCTTACTCAAGTATTGCAGATAGTAACCAGAAAAGGAAAGGACAAGTTGCAGAATAAAAAGCTTTTCTGTATACTAAAAAAGAACAGACAGAGAGGCAAATGAAGAAAACTATAGCTTGCAATAGCTTCAAAAAAAAAAAAACAACTAGGAATAAGCCTAACTAAACCAAGGGAGTAAAGAATCTCTACAGTGAAAACTATAAAATACTGAAAGAATGATTAAAGAAGATACCAGGAAGTGTCTTATTGAGAATAGAGTTTTGAGAAAAAAAAGACAATTAAGGTTTCTAAATTCACCAGGTCAAAGAGGAGGGCAGTGACTCAAGATATGCCATCTTGCTCCTGAGAGAAAATGCTGCCTGGCTTTTAAGGGAATGCTCTGAAAGTCAGCCTCAGGGTACTTGAAGATGAGCATGGCTCTAGGTCACACGGCATACTTGTTTCTTTTTTTTTTCTCTAAAGGTCCTATTTTTCTGGTACCATGAAAACAGTACCCAAAGACACTGATGATGAAAGTCTTATTATGATGGAAGAGGTCATTATAATTACCTCACAAACAGCTGACTGATTCCCCTGTAGAATGTGGCTAACTACACTGGTAGTTCAACTCTGTCATAGTCAGCTGGTCACATCAAAGTAAAGATGGCCACATTAGTTTGGTCAGTGGAAACTTACTCTTCATCCCTGCTGCCCTGATCACTTCAAATCTAATATTCACAAATAATTTCTTTAGTAGCTAAAGAAAGATATTACTTCATCCACAATTTTATCACTGTGGCCATCTGTTTGTTAAAAGAATCATTCTCAGTAGGACTTCCATTGGGACAAAGCATCCACAAAAAGGAAACAACTCTTTTATTCTGTGCGTGTTTTGGGATGCAGGCATGTATCTATCTTTTTCCTGATCCCTGTCACTAATGCTTATCATTCCAAGTCACTGACTACTAAACACAACCATTAGTCATGTTCCATGAAATAGTATACATCTCTATTTACTACTTCCTTTTTCCATTAAAGTGAAAAGAAGAAAAATCATTGGCCAAACTTTTTCCAATGGTAAAATGTATGTTTCCAGATTTAAGTTAAGCAGTTACTTTTCATTGGAGCTATCAAACTAGGTGATGTGGCTGTATTTTCTGGTCAATCATCTATAAATCAAGATTGTCACAGGAAATTCCTGTCACAGGAAATTCTCAACCATGAGGTTTGAGAATATGAATTGGGAGAGAGGTGTCAAAGCCATACAAAAGGATATGGTGGAAATCTTGTGTTTTTCAGGAACTACCTAAGATTGATAACAAAGAAGCATTTCCAGGTGCTAATGAAGTATTTCAGAACTTGATAGGCATTACAGTGTGAAAGAGTAGATAGCAATTGTAGATGGATAACCTCATTATCACATTCACAGTGCTACCAGGTCCCAGCAAGAAATCAGAAGCTTTCTGAAAAGGAGAATGCTTGATGTATGACATGAACAAAGTGGTAGCATTGCTAGCTACCAGCAACCTTGTCTCCAAACATTGAAGAACAAGTAAACATCATATCAACTAAAGTTGTCATAACTACAGAAATGTCCAAAGCTTACAGCAACCACGAAAATTCTGAATCAAGAAAAAAACAAAAACAACTTCAATACTATGAAAATGCTGTATTTATTTTTACCCACCCTTGTTCCAACCCTTCTCAATAATGTGTCTGAGGTAGGGGAGGCCATCTAGGAGACAATAATGTGCCATCCAATATAGAAGCCTGATCCCTGCTTCCAGAGAGAACTGATCAGACCTTTCCCATAAGTTATTGTGCTTATTTTCTCTGAAATACCAGAAGACTACATGAAAGGCTCATGTAAAAAAACATTCATCTCTGTTTAGCCTAACTCAAAACTTAACACAAGGCCGAAAATCAGCAAGAAGGGATTAAAAAAAAAACTATTGTAGCTACTTGATTATAGTTTAAATAACAAAAAACTATTGTAGCTACTTGATTATAGTTTAGATCCTTGACACCTGGAGGGAAAGCTAGGGTGGAATTTGGAGGGTGTGTATGAGAATAATCAAACGTATCATGTACATCCTCAGAAGATGGTGCTCACTCAAAAACATCTGAGAAGACCCAAACCTTTCACCATGAATTGGCCTCTAGGCTGATCTTCAGCTGAAGGAGTGTCTTAGCCAATCAGGAAAGGCAGGAAGAGATGGAGCTCTGGAATGACTGATGTTTCAGCTCAGTTTCTGATGAAACTTTTACAATTACAAAGCTCAACACAAACCCAATAATCAAATGCTTCAGGGACCATATACACAAGAAAGGTCTCAATTTTGTGCAAAAGTAACATGGAAAGTCATTAAATGGGTAATTTGAACCTTAAACAACAAAAATAGCTGCCCTGGGACAGTAAAAGAATCTGCTTTCCAACATTACTACTTAGTATACTTAAATATTCAGCTTTCATTAACAACTAAACATAAGGATACAAAGAAAGAGCAGAGGATACTCCATAAAATGAAAAAGAAATGAAAAACTTAGAAACCATACCTAAAAAATCTCAAACATTGAATGTAAAAAATTTTTAAAATAATTGTGTTAAATACATTTAAAGAGCTAAGAGAAAACTGTAAAAATAACTAAAATCAGGAAAATGAGATCTCAAAGAAATTGACATATTACTGAAAAGGTAGAAATGACAAAAGCAAACCATATATAACCTCTAGAGATGAAAAGTACACTAAATAAAATGAAAAATCTATGTCAAAGATTCAATAGCAGAGGGTAGTTAATATAAAAATACATTATGCCCATGTATGAAACTGTGATAATATTCTATACAGTTAGTATAGGGTATTAAAATTGATAGAGAAAAATAGTTCAATGGCTGAATACAGGAAGCAGAAGAAAGAATCGGGGAATCTTAATACAAATCAACAACAATAACCAACCAGAAAATCATAAATAACAGAAATTGAGGACAACCTCTGGTCTGATGTCTATAATCCTAACTAATCAAGAGATTGAGATCTAAGGATTGTGGTTCAAAGCCAGCCAAGGCAGACAAATCCTCCAGATTCTTATCTCCATTATACCAGCAAAGAACTGGAAGTATAGATATGGCTCAGGTGGTAGACCATCAAGCCTTGAGCAAGAAAGCTAAGTGAGAACGTGAGGCCTTACTTAAACCTGCAAAATAGAAGAAATAAAGAAAATTAAAAAGTGAAAGAGTAAAGAAAAGAAGGATGGACCAATTGCAACAATGAGATAATGAGATGTACAAGTCGTTATGTCCAAAACGAACTTTACAACTTTGGTGTGTGGGGGGGGGGTAGGGAGGAGGGGAGAAAAGGATTGGGGGGGGGCAAGGGGAGGATGGGAAGGGATGGGAAGGGGAAAAAAAGGAGGAGGCTACAATGCTTGATAAGAAATGTACTCATTATTTTGCCCATGTAATTGTAACCCCTCTGTACACTATTTTCACAATTAAAAAAAAAGAAAGACTCCACATAGAGCTCCCTATGACCCAGCAATTCCATTGTTGGGATTTACCCAAATGATTACAAACACAGCTATACTAAAGTTACCAGTACGACTATGTTTATCACAGCATCATTTACCATAGCTAAATATGGAACCAACCCAGATGCCCTCAGTAGATGAATGGATCAAGAAAATGTGGTATATATACACAATGGAATTCTATGCCTCTATCAGAAAGAATGACATTGTCCCATTTGTTAGGAAATGGAAAGACTTGGAAAAAATTATATTAAATGAAGTAAACCAGGCCCAAAGAAACTATAGGTCCCATGGTTTCCCTTATTTGTAATAACTAGTGTATGTCTAGGACACGGAGAAAAGGTCAAAAGCTATGTACATATGACCAGATAAGATGATGTTAAGTGAAATGAACCCCAAGATAGGGACACAAGTGGGTTTTTTCTTGCTTGCTATTGTTTTTAATGTATTTATAGTGTACTATGTGACTTTTTTGTTTCTTTTGTATGTTCTTCCCCCATGGTATAAGCCCTTTTATCACTGAGTTTGATTCCAGTGCCCTTCATCTTGTATATGCATTTTTCTAATTTGGGTAGGGAAAAAAAAAACCAAAATGCTTAAATACGGATACAGGTTGATCCATTGTAACAATGAGATGTACAAAACACTATGTTAAAATTGAACTTTACAACTTTGTCAGGGTTGGGGGTTGAGGGAGTAGGCAGTTGGGAAGATGGGGAGTGAAGGGATGGTAGGGGGAAAAACAAAGGAGGAGTCAACAATGCTGGATAGGAAATGTACTCATTACCTTACTCATGTAACTGTAACCCCTTTGTACAGTATTTTTATAATAAAAAACATAATAAAAAAGAAAGTGAGAAAAAGCAACTCATACTCAAGAAATTCTTAGAAAGACTAACTGCTAAGCTTTACAAAAGTAACCAACAAGGCATGAAGAGAATAAGATGACCTATTTGAAGTGTTAAAAGGAAAAAAATAAAAGTCAAGCAGAAGTTAACAATTAGCAAAGCTACACTTAAAAAAATGAAGGCAATATGTAATCCTATGTACTTGGAAAGCAGAGATAAGGTGATTGCAGCTTGAGTCCAGACTGAAATTAAGTGGCATACACCTGTCACCCCAGCTACAGGGAATATGTAGGGAACTCTGGAGTCTAGCTATGAGTCCAGGAAAAGGTTAAGAGGTTGGAATGCCACCTCCTCAGGACTCAGAAGGCTGAGAACTGCACCCAGGAACGGTCAAAACAGGCAAGGCAAGATAAATGTATATGTTACAATTACCTGGACCTGATGGTATGTACGTCACAGTTGACTGGCTCTTATGATGCCTGAGGCAATGGGAATAAGATGAACATTGGTGTTATTGTCACTGATAGTCACTGCTCCCTAGCTATAGGAGTTAGTTCTTACCATGTGTGAAAACTATGTCTTATGTTAATGATTGTAACCATGAGATTAATTGATATCTTGTTTTATGCTGGAACCTATTGTCACCTTCCCTGTAGTGAACTAAATAAATAAACTGGCTATGGGAGCCCAGGGTTCAGAAGCTGGTGAGCACTGGACGCCCTGGTCCTCTGCTCTTCTATCTTCTGTCTCCTCTCTCATTTCATCGGCTCTACTATTCCATTGTGCTGTCCCTGGTTGTGGTTAGCAACAGGAAAACACAATGACTAGCCACAGTGGTTGGTGACAGTCAGCCCTGCTGACATAAGGGAGGCACAAGTAGGAGGATTTCAACCCAGGCCTGGGCCTAATAACCCAAAACAGAATGGAATTAGAGGGCTGACTCAAGTGGTGGTGTATATTAGGCTCTGAGTCCAATCGTTAGTACAATCAAAAAGAGAAAAAAAAAGCAAGCCAAAATTAAGATATTCCTGGATAAACCAAAGTTCAGGAAGGCGGTTACTAGCAGTCCTACAAGGTAACTCATGCTAATGGAAATTCTTCAGTTTATAGTCAAAGGACAATAAAAGAAGTGGAAGTATGGCTCAAGTAGTAGAGCACCAGCCTTGAGCAAAAACGTTAAGGAGAAAGAATGGCCAGACCATATCTTAGCTATGGTAAATAATGCTGCAATAAACATAGTTGTGCTGGTAGCTTTAGTGTGGTCTTTTTTGTAAACATTAGGGTAAATGCCCAAAAGTGGGACTGCTGGGTCATAGGGGAGCTCTATGTGAAGTCTTTTCAGGAGCCTCCATACTGCTTTCCAAAGTGGTTGAACAAGTTTACATTCCCACCAAAAATGAAGTAAGGTTCCTTTCTGTCCACATCCCCTCCAGCATCTGTTGTTGTTAGAGTTCTTGATTTTTGCTGTTCTAACTGGAGTGAGGTGATATCTCAATGTTGTTTTGATTTGCATTTCTTTTATGGCTAGGGATATTGAACATTTCTTCATGTGTCATCCTTCTTTCTTCTTCAGAGAAGCTTCTCTTTAAGTCTTTCGCCCACTTACTTATTGGGCAGTTGCTTCTTTGAGGATTTGTTGTTGGGTGGTTTAATTTTTTGAGTTCCAAGTATATTTTAGATATGAGACCCTTGTCCGTTGTATGGCTAGTAAAGATCTTCTCCCAGTCCGTGGGCTTTCTATTGATCTTGCTAGCTATGTCATTTGCCCTGCAGAA
Organism: Dipodomys spectabilis; assembly: GCF_019054845.1. Lineage (NCBI taxonomy): Eukaryota > Metazoa > Chordata > Mammalia > Rodentia > Heteromyidae > Dipodomys > Dipodomys spectabilis. Next base: position 2,493,515 of record NW_024870813.1, on the reverse strand, counting down.
GCTCTGCAACCTTATACAATCCCATTTGTCCAACCTTTCTTTGATTTGTTGTGTTTCCGGGTCTCTATTCAGAGAATTTCGGCCTGAGCCAAGGAGACCCAGGGTTTCTCCTATTCCATCCTGTAATGTTTTCAGAGTGTCTGCTTTGAGTTCAAGGTCTTTGATCCATTTGGAGTTGATTCTGGTGCAGGGTGATATATAAGGATCTAGCTTTAGTTTTCTACATGTAGTTAACCAGTTTTGCCAGCACCATTTACTGAAGAGGCTGTCTGTCTTCCATTCTATTGTTTTAGCTCCCTTATCGAAGATTAGATGGCTATAGGTCTGTAGGTTCATTTCTGGGTTTTCAATTCTATTCCATTGGTCCTGAGGTCTGTTCTTATGCCAATACCAAGCTGTTTTGATTACTATGGCTTTATAGTAGAGTTAGGAAAACGAACCCTCAAATATGTATTTTAATGTTTTTGTTTCTTTCATGCATGTGTTTCTAATGCATTTATAAGATTATTTCTTGGTTGCTTTGTATGTCCCTCCCCCACAGTGTAACCCCTGCTTTCACTATATTTGATGTCAGTATAACATGTGGAGGAGATGGGGACAAACAAGTCGTTTAAGGATTCAGGTGGACCTGTTGCAACAATGAGAAGTACAAAATGTCATGTCAAAACCAGCTTTACAATGTCGGAGGCGGGGGTAGGGAGGGTATGATTGGGTGGGGGAGGAGGGGGGAGGCTGGGAAGGGAGGTGAAGGGTAAACAAAGGAGGAGGCTGCAATGCTTGGTAAGAAATGTATGCATTATCCTGCCCATGTAATTGTAACCCCTCTGTACAGTATGTTCTCAAATAAAATAAAATTAAATTAAAAAAAAAAAAAAAAAAAGAATGGCCAGACCCTGAGTTCAAGCCCCAGTGCCACCGCTAAAAAGAAAAAAACATTGAAAAGAAAATAGGAAGAACAATTGATAATAACTCAAAGCTGGAGGAAAAAAACACATCTTCGGTAAAGGTAACTACAGATGCTGATATTCTTACTTTCTTTTTACTTCTAACTCCACTTCTTTCCTAGATGATTTAAAAGAGAAATGGATAAAATAATTGTGAATCTGTTTATTGAATATGTAACATGTAAAGTTGTAATTTGGGACAGCAACACAGAAGGAACAGATCTAGATGGGAACAAATATTCTCCTTGCTCTTTTAAGCTAAGTGTGATATTAATTCACACTCGATGGTTATGACTTTAGGATGCTGTTTGTAACCTATTATCACAACCCACAATAGTAACCTGTAGAAACCACAAAAATCTGTCTAAAATATATACACAAAGGGAAATAAGAAGAGAAACAAAATGATAAAAGTTAAAGCAAACATAAAAGATGATGGGAATGGAAGAAATTGGAAACAGAGAAGAAAAAATACTAACATAGGTTAGGCGTATTGTGGTTTGTGACTAGTTAGAGTAGAAAGTTCCAGAGATCATCTAAGAAGCTGAGTAAAGAAGTATTCGTCTGTGGTTGCAGCTATACCAGAGATGTAGAAGGGCTATGATCTGAAGTCAGTGCCAGAAATGTCATGAGAGCTTAAATGAAAAATAACTTTTAGAAAAGCTGTAAAAAAAAAAAAAAAAAGTGTGTGTGTAGCTGGAGGTGTGAAATTCTGAGTTTAAACACCAGTACCACCAAAAGAAGGAATGAAAGGAAGAAGGAAGGAAGGAAGGAAGGAAGGAAGGAAGGAAGGAAGGAAGGAAGGAAGGAAGGAAGGAAGGAAGGAAGACAAATGAAAAAATTGGCCAGAACTAACATTGTGACTAAGTGATGATTTACTACAGAAATCAATAAACGAAAACCAAGTCCTATTATTTCATGACAATGCCTCTAAGAGTATTCATAGTATTCTATGAAGCAAGTTTTGACCTAGAAGAAACTCATGGGCTCTCATGAGCCCTCAGAATTCACTTCCTGAGGTGCCTGGTGATGCTGCTCCCTGAATCTAATACAGGCTCCTCTGCCACCCTAGCTGTGGATCACAGGGAATCACATGGTGTTTGTGCTGTAGCACTGTGATCTCCACAAGTCATTGATTCTACAGACACAAGAGCGAGACACGAAGAGAGGAAGCCAAGGAAGCCTCCTTAACGGCTGGGAGCTACACAGTTGCCCAAGCATGGCTTGTGGCAGAGACAAAGCCACCATGGAGATTCCTGCCCTATGTTAATGGTGCTGTGGGAATGACTGGGTGAAACAGTGTGCAACTCCAGCCTGAGAGAGTTGAATCCATGAAGCTCTGGCTGGGGAGAGCAGAGAGCAAGACTGGCCCTACCCAGTCATATGGAAGACAGGGAGACAGGGACATCATTCTGACATCTTAGGATGCAATCTCGAGTTCCCTCTTGTGTTTGGGACTTGCCTGGGACTCAATTACAGCTTCTTGCCCATTCCTTTTTTTTTTTTTTTGCAATGGAAGTGTCTAGCTTATGTTGATTCCACCATTGTGCTACCTCCTCCACTTCTTTCTCCTGCTTTTTCTCCTCCTTATCCTTCTTGTTCATAGCAGTGTTTTGAATTCTGAGCCTTCCACTTGATTGATTTGCACTCTGTATCATTTAAGCCATGCCTCCAGCCTTGGTTCTAGCTAGTTATTTTCAGATGGATTCTTGTGGTCTTTTCTGTCCCAGGCTTACCTCCAACCTCCTGAGTAGGTAGGATTACAGGAGTGAGCCATTGAGGCCTGACTTCCACCATAAACATATAAGTAGTTTTAATGTTGTAGGCTCACAGCTGGAGAATTTACCTCAAGATTAAGTGTGCCTTGAGTCACACAGTATGATGTGGAGAAATCTCTGTACACAAGTCTTTTCACTTGGAATTTGACTTTGTGCCTATTGGGATGAAGTACGCACACGTGATATAGGTGAAGAGCATAAACTTGAAGGGCAATGGGCTCACTGCTATGGTGTGAACATGTCCCCACAAAGCTTGTGTTGGAAACTTAATCCCAATGTTAAGAGGTGGCACCAGTGAAAGGTGATTAGGACTCATGAATGGGTTAGCCCAATTAGAAAAGTACTTGAGGCTAAACATCTGGTCTCTGTTCTTCTCCTGTACTTACTCTTTCTGCATTTTGTCAGGTATAGCATTGTAAAAACAAAACAAAACAAAAAATGGTTCTCATTGGATGCTAACTCTTTAATCTTGGACTTCCCAGCTTCCATAGCTATAAGAAATAAATCTTTGTTCATTTATAAACTACTCTGTCTATGGTTTTCCGCTATAGTGTCATAGACTGATAGGCGTAAATATATTGGATGTGAAAGGATAGGAAATATATTACAGACAAATATAACAAAATGAGAGCTAGCCTGGTGGTGTTAATACCAGATGATACAGACTTTAAGTAAAATACTATTACAAGATACAAAGGGGATATAAAATTTGCCAGATGACCAATTTATCAAGAAACTATAGCAATTGCAAAATCTGAAATACACCATCATTATAGATGAAGCAAACATTGACAAAACTGAAGACAAAATAACCAGCTGCAGACTTCCATATACCTTCTTCTTAATGCCCAGGATAAAGCCTGGATATGAAAAAGAATATAGAAAACTGAACCAAATAAATGTGGCCAATACACACAGAGCACTCAACCCAACAACACCCAGAACACATGTTCTCAAGTATGCATTAATAGCCTTTGGTATTGGTCAGATATTAGCCATACAACAACTTGCAATAAGTTTAAAACTTATGATTAAATGAATTGACACAATCAGAGTGCTTAGATATCTTAAAAAAAACTTTTTGGAGCTCTCAGAAAATTGAAAATTTTGAAAGCAAAACTTGTAAACAAGAAGACATTTAAATTTAATCCTGCAAAAGTAAAGTGAAAATGAACTAAACAAAGGGAAATCAAATGGTATTCACAGTCTAATTTTAAAACTTTATAATTATGTTTTTCTAGAACAGATCTTTTAATAGAGGTATTTATTTCAGAAAATTGGTTTTTAGCGACAGATTAGAGTGAAATAGAGGGATCTCTGGTTTTGTAACTTCTCCATTCTGAGGAACAGTAAAAACAATTATAACTGTAAATAATGTGTTTTATGAGATGCTGGTTATAAAAATATTACTCAAGGAAAAATAAATTTGATTGAAATTTCTGAATAGATATGGTTTGAAATAGATACCAATTTTAATGTTAAAATTAGATTACGAGTCATCTCCTTTTAGCAGTGTTTCCTCTGAAACTATCAAGTATCTCAACACTTATAAAGAGAGTACCTTCTCAATTAGAAAAATTGTAATCTACAGAGGAAGATTAATTATAAACATCACAATTTGAAATTAATTCTCATCAAATTCCACTTTAAAATTTTTTCAGTCAATTCCACTTGAAAATAATTATTAAGGTCAGATTTAAAACAAAATGTTAAAAAAAAAAATGCCAGTATTACCAAGTTGTTGAAAATACATATGTGTGTGCCAAGAATAAATTGTTTTGTTATTTTTATTGCATATAATCAATACAGAGTATTTTATTTTGCTTTAGTACATACAGAAAACCATCACTATTTTATCTAGAAAAATAATGTGAAAATGCTTTTGAACAGTATTATTTTCCATTTCTACCATTAAATCAGAATAAGTTGCAAGTCAATATATAAGTGTGTGTGTGTGTGTGTGTGTGTGTGTGTGTGTGTGTGTGTGTGTATTGGCCAGTATTATGGCTTGAACTCAGGGCCTGGCACTACCCTTTAGTTTTGTGAGCTCCATTAGAGATCTTCTGCCTGAGCCACAGCTCCACTTCTGAATTTTTGGTGGTTAATTGAAAATAAGACTTTCACAGACTTTTCTGCTCAGACTGGCTTCTAACCCCCATCTTAGATCTCAGCCTCCTGAGAAGTTAGCATTTATCATTATTATGAGCCACTAACACTCAGGTAAGTATTTTTTTTGAGGTTACATCATTCATTATTTATCAATTTTATTTTATCTCAAGAATCTCACTATAAAAAATATTCCTCATATCTAAATGATATTGTAACATTGTTTCTTTTTTAAATTTTTTATTGTCAAGATTATGTACAGAGGGGTAACAGTTACATCAGAAGGTAATAAGCACATTTCTTGTCAAACTTCCCTCATTTTTCTCCTACTTTCCCTCCCCACCCCAGTCTCCCCCCCGCCCCCGACCAAGTTGTACAGATCATTCCCAACATAGTGTCTTGTGAGTATCACTGTTGCATTGGTTTCCCCCTTGTCCTTTGTCTCACCATTCTGGTCCAGCTAAGTATTTTTAAATAACCTAACTCTAATCCAATAAATACCCAGTTAGCTGATGTTTCAACTCCTCCATTTCCTACCTCAAGCTAGCTGCAGTGATGAAGTACCAAGGCAGACTATCATGTTATCTCCAAGATCCACTTAAATACAAATAAACACTCAGTGAAAGAAAGTACAGCTTGGGAATTATATGCATGGATCCTGGAGCTATACCACATTCTGTGTGCCTGTGAGAAGTTAAGAACATATGGGAAGCTAGACACCAACGACTCCCCCCTGAAATCTTAGCTACTCAGAATCTTGGTTTGAACCAAGCCAAGATAGGAAAGTCTGTAAACCTCTTATCTCTAATTAACCAGCAAAATGCTGGAAATGGAGGTGTGGCTCAAGTGGTAGAATGCTGGCCTTGAATGAAATGGCTTTATAGGACCTAGTAGCAGCACAAAAAGCAAGCAAACACAGTCATTGTTGTAGAGCTTACTCTTGCAACATTAGAACAGTCATTAGGCACCAGGACCTCCAAGGATACCGAAATCCACAGTTGTTCCAGTTCCTGTAGCTTATGACTCATGATTTTGGATGCTTCAGTCATTCCCAGATTACTTTAAATGTTTTAAATGCTATGTAAATAGCCGTTATACTATATTGTTCAGAAGATAAACCAGAAAAGATAGCATATGAATGGACAGGCAAAAGTACAATTTCACATTTGCTCAATCTGTGGCTGTGTGAGGGCTCCAGAGAGCTGACTGCAATGACCAGATTGCAATCAGACTTGCCTTTTCTGTATTACACAACTTTCCTTCCATTTTCGTTGATGTCTCCAAGTGATTTTCAAACCCTGCATAGCAGTTTAAATTTTCACAACTTCCTTCCTTTCCCCCAAATCCCAAATATTTCTGTTGCTGTTGTTACCGGATGGGTGATTTCTTTTATACTTCAGTCTTTCTTGTGTCAAACCAACCTTAATCTATAGCTTTCCCTTCTGGATTTGCCAAATCTGAGGTCAAGTATAGCCTTTGAGCAGTGGAGTTACTGCCACCTCCTGATGTGCTTCCCGTTTGGTGGAGACAAATGAATCCGTGTCTTGACTGGATTTTTCAAAGGGAAACTGATGAGTTTCTCTTGTTACTGCTTCCTAGCAAATAACAGGTTTATGGATGGTGTCACCTCCAACAATTCTTCCAGGTGACAGCCCCGTGGTCCTCCAATTTGGCTTAAGTCAATTGGCTGTGCTCACTACTAAGATGGCTACATGTGTAATTATGCCAAACAGCATCTTTATTTGCACAAAGGGGAAACAAGAATGGCTTCTAGCCCAGGATTGCATTTGCAAAGGCAAAAAGCAAACAAAAGGAGCAGGAAAATAACTGGCCAGAAGTTTTAAACAAATGCTTCCCTTTAATAACACTTATTGGTAAAAACAAACACACAAGATAACTATGCTTGGCTCTCAAAGCAAAATGAGCTTAGTGTTTCCAGCCAAATCCCTAAATTAGAGAGCTGATTTTTCCTGGGTGCCAAGAAGTGAAATTTCATCCACACTCAAGTCCTGTGGGCTTCTGGATAAAGGTAATTTTAGGGGTGTATGCCCATATAGAGGTTAAATTCAGGGTTAAGACACTCTCCTTTAGCTTTTTCCCTTAAAGCTGGTACCCTACTACTTGAAACACAGTTCCATTTGACTTTTTACTGGTTAATTAGAGATAAGATTCTCACTGACTTTTCTGCCCAGGCTAGCTTCAAACAATAATCTTCACATCTCAGTCTCCTGAATAGCTAGGATTATAGGCATAAACCACAGGCACCTTGCTGGATGAAAGTAATGGAATTACAAATGGAACCCAAATTTTGGAAGTGATGTCTTAACAACAGAAGCCACTGAAGGATTATGAAGAAACCAGGAACAAATTCTTTTCCTTTTCTTCTTATAGGCTCCTGCCAAGCTTAATGGTCTGTGTTTAAGGCTAATAGCTTATGGCTAAGACTTGGCATATTTCTCCCCTGTGCTTTTATGCTGGGTCCATTTCCCTGTTGGTGATAACCTCAATGCTTTCTCTAATTATTTTGCTGTATTGATACTTAGATATATTGATATATTTGATACTTTAATATTTTCCAACCCTGTGGTTTTCTTCGTGGCAGGTATTGGCCTCCCTCCTCCCCAATGTTCATTTCTGATAGTTTAGATCTGTTGTCTCCCCAACTCTTTATAAGACCCAAGTAGGACAATCTCTTCTCCCATCCCCCACGGTCTTTTTTAAAATGAAGACTATGATTAGGCCACACCTAAGGTAGATGGGAGTCTTTCTAATCTAATCTTTGCAGCTCACTCTATCTTGGTTTAACCATCAAACTATATCTCACTCTACATTTTTCTTTTAGCAATATAAACCTTCCTCCCTCCTTCCAATAATCAACTCTATCCTTAGTGCTAAGTAATACCCCAGGTAATATCTTCCCCGTGCTTTATTTACTCATTAAATAGCCATCCCCTAAAAACTTACCTTGTTTTGTGTTCTGAGTCACAAGCTAGGTCATAGAGAGAAAACACCCTGTCCTTGATTATGTTAGCTCCTTAGGCTGCTAGAAGAAAAAAATAATAAGTGCTACAAAATGGAGCAACACATGGAAATTTGTTTGCATAGTTCTGGAGGGCAGATATTCAGAATAAAGTGTCATTGTGTTTATTGTCTCAAAGCTCTGGGAAGCTTTTGATCTATGCCTCTCCTCTAACTTCTGGTGATTTCTAGAAATCCTTGGCATTCTTTCTCTTGGGAATGTATTTCTCCAGCCTTTGACCCCATGGTCATATGGGCTTCTTCTCTGTTGTTTGGTTTATTTTTTGTTTTTGTTTCTGCTAGTCCTAGGACTTGAACTCAGGTCCTGAGTGCTGCCCTTGAGCTTTTGTGCTCCAGGCTAGTGCTCTACAACTTGAGGAATAGCTCCACTTCTGATTTTTCCATGGTTAACTAGAGATAAGAGTTTGACAGACTTTCCTGGCTGGGCTGGCTTAACCGAAATCCTCACATTTCAGCCTCCTCTAGGATTACAGGTGTGAACCAATGGACACTTGGCATTCTTCCCCATGTTTGACATGTCTTCAACAAGTTTTCTTCTGGGACAACAACCAGGCCCCAAGTTCAAGGCTCATGACTCTCTCTCTCTCTCTCTCTCTCTCTCTCTCTCTCTCTCTCTCTCTCTCTTTCTCTCTCTCTCTCTCTCATTCATTTGTGTGCACACACAAAAAAAAGAAAAACACACAATGACAGCATGGATTATAGACCAGTGATTAAGATATGTCCATCCTAATGCAATAAGAGAATCAAGTAATTAATGTAGGAAAAGGAAAATGTTTCTGTACAGGCACAGGTCAGCCCCACAGATAAAAACATTTCATTCCATCAGTGATGCCCCCTTCTCCCAATAAAGGGTGGTCCTCTGTCTCATAAATTTGTGATGAAGCTGAAAACTTCCAGCGGTCATGTGCATTATTGCTATCATGGTTTGTTATAGTGAAATACAGGCTAAGCAAACCTGTACTGACATCCATAGGAAAACACACCTCCAATTATATATAGTACACACTATCTGATAGTGACAGTGAATTGTCATGTTACTATTTTACCTATTTATTATAGTAGAGTTTGTGTATATGTGCATGTGCATGCATATGTGCACACATGTGCCATTCCTGGGGCCTAGGCACTGTACTCTACCACTTAAGCCACAGCTCCACTTCCAGCTTTACTTGGTGCTTTTAACTGAAGCAAAGAGTCTCATGGATTTTCCTAGCTAGGCTGGCTTTGAACCACAATCCTCAGATCTCAGTCTCTTGAGTAGCTAGGATTACAGGTGTGAGCTACAGAGTCCAGTTTATATTAGACTTCTCAATCACTACTTTAGAATGTAGTATTTGTTCTACATATAAAAAAGTTCACCGGAAACTATCATGCCAGATTAGACTGACAACCACAATAGATATCTCTCTATTTATGACTTCCCTCTGTGTCTCTGTCTCTGTCTGTCTGTCTGTCTCTGTGACTCTCAGTGCTGAGGTTTTAACTTAGGTATTGTGTTTGCGAAGAAAACACTCTATCATATGAGCCACCCCTCCAGCCTTTTATGTTTTAGTTATTTTTTCACATAGAGTTTTATTTTATGCACTGAACATCCCCAACCACAATACTTCTATTTACCTTTCCAATGATTGACGGATGTCTGCCATGACACAGCTTTTATTGGTTGAGATGGAGTCTCAAGAACTTTTGCCCATACTGTCCTATAATCCCAATTCTTCCCATCTCTGCCTTCCAAGTAGCTAGGATTGCAGTGGTGAGTCACTGCCCTGGACTTCCCACAGGTAATGATTGCATCAAGAGGCTGCATCAAGGGATGGACACAGAGCCCGTGGGTGGGTGTGACCCACTCTCTGATGCTCACACATAAAGAAATGGTTGAATAATTTCCTGGAACATGTCCCTGTCATTAGGTGATGCTTAGAATACGGATAATAAAAGTTAAAAACCTTTCCTCATACAAACTGTTGAATGATGATTTCATCAGTGAATGGGTATTTATAAAGTATCCAATATCTCTTCTTTAATTGTGTGTGTGTGTGTGTGTGTGTGTGTGTGTGTGTGTGTGTTCTGGGCTTGCATTCAGAGCCTGGGTGCTGTCCCTGAACTTCATTGCTCAAGGCTGCTACCACTTTAGCCACAGCTCCACTTCTGGCTCTTTGGTGATTAATTAGGGATAAGAGTCTCATGGACTATCCTGGCTGTGCCGGCTTTCAACTGTAATCCTCATATTTCAGCCTTCTGTGTAGCTAGGATTACAGGTATAAGCCACTGGCACATGCTCAATCTATTTTTAAATATGATGCATGGAGAAGGACTTCTTGTATGATTATTAAAAATAGCAATAAAAATAATAATAATAAGAGGAGGAGGAAGAAGGAGGAAGAGGTGGAGGAGGAGAGAGAGGGTGAGGGAGAAGAGGAGGAAGAAAAGAAGGAAGAGGAGGTGTTGGTGGAGGAGGGGGAGAAGGAGGAGGAGGACAATCACAGGGAGACAACAGGAGAACACAAAGTCATCAGTATTATATAATATGCTTATACTCTTCTAGACCAAGAAACACAATACAGTCTCAGCACCAATGAAGACTAAAGACTGAACTTATGTGCCAAAGAATGCAAGGTGCAATGGCAGGTTGGTCAACAAACCTGAAAAACAACTCGACAGAGGGCATTAAGGGCCAACTGGACCAGTCATTCACCCATTCTCTGTCTCATTTTGCAAACTGCCACATGAGGGTAAACCTATTCATCTCCATAAGTTACCAGTGCATGAAATGAGGTATCACAGTAAAGTCTGCAGCAGAACCCTGTTCTAGGCTGGGATATGTGCTCACTGTTCATTTCCTTGCTTGCTTTATTTAGCTGCCTTCTACCACTCGGTGATTGATTGATTCTTACTTTGTGCCAAGGTTCATTCTGCTAACTTAAATTTATGCTGGTCACCTAACTTAGTCTTTAGAGTTGTTCTTGCAACCAATGTGACCAGTTTCAGATTGGGGCAAATTTGCTTCTCTCCCATTTGCCTAATATGTCTGTGTCTGTGTGAGTTTTAACACCCTAGGGGCACCCCCTATCTTATCCAAGGCTGGGTTTAAGTTACTTGTTTAGGTTACTGATCACATTTAAAATCATACAACATCTCTAGATTCCTTGCATTTCTTCAATTTTGTTTCTGATATACTCATACTTTAACATAGTATAAGGCTCACAAGACTGTTTGGGAAATCTACTGTCTTCTTTCTGGTCCACCAGCCTCCACCAAGGCAAGATGTTTTGCTATTGCTCTAGTGACAGCATAGGCACAAGAGTAATTGACATGAAACAGGTGCCTGCAGCCTACAGAATACTGGTGGATAAATACACTTTTCTCATTTGTTCAGAAGGCAAGCAAGTGTCCTTGCACTTCGTGTGTGTGTGTGTGTGTGTGTGTGTGTGTGTGTGTGTGTGTGTGTGTGTACCAGCTTAGGGTCTGGGTTATGTCCCTTACCTTTTCACTCAAGGCTGACATTCTACTACCTACTTGAGCCACAGCTCCACTTCCAGTGTTTTGCTAATTAAATGGAGATAAGAATCTCAGTGACTTTTCTGCTCAGGTTGGCTTGGAACCTTGGTTTTCAGATCTCAGCCTCCTGAGTAACTCAGATTACAGGAACAAGTTACCAGTGCCTCCTTTGATGAGATTTGTGTTTGACACTATAGCAGCCAAGCAGCCTTTATATACGGTGCGGTGACTCACTGCTTAGCTGGTATCCTCAAATGGGGCTTCACAAGAAAAGACTCTTGTCGTTCATGGTTCATGGAGAATTAGAAATATTTAGGATGTATTCTCTAAGATATTATTGATGAATATTATTGATGATGAGGACTGTTAGTGATGATATACCTCTTAAAGATATAAAAGTGAGCTGGGGTCCAGTGGCTCATGCCTGTAATCCTAGTTACTCAGGAGGCTGAGATCTGAGGATCACTGTTTAAAGCCATGCCAGAAGATCCCCATGAGACTCTTTTCTCAACCACTCAGAAACCAGAGGGGTAACAATACTCAACAAGAAATGTACTCATTGCCTTGCTCATGTAACTGTAACCCCTCTGTAGAGTATCTTTACAATAAAAAAAGATATAAAAGTGAGCCATGCACTGTGATACATCTGAAACTCTAGCTACTTAGTAGGCTGACATCTATAAGATTGCAGTTCAAGTTTGTTAAGGCAGAAATGTCCCATTAGACAGGATATTGGAAACAAACTTTACAACTTCATTCCAGGAGTGAGAGGAGGGGAGCAGTATAGGGGAGGTGGAGGAGGGAAAGGATAGTGGGACAACAAGGGAAGGGGTAACAATGATCAACAAGTAATGTACTCATTGCCTTACTCATGTAACTCTAGCCCCTCTGTACAGCATCACTATAATAAAATAAAAAGAATGTCCCATTAGAGTCCGTCTCCAAAATGACCAGCAAAAAACTGGGCTGGAGGTATGGCACAAGTGATACAGCACCAGTTGAACAAAAAAGCCAAGAAGGGTAAAACCCTGAGTTCAAGTCCAATACTGGCACTGGCAAACACATATAGGCATATACCTACACAGACAGAGACAGAGAGAGTATGTGTGGGAAGGAGGAAGAGAGAAAGAGAGATTAAGACTTAAAACTATGAAAAATGTAAAAAATATATACTTTTCCAGAGAATTTCTTGTTACAGAAATAAGTTACTTCATTACACAGAGAAATAGACAGAATCCACACTCAGGGAGAAAATAGCAATAAGTGATTTAAAATGACTGTAAGGAGAAGAAATGTGTCACATTAAACCTAATGATTTAAAGGATTACCACAACAATTTTCTAAATATTTCAAGAAGAACAATATCTCAAATATGTAATTTTAAAGAAAACTCTGAGCATGCTGGTGATTTTATTTCATGTAAGGAAACATTAACAATTTCAAAATTAAACTTTATTTTTTTTTATGACAGGAAGAACACAAGAGTTCTACTCTAATAATAGAACTTTAAGTGTACAAGTCATTATCGTTGATTAAAGGTACAATACTGTACAGCAAAATGCTAGAACTTATTTGTTGTGTTTAATTGAGACTTAATGATCATTAATTAGTAACTTTCCATTCATCCCCTCTGCCTAGGCCCCTGACCACCACCATTCTCTATTAGATCCCATGAATTTTGCTATTATTGATAATCTATATAAATAGATTGTATAGTACCTGTCTTTCTGACTTGTACTCAGAATAATGTCCTCAAAGTTCATCTGTAACCATATTGAAATTATTCCCTTTTTAATGACTGAATAATATTTCATCTTTATATACCCATTTTCTTTATGCATCCATTCATTGAATGATCTTTAGTTTGTCTCCACATTTTGGATATTGGGAACATTGTTGAAGTGAATATGAAAATGCTCCTATCTCTTCAATATCCTGGTCTAAGTTCTATTGGATTAATACTCAGAAATGAAGCTCCTGGAGTGTGAAACTTTTGAGGAAACTTGTGTACTGCTCTCCATAGTAGCTGCACCAACTTGCATTCCCACCAGTAATGGGCACAGAGTTGCAATTTCTCCACACCTTCACAAGCACTGTTGTCTTTCATTTCTTTGATACATGTATCCTGAACAGGTATGGCATGATATTACATGATAGTTTTCATTTGCATTTCCATAATGATTAGCTAGCTTGAGTATTTGTTTATTTATTGGACATTTGCTTATTTTCTTTGGGAAAAATATCCATTTAAGTCCTTCATCCATTTTTAACAAGGATGTATTATTATTATTGTTGTTGTTGTTGTTATTTTACTCCTGAGTTACAGGTGTTTCTAATGTATGAATTTGAGATCTTATTTTTCAAATCAGATATAGGGTTTTCTAATATTTTCTTCCATGATTTAGAGTGTTTTTTTTCATTCTGTTGATGATTTCATTTTTTTTTTTATTGTGAAAATACCGTACAGAGGGGTTACAATTACATGGGCAAGGTAATGAGTACATTTCTTATCAAACATTGTTGCCTCCTCCTTTCTTTCCTCTTCCCATCCCTTCCTATCTCCCACCCCCACCTTCCCCCACTACCCTCCACCTCCTCCCCAGTCAAAGTTGTATAGTTTGTTTTTCGACATAATGACTTGTACATCTCATTGTTGCAATGAGTCCACCTGTATCCCTAGTTAAACAATTTGTTTTTTTCCCTTCCCCTCCACAAATTATACCAACATCAAATACAGTGAAAACAGGGGTTATACTGTGGGGGAGGGACATTCAAAGCAACAAAGAAATCATCTTATAAATATGTTAGAAACAATCTCAAGAAAGAAAAAACATTTGAATCCTTATCTTGAGGTTCATTTCACCTAACATCAACTTATCTAACCTTTTCTGCTTGTCTCAGACATATACTAGTTATTGCAATGCAAATAAGGGAAACCATGGGATCAAGAAAATGTGGTATATATACACAATGGAATTCTATGCCTCCATCAGAAAGATGATTTCATTTGAAATAAAGGAAATTCGGGGTTTGATATAGGTCTAATTATTTGGAGTTGTTTGTTGTTTGTTTTGCTTTTGTGCTGGTACGGGACTTGAACCTGGGATCTTGAACTCTCACTTAGCATTTTTATTTGTAGTTGGCACTCTACTATTTGAGCCACACTTCCACTTCTGGCTTTTTGCTGGTTAATTGGAGATAAAAGTCTCATGGACTTCTCTGCCTGGGTTTGGATGTGAACTGAGATCTTCAAATCTCAACCTCCTAAGTACCTAGTATTACTGGGGTAAGCCGCCATCACCTGGCATTTGTTTTTCTTTTGTTGCTAGTGCTTTCTTGTCACAGACAAGAAATTATTGCTGAGACCAATGGTAAGAGCTTTCCTTCTATATTTTCCTCCAGTGACCTGGTCATTTTAGATCTTAAATTTAAGTCCTGGATCTATATTGAGTTTGTGGGTGAGATAAAATAGCAAATAATTTTTCTCTTTCACCCTGAGGTTACCTGTTTTCCCAGCACACTATGTGGAAGAGACATCCTTTCTCATTGCTTGTGATTGGCACCCTTGTGGAAAACAGTTGATTAAATGCATGGATTTATTTCTGAAACACCCATTCCTTCCTGTTCTCTATGCCAGCTTGTTCCAATACCATACTGATTACTATGGTTTGTATATATTTAAAATTCAGGAAATGTGACGCCTTATGCTTTGTTCTTTCTCAAAATGGATTTGGCTATTTGTGGTCTCTTGTTGTTCTATAGGATTATTTCTTTTCTAATTTTTTGTAAAAAAAAATTAAAAAAACATTGCAATCCCAACAGTGGCAATACTGAATACATAGATGGCCTTGGCAAGTATGGACCCTTTCATAATTATAAGTGCTTCAAACCATGAGCGGTTTTTTCATTCATCTGTGTCTTATTTATTTCTTTCAGCTATATGGATATCTTTGCTCTCATAAGCAAGTTGATTCTGAGATATGTTTTCATGCTATTATAAGGGGATTTGTTTTCTTAATTCCCTTTTTAAATAAGTTGTTAGTGTATCGAAACACAAGAATTCTTTTTGTACATTCATTTTGTATCCTGCAGTTTTCCTAATTTTTATTATTTCTAACAGTTTTGTAAAGTCTAATATATTTATACAACACACATAATAGATATACATACATTATATACACATAAAAATATGCATAACATGGATATGCACACACATATATGCACGCATATATATGTGTATGCTGGTACTGGGACTTGAACTCAGCCTCATAGTTATTTACTCAAGTGCTCTACAACTTAAGCCACACCTCTCTACTCACAGCTTTTTGCTGTTTAGTCATAGATAAAAGTCTCTTAGATTTGTCTGCTTGATCTGGCTTCAAATTGTGGTCCTCATATCTCATCCTCCTAAGTAGCTAGGATTACAGGTGTGAGCCACTAGCACTTGGCTGATATATATATATATATTCCCTAAATAAAATGTAAAACCAGAGAATATGTTACTTTTGTTCCAATTTGGATGCCCTTTTATTTTTCTTTCTTTTTGTCTGATTGTTCTAAGGCACTCAGTATTGATTAATACATGTGTCAAGAATAAGCATCATTGTTTTGCTCCTGATCATAAAGGAAAAGCTTTGTATCTTCACTATCAAGTCTGGCACCAGCTATTGGACTTGCACCTATGGTTTTTGTTGTGCTGAGGTGATTTCCTTCTTTACCTAAGATTTTAAAAGCTTTTTTTTTAATCATGAAAGGATGTTGGACTTTGTTAACTGCTTTGTCTGCATCTATTGAGATGATCAAGTGCTTTTTATCCTTTATTCTGTTAATGTGGTGAATCATATTCATTGTATTGCATATGTTGAAACATCTTTGCATCTTAGAGATAAATCCCATTTGATTTTGGTGTATGATCCTCTTAATAAACTGTTAATAGTTTGCTTGTATTTTATTGAGGGTTTTAATAAAAACAAACCTGTGATCACTAAGGATGTTGGATGATAGTTTATTTTCCTGTACTGATCTTGATTAACTTTAGTATTAAGATAACGCTAGCCTAATAAAAGGGGTTTAGAAGGATTTCTTCCTCTTCAGTATTTTGCTAGTTTGACAAGGATAGTTGAAATTATCTTCAAATTTTTAGTAGAATTCACCAGTAAAGACATTTATTATTGGGCTTGTATTTTTTACTTTATGCCCATAGAGTTTGAACTCAGGGAAATTTATC
Source organism: Dipodomys spectabilis (assembly GCF_019054845.1). Classification (NCBI taxonomy): domain Eukaryota; kingdom Metazoa; phylum Chordata; class Mammalia; order Rodentia; family Heteromyidae; genus Dipodomys; species Dipodomys spectabilis. The sequence goes on along the minus strand of NW_024870813.1, from coordinate 2,476,923 downwards.
CTCAGATAATTAGTAAAATTCACCAATAAGTTGAATATTTGACTTTTACTTACTTTATGCCAATAAAGTAAGCTTACTAAGCAGTATTCTGCTACTTGAGTCAACTCCCCAAACATTCTTATTCTAGATATTTTCTGACTAAGGCCTTGGAGTTTGGGCCTGTAGCCAGCCTCAGACCACAGTCCTCCTACCTACAACCTCCTCTACAGCTGGAATGACAGGCATGCAGGACAACGTCTGGTTTATTGGTTTTGATGGAATTTCTCCCCCTTTTTAATTGTTATTTCAGCTTGCCTCAAACCACACAAAATCTGCCTCTTGCATTGCTGTGTTTACATGTGCTTGACTCTATAGTGACTTTTATGATTACTGATTTAATGTCCATTCAAGTTACAGATCTGAGCTTAACTGTCCTATTTCCTCATGATTGCATCTTAGAAAGTGCAATATATTGGGAATTTTACCTGGGAATATATACTATCTACAAGAAACTCATTTTAGATTCCAGAATACTTGTAACCATAGCCTGAGAGGGGAAAAATATTCTTTGTAAGTGATAACTAAAAAAGAGAAGAGACAGTTACCCTTATATCAGAAAAACATAAGTAAACATATTAAGCCCACATGATAACATCTTACTTGATCAGATAGGAATATAATTATCCCTAATTTCCCCCACAGGCCTATTTGCTTGGAATATCTTTCTCTAACATTTCACCTAAAACTTGGGCTCTGAGCCCCTCCCCCCCCATCATCTTGCAGTGCAATGTGGTCTTTTATATGCAGGAGATAGTTAGGCTTTGTTTGAAAATCTAGCTTACCATTCTTACAGTGATTTTTTTTTTACCATTCATAAGTCCCAACCATCTAAGTGAGAGAAGTAAAGCCATTAACACCCAACAAAACAAACAACAACAAATGCTGACAAAGAAGTAAGGAATAAAGGAACTCTCATGCTCTCGTGCACTGTGGGTGAGAAAGTAAACCAGGATAATCACTATAGAAATCTGTACAGAGGTTCCTGAAAAACAAAACAAAATAACAATAACAATAAATACCTGAAGATAGATCTACCCCATAAGCTCACCAAACTACTCTTAAGAATAGATCCAAAGAAGTGTAGATCATTATAGAAGAAAGGTACCTTCATACTTATATTTAATACAACTCTGTATGAAAGACATAGACTGGGAGATCAGTCAAGACACCAAACAACCAATGAATGGATAAAGAAAATATGATATATGTCATGAAATATTGCACAGCCATAAAGAAAAAATATATAATTGTGTCATTTGCAGGGAATGGATGAAACTGGCAAACATAATGTTGAGTAAAATAAAACTCAAAAACTCAAATATTACATGTTCTCATTCATTTATGGAAGTTAGCCCAAAAGACAAATATATGTATATGCATGTGTGTATCTATAGATATACACATGAATATATATGCAAATCTACATACATAGACTATGATTGTGACTATAGAACTATTAGAGAGAACAAGTGGGAAAGTAAAACAGACAGATTGATGATGGGTTATGATCAATGAAATACAGTGTATCTGAGTGCATATGCCATTGCAAATCTTAGTAAAAGCTGTGAACGTAGGAATTATGGGACATAGAAAAGAGGAAACAAGAAAGACCAGAGGAAGATGGAAGAGGAGAAGGTGAAAGCTAAACAAGCTCTCGCATAGAAAGCAGTTTTAGTGCTCCAGTGTACAGTCCTAGGCTAGAGAATCACACCAAGTGTGCCATCACAGTACAGAGAGTTTGGCCAGAGAGGGAAAATCCAAGCAGCTTGGTCAAGGAGACAGATCTGAGCACTTGCCGTTAGCCACAGCTGCAGCAGCTGCGGTGGTGGCTGCAGTCACCATACCAACAGAGAAAGTCCAAGACAAAGGCTCCAGATGCAGCATGCAAGCAGATTTTACTCACCACCAGCAAGACATGACAAGGAGCAGAAATCTTTATCCTGCTGATCACAAACCAGGGACAGCCCAGGAACCAAGAGTCTAGCGTGAGTAGAACCTTGACATCCTCACTCCTTCTTAGGGAGCTACAGTGGGAAGGCAACTCCTCCCCCACCACCGGAGAAGATCTCCATCTTTAATACTGACAAATGCCCAGGCGAGCAGCTAGCTCCAACTCAGACCTTGAAAGAATACAATTAGAGCCATTAGCAGATCATAGGAACCTGACCTGACATGCTAGGCTCAGCTCCACCCAGGGGAAATTCACCCTGCCCAGGCAGTGAAGCTTTGCCCCCAGAGGAGTGACTTTCTTCACTGGGTAAACAGAGCCAGAGGCTGCCCCTCCCCACTGCAGCCTAGACAAACAGTTGAAGCTCAGTAAACATAAACCCTGAGGGTTCCGGGAAGATGGCGGAGGAGAAGCTGGAATCTGAACAAGCTCTTGCATAGAAAACAGTTTCAGAGTTCCAGTGAACAGTCCCAAGCCAGAGAATCACACCAAGTGTGCCATCACAGGACAGAGAGTTAGTCAAGAGAGGGGAAGCCAAGCAGACACATCTGAGCAGCTGCCGCTGCGGCGGCAGGGTCGCAGCGGCGACCACTGCCGCGGAGGCATACCTGAGACGCAGTCCGGGACGAAGGAGCCAGACGCAGCGGACGAGTGGATTCTACTCAACACCAGCAAGAACCGACAAGGAGCGGACAACTTCATCCTGCACTTTGCAGACCAGAGACGACCCGGGATCCAAGACTCGGCGTGAGTAGAAGCCCCACTTCCTCACTCCTTCTCTGGGAGCAGAGGAGGGAAGGCCACCCCTCCCCCCCCCAGCACCGGTGATCTCCATCTTGGATACCGACAAAGCTCGGAGGAGCGGCTAGCTCCAGCTCAGGCCTTGGAATAAAACTAGTCATTTAGCAGGTCACAAGAACTTAACGGCGAAGTGACCTCACAGACTCAGTTCCATCCAGGGAAAAGTCACCCAGCTCAGGCGCCAGCCATTGGAGTGGCTCTCCTCACTGGGTAACCAGAGCCAGAGGCTGCCCCTCCCTCTAGCAGCCACCACAATCAATTGAAAAACAGAAACCCTGAGAATGGCTCCAGGCTGGGTGCTGTGAGTTTTTTTTCACAAAATAGCCCCAGGGAAAAGGCCTCAACTCTACCCAGAACCTAGCCTCATCACTGCATCCCCCTCTTGTGTGATTCTCAAAGCAGATCACCCTCCCAGTAAACTAACCTGGGAGGGGGATCTCAAAATCTTGGGTAAAGCAGAGCATTTTTCTGCCTGTTCCAACAAACTGACTTAAGAAACCAATCAAGCCACAGGACCTCAAGCTGACCAGAGACTCCAACCAGACTCTGGTTACAGACAAAAGGGAGATACAGGACTCTTCCCACCCCTCCCAAAAAAAAAAAAAAAATCAAAGAACTTTTTTTTTCTTCTTCTTCTTTTCTTTTTTCTTTTTTTGTATTTTTTTTTTCGTTTTTTGTTACCTTATATATATATAAAAAAATTTTTTTTTGCTTTTCTAAAACTTTTATTAATCTTTAATTTTTGCCTCTTCTGAAAAAAAATTGTTTTCCATTAACTTTTTTTTTTTTTCTCCTCTTATAATTTTTATTTTAGGAATACGTGAATGTGTGTTTTCCTTTCTTTTCTTGTCTTCTTTCTCTTTTTCTTTCATTCTTAATTATCTTTTTGTTTTTTTTTTCTAGCTCTACTGAACTTCTGATCTTTTCTTCTCACTTTCCTATCCTTTCCATCTTTTCCTCTTTGTTAATCTTTATGTGACTTAACTCTTGTCCTGCACATCCTCAGATAAACCCATAGTTAACCAGTAGACCCTATCCCCCATTGTGTACACACTTAATCCACAAACTTATTACTCAATTCAAAACCTCTGAGACTTAAATTCATTAATAGCAGTACTACCTCCTTATACCTATATAATATTTTAAGCATTTTTTTAAAGTTTTTCTCATCTCCTCTATGTCCCTCCCTTTCTCTCAACATATTCATATTCCTCTATAAATAGATGGTCTTTTAATCTCTAAAATAACATTAATTTTTATGTTTCTATTTTTTTTCTGGTCTCTTTTCATTCCCCTTTCCCTTTCTTCTTTTTCTCTCTCTCTCTACTTGCATCCTACCCAACCTATTTCCTGCATTGTGATTAGGACATAGTTAACTCTCCCTGTGCCTCCCCACACCAATCTATTCCTATTTTTTACCCACATCTCTCCCTAACCCTAATAATTTCTGGTTTTCCAAATTCTTCTCTGCGGTTCGAAGTCCTTTAACATATAGCTGTTTGAGGTCGAATAGATGTATCTGTTGAACTAGATTGTATCTGGAGACTATTGACTGTACAAATGCAAACTTTGGTTGATGGTTGCCTTAAGATAGTGTTCTAGCACAAAACTGGTGCTATCTTCATCTCAAATGGGCAGAGTAAGCCGGAAAAACACAAGAAAAATGGCAAATTCGGGTATCTCAATTCCCAATCCTGATAATCAGGGGTTAGAACAGATAATGAATAATCCAGAGGAGAGTTCCCAAACAGCTCTACAAACACTGCTGGCAAACATGACAAATGAAAAGTTTGACAACGTACAAAGGACTCTGTATGAGCGTGACAGGGAGAGAGAGGAGGCATCCCAGAAATTTATACAGGAATATCATAAGCGTGAGGAAGCTACTCAAAAACTGATACAGGATTTGCGTGAACAACTTGAGAATACTCAAAGAGAAAGGGAGGAATGGCGTGAGCAGGCTGAGAACACTCAAAGAGATCTGCAGGAATCCCACGAACGGGAGGAAGCTAATCAAAGAGTAATACAGGAATTGAGAGACCAAGTAGAGAACACACAAAGATCACTAAAGGCATTCATGGAATCCATTAACAAAGAGCTGAAGGAAGTCAGGGAGACCACAAAGGGAATGCTGAATGGAACCCAACAGAAGGAATGGGAGCCCAAAGAAACCATAACCAATCAACTAAGTGATTTGAGGACAAACACTGAACACCAAATTAAGGAAGTAAAGAAATTCATACAAGACCTAAAACAGAGCTTCAACAAAGAACTTGAAGCCATCAAAGCTGACCAACTAGAAGGAAAAGAGATAAAAAACAAAGTAGAGAGTCTTGACAGCAGGTTAGACCATGCAGAAGATCGAATCTCAGGGATTGAAGACAGCCTAGATATTACAGAGAAAGAACATACAACCATCCAAGACAAGTCCAAGAAATATGATAGATCTATCCAACACCTGGAAGACACCATCAGAAGGCCTAATCTAAGGATAATGGGTGTAGAGGAACACCTAGAAACAGAAGTTAATGGTCTAGGAAATCTGTTTAACAGGATCCTAGCAGAGAACTTGCCAAACATGCAAAAAGATAGGCCTGTCCAGATACAAGAAGCCTTTAGAACCCCAAATAGACCAGACCAGAATAGGACATCCCACCGTCACATTATAATCCACACAGGATCAACTCAGAACAAGGAAAAGATCCTTAAAGCTGTCAGAGAGAAAAGGGTAATCACTTATAAAGGGAAACCAATTAGAATCACCTCAGATTTCTCAGCAGAGACAATCAAAGCAAGAAGAGCCTGGAATGATGTATGCCATGCCCTAAAAACAAACAACTATCAACCAAGAATACTGTACCCAGCTAAACTCTCCTTCATAACTGAAGGCCAAATAAAAACCTTCCATAGCAAAGAAAAATTGAAACAATACATCTCCACCAAACCAGCCCTACAAAAGATTCTTAAAGATGTCCTACACATAGAAAACCAACAAGACCGCAATAAAGGCCAAGAAACTGCACCCAAACTGAGAATCCAAGACCCATAGGAAGAACCCAGTTTTCGCAGCCCCCAAGAAGGTAGATAACATGGCAGGAACTCCCAAATACCTCTCAGTCCTATCTCTTAATGTTAACGGACTGAACTCTCCAATTAAGCGACATAGACTGTCTAGTTGGATTAAAAAACAAGACCCTTCTATCTGCTGCCTGCAGGAGTCACATCTTGCCCGTAAAAACAAACACATTTTCAATGTTAAAGGCTGGAACAAAATCTACCAAGCAAACGGACCGCATAAACAGGCGGGAGTTGCAATCCTAATATCAGATAAAATAGACTTCAAATTAAAATTCGTGAGAAGAGATAAAGAAGGTCACTACATACTAATTAAAGGATCTCTCCTTCAGGAGGATATTACAATTCTAAATATCTATTCGCCAAACAATGGAGCACCCAAATTTATCAAAGAAACACTACTTTCCCTCAAATCCCATATAGATCCAAAGACATTAATTGTTGGGGATTTTAACACACCACTCTCCCCACTAGATAGATCAACTCGGCAAAAACTCAACAGAGAAACCGCAGATCTAAACAGCTGCATAGATCAACTAGACTTAACAGACATTTACCGAACATTCCACCCAGCAGCATCAGAATACACGTTTTTCTCAGCAGCACATGGAACGTTTTCTAAAATAGACCACATTTTAGGCCACAAAGCAAACTTGTCTAAATTCAGAAACATTGAAGTTATACCTTGCATTCTCTCTGACCACAAGGGAATAAAATTAGAACTCAACACCAAAAGCCACCAAAGAAAGTCCGGTATCACATGGAGGCTGAACAACACACTGCTGAATCATGAGTGGGTCATGGAAGAGATTAGAAAGGAAATTCAAATGTTCATGCTATTCAACAAAAATGAACACACAAAATACCAGCTCCTCTGGGACACAGCAAAGGCAGTACTCAGAGGCAACTTTATAGCTCTGAGCTCCTACATCAACAAATTGGAGAGATCTGAAACTAACAATTTAATGACACATCTGAACCTCCTTGAAAAAGAGCAGCAAGATAAACCCCAATCCAGTAGACGGAAAGAAATAATCAAAATTAAATCAGAATTAAATGAATTAGAATCCAAAAAAACTATAGAAAGGATCAACAAAACAAAGAGTTGGTTCTTCGAAAAACTTAACAAAATTGACAGACCCTTAGCAAATCTTATCAGAAAAAGAAGAGAACACACCCAAATTAATAAACTCAGAGATGAGAATGGAAACATCACCACGGAAAAAAGCAAGATTCAGAACATTATAAGGGAATACTTCTCAAAACTTTATGCTAATAAGTTTGAGAACTTGACAGAAATGGACCTCTTCCTAGCAAATATTGACATGCCAAAACTAAACCAAGATGAGGTAAACTATCTTAACAGGCCCATATCAAGCATTGAAATAGAAACAGCAATAAGAGACCTCCCAGCTAAGAAAAGTCCAGGACCAGATGGTTTTACAGCGGAATTTTACAAGGCCTTCAAAGCAGAGCTCACACCAATTCTCTTCCAACTCTTCAATGAAATTGAAAGAGAAAGCTCACTACCGAACACATTCTATGAAGCCATCATAACCCTCATCCCAAAACCAGGCAGGGACTCATCAAAGAAAGAGAACTATAGACCCATTTCTTTGATGAACATTGATGCAAAACTTCTCAACAAAATTTTGGCCAACCGACTTCAACAATTCATCCAAAAAATCATACACCACGATCAAACAGGATTCATTTCAGGGATGCAAAGCTGGTTCAATATACGCAAATCAATTAATATTATTCATCACATCAACAGGAGCAAGAATAAGAACCACATGGTTATCTCAATAGACGCAGAAAAAGCATTCGACAAGATCCAACACCCCTTTATGATGAAGGTTTTGGAAAAATTAGGAATCCATGGAACATTCCTCAGTACAATAAAGGCTGTATATGACAAACCTACAGCCAGCATTATACTCAATGGTGAAAAACTAAAGCCATTTCCTCTTAACTCAGGAACAAGACAAGGATGCCCACTCTCTCCACTTCTCTTCAATCTAGTATTAGAATGCCTAGCTACAGCAATAAGACAAGATGCAGACATAAAGGGGATCCAAATAGGGAAAGAAGAAATAAAACTCTCCCTCTTTGCAGATGACATGATCTTGTATTTAAAGAATCCCATAGACTCCACTCCCAAATTACTCAAGCTGATTCAAAACTTTGGCAAAGTAGCAGGTTATAAAATTAACCCCCCAAAATCAATGGCTTTTCTGTATGCCAACAATGAGAAAAGTGTGGCTGAAATTAGGAAAGCAACTCCATTTGTAATAGACCCACAAAAAATAAAATACCTAGGAATTAACTTAACTAAAGAAGTGAAGGACCTCTATGATGAAAACTTTAAAATCTTGAAAAAGGAAATCAACACAGAACTTAAAAAATGGCAAAACCTCCCATGCTCCTGGATTGGAAAGATTAACATCGTGAAAATGGTAATACTTCCCAAGGCTATCTACAAATTCAACGCAATACCTATCAAAATTCCACCCTCATTCTTCAAGGAAATAGAAGACGCAATCCAAAAATTCATATGGAACAATAAAAGACCCCGAATAGCAAAAACGCTCCTCAACGGAAAGAACACTGCTGGAGGAATATCAATGCCAAATTTCAAACTCTACTATAAAGCCATAGTAATCAAAACAGCTTGGTATTGGCATAAGAACAGACCTCAGGACCAATGGAATAGAATTGAAAACCCAGAAATGAACCTACAGACCTATAGCCATCTAATCTTCGATAAGGGAGCTAAAACAATAGAATGGAAGACAGACAGCCTCTTCAGTAAATGGTGCTGGCAAAACTGGTTAACTACATGTAGAAAACTAAAGCTAGATCCTTATATATCACCCTGCACCAGAATCAACTCCAAATGGATCAAAGACCTTGAACTCAAAGCAGACACTCTGAAAACATTACAGGATGGAATAGGAGAAACCCTGGGTCTCCTTGGCTCAGGCCGAAATTTTCTGAATAGAGACCCGGAAACACAACAAATCAAAGAAAGGCTGGACAAATGGGATTGTATAAGGTTGCAGAGCTTCTGCAGGGCAAATGACATAGCTAGCAAGATCAATAGAAAGCCCACGGACTGGGAGAAGATCTTTACTAGCCATACAACGGACAAGGGTCTCATATCTAAAATATACTTGGAACTCAAAAAATTAAACCACCCAACAACAAATCCTCAAAGAAACAACTGCCCAATAAGTAAGTGGGCGAAAGACTTAAAGAGAAGCTTCTCTGAAGAAGAAAGAAGGATGGCCAATAGACACATGAAGAAATGTTCAACATCCCTAGCCATAAAAGAAATGCAAATCAAAACAACATTGAGATATCACCTCACTCCAGTTAGAACAGCAAAAATCAAGAACTCTAACAACAACAGATGCTGGAGGGGATGTGGACAGAAAGGAACCTTACTTCATTGTTGGTGGGAATGTAAACTTGTTCAACCACTTTGGAAAGCAGTATGGAGGTTCCTCAAAAGACTCCACATAGAGCTCCCCAATGACCCAGCAATCCCACTTTTGGGCATTTACCCAAATGATCACAAACAAGGCCACACTAAAGCTCCCAGCACGACTATGTTTATTGCAGCATTATTTACCATAGCTAAGACATGGAACCAACCCAGATGCCCCTCAGTAGATGAATGGATCAAGAAGATGTGGTATATATACACAATGGAATTCTATGCCTCCATCAGAAAGAATGACATTTCCCCATTTGTTAGGAAATGGAAAGGCTTGGAAAAAATTATATTAAGTGAAGTAAGCCAGGCCCAAAGAAACATAGGTCCCATGGTTTCACTTATTTGCAATATCTAGTATAGGTTTGAGTCAAGCGGAAAAAGTCAGATAATGTGATGTTAGGAAAACGAACCCTCAAATATGTATTTTAATGTTTTTGTTTCTTTCATGCATGTGTTTCTAACGCATTTATAAGATTATTTCTTTGTTGCTTTGTATGTCCCTCCCCCACAGTGTAACCCCCGCTTTCACTATATTTGATGTCAGTATAACATGTGGAGGAGATGGGGACAAACAAGTCATTTAAGGATTCAGGTGGACCTGTTGCAACAATGAGAAGTACAAAATGTCATGTCAAAACCAGCTTTACAATGTCGGTGGGGGGGGGTATGATTGGGTGGGAGGGAGGGGGGAGGCTGGGAAGGGAGGTGAAGGGTAAACAAAGGAGGAGGCTGCAATGCTTGGTAAGAAATGTATGCATTATCCTGCCCATGTAATTGTAACCCCTCTGTACAGTATGTTCTCAAATAAAATAAAATAAAATTTAAAAAAAAAAAAAACATAAACCCTGAGAATGGCTCCAGGCTGGGCTCTGTGAGTGTCTCAGGAATAGCCTCTCAGGGAAAAGCTACTGTTTTCTGAAAGGCCTCAACCCTACCCAGAACCTAGCTCATCGCAGCAGCTCCAAACTAGAGGAAACAACCAGCTCCCTCTTTTGTGATACTCAAAGTAGATCTCTCTCTCACTGGACTAGCCTGGGAGAAGGATCACAAAGTCCTGAATAAGGGAGAGCTGTCTGCTTGCTCAAACAAACCAACTTAGGAATCCACTCAAGCCACAGGAAAACCAAACACCACAAGCAGACCAGAGAATCCACCAAGAGACTGGTTATGGACAGAGGGGAGAAGCAAGATCTTCCTCCTACCCCACCCCCCCCCAAAAAAAAAATCAAAGAACTCTTTTTTCTACCTATTTATTATGATTTTTTAATTGTTTTCTATTTTTTCTTTTTTTTTTAATCTCTTTTGACCTTTGGTCCTTTTTTTCTTTTTCTTTTCTGTTTTTTTCTTTTCTCTTTCTTTTTTTTTTGTGTGACTTAATTGCTGTTCTGCTCATCACCAGATATATACTTGTCATTGATTATTAGACCTTATCCTTCATTGTGTACATACTTGATCCAGAAACTTATTACAATTTACAACCTCTTAGGCTTAACTTCTTTAATAGTATTATTTCTTTATACCTATATAACTTTCAAGTATTCCAATTTTAAGAATTTTTATTTTTATTTTTTCATTTTACATTTTTATCTTTCCCCTCCTCTCATCCAGTCCTTTACTTCTCTCAATATAATTTCTTTATACTTACATAATTTTTAAGTGTTTCATTTTTTAAATTTAAATTTTTGTTTTTCTATGTTTTCTTGTTTTGTTTTTAATCTCTTTCCTATCATTCTGTCCTATCCATTTCCTTCTCTGAGATTAGAACTTGGTTAAATTCACTCTCATTTTACCTCTCCACATCCCTCTAACCCTATTTTTCCCCAAATTTCTCCCTAAACCTGATAATTTCTGGTTTTCCCAATCCCTCTTGGATATTCTTAGATGATAATCCATAGTTTTTTAATGTTGAATAGATTGTATCTGTTGAACTAGATTGTATCTGCAGCCATTTTGACTGTGCAACTACAGGACTCTAGTTGATGCTTGCCTTAAAATAGTATTCTAGCACAAAATTGCTGTTACTTTCATACCAAATGGGCAGAACAAGCCAGAGAAACACAAGAAAAATAGCAAGCTCAGGTATCTCAACTCCCACTCATGATAATCAGGTAACAGAACAGTTAATGAATAATCCAGTGGAGAGTTCCCAAAAAAAGTTCTACAAACACTACTAGTAAACATGGTGAATGAAAAGATTGAAAACCTGCAAAGGACTCACCGTGAGTGTGATAGGGAGCCATATGAGGCAAACCAAAGATTAATACAGGAACTTCATGAGCATGTTGAGGTTAACCAAAAATTACTACAGGAATCTCATGAGGATGAGGAAGGTACTCAAAGATTAATACAGGAATTGCATGAGCAGGCTGAAAACAGTCAAAGAGAAATACAAGTATTACATGAGCAGGTTGAGAACAGTCAAAGAGAAACATAGGAATTGCATGAAAGTGAGGAAGCTAATCAAAGAGTAATACAGGAAATGCATGAGCAGGATGAGAGTAGACAAAGATCAATACAGGCATTCATGGAATCCATAAACGGACAGCTGAAGGAATCCAGGGAGACCACAAAGGGAATGATGAATAGAACCCATCAGAAGAAAAGGGAGTTCAAGGAAACCATAACCAATCAACTAAGTGATTTGAAAGTAAACCCTGAACACCAAATTAAGGAAGTAAAGAACTTCATACAAGATCTAAAACAGAGCTCCAACAAAGAATTTGAAGTGATCAAAGCCGACCAATTAGAAGAAAATGAAATAAAAAACAAAGTAGAAAGTCTTGACAATAGGTTAGACCATGCAGAAAATCGAATCTCTGGGAGACAGCATAAATTTTATAGGGAAAGAACCTACAACTATCCAAGACAAATCCAAGAAATATGCTAAATCTATTCAACATTTGGAAGACACCATCAGAAGGCCTAATCTGAGGATAATGGGTATAGAGGGTCACCTAGAAAGAGAAGTTAACGGTTTAGGATATTTATTTAACAGGAACCTAGCAGAGAACTTCCCAGACATGCAAAATTAAGGCTAATTCAGATACAAGAAGCTTTTAGAACCCCAAATAGACCAGACCAAAACAGGAAATCCCACCATCACATTATAATCCACACAGTATCAAGTTAGACCAAGGAAAGGATCCTTAAAGTTGTCAAGTAGGAAAGATCAATCACCTATAAAGGGAAACCCATTATAATAACCTCAGATTTCTCAACAGAGACAATTAAAGCAAGAAATGCCTGGAATGATGTATGCCATGCTCTAAAGACAAACAACTATCAAACAAGAATACCATACCCAGCTAAACTCTCCATCATAACAGGATGTCAAATAAAAATCTTCCATAGCAAAGGAAACTGAAACAATGCGTCTCCATCAAACCAGCCTACAAAAGATACTTGAAGATGTCCTACACATAGAAAGCAAACAAGACCATAATAAAGGTCAAGAAACTGCACTCAAACTGATAATCCAAGAACCATAGGAAGAACCCAGTTGCCACAGCTCCCAAGAAGGTAGATAATATAGCAGGAACTACCAAACACATGTCAGTCCTAACTCTCAACATTAATGGTCTGAACTCTCCAATTATGGACCTAGACTGTCTAGTTGGATTAAAAAGCAAGATCTTCTATCTGCTGCCTTCAAAAGTCACACCTGACCTATAAAAACAAACATTCTGAAAGTGAAAGGCTGGAGTAAAATCTATCAAGCAAAAGGCCCCCATGAACAGTAGAAATTGCAATCCTAATATCAGATAAAATAGACTTCAAATTAAAATTAGTGAGAAGAGATAAAAAAGGTTACTATATACTAATTAAGGGATCTCTCCTTCAGGAAGATATTACAATTCTAAATATCTATTCATCAAATAACAGAAAACCCAAATTCAGCCAAGAAACACTACTTTCCCTCAAATCTCACATAGATCCAAAGACATTAATTGTTGGGGACTCTACCAGACCACTATCTCCACTAGATAGATCAACTCAGCAAAAACTCTACAAGGAAACCACAGATCTAAACAACTGCATAGACCAACTAGATTTCATAGATATCTACCGAATATTTCACCCAACAACATCAGAGTACATATTTTTCTCAGCAGCACACAGATTTTCCAAAATGCACCACATTTTAGGTCATAAAGCAAACTTGTCCAAATTCAGAAACATTGAATTTATGTCCTGCATTATCTCAAACCACAAAGGAATAAAATTCAAACTCAACACCAAAAGCCACCAAAGAAAGCCCTGCAACAAAGGGAGACTGAACAACACCCTGTTGAATCACGAATGGGTCATGGAAGAGATTAGAAAGGAAATTCAAATGTTCATTATATTAAAAAAAAAAATGAACACACAAATTACCAGCTCCTCTGGGACACAGCAAAGGCAGTACTCAGAAGCAGCTTATAGGTCTGAGTTCCTACATCAACAAATTGGAGCGATCTGAAACCAACAATTTAATGAGACATCTGAGCCCCCTTGAAAAAGATCAGCAAAATAAACCTCAATCCAGTAGACAAAATAATTAAAATTAAATCAGAATTAAACACATTAGAATCTAAAAAAAAAAAAATAGAAAGAATAAACAAAACAAAGAGTTGGTTCTTTGAAAAATTTAACAAAATTGACAGACCCTTAGCAAATCCTATCAGAAAAAGAAGAGAACACACCCAAATATACAAACTCAGAGATGAGAATGGAAACATCACCACAGAAACAGCCAAGATTCAGAATATTATAAGGGAATACTTTTCAAACCTTTATGCTAATAAGTTTAAGAACCTGAAAGTAATGGACAATTTCCTAGCAAATATCGACATGCCTAAACTAAACCAAGATGGGTTAAACCAAATTAACAAGCCCATATCAAGCACTGAAATAGAAATAGCAATGAGACCTCCCATCGAAGAAAAGCCCAGGACCAGATGGATTTACAGTGGAATTCTACAAGGCCTTCAAAGCAGAACTCACAACAATGCTCCTTCCACTCTTCAAACTCTTTCTCTTGAAAGAGAAAGTTCACTACTGAACTCTTTCTATGAAGCCATCATAACCATCATCCCAAAACCAGGCAGGGACTCACCAAAGAAGAGAACTATAGACCCATTTCTTTGATGAACATCAGCAAAATTTCTCAACAAAATCTTTGCCAATCAACTTCAATAATTCATCCAAAAATCATACACCATAATCAAACAGGATTCATTTCAGGGATGCAAAGCTGGTTCAATATACACAAATCAATTAATATAATTCATCACATCAACAAGACCAGGATAAGAACTGCATGGTTATCTCAACAGATGCAGAAAAAGCATTTGACAAGATCCAACACCCCTTTATGATGAAGGCTCTGGAAAAATTAGGAATGCATGGAACATTCCTCAACACGATGAAGGCTGTATATGACAAACCTACAGCCAGCATTATACTTAATGGTGAAACACTAAAGCTATTTCCACTAAACTTAGGAATGAGACAAGGATGTCCACTCTCTCCACTTCGCTTCAATTTAGTATTAGAATGCCTAACTATAGCAATAAGACAAGATACAAACATAAAGGGGATCCAAATAGGGAACGTTGAAGTAAAACTCTCCCTCTTTGCAGAAGACATGATCCTGTATTTAAGGAAACCTATGGACTCCACTCCTAAATTACTCAAGCTGATTTGAAACTTTAACAATGTAGCAGGGTATAAAATTAACCCCCCAAAATCAATGCCTTTTCTGTATGCCAACAATGAGAAAAGTGTGGCTGAAATTAGGAAAGCAACACCATTCATAATAGCCCCACAAAAAATAAAATACCTAGGAATTAACTTAACCAAAGAAGTGAAGGACCTCTATGATGAAAACTTTAAAAACCTAAAAAAAAGAAATCAAAACAGAACTTAGGAAGTGGAAAAACCTCCCATGCTCCTGGATTGGAGCAATCAACATCATGAAAATGGCAATACTTCTCAAGGCTATCTACAAATTCAGTGTGATACCTATCAGTATTCCAACCTCATTCTTCAAGGAAATATAAGAGGCAATCCAAAAATTCATAATGAACAATGAAAGACCCCAAATAGCAAAAATGATTCTTAACAGAAAGAACAGTGCTGGAGGAATATCAATACCAAATTTCAAACTCTACCACAAAGTCATAGTAATCAAAACAGCTTTGTACTGGCTCAAGAACAGACCTCTATTCCATTGGTCAATGCAATTGAAAACCCAGAAATAAATCTACAGACCTATAGCCATCTAATCTTCAATAAGGGAGCTAAAAAAAGTAGAATGGAAGAAAGACAGCCTCTTCAGTAAATGGTGCTGGCAACATTGGTTAACTACATGTAGAAAACTAAAGCTAGATCCTTATATATCACCCTGCACCCAGAATCAACTCCAAATGGATCAAAGACCTCGAAGTCAAAGCAGACACTCTGAAAACATTACACGATGGAATAGGAGAAACCCTAGGTCTCCTTGGCGCAGGCCGAAATTTTCTTAATAGAGACCCAGAAACACAACAAATCAAAGAAAGGTTGGACAAACGGGATTGCATGAAGTTGCAGAGCTTCTGCATAGCAAAGGTAGAGCTAGCAAGATCACTAGAAAGCCCACGGATTGGGAGAAGATCTTCACTAGCCATACAACAAACAAGGGTCTCAAATCTAAAATATACCTGGAACTCAAAAAATGGAATCCCCCAACAATAAATCCTCAAAGAAACAACTGCCCGATTAATAAGTGGGCTAAAAACTTAAAGAGAAACTTCTCTGAAGAGGAAATAAGAATGGCCAATAGACAGAAGATGAAATACTCAACCTCTCTAGCCATAAAATTAATGTAAATCAAAACAACATTGAGATTCAACCTCACCCCAGTTAGAATGGCTATAATCAAGAACTCTAATAACAACAGATGCTGTAGGGGATATTGCCAAAAGGGAACCCTACTGCATTGTTGGTGGGAGTGTAAACTTGTTCAACCACTTTGGAAAGTAGTATGGAGGTTCCTCAAAAGACTCCACATATGGGCTGGGAAGGTGGCTCAGTGGTAGAGCACTTGCCTTGCATGCATGAGGCCCTTGGCACCACATAAGCAAAAAGAAAAAAGCAGGAAGTGGTGCTATGGCTCAAGTGGTAGAGCGCTAGCCTTGAGGTGAAGAGCTGAGGGACAATGCCCCGGCCCAGAGTCCAAAATTATACTAAGTGAAGTAAGCCAGGTGTGAAGAAACACAGGTCCCATGGTTTCCCTTATTTGCAATAACTAGTGTATGTCTGAGACAAGCAGAAAATGTCACATAAGATGATGTTAAGCAAAATGAACCCCAAAATAAGGACACAAATGGTTTTTTCCTTCTTGCTATTGTTTCTAGCATTTATCAGGTACCATGTAATTTTTCTTTTTGCTTTGTATGTACGTCCTCCAAGGTATAACCCCTGTTTTCGCTGTATTTGATGTTGGTATAATTTGGGGAGGGGAAGGGAAAAAACAAATAGTTTAAATAGGGATATAGGGTAACCCATTACAGCAATGAAATGTATAAGATGCTATGTTGAAAAACGAACTTTACAATTTAGGAGAGGGGACGATGGGGGGAATGTAGTTGTGGAAGTGGGAGGGAAAGGATGGTAGGGGAAAAACAAAGGAGGAAGCAACAGTGCTTGATAAGAAATGTACTCATTACCTAGCTCATGTAACCCCTCTGTATAGGTATTTCACAATTAAAACCTTATTAAAAAAAAGAAAAGAGGAAACAACAGAAAAAGTTAATCTGATTAAAATATAGTATGTGCAAATCAAGATGGCAAAAGCACATGATTAAATTAATATCCACTGGGTTTTAGTGGCTCACTCATGTAATCCTAGCTACTAGGGAAGCTGAGATCAAGAGGAATATGGCTCAAATCCAGCATGGGCAGAAAAATGTGAGAGATTTCCTGGACCTGGTGACACAAACTTGTTATTCCAGCTACTAGAAGTGTAACATGGTCAACTGGAGACCTGACATCTTTCTGGAGAGAAAGTGAGGCCCTACCTCAAAAAATAACAACAGGGCTAAAGTCATAGCTCAGCAGTAAGATCACCTTATCTTGCAAGCATGAGACCCTAAATTCAAATTGTAAAAGAAAACGAATGAATGACAGGAAAATGCAACAGATATTGTTGTGGGACACGTAGCAGCAGGAAGGCAGAAGGGAGAGGGTGAATGAAGGTGAATATGGTATATACGCATGTGAATATAGAATAAAGAAACCTGTTAAAGGTATTTTAGGAAAGGGGAAGGGGAAATGAGGGAGAATGATAGGGGGTGAGGGTGATAGGGTACATTGTAGAATTGTCACAGTGAAACCTCCTTGGTATAATTAATGTATGTCAATGAAAGTTTTAATAATAAAAATAATCTTGTATAACTGCTGTGCCAAACTCAATAAGAAAACTAAAAAATACTTTGTGACAAATTAAGATGAACCAAGCCAAAATGTTTAGAATGATAAGAAGGAATATAAACTGAGAGGCGGTGGTTTATGCCTATAATCCAAACTACTCATGAGTAGTTCTGAAGATTGTGATTTGAAGTCACCCCAAGCAAGAGATGTCTATGAACCACCAAAAAGCTGAAAGTGGAGTCATGGCTTAACAGGTGGAACACTAACCTTGAACAAAAAAGCTCAGAGATAGCACCCAGTCTCTGAGTTTAAGCCCCAGGACTGGCACAAAAGAACAGAAAGAAGAGAAAGCGGAGAAGGAGTAAAAGAGGTAGAGGAGAAGAAAGAGTTGGAAGATGATGGAAGAGAAGGAAGAGGAGGAGGAGATATCACTTACATTAAAAAAGTAAAAACATCTCAAAAATATCACCTAATACTTTAAGAAAGTAGATAGTAAATAATAAACTAAAACACGAACTCCTGTTGGTAGATTTCTTCCATAAACAAGTAGAATAGATACATCAGATGAACTGGCACATTACTGAGAACACCAAGAACATGGGACCATATTTTTTAATTTTCTCCTCTGTCTACAATTCTCTAGATACCATTAGGCCTCCACTATGGTCTACAACTGACAACAACAATATACTCTCTCCTATGTTCCAGGAAGCAAATGGCTTTCAGGAAATTTAGAAATTCTCATTGTTCTTTGTGCTGACAGTGTAATTATTATGTGAGCTGGTGGAACCTCACAAATACGGGTCAGTAGCAGGACTGGAAATGGATGTCTCATGTTGGTTCTCTGATGTGTTTATTCTGTTTTCCTACTCTACTTACTTGGACATTTAGGTGGACCTGATGTGGGCTGGAAAAACAGAAATATGCGCAAACTATTTACTATGGGAAAAAAATTGATCTTACAATTTGATTTAATTAATAGGCAATTCTATCTCATTTTAGAGTTTCCTGCGGGGGAGGGAATTGATACCTGAGGAAGACAATATTGACCCCAAAGTCATAACTCTTCAACCTGTTAAAATGAACACCTGCCCTCCTGATGGAACTGAACTCTCATATCCAACCTAATAAAGTATTTCCATTTAACATGTCAGTTTATGAGTATAGAGCATCTTGATCAATGTCACCCCTTCCATTGTCTACACCTCTCCCCCATCTCTCCGAAGCTTTCCCATCCCTTCAGATTACCTGGCTCCATTTTCACATGTGTACATTGACTACGATGGCTGCCTTCACCTCCCTTCCTCTCTCGATTTGTCTGTAGTCCCTCCCTCTTATACATACCTCCCCTGAGAACAGATGTTTCGTCTCCCAGGTATTCCTTTTGTTGAACTGTATGTTACTTGTTCAAAGGAGTTACACCACTAGAGATCTCCCTTGGATACACTGTATTTTCATTAATATGTTTCTATATGAATGCATATGACCTTGCCTATGTTTTCATATGTGATTATACTCTAGATTTAACTTCCACAGATGGCTGCTTCATTGGTCTCTTGGATTTGTCCAGATGCATCTGTTTCCATGCCAAGTTATAAAATACTATGAAGTTATACAAATTGTACAACTTCTTAATGATAATAAAAATATTTTTGAAGAATTCAGAAATCAAATTTTTCCCTGCTGTCACTTTGCAGAAAGGGAATTTTCCGTTCACTCCACTGAAGGCAGAAAATACTAGAATAAGTATGTGTGTTCAGTTCCTGTCTTCATTCCTGTCTGAGTTTGAGAGAACATTTGATTTGCTTCAAAGTAGAATCAGGTACTGGCATTACACCCTTCTCTCATGCTCTCCTATCTGTGTCTGTTGGGGCGTTGGACTTTATCACCTTGTACTTTAAGACTGGGACACATCCCAGCTCTTCACCTTTTCTTATATGAACTAGGGAACTAACCAGTAGCCTTATTTGTGATTCTGTTATCTGGAGCTACCGTATTTATGGGCTATAGCACACCCTGAAAACAGATTAGTTGTGCAAATAGCTTTGCCTTTTCCCTTTCCATCTACAGGAGCTCAAGAGACAAGGAAGTGGATATTTTTGTCACTCCCTCCCTATTTCAACAAAAGCAATTCTATAATTACAGCTTTCAGAAATTCCAAAATTAAAATGAGATATGCCACCGTATTTTAAAATAGAAACACATCTCCCCTATATTAGTTCTGTCTATCTGTGAAGCCATGGGTGGGTGGGGGAAAGACCTAAGAAAGTGCTGGTAGAAGAAGAGAGTGAGTCAGAAAACCTCATTTTGAGACCTAGCCTGATGGTTCTGCTTAAGCCTGGCTGGGCCAGCCCCGGAGGGAGGTGTGTGGGCAGGCTGTAGAATTAATTGAATTTCACAACTTGTCTCACATTCCTGCTGGCACAAAGTGGCTTCTAAGGAGGGAGGCAACACAGGAGGGCAACACAATGGCAAGACCAAGGCTGGGCGCTGCGGTGAGCCTTTCTTTATACAACTCCTGCCTCAAAATAGCTTGCCGGTTAGCACCCAGCTGTGAGCCCCCACGGGCAAGGGATGGAGAAGTGTGCTGTCTCTAAGATACAGGCTGGCCTTCTGCTCCCTCATGAAGCCTTGAGCCCTAGAACCCTCAGCCAGCCCTTGCCTAGACAGGAGGCATTCTGAGAGTATGAATTTTAAGTGCATTCCAGCTGTGTCCTTATTATTCATCTAAGCATCTGTGAGTCCACTCAGGCCTTCAGCAAGACCAGTCTGACAGCCCCAATAATGTGCAGAATCTCTATGTACAGAGGGCCTACATTTCCTACCTCATGCCTCACAAAGATATTAAACAAGGGCAGAACACACCTCTGAGCCACATGGCTAACACATTTTTACATATGTTGCCATAGGCTCTTTTTAAATCCCATTTTTTTTGTCAGAGCTGAATAATGGGTTGCATTGTACCGACAAGGAAATAACATCTTCAAGGATTTGGAACACTTGACCAATGCCAAGAAATTTGTAAGAAAAGCAACCAGAATTTCAATTATACAATTCCAAATCCAGGATGCTGCCCAAAACTCCTCTACTCAGAAAATCTGAATTGTTTCTCTGGACTTTGTGTCTCCCAGGGCCCTGCCTGGCATAACATGGTTACTAAATACATGTTTATTAATGAATGGTTGTCTGAAGGGATATATTATTTATTGGGGTAAACACATTAGAGCATATGATCTGTGAGCAGAAGCAATATGACTAATAGCATTTCTAGCTAGCTGATTCTGATTTGTTCAGATGATCTTTTAAAGAATACTTTTGTACAACCTTTATTTATTCATACACATAAAAAAATAATACCTCTCAGACACTGGGCACTCTGCCAGTCAGGGTTGGTCCAAAGAAGAAGAAATACACCCAGAATGTCTTGTGGGAGGACAGCCTAAATGAAGTGGATATGCAATCACATCAAGGCTATGTGAGGAGAGAAGTTACGCTGGGGATTGAGAATGCGTGTTAAAGAACCAAATCAGGCTTTCCTGTACGTGTATGCATTCTCCTCCAAGATATGTGGGATGTAAGGCTCTTAATTATGTGAGGGAGGCTGAGAGATCATTGTCCTGGGTATGAAAGAACTCGTAGGAGTAAGATGCCCTGTGGAGGCTGATATGAAGCTGACTGAATGCTGCCGGCCACCCTTCACTGAGGGAAGAGCCTGCAGAACATCTTCAGCCTGAAGAACCTCTTATGCTTAGGCTCTTCCCGATCTCCTCCAGTGTCCTTTCTTTAGAATGGATTCTCCACGCATTTTCAGTTCAACCCCACTGTTAGAACCAGGTTAAATTAAACAAATAAAGTATTAATTAGACCAAGGAAAAAATGAAATTTAACGGAGACAAAAAAAAAAAAAAAAGTCCCAGGTAACCTGAGAAAGTATAGACCCTAGGAATGGAAGAAACTGAGGCCTGGCATTTACTGAAATGTAGAAAGTGAGGAAGAATAGAGCCAAACTTGAAAGGCAGGATCTCCTTGTACAGAAAAACTCCAGGATAGTCATTGAAAGGAAAGATTCCAAAGATAAAGACTTGAAGTAAATTGGTGGGTTACATACCAGGTTACTGGATTTTGGTAAATAACAGTGAAACTCAGGAAGAGCCAGAAAACCTGGAAAGTGGATTGATTTTGGTATGATAGGTAAGAAATTTGGAATGTAGTTTTTGCTTCGAGGACTTATTACTTTGCTTATGGAGACTGTTATTGCTATGTCGCTAATTTGCTCCTTTAATGGGAAGATTTGGGATAAGGATTTGGCCTTGTGGTCTATGGCCTTGGTTATTGGAATGACTGAAACTGTAATCACTAACTGCTAGCTCTGTTTTTTAACTTGCTTCTTTGCCAATTGTGAAAATACCACTGGCGACCTGCTAGTGGTGCCCCCCACCCCCACCCCAGCCCATGGATCTTGCCTTTAAATACCCTGAACTATTTGACTTTATTGTTGTTCTTCACTGTCTTGGTATAGTAAGGGGCAGCTGCAGTGGCCATAAAGACTCCTAGCCTAATTGACCGAGTGTTGGGATGTCTTGTTGGGAAATCTTGTTGGGAAATTGGGGTACTACACCCTCATCTTCAGAGATTTCGCATTTCGGTCAATTTCTCGGGGTTTTGTCTTGTTGACAACCAATTTCTCTTTGGAAGCACTCTCTCCACTTCTTTTCCACTTCACATAATCCTGTTCTTACCCTTATGACTTCCTTCTCCAAGCTTTATGTGAGTTTTACTTGATTTAATCTCATCAGGTTCAAATGTTTTATTTGTTATCCATTTGTGGTGCATCATGGCATGCAGAATTGTGCTTCTAAATCTTCAGACAAATGGGAGTTTTTCCAGCCATCCTGTTTGTTGTTGAGCTCTAGCTTACTATCATTGTGGTCAATTAGCCTACACTGTAAAATTTCAAGCTTATAAAATCTGTTTAAATTTCCTGTACAGCCCTTGTGGTCAATGTTGGTAAATGTCTAAAGTGTGCTTGAAAAATAACGTTTATTCCTTCTTTGTTTAAGACAGTGTTGTACATGTTGACTGTTCAGTCAGATTATTGAGTCTGTTTGCCTATCTTTGTTCAAATCTTTTTTCAATATCTCTTCAGATTATTTTACCTGCTGCTTTCATTAATTCCCAAGAGAAGAGTATTAAAATTTTCCAATATGATTTGGAAGACTCTTTTTCTTTACTCGTGTCAGTCTTTACACAAAAACCACGGATATGCTAAAGATGTGATATTAGATGCATACACATTAGAATGAAAAGCTGAGCTTTCAGCATTATTAATACCTTCACATTTGACCATTTTCTTGAACTCCAGATTCACACTTGCAACTCCTCAGCCAACAGTTGTTCTTGGCAGACTAACGGCCTGTCAAATTTTGTTTCTGAAACTCATCTTAAATCTTGAATTCACTCTTCCTCAAGATTTCCTCATTTAGTAAATAGCATGAGTTGGCTGCAGTTGTGCCTATAATCCTAGCTATGCAGGCAGATAAGATCTGAGGATCACAGTTCAAAGCCATCCAACACAGGTAAGTCTGTGAAACTCTTATCTCCAATTGGCACCATAAAGCTGAAAGTAGAGCTGTGGTTCAAGTGGTAGAGGGCCAGCCTTGAATGAGAAAGCTCAGGGAAAATGCTCAGGTCATGAGTTCAAGACGTAGTACTGGCATGTAATAAACAATCAGACACACAAATGGCACTAACACTTCTGCTTCTACTCCATTGTGAACTGAGCAATTCTTTATGGTTTCCCTGTTTCCCTGAGTAACATACCTGCACTATGACCTGCAAAGTACATCACCATCTTTCCTTCTTGTCTCCTACTGTGTTTTGCATTGTTCTCCTCATGAGTTGCTCTACTGTGTTACCTCTTTCAAATTCCTTTGGTTTTTACTAATGTGTTCCAATACATGCTCTTTATATTTTGAATACTCTTCATCTTCTTCAAGAATGTTACTTCATTTCTTTAAACAAGTCATTAGAATTGGGGATTTTTATTTGCTTGTTTGTTTTGGTGCCAACAACTGGACTTGAACTCAAGGCCTTGTACTCTCATTTGTGGCTTTACCACATGAATCACACGTTCACTTCTGGCTTCTTATTGATTTATTGGAGAGAAGAGTCTCACAAAATTTTCTGCCCTAGTTGGCTTCAGATTGGGGTCCTCCGATCTCCGCTTCCTGTGTAGTTAGCTAGACAGGCATAAGACCCATATAGAATTGACTTTTTGACCACTTGTTTCCTTAAATATCAATTCTTTTATTTGTTTTCATTATTGCCATGATATTTTACAATTAATTATTTTATATCTTTTCTTTAATTTGTTTCCCTCGGTCAAAAACAGCTGCTCCTTAAAACCAGGAATTGTGTATCTTTTGCTCTGTTCTATACCTCTACTAGCTCAAATAGTAGTTAATATGGAACAAATAGTAAACAGGCACCTAATGAATGCATGAACCAACAAACTATTAGAAGAATAATGGAGAGGATTTTATGCTACATTATTTCTGATTATCTTTAAGTAGTTGTACACAGGGGTTTCAATTCAACCTGTCATTTCATAAGTAAAATGCATCTTGATCAATGTCATTCCTATGGATTAAGGAATATTTGACATGATCTTGGAAATATAATTCTGACTTATCTGAGCAGAATGACTGGCAGGAAATAAGAATGAATGCAAGAAGATGGCATAGGAATTGTTATCCACCTGGCTTAGGTATAACACAGTACAGATGGAGAGAAATTGTGAAGAAAAGGGGAAAGAGGCATTGAGTGATAAATGTAGGTTTGTTTGTTTTTTATACAGCTGAAAGCTTATGTCATTTATTGGAGTAGGGAAGAGATTACTTATTGGTGGAGAAGGCTGTGAGTTCAAACCAAGTTTGTTATAGCTAAGCCACAACCAAGCAGAGAAAGGGACTGCAAGATTGAATGTATCTTGGGTAATCACATGTCAAAGTTTGCTTTAGAAACTTGAGGGGACATAACTTATTCCAGTGTTCCAATTCACAGGCCTTCTTTTGCCCTGAAAATTAATTGATGTTGCATTTATATGACATCAGAACTTAGTTAGAATTGAAGACACATTTTGTAGTCTTCTAAAAATTTATTTGAAATACTTGGAAAGGATGTTCTAGCTTAGGCTCTCACATAGAGCAAAATATTATTTTCTAAAAAGAGAGAACAAAAAGATTCAGGATTAATAAAACACTGAGAATGTTGAATGGGCAAAGGAGCCAATGATAGTTCCATATACAGAAGAGAAAAAATCCTTGCATTTTATCTATAAAAATATAAATAACTCTAAATCAGCAAAGCCTTAACTAAATGTAATGTCAATGAATTATTTAATCTTTGTACATAAGATACTTCTATCTCTTCCACAAAATCTTACTCCAAGGCAATATTGACATGATGTTGGAGGAAAAGGATTAGAATTAAAGTGTGGAACCAAGAAGCAAGAAAAGGCTGGGAGGGGGTAAAGTCTATCCAGGCCTGAGCTGGAGAGAAATTGGCAAATCTGTTGCTGAAACACATTGTGGGGAAGGGGGACAGGTGTAAATTATATAGGTTATAAATGCTATATGTGGTACAATGGGATAAAGACTTAGGAGAATCTTCAAGAAAGACTGTAAGCACACAAATAGTGTCCTGCACACAGTGTGGCTTGCATGAATGTTGGTTCTTAGGGAAAATAGTGCATTTGCTTGGCTCTTATTTAAGTCTGAATTTTTGCCCCAACTATGGTGGGAAGAATAATGGAGACTCAAGAATACCCACCTACTCATTATCCAGCTAATGAATAGATTTCTGGACATGGCAAGTGGAATTCTCAATACATGATTAAGATAGTGGAGTAAAAGACTACCTGTATTACCTGTGTAAATGGACCTATTATAATCATAGAATTTTCACAAGCAAGTGGCAGGAATGTCAGAGTGGAAGAGATAGTCCAAGATTCGATTCTTCTGGCTCTAAAGATGGAGGGGGAAGCCATGAACCAAGGGTTTCAAGCAGCATTTAGAAGCTGGAGAAGACAAGCAAAGGCATTTTCTTCTAGAGGCTAGCCCCTCAGCCTGGCTTGACACATTTGTTTTAGGCCAACAATTATCTTTTATGACTTCTGGTCTCTATGAAGGTAAGAAGATAAATGAGTACTGTTTCAAGACACCAAGTTTATTGTAATTTATTACATCAGCCAGTAAGGCAAATTTTAATTATATGCATAGCCAGAAAATATAAACTGATGCATATTTTTCTCATACCTGGAAATCATGGGAAAGAACATCTTTTTGGTGAATAATTTCCACATATAGAAATTTCTGGATTTTAAAAGGGAATGTGCTCTTGAATAAAAAATAGGCAAATAGTCATGCATAAATTTATAAAATAATTCTACAAAAGGACTGATACCTTGAAACACATCGCCATCCATTTCTAAATTAGGTAGAGCCCAAGTTCTCATACTTATCTAAGAGTGCTACTTCTTTTTTCTACTAGCTTTACTTTGGTTTGGGGGGGGTTGTTTGTTTTTTGTTTTGTCAGTCGCAGCACTTGAATTCTGGGCCTGGGCGCTGGCCTTTAACTCTTCAGCTCAAAGCAATCACTCTACCACTTGAGCTACAGCATCACTTCCAGTTTTCTGGTGATTTATTGGAGATAAGAGTCTCACGGACTTTCCTGCCTGGGCTGGCTTTGAATGGCAATCCTCAGATCTCAGCCTTCTGAGTAGCTAGGATTACAGGCATGAGCCACCAGAGCCCAGCTCACTTCTTTATAGTACTAATGGTTTATTATTCATATTAGAGGGTAAAATAATTTTTCAAATGTGCCATCTGTGGAATGGAGAAATTTCTATTCATTTGTTCAATCATTCATATGATCCATAATTCATCTGTTTACTTATTCATTTTCTAAGTAATTGTTGGGTGGCCTAGGGTTTGTTCCTCACTGCTATGGAGATTGAGCACCAGTTTGACAAGAGGATCCAGGAGTTCTAGTTTTATACAAATTGCATACTAGAATAAAATGACCCATAAAAAAGACCCCAAATAAATAATGAACTTCCTATTGATGCCAATGGTCTTATTGTAATAGAGAGGACTCAAATTATGGCATGGTCCTAAGAGGCTCTCAGGACAGATGATATTTAAGTTTATACTTGAAAGTATACTTGAAAGTAAAGACTGGGCCTGGGGCTCACATCTATAATCCTCGTTATTCGGAGGTCTAAGATCTAAAGATTGCAGTTTGAAGTCAGCCTAGGGAGAAAAATCCCGAGTCTTACAGTGTTAACCTTAGACTTACAATGTTAGTTGAATGAAAAAGCTAAGGGACAAGGCTCAGGTCCTGGGTTCAAGCCCTGACACAAGATGAAGGAGGGAGAGGAGAATGAGGAAGAGGAGGAGGAGCAAGAGGAAAAAGAAGAAAAAGAGGAGGAGAAATCAGCTACAGAGGAAATAGCAACTGCTATAAGATGTTGTATTATCACATGGAATTAGTTAATTTCCATTATGGAAAGCAATTCTTTGAGGAAGACCAACATCAATATAAATTATAGTGTTCTTTTCAAGTTGAGTACATCATATAAGACAAGCTGACTGAGTCTCAACTACTTTTATCTCTGAAATGAGGTAATTAAGCATGCTCCATTGAGTACAGTAAGCATGAAACCAGCTAACATTTGTGGAAGTGCTTAGTGTGTGGTAGAGAGCTCAATATATCTACTTTTCCTTTGAAAGAGAAAAATCATGTAACTTGGACTTTATGCAAGTCTTGTTTCAAAAGTGCCCTCCTCAAATACTGAAATGGTTTAGGGAAGAAGCGTCAGAAAAGACCCAAGGAGAATCACAATCTGTTACGCCTAGAGAGGAGAATAAATGGTGAGATTTGGCGATAGTCCCCATGGCTGAAGTCATGCCTCCTTTCAAGAAAAGAGAAAGAGCTTTGAGGCAAAATAAAGGGCCAGCCTAGTGCTGGTGGCTCATGTCAATAATCCTCGCTACCCAGGGGGCTGAGATCGGAAAATACTGCTTCAAAGCCACCCAGGCAGGAAAGTCTCTTATCTCTTATCTCTAATTAACCACCAAAAATCTGAGAGTGACATTGTGGCCCAAGTGGTAGAGTGCCAGCCTTGAGCAAAAAAAAGCTCAGGGACAGTGCTCAGGCCCTGAGTTCAAGTCTCAGGACCAACACACACACACACACACACACACACACACACACACACACACACACACACACAGAAAAGAGTAGACCAAGAAAAGTGAGTTGCATAATCAGGTGGTCAATATCACTGAAGAAAAAAAGTACATAATTTAGAAGCCATCCTATTTTCACCTATCAATTTAAGAACAACATCTTTTCCTTTGGTTATTTTCCTGAACCAGCTAATTAAAAATGTCTTCACCCAGTAAGAGACCATGATTGACAACAGCCATCTCTGAAGCCTACAGCTGTTAAGCAGTGTGTTTCCTTTATTCTAACATTTGCACTGATAATGGATGAATTGTCACCCCTCTGAAATGATCTGTGCACAGCCTTGTGTGCGTCGCGATGCTCTCTGGAGCCTCTCTGGGACAGTAAACATCAAGCCCTCATTGATGAACAGGCTGGGGTCAGCTGCAGCAGAGCAGGGCTAATGACTGACTATCGGGAGCTCAGGATGCTGCTTGTCAAAAGCCATCAGGAGGCCCAGTCACCAGTCTTGCCCCAGGAAACTAACAACCATTTCCTAGGAGAAGTATGCACAGTAGTTCTCCGGAGAAGCTGGAGAAATCCAGATTGAGGAGGAACAGGGGTGTTAATAAACATCTGCCCTATGTCAGCTTATTTACAGAGGACAATTGGAAATGTAAAATCCAACTAACAATGTTCTCCTTCCTTCCGTTCACACTTCATCCCATGATCGCTGGCCAACCAGAACAATCTGCTTTCTACCATCGCCACTCACAGAAGTCCATGTAGAAAGGAGTATGTCTTACTCACAGACTCCTCCAGAGGCAAGTCCTTGACTTCTGCCATCATTCTGCCCCTTGGATAAGCTGAAACACAGAATATTACTTTCTTGTTACTGTTTCTCTGTTCTACATCAGTCTCCATTTCCAGGTCTTTGACTTTGTGCAAACTTTAGGTGTGTTGATGTCTCCAGAGTAATTCCAAGTCTCTCTTGCCTTCTCTGCACGCTCTTCCTGATAATCCAGTCATGACTGTGGAACCAAGTAGTGATGAATCAAATGTATAATATTTTCTGATAGAAAAGCATGTATGGGTTCAGAATAGATAAATGAATATGGCTTTTATTTTCCTGACAGTTCAGGAACTGTCAGGAAATTTTCTGCACTAGGCAGTCATTTTGCAACAGAAACACAATTTTCACTTAATTAAAATAAATCTGGCTCCAATTTAGGGAAATCTCAAATGTATTCCCAAACACTTGAACAAGGTTACAATTTGAATCAGCACAGCTCCTGATCCCATGATAAGGAAAAGCATATGTAACTCATATATCGACTGACATCTTCTGGTCTTTGGATACCTTAAGACCATTTAAGTTTCTTGATCTATGTTTGTACAATTGTAGTTTTCATTTTCTTTCTTTCCTTTCTTCCTTCTTTTTGCCATGGGTACCAAAGCTTTACAAACTTTCACTTGACTTTCTTGTTCATGGGTGGTGTTCTATCACTTGAGAAATACATCCACTCGGCATTTTGCTGGCTCCTTGAAGATGGAGTCTCAGGGATTTTTTTCTGTCTGGCCTGGTCTTGAACTGCTAAACTCTTGAACTCAGCTTGAATAGCATTAGATGCATGAGCCATCAGCTCCAAGCTTAGAGAACGTTTCAAACCTATAAAAGAATGTGGTTCAAGCCTGGTGCTTGTGACTCATGCCTGAATTCTAGTTATGCCGGAGACTGAGACCTGAGTCTATCAGTGGGTTCAAAGGCAGCTGTGGTAGGAAAGTCTCACAAACTTATATCCAATTAATCCCCAAAAACTGGAAGTAGAGCTGTGGCTCAAGTAGTAGGGTGCTAGCTTTGAGCAAATAAAAGCTCAAGGGCAGTGTGTAGGCCCTGGGTTCAAGCCCCAGGACTAGCACAAAAGAGAAGGGGTGGGAGGGAGAGACTGAAATTCTCATGAATCTAATTTCAACTCTTACTGATAACATATAATTTTAAGATTACGTCCGCCTTTTATAAATGTTATTTCTAGTTCCATAAATATAACTTATATTTTCTTCTATTTTCTCTCTCATGTCTCTGTCTTCCTGTCTCTGTCTCTCTTTCTCTTACCATAGACATAAGTCTTAGATGTCTTTGTCTCTCTTACTTACACACACACACACACACACACACACACACACACACACACACACACACACACACACACATCTTAGATGTATCTTCATTGATTCTTGGATTTATTCATTTGATGACCTCTATGAAAGTGGGCAATAAACAGGAATATGGAGGTTTAAAAACAGTTTTGACCTTGTGGAAATGCATAACAATAGACATCTTTATACTTTACATTTCTTCTCTGGAGCACTTCTCATGTGGATAATATCTCCCTATTTCTCTCTACTAATAACAACTGTAATTCTTAGAAAAAAAATGTAACAGTCAGTCAATAAGAACTCTGAAATGCAAACAGAGAAACATATACTAGTTAGGAATGTTATAACTGGAGCAGCAACCTCATGTTAGAGCATCTTAGGGCCCCAACTTATTTAAACAAGGGGGAAAAAGCCAGGCCAAGTATTTTCCAGACTCCTATCTAGCAAGAGAAAACACTTTAGGTAAGATCCTTTTCTGGAATGAGTGTTATTCTTCCTGGAGACACAAGGGGAGTAGACATCAATGGTTGCCAATCTCTGGCTTACTCTTATGCCACAATGAAGAATGAGGATCTGATAATGGGCCACTAAGTAACTCGCAATTAAGTAACCTGGTACTACGTGTGCTTTAAGCTGCCAATTGTAACACAACACAGGGAAAGTATTGAAAAACAATGGAGACAAGGTTCCAGGTAATACTTCTGTTTATCAACCTTCACTGAAGGGCATATGGCTAAATGCCTGGATACAACTACAACGGTAGTGGCTTGTTATTTGGGCAATTAGCAAGCACATGTGAGGATACTGTTCCACTAAATGCAAGGTATCCACTGCAAAGAAAGCTTTCAATCACTGGATGTGAAGCTATCCTTTTGCTTAATCATTGGGCCAAGAAGTAAAATAGTGACAGAGGTGTAGATGTTCACAAACTGAACCCCACAGGTGTCTCCCATCAAGATTGGCTTAGCTCCTGCATGTGTCTGGTGCATGCCTCTGCTCACATCACAGCCCTAGGCTGAGCTTCTGAGCCAGCAACATTCACTACCGTTGCCAGTTCACCTTCAGTTGTAGAGGGATAGCTGCATATCTGTTATAGAAGCAAACAGATTTATCTCCTCAAGAACGGACATATACTGTAGATAGATGCTTTTCTTTCCCTGTGGAAATGCTTCTTCCTAGACCACCTTTCGCCATGTCTTATGATCCCTTCATCCCATTATTTCTAACCAAACACTTTTTTATAGCATTATAAGTTTGCCAATAGACCCATGAAATTCTCTGATCATAGCCCATAGTCCATCATCCAGACATAGCTGGCCTGATAGAAAGGCAGAGGGCCTGACTGAAGGCCTAGTTAAGATGCCAACACTCTGTGAGTTAGGACTATTGCCTGTGGGATGCAGAAGACAATTTACCAGCTGCCAAGGTATGCTGCTCCATCTCCCATTGCCACCTTACATGGATCCATTACTCAGGACTACCACAGAGAAACTCAGTCGTGACTTTTCTACTTTCAGTCTTCATGATTTGGGTGATCTCTGGATTTACTGGAGCTGTTTCCCAAAGGAAGAAAGCATCCACGGGGTACTGACAAGCAATTCTATTGTCTTGGATGTTGAGATTGCTTCTTGGTCTTGTGTACAGATGGAAAATGGAGTACTCTTCTAACAGGTTATTTATGCCAATTAGCAAATGAGAATTGAAATGTCCCTACTGAAGAAAATGGAAGGGAAGTTATGTCTAAACTATCCAGGTAATATTTATAGAACCCAGCAGAGATAGGACTAAAAAGCCATCAGGACTGTCATGATAAGGTTTATCCTACCCTACAAGATAAAGAATATCAACCAGGCTTGGTATTGGCTAAGGACAAAAGAACTTGAAAAATGATGTAGAAGAAAAAAAAATATATATATATGTATGTATGTATATAGTCTTTGATTAGGTACAGACCTCAAGATTGTAGCAACTATGCCCATTTTTGTTAAATATATCCACATGTATCTATCAAACATTTCTCTCCTACATTTCCCATTCCCTTATTATGAAGGACTAAGATAACTCCATTCTAAAAACAAGCCATCATCTCCTGTAAAACTGACCTCAGGTTAAGCTTAAGGGACAAAACAGTTATTGGAAAAAACAGTTCTTGGAAGGTTCTTAGAAAGCCCTTAATTGAAACTGCAATTATACCCCTAGCAACCCCAGTTACATAAGGGTTGAGAAACACAACCCCAGGTACTGGAAAATGGACGGGATGGTAGAGCAGCTGCAGGGTCAGGGCAACCGGAAACTTACCGGCAAAATGCTGACCAATTATGTAGAAGCCCTCGAACCTTAAACCCCCTCCTATTTGCTGGAAACCCTATAAGAACCCTGCTGAACATGTGGTCAGGGCTCACAACTCTGACCTGCTGTGTTGGTGAGCTTGCAAATAAATGACTCTTCTGCTGTTTGCATTGGTCGTGATCTCTGGGGGTCGGTCGGGGGAGAGGGGGCTCTCGAGTTTGAGTCTAACAATTATTTTTAACATTAATGTTAACTGATATTTAAGGATTTACTTCATAGTCCAGAAGACTACACAAAGCCACATCTAGAATTAACGAGAAAGAGGGCCTAACACATGCA
Source organism: Dipodomys spectabilis (assembly GCF_019054845.1). Taxonomy (NCBI): domain Eukaryota; kingdom Metazoa; phylum Chordata; class Mammalia; order Rodentia; family Heteromyidae; genus Dipodomys; species Dipodomys spectabilis. Next base: position 2,444,152 of record NW_024870813.1, on the reverse strand, counting down.
CATGCTAGACTCTAACATAGAAATAATGAGTGATGCATGTTTGTTTTCCCCTTTGGTTTCATGCAGTTGCTCCTAAGCACCAGGTAAATAAAGGCACACCTGTGACAGGTGTTGCTGAGTGTAATGAGGGAGATTATGCAAATCTTACAGGTCTGTTTGCTTCCAGGCATCCTCCCTGGCCAGATTCCAGAAAGGAAGCAATGGGAGGGGATATAACCAGGACAAGGCAGTTTCCTAGCTGTAGACAGACAAGAGCCAACTTAAAAAAAAAAAAAAAAAAGAGGTAGATTGAGAAGAAAGATTGGGATTGCAATTTGGGGAAAATTGTCAGAGTAGAATGAGATGGCTGACAACTGAGTAATGAGTGAGGGTGTCAGCCTTGGCAAAAGATTTACATCCCTCTTTCAACGCAACTATGACTGACATTCTGAGCAAGGTAGTTTGGACACCGCAGAGCAGCAGGGTACATGACATGGTGTGGCAGGGCTCCACAGAGGCTGTCATCAGGGAGGGGGGGAGATGGAGAAGAATGGACTAGGGAGTCACGTCCATCTCGGCTGAGTTACAACCCACAACTAGATCATCACTTGCTTGGAATTCAAACCAAGTATTGGATGTGAATATTACACAATTGCAGAGAGAGAGAGAGAGACAGACAGACAGACAGACAGACAGACAGACAGACAGACAGAGTTATTTCATTGCTGGCTCTTCTAATGTATAACCTGGGGCTATAGTTTATCTTTAAGTGTGACTAACTTGGCTAGTGAAATTTTCTTCATTAGTTCCTGCTATTTGCGTGGTGGGGGTAGGGGAGGAGGCGGGGGAAGGGGAGGTGGATCCTGGGCTTGAACTCAGGGCCTGGGTGTTATCCCTGAAATTAAAAAAAACACAGGTGATTTTACAAGCAATGGCAATGAAAGGCACCTGTGGCTCACCGTTGTAATCCTAGATCCTCAGGAGGCTGAGATATGAGGATCATGTTTGAAAGCCAGCCCGGGCAAGGACATCTGTGAAAATCTTATCTCCAACTAGTCTCTGAAAAAGCCAGAAGTAAAGCTGTGGCTCAAGTGATAGAGAGCTATTCTTGAGCAAAGAAAAAGCAAAAAACAAACAAACAAAAAAACTTCAGGGATAACACCCAGGCCCTGAGTTCAAGCCCAGGATCCATCTCCCCTCCCTGGCCCTCCTCCCCTACCCCCACCACCCAAATAGCAGGAACTAATGAAGAAAATTTCACTAGCCAAGTTAGTCACACTTAAAGATAAACTATAGCCCCAGGTTATACATTAGAAGAGCCAGCAATGAAATAACTCTGTCTGTCTGTCTCTCTGTCTGTCTGTCTCTCTCTCTCTGTCTCTCTGTCTCTCTGTCTCTCTGTTTCTCTGTCTCTGTCTCCCTCCCTCCCTCTCTCTCTCTCTCTCTCTCTCACACATATCACATCGCACACATACACACACACACACACATACAATTCAGACACTTGGAAATAAAACAACAAAGGTCCCACTGTTAGGAAGGCAGCTGGCATCCTCATTCTGGGGGGCACAAATGCCAGTCCAAGCAAAAGAAGTGGACTTAGAGGGGCAGGGGAACCAGGATCCTCTGGGCAGTGGGGAAAAAGCACTCACTACACTGGCTAGCCAGAAAGATGGAATGTGTTTGATGTGTCCTGAGCACAGAGCAGATGCTGCTGCTGGTCTGGGGCTTTTCTTGCTCCATGGCAGAGGCTGTACCTATGATGAGAATGATTCCTGGGCAACAAGGATGTGTTTGTGGAGAATGTTATTCGCTTTAAAAAAGAATAATAGGAAAAGCTCCCCAGAGAAACTGGTCTGCCTTCAGAAATGATGGAATGCAAAGAAGAAAGTTGCTCCAATTCCCTCTCACACAGGCAAGGCTCACACCCACCGTGCTGTCAGCAATGATGCTGCTACAAAATGACAACATTTGGTGTACACAGATTTCTCCCTAATGCAAAGAGTCCCTGAGTTCCTACTGTTTGCTCAGGGCTCAGACCTCTGCAAGGAAGGACAGTAGACTTAAGACAAAGCCACTGAACCCAAAGAGCCCAATGTCTAGACAGAAAATGTGACAAGTATTTAAACAAGTATTAAGACAAAGTAGAAAGGGACAGAGCCACTGCAGACAAGGCTAGATGGAATCATTATTCCATAGCTTCTGCTCCTCTCAGGCAGATACAGTTTGAGATGTGATTTCCCTGCCTTTGTTTTGCATTTTATTTGTCTTCTGTCTATATGCATTGCTGGCAATGCCGTGACCTCATCACTGTATCCATGTGGTCTGGCAATACATAGACCATAACCAAATCCATCTTGAGATTATACATCCGGTATAGAAAACCTACCACGGGGCCAAGGATGAGGTTCAGCACAACAATGGGTGTGCCAGTCCTGGGACTTGAACTCAGGCCCTGGGCACTGTCCTTGAACATTCCTTTGCTCAAAGGTAGAATTCTACCATTTGAACTACAGTTCCACTTCTGGTTTTTTAGATGCTTAATTGTAGGTAAGAGTCTCATGGACTTTCCTTCCTGAGCTGGCTTCAATCTCTGATCCTCCTACTTCAACCTCCTAAGGAACTAGGGTCACAGGTATAAGCCACTGGCACCCAGCTCCTCAGTAAGTTTGAATCATTTTCTTCAGCCATGGCATGTCCAGCTTTCTTAGTCTAAATTGTTATAATTTTATTATTATTAAGAAGTTTACAATGGAGTTTCAATTCAATGTATCGGTATATGAGTACATTTTAATCAAGGTCACCCCTTTTATAATTCTCCTCCATTTCTCCCAACCCCACCTATCTCCTTAATCTTCCTAGTTTTGTTTTCATATATACATTGAATAATATAACTGTGTTCACTAATCCTTTCTCTCCTCATTCATCCTCTTTCTCTCACAACCTCTGACACCTCTGTATTAACAGTCTAAGTATTGTAAGTACTAACTTACACCTGTACAAAGGAGTTAATGCATGTTTCTACCTATGAGTATGACTCTGTATGTGTTAACACATATATTTTTAAATCAGACCTAACTTCCACATATGAAAGAATGAAAGCAGGTGTCCTTTGTCTTTCTTCACTTAATATGTTTCCAGAACCATCCATTTCTCCACAAATGATTCAATAGCATTCTTACTGATGGATGAGTACAATTCCATTATATATCCATTATATATATATAATGGATATATAATGGAATTGTACTCATCCATCAACATATATATATATATAATATATATATAATATATATAATATAATATATATATAATACACATATTATATACATATATATAATACACATATATATCACATTTTTTGATCATCTATGACCCAGCACAGAATCTGCAGCATCCTTTGCAGCATCTTTGCTCAGGCACAAGAAGCCTGCTTTCCCCTTGTTTTATGCCCTATGCTGGACCAGAACCCACATTGGGTTCCCATGATTCCATGGATATCACCCTCCCAGCCATCTCTGCATCCTTCCAGCTCGGTCCACTTTCACACACAGTGCTTAGCAACTTGTGACTTCTACCCTGCTCTCCTCAGAGTAGGACTTCTGTTGTGCTTGGGTCCCCGAGAGCTCCTTTTGTTTGTGAGCACAAATCATCCATCATCACTGTGTTTGGTGCCAAGAGAGTCTCATGGTGCAAACTCCAATGCCATTTTGATCAGTGGGCTATGTCGTCTCCTTTCATTTCTACAATACTTGGGGGAGGTCAGGAAAACTATAAATCATAGACTAGATTTTGTATACAAAAAGATTAGGATAAAAAGTTCACTGGTGGTTGGTTATGTGGAAAGGAGTAGGAGTTAATACCTGTTTGTCTTTTCTTTTTTCCACTGTGAATCAATTGGCTCAGAAATCGTAACTTGACTAGCCATGCCTCTAGTAATATTAGAACAGAAACATGGTTTTGCACCTGTTGGGCTTCAAAGCCTGCAGATAACATTGCTTTTGTGCTTTACCCGAGCCTGAAGTCTTGCCAGCCACATGCACAAGGATCTTATCAGTCCTTGAAAAAAAAAATGAGTAAAGGCAACAGCTTTTTAGTGTGAGCCTGTAATGGGTAAAGTGCTGGGTATGGGAAATATCTGATAGACTTCCAAAAAAAAAATTAAGTCCTCAACAGAAAAGTATCCTTCCCTCCAGTTATCAGCCCATTAATACATCTAGTCTGTCAACTTCAATGAATTCACAACATGCCAACTGCTAGGTACCAGGAATACAAAAGAGGGGTATAAGGTTATCCTGTCTGTAAGAACACTGCAGATTGGTAAGGGGAAAAAATACTTTAACTACACCTTTTTTTGTTGACTATTGTCAGAAAAGATGAGTAAATGATAAAGGTGTCTTAGAAGCACAGTGGAGAACAGAAAGGTTCTCTAAAGGAGTTAACAGGAGCTGGATCCTGAAAGATGAGGAATTAAAAGACATACCAAAAATACAAAATGTGGGGGCTCATGCTTGTAATCCTAGCTGCTCAGGAGGCTGAGATCTGAAGATTGGGTTTCAAAGCCAGCCCAGGCAAAAAAAAGTCCCAATAAGTCTCTTATCTCCAATAAACCACTCAAAAACCAGAAGTGGAGCTGTGGCTCAAATGGTAGAGTGCTAGCCTTGAGAACAAAGAGGCTCAGGGACAGAGCCTAGACCCTGAGTTCAAGTCTCACAACCAACAAAAGAAAAATAAAGTAGGGGAGTTTGGTGTTGAGGGTGAGAGAATAATTAGAATACAGGCTGATGATGTAAAACATGTTCTGCTGCTTCAAGAACTGCAAAAAGTTGCATTGATCATATTTTTTTCAACTCCTGCCTTTGTGCAACGGTGAAGCAGAGATGGAGAGGAAAGAAAATACATCAAGGCTGAAGAAGTTGTTTAGGACTGAGCTCCATTTTGAACCTCATCTGAAGCTAGAGATAAGGATTACGGAGAATGCTCAGTGAGAAGAAACCTTACCCAAGGGTATTCTGAGCTCTGCATATGTGATGTCTCTCACAAAAAATGAGAACATCCATTTGACCTCATTCCTGTCTGTATAGGCCCCTAGTTACTATCTTGCTACCCACTTCTCATTGAAGGCAAAGAAGAGGGGTTTCTTGTAAGGAAAGATTTTTTCGGGGGGGATCCAGTCGTGGGGCCTGAACTCTGGGCCTGGGCGCTGTCCCTCAGCTCTTCAGCTAGGCTAGCGCTCTACCCCTTGAGCCACAGTGCCACTTCCGGCTTTTTTCTTTTTGCTTATGTGGTGCTGAGGAATCGAACCCAGGGCCTCAGGCATGCAGGACAAACACTCTACCACTGAGTCTCCTTCCCCACCCAGGAAAGATTTTATGTAGCTGTCAAACGCAACAATTCTGGGACTTGCAACTCAAAACAGCAGACCACTTCAGTCTACTTCTCTCTAGGGAAATAAGTAAGGTGCGCAGTTCAGAGAGAGGATGCAACTGTAGAGACATGGTAAGAAAAGGGCTGAAAAGAAAGATCTAGAAACTGGGGATGTGAGAGAAAGATCCATGTTTCTTTTCCTTTTTGGTTTGCTTTTACATTCTTTCCCTTGTCTGACTTCATAGCCTGCACATTCTCCGAGACCTGCTATGAGTATTTCTAAATACACATGGTTCTGTCATTTTCCTTTCAAATCCAATTCAATGAACATTTACCGAGCTCCATCCCAAATCAGAAGCCATGTTGAAAATCGGAGTTGAATTGAAGTAAGATATGAATTCCATTCTCACAGCAGTCACAGTTTAAAGAGAAGGAACATCACTCAAAACATCATATTAATATCATACTTCAAGTAGAATAAAATAATAAACTGTGGGGAATGAAGGGATTGTAAAACAGGAGACTGGGGAGTAAGACAGGATTCTTCAGGGAGTCAGCTTCTCCAACTGGGTATTTAGAGGTAAGTAGGAAGCATTTTTAGTATTAGTGAAATTGTTGACAATGATAACTGCTTTCAATAGTCATCAAGAATTGATGATGCTAAATAGTACTGCACCAACACAAATATAACCATTACTAGAATACAAAGAAAACATATGGGAGCCAGAATCAAAGCAGGAAACCAAGTTGATTCTTTAAATCATTAATAGTTCAAATAGAACGTTGTAAGTGAGTTTTGGGAAAATAGAAGAGTATGATAAATAATATTAATTTGCTAGTTGTAGAGTTTTAAATTCTCAATAGTTTCTAATGATTGTGGGATATTGAAAACCAAATAAAACATAATATTACATATTCTAGTCATACTCAGCCCCTTATTCAATCTAAAACTTGGACTTGTATTAAAATAAAACATGGATTAGAGTTAATAGCTTTATGAGCCTTAAAGCAAACAAATTTTGATAAATGTAATGAAAGGATGGAAAGAGAAAATGCATTCAATGCTATGAATAAGAATGTGGCCCCAAACTATAGATACAGTTGATGAATACTTTAATGATGTTTTGAGGGCTTTTTTCTATAATATATGTCTGCTTTAGACTCAGACTAATAGTTCATTCATTATAAAAAAAAGTAGTAGCCTTTATTCTTCATGTTTTCTGGAAAAGTTGTATGACAGTGGACTTTTTGTCTCTTTCAGTGTTTGATAGAATTCCTTCTTGAAACCACCGGGACAAGAGTTTCCTTGCATGTCTTTAAAGAGCAGAGTGGAATTTTCCTTTTATTGTTCAGCCTAAAATGCTGTAACTTTTACAGTATTGAGTTCATTGACATTTTCTTAGTCAACTTTCTGATACCATAACAAATACCAGAGATGATCAACTTATAAAGAGAAAAGATTTATTATGGCTCCTCAACTTGGAGATTTCAATCTATTATTGATTGGGAGATGCTCATTATGACAAGAATGTGTAATGCTTTCCTCAAGGCTGGGAATCCAATGAAATAAAACAGACATTAGAGCCCCACAAGCCCCACTCTAGGAAGGCATGACCCCCATGACCTTAAGACCCCCAACATTAGGCCCCACCAACTAAAGCTTCTACCACCTCTCAGCAGTGCCAGGCTAGAGACTACGCCTTTCACGCATGAATCTTTGGATGACAGTCCACATCTAAATTACACCACCATTGTAGGCAATTATTCTTTCTTTCTCTTTTACTCTCTTTCTCTCTCTCTTTCTTTCTTCCTTCCTTCCTTCCTTTTCTTTTTTTTCTATTTGGAACTCAGAGCCTGGGTGCTGTCCCTGAGCCTCTTTGGGCTCAAGACTAGTACTCTACCATTTGAGCCACAGCGCCACTTCCAGTTTTTGAGTGGTTAATTGGAGATAAGAGTCCCACGAGCCGGGCGCCAGTGGCTCACTAATCCTAGATACTCAGGAGACTGAGATCTGAGAATCATGGCTCAAAGCCAACCTGGGCAGGAAAGTCCGTGAAACTCTTATCTCCAATAAACCACCAGAAAACTGGAAGTGGTACTGTAGCTCAAGTGGTAGAGCTCTAGCCTTGAGCTGAAGAGCTGAGGGACAGCGCCCAAGCCCAGAGTTCAAGCCCCATGACCGACAAAAAAAAAAGAGTCCCACAAGGACTTTTCAGGCTAGACTAGCTTTGACCCATGATGCTCAGATGTCAGCCTCCTAAGAAGCTAAGATTTCAGGTATGAGCCATCCGCACCTGACACGATTATTTTTATGGTGACAATAAATTCTACTATCTTGCTCTTTTCCAAAGTTTTGGTCTGGCTTCTGCCTTTCTTGTTGCATTTTATTCCATGTTATCTAATTGTATTGGTAAGGAAGGACACTAAGAGAATAAAATATTTTTGTTTTCTCTATTAAATTATCAGCAGTATCTCCTGTGTGTATGTGTGTGTGTGTGTGTATGATTGCTCTGACAATGACAATCTGTATTTTTAACTTTTAATATCTAGTTAGGTTAAGATTACACCACTTCACACCTGACACTCTCCACTTCAGATTTTATAACGATCCACTCCACCCTTCACACCTCCCACGTAACACTTTTCAAATGTAATAACTAAATAATAGTGTGATTTCATATGCACAGTCCTTCTTCAGTGCTGTGTCATTTCCTATGTCTAGATACATAGTGAATCCTATCTTCTGATATTATGCTTTTGAAATAGTTTGAATAGAAATTATGAGCAGAAAAAATTTATTGAATAACTCTACAATTTCTTTTACTGTGGCCTCCCTTTACTTCCTATGTATCTATTTTCTTTTAATTTTTTGGGGGGGTCCAATCGTGGGCCCTGAACTCTGGGCCTGGGTGCTGTCCCTCAGCTCTTCAGCTCAAGGCTAGCGCTCTACCACTTGAGCCACAGCACCACTTCCAGCTTTTTTTTTTTTCTGCGTATGTGGTGCTGAGGAATCGAACCCAGGGCCTCATGCACGCAAGGCAAGCGCTCTACCACTGAGCCACCTTCCCAGCCCCTATGTATCTATTTTCATATGCGATTTCCCTTTGGTTTGAGGATGTTATTGAAATTTTCTTCTATTGAGTCTACTGGCAACAAACTCTCTCAGTTTTGTAGATCTTTATAAACCATGACCTTGGGAGAATGTTTTTAATTTACATGGAATTCTGGTTTGACTGACCTTCACTGCCATAGAGCACAGTAAAGATGTCATTCCACTATGGGCTGCCTTATTTTTGGAGGGAGGGGTAAGTATTGGGACTTGAACTTACGGCCTGAATACTGTCCCTTAGCTTTTTGATGAAGGCTAGCACTCTACCACTTGGCACACTTCCACTTTTGGCTTTTTGGTGGTTAGTAATAAAAGTCTTACAGGCCTTCCTGCCGGAACTAGCTTTGAGCTGTGATTCTCAGACCTCAGCTTCCTGAGTAGCCAGAAATACATGCTTGAGCAACCTGAACCTGAACTACTCTGCTTTCTTCCACATGATATTTTCACCTTTGCTCCACTGTGGCTAATGTGACATTTTTCTCAGCTGAGTTATATCCATATTCTCTCTCTTGTTTTGATTTTAATAGTTTGGTGACAATATACCTAAAAGTGCATTTTCTTCTAGTTATCCTGCTACGATTTCATTGTTTTCAGTGTTTTACATCAAATGCAACTTTTGATGATTGCCAAGCACTTTTTCTGTATCATTAACAATCTATCTGTCTTCTGGAGACCTTAGCCACACAGGTATTTGACTGTATGGTATGGATCCACATAGCCCAAGTCTCTGTTTAATTTTTTTATGCTTACTTTAGCTGTTCTTCAGACTGATTATTTGGCTCTGTCATCAAGTTAACCTCTTTCTTTGTTCTCTATCTCCAATCTACTGATATGGTCATTCAGTGAAATTTTTCATATCTACCTATTCAGAATAATTTTTAGAGCCAGGCACTGGTGGCTCATGCCTATAATCTTACCTACTCAGGAGGCTGAAATCTGAGAATGGTTCAAAGCCATCCCAGGAAGAAAAATCTTAGACTTTTCTCTCCAGTTAACCAGCAAAAGGGGGGAGTAGAGCTGGGTCTCAAGTGGTAGAGCACTAGCCTTGAGCATACACACAAAAAAAATTATTTGATTACTGCTTCATGGTTTCTTGTGATGGTTCTAGATTTCTTTACTCTTTTTTTTGTCACTCGTGGGCCTGAACTCTGGGCCTGGGCGCTGTCCCTCAGCTCTTCAGCTCAAGGCTAGTGCTCTACCACTTGAGCCACAGCATCACTCCAGGTTTTTTCTGCTTATGTGGTGCTGAGGAATTGAACCCAGGGCCTCATGCATGCAAGGCAAGCTCTTTACCACTGAGCCACCTTCCCAGCCCTCTTTACTCTTTGAGATAATATTTACTTCCATTATTTAAACATATTTCCTTAGTTTCTTCAAGTACTTATATCACAATTTTGTTAGACATTCGTGCTGGATTTTTCTTGATCAATCCATATTAGGGGTCATCTTTTGGTTAGTCTCCACTGAGTCCCCCAGAGCCTGTATCTATGGATCATACTGTGTACCTCTGTCCATGCTCAGTAATTGTTGTTTCATATTAGACATCATTGTGCTTATTTGTACAGTCTTTGGATTCAGGTGTCTTCTTCAGAAGACTGCTGACTTTCTTCTTCTTGGCAGTTTGACTACTGCCTGCCCCCCATAGAACTGCGTAGGTTTGATATAGTCTCTATTGTGGAAGATCTATTGACAGCCAAATCTATCTCCTTAGCTTCTCTAAGTTGGCAAAAATCAAGCTCCAAATTCTAGTTTTTCCTTAGAATCTTGGTCGAGTTTGCTTTTGGGCTTTGTCTTAGAGAGGGCTAAAATACATCTCACATTAAGGTTCAACCTTCCTGTGTGAGATGCTTAAAAGCATCCCTGCTGGATGCCTCCCATACCCAGCACAATGTTGAACTCTACTCCATGCTACAGCATCCCCATCTTCTAAGTCTCATTTGAATTTGCACAATTTATCTCCTGGTCAGGGAACCACAAGGACTCAGGAACAACTTCTGTTCAAGTCCCTAACACTCTGGTGCCTGTTTTCTTTTGTTTTTGTTTTATTTATTTTTTATTGTGAAAAATACCATACAGAAGGGCATACATACATGGGCAAGATAATGAGTATATTTCTTATCAAGCATTGTTGCCTCCTCCTTTGTTTCCCCTTCCCATCCCTTTTCATTCCCCCCTACCCCCCCACCCCACAGCTCCCCAGCCAAAGTTGTAAAGTTCATTTTTCGACATAACGTCTTGTACATCTCATTGTTGAAATGGGTCCACCTGTATCCCTATTTAAATGATTTGTTTTCTCCCTTCCCCTCCACAAATTATACCAACATCAAATACAGTGAAAGCAGGGGTTATATCATGGGGGAGGGACATACAAAGCAACAAAGAAACCATCTTATAAATATGTTAGAAACAATCGCATGAAAGAAAAAACATTTGAATCCTTGTATTACTTTTAGCTTCATCAAACTCTAATGCCTGCCTCTTTGATCAAGGATAATTACTCTTCCATGCTTGGCCTCTAGCCCACTACCCTGCCTTCAAGAAATCCCGGAAGAAACTTCAGGCCATGATGGGTTGTATCTGATGAATTACACTTCTTTTGGAGTAACTACCTTATGGTTTTCAAAAATAATGTTTCTAGCATTTCATATCCCTATTAGCAGTAAAAAATACTTCAAATTTCTTCGTAGGACTTGCCAAAAGATATTTTCTACTTTTATGGTAACAACTAGTAACCCTAACAGTTAAGGAGTACTTTTTCATTGTGGGATTCCTCCCACCCTTTGGTACACAGTTATTAGTGATGTAGAATGTCTTTTCATACGTCTATTAAGCATTTATATGTCTTCATGAAATTAATGCTTATTAAGTATTTTGCTAAATGGCTCATCTGGTTTTTATGCTGTGTTGTTGAGAGGTTGAAGTTCTTTATGTATTTTGATTATAAGCCTCTTTTCACAATAACCAATGAAGTTGTTGTTGTTGTTGTTGTTGTTGTTGATTTTTTCTTGTATCAGTCCTGAGGCTTGAACTCTGGGCCTTGGTGCAGCCCCTAAGCATTTTTGCTCAAGGCTAGCAGTCTACCACTTGAGCCAGAGCCTTACTTCTAGCTTTTTTGTAGTTAATTATAGATCAGATTCTCAGAGACTTTCTTCTTGGTCTGGATTTGAATCAAGATTCTCAGATTTCAGCCTCCTAGGTAGATAAGGGTTACAGATATGATTACACTCAGTGATACCCAGCCACCAAATGAAGTTTTAGCTATGTCAATTACATCCTGACCATCCATTGCTTGAAATTCTCCAGAGGGCTTCCACTCTGTGTAGCAGGAAGAGACATCCAGCACCTATGAGGATGTGATCAAACCCTTGTCTACATCCCTAGCTAAGGTAACTAAGGGATCTTACCATGTAACTTAGGACCTGGAAATTCTTGACTTCAGAGTATTTGTACCTGTCAGATCCCTGGATGTTAACAGGCTCCATTTTTCATATGACCATCTCTTTCGCAGTTGTAGAATTTATCTTAAATAAATGTAAGCTTTTCAAACATTCTCCTCTTATCATTTCCTGAAAATAGCAACTCCTGCCCCTCTTCCCCTGGTTTTTCCTCACAAGGTCCTACTAATTTACTTCATAGTGATAACCACAGTGCTAGATTTTCTGTTTACTTACTTATAAGTCCTAATTTTCCTGCTGTGAAGGGAGCTACCTACCTTGATGTGATATATGAACCATCCAAAAAAGACTCTGTCCCTCTTATTCACCCTGGTGTCACCTTGACAATGCTTCAACACCCACAAATGCGTTGACATTGTTAACCATATTTGTAGCTCAAAAGTAATCTCCGTAGCTCTCAAAGGGGACTCTGATGAAATTATACATTTTGTGCTTCGTAAAGCTTTGAAATCTGAAACACAGAAAGATGATGTCCATGTTATTAAATATTGATCTGGAAGTGAAACCCAAATACGATTAGGGTCTACCTAACACATATTAGGATGAAGGGAACATGCTAACTGAAATGGCTTTAAGATGGGATTAATTGCACTGCCCCTCTTTCTCAGCAGAATGGGCTGGCGGTTCTGATCTGTGCTCTGCACAGATCAAATCATCTGCTTAGGATCCTGACTTGTCAGTTGCTGGCACTGCCTCACCGGTAACTCAATCTCTGTAAATCTCGGTACCAATGAAGGGCTCCATTCACTTTGCACAAGGACCTAGATACCAAGTAGAAACTCAGTTGATGTGAGCCATTGCTTTTTATTAGTACAATTTCTAGAATGAGTTTTGTTTTTATTACATGCATAGGAAGAAAATCTATTAAAAATGATGACACGATGAAGACAAAAGAATCTAAGAAACCTGAAAAAGCTACAAATTTTCCTACTATAACCTTCCTCTCTCGTATGAGTCTCCTCTCACACTCTGAGTCTAGGCTTTATTCTTTTGGGGTGCTGGAGGTTGAACTCAGGGTGTTGTAATTGCTAGGCAGCTGATCTATGACTTGAGCCATGCTTTGGGTACTGGTTATTTTGTGAGATAGGATCTCAATTATTTCCCAGGCCAGCCTTGTCCTACTTACCCTTCCTCCAGAGCTAGGATAGCAGGTGCACATCACCACACCCAGCTTTTCGATTGAGATGGAGTCTCACACACTTTTTAGGGCTTTATTGCTGGTGGCATGAGTTTGAAGACTAACCTAGCATTTGCCTCCTCTGGCAGAAAAAAGAAGCATAGCAAAGGTAGAGGAATACTTGGAATTGTCCCCCAGGCATGGCAGAGTTCGAACCCCACACTGGGTCTGTCCTTTGCTGTCTTCCAATTGCCTATGAACTAGGGGACTGTATCACTCTTGCTTTTCTCCTTACCCTCAGTACCTACTACCTATACTTTGTCCTCTGTACCTAGTTTGTGGTCTGAGGAAAATAAAGGAAGGATGCATAGGAAACAAGAAAGAGATTGGGAGCTGGGAATGTGGCTTAGTGGTAGAGTGCTTGCTTGACATGTATGAAGCCCTGGGTTTGATTCTGCAGTACCACATAAACAGAAAAGGCTGAAAGTGGCACTGTGGCTCAAGTGGTAGAGCGCTAGCCTTGAGCACTCTTGAGGCTCAGGGACAGTGCCCAGGCCCTGAGTACAAGCCCCAGGACTGGCAAAAAGATAAAAGAAAAAGGAAAAGAAAAAGGGAGGCAGGGCAAGTAGCAGTTTTCTCAAACCCGGTGGGTCATGTCATAGTGTTATTATTACGTTGAATTCCCTGCCTTTCCTTCTTCAGTAGCACTTCTTAAAATAACCTAAACCTATGATCCATGAAAGTGAGAAAGAAATGAAATCAGGGGTAATCTGATTTTGCTCTTACTCCCTTCGCCATTGTCTCTGAGGCATTTGGGAAGAACTGAGAGGCCATTGCACATGGGAGAAATTGTGTGCTCTGTCAGATGCAGCGTGTGTAGCTGAGGGACTGCCTGCGTTTAAAGCAAGCCTTGTTGAAATTTCTTGAAAGCATTTAGGCTGAAATTTTCTCTCCATCCTCCACCATGAAGGGACCCATCCCTCAGAGTGTCAGTTGCATTTTTCACCTTCTTCATCCTGTGTGCCTCCTGTGGCTGAAGAAAGACCTTTCCATCAGAGATAAGTGTGTTCAGTAATTAGCCTAAAGTCTTTCAGTATCCAGACAATGATGAAATTATACTGAATTGATAAGATTAATTAGGACAGGAGCAAAACTCTGGCTTTGTAATAGCAGAGATTCCCAAGAAAACACAGTTGGTCTTCTGAAACCGAGGATGGTTTGCCACAAACAATGGACTATGGTTGTCTGTATGCAACGCTAAAGCCATTAAATGTAGAAGTTATCACTTCAAGTCCAAGCTGTATCCAACTATATGAGCCTGTGTAACCTCCTTACATCTTTGAGCTTGGAGCAGGGGGGTAGGAGGGGGCTTTGTTTTCTTAGTTTTTGTTTGTTTTTGGCAGCACTGGGTTTTAAACTCAAGCCCTCATATTAGTTAAGCGAGTGCTCTAGCATTTGAGCCAACCCCCTAGCCCATTTTGGTTTTGTTTAAATTTTTTTATTGTGAAAATACTGTACAAAGGGATTACAATTACATGGGCAAGGTAATGAGTACATTTCTTATCAAGCATTGTTGCCTCCTCCTTTGTTTCCCCTTCCCATCCCTTCCCATCCTCCCCCTACCCCCGCGCCCCATGCCAAAGTTGTACAGTTCATTTTTCAACAAAACGTCTTGTACATCTCCTTGTTACACCTTCCCCTATTATGTTTTGAGTAAGGCCTCACTTTTTTCCCAGGTGAGCCTGGACCAAGATCCTCTTATTTAAGCCTCCCATGGAGCTGGGATAAAAAGTACACATCAATGCAATCTACTTTGTATTGGTTGAGATTGAGTCTCACTAATGGTTTCCCTGTCTAGCCTCAAAGGGTGATCCTTTCAATCCCATTCTCCTGATTGACTGGGATTATAAATGTCAGCCACCACGCCCAGGGAGCTTGGGTTTCTTTATCTGGCAAATGAGGATAATTGTACTGATTGAAACAGCTGCATTCAGAATCAAATGAAAGAGCCTTCCATTCTTTTGTATAAAGAAATGAGTGAGTAGCTCGTCCCCTCTCTGTGGCAATTCTCTGTGAATCAGGGTCAGTCTGGTGTATTCTGCTGGCCCACTTCTCTGTAAAGTGGAAATAGTAGATCCCAGTTTGCTGTCCACAATGAGCAGGTCCTAATGATGCATTCCCATTGAGATCTGAGGATGGAGAGCTTATTCTGAGTGCACAAGTGTCTTTGAGATACTGCTCAACCCTCCAGGTTGGTGCCTCAGAGAGAGGGTGTCAGGTCGGCAGATCTCATCGATGGAAGAAATGTTCAGACTGATCCCTTCAAAAAAATGGAGCCAGGCTGACAATGTCACAGGCTCTCATGTGACACTAGAAACTGAGCATCCCAGGCCAAATCACAAATCAATCAGGAATAGTCACTTGAAGTCCCTGATAGATGATAATCTCTACTCATACTCTGCCCCAAATTAGGGATGCAGAACTCTGACCTGTCTCCACAGAGATGGGAGTGAAGAAAGTGGGAAGCTTGGAAGACATAGGTGTCTGGGCCAGAAACCATGGCTAGTAAGGGACCCAGGAGTCAACTGTTAGACCCAGGGCACTGTCTACAAGGAGCCTTAACCAGTCTTCTGGCCCCTCCTACACACACTCTGAAAGAATTACTGGCCACTGTTTATGTCCCTACAGAAGGAAGGCCCAGGTTTTGGTAAAGTACATGTTTGTCATAGCTTGTACCTTGACACATTTTATCTCATTCCGCCTCACACTGATGTTAGGAAGAGATAGAAGTCTGAATCTAATCCAGAGTCATGCATTCTGAAAACAGAATAAAGAGGAATTTTCTTGGTACAGGGTTCAGGCTCAGAATTTTCCAGGTCACATGTACTTTGTGGACAGAGTCAGAGTTGATATGAGGTTTGTTAGGGCTGGCAGAGGTTGCAACACGTCTAGGCTTTGGACTGTGTCCAATGAGACCAAGCTTGAATGAAACTGCGAGCTGATCAGCTGTGTGCTTCCTCATCTTTTTTCTACAATTCCTAATCTGTCCTGAAGATTTGGGGCTCACCTCTAAGTTAGTCTGTGTCCCTGTGTACCTTCATATGAATGGAATGCTGGGGGTCCTCAGCCCTAGGCGTGGGTCAGGTACATGCTCTCCTTCAAATGGGCAATGTCAGGATAACACAGGATACTACTATGCAATATGAGCTCTACCTTCTGGAAAGCCCATGGCATTCTCCCACCTCCTACCTGAAAAGAGTCGTGGCTTTGAACAGCAACAAAACACAAACATGGGTTAACCCTAAGTGCAATTAAATGATTATACCATTACAATGGACCATAAAGCCATGTTGGGTGAGACTTTGTTTCCAGCCCCCTTCTGTTCACCTCCTGGTGACCTGCAGAAGTGGAGAACTTAAATGAAGGCAAAGACAGTTGGTCCTTTGCTCTGTTGGCTCATTTTTATTTCCCTCCCTAATGACACACAAACAGCATCCAAAACGACTGTGACCTAAATATGTAACAGACACATGGTGAATCAGTAAAAGTGCGTTAGGAACCAAATTGGTCCTCCACTGCCACTTTTCTGGTAATGAGAGGAAGGAAAGACTAGAAAAACAATTACAAAGCAAATAACTGGGACATGATTGAACTTTCCCCAGGAGAAAGAGACAGACTTAGGCTCAGGAGCCAGGGCCATGTCTCACAGAAGGTACGTGAGAAACATCTTTTCCAAAAAACAACAGTTCTTCTAAAGCAACTTGACCATTGGTGACAAGTCTTGAAAATAACTAAAACGATGGCTGCCCTGTCTTCATTTCTAAGGATTCATTGTCAGGAAAGCATAAAACATGTAAATCAAGCTTTATTTCAACATTGATCATGACAACAAATTATTAAAAATAACTTGAAAGGAGATCAATACGGAAATAATTAAGAGCATTTTAATGGGGACAAACAATGGGAAATATATCTGCCATCAAAAATGATGTTTACAAAGAATCCTTCATAAGCCAGAGAAATACTTTTATTTTTTTTTAATTTTATTTTATTTGTGAACATACTGTACAGAGGGGTTACAATTACATGGGCAGGATAATGCGTACATTTCTTACCAAGCATTGCAGCCTCCTCCTTTGGTTTACCCTTCACATCCCTTCCCAGCCTCCCCCCTACCCCCCAATCCCCCTCCCACCCCAATCCCAATCCTTCTCCTCCCCCCCCTGCCGCCCCCCCCACACACACACACCGACGTTGTAAAGCTCCTTTTGGACATATCAACTTGTACTTCTCATTGTTGCAACAGGTCCACCTGTATCCTTAAACAACTAGTTTTTCCTCATCTCCTCCACAAGTTATACTGACATCAAATATAGTGAAAGCAGGGGTTATACTGTGGGGGAGGGACATACAAAGCAACAAAGAGATAATCTTATAAATGCGTCAGAAACACATGCATGAAAGAAAAAAACACTAAAATACATATCTAAGGGTTCATTTTCCTGACATCACATTATCTGACCTTTTCCGCTTGACTCATACATCTACTAGATATTGCAAATAAGGGAAACCATGGGACCTATGTTTCTTTGGGCCTGGCTTACTTCACTTAATATAATTTTTTCCAAGTTTTTCCATTTCCTAACAAATGGGGCAATGTCATTCTTTCTGATGGAGGCATAGAATTCCATTGTGTATATATACCACATTTTCTTGATCCATTCATCTACTGAGGGGCATCTGGGTTGGTTCCATATCTTAGCTATGGTAAATAATGCTGCAATAAACATTGTTGTGCTGGTAGCTTTAGTGTGGTCTTGTTTGTAAACATTTGGGTAAATGCCCAAAAGTGGGATTGCTGGGTCATAGGGGAGTTCTATGTGAAGTCTTTTGAGGAACCTCCATACTGCTTTCCAAAGTGGTTGAACAAGTTTACATTCCCACCAACAATGAAGTAAGGTTCCTTTCTGTCCCCTCCAGCATATGTTGTTGTTAGAGTTCTTGATTTTTCCGTTCTAACTGGGGTGAGGTGATATCTCAATGTTGTTTTGATTTGCATTTCTTTTATGGCTAGGGATGTTGAACATTTCTTCATGTGTCTATTGGCCATCCTTCTTTCTTCTTCAGAGAAGTTTCTCTTTAGGTCTTTCGCCCACTTATTTATTGGGCAGTTGTTTCTTTGAGGATTTGTTGTTGGGGGGTTTAATTTTTTGAGTTCCAAGTATATTTTAGATATGAGACTCTTGTCCGTTGTATGGCTAGTAAAGATCTTCTCCCAATCCGTGGGCTTTCTATTGATCTTGCTAGCTATGTCATTTGCCCTGCAGAAGCTCTGCAACCTTATGCAATCCCATTTGTCCAACCTTTCTTTGATTTGTTGTGTTTCCGGGTCTCTATTCAGAAAATTTCGGCCTGAGCCAAGGAGACCTAGGGTTTCTCCTATTCCATCCTGTAATGTTTTCAGAGTGTCTGCTTTGACTTCAAGGTCTTTGATCCATTTGGAGTTGATTCTGGTGCAGGGTGATATATAAGGATCTAGCTTTAGTTTTCTACATGTAGTTAACCAATTTTGCCAGCATCATTTACTGAAGAGGCTGTCTGTCTTCCATTCTATTGTTTTAGCTCCCTTATCAAGGATTAGATGGCTATAGGTCTGTAGGTTCATTTCTGGGTTTTCAATTCTATTCCATTGGTCCTGAGGTCTGTGCTTATGCCAATACCAAGCTGTTTTGATTACTATGGCTTTATAGTAGAGTTTGAAATTTGGTATTGATATTCCTCCAGCAGTGTTCTTTCTGTTGAGGAGTGTTTTTGCTATTCGGGGTCTTTTATTGTTCCATATGAATTTTTGGATTGCCTCTTCTATTTCCTTGAAGAATGAGGGTGGAATTTTGATAGGTATTGCATTGAATTTGTAGATAGCCTTGGGAAGTATTGCCATTTTCACGATGTTAATCTTTCCAATCCAGGAGCATGGGAGGCTTTGCCATTTTTTAGTTCTGTGTTGATTTCCTCAAGATTTTAAAGTTTTCATCATAGAGGTCCTTCACTTCTTTAGTTAAGTTAATTCCTAGGTATTTTATTTTTTGTGGGGCTATTACAAATGGAGTTGCTTTCCTAATTTCAGCCACACTTTCAGAGAAATACTTTTTGATAGAATTCTAAACCAATCAAAAATCTAAAAAAATTCATGGGGATCTTAATTGTTTTGCCTACTGTAAGGTTTTGCCAAAAGAAACTGCCATGTGATTGTTCAGGCAGAAAGAGTTAATGGGGGAAGAGCATACTGCCCACCTGCACAAGATGGAGGCGTGCAGCAGGTGCAAGAGATGCAGGGGAAGAGAAAGGGAAGGGAAGGGTCAAGGGTAAGGGGCACCAGAAAGGAACAAAAACAAGGGGTGAGGTAGTGATGGAGACTGATACAGAGTGAGGGCAGGGAGGAGCTGTGGCTCCAGTGAAGACCTCAGAGCCTGGGTATACCAGTTACCTGGGTTATGAATGCTGGGCGTGAGCCTTCTAGGAAAGGGACCACTGTGTACCCAGGAAGAACCATGGGGAAGAGGCCATTTTCCCCAGGTGGACCTAACATTTACCAGCTACTGTCTTTATCTAGCTTTAAAACTCATTGTAAATATAATTTGTCAATACTGATTATTACTAGATTGGGAGAATTTGGATGAGTTTAAAAGGTTTTTTGTTTTTTTAATATTT
Source organism: Dipodomys spectabilis (assembly GCF_019054845.1). Lineage (NCBI taxonomy): Eukaryota > Metazoa > Chordata > Mammalia > Rodentia > Heteromyidae > Dipodomys > Dipodomys spectabilis. The sequence continues at coordinate 2,424,414 of NW_024870813.1, read as the reverse complement.
TGTAAATGGCTTATGATACGTAATACTTAGTAAGCTGAAGATTAATATGCCTTTTTTGAATTGAAAAATGTACCTCTGGAAGAGAGTGAGGAAAGGGGTGACATTTTCCAAAAAGAAATGTACTCAATAGCTGACTTATATAACTGTAATTTCTTTGTACATCAGCTCTATAATAACAATTTAAAACATTAAAATAAGTGTACTTCCTCTCCTCTTCCTCTTCATTTTTCCCATGCCAAGTAAGGCTGCTTTCTGAGATCAGGGGCCACGAATATTTTCTCTGAAACCAATGTTCAATTTGGTGCCCTTCGAGGCAGATTGTCTGGGATCTCCACACCCAGGATCAGTAATTGCTTTTTTACTTCTTTAAGCCACTCTTTAAGCTCTACACTACTCATCAAAAGCTAAGTAGCTGGGTACCAGGGGCTCATGCTTGAATTCCTAGCTACTCAGAAAGCTGAGATATGAGGATCATGGTTTGAAGTCAGCCAGAGCAAGAAAATTCGTGAAACTCTTGTCTCCAAATAAGTAGCAAAAACAGTTGGAACTAGAGCTGTGGCTCATGTCAGCAACAGCACCCAGGCCTTGAGTCCAAACCCCAGACCAGCAGCCCCCTCTTACCAGATCACTCCCCCATCCCCTACCTCCACCACACTCACACATATACACATATAAGCTAGATAGTTCAAGGACCCAGCTGAAGATCAGGTGGCAAAATTCATTTTTCAGAAACCTGTAGCTGGAACTATAGGTTCCAGCTGCCAACTTACCCAAGTGCTGAGCTAGGGTCTTCAGCATCAGAATCACCCAGGAGCCTGTTACAAATGCAAATTTGTGTGCCTGACAAGTCTTTTGGAATCTGCATTGCACTCACAAGATTCCTAAGAGAACCTCATTTCAAATGCATTTTGAAAGGCCTCCCCAAGAAAATAACTCATCACACACAAAGGAAAAGAATTTCATGTCAGAAACCTGACAGGCTACCTCCCCAGCTGAAAGTAGCAGCCAGGCAGGGACAATTATATGGGATCCAGTTCTTGAGCCATGAGGGGCATGAGAGCAGGGGTCTCCATTGTGGTGGAGCTAAGATTTATGCTTGCAGCTGCATGAGCAGGAAATTACTTCAGGGGGACCTGTTGTTACCATTTATGGTTGTAGCTGCACAAATACTGCTTCCAGGGGGAAGCTGTCAGTATTGTCGCAGCTGCCCATTTCGAAGGGCCTTGTGTCAGCTAATTTCAGGGAAGGGCCATGCTTTACTGCAAGGCCTAAGTTAGCTGAGTGTCTCCTGAGATGGAGGAGATCAGGCTAACACTTATTGGTGCGTCTTAGCCAAGCCTTTTGAAATCTGCATTAACAAAAATGTAAATCACACTAAAAAAAGAAAAACAAAAGGTTTGGGAGATGTTATCCAGTAAGATAGGTATGCAGAAACCCGGTCTACTAAAAGAAGCACAATTTGATGAGGCAGGGCACTTGGATATTTTATACCAGCTTTGTAGCCTAAAAGTTACATGACCCTGAAAAACTAGATGTCCTTGCTTGAAGGAAATAACTTAAGATGAGGGTAATAAAGTTATCTCCATTATAGGGTTTGGGTCTGTCAACGTGGTATAAAAACCTCAAGAACCCTACCAGGACCAGAATATAAATTAAATAAATTTGATCATCCTCATGATGATTATACATGACAGTTGTAAGGATCAAAAGAGATAATGAATACTCAAGGCTGCTGCAGATGTAAGAGATTCCTACGCAGATGGGAATAGAGATTATTTTACAGATGTTAGGAATCATTTTCATCCTGAAAGCCAACTGTGAAAGGAATAGTTGGGGAAAACAGTGAAAACAGAGGCTCAAGGCTGAGTACGCATTCTTTAGGGACTGATGTGCCAGGAGCAGAGCAGGGTGGGTGGTGCAAAACCCCCCTTTTTATTCAGTGCCTCCCAGACCTTACCAGGAGATTTGAAATTAATCTGTTCTCTCACCCCGCCCCCCCACCAGTACCCTTTCCATTCAGACTCCTCCCCACTCCCCTGAGGCTACCCAGGAGTCATCTTCACAAACTTTTCCCAAGGCCTTTATGCCCTTGAACTAGAAGGAAGGAAAGGCTGGGCTTCTTGCAAGCCACATTAGCTGTCAATCGAAGTCACGAACTCACTGCCCTGGATAGAGAAAGCTCAGAGAAGTTTTCAAGAATGTTTCACCTCACCTTGAACTTGAGCCCAGAAACACCAGGGATATATCTTTGGAAGGAAGATGGAGCTTGAATGATCCAGAACAGAATGGACAAAAGCTGGGAACAAACAGTGGACAAAGATCATCATAAACAGGAATGGTCTAGGTGTTGGGGACTCGTGCTGGTAATCCCAGCTACTCAGGAGGCTGAGATTGAGGATTGCTATTCACAGCTAGCCTGGGCAGGAAATTCTGTAAGACTCTTATCTCCAATTAACCACCTTAAAACTGGAAGTGGAGCTGTGGCTCAAAGTGGTAAATTAGCCTTAAGCAAAAGAGCTCAGGGACAGTGCCCAGGTCTTGAGTTCAAGTCCCATGAGATCAACAGAAAAACAGGAATAGATGTGAAGATGGATATCAGAGTGTTGCAGGGTCCAAGAATGAGCCCAAAGTCTAATGGCTTAGACTTTGAAGAATCAGTTTATTGAGGTGTTGCAGAAGCTGACCGGCCAGGGACACAGTGTAGACTCGGGAGCTAACACTGTGACCCCCCCCCCCCCCCCGAGCGTGGACACAAGCTAGGCTTATGAAGGCAAAAACTGCAAGCAGGTGCAAGCTGCAAAGTTCCAGTAATATGTTAGCATCAACTTTTTTGAAACAGGGGACTTTTACAATGGTAGTTACCTGTTATTGCATTCCTCAGTTCCCAGTAAGAGGTTATTACATTCCTCAGTTCCCGGTAAGAGGTTAAATTCCTGACTCAGTTTCCTTGCTTGGTCTAGGGGCTTTCTTTTTCTAATCCTAAGAGACCCTTACAAGAGAAGCAGGAATGAAGGCCATGAAGAAATAGATTATGAGTATGTCTCTTTAGAGGTAGTCACTAACTATTTAAACAAAATCTCAGTTGCCATCATCAGAACCCTCATGGCTCCATCAATCAAAAACACATTTACACTAAGTTTTGTCCTTATCATGCTGATTTCTGGACCAGACCACAGGGACTGCTTTCCTGGTACTGTCAGTGACCTGGTTTTGCTCAGAGTTGCACCCAATGAAACTTTAAATGTACATCTTGCCTGATCTTCCTCTGACATTGAACTTGATGTTCACATCTTCCCCTCTCTTCTCAGAAGCCAAGCTTTCTCAAGGACTCAGTATGCTGCTGTGGCTACTTTTCCTCTGACCCTTTCATTCTGCACTTCCCCAAGCTGACCTGGTGGCACCAAGAGTACCATTATCTACTTGCTGCCAGAGATCATCAAGTCAAATGTTTTGAGACAAGGGAGAAAGATGGATGTGTAAATGCATAAGGAGTCTAATGGAGAATGGAAAGCCAGATGATGTGTACTTTTTCAAAAAAGGATTTAGACAGAACATAACAGCTCACACCTATAATCCTAGAAACTCAGGAGGCTGAGATCTTAGGATGGTAGTTCAACCCCAGCCCATACAGGAAAGTTCATTGGATTCTTACCTCAATTAATCCTCACCAGATTTGAGCATAAACGCTAAGATGCTTGAGTTCAAGCCCTAGTTCTGGCACCAAAGTCCATTCCAGGTGAGCTCAGTGTACTCTTGTAGGCACTTATTAGCTTTGCTTCTCTGCCAGAACCTTGCGGGACCCCATGGTTTCTCATTCAGTCTGTATGAAAACATAGCCAGTTATGCCTGAAAATTTCATTGACTTCTGTGTGTCTATCTTGTTTTTTTAATTTATTTTTCACCCCAATAGAGCTTTTAATCAAGAGCAAATTTCCCAGTTCACAATTATGCTGACCAACCTCTAGCGTATATTACTCTTTTTAAAAATCATTTTTATTAAGTGATTACATAAATTTCACAAATTTCACAGTATTGTGTGATAGTGATGCTTAAAGTCACAAACACATATTAACTTTCACAAGGCAAATTGTCATGATCATGGTCTATAATGTTTGTGAATTCTGTGAGTTTTGACAATGTGATTATTTCTTCTATGTTGGTTGATATGTGCTTAGTGTAAGCTGTTCTGTCTTTCCCTCTCATTCCCTCCCTCCCTTGGCTGCTCTTGAGTTGCTGAGTTGATTATCATCAATGTCCAGGGCAGCTGATGGGCCCCTCCGTTGTATATTTTTCCCTGTTTCCCCCGATTCTGTGTCCTCCTCCTAGTGTGTGTGTGTGTGTGTGTGTGTGTGTGTGTGTGTGTGTCTATGGTGGTCAAGAACATGGAGTCATTTAGAAATGTCTGTCTTGTGTTTTATTTCTACGTATATATCAGCCATATCTAAACTTCCCAATCTGTTCCTGAGAAAAATCTCACTCTCAAAGATAGGTACTTTCAGTTAGGCAACAGTGGGTCACGCCTATAACCCTAGCTGTGGCTAATATCTAAGCATCACAGTTTGAAGCCAGCCCAGGCAGGGAAGTCCATGTGATACTTATATCCGATTAACTACCCAAATAGCTAGAACTTGGGCTGTGGCTTAAGTGGTTAAATGCCAGCCTTGAGCAAAAAAAATCTCAAGGACCAGTGAGGCCCAGAGTTTAAGACCCAAGACTGGCGGGTACACACACACACACACACACACACACACACACAAAACACACACACACACAGCCACACACACACAATCTAGTACTTCCTTCTTCCTTCTTATCTACTTGTCTGGTCCTTATTCATTCTTCACAGTTCCACTCAGTTTTTAACCCTTGTGAGAAGGCTTTCATTATCATCTTACTGTTATTATTTCTATTTTTAACATTCCTGCAAAGGGAATATAGTAAAAAATTAGTCATTAGCCTATTGGGGGATAGCTGAGACTTTAGGAGGTAGAGCTAAGGGAGGTCTCCAGGAACCCCTAAGTCAATATTGGAGTACCAACTACTCTCTCCTCCTCTACTTTCCTCTTCACCATGAAGTGAGCATCTATCTCCACCATGTGAAATTCTGATTTGCCACTGATTCCCAAACTGTGGAGTTAATGAGCCATGAACCTATCAAACTGTATGCCAAGATAAACCTTTCCTCCTTATAAGTTGATAGTCTCTGACAGCTCATAGAAACAGAATACTGGCAAACACACCTTCTTCCGTCTTTCATTCATGTTAGATCCTTTCTTTGTGCTTACACTCTCTGAATCCTGCCAACGCAGAAGTTCTTACAGTTTTTTTCCCTTTATAACCAATAATTTCTTCTTTTGCTCACACATATTTTAGAAGCTCTATAAAGGACAGAAGATTTGTCAATTGCCTTTGTATTTGCATTCCTAGTGTGTGACAAACAGCTGCCACTAATTAAACATTTGTAGAATGAATGAATGAATGGTTTGCAATTATGCTTAGAAAATTCTACTGGCACAAAATATGTCATTTTGCATAAGAACAGTATCAAAATTATTAAATACTTTGTGGGAATTCACTTGCCATGTGGAGATCATTCAATCAATGCTGAGACCTTATTTGCACTGCAAAAAAAAAAAAAAAAATCACTCAAGAGAGTGTAGCAAATGAATGTATATACAACAAACCTGACCATAAGGTTTTTAATTACTTCATGAATCAGAATGCGTAAATACATGGCTGATTATTTCATGGAGCTCATGGTATTACAGGAAATGGCTAGAGGTAACTAGAGACCGATATTTATTCTAAGAAATACTTATGGGGTAGTTAGTTAATGTCAGGTAAAATATATCAAGACTGATCTTATATGCAGAATATTTCAATATTAACCAAGCTGTAATTATGTAGAAAGCAAGGGAATGTTTACTTAATTTGAATGTGATAACATTTAGTATCAACAGTGAAATTTGAATTCAGGGTAATAGAAAATCTTAGCAATGAATGGTCACTTCCTGGTAAAACCTAGCTCCATCTTAGATTTTGATTAACAACAGACTACTTGCACTTGCTGCTCATACCATGTGTTCAGGCCTGGCACATACACACACTCACACTCATACACACACACACACACACACACACACACACACACATGCACACACATGCACACTAATTTGGAAAACTTTAATTAAGACTAGTGCCAATTGTATTGATCTAAATAAGAAGAGGACCAGGGAAAGCACATACTAATTTGTTAGTAAAAATTTTGAATTTGTTGTTATCTGGTCTTATCCCTCAGATTATCAGCAGATAGGTACATTGTTAGTGCACCCATGTTGAGTTTGTCACCTGTGTTCTTTTCCTCTTCACCTCTGGGAATGACTGAAGAGGAAACTTGAATAAGAGACAGAATCTGAGTTTGGGGGTTATGTGGGATACTCAAGGGAGAATATGCCAATGGTATAACTCTCCTGAACAACTAATAAACAACTGAACAAACTGAATATGAGGAAGCTAAAGTGTGTTTTGTCAGGGGAGGGGGGCAGACAAATGAAGAGAGGAATAGCAGTAAATGCAGTTATTATATTCAATATATATTATGTAAAAATGGAAATATGTCACAAGGGTGTGGATGAAATTGGAAAAGATAAGGGAGAATAATGGAACAGGTGACAATTGATCAAGATGCGTTGTACTCATAATCTGACTTGACTTATTGAATGGAAACAACTACTTAAAGTAGTACAGCCACTCAAAAGAGAAGGAAAAAATTTGCAAATTTGAACAAGTTGGTTTTCCTCTTGGAATCTGGTTTAGATGTTACGGGGAAAAGAGTTCACCACTCAGAGACAGCCTCACGAAAAAAAATGAATTTTTTGGGGAAGTGGATAGCTGACCAGCCAGGAACTCAGCACAGACTGGGGAGCTGGAACTGCGACCCCGAGCGGCCCTCAAGCTAGGCAAAATCCATGTGGTCAAGCCTGGCCACACGCAAGTGGCCAATGGGTTTGTAACACACACAAAAGATTGTATAGTCACGTCAGGCCACACGAAGGTGGCCAGTGGAGTTACAGTCTGCCTTATAGTAGCTGTTTAAACTAACCTCTCATTTTGGTTTGAATTGGCGTGGGAATTTGGTGGGCAAAAGGCAGGGTTTACATTTTGGCAGGCAAAAGCATATTTCCTGACCCTGAGGTATTTGTGGGAAACCGGTATTTTGATTCTCAGGGGCTGGGCAAACTCCTAGCGCATTAAAGATGGAGTCAGTAACACTAGGAGGCCCTTCCCCCCTACATACATAGGTACTTATGACTAGAAAATTCTGATACTTGGTTGGGACTGGCAGAACATGGCAATGAGAATACACAGCTTATATGAGAAGCAGGGAAGACTTTCAAAGACTTTCAAGATATTTTGAAGCAATAATTCTTGACTATGAGGATTCATAGCAAGGGTGCTGCTAGTCCAAGGTTGAACAAGTTGCTGTCAGTCTTTGATGTGTGTGGGTGTTGGGGAGGGGAGGGTGTGGGTGTGTAAGGTTGTGTTACTCTTTGTGTAAGGTTGTGGTTCTGGCAGGCTTTTGTGATGTTTACTCTCAGGCAATCTTACAAGAGAACCTCTCCTTCTTATTCCCCCTGGTTTTATTAATTACTTTGTTTAGAGTTGGCATAAATAATTGTAGTTCGATTCTGAAAAGTTTCACACGTGAGACACCAGGACAGAATCCAATGAGATGATTGTCAGGTGGGATCAGCCACTTTCCTGAAAGCTTTCCTGCAGCTGTCTTTCCTCTCCCTTCCTATTGTTCTGATCAAAAGTTCAATGTCATACAGAAACAACATAATTTGGAGCCAAGAACCCAAGGACAAGGATTTTTTCTCTCCTTTGTGTACTTGTAAGGTCTCCTGAACTGTCCAGTTTCTTGCCTGAGCTAAATACAGCATGAATAAGGTTAGGTAGGAAGAAGGAAGGAAGGAAGAAAAAGGTTCTGGACTTATTGTTTTCCATTAAGTATAATGAAAATACTTGAAGTGGATGTGTAAGTGACCATTTGTTATCATCTGCTCACACTTTATCTTCATTTTCCCATTGCTATTTAATCAGCAATAGCTTGGAACACTTCAGCTTTTGGTTTCTTCCTTTGTTAAGCAAGTAATGATCTGTAAACAAACATTTAAATAAGTAAGTGCCACCTAGAAGGACCTTTGCATCCTTTTGTAATGTTATCTGGATGCAAATGAAATGTAATGCACCCTCTAATTTAAAAGTAGGGTATTCAGGGACTCTATTTGCCTATTCTGATTAGAATTTCATTGCACATGATGGAGTATGTATGAGTTTTTTGTTGCTGTTGTAATAAATTACTATACTTGGCAGCACAAACCAAAACTCTATTTTTATGAGCTTACATTTCTGCCAGTCAGGAGTCTCAGGACCTCACAGGACTGAAGTCTAGAAAATACCCAGCTAGGTCTGCTTCAGGAGCTCTGGGAAGACTCCATTTCCAGTGTTATTCATGCTATTAGCAGGATTCAGCTCCTGATGGTTGTGAGACTGTTTTCTGTTTCCCTGCTGGCTGTCAGCTGCTGGGGTATGCTCTGTGCTCCTCAAGACAGAGACCACCTACTTTCTTGCTTATTTGGTCCTCTGCATCTTTATTCCAGAAGTTGTGTAATGCATCTTCCTTGCTGTCTTGTACTTTCTTCTTCTGATACCTTCTAAAGAAAAAAATGCACTGAAGGACACTCATTAGAACACAGGAAGGTAGACTTGAGTCTTTGCTCTTGCAAAGTGGTGGGAATCCAAAAAGAGTGTGAGCAAGAGGGGAATTGTAGTGAAGATGCTGGCTGGAGCTAAAGGATGGCAAATTAATAGGAGGAAACATCAGGAGGGAAGACAATGATGACAGAACCAATCCTACAAGCCAGTGTTGTTATCTGCCATCACCTAAGCAATAGTGGAGAGAAAGGAGCTTCATTAGATATGGAAGGAGATTGGATAGTCCGGATTGCATAAATAGACAGCATGGGTCTTGTTGAAAATCACATTTTATAATGGGAAGACTTCATTGCATAGGAAAGTCAAAGAAAAAACCATGAGTGTGACTAATGTTTGGTGAGGTAAAGAATCTCTGTCACCAAAAAATGTCTTGCGCATTTAAAAAACTTTGGCTTGATTGAAGCAGCTGTATAATATAGTATAACCATGGGCATTGTATTTCCCTAGATATAAATTATAGAGGTTAGGCCATAGAATCTGGATAGTATTCCTAGAAATTCTGTCTAGATAGACATATCTTATTAAAATTAGAGGAAGCTATTGATTTGGGCCTACATTAAGCCCCAGTGGACTCCACAAAAATTAAAACAGAGTCAGCCACACTAAAGTTTCACCCCACCAAACTGCATCTAAGTTGTCATCTGATCTCCCAAGAAATCTACAGTAGTCCAGCTTTTCTTGCAGAATAATGAAGTTTTTCCTGCTCTTATCCATATAATAGAAAGTATCCTGACGTATGGTGACATTACCCAGTCCATTGTTTTTCAATTGTTCTGTTCCCCTGGTCTTGCTTGAGAAGGAAAAGACCTTAAAATGACCTTGAAATGCTTTTTGTTCTTGATCTCTACTTCCTTTACCCTCTTCTGCCCATGAAACTTGCTCAGTCCATCTGAACATGTACTCTATTATATGGAATGAAGCATTGCTCATTTTCAGAATCAGAAACAAAGCCTTCTGAGATCTTTGAACTAAATTTGTTGTACTTTTGTCCTTTGATAATCTCTACACAAAGAAAAATGACTTCACACTCTGTCTCCTCCTCCATCTACCTTCCCCATGACTTCTCTTGAGGAATATACTCACATCCCTAGGCAAGAATAACTAGGAAATTGGATAAAAGTAGACAGAGTACTGGCAGCAAAGGAAAAAAAATCAAATAAAAACAGGGATTTATCAAAGAATTTCTTGAGTTAACATCACTGCTGGAAAATACAAACTTCTGTATTAGAGGTGAACTCAAGGTCTGAAGAGGTGGGTTAGGAGAGTGGAAGAAATGTATGTATGTTTGTATGTATGTATATAATATATATATAATAGATACATACACATACACATACACATGCACATGCACACAAAATCCCATAAAACTGGAATAGGAAACCTCATGGAAGCAAATAAAATTGCCTAGGAAGCTCTGAAGGGAATTTCATGCCCAAATATGTGTCTCTGATAGGCTGATTATTTTAAATTAAAGGAATTCAAAGAGCTGCTGACCTTGGTAAGTTCACCCAGTGAATGAAAAGCCCAAAAGCATTACCAGAAGACAAAAAAAAATGAAGAGATGTTTATTATTTTTAGTAAGTAATCAGTGTACTGCAGATAATTAACAAATAAAAAAGCTCTTAATGTCACAAAGGAAGCAAAGACCGTGTGTGTGTGTGTGTGTGTGTGTGTGTGTGTGTGTGTGTGTGTGTGTGTGTGTGTATGTGTGTGCCAGTCCTGGGCACTGTCCCTGAATTTTTTAGCTCAAGGCTGGTGCTCTACCACTTGAACCAAAGCTCTACTTCTGGCTATTTTGGTGACTAATTGGAGATAGTCTCACAGACTTTCCTGCCTGGGCTGGCTTTAAACTAAGATCCTTAGATCTCAGCTTCCTGAGTGGCTAAGATTATAGACATGAGCTAACAGCATCCAACATCTTTTGTCTTGCTTAATCTGTCTATTGTGAATTCATTTGAGCAAACATTCAGAAGTCAGAGGGAAAGTATTTCCTTCACCTCCCTAACTGATAAACTTTGATAGGAGTAAACATTCACTGTCTATTGACCTTTAACTTAAGAACAACTCAACAAGCTTTTTTTTTTTTTTTTTTTGGTCTGGTCCTTAGGCTTTAACTGAGGGCTTGGCACTGTCCCTGAGCTTTTGTGCTCAAACCCAGTACAGCCACAGCTCCATTTCTGGCTTTATTTTTTGGTGTTTACAGTCTTTCCTGGGCAAGTTGACTTTAACCATGATCCTTAGCTCTCAGCATCTTGAAAGCTAGCATTATTAGCATGAGCTATTAGTACCTGGTGAGCAAAAGCAGTTCTTGAGGAAACAGTTAGGTAAGAAAGCTCTTGATTCCCACTAAATGTTTGCTTATGTATTGCTTTACAATCGTATCTTAAGCATGTATTCATATTCACATATGCACCCCCAGGTACATTGTAGAGAAATGTCAATAAAGCACAGCATGGAAGTAACCAGTCATTTCTGATTGCACGCACTCCTGCACATGGTGCACGCTTACCTTTGCCAGCACTCACGTGGGTATGGAGAGGCAGCAATGAACACATGGCCCATCTCTCTCCCCACGAACTTTCATTTACTTACATTAGAATATACACCCATACATGTGCAGATATTCCTGGACGTAAAAAGCAGAAATGGGTCCTGTGGAATGTTGATCCCTAAAACTTAAACCCATGCAGACAGCTATCAGATGCTGCAGCAAGGTGATAATTCAGAGTTTGCTCAGCATGAAGCTTACAGCCAAGGGCATGTCCTTGTAGGGGGACAGGGTCTAAAGTCTTGCACCAGCTCAAGGTCACCAGCTGCTATTCTGAGAAAGTGGAGACATTCTGTCAGGAAGATGGAACTTAGAAACAGTAGGGTTTGTCTAAAGGATCTAGGATTTCTGTATCATTTAAAATACATAATGAAATCCTAGCCTGCATAGGAATTTGAGTAAGATAAAGCTTCAGGTGCAGGAATCTAAGGGCCTTTCTCTCCACTAATTCTATTACAAGGATTGATAGGTAATAAAAATAGGAAGAATTTTCATCAGGCCTGAGTTGCCATCAGATGTAAAAATAAATAAATGAATAAACTTGAAAGATTTGTAAATTATACTTTATTTCCATCCAGGGGAAAATAAAGAGGCTGAATCTCCAGAGGGGCATCAAGACGGCTGATAAAACAGAGTCTAAAAAGGGCATTTGTTCATAAGTAAATTCCAAAAGTGAATTTGGAAAGAAAAAGAAAAACAAAAACTCTCTACTGATTGAAATCTGCAGATACCAGGGGACAGAGGCCAATTGCTAATGGAGAAGAGTTGAATAATACTATCCTGAACTTGGCACAGGAGGGAGAAGAAAGGAAGAACTTTGAGCCCAAGTTAGCGACACAACTGTCCCCAAAGACCAGAGTGGCAACAAAATTCACTCCTCACTCATCATGACAGAGAAGAGCCCTTTATAAAGATACTAGCCATTGGCCATAAAACAAAGTCACAACTTACTAGAGATTCTTCTGCTCTGTCTCCATCAAGCCCATCCCCATGAGGTAGTATTCCCCTATCACTACCTGCCTCATCTTTGGACTTCCAGCTCCGTAGCTGCATTCCGAAGTGTGACTTTGTACTTTGCAGCCAATGGCTGGTATCTTTATAGACACCTGGTAAGCTTTCCAATCTTTCATAGCATTCAATATATAATAAATAATAGTATACTGCCAAATGATTTCTATATGACAGTTGCAATGATGAACCACTCAGGAGGAAGTAATAACCACAAGCATATAGAAAAGCAAACAAAGAAACAATCTGCTGTGCTACACCTAAAAATAAATCTAGGAGCACAGATTCATCAGAGAAGGAGATATTTTGTTGGCTAAACTATGGGAATAATAGAGGCATTTAAACCTTTTTTTTTTTTTTTCTCAATGCTGCTTCACTATGCTATGCCAGCACACTTTTGTTAGCCCTTCCTTTGCAGGCAAATGGAGGTAGAGAGGGCCCACCACACACACTGGGGCCAGGAAGAATGAGCACATGGTCCCCTTGTCATAGTTTGTGACTTGAAGCTGTGACTCACATACCCAGGGGATGTTTAGTTTCATTCTAAATGCAGTAGGCCCACAGTTAGAGGCTCAGAAATGGACAATAATGGAATAATGGGGTGTATGATTTTTTTTAACAGACCCTAGTCAATAAATGGGAATGTATTGTACAGATTTTGTCTCAGAAAGGGAATATCACTGGATGTCGGAATGTCTAACAGCAACAAAACACATAGTGCCCCAAATTGGATTCTGTTAAAAGTGGATAGATATACAGTATGATTCCACTTATAGAACAAATCTTGAAATGACAAAATTATAGTGATGGAGAAGAGATCAGTAGTGTTGCCAGGATTTACGTCTTGGGGAAAAGTGTGGTTGTACGGAGGTAGAAGGAGAGACATTCTTTCTGGAGATGGAAGAGTTTTTATCTTGATGATGATACTAGCAACACAAATTCAGAAATGTGGTGCTATTCTGTAATACTATATGACCAACCACACCATCTCCACCACCACTACCATCAAACACTTATGAAAACCAAGCAAGTACTAGAATATATTTAACAATAGTGTACTGGTGCCAGTTATATGGTTTCACTAATATACTTTGGTATATAAGATCTTATTGTTGGGGAAATCTAAAAAAGTCATACAAAGAAATATTTTTTCCAACTTCTGGGAGTCTTAAGTTAGTTCAAGAGAAAATTATTTTAAAAGCAGAAAGAAGAAAGGAAGAAAGAAAGGGAGGAAGGAAGGAAGGAAGGAAGAAAGGAAGGAAGGAAGATAAGCAAAGGAAGCCCCATCACAGCACTGACTACAAAACCAAGATAACCCATGGAAGGATTATTTTAGAATTGCGTGAAACAAATAGGAGCAATTGATTGGAAATGAAGACCAGAATTCAAAGTTCTGTTCACATGGTAGGCATGTTTATGTGATTTTAATTTTTTTTCCAGAATCCTTGAGCCTGAATGCAATTTAGACTTAAAGCTTGAAGTTGGTCATTAGCACACTCCGAGACCTCCCAGCAAGCCTTGCAATGCTGGGCTCCAGAACTGGATATACATGCTAAAGTCCTGGAGAGACTTCTGAATTCTTTAACATGTTATTGTTGTTGTTGTTGTAGTTATTGTTATTGTCATCTGGACTCACACCAAACCTCAAGCAATAGCATAATTGAAAAGCAAAAGCTTTTAGGTCAGTGTGGTTCCCCTCATCAGAAAGTAGGGGCAGGGGGAACTATTATTATCTTTTTCCATCATGATCCTTTTTTCCAGCTGAACCCAGACAAAAGATGGGAGGGAGACATAAACAGAAACCCAGGGATTTATGTGGCAATAATGAATGATTCAATATTCATCCCATTAGAATCCTAGAAATAGAGGATAATCTGATAAATTTAAGGCTTTCGTCTTTTTATTTATTTTTGAAATACATCTAATGGTTGAAACCAAACTTGGCCAGTCATTTGATGACCTTTTTTTTGTAATACTGGGATTTGAACTCAGGGCCTTGTGCTTGCTAGGCAAGTGCTTTACTGCTTGCACCACACTCCTATCCCTTTTTACCTTAGGTTATTAAACAAAAATAAGATGTTGTGGTTTTGCCCAAGGCCAGACTAAGACAAAGATCCATCTGCATATATGTCCACATAGCATAAGCTCCTCCAGAAAATATTCTTTTCAAACAATGGTGATAAAATAATTTGGCACTTGATTGGCAAATAAACCTTAGCTTACATATCAGATCTTATAGAAAAATTAACCAGGACTGATCATATTTACAAAGCAGAAATCTAACTTTCAAGAAAAAAAATTTAAGAACCAAGGGCCATGAAAAATATTAGAATTCTTGCTCAGGCTTACAAATCCCTGAGCCATAAAAGAAAAATAGTTGACAAGTTGGACTTTATCAAATTTTACAACTTTGGCTATGAGTAAGACATTATCAGAAGTGTAAAAAGACAAGTTACAGACTGGGAGAAAATATGTACAAATCACTTATTTGACAAAGAGCTTCTATGTACAATAAATAAAGAACTCTCAAAACTCAACAGTATATAAATAAACAACACATTATTTTCTTTCTCAAATGAGCAAATCAATTCTCAAAGACAATTCTCAAAGAAGATACAAGATACATGTGAAGCAATGTTCAATATGATTAGCCAGTAAATGCAAACTAAAATCATGATGAAATACCAGTGCCAACCTGAATGTGTGAACTATAAACTACTGACGGGTTAGGAAGTGGAGGGATTTCTCACACACTGCAGGTGAGAATGTAATGAGATGGCCACTATGAAAAAAGATCAGGCAGGGGGTAGGGTGGGGGAGAGGAGATTCCTCTAAAACAGTCACATAGCTGAGTGCAGGTGGCTCACTCCTGTAGTTCTAGTTTCTCAGGAAGCTGAGATAGGATCGTAGTTTGAAGCCAGCCAGAGAAGAAAGTCCAATTCATTCCAATTAAACAACAAAGCTGGCAGTGGTGGCCCGCTGGTAATCAACGAGGAGGATGAGGCAGGAGGATCAGAAGTTCAAGACCAGCCTGAACTACATCCTTTGTACTCATGACCTTGCTCATGTAACTGTAACCCCTCTGTAGAGTATTTTTACAATACAAACTTATTAAAACAACAAGCCACAGGTAGAGCTATGGCTCAAGGCATAGTGTGCCAGCCTTGAATGTAAAAGCCTTGAGCTCTGAATTCAAGCTCTAGTACTAGAAAAAAAAAATCCTATCATATTCTTACCACCCAGTCCAACATCTCACTCTGGTATTCATCCCAGAGAAACAAAACTTAATGTTCACATATACAAAAAAAATCTGCTTGGTTTAATATGAACATGGAGAACTTAAAGAAGAGAAGAAATACAAGAGGGAAGGTGTTGGGTCTTCAGCGGAAGGTGGACGGGGTGGAGGAAAGGTAAGTGAGCTCCTGGCCGGTTCCCCAGCCTCCCTTAGCCTCGGAGGCAGTCAGATGCAGCAGGGAGTCAAGCCAAGCAGGAACTTGTTTATTATCACACAGCAAGCATTTTTAAAGCAAAAAAAAAAACACGCGGCATAAAAGGGGAGGAAAAGGAACCAACCAATCACTGTAAAGGTCACCCTATCATGCACTTAAGCTTTCTATACTTTCCCTGCTCTCCAGGAGCTGTTCACACACTGATGTCACTTCGCCTGATCGTGGTATCCAATCAGATTTTAACGTAAACAACTCGGGCTCTGCCCAGTCAACTTCCTCTCAGTGCCATCTTTGCTGCCTATGTGCCCCACAGGAAGGAGCCAGGGCCTCTGAATGATTGACTGAAAAACCAGTCTGTCAGAAATACTTGATTAGTATACAAGGTACTTTGAACAAATTCACCCTCTCCACCAAATTCCCAAATTCCCTCCTCCCCTCTTTTTCAAACAGCCCATAGTGAGTTTCATTATGCCATCCACAACCCCCCCCACATAAGTATGTATATGAAACATCTTTTAATCCTTTTCAACCCTCAGTACCCCTTCTTTGCCCCTCCCTCAACCTGTGGAACCCCTCCTAGACTATCCTTTTTCATATTCATGCCTCATTACTACTATCGTTATCATCACATCTCCATCACTGTAGGTTTTTACTCCACAAATGAGTAAGAACATGCAATATTTAGCTGTGTGTGTGGGGGGGGGGGAAGGGTAATGCTGGTCCTGAGGCTTGAACTCAAGACCTGGGCAAAGTCCCTGAGCTTTTGTGTTCAAGGCTAGTGTTCTATTATTTGAGCCACAGCTCTACTTCTGGCATTTAGGTGGTTAACTGGAGATAAAAGTCTCACAAACTTTCCTGCCCTGCCTGGCTTTGTTCTACTGAACTAAATTATGATTCTTAGATCTCAACCTCCGGAGTAGTTAGGATTACAGATATGAGCAACTGGTGCCTGGCAATATTTTACTCTTTGAGTTTGGTTTTCTTACTCAATGAGATAATCTCCAGATCTATCCATTTTCTTACAAATGACAAAATTACTTTCTCAGACAGAGAAGATTTTATTGACCAACAGCTTTGAAGAAACAGAACTCCCTACTAAAATCTTTAGAGCAACCAGTCCTCACCCAAGAATGGTTTTGGAACCTTAGGGTGGGAATAAACTCCCTAAGCCAGATACAGAAAGAGCACATTGCCTGAGATGAAAATGAACAGATTGTTCAACACGGAGGGAATTCTGATGAATGAAAGATGTTATAGAAGGATGTTTTGTACCAAGAGACTGGGAGGAGATTGTGGAAAAACAGAATCAACCCTTTATTTGCTTCTGGCAGAAGTGATGTGCCAATTGCAGCTGTTTGAGTCAGAACTCTCTAGGAGCATCCAGGGAAATTGTGTGTGTGTGTGTGTGTGTGTGTGTGTGTGTGTGTGTGTGTATGTATTCCATGATTCATGAACCCATAAAGAAATTCTACAAAGTCTACAAGGCCAAAGGCATTTATTTATCCATCTGTAGAAGAATGAAAATAAAGTCAGAAGAGCAAGTAGAAGATACATATATACATATATATGAGTATACATATATGTGTTTATATATATATGTATACGTGTAGATATAGGAATATTAGGGTATAGATAAAACATCACAGGTAAATATATATGAATTCAAGTAGCTTACATCTATAATATAGGTCTGAGATCTAAGGTTCCTGTCAAACCCAATCCAAAAATACAAGAGTCTATCCCCAATTAGCCAGCCAAAAATAGACTGGAGACATGGCTTAAGTGGTAGAGCACCAGCTATGGGGAAAAAAAATCAAGTGAAAGTATTTGGGCCCGTGTTGAAGCACCAGTACTATCAACAAATAAATAATCAAGGAAACAAATTATGTCATATGTGGATATCAGATATTAAACATAAGCATATAAGAAATATAAATATATATGAAGTATAAACATATACATATGGATAAATCCACATATATATACAATATATGTCTATATGAAATGCTTTATATCTTTGTGTATACTATAATAAACATTTATTACGTAAATATATGTGTTTATGTATGTTATCTATATGTTTATAGAAAATACATGTGTTTATATTAAATATAAGATATCTGTATATATGAGAGATAAAAATCTCACAGACTATTCTTTTTTAAAAAAAAACTTCTTTGGTCAGTCATGGGCCTGAACTCTGGGCCTGGGCACTGTCCCTCAGCTATTCAGCTCAAGGCTAGCACTCTACCACTTGAGCCACAGCACCACTTCCAGGTTTTTTTCTGCTTATGTGGTGCTGAGGAATCAAACCCAGGATCTCATGCATGCAAGGCAAGCACTCTACCACTAAGCCACCTTCCCAGTCCTCACAGACTATTCTTTCAACCACCATCCCCAGAGTTCAGCCTCCTGAATAGCTAGAATTACAGACATGAGCCACCAGCACCCAACTGCAACACATCTTAGCCCTTTTATCATTCTCTACCTCCATCCTCTTTTGATTAAAAATTTTAAGTCGACCTTTCCTTTTGTTGTTCATATTTTTCTTGATATATTTCAAAACCATTCTGTAATATCAGGTTCATAAAGATGTTTTACAATATTTCCCACTAAACATTGTTAAATTTTACTGTTTACATTTAGATCTTTAATTGACTGAATTCATTTGTTTTATTGTATGGAGATGGATCCTTTTTTTTTTTAACAGAGAAGTTATTCTCCTGAGATATTTATTGAAAAATCCTTTTTACTCAACTGACTTGTACTAGCAATTTTATTTCATATCCATTTTCTGCTCGTTCAATATATGTGTGTGTGTGTTGTTTTAGATCTATAACACACTCAACTCAGTTCTAATCACTAGTTATATATCAATGATAAAAATATGCCTGAGGTGGACATTGGTGGCTTACACCTGTAATCCCTGCTACTCAGGATGCTAAAATCTGAGGATCACTATTAGAAGCCAGACCAGTCAGGACAGTCCATTAGACCAATTAACCTGGGATAAGCCAAAAGTGGAAGGTGTGGCTTAAGTGGTAGAATATCAACCTGAGCACAAAAGCCAATTTAGAGCCCAAAGTCTTTTACTCTGGACTTCCATCTTATCCTTTTATTTAACATAATATCTCTATGATTAAAAACTCATTCTTATAATGAGTATAATATTTATTTAGTACAGTATCTACTCAAGACATCTTCTTACTCTTTTTCCTATTAATCCTTTTCTTTTTTTGGGGGGGGGGGGTCCGGTCGTGGGGCCTGAACTCTGGGCCTGGGCACTGTCCCTCAGCTCTTCAGCTCAAGGCTAGTGCTCTACCACTTGAGCCACAGCGCCACTTCCGGTTTTTTTCTTTTTGCTTATGTGGTGCTGAGGAATCGAACCCAGGGCCTTGAGCATGCAAGGCAAGCGCTCTACCACTGAGCCACCTTCCCAGCCCCCCTATTAATCCTTTTCTATTGACCATTCTTGGTCATTTTACCATATATTAATGCATGTTATCTACATTCATCCAGATTAGTGAAATGAAGAAGCAAGAAGCAGACGAAGGGAGAAAAGGCATTTCCCACATACCCAAGGATGATAGCCCAGAAAAAGAGGCAACTGTGGCCTTAGCAGTCAACACTCAAGGGATGTCAGGGCTTCAAAAAGATGCACACACAAAAAGGAAGCAAGATGAAAGAAGGAAGGAGAGAAAGAGAGAGAGAGAGAGAGAGATCAAGCACTAGTGGCTCACACCTGTAATACTACTAACTACTCAGGAGGCTGAGATTTGAGCATTGCATTTTAAAGCTAGCTGAGGTAGAAATGTCTATGGGACCTATCTCCAATAAACTAATTTTAAAAAGGACAAAAGTGGAACTGTGGCTCAAATGGCAGAGCTCTTGCCAAGAACAAATAAAGCTTAGGGACGGTGCCCAGGCCCTGAGTTCAAGCCCCAGGGCCAACACAAAAAGAAAGACCTCATGCCATGTGCATTTTATACATTATGGTTACTATGGGGGAAAGAGATAAATGGTGTTAGGAATGAGTTTACAATACACTGAAAAGACTTGTGCTGAATGATTGAATGGTAAAGTATTGTTAATGCACATCTTTGTATCTGTAAAACAATAAAAGATTGACATAAATAAATACACAGCCATCAATAAACACACAGTCCCATCCCCAAATACACACTTAGTCTTTATAAACATTGATTTGTCAAAGCTTGGGGATGTCTGGCGAACAGCTGGTCTATAATTTAAGTGGTTTTTGTTGAGCTTTTGTAGCTCTCTTCTAATGAATCAGTGTTCAGCCACTGTTCAGTAGTAGTTTTTAATTGCAAACTTTGGGACACTCTAAATTAAGGGTGAGTGAAGCCAGATTCACTAAAACCCAATACATGCTGATGGACTTATTGTCTCCCCCAGTAAGGACTTATTTTCAGCCTCAGCTCTTACATATATTTGCATTATAAAGAAGAATATTTTTGTGCTCCAATTTATTTATGCCTAATGCGACAGGCATATTCTTTGCAAACACTTGTTTGATATCCAAGATATCTCCAGGATTGTATTTTTCTATGCTGGCTATTAGGAAAACAAAACAAAATTTATGTTTTCTAGTTCATCCATTTTGTCTTGTTTCCCGATCATCCAAATTCATTATGAAATTATTGTCATATCAAAGGGAGATTGTCTTCCTTCCACCACATGTGAAATTCACAAAAATCTCTAGTAGAGTGCTTGCCTTGCATGCATGAGGCCCTGGATTAGATTCCTCAGTACCACATAATCAGAAAAAGCTGAAAGTGGCACTGTAGCTCAAGTGGTAGAGTGCCAGCCTTGAGCAGAAGAGCTGAGGGACAGCACCCAGGCCCAGAGTTCAGGCCCAGGACTGGCCAAAAAAAAAAAAAAAATTGAGTCTAACTTTTATAGAAGATAGCCTAAGTGAAAGAATAGGAAATATTAGCATAAATCTCTATACCAATGTGATTTCTTCCAATGTTCAAGAAAACAGGAAATGTAGAACCCATTAAAAATGGTATGGGCCAGGCACCCATAGCTCAAGCCTGTAATCATGAAATCTGAGAATTGAGGTTCAAAGCCTTGTCTGGGCTGGAAAATCTGAGTCTCCAATTAATCACCAAAAAGCTGTAAGTAGAGCTGTGGCTGTCAATCTCGAGCTAAAAAACAATGCCTAGTTCCTGAGCTTAAGTCCTAAACCAACATACACACACACACACACACACACACACACACACACAAATAACTAGGTGGAATTACAAGAGCCATAGTTGCTGTAAAATCCTGGATGGACAGATCCTGTGCCAGGTAAGTGAAGTAATCCAGGCCCAAAGAAACATAGGTCCCATGGTTTCCCTTATTTGCAATAACTAGTATATGTCTGAGACAAGCAGAAAAGGTCAGATAATGTGATGTTAGGGAAATGAACCCCAAGATAAGTATTCAAATGTTTTTTTCTTTCTTGTGATTGTTTCTAACATACTTATAAGATGATTTCTTTGTTGCTTTGTATGTCCCTCCCCCACAGTATAACCCCTGCTTTCATTGTATTTGATGTTGGTATAATTTGTGGCAGGGAAGGGCAAAAATAAACCATTTAAACAGGGATATAGGTGGACCCATTGCAACAATGAGATGTACAAATCGTTATGTCGAAAAACGAACCTTACAACTTTGGTGGGGGCGGTGACGGGAGATGGGGGGGACGGGAGACTGGAAGGGATGGGAAGGGGAAACAAAGGAGGAGGCAACAATGCTTGATAAGAAATGTACTCATTATCTTGCCCATGTAATTGTAACCCCTCTGTACAGTATTTTCACAATTAAAAAAAAAAAGGCTCAGAGAAAAGGGTTGAAATCACTTTGCTATGGCAGATATGGAAGACTTGGTTTTGAGACCTAATAATCAAAGAGGGCAAATTGAGCCCGGTCTTTAACCAGAACCAGGGAAGGGTTTCTGAGTGACAGATTGAAGAGAAGATTTATGTCTTCATCATGTGACACAAGGAAATCTAAAGTGAACATGTAAACACACATAGATATTCAAATGGAGAAATGTCAGGATGAAAACTTAACTATGTACAACTTCTTTTTTATTTTTATTTATTTATTTTTGACAGTTGTGGAGCTTGAACTCTGGGCCTGGGCACTTTCCCTGTGCTCTTCAGCTCAAGGTGAGCAATATAATTTTTTGTGTTAAACTTTTTAAAGAATGGAAAAATAAGACTATTAACAGATAGAGACCCTAACCTTTGAACCATTAGCACTGTAAGCCAAAATAAAACTTTTTCTTTAAATCTTTAAAGAAATAGATCAAAGACTTTAACATAAAAACCTAAAATTCTGAAACCACCATAGGAAAACACCTCAGGATGTAGGTATAGACTAATTTCTTAATATGACCTCTATAAGACAAGAAATAAAAGCAAGAATAGACAAATGGGTTTGGACCAGATTAAAAAGTTTCTGGTCAATAAAGGACACAACTACCACAGTGAAGAGATGACCTACAGAATGGGATAAAATTCTTGCATGCTATTTATCTGACGATGGAATAATGTCTACAATATATAAAGAGCTTAGAAAACTAAACACTAAATGAGCAAATAATCCAATCAATAAATGACAAAAATAAGTTGTAAAGACAGTTTTCAAAAGAAGTACAAATGGTCCGTAAGCACATGTCGAAATATTACACAGCTTTAGTCTTGAAGGAAATGCAAATTAACATGATACTAAGATTCCATCTTATCACCGTGAGAATGATAATCATCAAGAAAACAAACAACAAGAACAGAAGAACAGGAGTACACCTGTGACTTTCATGAAGAATTAATACTCCTGGGATGGAGTATTAATTAGTGCAGCCACCATGGAAATCAGGATGGAAGTTCTTCTACCAGGTGATACTGCTGCTCCACTCCTGAGCATGTAGCTGAAGGAACAGAACACAATAGAGCTACTTGCACACCATGTGTCTAGCACCTCTATTCACAATAGCCAAGCTATGTCAACAGCCTAGGTGCCCATCAAGAGCTCAGTCTAGGGCTGGGAAAGTGGCTCAGTGGTAGATTGCTTGCCCTGAATGCATGAGGCCCTGGGTTCAATTCCTCAGCACCACATAAGCAGAAAAAGCTGGAAGTGGTGCTATGGCTCAAGTAGTAGAGTACTAGCCTTGAGCTGAAGAGCTGAGGGACAGAACCCAGAGTTCAGGTCCCAAGATCAGGAAAAAAAAAAAGAGCTCAGTCCATAGTTATGGTATATCTGCACAAATGGAGTATTATTCTGCCATAAAGAAGAATGAAATGTCATTTACATGAAACTAGAGATGACAATCTTAAGTGAAATAACAGCCTGATAAAGACAAAGTGTGCACTTTTGTCTCATATGCAGGATATAGACCAATATGGAAAAGTGAGGGATATAAAAGGTGGACCATTTGAGGAAGGAAGGAATGAAGGTATAGCCACAGGGAATAATTGTGCTACAAGTACATTTTATGCACATCAGAAAATGTTGTGCTAAGTCTAGAGGTTCAAAGCAGAAATCTCAGCTCCTTGGGAGGCAGGGAAGAGAGAATCTCAGTTCATAGCCTGTCTGGGTTTTTGGAAGACTCCTTGTCAACCAATGGGTGGACATGTTGTCCCAGCTATGGGGGAAGCACAAGGCTGGGCATGCACAATGATGTATGCCATCATCCCTATTGACATATGGAAACACAGAAGGATGATCTGGGCCCAGTCCATTCTAGGCATAGAGTGAGACCCTTTTTGGACAATAATCAATGCAAAAGCAGGCTGGAGGCATGGCTCAAATCAACCCCCAGTATTGCCCCTGAAAAGAAGGGGAAAAAAGAAACGGGGGGGGGAGAATAAAAAAGAATACCTATTAAAATTATTTATTAGTGAATGTTGGAGAAGAATATTATAGTATATTATATGATGTACAGGAATATCATAAAGGAACTCTTTTGTATAATTAGTACATGTTAGTATATAGTGTATATGTATGTATATATAATTATCTAAGAAAGTAAAATATTTTAAAATTCTATTCCAATGTCAAATGATCATGAGGACTAAAATAAGAAAATTAAGTTTCTCATAGCCATGCAACAAACTATTATATTGCTATAAAAATTAATGACCTAAGACTTTACATAAAGGCATATTTGATTTTAACATATAGTTTTGAGTAAATAAGCCATATATCAAAGAATGCATAATTTTGCCTATAAATTTCCCAAACTGGCAGTATTAACCACTGATGACAAAGCCTAGATAGTGCTTATACCTGAGGATAAAAAAGGAGGGTAATGGCTGGGTACCTATGGCTCATACTTGAAATCCTAACTACTCAGGAGGCTAAGACCTGAGGATCTTGGTTAAAGACAGCACAGGCATAGAAGTCCTATCTTATCTCCAATTAACCACCCAAAAGATGGAAGTGGTAGAGTGGTAGAGTGCAAGGACAGCGTCCAGGCCCTGAGTTCAAACCTCAGGACTGGCATATACACATAAGAAAAGGATAATGATTTGAAGAGAGCATGAAAGAAGAGTATGGGCTCCTAGCAATTTCATTTCTTAGCAAATCTAGTGATCACACAGGTAATTATTTATCATTATTGACAGGGCTGTACTCTTATCATTCATTTACTTTTATATGTTTTAGACCACAATTTTAAGAAATGAAGCACAGAACTGTTTCTAGAATATACATCTATCTACACACATGCACTTTTATTTAAAAAAATAAAACACAAAAAACTAAGCAAGAACAAATTCAGTCATTTTCTCCTTTTCTCTAAATAATATTTTATTAAGAAATTGTACATAAGACTTGCCATTTGACCAAGTAGTCTATGAATACAGTTCATATTTCTTAGAGAAAAAAAGAATTAAAAAAAAAAACTTTCAGTGTACTTCTCCCCACTTTAAAAAAAATCTTCCAAACCAAAGTGGGTAATTCAAAATTATATATTTATTTGTAGATAGTATAAAATTTATGTAGCTAGGTGATAGATTGATAGATGATAGAGACAGATAGACAGACAGACAGACAGACAGACAGACAGACAGACAGACAGACAGACAGACAGATAGATAGATAGATAGATAGATAGATAGATAGATAGATAGATAGATAAATGTTCGTTCCTTTTTTCCAAAACTTATTAGAAACTTTTTATGCAAATCCAATCAAGTTCCAGGAAAGGATAAACACATTGTGGGAAGTGTGAAGAGGGAAAATCCATCCTGAACAAACTTTAGGAGAAAGGACAAGCCGGCAGTACAATTTGAAATTTTGAGGCACCTCAGCCACAAGATGTCTCCACCCACTAACTCTCTCTCCCACAGGTCTTCATTGAGTGTGCCTAGGAGCATGTCAAGCCTGGAGGCAAGGCCATTGCTGAGCAGTCTCAGGGAGGAACAGGAAATACAGGGATCTTCTCCATAGGCAGAGGCAGGAAGGAAAGTGAGAGCTATGAATCTATTCAAGGCAAGACAAGTCTTCAAACATCAAAAGGCAGAAGGCCAAACAGGACTGTAGAGAGAAATAACAGCTGGATATTTTCATGCTTCTCTCAGAGTCACCATTGTTGGAATAAGTATACAAAAAAATTAATAAAATACACGATGTAAAAAAATTACCATCATGCAACCAAATGAATGGATATGTGTAAAACACCTCACCTCAAAACTGCAGAGTCACCATTATTTTCAATGTCATAGAGGACAGTCACCAATCTAAAATATTCTATATCATAAAGCAAATTTGAATGAATGCAAAAGAATGGAATCATGGAATTTTAAACCCCCAAAGGGTTTAAAATTAGAAATCAATATCATTAACATATCCAGACAAATCCACAAATATTTGACAACTTAATATCATATTAAATAATCCATTAGTCAAGCAAGTAATTATAAAGAAAAGAAAGTATTTCAAATTCAGAGATAATGAAAACACAATATATCTAAACTTAGGAGCTATAGCTAAAGAAGTATTTAGGGGGAATTAAATAGCTTGAAAGAATTATATTAGAAAAGAAGAAAGATATGAAATCAATTATCTTGGCTTCTATCATAATAAGCTAGTAAAATGGAAATGACAGCTTGGCACTGGTGGCTCATGCCTGTAATCCTAGCTAATTAGGAGACTGAGATCAGAGGATTCCTGTTCAAAGCTAGCCTCAGCAGAAAAATTCATGAGATTCTCATCTCCAGTTAACCAGCAAAAAGCCGGATGTGGAGGCATGGTTCCAGTGGTAGAGCATCAGCTTTGAGGGGGGGAAAAGTGACAGTGTCCTTACTCTAAATACCATCACACAAACACACACACACACACACACACAAAGGAATTACATAAAAATATGTAGAAGAGCCGGGCGTCAGTGGCTCACACCTATAATCCTAGCTACTCAGAAGGCTGAGATCTGAGGATCACAGTTCAAAACCAGCTCAGGCTGGAAAGTCCGTGAGACTCTTATCTCCAATAAAACCACTAGAAAATGGAAGTGGTGCTGTGGCTTAAGTGGTAGAGCGCTCGCCTTGAGCTGAAGAGCACAGGGACAGTGCCCAAGCCCAGAGTTCAAGCCCCACGACCGACCAAAAAAAAAAAAAATATATATATATATATATATACATATATATATATGTAGAAGAGAAAGAAGACTTGTGATTTTAATAAAATTTTAAGATGAAAAACTGAAAAAAATAAAGTAGAACTTTGGAGGTGATAATTGGTTAAAAGCTAATAAGGAGCCTTAAGATAAAGAGAAAAAACATTCACTTTCAATAAGAGATAAATCAGAGAATTTAAGTACAGGTTTATCAACACTGTAAGGACAAGAAAGAAATATGAAAAATGTTATGACAACAAAGTCTTTTAACATCAATTAAATGTACATACACTTGAAAAGTGAAATTTTTCTCATTAACACAGAAAATAAAACATTTCAAAAAAGAACCCAATAGCTATTACAAATTAAATTCAAATAAAACATCTTTCCACAACAACAAACAAAAGATCCATACACAGAAGACTTCAAGGAAATAGTAAAAGAGACAATGAAAATCTTATACAACCCTTTTCTGCACAAATATTTTCAGAATATAAATGGAAAAGTGCTATTTCTAATTCATTTACACTAAGAAAATATCGATACTTATATTTGACCAAAATATCTTAAGAAAAATAGCTTCAGATCAATACCTCTCACGAACATGGACATAAAATCCTTAATAAAATATTAGTGAATCTTTCCCAGCAGTATTTTAAAATGATAATAAATCATGACCAAATTCAATTTATCTCAGAAATGCAAGGTTATTTTAACATCTGAAAATCAGGAGATATAATTCACCATATCAAGGGGAAAATGCAGAAAAACATTTGATTAAATTTACAACTTCTTTATGATAATAACTCAGGAAACTGGAAATACGAAAGAAATACTTCATTCCGAAAAAGGACACTTAGAAAATAAAATGAAAAATAAAAAACTACTGTAGCTAAGATCAGGCTGAATGGCATAATATTGAAAGCTTTTTGTCTAAGGAAAGGAAGATAGGAAAAAGATAAAAGTGTGTGCTAATTTACTTTGTATTTAATATTTTGCTAAAAGTGCAAATTAAAAGAAGAGAAAGCAGGAAAAAAGGAAGATGAAATAAAAATTGGCTGAGCATTTTATATATTATATCGAAGTAAGGAGGCCAGGTCTGGCTGGCACCATATTGGCCACATGGTGGATGGTAGGGTCTGGCATCTTGTCTTCATGCTGAGGAAGGAACCCCCGCCCGCCCCCCCCCCATCACCTGTCTCCCAGGTAATGGGCATACCCACACCCCTGGAGGCAGGGTCAGGCACTTGGCTGATAGGTTACTGAATCTGTCAGTCTAGTGCCTGGAACTGGGAATTTCCTGAGGATTTGCCCCCAGCTTGGATCAAACTAGGCACAGGACTCCATGACAAGTGTGTCTCTGTGATCGTGTCCTGTGTCCTGCCTCCTGGCTCGTCTGCAGTCATCATGGGGTCCCAATTCAGCTTTCCATTGGGGCTGAATTGGATTGTTGATATTGTTTTTGTTATTTCTTTCCTCTTCAGCATGTTTCCTAGCTGTGTTATGTGTATTTGCGTGCCGCAGGCCTTCGTAATAACTGGCAGCCTCCTGCAGCCTGTTAACTGTATAATAAAGACTCTAGTAATCTAATATATATATATATATATATATATATATGTATATATATATACATATATGGTTATCTTTTAAGTCCAGCTTCCACATACGATAAAATAATGAGATCTTTGTCTTTCTGAGTCTGGTTTATTTCTCGATTCTTAGTTTACTTCTCCAGTTTAACCCATTTTCCTGCAAACTACATGATTTACATTCTTCTTTATGACAGAATAATACTCCATTGTGGATACATATCATATTTTCTACGTCTGTTCATCAGTTGTTAGGAATCTAGACTGTCTCCATGAAGGACTAAGCTAACTCCATTCTAAAAGCAAGCCATCATCTCCTGTAAAACTGACCTCAAGTTAAACTTAAGGGAGAAAACAGTTTTTGGAAAAACCAGTTTTTGGAAAGGTTCTTGGAAAACCCACAATCGAAACTGCAGTTACACCCCTAGCAACTGCCAATTAGATAGGGTTAAGAAACACACCCCCAGTTATTGGAAAATGGACAGGTTGGTCAAGTTCCTGGAAAAAGCAGCTGTAGGGTCATAAACAGTTAAAAAAATATATTGTTGCCTGCATTCCTATGGTTAGTCTTATGTATCCCAACCAATGATCTGCTTGCTATGTAGGATTTAACCAATCCTATAACTACTAAGTTAGAAAGCCCCTACCCTTACTGGAAATGATTGTGTCCCTTACCAATGAGCTTACCCCAAAATTTGCCCGCAAAATGCTGACCAGTTGCTGACCAATTATATAGAAGCCCACAAACCTTCAACTCGCTCCTATTTGCTGGAAACCCTATAAGAACCCTACTGAACATGTAGCCGGGGCTCACAACTCTGACCTGCTGTGTTGGTGATGATTGTGAGTCCAGGCTCGAGCTTGCAAATAAATGACTCTTTTGCTGTTTGCATTGGTTGTGGTCTCTGGGGGGGGGGGGGGGGGAGGTTCGCTCGGGGGTCTCGAATTCGAGTCTAACATCTGGGGCCTAGTGCAGGATCCTCCCCATAAGCCCACCCAGACACCAGATCACAGAGTCGTGAAAAACCCACCAGTAAGTTGAGGCATTGCCGTTCTGTATTTTTGGTTGCCTGAAGGTTCTGTATCTGTAATTCTGGTTTCCCGCGGGGTCTGTATTCTGGTTGGCAAAGAGTCTTGACGGACTGTAAGGCTGCCAATGGGGTCTGTGGGAGATGTCTCCAGTCCCCATCTGGGTAAATTGCTGTTTAGTGCAGACTTTTTGGGGGGAAATTTTCCATTTGTAGTCTGGCACTTTCGTGTGGACAGATTTTGGAAAATTTTCCGTCTAAGTCTGGCACTTTCTGGTTGGCAATTTACAACGCGCAGTGTGTGTCTTTGTCTTGAGTTGTGTCTTTGTGTTGAGTGTTCTGTTTGTCATTTGGGGTTCATCTTAGCCTTAGGCCTTGGTGGGGGCATAGGGAGGGGGGAAGGTCTGAGTATGGGGGAAAATCTGCCAGTCTAAGGGGACAGCCACTAGGGCTAGGGACTTATTTCCCTTGTCCCAAGATGACTGGGACTTCTTTTCTGCCTTGGAAGGACCCTGGGTCAACAAATGTTGGTGAGATATCACCTTATTCACTGACACCTGATTGTTCTCTGTTCTGTTTCCTGAGGTAGGAAAGTTCTGGATGAGAGTGGCAGGCTCACTCAGCAGACTCTGGATTCAGCTTGCTGAGTGAGAACGGCACAGAGTTCTGGTAGGGATAAACTCAGCCTTTGGTTGTTGTCTTGTCTAGTTCTGTTTTAGAATTGGTACCAGTTTTAACTGTGGATCCTTGGTTTTTGTGTTTATTTGTGTTTTTGTTATTTATTTGAACATCTCTGGGGAAATAAAAGTTCCAGCCTCCAGCTGGTCTCAGTCACAGACCTACATGCCCCCCTCCCTGTGAGGCATAGAAAGTTGCTGGACTATTTGGTTCCCTTCAAGTCTCAGGCTGCATTTTCTCTGTGTGGAGGCTGCAGGAGAGGAGGGTATAGAAGGCTGTGTGCCTGGTTTGGACTTTTCAGCTGGTCCTGACAATGTAACAATTTGTAAAGTGCTCTTGTCTAAAATTGGATAAAAAAAAAATCAGGCCAGTTTAGTTTCAGGTGACCCCCCAGCCTTCCTCCAACAGAAAGGATTCAAAACACCAATTGGTGAAATGCCTTGCTAAACAAGCAAGCCCTGGGAAAATGAAGCTCAACAAAGGTACTTAGTTTTAAAGAAATATTGTCTAAATTTTGTTTAAAAAATTTAGAAAATGTATGTACAACTGATTTTAATTTTTGCATGCTTTAAGATCTGTGTGTGTGTTTTGTGTGCATGTGAACATGTTCAAGATAAGAATTGTCAGCATGTGGTAACAATTGGGCAAGTTTAAGTTTAAAATTCAGAAGGTTATGAGGTTTGGACATTACCAAAAATTTTAAAGAACTTTCACATTGTTTTAAATGGCTTTTTAAGGATTCTTTAACTTGAAAATTAGAAAAACTGGAATTTAAAAATCTAATATTTTAAAATGCATTGGCAGATTGGGATTTAGTTCCCTTGGCTAAAATTTGGGCATAAATATAAGAAATTTAAATGTAAAATTAGTTTAACACTGTCAAAGATGTTACCTGTTCTGTCTGTCTAAAACTGTGTATTTTATTCAAGAATCAAGAGAAAAGAAAGGGGGGAAAAAAACTTAAAAGCCAACAGAAGACCTATCTTTAGGGGTGAGGGGTGAACAGGTAGAAGTGCAGTTCAGCTGGTCGTGCATGGTGGGACAGGCCCTGGGGGAACTCCACAGATGGTGGCCCTGGGAGGAGTCCACACATAGTGAAAGAGGGCAAGCTGGCACAAACGCAGTTCATCTAACCCTAAAGAGTCGGATTGGGTGTGTGCCCATTCTATAGGAGGGGCCAAGTGGCCCATCTTTGTTCTGCCCCTTTCCCTTGCAGATAGACACTGGAAACATGATGGTAAAAATGAGTGATGTGTTGATCTGATTAGTATTGCTAAAACTTCCCCTTGGATGTGTTAAAATTAAAATTAAGAAGGCCTTAAAAAGAGAGTTAAAAAGTTATTTGTATAATGTGACTTGCTTTCAATGATGTTCTACAATTAGGATATGTTTTTAAAAGTCATAAAGATGTTAAGTCTAGCTTCTTGGTACAGTGATGGTGATTGTAATTCTTGCATTAAGGAAAAATTGTCATTTGAGTTTAAAAGTTTTAATGTGTATCTGTTTAAAACAAGCAGCCAAGAGACAATGAGTGACATTTGGCCTCAAGATTTCAAGGGATCTTTTCAAAACACAAAATAAAACTAAAGTATAAAATATTAAAAGAGATTAATAAGAGGCTTTAAAAATTAGGAATGGATTTTTGGATATAAAATTTTAAAGTAAAATTGTTCTTAACATTTGCCTCAAAGTGCACAAAGAAAAAATTAGGATTACCAAAATAATTGCTATTCCAGTTTGCTCTTATAGGTTTTTAACAGTTTCCAGCAAGCCCAGAATAAAGTACAGAGGATTCTTACAAGTTTGTCAGATGTAACTTTGGCTCTTAACAAGTTCCAGGTAAGACCATGCTTAAAAGCTACTTCTATGTTGACCACCTTGTTGCTTTTAATTGGAGTAAAGTGGCCTTTTATAAGACTCATTGATCTGCAAACTGGTTCAAAGCCAGCCCAGGCAGAAAAAGGTCCCTGTGAGACTGTCACCTCTACTCAGCCAGCAGAGAGCTGAAAGAGCAAGCAGAGTTGCTTTGGGACTCAAAGTGACAGTGCTAGCCTTGAGCTAGAGAGCTGAGGGACAGCACTCAGGCCCCGAGTTCAAGTCCAGAGACCAGCTAAGGGAAAGGCCAATGAGGCATTCATCCCAGTGTGGAGAAGACACTCCTGGGACAAAAGGATTGGTGGAGCATCCAGAGGCAGTAAGCTTGGATGGCAGAAATAATGTCAGATCCTAGAGTCTTTTGTGCAAGGCCCTTCAAAAAATTGGTCAGAGCCAGGAGGTCATGGGAAGATAATTTGTAAGCATGTCTAATGTCCATGACTATCTACCTTGTAAGGGACAGGAACTTGCCAGTCCTCTGTGATAGTAGTAAAAAGCTAAAGTTATAAAATGTGGGGGATAGTTTAAATCTCAACCCCTGCATGTGCCAATTGGCACATAATTGGCAGTAACTTTTGAGCTGATACCAGCTACATGAAATTCAGCTGCTCAGGAAAAAGTTTGTAAACCTGAGAGTATATTTCTATTGATATCTGTCTGAAGGCCTGCATAGGTAACATAGGCATTGTTAGGATCACCTAAACCATCCAGAAAGATGCTTTTTCAAACCAGAAGGTTAAAGAAGCTACACTGCTGTAGCCAAAAAAAAGGTCTGTACATTTTTCAAAAGTTAAAATATTGTTCTTAATGACATCTAACCCTTTTTGTAAAATAGGCTAAGGTTAGAGGTTCCTGGCTAGGTAGGATCAACACCCCTGAGTCAGCTTAAAGAAGTTACAGAAGATGAATCTTCACCCATCATCCCCTTTTAAGAACAAGGGACCAGAGTCACTTTTTTTAAAATGTGGCAAAATAGTCAGAAGGAAAAGGCATGGGAAATAGCAGTACAGGCCTGAGCCCTCTATATCTGCCTAGAAAATCCTAGCCTTATTAAATGAACTATCTAGTTTAAAAAGTTGTCATCTTGGTAAATTGTCCTGGGCTATTGTCTAAATAGTCTTAGAAACTAATGGAGTCACAGCCTGCCAAGCCTATGCAATGTATCCTGAGTCAGTCTGTGTAGGAATTTGCAGTCCAGCATGAGGTGTGACAGTCCTTTGGAGCCACTGAGAGACCCTACTGCTGCTGCTGTACATCCTAATGGGAAAGGTTTGAAGACAAACTGACAGTCACCTGGAGGAAGTCTACATCAACACCAGACCACCTCCACCCAGACCACCTCCACCGTGGTAAAAGTAGACTGAAATCCTGCTTGATTCCATCACCTGAGACTGCTTCCCAGTTGAAAGCTGCTAAAACTAAGATCTTGTGGGACATTCTTTTGGTGATATCCAGAAATCCTCTCTACTCCCACAGTGGATATTGGGGGCAAGGATATCACTGGCCTGCCGTAGGCACTTCAGGGTCACAGCCTAGTTTGACTCTGGTTTGGTAATAACCTGTTTCCTCAGTTAAAGATAAAGGAGACTTTTTTTTTTTAATCAATGGAAGTAGTAAGAGAAATGAGACCCAGCCCTACTCTTAGTCTTAAAATCTAGCAAAGTGCCTTGAGGCTGTTCTGAGAAAACTTGGTTCCGCAAGCCGAAGGAAAAACGGGGCAGTTTTAAACTCTAGCCACAAAGAAGCTCAAGGAATTGTAAAGAAGAGGAGGGTAGTAAAGAAAGCCTTGGGAAATGAATTGGGGGGAAATTGGTAAAAAGTAAGGATTGTCTTAAAATGTTTGTAAAGAAAACAAACCTCAGAAAGTTTAAGTATGTAGCAAATGGTATGAGTATGTCTTAAAATTGGAGCTTATGAGTACAGCTGGTATAAAATTAAGTTAGCTATGATATATGAAGTCAGTACTGGTAGAAGAAAATGTAAAGGCCTTCGGTACTGTTCATTTTGTTACTCACAGTCGGACCTTGTATACTCAACAGACTGGTGCCCTTTGTAAAAGAGATGATCAGCACAGTGCATCTATTAGTTCTGAGCTCCCAATACCAAACTGTAAATATAGAAGACTGCCAATTAGGGGACCATGATTGGTCCCCGATGCTCTAGAAGAGGAGGGAATGAAGGACTAAGCTAACTCCATTCTAAAAGCAAGCCATCATCTCCTGTAAAATTGACCTCAGGGTAAATTTAAGGGACAAAACAATTATTTGAAAAACCAGTTTTTGGAAAAGTTCTCGGAAAACCCACAATCGAAACTGCAATTATACTCCTAGCAACTGCCAGTTAGATAAAGGTTGAGAAACACTTGGAAACATTGGAAAATGGACAGGTTGGTCAAGTTCCTGGAAAAAGCAGCTGTAGGGTCATAAACAGCTAAAAAATATATTGTTGCCTGCATTCCTATGGTTAGTCTTATGTATCCCAACCAATGATCTGCTTGCTATGTAGGATTTAACCAATCCTGTAACTTCTAAGTTAGAAAGCCCCTACCCTTACTGGAAATGATTGTGTCCCTTACCAATGAGCTTACCCCAAAATTTGCCCGGGAAATGCTGACCAGTTGCTGACCAATTATGTAGAAGCTCGCAAACCTTCAACTCCTTCCTATTTGCTGGAGACCCTATAAGAAACCTACTGAACATGTGGTTGGGGCTCACAACTCTGACCTGCTGTGTTGGTGACAATTGTGAGTCCAGGCTTGAGCTTGCAAATAAACGACTCTTTTGCTGTTTGCATTGGTCGTGGTCTCTGGGGGTTGCTTGGAGGTCTCAAGTTCAAGTCTAACATCCATAGCTGGGATTCTGTGAGTAGTGATGCAATAAACATAGATCTGCAAGCATTCGTTGGGTCCTGTCTAAAGTCCCTTTGGATAAACTTCCCAAAGTGGTTTTGCTGGATCATGTGGCTGTTCTATTTTTAGTTTTTCTCAGAACCTTCATATTGATTTGCATAGTGGATATACTGTCTTACATTTATTTCCCCCAGCAGTGGATAAGGGTTCTTTTTCTCCCACATCCTCATCAGAATTTGTTGCTGTTTTTGACGATAGCCACTCTGACTGGAATGAGATGGAATCTCACTATCATTTTGATTTACATTTCCTTCATGGCCAGGAATGTGGAGCATTCTTTCGTGTATTTATTGGTGATTTGTACTTCTTTCAAGAAGAGTAGGTGCAGTTCATTCACCCACTTGTAAATTCAGTTGTTAATTCTTATGTGTTTAGTTATTTTTTTTGTTAATTTCCCTGTCTATTCAGGTTATTAATCCTTTGTCAGATGCATTGCTGGAAAACATTTTCCTCATTCTTTAGGTCATCTCTTCAGCCTGGTCACTATTGCCTTGGATGGTGTTTTTCAAGGAAATGAAGACAAGAAAAAGTAGAACATTGTTAACATTTTGCTACCTTTTGTATTTATTTCTTTATTTATTTGGTGCTGCAAATGGAAAACGGAGGGGCTGTGCATGCTCTGTCATGCTCAGCCACTGGGTTCTCACCCTTGCATTGTCACTTTCTAAAATGTGTGTCTTTTAGCTAAGCCATTTTTAAACAAGTCCATTTTATGATACATGGCCCATAAAGGCTTCATACTTTTCCTCTGAATAAAGACCTCCAATGTTATAATTCTATATACTATTGATGCACTTTAAATGAATAATAACCCTTATCCTATTTAGACTAGTATTCATTCCATGAATTTAGCTCTCTGCCTTTTAAAGGCTTCTATAGCTGATCTGTTTTTTTTGGTTATTTATTTTTTTCATCTAGGATCTTATCAACACTTCTGTAATACATATTTCTTGGGTTTCTGTACTCTCCTTTAATCTAGAGTAACATTCTAGTATTCTGTTTAATTAATAATGTTGTTTGCTTGTAATATTGGATATTGAGCTCAAGTTCTCAGGGCATTGAACTCAAAACCTCATGGTGTCTTTGTTTATTTTCCCTTTTAAGAGTCTAAGCCACCTAATTTCTTAATTGATTTTCCATATTCTAGATTTTTTTGGATTATTTACTGTTTACATATTCCGCAGTTTCTACAGTTAAGCTAAATTTGACCGGAGGTTGGATTAGATTAAATATTTTGGCAAGAATACTTCATATGTGAATTTAACCTTGATGCCTCATATTATTAATAGACAAATGTTATGATATTCTACTATCAATAGTGCTAGCTTTGACTAACTGGTTTAAGTGGTTACCACCATCTCACCATTGAAAGAAGATCCTCCATTTTCATTTATAAGTCCTTGAACAGTAATATTTACCACTGCATGTGTAATTTTTTTTATTCCCATAAAGTAATTCACCTGGAGATAGTATTTCATCTTTGCTAATGTATGCTTGAATAAGATTTTATACTGATCATTTTATATTTGAGATTTTGTTGGTATTATTTACAATAATTTTGTAACTACTTTCATCTTGCTCCTGTCTTGGAAAATTGAAAATAAATGAAATGAAATTATGAAATGAGAATTTCAAATGCCAGCATGGCCTGGTGCCAGGAAATACAGATGAGAATTTAAGCTTTATTTATTTATTTATTTAGTTAGTTAGTTAGTTAGTTAGTTAGTTAGTGTCAGTCCTGAGGTTTGAACTCAGAACCTTGGTACTGTCATTGAGCATTTTTGCATGGAGCTAGCACTGTACCATTTGAGCCACAGCTCTACTTCTGGCTTTATTGATGTTTGATTGGAGATAAGAGTCTCAAAACTTTCCTTCAGGGCCTGGTTATGAACACTGATTCTCAGATCACAGCCACTGGTGCCTGGCTTCTCTATTTTTTAAGGACATTGAAGCTGAGAAACATAATTGATCACAGCCAAGTCTCCTGACCCTAGAGCTCAGATTCATAGAAACCACATTGATGCCTTGTCCCAATTCTTTATATCCTAAAGAATTTCCTACAGTTCAGACTGGTGCTTA
Organism: Dipodomys spectabilis; assembly: GCF_019054845.1. Classification (NCBI taxonomy): domain Eukaryota; kingdom Metazoa; phylum Chordata; class Mammalia; order Rodentia; family Heteromyidae; genus Dipodomys; species Dipodomys spectabilis. Next base: position 2,387,841 of record NW_024870813.1, on the reverse strand, counting down.
CCTTAAATTCCACAGCTGGATTTAACTATCATTCATTCTTGATATGGCCTTGCTGAGAGGGCATCATGTTGGCACTATCAACTAACCCAATGAGATATGTCTTCTGACCAGAAAACATGTCTGCAACCCTTACACATTTGATCCTAAAACCATTCCTCTGGTTTCCCAGGGCCTCATCTGTCTTCTCCTTTCATTTTAGGTTGTTTGACATGAACAGAAAAATAACTGCTAACTCCTGCCATTAGAACATGGATTTCAGACTGAGAGATCTTACTCTTTGATCTTCTTATTATAATACAATTAAAGAGACAGGTGGTGACCCAAGTCTATAATCCTAGCTATGTAGGAGACTCTGGGTGACTCCTTTTTTTCAATTAAGCAGCAAAAAGCAAGAAGCAGAGTGAAAAAAGTTGAGGGAGTACCTAAGCACTGTATTCAAAACCCAGTATCAGCACACATACACACACACACATACAATTGATGATTGGATAAAGAAAATGCATGTATATCTATCTCTGTATATGTATGTATCTATGCATACACAAATACACAATAAATACACAATGGAATACTATTTAGCCTTATAAGGAAGGAAATCTCGTTATCTATGTCAGCATGAATAAATCAGAAGCCATTTTACTGAATGAACAAACCAGGCATCAGAACAAACCTTATATGATCTCGCTTACATGCTACCTTGAAATTTTTTCTGGCTGCTTCTTATGGCCTTGTGGTTCCTTTACATTGGAAGGTCTTGGGCACTAGAAAGACTACCAGCCCTGGTTTGTGTTACTGTCCTCCTCATAGTCCTTGCCCTTCTAAATATCCAGTGCTCTACTCTGATAGGACAGGATCTCACCTTAACCTTGGATATTTCACACACAAATGTTTTCTCAAGGTCTTGATACATACTCTCTTATGTTGTTTGTTCTAATTTCCCAGTAAGTGATGAAAAACCATCCATGAGAGAACACATACACCAGGAGGAAGCATACCCGCAGACTAAGAACATGCAGATCTTAGCTTTCCTGACAGTGTTATAGACTGCCACTTATTTCTTCAGGTCTAGTTCTCCTTGCTGTAGGAGGGAGTGATGATTACATGACTAGTTATCAATGGCAACTTGGGATTGTGCCTCCTACATGGTAGACAATTACTAACTGCTGGTTTCTTTTCCTCTCTGTAACTAGGAACCAGGGTGATTTCAACTCCATGTGTTCCATACTGCTTAGGGGTGACCAGACTCATAGGCTACCATAAGATTACAACAGCGTCTTAAGGGTCCTGCAGTTTCCAACATGGAAGGGGATGTAGACACAGCCACATGAATGCCAACCAGTAGGGACCAGAGATTCTCTATCACCTAGTATAACATACTTTGTCTACATTCTCCTGGGGAAGCCCCTATGTTGCTGTTCACACAGCAAGACCCAGGAACTCGATGTCTGGTAGGCAGAAAGGGACCATACCATGCAGGTATAGACAAAGTTTCTTAAAACATCATACACTTATATAGGACACAGGGGCATAGAAGGTAAGGCTGTAGTCAGGGACCAATTCCAGGATAGGAAGATGAACCTAAAGGTAAACAATCCTTGGGGAATGTGAAGGTTTAGCAACCTTTAATCAACCTTTAATCGGTGATCAGAAAGAGTCATTCAAGGTAACAAAAGAGGAAGCAAGGTGCAGGTGGGGGTTTATTTAAAAAACACAAAAAGGAATCTTGAGGCATAGTTTTACACAATTAAGTAGGAGGAGCACAAATGGCATTTCCCAAAAACCATCACCTGAGCTTGGCACCAGGTAGGCTGGACCTTTACCCTGCATGGAAAAAAGGGAATACCCCTCCCCCCCCCCGGAGGAATGCATGCCAACACACATGCTCACAGCACACAGGAACTCAGATGGGGTCTTGCAAGTCAATGCCTCCCACATCTCTGGAGTTATCGTTAAGTCCACCTAGGTCCACTGGTACATGGTGCTGAACATACACGTGAGCACTAACGGAATAATGCTTTCTCAGAATCGATATGGCCTTGACTCCAAGTAAATAACTTAAATAAGCAAAAGAAAAAAAGAAAGAAAAATACAATTGACTGGCCTCTGATGTTTATCTCCTAATTTCAAGCAGACTTGGCTAACACGAAACCCAATTTATGTGCAGAAACGAGACAATTATAAAGGTTGCAGCACTAAAATCAGAGCATACTTTCATGTAAATGATGCCTTGTCAAATACAGGGGTTCACTCTGAGCCAACGAAGCTAACCCTGGACACACAAGTGCCTTTAAGTATAGAAGGTGTCAAGTGGATTGAATCTAGAGTTGTCTCTTCTAGGCACCCGTTGTAAGGTAGGGAAGGTCAAGAACAACATTTCCACATGGTAACCCTTGGAGCCACAACAGATATATGATGGTCCATTCTGTGCTCTCAGTTCTCAATATTCTCCACTACAAATTCTTGCACCTCTGCACATTTTCAGCAACCTGCATTTATAGCCACACCCTGAGGTCTATCATGATCTTCTTAAAATGGGAGTATCAATATCCACCCACTCCTACAGAGCCTCTCATCTTCTAGATGGCACTAAGTGCTTGCCATGCATCATCCCATTTAATTCTCACGGCAAGCTTTTGACATAGGAGCTATTATTACCTCTACTTTACAGATTAAGTAATTGAGCTCCAAGTTCACACAGCTCATAAGAAAAAGAGACAAGAATTCACACACAGGTGTGTCTCACATCAAAGTCTTATTTACTTTTTTTTAAAAACTAGTTCCACATTTTGGCTGTTTCTTTGAAATCTCTAGTTCAACCTATCAATATCTGATTCAAGATTCTCCCTGCACTTGTCCTAGTACAGCTATGTTAATGGAAGCCTTCTGAGCAACTCCAGTCTCACTGTCTTGGTTTTTTATTTTTCCAGCCTGCCAACCTTCACCCAGCTTTATTTCCTCCCTGTCAACTGGTTACTGTTGTCAATCATTTTAACTACGAGTTTACCAACTCTCTCAGCTCCCCTGATCCCTTAATCTTTTTCTGCACCAGCTCTGATGATGCCAGGCCTGTGTTAATACAACCTGTTTTTCCCTTTGCCTCTCTGGGAATTCAGAGTCTGCTGCATAAAACCCACTACATATGTTTGAACTCAATCTTCTTCTTGGAGCCTTCAGTCACATACAAAATCTTTCCTCCTACTCTGGGTGGTCTCTCCCATCCCCTGCAGGACCCCATCAGGCCAGTACCACTGGTCTTACCATCTCTGTGATAAATAACTAGGCCATTAGAAAGGTGATATTGTATCATTTGCAAAGGAATGAAAGAACCTGGGGGAAAAATTGTGTTAGGTGACGTGAGGCCTAGAAACAAAGAATGCTTGTTTTCTCTCATATATAACATGACAATTAATTTATAATCATGTAAGTAAACACTTTCGGGCAGTAGGTAAGTGTAAACAAATGTATTAACTGAAATATGTTAGATTCTAAGGATAATTTAAATGGTATAATTCTTCAGAAAAGCCAAATAAACACTAGAAAATGGTACTCAAAATGGGGGGACAGGATCACATGGAGGGGATAGACAAATGAAGAGAGAAGAGAGGATAATGCAATCATAAAATTCAATGCATACCCCACAAAGTTAAGAAAAGTGCAGCAAAGGGGAGGAGTGGGAAGAATGGGAGAATAGAATGAAATGGTTCATGATGCATTGTATTTATAAACTGCTGTTTTGAATCCAACTCCTTTGTACAACTACTTAAAGACAACAATATTTTTAAAATATTTTTTAAAAAATGAAAATAAAATCAACAATGATTGTAACTACAAAAGAAAAAGAGAACTGGTCCATATTCCTGTGATTGGTAATCATGAGTTCCTTTGGCTTCCCTCTGAAAAGCTCTATACCTTCCTTTATTTGATCTTCACTTATTGCCCAGATTTCTCATATCCAGGGGTTAGGGACCTCACTTGGTCCAAAAGCTACAGACTTTGTCTTTCTATCTTTGTCCCCCATCTGCTGGGCATCAGTGGCTCACATTTGTAATTCTAGCCACTCAGGAGGGTGAGAACTGAAGGTTGCAGTTCAAAGCCAGCCTGGGCAGGAAAGTCCTTGTGAGACTCTTAACTCCAATAAACCAGCAAAAAGCGGAGAGTAGAGCTATACTTCAAGGGGTAGAGCACTTAGCCTTGAGGAAAAGGGCTCAAGGACAGAGCCAAGGCCCTAAATTCAAGCCCCATATCTGTGAAAGGAAAAAAGGAAGAAAAGAAGGAATGAAGGAACAAAGGAAGGAAGGAAGGAGGGAAGGAAGGAAGGAAGGAAGGAGGGAATTAGAAAGGAAAGAGAGAAAGAAAAAAGAAAGAAAGAGAGAGAGAGAAAGAAGGGAGGGAGCAAGGGAGGAAGGGAGGGAGGGAAGGGAAGGAGGGAGGGAGGGAGGAAGGAAGGAAGGAAGGAAGGAAGGAAGGAAGGAAGGAAGGAAGGAAGGAAGGAAAGGAGGGAAGAAGGGAGGGAAGAAGGAAGGAAGGAAGGAAGGAAGGAAGGAAGGAAGGAAGGAAGGAACTATCCCCTATGCCCTTTAGGTAACAAACTATCATCCAGTTCTCTCAGGAGTTCCCACTGATCTCTTGTGGCCCTAATAAAGCACTAGATCTTCAAGGTCCCTCTTGACTCTTTAACCCAAATTTGAGGTTTTAAATATGGCTTCTCCTATCATTCATTAGAAACTTCCTTGGGCCTTGTCTTCTGTGTGGTCACACTGAATCTATGGGTGGCTGCTAAGGTCGTGTCTTTTACCCTCTTCTTACCCTACTCACATCCTCACCTTCACTGAGGGGATTTTTTTTTTCAGGGATAGTTATTATTTTTTTATTGTGAAAATACTGTACAGAGGGGTTACAATTACATGGGCAAGATAACGAGTACATTTCTTATCAAGCATTGTAGCCTCCTCCTTTGTTTCCTCTTCCCATCCCTTCCCATCCTCTCCCTGCCCCCCCCCACCAAATCCTCCCCCCCACCCGCCCACACCAAAGTTGTAAAGTTCGTTTTCAACATAACAACTTGTACATCTCATTGTTGCAATGGGTCCATCTGTATCCCTATTTAAACGATTTGTTTTTCCCCTTCCCCTCCACAAATTATACCGACATCAAATACAGTGAAAGCAGGTTATACCATGGGGGAGGGACATATAAAGCAACAAAGAAATAATCTTATAAATGTGTTAGAAAGAATTGCATGAAAGAAAAAAACATTTGAATACATATCTTAGGGTTCATTTCCCTAACATCAACTTATCTGACCTTTTCTGCTTGAGTCAGACATATACTAGATATTGCAAATAAGGGAAACCATGGGACCTATGTTTCTTTGGGCCTGGCTTACTTCACTTAATATTGATATCCACATACATAGATAAAAAATACTATTTAGATTAGTTTGTTTGGAGTTCTGCTAACAGAATAATGGAGGCTGGGTAGTTTAGAAACAAGTTTATTTGGGGCTGGGCACTGGTGGCTCACATCTGTATTATTAGCCACTCTGAAGGCTGATATCTAAGGGTACTGCAGAAAATTCTGAGAGATGTTTATCCTCAATTAACCAGCAAAAATCTAGACGTGAATGTGTGGCTCAAGTGATAGAGCACTAACCTTGAACAGAAAAACCTAAGTGAGGGTGTAAGGCCCTAAATTCAAGCCCCAGTAACACACACACACACACACGCACACACACATGCACACACACAAACACGCACACGAAGCTTATTTGGCTTATGGTTTTGGGAAAGTCCAGAACGGAGCAGCAGCATCTGTTTGGCCTCTGGTGAGAATCCCTGCTGTGTCAGAATATGGAGAGAAATCACAAAGGAAATGGTTATATATTCAGAAGGAATTAAGAGTGACATGGCCTGGATTTATGACAATCCTCTCTTGTAGAGATTAACTCACTCTAGTGACCAGCATTAAGCCCATCTGAGGGCAGTGTACTTGTTATCTAACTACCTTTCCTTCATCCCTACCTCTTAGCTATTCTACCATCTGTCATCCCTGCCACACTGAGACCCAATTGTCCAGCATACAAACCTTGGGGGCACACTCAAACCATGTTCAAATCCCAGCATCCCCTGTGTTCTGATGACTCAAAAATCTGTCCTCCAACTTTCTAAGCCCAAATCTCACTGAAGACCAGAGATCTGCATCTACACAGCAAAAATGATGTGCAAAAATACACCTACCCTCTTCTTAAACCTAGCTCATTATGATCTCCACTTTCGCTAACGACAGGAGCACTAAGTCACTTAAGATAAAACTCAAAAATATGTATTTTCTTTGTATCAATCCTTCCTATAATTGGTAAAAGTCCCATTGAATTAATCTCATTTATTCATTCCCAAATACTTCTTTGAAATCTACTCAATGTGGAGTAAATAATTGCAGCTGCAACAATGACAGTGCCAGGAACAACATGTGTTACATGTCACACACCACTCTTTGAGCCGTGGTGCAACAAGTGGTGGATATAAGAAGATGTCATCTGTATCGTTCTTCAACCTCATGACTCTAATGGAGGGAATGAACAGAAATAAGATGATTATCAAGTAAATAAAAGTTTGCAAGGCAACTTAACAAATGGCTGAATCAACTGGAGGGTTTGAGAGATAGTGTTGGGTAGAAGACAAATGAATGCATGCAGAGCCCTTTAAACAAATGCTCTGGGGCCAAAACATCATGACTGCAGCACAGCTGAGCCAGAAACTGATATGAAACTGAAAAATGAGACTGTGCCTAACCCACATCCAAAAGCCATGTCGTAAAAGCAAGATAATAGGACAGTTACAGATACTAAGTCTAAGTGAGTGAGGGAGAGCAAGAATGAGATAAATAGTAGGAGCGAAGAAGAGAGACACAGAATGAGAGGGATAAACTAAGAGAGAGGATTAAATTTGATTTTAGAAAAGTTCTTCTACCTATCATATGATTGATGAATTTATTGAGGTGCAAAGGGAGAGGGGTGGGAGGGATGGTGTGTGTGTTGGCGGGTATATGCACACACCTGCATTCCAGTACTGGGCTTAAATGGACTATCCTTTACTTAGTTTACTCAAGGCTGTTGCTCTACCACTTGATCCACAACTCCACTTCTGGCTTTTTCTGGGTTGTCAATTGGAGAAAAAAAAAATCTCATAGATTTTTCTGCCCAGGCTGGCTTTGAACTGAGATGCTCAGAGCTCAGCTACCTGAGTAGTTAGGATTGCAGGCAGGAGCTAGTGGTAATTGCCTATTGTGAGGCTCTCTTGACTCAGCATGAGTAGAGTAGGTCTGAGGAAAATGGCTAGTTTGGTGAGTTATTTAGGAAGTGCAAGGAGCAGAGCACAGTGAATGTGGGAGAGATAAAGGAGAAGGGCATATAGAGTCAGATTCCCACAGAGGTTCCTGGCTTTCATAATTGGATGGATGATGGTGTCATTTGCTGACTCAGAGAACAGGGGAAGATGAGTCTGTGATAAGAAAGAGTGCCCAGGAGCGGTTAGGAAGATTTCGCTTTCAATTCTGGACATATTGGTTTATAGGACTTTCAGCCTTCCAAGGAAAAATATGCATTAAAAGTCTGAATCTCAGTGGAGAGATGAACCTGCATACAAATGTGTGCGCTGTCTGTATGGAGCTGAAGCCATTGGTTAAATGAGAATGTCCAGAAGTAACACTGCTGACAATATTATATTTATTGGTTGAGTATATATATATATATATATATACACATATATATAATACAAAATCTCTCTCTATAGATAGATAGATAGATAGATAGATAGATATGCAAGTCCAGAAAATAAAGAATATCAAGAGAATTAAAAAAGAAGAGCAGGGTCTCATAAAAGCCAAGGGCAGAGAGTATATTTTAAGAAGCAGGCATTGCTATGTGGTGGTGGCTCACACCTATAATCCTAGTTGAGATCAAGAAGCTGACATTTGAGGATCACAGTACAAAGCCAGGAAAGCCCATGAGACTCTCTATCCAATTAACTACCCAAACTGTGGAGCTGTGGCTCAAGTGGCAGAGTGCTAGCCTTTAGTTAAAAGTTAAGGGACAGTCCCCAGGCTCTGAGTTCAAGCCCCAGTACTTGCACAAAGTAAAAGAAAGGAAAAAGAAAAGGAATCAGGGCTCATCACTGGAACCAAAGGACTCTTTAAGAGCTAAAGAATGAAGGTATATGGAAATCTATTTTATTTAGTGGGGGTACTTGGCAGTGGAATTTTGAGAACCAAGGCCACACTGGAATGGCTGAGAGAGAAATGGAAGATGAGAAATAAGAACATTTTCTTTTAAGAAGTTTGATGGAAGAAGGGGAAGCTGAGCAATAGCTGGAGGGAATGTGTGGCTAGGATTGGACTTGTATTTAATGGAAAGGGCTTGAACACAATTAAAAGCTAATAGAAAAATCTAGTTAACAAGAGGAATCTATGCAGAGTAGAAGAAAAGATCATTACTATGACTCTAAATGCTCCTGGGAAAGCAGAAATAGATGGAATTTAGTGTTCAGGAGTAAGTATAGCCTTAGCTTCCAAAAGAGAAGCCTTTATAATAATAACAGGATGGCAAAAAGGAAGGATTGAGGCAGATGCAGGAAATTCATTCTTTCTTTCTTCCTTCCTTTCTTTCTTTTTGTCGGTTGTGGGGCTTGAACTCTGGACCTGAGCACTGTCCCTCAACTCTTCAGCTCAAGGCTAGCACTCTACCACTTGAGCCACAGCACCACTTCCAGTTTTCTGAGTGGTTTATTGCAGATAAGAGTCTCACAGACTTTCCTGCCCAGGCTGGCTTTGAACCTTGATTCTCAGATCTCAGCCTCCCTGCGTAGCTAGGACTATAGGCATGAGCCATCAGTACCAGACAAATTCATAGGTTTGTAACTGAACCAAAAGCAATTTATTTTGGTAGTTTCTGTTTCATTTATGTGTTTATTTATTTTCAGCATCTTTAACTAGTTGTACAAAGAAGTTGCCATATAACAAAGCAATTTATTAATACAATACAGCTCAATCACCAGTTTTGAGGCTTGAACTCAGGGCCTGTGCACTATCCCTTAGCTTTTTCATTCAAGGCTAACACTCTACCACTTGAGCCACAACTCTTCTTTCACTTTTTTGGTGCTGAATTAGAGACAGGAGTCTTAATGTCTTTCCTGCGCGGGGCTGGCTTTGAACCTCAATTCTCAGCTGTCAGCCTTTTATGTTCATAGGATTACAGGTGTGAGCTACCTCATCCAACTATTTTTACTTCTCTAAAGTTGATATGGAATAAAATAAAGAGTCTGTTCGTTTTTCCACAGTCTTCCCTCAACCTAAATTTACAGCCGTGGACATTATAGGAGATAAATATAAGAAGAGTCTAAGTGAAGGGAAGAGACTAGACTGGCTGAGGCCTTGGGCAGTGAGGAACAGCAAGGCAATGAAGGGTTTGCTATTTATGTTACTACAGGAACTTGAACTCAGAGCCTTGTACTCTCACTTGGCTTTTTTGCTCAAGACTGACATTGTACTACTTGAGCTACAGCTCCACCTCTGGCTTTTTGTTGGCTAATTGGACACACCTGTCTGTTGGCTAAAAATTGCTGATCCTCAAATTTCAGCCTCATGAGTAGTTAGGGTTCCAGGCATGAGATTCTGGTACCCAGCTCTGAGTTTTCTTTTAGCCTCATATATCCAATCCTTGAAACAAGGAGTTGTAGAAGAGGCAACTAAAAACACGAATTGGCAGAGAGAAAAAAAATTCCATAAAAGACTGTTCTTTCTACCCAAAGTATCAAAGAAATAGGTAGCCAAGAATGACAGAGAAAACTTTAGCTACAAACTATTCTCCTGCAGTAAAACATCACAGAATAAATAAATAAATAAATAAAAACAAAAATCCTGTAGCTCACCTTATACAACAAAAGCCAAGTAAGGATCTTAGCTTTAGGGGTATGAATCATCTTTCACTACTGAGATGCTGACCAGAAAAGTCCTGAGTCAAAGATGAAAGTTCTCTCACCTTTAGTGAGATCTCACCTCTAGGAGAGATCTGGTATGAAATCTGACTTTCGTGACTACACAGTGGCGATGAGACTCCCCACTGTAGCATCAGCAGGATCAAGTGGAAAAAATCAAACTTCTACTTCACCCAATAGTAACGGAGAGCCACCAAATTTTTACTGTCAGAAGTGGTCAAAAAGTAAATGTGATCTTCTACTCCCAGAGGCACCGCCATCTTTTCTAATCAGAATACCAACACTGATAGCAAGCCAGTCATAACTGAAGGTTCAATGATCGACAGTTTCATCACATAATAACCTACATACCTGGATTTAAATTGAAATTCGGTCACAATAAGAACAAAAGAGAGAGCCGGGTGCTGGTGGCTCACGCCTGTAATCCTAGCTACTCAAGCGGCTGAGATCTGAGGATCCTGGTTCAAAGCCAGCCAGGGCAGGAAAGTCTGTGAGACTCTTATCTCCAATTAACCAGCAGAAAACCGGAAGTGGTGCTATGGCTCAAGTGGTGAGGGCTTGCCTTGAGCTGAAGAGCTGAAGGACAGCACCTAGGCTCAGAGTTCAAACCCCATGATTGACAAAAAAAAAAAAAAAGAATCAAACAAATCTCAGATACTAAGGTGTAAGAAGATTAGTAGATGTAAGCTCTGAGAGGGCAGATGTGAGAATTCTCTGATGAAGATTTTAATATTGTTAGCATTTTTAAAGTATTCCAATGGATAATTAAGAATATGTTTGGAACAAAGGAGAAAAGATGGAAAGGAATAGAGGGAAACTGGAATATTAAATTTTATAAAACATAACAAAAGCAAGGTTAAGAGAAGAAAACATGGAAGTAAATAAATCAATATATTAGAAAAGCACATAATGTCAGGTGTCTGTAATCCTAGCTATGCAAAAGGCTGAGATCTGAGGATCACTTTGAAGCCAGCCTGGGCAGAAAAGCCTATGCGATTTTTATCTCCTGATAGCCACCAAAAATGATGGAAGTGGAGCTGTGGCTCAAGTGGTAGAGAGATAACCTAGAGCAAAAATGCTCAGGGACAGTGCCTAGACCCTGAGTTCAAGCCCCAGGACCACCACCACCATCACAACAACAACAAAAAGAAAGGCAGATCATGTCAACACAGTAGCCTAAGTTCCCAATCAAAGACCTTGGGAGTTTGGTGTGCTATGGTGGAAAGCAAACTCTAAAGCTAGCAAGAGGAGGGAAAGTCTGTGAGTCTCTTATCTCTAATTAACCAGAACAAAGCTAGAAGTAGAACTGTGGCTCAAATGAAAGAGAGTTGACCTTAAGCAGAAAAGCTAATAGACAGTGATGAGGCTTTGAGTTCGAGCCCTAATACTGTACTTGTGTGTGTGTGTGTGTGTGTGTGTGTGTGTGTGTTTGGAGTTCCTCTAACAAAATAATGGAGTCTGGGTAGTTTATAAACAAGTTTATTTGGGGCTGGGCACTGGTGGTTCATGTCTATAATCTTAGCTACTCTGAAGGCTGATATCTGAGGGTAATAGTTTGAAGCTATCCCTTGCAGAAAGTTCTGAGAGATGCTTATCCTCAATTAACCAGCAAAAATGTAGAAGTGAATGTGTGGCTCAAGTGGAAGAGCACTAGCCTTGAACAGAAAAATCCAAGTAAGGGTGCAAGGCTCTAAATTCAAGCCCCAGTAATAACACACACACACACACACACACACACACACACACACACACACACACACACACACACACACGGGAATTATATTTAAACAAATATGCACAATTGACTGGGGCCACGATACAAATGCAAATGAGAAAAGTACCCTTTTCCACAAATTATGTTGGGGCAAATGGATATTTTTAAGCTAAGTAAATAAAAAGGTAACTCTCACACTGTGTATAAAAATATAAATTAAAATGACTTACAAACTAAAATGTGAAACTACAAAACTTTTATTCAACTACAGAATTCTTTTAAAGGGAATATCTTTGAGACCTAAGGCTAGGCAGTGCATGTTTAATCCAGCAAACCAAAAACACTTTCCACAAAAGGAAATACTGGCAAATTGAGCTTTATCACCATTTAAACCATTCACCTCGCAAAGAAGATGAAAATGCAATCTATGCACATAGGGAATATTTCTGTAAACTACAGTTTGACAAATGATTCATATCTAAAATATGTAAAGAACTTGAAAAACTAAACAGTAATCCAATTGTAAAAGGAAAAACAAGCAAAAGACACAAAAAGACATTCCACCAGAGGATATGCAGATGGCAAATAAGCCCTTGAAAGAGATGTTTGATATTATTAGCCTTTAGGGAAATGCAAATGAAAACCAGAATGAGTTATCACAGCCAGCCAATCAGAGTGGCTAGACTTTACAAACAGTGGTAACACCAATTAGCAATGGAATGTGGAGAAACTGATACAACCTTCTTTTGCTGGTGGGGATGCAAAATAGTATAGTCATCCTGAAAATCATTTTGGCACTTTCTTAAAAGTTACAGCAATGAAGCTTGTTGAAATTGGCTTGGGAGCAGGGTAGTGGGGGATGAGAGAGAATGGTGGAAATGAATCAGGTACATTTTGTGTATAGATGGATATGTCAAAATGAAACCACCTTGTACAATTTATTGATGCTAATAAAAATGTGGGGGAAAATGCCAATATGTAATTCCCACAGCAATTGCTACCCTACAATTGCTTTCCTGGGTTTTAAAATCAATAAAATTATATACATAAAGATGTGCTACCAGGTGCTGGTGACTCATGCTACTCAGGAGGCTAAAATCTGAGGATCGCAGTTCAAAGCCAGCCTGGGCAGAAAGTCCATAAGACTCTTATCTCCATGAATCACCTAAAAAACCACAAATGGAGCTGTGGCTCAAAGTAGTACAGTGCTAACCTTGAGCACAAAAGCTGAGGGAAAACATCCAGACCCTAAATTCAGGCCCCAGGACCCCCCCCCCCCCACACACACACGATAATTGCCTACAGTAGTTTTTTTTTGGAATAGGCACAAGTTGGCAATAAGCCAAATGTCTTCAGTGGGCAAACGTGAAGTAAGGGTGGTTTCATTCCATGGACTATGAACCAGCAATACAAAAGATCTAAATACCGAACTACTCCACAACCTTAAAAAAAGTCTCTGAGGATTATGCTGAGTGGTAATACCAATAATCCTCAAAGGTAAATTCTGTATATGATTCTACATGTATCACATTCTTGAAATAACAAAATGATGCAAATAGAGAACAAAGTACAGTTGGTCTGAGAAGATCAAGGTGATGTGGCTATAACTATAAAAGACTAGTATGAGGGGAATGACTGATGGTAATGGAAAATGTCTATCTTTATCAATGACAATATCCTAGTTTGAGTCTTGTACTATAATTATACTATAATTTTACAAGATGTTACTTTTGGAGAAGACTGAACAAAGCCTGCAGGCAATCTTACAGTATTATTTCTTTCCACTTTATATAAATTTAGCACTGTCTCAAAATTTTAAAAAGAAATGTTAATTTGAAAAAGAATATTAAATGAGGGAAAGGAGGAATGTTTATAGGTTTAAAAAGTGTGAAAATTTTCTAGAAAACAGCAAGATTGAATTGACCCCTAATTGCAGTAGGAATTCCAGATCTCTTAGAGACTGGTAATCATGTCTTTATAAAGACAGCAATCTGCTCTCCATACAAGCTTTTACTATCTGTACTCTACTTTCTGTTTATACCAATATCTAACACAGGTGGTTGGGCTTGTTTAGAAGCCAGGTGTGGCATACAGGTGCAACCACAAGAAACCGAGGCCAACTTTTCTCAATTCCATCTCTCTGATCCTGCCTAGCTCTGAATCAAACCCTGTTTCACTTCCCTTCTATACCCCCCAAGTCCTTGCCTGAGCAAAACCCTCAACAGATATTTTAGTTACACTGCAAATTCCTGGGTGCAGAGAAAACAACTCCTTCAATTATGATTCCAGGGGTTGTTTTGGCTTTGTTTATGCTGGGAATGGAACCCAGGACTAGGCAAGTGTCCTCCTACTGAGCTATACCTATGACATCTTCCACAAATCCTTTGGCATACATCTACCATCTTAGCACTCCACAGAAAAATAGAGTCATCAGGATATATGTAGATAGGTGACAGACCGATATATATTAGTTTATTTAAAGGATGGAAGTAGCATAATGTGGAGATTGACAAGTCTGTGCTCTGTAATTGAGAGGCTGGGAATGAAGATGTCCAAGACCCTGAAAATATAATGTTGCATGGCACATCCAAAAGCAGAATCTTCTCTGTTTTCTTTCCTTGAGGTCATCAACTGTTTGGATAGAGCCAATCTATACTAGGGAATTACATCTGCTTCCCTTCAGCTTATTTATTTTGTATAACTTCACAATGACACCTAGTTTGTCATTGTGGTAAACCTACACCAAATACCTCAGTGTAATGACTCTAGTTGAGTTAATACATGAAATTAATTATCACATCCATTATAGCTAGAATGAATACATCCTTCATCCTTCTAACTGGAAAGATTGAATAGATTAATATCCTTCAGTGCTGGAATAGAAATCATAAACATGGCCAGCCTCTGAAAACCCAGAACACAAGGACTCCTCATCCTGATCTTCCATCAGGTACTTGGATCTATCTGTGAGAGTTTCTGTACATCTCTGAGCCTCTGAAAGCTGGGCTTTAATAAATGCTTACTACTCCTGCTAGCCCTTCCTTCTTCCTTTTTAGTTTTATGTCATTCCTGAGGCTTGAACTCTGAGTCAGGGCACTGTCCCTGAGCTTTTGTGCTCAAGGCTAGTGTTCTACCACTTGAGCCACATCTCCATTTCTGGCATTGGGAGGGTGAGGATTAATTGGATATAAGTCTCACAAACTTCCTGCCAGGGCTGGCTTTAAACCAGAATCCTTCATTGTTGACTCCTGAGTAGCTAGGATTACAGGAATGTGCCACTGACACCCAGCCTTCTTGGTTTTTATTTGTGTCTGTTATCTGTTCTAATATCACACTCCATTCTGGGTTCTCCTTACCCATCTGAGAGATCTTCTGGCCTCATTCAAGAGAAGATAGAATTGTTTTCTATTAGGGTATGTAATATATCTAAAATGTTTTCATAGGGACATGACTGAGATACAAGAAGAGAAAAAATAGTTATCCTTAACATTTGTGTTAGAGGGCAAGTCCCCTGGCTTATGGTCATCTGCCATTGAGCTGGTTGTTGCGGCACTTGGGCGTCTGCTCTGCTTGATCTGATAAATACAGCATCCTTCAATCCTTAATTTGCTGTGGCTTTGCTACTGTGCCTGCTTAATACCCTATGTGACAGGGGCCCCCATCCCTCAACTTTTTAAGGTCTTAGCAGGAACCACTAAGAGCCTCTGTAGCTCTACCTTACAGGTCCCTGTATTATTTACTGGAACCATTGGGACACTAGCAGCACCCTGATGGCTAGTTCTATTCTGTCCAAATTGCCTCCCTCTAAATGTAGAAAACTGGATCATCTTTGTGCATCTGATTGTAAAGCCTACCTAGAACTTGAAAACCACTCACTGCATTTTTCTGTGCCTATTTCCCAAGCTTTTGATCTCTGTTAATTGTTGTTAGTGCTTTGCTTATGATATAGCCCCCAGCTCATTGTGCTATGTCCATCTGTCAGAGAGGCCTGTAAGTCCCTGCTTCAGAGGACTTGCATTTCTGCTGGCTCTCTACTCTCAGAACCTGCCTTGGGACATCTCTGTACTTCTTATGTGATCCTAGTGTATGCTCAGTTCCAGCACCTGTCTTTGGACTCTTGCAACCCTGTCTGGACTGCTCTCAGTAACAGGAAGGAAGCCTACCAATGCTTCTAGTCTAAAATCTTCCCTCTGGAGGGAAAGTGTCTAGTGTGGTAGCTAAGAAAAAGACTTAGGAGTCAAACTGACCCAGGTTGCCATATGGAGATAAGCAGGTTACACAAAATCTCCTAGCTTTGATGACACAATGTCACAGTGTTGCTGGGAGAACTAAATGATAGCGCATGTGCAAAGAGTTTAACATAGACCCGATTATTGAACCAGCACTCAGTATCTATGGCCTGTGAGGCTTAAACTCTAGACCTCGAGCTCCTCTCTTCTAAAAGGTACTATACTGGGTAATGTCTCCCAACTATTGTTTTAGATAAAACAAAGCTTTGAGTTATTTGTGCTTTCTGATTTTGATGGTGTAACTATTCCCAGGGTGGTCAATTTCATGTTACTAACCTAATACCATCAACACAAGGCTGAGAAAAGGTAGACACTTGTGACACTTATAAACACTTGTGAAGTGATCATATTGGAGTTATGCTGGCTCAGTAGTTATGACTATTCCTGGCCCTCTAATAATAAATTCCTTTTTAGGCCATTTTTTTTTTTGCTCTAAAAGCTCCCTCTCCATGGTCATCTGTTAGAGAGCTGCCTCCTTCATTCTCCTAAGGGTTAACACTTGTAACAGCACTGGGTAGTTTACATTTTTAAATAAGGCATTGCATGTGTTCTGATCTGTACAGAAACAAAACCTCCATGACTGTGGCCAGAGGTCATCTTGCCATTTTGATGGAAAGTTCTGTCCTTCTGGGGGCCTTCTAACATTCTGCATGCCACCTCCCTTTATCTCACACATGCTGGAAACACCTGTCTGCAACTTCCACATTTTACAATTAAGTGGTCCCAGGACTTACATTTCTGTCTATTAAGACCCATATTTTCAAGAATAACAACTAGAAAGAATAAAGAATAAAATAAAAGAAACATCTGTTTGCAGGTATTAAAGACTTTCTGAAACAAGCCAAGATTTGAGGACCAAAACCCTTTGGGAGCTATGGGAGGCAGTTACCACTCTGGTTTGCAATAAGGAGCTGAGAAACCAGCCAAAAGCAGAGCTGAATTCAAGACCACATTAGCTAAAGAGAGTTTTCCATTTGTCAAAAATCTAGAAAGCTAGTGATCCAGCCAATCAAAGCATTCATTCTTGAGGAATTAAAACCCTGGAATATGGAAGAGCCCAGTCAGGTAAAAGCCACACAATGTGTCAATTTTCCTATTGAGGTATTAATGCATTTTTAGGTTATACAGGAAAAGAGTCTGACAAGGAGAGGGGAAACGAAAACTGAAAAAGGTGAGGAGATTTTGGCCTGGTAGCTCCAGTGGAAAGACTGAATATGGAGATGAGATAAGTCATGAGGAGAGGAGCTGGTAAGCATCACGGGTTTTCATTTGTGATTCCTAGAGTGCAACCACCTAAGAGGAGGAATAAACCAGAATCAGACAGAGGTAAGATGTGGAATGCAAGCTCAAACTAGTTCCATCCCTGAATAATTGAAGTTGTCTGTCTTATTCTAGTTGCCTGCAGAATGATGGAGTAGATTATATCTGGGGAGAAAAGAATATCATTTTGTGCCTCCACAATTTTTCACCCACAATGTCTAACTTTCAATAAGATATTACCACACACACACACACACACACACACACACACACACACACACACACACACACACCACACATACACAGAGGCTCTTTTTGTTTGTGGTTCAGTATATAAGGAGCTTAGGAGCATGATTCCATTCTAACAGCAGGTAAAATGCTGAACAAACTGAAAAATCAATTCTTTTTAGATCCATTAGAGAAGTGAGTTCACAGAAAAAATCGTTGTTCCCCCAAATTAAAGAGACAGAGAACCATGACTTACCTGAATATACTCCTGCCACAGAAAGCTTCGTGGAAATCAAGACAAGTCCAGGAAAATCCAAAGTGTAGTTGTTGACTTACTGAAGGTTCAGAGTTACTGAACCGAAAGTTGGAATTTCAGGGGAACTGACACAGGAAGGTCCTTCGGTCTTTATGCATTTACTTTCAGGAGCTCTATTTCTCAAAGTCAGAATCAGAGAAAACTCCTTTTGTGGTTCTGATGAAGGGAGGGGAGTTGTTTAAAATGGTTATTTAAAACTGCCAAAGGGGCTAGGAAGATGGCTCAGTGGTATAGTGCTTGCCTCAGATGCACTAGGCCCTGGGTTTGATTCCTCAGCACCACATAAGTGGAAAAAGCCAGAAGTGGCATTGTGGCTCAAGTGGTAGAACATAAGCCTTGAGCTGAAGAGCTAAAGGACAGCACCTAGGCCCAGAGTTCAGGCCCCATGACGGACAAAAAAAGAAAAAAAACCAACTCTGCCATAATATCAGGCCTTCTTAAGGGCTATAATCAAGATGAACTAGCTTATCAAAGTTAGGTGCTCTTAGAATCTAACTTCCTCCTCTTGCTATCAAGTACACTTTATACCTGAGGTGTATGGGGAAGTTCATAGCCAAAGGTGAATGTGAAAGTGGAACCAGAACTAGCTGAACTGAGGGGATTCGGTGGGGTTGAGATTGATGGTGTGGAGAATGATGGAAGACCTGACACTGATCAGGAGGCATTGTACTCATAAATTGACATGTTGAATTGCAATACTTTTGTACAAGAAATTAAACATAATAAAAATAAGTATATAAAATGATAAAAATATAATCATAAAATTAACAAATACTCCCCTTTCAATCATACCATAACAAATGACTAGAGAGCTGTCCATTCAGGAGCTTTTTGTTAAGTACATCATGCCAAGGAAACATTGTACGACATACTTAAAGTCACGAGCATATTTTTTGTTTGCTTGTTTATAGCCTTACTAAAGCATGAACTCAGAGACCAGAGGAAGATGGCAGAGGAGAAGCTGGAGGCTAAACAAGCTCTTACATACAAAGCAGTTTTAGTGTTCCAGTGAACAGTCTTAGGCTAGAGAATCACACCAAGTGTACCATCACAGTACAGAGAGTTTGGCCAGAGACGGAAAATCCAGGCAGCTTGGTCAAGGAAACAGATCTGAGCATTTGCCTATAGCTGTGGCCACAATAGCAACAGAGAAAGACCAGGACAAAGGCGCTAGACATGGCATGCAAGCGGATTCTACTGAATACCTGCAAAAACTGACAAGGAGCAGAAATCTTCATCCTGCTGATCACAGACCAGAGACGGCCCAGGAAGCAAGAGTCTGGCATGAGTAGAACCCTGACATCCTCACTCCTTCTCATAGAGCCACAGTGGAAAGATAGCCCCTCCCCTAACACTGGAGAAGATCTCCATCTTTGATACTGACAAAGGCCCAGCTGAGCAGCTGGAAGGAAACAGTTGGAGCCATTAGCAGGTCACTGGAACCTGACCTGACCTGCCAGGCTCAGCTCCACCCAGGGGAAAGTCATCCCACCCAGGCACAAGAATCACACCTTGCCCATAAAAACAAACATATTCTGAAAGTGAAAGGTTGGAATAAAATCTACCAAGCAAACTGCCCCCATGAACAGGCAAGAGTTGCAATCCTAATATCAGATAAAATAGACTTCAAATTAAAATTAGTGAGAAGAGATAAAGAAGGTTGCTACATACTAACTAAGGGATCTCTCCTTCAGGAGGATATTACAATTCTAAATATCTATTCACCAAACAACAGAGCACCCAAATTCATCCAAGAAACACTATTTTCTCTCAAATCTCACATAAATCCAAAGACATTAATTGTTGGGGACTTTAACACATCACTATCCCTACTAGATAGATCAACTCAGCAAAAACTCAACAGAGAAACCACAGATCTAAACAACTGCATAGAGCAACTAGATTTCACAGACATCTACCAAATATTTTAATCAGCAGTATCAGAATACACGTTCTTCTCAGCAGCACGTGGAAGATTTTCCAAAATACACCACATTTTATGTCACAAAACAAACTTGTCCAAATTCAGAAACATTGAAGTTATGCCCTACATTATCTCAGACCACGAGGAAACAAAATTAGAACTCAACACCAAAGCCACCAAAGAAAGCCCTGCAACATGGGCGATTGAACAACACTGTTGAATCACCAGTGGGTCATGGAAGAGATTAGAAAGGAAATTCAAATGTTCATGATATTCAACAAAAATGACAACACAAATTACCAGCTCCTCTGGGACACAGCAAAAGCAGTACTCAGAGGCAAGTTTATAGCTCTGAGTTCTTACATCAACAAATTGGAGAGATCTGAAACCAACACTTTAATGAGACATCTGAGCCTCCTTGAAAAAGAGCAGCAAGATAAACTCCAATCCAGTATACAAAATAAACAATTAAAATTAAATCAGAATTAAACGCATTAGAATCTAAAACAAATAGAATCAACAAAACAGAGTTGGTTCTTTGAAAAACTTGACAGACCCTTAGCAAATCCTATTAGAAAAAGAAGAGAACACACCAAAATATACAAACTCAGAGATGAGAATGGAAGTATCACCACAGAAACAGCCAAGATTCAGAAAATTATAAGGGAATACTTCTCAAACCTTTATGCTAATAAGTTTAAGAACCTGAAAGTAATGTATGATTTCCTAGCCAATATTGGCATGCCTAAACTAAACCAAGATGAGTTAAACCATCTAGCAGGCCCATATCAAGCACTGAAATAGAAACAGCAATAAGAGACATCCTATCTAAGAAAAGCCCAGGACCAGATGGATTTATAGTGGAATTCTACAAATCCTTCAAAGCAGAATGACATGATCCTGTATTTAACGAATCCCAAGAACTACCAAATCATTCAAGCTGATTGAAAACTTTGGCAAAGATGCAGGGTATAAAATGAATCCTCAAAAATCAATGGCTTTTCTGTAAGCCAACAATGAGAAAAGCACAGCTGAAATCAGGAAAGCAACTCCATTCATAATAGCCCTACAAAAAATAAAATACCTAGGAATTAACTTAACCAAAGAAGTGATGATGAAAACTTTAAAAACCTGAAAAAAGAAATCAAAGCAGAACTTAAAGAGTGGAAAAACCTCCCATGCTCCTGGATTGGAAGGATTAACATCGTGAAAATGGCAATACTTCCCAAGGCTACTTACAAATTCAATACAATGCCTATCAATATTCTAATCTCATTTTTCAAGCAAATAGTAGAGGCAATTCACAAATTCATATGGAACAATAAAAGACCCCGAATAGTAAAAACAATACTTAACAGAAAGAACAATGCTAGAGGAATATCAATACCAAATTTCAAACTCTGTTACAAAGCCATAGTAATCAAAACAGATTGGTACTGGCACAAGTAGAGACCTCAAGACCAATGGAATAGAATTGAAAACCCAGAAATGAAACCACAGACCCATAGCCACCTAATGTTTGATAAGGGAGCTAAAAAAATAGAATGGAAGAAAGACAGCCTCTTCAGTAAATGGTGCTGGCAAAATTGGTTAACCACTTGTAGAAAACTAAAACTAGATCCTTATATATCACCCTGCACCAGAACCAACTCCAAATGGATCAAAGATCTAGGAGTCAAAGCAGATACTCTGAAAACATTAAAGGATGGAATAGGAGAAACCCTAGGTCTCCTTGGCCATGGTGAAATTTTCTTAATAGAGACCCAGAAACACAACAAGTCAAAGAACGGTTGGACAAATGGCATTTCATGAAGCTGCAGAGCTTCTGCATGGCAAAGGACATAGCTAGCAAGATCAATAGAAAGCCCACAGATTGGAAGAAGTTTTTCACTAGCCACACAATGGACAAGGGTCTCATATCTAAAATATACCTGGAACTCAAAAAATTAAATCCCCCAACAACAAATCCTCAAAGAAACAACTGCCCAATAAACAAGTGGGCTAAAGACTTAAAGAGAAACTTCTCTGAAGAGGAAAGAAGGATGGCCAATAGACACATGAAGAAATGCTCAACTTCCCTAGCCATAAAAGAAATGCAAATCAAAACAATATTGGATGTATGGAGGTTCCTCAAAAGACTCCAAATAGAGCTCCCCTATGACCCAGCAATCCCAATTTTGGGCATTTACCCAAATGTTTACAAACAAGACCACACTAAAGCTACCAGCACAACTATGTTTATTGCAGCATTATTTACTATACCTAAGATATGGCACCAATCCAGGTGCCCCTCAGTAGATGAATGGATCAAGAAAATGTGGTATATATACACAATGGAATTCTATGCCTCCATCAGAAAGAATGACATTGCCCCATTTGTTAGGAAATGGAAAATCTTGGAAAATTATATTAAGTGAAGTAAGCCAGGCCCAAAGAAACATAGGTCCCATGGTTTCCCCTATTTACAATAACTAGTATCTGTCTGAGACAACCAGAAAAGGTCAGAGAAGATGATGTTAAGTGAAATGAACTCCAAGATAAGGACACAAGTGGTTTTTTCTTTCTTGCTATTTTTTCTAATGTATTTATAAGGAACCACGTGATTTTTTTGTTGCTTTGTATGTCCATCCTCATGGTATAACCCCCGTTTTCATTGTATTTGATGTTGGTATAATTTGGAGAGGGGAAGAGAAAAAATAAATTGTTTAAATAGGGATATAGGTTGACCCATTGCAACAATGAGATGTACAAGACTCTATGTCAAAATACGAACTTTATAATTTAGGCGGGGGGTAGGGGAGAGTGTAGTTGTGGAAGGGAAGGGATGGTAGGGGAAAACCAAAGGAGGAGGCAACAATGCTTGATAAGAAATATACTCATTAGCTTGCTCATCTATTTGTAACCACTCTGTATGGTATTTTCACAATAAAAAACTTATTTTTTTTTAAAAAAGCATGAACTCAGTCTTTTTTTTTGGCTTGTTTTGTTCAAGCATCTTCCTTTTCTTTCTAGCTGATTTTGTACCTTAGTCCTCAGATTTCTACATGGCTAGGACTACAGGCATGAGTTGAATCAGATTCATGTGTAAGGGATGTTGGAGTAACCAGACCAAGAATTTAAAACAACTATGTGATTGGTATGCTAAAGGATCCAGTAGAAAAATTACCACACAAAGCAGGGTATGGAGAAGCTAAGAAATTTTCAGAAAGAAACAATAGAGATCAAAAAACAAGAAATAAAGTATATGTGTGACTCATTAGTAGACTACACGTAGTGGAGAAAAATATATTTGAGTTTGAAAATATGCCAACAGATACTTCAAAAAGTGGAAAACAGAGAGGAAAATAAAACAGAATATAGAATCCAAGAACTATGTGACAATTACCAATGTTGTAATCAAATTTAAAGTAAGTACTAGATAAAAAGAGAAAAGAAAAGCACAAATATTTAAGGCAGTAATGACTGAGAACTTCTCCCAGATGTCAGACATACGCTGATATCAGGGGGATTATGATTCCAGGCCAGCCCAGATAAATTATAAATATACAGGCATTCCAGAGGACACCAAGTTGGATAACCATCACCTAACTCCTCTCCCCGAAATTATACCCTTAAATATCTTATTCAATCTACACAAAAGTCACAGATAAACAAGTCTTAAAGGAAGTCAGGGTCTGAAAAATATCTTCCTATAGAGAAACAAATAAGATTTGCTACTTGGACTATTTCCAACTTCTCCTCGACAACTGTGCAGCAAGAAAATGGAATGAAATATTTAAAGTCTTGAGAGGGGAAAAAGAAAACAAATACAAACCTTGAATTCTGTATACAACAAATTACCTTTCAAAAGTGAAGGAGAAATAAAAACTTTCTCAGACAAACAAAACTTGAAGAAATTTATTGCCAGTAGACCTTTCTTGCAAGAAATGTTAAGAGAAGATTTTCAGGGAGAAGAAAAATGATAAAATCAGAATCTCAAAGATCTAATAAACAAAGGAAGAACATGGAAGAAATAAGCACGAGTAAAATAAAGATCTTTATTTGTCTTCTTAAATCTAACACATGTGGAAAATACTAATAGCAACAATATTTCCAATGATAATGCCTTAATTATAAGTGAAATAAATGATAGTAATGATACAAAGAGTAAGAATGAGGGGCTGGGAAGGTGGCTCAGTGGTAGAGCTCTTGCCTTGCATGCTCGAGGCCTGGGTTCCATTCCTTAGCACCATATAAGCAAAAAGAAAAAAGCCGGAAGTGGCGCTGTGGCTCAAGTGGTAGAACGCTAGCCTTGAGCTGAAGACCTGAGGGACAATGCCCAGGCCCAGAGTTCAGGCCCCACTACCAGACCCCCCCCCCAAAAAAAAAGAATGAATAGAAAACCTTGCTCTTAGAAGGTATTAGCATTAATCTGTGGGGTGGTATAATAGCATTTGGAACTAGATTTTGATTAATGTAAATAAATTACTTCATTCAACCAAAGCAGAATACAAATTCTTGTCCAGCTCTTACAGAATATGCACCAAGAGAAACCACAGTCTGGGTCATTAAAAACAAGAAAAAAATTAAAAATTAGAAAACTCATAATATTTGCTCTTAGACCACAATAGAATTAAACTAGAAATCAGTAACAGAAGAATAGATGGAAAGTCCCAAATATTTGAAGACTAAAGAACACATTTCCAAATAACATATGGGTCAATAAAGAAATCTCAAGAGAAATTTAGAAATATTTTGAACTATATTAAAATCAAAGTACAACTTATCAAAGATTTCAGGATGCAGCAAAAGTATTGCTTTCAGTGAAATTTATCACATTTAATGAACACTTTAGAAACAAAGGAAAATCAAAAATGAATAATCTATGCTTCTGCCTTAGGAAAGTAAAAAAGAGAACAAATTAAATTCAATGTGAGGAGGAAAATAAAATTTAAAGCAGAAGTTAATGGAATTGAAATAGGAACTCAGTAGAGAAAAATCAGCAAAACCAAAGGCTGATTCTTTGAAATTGAAAATGTAATTGATAAACCTCTGGTCATTCTCAAAGTCAAAGAGACAAAAATTAGTAATATAAGGGGGGAAAAGGAACATAAATTTCATAGACATTAAAAAGATGGCAAAGAATACTATAAATACGGTCTGCCTATAAAATCTGATAATTTAAGTGAAATATATACAAGTTTCTAAAAGAGTCAACTGACAAAACTCACACAAAGAAATAAAAAATCTGGGGCTGGGAAGGTGGCTCAATGGTAGAGCGCTTGCCTTGCGTGCATGAGGCCCTGGGTTCAATTCCTCAGCACCATATAAGAAAAAAGAAAAAAGCCAGAAGTGGCACTGTGGTTCAAGTGGTAGAGCACTAGCCTTGAGCTGAACTGCAGAGGGACAGCGCCCAGGCTCAGAGTTCAGGTCCCACAACTGGACCCCCCATCCTCAAAAAAGAAATAAAAAATCTGACTGTGCATATCCATACACTTGCCTATAATCCTAGCTACTTTAGTGAATGAGATCAAGAAAATAAAAGTGCAAGTACAGATCAAGTAGTAGAGCACTTGAGTGAAAAGCTCAGGCACAGTGCCCTGGTCCTGAGCCCAGTACTGTCATACACACACACATACACACACACAACAACAACAATAACAACAACACAAGAGAAGCAATGAAATGAGAGGGATGCATTAGAAAAGAATTATGGCTGGGAAGGCGGCTCAGTGGTAGAGTGTTTGCCTTGCATGGAAGAGGCCTTGGGTTCAATTCCTTATCACCACATAAGCAGAAAAAGCTGGAAGTGGTGCTGTGGCTCAAGTGGTAGAGCACTAGCCTTGAGCTGAAGAGCGGAGGGACAGAGCCCAGGCCTAGAGTTCAGGCCCCATGACCGACAAAAAAAAAAAAAGGAATTACAAAATTGTTTTCCTTCACAATGGTGTGTTACTCTATTTGGACACTCCAAAAGAGAAGACAACCCAGAGATTTGGAGAAACGTTTTTCTTTTGTTTTCTTACTCCCCTTCCTTTTACATTTCTATTAGCATCAATTAGTTGTACAAAAAGATGTTGTTTTGACATGACCATATAGGCGAACAATATACGTTAATAAGATTCATCTCCTCCATCACTTACCAGACATTTTGATAGAATATTAATTGAAAATACATAAAGAACTCAATCTTGACAAAAAGGAATGAAAAAAAGCCAAACAATTAGAAATAGTTAAAAGATCCAAAAGAGATTTCAGGAAATAAATGATGCCGGTTGCAAAGGAGCATATGAAAAGATTCTCTACCCCATATGTCATTAGCAACTGCAATGAAAGCAACAAGGAGATAATAGCACATTCCTTTCTAAATAGCTACAATCTAGCTAGTTATTATTCAGCATTGGAGCACCTGCCTGCAAAGTCCACATCTCTGAGTTCAAACCTCAGTACTTCCAAAAATAAATAAACAAGTAAATAAACAAACAAGTGAACAAGCAATCCAAAATCTATCACACTGACACTAACTACTACACATGAAACAATAGCAGCTCTCGTTGGTTGAAGAATTCAGGAGACGCTATGACTATTTCTGACAAAGATAAGCAGTCTCCTATGACACAGTAATTGGGCTCCTTAGTTTTCAATTCATTTACTCACATGTATTGGAAACAGAGTGCCTACAGAAAATTCTCTGTGTGTGTTGATAGCAGCTTTACACACACCTGTTAACACTTGAAAGAATGACCATGCTTTGTAGAAGGTAAATAATGCATTGTGTCACATCCAGCCCATGGGATATTATTCAGTGCTAAAATGATCTGAGCTCTCAAGCTCTCAAGGTGTGGAGAAGTATTAAATATATAAATGAAAGAAGTCAGACTAGATTCCACCTAGGTGACATTTTGGTAAAAGGTAAAAACTATGTGATCTGAAAAAGGTCAAGCTTGCTCAGGCTGGAAGCAGAATGAGGGTTCAGAGCTTAGGGATTTTTAGGCAGTGAAAACATTACAGGTTACATCCTAGCTGTGGAGCCATACACCTGTGGTTTGAGCATGCCTGTGTGTTCTCCTCAAGCTTCAGGTTTGTTGAAACTTGATGGGAAAGGTGAGGTGTTTTACAGATAGTGTGTGTGTGTGTGTGTGTGTGTGTGTGTGTGTGTGTGTGTGTGTGTGTCTGCACGCACACCCACTCACGCCAGTCTTGGGTCTTGGAACTCAAGATCTGGGCACTGTTCCTGAGCATTTGGGCTCAAGGCTAGTGCTCTACAACTTGAGCCACAGCTCCATTTCCAACTTTTTAGTGGTTCATTGGACATAAGAGTCTCATAGGCTTTTCTACTGGGCTGAGTACCTAGGATTACAGGTGTGAGGCACTGGCACCTGGTTCTACAAGTAGGACCTTTTAAGAGATTATTGGATCAGGAGAATTTCTTCACTTGTGAGCAGAATTGAGGTTACAAACATATCGCTGATACAAGATGCTAATGATGAAGCTCTGTATTTTTGAGGGGACTTGTGACAGGAGAATTCTCTGTACCTTCCATCCACTTGTATGGTGAACCTAAAGATATTCTAGTAACTACTATTATCAAAATATATATATATACATATACATGTACATAT
Source organism: Dipodomys spectabilis (assembly GCF_019054845.1). Taxonomy (NCBI): domain Eukaryota; kingdom Metazoa; phylum Chordata; class Mammalia; order Rodentia; family Heteromyidae; genus Dipodomys; species Dipodomys spectabilis. Next base: position 2,360,523 of record NW_024870813.1, on the reverse strand, counting down.
ATATATAATGGAAATCTTAAAAAGTAAAATAAAAAAACTGGGCTATTGGTGGCTCACTTCTGAAAGCCTAACTACTAAGGAGGCTGATAACTGAGGAATGCATTTTGAAGACAATTTGGACAGGAAAGTTCATGAGACTCTTATCTTCAATTAACCAGCAAAAATCCAGAATTGGAGCTGTGGCTCAAGTAGTAGAGGACTAGCTTTCAGCAAAGCTCAGGCTTAGTGCCCAGGCCCTGAGGTCAAGCCCCAAGACCAGCACACACACACACACACACACACACACACACACACACACATTTAATTAAAACAACCAGTGCTTAAAAATAATGAAGACAGCCCTAAGGGTGACTAGGACTTGATCAAAGAAAAAGCCGTACTTAGTATGGGAAAAATATGTAGGCTAAAGAGTTTTTAAAAATTAAAAAATAGCTGGGCACTGGTGGCTCACACCTGTAATCATAGCTACTCAGGAGGCTGAGATCTGAGGATCGTGGTTCAAAGCCATCCTGGGCAGGAAAAGTCCTTGAGACTCTTATCTCCAATTAACCACCAGAAAACCGGAAGTGACACTGTAGCTCAAGTGGTAGAGCACTAGCCTTGAGCTGAAGAGCTGAGGGATAGTGCCCAGGCCCAGAGTTCAAGTCCCACGACAGACAAAAAAAAAAAAAAAACTTGGAAAATATAGAAAATAACAGAAATTCCAGGATATTTGAAGAAAATGTTTAAATGAAAAGCCAAGGCACAAAAGAGAAAAGAGACATTAGATAAAATATTACCCAAACTGATAAATGCTAACTCACATAATGCACCATGATAATATGGCCAAACTAACTCATATGTCTGCCTAAAATATCATAATGATGCTTCTTGCTTTGAATAACTAATATACATTAACAAAATGCAGTAAAATCAATTTCCACAGTAAAACCATATACTGAAATACTGAAGACATATCAAATCAATACTAAAGTTTCTAAACATGTACTTTTAGTTTTCATACTGATTACATCAAAGACTGGCAATAATGTTTCTGGAATATACTCACTTGAAAAGAGAAAAAGAAAGAAATGCTACTAAAAAAAAGGGCATAAGAAATTCAAAGGAACTGCACTTACACGCATCACAGCAAAAGGGCAATATTGGTCCTGAATCTATAGTTCTATTAACAACATCTGTTCATCAGAAGACATCAGAAACAGTAAATTGAAAAGACAAGTCATGATGTGATATCAAAGAGACATCACCAAAGAATACTCAGCTAAGCCCAGGCAAAAGGGCCTATGTCATTAATAATTAGCAAATGTAAATCAAAATCACCATTAGGTATGCTACATTCCTGCTAGAATGGACAAAAAATATAAACTACAGCATAGAGCAATTGTTAGTCAAGAAGCAGAACAACTTCAACTCCACAGAACTGCAGGTAAAGTGCATAAATCAGCACAACTCTTTCTGAAAACTTTTTAACCGCATCTACATAAAGCCAAACATATGCATATTGATGATTCAGAAATCCAACAGAAAGGGATACACAAATCCACCCAACTTGTATGCAAAAATCTCCTCTGGGGACACTATTTGTAATCATCTCAGCAGAGAACAACTTGGAAACTTACCAAAAATAGAATGCAGAAATGGTGGCATATTTATACAGTGAAATCCTCCACAGCAACAAAAAGAAATTTAACACTGAAATATAGATAAATCTTTAAAGTCAATGGTGAGTAAAATAAAAAAAGCAGACAAAACATTATCATTGGAGGAAAATAACAAAATGCTGAAATAAGGATACAGGTTGACCCATTGTAACAATGAGATGTACAAGGCACTATGTTGAAAATAAATTTTACAACTTGGGTGGGGAGAGAAGAGTTGGGGAGGTGGGAAGGAAAGAGCTGGGAGGTGGGGAGGGAAGGGATGATAGGGGAAAAACAAAGGAGGAGGTAACAATGCTTGATAGGAAATGTACTCATTGCCTTACTGGTGTAACTGTAACCCCTCTATCCAGTATTTTTACAATAAAAACATATTAAAAAACTATCACCAGATACATGTATATGGAAGAAATTAGTATATTGTTTGAAATCTTAGTAGTACCTTTGAACTTCTGGAGGTATCCATTCAGGAGGGACACAGAGGGGCCTCAGGAAGTCGGGTCCTGTGTTACTTTTTTGACTGAGGGCTACACATGAACTCACTGTTAAAAATGAATTGAGCTTGGGGCTGGTGAAAGGTGGCTCAAGTGGTAGAGCACTAGCCTTGAGTTGAAGAGCTGAGGGACAGAGCCCAGGCCCACAGTTCAGGCCCCATGGCCGACAAAAAAAACAAAAAAAGAATTGAGCTGTATATTTAGGATCTGTATATCTTTCCACATGCATTTTAGGATTGCTTAATACATAATATAATTAATATATTACAATATAATAATATAATAATATAATATAGCAATTTAATATAGTCTAACCATATAATACAGTATACTATAATAATAATAGTATAATATAGTATGCATTTTATTATAATCCAAGTCTTGTAGTTGAACCCTATGTGACCATATTTCCTGTATCAGCAATGACACATTTACTGTGGGTCTGCTATCTAATGGTAGCAGTGGGTGCTTTATTTAAAAAAAAATTTTTTTTTCGTAACTGTATTCCAACTTTTATTTTTTTGTTCTTGAATCCAGGGCCTGAGCACTGTCCAAAGTCCTCTTGATCCACACTTTTACATCCTGCCTTATTTCTGGTTAATAAGATACAAATCTCAAGGACTTTTTTTTTTTTTTGCCAGGGCTGGCTTTGAACTGCGATCCTAATACTTCAGCCTTTTGAGTAGCTAGGCTGTCTCAACTTTTCTTAATTCATCCTTTCAGATGCAATTGTAATCCTTATTATGCAGATTCTATAGCTGGAGAAGCTGATGGTCAGAAAGGTAAGACGATATAGCATATGGTCATATAACTAAAACATAGCAGAATCTTCCAAACAACTTTCTGATTTTAAATCTCTAGCTCCTCTGACACTCCATAACTTCATATTCCTTGGGGTTCCATGCATAAGAATGGTCTTTCATAGATCCAAAATACAACCTGCCATATAATCACACATAGAGGCATATGTTTATATACACAATTTAGTTGATGCAAGTATAGTATACATAGAAGTGAATCTTCTTGGAGAAAACCTTTCAAATAATAAACAGATAATTTAACAAAATGAATTTCAGAAGCTGAAATGGGAATGTAAGAGGCAGGTAGCAGGAAGGGGTGGATGAATGCAAAAGGAAATAAGGGACACATACAGAAAAAATATTTAATGTACATAAGTGGTATCAGAAACATGACACATGTTTCACCGGAGGAAAAATCAGCATACAGGAGAATGAAGCAAGTGGTGACTGATCAAGAAATAGAAGGCAATTAGATGGTCATATTAAATTGTAACTCTTTTGTACAACCTTTTGAAATTCAGGGAAAAGAATACATTTAAAAATGGCTTTTCACAGATTAGAGCTCTGTTGAATAACATCATGCTACCCTAAGTGTGAAACAGCTGGCCAGTGTTTCCCATGAGTGTCTCTCTCTCCACTCTCCACTCTGCCCACTCTCTCTATCAAGCCTGTAGTCCTGGCTTCCCAGGCTCAAATCGCCCCATATGAGGGAGATGTACCTCTTCCTAGATGTCTTGTGTCTGCATCTTCTGAACACAGGGTGCCTAGGATGGAAATATTATGCGTGTTGATTACACTGATGGGCTATTTGAATGACTTGGAGATAATCACCTAATGATCCTGAATTTCGTTACCTGCATTTGTTAAAAATAATAATTATGTTCCAGGGAAAGAATGAGTTAATTATCTTAGGAAAGGATAGCCATAGAATTCATGGGAATTGTATTCTTTCCTTCTTCTTTGTTATAATGAATGTCTTTAGTTCCCTCTCTCCCCGTACCACAAACACACACACACACACACACACACACACACACACACACACACACACACACACACACATTCTCCCCTTCTTCATACCTATTGACCATCCTTCCCCACCTTGTTAGTCATGGGAGCTGCCTCAGTGTGCTTCCCCCTTGTCCTCTGCTCCAGAGCTTGACAGAGGTTAGATGAGGAGGGTGGTAGCCTAGTATAGTCAGTCAGAGCATATTTTCCACTAGCAATAATGCTGGTAGGTCCCCATTAGATGGTCCATTTCTGAAGCAAGATTTACCCTCCCTCCAACAGCTTGTCTCACAGTTAGAAACCCTGTTTCCACCTACTTTCCTGCCCCCACCTTAGGTAGCCAGGACCTACTGCTGTTTCTAGCCCCAGGCTTCTCAGCTTTCCGACTGATTTCTCCTTACCTATCTTCCTGAATAGTCTCTCTCTGTCAATCCTTCAGTGTTAATGTGCTGTCTCTTTCTTAGCATGCAGGATCCTTATATCAGTACATAGCAGCCCACTCTGTCATTTTCTCCTAACTGTGACAAGCGCCATCTACATGAGATAACTCAGCCTGTCTAGGTGACAAGTTGCTGAATAAGAAAGAATTCAACCACTGTGGGCTTCATGCCTCAAGTAAAGGCGGAAGCTGAAATACCAACACAGAGCAAGTGTGAAATCATCTCACCACACCTATTTCTTTTTTTTTTCTTTTTTGCGCTCAGGTCCTGAGGCCTGAACTCAGGGCCTGTACACTGTCCCAGAGATTTTTCTGCTCAAGGCTAGGGCTCTACCCCTTGAGCCACAGCTCCATTTTCAGCATTTTGGTGGTCAAGGAGTCAAAAGTCCTATGGACTTTCCTACCTAGACTGACATTGAACCACAGTCTTCTGATCTCAGCCTCCTGAGCAGCTAGGATTACGAGCATGAGCTACCTGCACGTGGCTACTCACATTTAATTTCTGGGAGAACTGAAAGCATTTAACATCCTCTTGTACTGCTTTCTGCTCATAATTCTCATTATAAACCTGCCTAAAAGAAGCTAAAAACATCTATGCAAAAGCTGAACCGTTGAGCAGCCTTAAATCCACCAACAGATTCATTGGTTCATCACTATTAAGTTTAGTCTTCCACAGTCTGACAAGGATAAAAGGTGTACAACTTCCTTGCCAGCTATTAACGTGAATAGCTTGTAGTCCAGTTTTAAGTAGGGTCCTCATTTCCATCTGAAGCGTCATGTGCAGACTTTACCTTCCTCCTAACGACTGGCATTCTGATCTTCTGGGCTCCCTCCAGAGTCACCCACTAAGTGCTGCTTGTAGCATTCTAGAGCCTCACTAGCCCTTAGCAGCAAACTTTTCCAAAGTCCTCTCACCAACTAGTTTCTAAGGCTGTGAGCTAGCTGGTCAGGTAAGCACAGAAATGATACAGATTTCTCTGGTACCACTTTTCTGTGTTAGACATTTCATTTTTGTGACAAAATGGCTAACAAAAAAGGAAGAATGGCTTATTTTTACCCAGGCTTTCAGAGATTTCATTCCATCATGGTAGAACTGGCAGAGCAGAACAGGTTACATCATCTGGCCAGGAGGCAGAGAGAGAATGAACCAAGTTTCTCTTGTATTTCTTCTGTATTTCATCCAGGTCCCCAGCTTATAGGATTGTAATTTCCCCACATCCTGTTAGTTAATCCTCTCTGGAAATGCCTTCAGAGATATACCCAAAATACACTTTACTAATCTCTTGGGAGCTTTTCCATCCAACTATGTGGCCAACAAAGAATAACAACCAACTTAGCATCCATGGCTCAAGCCTGTAATCCTAGCTACCCAGGAAGCTGAGATCTGAGGATCATAGTTTGAAACCTACCCAAAAAGAAAAAAAAAATCTGTGAGACTCTTATGTCCAATTAACCAGCAAAAAGCCCGAAGTACAAGTATTGCTCAAGTGGTGGTCTGCCAGCCTTGAATGAAAAAGCTAAGCAAGATCACAAGGTCCTGAGTTCAAGCCTCCATACTGTCACAAAATATAAATGATTAGTACTAATACTCACCTATATGTCCCGAGGCCACTAGAATAAAGGTAGCAGGTGTGGAGGGTATGTGACCTTTTGCAGCTGGTGATACTGTGCCTTGGGATAAAGAAGACCAACCCCAGTCCAGTTTCTAAGACACAGAGGACAGGAGGAAGAGGCAGCTACAACTGGTAGAGTAAGAACTACTGAGTCCAATAGAGGAGAGGATGAGAATGCAAGCACTATCTCTCAACGACTCTGGGACCAGGCCTTTTTGAATTTCCATTTCCCTTCCTGTAAGTTTAAAATAAAAATTTCTTCTGGAAAAAAAAAAAAATTTCTTCTGGATGCTGGTGACCCACACCTGGAATCCTGGCTTCTCGGAAAGCTGAGATCTGAGAACTGTGGTTCAAGGCCAGTCCAGGCAGGAAAGTATGGGAGACTCCTATCTCCAATTAACCAGACAAAAGCCACAAAGTGGAGCTATGGCTCCACTAGTGGTAGAAAACTAGCCTTGAACTACAAAACTAAGGGAAAGCATCAAGGTCTAGAGTTCAAGCCCCAAGACCAACAGACATACACAAAAACAATAACTTCTGCCTTTCATGGATGATCTGAAAGTAAGAATAGTTATGTGTCTATAGTACAATCCCTGGAATATAAAACTTGATCAGTAAATGTTCATGGATATAGATATGATCACAGATCTTCTTGTTTGGAAAATTATAATGTCCAGAAAACATCATTAAGACATTCAGGGGTTGTGGGAATAATCAGGAATTCAGAAGAAGGAATGGGTTAAAGGAGGATTGACTCCTCGGGATTCCTGTCAGGAGAAAGGGCTCTGGAGGAGGTACGCCTCCTTCCTCAGCAGCTGATTGCAGAGTGCTGCTTTGTTGATTGTTGCATTGGGACTTAGAACTGGGCAGAGAAGCTCTGAAAACCTAGTCTCTTCCCCTGGACTCTATTTCCCCGCTCTGATAAGCAGGACCGCTCTGTCTCTGTAACGATGTGCTTTGAAATTCTACATGTGTGTGGTTAAGATAGGATGAATACGTCTGCATAGACCTCAGTCTTTGTGAATGCAATTGTGCATATATGGCTGCATCTACTTACTTTGAATGTCAGTAAATGTCTATGTGTTGGTGAATGTTTTGTTTGCCTTTGAGCTTGAACGCCTGGTTACCCCTGGCAACTGTATGTTAGAATCTTCCAACAACTGAGCTCTCCTTGAATGGTATTTGGTCTTTTACCTTAAGCAAGCATGACCTGTCTGGTGCCTCCTCTTCCAGATCCTGGCCATTATGTAATTGCAAATTTACATAGCTAGAGGGTTTTTTTTTTGTTTTCTTTTTCTTTTTTCTTACTGCAAAGGGGAAAGACATAAAGTGCTATCTCTGGAGCTCAGCAGTCAATGTCAAGCTCAGATATGAGAGAATGAAGGCTATAGGGTCTGGAGGTGATGAGAGATTATTGACAATTATCTCCTTTTTTATAGATGAGGACTACTTGCTCAAGTAATGTATCTAAAATATGCACATTTCTGTCATAAATTGTCTGTTCTGACTGAAATGCCTCTGAGAGGGAAAAAATAAGATAATGATTAAAGTTATTGACAATGGAAAGGGTTATTATCTAGTTTCTTGGCACAAAGGGTGAGGAGAGGAATCAGACATAATTTCACTTATTAAAAACAACTAATGGCATGAAATAAAAGAAGTGTTTTAGGTATTTTAAAAATGTTGCATTAGGAACCGAAACACTGACTCAGTTACCGTGACTATAGCAAAGAAAAGGTCAGGTACATTTTTTTTTGAGCTTTTATCTAATCTTGTTTTGCCAGAGCTAGGAGCAAAAAACAAGGCATTAAAGGCATCAGTGCTAATTCCTTATGGGGAAGGAAGCTGACTGAAGAAGAAGGGATAGGCACGTGATTCACTAACTCCTCAGCTCTGGAAGCCCAAGGCCACACAGAATCCCTACATTATCCATTAGACATTGTCCACCTTTATTATGGAATGAAATATGATTAAACTTAATAGTATTTCTATCATGCAGTATTAAATACTTTCAAAAGGAAAAGCAGAAATCATAGGAAGCAAACACTCCATCCATCTCATTGTCATGGCCTTTAGACCTCTTTGTGTCATTGCTCTCTTTTGGGGCTTGAAAAGACAAAATAATAATAATAATACTAATAATAACATGGAATGAGTTTTACCTTAATAGTATTATTTGTGGGACTTAGAATTTAAGAGTCGTGTTCCTTCCTCAAGAAAGTAGAGCCCTTTTGGGGATGTGTTCCTATCTAGCCATGTCTGCTTATACAGAAGATCTGGAAAAGACTCTACTTTGTCCCTCATCTCTATTCTGAAAAGCTAGCCCCAAACATTGGACATTGCCCTATCAGCACTGAAAAGGTAGGGGGAGAAGGATCAAGCATTTTCCCTTTAGTTCCAGGAAGCAGAGAGATCTCATTACAATGCCGACCTCCTTAGGTCAGCCTGATTTACCACACAGCCTTTATTAGGCTTGTTTTCTTCATGAACATCCAGAAGTCAAAGAGAACCTTTGGGTCTAGTAAGCACAGCCACATGGGTGTGGAGAAGGAGGATTCCAGGACCATGGAGAAGGCTAAGTTCATGCAAGAAGGATTCACAAGGACCTTGTACAAAGCCAAATATTAAACAGACAAATTGGAAGTCCTCCCTCAGGCTGTGAGATCTAACTATTATAGAAACACATCTGATGTATTGTCAAAGTGAATGTAAGGATGGAAGAAACAACCAAGTCACAGACATCAAAAGTGTACTCACTGTGTATGGTCCAGTTTTCCCTAAGTATCTTCCAAGAACTCAGCGTATACTTTTGTGTCTGTTCTGGGGCTTGAACTCAGGGCCTTGTGATCTCCTTTGGCTTTTTCCACTAAAGGCTGGTGCTCTACCACTTGAGTCACATCTCCACTTCTAGCATTGTGCTGGTTAATTGGCAATAAGAATCTCAAAGACTTTTCTCCTCTGACTGGCTTTGAACTGCAATCCTCAGATCTCAGCCCAAAATAGCACAGAGGCATGAACCACCAATGCCCAGCTAAGAATTAAATATTTTAAAGGAAAGTTGTAAGCAGATGAAACCCTGGCTGATAATAAGAGATCCTGGGGTAATTCTGAATGAGAAGGTCATGCTTCTTGCCCCCTAGGTATAGCTGAAACCCAGCTGAGGGGTGAAATTGTCTTCAGGATCATACATGCCAGCAGGATAGAATTCAGTGATGATCACAGCACATCCAGAAACAAGCAGACCACATTTCTTCATCGCAGAGAATAAGAGCATAGGGAACAGACAAGTTTTATTAAACAATTTTAATCCAAATGCTGATTATTATTTGCAGTGTCTGAAGGCACAAAATATACCTAAAATGTATGGAATAGTCTAAACAGAGTTATAAATTCAAAGAGCAAAGCATGAAAAAAAGATACATTCTGAGCTGACATAGAAATCCGAGTTGGGAAGATTCTGATTTTTGTTGTTATTTTTCCCCCTGGAGAACTTGCTTGAATGTCATTCATTTCCCCTCATGCCAAGGGTAGGAAATTAAAAAAAAAAAAAAAAAAAAAAAGCATGGTGAAGAATGACACCAGAGATTTTGAAGCAGAATGTTTTCTCTTAAAATCTCTCTCTCTGTTTCTCTCAACTTCTTTTTTCCTCTTTCTTTCTCTTATATTTTTTCTTTCTCTTTTCTCTCTCCTTCTATTCCATACATGTACACATATGCACACACATGCACACACACACACACATGCACACACACACACACACACACACTCACACACACACACACACACACACACACACACACACACATAATCCCTTTCCCTCCATGAAACCCATTCCAAGCCACATCATCCAAGAACACATCTTCACCCACATAATACCAAAAAAGACAGATTATCTCAGGGGAAGAAAAAATACAGACTTAGGTATAAGGCAGTGAGACTGGAGTTTGATTTAAAAAATAGAGAGACTGTACATACAGAAAAAAAAAAAAAAAACAACCCTGACCATCCAGGGAAGGTGTGCCAATCCGCTGATGGAAAGAAGAGAAACAGGCTCCTTTTCAGGGTGACAGTAGCTATACCTAGGTTATGCCATGCACACCCAGCTCTGAGAGTCACACACTCTGCAGAAATGTCAGTGGATCACTCCAGTAGCACTAATACCAGGCCATTCCCAGCATCCAAAGATAAATAACATAATTATAAACACTCTCTTCCCCAGGGTGCTTTTAACTGACTGTGTGATACAGCAGTTCCTACTGCTCAATCACGTCACTAGGGACTTTAGGAAAGCAATCAATCCTGGGCTTGTTATCACCCTCATAAACACATCTGTCTCATAACTGTACAATGCTATAGAAGAAGCAATCAGTGGGACTTGGTATTTATTCTCCAAGAACACAGAACGGATGTTAATACCCTGATTTCTCCTTTGAGTGGGAACCCTAGAAGGTGCCTAAGGTGGGTTGTATTCTCACTCCTGACCAATTAGATCAGAATCACCTTGATCTTCAAGAGGAAAGGTCTGAAGTGATGCGGTCCAGATTCCTGATTTCCCCACTACCGATAGTTTCTTTTTTCCTCTGAGTCTGTAACTTCTGTTGCTTTAGACTGGGAGATGGAGGGAGGGAGATTTTAAGGTTGGTCTAATCTTATGATACAGCAGGGATTTCAGATAATTTCAAATGCGCTTAGCCTAGAGAGGAACCTTGGAGTAGATTCATTGCGTGAGGCCTCCTGGTCTAGAAGCGGAGGTAAAGCATGGAGAGAGGGCCAATGCTGGGTCTCACTCTCCTAGCTGACTTCTCAACGCCTAGAGACATCACCTCATTTGGGAGGCTGTGCACAATTCCCCTAAGAAGATAGGAATTTGTCTTCACATTAAAGAGCTATGCTTCCCTCCTGAGGGTGAGTCACCTCTCTCTCTGCTTCGTTCCTTTTCTCTGTCCCATAACTTCACTATCACCTAGGGCATCTTCTCAACCCCTTCCAACAGGACAATTTTACCTAAAATTGCAACCCTTCTCTCTATTCCTGGTGTTTGTGATTGTCTACGCCTCTCTCTCCTGGGGCCATGAACTGGGGCTAATTCTGAGGCTGGAATGCATGGCCTCATCTTGTTTGACTTCTTCTCTCAGGCAGGTGTTCTAACCCTGGAGCTACACCTCCACTGAAGAGCTTTTTGCTCGTTAGTGGGAGAGTCTCATGGACTTTCCTATTGGGGCTGGCTCTGAGCCTCCATCATCAGATCTCAGCTCCTGAGTAACTAGGATTATAGGCGGGAGCAGGAGCACTCAGCTGAAGAGTTCTCCTCTACCTGGCTTCTCATCCCATCACTTCATGTGGTTTGCATGACCAGCCTCACATCTTTCAGTCCCTAGCGGCCTTCCACCAGGCCAATCTCAACTCTGCCAAGGCTCCCTGAGGTAATGCTGAGAACCACCCTATTCCCTCCATAGTCCAAATAACCAGCTGATTATTCTAAGTAGGAAAAGAAAATAAAAAAACAAAACCGGCAGAATGATATTAGAAGATGTTGGCATCAAAGCCTTTAGAGACTGTCACTTCAATGTGGATGGCTTCTCTGAGGCTTAGGGGCAGCTTCATACTACACACTGTGGGTTCATATGGTGAGGATACCACCTTGAGCCCTTGAGTTGGATTGGCGAGGACTACCTGGTTTCCAAGGTACTTCCTTAGCATCAGGCTATCAGAAAGCATGGATCGCCCTATAGCACGTGACCCAAAGCTCCCAGGTAACAGACTAGCTCTTCTTCTACCACAATGGACTGAAGGAGGAAATGAGGGACAAAAGGATTATGGTGGGAAGCCTTGGGGGCATGGCAGCCAGCAGCATTCAGGGTTCTCATCTTCTCCCCAGCAGGAAGGAGCTTCTTGTCTGACCCCCTTTCCTGCTCTCAGAAAGGCCCAGGAATGGGGGAAGTTCCTTTGGCACTTCAGAATGATCACAAGTAATTTGCCTTTTTATTCATATAGAACAAAATTTACAAAGTCGTTCATACAGTTTTTGTATTTTGTTTTTTTTTTTTACTGACTTCGAAAATTGGGAATATTCAAAATACACTTTTACCCCACTCCATTCTGTCATTATTTACATATATGTACAAGAAAAATGAAAGAGTCTCTGTGTGTGTATGTGTGTGTGTGTGTGTGTGTGTGTGTGTGTGTGTGTGTATGTGTGGTCATTTTCTCGTATTAAAAAGCTCTGCTGGTCGGGTGGGTGGGCGGGCAGGTGGGAGGGCAGGCGGCGTGGTCAGATGGAGGTGCCATGGGACGTGTCCAGAGCCTCTGGAAGGACGCCTCCAGGCACAGGTTGAAAGGACATGGGGATGGGGGTCTTCACTGGACTCTGTCGAAACAGCCCCCCATTGGGTGACCTGTGTTTACACTGAATGGAGGGCATGGTGGCCGAGCTGCTCAGGGGCAGTGGCAGGTTGCTGCTGGGCCCTGATGACAGTGTCCGGCTGGTGCCATGGCTGCTTTGCTCGGGCAGAAAGGTGCTGACTGAGAGCTGGGTGTTCTGGTATTCCCTTGTAGGCTCCAAGGCTTGGCTGGGAGCCAAGCCTCCCATCTCCAGGGCTGAGAGCTCAATCGATGCAGGGGAAATCTGCTTGTGAGCAATGTCTTCATCCATGAGGCTGTTTATGCGTCTATGCACCTGCTCCAGGTTCACCTCTTTGTCCTGGGGAGAAAGCACAGGAAGATCAGGGGAAGCCTTAGCAGTCCACCAAGGCTGGCTTTACTGCAGCATGTGCATACCTTGAAGCACTGGCCTGTTTAGTGTTCTAGAAAGAGTATCTTTCCTATTTCCACCTCCCCTCAAGTGGGTGGTCAACCCTCTGTTATCTGGGGAACCCATAGGCCAGGCCACTTGTGCTTCTGTCCCCACAACCCTGCCAGCAAGTCTGCTGTACTCATCTCAGAATCATTGCCATGCCCAGCAGCAACTCTTGTGACAAAGCACTTCAAAGAACTGGCAGAGACAGGAGACTAAGTAAAGCCCCGTGGGAATAGAGGAATGGTCCTTCCTCCTCTGGTATGCCCCATGCCTTAACCATCTGAGTTCACAAAGACTTGGTATGATCACCCCCACCTTGCACAAAAGGAGGCTCGGCCTCAGAAAGGCTCTAGGACTTCATCAGAGACCTGAGTTCTGTGAGTGGTTGAGGCAGCTGGGAAGTGTGGAGAAGGAGGGGACTTCTGTCACCCAGGAATCTGTACATTCAGGGATGCCAAGAGTGGTACAAGTCTCTATCTGGAGGGCTAAGGAGGCTTTGTTGGGGTCATAAGGAAAGACACTTCTCATAGGGTAGCAGACTCTCCTGGTGTCACAAAGCCTTGAGATTGCCTGGAAAGTTCTCTCTCTCTCCAGGAGATTGTTTGGTTTGTTTCTCTGCTCAAAAAAGAAATTTTAAAAAGACCCAAATCACTCTTTTTAAGTGAGTTGATATTTTGCCTGTCAGAATGGATCACGATCTAAATGGTCGCATAGCTTGTAAGCTTAAGGAAGATGCCATCTGCTTCCTCAGTTGCTTGCTTCCCTTGTGAAGCCAGCAAGCTGTGGTCAGCCTCTTCTCCTAGGGAGCAGCTTCCCAGATGGGATTAGAAGCTTCAGCCCTACTTGTGGCCTGCACAGGTGCCAATGAAGGCAGATCAAGTGTACCACACTCTGCCACCCCTACCTGATGCCACGCTCCAAGAAAAACACTGGGCCCAAGATCATATCCAAGACAAATCTTGTGGGTGGTTCAGTGTTGACACCATATTGGACAAAGGAACTCAACCCTTTCCTATTTTGTAGGGATGATAGAAAATCTGAGAAATTTAAGTCTTGATATGCTTTCAGAAAGAAAAAGAAGAAACGATGCAAAATAAATAATGACTGAACTTCTACTGGTTTGGGTACATAGGAGTTTCCTTTAGGAAGAGGCCACCAAGAATGTCTGGCCTGAGTCCCCACTGTATCCAAGTGCACCAACCAGAGGGCAAACCCCAGGAAAACTCAAATGCACATTTACTAGGCAGGCAAGGAGTAGAAGTGCCCTGAAAGTCACTCCCTGCCTTAATATTCCCTGCCATGGAGAAAGGTACCCACAATTCTCTATACCCCCATGAGTTCATAATTGACATATAGTGCCTGACTTCTGGTGGGGAAACTGCTGCCATTCTCAGAAACTCTCCTGGAGCAAGAAAACTGACAACTTTATATGACAATGAAGAAATTGTTTCAGTTCGAGAGACACAAAGATCAGAGAGCACACTGGTTTGAAAGTGAACTCAGTTCAGTGTCAGATGGCAGTTGGACATAATTGACAAACTCCTTAAGGAGAACCTGAAGAAATGCAGTTCAGCACTAGCGGTAGGAGACCATTTCTGAGCTGAGGCCATGTCTGAATGGCAAAGGTCATGAGTGACATGGAGAGAAATGGCTCAAGGACACCAGGATTCTACTTGGGCAGAGGGAACACCATTCATAAAATAGTTTCATTAACTCCTTCAGATGTTTAAAAACTACAATCTCAATTGATGAGATTAATCCCAGGGAGCTCAGCACAAGTCAAAAATATCACTCAGCACTACCACTGATTTCTTTAAGCTTGTAGGGGAAAGCAAAGGAAAAATTATTGTATTTTAATGTGATTAATACTGGCCAGAATATGATTTCAAATTACCTTCCTTTGAACATCCACATTAGCTCCTTTTTTTGTTGCCAGTCCTGGGGCTTGAATTCAGGGCCTGGGTACTGTCCTTGAGCTTCTTTTGCTCAAGGCTAGTACTCTACCACTTGTGCCACAATGCCACTTCCAGCATTTTTTGTTTATGTGATACTAAGGAATCAAACCTAGGGTTTCCTTCATGCTAGGTAAGCACTCTACATATTCCAAGCCCTACACTACTAGCTCCTTTTCAACATCATCTTCCTAAAATGCAAATTTGATTATGTTATGCTACTCTGTGAAACTCCAGGATGATGTTTCTGGCTTTTAGACTGAAATAAAATATCCCTTACTACAACAAAAATAAAAAATAAAAAAATAATTCCATAAAAAGTGTATTTAATAGACCTCACCTACCAAACATCCCAGCTTAACAACACAAGTAGAGCTTGTTTTCACTCATGATTCTGTGGATGACTGGGAGCTACAGCTTGATGCCCCACCCTGGACACAGTGGTCCAGGAAGATGAGCATTCAAAACATGACATATTACTTCCTTTCTTTTATTTTATTTTTGGTACACATTAGGGACCTTGCACTCAGGATCTGGTTGGTATCCTACTTCTACCTTTTTGGTGGTAAACTGGAAGTAAGAATCCCATGGAGTTCCCTGACCAGGCCGGCTATGACCACAATCAACAGATTCTCAGCCTCTTGAGTAGCTAAGATTACAGGTGCCCAGCTTGCACATTGCTTGTCTAGCATAGTCAACATGAAAAAAGTTCATAGGTTGAACCACACGAAATCAGGGACAACCCAAAAATCATATAACAAATTCAAGTTCATTGCTTATTATATTAAGTTCAAATTCAAGTTCATTGTTTAATTAACACATGATGGAGGCAGTTGTGAGCAACTTCCTGCCTTTCTATATATTCATTTTAATTTTTGCATATAAAAATTTTCAAAGTAGTATTTTATGCCTGTTACTTGGAAGCATTAGTGTGTTCTAATCACTTAAAAGCAATGATTTTAATTTATTTATTTACTTTGAGGAAATAAGCTTATCTACCCTGGATAATATCTTATCAAGTGACCTGTTCACCTAGACAAGAGATAGAACCAGAACCTGAATCAGAACAAGAGGACTGAGTCTGAAATTTAATTGAAGAGACAAAGAATCAGAAGATGGTTGGTATTTGGTCAAGGAAAGTGGTGCCTTATCAAATACAGTGAACTCTGGGGAAAAGACAGACCAATCAAGATCCTCTGAAGAAAAACCTAAGAAAGATTCTCCTCCTCTCTTCCCCCTTACCTCTCTGAAATAGACGCTTTTACCACTGAAATACCAAGGAGAGAATGCAGAAGGCCTGGTGCATTTTGAAAGTAATAGGGCACAGAGTCCAGCCTGACGTGTTAAATACAGCTTGTGGGGAGATGACCAGGTCCTATTAAAGCACTTAGAAAACAACCAAATCCAGAAAGTCAATATAGACCTGGCCATTTCACTTCAAGATAGTGTTTGTAGCTGGGTGCTGTGGTTCAAACCCATAATATATAATAGTTACTTGAGATAAAAAAAATAAGGGGACAGTTGAGAGTTCAAGAGACTCCATCTTAACCAAGGATAGGTGCTGTGGTCTGAACCTATTGTTCCAACTTCTAGGGAAGCACAATGGCTGGGCACTGTGGCTCGTATTGGTCATACCCAGAAACACGGAGAAGCACAAAGAGGTGAATCATAGACCAGGACACACAGAGAACACAGTAAGACCCTATCTCAATAATAACCGACAGGAAAAAAGGCACTGAAGGTATTGTTTAAGTGATAGAACACCTGCTTATCAAACATTAGGTCCTGAGTTCAATCCCCAGTACTATCAATTTTAAAAAAGAAAGAAAAAGATAGTGTTTCTGAATACAAAGACTTGAATAAATAGTTCTTGTGTGTGTGTGTGTGTGTGTGCGCGCGCACATGTGTGTGCATGAATGTGTGTGTGTATCTGCATGTCTGTGTGTCTTTGTGTTTTTACCAATCCAGGGGCTCAAACTCAGGGCCTCACATTCTTCCTTAGCTTATTTGTTCAAGGCTGGCACTATGTGACTTGAGCCATACCTCCACTTCTGAATAAATACTTTCTTAAGCCCATTTATTTTCTTCTTGCTTCAAATGAAGGATGGATGAATCTGTTCCCAAGGCTGCAAGGGCGTGCAGTGTGAATCAACTCCCAATTGTGGCTATTAATTAGCCTTTAGCCTCTGCACATCAGGACACACAGAAAATGTCCACACCAATTGCAGAAATTTTCTAGCGAGAGCGTCCCATGCCAAATGGCTGTCAAAAAAATCCAACCTTCTAGCACCACTGAGACCTCTTTCTATTCAAATTCCATTATCCCAGTAGAGCCAATGCTAAGACAGACTTTGGGAGAGGAGGTTACCATTAGGAGCCTCAATGCCATTTTATTTTTTTTTAACTGGATAAGAAAATGCTTAGAGCAAGAAAAGCAAATGCTTCATGACCCCTCTGAAGAACAAAAATGCAGTCTGTCTGAGGGTCGTCTCACAATGTTTTCTTCATGCTGCCTCTTCCAGCTGTTCTATATGGACCCAGAATTGATCAACAAAGAACGGGATTATCTCATCTTCTTAGATCACCTGGGGGGTCACAGAATTAGCACACACAAGGTCACGTCTAGTTGTACCTTCTTGCATCTCAAGGCAAGGAAAGAGGCAGCAGGAGTAATCAGCTTACTCAAGGAAAGAGGCAAGGGTAATTTGAATAATTATTCATCTTTAAGACAAAATGGTGTATTCTATAATGTTATGCAAATTCAAATAATAGGCTTTTTTTATGTGAACTACATCAGTTTACATCCTCATTATCCCAAGGTTTCTGCGTTCAGCCAGGTAATGACAGCTGTGGAAAGAGACCTGGGAACTTCCTATGGCCTTCATTAATCTAGTGTAGGTAACTGACCTAGTCAAACACCCCAGAACATGACATAAAAATCCACTGGCTGCATTTACCCACAATTCGGCTGGATTCCAGCTCTGCATTTCTCGTTCCGAATTAAACATGACGAACAGATGCACCAACCGAGGTGACTAGGGAACCTCTCTGAGGCATTGTCTTGCAGAGAGATAAAGTTCTGTAATTAAGCCGCTGTTCACCAATGTGGAAATAATACAGTGTATTGGAAAACGGTAATTAACGAAACTATCATCTATGTAACAGTTTGTTACACGTGGGACTCGTTAGAACTGACTTTGTTTGGAATCCAACAGCTCCCACTTTAAGTCAGGCAAGACCAGAACTAGGAATGAGGGACCTCCCACCTGACTAGAATGATGGTTGCCAGCTCTCTCGTGCTAACCTCCGAATCGAGCCAGGTGGTAAATGAGACTTAATGACTGGGAGAAACACCACTGAGGCAATCCTCTTAAAGTATGATGCCAAAGGCTTACCCTGAGCTAGGGGAGTCAGAGTCATGGTTGGATAAAATCAGTGGCCGACCCTCACCTCAAGGAAGCAATCTTGAGAGAGATCTCACAGACAAATTTTTCAAAGCATCATGGCAAAGTTTTGAGTAGTTTAATCACAGAACTGAGAGTGATCCAATGAGTAACAGGAAACAAGAGAAAAAAACTGAGGCTAGGAGCAAAGTGATTTGCTCAAGGTTACACAGTTCTATGGTGAGTGAAGCATCAGGATTAGCATTCACATCCACCTGGCTCCAAAACCTGGATTTCCCATCCTGCTCACCCACCATACCAGGTTCAATATTTACCTAGTCTCACCATGACAATGTATCAACACCTTAGCAGAAGGTTGATGGTAGATTTTTAATCCTTAGCAGAGTAACAGAAGCAAATGTAGAGTTTATCAATTACAGTTGTCACTATCTCCTTACAATGACCCTTTGGGAAATAAAGCCCAGGCATCTGTATTTCAAACAGCTCCAGAATTAATCACCTTGCATGCACAGCCATAATTGAATGCCATTGATCTCACTGCAGTGATTACCCAACAATTTAACATGAATAAGAATTGCTTTATAAGGAGTCCAAGCGAGTTCATTTGAATGAAACTTTTGAGCTCCTACTACCAGATGAACTCATGCTCTTAGGAAAGCATTCTTCTTGAGTTCTTGGCACACAGAAGGTGCTCAAAACATCAGTTATATTCATCATGTCTTAATGAGGGCCTCTATGTTTCAGAAAGAAGGCAAAATGATGAGAATTCAGAGGTGAAGAGTTGCTGGCAGATTTGCAGCAGAGACAGGCAGATAAATAATTACTGGCAGTATGGAATTGCATCTAACAAAGGAAATACCCAATGGCCACATTCAGAGGAAGCTTGCCAGTAGGCTGGTTTGAAGATTTGCAGTGATATATAATAAAGTGCTCAGTGCTGCTCAGTGCTGGGGGCACACACCTGTAATCCCAGCTACTTAGGAGGCTGAAATCTGAGGATTGCAGTTCGAAGCCAGGCCAAGCAAGAATGTCTGTGAGACTCTTAGCTCTAATGAACTTTGGAAAAGCTGGAAATGGAGTACCATTGTTAGCCATGAGCAAGAATGCCCAGGGGCAGCCCGTAGGCCCTGAGTTCAAGCCCTCAGACTAGCACACCCACACAAAAAGTGCTCAGTGCTTTCCAACTGGAAGGCCTTGGGCTACAAACTAGAACGCACCAAGCTGTCTGATCTCAATAAAGTAGCTATCAGGTTAGACTCAAGTTTCAACAGAAGAAAGAAGCTGTGGTTTAGAGAAGTAGCTGCCCCATCAGAGGCCTAACCCAGGGAAGAACTGTATCATATCCTTCATTTCCTGAATTCTCTGAAGAAAAAAAGCTAGGATCTGGATCCTAGCTAGGAACTCCGAGTTGTTTGTGGGGGATCCTAGATAGGAACTCAGGATCTGACACACACCAGCCAGGAAGCCAGTGCCCTGGATCTATGATAAACCTGCCTCGAGAGGGAAGCAGATCTTGCCCGTTCTAGGTCACTTCCCTGTCGCCCTCCAAGGGTAAGGATGCCTCTCTCAAATGTTGTGAAATAGATAAATGTGTAATTTGTCCAGCACAGGCCAGGTAACCTAGGGTGTGATTTGCCTCCACACTCCTCACCATCCATAAGAAGTAACAGCCCCTTGGTCACCATGAATCAGGCATGTCTTTAGGATGGGAGTAACCTTAAAGTACTTTGCACACCTTTCTTGATTGAAAAAGTTTTAATAAATAAAAGGGAATTTGTGCAGCAGAGAGAAAAATCTCCACACAGACTAAACAGTTATCACAGTTATCAAAGGAAGAGAGGCAAAGAATAGCATGGAGTTGAAGATTTGACCTTCCAAGAAGGGTCTACACAGATTCTGGGCAGACAAAGAGGCCAGCCATCTCTTAGCTTCCTGCCATTCAGCCATCCTCACCAGCCACCTCTTGCCTGCCACAGAAGCCTGGGGCTAGGGAGGGCGGGCATAGGCAGGAAGCAGCAAGAATTCCAAGCTTCCAGCCTCGTGATGGATGATTCATCTCTCAATCCTCATGTCAGCTCCCATTTGTGCAGTTCTCATCTTTATTTCATGAATATTTTATTCTCAGAGCAATGACTCTACATCCCCCATAAATCTAACGGGTGGCTCTTTACTGCATCCTCTGAGCTTGATGCACTCACCTGCATTTGGGTAACTACATAATTGTCTGATTCCTCAGGAAAAAAAAATATATGAGCTCAAATGCACATGAATATTAAGGGCTTGAACGCACATTACTACTCTTGCCCAAATAGGTGTCTAAACTCTGAAGACAATCTCAGAACAAGCCATTAAACATAGCTTGGGCTCCACCCAAAGACAGGTTCCCAGCTCTTAAGAAATATGGCCAGTGGTCCCAAATGAAATGCTTTAAGAGTAACTAGACACTCTCACCTAATTGCAAATGTTGCTCCATAAAACACAAGCCACAGTAGATCTAAATTAAACACCATCATTATTTCCTCCATGCTCTGAAAGATATGCTTCTAAAATATGGTCATTTTAGCCCTTTCCGTTTCCCACTCCCTATTTGGATGAGGAATCTAAACCCCTCAGCCAGGCGTAAAAGTCCTGGGGAGCAGATCCAGCCTTCCTCTCCAGCCTCTTCTTCCTACCCTCATGCCCTGTTAACCCTTCACTTACCATTCACTACCTCATCTCATCTCCAGCTCTAGGGTTCCTTCTAATTTTCATCATTCTTATCAGAACAACTCAAGCCTCCTCAAACCTTGGCTATGTGCTACTACCCACTGTGGCCCCATGATGGGTCAGCTGGGCTGGGGACCCCTGTGCATTGTGGTGGTATTTTCTGCTTCCTTCAGAACAGCTGAGATCAAGAGAATGGAGGTCTGCTGGGTGAGGTCTGTGCTGTTCCTGTCAGTGAGGTGGTAAATCATCTGAGAGGAGGGCTGGACCCTGATCAACAAACTTATTAAAGGAAGAAGGGAAGGAGGTGGAAGAAACTTCCTTTTAAATTGGAACAAAAAAGCTGGTGGCTCACATCTATAACCCTAGCTACTCAGGAGGCTAAGATCTGAGTTTCATGGTTCAAACCAAGCCTGGGCAGTAAAGTCCGTGAGACTCTTATCTCCAATTAACCACCAAAAAGCTGGAGGTAGAGCTGTGGCACAAGTGGTAGAGCGCTATCCTTGAGCAAGAGAGTTCAGGGACAGCATCCAGGCCCTGAGTTCAAGCCCTAGGACTGGCACATGTGCACACACGCACACACACATGCACATGCACACACACACACACACACACACACATACACTAAAAGTAGGAAAAAATGATAGTATGTGTTTCCATGAAACATCATAATGGCAGGATTAACTGCAGCTGCCCTGCTTCTCTGCCTGCTTCTCCATGGACCCTCCTTCATATCTAGAAGCAGCCGGGGCAGGGAGACCCACACTTTGGAAGCAGGATATGAACATTCATCCTCTCATACTCAAAATGGTGGACTTAGACACCAGGAGTTAAGCAAGAAGGGAACAGCTATGGCTGACAGCCTTGATTCTTCTTTTTATCTCTATTTCCCCACATTCCTAGCTATGTCTCCCAGAAAATAAAATTCTGTCTTTCCCCTACCCCCTCTTTCTTTCTCTCTCTCACCCTCTAATTCCACCCCCCCACATGTGCACCTGTATACATACAAACTATGACAGGCTGAAGCTGTCATGACAATGGAGGTTGTAAAGAGATAAAACTGAAAATAGTTGTAAAGGGACAAGACTGAAAATAGATAATGCCTTCCAATTCAGGAGCTCTTAGGGGATCTATTAAGAGTTTGAACTTGAGTTATGTCTTGGAGCCCACCCCGCCCACACCAGCCACGCCAGCAACAATGCAATACCGACACCTCTGCTCCCCTGATTTATAGGGCATTTCCTTTTTCCTTTTTCTTTCCTTTCGTTCTTTTTTGTGCCAGTCCTGGGTTTGAACACAGGGCCTGGGTGCTCTTTCTGAGCTTCTTTTGCTCAAGGCTAACACTACTACTTAAGCCACAGTGCCATTTACACACACACACACACACACACACACACACACACATACACACACACACAGGCACACAGGCACACACACACACACACACACACACATATATATGTGTGTGTGTGTGTGTGTGTGTGTGTGTGTGTGTGTTTATTGGAAATAGCCTTCTCACCATGTTTCCTGCCCCAGCTGGTTTTGAATCACAATCCTCAGATCTCAGCCTCCTGAGCAGCTAGGATTACAGACATGAGCCACCAGCACCCCCCCCCCCCCCCCCAGCCCATGAGGCATTTTCAAAGCCTATCAGGTGGAAGACAGTACAAACTGTCCAAGAGGGGTTGGATATGAGCCAGCCAGTGACTCTTTCATCCACTCTTTCTTCTCTGTTCCTACTATGGGTAGCTCTGGGCCCAGCCCACTCTGCCTGGCTGCTTCTGTGAGCATAGACCTTGATTGGTGTCGGTATTATAGTGTTGCTGGCGTGGCTGGTGTGGGCAGGGTGGGCTCCAAGACATAAGCTCAAGTTCAAACTCTTAATAGATCCCCTAGGAGCTCCTGAATTGGAAGGCATTATCTATTTTCAGTGGTGAGAGGCCATGACGTGGAGGGGTCAGACATGAAGCACCTGCTGCAGAGGTATGTGAGGTTCTTCATGAAACCACTGCTAAAAATAATTCCCAGTCCCTCCCAGTGACTTAGTACAAAAGTTTCCAGTTGTAGCTGCATTCTGGTGGCTCATGCATGCAATTGTAGCTACTCAGAAGGCTGAGATCTGAGGATTGAGTTCAAAGCCAGTCTGGATAGAAAGATCATGAGACTCTTATCTTCAATTAATCACCAAATTATGGGGAGAACCATGAACTGTTCCACTCAGTTAATTCTCCTCGGACTTCTTCCTTCCTGCCTTCCTGTGGTCCAGGAGGGACAGAGGAGCTATGGAGGTGGTATTGGAGCCACAATTTGTATTTCTGACATGGAGATATACAGAGTAAGGAAGGGAAGACTGATGCCCTCACAATGTTTCAGCATTGGTTCAGCAGTGCTGAACCAATCAGATAACAGAGCTCATTGGGATGAATAGTCAGTCAAGGAAGATGGAAGGGAGCAGCCACCATGGTTCTCAGCAGGGACTTCCTTACAGACTGGTGAGTGACAGCATGGCAAGCCAATCACTGTAGACAACAGCAATGGTGGCTAAGATGTTGGAATTTACTGTCCAAGGGCACCAATCCCCAGGCCTAAACTAGACTGAGAAGATTCCAGTTAGCCTTTACACTCCTCCTGGATGGTTTTTATTTTTCCCCCTACCCTAGTTGATTTTGTCTTTCCCATGGACCTCTTCCTCTAAAACCATTTTTATGAACTTATCCTGTGCCACTTGAGTTGCCAGGGAAAACAAAAAAATGAACACATCAAGAGAGCCAGATGCCTTCCAGCTCCCTGTTTGGGATTTCCATCCTCACCCCAACAGAATCAGTAAGCAGGGCTGTTATTGCTGAGGTGTCTATGCTGGGAAGTGACAGCCAATGAATGTAGTGATGGGGCTTGTGCTGAGAACACTGTCATCAAATGGCACTCCTTGCTGCCCTCTTTTAGAAGAACTGTCTCCTAGGGGCCCTAGTGAAGGCTTCATTTCAAACAATTCCCAAGACAAGCTTAGAAAAGAACCAACCCCCCGCCCCCCACTATAGGAAGCGTTCAAGTATGAGTTCATTGTGGTTAGCACCCACATGGAGGGAAGCCTGAGGAAGAGACCTACAGTAATGTCTGTGGTGGGTGTCCCAAGAGGAATGTGGGCAAGGCTGGACCCTACAAGAAGGTGGGAGAGGGGGAGGAGGGGTAACAGGAGAGAGGGGTCTCCCTCTGTGGTTGGGTAAGCAGGGCCCCCAGGCCCATGGTAAGAAGTCAAAGAGAACCAGGAAGGAACATGGGCTCCTCTCTTACCCTACAGGTGATCTCTCCAGGTCAGGGTGGAGGCACAAGAGCAGGGCAGGGTGGGAAAGGGCTCTCTGGCGCTGCCCACGCTGTACTTGCTCTATAGATAAATACAGGACTTTAGTGGCCATGATTGGCACTTGGTGCTTTTTTTTTTTTTCAAAATATGAAACTATCCCCTGCATTTTCCTCTCTTGTTTTTAAAAAACACAAACAAAACAAAGCAGGGTGAAGGCAGGAATAACATTGTCCAAAAAGAAATGTACTCTTCACCTGACTTTTGAACCTCTAACCCCTCTGTACATCACCTTGATAATAGCAATAAAAATATTAAAGTAAAAAAAAATAAAGCCAGAATCCCTCCCAATATAAATTATTGCTGTCTCCCAACAAGATGGTCCAGGGAAACACTAATGGGAAGAAAACAACCCACCAAACAACCCAGTGGGATCCCTCCCTCCTCAGTGGTGGCAGATGGGGGCAGGACCCCAGGTACCAACCTCTTTGGGGGTCTCCTGGTGGCACCGGTTGCTGTTCCACCACAACTCCAAGGCAGCCACCAGGCAGGCAAGGAGAAGACCAATTGCCAAGATGCAGAAGACACCAGCAAAGCTGTGCAGCTTCAGGGATTTGCCATCTGCCTGGGCACTGGCGTGGCTGGTGAGGTCGCAGCGGCCGGTGTGCGGCCACCACTTCTGCTTGAGTACATCTAGGTCCCCTGTGTCCTGCAGCTCCAGGATCCTGCAAGACACAACTCAGGTGAGCCACAGGCACAGATCTTGACAACTCTGTTCTGGCTCTGCAGCCATGATGGTTCCACTATTACCAGCCTTGAACCATCATAGCAATTCTCTGCCTCAATTCCCCCTAAATCCATTCTCCACACTGCAGACATGATGATCTTCCCAAAACACTCATCAGGTTTTATCTCTTCTCAGCAACCAATCTTCTCTCCTCTGTTGTCTATAGACCAAGTCCAGTAGCAAAATAGGAAAATAAATAAGGAATAAATAGGACAAAGTGGGTTTAAGGCATTCATGGTTATTTAGAGAGGTGGGTTGGGAGTGGTGAATGACAATGTTGATCACATTGCACTGTACTCAAACTGCCTTGCTGAATGCCAACCCCTTGGTACAACTACTTAAAAATACCTTTAAATTCCTTATTTAAAACCTCAATAGCCACAGGTTGAGCATCTCTAATTTAAAAAATCTGAAATCCAAAATGCTCCCCAATCTGAAAGATTCTGAAGGCTAACATGGTGTCCCAATTAGAAAATTCTACATCTGTCCTCTGATAGTTTGATGGATATAATGCAAAATTATTCAAGAAAGTATATACAATTTCACACTTTAAAACATAAATTCTTTGATTAGATCTAGGTCTCACTCCCTAAGATATCTCATTATACATATATATATATATATATGTATATATATATATAATGAGATATATAATTATATATAGTGAGATATATATAATGATATATAATATATAGTGATACATTATATAATATTATGTATGATGTATCATATACAATGGGATATCTATGTGTAATTATACATATATAATGCTATATAATATATAATGCATTATATATATTCACTTAAAAACAGAAAAACTCCAAAGCATTTCTTACTCAAGCATTTCTGACAAAGAATACTTCATATGTCTACCCTATGTCTCTCCTTCTAAGACCCACACCATTCTTCCATTCATTCATTTGATGTGGAATGTGATGCCTAATACTGTTGATCTTATCATCTCAAGGCATAAGCTGGCTTTAAGACAAGCAGAGCAAGCAATGTAAAGACAGAAGCTGTGATAAACACAATGAAATGGAAGTACAGGTGGTGTAAGGAAATGGCACATTTGGGGGCCAGCTTAGCCTGGAAGGCTAAGGAGTATCTTGTAAAGGAAGTAATGGTTAAATCACACCTGAAGCATGATTTATCGTAAAATAGCTCATACTGGTCTAACATATTCAATGTGCTAGGAAGTATCTGCATTAAGTATTTTGTAGATAATGATGCATCTTTTTGTCAAGGTTATTTCTATGTTCCCATTTTTACAGAGAAAGAAATCGAAACTCTGAGAGATGAAATGCTTTCCCAAATTT
Organism: Dipodomys spectabilis; assembly: GCF_019054845.1. Taxonomy (NCBI): domain Eukaryota; kingdom Metazoa; phylum Chordata; class Mammalia; order Rodentia; family Heteromyidae; genus Dipodomys; species Dipodomys spectabilis. The sequence continues at coordinate 2,334,255 of NW_024870813.1, read as the reverse complement.
ACTTTGAGGTTTACAGCATTGGCATTCAACGAGGCTAGGAAGACCCTTCCTTGGACTAGAACTACATATAAATGTCTTGTCTGGTGTAGAGGTTCATCATGTTTAAGACAGTGAGGCTGTCAATGGTGAGTTAGGAGAAGGTCAGCAAGATTAAGTGAGTACTAGGCAGGTAGAGCCCAGGAATATGGATTGGATTTATTCCATCCAGGAGGGGCAACTCTTACTGCTCCTTGCTGCCCCCTACCAAAGATTGTAGATTTGTCCTGAAATCCAGGAATCTAAAAAGTGATCTAGTGGCAGCCTGGAATATCCTCCCACCCTACACCCCACACCTACACTGACTCCAAATATCCAACCAAGCCTTTCCATTTTGGAAATCATGCTCATTGAATCTGGTCCAAGGAGTTATTCAGTTAACAACACCTGAATTGATTTCCTTATCCTCTGGGCACTGTTAATGAACAGCAGCTTTTCACACTGGGAAATAGTCAACTAGATGCTGAGCAGTATCTGTCTTGGATTTGTGTCACGGGCCAGCTGTGACCACAGGTTTAAGGCAGTACTTAGATATCCTACATTGTATCTGGTGGGCAAAAATGGTGACTCAAGAGGGTGGACTGACCTGTCAGCAGCATGGATCCAGAATGGCACAGCCACTCTTTGGATGGGATCAGTCAAGCTGGGTGCAAAGAGCAGGCTTTGGAGTCACCAGATCTCAGCCTTGTATAGCTAGACATAGGATCTGTCCCGGCTAACTCTCAGTATCCTCATCTTTCTGGCAGACTGGATCCCTACTAGATTATTAGGGCAGTGGCCTTTGGGGTGGGTCTGTGGGTTATTTTTTCCATGTTTGTTTTTAATTATATAAACCCAGCTGCTGGCACAACTAAAGCCTAAGGCTACAAGCATATGCTCTTCCAATAAAAATATGCATATAGGGCTGGGAAAGTGGCTCATTGGTAGAGTGCTTGCCTTGCATGCATGAGGCCCTGGGTTCGATTCCTCAGCACCACATAAGCAAAAAGAAAAAAGCTGGAAGTGGTGCTGTGGCTCAAGTGGTACAGCGCTAGCCTTGAGCTGAAGAGCTAAGGGATAGCGCCCAGGCCCAGGGTTCAGGCCCCACGACTGGACTCCCCAAAAAAATATGCATGTATTTCTCAGATAATGAGAAACTAACTTAAACCATCATGGCCATGGTAAAATCATGACACTATGTCCATCAAATGTCCAGGGCACTGATGAGCACATATGACTCAGAATATGGCTATATGTGGAAGGTCTTGCACACTGAGATAAATGCATGATTTAAGGTGCATTTGGGTGTTTGGGGGCCATGCTCCTGAGCTTTCTCTCCAATAGCACAATGCATAATTAACTGGGCAGCCACAGTGTCTCATTCAGTATCTCACATAACTCGTGTCAGGTAAAAAAAGTTGTGTGTCTATAGGTCCACTGGCCTTAACTAAGTGTCTTGGTTGGCAGAGTTGAATAGGTTGAACATCCTGTAAAGTTATGGGAACTCCAATGCCAGTCATAAAAGATGTCAGGACCTTGGAGAAAGCTAATGGTTGAACTATTGACTCACCATGGAGAGAATGGAGTTGCGTGCTGATGGACACTGTACTAATGCAAATAATTGGAAGACAGACTTTGAAATTTTAGCCTCAATTCAAAAGTCTGAGATGATAAATGCACCTACCTCCCAGACCATTAGCTCATAACCTGGTGAGCAACAAAACCTCCATAAAAGGTGGATAGAGCCTGGTATTGGTGGCTCACACCTGTAATCCTAGCTACTCAGGAGGCTGAGATATGAAGATCACAGTTCGAAGCTAGCATGGGCAGGAAAGTCTGTAACACTCTTATCTCCACTTAACCAACCAAAAAAGTCAGAAATGGAACTATGACTCATGGTAGAGCACTAGTCCTAAGCACAGAAGTTTAGGGACAACACCCAGGGACTAAGTTCAAGCCCCAGGTCTGACACAGAAAATAAAAGGTGCTTAGTAATTGAGCAATCTGATGGCCATCTTGACCAACGAGACTTATTTGGCAAGTTTGGTATAAGATGCCTTTACTGAGAAAATAATAGGGGAAAATCATTTTACACTATTGCAATCCTCATAACAGCTTGCTAAGTAATTTCTTTTTGTTTGTTTTGGTTGGTGTGTGTGTGTGTGTGTGTGTGTGTGTGTGTGTGTGTGTGTGTGTGTGTGTGTGTGTGTGTGTGTTGTGTGTGTGTGTGTGTGTGTGTGTGTGTGTGTGTGTGTGTGTGTGTGTGTTGAGACCCGGGCAGGAGCTCAGGGCTTTGTACTCTCTATTGTCTTTTTTGCTCAAGGCCACACTCTATCACTTGAGCCATGCTCTGCTTCTGGCTTTTGTCTGGTTAATTGGAGATAGGAGTCTCATGGACTTTACTGCTCAGGCTTGCTTTGAACTTTGATCCTCAGATCTCAGCCCCCTGAGTAGCTAGGATTACAGGTGTGAGCTATCAGAGTCTGGCTTGAAGTGCAATTCTTATCATGTCTGTTTCACTTCTTGCAGACCAGAGGCTGAGGATGTAGAAAACTTGTCCCAGGTTACAAATGGAAAGTGGCAAGCCTGTTATTGAGATCTGGATAATTCTGATCAGAGAGGCTGAATTCTTTTGGGAACAGCAAGCTGTTCTTTAAGGATACAGCTCTGGCATAGGAAATAGTGAAGCACTCGACAGATTGTGAGTTCAGATCCTTTCTCCACTCAGCAAGCATCTTCTGTGTAACATAGCCTCACTACTTAATTTTGACCTTCTCTCCTTCTGGCTCCCTGTAATTCTCTACATCTTTTATACTCAGCTGGACACCAGTGGCTCACTGGTATAATCCTAGTTACTCAAGAGGCTGAGATCTGAGGATTGCAGTTTGAAGCTAGCCTGGGCAGAAAAGTACCCATGAGATTCATCTCCAGTTATCCACTCAAAACCCAGAAGTGGTAGAGTGGCTCAAAGTGGTAGAGTACTAGCCTTGAGCACAAAGACAGTGACAGTGCTCAGGCTGAAAAAACAAAAACAAAAAAACCCCACATATTTTTTTTTTTTTTTGTCAGTAGTGGGGCTTGAACTCTAGCTCTTCAGCTCAAGGCCAGTAGTCTAGCACTTGATACACAGTTTTCTGGTAGTTAATTGGAGATAAGAATCTCACAGACTTTTCTGCCCAGGATGGCTTTGAACCACGATCTTCAGATCTCAGCCTCCTGAGTAGCTAGGATTACAGGTGTGAGCCACCGGCGCCCGGCAAAACCCACATCTTTTATACTCAGTCCAGAAAGAGCATAAGACCATTTACAGGGAAATACAGCACAGAACAAAAATAATCAAACCAACAAAGGAACTTTAAATACAGTAGCAACAGGAAAGAAAAGTCACAGGCATAAAATGTCTTCTAGAATGGGGTTCAACTAATGCACACTAATAATTCATAGTCTTGCTTATGAGGAAGCCAGAGCGATAATAGTCACTTCCTGAAGCCAGTTGTTCTATTTTCCAGACAGATATAATTGCAGGTGCTTTTCTTTATTCAATAGTTGTGGAGCCTGTTACACAGTAGGTACTCAATAAATGGCTATTAAGTCGCTAAACATTTATTGAATGCCCACTCTGCATGCTGGGGTCTGCAAACCTATTATAGCCCATAAATCCCATCAGACACACACACACACACACACACACACACACACACACATACATCCTGGGCTCTGCCTAAGTAAGGAAAGAGCTTAGCTCCTAGGATGAAGGAAAAGATAGCTAAAGCTATTCCAGATAAAGCTGTGCAAGCCTACCCAATTACCTTTTGTTTTCTGCCACTGCATGGTACATTACTTTTAGAACAGTTTCCTTCTCTCCTTTCTGGCACACTCAAGCTAAACACAAGCGGCTCACCAATCTTTATGCACCATGTAAGAGAAGTTTTTTTTTTTTTTTTTCTACAGTCATTAACAGGGGTGGTGGAAGGAAGAAACCTTCTGGTATTGAAAGGGAGTAATCTTTCCTTACTCATCTCCTCTATCTACAAGTTGAGGACTTTTCCAGTCTCCTGTGACCTAGCTTGGGCCCTGGATGCTTTGACTCCTTTGAACAATCCAGCAGAGACCCAAGCTTCATGGTCAATATCTACTCTCTTCTGTCTCCAGGGCACACATGTTCACTTATGCCCTTACTATTTTCATCCCAACACTGACAGAAAGGGCTAAGATGAAGTTGGGGAGGAAGTTATATTGGTATACAGCTAAAATGACATTACAAACACTGGGGACTCTAACTTCCTCTGACAGGGTCTCTGTGCTACTATGAATGCTTTCTTGGAGGGCATATTGACTCTCGGGGTGCTGCTTCTGTATTAGTTCCACGAGCACCCTTACCAACCGCTACACAGAAATACTCAGAGGTTGCTGGTCTATGGCAATTGTTTTGAGCTTCCCATCTAGACAAATGAACTCATACAGACCTCAAGAATATCATGGTATTCTAAATCCTAGAGAGAAGCTATTTTTATTGCTTGCCTTCAACCTGACCTATTGAGAAACCACCCCTTCTCCTTCTCTGTTGTCATGGCTCTCTGCTCCAGGGAGTAGTGTGAGGAGCAGAATGAAGACTATATGAAATTCTAGAAACCAACCCAAAACCTCATTTACCTTAATCAGTCCTATACCCTTTCCCAATTTTGCAAACAAGACACTGGATTACTTGCAAGTCTATTTCCTTGGCCATTTTCCTTATGGGGCTGAGGCACTAGTAGTCATAAGAAGGAGCAGGCACCAATTTGGACATTCAGGAAGTAGGGGAAGAGAGGAAGTAGGGTTTGAATATCCAACAGCAGCTCAACTCCTTGCTCTGCTAGCAATCAATGAGCAACTTTGGATGGATGGTAGCTATCTTCTCTCAGCTGCAGAATGTACTACACATTGATCTGTGTGTGTGTGTGCGTATGCGTTCTGGAGCTTGAACTCAGGGCCTAGGTGCTGTCCCTTAGCTTTTTTGTTCAGTCCTGGTACTCTACCCCTTGAGCCACCACTCCACTTCTGATTCTTTGCTTATTAATTGGAGATGAGTCTCAGCTGCTTTTTCTGCTGGTTTCAAACTGTGATCCTCAGATCTCAGCCTCTGAGTACCTAGGATTATAGGCATAAGTCACTAGCACCCAACTACAACATGTGTGTTAAAGAGTCTTAGACTGGCCAGGCTCCAGTAGCTCATGCCTATAATCTTTGCAACTCAGGAGGCTGAGATCTGAGGATCACAGTTCAAAGCCAACCCAGGCAGGAATGTCCTCATGAGACCCTTATCTCCAATTATCCACAAAAACAAAACAAAACCAAAAAATGGAAATGGCACTGTGTCTCAAAGTGGTGGAATGCTAGCCTTGACCAAAAGCAGCACAGGGACAGTGTCTAGGCCCTGAGTTCAAGCTCCATAACCAGAAAAAAAAAAGAAAAACAAAAAAGTCTTAGACTTCCAAATGGATACTTTTCAGCACTGAAATTCATGCAACTGAGGATTGATTTGAAGCTTGGACTTCTGCTAGCCTTCAGATATTCCTGTCACAGCTTGAATTTGGTAGACACAGACAGAATCTGCGCTCGGTGACTATGTAATTCCTCTCCTCCCCTCAGCATATGTTATTTCACAATACTGCACAAGTGGAGGGGCCAGGGCTTAGCCCTCCTTGGGAACAGGAGCCACTGCTGAGAGGCTAGCTCCTGGGGAAAGGCCTCTGACATCCTTCCTGGCTGAAGCCAGACCAGCTGGTCCAAGATCAAGGCAAGCTGCTATAGTAGAGAAAAGGAGTTACAGAGAAATTATTTTTCTCAAGGAAGTAATATAAGTGCCCAGACTGAGCACTGGATAACTAGATCTTGTCGAAGAGTCCAGAGCTAGTGAGGCTCAAGGAATGGACTGATACCAACAGATCACATGAGAGTCTACATGGTCAAGTACAAGCTTGACACATTGCATTTGGACCTAGTACACATTTATGACTGCTTTCCTGATACACATTTTTGTGGTGGCAGTACTGGGACTTTAACTTGGGGCCTAGGCACTGTCTTTAATTTTTTCATTCAAGGCTGAGTCCTCTACCACTTGAGCTACACCTCCACTCCTGACATTTTGCTGGCTAATTGGAGATAAGAATCTTGTGGACTTTTCTGCCGAGGCTAGCTTCTAACCTTGGTCCTCCTGGGTAGGTAGAATTAGAGATGGGAGCCACTGTCATCTAGCTAGGACAATACATTTATCATTAAGCATTACCATTAGGGGCTTCCCATTCATTATTTGGTATTCATGGTTCATTTGTCAGCCTAACTCCTACAGGGCTTGGTGTCACCATCTCTGGGAAGTCCCCCTGAGTCTAGCTAAGTATCCTCTCCCCATTCTACTGCTTCCTCTAGTCTCCTGAGAACGTTATCACCATTTTGTGTATGCCCTAGGCTGGCACTAACTACGCACAGCACAATTCTACCTGCACTAGAAATTGTCATGAGAAGGGACCATGCCCTTACTATTTTCATCCCAGCACTGACAGAGAGGGCCAAGATGAAGTTGGGGAGGAAGTTATATTGGTATACAGCTACAATGACAGTCTTGGCTTTAATTTTTTTCTTTCTTTTTTTTAAAATAAGTTTTTTATTGTGAAAATACTGTACAGAGGTGTTATAATCACATGAGCAAGGTAATAAGTACATTTCGTATCAACCATTGTTGCCTCCTCCTTAACACCACACCAGCTGCTTAAGTCCTGAGGTTGCTGGCATGGGTGGAGCCTACCTCTGGGAGAAGAGGTCCCTGTAGGGGCTGCCATGCTGCAGGGCAATGCCATAGCCCTTGCTGCTGATGCTGTTGCCGATGACAGTCACTGAGCAGTCATCATCTGTCAGGGCTGCGTATTCCACCACGGCCACGTCCCACAGAAAGGCATAGTTGCCTTTCTTTGCCTGAAAGACACAAATCACCAAAAAGTCAGATGGGCCACCAACCCCGCTGTCTTAAGCGTGAGACATTTCAATGGTGGGATGTGTGGAGTTTATCTGTGTGCTCCTCCTGCTCATCAGAAAACTCTCCCACCATTTCTGGCCTACAAAGGACTCCAATGGTTGATGCCGGTGTCCATTTTGATCACAAGTGTGGGCTCTACCAACTAGATCTCATGGTGATAGGTAGGAAGGATGAGCTGAAAGTGGCTGGGTACAGTGGCATTCGTGGACTCATTCCTCAGATGAGAGGATTCACTCCTGGAGAATCCAGAGAGTAGGTTGAGATGTTCAGGTCAGAGATGTACAGGGAATGTGATAACTTGCCAATGGGGAAAAAGACCCTCCCTGCAAAACACAGGCCTTTGCATGAGAGGTAAATCTTGTTCTCTCGATAGTTCTACTTGGTAACCAAATGCTACTGGTCGTGAGCATAGGAGATGATGGTGGGCACTGGAGATGATGATGGGCAAGGGAGATGGTGGGGAGCATGGGAGGTAATGGTGGGTAGAGGAGGTGATGAGGAGCACAGGAAATGGTGGCAAACACCGGAGCTGGTGATAAGCGTGAGATGGTAGTGAGCATGGGAGATGGTGGCAGGCAGGGGAGATGGTGGCCTGTGTTCAGTGCCATACGTAGCAAGGACTAAATGTCAAGCACATGCACTTTGTCCAGAACTTGAAGACGAGTCCACAGGAAAGAATGCCCTAATTGTTATGCTGCCAGGCCAGGCTCTGCCTTTTACTGCTCATACATGAGGGTGAGCATGTGCATGCTTGTGCATGCACATACATATACACACACATACAAGTAATGTGTGTTCATGCATAGGTACAGTACACATGTGCACACAGACCTACATGTGAATATTCTCATCCACTGCAATGTTTTCAGATTACTTAGCTACAGTGACACACATTCTACTATCTTCTACACCCATCCACAACAGGAATTCACTTCTGCCTTGAGCCATAATTTTAACTTTAACTGAAGTTGAACACCCAGAAAGAACTGCTTTACTTTTTGGAAAGTGATACAAACTACTCTTGATTTTCTTTTCTTTCCTTTTCCTTTTTTCCTTTCCTTTCCTTTCCTCTCCTAACCTCTCCTCTCCTCTCTTCTCTTTTTCTTTTTTTCCTTATGTACTTCTCCTGGGCTTCAACTCAGGGCCTGAACTTTGTCCTTAAGCTTCTTTGCTCAAAGCTTATCATTTGATCTTTTTTACCACTACCAGCTTTTTTTTTATGCTTAATTGGAGATAAGCATTTCCTGCCTAGGCTGGCATTGAACCATGATCCTCAGATCTCAGCTTCCTGATTAGGATTACAAGTGTGAGCTACTGGAGTCTAGAATCTTGTCTTTCTTAAAATCATGTATAAAGTTCTTAATGAATCCCAGTGTCTGGTTTTCATTCTCCAGTGAGTACACTGATACCTCCTGCCTTCTTTATCCCTTCTTATCAAGGTTCATAGTAGATACTGTGAGACCTCAATGTTGGCTTAGGAACAGGACTAAAATATCACATACAAAACCAGGCCATCCCAGCAAGCTACATCCTCCTTGATACTGTCAATTGTATTTTCCCCAGCCCCTGCCTTTGTTTATTCAGCAGAACCTTCCTCTAGGGGCACTATGGCTGCTTAGATAAAGCTCTTCTTTGTCATTTCCTTCTTTGGGGGTGGGAAGTTAAGGCAGAATCTCACTATCTAAGCCACAGACTCAGTTTCCCCCAATAAGTCACCCCGAATATCACAAGTATCTGCCTCTAGGAAAGACAAGAATATACTTTCTCTTTTTTTAAATTAAATTCAATATGTAGCTCAGGCATCTATGTAATTCTCAATCTCTCCTGCCTCTGCCTCCTGAGTGCTGGGATTACAGGCATGCACCATCATGCTCAGTGAGAGTTTACTTCTTTCAATACCATAAGTGCATATAATCCAAGATCTCCTTTTCTTGTCAGATTCCTTCCATCAGAAGGATTTTTGGACAGAATGTGATCTCCTGCAGAGGCAATGGCCAGCTCCTAGTGTTTCACACAATTTTGTCCACTACCTTGTCAGAAATGACACATACCTGTGCCACCCACTGGCTTTCACATCAGGGAGAATCTCAAAATATTATGCCAAAGCCTCACTCCTCAACCAAGCCAATTTCAGACGTTCTAAAGGACTTTGACCTATGTTGCCAAATTATACACATCTCTCTTCCTCCATGTAGGAAGATAACAGTCTTTGGGCTTTTCTTTCCCGCTGGCAAACAAGTTTTCTCATGAAAAGACATACATTTTCAACCTCTTGCAACCAAATTTCTCAGCAGAAATGTTGACTTATGACCTAATATTTGGCTTCAGCCAGACTTTGGAACATTTTACATTCATACTCGCAATTCAACATGACAATCAGACACTGTTATTTGTACGATTTCAAAAGGGCATGTCATGTTGAGGGAAGAATTAAGATCAGCTTCATTTCTACCTTAGGTGAAATTCCAAGAAGGAAAAGAAATAAGATGGTTTAAGTCAAGTGGAAGCAGACCCTGAGCAAAGCTTACCATGGTCACTACAATGGGACATCTGCATTTCACACACATGTGTAGTTACAGAAAGGGCTCCAAGACAGTGAATACAATTTTAGGAAGAAAACTGCATTTATATTTACAGATCATGCTGTGAAGGAGGAAATATGGAGAAACTGTATGATGCCCCAACCTTTTATCACTGCTCAATAGGAAGTCAATTCAAAAAATAGGGGAAAGTAGGAGTCCTTCCTCTCTTCTTCCTCCTCCTCCTCCTCCTCCTCTTCCTCCTCCTCTTCCTCTTCTTCCTCTTCTTCTTCCTTCTCCTTCTTCCTTTTGTAGGTGTAGGCTTGAACTCAGGGCCCGGGCACTATCTGAGTTTTTCACTCAAGGCTAGTGCTTTACCACTTTGAGCAACACAGAACCACTTCCAGTTTGCTGGCAGTTAATTGGAGATAAGAGTCTCACAGACATTCCTGCCCAGGCTGCCTCCTGAGTAGCTAGGATTATAGGTATGAGCCACTGATTCCCAGCTAGGAGCCTTTCTTAACCAATTGACCCAGATCTTCAATGTCCTCATCTGTAAGTAACAACTAATTGTACAATATTACTTTCGTCTGCTTGTGGCTAGGTTCCTGACCTACCCAACAGTGCCAAAGCGGGAAGACTAGAGATGGTGACTGGCCATGTTTTGTATAAGACCAAATCAAAAGCTCCAACAGCATTGAAGTGGACCAGATTACGGCTCAATCTTTGTCATTAACATTTCTTTTCTTTTCTTGTCTTGGGGCTTGAACTCAGAACCTTGAGCTTTTTCACTTTTTTCCTCAAGGCTAACACTCTATGACCTGAGCCAAAGCTCTACTTCCAGCTACTTAAAGTTCATTGGAAATAAGTCTTATGGACTTTCTTTCTGAGTTGGCTTTGAGTAGCTAGGATTGCCAATATCCCTTCTTAATTCCTCAGCATCCTCAAAACTCCCCAGACAGCCTCCTCCTTTCAATCCCACACTGAAAAGGATGCAACACTCAAACCTCATTCAGGGGTTATCCACAAAAGCCATGTTTCCTGAAGAACATTCTGGACCAAGCAGACATCTCCTACTCTTTCTGGTGTCACAGAGGCTGTTTGAGACAAAAGCCTTGTTAGGTCAGGCTGTGTCATCAGAAGCATTTCAGATGCAATGTTTACAAGTCAAACAGCCCCACCCACCATAGTATTCTTGTCTTTATATGGATTCCTTCCCTGTCTCCTTGTAGAAGGAGCTTTAGACCTTTCCACACTAAAAAAAAAAAAAAAAAAAATCTATGATAAATTTGTTCATTGTAGGCTCAAAATCAGTTTTCTTTATGGCTCTTAACAATTCTGAATGCCTCCATCAGAAAGAATGACATTGCTCCATTTGTTAGGAAATAAAAAAACTTGGAAAAAATTATATTAAGTGAAGTAAGCCAGGCCCAAAGAAACATAGGTCCCATGGTTTCCCTTATTTGCACTATCTAGTATATGTATGAGTCAAGCAGAAAAGGTCAGATAATGTGATGTTAGGAAAATGAACCCTTAGATATGTATTTTATTGTTTTTTTCTTTCATGCATTTGTTTCTAACGCATTTATAAGATTATTTCTTTGTTGCTTTGCATGTCCCTCCTCCACAGTATAACCCCTGCTTTCACTATATTTGATGTCAGTATAACTTGTGGAGGAGATGGGGAAAAACAAGTCATTTAAGGATACAGGTGGACCTGTTGCAACAATGAGAAGTACAAGTTGTCATGTCGAAAACGAGCTTTACAATGTTGGTGGGGGGGGGATTGAGGGGGGGAGGCTGGGAAGGGATGTGAAGGGTAAACAAAGGAGGAGGCTGCAGTGCTTGATAAGAAATGTACGCATTATCCTGCCCATGTAATTGTAACCCCTCTGTACAGTATGTTCACAAAAAAATAAAATAAAATAAAAAACAATTCTGAAACCTCCTTATTATTTTGGGCTGTTTGCTCATAAGACATCTAATGAACCAAGGCACTGTCTTGAGAACCAAGAATTGCTTATCTTTCCTGTCCCACCTATCATAAACTTCCCTCCTCCTTTTGTATGCCAGGCTTGGGCCATGAACTCAAGGCCTGGGTGTTGTCCCTGAGCTTTTTGCTCAAGGCTAGTGCTCTAACACTTGAGCCATAGCTCCACCTCCAGGTTTTTGGTGTTTCATTAGGGATAAGAGTCTCATGGACTTTCCTGCCTGGCTGGATTCAAACCATGATCCTCAGATCTCAGCCTTCAGAGAAACTAGGATTACAGACAGGAGCCACCAGGGCCTCGCTTAGAGTATACTTTTAATTGATATAGCTTATAGTGTACTTTTAACTGATAATATCTAGTGATGGCTTATTTGTAAGAAAATAAATGAGATTATTCTTACAGGTCAGAGCCATCACAGCACAATCCAATCTTGTGGAAATTAATGAACCAAAACATAAAGTGAACCAAGGAACTTACTATAGCTTTCACACTGGCAAATTGAAATTTAACTTAAAAAATAACACCAATGTATCTAACAGACATAACAAATATCTGAAATATTACAAATCTAATGTTGACTCTAAAGTAAAGAGGTGAACAGTTTAAAGGGTAATGCTCAGGAAGTAATCTAAGAAATTATGATTCAAGAGTCAGGTTGGGGGTGGGTTGGGGGGAGGGAAATTAGGAGCAAATTGAGGGAAGGGGTAACAAGATTGACAAGAAATATACTCATTACCTTATTTATGTAACTGAAACCCCTCTGTACATCACCTTGATAATAAAAAAATGTAAAAAAGAATCATATGAGATCTTGTGCAACACATATTAATTATAAGGACTGGATTAAAACTACATAGATAAGCCAGGCAAATACAGGAGTTCATGCCTATAATTCTAACTAGTCAGAAGGCTGAGATCTGAGGATCATGGTTCTAAGCCATCCAGGGCAAGAAAGCCCATGAGACTTTTATCTCCAATCAACTATAAAAAAGTTAGAAATGGAGATGTGGCTCAAGTGGTATAGTGGCAATTTTGAGCAAAACAGCTAAGGGATTGTGCCCAGGCCCTGAGTCCAAGCCCTAGCACTGGCAATAAACAAATAAACAATAAATGACAAACTATAAATAAATAATCAACTATAAGTAAGTAAATGAATAAATAAATGAATGAATGAAACTCTATCAATAGCCCTGAAACACTTGAGAAAATCTCTCTGATACCCTTGGCCTGCATCTACATATTCTGCTTCATTTCCTCTCTGATCCTTTTCCCCAAAATAAAAATAACTAATTAGTAAAAACCAGTTGGTACAGCATAAAAAGAGTAGATTGAGGAGGTAAGGGGCAGTGGAAGACTATCTCTGGCATTAGAGAAAGTTAAGGGCATCTGTGCATCCATTCCCTGCAAGCCAGGATAGCAGCAGGTGGAGGGACTACCCCTGGCTCATCTCCTGGCAAACATCTCAGCAAACAGAATCCAAGCTTATGATGTCTGCCTGCTCAGTGGATGCTTGCAAATGGAAACCCATAGACACCACAGGAGGCTCCACACTTGGCAGATTATGACTGGCCTACATTGCTAGAGGAAGGTTGGGCACTAAAAACACAGCCACAGTGACCTGCGACACCGGATGGACTCACTGGCTCTCTGGTAATAAAAGGAGATTGTATTTCTCCAGCTACTTCAACCCTTTCCAGAGCTGGCTTGGAACACGAACCTTCAGAGACATTATCCTTTAAGACAAAGAACCCCATCACACACATTTCCAACCCATCCTGATGGCTTTGAGAAAGGGGTAAGCAAACACATTGTTTCCTCAGATGAAAAATGTAGTGCTGCCAACATCAGTACCAATGCTCCTGGCTCTTGTCATGAAGGGTTGAGGTTAGGTAGGCATGTTTCCTTCCAGGTTCTATGAGACATCCCCTGGTGGCAGAGCCTCCAGAAACAAGATGACTTTTTTTTTTTTTTTCAGTTGTGGGGCTTGAACTCTGGGCCTGGGCACTGTCCCTCAGTTCTTCAGCTCAAGGCTAGCGTTCTACCACTTGAGCCACAGTGCCACTTCTGATTTTCTGGTGGTTAATTGGAGAACAGTCTCAGGGACTTTCCTGCCTAGGCTGGCTTTGAACTGCAATCCTCAGATCTCAGCCTCCTGAATATCTAGGATTACAGGCATAAGCCATCGGTGCCTGGCGCCCCAATGTCTTTTCTCAAAGACATTTATCCTCTTTTACCGATAAAGAAACTGACACTGGGCAAACAAAAATTTGTCCTAAACAAGCTCAGCTGTTAATCAGTGCTGCCTGGTCAACCTGCAATGCATCTGATGGCAAAGAAGCCTGTCCTGTCCTCTGGTTGGATGTGGTAAGAGTACTAAGTAAAAGGGGCTCCTGGGCGGTATCTTGGTTCTTAGATCATTTCCCCAGGGAATTGTGCTATACCACATTGAATGGTAATGCTTGTTTATCCACCAGCATCACCAACCAAGATGACAGTGTGGGAGAAGAGAGAACAGAGTTGTGCCCCATTTCGGATGCTTCTTTAGAAACCCGATGCATTAAGCATCCAGGTGGCACACTCACTGTCTCCCTTTACACCTGCCATTCACTCTCAACAAAACAGAGCTCAGCCTTTCACTCTCTCAAGTCTTAACTCCTATAATCACCTTCATACAATGGCAACATGTTGCCAGACACAGCCTGAACCCTGGCTGCATTGATACCTGTATTATGCACTGTGCCAACTCTCAAAATACAACAGTAAAAACCCAGACCTTCTGCAGAGAAAAGGCCAATTTTACAGCTTGCTGGTAAGACTGTGGGCTGGCATATTTCTGGAACGGCAATTCGGTGAGGAGAATCAAATGCTTCTTTAAACATAATCTGCCTATATAGCAACTCTACCCCCTTGGGATTTATCTTATAGAATTGTTCAGTTTCTAAAATGATATGTGTCTGAAGATTTTTTTCCAGAGCAGCACCTGCTAAACTAGTAAGAAATTGGAAATAGTCTAAATGTCCAACTAGTGAGAATTGAGTAGGTAAATAACAACATTAAATGAGGGACTATTTTCTCTCTGCTAATACAGTGCTTTGAGCACATTTATTCCTGAGGAGAATGTCCATAATAAATGGAAGACAGCTCTGGGCATAAGTCAGTCTGAGTTGCTGGAGTCTGTGTGGATTCAAATCTCAGCTGTATTGTTTGTCAGCTATGTGAGTGATTTAGTACATCCAGGCCTTCTTTCCACTGGATATCAAATGGGCAGAGTTCAGCTGAGGATTACATGTATATTACATATATTTGACATGCTGAAGGTTCTATTAAATAAATGCTAACAGACACTACGCCATTTAATGAGAAAGAGCCTATGATACTAGGTAGTACCCTGTTTTTCAATTATTATGTCAAAGGGTTGTGCTTAGTAAAAAAACAAACACAAGAATCAAAATCAAGTAGCAAAGGATCATCTTTGAGGAGTGAAATGGGTAAGTCTGGCTGGCTTTTTACAACCTCTTTGGTGCCCAGGTTTCTGCAGTGTAGCAAGCCTTCATTTTGTGATTGCAGATGTCTAAGAGGGTAATTTTAGAGAATCAGCCTTTTCCTGGAGCACTGTGTAGTGGGAAGAGCTGCATGCAGTAGAAAGGCCACCCCATCACATCCAACTCTTCAGTAAATTTGCTTTCTCTGGGACTGAGACTGAGAATGGCTTCCTACAAGAAGTACCATAGTGTGAAATTCCAGTGCAGAGCTCAGTGCCTGGCTCCAGGGCAGGGGCTTGACTCCTGCTGTGCTACAGTCAGTCCCCAGTAGGATTCAGATCAACCCATCAATTGTGATTGACATGCCTTTCCTCCTCACCCGACCTGACAGTCATTCATCCACCTTCACACCCTGTGTGCATGTGTGAGTGTATGCATAATCTGTGTGAACATGTGGAAATGGTGAATGCAAATGTGCCAATGTGGCTAAAGCTACCAGCACAACTATGTTTATTGCAGCATTATTTACTATAGCTAAGATATGGAACCAACCCAGATGCCCCTCAGTAGATGAATGGATCAAGAAAATGTGGTATATATACACAATGGAATTCTATGCCTCCATCAGAAAGAATGACATTGCCCCATTTGTTAGGAAATGGAAAGGCTTGGAAAAAATTATATTAAGTGAAATAAGCCAGGCCCAAAGAAACATAGGGCCCATGGTTTCCCTTATTTGCACTATCTAGTATATGTCTGAGTCAAGCAGAAAAGGTCAGATAAGGTGGTGTTAGGGAAATGAACCCTAAGATATATATTTTAATGTTTTTTTTCTTTCATGCGATTGTTTCTAACACATTTATAAATTATTTCTTTGTTGCTTTGTATGTCCCTCTCCCACAGTATAACCCCTGCTTTCACTGTATTTGATGATGTCGGTATAATTTATGGAGGGGAAGGGGAAAAACAAATCATTTAAATAGGGATACAGATGGACCTATTGCAACAATGAGATTTGGTGTGGGGGGGGGGGAGGGCCCGCGGGGAGGATTGGGTGGGGGGGAGGGGGGGAGGATGGGAAGGGAAAACTAAGGAGGAGGCTACAATGCTTGATAAGAAATGTACTCATTATCTTGCCCATGTAATTGTAACCCCTCTGTACAGTATTTTCACAATAAAAAAAGTGCCAATGTGGGAAGTGTGTGTGTGTGTGTGTCTGTGTGTGTGTGTGTGTGTGTAGGTGGCCATCTGTGAGGATGGATGTGTGCCTGTTTGTGTATGTAGTGAGACTGTGTGGTAGCATGTATATCCATGTCTGTGTGGGAATTGTGAGTGTGGGCACTGGTGTGAGAGTGGGGATGTGTTTGTGTGTTTATATATGTCTGAGTGTGTATGCAGGTTGACATCTGTGTGTAGCTGTGCATGCATGTATGACGGTGTGTGGGTATGTAGGTATGTAAGCCTTTGAGTGTGTGTAGCTGCATGAGTCTACATGGATATATGAACTGGATGGGTATGTGTATGGATGCATCCATATGTGTGCATATGTGTATGCTTATAGGTATATGTGTGGGGTGTGTGTGTGACATATTAAGATCACAACAGTCTGTGGGAAGGAGTGAAGAGACCTAGGGTATCAAGCATCTGCAAAACAGCAAAAGGTTCAGGAAGGTTCCACTGGAAATTTGGCACCATTACCTCCAATGAGAAGACATTATCCAAAATGCCAGGAATATGTAAGGCAGTTGGAGGCTACAGGATACCTTCTCCACCTTTGAGAACGTGAAATAATGACCTTTCATCTGAATCAGACCCTGGAACAGCCAAAGGAGACAAAGCAGAACAGGCACAGCTCGAGAGAGGGAGATAATTAAAGCTGGACTCCCTATATTCACCATAAAAGCTGCTCTTCTGAGGCCTCCACGGGGTGCAAAGTCCACTTGGCTCCAACTTCGAAACTACAGTGAACAGGGTGGAGTTGGACAATGCTATGTCCAAATTGAAAGGGCAGCCAGGCAAGAGGTCATCCTCAAAGGGTTCAGCCATGAGCATAGGCATGAGGCCCGATTGCAGGTTGGTCATGGTGCTATCAGTGAGGTCCCTGGAGCATGGAGGTGTCTCCTACTATGGCTGTAGTAGGAAATGGCTCCTGATGCCCAAGTACTAACAATTCTGCCAGAGATCGCCTGCCCCATGCTGACATTCCTGTGTCCTGGGGTTAGACTCTCATAAGAAGCACAAGATTGTAGAGAGTGGTAGATAATTTTGTATCTCAATCAAGTACTTTTTGTCTTCTACAATGTATATGTTGATCCCTTAATTTTCTTTCCAGAATCATCAACTTCCGTCCCCAGGGAGTACAGCATAGTATGTTCATGAAAGGGGCTCGTTTCTTCCCCCAGCATCTTGGCCAGCCTCATGAGCTCTCAGAGTTGAGTGATGGTACCTAGAGGGAACAAATACACTCCCACACTCCTGTGCTTATGAGAGGAAGAGAACACATCAGAAGCGTCTGCTGCATTAAAGGAACTTAAACGAGTGTCAGCACATTGCTTTGGCATCATGGTAATCATCACCCGCACCATGGCATCAAGTTGGGATCCTGATTAAAACGCAATTGCCTTGAGATAAATAACACTTGAAATAGTCCTCCATCATCAGCCTGGCAGATTAGAAAGACGGTTAGATTGGGTTACACTCGTGGCTTAATTACTGACTTGTTATCAATTTATAAAACTGTAAGACATGCCCAGATGATCCTTAAGGTCTTCTCCAGATTTAACATTCTCCAAGTGAGAGACTCAGTTCCTGAAGTGTGTCCTTGGACCACCACCAGCAGCAGCAGTGATGCTGAAGAAACGTAAATGTCCAGTCTTCACACCAGGCCCACTGCACAAAGGTGAGGCCAATGGATACAGACCTCCCATAGATTTCTCACCTTTATTTGAAAGCAGATTTGGAATGAGAGAGTGTATTAAAGATTTTCACCTGGAGCATTGCACAGACAAGGGAAAATCATAGAGTATACCAAGACTGCTGAAAACACACTTTAAAGGGAAGTCACACCAGATATTTTCCTTGAACAAGTCCTCTACTTCATGTTGTCTTAACAGATATCTTCTTGGAAGGTTCAGGATAATGTTTCATGTTCCAGACATATGTCTGTTTTCCACACAGGGAAGTTGAAACTTAGAAATAATTGTGGCCACCAGGTGTTGATGGTTCATGCCTTGTAATACTAGATTGGAAGGTTGAGAAGTAAGGTTGTTGGTTTGAAGCCAGCCCAGGCAAGAAAGTCTGTGAGACTATTATCTCCAATTAACTAGCAAAAAGCCACAACTGGAGCTGTGGCTCAAGTGGTAGAGACCACCTGTGAGCAAACAAACAAACAAACAAACAACAACAAAAAGCTAAGGGACTGTGCCCAGGCCCTGAGTTCAAGCCCCAGGACTAAAACAAAAAAAAAGTAAATAAATAAATATAAAAATAATAACTAAACAACTTCTTGCAGCCAGAAAATTAAGTTATCGACAGAGCTTAAATTCCCGCAGCTCTCCTTAAGTAGTGCTATTTTTCCCTGTCATGTGAAAACTTCTACTTCAGTAGTCCTGAAGAGCCACATGGAACCCCCTAAGCAACTGCTTATGCTCTCATTATGTTTTTCTCCCAAGTTTGTACTAATGATGTCTGTCTTTAACAGTTCACCCGTGAAGGCATTGTAGCCCTGTTTCTTTTGGAGCCTTCGGCTCTCTGGGGAGAAACAGCCTTATTTAGTAAATCAAGAATTTTCCTACTGGAAGAAGTTTCATCTCATTCCCACTGGACAGGGAATTGGTGTGGTACAAATGAAAAAAAAAGGAAAAGACAAAGAAAACCTTCTCGGGGAGAAACAACGATTCCTTTCTCTAAATGTGAAATTGTACGCCATCAGCAAAATCAAGGCCATAAACCAGATTCTCAAGAGGGCAAAGGGATACATTGATTTTCGATGGTTTGTCAAAAATTTTAAGTTGTCCAAAGAGGATGATCAACAACAATCACATCTGAGTATTTCATGGGAAAAATTAAGAATGATTGAAGAGAAATAGTAAATGGGTTTGCCTAGACATAAATTGAATCACAGAGGGAAATGAATATAGAACTGAGCAAGTATAGAGAAAGGGCTTCTTTATAGTTAAACATGTCATAAAGTGTAGGATAGGGCTATCCTGATACGGTGTGTCATACACACATGCACATACACATACATACAGAGGAATGTAAACTCCTACCATGCATATTCTGTCTAATACTCTAGTCTGCTGTCTAACATACAGTTGTAGCTAGAAAAATATGAGTAACCTGGGTCCCTGTCAGAGCAGGCATGGTCTGTGTCTACCTTCTCTGCTCTGCAAGCTCACCTGCCACCTTTCTCTTCTCTGTGTCCCACTTAGAGGCTAACCCACACAGAAAACAGAATAGGCACTGCACTTTCTAAACTTCAAAAGTAAAATCAAATACTAATACAACAACAATTCTAAGAGTCAATGCCATCAGTTCAAGCAGATGTTACCAAATGTAAGAAGGGGTAAAAACCGCCTGGAAGACTCATTCAAACACATTGCTAACTTCCCCCATTCCAGCTTCTGATTCATTAGTCCTGGAATGGAACCCAAGAATTTACGTATCTAACAAGCTCCCAGGGACTGCTAGCACCACTGTGGAGCAGGCTCCATACCTTGAACAGTAGCCAAAATGTACTCTGCCAATCCCTTCCTATTGCTTCCAATCTCCATTGTTCTGGAAGAAGCAATACTATTATTCTTGTTTTTCAAGAATAAATTAATCTGCCTAAGATTTTATAACTGACCAAAGAGAGATGGAAGAACCAATCCAATTCTTATGGACTCAAATCCCATAACTGTCCTAGGGACACTGCACAGTCTAAACTGAACATTTGACTTTGTTGAGTTCCAGAAAAACCTTTGAAACTATACCCATACATGGCTTTGCCATGTGAAGCAATTTTAAAAATTTCTGGACTTCAAATGGTTGTAGGAAAGGATTACAATTTAATATGCCCATGTACGTGTCCAGTGCTTTTCAATGAGAATGACTACTTCCATCATTTTCCCTGTCTCACCTGCCTCTTCCTTCATCACAGATGCACATTGAGTATTCTGGCTATACTTATTCCCTGTTCACTTTTTCATTCATTTACCTGTTTCCCACTGACCTCCACACTTAGACATGTTTCAGTTCCCTGGTTTTTATTCCATCTGTTAATTTTTCAAAAAGGTTTAATCCATGAAGTTTGATTTTGATTCTATCTCATTTCAGTTAGAATGACTATTTTAACTGAAAAATGTGAATACCAGCAAATATTGGCAAAGATATAGGGGAAAGGGACTCCAGGACATTGTTGGTGGGAAATTAGTGCAGCCATTATGGAAATCAGTATGGAGATTCCTAAAAAGCAAACAAAACCAACTAAACAGAGCTACCATGTGCTCCAATGATATCACTCGAGCATTTATCTAAAAGATGCACGATAGGATACAATAAAGGTACCTGCACACCCAATTTTATTGCTGCACCGCTCACAACAACCAAGGTAAGGGAAACAGCTAGATGCCCTACCACAGATGAACGGATCCAGAATGTGTTACGTACTATGCGATTTTACAATTTACAATATATACAATGGAATCCTAGCTAACTCTGGGCAACCCTTGATTCTGGAAGGAAAACGAAGAGGTAAGTGTTGTGTGGTCACAACTGCTATTACAGAATACCCCTTAATGTACTGGGAGACCACCCTTGAGGTTTAGATTGAAGAGTCTCATTCTTTCATTCTACTTGTGGCTAAGTATTCCTTTATATCATTCCTGAAATATCAACCTTGAGAGGCAGAGAATGTGCCTTAGGGTACATTGGAGAGCTGCAAAAGAGGTCTCATCCTGGTCAAGAGGATTAAAAAAAAACCCTCCCATCTTGTACAGATAAACAAGCTTCAGGCTCTACCTGACTTGTCAAGTGGTGGAATCTCTAGAGGATCTTGGTGGGTTGACAAATCAGATCCAGTACCACCCTAATGAAGACCCCACTATGTGGCTTAGGGATTCCCCACTTTCTAGAAAGTCTTCTTACCACATTCCCTTGTGACAAACTAAGCTTTATCACTTGGGTTACATGGCACAAGTCCAAGTCCTTGTCCATATGAAAACAGTTCAGATGTTAGAGAAAAGCAAATTCTACTTATGAGGATTTTTGTTACCAGGATGACTATTTCTGCTCTTTATTTGGGATCTTCAAGAGGAAAGCTGTGCAGAGATCTTATTGATCCTATTGTTCTTTTGGGTTTATTAATTGACTTCTTACCACCTCTCTCTCTCTCCTCTCTCTCTCTCTCTCTCTTTCTCTCTCTCTCTCAGAAAGAAAGAGAGAAAGAGAAAGTTGTGACAAAAATCCCTAATGAACAATTTAAAAGGAGGAAAGAAATATTTTCTTTATTTTGGGTCTGTTTCAGAGAGTTTATTCCGTTGTGATGAGGAGAGTGGTGGGACAGTGCAGTTTATATCATGACAGCCAGGAAGCAGAGCAAAGGCTTACATGAAGAGGCAAGGGCAAGATGTAGGACATGCTTCCATGGACCCACTTCCCACAACTCTGCCCTCCTACTTTTCACCACCTTCCAATAATGCCATCATATTATGAATTCAACAAGGGGTTGATCAATTTATCATACTGTCTCTGGAAATATCTTGCCACATACTCCCAGTGAGGAACTTTCCTAATACTCTAGGCATTCTTAAACTCAAGCAAATTGACAAACAAAATTAAGTTTGTCTGTCTGTCTGTCGGTCTGTCTGTCTCTGTCTCTGTCTCTGTCTCTCTGTCGCTCTGTCTCTCTCTGTCTCTCTCTCTCTCTCTCTCTTTCTCTCTCTCTCTCTCTCTCACACACACACACACATCACTTTTAAATTTAAATTTCAGGGTCTAGAGTAAATACTGTTACAATAGAGAATAGTGTTCTATCATCCCATTGGAATTGGAAAAGTCTACATCTACTTAGATACATTTTCTAGTCTCAATGATGATATGACGATGATGGCAATCAAACACCAGGAAGGTAGAGTTAAGTAATCTGTGGGCAAGGGACTTAATTCTTTTGAGTTTTGTGTTCCTTATTTCAAACTTAAAATATCACAAAGTACCCTCTGTGTGAAGATTAAGTGCACTCACATAATGCCACACATGCCTATTTCTTTAAGAATGTTACTGGGTTTTTTTCTCCCTTTCAATCGTTTGGTGCCTGAACAAAAACATTTTGCGAAGAGAATAGAAAGAACAATAAGCTAAGCAAAAGTGGCCAACAAGTTGGAAGATGCCATAAATTAAAAATGATTTTTATCAGCAATCACTTCTTGATTTTAGTATAATCAAAGAACAAAACAATTTCCTTCAAAATGCAAAATCTTAAGTCATAAAAGTCAAACCAATAATATTCAATAATATTCAAACCAATAATTTGCCCCTATTACAGTCAGTGCTAAGGTGAAGTATTTCAGATCTGGGTACAAAGCAAAATTACAGGGCAGAGGAAATCTAAAATATAAAATCAGATTTAAGAGAATCAACATTCTCCCACTCCCTCCAATGAGGAGTCTGAAAATAATCAAAGTTAGCATGATGGCATGGATATTGGTTTGATTCCAGAGCTTACCCTACCAAATTATAAAACTCGCAAAAGAAAGTAATTGAAGAATTCATAATGAGATTTGCTTGGCAATGCTCAAAATCCAAAGCCACGTAATTTAATAAGGGAGGTTCAGAGGGGGCTTTCTTTGATCTTTGGACTATATTATCCCAAACCAATCACCATCAAACAGAATTAAACAGCAAGGGGTTATTCAGGGACCAAGTCAGTCAATTGTATGGTAATGAGATTCAGAAAGACTAAGGAAGCCCCCTCTGGGGGCGGGGTGCTTCTAGTATAGATCACTCCTCCTTTCTACCAGCTCCTCATCCCTCCTTGCAGTCCTCGGCATGAGATCCCAGCAACCCTATTTATTTATGCACAGGACAGATGCTCAGGATGGCACTTCCATCCATATTTGCTCTTACTCATAAAACATCTGGGTCCTGAGTTTTATCCCGAGCCTACCTCTGCCCTAGTGCAACCCTGGGCAGGTAAATAAGGGTGATCCTGATCTAGAGGGGCTCTGAGTTTAGCAGGATTCTGACAGAGAGCAGGGCACTGAGACCTCAGCAGAACATCTGATGAGGCCATGCGCTGGGACACAGTAGAGTAAGGGGAAAGGGATAGCAGGGAAGGCTTAGAGAAGTATATCCTTCCATCCAGATCCGAGGGAACAGCTAGCATCCGGTCTGGATGACAAAATTAGGGTCATTCTCCAAGCAACATGCACCACAGTGAACAAAGGTGAGCTGAAGGAGGAAACCCATACAGGCTTTGGTGACCAAGATTCGCGTGATTGGCACATAGAAGCTGAGGCTTCATTCTAATAAGCATACCTCTTCTCTAGTTTTACAGTCACAAGACAAAGATAGGAAGCTGGAGTCCCGAATTCAAATTCTGGGCCTGATGCTGACTCGAGCCTGATTGTCAGGAAATACCTGGCTTTCTTTAGACATCAGTAATTCTCGCCCACAAACAGCTCTGATGAAGTGCAACTGTGCATGAGAAAACCTGGCCACTTGTGAGCATCCTTGTGTCTCTAGTAAAAATCATAAGATTAAATAAATGGCTAGATTGTCTAGGCATAGACAAAGGTCCAAGGGAAGAAAAGAAGTAAAATAAGGAAGGAAACAGTAACACATGGCATACATAAATCAATCTCTGTCTTCTCCTTGACAGTGATTATGCCACTTCTTACTCTGTTTAAGACTAAAATTGTCATGTCTATTTCTACATATTGAGGTCATCCTTAGTAAATGTGTTGACAAATCAATGAATTCATAAATGTAAAAATAACCACATCATAAATCACCATGGAAATACATATTTGGGGGTGGTTTTGTATGTGTATCCCTTATCATTTATGAATGAATATGTATCTTTTTTTTGGAGGGGGGTCCGGTCGTGGGGCCTGAACTCTGGGCCTGGGCACTGTCCCTCAGCTCTTCAGCTCAAGGCTAGCACTCTACCACTTGAGCCACAGCGTCACTTGTGGCTTTTTTTTTTTTCTGCTTATGTGGTGCTGAGGAATTGAACCCAGGGCCTCATGCATGCAAGGCAAGCGCTCTACCACTAAGCCACCTTCCCAGCCCATGAATATGAATCTTTAATCATGATCTATTCAACTTCTCTAGACTCACGCTGGATGTGTTATAATTTATGATTCCAGTGCCTTGTTTGGGCCCAAGGAGAAGAAGGACTGAAAACAAAATGATAATCCCCAGGACAATAAAGTGAAATAAAATAAAATTACACAAATAGGTTATACATAGGCAAATAGGAAGACAAACTCACAAGAAAGGATCTAAGGAAAAGTAGGAAAATATCAATTTATAATGTAACTACTCTACCTAAAGACAAATGATAAGGGCATGATGGGGGAAAGCACTGAACTAGAATATTTTTTGATCCCACAAATAAGATTATAATCCATTCAAAGCTTTGCTTTTGACAAAATGCAGTAATATTTTGTCAAGAGCTTTAAACATTGACATCTTTTTTGACACCATAATTCTATTTTTGAGAATTACACTTACAGAAATAAATGTAGAAATTCGAATAAAAAGAAATATTAGGCATGAAGATGTTCATTGCAATGCCATTTATATTTGTGAAGCATTGGAAAAGATTCAAATGACAATCAAGAAGGGAATGTTTGGATAAATTGGTTTATATCAATGAAGAAATATTTGTCACTAAATAATTAGGTTTTACAACAATGTCATAAAAATGCAGGCTATCCAGGTATAGTGACATGACACGTGTAATTTCATCACCAGAAAGTCTGAACCAGGAATGTTGAGAGTTCAAAGCCACCTCAGTTACATAATAAGACCCTATCTCAAAACTAACTAACTAACTAAATAAATAAATAAATAAATTCAGACAAACAGAAAAGGTCAAATGTACATATGACCATATATGATGATGTTAATGAACCCCAAAATATGGACACAACAGGTTTTATCTTTGTTGTCGTTGTTTTTAATGTATTTATAATGTACTATTTGATTTTTTTTTTTTTGTATGTTTCTTTTGTATGTTCTTCCCCCTATGGCACAACCCCTGTTGTCACTGTATTCAATTCCAGTGTCCTGCATCTTGTATATACATTTTTCTGCTTTGGGGAGGGGAAGGGAAATAACAAAATGCTGAAACAAGGATATACGTTGACTCATTGTAACAATGAGAACTCTACTGTAAAACTTTGGTTGTGGGGGGGAGAGGAGTTAGGGAGGTCGGGAGGGAAGGGATTATAGGGGAAAACAAAGGAGGGGGTAACAATGCTCGATAGGAAATGTACTCATTACCTTACTCATGTAACTGTAACCCCTCTATACAGTAGCTTTACAATAAAACTACTAAAAAAATAAAAACGAAAAGATAAAATATATTTTCTCTAACATCATCATTACATAAAACTTAGGTTGAAATTCAAAACTGACTAGACAGAAATATGCAAGAGAATTCCTGGAATCATATTTAGTTGGTGAAAAAATTGTGATTGGGCTTTTCCTCCGTACTTTTGTTTTTATTTTCTCAATTATTTAAAATGTTTCTTCTCTTTTCTTTTTTTTTCTTTTCCCATCCTGGGACTTGCACACTGGGCCTAGGCACTGTTGCTGAGCCTCTTTGTGCTCAAGGCTAGCGCTCTACCACTTGAGCCACTGCTTCTGGCTTTTTCTGAGTTTGTCATTTTATTGGAGATAAGAGTCTCATGGACTTTCCTGCCTGGGCTGGTTTTGAACCGCTATCTTCAGATCTCAGCCTCCTGAGAAGCTATAAAGTTTTCTTAATGTTTACATATTACATTTCAAGTTAGAAATGAAATTTTCAGCTCAAAACTGCTGGTAGTTTTAACAAGTGACGCCAATTGTATGTGGCAGTTGGGTTGGAACACAGAGTAAAGCATGAGAAGAAAGCGCAGTTATATTTACTTGCCAAAGTATCAAAAACTCAGTAGGCTGAAACTGAAGACCAGGAGGAGGGGTTTTTGAAGACAGCAACTGTTAAGTTCATGATCCCACAAGAAAAACATTCATTTAATAGACATGCAAGTTGATTTTGTTCACATGGAGTTCATCTCTTTCATTTCCATCCTTTTGTATATCTAATTTCCTGACTGATAGTTCCCTCTTGCATTCTCATACTATTATCTTCAAAACAGAAAAAGCACCAAGACACAAGAATTATAAATTGTGTGTGAACGATGAACTATCAGTGGAAGCTTCCAACCTCTCTAAGCAAATAAATCTCTGCTCTGTGTCCCAAGGGTCTTTTCTGTATTAAATCACAGTCCTTTCTTGTCTCTTGAACTCTATTGGGTTACTCTAAAAATGGATTAAGTGTGAGTCTTTCTTTTGTTGTTTTGACCCTTTCAGTGTTTTGTTTTTATTTTTGCTTTTTGCTTGTTTTGGGGCTTGAACTCTGGGCCTGGGCACTGTTCCTGAGCTCCTTTGCACAAGCCCAGCACTGTACCACTTGAACCACAGCACCACTTCCAGTTTTTGAGTGGTTAATTGGAGATAAGAATCTCATGGGAACTTTACTGCCTGGGCTGGCTTTGAACTGTGATCCTCAGATCTCAGCTTCCTGAGATCCTCAGATTTCAGCTTCCTGAGTAGCTAAGATTACAGGCATGGACCACCAGCACCCATCTTGTTTTGTGTTTTAATTTATTTCTAACTAGTATATAAACATATAAATGTTAAATGGGGGTACCAGGTAACGTTGGATTCCAGTATAACTTAAGTAAATGTTTAAATCAGTTTAAGTACATCTATCTCCTCAAACATTCATTTTTTTTCTAGTGAGAGCTTTCTAAATTATTTCTTCTATTTTTACTGTACAATATAATATCATTATTTATAGAGAATTCATATATTGAATTGAACTATGAAAATATAATATGTAAAAATTCAAGGATAGAGCTAAAACAGTACTTAGAGAGAAATGTATAGCTTTGATGTTTACCTTAGAAAAGGAAACAAATACAAAATTAATTATCTAACTTTTAACATTAAGTTGCTAGGTGAAAGAGCAAATTGTAACTAAAATAAATAGAAGAAAACATTTTTGCAAGAAGTTGAAATCAATAAAACAGGAAAAAACCTAAAAATTATTAAAGTCAAATTTAACATTTTTAATGAAAAAAGCCCACATGTTCATGGATTAGCAGGTCCAATGTTAAGTGGTGATAAATTTTCCAAGTAATCCATATATTCAATTCAATATCTATCAAAATCTTAACATGCTTTTGAAGAAATTGACAGATGATTCTACAATTTAAATAAAGATAAATGATCCAGAATTATTGAAACAATCTTATATAAGAATAACAGAGTTACAAGGCTTAAAACATCTGTCTTAGAATTACTATAAAACTGATATGATCATTTCTGTATTGGCATAAGAAGAGAAAGGCAGATCAATGAAATGAGTAGAGAATCTAGGCACGGGCCAACACATACTGTCCTATTGCTTTTCAATCAAGGTCTCTCACCTGTTTTTGGGTAAATATAGGATGTTTTAACAAGTGAGACTAGATCAATTACATGTACATATAGAAAAGAAATGAACTCATCACTTTCTCATTCCACTCAAGACAATTAATTTTAGGTGCATCATAGAACATAAAAACATCTAAAATAAATCTGTGCCACTTTGGAGTAGGCAAAACTTGCAGGCAGAACCCAAAAGCATTAACTATAGAAGAAAAGAAAAAAGCTGACATATGGTATTTTATCAAAATTAAAATCTTCTACTTCTCAAAGGACACCATTAAGAAAATGAATGGATGAGTTACAGATTGAGAATTACATTTGTAGCACTTGCATTTCATCAAGAACTTATTTCCAGAATATTTTAAAAGTTCATATGAATCAACAATGAAAAGAAGAAGAGCCCAATAAAAATTAACAAAAGACTTGAGCCCACACTTCCAAAAGAAGATATATAGATGGCCAATAAGAACATGAAAAAGAACTCAATATCAGAAGCCATCAAACAGAAACAATGAGATAGCTACTCACATCCACTGCATTGGCTCTAATTTAGTCGAACAGACAAATAAAAATTGGCTACAAGTTAGCCAGTCACAACTTTGACAATGCTAACAATGAATGGGATGTCGCACATTATAGTTATGGAAGGGCTGTATTTCTGGGAGTGTAGAATTGTGTGGCCATATTGGGATTGATTACTCACTTTCACATAGCAATAAACACAGATGTATGCCATGACCTTTGATTCTTTCCCCTATTATTTGCATATAAAATGGAAACATATCCCCCACTGGAGTTGTTTAGGAATACTCATATTGTCTCATTCTCAGAAGTCCTCAGTTGGTACAGTGGAAATGTGAACCCAGGCCAAATGGGTAATCAAGCAGAGATTTATATTTACAATAGAATACTATTCAAAAGTAAAAAGAAAAAGGAAAGCATACTACTGATATCCATTACATCATGGATAAATCTCAGAAGCATTTTGTTAAATGAAATAAGGGACAAATAGGAGTTTATATTGTATTAGAGTCTGATTATACAAACTACAAGAACAGGCAAATTTAATCTGTGATGTAAGAAAGAAATCTGTGTCTGTCTTTGGTGATGGTAGAAGTGTCTGAAGAAAACTTGTAGGGGTTTGTATCTTGGCTTGGGTGGTGATTATACCATTGTATAAAATTATCTAAACTCAGGAAATGAACACACTAAATAAGCATTTTATTTTATGAATGTCAATTTTATGTATGCCATTTTATTTTATTCATGTCAATTGTATTTGTGTTTGTATCCTTTAATCTTTCCTCCTAACGTATAGTAGATGCTACAACAGTGTGCTGGCTTCCACTGAGTGTGTGCTTTGGGCTACAATCCACACTGGATGCTTTAGACTTGACACATCAGTAAACTCACATCTAATATTGCCAAGTATTTCTGAAGTTTCTCAGATAGTTCAGAAAGGTGACTTCACTAGCTCAAAGCCATGGATTAAATTAGGTTAAAAATAGAATTTAAACTCACATTTCCTAACTCCTAAGCAGAAATGGCTTGAAGTACATTTCTTGAATGGATGAATAAGTGAATAAATGAATGGATAAAGAAAAGAGAGCATTCAACCTGTAAATGGATAGAGTTCTTTCAGGTAGGTGCAAAAAGTATAGAAACGAAGAAGTGGTTAACCAAACAAGAGTGTGTGAGAAGGAAGGCAGCTAACAGAATCCCCAGTTCACACTGAAGGCAAATATAGAGGATGCGTCTTTAGGTATTGCTACATACCTATTGCTTTCCACCACAGAAAGCTTCCCACTCCCTCCCAGTCCCTTTTCTGAAGGGAATCAGAACTTTATCTTTCCCATTATCTGAATCAGAGCTTTCTGGGTTTGTTGGTGGCAATGGTTTGGGCTTTAGTGTGTGTGTGTGTGTGTGTGTGTGTGTGTGTGTGTGTGTGTGTGTGTGTGTGCCTATCCTGAGGTTTGAACTCAGAGCCTATGCATTATTCCTGAGCTTTTTTGCTCAAGGCTAGTGTTCTACCACTTGAGCCACAGCTCTACTTTTGGCTTTTCTTTTTTAAATTGGAGATAAGAGTCTCATGGACATTCCTTCCCAGGCTGACTTTGAACTGTGATTCTCAGGTCTCAGCCTCCTGAGTAGCTATGATTAGAGGCATGAACCACTGGCACCTGAGGCCTTCTGATCTTTTAATCAAATATTTCAAAATTACTAGCCCATCTGCATTTTCATCTCCTTAGCATACTGAACAGCTAACGTGGTGCCTCATGTACAAACACCCCTTCCACCTTGATCATTCCAAAGAAAGGGGCTATAGAAGTTCCTCATCTTTCCATGGTCCTTCCAACAAAGACCACACTTTCTGTCACACAATATAGTCTCTGACTCAGCAGGGAGGGTTGTGCATTGATAGCAGCTCTCAACACAGAGTAGAAAGGAACAGGACAGGGACAAATGCAGGTGCTGAGAGAAGATGCCAAGGCAAGCATCAGATCAATGATGGAAATAAATAAGATTTGTGGGTCCAGCTTTTTTGTGCATTTGCATCCACATTTTATGACCCCAGTAAGATTCACTGAGTGGAAAAAACCCACCTTCTGTGAAGACTACTGGCCTCTACATCTACTTCCTTCTGAAAAAAAATACTATCTTTAGCCACAAGGTCTGAGACAAGCTACTCATCTATTTATTCAAAGAGCTCAATGAGCTGTAAAGATTGACATTTAAACTATTAACACTATATTCTATTTGACAATGTTATTAAATATTAGGTCTGATTTATGAAAAGGCTTAATCATTTTGCAGTCCAGGTCAGTCCTGGCACTGCACAGAAATCGGGCTATGTGAGATGTTCCTTGGTGGAGTTCATCAAGCCTAAGAAAAGAAAAAACAATCCCACTAGCAACATTAAAGTCTCACTTCATGGAACACAGTTATTATCATATAAATTTGAACCACTTGCCAGCTCAGCTCTGTATCTCAAAGTTTTCTCCAATTGATAATTTTAATAGTATGGAAATAAAAAATAAATAAAATCACAAACCTAAATAATCTTTGCTGTGACACATGGAAGATGGAGGAAGTCTTTTAATAACTGAGGTCAGGCATACATCTTGCTATGTGGGTGTGAAAGTATTAGATTAATAAAAAGCAGAAGTAAAAAGTGTGCACACGGGTAGAAAGGAACTGAGGAATAAAAATGGCAATATTAGCTTGCACCAGAGACAATGTGGGTGTGAGGTTTTGATGGTTGGGCCACTGGTCTGTGTGACCTTGGGCAAGTCAATCTCCAAGTTCAATTTCTATTATGGAGATATAATCATGAAGATGTCTGTTTAGGAAGAAAGCAGTAATTCATGTAAGTAATTTGGCACTGTGCCTCAGACACAGAGGGAAAGCTAGATCCGGCTAGGACAAAAGCTGAGCCCCAGAATGATCCTAGGCCACCAGCATCAGACCTGGAATGGACAATACAAGACATTGAATGATGCAGGGCTAAAAGAGGAGCTACTAGAGGTGTCTAGGAGCTAGGAGATGTTCCAGAGCAGGATGACAAGTGATTGGAAATATCTATGGATTAGTAGATGGTGCAGGTCCAGAAGGTGAGTTACTACAAGATTGCTCAGAAGATAAGCTCCTATAGGAACATGAGTCACTAGAGAGTACACTAGAGGATGAGCTAGTGTGGGTGTCTATGGGCTACTAGATGGTCTACAACAAGAAAATAAGTCATTAAAGCTACCTTTCAGCTAAATAATGCAACACAAGACAAATGATTACAACAGTGTATGTGTTACTAGATGGTACAGAGCAGGAAGATGTGTGACTAGAGGTGCTTATGGGCTACTAGACTGTACAGAACTGGAGGATGAGCTAGTGAAGGAACCTACAAATGATTACATGATGTAGGACAAGAGAATGAGCTACTATAGGTCCCTAAAAGTTACTAGATGAACAGAGCTAGAGGATGAGCTGCTAGGGGTGTTTATGGGCTATTAGGTGCTGCAGAGCTCTGTTTTAAACCAACTTTCATTCAACCTTTTTCTATAAAAGGATAGATAACAAAAATGTTTGGAAGGCCATCCGGTCTCTGTCACTCCACTCTGTTGTGAGAAAGCAGAAATAAAAGCTATATAAGTGAACAGATAAGAGTTGTTTTCCAATAAAACTTTACAAAACCAAATTTGAACCATGGACCTAGTTGGCCATGTTCTTGATCCAGTCTTTCTTGTGTCCGTTAGACACACGTGGCTATGTGGAATGGAGACAGTCAAGATCTGTGGCATGTTACTCAGGACCAAAAGGATTTTTCTCACCAAGAGAAAAGATCCCTGAACCTTTTTGTTTCTCTTTATTTTTCCATCCCCTACTCTAAGAAAGATAACTTGCTGACTGAGAGCAGGCACTATACTTTCCATGTATCTTTCTCTGCTTTGTCAGAAAGCAAACAGATGACTTACTTGGGAAGAATGCTGTATTTATTGAGACATACTGGGTGACAGACAGGTTACATAAAAAGCATTTGTTGCAGTCTCTTAGAAAATAAAAACTCATTGTTAAAAAACCTGTATCCTTGTTTCAGCATTTTGTTATTTCCCTTCCCCTCCCCAAATTAGGAAAATGTATAAACAAGATGCAGGGCACCAGAATCAAATACAATGAAAAAAGGGGTTAAAGACACTATGTTGAAAATGAACTTCACAGCTTGGGTGGTGGGGGGTGGGGAGGGAGGAGTTGGGGAAGTGGGGAGGGAAGGGTTGGTAGGGGAAAAACAAAGGAGGAGGTAACAATGTTGGATAGGAAATGTACTCATCCTTTCACTCATGTAACTGTAACCCCTCTGTACAGTATCCTTACAATAAAATATATATACTTAAAAAAAAGAAAAGAAAAACTCTCCTTCCAGGTCCCATCTTGAATTTTTTTTACCAGGACCCCATAAGCTCTGCCTTTCTCCCTGTCTCAACAGCACTGTGGGAAAGCAATGGAGTCAGGGAGTAGAACAAGCATGATACAACCTTCTTCCTCTTCAGCTACTGTAGAAAAGTGATCACTCCTCACTAAGCCATATTCCACTTACATTGGTTTCGTGCCATTAAAAGCTACAGTAATGGTGAATAAGAAATAATAGCAGCTTTCCAAGGTTATGCAGATACCAAACTCCTTGACTTTAGTAGCAATTAGCCATTGTTCCACTACCATGCACTTTCTGAAATGGAGCTGGAGTCATCAAAGAGCAACTGGACATTATAAATATAATTGTTCTTCCATGGCTAAAGAAGATTCCAGGAGTCACTAGCTGGGTGTTCTTTGCCTTTTCCAGGCTTTCTAAACTGCTTCTGTTTAGGAATAGAAGCAGTTGCTCTCATCTGGCTGTTAGGTACCAGTGCATAGTTCCTTAGTTGCCTGTTTTTTTTCTCATTATTTCTGGATGTAAGGCATGGTCATCACTTAGGAGATGACTATGCACAGCCTGGTGCACTGTGCATCCTAGATTCCAAGCTGCTAGATCTGTTGCCAGGGGGGAAATGGGGAGGAACAGCTCTATGGAGAGAAAGGAGGGTCTTAGTTCAGTCTAGCTACACAAATAGATGCAAGAAGGAAAATTGGAGAGTGAACCTGAGCTCTTCTTTTAAAAAAATGTAGCACACCTCATTTTTCTGACAATACTGTAAACTTAGGTTTATGACACTATTACAAAATCTTTAACATTTGTCTAGCACTGGCAGCCATTTTTTATTGGAGATTCAAATATAAAAGGGAAATGTGTGATCCTCCCTACCCAAAAGCAGCTTGGGAGTTTATAAATTGATGATTTCATAAAAGTAACAAATCCTATATTCTGAAAAATGATTAGGTTATGTACCAGAGAAGAAATTGGTATTGATAAGGAATGCTTTAGCTGGGCGCCGGTAGCTCACGCCTGTAATCCTAGCTACTCAGGAGGCTGAGATCTCACCTTGAACTGAAGAGCTGGGGGATAGCACCCAAGCCCAGAGTTCAAGCCCCACAACCGACAAAATAAAAAGGAATGCTTTATTTGACTCTTTCATTGATTGTTTGGTTTACAATTTGTTCTTACTCAGAACTATAAATGCCACCAGTGAACACTTTCTGATGGGCCACCAATGGGTTATATCCAGAGTGAGAAGACATCTTCACAATGTCCAAGATGCTACTCTCTAGAGTCGTAGAAGGTGTGTTTCAGCTATCTTGAGACACACCAGAACAGGCATGTAGACCATATCCTACAAAATTAAGAAGAGTGAGGGAAGGGGTATGTAGGGGAGGGGTGGGTGAGAATGTTGAAAGGAATGACATCGATCTAGATATATGGTATTCATAAACTGTGTTGTTAAATGACAACTCCTTTGTGCATCTACTAAAAGATAATAAAGAAGGAAGGAAGGAAGGACGGAAGGAGGGAGGGAGGGAGGGAAAGAGGAAGGAAGGAGGGAGGAAATGATAGAGTATGGAACCAACCTCTACCTGACTTAGTGTATATTTATTTGGAAGAATTGATGGATATACACAATGATATCAATTACAATCCTTGCTTTAGGACTTCTCTGCATTTGTTTGGGCATCTCTCTTTTACAATCAAGCCATTTACTAGTTAGTGTAATTAGAAATAAAAAATAAAATGGCAAATCTAAACCTTAGCATCGACTCTGATTTACATCCAACAATATGCTTCCCTTTTTCCCGTGGCTCCACGCCTCCCATCTGCAGCAACTACTAATGATGAGCCTTACATTTTATCATGACTTTGATGTGTATGAGAGGAGGTTTTATGCTTCTCAAAGAATATGATGCTGTTATCTTCTATTAGTTGACCCATATGAAATTGTCTACAATACTTTTATTTTGTCCAATAGTACTATGCTAAGATTTATCCATATTATTCAAGACAGTTGTAGTTCATGTATTTCATTGCAGGTATCTTTTTTTCTATCTTGTTAATGGTCATTGGGATTGTTTCCAGAGTTTAGCTCTACCAGCAATATCACTGTGGCCTTTCTTATCTCCAGGAGTGCTGACAGACATTTCTTCGAGGTGGATGCCCAGGAGTGGAATTGGTTGACCATAGGGTATGCAATGTCCCATTTTATAAGAGAATGACAAACTCTTTTCCAAAGTGGTTGTACTGAGTACACTCCCATCAGCAATTAAGCACCTGTTCCTCTATATCCTCTCCACCACCTCTCACTTTATGCCAGTCTAATTGGTAGAAAATGATATATCTTTATGGTCTTGATTTGCATTTCACAGATCACTAATGACTTTCAGCATCTCTTCCTATGATTACTGGTCGTATGTGCTGCCTCTTCTACAAAAGCTCTGTGCAAGCCTTTTGCCCATTTTTTCTATTAAATTGTTTGAGTTTTTCTTAGTGATTTGCTAAAGTTCATGATATCTTCTTGATATTAATTGGATATTGTTTGTATGTATTGTAGCTATCCATTCTTTATGGGGTCTTTTGTTCATAAGAAATGCTTTGTGTAGCATTGTTAAAGTGGATTTTCATAAAATCTTTTGTGGATAGTGCATTCATTTTTTTCTGAAAGACAAAGAAAGCTGGGAGAGGGAACTTGAAGGCCATGCTACCCCTGCCTTGCACTTATAAAAGGCCCTAGCTTCATTATCTCCAAATGAGGTGACTCTCAACCACAAAAATCCACTCTCAGGGATGAAAGACGGTCCTTAAGCTCAAGGCTGGAGCAAGCTAGATATTAAGGAGGTCTAATACATCTTGTAAGAAGAGGATTATTTTAGCTAAATGTAAGCTGTCAAAATCTACCATATATGTTTTTAGGTATTTTACATCTTTAAGGATACCCTAAAATAAGAACTCACCTAGTTCTCACTTAGCTCTGAGGTTCCAGAGAGTGACACATTCCATACATGCTGTTAAAGAGTGACAGAATTGGGATTCATACTGATCCATGTCTCTCTATTTAGGAGAGGACAACAAAGTCTCGCCAGCAAATGACTGTGCATTCTCACATAGTTACTAGATGCTCACCCTACACAGGACCTGCAGGAGTGAAGCTGTGATTGGCCCCAGATGTTTCTGAACTTCCCAGATGTGGGAGAACTCAGGGTTCTCTCTGGATAGCTATGAGTCCTCTGGGGAATGGAGACACTTGTAGGTTTCTGGGACCTTATCCATCTGCAAGACAGTGAGCCTTCATGCCCCTGAACCTTTATCCCACCTCCAGGACATCCACTGCTCTGAGAAGATCAGCTAGGCAGTCCTAGAACAGCCAGAGAGAGACACATAACAGGGCATAGTGAGAGTATACATTGGTTTTGCTTTGATTTTTTTACTCTGTGTGTGTGTGAGAGAGAGAGAGAAAGAAAGAGAGAGAGAGAGAGAGAGAGGAGAGAGAGGAGAGAGAGAGAGAGAGAGAGAGAGAGAGGTCCAAGGCTTCGGCTTAATCTGCCTGCTCTTCCCTGAGCAGCATCCCTTTGGAAGTCAGAAGGTACCTAAGACACAGCCTCTCTGATTCTGTATTAATGAGCTTTAGCAGAAAGATATGAGGACAGGTATGAGGCCTCATCTGTTGTATGGCTAGTGAAGACCTTCTCTCAATCTATGGGCTTTCTATTTATCCTGCTAGCTACATCCTTTGCCATGTAGAAGTTCTGCAGTTTAATGCCAGCCAAGTTATCCAGCCTTTCTTGATTTGTTGTGTTTCTGGATCTCTATTTAGGAAGTTTCGACCTGTGCCAAGGAGCCCTAGTGTATATCCCGTATCCCTTCCTGTAATATTTTCAGGGTATCTGATCTTATATTAAAGTCTTTGATCCATTTGGTATTGATTCTGGTGCAGGGTGCTATATAAGGAACTAACTTCGGTTTTCTACATGTGTATAGCCAATTCTGCTAGCACCATTTGTTGAAGAGGCTGTCTTTCTTCTATCTAGTATTTTTGGCTCCCTTATCAAAGATGCCATAGGTGTGTGAGCTCATTTCTGGGTCTTCAATTCTATTCCACTGGTCTTTAGGCCTGTTCCTGTGCTAGTATCAAGCTGTTGTTGTTTTTTTTCATATAACTATGGCTTTATAATAAAGTTCAAAGTTTGGTATTGATATTCCTCCAGCACTGCTTTTTCCTGCTAAATGAAGTAAGCCAGACCCCAATAAACATAGGCTTCATAGTTTCCCTCATTCGTAATAATTAATATATGCCTAGGAAAGTCTTAGCAGAGGATCATAATAGCTCAATAGCTATGTACACATGACCATATAAAATGATGCTAATCAAAATGAACTCCATGATGCGGAAACAAGAGGTTTGTGGGTTTTTTAGTGTACTGTTCTCAGTTATTGCTTTTTTCTTTCATTTTTCCCCCTTTGGTTTATTCCAGGTTGTCTCTGTTTTTTTATTTTGGTACTCTTGGTCTTGTATGTAAGTTTATCTGATTTGGGGAAGGTAGGGGAATCACAGAAATGGTAGGACAAAGGGCACACGAATGCGATAGCGATACTCACTGGACACAATGTTGGAGGTTAACTTTACAATTTGGGGAGGGAGCCAGGCCAGGGGAGCGGGGGAGACAGAAAGCAGGAGAAAACAAGGGAATGAGTAACACTGTTTGAAAAGAAATGTACTCATTGCCTTACTTATATAACTGTAACCCCTCTGTATATCACTTTTACACTTAAAAGAAAAAAATAAGATGTGAGGAAAGGTTACGTGGCCGATGCAGGGCTATTCCGAAGACTGGGAAGGTATCTCAGACCTCAAGGATGAACCCATCCATAACCCTGTCTCAGCACATGTGCTCAAGCACCAATTCCTGCCTACCTTCCTGATGCCTTCTGAAGGGCTGGACACACAGTTGTCAGCTCCTCCATTCTTGCTGATGGCCTTCCAGAGCTCAGCAAATGTACTGTCCTGTTCCAGGGGGTTAGTTCCTTTAGCTCGGAAGTATTCATAGACAGCAGAGTCCCGGACAGTGCCATAAGGCATCTCTACTTGCTTGGACAGATCCTGGAATGTCCTGAAATGCCAGAAAAAGACAAAGGGGAAAAAAAGCAACAAAGCATGAGTATACACTGCGTATTCCAAAGATGGAAATGGTCTATGAGCTCCTCCTCGGCTCCAAGTCCTACCCAGACAACAGCATGAGTCCCTCAGCCCAGAGTAGGTTTGTCATGCCTCTGCCTCCATCTGGCATAGCTAAGTTTCCTCAAGATGGCTAAACACACAGAACTAGCCTCTCCACTGAGCTTGAGGGATATAAGAGTAAATAATACAGGATTCATGGCCCTAGACATCTAGAATGATAATAAAATTATAATAATAATTACTGAAGGTTTTTGACTTGAACATTCACAGAGAATAGACAAGGAAATACTCATGTTGGCGAGATTGATGATGATGATGATGACAATGATGACTGGCCTCGGACACATGGCAGTAGTGCAAGAAAAGCTTTTGATGTTGGGGTTCCATTCGGTTGTTGATTTTTAGTACCAACCATCAGCCAATTTACTTTAATTTGTGTGTATGTGTGTGTGTGTGTGTGTGTGTGTGTGTGTGTGTGTGTATGTGTGTGTATGTGTGTATGTACTTGTCCTAGAGCTTGAACTCAGGGCTTGGCTACTGCCCCTGAGCTTTTGTGTTCAAGGCTAGCACTGTACCTCCATAGCTCCACTTCTGTTTTAGTGTTTAATTGAAGATAAGAGTCTCATGGACTTTCTGGCCCGGGCTAGCTTTGAAGCATTATCTTCCCATTTCAGCCACCTGAGTAGCTAGGATTACAGGCATGAGTTACTGGTACCTGAGTCATTTTTTAAAATTATAAACTAAGAAACCTGGAGTTTGACATGAAATCTCATGATTTTCAAGTTTTTTTTTTTTTTTAATTTTAAATAGTTGTACAAATGGGTTGCCATTCAACAAGTCGGTTTATGAGTGCAATTCATCTCGGTCGATGTCAGCCCTTGTCATTACTCTCCCCCATCTTTCCTAATCCCACCCAAACCTTCATGTTACCCTAGCGCCAGTTTCATACGTATTCATTGAATATAATGACTGTATCTTTCCGCCTTTCCTCTCTCCATCCATTTGCCCAGATTTTGATGGAGAAAATTAAACAAAACACCTTTGAAAGCACTGGATTGACTCTATGTGGAAGAGAGGCAGGAAGTTCCAGCCTGATGCATGTTGGATAGATGATAGAGTGCCTCATGACGGCCTGTCAGCAGTCTGAGGACAGATATTAGTGCTGGGGAGAGAAATTTCATTTCAGAAGGAGACATGCAGGTGCATCTTGACTTATGATGGACATGTGTCCCAATACCACCCATCTTCTGTTGAATATATCATGAACCTGAGAATGCAAACATCATAGCTTAGCACTAGATTACCTGACATGTACAGACACTAATCTCTAGTAGGACCCAAATCATCCAACACAGAGCCTTCATTTGGGTTGAATATATTGTGTAATTTATTGAATACTTGTATTTAAGTACAAACTGGCAGCATCACATGCTGAAGAATACAGTCTGTTCTGTCTCATGATCAAGTGACTTATTGAGGAGCTATGGTGGCTGCTGCCACCCAACATTATACAAGAGGAATGGGCCTTAGATTCCTAGCCTAGAAGAGGCTTTTACTGAATGCTTAGTGTTATCATACTATCATAAAGAAAAAAAAAACCTGAACTTGGCTAGGCAGCTGCCAATACAAAGAGAAGTATAATGTTAGCTACTCGAAGGATCACTAACATGGGAGGATCATGGTTCAAGGCCAGGCGAGGCAAAAGTTATTGACCCTCATCTCAATCAATAAGCTCTATGCGGTGGTGTAAGCCTATAATTCCAGCTATGCAGGATCCTCCCACAAGAAGCTGGACCTGGAAAATAATCAAAGCAAAAATAAGATAAGATAAAATAAAATAAATCCACGCTGGGAGCATGGCTTAGCCCATTGAGAGAATGTAATAGTTCATATTTATAAAATTAAACAAAATCATGGTGGAGATTTAATCTCTAGATCCAGGCTGTAATCTAACCATTCTTTATTTCTCTCCTAGAAAACTCACTGTCTCATTTTTATCCCCCTACAGCCTCACACATGTCTCTCACTGAGTCACTATTTCCACGGAAAAATGATCTTCCCATCCT
This sequence comes from Dipodomys spectabilis, assembly GCF_019054845.1. NCBI lineage: Eukaryota > Metazoa > Chordata > Mammalia > Rodentia > Heteromyidae > Dipodomys > Dipodomys spectabilis. The sequence goes on along the minus strand of NW_024870813.1, from coordinate 2,294,398 downwards.
CATTTACACAACCTCCTTCTTCCAGGGTCTGGCAGTTGATCCAACCCCCACACATCACAATTGCCAATCTTAAAATGAAAAATGCCACTCACAACTCATCTCTAGCACCAGGTCATGTTACTGCCTCCTCCTGGAATCCCTCCATCTCAACTGTACACCTGTACACTCTCACAAGCCACTTGAAAATCTATCTACCTGCTGCCTTTCCCTGTGAGAAGCCACCCCATTCCAGGCCTCTTGATACCACCTCTACATCTTGCAGGCATCCCTGGCAGCAGGCTTGCACTAGAAGGCTCACCATTCAGTAGGAAGCACGCCAGAGCAAGGAAAAACATGAACTCTACCTTGCTTCCAAGGCCTACCATCATTCAGATGGAAGCCTTGAAAAGTTAGCTAATGCCTCTGTGTACCTCAGTTTCCAAATGTTTTACAAGTACTGTAGTTTGAGTTCACAACATTACACTTGCTCAGTTTGCTTGCTCAGCTGAGATTCTACCCCTTGCATTTTACTAGTTGACTCTAGAAATAGAATCTGGCAGATTTTTCTGCCCAGGTTGGCTTCAGACCATAATCCTCTAGATATCAGCCTCCTGAATAGCTAGGATTATAGTCAGGAACCACAGGCTCCAGCTGTTTCCAAATCTTTAAAGTCAGGGCTGTAGCAGAACCTGTAGCAGAGAGTTACCAAGAGGAAGAAGTGAAGTATGCTCAGATCACAGAGCTGCACTTTATACAGTCAGTGCTCATGCACTGGAGGCAGTGATTCGGACCTGCCATTAAGTTTCTTGTCTCCATAGACTGTACAACATTGGAGGACTGGAGCTGAGGCAGCTGGGTTATCACATGGGTGACCCTGGACTCAGGGCTGGCAGGGTCCTCATGGAGGGCCAGCAGGGAGTGCCTCCTGTCTAACTATGAAGACACATTTCCCAGCTTCCTCCAGTCTCTGCTACATGGCCCACAAACAGCTCAGGATTGATTTCAGTACATCGCAGATGAAAGGAAACATAAAATAACAAATTCAATGAAGAAATCTTCCTAATTATTGTTCATTATTTATATCTAATTGAAGCAAGATGTTCCTTTGCTTGAAGGGCCCCAAGGGTTGTAACTCTGTCATAATTTGCCTGTAATGAAAGGAAAGGGGAATCTTTTTTTTTAACATCATTTTTATTTTTCTCATGGTAATACAAACAAACACAAGGCTTTGATGAATGGAAAACATCAGGATGAATTACACAGTTGAATCTAAATACTGAACTACTCTAAATTACTGCTGTTTCCTTGAGTGCGGAATGAATGTATGACTTCCAGGGAATATGGCTCTCCTGTTTCATCCCCCCATTTGAAATGGAAATTTCCCCTCTGGTCCTGGTATTTATTCACAACCATATCCACAGCCAAAGGTTCCTGACTAGCAGGAAGCCCGGATGTTTATGTTTATGTTCCAACATAGCTCACTGTCCTGCCCACAAAGCATCACTTTCAGCATTGGACTCCATGGCTTGACCCATCACCTCCCATAGCCAAGAATCAGTGTGGAGATTTCCCCATCACAGTCGGATGGACACTGACAACAAAGAGTTTCAGCCTCACTGCAGTGCCTGGTACATAGTAGGCACCATTGTCATTTTTCAAAGTGATTCAACCTCATAAAAAGAGAGGCTAAGCCAAAGGGCCTAAATAATGGCACCCCAAAGCCACCATGGATCTCCTTGGGCAGTCATCCTCCTAGCAGAGTGCACCGTCCTGGAAGCGGCACACAGGGAAGGAGAAAGGAGAGCAAGGACAGCCAGCCAGCAAGCTGCCAAGCCAACACTGGCAGTCAGTGGATGACAGATGTTGAAGCCAGATAGGGTGCCCATCTGAGAAAAGTCAAGAAAGCTTTTTATAGGAGTGAGCTGTCCTGGCAGCATAAGCAATATAGTATTCTTCTGAAGCCATGTTCTCCAGAAACAACTACTTACAGATGTTCAAGCACTGACACAACAGAGAGAAAAGGTATGCCCACCCATCACAGACAGGCTCTCAGTCAACCTACCATGCACCATGCACCTCAATAGTTGTAGAACCAGTTCTTTTCCCTTACAATTCTGAATGTCTAGTAGATAAGGCTTGTGTCACACAGAGCAAGTGATGAATCGTGAGCATCCTTCAGGGGTTTGCAGCAGGAGGTAAGTGAGAAGTAAACACACAGTGACCAAACAATGTGAGGGAGATAGAAAGACAGGTCCATAGGAGAGAGCCCAGAACCACAAAAGAGAATCCATTAATCCAGGGCAGGGCTAATGAAAGGCTTCTGGACAAGAAAGCCATACATATGCCAAATCATGAAGGATGGGTGAAGGCAGCTAGGTAGAGAACTAAGAGGTAAGGTTTTCTAGGGAGAGAAGTGTTCAGCTGAGAAGGCTCTGCTGTGTGATATGAGGTCACTTGGGACACCCATGCAGGGCAACTTTTAGCGGTTAAAAAGATGCGGGAGACCTAAACATGGTCTTTGAATGCTTCATCTGCTTGATTCATCCCAGCATCTCTCATAGTGATCCTTGGAGATGCAGTCTCAATCATCCAAGAGGCCTTATAACTCACACTGCTCTTACAGAATTGGGGAACATTGAGATCACAAACATATACCCAGCCCACAGCCAAATTTTAAGGAATGCCAGCTCTTCTCTTAGACTGCCAGTCAGCAGCTGAGAGGGCTGAATGAGTCCACATGAAGGAATTAAGGATACCACACTGGGGTGGTAAAACCTGAGTGGAAAAAGATGTGGGCAAGTACCGTGTCTCAGCTTCCAGTATTGTGTCATCAGACCCGGTGTCTCCCTGGTAGGATCTGGGCGAATGTTCCTTATCAACAACTGATGGCCTTATCGACAGCATTGGGTTATGTTCCTAGAGTATCGATTGTGGTGGCCTAGGGTGAGCATGCAGACACCAAAACACCCAAGAAACTGCCTCAGAGAAGCCTTCCTAGGAAAGTAATAACTGGCTGAACAAGGACTTGCTCAGAATAAATGGTCTTCAGAAACATTATCCCAGCCAGGCGCCAGCAGCTCATGCCTGTAATCCTATCCAATCATGAGGCTGAGAGCCAAGGATTGCAATTTGAAGCCAGTCTAGGTAGGGAAGTTGGTGAGATTCTTCTCCAACTAGGCACCAAAAAAAAAAAAAACAACAACCAAACAACAACAACAACAAAAAACCCAGAAGTGGAGCAGTACCTAAAGTGGTAGAGCATTAGCCTTGAGCACAAAAAGCTCAGGGAGAATGACTGGGCCCTGAATTAAAGCCCCAAGACCAGCATACAAGCACACATACATGCACACGCGCACGTACACACACACACACACACACACACACACACACACACACACACACACACATTCATCTCAAGGTTGTTTATCTGGTTTGGACTGACCAGAGAAGTGTGATAGTGTAAACATGGGTGCCTTGCAGCTTACTGCTAGCTCTGTTCATTATGAATCTTCTTCATCACTTCTGGATTATGTTCTGTGTTTGGCTCTTTCAATGGCAAAAGCCACACTCTCCTCTAAGCTTTGTGTTGAATCCCTTCTACTCAACTCTGCTTGGCTGATCCTGAGATTGGGACCAGTGGGAGCTACTTTTCTGTATCTCCTACCTTGGATTGCTAACTTGAAGGTCTTCTCTAGCTGTCACAACCTCTTCTTTAATCGTTTCTTATGAGCCTATCACATTGTCTTATAAAAGGACTTTGCATAGGTCCCTGAGAGCAGTTTCCTCCCTGCACACACACACACACACACACACACACACACACACACACACCTTTCAGAGACTCAGTGTCTCCTTCAGCCTTAGCCAAGGGCAGTACCCCCAATGTGACTCTACCCTCTTCTTCCCTACACCTTTGCTCCACAAATCAATCTTGCTACTTCCTAGATTCATTTTCATTAACAAAGAGATAAATTTGTTTGTGGCATGAGAAAAATCAATAATACAGAACTTATAAACCTATCTTTGTGTGTTAACGAAAGTATTTACATTGGCAATGGAGATAAATAAACTTGCAACAAGAGAAGAATCAATATCTAGGATATGCAAAGCAGATTTCAGCAACTGTGAGGATGTCATAGCCTAGGCCTGATAAATCTAAATTCAGAAGTCCTGTTATTCTTCTTGAAGGAGAAAGGAAATTGGTGGAGTAGCCCGTAGACACAGGAGGTGGGGACACTCATCCTTACAATGGGAAGCTGTCATAACTACAATGTGCAGATGCATCTGCTATCATTCCAAGAGTCTGGCTTCTCTGGCTCATATTTGAATCTGTGAGAGATGGTCCTGCGTCCAGGTTGCCTGACCAGGACTCTACACTGATTTCCAAACCCTTCAACACCATGAGATGCTCCTCCCTGCCCACTGCCCCGCCCCTTCTGGGCATCTTCTCCATGGCTTTCCCATATATCCCACATTTGAACCTTCTTCCAGACAGTACAAGCCTTCCTTAATGTCTTCTACCTTTCATTCATTCATCATTGAACATCCTTCATTTCCAGATCATCTGCTTGTATCGAGCCCTATTTTGGGTCTAGGGATAGGAGGCACAATAAATAGGTCTTACTCTTTTTTTTTTTTTTTTTTTTTTGTGGGTCATGGGGCTTGAAGTCTGGGCTTGGGTGCTGTCCCTGCGCTCTTCAGCTTAAGGCTAGCACTCTACCACTTGAGCCATAGCACCACTTCAGGTTTTCTATTGGTTTATTGGAGATAAGAGTCTCATAGACTTTCCTGCCCGGGCTGGCTTTGAACCATGATCCTCAGATCTCAGCTTCCTGAGTAGCTAGGATTACAGGCCCTGCTTAGGTCTTACTCTTGTAGCATTCATGTAGTAGAGATGGAGAGAGGGGGAGAAAGGGAGGAAGGGAAAGGAGAGAGAGAGAGAGAGAGAGAGAGAGAGAACAGTAGCATCATTCACAACAAAGCAATAATACGTGATGTGTGGGTCAGTAACCTCTCCGGGAAGGAACAGACAGGGTACAGGCAGGTTCTGACAGCCTTAGGCCACTCTGTCACATGTCCTTTATTTCTGTAAAAATGTTCAAAGAGGTGAATGCAGTCTTAGCTTGCAGGTTGTGAGAAAACAGGCTGTGGGTTCTACGTGGCCTTTGGAGACATAGCCTGCTAACCTCTGATGTCATGTATAAAGTGAGGAAAATGCTAGGGAGATTAACAAAGCAGAGTAAGAGTTATTGAAAGCAATGGAGGAAGTGATTTATTTGGGGAAAAAAAGCCAGGATGAACGTTGCGGTCATCAAAGTTCACATCTAGAGCCTGTGGCTCGTGTCTTTTCTTGCGCTAGGCAGAGAGGGGTTGGGAGGCTAGAGTTCCTGAGAGACCCGTTGAGAGTGGCCGGGGAGAAAAGGCAGCAGGCAGCATAGCTGGGGAGTTGCTTGTCAGCTTCTATTCTCGAATCTTTCTTCAGGGCCTCCCAGAATGCCTGAAGGAAGCTGATGCCCTGGGCAACTGATACCCACAGCCCAGTCAGGTGGGAATTCTTAGAGTCAGCAGAGTGACTGTAGACCTGAATCACAGGTAGGGAAAAGCAACCCAGTAGCTCTGTATATACCTTATATACTATATACTCTTGGTCTATACTATAATTTTTAATCTCTTGTTGTAACTATCAGATAAATGAGACTTTATCATAAGTATGTAAATATGCATAGGGAAAATGGTATATGGAGTTTGATAAATATGGATTTCAGGCATACACTATGAATTTTAGAGCTTTCTCTTTCAGGTTAGAGCATAACATTATATTATCAAAATCGAAAGATGTCCTACATAAATTGCTAAGGGAAAAAGAAAGAGAATAATACCTAAACACATTTGTACATAGTATCTATTTTCATTCTTAGAAGAAACAACCCTTAATAATATAAATAAATATAAAGCCAAAAAATAGGAGGAAGAGGCAGGCAACAGTTATAAAATTTCTGCTTCTTGGAAATGTGCTTCTTTGCAATTTGCATTTTTATGCTGTCGTAGACACAAATGGTCTGAATGATGTTAACAAGTCCTTTGCTAAAAAAAAAAAAAAATAAGTCCTTTACTAGACAAGTGTGTCAGTTCTGGTCTTGGGAACTTAGCCTGTTCTCTACTCTCCTCTGTGTTTACCTAGGCCTGGGTCAGCCCTTCAGTGAGCTGAGATTTGGAAAATGAGACTCCTTCGGTCCTTGTACCTTCAACTGCTTGCCCTGCTAGCTAGAAGTACAATGAGCTCTCCAGGACTGGGATAATTATATCTTTAGTTACCAGACTGACACACCAAGACAAACTCACAGGGCCCAATGGCCAACCCCAGAACCCAGAAGTCAGGACTGAGGAGTTCTTATGCCCAGCAGACTAAACATTCCCTCACTTCTGAATCTTCATCTTGGATTCAACCAGGCCTGGTGCCCTGGCCTCAAGACAGATCAGGGTAGATGGACATGAATCTTTAGAAGGTGGGCAAATGATTCCTGTGTTTTCTTTTTGTGAGACTCAACTTGCATCTTGGAAGTGAGAAAGGGTCGGTAAGGGAAGTTTTGAAGAGTGCCTGGAGGAGGTGAGGTAGCTATGGGCCAAGGTCCTGGACTATAGCAGAAGCTCAACATCTACACTCTTTACTACATTGAATGCGGGTGATTCTACTACCATTACAATTACCATTACTCCACACTGATACTTATGTTCTCCAGTTTTGCCTGCTCCCTCATTGTCGTAGCCTACTTTGCTCATAGGGCACTACCAGCCTGAAGACCTCTTGTTTTGTCAACAACCCCCTGCCTCCCAGCCTCCCATCTGCACTCAGGCACAGTATCTTCTCCTTATAAGGACTCAGCTCAGCACTAAAGTCCTATAGATGAAATGAATTTATGATGGATCCATGCCCAGGAAGGAAAGGAAGACAGAAAGAAGGGGAAGAAAGAGAAGTAAAAGAGAAAGGAAGAATACCAAGGGAGGGGAGAGATGGAGAAGAGAGAGGGAGGAAAGAGAAAAGGAAAAAGAAGGAGGCAGGGAGAGGAAGGAGAGAGAGGAAGAAGATTCCCAACTCAGATATAGACTCCCTGGGGCATGACTTGTGACAGCCTCTGGATCAGCACACCCATAAATGGTGTTACAGATAGACAGCAGGCACCCAGTTCATGTTTTCTAGCACAATCGATTCTGGTTTACACAAATTTTGTCTTTCTAGCTGACTACCTGAATGTCGCTGAGACAGGGAAGGGAGTCAAGCTGGAGACCAGCACGTTGATGGCTCTAATATTAGAATCACTAACATCAGACTTCGAGTGGACCCTTGATACTGACTAGCAGTCTTCTAAATTTCCCTATGCAATTCATGACTCTCAAAAATGGCCTGCTTATTGCTTCCTAAGAAGGGAGAAGTCATCAGTAAAGAACTTTGCCTTTCTAATGAGCTTGCTATTCTAAAACAACTGTATATCTGCCGCTAGCCTCTTTTTACTTTGTCATTTGTGGTTTTTTTTTCTTTTTTGCCTGTCCTGGGGCTTTTGCTCTTGGCCTGGGCACTGTCCCTGAGATTCTTTTTGCCCAAGGTTAGCACTTTACTATTTGAGCCACAGAACCACTACTAGCATTTTGGTAGCTAATTGTAGTTAAGAGTCTCACAGACTTGCCTGCCCTGGGAGGCATCTGTGATCCTCAGATCTCAACCTCTTGAGTAGCTAGGATTACAGGCAGAAACCACCAGCACCCAGCTGCCTGGCCTCCTTTTAAATTAGAGGTTCTACCCATTCATCTCATGTATCCGAGTTTTCCTGCCTTCTCAAAGCACTCTGTTCTTCTAGCTCAGGAGGCTGAGATCTTAGGATCATAGTTTAAAACCAGCCTGAGTGGGAAAGTCCTTGAGATACTTATCTCTAATTAATCACCAAACAAAGCAAAATCTAGCAGTGGAGCTGTGGCTCAAGCGGTGGTGTGCTAGCCATGAGCACAAAAAATCTTAGGGATAGGCCCTGATTTCAAACCCCAGGACTGTCATATATATTTACATACATACATACATACATACACACATACATACATAAAACCCATTGATATTACATCCTCCTCCAACCACCCCCCTTACCAATGAAAGAGTTATCTTTCATTATCTTCCTCATTATGGTAGTACCATTTCTTATGATCCTGCCTTAAGTTGTCAGTCTACCACTGAATGGAAGCTGCCTTGCCCAGGTCATTACTGATCTCCCTAATAATGAGCCAATACTCAACCTTCACTCTGTCCCCTAACAGCAGCAGTTGAAAAATCCATCATTCTGTCCTCTTTAAAAAAAAAAAAAATATTGGTGCTGGGACTTAAATTCAGTGTATATTGCTCTTACTTAGCAAGATTCAAAGCTGACACTATACCACATATGCCACACCTCCACTTCTGACTTTTTATTGAGATAAGAGTCTCTCAGAATTTATGCCTGGGCTAACTTCAATCCTTGGTCCTCCTCAGATCTCAGGATCCTAAGTAGCTAGGATTATAGGCATGAGCCACCAGTGCCAGATTACTCTGTCCTTCAAGCCCTAAGATATCACTTACTTTTACCCCTTCTCTCATCTATTAGGCACTTTCTCATTCATCTCATTTTTAAATTCTTTTTCATAGACTTTGAGTTGGGGTTTCCTAGGGGTATGGCCTCTGAATCTTTTCTCTGGTGACAACATTTTTGCAATATTTCATGGAGACTCTTGGCTGGAGACACGTCTCAGTATTTTTGATATCTACTCCCATTGGCTCCTGGCAGCTGCCAACTTACAGCCCCATCTGGATAGCTAATAGATCCCTAGACTAAATATAATTAAAACTACATAACCCATAACAATGCTCAACAAGAAATGTACTCATCTTACTGGTATAACTGTAATCTCTCTGTACAGCATCTTTATAAGAAAATAAAATTTAAAAAAATTAGAAACCCCCAAACCCAGACCCCTGTTCCTCTCTTAGTTTTCCCATCTCAGCCAAACACTGTTCTATTCTGCTATTCTTTGAGTTGCTGTGGCCAAAAGCTTTAGAATTACTGCCAATTCCTCTCTTTTTGCATGTTTCACATAAAATTTTCATCATATGTAATCTCTTCTAGATCAGTCTAGAATGTAACACCTTCCACTCTCCTTCACTGACAATCATTCAATATCTTTCTGGATATTGAGATAATTTTCTCTAAAAATCTGTCTGCTTCCACTTCCTTTTTTCTTTGTGCCAGTGTTGGGGGCCAGACACTGTTCCTGAGCATTTTTGCTCAAAGCTAGTACTCTACTATTTGAGTCACAGCTTCACTTTCGACTATTTTGGGTGGTTAATTTGGAGTCTCATGGACTTTATGTCCAGGTTGGCCTCAAACTGTGATTCTGAGATCTCACCCTCCCTAGTAGCTAGGATTTATAGGCATGAGCCACTGGCACCTAATTTGCTTTTAATTCTTTTTTAATATATATTTTTATTGTAAAGATACTGTACAGAGGGGTTACAGTTACATGAGCAAGGTAATGAGTACATTTCTTATTGAGCTGGGGAACAAGCAAAACAACTCTTTTAGAATTTACCCCTGACTGGGTCACCTCGCTGTTAAGAATACTCCCGTGACAATTCATCTCTCAAAGGAATATCAAAATTTTCTCAATGGCCTTGAAAGTCTTAATGATCTAGATCCCAGTGCCTCTATTGTCACACACCCATCCCCCCCCCCCCCCCCGTCTTTCCTTACTTGGAATATTCATAGCGACATTTTACCATCAGCTTGGTATACCCTTCAGTTCTCTAATTGACTCCGTCTCTGTCTCTGTGTCTTAACTGATTAGATGTCATGCTCTCCAGGAGGCCTTTGTATAAAATACCACCCCTTTTGAATTATCTGGTAAAGTAAAAATAATCCAAGCTGACATGTATGACTGCATTCTGTCACTTCTCCTCTTGTTGTTATAGTACCAGTGTTTGCAACTTTGACCAACTCCCCTCATTCATCTGGATGGAGAGATTTTTTCCAGGAATGGGGGGTTTTGAGCACTAAAGGAATGTTCCAGCCAAATGGAAACAATTGTTCCCTACATGACATTGTCATGAACATGGGTGGTATGTATGAACCAAACAATGTAAATTAGCCTTTTCTTGCCTTTCAGAAATTCTATTGGAAAAAGTGTTCATCTGAGGGATGACCAGTCTTGTTTCAGGACCATAGCTGAATGGATAATCTGCAGAGATGGAGTCATAGCAACTGCTTAAGATGCTTGAATTGAAGAGTCATGGCTCTAGGCCAGAAGGCAGAGCACAGCTCCTTGTAGGTCATAGCTGAGTACAGAAGAGATCACTAAGGAGCCTGGGCATCTACCCTGCTTCTTGGTGGGATCCACCTTCAGGGGGATGAAGCTTTGAGATCTAGCTTCCTTGTGGATCTAATGGTAATGGGCTTCCACTGGCTGAGAGCACTCCCCTGGGATGCCGCTATTGTCGGCTTCCTTGGCTCCTGCATTCCTGACACTCAGTGAGTGCGCTCCACAAGCATCCCTGCCAGCCGCCAGTACCTCCATGCCAAGAACATGCTGGCTCCCAGCTCTCACCACCCGCAAATATTTGCTGCCACAAATCAATACAGAAGCAGGATGCACCATTAACCTTTAATATATCAGTGCTGGGGCTCTTAATCCATTATGAGGCTGCCATAAATGTGACTGAAATGCAAATCAGAGTGTCTACCCTCTTGGAGGCTGTGAAGATGCCTTCTCTCTGCCTAGGCACAGCCTGCTCCCTCTTCTACTCCACAGCAACACCAGGGGTCCAAGGCTCTTCTCTCCCCATTAGGTTCCTTCCCTATTTTCCTTCTTTGCAAATGTCTGGGCCCCTCTACTATGTCTGCTTCCTTGTCAGTCACTTAACACACTAGAAAAAGGATACAATACTACTAACTCTCAGACTCTGCTTATACTTCATTTGTATCGCTTCATTTAACCTTGGCAATAAGCCTTTCATAAAGTTATTACCCTCCCCATCCCATTTCACAAATGAAGAATCAGAGGCTCAGAGAGATTAAGAAATAGACAATTACAGGAAGGGTAAGTTAAGAAGATGTCTTCATACCCAGAAAGTCTTGATACAAAGATGTAGACACTTCAGTATCATCCCAGAGTGACAGGAAGTAGCTAAGTTTTGTGGAAGGATTAATAAAGTGCACAGGCAATTAAAAACATCATGCAAAATGCACTTGTGAAGCTAGGCACCAGAGGCTCATGCCTATAACCCTAGCCATTCAGGATGCTAAATTTGAGTCTCTAGGTTTGTAGTCACCCTAGGCAAGAAAGTCCATGAGACTCTCATTTCCAATTACTCAGCAAAATACTAGAAGTGGAGCTGTGACTTAAATGGCAGAGTGATATCCTTGAGTGCAAACAGCCAATGGACAGTGCCTAGGCCCTGAGCTCAAGCTCCAGTACTGGCACAAAAATACATTGCTACAATTGTGCACACTGCCATGGGGTCATGATACAGAACATATTCCAGCTTGGGGCATTAGGGGTGGGAACAAAAGGAGAGAGGAGAAGGTTCATGAGAAAAGTGAGGCCAAAGCTGAGGCTGCAGAACAAAGACTGATGCATAGAGAAGAAAAAGTGAAGATGTTCTGGACCAAAGCAAAAGTATTTTCAAATTACAGATGTGTGATAGAGACAGTGAAACCTTCTGAGAACTACTATTGTTTTAAAGGATGAGCAGAAAAGGCAAATAAATAAGAAGTATAACAGATAAGACCAAGAGAAAACAATTATCCATAAATTACTTAGAGGATAATTATAATGGAACTAGAAGCACAGTGATGCTGAGAAAATGATTAACTGTCCATGTTCTCTAAAAGCAGGGGCCAGAGAACTGAGAGATGAGCAGGCTTGTCCTGTATATTGGACAGATCTGTAGAAAGCGCATCAGCATCACATGCTATCTGTCTGTGTGTCTGTCTGTCTATCTATCTATCTATCTATCTATCTATCTATCTATCTATCTATCTATCTATCTATCTATCTATCTATCTAGTGCCTGTCCTGGGACTTGAACTCAAGGCCTGGATGCTGTCCTTTAGCTTTTTTACTTAAGGCTGGTGTTCTACCACTTGAGCCACATACACCTCCACTTCCAACATTTTTTGGTGGTTAATTAGAGATAAGAGTCTATCCTGTATGTAAGTTTATCTGATTTGGGGAGGTGAAGGGAAAACAGAAACAGTGGGACAAAGTGAATTCATGCAGCAGTGAGAGTCACTAGACACTATGTTGGAAATGAACTATACAACTTATGGGGAAGGGGAGATGGGAGGGGGAAAAACTGGGAGAAAATGAGGGAGAGGGTGACACTGTTCAAAAAGAAATATACTTATTACCTGACTTAATGTGACTGTAACCCCTCTTTATATCACTTTGACAATAAACATTAAAAAAAAAAAATGAGTCTCACAGACATTACTGCCAGGGCTGGCTTCAAATCACAACCTCAGCCTCTTATGTAGCTAGGATTACAGGTGTGAGCCACCAGCACCCAACCGACATGTATTTTAGTGTGCATGTGTGTGTACATGTACACACACACAAGTTAAATCCTAGGTATGTGCATGCACACAAGTTTAGGCCTGAGTACAAGCATGTGCTCATGACTCAGGGCAGGAAGAGGAGCATATTGTTAGAGTGCCCAGATACCCAGACTAAGTGATGTCATTCACTATGACAAATTCCAGAACACTTTGGATTCCTCAGTGTGAGCTAGGGAACCAACTATAGGCAGATTCCTATGACAGATAAACCAGCCAATGCAGCCGGAGTAGGGAACGCCACTTGAGAGACAACCACTTGCTCCAGCTTTTACACAAGTCTGGGTCATCAAAACTGTCTGTGCAAGGAAATACATTGAGTCCCTTCCTTTGTGGCAAAGTAAAAGGAGAAAAAATACTAGCACAAATGGGCCTATTATTGAACAATGTGCAACCAGCTATAAATACATGTGAAACTATGAGATGCTAGCCATTCCAAATCAGTTTACAGAGAAAAAAACTATCACTTTAGCAAGAATAAAGACTGGTAGAAATGTTAGGAAAGAGTTGGGAAGAGAAGGTATGTTTATTGTTGATAGGTCTCTTTTGAATCCAGAGGACAGAAGGAATCCAACTTTGGGCAAAGAGCTGTGCAATCAATGGACTCTTTAGTAAGTTAATCTTTCTACCTTATGGATGACAAAGTTTTGAGATTTGGTAATTAGCCCATGCCAGAAAAAAGTTGAGATTGCTTATCAATGTAATTCCCAGCATTCTCAGACCTGCATCTCTAAGATACCTCAAAGATGATCTCAAACCAGCTCCAAAGAGGGATGATACCCATTTTATGGAACTTTTGGCCAATTTTCTCTTGGACAAATTTCTTTAGGCATCATTAACAATGCCAGGTGCCAACCAGATCACCCTAGGAGCCCCATAAGCCAGTCAGCCCTATCCTGGCACTGTATTCAGCCAACGACATGGGCTATATGCACATTTCAGGCAGGCATCACTGGCATCTGCCTGTGTCCCGTCAAAACAGCACTGAGATGCTGGCAGGACGAAGCATGGGCACATTTCTTGTTCTCTGGGGTAATTATTCATCCCATTAACTTCTTAGGGTGTGGGTGAGACACTGGGGATAACTTTGCCAGTGTCCAGTAGCAGACTGTCTGATAGAAGTAGAACACCCAGTGATGAAGTTGAACACTAGTGGCTCACAGCTGTAATCCTAGCTCCTCAGAAGGCTGAGCTCTAAGGATCAATATCCAAGCTAGTTTGGACAGTAAAGTCTGTGAAAATCTTATCCCCAACAAACCACCAAAAAGGAGAAAGTGGAGTTGTGGCTCAAGTGGTAAAGCACCAGCCTTGAGTGAAAAAGCTAAAGGATAGTGCACAGGCCCTGAGTTCAATTCCCACTATGCCCCAAAAAACAAACCCATCTAGCTCTGGATCTAGATAAACCACCATGGAAAGAATTTTTTTTTATTATTTTTAATTACATATTTATTTGTAAGTACAATGAATCCTGATCAATGACACTTTTTCTTTCTTTTTTTTTTTTTTTTTTTTTTATTTCAAGTGATCTTTAATATGGTAAATTATAGATTATCTTTTTTTTTTTTTTCTTGTTTTCCCCCTACCATCCCCTCCCTCCCTCCCTTCCCCGAGGTTCTTTTTTTTTTTGATTGTGATTAAATGATTACATAATTTCAAAGTCACAAGTTCATTCTAACTTCCCTGGAGCAAATTGTCTACCACAGTCTGTAATATATAACAGTGTTCACATGTTATATACCATATTTGTGATCAGCAGCATGAGGATATTTAGTAGTGGTTCAACCAGATGAGTGGGAGTTCTTTGTTTCTTAAGTCCTGTTAGTTTTGTCGTATCACCTAACCTTTTGGATTTAGCATCCACTTATGAGGGAGACCATGTACCGTTTGTCTCTTCGTTCTTGGCTTACCTCGCTCAACATGATTCCTTCTAGCTCCATCCATTTCCCTGCAAATGCCATTATTTTGTCATTTCTAATGGCTGCATAATATTCCATTGTGTATAGATACCACAATTTTTGGATCCATTCATCTGTGGTGGGGCACCTAGGTTGTTTCCATATCCTAGCTATTGCGAACAGTGCTGCAATAAACATGGAGGTGCACGTGTCCTTGTATATTGGTTCCTGTTGTTCAGGGTAGATGCCTAGAAGTGGTATGACTGGGTCGTAAGGGAGGTCAATCTTTAGCTTTCTAAGGACCCTCCAGACTGCTTTCCAAAGTGGTTGTATAAGTGGACATTCCCACCAGCAGTGTAATAGGGTTCCTCTTTCTCCACATCCCCTCCAGCATTTGTCGTTGGCTGATTTGTGGATGTGGGACATTCTGACTGGGGTAAGGTGGTATCTCAGGGTTGTCTTTATTTGCATTTCCTTCACCACCAGGGATGATGAACATTTCCTCATGTGTTTCTTTGCCATTTTTATTTCTTCATTTGAGAAGTCCCTCTTTAGCTCCCTTGCCCATTTAGTAATTGGTTTGTTAGGTTTGGGAGGGATTAGTTTCTTGAGTTCCCTGTATATACAGGATGTTAACCCCTTGTCTGATATATTGCTGGTAAATATTTTTTCCCAATTAGTTGGTTGTCTTTCTAGCTTAGTTGCGATAGATTTAGCTGTGCAGAAGCTTTTTATTTTAAGGTAGTCCCATTTGTCGAGTCTCTCTCCAACTTGTTGTGACCCTGGGACTCTGTTCAGGAAGTTCCTTCCTGTGCCTATTAGTTCAAGTGTCTCTCCTACTCTGTCCTGCAGTAGTTTCAGAGATTCAGGTTTAATGTTAAGGTCTTTAATCCATTTTGAGTTGATGTTGGTGCATGGTGATAGGCTGGGGTCCACTTTTAGTTTTCTGCATGTGGCTGCCCAGTTTTCCCAGCACCAGCGGTTGAAGAGGCTGTGTTTCTTCCATTGTATGTCTTTGGCTCCTTTGTCGAATATCAGCTGGCTGTAGGCCTGTGGATTTATATCTGGATCTTCTATTCTGTTCCATTGGTCTTCGGGTCTGTTTTTGTGCCAGTACCATGCTGTCTTTGTGATTATAGCTCTGTAGTAGAGTTTGAAGTTCGGCATGGATAGCCCTCCCATATTGTCTTTATCCCCTAGAATTGTTTTGGCTATTCTAGGTCTTTTGTTGTTCCATATAAATTTTTGGACTGTTTTCTGTATTTCAGTGATGTACGTCATTGGGATTTTAATAGGAATTGCATTGAATTTGTATATTAGTTTTGGAAGTATCACCATCTTTACTATATTAAGTCGGCCTATCCAGGAGCATGGGAGGTCTTTCCATTTCCTAGTGTCTTCTGCAATTTCTTTCTTTAACTTTTTATAGTTCTCATTAAATAGTTCTTTTACATCTTTGGTTAGGTTAATTCCTAAATATTTTATTTTTTGGGAGGTTATTGTGAATGGGGTTGCTCCCTTTATTTCCCTCTCTTCCTGTGTGTTATCAGTGTATAGGAAGGCAACTGATTTTTGTGGGTTTATTTTGTATCCTGCTATTTTGCCGAAGTGACTTATGATTTCTAAAAGTTTGGGGATGGAGTTTTTGGGATCGTGGAGGTATAGTATCATGTCATCTGCAAAAAGGGATAGTTTCACTTCTTCTTTCCCTATGCGGATCCCTTTAATGTCTTTTTCTTGCCTTATTGCCCTGGCTAAGGGTTCTAGGACTATGTTGAAGAGGAGTGGAGACAGTGGACATCCTTGCCTTGTTCCTGTTTTTAGGAGGATTGGTTGTAGCTTTTCTCCATTAAGTATAATATTGGCTATTGGTCTGTCATAAATGGCTTTTATTGTTTTTAGAAATGTTCCTTCTATTCCTATTTTCTCCAGAGCTTTTAGCATGAATGAATGTTGAATTTTATCAAAGGCCTTTTCTGCATCTGTGGCGATAATCATGTGATTCTTGACCTTGGCTCTGTTGATATGCTGGATTACATTTATTGACTTACGTATGTTAAACCATCCCTGTGTCTCTGGGATGAAGCCTACCTGATCACAGTGTATTATTTTTTTTATGTGTTTCTGGATTCTGTTAGCTAGAATCTTGTTAAGGATCTTTGCATCTGTGTTCATCAAGGAAATTGGCCTGTAATTCTCCTTTTTGGTTGGGTCTTTGCCTGGTTTGGGGATGAGTGTGATATTGGCTTCGTAGAATGAGTTTGGGATAGCTCCCTCCTTCTCTGTTTCTCTGAAGAGCTTGAGGAGTATGGGTATTAGTTCTTCTTTAAAGGTCTTATAGAATTCTGCTGTGAATCCATCTGGTCCTGGGCTTTTTTTTGTTGGAAGACTTTTGATAGCTTCCTGTATCTCATTATAGGATATTGGCTTATTTAATTGGTTAACTTCTTCTTTGCTCAGTTTGGGTAACTTGTATTTCTCTAAAAATGCATCCATTTCCGCCAGATTTTCTTCCTTTAGAGAGTATAGCTTTTGAAAGTAGTCTGTTAGAATTGTTTGGATATCTTGGGTACGTGTTGTGATGTTTCCCGTGGCATCCCTAATCCTATTAATATGGGTTTCCTCTCTTCTTTTTTTAATTAATCTTGCCAACGGGCCATCAATTTTGTTTATTTTTTCAAAGAACCAGCTTTTTGTTTGGTTTATTTTGGTTATGGTTTTCTGATTTTCTAATTGGTTAATCTCTGCTCTCAATTTGGTTATCTGGCTTCGTCTAGTAGCTTTAGGTCCCATTTTTTCTTGTTTTTCTAGCTGTTTTAGTTGCAACATGAGATTATTTACTTGGTCTGTCTCCATTCTCTTGATGTGGGCACTGAGGGCAATAAATTTGCCCCTCAGGACTGCTTTTGCTGTGTCCCACAAGTTTCTTTGTGAGGTGTTTTCATTTTCATTGAGTTGTAGGAAATGCTTTATTTCTTCTCTGATCTCTTCTGTTACCCAGGCGTTGTTAAGGAGTGTGCTGTTCAATTTCCATGTATTAGAGAAATTTCTGCGGTATGCTTTGTTATTGAGAGCTAGCTTGATTCCACTGTGGTCAGATAGGATACAGGGGATTATGTCGATCCCTTTGTATTTGCTTAAGTTCCTTGAATGAACTATGATATGGTCTATTTTGGAGAAAGTTCCATGAGCTGCTGAGAAGAATGTGTACTGTGTTGTTTTAGGGTGAAATACTCGGTAGATGTCAGTTAATTCCGCTTGAAGTATGGCCTCACTTAATTCAGTAGCTTCTTTGCCAATCCTCTGGTTGGTAGACCTGTCCTTTGGTGAGAGTGGCGTGTTAAAGTCTCCTAGTATTATCGTATTGGGATCTATTTTATTCTGTAAGTTTGAGAGCATTTGTTTAACATATCTGGGTGCACCAATATTTGGGGCATATAAGTTGATGATGGTTATATCCTCCTCTTGGATTGTTCCCTTTATTAATATGTAGTGTCCGTCCTTGTCTTTCTGTACTGATTTTAATGAAAAGTTTATTTTGTCAGATATCAGGATAGCTACACCTGCTTTCTTATTGGGGGAATTTGATTGGTAGATCCTTTTCCACCCCTTCACTCTGAGTTTGTTTGTATGTTTGGCTGAGAGGTGGGTCTCCTGAAGGCAACAGATGGATGGGTCTTGTTTTCTGATCCAGTCCTCAGTTCGTTTTCTTTTAATTGGCGAATTCAGCCCATTTATATTAAGAGAAAGTATAGAGAGATGCATTGTTGTCCCTGCCATTCCGTTTTCCTAAGTTTTTCTTCTTTCCTTTCCTCCTGTGCTTGCTCAGTTAGACTTTGAGTAATGCCTGTTTGGGGCAGGTCCCAGTTCCTGGTTGCTTTCTTCAGGTTGTGTCCCCCCTCTTAGAATTCTTTGTAATGCTGGCTTAATGTTTATGTATTCATTTAGTTTTTCTTTGCTATTAAAAGTTTTCAGTTCTCCATCGAATGTGAATGCTAGCTTTGCCGGGTATATCAGTCTGGGTTGGCAGTTATTGGCTCTCAGGGCTCGTATGGTGCTTTCCCAGGCTTTTCTTGCATTCATTGTTTGTGTGGAGAGATCTGCAGTGATTCTAATTTTTTTCCCGTTGTAGTATAGCTCCTTCTTCATTTTTGCTGCATGCAGGATTGTTTCCTTATTATTCAGATCCATCATTGTTACTATTATGTGCCTAGAAGTGTTTCTCCTGGGATCTTGCTTGTTGGGTGTTCGATAAGCTTTTGTGATGTAGTTAAGATGGTCGTTTTTGAGGTGGGGAAAATTTTCATTGACTATCTTGTTAAATAGGTGTTGCATTCCCTTGCTCTGGAATTCCTCACCTTCGTCCACTCCGATTATGCGAAGGTTAAATTTTTTAGCATTATCTGCTTGCTCTTGAATTTCCCTTTGGTTTAATTTGAGTGATTTTTCCATATCTGTCACTTTTTGGTCCAGTTGGTGTATTCTGTCTTCTGTATCTGACACTCTACCTTCCATTTCATTCATTCTGTTGACCGTGGCTTCTATTGTGGTTTGCATGGTGGAAATGGATCCCTTTATGGATTCAATGTTGGTTCTCAGAGTACTGATCTCACCTCTCAATGAGGTGAGATCAGTATGCATTACCTCTAATTTGGCGTTTATCTCACTTCTTACTGAGGTTTGTGCAGCTTCTATTTTTGCATCCAATTTTTGTTTGATATCCTGTATATCTTTTGATAGTTCATCCTTGTGCTCTTTCAATTTCTGATCCATTTCTCGCTTTATTTCTTGAGTCATTGCCTCCAGCAACCCTTGGATGTAGTTTTTGTCTTCCATTCCTGCTTTGCTCCCACTGGGGCTCTCCCCTGCGTGGCTGCTGGCTTTTGAGGTGAGCTTGCTGTCCTGGGTAGTGGTAAACCTTGTGATTTTTCTCTGTGATTTTCGCATGGGGGTTCAGGAGACTGCTCTTCAATCTTGTTTTGGTGTGTCTGTCTTTGCTTGGTTGCTGATTCTGTATTGGTAGAGAGAGTCTGTGCCTGATCTGGATTCTGTTGGGAGCCTATTTCCAGCTGCTATTCACTTAGGATTCTCAGCTCTCTGCTGTAGCAATTCCCGCCTTTGGAAGGGTTGAGCAGCCTAGATTGCTTGTGTTTGCTCCTGCGGGTGCTCTTGGGAAGATCAGATGCTCTGGATGCACTCTCCCAAATACTGGAGTCTGCTATGGGCTCCTGATGTGTTTTTGTTTGTTTGTTTTGGGCTGGTTGTGGGCTTGAACTCTAGGTTTGGGTGCTGTCCCTCAGCTCTTCAGCTCAGGGCTGGCACCCTACCATTTGAGCCACAGCCCCACTTCTGACCCTTTTTGCTTTGTTCAGGTGCCGGTCCCCTGGCCTGGTTCCGGCCCCAGCCTGGAGCGCACTCGTTAGGCCTGTGCTAATGTGTATACCACCTTGGTTATGCAGCCTGGAGGACACAGTTCAAATTTCTTCTACTGTTGGTAGTCTTGACCCAGGGGCACTGTTCCTGGCTTGAGCATTTAAGCTCCCTTCCAGGGGCGCTCTTGCTCTGGCCTGGCCAGCAGAGTGTCCTGTGGTCCGGGTGTTGGGGTAGGGAGTCTAGGTTAGGGTCTGGGGATTCCCTCCAGCTCTGGTCTCCCTTGATGGATTCCCTGTCCCCTGATGGGTACTCACCCTGTAGGTCGTCAGTTGTTGTTGCAGTCCGTCAGTTGTTGCAGTCCGAGTTCAGTTGGGGTGGTTGCGGGCTGGGTTGGGCGGCCCCCTGCCGGGTAGTTGCGATCGCGATTGGGCGGGTGTTCTGCGGACAGGTCCCTTTGTGGCGCTGCTGGTGCCGGGCGGCTTTGGCGGGATGGAGCCTCTCCGCTCCGGTGGAGAGTGATGGGTGGGGTGGGATCCTCCTGGAGACTCCCGGCTGGTAGGTTTCTCTGTTCCTGGCGATCCGCTGTTCTGCAATCCGGTACCTGGTGATCTGCAAGCAGCCCCCTGTGTCTCTGTGGCTCCGGCAGCCCCCGCTGGGCCGGCTGGCCGGCGGCTTGGCGCACTGCCGCACGGCCAGTAAAGGTTGGGGGAGGGGTCTTTGCTCTTCTCTGTTCTGAAATTCTTCTTTTCCTCTCTTTCTTTTTTTTGTTATTTTCCACCTCTGGTTTTTCTCTGAGTGTTCGTCTTTTTGTTGTTGTCGGTCTCTTGGGGAGATTAAAGGTTGGAACTCGAACTCTCTTTTTGGTTGGAGAGAGCTGTGGCGTTTCCCTACTGCCCCGTCGCCATCTTCCAATGACACTTTTTCATCATCTCTCCCATCCCTGAAACTCAACTCCTCCCCCTCAATTTTCCTAGTTTCATTGGATATGCATTGAAAATTATGACTTCAGGGGGCTGGGAAGGTGGCTCAGTGGTAGAGCACTTGCCTTGCATGCCTGAGGCCCTGGGTTCGATTCCTCGGCACCACATAAGCAAAAAGAAAAAAGCCGGAAGTGGCGCTGTGGCATAAGTGGTAGAACGCTAGCCTTGAGCTGAAGAGCTGAGGGACAGCGCCCAGGCCCAGAGTTCAGGCCCCACGACCGGACCCAAAAAAAAAAAAAAAAAGAAAAGAAAAAGAAAAGAAAATTATGACTTCATTCACCTCCTCCCCACCTTTCAATTGCCAGTTTCTTCATATTCATTTTATTGTACTGTTAGGTTTTCTAAAGAATTATACCATTTACAGTCTTTCTTACGTATACTGTTCTTTGTGCAATATGTTTATGTATATGTGCAAAAACCCTGTATATGTTTACTTGTTTTTTTGTACGTTTTTTATTGTAAAAATGCTGGCAGAGGAGTTACAGTTACATGAGCAAGGTAACGAGTACATTTCATATTGAGGATTGTTGCCTCCTCCTTTGTTTTCCCCCTAACATCCCTTCCCTCCCACCTCATCCTGCACCAAAATCAACTCCAAATGGATCAAAGACCTCAGAGTCAAAGCAGACACCCTCAACACCTTACAGGACAGAATAGGAGAAACCTTTGGTCTCCTTGGCACAGGCTGAAGTTTTCTTACTAGATCTCCAGAAACACAACAAATCAAAAAATGATTGGACAGGTTGGATTGCATGAAGCTGCAGAGCTTCTGCATAGCAAAGGACATAGCTAGCAAGATCAATAGAAAGCCCACAAATTCAGAGAAGATCTTCACTAACCATACAACGGATTAGGGTCTCATATCTAAAATATACTTGGAACTCAAAAAACTAAATCACCAAACAACAAATCCTCAAAGAAACAACTGCCCAATAAATAAGTGGGCTAAAGACTTAAAGAGAAACTCCTCTAAAGAGGAAATAAGAATGGTCAACAGACACATGAAGAAATGTTCAACCTCTCTAGCCATAAAAGAAATGCAAATCAAAACAACATTGAGATTCCACATCACCCCAGTTAGAATGGCTAGAATCAACAACTTTAATAACAACAGATGCTAGAGGGGATGTGGCCAGAAGGGAACCCTACTGCATTGTTGATGGGAGTGTAAACTTGTTCAGCCACTTTGGAAAGCAGTATGGAGGTCCCTCAAAAGACTCCACATAGAGCTCCCCTATGACCCAGCAATCCCACTTTTGGGCATTTACCCAAATGATCATAAACACCACCATACTAAAGCTACCAGCCCAACTATGTTTATTGCAGCCTTATTTACATAGCTAAGATATGCAACCAACCTAGATGTCCCTTAGTAGATGAATGGACAAGAACATGTTGTATAGATACATACACACACTCACACAAACACACACACACACACACAGAGACACACACACAATGGAATTCCATGCCTCCATCAGAAAGAATGACATCGCCTCATTTGTTAGGAAATGGAAAGACTTGGAAAAACTATATTAAGTGAAGTAAGTCAGCCCCAAAGAAATATAGATCCTATGCTTTCCCTTATTTGCAATAACTAGTATATGTCTGGGACAAGCAGAAAAGGTCAAAAGCTGTGTACATATGACCAGATAAGATGAAGTTAAGCAAAAGGAACTCCAAAATAGGGACACAAGTGGTTTTTTCTTTCTTGCTATTCTTTCTAACTTATTTATAAAGTACCATGTGATTTTTTTGTTGCTTTGTATGTTCCTCCCCCATGGTATAACAGCTGTTTTCACTGTATATGATATTGGTATAATTTAGGTAACGGAAGGGTAAAAACAAAATGGATGGATCAAGAAAATGTGTCCTATCTATCTATCTATCTATCTATCCATCTATCTATCTACACAATGTAATTCTATGCTTCCATCAGAAAGAATACCATTGCCCCAGTTGTTAGGAAATGGAAAGACTTAGAAACATTATATTAAGTGAAGTAAGCCAGGCCCAAAGAAACATACATCCCATGGTTTCCCTCATTTGGAAAGAATTTTTGCAATATTCAATGGAAAGCACTGATACTTAGGCAGCATCAAACCATCCAGACATGGGGATAGCTGCACTGGTCTGGACTCTCATAGCTACCTCAGGGGAGGTTTTCAGTCTTCATTCTCAGGACCTATTTCCCTCAAGATACAGAATCTTGACTCAGGTCATCAAAGATGTCACCAAAGATCTGTTCATCTTGAAAGTTGAGCACCCAAGACTTCAAAGTAGAATACACTTGGGGAAGGATTCTTTAACAGCTAACAAGCAGGTTAACAAAATTCATACCAGGAAGCTGAAATGCTTTGCCAAGAGTAGGGGAGGCCAAGAAGAGAGAGAACAAGTGAATGGAAGAAGGAAGGATGGGTGAATACAATCATTATATTCAATGTATATATGTGAAAATGGAACAACTGAATTTAAGGGTAGCACTGGATTTGGAAGAGAACCAAGGAAGGGATGGCACTGATAAACATGTACTATACTCATAAACTGGCTTGTTGAATGACACTTCTTTGTATTAATACCTAAAGGTTTAATAGTTTTTAAATTACTAATTAAAAAGAAACTAATTTGCAGGGTGCCCCCTGGCTCATGCCTATTATCCTAGCCACTCAAGATGCTGAGATCTGCAGATTGCAGTCCAAAGCTAGCTTGGGTAGGGAAGTCTGTGACGTGCTTATCTCTGATTAACTACAAAAGCCAGAAGTGGAGCTGTGGCTCAAGTGATAGAGTGCTAGCCTTTAGTATAAAAGTTCAGAAACAGGCAGGATCAGGAAAGAAGGAATGAAAGAAAGAAAGTCAAAAGGAATGAAGGGAAGGAAGGAAGGAAGAGAAGGAGGGAGGAAGGGAGGGAGGAAGGAAGGAAGAAAAAAGAAAGAAAGAAAGAAGAAAGAGAGAGAGGGAAGGAAGGAGGGAAGGAAGGAGTAGAAGGAGAAGGAGGAGGGGGAGGAGGAGGAGGAGGGGGAAGGAAGAGAGGGTGGGAAAAGAATAACAAAAAAAACTAGTCTGTGTTGGCTGTGAAACCTGGCTCTCTCTTTGGGCCTTTGGAGAAATGAGAAAAGTAGGGGAGTAATATGACCCCATTCAAGGCCATCATCCTGACAGACAGTGCTTTACTCAGCTAGCCTGAGAGAGCCCCAGATGGGTGGAGTGTGATGCAGAGGTTCAAAACTTGGGCATGGAAGTCAAACTGTGGTTTGGAACATCACTCTGGCACTTGCTAGCTCTGCAGCCTTGTGTAAGCTACCTCCCAATATATGTCCTCATTTGTACCACAAGGGTTATTTGTGGATTCGGAGATCATTCATGAATTCAGACAAAGCATAGCAAGTTGTGTCAGTGAGTAAGAAATGTATTATGAGTGATAACTATTGTATTTACCCGCAGTTATCCCAATGACAGAATGAGAGAATGAGGCCACACAGCCATGGAGCCATAGATTCTGTCTGGCCCTGCAAACCTTTGCAATGGCAATCCCTGGATAACACTATCCATCAGCCCTTCCCTACTGAGATCTTTCAGAATTCTGTGGTTTGGGCTGGATGGATCCAATTTAGGATTCTCTCTTCCAGCAGAGCAGCATCATAGCATTTTTCTCTGAAAATTGGAATTTCATTTTGTAGTTGGGAATCAGTTACTATGGGAAGGATTAAAAAAAACAAAACACCCAGCCTTCGAACAATTAAAAACTAAAGGTTGTCAAGACACCAGGAGTTTTGCCCTGTTAGGGCACTGCCAGCTGCTTCCCCAAAGCTGAGGAGCCAGGAAGCTCATCTCCAAGTCACACCAAGGCCACAGCCATGCCATACACACACAGTAAAGAGAATTCACTACCTCTATGCTGGACAGGAGTGTGTCATGGCTGTAATCCTAGCTACTCAGAAAGTTGAGGTCCAGGGTTCAAAGCCAATCCAAGCAGGAAAGCCTGTGAGACTTTTATCTTCAATTAACCACAAGTAGTTGGAAGATAGCTGTTGCTTAAATAATAGAGCATCCACCTTGAGTGAAATAGCTAAGGGACAGTGCCCAGGCCCTGAGTTCAAGCTCCAGCACTGGCAGAAAAAAAGGAAGGGAAGAGAAAGGAAGGAAAGAGGAAAGGGGAAAAGAGAAAAGGGAAAGGGAAAAGGAGATGGGGGGAAAAGGAAAGGGAAGGGAAGGGAGAAGAGAAGGAGAAAGGGGAAGGGGAAAAGGGGAAAGGGAAAGGGAGAGAGGAAAGGAAAGAGAGAAAAAGGAAAGGAGGAAAGAAAAAAATCTACCATATCTAGAGGCACCAGGTTCTGGTGATGTATCAGGGACATAATAGAGTGCCACCTCTAACTTAGTGATATAACATTGCCCTATAGTGCTTGGGTGAGAAATAATGAACACATAAAAACCACAAACCTAGAGCAAGGCCAAGGCCTTCCTCCATGGCTCAAGGAATGCATTGGGAGAGCTGGCAGTGAACTTTTGGTGGAGCTGAAGGTTCTGTTCAAGAAGAACACAGAGTCTCTCCATGCAGGAGGTGTCACCATGACTTGCCACACTACTGTGACCAAGTCTCTCTGGAGGAATTCTGACTACAATTTTCTCTGTATAAGCTCTCCATGGCTGTCCACTCCCATCAGGAGGAAGTGAACCCTCCAAACACAGCAACCTGGACCACGAAGGGCCTTCATCTTACTCCTCTGGCATTGCTCCTCTACTTGTGCCAATTCAAGTTTTTGGTGAAACCAAGTTATTTTTTTTCCCAAGGCCATGGCTCTCATGGCTGGTCCTTCCCATCTGCCTGGCAACAAATCACTGCCTCCAAGCTTCTACTGAATGCATGTCATCCTCATTTTGGGGCTGAATTCCTGTCCCACAAAATCCATAGGCTGGAGTTATAATTGCTGCCACCTCTGAAGACTGTGATGTTATTTTGGAGACAGAGTCTTCAACAATCTAAATAAAGTCATCAGGATGGGCTTGACTTCAATACAACTGATACACTTATTTTAAATAAAGAAAAAATACACTTGGAATGCAGATACTTAATGCAAATGCTACCTGAAGATAATGTGAAGATGAAAGATCAGATCAGGGTAATGAATGCAAGGAACACCAAAGATGGCCAGTGAGCACCAGAAACCAGGGAAGAAGTAGAGAACAGATTCTCTCAAACAGCCCTCAGAAGAAACCAGCGAAAAATTTGGTCTCATACTTTCAGCATCTGGAATTATGGGAGAATCCCTTTCTGCTATAGCCCCAAAATGAGGATGACATGCATTCAGTAGAAACTTGGAGGCAGTGATTTGCTGCCAGGCATATGGAAGGGACCAGCCATGAGAGCCATGGCCTTGGGAAAAAAATAACTTGGTTTGCAGCTTTACAATGTCGGTGTGGGGGGCGGTGAGGGGGGCTATGATTGGGTGGGGGGGAGGGGGAAGGCTGGGAAGGGATGTGAAGGGTAAACAAAGGAGGAGGCTGCAATGCTTGGTAAGAAATGTATGCATTATCCTGCCCATGTAATTGTAACCCCTCTGTACAGTATGTTCTCAAATAAAATAAAATTAAATTAAAAAAAAAATAACTTGGTTTGACCAAAAACTTGAATTGGCACAAGTAGAGGAGCAATGCCAGAGGAGTAAGATGAAGTTTGTCATACTTTGGTTATAGCAACTCTTAAGAAGTGAATAGGAGTCCAGAGGAAGATGGCAGAGGAGAAGCTGAAGGCTAAGCAAGCGGGAGGCTACAATGCTTGATAAGAAATGTACTCATTATCTTGCCCATGTAATTGTAACCCCTCTGTACAGTATTTTCACAATAATAAAAAAAAGAAAACAGTTGTAGTGTTCCAGTGGACAGTCCTAGGCTAGAGAATCACACCAAGTGTGCCATCACAGTACAGAGGGTTTGGCCAGAGAGAGAAAATCCAGGCAGCTTGGTCAATTGCCGGTGTCCACCATGGCAGTGGTAGTGGTGGCTGCCGCAGGTGCCATATCAACAGAGAGAAACCAGGATAAAGGTGTCAGACGTGGATTCTACTCACTACCAGAAAGAACTGACAAAGAACAGGAATCTTCATCCTGCTGATCTCAGACCAGGGACAGCCCAGGAACCAAGAGGCTTGGGTGAGTACCCTCAAGACATCCTCAAACCTTCTCATGGAGCAGCAGTGTGAAGGTAGCACCTTCCTTACAAACAGAGAAGATCTACATCTTTGATACTGACAAACGCCCGGCCAGAGCAACTAGCTCCAACTCAGGCCTTGGAAGAAAACAATGGGAGCCATTCCACAGGTCACAGGAACCTGACCTGACCTGCCAGGCTCAGCTGAACCCACATGAAAGTTGCCCTTCCCAGGCAGAAGAAGCTCCACCCTCGGAGGAGTGACTTTCTTCAACGGGTAAACAGAGCCAGAGGCTACCCCTCCCTACTGCAGCCTAGACAGGAGGAGGGGTAAAAGACAAACAATTGAAACAGTAAATGTAAATCCTGAGAATGGCTCCAGGCTGTACTCTGTGAGTGTCTCAGGAGCTAGCTACTGATTGCTGATAGGCCTCAACCCTATGGAGAGCCTAGCTTCCTCATAGTAACTCAACCATCTGCCTCTTTGTGATACTCAAACCAGATCACCCTTCCACTGAACTAGCCTGGGAGGAGGATCCCAAAGTCCTAGGAAGACAGTTTCTTTCTGCCTGCTCAAAAAAACTGACTTAAGAAACCAATCAAGCCACAAGAAAACCAAATACCACAAGCAGACCAGAGACTCCACCACGAGACTGGTTACGGACACAGGGGAGATACAACATCTTCTTTTTTCTACATGATTTTTAAAAATTTTTTTAAAAAATATTTTCTATTTTTTGTTTCATAATTCTTATTTTAGGTGTGTGGGGATTTTTTTTTCAATCTCTTTTAAACTATTGGTCCTTTTTTTTTCTTTTCTTTTCTTTTTTTGCATGACTTAATTGTTGTTCTGCTCATCCCCAGATACATACACGTCATGGATTATTAGATCTTATCCTCATTGTGTACATACTTAATCCAGAAACTTATTACTCAATTCACAACCTCTTAGGCTTAACTTCTTTAATAGTAGAATTATTTTTTATACCTATATAACTTTCAAATATTCTAATTTTAAGAATTTTTACTTTTTATTTTTTCATTTTCCCTTTTTATGTCTTCCCTCCTCTCATCTTATCCTTTTCTTCTCTCAACATCATTTCTTTATACTTTCAAAGTGTTTCATCTTTTAATTTTTAATGTTTGTTTTTCTATTTCTTCTCAGTTTTTTTTAATCTCTCTACTATTATCTGTCTTATCCATTTCCCTCTCTGAGATTAGGACTTGGTTAAGTTCACTCTTTCCTTTTACCTCTCCATATCCCTCTAATCCTATTTTCCCCACAATTCTTCCTAAACCTATTAATTTCTGGTCTGCTGAATTCTACTTTGATGTTCTTAGTGCATTAATCCATAGTTGCTTGATGTTGAATATATTGTATCTGTTGAAGTAGATTGTATCTGCAGCCATTTTGACTGTGCAACTACAGGGCTCTGGTTGATGGTTGCCTTAAAATAGTGTTCTTGTACAAAATTGGTGTTACTTTCATACCAAATGGGCAGAACAAGCTGGAGAAACAAGAAAAATGGCAAGTCTGGGTATCTCAATTCCCACTCATGATAATCAGGTGACAGAACAGTTCATGAATAATCCAGAGGAAAGTTCCCAAAAAGCTCTGCAAACACTACTGGTACACATGATGAGGGAAAAAACTGAAAACCTGCAAAGGACTCAGGGTGAGTGTGATAGGGAGCTAGACAAGGCTAACCAAATATTAATACAGGAACTTCATGAGCATGATGAGTCTAACCAAAAATTAATACAGGAATCTTCTGAGCGTGAGGAAGGTACTCAAAGATTAATACAGGAATTGTGTGAGCAGGCTGATAACAGTCAAAAAAATACAGGAATTGCCTGAGCAGGCTGAGAACAGTCAAAGAGAAATACAGAAATTGCATAAGTGTGAGGAAGCTAAACAAAGAGTAATAGAGGAATTGCATAAGCAGGAAGAGAATAGATAAAGATCAATAGAGGCATTCTTGGAATCCATGAACAGACAGGAATCCAGGGAGACCACAAAGGGAATGCTGAATGGAGCCTATCAGAGGAAAGGGAGTCCAAGGAAATCATTACCAATCAACTAAGTGATTTGAAAATAAACACTGAACACCAAATTAAGGAAGTAAAGAAGTTCATACAAGATCTAAAACAAAGCTCCAACAAAGAATTTGAAGCCACCAAAGCAGACCAATTAAAGGAAAGGAAATAAAAATCAACGTAGAAAGCCTTTACAGTAGGTTAGACAATGCAGAAGATCGAATCTCAGGGATTGAAGACAGCCTAGATATTATAAAGAAAGGACATACAACTATCCAAGACAAATCCAAGAAATATGATAGATCTGTTCAACATCTGGAAGACACGGTCAGAACGCCTAATCTGAGGATAATGGGTGTAGAGGAGCACCTACAGCCTGAAGTTAATGGTCTAGGAAATTTATTTAACAGGATCCTAGCAGAGAAGTTTCCAAACACACAAAAAGATAGGTCTATTCAGATAAAAGAAGCTTTTAAAACACCAAATAGACCAGACCAGAATAGGACATTCCACCGACACATTATAATCCACACAGGATCAATTCAAACCAAGGAAGGGGTCCTTAAAGCTGTCAAGGAGAAAAGATCAATCAAGTAAAAAGGGAAAACAATTACAATAACCTCAGATTTCTCAGCAGAGACAATCAAAGCAAGAAGAGCCTGGAATGATGTATGGTATGCCACACCCTTAAAAACAGACAACTATCAACCAAGATTACTATACCCAGCTAAACTCTCCTTCATAACTGAAGGTCAAATAAAAATCTTCCATAGCAAAGAAAAACTGAAACAATATATCTCTACTGAACCAGCCCTATAAAAGATATTTAAAGAGGTACAACATATAGAAAACCAATAAGATCACAACAAAGGCCAAGAAGCCACACCCAAACTGAGAATCCAAGAACCATAGGAAGAACCCAGTTGTCACAGCCCCTAAGAAGGTAGATAACATGGCAGGAACTACCAAACACCCCTCAGTCCTAACTCTCAACGTTAATGGACTTGAGTGACATAGATTGTCTTATTGGATTAGAAAGAAAGATCCTCCTATCTACTGCCTTCAAGAGTCACACTTTGCCCATAAAAAAAAAACAAAACATATTCTGTAAGTGATAGGTTTGAATAAAATCTACCAAGCAAATGGCCTCCATGAACAGGCAGAAGTTGCAATCCTAATGTGAAATAAAATAGACTTCACATTAAAATTAGTGAGAAGAGATAAAGAAGGTCACTACCTACAAAATAAGGGATCTCTCCTTCAGGAGGATATTACAATTCTAAATATCTAATCACCAAACAATGGAACACACAAATTTATCCAAGAAATACTACTTTCCCTCAAATCTCACATAGATCCAAAGACATTAATTGTTGAGGATTTTAACACACCACTATCTCCACTACATAGATCAACTCGGCAAAAAATCAACAGATAAACCTCAGATCTAAACAACTGCATAGATCAACTAGATTTAGCAGACATCTACTGAATATTTCACCCAGCAGCATCAGAATACACATTCTTCTCAGCAGCACATGGAATATTTTCCAAAATAGACCACATTTTAGGTCACAAAGCAAACTTGTCCAAACTCAGAAACATTGTAGTTATGCCCTGTATTCCCTCAGACCACAAGGGAATATTAGAACTCAACACCAAAAGCCACCAAAGAAAGTCCTATAACACATGGAGGCTGAACAACGCATTGTTGAATCGCGAGTGGGTCATAGAAGAGATTAGAAATGAAATTCAAATGTTCATGATATTCAACAAACATGAACACACAAATTACCAGCTTCTCTGGGACACAGCAAAAGCAGTACTCAGAGGCAAGTTTATAGCTCTGAGTTCCTACATCAACCAATTGGAGAGATCTGAAGCAACAATTTAATGAAGAACAGCAGCAAGCTAAACCTCAATCCAATAGATGGAAAGAAATAAAATTAAAGTAGAATTAAACGAATTAGAATCCAAAAAAAAAAAATAGAAAGAATCAACAAAACAAAGAGTTAGTTCTTCAAAAAAATTAACAAAATTGATAGACCCTTAGCAAATCCTATCAGAAAAAGAAGAGAACACACCCAAATAAATAAACTCACACATGAGAATGGAAACATCACCACAGAAACAACCAAAATTCAGAACATTATAAGGAAATACTTCTCAAACCTTTGTGCTAATAAGTTTGAGAATCTGGAAGAAATGGACGATTTCCTAGCAAATATTGACATGCTGCAACTAAACCAAGGTGAGTTAAACCAACTTAACAAATCCATATCAAGCATTGAAATAGAAATAGAAATAAGAGACCTCCCATCTAAGAAAAGCCCAGGACTGGGTGGATTTTCATTGGAGTTCTACAAGGCCTTTAAAGCAGAACTCACACCAATACTCCTCCAACACTTCAATGAAATTGAAAGATAAAGTTCACTTTCTTTGGCACAGTGGGGAGGATGGCGGGGGGGGGGGCAATATGGGAAGGGATGGGAAGGGGAAACAAAGGAGGAGGCAACAATGCTTGATAAGAAATGCACTCATTATCTTGCCCATGTAATTGCAACCACTCTGTATGGTATTTTCACAATAAAAAATTAAAATTAAAAAAAAGAAAGTTCACTACTGAACTTTTTCTATGAAGCCCTCATAACCCTCATTCCAAAACAAGGGAGTAATTCATCAAAGAAAGAGAACTATAGACCCATTTCTTTGATGAACATTGATGCAAAACTTCTCAACAAAATTTTGGCCAATCAACTTTCATCTAAAAAATCATACACCACGATCAAACAGGATTCATTTCAGGGATGCAAAACTGGCTCCATATATGCAAATCAATTAATATAATTCGTCACATCAACAAGAGCAACCACATGGTTATCTCAACAGATGCAGAAAAAGCATTTGACAAGATCTAACACCCCTTTATGATGAAGGCTCTGGAAAAATTGGGAATCCATGAAACATTCCTCAACACAATAAAGGCTGTATAGGACAAACCTACAGCCAACATTATACTCAATGGTGAAAAACTAAAGCTATTTCCTCTAAACTCAAGAAAAAGACAAGGATGTCCACTCTCTCCACTTCTCTTCAATTTAGTATTAGAATACCTAGCTACAGCAGTAAGAGAAGATGCAAACATAAAAGGGATCCAAATAGGGAAAGATGAAGTAAAACTCTCCCTCTTTACAGATGACATGATCCTGTATTTAAAGATTCCCAAGAACTCCACTACCAAATCATTCAAGCTTATTGAAAACTTTGGCAAAGATGCAGGGTATAAAATGAATCCTCAAAAATCAATGGCTTTTCTGTAATGCCAACAATGAGAAGAGCACAGCTGAAATCAGGAAAACAACTCCATTCATAATAGGCCCACAAAAAATAAAATACCTAGGAATTCACTTAACCAAAGAAGTGAGGACCTCTATGATGAAAACTTCAAAAACCTGAAAAAAGAAATCAAAACAGAACCTAGGAAGTAGAAAAACCTCCCATGCTGCTGCATTGGAAGGATTAACATTGTGAAAATGACAATATTTCCCAAGGGTATCTACAAATTCAATGCAATACCTATCAATATTTCAATCTATTCTTCAAGAAAATAGAAGAGCAATCCAAAAATTCATATGGAACAATTTTTGACCCCAAATAGCAAAAATAATCCTTAACAGAAAGAGCAGTGCTGGAGAATATATATTTGATATACCAAATTTCAAACCCTACTACAAAGCCATAGTAATCAAAACAGCTTGGTACTGGCACAAGAAGAGACCTCAGGACCAATGGAATAGAACTGAAGACCCAGAAATGAACCTACAGACATATTTTGGAGGAAAGACAGCCTCTTCAGTAAATGGTGCTGGCAAAATTGGTTAAACACCTGTAGAAAACTAAAACTAGATCCTTATATATCACCAGCACCAGAATCAACTCCAAATGGATCAAAGACCTCAAAGTCAAAGCAGACACCTGAAAACATTACAGGACGAAATAGGAGAAACCTTAAGTTTCCTTGGCACAAGTCAAAATTTTCTTACTGGAGACCCAGAAACACAACAAATCAAAGAACAGTTGGACAAATGGGACTACATGAAGCTGTAGAGCTTCTGCTTGGCAAAGGACATAGCTAGCAAGATCAATAGAAAGCCCACAAGTTCAGAGAAGATCTTCACTAATCATACAACGCATTAGGGTGTCATATCTAAAATATACTTGGAACTCAAAAAATTAAATCACCAAACAACAAATCCTCAAAGAAACAATTGCCTGATAAATAAGTGGGCTAAAGACTTAAAGAGAAACTTCTCTGAAGAGGAAAGAAGGATGGCCAATAGACACATGAAGAAATGCTCAACCTCTCTAGCCATAAAAGAAATGCAAATCAGAACAACGTTGAGATACAACTTCACCCCAGTTAGAATGGCTATAATCAAGAACTCTAATAACAATAGATGCTGGAAAGGATGGGGCCAGAAGGGAACCTTACTGCATTGTTGATGGGAGTGTAAACTTATTCAACCTCTTTGGAAAGCAGTATGGAGGTTCCTCAAAATACTCCACATAGAACTCTCCCCTATGGCCCAGCAATACAACTTTTGGGCATTTACCCAAATGATCACAAACACCACCATACTAAAGTTACCAGCCCAACTATGTTTATTGCAGCCTTATTTACATAGCTAAGATATGCAACCAACCTAGATGTCCCTTAGTAGATGAATGGACAAGAACATGTTGTATAGATACATGCACACCCTCACACACACACACACACACACACACACACACACACACAGGAATTCCATGCCTCCATCAGAAAGAATGACATCGCCTCATTTGTTAGGAAATGGAAAATATATCTATATATATGAGTGAACACAATCTCTTACCCTCTGACAATCACATAGATGTCCTTAGTCATAGCACTATCTTTCTGAATAGTACTGTGACTCTCCAACTGGTCTGAATTTCAAACCGCTGTTCCATGAAGGTAAAGGCCATGTTTCCTCACTCATCTCTTTATTTGCAAGATCTAACACAATGCCAAATGTATGGGAGCCAATGATCTCTAATGTTGAAGAGCTGTTGAATGGTAAATGAATGAATGAACAGGGTAACACTAGAACATGAGCGACTCTCAGTATAGTTGTGAAGTTGTTTCTAAGGCAATGTTACTGCAGTACCATGACCCTACCAATGCCTAACTCATGCCAGTACTCATGAATGCAGAGAGTAAGTGCTTTAGGAAGCCAATTTATCTGTCATGAGTTCCCTCCAGCTCAGGTTCACCTCTGCCTCACTCCTTGAGAATTAATTAGCTCAGTCCTTATGTCCTACAGTCATAGGGGCAGGGTGAAGGTCCAAAGGGGCCTCCTGAGTTAGCAAGGCCATGGACCCTTGTGTGATGGCCTGAGTGTCCACACATCAGGCCCTGCAGCAGGGGAAGCCTCTGTGTAACAGGTGCAGGCTAAGAGCCTCTTAAACCCCAAGAAAAACAAAGGTGGACATACAGGAGAAATGACCTGTTCATAGGCTATTATAACCAGAAAGAGACCAAACAATGATGCCTACCTAAGAGCTCTTCCCTCAAAATTAGAACATTGCTTTAAGACTAACCTTGCAGTTCAGACTTCACAGACTATATTCCTGGTTCTTTTTATAATCTTTTGTGGTATGGGAATATGTTCATGTCTTGTGTGATGGATCATTTTCACAGTCCCAGCCAACTTGAGCTGGATGAGACTCATCTCCATAAAGGAAATGAAACTCAGGAAGGCACAACAGGTCTTCCATCTGCTTGAAGACTTTCAACTTTCACCTTATTATGTTATGAAGTCATATATGTCAATAAAAGCCAACGACTTTGCTCCAATAAGCATACATTTAAGTCAGCTCTCAGCCACAGGCCAACCATGGGGACTGATGATTGATTCTCTGCCTCAGATTCTTCATCATTAATGATGGCTCAGTGAATAAAAAATTAGCTGATGCAATTTGTTTATTATGGCTTGGTGTTTTCTTTATTTTCCATTACCAAAGACCATTTGATTTTTAAAGAAAAAAGCATAAAGTGGAGTATAAGAAAGTAGATTTATAGTGTGATTTAATGAAAGCTGCGTACAGTTATTCCCTCCTACTGTAGTGTCTGTGAAGTGAGAGGAGCTGAGACAAAGGACACATAACACACAGGGTAGTGTGTGTGTTGGGTAGTGTGTGTGTTTTCATATACACACATTATTGATCCTCCAAATCCATGAGTTTTATTTCTAAGTGTTCAAGCAATTGTAAGTTAGAAAGGTTTGGGGGGAAATCATCTGTATCTATAATGATCATTATAGCACTTGTTTTAGTTTTCCTGTCAGTATTTGCTAAACAATACATTATAACACTTACATAGTACTGACAAGTACATTAGGTGTTATAAGTCATCTAGAGATGATTTAAAAAATACAAAGGGATGTTGGTAGGTTATATGCAAATATAAAGGATGTGAGCATCCTTAGATTTTCATATCCACTGGAGACAAGAGCCTTGGATCTATTTCATTACAAATACTGACAGATGATATGGCAACCCCTTCCAGCGCACGTGTGCACGTGCACACACACACACACACACACACACACACACACACACACACAAAACACAGATCATATTGTATAACACAGTAGTAGTAATCCCTCAACAAACAATACTTATCACTAAATCAAAATCAACACAACTATTATTAGTGCTGCTATTGTGGTTTTTGAGACAGTTTTCCTTAAAGTGGAAAGTGGAAGTGATTGATTTTTCAGTAGACTCTCTTTGGGGTCCATAATGTTCACTCTCCTGTCTAGCAACCTCAGAGATACATCTGGAAAAGAGCCAACTCTGGGGGGACTCCAGACAGAGGGCATCAGCATAGAGAGCCAAAATCCTCCAATGAGCCTGGTCTACATTTCTACGTCCTCTTATGCTCCTAAGGGGTTAACACAGTAATGAAAGCACTGGATCCTAATTCTTGTGATATTAATTAAAGTGAAAGTGCAGATGGTGTTGAATAACAACTTAGTCCCAGCAGGTTCCAGGCACTTTACCTAAATCAAACATATCAGAAAGTTGGCATGAGAATCACAGAGGCTGTCCTACCACATCTGGCCAGGGACGCATGTTTTCACCTAGAGTGAACGTAACCAACCATCTCTATTACTTATGCAGATGTGGCCTT
This sequence comes from Dipodomys spectabilis, assembly GCF_019054845.1. Classification (NCBI taxonomy): domain Eukaryota; kingdom Metazoa; phylum Chordata; class Mammalia; order Rodentia; family Heteromyidae; genus Dipodomys; species Dipodomys spectabilis. The sequence continues at coordinate 2,258,148 of NW_024870813.1, read as the reverse complement.
AAATTGCTTGACAGTCTGATTCCACAGTGACTCCATCTTCTCGAGCCAAAAATAAAGGAGTATTGATTTCAAGGATTAATAGCAGAGCTCAAGAAGGAAAACGGTGTAAAACACCTTTTTCTCTCCCTTCATGATATAAATGCCTGCCACCCGTGCAACCTAATTTTGTCACCCAGCACACAGAGTGTATTAATTAAAGTGACACTAAGGACAGGAAAATCTGAGCTCTTGGGGTGATGGCTGGAAATATATAAATATGCATCTCCAGACTACCTCAGGAAGTGGGTTGCATTGCCAGAAAGATCAGCATAATTCCTCCTGAGGGAGGGCCCAGAGGGGTGTGTGCATAGCTCACCCCTGGAGGTCAGAGCTCTGATTTTGGCAAAGACCTTCCAATCCTAAACGAAGAAATTGTGCAAACAAATTGCCTGATAGTCTACTTCTTTTGTAAATAAATAGACCATCACTCTTCTAAATATCCTCATGATACTGCCTGGGGAGTAGCTAATATTTAATAGATACTTATTCTGCAGTAAAATTTCAGAATACAGATGGTCCCTGACTTACAATCTGTTGACTTTACAATGATGGGGGAAGAAAAGATATGCATTCCATTGAAAAATGTATTGAAAAATTTATATATATTTTTAAAATATAGGCTAGGGATATGTGTGTGTGTGTGTGTGTGTGAGAGAGAGAGAGAGAGAGAGAGAGAGAGAGTGTGTGTGTGTGTGTGTGCAGTTTGCTGATACTGGGACTTGAACTCAGGTCCTCAGGTACTGTCTTTTAGCTTTTTCACTCAAGGCTAGTCCTCTAACACTTGAGCTACAGCCTCACTTCCAGTATTTTGGTGTTCAATTAGATATAAGTCTCATGGACTTTCTTGCCCAGGCTGACTTCAAATTGCAATTCTCTTTCTTTGATGAGCCCCTGACTGGTTTTCAGATGAGGTTAGGATGGCTTCATAGAAAGAGTGAACTTTCTCTTTCCATTTCATTGAAGAGTTGGAGGAGTATTAGTGTGAGTTCTGCTTTGAAGGCCTTGTAGAATTCCGCTGTAAATCCATGTGGTCCTGGGCTTTTCTTAGAGGGGAGGTCTCATTGCTGTTTCTATTTCAATGCTTGATATGGATTTGTTAAGCTGGTTTAACTCATCTTGGTATAGTTTCGGCATGTCAATGTTTTCTACAAAATCGTCCATTTCTTCCAGATTCTCAAACTTATTAGCATAAAGGTTTAAGAAGTATTCCCTTATACTGTTCTGAATCTTGGTTGTTTCTGTGTCCCATTTGTTAGGAAATGGAAAAACTTGGAAAAAATACAGTAAGTGAAGTAACCCAGGCCCAAAGAAACATAGGTCCCATGGTTTCCCTTATTTGCAATTACTAGTACATGTTTAAGCAAGTACAAGCACAAAAGGCCAAAAATTATGTACATATGAACACATAAGATGATGTTAAGTGAAATGAACCCCAAAATAGGGACACAAATATCTTTTTTCTTTTTTGCTATCATTTCTAATATATTTATAATGTACCATGTGATTTTTTTTGTTGCTTTGTATGTTCCTCCCCCACTGTATAACCCCTATTTTCACTGTATTTGATGTTGGTGCCCTGAATCTTGTATATATGAATACTTCTCTAATTCAGGGAGGGGAAAGGAAAAAACAAAATGCTTAAATAAGGATACAGGTTGACACATTGTGACAATAAGATGTACAAAACACTATGTTGAAAATGAAGTTTACAACTTTAGCGGGGTAGGGGGGTAGTTGTGGAGGTGTGAGGGAAGGTATGGTAGGGGGAAAACAAAGGAGGAGGCAACAATGCTCAATAGGAAATGTACTCATTACCTTGCTCAGATAACTGTAACCACTCTGTACAGCAATTTTACAATTAAAAATGTACAAAAAATCACAATCCTCAGATCTCAGCCTCTTGAGTACCTAGGATTACAGGCATGAGCTACCAGCTCCCAGCAATATGTGAACACATTTAAACTCAGAATATTTTCATCCTATGAAGAGTGTGTTGGGATAGGATTCTATCATATATCAAGGAGCATCTGCATGCCAAGAAAGACAGACTTGTAATCCTTTAAAGGTGAAGAAATCAAGACCCAGTGTAATGAGTCAAGGTGGTTCAACTGTGAGTCAGAATTGAACTAAACATCCCAAGATGGAATGAGTAAGGCTCTACCTAGAAGCCCAGTCCTAGAGCAGTTGCCCCAGGGTATGGATAGGATTCTTACCCCACGCTCAGGCAGTCCCTCTGCAGGGCCATTCTCTCTGCATGCAGAGCATGCTCTGAGGCCCTGGCTCTACACAGAAGGGCAGGTCCTGTCAGCCTTGAGTGTGAACTAAGAAAGCCAACTGAGATTGGCTTGTAAGACATATAGAAGTAGTGGATGGTTTGGATGGATTTTTTTAGAGATACTCATGCTTGCATTGTCTTATGTAGGTCAAGTTTAGTATGATCAATAAATAAGTTTCAACAGACAGCTGTCCCAAGAATGTGTCCTGATTTCAGAGAGTGTAGATGTGTGTGGCCTCAGGTCATGCTGACCTCCTTCACCTGAGCACTTTACTTGTTGGGAATCTACCTAGATACTTAACAGCATTAAACACTACTTGGACCCAGGGGTCTTATTGTGTCTATACAAGCTGGCTCCTTCCCCATATATTTCACACTGGGTATGGACAGCACCATTCATCTACACCTGAGAACCAAGGATTAGACTCTCTCACACACACACTAGTCCTGGGGCTTGAACTCAGGTCCTGGGTGCCGTCTCTGAGCTTCTTTGTTCATTCTACAACTTGAGCCAAAGCTCTACATTCAGATTTTTTGATGGTTAGTTGAATATAATAGTCATAATTTTGCTGCTTGTGCTGGCTTCAAACTGTGAACCTCAAGTCTCAGCCTCCTGAGTAGCTAGGATCACAGGAGTGAGCCACTGGCACCTGGCTCTTCTGACTCTTATTTCAACATTTCTTTCATTTATCATATCCAATCAGTAATGACTGAATTAACAACACAGTATTTCTCAGCATCCCAACTCTATCAATATCAATATTATGGGTTTCGCTTGGGGGTATGCAGAAAATACTACCTAGGCTACAAAGAGAAATGAGCAGAGATAGAGACAGTGAGGAGAAGTCTTTTCAATAACAGAAAAGTAGACTTGATCTTCATGCCCTAGTCCTATCACTGCAGAGAGAGAAACCTGGCTCCGTGGTCTACATGTCTGTCTTGGGTATAAATCATCACCCATGCCTTGCATCTGGTAAGCCTGCCTGTACTTTATTGGCTATTCTTCTGGGACTACTTCCCCAGCATCTTCCCATGACCTACAGGATGGCACTGTCATCTGACATATAATATATCTTTATCAGGGACACACACACACACACACACACACACACACACACACACACACACACACACATCTTCATTGGCTTGCTTTCTCTTCTAATAGATCATTGCTCTAAGTACTCATAGAATAACTCTTGTAAGTAGGGCCTATTATTATTAATCTACAGAAAAGAAATCTTGGGCTGAGAAGATTAATTTGCCCAAAGTCATATAGACATTCAATATTGGACCTAGGATGTAAGATCAGGCAAATTGACTCACAGTATGCACTGCTAACTGTGCTTCTGCGTTAGAAACTCATGAAGGCACACGATAGATCTGCCTTCTGCAGAACTCTACAGTTCTTGGCCCAGAGTAGGTGATCCACAAAGATGTTGTAAGTGGATAAATTGATGAGGTCAGCCTGTCCAGCATGGCTATAGACTCTGATAAGTGGTTCAGATAAGTTCTGTTCCTGTCCCTGATCTCTAAGAAATGTACCCCTTACTTCTCTATGAGTCACACATAGCCTGGACTCTCACTGGGAGAGCATGTTCCCACCCTTTCCTAAGCCCCTGACAAAAGCCAGCCATGTAGAGCAGAGACCACACATTACTGCACCAGCTGAGTTTGCCCCATCTCCAAAGGAAACATGCCTGCTAACTTGCAGTGCTGTGACTGTTGCTATTATGAGATAATGCACATCAGCCATATGAGGCCATCAAGTTCACATATCCCACAGCCTGTCAGACACACAGTTGGATCTCAGAGTGGGCAATGCAGCTTCAGTTGAGGATTTCCTGGCCAAAAGAAGAGGCCAAACTAATAAATGATCCACAAAGGAGACAGGAGCAACAGTATGAGGCTCTGTGTGTGTGTGTGTGTGTGTGTGTGTGTGTGTGTGTGTGTGTGTGTGTGTGTGTCTATCTTGAGTGGGTGTCTATGGGTTGATGTATTTCTTTCCAAGGTGGACTCTTAAAATGGAAGGGAGAACCCATATATTTTATTTTGTACCCAGTACCAGAGCTTGCGTTCCTTGGTGTGCTGGAGTCAAGAGATCACTTCTGAGATATGCTGTACAAAGTACTAGGTAGGCCCAATGTTACAGCCAGGTTGTTGATATAAATTCACAAGATGTTAGAGTTGGAGGTAGGATTGGAAATCTAATAAAATACCCTTCTTTCAGAAACCAAGATAAGGCAGCCCAGAAAGGATAGTCACTCCCCAAAGATACACAGCCAATGAATACACCAGGTTCTCGGCCAAGTCTGAGGGCATTGACAAATGACTCAGGGAAGGCTACAAAACCTGCCACTGCTTCAAGGAAGACTTTATCCCAAACTTCAGCCAAGGTAGTAGCCATTCTTCTATGAATGCCACTAATATTAATACTCAACAAGATGACACATGAGAATGGCATTGGCCACTGTGCTCTTACTAGCTCCTATGCATTCCCGTGAGTCCAGAATCTTAGTAATGACAATGGGCTGTGGTCTAAAAGATCCAGATCTCAAGATACAGAAGAGACAACAGTGACCATGATGGACTTGCACTAGCTAAGTAGGGTATCTGGAAAGCATTTTTTAAGATAGAATCTGTTGCCATCACCAGGAGGTGAAACATGGTTATTCATAGGACTCCCTGCCCCAGCACCAAGCAAGCATGTGGCCCTAACCAAGCTAAACTTGACTTCCATGTCCAATGGCAATTTCATGGCCATCATCTAGATCCTTCTTCTTTGACTCCATCAAGATGACAGGTAGTGAAAAAGAAGTGCCCTTTTATTTATCTTGGTTGTCAAGCACGATGCAGAGCAATTCACAGACAGCATTGCTTTGCATGGTCACTGGCCATCAGGAAGTCTGGGCCATGTCTATGAAGAGCAAACGTGGAATCTGGACAAGGTGGAGGGACCCCTCTGGTGTTATAGGGTCAGGCTCAAAAGACAAATGATTCCTGAAATGGATGAGCTAAATGAGGGGTGGGTAAGACAAAACTGCATCCATATAAGCAATGTCCACATCTTCTGAAGCCCCTGCCCTCATCCTCCACACTCACCCCCTTCTTCCCCATCTCCTGATCTGCATTCATGGCAGTTTGATTCAGGGCCTTGCCTTGTGGCACAGGAAGTAGGATTCTAGCTGTTACAACCATTGGATTGGACGGTCAAGGACAGGGGGTTTGGCTCTCATCTCCCACAATGATCTGATGAGAATCTAGGCCCCTTTGCTATATCCCACCCCATCCAACATCAATATACCTGTTTCATGTAGTAACAGGAAGCTAAAGAGGAATATTTTAGCCAAGATTACTCTTCAACAAAGAATCCTGAAGCCTTACCAATAAAAGAAATTAACACATGCCTATAATCCTAGCTACTTATAAGAGGCTGAAATCTGAGGATCCTGGTTTGAAGTTCGCCAAGGCAGACAAATTTGAGAGATTCTTATCTCCAACAATCAAGTCAAAAGCTGAAACCGGAAGTGTACCTCAAGGGCAGTGTGCCATTTTTGAGTGAAAAAGCCAAACAAGAGAACAGGGCCATGAGTCCTCAAGTTCAAGCCCTAGTACCAGCACACACACACACACACACACACACACACACACACACACACACACACACACACACACACCACACACACACACACACACACACACACACACACACACACCACTTTGGCTTAGTTTATTGCTTTTCATGCAAACAACATATTCTGCTGTTTTGGCTTATATAGAAGAATACTGACAACATTGTGTCATAAAGAACAGATACTTTGCTTCCTTTAAAAGTATGAAGAAAATACAATTTTCAAGCTACTTTATTGAATTGGCTTTCTCATCTTTTTTTTTTAAATAAATACTTTTGAGTTTTTATAATACATTTGGAAAGAATGAACACTATAGCACCATCTTAGAAACTTATAATGAATAACAATACAGAAAATACTCTGAAAAGAAAACTTTTAACCTGGTTTAGCCCAGCTTTATCCATCTCCGAGAAACAGGGGCACTGTGAGGAAATGGAATGCAGACAAGCCAAAGACCAGAAGGCAACAAAATGAGCCCCAGATGCCAAATAAGAAAAGAGAGAGAGAGAGAGACTTGCACTAGAAACAAAGGAATGACGACTTTGCTTCTATTGCTGAAGATAGCAGCAAGCTTTTTTTTTTTTTCAAGCCTATTATATTTCCATCTGGAATAATTAACTGAAGGAATACTGGTCCTCAAGAAGGGAGATGCTTCAGGAAAAGAGCCAGAAACTGTAGTATCAGAAATTTTAAGTGAGAGAGAAAAGTCCAAAAGAACAGTAGGACACAATCTCTTGGGTCTATAAATACCAAGCGGGAAAATCTAAGAAGTCTGAATTCTTTGAAGCCTTTTCTGTTCACAGCTAGCTGACTCTTCCTTCCACTCTTCCCTCCTACCATCTTGCAAGATCCCTGGACATCTCAGACCACTGTCTCCTGGAAACTGCCTTGCCCCTGGATTCCCATATTCCGTTTTACCTTTAATCTTTCATCTCTACTTGCAAATTCTGTTATCCATCCCCTCTGCCTCATCCCATCTACTTAAAGATGGGATGGGAGCTGTCCTATCACTCTCAAGCTTTCTTTTTCTCACAATCTTACAACAAAGAACCTGCACCCTTAGAATGCCAACAGGAAGCCCTCTTCTTCCCATGTCCTGGAAAGATAACAGTGTCTTCTCACACTTCTAAACACAAAGCACTAAAATTGTTCAGTAATGCCTTCTTTCTCTGCATCTGCTATATTTGTTCCACAGAATCCTGCTTCAATTTCTTCATTTTTTCAGTTCTATTGTCACCCTTTAGTTCTGTTTCTTCACCCATCCCTTGACTATTCCATCCTGGCCTCCAATTTTTCAATCTAGACTTTCATCCAACAGAGATGATTAGAAACTTTCATTTTTCATTTGTATTTTTTTTTACTAATCAATGTGTTATATATATGTATGTATATATAGTGTGTTGTATATATGTATGTATGTATGTGTATATATATATATATATATATATATATATATATATATATATATAGTAAAGATATGGTACAGAGGAGTTACAGTTACATGAGTAAGGTACATTTCCTATTGAGCATTCCTACCCCCTCCCTTGTTTTTCCCCTACCATCCCCTCCCTCCCCACCTACCCAGCTCCCTCCCCTGGCATAGCTGTAAAGTTCATTTTCTACATAGGGTCTTGTACATCTAATTGTTACAATGGGTCAACTTGTATCCTTGTTTCAGCTTTTTAAAAATTTCTCTTCCTCTCCCCAAATTAGAAAAATGTATATACAAGATGCAGGGCACCAGAATAAAATACAGTGAAAACAGGGGTTATATGATGGGAGAAGAACATACAACAGAAACAAAAAAAAAATCACATAGTACATTTAAAAAAAAAACAGCATGAAAGATAAAACCTCTTGTGTCCCTATCTTGGAATTTACTTCACTTAGCATCATCTTATATGGTCATATGTATATAGCTTTTGACCTTGTCAACTTTCTGGTAAGATTGTCCTAGATGTATACTAGTTATTACAAATAAGGGAAACCATGGGCCCTATGTTTCTTTGGGTCTGGCTTGCTTCACTTAATATAATTTTTTCCAAGTCTTTTCATTTCCTAACAAATGTGACAGGGTCATTCTTTCTGATGGAGGCATCGAATTCTAATACATCTATTAGAATATATATATGTATATATATATATATATATATATATATATACACACACATATATGTGTATATATACCACATTTTCTTGATCCATTCATCTACTGAGGGGCATCTGTGTTGCTTCCATATATTGGCTATGGTAAATAATTCTGCAGTGAACATGGATGTGCTGGTAGCTTTAGTGGGGCCTTGTTTGTGATCACTTGGGTAAATGCCCATGAGTGGAATTGATGGGTCATGAGGAGCTCAATGTGTAGTCTTTTGAGGAACCTACATACTACTTTCCAAAGTAGTATGAACAAGTTTACACTCTTACCAACAATGCAATAGGGTTCCCTTTTGGCCACATCCCCTCCAGCATCTGTTGTTATTAGATTTCTTGATTATAGCCATTCTAACTGGGGTGAGGTGGAATCTCAATGTTATTTTGATTTGCATTTCTTTTATGGCTAGAGAAGCTAAGCAATTCTTCATGTGTCTGTTGGCCTTTCTTATTTCTGCTTCAGAGAAGTCTCTAAGTCTTTAGCCCACTTACTAATCAGGTGATTGTTTCTTTGAAAACTTTAAGCACCTGAGAAAGGAAATTAAAGCAGAACTAAGGAGGTGGAAAAACCTCCCATGTTCTTGGATTGGGAGGATTAACATCCTGAAAATGGCGATATTATCTACAAGGCAAGGCTATCTACAAATTCAATGCAATACCCATCAATATCCCAACCTCATCCTTTAATAAAATAAAGGAAGCAGTCCAAAAATTCATGTGGAACAATAAAAGATCCCAGAGAGCAAAAACAATCCTTAGCAGAAAGAGCACTGGAGGAATATCAATACCAAATTTCAAACTCTACTACAAAGCCATAGTAATCAAAACAGCTTGGTACTGGCATAAGAACAGACCTCAGGACCAATGGAATAGAACTAAAGACCCAGAAATGAACCCACAGACCTATAGCCATCTAATCTCTGATGAGGGAGCTAAAAAAGTAGAATGCAAGAAACAGCCTCTTCAGTAAATGGTGTTGGCAAAATTAGTTAAACACCTGGAGAAAACTAAAGCTAGATCCTGAATCAACTCCAAATGGATCAAAGACCTCAAAGTAAATGCAGACACCCAGAAAACATTACAGGAAGGAATAGGAGAAAATCTAGAGCTCCTTGGCACAAGCCAAAATTTTCTTAATAAAGACCCAGAAACACAACAAATTAAAGAAAGGTTGGACAAATGGGATTGCATGAAACTGCAGAGCTTCTGCATGGCAAAGGACATAGCTAGCAAGACCAATAGAAATCCCATAGATTGGGAGAAGATCTTCATTAGCCATATAATGGACAAGGGTCTCATATCTAAAATACACTTAGAACAAAAAAATTAAATCCCCCAACAACAAGTCCTGAAAGATTAGAAATTTTTAGCACTATGAATATGACTCTGATCACTCTTATCTTAGTTGATAAGTCCATTTGTAAAATGTCACTTATATTAACTTTTATTTTCTTCTCTGTCCTGCATCGACTCTCTACTAATTCTCATCACACTTTTCTCAGTTCAGTTGCCACATCCTTCATGTTTTTTTTTAAATCATGTTTCCTGTGAGACATGTGAATTTGGTGACCTCCCTGTATCTATTTCCTGATTCATGATCTAGTGTACTCTGTATTCAGGATGCAGACTGCATCCTGATTAGCTAGATACTAATCAGAAAGCTACCTAGGTTACTCAGGTACTCAGGAAATGTATGTTAAGGAGAGATCAAATAATGAGAAATGCATCCCATAGTACAGCTCAAAGTTGAAGTTGAAGACAAATGATGGATTATAAAAGCTTATAGGTTGTATCTCATGGAACACTTAAGAATATTCCAGGAATCATTACAAAGATTTCACAGATTGACCAAGAAGACTATTTTACAAATCATTTGCAATTCACTAGCCACATTTTAAAGATGAGAAAAATGACTCTGAGAAGTTAAGCGTTATTTAGGATCACAGAAGCAACATTCGTGAAACCATTTAATCTGTCCCATACCAGTTAGTAAAAGGCAAGTCAAGAGTGAACACTGTCCATTCTTTAAAGTGCTACATAAATGCATCCATAGCAGAGACAAATGGATTACTTGCCTGTTACATACCCATTGTATGCCACTGGGAGGTTCATTCATTATTAATGGTAATTATAATCAAAGACACGCTAGGTTCTTTATCCCAGGAGGATATAAATGTAGGACAAACCCTGGGCATGAGACACATACATTTGGAGAATCAGTCTGCCTAACATGCTGAAATACTCCATTGGCATTTATTGAAAATTATTTTTTAGAGCTCATTTCTGGGTTCATGTTCATTGCACTATCAAATGGCTTTACAGCTGTTTCAGTAGAGATAAGAGACCATTGTCAGCCTCAGTGCTGCTGGTTTGTGTTATTGCATATTAGGAAATTGCTAGGGAGAGAGGGAGGGAGAGAAACCTATCCCCTCCCAAAGTTTTCAGAAATTAGTCACTCTTTTGGGAGACCTAATGATGATCTTTACCCTGGGCAAGACACAAAAGAGCTATGGCTACAAGGCAGTGATAAAATGCATTAGGACTTTCAATTGGCCCTGCATTTATTGTATAAATGTGAATGTACTTTTCTACTTCTTCCTACTTCCCACATCCCCACTTGCTCTAGTTTCTCCAATATCACAGTACAATGACAACCTCAGCCTGAGTCAATCTGGTGCAGGAAGAACTGGATCCAGGAAGGTTGTTAGAGGACACGTGGAAGAATGGCACTCATTGTCTGTGTACTTGGATTATTCCTTGCTCCTAAGTGCTATCGCTAGGTCGTGATGGGAGACGTCTGAGAAAATAGCAAAGCAAGTGATTTAAACTGTGTTGTATGAGCCAGGTGCTGGTGGCTCATACCTGTAATCCTATCATAGTTCAGGCAGGAAAGCCTGTGAGACTCTTAGCTCCAATTCATCACCAAAAAAAAGCCAGATATGGAACTGTGGCTCAAGTGGTAGAATGCTAGCCTTAAGCAAAGAAACTCAGGAGCACCTAAGCTTAATCTTAACCCTCTTCTCCTTTATCTCTGCCCAGCAAGGGGTATCATGAACACGATACATTCAACATTCCAACTGCAATGTCCTTTCTATGTGCAGTGGAACCCATGGTAAAAAAAAAAAAAATGCTTCAGAGCCTGATATGGCATTAACCCATACAAGGAAAACTGCTGGCAACAGTTTTAGGAAAAGTGCTTAGGAGAGTGCTTAGGAGAAGGGCAGACTTAGGGGATGACTGGATGTCAAAAAACCTCATGGGAAGGCCCAGGAAGGGTTCTAGTTGCTTTGTGAGGAAGAGGACTTGCAGGAAGAACTTTGATTAGAAAATTACCCACAGTCTGGTCCTGGGTTCTGAATCCTAGGCCTTACCCAAGAACATTGGGCAAAATCTATCCCTTGTCCTGCCTCTGACAGGATGTTATTTTGACTAAATAGCTGGTTCAGTGCCACGAGAATGACCTGAAGCAGGAGGATTTTCATGGCAGCAAAGAACACAAGCCTATCTTGAGTACTAGCTCATGGCAGGGAAACCAGCCAGACTTGCAGTGGATAGTGTTGGTACCCTGCCCAGACTTCTTTCTGTAAAGATGTGCCTATTCCTCTTGTGAATATTAGCTGCTAATGGTGGAGATGTATTCCCCTCACAAAGAGGGGAGCTATCACCCTTAGAAATGTCATGAGCAAAAAGTAACCAATAGTCTAGTGGACAACTGTGGGGCGTGGACTGATGGCAAGGCCAGCAGGAGGAGGGGCAGCTTTCACTTCAAAACTCTTCTGGGATTGGCCTAGAGCTAGTTTCTGGCTGGGATCATATATTGTTTCTACTTTTCCCCTGTCACCCATTTTCCTCATTCTGCTTCTCTTGAAATTTCCCCATTGTCCAATAAACCATTTGTGCAAAAGCCCTTGACTCAGGCTATGTTCCAGCCAAAAGGTCTGGAACTATGGAGGCAAACACCAATAGAGTTGTGGCTTCCAATGAATATCTCCCAGCTCTAGGTTGACTGAAAAATGTCCTAAACACCCATTCAATCTTGGGGTTCCAATGTGAACCCCATTATTGAACCCTATATTGTCATGGGGGTTCGCCTTGGCAGGCATGAATTCCTGCTCTTCTCCAAGGCCTCAGGAGACAGTCTTTGCAAGGACAATTAATTTCACTTGCTCACCAACTGCAAGCACAATTAGACACTGCGTTTGTCATTAGTTAATGGCAAACCAGAATTGTACAAACAATCACTTTCCTATTTAGAGAAGGAATAAAATAAATAAAGTCTTAGACAAAACAAAACCTGACCCATACTCTGGCTATTATTTGCAGATGACCTGAGAAATGAATTCATCATCTCATGTGTCTGAATTGCATATTCTAAGCTATCCTGATTATTTTGGACTGAGTGACAGGTCTCCATGGATAAATTCAGTGTTGGGCAACCTGATCCCCAAGTCAGCCAGGACTCCTCAGTGCTAAACCTGGAACCTGCATCTAAAACAAAGTAGGACTGTTGTAGGTCTATTTTAATCAAGGCCAGGGTCCTATAAGTAGATCTAGAATGGACAAGTAGGCAGGATACCCAGAGCAAAGTGACCACACAGTATTATGAGGAGAAACTGACATGATTCACAATCCTTATTCAAATCATGAGGAATAGAGATCAAAAGTTGGGAATGGAGGAGATGGAAATAAATGAGGAAGAACAGTTTTAACCAAGAGCTCATCAGAGGCAGGACGTAACCACATAGTTGTCTCTGTTGGTCTTTTCTAATTTTTTATGGCCTTGTGAAGGGATTTGCATGACTAGTGGATGTGATTTTTAACTTCATCATAATTTTATTCTCAACCCTTTAAAGGATCTCAGTTGGATGAGTCCTGCCCTGGAAACATAGTCTTGGGTCTGGCCCTGAGTCTCCTGGAGGAGATATTGCTTATATGAGCTAGCTACATAGAAAAGGATAAAAAATGGAAGTTATAACATGTGGCCCATAACATGTGGCCCATAGTGGCATTTCTTGTTCCCATAATGCCTTAGGCTCCTGCTCAAATGTTTCTTCTTCCCATAATGCTGTAGTGAGTTCCCACTCAACTGTTCCCTCTTCCCATAATGCCCTGGGTGCCAGGTCAACCAATGGAAAGAGCTAGGGCAAAGTCCAGGGAGGAGATATGGGAGGTGCCTCATACTATACCAACCACACTCCAAGAGAACTTCATTGGACTCCTCTTTGGGCCTCTCTACAGATAGAGTCACTACTTTCTTTCATGGCTTTCCTTTCCTAAACTTATTTTGTTTACTGTAAACACTTTCCTGCCTTTAATTCTTTAATGGGAGGAGGAAATGAATTCATTCCTCTAGACAGATGGCATCAGAGATACAAATAGAGAGTAGATGGTTGGAGGTAAACAGATGGCAGAGGGGGTAGGAACAGCATGAGCAATGATGAGAAAAAAGACAGGGCCCACTTCATAGTAAGATAAGCTAGAAGGGACTTGATGGAGTTGAATCCTAAGATGGAAACAAACACAAGGCAGCAGACAATGATGGTGCCTTCCCAGACACCAAGAAAACATTTAACTAGGCCAAGTTCAGGAGAGATGCTATTTCTCATTCATTTGTCATGTTGGCACTCAAAGGCCAAGAGTCCTATTTTTCTATTACTAGCGCTTCCTGTCCTACCTACATGCAAGCTACAAGTTGGCCAGAGCTGAGGTAAGTCCTGGAGTGAACTTCCTGAAAGAACTGAATTATAATTAATTACACATAATTAATTATTACATTTTATAGATAATATATCTTACATTATAATTATTTTAATATATAATTGTTTATAATTTATAATTATAGTCAAATTATCATAAGCCTTTTGATGTCTTGGTGGGATAGGAAGCTCAGGGTCCTACTATATGCCAAGAAAAATTGCCATCCTCTTGCTAGCCAAGAAGCTCCAAGACAAAACTCAAACTGTAACAATGTTGCAGAGATGTTCTTCTTTATTAATGTCCTAAAGGAAAAGATCAGAGGAAAAGACAGCAGGTACTCATTTCTCTCCCAACTCCAGATACACTCTCAGAGAATTAGGGCCCCAGGCAGTGGATCCCTTTGTCCTATTTTTATGAGTAGGTACAAACATTTTAAACTGAGCAGAGTAGACTTCTAGAAAGTTCCATACCTGGCCATGGGTTTGTGCTTGGTTCCTGCAGTTAGTGGCCTGTGGAGAAGTGCCATCACCTCAAATATCTTATGTCCCTGTTTTCCTTGTTTCCCTTCTCCACATGCATCTCACACTTTTCATTTTCTCTGCTGGCTAACTTTGCCCCAGTCATTGACCACACTTTTTCTGGATTCTGGATCCTCTTAGTCTAGAACCTTGATCAGGCCTACCCCGTTTCGAAACAATAACTGCAACACCCAAATCTCCTGGACCCTTTCTCCAACTCATCCCTGTCTCCAGCACCCTTGAAAGTTCTGGTCTTCTCTCCCTTTCCTCTTGCCATCAAAGTCTCAAGTACAGTGAATCTTCTCTTCTTCAACTCGGGCTTATATTCCATGAAATTTAAATTATATCAAATGGTATGCAGCTAAATTTCTTTCTCACTGGATAAAGGAGAAAGCTACATTCAGCCAAATCCTACATTGCTATTTAATATGCTTTACTGTAGATAATCTATCCCTGTATAGGATGGAAATAGGCTCTGAAAGAATGCTGACAACTTAATTTGTCATTTACTCTTGTATTCCTTCTACTCTTGCATGTCTAGCCACAGGAAATCCTCCCCATTGTCAGCGTCATGCCAGTGATTTTTTTCAAAGGTAGTAAGGGGTGTAGTTTCAAAATCCACCCCCCCATCCCGCAAAGGATTCTAATACAAAGTCTAGAGCACACCTCTGCTACAACTATGGCCTTATAATGACTTTCTAAGTACATCAGGTATTTATTAGGTTCTCTCCTTCATCCATAACTATGTACCCTCATCTTCTTCCTCTGTAACACCCTAATTGTGATTCCTATCGGAAGTATTATCCAAGACTTTCAGGTTGACAAAATATAGTATCTTCAACTGGAATCCATTTACCTTCCAATTGAAGATCTATATCTTGTGAAGCTGAAAGTTTTCCTTGCAGGAAATGTTGAAGGCTCTGAGTTTAGCAGTCCTGCTTCTCCTAAACCAACAGGTGTTGTGTTTTCAGCTGCTCCTCAATTCAACCTAAAAAGACTTTGGAAGGCCTTTTATAAAGCAACTGAATTGAGTCTTAAGGGACTAGAGAAGCAAGAAAGAAGAGTCTTCCAGGCAGAAGAGGTACAGACTCTTTGTGACAAAATACATTATTTATAGCCATTTAAAAGTGGATGGAGCAAGAATCTTTCCAGAGAAAATGCCACCCCACTAGGAGAGGTTCCAGTGGCATAACTTAACTATTAGAAAGCCACTTGGAAGAGTCACTGTGGCACCATTAATAGTGTCCAGGCTCTGTCATGAAAGCAGTACCACTAACTGTAAGATGAGTGAGCTGAGATGGTGGTGACCAGGATGGGTCTAGGGCAGGGCCTGGTCAGCAAGAGTAATCAGAGAGGGTGTTCTCAGGTTCCAAGTGGAGCACCTAAGCTCCACTGCAAATGCTATATCTGTCCCCAAAAGGATTCAGAGGGGCCTAAATCACCCATCTCTCTTTGATGCCCATGGTTGTCTTTTGGCAAAAGCTCTTATCAATATTGGTAAGTGAAATGCAGAGAAACATTCATGGAGTGGGGAAGGGTGCAGAAGTGGGCAGGGAAAGAAGTAACAAACAGGCGATGCCTAACACCCTTCAGTCTCTTCCTTCCAGGTCATATTCCATCAGAACCAAGACTGCCGGGCCTCCATACTACATCCATCCGTCCTCCAGGGATGACACTGTCACCCAAGACTGAGTCCAGGAGACTACAGCTTCCCTCACCAGCCTGCTCACACAAGTCTTCCAAAATGTGCTAATGGCTGATGGCTATGCTAAACTCTCTTTCCCTGTCACTCAGTGTAGATATCCTTATCCTTATATGGAAGATCCTCCATGACTTGGCCCAAGCTCAAGGCCGAATCATCCTCCTGTGCTCCTGCCAGACCCAGTTCTTCACTTAGTCTGTACTCATAAAAAACAAGAAAGGAACTCTGAATAGTCTACCAGACACCTCCTGGGATACAGTGTGTGTGTGTGTGTGTGTGTGTGTGTGTGTGTGTGTGTGTGTGTGTGTGTGTGTGTGTGTGTGTGTGTATCTCCAAAACTTATATTTCTCCTCTAATTCAAATAAGCCTTATGTAGTAGATATTTATTCCTGGAAAAGAAAAGAAATGGCTTTGGAAATATTCATCCAATTTCTTTCCCTATATAGCATGAGGTTTCCCTGTGAGGCATGATAGGTCCCTCCCCCCAGTTTTACCCAGCATGCACTGCCTCTTTACCTGGCATGACCCATTCAGCATCACTTTCTAAAGCTTACATCTCCATCGTGGCCAGCTCCCTTCTTGCTACTTCAGCTGAGAATAAGCATTCCTCTACACTGCCCCACATCTGACACATAGCTCTGTGCTTCTCTGCTGGCTGGCTGCATCTGTCATTTCCCTAATGGCAGTCCCTTCCAAAGAGGACGGTCCATGTTGCACCTATCCCATCTATATGCTCAGCACAGTGTCTACTCAAAGTGGATGCTCAACAAGACTTGAATGAATGTCAGGGTGTCCTAGGCAGTTCACTCAAAACCATGCTATCAGCACAGTCCTTAGCAGAACTGAGATGCCAGAACACTCTGGGAGCATATCCTGCACCACTTGTGTCATGGGTGCCAGTATTATTTTGGTGGGAAAAGCAGTAGATTGGCAATAGATGACAAGGACAGGTGAGGTACATGTGCCCTCTCAGAAACAGCTGGCTTTGCTAGCTGTGACCCTGTGTATGGCTTGAGGGTTCAGGAAAATGATCATGTGCTAATAAGAGAGAGAGAGTTGGGAGCAACCTCAGTACCAGAGCTTCTATGAGCTACCAACAGTGAACAAAATCTCTTAACTGCATAGGTCTTGATTTCTTTTCAGTGAAATGAAAATAGAAACAATGTCCACTTCCCAGAAATTTAGGAGGGTGATAAGACAGTTAGCATGGAGCAAATGACATCCAGAAATTATAGCCCTATGGTGAACAGGATGGCTATTCAACAGTAGACTCAAGAAGAATAACTAAACAAACAAACAAATAGCACTGCATTGTAGAGTTTGCAGATTTCTCTGGCTTAACTATTCTTACTATGAGGCAATATTAAGCTAGCATTGTGATGGCATTGAACTATTATTCACCAGCCAGCTCCAGCATATTTTGTGGTTCACAAAAAAAGTTAGCACTTTTTACCTCTCTCTTTATCTCCCCTGTCAACACAAACAGATTTCTTTACTATGTGGAAAATGAATTTAACAACTGACTCCCAGGCAGGATGTGGAGAGGAAATGGGGTGAGGGTGAGAGGCTCAGGTGCTCTTCCCCAGCAGAGACTGAGGCCCCCTCTGAGCCTGTTGGCATGCACTCATCAGCAGAAGCTTGAATAATTGTGTCTGGGTACAGACAGGGTCCTTAGAAAAAATTGCAAGCCTGCCTGTTTTCAGATTCATCTTCTGGCATCTTCCCCCAGGGAGGATGGCTCGTGGTTAGATGGGGCCTTTCAGTTCAGGTCATTTCTCACTTTCCAAGGATGTGAAGAACAGTCAACATTTTCCCTCATGAATCATTTCTACTTTTTTTTTTTTCATTTACTTCAGCTAGTCTGGTAAAGAAACCTTATTTTAAAAATCACTCATGAGTAGAGGCTGTCTGGTCCTCAGGCTATATCATGTCTACAAAATGATTTGGTACATGACAGAATAGACACATATGCCTCTTGCATGCTTCTCATCGGCTGTCTGCCTGAATTGATACTTTTATATGGTCCCCAAATGACATTATATATATTCAAATGGCTTATTGAAGGGGAAAAATTGTAACCATGGAAACAGGCTGGGCTAGCATCCTTCACAACCAGCAAATCCCTACATGCCATGTGCACCATACCAAAAGGTCTTCCTTCTACCTCTGCTAGAAATCTACTTACCAAGAGAGATATCACTTTCTAGAAAGTTCTAGAAGTTTGTTGTAAGCATTCTGAGAGAAAAAGTTGACAAACAAAAATTCCCTGGACAACAGTGAAGTTGATCTTATTCTACAGAGATAGTTTGAGGACTGGAGCCATGGCTTAAGAGGCAGTGTGACTTCCTCTCAAGTATAAGGACTGAGTTCAACCTCCACAACTGGAAAGAAAAAAAAGAACAAGGGAGGCAGAAAAGGAAGAAGGGAAGGAGAGAAATAAATCTTAATGAGTGGAAAGACTGATTGATACAGAATGTCCATGGAAAGGAATGTTCCGGTCATAAAGGTGCCAATTTTGCTCAGATTTACTTAGAAGAATATGTGGTAGGTGCAAAGGTCCTAGGTTGCATAAGGTCAAACAGGTAAATTTATGAAGGAGGCACAAAAGTTCAGAAGGACTCTTGTACACACAAAGCCTGTTTCTGTAATTGACAAGGCCCAAGAGAACAGTGGGGAGATCAAAATCCAAGGAATTCTTCAGTGCAGAGTGAATTCTTATGCATATGTGGGTTTGTGCCAGTTCTAGGGCTTGAACTTGGGGCCTAAATGCTCTTCCTTAGCTTTTTTGTTCAATACTGGTGTTCTACAATCTGAGACACAGCTTCACGTCTGCCTTTTTGCTGGTGAGTTGTAGATAAGAGTCTCACAGACCTTTCTGCCTGGATGGATTTTGAACTTCCATCCTCAGATCTCAGCCTCTTAAGTAGCAAGGATTCAAGGTGTGAGCATCAGTGCCTGGTGATGTATTTTTTTAAGCATTGTCTAGGAGCTCAGGGGAACTCAGGATAGAATGTAGACTGTGTCACAGGACTCTAACCATAGTTGTAAAAGTGACATAACCACTTAAGGACACAGGACATGTTTATTAACCTAAGTAACTTTGGAAAAAGTGTTTTAGCTAGAAATCATCATACCCTGGAAGTAAAAGGAATTGTCTAAACCTATTCTTTTATTTGATATTTTTATGTCTCATGGGAGTGTAGGTTGCTAATTCTAAAAATAATATACTACTATATTAGGACTGAACAAATAAATGAGTGAAAATGGATAGAAGGATGCTGGCTTCTTCTGTCTGTTGGAGAGAGAAGTTACAGATACTGTAGGGCAGAAAAGTAGGATGCAATATGTAATATTGGATAAAAGGATAGCATTATGAATTCAGGTACTCTAGGGTAGAAAAGCAGGATGCAATATGTTATGTAGTATTGGATAGTTTTATGAATTTAGGGTTAGCTTAGTAAAGACCAGATGATCAGATAAAATTTAGAGTCAAGTGCCTGTGGCTCACACCTGTAATCCTAGCAATTCAGGTGGCAGGGATCTGGGGATCACAGTTCAAAGCCAGCCCAGACAGGAAAGTCCATAAAACTCTTATCTCCAATTAACCACCAAAAAAGATGGAAATAGAACTGTATGTCAAGTGGTAGAGTGCTAGCTTTGAGCAAAAACACTAAGAAAGAGCACCCTGGCCCTGAGTTCAAGCCCCAGGACTTCCACAGAAAAGAAAAGAAAAGGAAAAGGAAAAATTACAGATGTATGTGCATGCATGGGTTAATATAGCTAGAGACACTTCCTATCTCTAACTTCTGATTATTGCCTAAGAGCAGTAGTGCCTCATAACAACAAACATACCCAGAGCTCATGGCTTGGCATCTAATACCATTTCTGTGTGTGTGTGTGTGTGTGTGCGTGTGCGTGTGTGTGTGTGTGTGTGTGTGTGTGTGTGTGTGTCTGTGTGTGTGCATGCGCACATGTGTATGCCAGTCCTAGGGCTTGAACACAGAGCCTGGATACTGTACTTGAACTTTTTTCACTCAAATCTGGTGTTCTACCACTTGAGCCACAGTGGGTTTTTTGGAGATAAGAATCCCCTAAACTTTCCTATCCAGGCTGCCTTCAAATCAAGATCCTCAGATCTCAGCCTCCTGAGAGCTAGGTGTGACCAATGACACCTTGCCTAATAGCAGACTTAATAATACAAAGAAAGCTCATGAGTGAAGTGCTAATTCTAGGGAAAGGGCAAAAATAGACACAATGAATGCAAAATATCTTAAAGTGCCAGAAAGTGTAAAATTGCTGGAAAAAATGAATATTCTTACAAGAGACATATAAGATTCTCCACTGATTAATGCTGAAATAATAGAAACTACAAAATTAATATGATATGACCCTGCAAGACATCAGAAACTTGACCTTGGGCTTCCAGCCCAGAATTGAATTGTAAAAGTAAGCAGAAAGAGTCATGGCCTACATAATGTGCTGTTGAAACTCTAAAATGGTAGCCAGTTTTCTTTTTTGTTTTTGTTTTGTTTTTTTTTTTTTTACAAAAAGTAAAATATGTAATAAAATGTCATGATTAAATGCATGACCAAGGAAAATATTACTATGGTAAAACACAACTTAAAGAAGAAAACATTATGGGGTCTACACTGATGTAGTGTAAGTTACTGAATAAATGGGAAAGAATGGATAAGGCTACTTTAGAAAAGAATTTCAAAAGAATGTATGTGCAAGATATTCCCTTCTATAAGAAGTGGTACCTAATGTCTTCTCAATTCTGCTAGTAAGCAATGCTTAATGTCTTGTTTCTAAAAAGCAGAGTACTGCAAAGAGGTCAAAGTAACATCATGTTAGAAAAAGCTGGAAAATGGAACCTGGGCTAAGAGAACAAGAGTCATCAGTGATAAATAATGTCCACAGCATGTGAACAGGACCTGGTATGTTGAAGCTCCTTCTCTGTGGTTCTTATTCCAAAAATTCAGAACACCATGAAAAAGTACACAAGTGAGACATATTGAAGGACATTATCCCAAAATCCCAACCAGGATTATTCAAAACTGCCACGATCTTGAAACCAAAAGGAAAGCCAGGACCAGCGAAGACTGAGAGGATATAATCACCAAGTATAATGTAGAGTCCCAGTGAGATGCTGGGACATAAGAAGACCTCTGGAGAAATCCAATGGAGTTTAGTTAATAACCATGTACTGTCAAGTGCAGTTGTGCCAAGAGCATTAATGTAACATAAGATGTTGAAAATGGGAAGACTAGCTAAAGACTAAATAGGAATTGTGTGAACTTTATCTTTGCAACTTCTATGCAAAACTAAACTCTCTTATATAGAAATAATTTTTTAAAAAGTCAAAGCTAGGCACAGATTATCTATATTACAGATGTGACTCACATCTGTAATACTAGCTACTCAGGAATCTGAGAACTATATCACAATTTAAGCTGAACCCACACACACACACAGAAAAGTCTACAAAACTCTATTTCCAATTATTCAGCCAAAACTGTACTGGAAGTGTGGCTCAAGTGATAAAGCACCAGCCAAGTGAGATGATGAAATTCTGAATTTAAGCCAGGTATTATTGGCAAACATCTATAATCCTAGCTACTCAAGAGGCTGAGATCTGAAAATCGTGACTAAAAGCCAGCCCAAACAGTTCTGTGAGACTGTTATTGCTAATTAAAATCCCAGAAGTGAAGGTATGGCTCAAGTATAGTACCAGCAGTGGATAAAAAAGCTGAGCAGGTGCAGAAGGCTCTGACCAAAATCATATGGAAAAATCAGAAGGAAAACATCTGCAGAAAATGACACTGTAACGTGAATATCATACAGGTGAAATGGTGCTGCCAAAATAAATTCAAGATGTTTAACAAAACTTAAATATGTAAATATTCTTTTAAACAAATTATATTCTCTGGAGCTAAGGAAGATACTTTTGTTTGCTTGTTTTTGTTTTTGTTTATGGGAAAGGACCTTAAGGCTTGAACTCAGGGCCTAGGCTTTGTCCCTAAGCTGCTTTTTCTCAAGGCTACTGTTCTACCACTTGAGCCACAGCTCCACTTCCAGCTTCTTTTGGTGATTAATTGGAGATAAGAGTCTCACAGCCTTACCTGCCTGGGAAAACTTTGACTCATGATCCCCAGTTCTAGCTTAGATTTTCAATAGTCAAATGAAACAAACCCTAAAGAAAATAATTTATAAAGTTGACTATATTAATATTAAAGTGTTTTCACAGGGTGATATTACCCAAAAGAAATGTACTCATTACCTGACTTATGAAACAGTAGCCTTCTGTACATCACCTTAATGATAACAATTAAAAAATCATCTCACAAAACTCCAAATTTAATCATCTTACATTGTATGTAAGTATGGAAATGTCATTATTACAATGTTTATGTTTCCAAAAGCATAAAAGAAAATATAAGCCATTGACCAGGAAACAGTGCCTGTACACATGTAACAGATAAAGTTAAGAGATAAGCAATTAAATAAACACAAAATATAGATAGCAAATATTCCATAGAAGTCCTTATGAAAATAAGCCTATACAAATATTTAGCCACACTTGTAATAAGCAAACTGCAAATCAGTGTAGCCAATAAAATAGCTTGTCGTAGCAATCAGATTTTCAAAACTGAAAAGTAAAAATTCATCAAATATTCACAATGCTGACAAACAATGTGTACTCTCATATAAGCTGTTGACATTGTAAATTTGCAAAATGCATTAGAGAACAATTTGGAAATATCTAATGGAATTAAACAAGCAATCCTATTTTAGAGAAGAATAGGACACACCACGTGTTCATGAGACATAAACAGGATTTCCTACTGTGACCCTCCCTGTTGGTCTTATCAGACTGGCAAAATACTTAAATATTCCAAATATCAGTAGCAATATAGACGAACATAACCTATCTGTATAGCTAAACCAAATTGACTCGATACTCATCAAATAAACGGACTAGACTTGTATATATTAAACATCATAAAAAGCAACAAAGGATTTTTAAATTTTATATGTATTAGCCACATACAATATATAATAGTTCAACACCATTATATACATTTTAAGATGTTAAATACATTAAAGGTATATACATATCAAAGATATTAATATACCTAAAACATACTAAAATTTTAAAACAAGAGGAGCTGGGTACCAGTGTCTCACACCTATAATCCAAGCTACATGTGAGGCTGAAATTGGGAGGATTACAATTCAAGGCCAACTCTGGCAGAAAAGTTCACAAGACTCTATCTCACCAGAAAGAATCAAGATGTGGCGGCATGCATCAGTCATTCCAGCTACAGCAAGATGTGAAAAATACAAGAATCAGTGCCCAGATTCATACCAGGGCCAACAGTGATACCCTGTCTCAAAAATAACCAATGCAATAAAAGGATAGAGATAGAGTTCCTGAACAGCAAGAACAGGACCCTAAAATCAAACTCTAGTAGTGTAAATAGTAATAATAGTAGTATACTTCATTTATAGACACATTATATATAGTGAAATTAATATATGCATATATATATATGTGTGTGTGTATGTGTAGATGTATATATTTTAGCTGTTCAGTATGCTGAATTCACATTAAAAATCCCTCTAGGTAGAACAGAGAAGTATTCAACTGGGTTTGAGCTCAAGTATATATTCAACTCTAAAAGATTTTATTTCAAATATAATTTCTGGCAAATTGACTAAGTAACATTTGTTCTGTGAAGGTGGTTTAACATAAGTATTTGTTATATTCTTTACATTTTTAAATGTTTTGTACAAAAACCAAGAAAATTAATGAGATGTGAATGATGATAAAAAATATAACTACTGAGCAGCTCTAAATTCATTTACATATAGTCATTTGGTAATTGTAGTTAGAAAAAATATAATTCTCAATTTTCTTAACATATAATAGTTAAAACCATAGAGGTCTGAGCAAATGGAGGATAATTCTGTAAGATATTTCCCTTGTTTATCATAAAAAGATGGAAATTTTTGAAGCAGGTAGACAAAAATGTGGCAACTTCTTTGGTCTCTCAGATTTGTCTTATAACTGCAGAAGGCTAATATGAGAATTAGTACTACTTGTGAACAAGAAATATATTCCCAAACTAGGCAATAGCTTTAATTTTGCATATATTCACATTTCCTCAAAGTCAAGTAAAAACGAATGTAATGATTTTACTACAGATAGTTGCATTGCATGATATATTGTTTCCTAGATTACTCTTTTCTATCTATCCATAAATTTGTAGGCCCAGACACCTAAGATGATTGTCTCCAAATGGGCATATGGAAACTGAGTCATAAAGACAGAAATAGAAGAGAGAAACAGAGACACAAAGAGACAGAGAAGGAAGGAAGGAAGGAAGGAAGGAAGGAAGGAAGGAAGGAAGGAAGGAAGGAAGGAAGGAAGGGAGGAAGGGAGGGAGGGAGGGAGGAAGGAAGGGAGGAAGGGAGGAAGGGAGGGAGGAAGGGAGGAAGGGAGGAAGGGAGGAAGGGAGGAAGGGAGGAAGGAAGGGAGGAAGGGAGGGAGGGAGGGAGGGAGGAAGGAAGGAAGGAAGGAAGGAAGGAAGGAAGGAAGGAAGGAAGGAAGGAAGGAAGGAAGGAAGGAAAATTTACAACTCATGCCATGATTATTAGTACATGCCATGATTATTAGTACTTTGAAACATACACAATGAGAATCAACACAATGTGGGATAGGCACACACTATGACCAACCTTTTTAGAAAGAGAACACTGAATTGCCAAAGTTTAAGAACCAAGAACAAGCTGACACCAGACTTGGAGACATTTGAGAGAATTTCCAAAAGAAGTAGGGGACCTGAATGCATGGGTATTGGAGTGGAGGTGGCAAAGAACTCACCTGGAAATAACTGGTTTACTGACAGTGAAGTGACTATATTTAAAAGCGTAAGAAACACAGCACATTAATGACACAGTTTCTTTCGACAGAGCTGGCAGTGGTGCTGGCGTGTGAAATGTGCTGGGAAAGCCTAGAAAATGGGATTGTTCAGTGCATGGCAGGTCATCAAGGATTTGCAAAGGATGGAACTCTTGAGAAGATTCTCAAATGGGAAATTAGGAGTGTTCCAAGAAGCTGAAGGGAGGAAAGTATGCGTAAGAAAAAATATAATGAATGCAATAACACAGAAAGGAGACAACTTGTTATGACTCAGAGATCAGGTATGTGAGAGGCCTTGGAGAACCATACAACAAAGTAGGAAGGCAAAAGCTGAAATTGTATCATCTCTCTTGCTTGCTGGAGGAAGCAAATGAGGGGATATGGATTTTCTCTACTAGGAAGCCACTGACAGATTTATTTTCCTAGAAAAAGAAGAATAGTTGGTTGGAAAAGTATGGAGAAAACTATAAACTAAAATAACCAGGAGGGAGAGAAGGAAGGAAAGAAGGAAGGAAGGAAGGAAGGAAGGAAGGAAGGAAGGAAGGAAGGAAGGAAGGAAGGAAGGAAGGGAGGGAGGGAGGGAGGGAGGGAGGGAGGGAGGAAGGAAGGAAGGAAGGAAGGAAGGAAGGAAGGAAGGAAGGAAGGAAGGAAGGAAATCACTGTGATTTGACTCTTTTAAAGATAGTTAGAAGGTACTGGATTAAAGAAAGTCCAGGTGATGATGGCTCACCCCTGTAATCCTAGCTACTAAAGAGATAAGATCTGAGAATTCAGTTCTAAACCAAGCAACAATGTCCTTGAGACTTATCTCCAATTACCCACCAAAATGCCAGAAGTAGAGCTGTGGCTCAAATGGTAAAGGACTAGCCATGAGAGAAACAGTCAAGTCAAGCAAGAAAGGGAGCTCCAGTTCCAGCACAAAAAAAGGAAGAAAAATAAAACAGGATACATTTAAACACATACAAAGGCAATACAATCTATGTATGTGTGTGAACACATACTCTAACAATATAGCAATATTGAGAAATATTTATGAGGAAGACTACATCTCTTAGTGGCAAATAATTTTCTCTGGGTAAATGAGAAGAGTCTGAGGTTAGGGGTAACTATATGATCTGCTAGATGGTGATAATTTTTTTTTGGCTGGTCCTGGGTGCTGTACCTGAGCTTCTTTTACTTAAGGTTAGAGCTCTTAACACATGAGCCACAGCTCCATTTCCAGAATTTTCTATTTTTTATTTATTTTTTGTAGTTTATTGGAGATAAGAGTTCCATGGAATTCCTTGCCTGGGCTGGCTAAGAACCATGTTCCTCAGATCTCAGCTTCCTGAGTAGCTAGGATTAAAAGCTTGAGTCACTGGCATCCTGTGTAGATGGAGACACTTTTACATGAACAATAAACAGCTTGGAATAAAGCTAACCAAGAAGCTCAGTATTGAGCAAGGTAAGTTTAAATCGCTGGCCTGGCCCAGGGACCCAGGTGTGTCATGCCTTCAACATTTGATGATAATTGAAATTTTCAGAGTAGATGCCACTGCTCAGGAAGGGCAGTGAGGGAGCCAAGCAGTGATTTCGGTGTGTGTGCCTGGAAACACACCAAGTGCATTATACTGTGCAGCAGTGGCACAACTTTTAGGCAACCTGTCAGATTTCATTTATTCATCCTGTTGGACCCAGTATTTCATTCCATCCTCTTGGTGTTGGTTATAATTTTGATTCTATCAGCCTACACATTGTCTATATCAAGCTTTCCAAAAGGGTTTTGGTCTTGCATCCTCTGCTCTCCCAACTTTCTAATCAAATAAATCATGATCAAATGTTATGCTTTCTTTCAAAAAACTGCAACATTGTAAAGCACCAAATGCACCTTTCTCTACAAGCATTTTTGAGACTGGTTCAGAAAAGGCTAAGAGGCAAACAGCTAGTATTGTTATAAAGCAAACAGGATGAACTAAAGGGAGAAATGATTTTAAAAAGGAAAAACTACACGGGGAAAATTGAAAATTCTCAAATACATGTCACATGAACAGTGAATAAGACAGAAAAAAAACTGTACTAAGGACACATTTCATCCTGAATCTAGAGGAAAATAATACAGAAGTGAGAGGAACATAAAAATAAAAAGATGAGACTTACAGGGAGGAGAGAGACCAGAATATAGAAGCAGCTGAGATACAGACCAACTGTCACAGAAGTAATAACCAGTGTTACTGCTGAAAAACAATCCTCCAACATAACAAAGCAAGAAAAGATCTTATCGTGGAATATTCCAAGTAAATCTAGCAAAAAGGCACAAATAACACTTGTATACATGGGAACAAAAATCTGTTAAGATACCTTATAGGAATTTTCGTTTTGTTTTCTTTGGTGCTGGTCCTGGGGCTTGAACTCAAGGCCTGGGTCCTTTCCCTGAGTTCTTTTGCTCAAGGCTAGTGTTCTACCACTTGAGCCACAGTTCCACTTCTGGCTTTTTGTTGTTTAATGGAGATCAGAATTTCATAGGCTTTCCTTCCCTGGACTGGCTTCAAAGTGTGATTTTCAGATCTCAGCCTCCTGCGTAGCTAGGATTACCGGTGTGAGCCACCAGCACCCAGTGCCCAGGAAGGTATTTTATAAAAATTTCTAATGGGGTGGGAAGATTCAAAAAATTCAAAGAAAGATGAGGCATTCATTTCCTTTCTCTGGATTCCTACATTCTGATTTGAGAATATAAACTTAGATTGAACCACCCAATGTAATCTCATATAAAGAACTTGATTTGCAGAAACATAGATGAAAAAAGAAAATGTTTATACTCTCCTGTTGAAATAGCCATTTAAAACCAATCAAGAAGCCAGGCATTGGTAGCTCCTGTCTATAATCCTAGCTACCTAGGATGCTGAGATCTAAGGATCACAATCTAAACCAGCCTGGGCAGAAAAGTCTATGAGACTCTTCTTTGTTGAATTTATTATAATTGTCAAGGTGATTTACAGAGGGGTTACAGATACATAGGTCAGGTAATGAGTACATTTCTTTTTGAACAGTGTCACCTCTTTCCTCGTTTTCTCCCAATATTCCCTCCCTAACTGCATTCTCCCCAAGTTGTATAGTTCATATTCAACATAGTGTCTAGTGAGTATCACTGTTGAATTACTTCACCCTTTTTCCTACCATTTCTGTGATCCCCCTTCCTCCCCCAAAAGACAAATTTACATACAAGACAAAAAGTAAAGGGGGTAAAACAAAAAAATAAAACAAAAAAAATCACAAAAAGCAAAATAAAAATCCTCTTGTTTCCATGTCTTGGAGTTCATTTTGATAACTTCATTTTATATGGTCATATGCAAATAGCTATTGGGCCTTTCTGAACCTCTTTAGTCTCACTGTGTGAATTTTTAAGAGTCCTGCTAAATTTATCATGATCAAGTGTAATTTTTTGTCTTTTACCACCCATTGTGTTTATTTGTAGATTTATAGTTGCAGTCTAATGAAGGAACCATGCACCCTATGTTTTTGGATCTGGCTTACTTCACTTAATGCCATTTTTTCCAGTCTTGCCAATTCCTCACAAATGGGGCAGTGTCATCCTTTCTGATGGAAGCACAGAATTCCATTGTGTATACATACCACATTTTCTTGATCCATTAGTCAACTGGAGTGCATCTAGGTTGATTCTATATCTTGGCTATGGGAAACAATGCTGCAATGAACATGGCTGTGCTTACATCATTTCTGGTCAATTGGATACATGCCCAGAAGTGGAATTGCTAGGCCAAAGGGAGGCATTGTGTTTAGTCTTTTGAGGAACCCTCCACACTTCTTTCCAGAGTGGTTGAACAAGTTTACATTCCCACTATCCCTGCCAGAATCTGTTATTGTAAGATTTCTTGATAATGGCCATTCTACCTGGAGTGAGGTAGAATCTCAGTATTTTGATTTGTATTTCTTTTATAAGTTGAACATCTCTTCATGGGTCCATTGGATATTCTTACTTCTGAGAAGTCTCTTTTTAAGTCTTTAGCTGGGTTGTCATCTCTTTGAGGGTTTGTATTTGGAAGATTTAATTTTTTTGAGTTCTAAGTGTATTTTAGAGGTAAGACCCTTGTCTGATGAATAGCTGGTAAAGATCTTCTCCCATTCTGTGAGTTTTCTATTTATTTTGCTAGCTATGTTCTTTGCTATGCAGAAATTCTTCAGTTTGATACAATCTTATATATCCAGTCTTTCCTCAATTTATTGTGACTCCGGATTTTAGGAAGTTTTTTTTGGGGGGTCCAGTCATGGGGCCTGAACTCTGGGCCTGGGCACTGTCCCTCAGCTCTTCAGCTCAAGGCTAGCGCTCTACCACTTGAGCCACAGCGTCACTTCTGGCTTTTTTCTTTTTGATTATGTGGTGCTAAGGAATCGAACCCAGGGCCTCATGCATGCAAGGCAAGTGCTCTACCACTGAGCCACCTTCCCAGCCCTTTAGGAAGTTTTGACCTGTGCCAAGGAGCCCTAGTGTTTCCCTTATCCCTTTCTATAATATTTTCATCATATCTGGCCTTTCATTGAGGTCTTTGATCCACTTGGAATTGATTCTGGTGCAGGGTGATATCTAAGAATCTAGCTTCATTTTCTACACATTTATAGCCAATTCTGCCAGCACTATTTGTTGAAGAGGCTTTCTTCTATCTTGCATTTTTGACTCCCTTATCAAATACTAAGTGACTATAGGTCTGTAGATTCAGTTCTGGGTCTTCTATTCTATTCCATTGGTCCTCAAGCCTATTCTTGTGTGAGTACCAAGTTGTTTGTATTATTATGGCTTTGCAATAGAGTTTGAAGTTTGATATTGATATTTCTGTGAGATTCTTATCTCTAAGTAGCAAAAAAGATGGAAATGGAGGTATGGTTTAAGTGGTAGAGTGCCAGCCTTGAGGGAAAAAGCCAAACAAAAGCATGAGGCCCTGAATTCAAGCCCCATTACCATCACACACACACCCTTCTATACCCACACACATTCTAAAGTTAAATTAATTATAAGAACCTGAATACATGTAACCATATATAAAATAATTTTCAGATTGTTTTGCAAAAACCCTATGAACTACAAGGCCCTCCTATCTTAACAAAATTGGCTAAAGAAAACGTTCTAGTATGATGCACATGTGTGAACTAATCGTGATTAAAGCTACAATAAAAATAACAATATACTGAAGTAAAGAATCATACATATTTATACTTTCTAAGATTTGTTCTATCTTTTAATATCTAGATCAAACTGTGTTTGGAAGTATTATACTTTCATTAATAATACTTTTTATAATGCATGTATGCCCTCAAGTTTTATATAATATCTGAAGTTTATCCATATATTTTTCTATCCCAATATCATATTGAATAAGACACTTTTAAGGTCAGAACAGGAAAATCACCTGCCACTTTAACCCAAATATTAGTTTATCAAATGTAGTGAAAATGGCAATACTGCCAAAGGCTATCTACAAATTCAGTGGGATAACTATCAATATCCCAACCTCATTCTTCAATGAACTAGAAGCAGCAATCTAAAAATCTATATGGAACAATAAAAGACCCAGAATGGCAAAAACAATCCTTAGCAGAAGAAAGAACAGCGCTGGAGGAATGCCAAATTTCAAACTCTACTACAAAGCCATAGTAATCAAAACAGCTTGGTACTGGCACAAGAACAGACCTCAGGACCAATTGAATAGAACTGAAGACCCAGAAATGAACCCATAGACCTATAGCAACCTAATCTTCAATAAAGGAACTAAAAAATAGAATGGAATAAAGACAGCCTCTTCAGTAAATGGTGCTGGCAAAATTGGTTAAACACTGTAGAAAACTAAAGCTAGATCCTTATATATAACCCTGCACCAGAATCAACTCCAAATAGATCAAAGATCTCAAGGTAAAAGTAGACACCCTGAAAACCTTGCAGGAAGGAACAGGAGAAATTCTAGGGTTCCTTGGCACAGGCCAAAATATTCTTAATAAAGACCCAGAAACACAATAAATCAAAGAAAGGTTGGACAAATGGGATTGCATGGAACTGCAGAGCTTCTGTATAGCAAAGGACATAGCTAGCAAGATCAATAGAAAGCCCATGGATTGAGAGAAGATCTTCACTAGCCATATAGCAGACAAGGGCCTCATATCTAAAATATGCTTAGAACTGAAATAATTAAATCCTGCAACAAAAAATCCTCAAAGAATCAACTGCCTGATTAATAAGTGGGCTAAAGACTTAAAGAGAGACTTCTCTGAAGAGGAAATAAGAATGGCTAATAGACACATGAAAATGTGCTCAACTTCTCTAGCCATAAAAGAAATGCAAATCAAAACATGAGATGCCCATGTAACTGTACATAGTCTGTACAGTATTTTCACAACAGCAGCAACAACAACAACAGCAACATGAGATTCCACCTTACCCCAGTTAGAATGGCTAAATCCCCCAAAAACAAATCCTCAAAGAAACAACTGCCCAATAACTAAGTGGGCTAAAGACTTAAAGAGAAACTTCTCTGAAGAGGAAAGAAGGATGGCCAATAGACACATGAAGGAATGCTCAACCTCCCTAGCCATAAAAGAAATGCAAATCAAAACAACCTTGAGATACCACCTCACCTAGTTAGAATGGCTATAATCAAGAACTCTAATCAACAACAGATGCTGGAGGGGATGTGGACAGAAGGGAACCTTACTGCATTGTTGGTGGGAGTGTAAACTTGTCCAACCACTTTGGAAGGTAGTATGGAGGTTCCTCAAAAGACTCCACATAGAGCTCCCCTATGACCCAGCAATCCCACTTTTGGGCATTTACCTAAAAAACAAACAAGACCACACTAAAGCTACCAGCACGACTATGTTTATTGCAGCATTATTTACCATAGCTATGATATGGAACCAACCCAGATGCTCCTTAGTAGATGAATGGATCAAGAAAATGTGATATATATATACACAGTGGAATTCTATGCCTCCATCAGAAACAATGACATTGGCCCATTTGTTAGGAAATGGAAAGACTTGGAAAAAATTATATTAAGTGAAGTAAGCCAGGCCCAAAGAAACATAGGTCCCATGGTTTCCCTTATTTGCAATAACTAGTATATGTCTGAGTCAAGCAGAAAAGGTCAGATAAGTTGAGGTTAGTGGAATGAACCCCAAGATAAGTATTCAAATGTTTTTTTCCTTTCATGCAATTGTTTCTATCATATTTATAAGATGATTTCTATGTTGCTTTGTATGTCCCTCCCCCACGGTATAACCCATACTTTCACTGTATTTGATGTCAGTATAATTTGTGGAGGGGAAGGGAAAAAAACAAATAATTTAACTAGGGCTACAGGTGGACTCATTGCAACAATGAGATGTACAAGTCGTTATGTTGAAAAACAAACTTAACAACTTTGGTGGGGAGTGGGGGGAGGATCGGGTGGAGGGTAGGGAGGAGTATGGGAAGGGATGGGAAGGGGAAACAACGAGGAGGCAACAATGCTTGATAAGAAATGTACTCATTATCTTGCCCATGTAATTGTAACTCCTCTGTATGGTATTCTCACAATAAAAAAAAAAAGAAATCTAGTAAGAAAAACAAAGTAGGGGGCAACAATGCTCAATAGGAAATGTACTCATTACCTTCCTCATGTAACTGTAACCCCTCTATACAGTATCTTTACAATAAAAAATATATTAAAAATAATAAAAATATCAAATGTATTGTTGAAATCGACTGAAAGAATTACTTTGATTTGTCCAGCAAATAAACCTATGGAACACGAATTGAAAGTGTGTAGCCCTAATACAATATTATTTATTATTGGGGAGTTGATACCACTCCCTATTTTCCTTTCTGCACGGGACCTATGTATTGCTAAATGTTGCTAACTTGTACAATATATTCACTGACATGACCAATCAAAACTTCAATAGAAATTCACCACTTGTAAAAAAAAGTTAGATGTTAAACCAACTCCAACACACTCATATCATTATAATTTAAAATGGTATCATCAAGGCACTTTGTATATGTGTGTGTGTGTGTATATATATATATATATATATCTGTTGGTATATGCAAATTATTTCAGAAACTTGGTTTCCAATTGAGCCTGGATGCAAGCTTTAGAAAGATAACAAGAAGCACAAAAGATGTGGCTTAAATGGTAGAAATTTGCCTAGCAAAAACAAGGTAATATACAAGTGTATACATGTATGTTTATATACACATATATAAAGAAAAAGATAAAGAATTATTTATTATGAGAACTAAACACAATGATATCTAATTTAACTAGATAATTCAATGTACCTTTGAGTGGGTAAAGGCCCATCTATTTTGCAAGTGAGAGAGATAAGTCTTTAATCCATGAAGTAACTGTCTAAAAATCTCCTGGCAAGCACAAGCAAACACAGAGCTTGAACCCCATCATCTCTCCCCTTCTTTATTCCTAGTAGTCCCCCTTTTACTTTCACAACCTTGGTTGTTTTGGTTTGGTTTGGATTTTCCTGACTCCTACATCTAACCATCTTTATTTGGCAGCAGTGACTTGGATGACTTTGTTGTATATTAATATCATAATATTCGTAAGCATTGACCTCTCTTCTTGTGATTTTTCTTAGTCAAAACTATTGTTTATAAATCAATTCTACTAAATTTTCATCCTTTTCAGCAAAGCTAATGCTTATAAATCATTTTGCCTAGATTTTTATCCTTTTTTATTGTGTTCCAGTGGAAGGCAACTTTAACTTGCGATCATGAGAAACTCCTGGAGATGGTTTGACAAAGAATGACTTGATCAGAATTTATTTTACAAAGACTTTTCTATTGAGAATGTGGACAAAGATTTTAAATGAAAACAAAAGGGGAAATAAGTCAGAAGGTTGTTGCAATATACTTAGCCATCAGTTACATAGATATGGCAGATAACATGAAATAACACACATTTGAGAGTTTTCAGGTTAAAATGAGTAGAATCTATTGACAAGTTCTGGAGAGTGTGGTTCAGGGAGAGAATGAAAATGATTTCAGTGTCTGCTTAGCTAGCAGAAAGCTGAGCAGAGGAAGAATGAAATGAATGGGCAGAACATAGGGATCTTTGGTTCAGTGAAACTATCATGAATGTTGCAAAGATGATGGATATGTGTCATTGTGCATTTATCAAAATATGCAGCCCAAAGAGTAATGAATCCTAAGCAAACTCTGACCTTCAGTCGATAACACTCTATCAGTATTGGCTCAGCTATTACAGTAAGAATAGCACACTAAGATAGTAATAGTAGTGGGTAATGGGGAGAGGAAGAAGAAGATATATGTGTTTTCCACTTAATGTTTACATAAATCTAGAACTGCTGAAACAAATAAAATGCATTTGTTATTTGTGTTTTTATTTAAGTTTTATTCTGTTTAAAAAAAAAGAAGTGAAGGTGCAGGTGCAGATGGCTCAGGCCTGCTATCCTCATACTCAGGAGACTAAGATCTGAGGATCACAGTTCAAAAACAGCCCAGGCAGGAAAGTCCATGAGGCTCTTTTCTCCAATTAACTAGCAAAGTGTTGGAAATGGAACTGTTGCTTAAGTAATAGATTGCTAGCCTGGAGCCAAAAAAGCTCAAGAACAGGACCTGAGTTCTAATTCCAGGGCCAGCATACACACACACACACACACACACACACACACACACACACACACACACACACACACACACACACACACACACACACACACACACACACACGGAAAGAATATGTCTGACCAGCACCTTGGACAGATCCACTTCAGGTTACTCAGCAAAGGGTAATTTTTGACCCTAGGCTAAAGGAAACATGTAGAAAGGCAGCCTCTTCACACCCTTAACAACTCAGTATCTGTTTCAGAGAAGGACATACTGACTTTGGCGTTTGTCAACAAGATGCTGCAGTTCTGGATGTGACAGGAGAGTATGGGACACATCCTCAGCCCAGGAGCTGTATCACACATTTACCCCTCTGGAATGTTGCCTTTCTGAGTTATAAATATCTTATTAATATATTGCTCATTCATGAGCTTGAGCAGGAATACAAATTCTATAGCCAAGTTGCACAACTAAGATGACTTATTATGGCTATAAAATCTATGTGTTTTCAACTCATGCATATCACAGTCCATGTGTGAAACTGTAGCCTGCGTTTCTCAGGATGCCAATGGCTCCACACATAAAGGAAACGTAGAAGAATAAAAAGATGTCAAAAATCTCCAATTCAACCTTCCGAAAAAGATATTGTGTCAACATTCTCCAGCAGGACACTGATGTGTGCAGTTGACTAAGCATTTCCCCAATTTTTCCTCAAGTTTAAAATAAAAAATTAACAAGGTAAAGCAAATACCAAAAACAGCTTCTCCTTGCAGTCAGGGCTTTCAATGGACTGCAATTCAAAAATAGGGGGCACAGAATACAAAAGTTCAGTGTTTATAAAGAAACACAATCCCTCAAGTATTTCAGACACACCCCAGGAATACGCAAGTCATCATCTCTCAAGGAAGTTTATTCAACTTTAGACTTGTCTGATATCAAAAACAGGATTTTTGACTGGGCACTGGTGGCTCACACCTGTAATCTTATCTGCTCAGGAAGGCTGAGATCTGAGAACTGTGGTTCAAAGCCAGCCTAGGAAGCAGAAAGTCCTATCTTCAATTAACCACCAAAAAACTAAAAGTGAAGCTGAGGCTCAAGTGGTGGAGTGAGAGCCTTGAGTGAAAAATCTAAGGGACAGTGCCCAGACCCTGAGTTTAAGCTTCAGTATCATCCCCTCCATGCACACACACGAAGAAAATACTTTTCTTTTTTGGTTGGTCATGGGTCTTCAAATCTGGGCCTGGCACTGTCCCTGAGCTCTTCAGCTCAAGGTGAGCACTCTACCACAGCACCACTCTGGTTTTCTGGTGGTTAATTGGAGATAAGAGTCTCATGGACTTTCCTGCTCTGGCTGGCCTTGAACCATCCTCAGATCTCAGCCTCCTGAGTAGCTAGGATTACCGATGTGAGCCACCTGTACCCGGCTTAGAAAGACTTTTTGCACCCCCAGTATCCTGAGCTAAATTTTGTCATGTACTGTCTTATTCAAAGTTACTAATTTTATGTAGATATGTTTGTATAAACCATAAAGCACATGCCTGATTTCATGAACTACTTCATCCAATTACCATTTGTATTGGATGTATGCTATGATAGGCATTGTTCTAAGCATTAATTATGCAAAAGAGGAAAAGTAATTCCCTGGATGCACAGGGTTTATTATTTACAGGTATGAAGGAATGCTATTAAAAAGTAAGCACTAGACACTGGTAGCTCATGCCTGTGATCCTAGATACTTAGGAAGCTGAGATGAGGATTGCAGTTTGAAGCCAGCCAAGACAGGAAAGTCCATAAGAGTCATATCTCCAATTAAACACTAAAAAGCCAGAAGTAGAGCTGTGGCTAAAGTCTGTATACTAGACGTAGTACAAAAGCTCAGGGACAGCACCCAGGCCTTGAGTTCCAGCCCCAGGACTGGAAATAACACACACAAAAATAAGCACATAAAATAAATACCAGATAGCTGAAACATGTTTTTTCCAAAAAGGGTGGGTTCTGAGGATGAGGGGAAGATGAAGAGAACGGGGAATGATGGGCAATTACAGTCATGATATTCAATGTACATAAGAGAAAATGGGGATGGGTGGGGCTGGGATAGAGGAAGGAGGAGGTTGGAAAGGATTACAGTGAACAAGATTCATTATATTCTTAAACTGACATGTTGAATGGAATCCCCTTAAGAAGATTTTTTTAAAAGTAAGCACAGGCATGGATATGCAAGATAGTCTGTTAATTTATCAAGAAGGAAAAGTATGCAAAAGAGGAAAATAAAGATAGTTTCTTTAGTTAAGATGTATCCAGGTAGACCACTCCCAGGAAGTAACTTATGAGCAAAGACTTAAAGGAAAACCAGAGCTAGCTAGGTAAAAATCAGGGAGAAGAATATTCTAAAGTTACACATTAGTCAATGTGAATACCACGAAACAGCAAAATGCCTCTGATATTTAAGAAGACAGAAATCAGGCCATTTTCTCCTTATTTCTTTTCTTTCTTTACTCTTGGTATTTATAACTCAATCAAACAACTAACTTTTAGCCTTTCTAATTTTTATGGTACCAGGCAACATTCTATTTAAAATTTTGAGTTAAGATTCATCTTTTTATTTTCCTCTTCTTAAGGGAAAAACTAAACTTCTAAAATTTATTCAAAATGATACAATTCTGAAAGGTTATTTTAGCTGAATTTCCCATTTTAATATGCTTTGTTTCCATTATTTTTAAATTAGAAATATTTATTTTTGTGCTTTGACATATCTTTTTTAGTTTTATGTTATTTAAATTTCACTGAATATTTTCTAGACTTTTTATTTGTTTCCAATTTAACTTAATAATCATGACAGAACACACTTACTATTATTTTACTCTTGAAGTGTGTGTTACTTCTATTATTCAAGAATGATCTTTTTTTAGTGAATGTTTTCTGCATCCTTAAAATGTTCACTTTGTAATTTTTCAATTGTCAGTTATGTCAAGTTAGTTGATGCTTTCATGTAGATCTTCTACAGCCTTAATGGGTTTTTGTTTCCTTTTTATGACAGTTTCTAAGAAAATGATGTTAAAATTTTGGCTACTTTAGATTTTTCTGTTTCTCCCATTAGAATTGTCAGTTTTTATTTCAGATACTTACTGTTTTGTGATTAAGTGTATCCATGCTTAGAATTATTGTAGTTCTGGTAAATTTATTCTTTTCACCATTATTTGGTGTCCCTACTTATCCTTTATATACTCCAGTATTTTCTATAGCATAACACTCCATAGTATAAAGTTTACTCTGGATGTAATAGTGATATAAACTCATCAGCTTTCAAAGATCTGCTATTTTCTTGGTTTATCTTATTCTCTCTCAACCCATCTTTTATGTATAAGAAACTTCTATATAAACCAGGTGCAGTGAAACATACCTATAATTCCAGCACTCAGGAGGCTGAGACAGGAGGATTGTGAGTTTCAGGCCAAAGTGAGCTATCTAATAAGTTCAAACCGGCCTAAATTGACCCTACTGAAAAAAAAGCAAACAAAACATAAAGGGAAAGAAGAGAAAAGATGAAGGGAGGGGAGAAGGGAGAAGGAAAGGGGAAATATGAAGTAAAAAAAGAAGAATGGAACTCTCCGTGTAGCACATATCTTTCAGTTGTTACTGATGGAAGGTCTAGTCTCCTAACTCTTAGTCCCTTCATTGTGAATCAAGGCATCCCACAATAGCTTTCTCATGAATACCATTAACACACTCTAAGTTTTCCAATTGCGGTGCCCCAAAGGCAAAGACCAATGCGAAACTGCTAAAATACATTTAGCCGATTGTTTCAAGCATTCGGAAATTCATAGATCACTTTCTCACTAGAAGCACCAAGTTGCAGACTTGATCATTAATTAAATCACTTCCAGAAAAATTCTGCCTCAGGAGAGCTGATAGGGTCTGAGACTTGATTTCCTGCCCTTCACATGAGTCTATGGGCCTCTTTTGCACAGCAAGAATTATGTGGCTTGATATCTCACAGGGAATGGTTATCATCTTCCAAGTCAGAGGTCACAAAGATGAATGCCTTGATTATGGTGTAAAATAGTTATGTAAGAATATGAAGCCAGTAAGTAAAGAGAGGCAGTCTGAAGATTTTCACCTCAAGGGAGAAGTCAGTCCTTACATTCCTGCAAAGTGCACAATGCTGTATAATGCCAAGAATCTTTTTGTGCATTGGTTTTCCATCTGGATAGCTCCTTTGGTAAGTTATCCATTTATATATATATTTGGCCTATTTATTAAATGAGTGGGCTGTTTTCCGGATTGAATTTCAAGAGTTATTTCTTTAGTTTGCCTAGTTGTCATTTACTCCATATGGGTTTTCTAAAGATTTTTCTCAGCCTGTGACCTGTCTTCTCTTTCTACTGTCACAAAAGTTTAGAATGTTAATGCAGTTGGATTTATCAACTTTTCCCTTTTACGTGTCAAAGAAGTCATAACCCAGGGTCATCTAGATTTTTAGATTATCATAAGATTGATGCGAATAATATAGAACTTGAAAACCTGTGTGAAGAAAGATTTTATCTTTACATCAAAAATGAATGGCAGAAAAACAACCTTGGGATATATTAGCCTTCTGGTAAATTCCATCTTTTATTTTCCTCTCTGAAACAGTGTGGATTTTGGATACAGGGGAAACTTTTTTTATAGATTGCCTATCTTCCCTTATCTGAACTACAAGGATTTATCTGTAGGAAGCTTTTGCTCATTGTTACTTACAGAATCTGATGTTCCCAACTCAACAAACAATGGAGGAAACATCCTAAATTGCCATTTTTAATTTTTTTCCCTAGCTTACCAGTATTAAAGTATAAGAATTATCAAGTGAGGAGCTCCAGTGGCACAATTGGTTAGCACGCGGTACTTATAAGAATTATCAAGTGACTAAAGCTATCCATCCCAATTCCCTAATGGCCTTGTCTACTTCCTGCATAATCATCTTTTTCCATCTCCTGGTGTGCTGTCATGCCTGAGTCCATGACCTCAGAGAGCAAAGCTATTCCTTCCATGCCCAAGGTCTTTATCAGCAATAGCAACCAACAAACAATAGTATCCAATATTTGTTTGGCTCTTTCAGCTTGTAAAGTAACATTCTAAGCTTTCATATTTGCTGGTTAGTTCCTCCCATGTTCCTACTACATAGGCATCATTTTTACCCCAATGGGTAGGAGATAAAAGAAAAGTGACGATAAGCTAAGTGATTTGCACAAGGTCACACAGCAAGTAAGTGGTAAATAAAGGATTTGAGCCAGGCAGTGAGTTTCTAGTGTCTATGTCCACTCCAGCTACAATGTGTTTTTACTGTTTCATGTTCCGTGGCTCCAGCTTTCCAACATGAATCTCCAGGCTGTTTTTTCCCCTCCGAATGTAGTGTGTCACTCATCTAGAATCTGTATTTCCAAAAGGCAGGCATTGATGAAATAAGGTGCCTGTAGTGGGCCACCAATTGTCAATGACAAGTTTTTCAAGTGACTCTGCTGTCCTTGCGATAACGGTGGCATCTATTAGAAATTGTCATGAGCATGAAAGTAATTACAATACTTGTAGACTTATTAGTGACTCAAAAGTGAGATTATGCCCTATTTGAAGAATGGACTACATACCTACCCCCCAAATAAATAGGCAATGATTGCTTAAAGTAACTATTTAGTACTTCTTTGCATTTTAAAATATTTTATTCTCTCTTGATATTAGCATTTTCTATGACTTCTATTGAACACATAATTTCTAAATACTAGGACAGTAACTATGAACATTTATATGTACCAGATGAAATATAATATGAAATGGAGGCATTTTTGTTTGAAATTTTCTACATTTAAGATTATATGAATTAATAAGACATTGATAAAGAGAAAACAGATATCCATCATTTATCTTTCCTGATTCCTCCTAAAATAAACAGAGAACCATGCACCATGAATGATGGGAGGATGTTACCCACTTATCAGACACAGAGAGATTTTCAGAGGAGAAAAGAGAGAATTAATGGGAGATTCAAAGTCATGTTACTTTGAAAATACATCATCACAGTGGATTTCTTTTTATATCCACAGAGACAAAGAAGTTTAAAGTAGCAACAATGGAAAGCCCTTGGGTTCCTCTCGGCTCTGCAGGGTATACTGCACAGAAACCCCAGTTTGCTGGCATTTGTCTCTGACAAATAGTAATTTGTTATTAAATTGAAGAAAAGAGTAATGACAAGGAGGAGGTTAAAGAAAGTTACTCTGTGGCTTTTCTTATTGTAGGGACTGGATCAATCAAAATACTAGAAACTGGGGGGGGGGGGGGAATCTTAAAGAGAACAATTGCACTGAGTAGAAACTAGTGAAAGCAGAGTACTGGTTGTTGGAAATTACATAATAGTCTCCACCTGTACTCCTAAATTCACATTAAGCTAGGAAAGAAGGAGTTTTAACTCTCCTGAGTTTAACTCTCAGGAGATCCTAGTAGGAGCGTTACACTTGGAAAGAGTCTTCCATGTTCAAAACCACAGAACAACATAGGTAGCCCGAGCGATGTAAACCAAGACTTAACTATGACAAAAGTTATACACAAATGTGTACATGGTATTGCATTAAACATCCTAAGAAAACAATGTTGGGGGGGAAAACATATTCAGGAGAAAAAAGTTAGAATATTTCTTTTTCTTTAACTATTTAAATATTTCTTTAAATATTTTTTCACTATAGCAAGGAAATCCATAAAATTGTGGCAGGGAAATAAAAGTATTACTGAAAGAGTAGGAGGAAGAATGAATAAAGGGGAAAATTAACATAAGTAAGTAGAATTTATCTGGTCATGGACATTGCTGAAAGACATACAAAGACTTCAGAAAGCCTAATCAGAAATGTAGAAGACAAGCTGAGAAACAGCCCCAGATTGAGCAAGAAAAATGATCTGAAATTTTTCAAAGAGAATGCAATAGATCTGGAGGCTTCATGGGAAACTGGTACTCCTGGAGATAAGACAAGGACAAAAGGGTATAGTAAGAAAAGTGGGCTGGGAAGGTGGCTCAGTGGTAGAGTGCTTGCCTTGCATGCATGTCCTGGGTTCAATTCCTGAGCACCACATAAGCAGAAAAAGCCAGAAATGGCGCTGTGGCTCAAGTGGTAGAGTGCTAGCCTTGAGCTGAAGAGCTGGGGGACAGAGCCCAGGCCCAGAGTTCAGGCCCCATGACAAAAAAACAAACAAAAAAAGTGGAAGGTATTGCTGAGCTAAAGTAAGAAGACAGTAAAGGAAGATTTGTGGGAAACAAAGCATAATTTCTGGCACAAAGATTTATATTGGTACACATTTTTAAGCTCAAAGATATGAGTATGGCCAGGCACTAGTGGCTCACATCTGTAATCCTACTTACTCAGAAGGCTTGAGACCTAAAGATCACAGATCAAAGCCAGCCCAAGCAGGAAGGTCCCCATGAGACTCTTATCTCCAATTAACCAGTCAAAAGCCAGAAGTGTAGCTGTGGCTCTAGAGACCTAGACTTAAGTAAAAGAAGTTCAGGGCACCAGGGTCAAATTGGGAGGGGAAGAGAAATAACAAAATGCTGAAATAAGGATACAGGTTGAACCATTGTAACAATGAGATGTACAAGACACTATGTTGAAAATGAACTTTACAACTTGCGGGGGGGAGGGGGGACGGGGGAAGGAAAGGAGGTGGAGAGGAAAGAGGTGATAGGGGAAAAACAAAGGAGGAGGTAACAATGCTCCATAGGAAATGCACTCATTACCTTGCTCATGTAACTGTAACCCCTCTGTACAGTATCTTTACAATAAAAATATATACTAAAATAAAGAAAAGAAAACATTTTTATCTCCAATTAACCACTCCAAAATGAGAAGTAGAGCTATAACTCAAAGTGGTTGAGCACTAGCCTTGATCATAAGTGCTCAGGGACAGGGCCTAGGCCCTGAGTTCAAGAAGAAAAGGTAGAAGAAGAAAGGGTAATAGACAAAGAGGGAAAGGAGAAGAAATGAAAAAGGCAAATGTGATTGCATAGTGTTATAAGCACAAAGAAGACAATGAAACAAATAATGCATATTAAGAGGAAAATGTAACTCAAAATGTATATACATGTTTTAATTTACATATAAAAGTGACAGAAAAAGCATCTCAGAAATTCTACAACTTTCACTGAAAAAGTACTCCAACTGAGTAATTTTTCTCATCATTATGCATCAAAATAAAGGAATGAACTATGGCTAAATCACAGTGTTAAACATTCATTTTTAAAATTTATTTATTTATTTTTAATTGTGAAAATTCCATACAAAGGGGTTACAATTACATGAGCAAGGTAATGAGTACATTTCTTATCAAGCATTGTTGCCTCCTCCTTTGTTTCCCCTTACCATCCCAAAAACAAACATTGTTTTTGTCAGTCATGGGGCCTGAATTCAGGGACTAGGCACTGTCCTCTTTTACTCAAGGCTAGTGCTCTAGCACTTTGAATCACAGCACTACATCCAGTTTTTGAGTAGTTAGTTGTAGAAAAGAGTCTCATGGGGATTTTCCTGCCCACGCTGGCTTTGCACCTTGATCCTCAGAACTTAGCCTCCTGAGTGGCTAAGATTACAGGTTTGAGCCACCAGAGCCCAGTTTGAAATCATTTTGGGAGAATATATTCCAAATAACAACTGTAAACATGAATGGATAAATCAAAATAATCTAAGTACTGAAAATGTATTTTAAGGGAGCCATAGGTTATTTTTAAAAGAGAATAAAAGAGTCAGGCACCAGTGGCCTATGCCTATAATCCTAACTTCTCAGGAGGCTGAGATATGAGGATCACAGTTCAAAGCCAGCCATGGCAGGAAAGGCTGTGAGACTCTTATCTCCAATAAACCACTCAGAAAAACAGAAGTGGTGCTGTGGCTCAAGTGGTAGAGCACTAGCCTTGAGCTTGAAGAGCTGAGGGACAGCGCCCAGGTCAAGAGCTCAAGCCCCATGACCACAAAAAAAGAAAGAGAGAGAGAAAATAAAGAGTAAATGAAGTCTAAAATTTTAGTGACAAAACCTCATTAACAAAGTAGGAAGAAGGAGAGAGTGAGCAGATATTATGACATCTTTTATGAGAAAAATATAAATATCATCTAGGTTATATAATATTAAATTGAAAAAAATCACCATTTTATATTGATCAAGGATAGAATTGTAACACAGGTGCAGGCTGCAAAATTGTATAAAGCAAAAAGTCTGACCAAAATCTGCTGGGCACTTGAGGCTCACATTTGAAATCAAAACAGCTTGGTACTGGCACAAGAACAGACCTGAGGACCAATGGAATAGAACCAAAAACCCAGAAATGAACCCACATACCCATAGCCACTTAATCTTCAATAAGGGAGCTAAAATAATAGAATGGAAGAAAAACAGCCTCTTCAGTAAATGGTGCTGGCAAATTGGTTAATCACCTGTAGAAAATTAAAGCTAGATTCTTATATATCACCCTGCACCAGAATCAACTCCAAATGGATCAAAAACTTCAGAGTCAAAGCAAACACCCTGAAAATAATACAGGAAGGCATAGAAGAAATTCTAGGTCTCCTTGGCACAGGCCAAAATTTTCTTAATAGAGATCCTAGCTACTCAGAAGGCTAAGATCTAAGGATTGAAACTCAAAGCCAGCCAAGGCAGGAAAGTCCATGAGACTCTTATGCTCAATTAAACACCAAAAAAGCCAGAATTGAAAGTTTGGCTTAAGTGACAGACCAACTTTGACCAAAAGAAGGAAGGAAGGAAGGAAGGAAGGAAGGAAGGAAGGAAGGAAGGAAGGAAGGAAGGAAGGAAGGAAGGAAGGAAGGAAAGGAATAAAAATAAAGCTAAGAGAAGACTTGAGGCCCTGAGTTCAAGCCCTAGTGCCAGCATAAGAATAAAGAAAAATGAATTATTATATGATTTAGTAGCCCCAAGTGTTGGTATATACCCAAAGAAAATAAAGTCAACAACTTGAAGAAAACTCTCTCCCATGTTCACTGAAGAAACATCATTTAGTAGACAGAAGATGGAATCAATCTAGTTTATTTCATCAAGTGGATGAAGAACATGTGATGCATATCATACACGTGAAATGAGAAACATTTTTAAAATGCTAAAGTTCTAGATGGGAAAACAAATAAAGCCCCACAGCGTCTCGGGCCTGGCAAAGACTTAACACCAGAAGCCTGGCCTAGGAGCGAATACATTTCTAAACTGGATTTTATAAAAACAAAATTCTTTTCTCTGTGGAA
The DNA here is from genome assembly GCF_019054845.1 of Dipodomys spectabilis. NCBI lineage: Eukaryota > Metazoa > Chordata > Mammalia > Rodentia > Heteromyidae > Dipodomys > Dipodomys spectabilis. The sequence continues at coordinate 2,213,348 of NW_024870813.1, read as the reverse complement.
GCCCCTGTTAAGAGGTTGAAAGGGCAAGCGACAAAGTGAGAGAATATTTGCAAACCACCTATCTGACAGAGAACCACTATCTAAAATACACAGAGAACTTTCAAAACTCAATGGTAATTATCAAACAATCTGATTAATAAGTGAGCAAAGTACACAAATAGAAACTTTACTGAAGAGGTTACATTAGCAAATAAACATATAAAAAGTCTTCAATATCATTAGTCATTATGCAAATAGAATTAAAATGACATTAGTTATCATCATTCCATGCCTGTTAGGATCATAAAATAAAACCCAGCAACAAACCAAATGCTCAAAAAGATGCAGACAAATTGGATTATTCCTAGATCACTGACAGCAATGCAAAACAGTCACAATGAAAAATAATCATTTTCTGGCTATTTTTTTGTGTCAGTCCTTGGCTTGAACTCAGGGCCTATGCACTGTCTCTGAGCTTTTTTTTGCTCAAGGCCAGCATTCTACCACTTGAGCCACAGCTCTGCTTCCAGCTTTATTTAGTAATTTATTGAGGATTGTAGTCTCACAAACTTTCCTGCCAGGGAAACCTCGATCTTCAGCTCTCAGCCTCCTGAGTAACTAGGATTACAGGTGTGAGTCCCTGGAACCCAATGGATTGGTAATATTTTTTAATATACTATTCAATTACTGTACAACCCTAAAAGGACACTCTTGGGTATTATTAATTATATTAAATAAGAACATATGTTCACAATAATGTCTGCACAGAAATGTTTATTGCATCTGTCTTTGAAATTCCCAAGCACTGGAAACAGATGTCTTTCACTGGGTTGATAAATAGCTCAAAAACTATGAGGCATTGGACATACTAATAAAAAGCAATGGGCTATACACATGACCTGGATGAATCTCTTTTCAATTATGCTAAGCGCAAAATCCACAGACAAAACACATCATTCCAGCTGGGCACCAGTGGCTCATGCCTGTAATCCTAGCTACTCAGGAGGCTGAGATCTAAGGATCATGGTTCAAAGCCAGCCCGAGCAGGAAAATCCATGAGACTTGTATCTGCAATAAACCACTAGCAAACCAGAAGTGGCTCAAGTGGTAGAGTGCTCGCCTTGAGCTGAAGAGCTGAGGGACAGCACCCAAGCCCAGCCCCACGACCCACCAAAAAAAAAAATCATTCCATTCTTATAACATATTTGAAATGACTAATTTTAGAAATGGAGGAAAATGAATGGTTGCCAGGAGTTTGGAATCAGAGAGGAGAGGAAGGAGTGTGAGGGAGGTGGACATGGTTTAGAAAGGACAAAACAAAGCATCACCTTGGGGTGATAAAACTTCAGTTTTCACTGTGGTGGATACTCTAATTTACACAGAACTCAATGCACACGTGTATGCGTGCACACACATGCAAAGAGGTAGGGTGGGGGAGAGATGGGTACAAAAACCAGAAATCCACAAACTAGCCAGTTATATCAGTGCCAATGCCCTGGTTGAAATATGCTTTAATGGTTTTGCAAAATGTCACATGGGGGAAAACTAGGTTAAGATTCCTTTCTCTCTCTCTCTCTCTCTCTCTCTCTCTCTCTCTCTGTGTGTGTGTGTGTGTGTGTGTGTGTGTGTGTGTGTGTATTTATAACAGTGGTGAATCTATTAATTATCTGAGAAAAATATCCATTTATTAAAGATGTCAGATATCATATTGAATCTTGAATCCCACTGAAGGAATTTGAACTCTTCAAAAGGCAGTTGGGAGCCACCGAAGTAAGAGTCTGGTTGACTTGATAGAGCTGTGAATTGAAAGGACCAGTAATGATGACAGAAGGGAGTTATACAACCAGAACTTCAGGTGGGTGTTGATGGCTCCTATCTGAAATCCTAGCTACTCAGGAGGCTGAGATCTGAGGATCACAGTTTGAAGCCAGCCAGGCAGAAAAGACTGAGAGACTCTTATCTCCAGTTAATCACCAAAAAGCTAGAAGTGGAAGCTGTAGCTCAAATGTTCAGAGTGCTGGCCTTGAGCAAAGCTCAGAGGCAGTGCCCAGTCTCTGAGTTCAAGTCCCAGGACGGGCAAAAAGAAAAATCAGAACTCCAAAACCCATAAACCGAGTTCAAGTGTCAATTACTATTATACCCAACAAAATGTAAAAAGATCCTTTCTAATGGTATTGCCAACTGTACATCCATGACATGTTTGTCTTATCATCCAAGTTCTTTTATAATTTACACTATATTTGTAAAGTTGATCATAAAACAAAGGAATTTTAACAGTTATTTCATTACACTGAGCTCATTTTTTCATGTCATAATTTTAACATTTTGTAAAAATGAAGAAAAACATTTAGTACTCAACATCAACAATGTTACAATTTTATAAACATAACCAAAACAACGTTCCCAATCCTTGTGATAATTGGCATGTTTTTAAAAAATAATTTCAAGATGTTTGGAGATTTGAAAAATACATTCGACTTGTGGTTTTAATTAATTTTGACTAAATGTTGATAAAATTTTGATTAAATGAGCCTGTAATCCATGTTTAAATGTCTGAGGAAATCTAATTTGTTAATTTTAATGGTTTGACTTATTAGTCTCACACATAGGGTTTGAATGTTCCATTTAATCCTGTTTCCAGAATGTATACATTTATGTAAAATGTAGGGAATACAATGCAGAAGTGAAGCCCTTCTCTTGAGCTATTTCCATTATCCAATGACAGATCCAAGACGCTTGTCACTGCCTAGGAGTTCTGTCTGCAACACCAGCCACCCTCATCTGGCCGTCCATTCTTGTTGATGGTTCCTAGAGCGGAAGGGAGCGATTGGGAAGGAGGAATAGACTTACCTTATGGGGTTGTCCATCCTGGACACTGTGAGAAAGGCAGCAAGATTGGCCGTGTAGGAAGAACACACGATGAGGGTAAATAGCCACCAGCTGCCCATCACGATACGCATAGCCACCGAGTTCACAGAAGATTCTCCACCTGTGGGGAGCAGGCAGAATAGAGTGAACAGTGCTTCCTTCAAACTCTTACCTTTGGGCGATGCTGGCACCTGCACCAGAGATAAGCTGCCACTTTGGATGTTGCAGAGTAATGGCAGCTGGGGTATTTCTTTTTAGTAGGAAATACACACACACACACACACACACACACACACACACACACACACACACACACACACACACACACACACACACACACACACACCCCACATTAAAAAAAAACAACCTAAAACCACCAGTTTTAGAAAAGGCCAGGGCACCATAAAAGACAGAAAAGTCAAAAAGTAAACTACAGAGTTTGAAATTTTGAGACTTTACAGTTAAAATCTTCTACCATACTGTGCCAGGGTTGCAATATAATCTAAGGAATTTTTGAAAATTTCAAATTCGCATGGAGTAGACTTAGGCATTTGGTAAATACAAAATTGTTTCCTACCTGGAGGCTTCCCTAGTTTTCTTTTAAGCCGGAGAAGTGAGATATGCCGTATTGCTTTTTATTAATATACAGCCCTGGCTAGATGATTTCTGTGTCCCTCAGGATTTTCAGAGATCATTGATTGTAACTTCAGTGGAAAGCTGCCTCTTTGAGGCCAATTATTTCCTCCTTGGTCCCTTAGGTGGTAGCACAAGAAAGCTTCTCCCTGCCTATTCTTCTTATATAATGTTGAAAAACTTTGGCTATGGTACAAATAGGGCCAAGATTCACATTAAGAACTGGGCAATTGGTCCATTCCACAGTCCTGTAACTCATCAGAACTCTCCCACATAGGAGACTTGCCATCTCAGGAAAGGCCAGAGGACTGCTGGAAGGATTGCAATACAACTGTGATAGTTTCCCCCTATTAAGGTTTCAGAACTAAGGCTTCAGACTTTCATTGGACAACCTCAGATGTATATAGTTGCCCACCAAATGTGTGAGGGAGAGAGACTGCAAAGCAGAACTCAAGCTAATTCTACTAAAAGTGGAGAACGCAGATCTGAAGCTGAGTTTCTTATGGATGTATTATTTAATTTTTACCTGACCTTGCTTAGAGAAACTAGTGGCAGCATGGTATTAACAACTGTACTGAAGATTAAAATTTCATTTAAAATGACTGCATCTGCTAGATGCTGATGGCTCACACCTGTAATCCTAGCTACTCATGAAGCTGAGAACTGAAGATCCTAGTTCAAAGGCAACTCATGCAAGAAAGTTCATGAGATTCTTATAATCAAAAGACTGCCAAAACTTTGGAAATGGTGATGTGGCTTAAGTGGTAGAGTGCGAGCAAAAGAAGCTCAGGGATAGCACCCAGGCCCTGAGTTCAAGCCCCAGAACTTGTGTAAAAAAAACTAAAACAAAACAAAACAAAAACAAAAACCTGCTATTAAGAATTTTGCCAATGGGTAAGTTTTCTAGATGTCTGGGGCTAGGTAAACACCAGGACTCAGGTAGGTACCTTGCTGGACAAATGCTCCATAGACAATCCAGATGGCACTGTGCAGAGTAGCAGAAGCGGTTGGTCGAGGCTGGGAAGCACTTTGAGCCCTCACAGCCTGTATCCTGTTCAACACGAATATCAGCACACCAACCACAGGGATGGCTGCTGCAATGCAGGCCCACACAGCAAAATCAAAAGGAGCAAAAAGGGAGAAGATGCTGATTTTTTCCTCCGGCTTCCTGATGAGAATCCCCACTGAATAGTCCATGTACCGCTTGCTGAAATCCACCACGCTCTCCCTCTCTGGGGTGATGGTGATGGCTGAGATGGCCAAGTCTGCTCTCTGAAAGGAAAAAGGAGCTGATCAGTTGGTAAGCCTCTGCTTTACTGCTTAAATCAAGGTCTGCCCTCTGCCCTTTGAGTCATTCTGTTTCACAGGAAATGGATTTAAGAATTGACAATCTGAAACTTGGAGAGATTATAAGGAGAAATCCCACCCAATGTGGTTATTATTTATTTATTTATTTTCTAGAATACTTTGGAAGTTTTATGATGAATCTTATGAACACCTATCAGTCTGACTCTGTGAATGTCAGTCCTAGGGCTTGAACTCAGGGCCTGGGTGTTATTCCTGAGCTTTTGCACTCAAGTCTAGTGCTCTACCACTTGAGCTCAACTCTTCTTTCATCTTTTTTGATGGTTAATTGGAGATAAGCGTCTCATGGACTTTCCTGCCTGGTCCAGCTTTGAACTATGATCCTCAGATCTGAACCTCTTGAATAGCTTGGATTACAAGCATGAGCCACTGGCACTCAGCTAGTAGGAATGTTTTACATGCTGATTCTACCAGAGTGTAAAATCCTCTAGCAATAGAGGTCATTCAATTTCTCTCTTCTCTCACCCTCAAGTCAAGACCTTTGGATTCTTGGGCTCCTTCCTCCTCTCGCAGAGCCATGTGATAAATGGTCTCTGCACATGTGTCATCACTGTGACCTGAACATTACTTTCCCAGTCCTTCGCTTTCCAAAACAGGCTTCATTAAAACAATAAAATAAACAAATACTGCATAAAGGCGGAACTAGACAGAGGGCAAAGCTAGCAAGTTTGGTAGAAGTTCAGAGCCTCATGTACAGGTAAGTTAATCGCAGGTTATTTGACCCTATTAGCATTTTAGGATACAGTCATCACTAAGATATTAGCTCTTGGGCCTCCAGAAGTTGGGGGCCAGTAGGATCCCTATTTTTAGAATGAAACTCGCCTGCTCAAATCAGAGAAATTAGCTCATAGAAGGTCTTTATTATGTTTTTTTACAGGAGCTAGAGAAGCAGGTATACTGAGGTCCCGAACTTAAATCCAACAACACTCTAAAGAGAGGAAAATATACTGGAGGTGACTGCCAGAACACATCCAATTCTTGTCTCTTTTCCAAGAAACCCAAGATCCAGAAATTTCTTTTAGGGCTAGGAAGGGTTGGACCACATTTAAGGACTGAGAAAGAAACTTAGTTGAGCAGGGTAAATCGACTATATAGAATTAATTTATGAAGTAAGAACTAGAGGAGGTACAAGAACATCTATTGTGACAAAGGAGAAGGAGGTGATCTATGATGGGAGAGGTTTCTCTCCTCTGTTGAGGAGAGGGTGTGCATTTCAATAAAAGCAAGAGTAAAATTTCATACCCAGAAGTCTCACTTTCTTTCTCCAATATGGGAAGACAATCTTTCTTTTAAACGGACAAGACTCTTAGGTGGAAGAGAAACAAAAACTTTTGAAACTTTCCCTGAGGTATATTGTCAAGGGAAGGGATCAATCCACAAAAGGACAAAGTAAGGGAATTAAGCTGTACTGAAGGTCTACCCAAGACAGGAGAACACAAGGATCTATGCATTATCTAGCTAGATTTGAAATGATCTCTGGTTGCATGAACAAGCCTGGATGTCTGAGCCAAGATTTTAGATAATAGAACACACTCAGAACTTGTAGGCAGCAAGATATCAAAACCACAGGGGTTAGGGCATGGCTTAAGTGGTATAGTGCTTCCTTAGCAAGCACAAGGCCCTAAGTTTAATCCCTAGTACCATAAAAAAGTGAGAATCAATAAATAAGAAAAAAGCAAAGAAGCCAAGGACACAGGAAATCAGAAGGGATGAAGGGAGAGAAGGTTTTGTGAACAGTGTAATACAAGCCAGGGGAGAATACAGTACGAGGAGGGCAAAGAAACAGTAGAGAGGGATGCAGCTCAAAATACTTAAGTGAAAGATTCAGACACAAAGGACCACATATGATCTGCCTCTGCTTATATGAAATATTTACAACAGCAGCTCTGCAGAGACAGCAAGTAGATTAAGCATTGCCTGGGGCTGAGGGTAGAAATGGTATTAACTGTAAATAAGTAGAAGAGGTTGCAATGGGACAATGGAAATATTCAGAAACTACATTATAGTGGCAGTTGCACAACTCTACATTTACTAAATATCATTGAGCTGTACATCTAAAATGTGTAAACCTTTATAGTATCTAAGGTCTATCACAATAAAGTTGTTTGTGGGGGGATTAAAGATTATGAGAAACTGGAAAGTTACAGAGATGTTAGGCCTAGCATCTGCCTTTAAAATTTTAGACAGCAAATATCCTTGTGGTTGGAGATCATCCCCAGGAAAAAAGCAAAAGACCCTAGCTGAAAAATAACCCCTGCTTTCATTGTATTTGATGTTGGTATAATTTGTGGAGGGGAAGGGAAAAAACAAATCATTTAAATAGGGATATAGGTGGACCCATTGCAACAATGAGATGTACATGTCGTTATGTCATAAAACAAACTTTACAACTTTGGCTGGGAGGGGTAGAGGGGGGTGGGTGGGTGGGAGATGGGAAGGGATGGTAAGGGGAAACAAAGGAGGAGGCAAGAATGCTTGATAAGAAATGTACTCATTACCTTGCCCATGTAATTGTAACCTCTCTGTATGGTATTTTCACAATTTCAAAAAAAAAAAAAAACTAAAGCAAAAGGACTAGGGACATGGCTTAAATGATAGAGGGCTTGCCCAACAAGCATGAGGCTCTGATTTCAAACTCCAATAGCACCAAAAGAAAGAAAAGATCCTAAGCTTCTACTATAAATTATTATGGTAGACAAGAACAGACAGAGTGACCTGCAAGATGGCAGCAGGACTCATGAGAATTGATGCTGGAATGGGACACAGCAAGGGCCACTGGAGACAAGGGGACAAAGCAATGAAAATGCAGTGTTGTCCATAGCAATATCAGGAATTACCAAGGTTAAAGGCAATGGTGATATGACAGAAGATGGCTCAAATTAATTGCAACAAACCCAAATGACTATGGGGAAATGATCTTGAGGCCATGAGATTCATGGACAGCCATGGGAATGTGATGAATTGGGTTCACGTCCTAAGTCTCAATGAGGACACAGTCTATAAAGATAAAGGAGTAATGGTTTGATATGCATATAAGGAGTTTGGGGATGCCATACCACCAACTAATAGCAGCATTGATGTGTACATGCAAATTTGTGTGTACCCCACTTGTAGCCTATGAGCAATAGAAAACTAAGCATTCACCAGAATCCTCAAGGGGGTACTAGGTTCCTCTTTCAGTCCAAGTCTTGAAAAGTGTATGACAGAGAAGAACAGATTACAGTGGCATAGGTTCCAAAGGAATGAAAGCAGTGGACATGGAGAGAAATCACAAAGCACCAGAGGATGAGAAAGTTAAAAGAGCAGAAATGGTCACAACAAGGAAGGAGGGAAGGACAAGAAGTCCTCAGTGTCTGGAGAATGGTAACTAATCTGTTAAGCTGGTCCCGAGGACTGAACTGTGAAGTGAATCAAAAATATACATGCCCCAGAGACAGATTAAGGCTCCCCCCCCCAGTGGCCCTGCTCTTAGGACCTACCTTGCTGATAAGCTCCCCAATCATGCCGTTCCAGGAGGTGTTATGGAGCTGGTGACCATACCTGCCATCAGGAGCCTGGTAAATCTCATACTTGAATCCCAGTGCCTTGGCTAATGCATCCAACACATCTATGGAGAATCCTTTGTAGCGCTTGGGCTGGCCAAGGATGTTTTCAGCCACCATCACAAAAGGCTCTTCCTGAGGATAACAGAAGAAATGTTCTTCAATTCAATAAAGGTTTCCTTAGCTTATATTTCCAGGGTAGTGAGCAATCTAACAGATTATAACTTGGGAATGTGTCAGTATTAGGGCTAGGTGTTTAGCTCAGTGGTAGAGTACCTGCTTAGCATATACAAGACCTGAGGTCCCTTCTCCTGCACCAATCATAACAGAATATTAACATTTAACCACTTTCTATCTGGAGGATAAATGTCTTGCCCTTTCCTAAAAACAGCTTGTGGATAGGCAAGGTGCAGGGTCCAGGACAAGCACTCCGGTCAGTAGATCAATATGAAGGAGTGGACATTTACTTGTCCTGTGTATGCCATGCCAAGTCAAGCTCTCAGTATCCCCAACTCCCAGCATAAAATTACGTGTTTCATCATTTCTTCATTTGTGTGCTGAACCAGGATTCTGTCCTTAGGAAGTGTCATAATTCCATGGGAGCCAGTTAGAAATGTGACACTTTTCATCTAGGATAACGTACAGCAATAAAAACTCTATGGTATTACATTTGTCAAGGACAGTGCTATCTGGTTGGCTAGCAAGTGCACGCTGGCTAAGGGGTCAATGCTATATCCCAAGTCAAAGGGCATGACTGAACTAAACCCTCAGAGCTTGACTACAACCACAGTATGATTGTTTGTATTCACACATTGATGCTGTGACCTGTGGAGTAAGGGACATCTGGGAAACATCTCAGATACCCATCCCTATTTGTGCAAAACCAGTAAGAGGGGCTTTTAGTTAACATCTCTGGGAAATATAACTCATTAAGTTGGTTTTTTTGGGGTGGGGGAATCGAACCTAATGTTCATACATCAAGTGTGTTATAGGGAATCAGAAAGCCTGAAGCTACAAGTTTCTGTGCCTGTTGTGGTTGAAGGGTAACATTTGGGCTATGTCTGTCCCAGCCATAAAGGAGTAAATCTAAGGTATTTCTGCACTACAGAGAGAGGAAAAGAGGGGGGGGGCGATGCTTCTAAAGAATCATATAACTGTCCAGTTTATGATTCCAGGACTATGCACAGAAATTGCAACTAAGGAACGGTTTAGAAAAAGGTCCTCCTCCCAGTATCTCTCTAAGGACCCCAGACACTCCCCATAAGCAGCAGTAGATCAAGACCCAGTTTCCATTTCAGAACCAGTGGAGTCCTGCGCATGTGGGGCCTTCAGCAGACCATCTCCGGAGTCTCCCATGGGAGGTTCATGGGTCCACAGGAGAATGGCAGATCTGACCTTCGCCTTCATTGCTCATACAAGGGTTTGATCAAAAGGCTAAATTAAATGCTCCTCAAGGTCTTTGATTTCAAGCGGTCTCTGATTTCAAAATCTGACTGGCAAAACTCCCAGAACAGCCCCATGATCCTACCAAGACAGTCACCACTTTGAGAGTCAGTCCCTGGAGGCGGCTGCCCATGGGTCTCTCCTGCAGGCTTCCATTTAGGCCTTTCTCAGAATCCCATGTCGCCAGCTGTGAAAGGAAACAGGGTGGGTGAGTGAGGGATTGAAGAATCACCCGTGCCTGCTTCAGAAACCCCTCCTGAATCAGGATCTCAAACCAGGCTTGCGGGCAGACAGCAGGCTTCTGGACTTCATTAAGACCCAGAGTCATCAAATCACCTCAATATCATGAAGAGAATAGAAATTCAATAAACAGAAAGTTCTACTTCCTCTATCACCCCTGTCTCTGGGACTCCTAGGATGAAACCAATGGGTGTTTATGCTCAGTGTTATTCAGTCTTCCCATGGGGGCCATCTCACTGTGTTTCTCAGAAAGTATCCTCTTCTTGAATTGCTCCTTTGACTTTCCCAAGCCTCAAAACCATTTAGCCCAGCTATTTCAGCAGTATTGTAAGGAATAGATATTAAGTGGACAGCTTGCCTTGCCCTGGTGTCCACTGCAAGCAGGACTCAGATCTCCCTGGCTATTTGTGTTGCAATTCAAACACCATGACTTTCCCTGGTGTTCAGGTAGAAGCCGATTGCAGGGTAAATATGCCTTAGATCTGCCATATGCTCTGAACTACAGGGTGTGTTTAAAAACCCAATGAGTCTATGAGGGGCACCCTAAGGTGATGTAGAAGACTCTACCCTAGCACAGTTGTCACAGAGGAGACACAAGCGTTTGAGAGAATGCTTCCTCTCCCTGTGTTCCTGCAGCTACATTGAGCAGACATTTGTATGCTCGGTCTGTGATTCCCAATTATTAATTAGAATGTTGTCAAAAAACAGAATACAAACACTAGACCCATCTCATGCCAACTAAATCAAATCAGAGCCCTAGGGTCTGGTCATAAAGAGCATTGATGCTTCCTGAGAGATTCTGATATGCCTTTCCAGATCCCTGGGCCTCTAACATATCAGGATGTCTAAGGGGACATTTCTAAACAGAAGGCTAGGCTCCACCTACAGGGATTCTGATTTAATTAGTCTGCAGAGGGCTAGATAGGGCTATTTTAGTTCTCCAGGTGGTTCTAACAAAAAGCCAGGAGTATGAGCCAGGACTGCAGATTAAATCGGTAATTCTCAACCTGTGAGGTGCACACAAATCCTCTAGGGATTGTGTATGTACTTTTTGATTCTGAGCCTGAGATTACTCATGTCTAGTGGCAGAAGAAGAAGAGGAAGAAAAGGAAGAGAAGAAGAGGAGGAGGAAGCAGACGAAGAAGAAGATGAAGAAGACCAAGAAGATGAAGAAGACGAAGAAGACGACCACGATGACGAAGAAGAAGAAGAAGAAGAAGAAGAAGAAGAAGAAGAAGAAGAAGAAGAAGAAGAAGAAGAAGAAGAAGAAGAAGAAGAAGAAGAAGAAGAAGAAGAAGAAGAAGAAGAAGAAGAAGAAGAAAGAGGAGGAGGAAGAGGAGGAGGAGGATGACGATGACGATGATGACAATGATGATGGGGGGAGGAGGAGGAGGAGGAGGAGGAAGAGGAGGAGAAGAAGGAAGAGGAGAAGGAAAGAGGGGGAGGAAGAAGGAGAAGAAAGAGGAGGAGGATCCATGAACCGCTATTTATGTAGCAAAGGGTTAACAGACACACAGGACCCTTGGCTAACCTAAGCAGAAGATACACTCTATGAATGGATAAGAAGGGGCCATGAGTGACTCCATTTAGGATACATGTACTTGACAGAATTCCCCATTATCTTGGCATATGTGGCATGAGTCTGTGCACTGGGCCACAGTTCTAGGAACCACCCGACTTAGAAGATGCTACAATTCTGAGATCTAAAGGAAAATCCATCAGAATGAGATCTGGATTTCTAAATTCAGTTGTTGTTGTTGTTGTTGTTGTTTTTAAAAAACAAACCTAGGGTAGACTATTACAACTTAGGACAAAATACCCGTGCAGACTCATGGCATCCTATGTACTATAAGCAGTGATAAGTGAATATTTCACGTAAGAATATGGATGACTCTGAAGAGCCCCCTGACCACTTGCAAGTGAAGAACCAGTTAAGAAATATGCAGAATTCTAATCAATGGCATCAGAGATTATAATGGAACTGGAAACTGGAACAGAAAGAAGGCCATAGTAAAGCTATTTCTCTACTGGGTCTCTGGAAATAGCTCTAAGATTCAGTTGAGTCTCTGCAGCTGGATCAAAAGACTGGTGAAGGGAAGAGAACACATTTAGAAAATCGAGTCATGGCTGTATTTGTTGGGTATTTCAGTGTGGATACAGAGGGCAGGAATGGCTGTACATCTGGTCTCCCTGCATCTGTCTCCATTATTGTTTAGCTCACACTGGAATAATTTAAACCTGATGCATGGTCTCTGGGCTTGGGTATAAGTAGGGCTGAGAAGGCTTCTCTGGCTCGTTCAATGACTTACAGTGGGTGATCCTAGCGATGGTATGTCTATTTCAGACAATGGATATTGCATTCTGTAGAAAAAGTGGATTCCTACATCTGCTTCTAAAATTTCCTGGCACAGTAAAGTTGCATTGTTTGACTCTTAGATTCCCTTGTTATGGATGCATACTTGGGACTGAACTTGACCTTGACAATCAGGTTTTACATGTAATCTATTGGGATTGCATTCAACTGTAAGAGGCAGAATGGAGACAGAAGGACACATGGAATGAACTCCATGCTACTAGGGTTCTAGCTCATCTCCTCAGCATCTGTTCACACTGCGCTCCACTTTTAGCCACTGCTGGGCTCTAGGCAGCATTGTTTCTGACCCTGACCATTTCTATAGTCTCTTCTCCAATCTCATTATGCCCACTCTCTCTCTTCCAGACCATCCCCCAATGTGCTGATAAGCACCTGTGCAGCCAACAAGTTCAAACTTAAACTCTATTAATTAGCATTGTCTCGTAAATTCTTCCTTCCTACAGAATGGATCTGAATATTGGTGAATTCAACCTGAAAGAATGGCTTCCTGTCCCAGAGCCCACTCTGCTTCTCAGCCACATCTCAATTGAGGCAGCCCCTAGTAGACTCCTTTTGCACAACATGTTTTCTTCCTGACGTTCCCATTTAGCTAGTTCTTTCTACCTACAATGCTATTTTGCTTTTTCTGAACCAAGGAAAGCCTTATTCAATGTGTGTGTGTGTGTGTGTGTGTGTGTGTGTGTGTGTGTGTGTGTGTTGGTCATGGGGCTTGAACTCTGGGCCTGGGTGCTGTCTCTGAGCTCATCAGCTCAAGGCTAGCAATCTACCGCTTCTCTACCACAGCTCCACTTCTGGTTTTCTGGTGGCTAATTGCAGATAAGAGTCTCACAGATGTTCCTGTCATAGCTATCTTTGAACCATGATCCTCGATCTCAACCTCTTGAATAGCTAGGATTACAGGCATGAGCCACCAGCCTCCAGCCTCTTATTCAAATTTTTTAAATACAGTTTCACTTTAAAGCACTACAAAAAATTACAGAGATCCAGGCACCCATGGCTCACATATGCAATCCTACCAACCTAGGAGGATCTGAGGATCATAGTGCAAAGCCACCCCAGGAAGGAAAGCCCATCAGCAAAAAGCTGGAAATAGACCTGTGGTAGAAGTAGTACAGCCATCCTTGAGTGAAAAAGTCAACAGACATCACCCAAGTGCCAAGTTCAAGCCCCAGGACCAGCACATATAAACACATAAAAAAAAATTATAGAGGTTGTACAGAGATTATCCCAATACCAATTTTCCCTAGTTGTTAAGATAAGAAAATGTGTCTTACACACAAATAGTCCATATATAGTTTCTCTCTAATGCTAACACTTAATGTCTTATGCATTGTCATCATATATTAGTATGTTACATTCACCACAATTAATGAATGCTTATCACAATTTTCATGATACTTTTCAAAGCTGAGAGAAAATATTCTCTAAAACCTTTACTCTAGGCATAAGTCTCTGAGCCAGCTGAGGGACTGTTTTCTTACTCCTTCATCTGGAGTCATAAGCTATCCAGTATCTCAAATCTTGGGTTGGATTTGGCCTTGTTCATTCTCCTTAGAGCTATGTTCTCATCTAAGATCAATTTCTATTACTGGCCTAGATTTAGGAGAATATTATGAAAAGTAAAGGAAAACAGAATTGGGAGGTCTGTAAACCAGTTCCTGTGTCCACTCACAAAACCAGTTCCTGTGTCCACTCACATGAATGAGCTAGCCCACTTGACATATAGCACTTGAAATATAAAAGGCAGTCAACAAATATTCGTTCAATGTATTCTTCACTCTAATTCCATTTCCTTATCCATAAAGTGGAACAAACATATCTTCCCTGTGTACCAAGTAGAGAGGCTGTTATAAGGAAAAAATGATTTTGAAACAATCTATCATATAACAACCTAATGAAGAATCACAAAGTAAAAGAGAATCAGGTTATAAGACTATGTACAAGATAACCTTAATTATGTTTATTTTAAAGGCATTGGTGAAAATGGAGGGAAATACATTAAAATGTGATTCATGGATTATATATTACAAACAATTGGAAGAATCATAAATGATCATTACTACCTTCTTTATGCTCTTGTTGCCTTTCATAGCATTTGCATGACTTTAAAAGGAAGAAAATGACTTTTTGATAAAAATAACTAGCATAGGTGTTTAAGAAAAATCCTATCACCTGCTTTTTTTTACAACTAAAGACTGAATGTCAATGAAAAATCAGGATTAAATTATCTATTAGTAAGTTAAAGTCATTCTGGGAGTTAGAGCCAAATAAATCCCATGTTTCAGCTCCTAGAACCTGTGGGTTGGGGTCCATCATCTTGTAGGAGAGACTACTGCTACGTTGACTCTGTACTATATTCTGATACCTCTATCCATCTGGCGTTGAGCATATAAACCTGTTGGTTTGAGAGAAAGGAATCACCATAACTGAGGCACATATTCATAAAAACAAATGATCCTTCTCGACTTCAGAAGAAATGTGCAAGTCAAACATTTTAGCAAATATTCAGACCATCCTACATCAAGAAGGGCATCCAAGATGGCATTCAATTTGATCTATTAGTCTGTGAGTATTTGGTACTTAAAGGATTTTTTTGTTTTCTTTTCTTTTATTACCAACTTCTCTCTCCTTGGCCTTTAGGCATCCATGTACCCTGACAATGAAAGCAGAAATACTTCAAAGAAAATCCCAAATTCTGCTTTTCAAATACATCAAAGTGCAGCCATTTTCCAGGATTCAGGAGCCTTCGTGAACAGCAGAAGAGTTTATTATTCTCTCACATCAGGCTGAAGTAAGAGCCCTAGGCTGAGTGAATTTTCATGCTTCCACAAAGCTGTGTGTTCTTGGCCAAATGTTAAAACCAGAATGTTGAGCCTTCATCATATCTAAAAGTAGTTCCTCTGAGCACCTGATATATAAAACCAGGGCAGGAGAAAAGCTTACTTCAAATGAGGGAATGCAGTGGAATTGTAAAATAAAACAATAAAGCCAAGTAAAATAAAACCTTCAAATACCTTATAGCCAATCAGCGTTAGAAGCGATTCTGAATGTTCCTGATGTTCCTACCCAAAATTCATTGGAAATTTATTTCAGTCAGTAAGAGTCAAATGAGGCTGGTAGACTTGATAAATGGGAAGCCAAAGAAATGCTTTACTCAAAGAAGTCCTGATACTTAGTCACACTGCTCCAGCCCATTTCATTTGCACATAAGTGCATCTACTCTGGCTTCCCCTTATATTTCGCAGACAGAATTGTTTATAGGATCAATGAATTTATGGCCACAGACACTCACTTTTGACAGCTGACCTGTCAAGTTCAGAGCCTGAAAAACTAATTTCCAGCACTGTTAAACAAAATGAGTACTGCCACTAGTTGATAAGACAGCTATGGTTTTCATTCATTGCCGAGATCTGCTCTACCCAGTCTAGAAATGTGGATAGAAGCTGAGGTTAGAGCATAATCATCACTTGGAAGGAGATATATGGTCTCAAAAAATCTGATTATGACAAACAACTGCTCAAGAGATCAGCCAATTGGAGAATAAATTTCATAAACCACTGGTTTCAGGAAAATATATTTCCTGAGTCAATTGGAATGTTCTTCATATTAGTGTATCTGAGTTGTAAGATGTGTGGCTTTGGGACTTTGTTGGCCTGTCTTTAAGAAATACAGGGCTATTAACCCTAAATGGGACAGGCTTCTTTTGGAAGACTGAGCTTTGTGATCTGTAACCTCATTACAGATGTGTCTTTAAGTATGTTACTAAGCAGCTGTCATTCTCATGAGTTGGTAGAGTGACGACAAGAGACAATTCAACTGCTTTTCAGTCCAAAAACAAATGTGTGGCAAATTATATATGGATAGTTTTGCCAGTGCCTGAGAGAGGAGAGGGAGGGAGGGAAGGAAGGAAGGAAAAGAAAAGATGGAAGGAAGGAAGGAAGGAAGGAGAAAGGAATAGATGAAAAGGGAACTAAAGGGGAAGGAAAGAATATACAATAAGGGAGGAAGGGAAAGAGGGAGGGAAGGAAGGAATAAGTGAGAACGGAAAGGAAGGAAGGGGAAGGAAGGAAAGTGTAGATGAGGAGGGAAGGAGGGAAGGAAGGAAGGAAGATGTAAAAGGGAAAGGAAGGAGGAAAGACAAGTTGATTCACTTAATCTCCTGCTCAATCATCTCCAACAAGACAGTAGATCAAAAATCTAAACTGCCAACTTGTACAGCTGGAAGAAGTATATATTTGGTGGTAAGATTTCCTCTACAGAACACTAGAAGTAGATGAAACTTTCTAACTATATCTCTAAGATAACTCAAGCTTAGCTGAGATTCATGTGAACTGGAAATTATCAACCAGCACCTGCCAACAGCTGAGTGCAGACAACCTCATGTGGAACACAGGCTTCAATAACAGTGGCCATGGCAGATTTATCAGCAGGTTACTGTGGAGTCTTTAAAAAAATAATAAGTCCTTTATTTGTTTTATTTGGATTTGTTCTTTTGATCGTATTTTATTAGAAAGCGCTTGTGCTCAGTATATGGCTCAAAGAATCATACCCTTGAATGGAGGCAGGGTAAAGAGGAACCCATGGAATTAAGTCAGCTTGAATTGGAGATAAAGACAGTACTGAATAATTGCAAAGACTTAACCCCTCCTCCCCCTTTTGGGGCTCAGGACTGAGCCAAAGACCTGAGCATTAAAAGAAGGCCCTCTACCACTAAGTTCTCATCCCAACCGGTTACAACAACAACATGTTTACAAAAGCAGCATCTTGGGGCAGAGTGCAAGGGTCTGAGAGCAGAATATTAGAATATTAATATCTTTAGCCAGGGTTTTCTAAAGTAAAGCCTAATATGAGAAGTTATTGTGGGAATCCCAGCATATCAGCACCAGGGACGGTGATGGGCAACAGAAGCCACCAGAGTTGGCCATTGCCACCAAATTAGTGGACCTGCAGACAATGGGTCCCAGGCAACTCTCTGGAATCTCTCAGACAAGGAGAACTATAAGTCTCTATCTCAATCAAGATGTTTGCCCATTTACCCAAATGATCACAAACAAGGCCACACTAAAGCTACCAGCACAACTATGTTGATTGCAGCATTATTTACCATAGCTAAGATATGGAACCAACCCAGATGCCCCTCAGTAGATGAATGGATCAAGAAGATGTGGTATATATACACAATGGAATTCTATGCCTCCATCAGAAAGAATGACATTTCCCCATTTGTTAGGAAATGGAAAGGCTTGGAAAAAATTATATTAAGTGAAGTAAGCCAGGCCCAAAGAAACATAGGTCCCATGGTTTCACTTATTTGCAATATCCAGTATAGGTATGAGTCAAGCGGAAAAAGTCAGAGAATGTGATGTTAGGAAAACGAACCCTCAAATATGTATTTTAATGTTTTTGTTTCTTTCATGCATGTGTTTCTAACGCATTTATAAGATTATTTCTTTGTTGCTTTGTATGTCCCTCCCCCACAGTGTAACCCCCGCTTTCACTATATTTGATGTCAGTATAACATGTGGAGGAGACGGGGACAAACAAGTCGTTTAAGGATTCAGGTGGACCTGTTGCAACAATGAGAAGTACAAAATGTCATGTCAAAACCAGCTTTACAATGTCGGGGGGGGGGGTATGATTGGGTGGGGGGTAGGGGGGAGGCTGGGAAGGGAGGTGAAGGGTAAACAAAGGAGGAGGCTGCAATGCTTGGTAAGAAATGTATGCATTATCCTGCCCATGTAATTGTAACCCCTCTGTACAGTATGTTCTCAAATAAAATAAAATTTAAAAAAAAAAAAAAAGATGTTTGCCCAAGGCATGGATCACTTGATGATAGTTGCATTATCTTAAAACAAGCCCCAGAAGAGTTTGCATTTATGTTTCAAAGGATAGAGCTATCATAAAACAGTGGCAAAGAGAGAGAGATAGGCCAGAGGGTTCTCCCATATGGATATTTCATGAAAAATCTTCAGTAAGGAAGAGACAGAGATACTACACATTGATGGAGAAGAGGATGAGAAAAGCTAGCATTGACACCATTGCCCTGGCAACAAGGTGGTATATGATGGAGGCCAGGAACATGCCCAGGCATCCCTACTTCCTGGAACATGACTGGGATAGGATTGACAGACTCCCTGTCACAGGAAGAGCAAGGATGGCTGTACCTTCACATCGACCTAAGCCACAGAAAGCAGCAAGAAGTTGCTGTGACAGAAACAAGAACAGCAGCCAGATAACCATGGAATCTATTTTGTTAAAGCCTTGTCTATGAGAACCCTTCCATCTCAAGACCACTTGCTGTCCTCCAAGGAGACACAAGGCAGAGAAACATGTTTCCTCATTGGCTAAGCATAGGGCAAAAATGTGGTAACTACAAAGTGGGGAAGATAAAAAAGAATCTGAAATTTTCATAATCAATTCTTACAGGTCAAGTATAGGTCAGCAAGACAGTGAGGATCTTCTGGGAACCCCATCTCAAAGGAAGTCTCTCTCTCTCCCTCCCTCTCTCTCTCTGTATCTATACACACACACACACACACACACACACACACACACACACACACACATCTCCACCAAGTTGAGTAGGAGAATGAAAAGAAAATAACACCAAAGAATAATAACAAACAAAACCAAAAGATTAATAGCAAATACAGGTATACCCAATATAGAATGTGATTCAGGTATATGTGAAAGAAATGTATAACTCAATTATAAGACAATTTGTGGGCAGGGGGAGGGTACCAAGGCTTCAACTCAGGGTTGTGCACATGGTTTTCTTTCTTAGGACTGGCATTCCACCATTTCAGACAGGTCTCCATTCCTTTATTGCTAGTTAGAGATCAAGTCTCAGGGACTTTTCTGCCTAGGCTGGTTTCAAACTGTGACCTCAGCCTCTTAAGTAGCTAAGATTATAGGCATGAGCCACTGGTGCTCAGCAAGACACTCATTTTTACAAAACAGAGTAAAGATTTATTTTCCCAAAGAAGCCATGCGAAAGACCAATATGCACCTGAAAAAAATATGATCATCATCTGAATCATCCAAAGAATGTCGACTAACATCACAAGGAAATAATGCTAAATTCACTACAACAGTTAAAAATCCAAGACTGACTTGAACACACAATGTGCAGCAACACTGGAAGATAGTTTAGTAAGTCTTTACAAAGTTAAACAAATCCTTACTACACAACACAGCAAATCTACCCCTAGCCATAATGTAAGAGATATAAAATCTGCTCAGACACAGATTTGAATGTGAATAGCACCAAACCAAAAATTCTCCTAATATTGGTTGGCTGGTGAGTGGATACAAAAGCTGCAGTCCACTTGTGAAATAAAATACAATCTCATCTCAAAAACTACGAGCTAGGGCTGGGAAGGTGGCTCAGTGGTAGAGCGCTTGCCTTGCATGCTCGAGGCCCTTGGTTCGATTCCTCAGCACCACATAAGCAAAAAGAAAAAAGCCAGAAGTGGTGCTGTGGCTCAAGTGGTAGAGCGCTAGCCTTGAGCTGAAGAGCTGAGGGACATCGCCCAGGCCCAGAGTTCAGGCCCCACGACCGGACCCCCAAAAACAAACAAACAAAAACTACGAGCTACTCAGAAGCACAACCCTATGGAGAAACCTTGGAAGCCTTGCTCAAGAGAAAGGGGCCGACCACAGAAGACCCCATGCTTTGTGATTCTGTTGATGTAACGTTCTCACAAAAGCATGGTTATAGGTAGTGAAAATAGATGTATGGTTGCCTGAGGCTGAATCTGGGAAGAAGGTATTAAATGCAAAGAGGAAGCAGGAGGTACTTGGAAATAATGGGAATGTCCCATTATTTTGAGTGCTGGGGTGATTTCCAGATGCACTTGTCAAAGTTGGTCATTCACTATGTACTTCAAACGGGTGTATAAATGGAGATAATTGCCTCTATATAGAGACAGACTCTCTCTCTCATTCTCTCTCCTCTCTCTCTCTCTCTCTCTCTTTCTCTCTCTCTCTCTCTGTAAAACTTTTGGAATTAATGTATCCATTTGTTAAGAAGTAGGACCAACCTCTATGTGACCCAACTATGATCATTTGGGAAAGATAATGAGAGGAAATACTGTCCAATCTACTAGTATAACCAATGTTAGTACACTCCAGTGGGGAGGAACCTGTAACTAGCTAAAGCAAGATGGTCAGGAAATTTCCTATCAACTTCAAAGAATTGGATGCATCTTTGTAAGAGCTTAAGAAGAACATGAATGTAATTTTGCCTGCCAATAGGCCCATGGTATAAGGGGAAAGCAGATTATATAACATTGTCTACAACATGCATCAGTGCAGGGGGTGGGTGGTACTGGGACTTGAATCCAGGCCCTTTGTGCTCAAGGCTGGCCCGCTATCACTTGAGTCACACCTCCATTTCTAACTTTCAGGTAGTTAATTAGAGACAAGAATCTATTGGACTTTCCTGCATGGGCTGGCTTTGAATTGTTATCCTCAGATTTTATCCCTGTGAGTAGTTAAGATGAGAGGTGTTAGCCACTGCACCCAGCATATGCTTCCAAAGTTTTAATATTTATTCGGGCTTTTTGTAGCTGATACACAAATATTCCCCAAACACAAAGGTAGGTAAAGTGGCTGCTTCTAGCACTGGCAAAACAATGGCATTACAGGAAATCTTTCTCTTTTTCACAATAAAAGTCTGTAATGTGTGAATTGTTTTACAGAAAGTCAATCACAAGAAAAAGAATAAAGCATTTTCATTTTGAAACTGCACTGTGACATAGCTTATGACCATACTGTTGGGTCTGAATCTCTAATTATTTTAGGTGGATTGGTTTTATCTGTCTAAATATACTGCAAGGTCTAACAAGTGTAGTCTCTAGCCAGAATGGAATTCTGTTTCTCTCACTCATCAGCCTGGGACTGCTTACAAGTTACTAGAACTGGTCATATTCTTTTTTGGGGTGGGAGGAGGAGGGTAGGAGGGTATCATTGGGACTTGAACTCAAGGTCTGGGCGATTTCTCTTAGATCTTTTGCTCATGGCTGCTGCTCTACCACTTGAGCTTTCCACTTTCAGATTTTTGGTGGCTAACTGGAAATAAGAGTCTCACAGACTTTTCTATCCAGGCTGGCTTTGAATCATGATGCTCAGATCCTAGCCTCCTAAGCAGGATTATAAGTGTGAGCCACCAGTGTCCCAGCCTGCCAGTTGAACTGGTCATATTCTTTCTTCAGGTTCAAACATTCTCATCTGTAGCTTCCTCTCAGGTATTAGCTATTACCAACGACAATGATTTTTTTCCCCTCAGCTCTGCCTGGCACATACTTACTGTTTATGGAACTCTTGTTGGTTTGATTTAACTTGAACTAATGATATTTCACACTATTCATCAGTCTGAATTCGGACAAGGTAGGTTCTGACTGCCATTCTGAGTTCCTATGCTGGAAAAGGTGACAGGTGACTTTCATTACATTCAGTTCTACTTCTTTGCCATCACATCTCCATAGAACACCGTTTTCTTTTGTCAGCCTTTCTCTGACTGAATCATTTTAGAAATCATTCTCAAGATCCTACCTAGCATGTCCTAGAATAACCTCCCCTGCTTTGGCAAGTCCATAACATTCCAACCATGGCTATAAAGGAATGCTATTCACAACATTCTAAAATTACACATCTATTTAGACACCTTGTAAGACAGTGACTATCTCTTGTTCATTTTCATCCATTCAATAAAATCTTACTAGAAAAAGTAATACATTTGATTGCCTCTGGGCATTTATTAAGTGGTTGTGATTTCCTTTGTTTTGTGAATGCTACCTTTTAAGCAACTACATTCTATGCCATATTTGAATCTCCATAGAAGTCTTGCTCACTCAATATGGACTTATTTACAATGTATGAAAGTTTCTGAGTGGGACAGTCTCTTTCACATGATTTCATGTTGAAAATTATAAGGTTTCACACTGTAGAAAAGTGCTGGGGGCTGTGAATGTGGCTTAGTGGTAGAGTGCTTGCCTAGGCTGCATGAAGCCCTGGGTTCGATTCCTCAGTACCAAATAAACAGAAAAAAGCCAGAAGTTGTTCTGTGGCTCAAGTAATAGAGTGCTAGCCTTGAAAAAAAGAAGCTCGGGGACAGTGCCCCTGAGTTCAAGCCCCAGGCCTGGCAAGATGTTTTTTTTTTTTTAAAGGAAAGTGTCTGTAAAAATGAATGAACTAAAATGCCATTTAAGACTGGGGAGGTAACCCAGTGATAGTTTGTTCAAAATGCAGAAGGTCCCGGATTTGGGCCCCAGTAATATAAAGAAAGTGATATTTAAGGAAAAAACCAAAACAAAAAACAATAGACTACTGCTAGACTTTTGTCAGTGCCTGGTTTTTGGGAAAAGAGTGACTTATCTTGGGTCCCTCCCACATCTACTGAACTATGTCTGCATTTTAACAAGTCCGCAGGTGACATATGTCCCATGGAAGTTTGAGAGCAGTCATTATGTCATGATACCATGATGTGTTGTTTAGAACCTTTATGACCTTTATGACAGGCTTGCCTGTCTCTCACTATTGCTCTGTTCACTTCCTATGTAACTTCCACCCAGCAGCAAAAGGGATCTTCTTTTTGTTCGATTTAATGAAAATTATTATTTTTCTT
Source organism: Dipodomys spectabilis (assembly GCF_019054845.1). NCBI lineage: Eukaryota > Metazoa > Chordata > Mammalia > Rodentia > Heteromyidae > Dipodomys > Dipodomys spectabilis. The sequence continues at coordinate 2,190,277 of NW_024870813.1, read as the reverse complement.
CTTAAAAATTCTCAACAAAAGCCAAGGGATGCTGTTTTGTGCCTGTCATCCTAACTACTCAGGAAACTGAAATCTGAGGCTCATGGAACAAAGCAAGCTGAGGCAGCAAAAGTATGCAGGTCTCTTAGGAACTGGCCAGCAAAAAGCAGAAAGGAGAAGTATGGCACTAGTGCAAGAGCTTCAGCCTTGAGTGGAAAAATAATTAAGACATAGCACCCAGCCCCTCAGCTCAAGTCCCAGTACTGGTGAGTATGCACACACATGCACATGCACACACAAACGTGTGCGCACGCACACACACACACACACATTTAAAATAAATTTCCTACTAAACTTGAGTTATCCTTTCCCGGACCTGTAAGACTCCTCCACACCTCATCCACATCCCTCACCACATAGTCCACCTGACTCTTACTGCACTTCACTAGCATGGCTGCCTTTCACTTGCTCCTCCAGCCAAGTTCATCTGTGTGTGCCAGTCCGTGGGCACCCTTCCCTGTCCTCCATTTCATCTCTGCTATTCCCATCCGCATGATTGGCTTTCACTCATTTGATGGGTCTTTCTTGATGTGTTAGCCTCTTAATAAACTTTCCCCAGCTCACTCATCCTAAGTACCTGCATTATTCAGCTACACAGGCCTGTTCTATTTTCTTCCTAGCTCTAAACCATTGAACGTGTAAAGTACACCCTCCATGATGGGTCTGTCCACTTTTTTTCGCCATCAGTTACAAATCATTTGACACCATTTCTGCTTCACAGCATGTACTCAATAAATATTTATTGTATAAACAAGTGAGTTAAAGATCTACTCCAGTAATGAGCAAATATTTTTTTAAATGGGTAGACAATAAATATTCTTGAGTCATCTGATCTCTGTGGATAACTACACAATGAGTGTATCTGGTTATAACATTTACTCCGTACAAAATCAATGGCAAGCTGGATTGAGCTGAAAGGCCTTAACTTGCTGATCCTTGACTATTAATGACTTTAATCATATTATTTCTTCTATCTATAATATTTTTCCCTCCAACTGGACTTTTCAAATACTGTCTTTCTTTCAAGGTTTGACAGTTTTACAATTATTTGTCATGTTTTCAGGAAATTCCATATCACCCCTCCAGCCAGAATTGACAGATCTTCCTGCTCCCTTAAGGCATAAGGCTCATCTTTCTTCATGGCCCTGATCACACTCACGTTTTTCTGACAGTTTCTACAGTAGTTTTTATTTTCTAAAGATGGTTGTGACAATACTACCCACTCCATATGCTATTCTGTAATGCGACCTCTGCCTCTCCACCAAAAAGTAAAGTCTAATTCTGCTTCCTTCCAATCAGGTCTTAATGTGATCTCTGTCACTGAGGCTGAGTTGGAAAGGATCCTGTAAACTCCTGCTTATTTCTCTTGTGATGTTTGCTCTAGGACTAGGCTTTTACCTTTAGTCTCATTGACATTCTGGGCCAGATAACTCTTTAAGGATCCACTATTCCATGTTTTCTAAGATGCTTAGCAGCATCCCTTATTTTATCAATAAGATGCCACTGGCAACCCCCAGTGTGACAAAACATCTCAAGTCATACCAAAAATGATTTCTTACTCACCAGCTGAGAACCATTAATTAAGAACAATATATACAACACAGAATTAGTTCAATTCTTAGCTAGAAGAATCAGATATAATGACAATAATTAATGTTTTCAACTTTCAATCCTGAGACCACCATAATGAAGGACCCCATGTCCTAGTCCATGATGGACAGTAGCAGATGAGTTCAGTCAGTCTTGTAACCAAAGCACTAGAAATGTGAATGGAACTATCTCAAGCCTGAAGATCAGATCATCATTCAGGTGTGCCCCACCAAGTGACCACAGTTAATATGAATAAACTCACCAAGCTGAATCTTAACCAGATTTCTCATAAATCAAATCCATGAGCTACAATAAAAATTGTTATTCACAATACTAACTTGGGGGTCATTTGTTATGTGGTTAAATGACTTAGAACTTGGTCCATGGAAATAGGGTATTCCTGTAAGGAAAAAAATATTTTTTTTATTGTAAAGATGCTATTCAGAGGGGTTACAGTTACATGAGTAAGGTACATTTCTTCTTTAACATTGTTACTTCCTCCTTTGTTTTTCTCCCACTATTCCTTCCTTCCCCCAACTCCCCCAACTGCCCCGCCCCCCGCAGAAGTTGTAGTTTGGGAAGTGGCACTGTGGCTCAAGCTGTAGAGTGTGCTCGCCTTGAGCTGAAGAGCTGAGGGACAGCACCCAGGCCCAGAGTTCAAGTTCCACGACCGACAAACAAACAAACAAACAAAAAACAAACAAACAAAGAAGTTGTAAAGTTTGTTTCCAACATAATGTCTTGTATCATTGATGCAATGGGTCATCCTGTGTCCTTGTTTCAGCATTATAAAATTGGCTTAAAGACTGAATATAGAATCAAGTTAGAAGGATACTAAGAAGACCTTAGGTGGATGTAAATGTCAAAAAGACTGACTGTAGGAATTTAGGAGGAGCCAGGTGCTGGTGGCTCATGCCTGTAATCTTAGCTACTCAGGAGGCTGAGATCTGAGAATCAAGGTTCAAAGCCAGCCTGCACAGACTCTTATCTCCAATAAACCACTCAGAAAACCGGAAGTGGCATTGTAGCTCAAGTGTTAGAGCACTAGCCTTGAGCTGAGGAGCTGAGGGACAGTGCCCAGGCCAAGAGTTCAAGCCTCATGACTGACAAAAAAAAAGAAAAAGAAAGAACGAAAGAAAGAAAGGAAGAAAGAGAGAGAAAGAAAGAAGAAAAGAGAAAAAGAAAAAGAAAATAAAAGAATTTAGAAGGAAATATTTCAAGCTATAAGAAAAGTTGCTTTTGTTAAGTAGTGATAGATAATTTAGAAAGGCTAACATCTTCAATAATATGGACAATTAAAAGCTCTAACATCACAAATGACTCATCTGTGAACCTAGCTGCTTAGCAGGCTGAAATCGGAAAATTGTGACTCAAAGTTAGTACAAGCAGGAAAGTTCATGAGATTCTTATCTCTAGTTAACCCAGCAAAAAGCCAGAAGTAGAGCTGCATCTCAAGTGGTAAAGCACTAGCCTTGAGCAAAAAGCTCAGGTACAGTGTCCAGAACCTGAGTTCAAGTCTTATGACTATAACAAACACACACACACACATCCTCTAATTAAAAATCTGATGAGTTGAAGGAGAAGTCCAGGCAAAATTTTAAGTAGTATTTATGTTTTCTTAGCTGTGTATTATAATGCAAGCTTAGATGTATAGATAGTTCAAAGATAAACTAAAGAAGGAATTCTGCTTTCAAAGTGAATTTAGGTAAAATATATATAATACAAGATTAGATTTAAAAAATTGTACTTTATCCTCAGTTATTCTTTCCTGGTAAAAATTTCAAAAATAAAACAGTTTCTCAGAGATAAAATACTTCAGACTACCCATAAAAATGTAGTCTTGGGAAATCAAGGGTCTGACAGTAAAACCCTTTCTTAAAGCCTCATACATATTTAAGGTGGTATCTTGTAGACCTTTTAGAGAGGCATAAGAATTTTAAAGGTGCATACAACTGACCCTCTCTATTGAACTTCTAAAAACCTATAGCTGTCTGTTAGGGAGATTAAATTATAAAGCAGAGGCTGCCTCAATAAAATTAATAGGTGTGTTATCAACTAATGTACTAAGCAATCAATAAGCTTAATAAAAGTCCCATAGAGTTTGTACAGGAATTATAATGTTACAAGCTCATCCAGGTCTACTAAATGGGTCAGAGGGAATATAAAATGAAAGTGATTTTTTTCAAATCCTGGACTTTCTATGAACAGAAAGTACGAAGAAAGCTATTCAGCTTCAAATAGAATATACATTTTTTTCTGGGAAGGCAAGGATAACTTTAAAAAGCAGAATCCACATCTCAAAGGATGGAGGAGCGAGAAGACAGGATCATTTTCTGGAAGCAGCAATGAGACCAGATCAAGCAACTAATGACATGAGCCTGGCTACAGATCAGCCCTGCAATGGACCAGTTACCACTCTGTGCCTCCTTATTTCTCTCTCTCCATATGGAAGGTTGTACTTACTGTGGTTTCTTCACTGATTTTCCTTGTATATCGAGCTTTGGAGAGTTGTATAACAAAAATCTCTTTATCCCCAGATCTTCAGATTAAGAGGAACTATACTGTATCCAAAAGATCTGGACTCAATATCTTCATGTGTACTACAACCTGATTTGGATGTTAAGACTCTAAGCTTGGAGCCAAACTCATAAATGAATGTCATGTGGAGGTTTTTGGTAAGAAAGCAAGAATGTCTTTCATTTTGAGAGGGATGTAGACTGTGCAGTCCGAGAAAACACTCTAGATAATTGTCTCTGCAGCGGGTAGCAATCACATCACACATATCATAGGCTCCTCAGCGGCGTGACCTTGCCACTTCTCCATGTTGGAAGCCTAACCCTGCTTTTCTCTAGTCTTCCTTACATGTTGTGCATGTGTGTGCATGCACGCACACATGTGCAAACCAATATTAGAGCTTGAACTCAGGACCTTATGCTCTTTCTTGTTGTTGTTGTTGTTGTTTTTTCACTCAAGGCTGCTCTACCACTCAGGACATACACATATCCACTCCCAGATTTCTGATGGGTAACTGAAGATAAGAGTCTTGCAAACTTTCCAGCCTGGACTGGCTTCTAACAATGATCTTCAGATCTCAGTCTCCCAAGTAGTGAGGATTGTAGGAATGGGCCACAGATGCTTGGTTTAACAGGTTCTACGTGTAATCCATAGTCTTTGGCAGAAATAAAATGACATGACTTTACAATAGCCACTTGGTTCTCCAGTGGCCATTGTTCTGGGGTAAGCCAGTCATATATATCATATATGTATATATATATATATATATATATATATGTATATATATATATATATATATACACATACACATATAGTAAGAGATAAAGAAGCAAAAACAAAACAAAACAAAAACAAAAACACCATACAGAAGAGGATGCACAGGGTGCCCTGGCAGACAGTTCCAAATGACTTCAATCTTCTAATCACTTTCAGAAGGTATCCTGCCAAAATAACTAAATGACCTCAGCTGATGCTACAGAGAAAATATCACCCACTTAATCATGAAAAACCCATGAGATGTCAAAAATACAATTAATATAATAATATAATGCAGATATTGTTTTAAGACATTGAATGCTGGAGTCATTTGTTATACACCAGCAATGATAGTGTCTGATACATTTCCATTGAATTCATCTTAAAAGCATGAGCTACTTTATCCTTTTCTATGTTCTTGCACCATCTAAAATAATGCCTCCTATAGAGTAGAGGACTACTCTTTACAAAAGATTATCATCAACAAATGTCTCTGAGATCCACCAACACTTTGCAACTTAGGTAGAAAAGAAATTTTTATTATTCTCAATCTTTCTAGTAAAGAAACAGGCTTGGCTAGAGAGAGAGATCAGTGATAAAATGTATGCCTTATATGAGAAAGGTCCTGCTAAGTTTCATCAACAGCATCAAGGAAAGAAAGAATGAATGAGAGAGAGAAAGAAAGGAAAAGAGAGAGAGAGAGAAAGGGGGAGGAGGATGGGAGGAAGGGAAGAAGGAAGGAAGGAAGGAAGGAAGGAAGGAAGGAAGGAAGGAAGGAAGGAAGGAAGGAAGTCAGAGAGTTGAGTTGACTTTCTGTGTCTCTATTAAATAATCTAGGCAACTTGTAAACTCAGTCTTTTTGAAACTAAGTATACTAGACTTTCTTCATAGAAAAAAGCTCCCTTTATGCATTGTAGACTCTGCATAAACATTTATTTATCAATGGAGGAAAAAAGAAAAGAAAGGAGGACAGTAGATAGCCAAGAAAAAAAAACCATAAGAAGTGAAAGTACAACCTCCCAGTGTCAGGATACCCACACATTCATGTTCACTACTGCACTAGTCACAATAGCCAAGTTATGGAAACAGCTCAGATGCCCTACAATGAATGAGTGGATCAAGAAAACATGGGATACACACACAATGGAATTTTACTCCAGAAAGAATAAGGTTATGTCATTTGCAGGGAAATAGATGGGCCTAGAACAAATCATGTAAGTGAAATAAGCCAAACTCAGAGACAAACGATGCACAACATATATTTTTTTCTCATTTGTGGAAGCACTATGCATCATAACACATACAGGGTTCAAGACATTGACTCACAAACTGACTAAAGGAGAGTCTAACTTAGTGGAGGAATCCCAAAGTGTAACTCCTCTAAACAACTGAAGTACTGGTTAGCAAAACCAATATCAGGAAGTGGAAACATGTTTTGAGGGGTGGAGAAAAGGAATGGAGGAAAGAAAGGTGAGCAAATGTACTCATTGTAGGTATGTAGATTATGTAAAAAAATCAAACAAAAAAAACCCCTGTGTGCCAGATGTAGATAGCTCATGCCTGTAATCCTAGCTACTCAGGAATCTGATCATAATCTAGATTTTTCTCTTCAGAATTAGCTATATAGCAATAAGTGCATATGGAGTAAAGAAGTTAGGATCTCAGCCGAAGACTTTGAAGTATACAAGAAAAGTTTGTTTCTGGTAGTACTGTAGTTTGAACTCAGGGGCTTATGCTTGTTAAGCAGGTGCTCTACCACTTTAGCCACATCTCCAGCCCTTCTAGCTACTCAGGAATCTAAGATCTTCCCAGTCCCTAAATTCAAGCCTAGGTCCAGCGAACACACACACACACACACACACACACACACACACACAATGAACTGTGTAACTTGAGGGTAACAACAGGAGGAAAATATGAAAGAATGAAGGAAGGGCTGATTTTAAGCAAGAAGCATTATATTCACATCCAGACATGAAATTGTAACTTCTTTGTTCAACTACATCATAATGATGATAATGATAATCAAGCATCACAAAGGCTGTTCATTTCTGTGCTGATGGAATTTCATCTGACCTTCAGAGCTGCTGAGGAGACCACGAAGCCCCAGGCAACTGCCTTGCGGTCAGCATTTCACGAGGTCTCATTCTCCCTACATTTCCTTTGCTGTTCTGGGAGCCTCATCATGGCACCTATTAGGCCTGGAAAACTCACACACCCCCTCTGGTCGACTTCTTCTTCTTTCCTCCTAGCCACAGCCACACATGTTAGAGGTGCACAGAAGGCAAGTGAGTCTCAGTCCCCAAGAATCACAGGCAAAGAATTGCTCAACCCCAAAATAGATGTAAGGATGGTAATGAGAGTTACAACCTACCTTGAAAATGATTAGCATATAGAGTGGGGAGTGACATTAGACAGAGACTTTGAGGACACCTTTTATGTTAGCAGATAGCAGAAGCTTGAAGTACAGATGAGCTAGTCATAGGCAGGAGGAAAATAGTGCTTTCCCATTTCTAATTTCCCTTATCAAATGTCATAATCAGAAAGTACAAATAACATTGTTTTCATCTGCTACATGTAACTTGATATGACCATGACCAAATCAAGCTCTACCACAGTAGAAACAGATGAGCACCAACACTTTCCTTCGCAGCATCCGGAAAGGGCTGTGCCGTTGATGGACCTGAAGGCAATGTACAAGGAACATTGTCACCAGGGTGAGGAGCTCTGCCCCAGAGTTGTAGGTCCCTCAAGGTTAGCAGGTAAGGGCCAGCCCCTGGGTAGTCTCCAAAGTTGTTGGGCTCATAGCAAACACTCAGTAATGACATTCTCAACTGAGATGTTAGGAATGAAATAGAATGGAATAAAGCAGAAGATAGGGCATGGCTCAAGTGCAAAGCACCTGACTAGCACACAGGAAAATATGAATTCAAACTCTGATATTGCAAGAAGAAGAAGGAGGAAAAGAAGGAGGAGGAGGAGGCAAGGAGGATGGAACATAATGATCACAAAAATCATTAATTACAGAGCACTTTTCTGTACGAGTTCTATGTATTGCAGTCAAAAGTCTGGCAAATCAAGCTGAAGGTATGGCTCAGTGTTAGCGTGCTTACCCAGCAAGCACAAGACTCTGAGTTCAAAATGGAGGTTCTTATGAGTTTGAAAATCCTCCAATGCTCTAGTTACTTGTACATTCACCTTACTGGATCAGATTTCTTCCCTGGGTTCCAGCCTCAACTGTTCTGATCCTGGCTTTTTGGCTCCAGATGACAATTAATAGCTACTTAAAGACACCAATTTCCTAAATAAAACCTCCAATCCCCAAATTCCTTAGACATATCTCACCCTTTGCTTCTGTTTTCCCAATCTTCTCGGCTACTATGTGCAGCAGCATCTACCCAGTTGCTTTAGCCAATGACTTTGAAGTTAATCTGATTTCTTATCCATATAAGCCATCTGAAAGCTGGGTCGGATCTGCTTCTGAGCATAGCCTCACGAGTCCAAGTCACCAACATCATCTGGATCACTAAACTGCTTTGTCACTGGGATCCTGGTTTCTTATTAGCCTCACATCATTATAAGCAATTACTGGTAATCAAATACCAGTATCTTTCCTTGGTTTTCTTAGGCTCCTATCAATGGGGTTGGGTCCATATGTCTGAATCTTAATAAATAACATGTCAGCAAAAATGATTACTACTTTACACCCAGAGCACATGGGAATATCTGTGTTTTTTTCTTTCACTTATCTTTAAACCTGGTGTTCATGTGTCCATCAGGTAGAGCCATAAGGGAAATGCTGCTTGGATCCCTGAGTTATCACATGGAAAAGACACTCCCTAGAGAATCGTCTAACCATCTCAGACTTTGTGTGAACAAGAAATAAACCTTTACTGTGCTAAGATTCCAAAAATAGCATAGTCTAGCCTATCTTGACTAGAATACATCTGCATGGCAGGCAGAGTGGTGTTTCAGAGATATAAATCATGTCATATCACTCCTCCATTGAACATTATCTCCTGATACCCATTTGAAATAACACCAGAGTAATTAAATGTGACCTACAGCAGTCTACGTGTGATCTGATCTCAGTCTAGCTAACAGCCTTACACCACTGCCTCCCAGTTAGTGAAATCAGCCATGCTGACTTCTTTCTGTTACCTAAACATTCCAGAACTCTCTCTACTCTTTGTATGGGGCCATCTCTAGAAACATTTTCACCCCAGGTCTACTCTCATTTGTCTTCTGGCATCAGCCACTTCTCCTTTTCTGTAAGAGAACTCCTCGTCTATCCAGGCTTGGGGGGGGGGGGGTCCCCTACAAAGTCCCTCTATCTTCTTTCATTTTTAATAGTATGTATGACTACATGAAATTATCCAGGTTATAAGATTAAATTGCTAAAGCTTTTATACACTTATTTCCTATTACTCACCACTGGAGCACAAACTGCCTGAGGTTAGGTTAAATACATTTTCTGCTATAGACCCAATACTGTTTTATTGAATGCCAGGCATTGAATAAAAGCTAGTGATTATTATTATCATTGCCATAGAAAATGGAAGATACTTGTATCACCCTTTATCACTAGCAGGAACACATACTTCCAGGCAGGCAATTGGAGTGTATGAATCAGGAAGAATCTTTTTTTTTTGGGGGGGGGGGGGTCCGGTTGTGGGGCCTGAACTCTGGGCCTGAGCACTGTCCCTCAGCTCTTCAGCTCAAGGCTAGTGCTCTACCACTTGAGCCACAGCGCCACTTCTGGCTTTTTATTTTTTGCTTATGTGGTGCTGAGGAATAGAACCCAGGGCCTCAGGCATGCAAGGCAAGTGCTCTACCACTGAGCCACCTTCCCAGCCCAGGAAGAATCTTGATATGAAATATATGGAGAGTTCCTGCAATCAAATTCAGACATTAATTCTGTACTCAGAAGTATAGGATACAGCGAGGCTGAATTCAGGAAACAGAGATCTGAGGATTGTGGTTCAAAACCATCCAAAACAGGGAAGTTCATGAGACTCTTAGCTCCAATTAACCAGTGAAAACCAGTAAGTAGAGCTGTGATTAAAGTGGTAGAGTGCCAGCCTTGAGCCAAAAAACCAAGGGACAGTCCCCAGGCTCTGAATTTAAGCCCCAGTACAGCCACGGAAAGAAAGAAAAGAAGAAATAGAAAAAAGGGAAAGAGAAAGAGAAAAAAGGGAAAGGGAAAAAAGGGAAAGGGAAAGGGAAAAGAAAGGGAAGGGAAGGCATGAGAAGGGAAGGGAAGGGAAGGGAAGAAGAAAGGAAGAAGGAAAGGGAAGGGAAGGGAAGGGGAGGGGAGGGGAGGGAAGGGGAGGGGAGGGGAGGAGAGAGGAGGGGAGGGGAGGGGAGGGCAGGAAGGAGAAGGGAGGGGAGGGGAGGAGAGGAGAGGGGAGGGGAGGGGAGGAGAGGAGAGGGGAGGGGAGGGGAGGGGAGGGAAGAAGAAAGGAAGAAGGAAAGGGAAGGGAAGGGAAGGGGAGGGGAGGGAAGGGAAAGGGAGGGGAAGGGAGGGGAGGGAAGGAGAGGAGAGGAGAGGAAAGGGGAGGGGAGGGGAGGAGAGGCGAGGGGAGGGGAGGGGAGGAGAGGAGCGGAGAGGAGAGGAGAGGAGAGGAGAGGAGAGGAGAGGAGAGGAGAGGAGAGGAGAAGGAAAGGAGAGGAAAGGAGAGGAAAGGAAAGGAAAGGAGAAATGAAATACAGAACTTTTCTGATTCCTGAGTAGTTAGGAATTTAAGTATTTGAACATAAGCCATGATTGGTTCTTGCGATAATGAATCCACAAACACCATTTGAAAACAAAGAATGGAAAACAGAGAAGAAATTGCAATACAAGGAAGGGATGAACCTGTTCAAACTATACTATATTCATGTATGAAATCACAGGAAATCCTCCTATAATCTTAATGTATACTAATACAAAAAAGTAAAAGTGAAGAAAAATAGATCATCTGGTCTGGATTTTAGGCAGAATATCTTGTAGCATATAAAACGTGGAAACATTGAAGGGAAAAAAACCACAAACAAGTATGTCCACAAAAGAGATTATTCATTTACCTAGCAGGAACAGAATTGCATTCAACCTTATGACCAAAAAGTAAAAATAAGTTGTGTGATAGTAAAAAAAAATACCTTTAAAGTGGAATGCCTCATGAATATATAATGATAGGTAAACAACCATTTTACAAGATGAATGGATTCTCTATGAAGGGTAAGTTAGCAGTATCCATCAAGAGCATAATAAATGTGTCTCTTGAGCAGTAATTTCAATTCCTGGAAAATTTCCCAGTAAAGCCTTTGTATATATCAATAACAAATACAAAAGTCACACACAAAAGTCAATAGGAGGATTACCATCCATAGAAAACAAGACCCTCTCTCAAAAATAACAGGAACACAGCTTTCTTTTCTTTCTTTCTTTTTTTTTTTTTTTTTGTAGGTCGTGGGGCCTGAACTCTGGGCCTGGGCACTGTCCCTCAGCTCTTCAACTGTAGACTAGCACTCTACCACATGAGCCTCAGCCCTACTTCCGGCTTTTTCTGCTTATGTGGTGCTGAGGAATCGAACTGAGGGCCTCATGCATGCAAGGCAAGCACTCTACCACTGAGCCACCTTCTCAGCCCCAGGAACACAGCTTGTTACAGGTGATTTAGACTTGTAATCTTAGCTACTCAGGAAGCTGAGAACTAAGGAACAGTTTGAAGCCAGCCCAAACAGAAACGTCTGAGATGTGAGACTCTAATCTCCAGTAAACCACCAAAGAGCTAGAAATGGAGCTGTGGCTCAAAGTGGTAGAGTGCTGGCTTGGAGCAACAACAACAACAACAACAACAACAAGCCCTCAGGAACAGCATCCAGTCCCTCAGTTCAAGCCCCAGCATTGCAAATAATAATAATAATAATACCAACAACAACAATAAGAGCAAAACAAAGACCATAGCCATGACAGATAGTGTAAGAAACCTTCTAACAAGCATGAAGCCTTGAGTCAAAACCCTAATAAAATCAAAAAAATAAGCAAACTAAAGATCATCAGAGAACTTAACAAAGTAGCTAAAAACAAGGGAAACTACATACATTCTAATTTTCTGAGAGTTGTTACATTGCTATTATCTATTCCCTTTTATAACATGAAGCAACATATTATTAAATCACCACTAAACTCCATCCTAGGAAGCTGAGGCAGAGGGTCCCGAGTTTGAGATCAGCCTGATATACATAGCAAGACTGTCTCAGAAACTATCAGTCCAGGCACTGATGGCTCACACCTGTAATCTTAGCTACTCAGGAGGCTGAGATCTGAGGATCATGATGGAGGCTGGCCTGGGCAGAAAAGTTCATGAGACTCTTATCACCAATTAGTGAGAAAACAGCCAGAAGTGAAGGTATGCCTCAAGTTTTAGAGGAGTAGGCTTAAGTGAAAAAAGTCACAGGAAGATGGGAGGCTCTGAATTCAAGCTTCAGTACTGGCACAGGCACGTACACAAAGAAAGATTATCAGTAGTGATTATTTTCATTAGTATCATCTCATCATTATCAGTGTTAATCGCTAGTAACACTAGAAAAATGCCATGACCTTAAACACTATGTAGTAATAATGAGGAGAGAACTGTTGGAGCGGTGTTTCATGGATAGAAATAGAATCATTTGTGCTAGTAGGCGGAAGGGAGGCCCAAGGAGAACAGGCCATGCGATGTATGAAGATTCTGGGTGTTGACATTCTTGCAATTTTAAAAGAGAAAAGAACCAAGAGTGTGTAAGAATACAAGGAAATGGAGCAGAAAGTCTGGCTGGCTCTGAATTGCAAAGTGCTGCTTCTGGTTTCCCTGGTTACAGGCGCCCCTTCTCTTGGCAGTGATATTATAAACGAGACAAGTCGCATGCAAGTGAAGTAAGCAGATATTAAGGGAGAGCCAGGCTGACTCCAAGAAGCTGTGCCTGGGGGCAGGTGTGGGGAAAGATTTGGAAGGGTTTGTGCTGGAGACACAGGTGACATGAGGAAGAGAGCTTTCAAAATAAGAGCAAACAGCTACAGCAAATTGGGAACAGCAGATCTACTGTCACTCCCACTGAGAAGTCCCTACAGTGGAGACCACATGGTCTCGCCTGTTCAGTCTGCTGGTTTGTGCTATGTGAAAGAGGACCAAAAAGTCATAGAGCTTAATTTACATAGTGGCTTTTGGGCCTATATAGGTCAACAAGGTGGAATTACGACTATTTGGTTAAACTGGGCAAAAGTGGCTCATACCTGTAATCCTAGCTATTCAAGAGGCTGAGATCTGATGACTGCAGTTCAAAGCCAGTCTGAGCAAAAAGTTCATGAGACTCTTATCTCCAACTTAAAACATCAAAATCTAGAAGTAGCAGCAGGGTTATGGCTCAAGTGGTAGAACACTAGCCTTGAGCAGAAAAGCTCAGGGAAAGTACCCAAACCCTGAGTTCAAGCCTCAGGACACACAGATTCCACTTCCAAAAAAAGACTATATGGGTAAATGTATACACACATATACACATATACATACACATTATATATATGTATATATAATATATATACATATTATATATGTATATATAAATGTGTATATATATGTGTGTATATATATATTATACATATTTGGCTGTAAGCCTAGCTACTCAGAAAGCTGAGATCTGAGGATCAAAGTTCAAAGCCAGTAGAGGAAGAAAAGTCCTTGACACTCATAGCTCCAATTACCCAGCAAAAACCAGAAGTATAGTAGTTGAAGTGGTGAAGCTCCAGCCTTGAGTAAGGAAGCTAAGTGACAACTCAAATCCCAGTTCTGGCAAACATGCATGCATGCACATAAACACACACACAATGCATACATAGATACTCTTATTACAATCATATAAATATTTAATACATGCACATACCTATGATGTGTGGTATGGGATGTGTTGATGGCTGGCTGGCTGGATGAGTGGATGGATACACAGATCATCTAAATGATCTAAAAGTTAATTCTGTCTTTCTTTTCTTTGTTTGAGTCTTTTTCTTTCTGTTCTTATTTTTTTGGTGCTGGGATGGAGCTCAGTCTCTTCTACTTGCTAGTTAAGCATCCAACACCTGCGCTACCTCTCCAACCCTAATGATGATTATATTATGTAATAAAATATTACTTAGAATTCTATGCATGTTAGAACTTTCTTAGAGTGCTCAATTTCTTTTTATAAAATATAGTATACTTTTAAAACCATGATTTTATGTAACCCAGGGTGCCAGTGACAAGTGGCAAGAATCATCACCAAATTTTTCTTCTCCCCATTTTTCATCCCCACTCTGAGCAGCTAGGACAGAACCACATCAGTCTTCCCCTAATGGCCTTTCTTGAATCCACCTTCTGTAATGAAGCTTGAAAGAAATAAACTGTAGTAAGTGTTAGGTTCCCCCTGGAGTAGATCTTTATAATCTCTGTAATTAGTGCAAGGCCAAAGCACACATACTCCTAGCCCTTAGGCTCTTTCTGAATTAGATGAAAACACATCTCAGGAGCAGCATTGAACTCACAATCCAACTGGACAAACTCCAGAAATCTTGACCTCAACTTGTAGGGGAAGGGCTGAGATGTGACTGACTATCTCCCTTCACAGCTGGGAAAGCCTTCAAGATGACCTCATACCATTCCCAGCACGTCTTGACATGACCCTCTGGAAGAATGTCAAACCTCACACCAATATATGAATGCTAATTTATGAATGATATATATGCACATACTAAAATATACATATATAATATATAACACATATAATTATGCATACATATATTAAACATAACTGTTATACATAATAATATACCTTATGCATATATACTAATATACATACTGATTATACATACTAATATATTGTATCTATTATAATAGATATATATAATAAAAATTTATATGGAAATTTTTATGGAGGAAATTCAAATGAAACACCCTGTTGTTTGATGTCTTGCCAGACTTAGTCACTGGTGAATATTTCAGAAGCTGCTATAAACTTAAGGCAGGGTCCATAATTGACCACTATAAATTTAACTTGCTGTTTTATTTATTTTTTAATCTGATGTTCTAAATAGTTCTACTAATAACTTGAAATTTTTTAACCAATGTCCTATCATAGTAGAATATATTTGTACGTTTACAAATTTCCTAACATGAGGTAAACAATATAATATAAACCTACACAGAGCTTAGACTAAGCTGGAGAGAAGTGCCCACAGTCTTATTATCTATGTTTGACTCTCTAATATTATATTCAGTCTGCAAATGTTTGACACATAACTTTTAAGCTATTTTTCTCATTTCTCTAGGGTTCTTTTCCTAAAAATCTAATCTTACCCGGTGTTGGTGGCTCACATCTGTAATCCTAGCTACTCAAGAGACTGAGATCTGAAGATCCTGGTTCAAAGCCAGGCAGAAAAGTAAGTGAGACTCCTATCTCTAATTGGCCAACAAAAAGAAGTAGAACTCCAGTTCATGTGGTACAACACCAGCCTTTAAGTGAAAAAGTTGAGGGAGACTAACTACTCAGGCCATGAGTTCAAGCCCCAGTTTTGGCACTCACAAAAAAAAATCCTGTCTTATCCATAAATCCCCTACCAAGTAAACACAAACTACAACACATAATAATTTATTTAAATCAAATAAAAATGTAAGGCATTGTGGAAACACATTTGTGTCCTAAAACCTCTGCTTTTCCCTAGGGCTGCCCTACGTTACATACTTCACTGTAATCTAGAGTGTGACCTTGGGGCCTGTGCCTGTCCTCAGAGCTGCTTCCAACTCTCAATAAAGTATCCAAAATAAATGTTTATAGACATCTAACACTATGCTTTTGGGCTGATCTCACTGAACTAAAAGAGAGAGGAATCTGTATTTTGTATATAGCCTTTATTTCATTTTAGGTTTTAGAAAGTCATCTTATTGCCCCTTATGAAGATACAAGTTGGGTGGCAGCTAGAAATTAAAAGAACAGCAACAACAACAACAACAACAACAAGTGGATCTCCTTGATGAGCAATTGAGAGGCACAGACCTCTGTGACACCTGGCAGTGGCAGTGGATGCTGTCCAGTACACAGCACACCAGGCTGGACCCTGGGCCCACATGATTGGTTTTAAAGACATAAGCCAATTTTAGATCAGTTTTCCATTGATAAAAGGAAAAAGGAAGGGAGAAGTCAAATACATCACCTGCATGTGGCTGATAAAGATGGTGCTTTATCACTGAGAAGCCAGTTTTTCACTTCAGTTAGGGATTTTTGTCCTGTACTTCTCTACATCCTGAGAACAGACATCAGAACCCCTTGTATGACCCCAGAAAGATGGTCTTACGACAACCTCCTGAGGATCATAGGAAGGGGATGGGAGATGGCCTCACAGCAGCTCCTCTGAGCCACCCTACCTATAATGTTCCAAGGCATTCTGTCAACACTCCATCATGTGAAGCTCCAACCTTAGCCTGCCTGGCCTATCTGGATGCACACTAAGGCTTCATGGTGAATCCATTTCCGTGCAAACACTATACAGTAACTATTGTAAAGCTTTCAAGCAACACCAGAGATGGAAATGGGAAGATCTCATTTTGAGACTAACTTGGCCATAAAATTTAGTAAGCTCTTATTTCAAAGAACAAGTCAGGTGTGATTATGACACTTTGTGCAGAAGACAGAAGTAGGAGAATCACAGTCTGAGCCTGGACAAAAGCTAGACTTGATCTGAAAAATAAAATAAAAGCAAACAGGTTTCAAACTGTCAAGTCCTTGCCTAGCAAATCCAATGTCTCAAGTTCAATCCCAGGGCCACTAAAAGTCAAACAAGAAAATTGCAAAGCTTAATTTCCTTTCCAGGTTTTAAGGTAATAAAACACCTACAATAAAGATCTAATCTTATCTTTCATTAATGAGTGATCTCTCTATGTCGCTCAAGAGATCAATGATAGAGTGAAATCTCCATAAAAATATCAAACCCATCTAACAGAGTCTGACTCCCTGGCACAAAATTGAGTCAGAAAGTGGGCAAACATCATCTGAATATCACTTTCCAAATCTAGGCAAGGGTTCACAGAGTTGTTCCCACCACCGAATCATCAATATAGCCATTAATTAAACAAGCATGATTGAGTCCTACTGCCTGCCTGCCGGAACCTGACAGACACAGGTCACAAAGATGAATGGAACATAATACCTGTCCTAGAGAAATTTATGGTCTAGAAGGGAGAAAGATATAGAATATCATTAACAACCTGAGTGACAGGAGAAGAGGGTTTGTAGAATGTACTGAAGAGAAACCAACCATACAGTGATCCTCTGAAAGTCCAAGCAAGATAGGACAAAAAGGATGAGACAGGATTGCCAAGTTCAGTAGTGAACTGAATTTCTCCAAACAGAGAATGCTCACAAAGGCCATTGCTTCTTAGGAAGGAGCATTGCAAAGAATGGACATGGAAGAGCAGCTATGCTCAGAATCCTTCCTCAAACCCCTCTTTCCTGTATTTCCATCCAGAGGAACAAGTGAAAGAAGGCAAGTTATGATAGGTAGAGGCTGGGCCGAGAGAACAAACTTACAGCATGCATGAACTTGAACAACTGCCTTAGCCCCTTTGATTCTCTTCCTTCGCCTGCAAAATAATGAAATGAATGCCTACATACCTTAAAGAGTTATTTACAGGATAAGAGTAGGCTGTATCACAAATGATTGGCATAGTGGTGTACTAAATTTATCTTGATCGTCGTTATGAGTTTTACTTGAAGAACTAGCAATGCTTTTAAACCAGCCTAGTCTTTTGGCACTGGCAGCAATCTTGGTATGGGGAGCAGACTCATCATGAAACCATGAGCTTCTCTGCTCATCTCTTCTTCTTAGCATGTGTCCCGGTGTTCTTCCTCAAACATCGCTACAGGAACAGCTAGAAAAACACTATTACTTCAGACTTGGTAGGACCTACCTAAGGAAATGTTTCCAGTAACTACTGCAGCAAAAAAAAAAAAATCACCCCAAAGCCCAGTGACTAAAGCAGCTACAAGTTACTATTTCTACCAGCTTAGTGGGCCCGCTTGTGGGAGGGAGTCCATGCAGCTGGTGGAACCATGCAGGGCAGAGATGACTTTGCCTTTTCTTCTACAAGGTTTCCTTCCAAAGATCTCCAGTGCCTAGGAGAGCAGAGCAGAAGCTGATAGAGCATGTGCCTTACACTCCAGAAGCTCCACAATGGCCTTTGGGTTAACGTCAGTCATGGGCTAGCAGGGATTTGTAGAGTAGACCAAGAACAGAGGAGCTGCAAATCCACATTGCCAAGGGGGAAGCTTGTGGGAAAAAAGGAGCCTGCTGCTGCCATCAGGGATTCTAAACAGTGGCAGAAGAGGCCATTTTGGCTCTGGCAGGGCATTTTATACAGGCACCTCTGGATCCCTGGCTGTGAACCAAGGCTCAAAGCAGATCTCTAAGGTCATGTGGTTCAGGCTCAGACAGCAACCTGGCCTAGAACCCAACTTCCTACTGCCATAGATGGGAAGACTGGGAGAAGTTCACGCTAAGTTACATAGGCCTCTCTCTGGTGGCGGGCCTTGATCATGTCACCCTAACATCCTAACATGAAAGGGTGTGGCCTCACTTCTCAGAGGCAGTTCTAAGGACTGAAGGATAGATAGCCAGGCTCCAGTGGCTTACATCCCCAATCCTAGCTACTCAGGAAGTTGAAATCTGAGGATCATGATTTGAAGCCAGCCCAGGGATAAAGTATATAAGACTCTTATGTCTATTTTTTAAAGCCAGATGTGGATCTGTGGATCAAGTGGTAGAGAATTAGTCTTGAGCCAAAAAAAAAAAAAAAAAAAAAAAAGCTCAGGGTCATGAATTCAAGCCCCAGGACAGACAGACAGACAGACAGACAGACAGACAGACACACACACACACACACACACACACACACACACACACACACACACACACACACACACACACACACACAGAGTGAAGGAGAGATTGAGACCCTGCTCTACACTGTACTTTCCCTGAAGTAGCTTCAATTCTTTCCTACCTGTGGAGCTCTCCAGACCTGACCACATGTCCTAACTCTTCCCCTCCCCACATAAGATCCACAGGCATCCAGTCATTTGCCACTCATCTTCTATTCTGAGCAAAGAGTAGATTTCTAATTTAAGGGTAGGTAACTAGCATTTTTGTTTGTTTTGATTTTGTGTGCAGGTGCTGGTACTAGGGCTTGAACGCAGGGCCTTATCCTCTCATTTGGCTTTTTCCCATTCAAAGCTGGGCCTCTACTATTTGAGCTGAGCTCAATTTCTGGGATCTTTGCTGGTTTAGTGGAGATAAAAGTCTCTCTCATTAGTTTGGAGTGACTGGCTTCAAACCATGATCCTTAGATCTCAGCCTCCTAAGTAACTAAGGTTATAGGCACAAGCCAATGGCACCTGGTTTTGAATAAAGTTTTCAATCAGAATGTGCCCATAATCTGTCAGCTACATTTATGCAGTCAAGCTTCTTGTATTTCTTTGACCTAACGGAAAGATCTAAGGCCTGAGAAATAGACCCAACCAATAGACCTAAAGACTTAGGGTTCACCTATTGGAAGGTACTCCTTCACTGGCCTCAAACCTAGCCTAAATAACTCTAATTCCCCTTTGAGATTCTGCTACCTCCTTACCAAGGAAAATCTAGTACATCCCTGTTCATTCCCTGTGAGGGAAGAGAGACGTGTGTGAGCCAACCACAGCCATATTCTTACATGGCTGCAAGAAAGCCAGTTGCCCCACTGCTGATGCTATGAAAACAGTCTCCAAGATACTAAGAAGACTGGTATGTCCAATCTTTATGTGCTGGTGGGATGAAGGGAGAAAATACTCCTATCTGCCCTCCAGGGGAGGTTGGTATGTACAGGATAAAAGACATAATGTTCTCTGCCCAGGGGAGATGGTAAGATGATAGCAAATCTGACTGGTCTTACAAGTGTTCAGAGCATTCTCAAGAGAGGAGTTGACTTCATTATTAAAAGAAGGATGACAATTTGAACAGAATCTGACAGAATGTTCTGGAGACATTAAAGTGGGCACAGAGTTTAAAGTTGCTCTGTGTGTGTGTGTGTGCACGCACGCGCGCGCGTGTGTGTGTATGTGTGTGTGTGTGTGTGTTCAAACCAAGCCAGATTAAAAAAAAAAAAAAAAAAACCCACGAAACCTCATCTCAACAGATAAAAACATCTGGGTATAGTGGTAGGCCCCTGTCCTCCCAGTTAAGACAAGAAGTCTAAATAGGAGAAATACCAATATTCCCAGCCAGGTAGAAGGCAAGACCTATCAAAAATAATAGGAGCAATGCCAGGCACTGGCAGCTTACACCTGCAACCCTAGCTAGTCAAGAAGCTGAGAACTGAGGATCACAGTTTGACACCAGTCTGGGTTGATCAATCTGAGCAAATTACTTGAATCTGCAAGCCTTAGTTTCCCTACCTGCAAGATGGGGAAGTCATCCCTGCTTACTATGAGATTACACAGTATACTTGTGCTAAAGCATGTCTGATTAAATGATGGAGTGTAAGCTCCATCCAAAACAAGTAGACTCATGGAGAGGGATCTTGTACACCCTCCCATAGGCTGACCATCCCTGGGCACTGAGGGAACACTCACAGGTAGCCCAATAGAAGGAAAAGACTATAGTAATTAATGAGCATGTCTACCTGCCTTCATTCAATTTCTGCATCTGCCTCTTCCTAGCTATATCATTTGGGACAAGTTCCAAGGCCTCTTTGTAACTCATATTTTTTTCCCCTCTGGAAAGCTCAGGTAGTAACTGCCTCAGTTATCTTTGGCAAGCATTAGTAATCATTGCTAGGCTTTGTGGCTTAAGACAACAATCATCTTCAAGCATTGTATTTATTTGTTCATACTTTTGCAATTTGGACAGAGATAGACAATGGCTTGTCTCTGCTCCATACAGCATTAGCCAGGGAAGACAACTGGGATGGACAAGCTCATTTCAAGATGACTTCACACATGTAGCTTGGGAAGTTTTAGTCCTATCAAACTGTCCTCAGTTTCCCTTCACTGCTGAATATGGTAGTCTCAAGGTACTCAGACATTTTACAAGGCAACTGGCTTTCCCAGAAATGTGAAGCTATGGGAATCTTTAGACTGAGGCACAGTTCAGCCACATTTTATTGATTGAAGCAGTCACAGAATGACCCAACTTCAAAGGCAGGGGACTATATAAGCACGTGAATGTCAAGAGATGCCATCAGAATAAGAGTTCATCAATGTCCCAGCTTCCTCCTAGAGCCATCAATAGGATTAAAGGTATCTGTTCCTGTATAGCATTTGACAAGTTGTAAAGTGACCCACCAGTACTGACAGACAGTAAGTTGGCATCATGTCCAGGCAAACTACATCCATTCTCCCCTCTTACAAAGAGATAAGCTAATACCTCAAATTTGAGAGCCTCCAATTCCTCATCTGTGAAATGGAGATGATAACTGTGTTCACTTCATGGAACTGTCGTGAAGATTAAATAAGATGATGGCTGTAAAGTGCTGAGAATCACACCAGGCACACAGTAAATAAAGTCGATGGAGGTGCTTGCCATTACTGTAATCCTACTCAGAGCCAACTGCAATTTCTACGTGTTGGCGGTGGATCAAATCATAAGCATCAGCACTTCTTTGATCGTCTTCCACTTCCATTCCTGGATGTTAGTCAAGGGCCCCTGGTCTCTTTACCTCCATTGCTGCCACCCTGGTGCAGCCCTGGAAGACAACCTCAGTCTAGTAGATCCTAGATGCTTATAGCTGGCTTTGGGACCAGCCAAAGGTCTGCTGTGCTCTTCCAATTTCAAGACCAGGGCAAAAGCTGAATACATCAGCCCCTGATAAGAGGATCTGCAACCCACCCTAACTGGTCCATACCCTTCTACTTCCCACACCCCGAGGTTAAGTTCCAGGAAAGGATCCACTTGTTTTCTTTGACTCCATGAACAGCCAGCATCCTCTTGGATCAGGTCTCCATGACTTCTCCTTGACTAATTACTACTTCAAAAAGATCCTCTATAGCCAGAGAGGACTGTCCTCCTGGGTGGTAAAGGACAATTTGCGAAGTGATATAAAAAATATATAACATTTTTTTTATCTAATCCATAATTAGGTCTTGGAGAAACAAATTAAATGAAGGCAAAATCATGTTTCTTTAAAGCATGAATACTGATGTGCATAATGATGTACATTTAATGGTTTTAATTTCCGAGGGAAACTGTTTTTTAAATGAGTTTGGAAAATGTATTTTTCCTCTTCAATTCCACGTCTATAAAGTTAAATCCCCAGGCCTGGTGTTGCATTGCCCTAGCCTGCAATCTGAGCTAATTAGTGATGACATTTTAAACCTAATACAGCAAGAGTGTCTTTTGCCACTGAGGACACCCTGCCAGACCAGGTAAAGAATTAATGTGAGAAATAGTCCCCTAGCCAGGTGCTGATGGCTCACACGTCTAATCCTAGACAACTCAGGAGACGAAGATCAGGAAGACTACAGTTCACAGCTAACCCATGCAGAAAAATCCACAGATTCCCTCTCAAAAAAATTAAATAAAAAAGAAAGAAACAGTAAGACCCAAAAAGCAGGGCTGGAGACATGGCTTAAGTGATAGAGTTCCAGACTAGCAAACACCAGAGTGAACATGGATTTCTAAGTTCAAACTCTTACGCTGAAAGCAAGGAAGTAAAGAAGGAAGGGAGGGAGAAAGGAGGGAAGGAAAGAAGGAAGGAATGAAGAAAGGAAGGATGGATCTCCAAAGCAAAATTCTGCCTTGATACTACCACCACATTTTCAAATCCCCACATCTAAGCCCTCTCAGTGGAGTCCTGAATAGTAGCAACTGCTGTTAGTATGAACATATACAGAATTGGTCTGTTACCCAGGTATGCAGTACTCTATTTAATCTCCTTGGAGGGCAGTGTTATAACCTTAAAACTTAGTGCCAGACAGCCCTGTCCGACTGAAGTTAATTCAGCCACAAATGAGACACATGGAAAGTACTGAACTTCGATAGTTTTTTACTTACTTATGGCCATTTTGTCTAATTCATCTAAATGTTTGACTTTAGATCAGTGCTTAGTTGATTCTAGGTGTTATGATTATTATTACAGCATAATTTGGGTGATTCAAGTGTAAATAGAGAAAAGGGAAAAATTAGAGGATATTAGATGAGACAAAATGTTTACTTTGCTGCCTGGCACCCAAACCACTTTCATTATCATTTGCTCCTTCCCCTCTGTACATTATGGATTTCCCCCCATTAATTTACTACTGTCTAAAATCAACCAATTGCACAGTCCTGTACCTCCTTTTTAAAAAGCAATACAAACGCTGGGTGCTGGTGGCTCATGCCTGTAATCCTAGCTTCTCAGGAGGCTGAGATCTGAGGATCACGGTTCAAAGCCAGCGTAAAAAGCAGGAAAGTCTGTGAAACTCTTATCTCCAATAAACCACCAGAAAATGGGAAGTGGCGCTGTAGCTCATGTGGTAGAGCACTCTCCTTGAGCTGAAGAACTGAGGGACAGCGCTCAGGCCCTGAGTTCAAGCCCCATGACCAACAAAAAGAAAAAGAAAAAAAGAAATACAAAAGATAGTCCTGTATCCCTTTTTAAAAATTGTAAGTAGTTGTACAAAGGATTTCAGTTTAATAAATCTAATTCTTAGCATCATGCTTTGCCCCTTCCATGTTCTCCCCCATCTTTACCAATCAAATTATGTTGTTCCATTTTTTTACACATGAATATTGAATATAATGACTATATTTGCCCACCCTTCCTCTCTCTATTCATCTGCCCCCTTTTACCTCCCACCCACTTATCTTTATGCTTGTCAGTGTTTGGGGAAAACATTTGAGGCTGGTCAGATTTACTGGATTAGAGAGCAAAACTGGCCAATAATAAGTGTACATGTACAACTTATTCCATGATTTCTTAAGTACTACCTCCCCCAATTTTCCTCCTTTATCTCCCCCACCCCCACCCCCCCCACCCCCGAGCTCAAAGAGGTAGGGGTTAAGCGGGGATTTACTGGGTACCAGCCATTCCAGGTGGCAATAATGCTGTGAAGGAGATTATTAGAGAGCATATCCTTGCTAATCAAAATTGCATGTCATGGGTACTGAACCCCAAGCAGAGCCCCTGAAATCCAGAAGCAGCAAGATTCTCAGCTTGAAGCATGGGCAAAAGGTATGTCTTCAATATAGGCCAGAAGGTGTGAAGGTGTGGCTTTAGCACATGGAACTAGTCATCTAAGAGTACTTCGAAGTACAAGTTTCAGACTTGTGGTCCTTGATGAATTTACAGACAACTCTTCAAATGATAAAGATGGAGCTCAGCCTTGCACAAAACGTGACTTCATAGGTATCCGGGAAGAATAGATCTTTGGGGCCAGTCATGTGCTTGCTGTGCTCAATTGTTTTTTTTTTCCTTTCACTGATGCTTGTAAGAATGTTTATGGTCCTCACTGGGACAACCCCCTTCCCCAAGATGTGAACCAGTTAGTATGTATATCAAGTGGATGATCCATATGTCAATTATTAATAGTCTTATCTGCAGATGAAACTAAAAGCAGAGAGAACAGCTTTGAAGGCAGTTTGTTTCGCTTGGGTATAATCAGGAATTTGTAGAGAGGAGGAACTGACTCTTTTCCTTTCTGGTCTTGATTATCCATTCAGAGCTGGCTTTGAACTTTGGTCCTCAGATCCCAGTCTACTGAGTAGCTAGGACTATAGGCATGAGCCACCAATGTCTGGCTTTGCTAGCCGTTTTGTTGTTGTTGTTGTTTGTTTTGTTTTGTTTTATGCTGCTTCGGGGCTATGAGGCTGGGGTCAAGATGAGGTCACAACTCTCCCAGAGTAATAGTTATATAAATGAGCAATGGCCCCATTGCACTGTATAAGTAAGTTTAGGGTGGTTAATCTTACAAGGATCATCCAATAAAAGGCACCACAAAGAAAAGACACTGACTATGAGTTCTAAAGGGTATAAGCCAATCAAGGGAGAAAGCTTGGGTGGAAGTCAGAAGACAAGTAACCTTGACAAAGATCCTCAATAGCCAATAGAATACACAATGCAAACATTGAAGTCCACTTTACTGAAGTCCATCTGTCCATCAAACAGCCCTTGCCTCCTTGCCCAACCCTTTCTGTCTCATACACACTTTTAGAATCCTATTGAGAGGCTCACTTGAGTATTCCAAACTGACTTCTGCAGTTCAGAGGAGGGAAGGAGACCACAAGAACAGACCACAAAAGAAATGCTTAAGACAGTGAAACATTTATATCAGCCTACTCAAAATGTAGTTTGCTATTCCCCAATATGTTGAAAACACTGAGAAGGCTTTGCAAATATCTCAAACATCTGCTGAGTGGGCCAGCCCCTCCCCCACGCACTCCACCCACAAGTTCTATATCCATCAAGCCTCCTATTCAATGATGGCCAATTATAATATGTGTAATTGTGCACAACTGTCCTCAGTCCAGAGCTCAGGCCTAAGCAGTCCATCCCCCCACTGTCCATTGGGCATATACAGTCAAGCCAATGAAATGCATATGCATGATAATTAAAGTTGATATAATTACTTTTCCAAAATGATCACTGACACTCTATTGTTCCAAAAGGATTAATCCTCAGAGCCTTCCAAATGCAGTCTGGTTACTGGATCTAAATGAGATTTCAAAGAGTATAATTTATAATAACTATGATCCCTAATGCACACTTTAATATAGCCTTTCTTTGTTACAGTCATTTGCTGGTAAAAATCCAGCCCAGTTAGAATTCTCCCAGGTAATTACCTGTCCACAGATGCAAGCCAAGGTGTCATAGACATTCCGCTATGGGACTAGAACATGCAGAACTCAGCTCTGAGTGGCCCGAGTGCAGAATCAGGCCTTCACAGCTTCCTGCATGGTTCCAAATACTGGACTACTAAAATCACATGCTGTGGAGAGAGGGAATGGCTTGCTATTCTCTTCCTGCTGATCAAAAAGGCTGCTGGTGTTGTGGGTCATAAGAAAACAAGACAAAAGGAGGGTACCAGGGAGGTGATGAGAATGCCAGGTCTCAATGCCCTAAAAATCGATGACTATCAGGTTGTAGGGTAGTGAAGAAGTTCATGCCTGCTAGGTAGCTGATGCATTATTCACTCAATAATGAAGCCCTCCCTGAAGACTGACCTTTCTACCCTTTAACCCATGAGCCCCTTGACCAACCTCATATTTAAAATCTGACCCCAAACCTAGCACATGGCAGGGCCAGGATTTTCAAGTACATCTATGAGATTATAAATCCTATCTCTTTCTGGATGCTAGGAATCTCAGCAGAAGACAGAGTATATGGGGACAGGAGGGTGGCCAGATCTTTCCCTGGAGAGGGCAAGGAAAGAGAACAAAGGATGCAATCCTTCTTTGGAAATTAAGAGTTGACTTTCAGGAAGACAGGCCTGGTGGCTGGGTGTTGGGCTCCATCGTCAGTGACCTGAAATCTCTGTCACCTTGGAGTTCTTAGGTCCTTTCCTGGATGACCCTGTTCCATTCCCTACCTCTACTCCCAGGAATAGCCAACTATTCAAGGATGTCCACTGAGTTAAAGTTGTCAGCACTACTCTTGTGAAGAAGAGCCAATATGATGGCGAACATTCTTTTTTTTTATTATTTTTTATTTTTGGCGGGGGGTCTGGTCATGGGGCCTGAACTCTGGGCCTGGGCACTGTCCCTCAGCTCTTCAGCTCAAGGCTAGCGCTCTACCACTTGAGCCACAGCACCACTTCCGGCTTTTTTCTTTTTGCTTATGTGGTGCTGGGGAATCGAACCAGGGCCTCATGCATGCAAGGCAAGCACTCTACCACTGAGCCACCTTCCCAGCCCTGAAGGCGAACATTCTTAATGAGGCTACAGAAAGGAAGTTCACAGGAGCCTGATTGCCCCTTCTTATCAAAGACTCCTGCTCACTGATCATACAAACATCTGTCTCCCGTCACCCCCCCCCCCCCAACAACATTCTTATACCTACCTTTTGCTTTTATACAATGCAACTTATCTCAGAAAACATTTTCTGATGGCTAACACAATTTCTATCATAGTACCAACTTATCTGATTGTGAAAAATCCCAGTGAAAGTCATGCCTGTAAACCTTGCAACCCAGAAGGCTGAGATCTGAAGATTGCAGCTGAAGCCAAACTGGAAGTGATTATACATGAGACTCTTATCTCCAATTATCCCAAAAAGCTGAACATGGAGATGTGGCTTAAGTGGTAGAGCACTAGCCTTCAGTGGGGAAAAGAAAAACAAGCTAAACATGATTTTGAGACTCTGAGGTCAAGCCCTAGAATCAAAACAAAGGAAGGAAGGAAGGAAGGAAGGAAGGAAGGAAGGAAGGAAGGAAGGAAGGAAGGAAGGAAAGAAAGAAAAGTCCCAAGTAAAAAACCATCATGTAGACATCACCAACATGAACCCCAAGATAAGGACACAAATGGTTTTTTTTTTCTTTCTTGTTATTGTTTATAACATAGGAGATGGGAGGGCAGGGATGGTAGGGGAAAAATGAAGGAAGAAACAAAGCTTGATAAGAAATGTACTCATTACCTTGCTCATGTAAGTGTAACCCCTCTGTATGGTATTTTCACAATAAAAAAAACTTTTAAAAAGCCATCATGTAGACATCACCAACATGAGTCGCATTTATTTGCATTCCATATATTTTTTTGCCTTATTCACCAGAATATCACAGATGGCACTTTCTTTGGGATTTGGATATTTCTGCTATTTTAAACAACATCCCTTGCATTAGTTAGAATCCTCAGTATTTAGATGGATTTGAATATGTATAACATTTATTAACTGTAACATTAGCGCTGACATTTCAATTTAATCAGTGTTACTACAGACTAGTAAAGTAATTCTCTGGTACTCGCACACAAACAGTATTATCTTTTTCCTTTTTTTTTCATTTCCAAAAGGTAGCATTTCATGATCTAAGACTCCTGGGGAACAATTTCATCTCTATGGGGAGGGCTGATGAGGGAAATCCAGGGAAGTCTCTGTCAGACTGCATTGGGAGATTAAATGATGCATAAATTGCAAGAGAGGCCACCAGGAAGACGACCTCTGGAGACTGCTGGATGTTTCACCATTAGTTCTCAATAAAAGTGTGTTCTGCTCGTGGGAATTCAGTTTGTTCAGGATCAAGACAATGAAGTATCTGGAATAAAGTCATTCTATGAAGTGTGACAAGAGGTGACCAAAATGTTCAATAAGTCCTTCTCAGGTCAAGGGCAGCCATCTTTAATAATCACAGCCTGTGTTGTTCCTTCCTCTGAGTTATAGCCATAGTTATAAGACCAGAACCATCAGAGAACAGACTTCTCCTGACAAGTGCTGATTTTAGTAGAGCCAATATGAAATCTAGCAAATAGACCCACCATGAAGGTTTAGGAAGAGAGTCAGGGCCATTGCTGACACTTGCATAGTACTTTCTGGCAACATTCCCAAACCTTCTGTAAGACCCAAGAACAGAGAGCAAGCCTGGGGTGGGTGTATGAGGATTTCCTGGCCCATTTAAATGCCACTCTGCTCAGTGAGGAGTAAACCACCCACAAGTTGTATAATTTATTTTCCGCATAGTGTCCAGTGACTACCATTGCTGCATTTGTTCACCTTTTGTCCCTCCATTTTTGCGCCTCCCTCTGACCCTTCAAAGACAGATAAATGAACAAGACAGAAAAAAAGAAAGCAAAAACAGCAACAAAGATAAAACCTCTTGTTGCTATTTCCTGGAGTTCATTTCAATAAATATGATTTTATATGATCATAGGTATTGTGCCTTTGTGTTATTCTCCTAAGAATATCTTGCTTTGATGTCACTGCATGTGAACAAGGCCACATAATTTTAATGTTCTGTTTTCTGAATATATGAAAGGTCGTAAGCTAACCTGGTAGCTTACAGAAGCTCCACTTCCAGCTTTTGGGTGGTTACTTAGAGATGAGAGTCTCATAGACTTTGCTGGCTTCCAACCAAGATCCTCAGATCTCAGCCTTCTGATTAGCTAGAATTTTGCAGGTGTCAGCCACCAATACCTGGCAAATATTTTATTTTATACTCGTTTTATGTTCATAGTTTCACATCCTTTTCCTTAAAGAAAGCCTCTGAATTGTACACATCAGGTGTCACCACATCGGATCTATACTGCCTGCAATGCTGACTAGAAAAGTAGCAGTTCCATATGGGAAGAATAAAGCTCAAGCCTCTCATGCTTCCTGTAATCACATGCACATATGGGACTGTCAAATCCCAAGGGGGCCTAGAATTCCTCAACAAGGATAATTTGAAACTCTAGCAGAACCATGCCTCAGAATTCAGTGTCAAAAGAGGGGAGACTTCTCACAGGCAGCCCTTTGTCTCTTGCGAAGGTCATAAATGATATTTCCGTTTTTGCTTTTGCCTTCTAGTGAATGTGCCGCCAAGTTTGTGAGCCGTGTAGCTACTGTAATCACTAGTATAACTTTTACTCATATGAGTCTATCTTTCCCCTGCAGTGTCACACATCCCAGCTTTAATAATTGTTTATCTTTGATTATCTAAGCCAAAATTCTACCAATTATTTTTCTTATCCTTTATTGGTTCCATTAACTCTCTCAAATTCTTTAGTAAATCAGATTCGCTAAAAATGCAGATAAGTTAAACAGTGCATCTAGTCTATAACCAGCATGCTTATTTTCATAATGGAAAATAAATGCTATAGAAATGCAGAAACAAGCCAGGCATCAATGGCTCACTTTGGGAACCCTTGCTGCTCAGTAGGCTGAGATCTGACACTCATCATTCAAAGCCAGCCCAAGCAGAAAAATCAATGAGACATGTATCTCCAGTTAATCAGCAAGGAAACAGGTCTGGAGGTACAGCTCAAAGTGATACAGCACCAGCTATGAGCAAAGAAAGCTAGATGAGAATACAAAGTCCTCAATACAAGCCCTAATACTAGTATGAGAAAAAAGAAAAAAAAAAGACATGCACAGATATACAAATACAATCCAAATGTCCTGAATCATTTTCACGTGGCTGGAGATTTAGCTTATATAATCAATCACTCTACCAGCCAAAATTGTTGGGTACGGGAGATGGGGGAAGGGAAGATGGTCATCAAGAGAAATACGCATTTAATTATTTTCCCAGCTATTTTTCCCATGCCTGACTGCTGACCATGTCCCTCTGGCTCATCATGTCAAACTGTCCCCAATATGGCTGCCATTTAATCTCTGATACTTCTTTAGGATGTATAGTACCCGTCCAGTGCTGAGGCAGTCATTTGGCAGAAATCAGCCAATCATGAGCGTTTTGTTGAGTGCCCCCTGCTGGAAGGTGGCTATAGCTGGAAAGGACTGCAGTGACTGCAAAGTTCAAGGGAGGGACACAGGGAGCCTTGGTGTGAATGCCTGTAGGAAAAGAATCCTCTTGGTGAGAGGCAAAGCACAAAGTCTAGGAAGCAGGTAAGAAAGCTCAGGGATGCAAGGAATGCCAAACAGAACATTAACTGCAAAAACAGAGGCCTAGGCTGACAAGAAGTGGCAGGAGAAGAGGTGATTGCTTAGAAGCAGAACTTCATGATGAAGAGCTTCTCCCAAACTTGATAATCACCCCTCAAACGCAGGCTGTTCCTCCGTGATCCTAAACAAGCAAATACAGCCACACCTCAGGGAACATGGATGACTGGTTCCAGGATGCTCTAGAACTATGGTTTGGATGTGAAATGCCTTCAAGGTTCATGTGAAAGATCAGTTCTATTGGTTCAGAGGTGGGGTTCTGGAAGAATGATTACATAATGAGGCTTCTGATGTCATCAGTGGGTGGACCCATTAATGGACTGGAAGATAGTAGATGGTAGATATTGAGCGATAATAGAAAGTGTAAGAGGGCTGGGAAGGTGGCTCAGTGGTAAAGCGCTTGCCTTGCATGCATGAGGCCCTGGGTTCGATTCCTCAGCACCACATAAGCAAAAAGAAAAAAGCCAGAAGTGGCGCTGTGGCTCAAGTGCTAGAACTCTAGCCTAGAGCTGAAGAGCTGAGGGACAGTCCCCAGGCCCAGGCCCAGAGTTCAGGCCCCACAACCAGCCCCCCCCCCCAACCAAAAAAAAGAAAAGAAAGAAAAGAAAGTATAAGAGGTAGAGGTGGGACCTAGATGAAGGAAGTGGGTCTTTGGGGAGGGTGTCCTTAAGTATATTTTACCCCACTTTCTTTCTCTCTCTTTCTTTCTTACCTTCTCTGATCCTATTGCTTTGACATCCTACCTTGCCTCAGACCCAAAGCAGTACCATTAACTACCCATGAAGTGAACCCTCTGAAACCTTTCTTCTCTCAAGTAGGCATTCTAAGTGATGTGAAATCTTCACAGCATCACCTTGACCACTCAACAAATTCATTTGGGATGCATCCCTATAATGGTGTCATAATAAATTCCAATTCCCCTGGATGTTGGAAGTCTTTGAAGTAGAACCATGTTGGCTGCCACCTTAGACTTATGATTTAAGGAAGACAGGGTGGGGGCTTGGGCATTGGGAATTGTTAAATGCTCCCAGCTGATTCGAATCTATAGCAAGACTGGGGACTTACATCTTGTTGCTGTCTTATTTTATGTCTTTGACATTCTCAACATCTGTGTTTGTAAAAATTATAATCTAATGGAAGAAGCAGCCAAGATTCATGTAACAGCAAATACCAAACTTTACTTGACTTTCATCTACTCAAGACATCTCTCAGTCTGTCTCAGTTCAAGATCAGAAGCACCAGCCAGGCACTGGTGGCTGACCCATTTAATCCGAGATACTTAGAAGGCTGAGATCTGAGGATCACAGTCCAAAGTCAGCTAGGGAAGGAAAGTCTGTGAGACCCTTATCTATAATTGAAAATCTGGGAGTGGAGCTGTTGCTCAAGTGGTAGAGCACCAGTCTTGAGCAAAAAAAAAAAAAACCACAAAAAACAATAAAACAATAAAAGTTAAGGAAGAGTTCCCAGACCAAGTTCAAGTCCCAGACTAGCATTAAAAACAAATGAAAGAACCACCAAGACCCACCCCCCAGGAAGCTGCTGGGTCCCAACCAAATCATAAATGCTGTTCACCATAATGCAGTTTACCACATCATTCTGCAGGGGTGGACAGAATTTTAACAATCACTGGATACTTTTGTTTACACAAGTTCATCCTTATGTGAGATTTCAGGGACCTAGGAAGCAACGAATGAGTCCTATTTCTGCACACAATGTTTTATCTCAAGACACTCTTATTAATCCATTCTTGGGATCTAAGTGCCAGATTCTGTTTCCTATGGAGCCCACAGGAAGAGGCCAAGCCCCTAGTGGAATTCAAGAGATAAGTAAACAGAAAGTGGAAGCAGGAAACACTAGACTCAGGGCTGACATGGAGGAGGGAAGGGACTCTGGGAATACACACAGAAACCAGCTCAGACCTTGAATCCTTGAAGCAGGAAGGAAAGTCTGGTGAGGGCCTTGGATGGGATGCTAGATGTGAAGTGACGGGTGGTAAGCCAGAGGCTGGAGCTGGAGTAGTGGGGAAGTTGGGGGTGGGGCACCACGGGAATCAGTACAGGATACCTGTGGGGTGGCTCCAGAGTCAGGGGAACAAGAACCATGTAGTTCTCATCTCCCCAAAAGATGTACTGTTTCTTTTCCCTGTTTGAACTCTGTCAGCACTGTACTAAAACACAGACAAAAATAATAGGGTTCTTGACTTCAGCCAGCCCCTTTTCCAGTGTGTGGAGACCCAGGAGAAGCAATTTCCAGGCTGGAGGACAAGCATGCCACCTTTTTTGTGTGGAAGATTTGGGTTCTAACTCAGAGTCCACAAGGAACCAGAAATTCCCAGCAGGAATAAAGACCTCAGAGATGTGTTTTGGTTAAGATTTCTGAGCTAGAGATGAAATCAATGAAAAGCTTTCCAAGGTGAGGCCTGTCATGAGAAGAATGGATGACAAAGACAGTATTCCCAGAGGGGGAAAACGTCCTGTTTAAAAGAGAGATATAAAGAGATGTGTGAGAAAGATCCAACCATTTAAATACAGAACAATTTCTAGAAAGAATTTGGGTTGTCATTTTCCAACACAGTTGCAGTGAAGTAAAATACCTTTCTTTCTTCTTTCTCTGGTTATGTAACCAAGTAGCTGTTGGAGAAAAAGTTAGGTAAAATTGTTCCGTTGTTTTTCATGGAAGGAAGATGGGCGGTTGTGAGAGTCCTGGCTCAGGAAGATCTGGTATTATTTACTGGTGTTTCTTGATCTACAAAGGCCTCTAGGCAAGAACAGAGAAATACACTAAACCAAAAAACGGCTGTAGGTCAGTATGTCTATTTCACTCTGTTGGGAAAATAATACAAAACCTGCCTTGGGAGAAGAAAATCTGACCCAGTCTATGACCATCTTCTGGGTCACCCAATCTGAGTGGGTGCTGCAATTGGCTCCACCCACAATGTGTACTGAGCCCCTTCTGTATTCTCCCAGCACTCACCCTGTTCCCGGATGTTCAGGAAAGTCACAGAGAATCATGGACTCTACTACAAATCAGAAAGGAGATTCAACTGCTCTTCTTTCTGCCCAGCCCTGAATTTTTTTCTATTTTAATGTAAACATGTTGATCACCAGAAAGACTGGACAGTGTTTGACAGCATTATCCACTCTATAAGCTGAAAGGCAATGAATGTGAATAGCATTGTCTAAAAAGTCCTAACTGTCCCTTGCCGGCATGTTTTTCCTCAGTGTGACCCCAGGGAGCAAGCATCAGGAACACCTCCCATTCTCATCCAGCAGCCCTGGAAGAACCATGGCCTATATGTGTCCAGAAGGGTCTAAACCTATAGATAGGTGCCCGTAAACATGGCTCAATATCCCTTGCATGGCACTTCCAGTTGGCTTGGTACCTTGGAAGAGTGGAATGATGAAGAGATGCCTGCTGGGGCTGGGGAAGGGAGGCGATAAGGGCTGATAAAGCTCTAGGTCTATTCTGAACTCCATTCCTGGTCCCTGAGCCCTAGCCTGGGTCTCAGCTCTCTTATTGCCCCCTGAAATAATATCAAGTAAAGAGTGGATGAAATAAATCTGGTGACTTAGGTATGCTTGTAATCCTTGCCACTCTGGATGCGGAGATCCACAGGATTGCCATGTGAAGCCAGCCTGTGTAGAAAGCCCATTGAGACTTCAGCTCCAAAATAACCAGCAAAAAAGCTGGAGGAATGGTAGCACACCAACCGTGAACAAAGCAAGAGGAGCAAGTAAGAAGCTTTGACTTTGAGCCCTTGATACCAACAATAACAGCCAAATAATAATGAAAGAAACCAGGGGTGGAGGGGAAAGAGGTTCCACCTGTATTAGGGCTGGGGTAGTGTCTTGGATTCCTTAGCACACCTAGGCCTAGAGGCTCAGAGTAAATTTACTAGGTAGAAAAGAAGGATCATCTGAAGGGGAAAGGGGGAGATTTGTGGAGTTTTTTACATTTAATGCCAAGTTTCACAGGAAGAACCATATTTCTATCACTGGCACGTGTTTAAGATTCCCCTTTCCTGGAACACTTTGAGGGTGCAGTGGGCAGCTTCCACACTGCCTCCCAAAGCCCAAAAAGAGCTCAGCATGGAGAGTAGGCATGCAGGCTCAGCATGGCCTTTATGACTCTCTGAATACTTGATGGCAGGTACAGCTGGCCGCCACAGGCCAGCCACAGGTAGTTATCCTCTTTCAGTCCTTCTTCAATCCCCATCCTCCCTCTCCCCTTTTCACAGTAGTATCACCTTCTGGGGAAGCCAGCTTTCAACCTGCTGATTCTCCAGACCCTTTGTGCTCCGGTGTACACATGTCACTTGGTGCTTGGCCGCCTTGGACACTACAGCCCGGATGGACCAGAGCCAGCATTACAAGCAGCTAAAGTTCTAGAAGCTCATGTCAACAGGCTATGGGGCCTATGGAATAGCTTGTGAAGGTGGATGGAATAAGAGAACCAATGAAGATGGTGTATTACAGGGAGGACAATGATCAGCCCTCAGAACATGCAAAGGTCCTGCTTCTCTATAGTGCCTATTCGTGTAAACTGAAAGCATGTCATTTAGCCTAAATCAGCCTCCATTTATCCATCAGTAAAATATAAACAAAAATCCTTCCCTGCACTAACTGTCAGTGTGTACAAATGCCTGGCCCAGGGCATTTGAATATACCAGCAGCATTCATTCATGAGCCAAATTCCTGAACACAGGGTCTAAAGGCAGACAGCCAGGGTGAACAGTTGCTATGCTATATAGTCCAGGAAATGACCTCCCAGCCAAAGAAGGAAGCCCAAGTCACAGGATTATTTGGATTAAATTAGTGATGATACAAAAAATGTGTTCCGAGGATTCACGGCACATACTAAGTGCCTAATAAATATTTATTGTTATTGTGATTTTCTACAGTGTGTGGTCCTGTCAGAGGAAAGATGCAGTGAGCCTTGCATGGCCCAATGGGCACCATGGCAGCCCAGCCCCATTTGGAAATCTCATCACAAAAGAGTTCCAAGCAGTGGCCTACTTCAAGATTGCATGGGAGACAATGGTAATCTACCCCCCAAGTAGTGAAGTTTTTTTGAGGAGTGTCCACCATGTAGTACCCCCAACCAGCAACAAGACCAGGAAGTGGGTGCTCATAGAAATGAAGAGCCTACCCTGCAATCTGCTCTCAGATTGAGTGCAAAGACAGCAGATACCAAGTTGGTTGCGAGAGATGGGAGGGAGAGAATGATGGAAGGGATGACATGGATCAAGATGCAAGGTGCTCATACAATTGACAGTTTGACTTGAAGCCTCTTTGTGCAACTACTCAAACATCCACATCAAATCAAAGATAGCTTTTATCTATTAGAAAGAAACAAAAGCTAAGTCTTTAATTCATAGTATCATTTAGGGGAGAGCATTTCCCTTCCAACCCTGCTATACCTTTATCAGGTCCCACAGTATCCATGAGCGATGGAACAAAGTTCCTTTGTCCTCTGAAATCCATATGGCTGTACTTTATTTTGTGTCTCCCATGAATGAATTATGTTTACTTTGAGAAGTTATGGCATTATTGACTACAGGAGCTGAAATATAGTGTTGGTGGGTGAGCAAATGTGTAATTTAGATGAGGAAAAGACTCTTTGGTACAAGATGGCAGTTAACACCTGGGCCCTGAGTTCAAATACTGCATCCAAAGGCCTTGGCTCAGCAGATGTAAATTCATCACTTAAAATCTCCCAAGACAACTTGTGTTTAATGACTACCTACTATATATCTGGCCTCAAGTTAGGTATTTGGCACAAAGGATTAAATGTGTAAGCCTAAAAATAAAATAATCATTCTCAGCAGAGAATAAATTTGTTGCATATATCTATTTCTATCTATCTATCTACCTATCTATCTATCTATCTATCTATCTATCTATCTATCTATCTATCAATCATGAACTGATTGAACCTGGATTTGAACCCAGAAATGTCTGGTCTTAAAAGCAAAGATCTTAATCAGTAAGATCCAGAATAGATCTTAGAAAGTTGTCTGGTTGCTCAAGAGACTGAGAATTCTTAATAGTTTAACAGTGGCTTGACCTATTTTTGTTAGTCTTGTTAGTCTTTTGTCTCAAAATTAATCTTCCTAAAGGCATAAATTAAAAGTTTAATTATAATAAATCCAAATTAATGTTCTCATAAGAATTTCCTATTATCACTAAGTTGAAAAGCCAACCAGATCCATGAGCTGGGAGAGCTAACATAAAATGATAATGACAGTAACAATACTAATTACAACACTTAACAATTAACCCTCAGCTCAGAATTGAATTTTCATTCTCTCTCTCTCCTCTCTCTCTCTCTCTCTCTCTCTCTCTCTGTCATACACACACACACATACATACACATGCACACACACATTATGTCTGTACCTGTACCACAACATCATGTAAAGCAAGTATTTAGAACATCAATGATCAATATCTTTCACAACATCTCTGTCTTATTGTCGATTGATGGCTTGAAACAGTTTTTTCATTCGTTTGACAAATGTTTATTGAGCATGGCAGGCTCTGTTCTAACCCTGAGAACCCAGCAATAAACAATAGAAGCAAAAATCACTACTGTGCTGTATGTTAACAGTCCAGTGCAGGGAAACAGGCAAAAGGCAATACCATGAGATGGTGTGATGATTAATCTTTATTTGTTTTAGAGGAACTGGAGCTTAAACTCAGGACTTTGTGTTTGGTAGGAAGGCTCTCTACCACTGAGCCATGTCTCTACCTTTTTGCTGTTACGTGTGTGCGCATGCATGCACGCACGCACACTTAAACTTTAGGCCTGGATGCTCTCATGACCATTTTTGCTGGAGTCTAGTACTCTATCCCTTGAGCCATAGCTCCGCATTTGGCTTTTGGGTAGTTGATTGGAGATAAGAGTCTCTCAGATGTTCCTGCTTTGGCTAGCTTCGAACTGCAATCCTCAGATCTCAGCCTCCTGAGTAGCTAGGATAACAGGTATAAGCCACTGGCACTTGGCCCACTTTTGAGATAGGATGTCAGGCTTTTATACCCAGCACAGCCTGAACTTTAATCCACTGTTCATGCTTTCCATATAGCTAGGATGAAAGTTGCATGCTATGGTGCCCAGCCTTTTCTGTTCAGATGGGGTCTCATGAACTTTAGTTCTCCTGATCTTGGCTTTCTGTTTAGCTGGAAGAACAGGCATATTCCACAATACCCAAACTACTGGTTGAAATGGTATTTGAGAACTTTTATTTACCTGAGCTAGCCTCAAACTAAGACCCTCCTGATTTCTGGTTCCTGAAAATCTAGTATTAAGAACACAAGCCACTGTTTCCAGCAGTTAATCTTATCTCCACACTGGTTAATGGATTCAACCAGACTCAAACCACCTGTGGTCTGCTCCAATTTAGGTACAATATCATTCTGTTTCTGTGATGATGTTTTGCATAAGGTTGTCATTTGAATACGTAGACTACACTAAGCAGATTCGTCTTCTGTGATGTGAGTGAACCTCATCCAATCCATTGAAGGCCAGAATAAACAAGAGGACTAACCCTTCCTTAAACTGGGGTTTTCCTGCCTTTGGCTCAGACTGAAACATCAGCCCTTCCTGTGTCTTAAGCTTCTTAGTTTACTACTGGAATTCACATGATTGGCCCAGTTCCCAGGCCTTCACATTTGAACTAAACAATACAATCCCCGTCGGTACTTCTGTGTCTCCACTTGACAAGTCACCCTGTAGATCTCCATGCCTGTCAGCCCCTTTCCTCTCCTCTCCTCCCTTCACCTCCTCTTTCTTCTCCCCTCCGACTCTCTCCTCTCCTCCTCCTCCTCCTCCTCCTCCTCCTCCTCCTCCTCTTCCTCTCTCTCTCTCTCTCTCTCTCTCTCTCTCTCTCTGAATATATGCTGGATATGTCTGAGGATGCATCCCAGCCAGAATGAATAAATAAACCCTCACTGAAGAATAGATCATTGAGAAAACTCTGAAGAACTTGAGAAAAATGAGTCAAATGAGTATTAGTGAGAAGAGCATTCCAAACAGGAAACCAAAATTGCAAAGGTCCCGAGGTAGTTGCAGGTCAGGTAGATGAAAGAGGTTATAAGGCCAGACGAGAAAACCCTAGGTGATGTGGTCACATTGGCCTCAGGGATTATTCAAGAGATTTATATGTAAGTCAGGAAAGGTGTGTGTGTGTGTGTGTGTGTGTGTGTGTGTGTGTGTGTGTGTACCTTCTCTGGGAAGAGATTTCAGACAGCTTATGAAGTCAATTGAACAAGAAAACATATTAACATGAAACCAGAAGAGGAAGGAAAATGAGGCTAGAAATAAATTGGAGCCAGAATTGCACAAGAAATGTCTACAAAGATGGTCAGTCAACACATCTTCCACAGGCATGCCTCACCTCCTTCTTTCCAGCTCCTGGGAGCCAGACTATCAGGGATGGGAGATGCTGGCTGCCACACACGCAATATCCACAAGATGCTGGCTAACAAGTCACTCTGGGGGAATGCCACTGTTTGGGGCATGATAATCAGAAAAGGACCATCCCCTGGGGATCCTAAACCCAGACTGTGGAGCATAGCAACTAGAACATCACATTATTGGCCATGTCTTAGCATCGGGTGCAGCCCACAGCTCTCTATTCCTTTCATGATGAAGGGAAGAGGGTGAAAACTGCCTCTGTCTAGGGAGGCACCGGTCCGCCTCACATCTGCATTCTGAGGATGGAGCATATTTTATAATATCAAGAAAGGAGAACGGGGTGTGGTGGCTCACATCTGTAATCCTAGCTACTCAGGAGGCTAAGACTTAAGGCCTGCAGTTTGAAGTCAACCTGGGCAGAAGCCCAAGACACTTTTATCTTTAATTAACCAGCAAAAAGCTGGAAGTGCAGGTGTGGCTCAAGGCATATAGCAGCAACCTTATTGAAAAAGCCAAGTGAGATTATAAGGCCCTGAATTCAAGCCCCAGTACTTGTTCTGGGAGAAAGGAAGAAAGAAAGAAGGAGAGAAGGAAAGAAGGAAAGAAGGAAGGAAGGAAGGAAGGAAGGAAGGAAGGAAGGAAGGAAGGAAGGAAGGAAGGAAGGAAGGAAGGAAGGGAGGGAGGGAGGGAGGGAGGGAGGGAGGGAGGGAGGGAGGGAAACAGAAAGAAAAGGAAAGAAAGTGAAAAAGAAAAGTGGAAGGAGGGAGAGGAGGAGAAAGGAAAGAAAGAAGAGCAAAGACCCCTTGTCAGTGATAGAATTCTCACTGAAGGATGTTTCCTGTTGCTGATTTATGGACAGCAAGTACAGCAGCGACCTCAGCCTGAGCCAGCAGGACTGGCTGCTGAGTGTGCCTCTTCTGCTCACCAGGTGATCAGTGACCTCTGAACAAAGCAGGTAGAGGCCAGAAACTTGTGTAGAAGTCAAAGTTCCTAGGCACACATGGCCTCTGCATCATGGGGAGAGCTGTGTGTTCTCTGCCCAGGGGGAGCCTGGGCAAGCTTCCCTACCTCTGCACAGGTGCAGATGGGGTGACCCAGCTTACTCTCATTTAGCATGGCTAGAATCATTTTACTCTGAAAAAAATACAAAGTCCCAACAAAGTCTCCCAAGATCACCTAGGAAGGAGCAGTTTGGAGAATGACTGGTCACTTCCATGAGCACAGGATGGTGGGTGGTTTGGCTGGGTTCAAGATCAGAAGGTGCCCAGGCCTCAGGGCAGAGAGAAGGCCTTGGAGGAACAAGAGCATCTGATGTGCAAAGCCCCCATGGTCTCCGAGAGGGGGCCGAGAGGTACCTGCTTTCTACTCTGTGAGATTTTCAAAAAGAGTGGTTTCAGACAGAAAAAGAACTGATGGAATTTGTAGCAAAGAAGAAAACATACACCTTAAGAAAGCTGAGGGCTGGGAAGGTGGCTCAGTGGTAGAGGGCTTGCCTTGCATGCTCAAGGCCCTGGGTTCGATTCCTCAGCACCACATAAGCAAAAAGAAAAAAGCCAGAAGTGGCGCTGTGGCTCAAGTGGTAGAGCACTAGCCTTGAGCGGAAGAGCTGAGGGACAGCGCCCAGGCCCAGAGTTCAGGCCCCACGACTGGACCAAAAAAAAAAAAAAAAGAAAGCTGAAACGTGAACATTCTCTTGGAAGACTTATTTTAGGGGGTTAAATCCAGATCAAGATAGTCAAAGCATCTCAGATAACTATTCAAGAATCTGGAAACCGAGTGCCAATGACTCACACCTGTAATCCTAGCTACTTAGAAGGCTGAGATCTGAGGTTCACAGTTCAAAGCCAGCCTGGGCAGAAAACTGTCCATGAGACTCCTATCTCCAATTAACCTCCAAAGAACAGGAAGTAGAGCTGTGGCTCAAATGATAGAGCACCGGCCTTGAGAGATAAAGCTAAGGGGCAGAAACAAGGCCCTAAGTTCAAGCCCCAATGCTGTAGAAAAGAAAATTTAGAATTCATTTCCATAGCAGGGTACATGCTCATCTATTTGTCTACATGGTATACTTGTGTTTGTCTATGTCTATCTCTGTGTGTTCTGAATATATAACCAACCCACAAGCCCATAAGCATGTATTGTCTGCCTCATAAGTGTTTTCAGAGGCTAATGAACCTCCAGAGAGAATACTAGGGGCCATGGAAGATATGGGCCAAGGGAATTGCTCCAGCCATCAGAACTTAGTACAGTGGCAAGAGAGCTCCCGAAGGCTGCCCAGGAACTTGACAATGTGCTAAGTGACTGCCAGGAAAATGCCATCTTCTTTCTCTTGAGTGGACACATTCACAGCACTCTTTCAGTCCTAGCTCTAGAGCTGCATGGGTTGGTTGTACAGGGAGTGATCAGATATAAGAAGAAGTACTTGTCTGCCTGTTCCAGTCCATGGGAATGCCTTCCAGAGTCCTGTCATAAGCTAATCAAATCCTTTGGACTAGGTCAAAGATGGGAGGTAGGTAGGATATGGAAATATCTCCTTTAGGATGTGTGTATGTGTATATATGTGTGTATGCATGTGTGTGTGTATGTGTATGTGTATGTGTGTGTGTGTGTGCCTGTGTGCTCTGTGAGAAAAGAAAAGTGAAACATTATTTGATGACCAGAAGAGACAATCATGGCAGAATGTTCCGATGATTATCAACTTCCTTTTCTTTTCTCTCAAACATCTCATTGCACTGTATTTCTATCCCTGCTTCTGTATCAGTGCTCACTGCAAAACCTTGGCCACACAACCTCCAAGAGATCCTGATGCTCTTGAGACTGTACATACCATATTACCTTAATTCTGGTCCCAGCATGTCTGAGAAAACCAAGTACACAAATGTGTACCCAGTGCACACACACCATATACTATACATGGTACATGTACACACCCACACACAAGCATATATGCAAGTACAAAATACTGCACATGCATGTACACACACACACACACACACACACACCATGCACACGTACCTTAGCCCAGTTACATTATACTGTGTAAAATGAAATGTTTTTACATAAATCATTCCCCCAAGCAATTATTGTTTCTAAATTATAGAAGCAGAGAATCCTGATTCATGGATACCAAGATGTCTAAATCAATGGCCAGCCTAAACGACACAGTATCTTTGTGTGCCATTTTTATAGTGCTCCCCGAACATCCATTAGACACCTACCATATGCCAACCATTGCATTTGGCACTGAAAGCTAGGTTGAGAGGATGTCACCCTTGTTCCCAAAGAGCTTTGCCACCAAGCTGCAGGCCTAGAGCTGGCCATGGTGGGAAGGGGGCAGTGGGGAGAGAGGTGTTTGCCTCATCTGCTCCAAGCTGATGCTGCCACCTTCCAGTGAGTCACTGAATCTTCCAATGGATGTGACACCTCCCTCTTTTTCCCAGTGGCTCAGGGCCCACCCACCTTCAGGCATGCTAGGGCAGAACGGAACATCTCAGGAAGAGCCGGTGGGAATAGCAAAGGTCTATGAGGTGTGCCCATTCACCCCCACATCCCTCCTCACCCTGCCACCTCGCCCAAGGGCTTATTTCTATTGGCAATCTCACTATTGCAAATCCCCATTTAGATAAGTGGTACTAAACTAAAATGCACTATAATTATTGTTATAGATTACAGTAATTACAGAGGGGGGAAAGGGCCAATTAGATGAACACACCCAGCACCCCATCCAGGACCAGCTGATAGGAAGGCGATCTGTGCAGAAAGCAATGGACGTACTGAGAGCATTGGATGTCACCAGGGGCTCCCAGAGCCCAGGCTGAAAGGACAGAACAGTAAAGCAGGGGCAGTGGAATGGAAAAGGTTTTGACCCGAAATAAACCAGTTATTAAGGCACAGGGCCTCTCACCTGTCTCCTTGAGGGGTCATGGCCATGGGGTTGTGGCTGAGCTGGCTGTCATGGCCAGTTGAATTGGGGCTTGAGTCTCTTGTTTGGGAAGGGCTCTTTGTCTCTGCCCTGGGCAGATGTCTACCATGGGTATCTCGCATGTCTGCTAGCACCACATCTGCCAAGGACATCGA
Organism: Dipodomys spectabilis; assembly: GCF_019054845.1. NCBI lineage: Eukaryota > Metazoa > Chordata > Mammalia > Rodentia > Heteromyidae > Dipodomys > Dipodomys spectabilis. Next base: position 2,147,312 of record NW_024870813.1, on the reverse strand, counting down.
GAAAGTTGTTGGTTGTCAAGAGGCCATTCCCATTCATGTGATGATGTAGTGAGATCAGACAGAGGATCCAGGACAGACCACACTGGAGAGGAGCAAGAGACAATGTGTCTGCTGCTGCCCCTGCCTTGACCATTCTGAGTGATTTGTCCTTGGATGGAAGGGCTGAGCCTATGGTGCCCTGTGTCTGCCATCCACAGAGCCCATTCAGAGCAGGCACCAGGGGCTTTCCTATCCATCTTGTGCTGGGTTCCAAGGTCTAGACCTTATCCCTCTTGGAATAAGATCCCAGATTTGCAATCCTGGGTTCCACAACGGGGTCCAATGTAATGGATATCTCTTGCCTCACCAGCCCTGTCTCCCTTTCTGGGACACCCACCATTCTGGGCTCACCCATTAGTATGAATCATGGTGAAGCCAGGCTCTGCCAAGCCCTGCACACTACCCACTGGCTGGACTTACACTTCTCTTCTTGGAGCAGACTGGTCTCCAACCAACCTGAATGAGGGATGGGCTGCCAGAACTAGCCCCCAGCTCACTCTGATGTTCCATCCTGCTGTCACAGTCACTAGCCTCTGAAGTTGCTTCTGTTCCAAGGTCTAAGAATATCCACTGTGGTTCACAGAACCTAAACCATCTCTACATGCAGGGGGTGGCCTACTAATGTTCTCTGCTCCCCCGTCTGATTGCTTTTGCTAAGTGTTTATTGTATCTTCAGTATCTTGCTTACTCATCAGTCACCCTCTAGAGATGATCAACTTTATAAAAAAAAGTTATTTTGCCTTTTAATTACCCCTTAGCCATGTGTCTGACACTCAGCAGACACCAATTACGAGTTGATGAATGAGTGAAAAAAATTCTGGAGTTATTGACCGTCCAGAAGCCTGCTAGCCTTTTACTTTCTGAATTTGCTCCTTCTCCGTAGGGAAACAATCCTAGAAGATTGGGAGGGTTGGATGCAGGGAGTCCGGCTGGAGGCAGAAGCTCCTGTCAGGATAGGACTAAAAAAGGAAGGCAACGTGAAGCCCAATGCATCAAGAAGGAAGGAGGTGTGGCGGATTGCAATGGTGGCCTTTTGTCTCTCTGGGGAGGCATCTGAGCTAAAAATGAAACATTCCAAAGTGAGAGAAACTTGAAGCAATAGTGGACATCATGTGTTCCCTGGCTCTATGGTCTTAGTTCATAGATGTCAACCAGCAGACCCTTAATTCCATTTGACTCTTTCCTGCCTGGTAGCAGAAACTTCAAGGTTTGACATGGGGTTTGTTCAGCTTCGCTTTTGTTGCTACCTTATCACCTCTGTTACTTGTATCTGAGCAAAATGGAGCCCATCTTTGATTCCTTTATGTGCTAAAGGCATTCTTGAATTTGGACAGCTGTCCTCTGTCTTCAGGGCCTTGTGTTCCCCATTATTGAGAAAACTGACCAATGGCTGGAAATCCCTGTGTACAGTTACTTACTAAGAAATCAACAGAGACTGTAAGTAAAAACTACCAGCCATGGTCCCTTCTGGAGGAAGTGCCTTGTCCCTAAGGATGGAAGGCACCTCCCACCCCGGGGCTCTCTTATCCATTCACGTGTGCCCAATTCTCAAGGGTTCTCTCAGGCCTGGCTGGCTTCTCCTCCACCTTCCCCATAACTCTCATCAGAAGAAAGCAATCCTGACCAAAAGAAGGTGAAGTCTCCCTCTCACTCAGTGCACTCCTCTCTTAGGCAGATAGGCTCCCTCTGCTGAGAGAGCAGAATCGAAAACCCTTCTCTCCTCCAGATCAATCAGAGCCATGCTTTTGGGCAGAGCTCCTAGAGCCTTGGGAACTGTGAAGACAGAGACGCTATGGTGGCCACAGGGACGCCATCAGTCACTGGAATTTCCCAGTGGCGGCCATGCCTGTATGCTTGGCCTTGTCCTTTCCCTCTGCCTAAAACGGGATCCCCCGGCTATTCCTGCGGATTCTGCTTCTCGAAGTTGAGGTTTCCACATGCATGCCACCTCTTCAAAGAGACCTCTGCCAATTGCTGGGCACAAACTCTGCCACAGCACTTTACCTGCCCCTACCAACTCCATCAGCGTCCTTCCCTCTACTCAGCTTTCACCACTATCCTCAATGACTATGCTATGGTCTCTCTCCCCTGAAGACTGGGAATGCTATAAGAAGGCAGAGATGAGTCTATTAGTCTCTTGTCCTATCTTCAGCTCTGAGCACAACATCTGGCTGGCTCAGAAAAGGCCCAATGAAGATTCATTACTCCTCAAAGAAAGGCAAAGGCTGGCCAGGAGTAGTGGCTCACGCCTATAATCCTAACTACTCAGGAGGAAGAGTTCAAAAGAATCAAGGTCAGCCAAGGAAAGATCGAGACCCCATCTCAGTCAACAAGCTCTGTGTAATGGTATGTGCCTGTGGCCCCAGCTACCAGAAGGCTGTAGGTAGGAGGATCATTAAAGACCCTGGCCCTTGGGACACGAATTGCTTTCTTTTTTCCCATGGCTAACAGGAGGCTGACAGGCAAGAAGGAGTCTCTGGCTTCTGTGCTTTGGTACATGAATTCCTGGTGATCAAACTGTTCCCTCCAAGAGGGCTTGTAGCTGTTTCAAAGGCTGTAGCTCAAGTCAGGACTCACCTGGGAAATAAAGCTGGTAAGTAATCTTAGTTACTCAAGAGGCTGAGAGCCAAGGATCGTGGTTCAAAGCCAGCCCATGCAGGAAAGTCTGTGAGACTCTTATTCATATCTTTTTTTTTTTTTTTTTTTTTGTCAGTCGTGGGGCTTGAACTCTGGGCCTGGGCACTGTCCCTCAGCTCTTCAGCTCAAGGCGAGCGCTCTACCACTTGAGCTACAGCGCCGCCACTTCCGTCTGTGAGACTCTTATCTCTAATTAACCACCAAAAAGCCAGAAGTAGAGCTGTAGCTCACAGTGGAAGAATGCTAGCCTTGAGCAAAAGAGCTCAGGTACAGTATCCAGTACCCTGAGTTCAAGTCTTAAAACCACCATCACCACCAACAACAAAAATCTGGGAAATAATAACAGGAGTAGGGTAATGGGGCCCTATCATATTTTACATGTAGCTTTCCCTCATTTCATCCTGAATCCCTGCCCTCATTTTCTCTCTGCCCTAATTTCCCCCATTTCTTGATTAGAAAAAAAAAGTTTTAAATCCTCCAGTTGTATATTAAGTATTTCTGTACTGGCATAAGCTTCTACTAATCCCTTTCTGCAATGAGGCAGGGTATAAATAAATAAATAAAAATAAATAAATAAGCTCTGTCTTCCCCCAGGGTGCCCCAGTCTGCTTGGATGTAGGTCATCCACATGTCTCTTTATGATCTATTTTCAAATTTCAGGATTCTGACTGTGTAAGCGGGAATTGTGGTACTGGCTCTGGGGCTGAGACACCTGGCAAAGCTGATGCCTAGAGGAGCCCCCCACCCCCTCCACTGCTTCTGTACAGCCTGGTGCCAGCCCCAGGGGAAACACTTCAGCCTCTGCAGACTGAATAGGCCTGTCTGCCTCCTGGTCTGGGCAACACTGCAAAGGCAAAAGATTACTGAAGAATCCAGAAGTGTCTCTCTTCCTGGGTCAGTGCCATTTATAGAAAATGGGGATTTGGGACAAAGCTGATGGCTGAGGGTGAGAGGTGGGCTTCAAGAAGTCCTGGATGTCCTTTTCCAGCCAGTCTGAGTTTCCTGTGATCGAACTGCACATCTGGTTACACAGCAGGCCTCAAGGGACACCTTTTCTAGCCATGAATTCTTTGTCTCCTACAGAAGCAGCTGACAATCAAGTTTCAGAACAAAGAGAAAGGGACTGAAATCCGAGATACCCATAGGATTTGTGAGCACCCCCTGATCAGGAAGGCAGAAGTACTCCTCCAGAGGAAGTGATGCCCCAGACTTAAGCTCAGCAAGTCTTAAACATTCCCATACTGTGCCAGACTGCCTAGCTAAATGTAAACCTGTCATCTAAATATAAATGCAGGGCATGAGAGTGTAAGCAATGGGGCCAATTTCTCTTACTTCAAGCCCCAAACTTTGTGATGGCACTTCCTCCTCCCCCCTTGTACCTTTTGGAATGTGTTCCTTGGTCTATAGAAAATCCACCTCCTTGCCTGACTCTGTGTCATACTTAGGCTCAGATGATCATTTGCCTGGAAGTTTATCATCATGCCCCACCCCTGTCCCTCTGAGGAAGGATGTATATTCTTTTCCCACAGCACTCAGCAGCCCTGCACCCCGTAATGAGGACTCAGCCCCCAAAGTGAAAGGGCCAGGCCGGATCTCCCTTCATCCCCTATCCTATATCCTAGCACCCTAGCCCCACAACCAGCAGATACCAGGAAGTCAATAAATAAACACAGACTGAGCAAAAGAATGATTTAACCAGATGACACACAGTCTGCCAACCACAAGCAGTTTTTCATTAGGCAATTGTCCTCAGGGGAACTGGCTCTATCCCCAGGGGCCATCTCAAACCTTGGAAAAGTGACAATGGCAAGAACACAGAAACATATACAGCATCCCATGAATATATACACAATCACATTAATTAAAGCACGGTATAGGCAGCAGAGGATTCCAGTGCATAACCCCTTTCCACCACTGTCTTATGGTTTAACAAAATGGATTCCAGAAAGCTGGAGCTTGTGGTGTCAGGATTGGGGGGTAAGGTCAAGGGGAGGAGGGGCAGAGAAATAGAGATAGGAAGAACAGACAAATATAGGCACACTTTTCAATCTATATAGATGAAAAGGGAACTAGGGGAATTAAGGAATGAGTGGGTGGGATTGGGAGAGATGGGGGAAATGTACTTATAAATTGACATGTTCACTGTATTTGATGTTAGCATAATTTGGGGAGGGGAAGGGAAAAACAAATTGTTTAAATAGGGATACAGATGGACCCATTGCAAGAATGAGATGTATAAGACACTATGTTGAAAAACTAACTTTACAATTTATGCAGGGGTGGGGGTGGGTGTAGCTGAGGAGGTGAGAGGGAAAGCATGGTAGGGGAAATGTACTCATAGCTGGGCGCTGGTGGCTCACGCCTGTAATCCTAGCTACTCAGGAAGCTGAGATCTGAGGATCTCAGTTCAAAGCCAGCCCGGGCAGGAAAGACCGTGAGACTCCTATCTCCAATAAACCACCAGAAAACCAGAAGTGGCACTGTAGCTCAAGTGGTAGAGTGCTCGCCTTGAGCTGAAGAGCTGAGGGATAGTGCCCAGGCCCAGAGTTCAAGCTCCGTGACCGACAAAAGGAAAGAAAGAAAGAAAGAAGGAAAGAAAGAAAGAAAGAAAGAAAGAAAGAAAGAAAGAAAGAAAGAAAGAAAGAAAGAAAGAAAGAAAGAAAGAAAGAAAGAAAGAAAGAAAGAAAGAAAGAAAGAAAGAAAGAGAGAAAGAAGGAAGGAAGGAAGGAAAGAAAGGAAGGAAGGAAGGAAGAAAGAAAGAAAGATAGATCATTACCTTGCTCATGTAACTGTAATTCCTCTGTATAGTATTTTCACAATAAAAAACTTAATAGACAATTGATATGTTGAATTGAAACTCCTTTGTACAACCACCTAAAGATAATTTAAAGAGGAGGAAGAAGAGGGAGGAAGGAGGAGGGGGAGAGGAGAAAGAAGGAGGAGGAGAAGGAAGAAGAGGTAAGAGAAGAGGAGGAGGAGGAGGGAGGAGGAGGAGGAACAGGAAGAGGAGGAAGAGGAGGAGGAGAAGGCGGAAGAGGAAATAAAGTTCATGCTATGAGGTGGGCAGAGATTTCATGAAGACTCAGAACTGGGCATGAGCACCTACTGTGGCAGGGATGGCCTGGCTGGGCAGGTATAGCAGAGAAGATGGGAAGAAATCCTTTTCAAGCCAGATCAGCATGGGGAGCCACAGGACTCACGGTGTCTTTGCATTTAGGCCCTGTCTTGGATTAGACCAGCAGCCCCGGTAAGGAATGGACACCAGGCAGCTCCAAAGGCTGGACATGAGATGATGCTGATGGACAGAAAGCTTTCACAGAGAGGTCACTGGTGGGACATCTACTGTGTCATCCTCAACCTTCCCTCCACACTCGCACTGTAAGCCCTGACCCAGCTCACAGAGAGCCCTCTTTCCCTCCCCTCCTTCCCCTTCCTGGGGAGAAAAAGTTCCCAGGATGCCAGCCACATCCCCTCAGAGGCAGAAACCAGCAGGCATCTAAGCCACTCTGGCTGAACAGATCGTAGATGTCTCTAGGTGAGCACTGTAAGGAAAAGGTGTGACATCCATGTTTCACCCGAAATACAAGAGAGGACTGAGTGACACAGATATTTCAGTCTCCAACCACACCCCTGACCACAAGACCTCAAGACAATGGAGCTCAAGGTCAAGATCCCAAATCATAACACCAAGCACACAGATCTTAGAGGGTCTTCCTAATAACCCCCCTCCATTTTAAGCCCCGGAAACAATGGAGAGATATAAAACCAGGACAAAGTGAATGGTACCTTTGGTAAGAGAGTGTTCTTGATTCCCACTGAAGCTGAACACCTCCCCCCAACAAATATAAAACTATCCACAATAAATATATGGACAGAATTTCCTCTAAATAACAAACAAACAAACAAATTGGAGTGGAAAATGGAGGCATTGTTATGAGGAAGAAAAACGAACATCATTTAAAAAAAAAAAAAGCCGATAAAGAAAAATGTAAACTCCATCACAGGGAATTATCTCTTAGGGAGATAAAAAAAAAGATGAAAAGTTCAGACAAATATTCTCCCTAGCCTCAAGTAACTTATAGATATCGTGGTCTCTCCCAGGGAAAAGAAATCTAAGAGATACAGAAGTTCAAAGCAGAAATTATAAAACAACAGATGAAGATAAAAGGCTAACCATGGAACAAAGCCAAGGTGCTCTGGGTGTCTGTTCTGGGGGTCACAGAAAGAGGTCTGGGGCAGGGGCACAAAAGGAGGCAGGCAGCACTGGCAAGATGGGGGCGGAGAGCTAAGCTAAGTCCTCTAGGCCTGGGCAGTTTGCTAGGGAAGTGTGTCAGTGGAGAATGGCTCAGAAGCAAGCCTGCGCTTATATTCTGGAAACCTGGGCATCTATCTGAGCTACACCAGAGCCTCTGTCTGCTTCAGCCAGACACACTGAAGAAGATTCTATCTTTTACTGACCTGGGATGTCACCCTCTTGGGATCTGCTTGCTCACTTAGCTATTGATCACATCTCCTCATCAGAGAACCCTGGTGACATTCAAAGCTCCTGTTAGTGGCAGCAGCAGCCTCAGCAGCCACCGGAAGAGACAAGCTGTAGCTGTCAGCTCTGAAATGCAGCTGTTTTCCTTGTCCCTGGATGATGCCACAGGCTTGGAGACCTGGAATAAATCTTGTATTGATCATTTCCAACCAGTGGAGGGAGCCCTGGCCAGGTGCCTTTGGATAGTTTTTCAATGATTTTTCCTTTTGGCTATACTTCACAAAAAGTCATCAGACAGTAAAAGCCAGCACCCTCTCTCTCTTGCCTGCAATGATTTGTTCTCCAATGGAGCACAGGTAGATTATTCTGGAATCCAGCTCATGGTCAGAGTTAGTGAAGGCCTGGAGAACCTGGTCCCCCTCATCCTGCCATTGCTGGCTACTTAAGGTGACAGCGTCAATGTGAGCTCAGCCCTACGCTTCACAGGGCAGCAGAGCCAAAGTTGGAAGCTGCCATTTTCCTCTTGAACTTGAAACCTCCTACTTTTGGCAACCCAAAGAATGATGCAAAGGACACTCTGTGTTCTGCAAGATGGGGATCACAAGGACCCTGTGTCTGAGGTCCTTCCAAAAGAAAAATGCACCCGATCCTCAGCCAAGAAAACCAAGGCAAATGGCAGTGAGTTCCACCATATCCTAGTCCTGCTCTCCTTTAAGGAGATTTTTTTCCCAATATCAAACATCTCTTTGCAAGTGCCAGATGTTGACTTCAGGATAAAGTGTTTCTTTTTTTGTTTTTTTTTGTGTAATTTTTTTTGATAAAGTGTTTCTTGTACAAGAAAGGATACATATAAACTCTTTGGGGTTCTGTACCTGCAATGGGCCATCCTCCCCGGGCCTATCTGCCATTGGCCTCTCCTAAAAGAGTCCATGATCTTCTGGCCACTGGAAACCCACCACACCAACCGGAAGCAACAGTAGGTACTTCCCGGTATGCTGCAGGCACTTCAAGGATATTCTCTGCTGGAAATCCTTACCCTACTAGCAGCTCTGGTTCCTGCCTCTGCTCAGGTGTGTCTCAGTCATCTTGTAACTGTGCTTTCAGCAATGAATCACCTTCTCTCCAAAGGTCTCTTATCTCAGCACCTGTGTCTACTGAGGTCCTTGTTTTATCATACACCTGGCACCACTCTCAATTTTCAACCTTCAGAGGCCATGTCTACCTCATATTTATAACTTTATGCACAAAATCCAGCACAGGTGGGGGAAGGCCAGGAAAGATGGGAGCAAAGGAAGTGAGTCCTGCTTTTGCATGGGCAGAGTTAACACTCAATTCTCCAACTTGGCCAGTGCCTTATTGTCTTTTCCAAAACTCACTGTCCTGGAGCCTTGAACTTTGGGCCTGGGTGTTGTCCCTGAAGTGCTTTTGCTCAAGACTAGTGCTCTACCACAGATCCACTTCTGACTTTTTCTGTGATTAACTAAAGATAAGGGTCTCTCAGACTTTCCTGCATAGGCTGGCTTCAAACAGTGATTCTCAGATCTCAACCACATGAGTAGCTAGGCTTATAGGCATCAGCCACCAGCACTGGGCTTCCAACATGTTTTGGATATTAACTTTGGGGTGGGTTTACATATCTCACTTGCTCCATACCTGGTAGCTATTACTCTCACTGGAGTGCAAATGGCATTTCATGAAGATGAAGAGGAGTGCATGGGAAAACAACAACAGCAGCAGTAGCATTACAGTGGTAACCAATTGACAGAGGGAAGGAAAACTCACTGGCCTGAGGTGGAATGATTCCCTGGACATTTTCTCCAGTGAACTGGACAGATCGGTGCTCAATTGGTAGTAGGTACTAAGGAAGCAAGAACAAAAGCCCTGAGGCAAATGAACTTTGGAAGGAAAAAAAAAAAGAGAAAAGGCAACCAAAAGTAAATGATTTCTTTACACCAGACTTTTAATATGCTAAGGTGTGATGTGAATCATGATAAGGTAGATTTCACTTGGAGCACTCACACTCTTGGCTCTTCCCGGGGCCCTTCCTCTGGAAGCATCACCATAAAGAATAGCTGCTCGCGACATACTTATGGAAAAGCCAAGTTCATCTCCCTGTCAGAGCAGGTGTTCCAGTGGATTGTTTCTGCCCAAATGAAGGCTGTAGATTTTTCCCCCTGCTGAGGTTATTTGGTTAGCCTCAACATAGCCTGACACAATGATTTAAATATCAACCTTGTCACCCATCACTTTAACTCCTTATTATGATCACTAACCTAATCATTGATATGATTGATAATATCACAGGAAGAAAACAAGCACCGTTATTTCCAGTCTGAATCTCAGCACATCTGTGCTAATAGGGAAAACACAGGATATGCAGTAAATGTTTTCAAGATCACGCTCACAATGAAAACAGTAATGAGTTTCATAAGTGTGCTTCTAGCCGAGCCTCTGAATGACAGCCAATGACATCACACTGAAACAATTTTGATAAGCTGGGTTCCAGTGGCTCATACCTGTAATCCTAACTTCTCTGGAGGTTAAGATATGAGGATCTCCATTCTAAGCCAGACTAGGTGGAAAGGTCTATGAGATTGTTATCTCCAATTAACCAGAAAGATATTAGACTGGCAGGTGTGGCTCAAGCAGTAGCGGACCAGTTTTGAGTAGAAAAGCCAAGAAAGAGCAAAAGTCCTTGAATTTATGTCCAAATATCACACTATACTACAGAGATATGTACAACTACGACATGTTAAATGAAATTTTTAAATAAATAAATAAATCCAAGTGAATCGTAGAGATCATAAAAAAAACACATAGAAAAGTTGACAGAATGTAGGAAAACCTATAATTTAAGAAAAACAAGTAGCTTCTTACATAGTCCTAGCTTATTTGAAGAGAAATAAGACCTAAGAATCTAGAAATGAGCCAGTTTCCAGTCACTCACACCTGTAATCCTAGCTTCTCAGAAAAGTGAGAGCTGAGGATCAAGATTGGAAGCCAATCTTTATTATTATCTCCAATTAACCAGCAAAAAATGCAAGGGGTAGAACTGTGGCCTAAGTCTGAGCCTTGAGCAAAATAGCCAAACAAGAGCTCAAAGCCCTGAAAAATGAGTTCAAGACCCAGTCCTGCACACACACACACACACACACACACACACACACACACACACACACACACACACACACAGAGTAATTAGAAGTATTTTTGTCACAGGAAAGTTCTTGGGAGTTTTACAGGCTATTTCTACCAAATTTACAAAGCATGTATATTGTTGGGGGAAAAAAGAAGCAGACTTTAAGTCATCTTATAAATCCATTAGAACTTTGATCTGCCCCCAACACATAGTACAAGAAAGAAAATGTATAGGCTCATTTATAAATATAGATATAAAATATCTTAAAAACTGTAAAACAACATTCTAAACAAAGAAGAATAATACCATATGAATCAAGTTAAGCAAATCAATGGAGGAAACCCATGTCTACACAATCAGAAAATACTTTTCCTAATATCTGGTATGTATTTTTATGAAAATTACAATATTAGGAAAAAAGGGAAGTTTCTTTATGCTCACAAAATGATATTGACAAAATGTATTCAATAAGCATAATTCTCAATAGGAAAATATAAAGCAATTAATTTAGAATAAAAATTATGAAAGGTTGGCGTACTTATCATAATCAAACTTATTCCACCTTTTACTGGATTTTCTAGAACATACAATTATGGAAAGACAAAATGCCCGAAGATTATAAATGAGAAAATAAGACTCATTATTTACAGATTACATATTTATGTACATATAAAGCAAGTACAAATAATCTTTAAGAAATGTATTAGTTATATAAAATAAAGTTAGGTAGATTAATGAATATAAAATCTCTATAAAAATCAATTTCATTCCCATGGAACAAACAATTAGAAAAAAATCTTTAAAGGACAGAGCTTCTCATACAAATACATTTTACAAAAGCAAAACCTGTATAGAAAAAACTATAAAATGACTAAAAGTCCATTAGAGAGTTCTTAAAAGAATGAATAGTTAAGCCATGATCAAAGAAAGAAAGATATCTTGTGGCAAGGATATCAAATTCTTCTTATATTAATCTCTCCAAGCAGAGAAATGCTAATCAGAAAATAAAAAGGCAACTTTTACAAAGAACAGGAAAGAATAAAAAGCTAAAAATAGTCCAAGTAGTTCTGGAGAAAGGTGGAGAGCAGAAGCCCACTTGATTATGGTTTCTATTCTTCTTATATTATGATTATCTTTCTTATTATTCTGTTATTATTCTTTATTCCATTCTTTATGATTGAACCATAGTATTAAGAGAATTTAGTAAAATCAAGTGACCACTATCATAAATGAGAGAAATCAGAAGTAGACATGCACACACCTGAATATGTATACTCTCATCTGCACACATGCATAGAAATAGAGACCAGGCATGATACATCATTATAAAAAAAAGTATTGCCAAGAAATAAAATTAGGCTGGCTAGTCTGTAATCTTAGCTTCTTACAAGTCAGAATCAGAAGGCCTGATGCCAGCTTGGGCATAAGGCTATAGAGACTCTTGTACCTCAATCAGCAAATCAGACATAGCACTTCGTGTCTGTCATCACAGTTATGAGAAAGGCATATATTCAAAGAACCAGTTTAATGCCAGTCAAAAGTGGAAGACACTTACCAGAAAAATAAAACACAAAAGACTTGGGGATGGGTCTGATTAGCAAGAATAACACCCTGAAGCAAACACTCGTTGTTCCTAATAATTAACTGATAATTAACTAATTATCACAGGAAAAAACGTAAGTTTTTGAAAGCACACTTTATGTCAAAACTCCTATCATATACAAGGTAGATCCAGATAAATTCAGACTTTACATTTATTTAGAAAATCAGGAGGATTCATAGACATAGCCTTCACAGAGCAATTGGTGGCACACAAGTCCTTCCTCTATAAAAAAGCTGAACCATAGAACTCCATTATTTATGTATGCCACATCCTCTTGATCTGTTCCTTTACTGAGAAGCATCTGGGTTGGTGCCATATCTTAGCTATGGTAAATACTACTGCAATGAACATGGTTGTGCCAGTAGCTTTAGTATGCCCTTGTTTGCATCCATTTGGGTAAATTCCAGTAGTGGGACTGCTGGGCCATAGGGGAGCTCTATGTTTAGTCTTTGGAGGAACCTCCATACTGCTTTCCAGAGTGGTTGAACAAGTTTATCCTTGTATCAACAGTGTAGTAGTGTTCCCTTCTGTCTTGTATATAAGCTTATCTGATCCCTGGAAGGGAAAAGGAATCACAGCAGGACAAAGGATGAATTAATACAACAATGATACTCACTAGACACAATGTTGGAAATGAACTTTACAACTTGGGGAGAGGGGAGTGGAGAGTGGTAAGTGGGACAAATGAGGGAGGGGGTAAAAGTGTTTAAAAAGAAATGTGCTTGCCAGGTGCTGGTGGCTTTAATCCTAGCTACTCAGGAGGCTGAGATCTGAGGATCATGGTTCAAAGTCAACCCAGGCAGGAAAAGTCCATGAGACTCTTATCTCCAATAAACCACTCAGAAAACCAGAAATGGCACTGTGTCTCAAGTGATAGGGCGCTAGCCTTGAGCTGAAGAGCTGAGGGACAGCGTACATGCCCAGAGTTCAAGCCCCACTACTGACCAGAAAGAAAGAAAGAAAGAAAGAAAGAAAGAAAGAAAGAAAGAAAGAAAGAAAGAAAGAAAGAGAGAGAGAGAGAGAGAGAGAGAGAAAGAGAGAGAGAGAGAGAGAGAGAGAGAAAGAAAGAAAGAAAGAAAGAAAGAAAGAAAGAAAGAAAGAAAGAAAGAAAGAAAGAAAGAAAGAAAGAAAGAAAGAAAGAAAGAAAGAAAGAAAAGAAAGAAAGAAGGAAAGAAAGAAAGAAAGATAGTGCTTATCTAACTGTAATCCCCCTGTTCATCACCTTTACAATTTTTTTTTCTTAAAAGAGCTGACCCAGACATATGAAACAGCTGCTCAATCACTGGACAAAAGACTGGGATGACTTCAAACCTTGAGAGAGACAAGGCGACCCTATCACCTCACCAGAACCCTAAACAAAATAAACACACACATCTCAAACTCTGAAAACAAATGTAGATGTAGTGACACAGAACATTAACATCTGATCGCTCAAGTGAACGGAATGTCTTAAAAATCATTCAGAGAAATAAGCAATGATCATATTATGTAACATCACTACAAACTTCTGTCCAAGGCAGAAGATAATTACACAGACTGGGAAAACATCATTTTCAAAGTAGAATTCTATATGAAGCAGAAAAAAGTCAAATTTCTCTAAAAAAAAAAAAAAAAAAGATTTGGAGAAAGCACTTCTTGACAAACAAAATGCCCAAGAAAAACATGTTAAAAGAAGTTTTGTTTTTTCAGGCTGATAGTAAGTAATACCACATGGAAATGTGAAAAGATTTTTAAAAAAGTATTCATCTCTTCTTTCATTTCTCCCCACATTTTCTATGAGTATCAATTAGTTGAACCAAGAAGTTTCGTTTGTTTATTAATTTATTTTTGCCAGTCCTGCAGCTTAAGCTCAGGACCTAGCAGCTGTCCTTGAGACTCTTTGAGCTCAAGGCTAGCACTCTACTACTCATGCCACAGTGCCACTTCAGACTTTTTCTAAGAGTTGCAGAACAGTTCTATCTCTTGAATAGGGTGGCGCACAAATAGTGTTACTCATCCACCTGTATAATTAAAATGGGTCACCTTCACATTCGTAAATAGCCACAAACTTAAAAACATCTTTTACCAGAAAATTCAACGAAATATCTTTTATCTCAGATTTAGATAAGAAATATTAATTTTTTTCAGTAAAGAAAAGTAAATCTTGCTTTTTAAAGGAATTTGTTATTGGGCTTGGAATGTGGCTTAGTGGTAGATTGCTTACCTGGCATGCATGAATCCCTGAGTTCAAATCCTCCAAACCATATAACGAGAAAAAGCTTAAAATGGCGCCATGGCTCAAGTGATAGTGTACTCACCTTGAGCAAAAGAAGCTCAGGGACAGTGCCCAGGCCCTGAGTTAAAGCCCCAGGACTAGCAAAAAAAGAATTTGTTATTTCTGAAGACATCTGAAAGAGATAGGAATCATGATACAAACTTGTTGGTGAAACTGTACTTTAAAATCAAAAGCTATAAGCTCTAGGAAAATATGAGGAAATCCCATTAATCAGTAAGCAAGAGAGAAATGATGGAGTAGAAAAATTAGCAAAATAAATGAACATTAACTGAAAAAGCATGTGCTAAGTTAACATATGAAGAGATGCTCAATTTTCATAATGATCAGGGATATGCAAACCAAGATAAAAATGTGATACCACTTTATACCTGCTTGGCTGTCAAAAAATAAATCTAAAAATAGTTAAGCATAAGCAACATGTAATCCAGTTGGGCATGACTGTAATGTTGGTTATTTGTGAGCTGAGATTTGAAGATCAAGGTTCAAAGCCAGCCAAGGGAGGAAAGTCATGAGACCCTTATCTCTAATTAACTACCAGAAAAAGGGGCTGGGAAAGTGGCTCAGTGGTAGAGCCCTTGCCTTGCATGCATGAGGCCCTGGGTTTGATTCCTCAGCACCACATAAGCAAAAAGAAAAAAGCCGGAAGTGGTGCTGTGGCTCAAGTGGTAGAGAGCTAGCCTTGAGCTGAAGAGCTGAGGGACAGCACCCAGACCCCACGACCGGACCCCCTCCCCCCAAAAAAACTACCAGAAAAAGCTGGAAGTGGAGCTGTGGCTCAAATGGTACAGCACTAGCCTTGAGCAAAGGAATTCTGAGACAGAGCCAAAGGCTCTGCATTCAAGTACCAAGACCAGTACACATACACACACACACACACACACACACACTATGTAAATCAATAGGATACATATATATATATATATATATATGTATATACATGCATATATATGGGGACAAAATTAATATAAGCATTCTAAAAATACTATAATCATAAGATGACTTTAAAGTTGATTATTCACATTACCCAGCAATTCTATCAGTGTTCATAGTCAAGAGAGAGTTATATACATAAACACACATGCAAGTGAGCTGATGCTCATAGCAATAACTTTGGAATGGACAAAAAAGATAAATAGAAACAAACCAAGCATCCATGTCTAAGGCAATAGACGGATAAGTCATATGCTTAGAAAATAAGATATTAGACAGCTCTTAAAATAAAACCACTTAGCCACACTCATAATAATCTTTATTAATGTAATAACATCGAATTTAAAAATAACTCCAAGGAGAATATTTATATGACATCCTTACTTGAATGTTTAAAAGTATATAAAGTGAACAATACTTCAGGGAGATATAAATAAATATGAGACAGAATCATATAATAAGAGAACTTCCCACAGCAAACAACTATAAAGTCTTTTACAATGCACAAAATAAATGCTTTTAAGCATCACATATAAATCAGCATAGGACCAATTTACAAATAATGAACAAGCTGAGAGAGACTCCATACTCCCCAGATTTTCTGACATGAGGTCCTTTTCCATACAAATTAAGCACAGGCATGGAACAGTCTCTCTAGGAAGAGGAAACAAAATTAGAGTTTGTTTCTGGGAGCTGGTGACCTCACACCTGTAAATCTAGTACTCAGGAGGCTGAGATCTAAGATTTGTGGTTGAAAACCAGGCCAGGCAGAAAAGTCCATGAGACTCTGATCTCCATAACTAGCAAAAGTTAGAAGTGGAGCTGTGGCTCAACCAATAGAGTGCTAACCTTGAGCTAAACAGCTCAAGACAGTGTCCAGGCCTGAGTTCAAGCCCTAGGACCAGCACACACACACACACACACACACACACACACACACACACACACACACACACACACACACACACACACACACACACACACAAGAAACCTCCAAAGTGCCCCTGTAAAAATTATACTCAAGATCTCATAGGACTTCTAAGATGCTCATCGAGGAGTCCAGAAGTATTTGATCACCTATAAGGCAAAAGGAGTCAGAGAGAGCTATTTCAATAGAGACATGTCAAACTTCAGGCCCAAAGTAACACCTTTATGAATGCCAATGACTTTCTGGTGAATAGCGGGGAGGCCCAGACCTCAGTGTGGTTTTGTTCTGATAGTGAGGAACCACTAACACAGCACACTGGGGAGCCAAACCTCCTTTGATGAAGACCATTTGTTCAGACTTTGGCATCTTTTAGTACAACAATCTACTATCATTAGGAAAAGGTAAAATAGGTCCAAACCTTTATGACATGCATTCCACAGTGCTCAAGATAAGAAAAATTGTTAGCATGCATGTGACAGAATATGGATTACTGATAATCAAGAAATAAAACAATGGTTAAAATTAGAATTTTAAGATAAAGCTAGAAAAGCCAACAGACTAGTCCATGTAAATAATCATGTGTACATCCTGAATGTGTAGACAATAGAGGAAATGAGGAAAGCTGAGTGAAAAGCTGAAAAAATATGAACTGGTAAGGTGCAGCCATTAACGAATTAAAAATAGTCAAATCTGTAAAATTAAATATTCACTGAATATTCATTCAATCAACAGAAAAACTAACTAAACTACATAAATATATAGCTTTAGAGAGTTCCAAGATATGTGTATACCCAACATTCAACTAAAGCACTGAAAAAAATTAATGGAGAAGAAAAACCAGAGAGCCTAAGTCATGAGTTTCTTCCTTACCTGTCTCACAAATATTTAACTAGTGTGCAAAAGAAGAAAAGATTCAAATAGCGTCAAAGAAAATAATGGATGTGAATTTCCCCAATCTGATTGGAAATTGATTCAACAAATATAGTAGGATGGTGGGAAAGAAAAGCACAAATACCTAGATACATTACAGACAACTTGTGAAGATGAAATGCAGAGAATATCTCCAGTTAAAGAGAAAACTATACTGTACTCTCAAGAAAGAAGCAGACATATAGTGATAACTAACATCTCAAATAAATCAATTGAGATGATAGAACATAAAATTTCTTCTGTTAACTGATGAAAGAAAAGGAAATAGGAACCTGGAATTTGAGGTCCGTAAAATATCCTTCAAAAAGTGATGGCCAAGGTTTGCCACTGACAGCATACACACACCGCATACCACTGATATGATTACACCATAATAGAAAGTGATACATGTATATCAGGAATAAATAACATGGTGCTTCCTGAAAAGAAGAAACTCTCCTGAAGATGGTAGCTGGCAACACTTAACAATCTCTTTTCTTCTCTTAATCTATTTAAAACATTTACGATTGCTCCATCCATCTCATTCATCCTGATGGCTGAGTACAATTTCATTGGATGCATACCACATTTTCTTGATTCACTTATCCACTGCAGGGCATCTGGGTTGTTTCCATTTCTTGGCTATGGTAAATAGTGCAGCAGTGGCCATGAACATGGCCAGTGTCTTTACTGTATCCTGACTTACAATCTTTTGAATAAATGCCCAAGAATAGAATCGCTGGGGCATAGAGTAGTTCTATGTTTTGTATTAAGTCAAGCTCAGTGAAACAAAGAGCACATGTTTTCTCTCATGTGAGGAAGTTAGATCTAAATTATAAATCTGTAAATCACATATAAATATGAACTATAAATATGTAAAAATATACAGGGTCCTATGCCTACACGCATATCAAGTAAATTATGGTATATGCAAGGGAAGTCCGATGGTGTTAACTACTTTGAACAACTAACGTACAGTCTAACAAAAGGAAGGCAAAGAAACTGGAAATTTTAGTATTGGGGAGTGGGACAAGAAAAGAGAGAAGAAAAATGGAGAAAGAAAGGGTCGGCAAATGTAGTCATAATATTTTATATGTGTGTGGGGAATGGATGTGGTGCTGAGATGGGAGAATTCTGAAAGGGATGACCCTGATTAAGATGAATTGTACTTAAAAAGTGACATGTTGGAATGAAACCCCTCTATATGACTAGAGATAATACAAAGACGTTAAAAAAATAAAACACACGTGGCTAAAGCTCTAGTTTTGGGATGATAGCAAGACCCTGCTACAGTCATCTTATCCTCATTGGGACAATCATTCTAGATCCAATGCAGAGAAAAGGTGAAGAAACACAGATACATTTTGTAAAAGAGCTCGAACTAGAGAAATAAACTGCCAAAGCAAACTCTGGGGGAGGGGTGGGAGCAAGGGGAGTGTGTGTGTGTGTGTGTGTGTGTGTGAGAGAGAGAGAGAGAGACAGACAGACAGACAGACAGAGAGACAGAGAGACAGAGAGAGTCTCCCTGTGTTCTCTCTCAGCTTTTTCTTTTACGAGGTCCCTTGTGAACCAGTGTGGTGGTGGCTAAGTGTTGGTGACAAGTAATGGAACAAAATAGCACACATACAGCCCTATTCCCTATGTTTGAATATAGGGCAACAGAAACTATTTGAGTTGAAAATTAAAGACTGAAAAAGAAAGATCAGAGGCTCAAAGATCTATTAGTTTACACCACAATTTGTACTATATAAGCTATTTGAACTGCAAAAGAGAGAAAACTGAAAGGTTTTTCTCACACAAATACATTTAAAGCAGTAATTGTAGAAAAGCTTCCAAGTTTGGTAAAAAAAAAAAAAGATACATATTTAAGCCAGGTGCTGGTAGCTCATGCCTGTAATCCTAGCTACTCAGGAGGCTGAGATCTGAGGATCGTGGTTCAAAGCCATCCCAGGCAGTAAAGTCCATGAGACTCTTTTTTTTATTAGTAAGGTTTTTTTTTATTGTGAAAATGCCATACAGAGGGGTTACAATTACATGAGCAAGGTATTGAGTCCATTTCTTATTAAGCATTGTTGCCTCCTCCTTAGTTTCCCCTTACCATCCCTGCCCTACATTCCCCCCTCCCCCCGCACCCCCACTAAAGTTGTAAAGTTCGTTTTTCAACATAACGTCTTGTACATCTCATTGTTTCAATGGGTCCACCTGTATCCCTATTTAAACATTTGTTTTTCCCCTTCCCCTCCCCAAATTATACTAACATCAAATACAGTGAAAGAAGGGGTTATACCATGGGGGAGGGACATATACAAAGCAAAAAAAAAAGTCATCGTAAGAAATGTACTCATTATCTTTCCCATGTAATTGTAACCACTCTGTACAGTATTTTCACAATAAAAATCATCTTATAAATAGGTTAAAAACAATAGCAAGAAAGAAAAACCATTTGAGTCCTTATCTTGGAGTTCACTTAACATCAACTTTCTGGCCATTTCTGCTTGTCTCAGACATATCTAGTTATTGCAAATAAGGGAAACCATGGGACCTATGTTTCTTTGGGCCTGGCTTACTTCACTTAATATAGTTTTTTTCCGAGTCTTTTCATTTTCTAACAAATGGGGCAATGTCATTCTTTCTGATGGAGGCATAGAATTCCATTGTGTGTGTGCGTGTGCATGTGTGTGTGTGTGTGTGTGTGTGTGTGTGTGTGTGTGTGTGTATCACATTTTCTTGATCCATTCATCCACTGAGGACTGAGGGGCATCTGGGTTGAGATAGAGACAGCAATAAAAGACCTCCCATCTAAGAAAAGCCCAGGACCACATGGATTTACAGCAGAATTCTACAAGGCCTTCAAAGCAGAGCTCACACTAATATTCCTCCAACTCTTCAATGAAATTGAAAGAGAAAGTTCACTACCGAACTCTTTCTATGATGCCAGCATAATCCTCATCCCCAAACCAGGCAGGGAGTCATTAATGAAAGAGAACTATAGACCCATTTCTTTGATGAACATTGATGCAAAACTTCTCAACAAAATTTTGCCCTATCGACTTCAACAATTCATCCAAAAAATCATACACCACAATCAAACAAGATTCATTTCAGGGATGCAGAGCTGGTTCAATATATGCAAATCAATTAATATAATTTATCATATCAACAAGAGCAAGGATAAGAACCATCTCAATAGATGCAGAAAAAACATTTGACAAGATCCAATACCCCTTTATGATGAAGGCTCTGAAAAAACTAGGAATCCATGGAACATTCTTCCATGAGACTCTTATCTCCAATAAACCACCAGGAAACCAGAAGTGGCGCTGTGGCTCAAGTGGTAAAAAACGCTAACCTTGAGCTGAAGAGCGCAGGGACAGTGCCCAGGCCCAGAGTTCAAGCCCCACAACCACCACCACCAACAACAAAAAGATATATTTACAGATTTCAGGCTCTCTGTAAACTCCAAAAATATATAAACACGGGAAACAAAACACGTCTAGTCACATCTTAATCAAATTGCTGAAAACCAAAAGAAAATGATTGGATTTACATAGACTTCTCCCAAGAAGATAGGGGGACCAGGATAAAACAGAACAGGATATCAAGATATTTAAAATACATTATCCTGCATGAAATAACTGTCAGCCAGAGTGTGCATGCGTGTGTGTGTGAGTGTGTGTGTGTGTGTGTGTGTGTGTGTGTGTGTGTGTGTGTGTGTGTGTGTGTGTGTGTGTGTGTGTACCAGTGCTGAGGCTTAGCTTAGGGTTGCTGTCCTTTAGTTTTTTCATTCAAGGCTGGCTCTCTACTACTTCAGCCACAGCTCCACTTCCAGCTTTTTGGTGGTTACTTGAAGATGTTAAAGATACAAGTCTCACAGACATTCCTGCTTGGCCAGCTTTGAACCAGTATCTCAGTGTTTTGAGTAGCTAGGATTACAGGCATGAGCCACCCAGGATCAGCACAGAACTTTATACTCAGTGAAAATATCCTTCAGGAATAATCAACAATTAAGATCTTTTCTCAGAAGAAGGACAATGAAGAGATTTCTTTTATCTAGCAGTCCTGCAGTATAAATGTTAAGATAATGGCTCTGGGCAAAGTAAAACAATATCAGGAAATAGATCATCAGGAATGAACAAAAATAAGATAAATAATGAAACATTATTTTTAAGTACTTTTAAATGTGACTATTGAAATAAACAAATCACATTCTGTAGTAGAAGCTTCAATGGGTACAAACAACCATAATAATTATCATTCAAACTAGCATAAGGATAAGAGAGGAGAGTTATAAAAACCCGTATGCCACATAGTATCTAATTTCATGTAAAGTGATAAAATATAAACTCTTAATATTTCCCATAAATATTACTAACGCAGAATATATCCTAAAATAAAATACATACAATAAAGTATATATAAATATTCAAATAGCTCAAAAGAAAAGGGTTATGGAGGACCAAAATATAGAACAAAATACCCATAATGCACCATGACAAAGTAGCATTTGTTTCAGAAGTGTAACACACAATAATCAATAACTAGAATTCATCAAATGATACTAGAAAACTAAAAGAAAAGAAAAAGCATATAATTATTTTGGAAAACATTCAACAAAATTCAACATCTAATTATGATTTTAACAAAACCTTTCAATAAAGTAAGAACAGGGAAGAATTTCCTTGACCTAATGAAGGCTTTCTAGAAAAAAAATATATATAAACTAATTTTGTACTTACACATAACAGGCTGAATGCTATCTCCCCAAGGAAGGAACAAGGGAAGGACTCTGCATTCCATCATTCCCAATGGAAAAATAATCAAAAGAAAGATTGGAAAGAAAAAAATAGTACTGTCACAGATGCAATGATTGCTTATGGAGAAAATCCCAAAAAATTATGTAAAAAGCTACTGCTTTATTAACAAGTAAGTTGAAATGTGTTTTGTCAGAGAAGGTGAGAATTAAGGGGAGGGGCGTGAAGGTGAATGTAAAGGAAAGTATGGTCAAATGCAGTCATAGTATTCAGTGTACATGTATGAAAATGGACCTAGGTCACTTAAGGAGATGAGGGGATTACGACAGATAGAAAACAAATGATGGAAGGGGTGACACTGATCAGGATGTAGTGTGTTTATTATAAACTGATAGGTTGCATTGAAACCCCTTTGTACACCTATTTTAAGACAATTTTAAAAAGGAAAAAAGGCAAATTGATCAAGGTTAGTGGATAAAAACTTCAACTGAACCACAGTCTTAAAATATAAAATTTTCCAAATTTCTAGAGATGTTTGATATGGCTTCAAAAAATCATAATCTGTAAAAGCTACATATACACATGTGTATATATGTAAGTATACATGCTAGTAATAATAATTTGAAATATATCAAAATATATCAAAATTTAAATCATGCTTGCTTCATAAAAAACTATTAAGAAAATGCCAGCTGCTGGTGGCTCACACCTGTAATCCTAGCTATTCAAGAGGCTGAGATCTGAGGATCACGGGGTTTGAAGCCAGGCCAGACAGGAAAATCTGTGATATTCTAATCTCCACTAAAAATTACTCAAAAAAACTAGAAATGGAGGTATGGCTCAAGTGGTAGAGTACTAGCTTTGAACAAAAGAAGCTCTGGGATGGTGCCCAAGCCCTGAGTTCAAGCCCTAGGACTGGCACCAAAAACCAAACACACAAAACTATTAAGATAATGAAAAGACAAATGTGGAAATAAGTGTTTTACAACACATAAACACATATGCATTGAATAACTTATATCAAGAAAGCATGTACAAACAATGAATGCTTACATTTCTACAACAATACATCAAATAATTCTATCTTAAAAATGAACATAAGAGGTCAGGCACCTTTTCTGATTATCACCATCAGTGGTGGGACCACTGCCAGGATGCAGATTTTTGTCAAAACCCTTACAGGGAAAACCATTATAACTCGAAGTTGAACCCTAAGATACTATAGAAAATGTAAAGGCCAAGATCCAGGATAAGGAAGGAATTCCACCTGATCAGCAAAGACTAATCTTTGCTGGTAAGCAGCTGGAAGACGGACATATTTTATCCAACTACAACATTCAAAGGGAGTCCACTCTTCATATAGTATTGAGACTTCGGGGTGGCGCTAAGAAAAGGAAGAAGAAGTCTTACACCACTCCTAAGAAGAAGCCTAAGAGAAAGAAGGTTAAATTGGCTGTCCTGAAATACATAAGGAGGATGAAAATGGCAAAATTAGCCGTCTTTGTCGAGAATGCCCTTTAGATGAATGTGGTGCTGGGGTTTTTATGGGTAGCCACTTTGACAGGCATTACTGTGCAAGTGCTGTCTCACTGTTTCAACAAACCAGAAGACAAGTGATTGTGTATGAATTAATAAAAGGCATCATCTAAAAAAACAAAAAAGAGGCCAGGCATGAGTGATTCACACCTGTAATCCCAGTTACATGGGAGTCTAGGATCTGAGGATTGTGGATTGAGATCAGCCCAGACAAATCTGAGAAGTTATTATCTACAATTCACTGGTAAAAATCCAGAACTAGAAGTATGGCTCAACTTTGAATGAAAAAGCTGAGTGAGAGCACAAGATCATGAATTGCAACCTCAGTACCAGCACAAAAGACAAAGAACGGGGGAGGGTGGAATGAGAGTTTAAAAAAAAGATATAGAGACTATAAGAGTAAGATGTAAATTGATGTTCAGCTCCACTAGACAACAGCATAATGCAAATTAACACTATCAGGAGGCCCTATAATACAGCAATTAGAATGGTTAAAATTAATAATAATAACAATTATTAATAATAAACTGAAGGCACCAAATGCTGGAGATGATTTCAGCAACAAGAATAATTAATTACTGATAGAAATGCAAAATTGCCCATCACATAAAGAGTTTGGCAGTTCCTTAGAAAAATAAATACACACCATATGTCCCATCAATCCCACTTCAAAGCATTTATCCAAATGAATTAATATGCATATTCACATAAAAATATTTATACAAACGTTAGTTAGTACTCTTATGTGTAAATGTCAAAAAAAACTGGAAATAACCAAAACGTCCTTCAAAAATGGAAAGAATAAACAAACTGGTACACCCACAAGATGGAATATTAGTCAGTAATAAAAAGAATTAACATTAAATTACAGAATAGTGTAGGTAAGTTTTAAATAGATTTTGCCAAACTAAAAAAGACT
Organism: Dipodomys spectabilis; assembly: GCF_019054845.1. NCBI lineage: Eukaryota > Metazoa > Chordata > Mammalia > Rodentia > Heteromyidae > Dipodomys > Dipodomys spectabilis. Next base: position 2,123,166 of record NW_024870813.1, on the reverse strand, counting down.
CCAAGGGCTTACACATCCATTTATATTCTGGCCAAGTCAAAATTATACGGTCTGGTTGTCACTGGAGGCAGGGGTGAGGGGTGGAGGGGTGGGAGGGGTACATGGGTCAAACAAGAACTGGCTGCACAAAGCAATGTTACAAATGATGAAGCTGCAGAGTGATATACACTACAAAATCCATGGAACTATATACTGACAAGAGCAAACTCTACTGTATAGTGATTTATTTAATTTAAAGTCAGAATGTCAGCAGATCCCAGGATGGGAAGCAGGCCATGAAAACGTGAATCTAACTGCATTATAAATGTAAGGCATAACCTCACTGAAGGCAGAAAGAGAAAAGGGACTTGACCTAAGTAGCTTTGGGAAATTGTGTTTTGCTTGGATACTGTGAAACTAAATACCAAAAGAACTATAGTTAAACACTGTCCTTTCGTTGGCAAATTCGTTTCTCACGAGCCTACTGATTAGCAATTCTGACATGAGATATATTCAAGGGTTGAACAAATAAGTAAATAACCTACACATTTCTAACAGTCAGAAATAAGCAAGGACAGAATACTAAAATAAACCAATCATGATTGGATTAGAATACCTTATTACTTAAAGAGACATGTGTGAATGTGTACTTTATCTGTTTGTAAATACCTTTACACACTCATGCAAAAGCATACACAGATGGCCATAATGAGCATAGACAGATAAATCCATATATAGAGAGATAGATGAGTGGTAGATGAGAGCTAGTTATATAGATAGATGATAATAGAAGCATGGACAGGTGGTAGATAGGTACATAGAAACATTGATATATAAGTAAATGAATGGGTAGATACATAAATGTATACATAGATATATAGAAGATAAAGATAAAGAGATCAGAAGAATATAGGTAGGCCAGTTGATATATGCAAGCATACATAAATAGATACATAGTAGACAAACCATACATACATAGGTGATTGATAAATAGGCAATAGCCAAATGTAGTCATATAAATGACAGAGAGAAAGCAACAGGGATAAGACAGATAATATACAGGTACATAAAGACAGATACAGGGGGCTGGGAAAGTGGCTCAGTGGTAGAGCGCTTGCCTTGCATGCATGAGGCCCTGGGTTCGATTCCTCAGCACCACATAAGAAAAAAAAAGTCGGAAGTGGCGCTGTGGCTCAAGTGGTAGAGTGCTAGCCTTGAGTTGAAGAGCTGAGGGACAGCGCCCAGGCCCAGAGTTCAGGCCCCACGATCGGACTCACCCACCAAAAAAAGAGGCAGATTCAGAAATGTAGGTTTGTATGTTTGCATGAGTCAATATATGTTTACAGTTCCTCATTTGGCATGCCAAATGGTCATAGAAGCTCGTATATCTCAGTAACAACAGGCATCTTCACCATCCAGATTTTCATTTCTATAACCATTGCCTAGTAAACAAATCTGAATTCCTTGAAGATATGATGATCCAAAATGTGTCCAGAGTGTCCTAAGCACCAGAACATAAAGCAATTCTCCAAAGTGATCAGAGGACATGTCCAGAACAGAACTTGAAGTTGATCCCAGGCAGCAAAGTTGGGATGATTTTGCACTACTATTTAACTGTAACCCAGAGTCCCCTAAGTAACCCATGCACGTTTGAATAAACAGATGTAGAAAGAGGCTAATCTTTCTTACAGAAGACTCTCAAAGAATGCAAAATTTCTTTCTTTTTTTTGGGGGGGGGGGAGGGCGCTGAACTCTGGGCTTGAGCACTGTCCCTCAGCTCTTCAGCTCAAGGCTAGCACTCTACCACTTGAGCCACAGTGCCACTTCCGGCTTTTTTTTCTGCTTATGTGGTGCTGAGGAATCGAACCCAGGGCCTCATGCATGCAAGGCAAGCGCTCTAACACTGAGCCACCTTCCCAGCCCAGAATGCAAAATTTCAAAGCACCAAAATTATAGCACAGGTAGGATTCACTGATAATTCCTAAAATCTGTAAAAAAAGAAAGAAAAAAAAAGAAAAAAAGAAAAAGAAAGAAACCTTTTCAAGAGAAAAAAAATGATACTTTAATAGTTTCCACGTATCTTTCCCTAGATATTTATTAGTTATTGTGTTAATAGCTTCCAGGTATCTTTCCCTAGATATTTATTAGTTATTGTGATGATGCTTGATGCTACAAAGTTTTGATCTACCTCATATTAAACACTGGAGCTCAATGCTACTTTCCTCCAACTTATCTGGACTTAGTACTTGCTTCTAGTGAATAATTGATGAAGAAGAAAATAGTCACTTTATGTTACAGAAACCTCAAAGACACCCTTGTAAACAAGCGATTGATGTTAACATCATGAGCGATGTGCGATGTCAAGTACTCCAGTCCCTATGCAGTGGAAAGAGCCATTCAGCTCACCTGTGCTCTTCCCAAAAATACACAGCTCCCATTTAACTAAGAGATAAACTCACTTTGAAAGGCTTTTCTCAAAGTACCTGATTCTCTACTCTATAAAGATTTCAAACACAAAACAAAACAAATGTGAGAAACTGTCATAGACTGGCAGAGGCTAAGAAGCCACAATAAACAAAGGCTACTTGGCCTTCTGGAAAAAGAAAAATATCCTGAAAGAGCAATACCATTGGTAGGGAAGTAGACAAGATCTTGATATCCAGATCATCAGAGTCTGATCTCAGAATAGAGTTCATAGTGAATAGCATTATTTCAAGGTTCAATTGTTGGTTTTGATAGATGTTAAATTGTCATGTTAGCATGTTAACATTACAAGAAACTAAACGAGTATGGTGCTGGTGGCTCATGTCTGTAATCCTAGCAATTCAGGATGCTAAGATCTAAGGATCACAATTCAAAGCTAACCTGCACAGACCCTTGTCCCCAATTAACCAGCAAAAAGAAAAAAAAAGTGGAGGCATAGCATGACTCAAGTGATGGAAGTTCCAGTCCTGAGTGAAAGAAAGCTGAGCAAGAGTTCAGGGCCTGGAGTTTAAGTCACAGTACATACGCACGCTCGCATGCGTACGCTCGCACACGCACACACACACACACACACACACACACACACACACACACACGAGATGAGAGAAACAAATACAAGAATTTTCTGTTCTGTTTTTCCAGTTCTGAAAAATCTAAAAATATTTTCTTTAATTTCAAACCATAACGGCTAACCATTTTAAACCTATCTATATCAAGATAGGCAAGAATACGGGAAAAATTGAAGTTCTAATACACTGCTGGGGGAAGGGACTAAAAACTGAAGAGCAACTTGGAAGAAAGCTTCAAAATTCTTGGTTTTTTTTAAACAATTAAACTGATTTTTATCTAAGAGAAATAAAGTCATATGCTCAAAGTCTACTAGTGTAGTTTTTCAAAAGCCTTATCTCTATTTCAGACATTAATTTAAAAAAACCATATTTCATCTTTATTCTTTAAAAAATCATATGCTCACATGATGATTTTTTATACAATGCTATACTAGTTTAATTGAAAATAGTCAAATCCAGAACAACAAATGCCCACCAATAGGTGAACAGATGAATAAACTATGGCATTTCCACATCATAAACTTACACAATAATAAAAAAGAAAGGACTTTCTGGGTTATTGTTTTGTTTTTGTGTTTCTTGGAAATTTTTTTGGTCAGTCGTCTGGCCTGGGCACTGTTCCTCAGCTCTTCAGCTCAAGGCTAGCATTCTACCACTTGAGACACAGTGCAAATTCTGATTTTTTCTGCTTATATGGTGCGGAGGAATCGAACCCAGGGCCTTATGCATGCAAGGCAAGCACTCTACCACTGAGCCACCTTCCCAGCCCAAAGAAAGGGCTTTCTAAACACCATAGCATAGATGAATCCCTAAGTCCTTTTTCTAGGGTAAAGAGTAGATAAAGCTCACATGGTGTAGAATTCTATTTATATAAAGTTCTAGTACATAACATAGAATTCTAATTATATAAAACTCTAGGAAACTCAATAAGCTGTAGCAATAGAAAGCAGATTTGTGGTTGACTAAGGATGCTGTTAAAGCAAGAGATACACAGGAAAATGTTGGAATGATGCAAGTATTTGTTATCTTGATAGCATATATATGCCATATATATAACATTGTTATAAATACACACACATTTATATATACATTAAGTTATATGTAGATTTGTATACCTTTGTGTATTTGAAGCTCATTGAAACAAACATTTACAATATTCACAAATTATTAAGCTTCCTTTCTCCTTCCATACAGTTGCTAAAAGTCTTTGAAATACACAGTTAAAATGGATGCAGTGACTAATGTGTTAAGTATACCTCAATAAGTTTATAGAAAACAAAGTAATACATTCAAAAAGAAAAGAAAATTATAGAAAAATAAAAGAAAATACAAATAATTTGAGAGATGACTGAAATATATGTAAATATGACTAAAATAAAATTATACTTCAGGGTATAGTATTTGACATCAGTTAAAATGGAAGATTTATTGTAAAAAGCACTACTAAACCAAGTACCAATGGCTTATGCCTTTGCATCCTACCAACTCAGGAGGCTGAGATCTCAGGATCATAGTTTAAAGTCAGCCCATGCAGGAAAGTTCAGAAACTCTTCAATTAAACACTGGAAAGCCAGAAATGAAGCAATGGATCAAGTAGTAGAGCACCCACCTTGAATGAAAATGCTAAGAGACAGCACCCAGGCCGTGAGTTCAAACCCCAGAATCAATACTCACACACAGTGAAAATCAATCCTTCCTAAAAGTTTTATAAACTTCATTTTAAGATTAAACAGAAATTGTAAACCCATCTGATCCTTAACTAATATCTAAAAGGATTCATAATAAAGGATAGATGCCAAAGACAATAAAATTTCCACTTTGAGTGGTAAAATGTTGAGACCAGTTGACCATGGTAAGTCTTAAGTGTATATTATACTACACAGAGAAAATATAAATAAGATGTTACAAAAATAAATACCCAAAACACTATAAATAAATCAAGATTGAGTCCTTCAAATATGCAAGTAATTCATAGGAAGGTAAGAAAAGGAAACCGAAATGTAAACAACTAATAAATGTAAACAATGAATAAAACTATGATTGAGCGCATATTTAAATGTTTAATTGATAATTGCCTTAAATTTTAATGATATAAACACACCAATAAACAATGCATAGTTAATTTCTAAAATGACCCAACCTTGGATTATTTGAAGTTCATTTCAAAGACAGACATATAAGTGGTCCAAAGTAAAAGAAAGCAAACATACACTACGTGAAAAATTACTTTTTAAAAGTACAAGTGGCTGTATTAGTATCAGATAAATAGGATCCCAGAAATAAAAGATATTACATGGCATAAAAATAGACAATCGATAAGGAAGACAAAATGAGCCTACGTGAATATGCACCAAACAAGAGACACTCAAAACGACTAAGGCAAAAATTAATGAAGTTGAGAGAAAAAGATTAAATTATAAATATTGTTAGGAACTTCAACACTCCATTCCTGCATTTTTTTTATTGTGGAAATACTGTACAGAGGAGTTACAATTACATGGGCAAGATAATGAGTACATTTCTTATCAAGCATTGTAGCCTCCTCCTTTGTTTCTCCTTCCCATCCCTTCCCATCCTCCCTGCCTCCCCCCACCCAATCTTCCCTGCCCCCACCAAAGTTGTAATGTTCATTTTCAACATAACGACTTGTACATCTCATTGTTGCAATGGGTCCACCTATATCTCTATTTAAACGATTTGTTTTTGCCCTTCCCCTCCACAACTTATAATAACATCAAATACAGTGAAAGCAGGGGTTATACCGTGGGGGAGGGACATACAAAGCAACAAAGAAATAATCTTATAAATGTGTTAGAAACAATTTTGAAAGAAAAAAACATTTGAATACATATCTTAGTGTTCATTTCCCTAACATCAACTTATCTGACCTTTTCTGCTTGACTCAGACATATACTAGTTATTGCAAATAAGGGAAACCATGGGACCTATGTTTCTTTGGGCCTGGCTTACTTTACATTCCTGCATTTGTTAGACTAGAGGTCAACAAAGATACTGAAATCCTCAACACAATCAACCAATAGTCAGTGTACCTAATAAACCTATATAAAACACTCCATCAATATCAACAGAATGCACACTTTTTTCAGACTGCCAAAGACCATAATCTGGATCACTAAAACCTCAACAAATTTACAACAATTGATATCAAACAGAGTATGGCCCCTTACCATCATAAAATCAGACAAGAATCTATTAGAAAACAAAAGAAAAAGAAAAATTCATAGGCAAGTGGAAATTAACATTTTAAAAATAACCTATAAGTCAGACAGGAAGTCTGAAAAATATTCACAAAGGACATAGAACTGCATAAAAATAACTTATTACAATGTGTATAATACAGCTTTAAAAGGCTCTGATGGGAGAAAATTTATAACACTAAATGCTCACATTACAGGATGGCAAATGTCCCCAATAATCCAAGGATCTACATGAAGAAATCCAAAGGGCAAAAGTTAAATAAACTCAAGCATAAATTAAAATAATATAGGGAACAGCAGAAATTACTGGAATTGAAAGGATAAGGTAACCAAAAAAACTAGGAAAACAAAAGGTCAGACTTCATAAACATCACCAAAATTGATACACTTCCTAGCTATCCTAACAAAAATAGTATTAACAAAGAGATGAACCACCAATGTCAGGAAAGACATAGACATTATTATCCATACCCTAGCTATTTCAAAGATGGGGACTCACACACAGCTACATATGCACATTAAATCAACCAGCTAGAAGAAATGGATCACATCCTCGAAACTCACAAACAACTGAAATTCAATCCTGAAGGGCTTGCTAATCAGAACAGTCCAATAACCATCAAAGGAAATGGATTTGTAATTTAAAAGTTCCTGAAAAATAAACCTCCAGGCCCTAATGGTTTCACTGGAGAATTCTATCAAACATTGAAATTAAAGCCAATTCTACACAATGTTTCTATGAGATAGGAACAAAGGAAATCTTTCCAATCTATTTTATGAGTCTGGTACTAGCCTGACACCAAAATCAGACACATACAGTACAACAAAGTAAACACCTGACACCATATAAAATTAGAATACAAAAGTCTTTGCTATTCGATTGGCAAATGTGCCCCAAGAATGCACTGTGTGGCTAAGCCCTGGTGGTTCACAATTGTAATCCTAGTGACTCCAAGAAGGCTGAGGAGATCTGAGGATCATGGTTCAAAGCCAGCCCAGGCACGAAAGTCTATGAGACTCATCTTCAAATAACCAACAAAAGGCTGGAAGTGGAGGTGTTAATCAAGTGGTAGAACACCAGCCTTAAGAAAAAAAGCTAAGAAATTGCTTGAGACCCTGAGTTCAAGCCCCAGTACCAGCAAAAAGAAAAATAAGTTATTTAAAGACCTCAATAGTGTGGTACTAGCGAGAGGGTAGGCACAATGATCAAATGAACACAATATAACACTCAGAAACAAATTCCCAGCTCACTTATAGCCAAGTCTCAAAGTGATTTAATGGAAGATGGACAGTCTCTTAAACAAATGGTAATAAACAAATGGTAATAAAGCAATTAGCATCCTTAGCGAGCAAAACTAAACAAAATAACTCAAACTAAGCTTCAGATTTTAAAAAGAATTCAAAGTGGATCATAGGCTTAAATGTAGTGTGTGTGTGTGTGTGTGTGTGTGTGTGTGTGTGTGTGTGTGTGTGTGTGAGAGAGAGAGAGAGAGAGAGAGAGAGAGAGAGAGAGAGAGAGAGAGAGAGAGAGAGAGAGACCTTTAAAAATAAGAAAGAAATCCTTGGAATGTAGAGAAAAGCAAAGAACTTTTAGATGACACCAAAAGCATCACCTATAAAAAGTAATTGTGAGGCTAGGAAAGTGGCTCAGTGGTAGAGTGCTTGCCTTGTATGCATGAGGCCCTGGGTTCGATTCCTCAGCATCACATAAGCAAAAAAAAAAAAAAAGTCAGAAGTGGTGCTGTGGCTGAAGTGGTAGAGTGCTAGCCTTGTGCTGAAGAGCTGAGGGACAGCATCCAGGCCCAGAGTTCAGGCCCCACAATCAACAAAAGAAAAAAAAAAAGTAATCATGATAATCTGAATTGCATCAAAATTCAAAACTGCAAAAATCTGCAAAAAAAGTTACAAAGAACAGAGAATGAAAAAGACAATAGAAATAAAATACTCTCAACCACATATCCAATAAAAATTCATTTCTGGAATCTGTCAAGATCTCTCAGAACTCAAAAGTATAAAAGAATAATCCAAATAGAAAATATAGGAAAAGCATTTGATTTAACTGAAGAAGACATCTAGAATGCAAATAAGCACATGAAAAGTGTTCAATATCACCAGCCCTTAGGGAAGTCATAACTAAAAGCATAGAGTCAATCCAGTGGGTAATGCAATCCTAACTATTCAAGAAACAGACCTGAAGATCCTAGTTCAAAGCCAGGCAGGGCAGGAAAGTCTGTTAGACTCTTATCTCCAAGTACCCACCAAAAAGCCAGAAGTAGAGCTGTATGGTAGAGTGCCAGACCTGCATAAAAAAGCTAAGGGGCAACATCTACGATCTTAGCTCAAACTCCAGTACTGGTGTTCACTCACACACACATGCATGCACGCACACATACACACACACTAAAGCCATGAAACCATCTCTCTGTATAATTACCAGACAAAACAGTAGGGGATAAACACAGAGGTTGTTGGAACTGTGGAGAAGCTCTCTGGTACCTTCAGTTCTTGCATTGCTGAAGTGTAAAATGATATAGTTACTCTGGAAAACAACTTGGCAGTTAAACATGCAATTACTATATGACTCAGAAAGTTCACTCTGGACATTTATCTCAGAAAACCTATACACTAATGATTGCTTATAACAGCTTTATTCAGAGTGTCCTGAATTGAAAAGAATCTAGATGTCCTCTAATGGTTCAATAGATGACTAGCTAAGCAGTCAGGGGAGTGAGTACATCCTTTGAAATATACTCAACTATAAAAGAAAGAAACTCGATGTATACTACAACTTAGATAAATTCAGGAATCTATACTCTGTAAAAAAAAAGCCATTCACAAAATTATAACACTGTATATATGACTCAATTCAGGTCACACTTTTTAAATTATATTTTTATTATCATTAAGTAGTTGGACAAAGGGATTATCATTTAACAAATTATACATACAATGCATTTTGATCATCATTCTCCCCCATTCCTCCCAATCCAGTCCCTCCCCTCAATTTTCTAGTTTCATAGAATGTGCATTGAATAATGTCAACATTTCAGAAATTGAATCCAGCACCAGTGATTCGTACCTGTAATCCTAACTACTCATGAATCGAGAACTGAGGATTACAGTTTGAAGCCAGACTGGGGAGGAAGATCTGTAAGATTCTTATCTCCAATTACCATTGAAAAAGCTGGAGCTGTGGATCAAGTAGTAAAGCAATAGCCTTGAATCAAAATACTTAGGGATAGCACTCATGCCCTGAGTTCAAGACCTGAGATTGGGACAAAAAAAAATTAGAAGTTGGGACCCTAGTAGGTAACTGATTATCAGTAGTTATCCATGTAGAGAGAAGGCAGGCATGAGGGAAGAAGATGAGGTTATAAAGAGGAATGGGAGGGGACTTTCAGTGACAGAATGATTCTATGTGAATACACTAACAACAATGAAACCAAGAAGAACTACATGTACAAGTATACCACACAAATACAAATGAGCCTGAGACTCAGACCCCTGGATTGTGTCAATGTCAGTATCTTTGTTGTGTTATTGTATAGTAATATTGTAAGATGTTGCCATTGGGAGAAACTGAGGGTATGTTAGATCCCTCTGCATTACTTATTAGGACTGAATTTTAATCTCAAAATAAAATTTAATAAAAAATGGATCAAAATGGAATGGTACAATATTTATGAACAATGAGCAACACATAATTTATTGTATTATCAGGAATTAGTAAGAATGTAAATTGATATAATTAACTTAATGGATTGAAAATGTAATATCCATTCCTTTTTTTTCTTTTTTGTCGGTCGTGGGGCTTGAACTCTGGGCCTGGCACTGTCCCTCAGCTCTTCAGTTCAAGGCGATCACTCTATCACTGGAGCCACAGCGCCACTTCTGGTTTTCTGGTGGTTTATTGGAGATAAGAGTCTCCTGGACTTTCCTGCCTGGGCTGGCTTTGAACTGCAATCCTCAGATCTCAGCCTCCTGAGTATCTAGGATTACAAGCATGAGCCACCAGTGCCTGGCTGTAATATCCATTCTTAATAAAACTTATTTTAAAAAAACTAAGTATTTAAGGAATTAGTCTTTATCTGAAGAACACCTATCATAATTATATAATAAACACAATTTAAAAGTTGGATTGTTAAACTCTATCCTCTGAGACAAAAAATAGGATGAGGATAGCACTATATTTGCTCAACTTGAACTAAACACTCTAGTACAGTAAAACAAGAGAAATCAATAAAAGGCAGAACAGTTAGAAAAAAAATGAAACTCCCATTATTCATAGATGACAGGATTGTGTATTTGGTGACTCAAAAGAATTTAGGGGTAAGCTATAAATCAACAAACATAGGATAAACTAATGAAACTAATTAAATTTCTATATACACACAATAAATACGCAGGATATCAGTTTGAATGTTTACTCTGTAGAGATAATGAACTGATAAACATCAATATCTAGGATAAATCAAATGAAACTTAGTAATAAATCAAATGAAACAAAAAAAAAGAAACATTCAGAGCTTGACAATGAAAGCTATAAAACCTACCTGGGCAACTAAAGGAAATCTAAATCAATTGATGGCTATACTATATTCAATATGATTGAGATGAATACTCCCGAGAGTCAATGCAAGTCCAGTCAAAATCCTGAAGTTTTGTGGAAAATTAAAATGTAGTTTTAAAATGTATAAGGCAATTCCAGAAGTAAAAAAGAGCCTAGAAAGTCTTGAACTGTAAGTCTACATGTTTTCTAATGCATCCTGATAGATTCTGGTACTGCCCCCATGTGACCATCTGTGCAACATACCTCCTTGTCAAGGTCACTGTGAAGAACAACCTTTACGAAGGATATTAGTTCCTGATTTGGTACCTTCATCATACATAAGGAACAATCAAAATCTTTATTTTGGAATACAGTAACAATGAATGAGCTGGGGTCTGGTGGTTCAAGCCTATAAACCTAGCTACTCAGAAGGCTGAGATCTGAGGATTGTGGTTCAAAGCCAGCCCAGGGAGACAAATCTGTGATTCTCTTATCTCCAATTAATCACCAAAAAATCCAGAAGTGGAGGTGTTGTTCCATTGGTAGAGTGTCAACCTTGAGCAAAAAAAGCCAAACAAAATCTTGAGGCCCTGAGTTCAAGCCCTCGTACTGGCACCAAAACAACACAATAAAAGCAATGAATGGCTGAATGAATGCCCCCCCCCCCCCAAACTACATGTGACCACAGCAATAGATCTTAGGAACATAATGTTAAGCAAAAGAACTCAGTTTCAAAGGTGCTTAGAATATCTGATGGCATTGATTTCTCAAGTTAAGACCTGCAAGCACCGAGTGAAGGTGATAGACAACAAAAGTTGTGCTTAGTGGGTGCACTGGCCAGAGGGGCTGCATGAGACACCCAGGGGTGCTGATGCCCTACATCTTAGTGGAAGTGTTCATCACAGGGCCCTGTTCACTTTTTGAAACCTAGCACTTACGATTTAGATATTTCCCTGTATCTGTGTGAAATGTCAATTTATATATTAGAGAAAAAAACACACTAGAATCTGGGAACATTTCTATTCAGGGTAAAAGACACTATATTCTAAAGTTAAAAAACATAAAAATAAGTTATCTAACACTTCATAGAAGTTATTTTTCAAATTATAAATAAAACAAATACTAGATAGAAGTCAAAGCATAAATCAATTAATTAGAATAGCAAAGAATAACAAAATGATTAAACAAATTGGACATAGTGTAGAGGGGTGAAAAAGAAAACTTTTGTCAGTGCTAGACACAGTGGCTCACATCTGTGAAGCCAGCTACTTGGGAGGTAGAGAGCAAGAGGATGATAGTTTAAGGTCAGCTTGGACAGAAAGTTAGCAAGAATCCATCTTATTCAATAAGAAAGGTGTGATCAGTTATAGTTGTAATCTGAGCCATTCAAGAGGCATAGACAGAAGGTTCTAGAATATATAGATATAGATAGAAATATAGGATGTAGATATCTAGAATGCAAAAGCATAGACCTTGGTCTAAGAATTGCCCCAGCAAGAGAAGGGAAGGGAAGGGGAAAGGGAAGGGAAAGGAGAAGGGAAGGGAAGGGGAGAGGAGGGGAGGGGAGGGGAGAGGAAGGGAAGGGAAGAGAAGGGAAGGGAGGGGAAGGAAGAAGGGAAAGGAGAAGGGAGTAGGGAAGGGGGGAAAGGGAAAGGAGAAGGGAAAGAAGAGGGAAGAGAAGGGGGAAGGGTAAGAGAAGGGAAGGAAAGGGAAGGGAAAGGGAAAGGGAAGGGAAAGGGGAAGGGAAGGAGAAGAGAAGGGAAGAGAGAAGGGAAGGGGGAAGGGAAGGGAAGGAAAGGGAAAGAAAGGGAAGGGGGAAGGGAAGGGAAAAGGGGAAGGAAAGGGGAAGGGAAAGGGAAAGGGAAAGGGATGAAGAGAAATAATGAAGCAACCAAATGGGCTTAGGTCAGATGAGGCTCAAGTCAAGCACAGAGCTCTGAGTTCAAACTCCAGCACAGCCAAAAAAATTAGTAAGTAAATGTAGGTCTTCCATCAGGTCTCATCAAGAAAAAAAGGGAGAGAACACCAATCTATAACAGGAATGAAAGCAGAGGAATTTCTAAATATATTTTTAAAATATCTGCAAATACCATACAGAGATTCATATAATGAATGTGAAATAAATTCCAGTGAAACAGATGACTAAAAATAACTCCATGAAATGTAGAAACCAGGAAAAAAAAATAGCTTCCAAGATATCAAGCAACAGCTGTACAGCCAACAACTAGATGAGAGAAGTCTACAGTCCAAGTCTCTCCAACTTTGGAAAGTTCTATCTTACAAGAAAAAAAAAAAAAAGAGCCTTTGTCCTCATCCTGAAGCTGAATGAAAACTTCAAAGAGAAAGACAATGACCGCCCCATCATGTTTGCTGTCTATCTGGCTGAAACAGCCAGCTCTCCTGGGGAAATTCTTGTCTTAGGCCATGTTAGGCTGCAGAAATCACTTGGTAATGTAATGTTTCTCCTTGGCTGCTTGGATCTGTAATTTTGTATGGCTTGAAATGATGTTATAAATATCCAAATAGCCCTTAGCAGAAAGAAAGACTCTCAGTCCCCCAACGCCCATGATGTAGAAATACAAACCAGGGCCAACTCCTAGGAAAGTACTTCCCATTTGTAAAAGGAAATACACAAACCAAGAGCTGGTGGCTCACTCACGCCTGCAGTCCTAGCTACTCAGGAGGCTGAGATCTGAGGATCCACAGTTCGACGCAAGCCCAGGCAGGAAAGTCCATGAGACTCTTATCGCCACTGTGGTTCAAATGGTGGAGTATTAGCCTTGAACACAAAAGCTCAGGGACAGTGCCCAAGCCCTTAGTTCAAGCCCCAGAACTAGCAAAAAGTAAAAAATAAAAGCTACACAGAAGATACAGTTAGAATTGGCATAGTTGTTCTGAGGAAAATTAGGACAATATCTTAAGAATAGACAAAGAAAAAGATGAAAAAGATTAAAACCTTGGATTTCAGAGGAGATCAAGTCAGATGCTGCCCCTTTGTGAGATGAGTTTCTTCCTTATTGCTTCATTCTCTGCGGACAACTGCATTTCAACAACATGTGTAAATGTATTAAATTTAAGCCAGGAGGAAAAAGGAGAGAAAAACACATTAAATTAAAAAAATGAAGGAGCTATGCAAAACAGTATAAGACAGGACAGGATACATAAGATGTGACATTCACGTCAATAGGAAGCAGAAGTTTATGTATATGTGTGGCCAGAGTGCTTAGTAAATAATGCAGAAGCCAGGCCATGTCATTATTGGCCATCCCAATTCCAGCCCAGGTAGATGGCAAAACTTGTTGAAAGAAAAAATGAAACTATATATAAAATGACCAAGAAACTTCTAGAAGAAAGTATGGTAAATATTCCCTAATCTCCAAATTGGGTATGACTAAATTTTACAATCCTGGAAAAATTTCTCCAAAGACAAAACTCTAAGCACAGAACCCCATCAAATTTTAAATATCTCCATGTAAAGATATATTTCAATTCAAAAGCAGATAAAATATGAGGACAAACAACTTGACACAGAGAACTATCATTTCCCTTCTGAAAGAGAAGTTCTAAGTTGACAAGAAAAATTATATCCCAATATACATGTGCAGAGGACTTGAAATCCCTAATTTATCAAATGTGAAATACAAATGATCGATGATACTATTTTCTCACAAGAGTTGCAAACTCAGCAGCATTGTGTTTTACTGCTTCAGAATTAAACTCGTCTAATGTACCTATCAGTTTTTTGAGTATGAGATGTGACACCAAATTCTACATTCTATGAGTGGTTATAAAAATCATTGAGCCTTTCCATGATCAATTTGAAAGTTTGTATCAAGTACATCAAAAGAATTATCATTCTTCATTTGGAAAGCTCTCTTCTTAAAAAATACTCACTGGACACTATGTTGAAAATGGCCTATACTACTTGTGAGTGGGGACAGAGGGAAAAACTGGAAGGGAGTAAGAGAAGGGATGATGTCCAAAAAAATAATAAATGTACTCTTTACTTGACTTATGTAACTGTAATCCCTCTTTACAATAACAATAAAAATTAAATTATATATACACACTAAGGAAATAAATATACATGTAATTAAAATTGTATGCATGTTGGATTTTGATAATGTACTCTCCCACAATCATATAATGAAAATGCATATGGATTCATCATACACAAAGATTAAATAAATGATAGCTCCTTGTAAACTGAGTGATGTTTCCAGGAAAATAATAATAATAATAATAGCTGCATAGAACAGTTAAAGAAATACGCAGAGGCTCAATACACCACAAAATGGCAAAGTCAAGGTATAAAATGTGTATGCAATAATTAACAATATGTTCCATATACATACTCTCTCCATGGATGGAGTATGTATATTTCCATCTTATGGATGGAAAAGTGGGGGGTGGGGTGAACTATATAGAAAATGCACCCACAATGCAAACTGTCTTTCTTCCTTGGTTGAGATGGTAGCTGACTTTTATATCCTCCATTTCATTTATCTGTATTTTCTAAGCATTCTCCCCTAAATGAGCACGTATTGATGAACTGTTACTTAAAATGAAATACTTAATTGCATCTTCTGCTAAGTCTTTACTCAGATGAAGCAACAGTGTTTGTTTTGGCTCTAAGCTCTGTCAAAAAGCAGTTCTTGTAGAAGAGTTTGGAACGGTTGACATTTTACTTGGGAACTATGCTGCAAGCATGTTAATCCAGGAAGAGACAGAAGTTTTTCACTTCTGTGAGTCACTGTGCACAGCCTGGTTCTTTAACAGCAGCTTCCTGGTGATGGCGAAGGGCTCGGGCTGGACCCCACCCGGCCCCCTACGCTCTACTGTGACCATTTGCAGGCCATTTCTCACCAACAACTAGAGTTGCCAGATACAAAGGTATCTCTGCTTGCCTTTGTCACCAGAGATAGCCTGCCCCTTAGCTCTCTTTCCAAGCAGTTCTTTCTGCACAGAACATCTGATCTCCAAGAATGGGAGACAGTTTGTGACAGCACAGGAATGATGGATAGTAATAAGGAGCTTTCAACCCCAGGGATTACTAGGGTCTGATAGTGTAGCAATCACTGCCTGATGAATGACTATTACTCTGGGAATTATCGGCAGCCATGAGATCCTCCAGGGGATCTGACGTCATGGGTCAGGGGGTATTGGATTCCTGTGTAAAGCCAGCGCTGAGGAAGAATCAAATTTGACAGAGGGTAGGAGCAGCATCTGAGGCTAGTGGAGAATGCAGCTCTCCATTGCCCTAGGTAATTGCTGGAACAAGGAATCTGCGCCAAGGGCAAAGAGCAGAACTGGACGTTGGCAAGCTCCAGGCCAACAGGAAGTGACTGACACTCTAAGGCTGGCTTATGGGAGGAGGCTAGGTTAGAATAAAAGGAGGAGGAAGGGAGCCACAGAACTGCATTGCCTCTGGTTCAGAAACGGCTCTCTCCCCCTAGGCCTCCCCTCCCCCCCCCCCAGGGGAATCTTCCTTCCAGCCACTTACTGTTGGTGCTGTATAACTGAGGAGTCTCTCTAGTCTCTGAGCCTCAGTTTCCCAAACAGAGCTGGACAACAAATCACAAGGATGCTGAAGACAGAGGAGACCATGACAGGAGCCTCAGGTCTCCCTGCCTCAATGCTCTGTCCAATGCTAGCACTCTCTGTGTAGTTCTGTAACTCGAATATATGGGGGTCCCAGTAAGATTCTGCTCTGTAAGAGGTCATACAATCTGACTAAATATTTCCTCAGGCCCCTCCTCATGATCCTCATTCAGTTCTCCTCTCTAGAAAGCAGCAGAAAATAGCCTCATCCTCTTCTGCCATTGTAGAGTTGTCTCAATGCTAGGACACAAGGCGTTAAGCAAACCCCAGGCTGTCTAGAGGCTCTGCTTATTTCTTCACCCTCCTCCTCAAAGAAACTCTCCAATCTCTTTGAGCCTGTGACTCATATGGAGGCCACCACTTGGAAATGAAGTCCAAAGAGCCCACAAAAATTGGCAAAATTTCCAGGATTTCATAGCACCAGGGACCATGTGTCAGTGGGAGAAAATAAATCTCCCACACTGGTGTGTTTAGGCTGGAGAGAGGCAAGTGAACTCCACAGTCCAGTCATGGGAGAACTTTTCCTCAGGGCTGCAACTAGTGTAGCAATAATGACAAAGAAAAAAAAAACATATCTATGGCTGCCTTCTCCCATCAATCATCCGAACACCAAAACACCCACCCCAATGCAAGCTTTTCTATAAATGATGTTTTCTGGACCTTGCTCAGCCCTTGGTCTTTCTAAGGAGCAGATATCTGCTTTTAGCATACCAGAAGAATTTAGTAATCCCAGCTGCACCTGCTCAGGAATGCACTAAAGACCTGCACCAAGAGCACCAAACCCTCTACTGTTAGCACACAGTATGATGAGAAGCCATCACCTACCATACACCAAGGCCTGCCTGCTGTAGTAGGGTTTGGAGTACATACTCTTGGAGAAAGAGTGGGATTTTATATCCCATGCCAGTGGGGCTTATGGCCTGTTCGGAGCCCCTTGGGGATAATTACATGGACTGTCCCTCTCTTCCATGGGAGGCTCCTGTTATCTGTGGCTTCCATCTAATGAAGACTTAGAGAAGGGGAGGTGGCGACACTAACTCAGGAGGGACAGAGACAGAAGCAATCTGGAGGGCCTGGGAATCAGTGGAAACAATGTATGCTATCTTACGCTTTTGCATACAGTAGATGCTCAATAGTTCCTGCTTGCCGGCCTCTCATCCTATGCCAAACAGCTTCGCACACACCTTCATGTTGGGAACTGTCATTAGGACCTCTAATGGATCCTTCATAGCTTGTATTATAAGCTAAGGGAACTTATAGGGATAAGCCCAGGGGATTTTCCTTTCACCTTTCTGTCCAGAAAAACAAAGCCAAGTAGAAATTGGTAGTGTTGGGTTACAGTTTTGAGATTTAAAAAAGCCAAAAAAAAAAATGAAAAACCAAAACAACAACAACAAAAACTCCTAAGAGGACTGAGCATGGATCCTCAAAAAACAAATGTCAGCCATCACCAGTGCGCATTGCAAGTGACTTCCCAGCAAAACACTACCCCCAGTGGCAGATCCATGCAAGGTAGCTCCAAGTCCAACACAGAGACCATTATTAATCGTTTACCTGGAGTTACACAGCAAGTCCTTGACACAAGACTTTTGATTTCTGCCATCCAGCCCTCCCTCAACAAGAATGCACTTCCTGGATGAGATAATTTAATTAGTATTTGTCCAGCACCCTGCTGCGAAAGGCAACTCACACGCCCTCCCTTCGGCAGGGACTGAATAATCCAAGCTCTCTTGATACCATTAAATCCTGAGTGAGTCACTGTCTGAGACTTTCTTCTCGGGTATTTAGTTGAAGAAAAATACCCATTTGCTCATGAAACAATTACTTTGCTTTCAGTCTTTAAGAAACGACTGGGGTTTTGTTTGCTATAGTTGTTTTTGACATAAACATATATATATATATCACTTTGCAGGGAACCTCTGAGCAGTCAGCACAATGATCTCAGGTAAGCTCCAGGTATTTCTTCCAGTGACTCTGGCTAGGGCAGTTGGTTATGCTAAGGCTCCTCCAAAGGTCAACTTTGTCCTCACTGCCTTCAAGTGGCTCAGGGCACCCCAACCCTATCTTTACATCTCTGTTGTCTTCTCTCTCATGCCACTGTTCTATCTCTTAAGTCAGTGTGCCTTCAGCACCAGCATCATCCACCTGAGAGCCATAATTGACTTAAAAGGCTGACCTGAGCTCCCCTTGCTTTCATCCTGAAATGCCCTGAGTCTGAATAACAAACATTTACCATGGCAAATCCCATTTCCCCGCTTTCTACACAAACTTCTCCTTCCTTACCAACCATAAGCTGCTAGGCAGACTAGATAACAACTGGGATATGCAGTTATTAAGGGCAGATTTTTTTAAAATGACAAAAAGATACAGTTTAAAATAAAGCCCACTTGAAAATCAGCTTCCCTTCCAACTCAATTACATTCAGGCCCCCTGCTCAGAAGCTCCTTATACTGAGAGACTCAAGCTTTCTATTGGCTGCTGGCGGTTTTGTGAGAAACGTTGCCTTGGCAACATGGAAGGCCCAGACACCTGACACAGGAAGTGGAGGATGCAGTGTTTCTCCCTCTCTCAGACACCAGGAGTGGCCAACAGGGTGCCAGGCATGGGAGATCTAGTGTCAGCTACTGGAGGGGAAGAAGGGACCCCCACAGCCAACTGTCCACACTGACTGTGGAGACCTCGAAATTAGAGAGGAGTGGAAAGAAGGGGTGGGGGGTAGTAAGGGAAACAGTAAGCTCCCTGATTTGTCACTGTGGCTGATCAGCATTGGTGGTCTCAGACAGACAGCAAGCTCAGCAGTTTCTTTCACACCATAGTAACTAAACGTGCTCCCCTGCCCTAGCATCCCTTTACCAGACAGAAGTCCAAACAGAAGCCAATTTTTCTTTTGGTTATAATCCACAGCAATTCTGACCATCATCCATAGCTCCCCAAGCAAGGCTCACAGTTTGGGGCACCTCTACTCACACAGACCAGCCAGAGTTCCTCGACATTATACAATACAATCTGGACCTACATGGTGACAGAAGATGGCCATCCGACTCCTGAATGGAACCACAAGAACAAACCTCCATCTCCACAACTACATAGCGTCTTGTACATCTCATTGTTGCAATGGGTCAACCTGTATCCCTATTTAAACAATTTGTTTTTTCCCTTCTGTTCCCCAAATGATACCAACATCAAATACAGTGAAAACAGGGGTTATGCCACGGAGGAGGGACATACAAAGCAACAAAAAGATCACGTTATACCTTATAAATACATTAGAAACATTAGCAGAAAAGAAAAAAAAACACTTGTGTCCTTATCTTGGGGTTCATTTCGCTTACCATAATCTTATCTGACCTTTTCTGCTTGTCACAGATATATACTAGCTATTGCAAATAAGGGAAAACATGGGACCTATGTTCTATGCGCCTGGCTTACTTCACTTAATACAATTTTTTCCAAGTCTTTCTATTTCCTAACAAATAGGGCAATGTCAGAGAGGGGAGGGAAGGAATGGTAGGGGAAAAAAAAAGAAAGAGGCAACAATGCTTGATAAGAAATGTGCTCATTACCTTGCTCATGTAACTGTAACCCCTCTGAACAGTATTTTCACAATAAAAACTTATTTAAAAAACAAAACAAAACAAACCTCCAGGAAACTCAAAAATGTCAACAAGCCATGTGTGCAAGTTGCCATATCAAAACCAATTGTTAAGCTTCTGAGAATTTGTCTAACCAATACATAACTTTTATCCCTTGCATGATGGCTAGAATTCTCCTCTCTCCCCCATCATCACACAGGGACTCCAGGCCATCTTGCCTCTGTTCCCTCATCCTCCAGGAGAAAAGTTGGATGTGACCTCTGTCTCAGCTTCAACCACAATTCACACTTGTTCCCACAATTGCACTGACTTCACAGCTCTGGGGAAAATGTATTGAACCTTGAAACCTCCAAAGCAATTCCCCTAGTGCAAAAAGCAGGACTCAGGTCTTCCCCTGAATCTCAGAGACTCACTAGAGGCACTTCCTGTCTGGAAATCTCTCTGTACCTCCTGTCCAGCATACCCCATACACACCAGCATCAACAGCAGCATGAGCAGAAAGAGAGATGGGAAGAGAGAGTTTCATCTCCAGTGAACAATTGCTGGGAATGCAGAGACCCCCCATAGCTGTGGCTCTTCTTTGCCATTTTAGTTTATATTAAGTATATGTTTTTATTGTAAAGATACTGTACAGAGGGGTTACAGTTACATGAGTATGTTAATGAGTACATTTCCTATCCAGCATTGTTACCCCCTCCTTTGTTTTCCCCCTACCATCCCTTCCCTCCCCACCTCCCCAACTCCTTCCTTCCCCCCTCAAAGTTGTAAAGTTCATTTTTATCATAGTGTCTTGTACATCTTGTTGCTACAATAGGTCAACCTGTATTCTTATTTCAGCATTTTGTTATTTCCCTTCCCCTCCCCAAATCAGAAAAACCTGGTCATACTAAAACTACCAGAAGCACAACTATGTTTATCACAGCATTATTTACCATAGCTAAGCTATGGAACTGGCCCAGATGCCCCGCAGTAGATGAATGGACCAAGAAAATATGATTTTATATATATATATATATATATAATGGAATTCTATGCCTCCATCAGAAAGAGTGGCACTGCTCCATTAGTTTGGAAATGGAAAGACATGGAAAAACTATATTAAGTGAAGTAAGACAGGCCCAAAGAAACATAGGTCCCATGGTTTTCCTTATTTGCAATAATTAGTATATATCTAGGACAAACAGAAAAGGTCAAAAGCTACGTACATATGACCATATAAGACGATGCTGAGCAAAATGAACCCCAAGATAGGGACACAAGAGGTTCAATCTTTCTTGCTATTGTTTTCAATTTACTTATAATGTACTATGTGATTTTTTTCTTTAGCATGTTCTTCCCCCATGGTATAACCCTTGTTTTCGCTGTATCTTATTCCTGCTGTAGCTATCTCTAATGGCACCATGGCAGAAAGATTGGCTGTGAAATCCCTGGCACTTACCTTGCGCATGTCTTTGCCAAAGGTCTCACTATAGGTTGTGCCAAGGATTTCAAACTGGACATAGGGGTTCGAGCTGTCCTCTCGAAACTCCATCACTCCCGTGAGACCAGTAATATGACCCTGCAGGAGATAAGGGAAGGCCATTGGTGAACAAAGGGAGTATAACTAGGGTCACCAAGAAGAAAGTAGTCAAAATAAGGGAGCCAGCAGGGTTTGAGGAGACCATAGACAGCTAGAACAGAGACAATCACTGGCCATCCTAAAATATGGAGCAGGATGGCTACTTCCCAGAGTATTTAAAGGAGAAATCCCCAAGACTTGCGCCTGTCATTCATACTGTCAGTGTATTGAAACTTCCTGCTATGTGTCAGGCACTGTGCTTGGGTGAGATGAAACAGTGATAGAATTTTCCCTATCCTCCCAAGGCTTAGTCTTCCCCTTGCAACCTCTCCAAGCAGTTTGCTTTTGCTAATGCCAGAGGGAAGTCGAAGGTCAACAGGAGCCATATCTGACACACAGCTTTAAGTTGCCAGGCAGTAAATTCAAGCATTGGTTGAGCAAATACGACTTTGTTACATATGCCAGCTTGGGAAAATCAGTGCCTATCCTTTCTACCTCCCCCATCCCTTCTCACTTCAGCATGAAATAAATCAGATCCATGCCACAGAGCCAACAGAACTGAAGGAGAAACATAAACATAAATAAAGCACATTGTCAGACATACACTGACCTCGGAGGACACGCTAGCCCTGCTCTCTCAGTAGGCAGTGGGGGCTATGGGGATCTCTCCCTCATCTCTTTTAAGTCTGGGGCTAGGGTCTCACTCAACCTTATCTCCCATGAATATTGTAAACACAGAGAATCACAGAGACTGAGCCCAGGAGAGGCCAGCTTTATCCTAGGCTGCAGTAAATTCAAGCCAACACAGGAACATGTTTAGTACTATCTAAGCCATGTGCAATTTATCGTAACTAAGACTCTTTAACACTATAGATTTCTCTAAATGCTCTTTTGAAGCCTCTAAAAACCAATTCACTCTAACAAGTCTTGTGTGAATTACTCCATCTGCTTCAAATCCAGCCTTCTAACATGGCTTCAAGTGGGACACAGAACAAGGGCAGTGTATGTGCGTACAAGTACACACATGCACGCACATGCTGAAATCCTAGATGATCAGCACACGACAACATTGACTGAAACTGCCTCTCTCGTAGACAATAGCAGCCTTCCTGGAGGGGTAACTGGCAGACAGAGGATAGGCATGGGAATAGACATAGGATTGGTGGTTGTCTCTAACCTTTCTAAAACCAGATCTCCTTGAATTAAAGTGAAGGCAATAATAACATACATGCATGGGCCACAGCTCACCCAGCTTTCAAATGTAGGGACAGGAAAAGTGACAAAAAAGGAACCTGCAGAGAGGACCAAGGAGGTATCCAAAGAGCTCATTTTCAGGCTAGATGATGCATGGTCAGAGTGAGAGTGTGAAGAGGAGCCTGTCTCCAGTCTCTCGGCCCATCCCAGAGGTATGCCCTTTGTACACACCTTTTTGATAGTGTCTAGCATGGACCTCCCTCCATTCCATGGCTTGGTGGATTTCCGTATGCAATTGAGGCTCGCCATGCTATGCCACTTCCGGTCCTCTAACTTCCTGTGGAAGGCGTTGGCCAGCATCAGAACACTGTCATACAGGTAGAGGTTGGAGATCTGCAAAATCAAGAGTGATCAGACATTTTTCTACTGGTCCAATTCAAGAGAGAGGGAGAGAAACCAGCAGAAAGTAGGACTGCTGTTTATGACGACACCCTTAAGACATGGTGACTGACAGCTGTACCATCAGCCTCTTACTCCCTGTTTCTTCAATAGCTCAGCCAGGTGGTAGAGTTCAAGAAAGTAAAAACCTGCCCACTAGGGAGAAGATTGGCAAGTGGATCTACACATCAACATGGAGAACCAGTAGGAACACCACCATTACTGAGTTCTGCAAACAGTCAAGCTACTTGCTCAAGTAACATAAAGTGGAGAGAAGGATTAGTAGGGTATTTTGAGGGAATGGCATGGGAAAAGGAAGAAAGTGGTACAAGAATGGGGCCCCTATTAAGTCCTCAGACTCTACCAGGACTCTTGAGAGATCATAGAGATTTGGAGCTTTGAGACTTTTGGGTTTGTTTATGTGTGTATGCTGATTCTGGGCTTGAACTCAGGGCCTGGACACTGTTGCTGAGCTTTTTTGCTTAAAGCTATCACTCTACCACTTGAGCCACAACTCCACTTCTGGCCTTTTTGATGCTTAATTGGAGGTAAGAGTCTCAAGGACTTTCCTGTATAGGCTAACGTTGAACATGACCCTTAGATTTCAACCTCTTGAATTGCTAAAATTACAGGTACAAGCCACTGGTGCTAGGAAAGAGTCTTCACAATAATTTAACCCGATTTTATAACTTAAAGCATCTGATGATACATCAGCAAATGAAGGCAGTTATGTGCCATTAAAACATTATTTACCAGCCAGGCACCGATGGTTCACAACTGTAATCATAGCTACTTAGGTGGCCAAGATCTGAGGATCATGGTTCAAAGCCAGCTTGGGAGGGAAAGTCTTTTAGACTCTTGTCTCCAATTAACCATCAAAATAGCTGGAAGTAGATCTGTGACTCAGGTGGTAGAGCATTAGCCTTGAGCAAAAATGCTCAGGGACAGTGCTCAGCCCCTGAATTCAAGCCCCAGCACACACATACACACACACACACACACACACACACACATCAATATGAGCAAGAAGGCCAGTGGCTGCTGTCTGAGGGACCCTGAAGAAGCATGCTTCTGGGAGAAGAGCAGCTCCATTCTCACCTGGCTTCTTCATGCCACCTGAGTGTGTGTGTGTGTGTGTGTGTGTGAGAGAGAGAGAGAGAGAGAGAGAGAGAGAGAGAGAGAGAGAGAGAGAGAGAGAAAGAGAGAGAGAGTGAGCGAGAGAGAGAGAGAGTGTCCCTGTGGGATCGGTCTGGGACCCCTCACTCCTAACTATTGCACAGACAACCAATGGTCAGTCAAAGTGGGTCAAAGGGACCAGTCTCTGCACACCTAAGCAGCAAGTAGCCTACTAAAAATATTTCACGCAAACATCACTAGATAGAAATAGGAGACTATGTCAGTCTCACAGAACTCCTGGGAAGATCAAATAGGTTTCTTGGGCTGCAGGAAGAGCCCTGCGATCCCTAACCTCTCCTCCTTCATGTGTTCCCACACCTCAGGTCTTATTCTCTGCCTGCACTTCTTTTCTCATCCATCTTGAATCTGGGTGCCCTAGAATCTGAGTCCCAGATGAGAACCTGTGTGGCAAGGATTGTCCCCCATAACTGCGGCTCGAGTCAGTGGTAAGCCAAGAAGAGGAGGACGAAGGCCTCAGAAATTTCTGTTACATCAGGCCTGACCCACAGCTCATGCCAGCTCTGAGGGCCGTTTTCACCAGGATGCAGCCAAGCAGAGCTGCAGGTGTCCCTCTGTATACTAGCCAGCACTGGGGATTCCTGTCCTGTCTAGAATTCTCCAGTTTCCTTGCTGTGGTCATCATGGGCCCCGTGCTTTGTGCCTCTGCATGCCACTTCCGTGAATGAGCAGGGGGTGAAGGAGACATGGATATCACGGAAGAGTCAGACTGTGCCTGGGTAACTAATCATTGCTGATCCAAATGAGCATCCCAGGCCAAAGGGTTGCAATGCATCGATATGTGGTATGCTCCTCTTTAGGTACCTGCATGACACAGGTGTTTACAGGATACCAAAGTCAAGTGTTACTCCCACCACTGGGAACTAGCCCCTGTCACACAAGGACCCCCATCACAGAACCACGCCCCCAGACTAACCTAAGCCCTCTTCCAGCCATTCCACTCCTCAGAAGCTCCCACCATTGCACTGACATGACTTCTTCCCTTTTAATACAAACCCATCATTGAGAGGTTTTTATAAAGGTACATAAAGCACTCAAGACTTGGTATGGATTTGGGTGTTTTGAGTGTTGTTTTTTTCTAAAAGAATAACTCAAAGCTGAGAGTCCTTGATAATCTGGAGATTTCTCAAGACATTTGTGGGACTCCCAGTGAAAGTAGAACTAAATAGCTTGACGCTCTTTAGTCAGCTGGGACCCTTCCACCTTTACCCCCACCCGAATGCCACTTACACATCAGTGCCGCGCACACAGCACTGCCTCAAGTTTAGCCAGACAAGCACTTGATAGAATTTCTCTCCCCTCCCTGCACTTCTATTCACAATGAACTAAAGCACTCAACAAATGTATGAATGCAGAGAGGCTTGCAATGTAGAAGAAATAGCAAAGCATGACTCAGAAAGGCCAAAGGAAGCCCTTAGTCCTCCCACAAGTGTGTCTGCTTGGAAGAAGAATGAATTCTAATTCAAAGGAACATTCTTGAGCAATGCTCTTTTCCAGGCATAGATTGGCCTTCCCACCTCCCCCATATCACCCTTTTCCATGGACTTTTACACACTGTCAGTTCATAAATGTGTTTACCTCACCAAACGCTGAGCTTTTTTAGTTCTTCCTAGTTAATGTTTGATAGATGTGCTCATAATGATGAGTATATGCATGGATGGAAAGATAGATGGATAGATGGGTAAGTGGGTGGGTAGATGAATGAGTGGGTGTATGGATGGGTGAGTAGGTGGACAGATGTATAAGTGATAGATGTACAGGTAGATAGATGGGTAGATTAATGAGTACTGAGTAGGTGATTGGATGGAATGGTGGGTGGATGGATAGATAAGTAGATGAGTGGGTGGTTGAGTAGGTGATGGATGAATGGATGGCTGGATGGATGAATGGGTGGATAAATGGACAGGTGATGGATGAATGGATGGATAGATAAGTGGGTGGATAGATGGGTGGATATGGTGATGGATAGATTAGTGGATGGATGGATGGATACCTGTATAGGTGATAGATGGATTAGTGGGTGGATTGGTAGGTAGTTGGGTGAATAGGTGATAGACAGACAGATGGATAGATAAGGGCGGGTAAAAGGATGGGTGATGGAACATGAGAAAGAGATTTGCTATCTCCAACTTTGACTTGGGAGAGAGTCTCCTTCATTTGTATCTCATACAGAGAGCGTATAAAATGGACAATATAGGAAGGCCCAGATTGTGTTGCTTACTAGAGAAAGAGGGTTCTATAATACTATGTGCCAGGTTCTTGAGAGGAACTTGGCCTAGATCAGTCAAAGACACACATTTGTACTTTGGACTGTCAAAGCCACAGGGGTCTTAGGCATGGCTGCTCCTCCAATGATACCACCCAGATGTTCAGAGAAGCTGGAGAAGGCAGGGAGAATATGTCTGGCATATTCTAGCCCAACACTTATAGCAGGCACTGTGTTTGGTTCTGTGTTCTTCTGACCCATTGCCTGCCTGGGCTCAGAGCTTGCAGCCCTGGAAAAGCTTCCCAAAGTCCTTTCTAAATGTTCATCACTGCAGCAGGCATCCTCATTCCTCCCTCAGAGGAGGGAGCAGCTTGTCTCACAGCCACAGACTCTCCCTTTCCACCCTGAGCCGTGGTCATCCTACCACAAAGCTTCCCATAAGCATTGCTCTGGTGGCTTCCATCCTCTCCAATTCACCTCCCAACCCTTGTCTCCCTCCCTATGCTCCAGTACACTGCTCTCCCAAGCCCCTGGATCTATGCACAATGCTATTCTCCCTAGTATAAACATGCTTCAAATTTCCCAACTTTTAGGAATTTATGACAATTAAGAGAGCGTATTTGTGCAGGGCTCCAGTGACTCATGCTTGTAATCCTAGCTACCCAGGAGGCTGAGATCTGAAGGCCAAAGTTCAAAGCTAGCCTTGGCAAAAAAAAGTCCATGAGACTCTTGCGTACCAACAGCCATGAAAAAAGCTGGAAGTGGAGCTCTGGCCTAAGTGCTAGAGCTCCAACCTTGAGTGAAAAAGCTAAGTGACTGCACCCAAACCCAAATACCAGCACAAAAAAACCTGAGAGACAGGGAGAGAGACAAAGCCAGAGAGCAGAAAGACAGACTGAGAAAAAGAATTTGTAAAATGTCTAACAATAGTGTGCATTAGCACTTAATTGCTCAGTCAGTGTTCATGGAATTAATGAAGTTGAATGAAGAGTTCTACATCTGTTCTTAGAAGCAAACACCAAAGTAAAGACCTGTAAAGGCATTTGCATACAGGATGCCTCTTCTTAGAAGGTAGATGGTGGTGGATCAAGGCCATATGGAGGAAAGATCCAGGAGCTCGGTATAGACATGCACTGTGTGGCACTGCTCATTCCAAGTCAGAATCAGAAACCACACACCTCCATGAGATGGCAGGATCCTGAAGAGGCAGAATTTCAAACTTCATTTACCCATGCCAGAGTTTGTCCTCAGGGAGGAAACAGAAAAGGGAAGACACATCTCTAGGAGGTAGGAGAACTCTGCTAGGACCTCTTGCTGGGAGCTAGCAGTTCTTGAAAACCCAGTGGAGCCACTTAGCTGCTGGAGAATAGAATCCAATCCACACACATCAACTGAGGCCCAAGGGACAGAAAAATAGAATTTGAGTTTTCTTAAGAAGTTTCATCAGAACTCTTGTTACATTCGTAACTGCATTTTATTTAGGAGCCTGTCAGCAGACGAAAACCCACTAGTAAGATTATGATAACTAGCTGGCCATGATGAGCAGGTAAGAATATACTTAATAGTCAAGATCTAAAAGGGATAAGCAGAGGGTAGACAAGAAAGCCAGCAGAATACAGAGATGATGAACTGGGGAAGAAGGCACAGTGTTTGGTAACACTGAACACTCCACACCAGAGGGACTTAGATGGACTGTTGATGTCACTGCATTACATTCCCACCATCTGATCACTATCTCTGAAATCCTAGAATACTGTAATAGCATAGCATTGATGGGGTAATATATAAATTACAGAATTCTATTTCTCACTGTTTAAGAGGATGGACTTCCAAGCTCAAAAGGCTGGCAGAGTTGGTGTCTGGCGGAAGGCCTATTTCTTGACTTACAGATGATGTCTTTGGAAGTGAAGAACTCTGGTCTCTTCAATCCCTTTTAGAGAGTTCTAGGGCCATTTCTTTCTTTTTTCTTGTGCTATTCCTGGGGCTTGAACTCAGAGCCTGGGTGCTATTTCTGAGCTTTTGTGCTCAAGGGTAGAGCTCAAGAGCTTCAGCCACAACTCTACCTTCAGGATTTTTTGGTGTTCAATTGGAGGTAAGAGTCATAGAAATTTCTGCACAGGCTGGCTTTGAACCAGATCCTCAGGCCTCAGCTTCTGGAGTAGCTAGGATTTCAGGTATGAGCTACGAGTGCCCAGTTTTGCCCATTTCTGAGAACTGTACTTTGATGATCTAATGTCTTCCATGTATGCATTAGGCCATAAAAGTCAACTCCATCTCCTTGACTCCATCAACTTGGGGATCAGGTTTCAACATAAGAATGTTGAGGCTATGCAACATTCAGACCCTCCCTAACAGCTTCTTTGTGTGGGTGAGCATTTATTACCTTATTAGAATCAAGAAGGGACTTACTCTATGTCTTCTGAAGCACATAGCAGATGGAGACTGTCCCTTTGGATGTCCAGATGCCCACTTCTCTTACTGCAATACAGATTAGGACCTGAGGTCATGAAATACAAGCCCTTACATGATATGTGCTGAGCTAGACCACAGAGCTCATCCAAGCCCATCTGGATGGCAGCAGATGCCAGCATCTGTCCACTATCAGCCAGGAAGACAGAGGCCCCAGCAAGACTAGGGGATGCGCCAGACTGTCTGCCTCCCAGGCACTGGGGCTTGTCTTCCCCATAGTAAATCTGAGACTCCAGTGAAGACTTATAAGGGTACTTTAGCCATGTCCCTGTCTGCCCTCAGGGCTCAGGGATAGTTATGCACCTGCATTATCATCCCTGAAGGTAAAAGAAGCTGAATGATCAGCCAAGGTCAGAGCCACAGAGACCAGTTGCATCTTACACCAGACCATTATCCTCCTGTCCCAGAAGCTGGAAATGCGGGAAACATTTTCATCACAAAAGGCTCTGCCCTTCCTCTGGGCTTCTAAAGAGCCCCATTGTCTCTGCCTTCCATCATTAATCAAGCAAAATGGGCTGTTCAGAAGATATCTCAGAGGCAAACAGCAGCCACTGACCTCTGGCCGGATCCTCAGACAAGCTCTGGTCAGCCAGCAATGTCAGATAAGCAGTTGACAGTAGGTCCAGCTGGGGGAGGGGAGGAAGGGGAGGAACAATCCAACACCCAGATGCCACAGCTCAAGGAAACCATCCCCAGGCAAGACATTCGTGCCAAACTGCTGCCAAACAACCTGTTCTGAGCCAGGCCAGAGGAGAGAGCAGATGGTGGCAGAGGGCAAAGGAGAGGCAGGAGGCTTGGCTCACCACTGAATCTGAAGGAAGGGTGTGGAGGTAGGAGGGAGGCCTCTATCTGTACTCAGGGATCCCAATGTACAGGTGGCCCCTTACCAAAGAATAGCACAGCTCTGTCTACCTGGGCACTGGCCTCTATCAAATGCACCTGCCAGGGTCTTTAGAAACATTGAAAGTGACATGAAACCCAAGTTGCTGTAGGAAAGGGGGAGGGGGGTGCTGAGGGAATGTTCCAGAGAGTGGACTTCTCTAAGTCAATAGAAATCTTGTAGGGTTATGAAAAACTCTAAAGAATAGGAATCAGAACCAGACACCATGGTTCACATCTGTAATCCAAGTTCGAAGTCATGCCCAGAAAAAAGGCCCATGAGATTCTTATCTCCAGTTGACCACACATACAAAAAAAGCCACAAGTAAAGCTGTGGCTCAAGTGATAGAGTGCTAGAAGCAAAACAAGCTCAGGGACAGCACCCAGTCCTTGACTTCAAGCCGCAGTACCAACACAAAAGCAAGCAAGCAAACAAACAAATAATTAAATAACAAGTAATTAATTAATCAGGATTGGTAAGGAAGGGAGGGGGGATGAAATGCTTCAATAAAATGATCATGTGGGGTGAGGGTCATTCCGCCAAGCCATCAGCAACATTTAAATGCACAAAGAGGAGAAATTCCAACCCCAGGGAACATTTAGTAATAATACCACATTAGCCCCTTCAGCTTTATTCTTGGATCAGGGGTTATAGTGGCCCGACAACATAGTTTACCTCATTTGCTGGTCATCCTTTAGAAACACATTTGAATATAAATGGGGTAGCAATGTGATAATGCGTCCTCTACTTCAATTATAGAGCTTAAGTCCCAGGGAAATGCAGTTCTGAAGACAGAGTGCCAGTTCAGAGTCTCTTTGGAGCGAGGCTGCCTGTGAAATCTCAGCAAAAGTCCGGGGTTTCTGAGGGACCGGTTATCACTTTTATTACTGGCTGAGTCAGACAAGCCCTAAACTAACTTGTCAAGAAAACAAGAATGAGAAACACTAGAATCAGACAATGCTTTGTAAGGAAAAATAAACAACAAGCACGGCATGCTGGAAAATACAATACTTTGGGAGCCACAAGAAGCCACTTATTTAGGTATTTTTCTTCCAAAGGACTTGCTTTCTACTAAATAGCAACCAAATTGATTTGCTATAATAGTGCTTGGTTGGTTTTCAAACACAGATAGTCCTGACCACAGAACTAATAAGAGGAAGATGGAGTTTCTAAGGGCAGTTCAGTTCAGTGGAGAAGCCAAAAGATGAATGATCTTGCAAAAATGCCCCCATTCTTTTATATAAGTATATACATATATATATCTGTGTATATATACACAGATACACACACACACACGCACACACACACACACACACACACACACACACACATATATACTTTTTGCGCCTGTACTGGGGCTCAAGCTCAGAACCTGGGTACTGTCTGTTTGCTAGTTTCACTGAAGGTTGGCACTCTACCACCTGAACCACAGCTGTACTTCCAGCTTTTTGATGGTTAATTGGAGATAAGAGTCTCCACCTTTCTTGCCCCAAACTGGCTGGCTTCAACCTGGGATCCTCAGATCTCAGCCTCCTGAGTAGCTAGAATTAGAGGTGTGAGCCACTCCCACCCAAAGACTCCTGAATCATTGCCATGACAAGGACCACCTGGGGAAGGCACTAAAATGGACTGAGAAGCTCCATTTTTATTTCTGGGAGGATTTTCATTAATTTCATCAAGATAAAGTTAATAATCCATGGCATCAATTTTTTCCCCTTTAGTTGGCTGTTCTAAACATCTTAGAGTCTTCTCGATAAATCTCACAGCTAGAGGCTAGTAGAAATTAGTTTGCCTTCTACACTGTCATTAGGAAAGAAAGAAGTAATAGTATTTGAGGATACTTGAAGGGAATGGCTTGTAAATGAGAATCTACAAGCTTTCCAAGTGGCTGTTGGGCAGGAGGAGTAAATAAATCCCATTCCCACCGCCCCCCCCCCCCACAGCCCCCATAGGAGAAAGCAAATGCAAGAGAGATAGAGATTCCCTTAAGAAAGTATTTTACATGGAGGCTTCTAGAGACCATTTTGACTTGCATCAAGCCCTGAATTCTTAACAAATTCACTCCCAGAAGCCCTTATGGAGGATAATAAGCAGGGTCTCCAATGAAGAGCTCCCTGGCAATCAAAGATGTGGCCTGTCCTCTCCCAAGCTGTGATTGAGTACCTGTGAGACTGATGTGGGGAGAAGAGATGTATAAAATATGAGACAGAAGCTGGGAAGATGGGAGCCATTCTTCTGCTATGGTAATCCTTTCAAAAATATGCTTGGGAAGAAAATAGATATATCATATAATTAACAATATGCAAACCACATATGAATGATAGATGGGTAGGCAGACAGATAGATGATGCATGTATACATAGGTATATGCATAGATAGGTAGTTAGGTAAATAAATAGGCAGACAAATAGCATGTTCACCCTTTCCATGAAAAACCTGAACACATATACCCACCTCCTAAGTACCAATGATAATGGTAATAGTTCTAAATGTTTTCCACATGATATCTCATTTCATTTTTATGATGGTGGTAGGTAATATTCTAATCCCCAACTGACAGAGAAAAACACTGAGGCACAGAATAACAAATAAATAACCATCATTAAGTGGTTAGTAACTAGAGTTATTGGGATTCAAGCTGAAGCAATCTGCTGCCGCCGCTGCTGCTACTGTTGCTGCTGCTGCTGCCGCCGCCACCACTATTAGCAGTACAAGAACTCTGTGATCTTTTGCTTTTCAGTTTTGTTCTTTGTTTAGAGCCTAGAACAGAGAAGGATAGGGGACCCTAGAATTCCTAGTTGCATGCTCATCTATGTCTTTGCTTATTCTCTTTGAGGGTATAAGTCATATTAGGAAGCCTTCGGCTGGACCCAGCTGCTTGGCCAGCCTTCTAGTCTTCCTTGCTCTCTTCTCCCATAGTGGACAGATCCTTTGTGCCTGATGTGAACCCATCTCTTCTTATATTTTCAGTCGGCAGTAAACAGACTTCAACAAGAAATACTGTCCACTCCCCTGCCCTGTTCTGTGTTACCCACTTTGGGCAACAGGAAATGATCCCTGAAGATTGAGTATGGTTTGAGTTAGCAAGAAATGGAGATGCGGATAGGGGGATGGAGGTATGGCCAGGTCAAGGATGTTTTGAGACGGGAGAGGGATGAAACCATTCAAAGCTTAGAGAAATTAGAGAGGCCTTCCAGAGCTGCACATGCTTTGGCCTCATGCAGGGTAAAGGGATATCCTCTCCCTGTGCATCGGGGAGGGCAGGCATACAATGCTGAGCCCTTATCTAGTCACATGTCACAGAGCAGGAATGACACATACACAGGATGATTGACACAGCATACTTGGCCCTTGTTGGCCAAGCTTGTAGCACTCCAGGAAGACCCAGACATTCCATCCAGCCCATTCAGCTGATTAGCTATGACTTGGAGCAGTGGACACCAAGGGAGAGAGGTTTATTCCACCTAAATTCAGTATCTGCTGTCTTTCCCAGCCATTGAGAACATATTTCTCATGTGTACTATCCACTAAGCCATGTTTCCTCCCCTCTTCTGATATACAATTGCCCAGTGGATTCAATGCTTTAGCAATTTATATATGCTTTCAACCCATTTGAGCTCCCATAATTTACTCCCTGGAATGTGTGACCCTCCCAATAATGTCAATACCAAAACATCCTGCGTGCAACTGACTCTCAAACAGCTCTTATCTAAATCCTTAGCTTCTGCTGCCCACTTTTGATCAATTCCTTACTTGGATAAAGAATGTGGAATTGGTTTCAAATCTTTAGTGCTGAGTGTTTCACACAAACAAAGGACCAGACAACTTCTATAAACCCAACCAGAAATTTCCTTCTGTCCCATAGCTCCTACAAAACATCAACAATCATTGGGCACTGGCAACTCATGCCTATAATCCTCGTTACTTGGGATGCTGATATCTGTGGATCTCAGTTTGAAGCCATCCCAGACAGGAAAGTCTATGAGACTCTTATCTCCAATTTACCACCAAAAAGCTAGAAGTGGCACTGTGACTCAAGTGGTAGAGCACTAGCCGTGAGCAGAAAAGCTCAGGAACAGTGCCCATAGCCTCAGTTTAATATAGATAGACAGACAGACAGACAGATATCAACAATCATCTTACTGAGTGTCATATTCATAATGGTGAAGCTGATTCAAGGCAGCCTGAGGGCATAGCTCTACATCGTTTCTTTCTTGTTCTCAAACATCAAGACAGAAAACTACCTGTCATATCAGGCAGGAAGGTACCAGCCTATCCAAGTCCACTAGATGAGCTCAGACAGAATACACACATGCCAGGGCAGTTGTAAAAGGACTAACTGTAAACACTTTGTATGGCTTGCCTGGGAAGGGATGGAGAAGATGGACAGGTCTAGGTTGTGCTCTCTTGTACCTCTCTGTTCATTTAAGAACCAGCAGTATTCCCTGGAAAACCTGAGCCTCAGAATTCAGAAGATGTGCTAGGGTAATTCCAAGAACCTTAGCATGGTTACGTGCTGTGAATGTATGAGTGATTTCTTACAAGAATGCAGAGCCATTCTCTATCTCTAGCCCTGCTAGATAAACCCATCCCTTCAAAAAGTCAATACAGAGGCCTGACAAACAGCAATTACTTCTCACATTAAGGTGTAACTTTTTTGTTTGAGTGACAGTCCTAGGGCTTGAACTCAGAGCCTGGGTGCTATCCCTGCACTTTTGTACTTAAAGCCAGTGCTCTACCACTTGAGCCACCGCCCCACTTTGGGCTTTTCGGTAAGGTAATTGGAGATAGGACTCTCACGGACTTTCCTGCCCAGGCTAGTTTCAAACCACAATCCTCAGATCTCAGTCTTCTGAGTAGCTAGGGTTATAGGCATGAGTCACCAGTGCCCCACTGATGTTAACTTTTAAATACTAGAGGCTCCATATGTGCTAGCACACCCTACTTGCTGACAACAGACATAATGGCCTGACTGTCCCGCTGACTGGTTTCAATTTTAGTAAACGGCAGAGGTCTTAGTAATTAAAATTGGTGGGCATTCAGCATTCAACCCAGGAGACCCTAGAATGTTTTGGGCCGCAAGCCAATGGTACGAGATCCCTCCCAACCCCCCAACGTGGAAATGGAAATGATATACCCCACACTGACCTGGAGCATCTGGAGGTAGCCTTCCTGAGGGTCGCAGAGCAGAGAGGAGATGCGATGGTTGTTTCTCATGCATTTCTGGTTGTCTTTTGCAGATGGGAAGATTTGCCGGACCACGGTCATCCTCCCAAGGGCACTGTGGACCAGATCCAGGATCTCAGGGTCACTGATTTCCTGCAGAAATAACCACATGCATGCTCACTAACTATTCATGAATTTAAGTGCTAATTTGAAAGAGATCAAAGGATGAGGCTCAGGTCACACATATTCTTATTTATTTACAACAGTAGCCTTTAGGTACAAACAGGATTGTTTTAGCTTTTCCTGAACAGACGGGGAAATAAAAGATAAACCACTGGTACTGGTTTCCACAGGACAAGATGTTAGGAACCAGCGTCACAGTGCACAGTAGACACCAGAAGGCATCGGCCAGGCCTAGTGGCTAAATTTCCTATTGAAAGTCATCAGCCTAATCTAGTCAGGGAAAGCCAGGTTTCTCTGACTTGATTAATCAAAATGCAATGTGGGACGAAGAATGCAGCTTAGTAATAGTGTGCTTGGCTAGCATGAATGAAGCCCTGGATTTGATTCCTCAGTGCCACATAAACAGAAAAAGCTGGAAGTGGTGCTGTCTCAAGTGGTAGAGCACTAGCCTTGAAGAAAAGAAACTCCGAGACAGTGCCTAGGCCCTGCATTCAAACCCCAGGACTGACACAAAAATAAAATTAAAAAAGAATGGCAAGAAGATGACAATGTGGGGCTGGGAATGTAGCCTAGTGGTAGAGTGCTTGCTTAGCATGCATGAAGCTCTGGGTTCCATTCCTCAATACCACATAAACAGAAAAAGCCAGAAGTGGCACTGTGGCTCAAGTGGTAGAGTGCTAGTCTTGAGCAAAGAAGCTCAGGGATGGTGCTCAGTCCCTGAGTTCAAGCCCCAGGACTGGCACAAAACAAAATGCAATGTGTTTCCTGGAATTCTCTCCTAGTTAGACAGATTTTTAATTAAAAAATTGCAACTACATCCATTCATTTGTTCCACAAAAATCTACGGAACATGCTGTATGGGGTTTGTTCTATACTAAACACTAGTGATACAACAGAAGTCACCTATAGCCCTGTCCTTAGAATCCCTCCTTTACCATCGCTGGATGAAATATATACCAAGTGTGTCAGTGGCTGAGAGACCAAAGGTGCTATCCATGCACTTGTTCATTTAGTGCTCACAGCAACCCTAGAACTGCCATAAGGTAGATTCTATTATCATTCCATTTCACCTACCAGCACAGACTTTGCAAAAGGAGTGGCCTTCAGGGGGCTCAGAAGTTTCCATGAGAAACAAGTCACATACTGAACTTGGAGATAAACTTGTTAGGCACAGTGCTTGTATATGTGTGGTCAGAGTACAGCTGAGATGTTGGTGGTGCTGCCTTGGCTGGGGTAGAGGACAGAAAATTTCTTTTCTGGGTGGAGCTGTCAAGGAATGCCGAATGCCTTGGGCTCCACTGGCCTGGAGCAGGCAGAGCCTGGGTGCCTTCAAAGGGCATATTTGTGATCAGAGCAAGATCTGGAGGGGCAGGATCAAGCAAGATTCAGACCCCAACAGAGGTAACAGGGAGTTCATATACCCCACTATAAAACGCCTGCACTGAGGGGAAATGACTAGCCCTTAAGAAGTTTGAGGCACAAATGAGCCATCGACAGAATTACATGTTTAAAGATCTCAGGCTACTTTGTGTGGAGAGAATTAGAGACAGACAAAGCTGATGAAGAGAAGGCAAGCAAGAGGGCTCAGGCTACATGACTGGGTCTAAAACAGAACTGCAACAGATGGAAATGAATACACAAGGAACATTGCAAGATCAGGACAGGAACAGGTGAGTTAAGAGAAGTCTCAGTTCCCAGTCTCCACTGGCATCTGGGTATAAGATTTTACTGATGTATCATCACACTTAAAAAAAAAAAAACTTTAACCAAAGAAACAGAGGTCCCATGGTTTCCCTTATTTGCAATAACTAGTATATGTCTGAGGCAAGCAGAAACAGTCAAATAAGTTGATGTTAAGCGAAATGAACCCCAAGATAAGGATTCAGATGTTTTTATGTTTGAATGTTAATGCTTTATGTTTTTATGTTATAAATATGTTTGTATGTCCCTCCCCCATGGTATAACCCCTACTTTTTTTGATGCTGGTATAATTTGTGGAGGGGAAGGGAAAAAACAAATTGTTTAAATAGGGATACAGGTGGACCCACTGCAACAATGATATCTACAAAATGAACTTAACAATTTTGGCGGGGGGGGGGGGGGGGGGAGGGGGGGGGGGACAAAGGAAGAGACAACAATGCTTGATAAGAAAGAGACAACAATGCTTGATAAGAAATGTACTCATTACCTTGTCCATGTAATTGTAACCCCTCTGTACGGTATTTTCACAATAATAATAAAAAAAAAGAAGCTTTAAGTCTTTCTCCTTACAGATGACCCAAGGGAAATTTGAAATTCCATAATGGTGTAAATAGAGCTAACAAGGTCAGAAATAAATGATGACTGATAACGAATTCCTAAATTAGTCAGAAAATAAACAAGAGCATAATGTTTGTAAGGGCAAGATACCAAACAATGTTTTTAGGATTGGTCTTTGGAAGCATATCAGGGAGGGGGTATGGTAGATTAAAACCACATGCTGAATCAGGGAGACTGTGAAATATAAAGAGTCATGACCTCTAGCATGATCAGTAGTTTCCAAGTAGGCTGGCCTGCAGGGATCACACAAAGTTAAACTAACCAATTATTGCAAGTTAATATTCCACACAAATCTATTTGAACTTGCTAAATTGGGACCAATAGACAATCCAAGGTAAGAGGGTTGGTTGCATGGAACAGGCACAGATAGAGGTTTAGAGAAATCGCACCCTAATCTCATCAACCTAGAGAAGTAGACCAGCTAGTTACTATTCCAGAAACCATGCAGAAATTGAGGAATCAGTTGCTGGTAGTTTATACCTGTAATCCTAGCTACTTAGGAGTCTGAGATCTAAGAATCCCCAGTTCAAATCAAGCCCAGGCAGAAAAGTCTGTGAGACTTTTGTCTCCAATTAACCAGAAATAAAACCAGAACAGAGGTGTGGCTCAAGTGGTAAAGCACCAGCCTTGAGCAAAAAAAAATGCATGAGGTGTTGAGTTCAAAGCCTAGTACTGGCATAGAAGAAGAGGAAGATGAGGAGGAGGAGGAAAAAAAAGGAGGAGGAAGTGGAGGAGGAGGAGAGTGGGAGAAGGAGGAGGAGGGGGAGGAGGAAGAAAAAGAGGAGGAAGAGGTGAAGGAGGAGGAGAAGGAAGATGGAAGAATGAAGGAGGAGGAGGAGAGAGGAGAAAGAAGGAGAAACAAAGAAAGAAATTTTAATTCCTACCCCCCCCCCATTATAAAGTTTGTTATCCACATAGTGTCTTGTAGGTCTCATTGTTACGATGAGTCAACCTGTATCCTTGTTTCAGCAGGGAAGGGATAGTAGAGGAAAAACAAAGGAGAGTATAACAATGTTCAATAGGAAATGGACTCATGACCTCACTCGTGTAACTGTAACCCCTCAGTACAGTATCTTTACAAGAAAAAAAGAAATTGTAAAATTTCATGAAACATTGCTTCAGTTTCCCCTAAAGAGGTGAATCAGAGCCAGCGCACCTCGGAGGGGAAATGGGCGTGTCTCATATTGTTTCTTTTTCCCACAGCTTCTTGAGGAGGCCATTGCAGAGGCACAGTCATTTGCCTAGAAGCTCTTTTGTCTCATGTTTCCTCATTTCCAAAAGGGTAATCTACGCTCCCATGCAGACCCTGGAAACCTGGGAGATGACTTACAAGACAGCCCAGAACCTTGCATTAAATACAAACATCCTCTCTCCTGGAAGCTCACAAGCCACTCACACCAGGTGAGTGACTGTGTTGAAGCATGACTGTGTTGAAGCAGGGGGTGGGAGTCTTCCCAGCTGCCCTGATCTGCCCTTTCACTTGGCCTGCCCAGGACTCCTGAAAGACTTGACACAGCCTCCCACCAAGCCATTAACCGCCATATGCCTTCCACAATCAGAGTCTGTTGGAACATTGTAGACCATCTTGTCTCACCTGGCCTAGCTCGAATCCATTCGCTCTGTATCAAAGCATGATCTCTCCTTGCCAGTATGCTGCTACCCTCCCCTGGGGCTATTCTGTTCTCCCCAGAAACATGCAATCTGGAAATGCATGGTACCAATATCCCCCATTCTTTAGGGGCAATGGGAAGGTCACTTCTTTCCCTCTTCCCAACTGTGAATCCCTGTGATTAGTCTGTTCTGGCAGCAATATAGCAGGCCCTGGTCTCCTGTCCCACTGCACCTGTGGGGCCCCACAGATAGCATTAAAGGATTTCTCACTCCTGCTCACTAGTTCCCAGTTGGTATCTCTGGACCACAGCAAGAGGCCCCAACTTCCAAACCTCCCTAAGGAGGCAGAGGGCAATTTAAGCAATCAGTTAAAATACAAAACACTTTCCCAGTTGTCCCAGGTGAACATCTTTTTTTTCCCCCAAGAACTACAGCTGATGAGCAAAAGAAGCAAGCTGCTGTGTAACACACGACTCTCCGAAGTCAGGGAGATAGCAGTGAAAGTAACATCAGACACAATGCTCACTGGAATGCACAAGCAAAACCATCCAGTGTTTCTCTTCATCAATGTGTACTTCCATGACCAGCTAAAGTGGCCCAACTAATGTGTCAACAGCATCCAGGAGTTTCATTCTATCTTACTTTGTGCCCTTCTAGTACACTCCAGCCCCGTTGTTTTATAAACTACACATATGCCTAAGTAGCCAATATCTACTAGTATATTTGTTAGACATTTTTGGCTGGACTTGAATCAAGCTTTACGTATGACATTATCTTTCTGGGGTACGTTACCTTTATGTAGTATTGTTGGTGTAAACTATTTCATTTTATTTTTGTTCCACTACTAGAAAATACATTTTTATCTTATTCCTGGCTTTTGTGTCTTTTGAACTCAAGGACACAGGCTTGCTAAGTGAGCATTCTTATCACTTAGCTATGCCCCCAGCTCTTCTTTGCTTTAGTTATCTTCCAAGCAGAATCTCACATTTTTGCCTAGAGCTGGCCAAGAGCTGGCCTCAAGCCATGTTGATATTATTCTTTTTAAAAAAACTATGATTGGGGCTGGGAAGGTGGCTCAGTGGTAGAGCGCTTGCCTTGCATGCATGAGGCCCTGGGTTCCATTCCTCAGCTCCACATAAGCAGAAAAAGCCGGAAGTAGACTGTGGCTCAAGTGATAGAGTGCTAGCCTTGAGCTGAAGAGCTGAGAGACAGCGCCCAGGCCCAGAGTTCAGGCCCCACGATGGGGGAAAAAAAAAACGTTATTAATGAATTAAGTAATTGGAGAAAGGGATTTCAGTTCAAGGTGACAATTTATAAATACAATGCATTTTTAAAAGGTATACTTGTAAATTAGCCACTCTCTTTTCTCCCATGGAAAGCAGTGTGGCAGTCTTTAAATTTCTATAACTATCCAATGCTAGCTCCCTATATCCCTAATAACTAATTATCACAAAATAGTTGAGAATAAAAAAACTGCCTTATACTTATAAACTGATTTATTGAATGGTAGTGCTTTATAAAATTATATAAAGATAATAAAATATATTAAAAGTATGAAATTATGCAAGGCAATTTCATGTGTTGTTAGTGTAATTCTCAACAATAAAATCTTACTTCTGACAGAAAATGAAAAAAAAAAACTGAAAGATAACACTCATATATTCTAAGACTAGGCTTTGAAGATTTTTATATGTGTCAACAGCATCCAGGAGTTTCATTCTATCACTTTGTGCCCTTCCAGCACACTCCAGCCCCATTGTTTTATAAACTACCACGTACAGATTTTAAAAATCATCTGTAGATGATCTGTCATTTTTCTATAGATACATTTCAGGTTTTCTTTGCCTTTGGTCTCCTACATCGTCATTCTAAGGTGTGGCTAGATGTGAGCTTTTTCTTTTTGTCATCTACTTGATCCTCTGGAGTTTGGTTTCTCCTGATGATTGTAGCATATTATAAACCATAATGTCCTTTAATATTTTTTCTACCTCATTTACTACTATTTGCTCTTGGAAATTCAAACAAGTATGTGTTAAATATTGTTCATTATCTTCTATGTGTCTTAATCTCCTTTTCATTTTTTTTGTTTCTCTGACTATAGTCTAAATAATGTCTTCATGTTTTTCATCTTTTTCTCTGTAGGTCCACTCTGATGTTTAATGTCTCCTGTAAGGTTTTTAACTTATTAGGATTTGTAATTTTCTGATGTTTGGTTTATTCCAACTTCAATTTTGCTTACTATTTTTCAAGTCATACACACACAACTCTTTATTTTTAAGACATATTTAAACACACTCATTTAATATTGTGTGTCAGGGATTATGCCTCTCTCTCCATCTCTTTCTCAGTCTCGTGCTCCGTATAACTTCACAAAGAACTCTGAATCTAGCTGGCATTCACATATTTTAGAAGCGATTTACGCCTGCTTCTACTTCCTATACACTGCCCATCTAAACCACTGTAAAGGAAGCTCTCCTTCGAGTTCCTTTAGACAACACAAATGGCATAAACTTGGGTCACAAACCTGCATGAGTTATCCATTCTTTTGTTTTTTGTTGTTGGTGGTGGTGGTGGTGGTGGTCATGGGGCTTGAACTCTGGGCCTGGACGTTATCCCTCAGCTCTTCAGCTCAAGTTTTTGTTTTTTTTGTTTATTTTTATTTATTTTTATTTTTTTTTTTGAGTTATCTATTCTTAAGAAAATGCCCCCTTCCATGCAACTCCAAAGTCAAAATGGGAAGTTCCCCTTGCTATCTTCTGAACAATGTGTTTGTTTCTCATTAATTCTAAGAGTGAGGGCTAGGTAGAAATCTGTCATCAGGCAACACACTTGGTTGGTTCTTTGACTTGATCTTCTTTGTCCTGTTTCCCACAGATTTGTAAGAACAAAAACTCAGTTTCTACCGCATGGCCAAGACATTCAGGACAAACATTAAATTTGAAGCTTGTATATTGCCAAGAGTTTCCTTTTTCCTTTTATGTTTTGTCTCTATGGTTCTTACTCTTGACAGCTTCTATTTGACTTTTTTAATATACTATATTTAGCTATTTTAGTCCTTTTTTCCCCCTTTTGGGAGTGTCATTCAAGCTAATTACTCTTCCATCAAGACATACTACTAAACCTTTTGTATGTAATTCAAATTCTTTAGTTCATGATCCTAATTCTTTTTCTGGAACACACACCTGTGCCCCAAATTGCTACCCATATGTCTTGGCTGTATGATTGTTTAAGCCTCAGTTATTGTGCTATAATTTATACTTGCTTCATTTGACTGCCTTTTCTTAGGTTCACTGTCATCGATAGAAAGTACACTATTAATAAGGGGCCCAAGAGACACATGAACAATTTCCTCCATTTGTCCAAATTCTAATTGCATTATTGAATCATCTACCACTGTGGATACAAGAAGACAAGCTCTATGTAGGTTCCACCAGACTTTCTTTGAAGAAATATTGCCATGAATTGAGGTTAGCTTTACCTCCTACAATCTAACAGTTTCCACCCATAAATCTTTTTTCATCTTCACCACTCACTCAAGAAATTAGCCCTAAAAGACGATGTTAAAGGGATTATCAATAGAAACAGTGAAAATTTAGAATCTGGAAAACTTAACTGATGACAGAATCCGGATGGCTATGGCTGTTTTCAATAGGAAACAATGCATATTTATGATTTGCTAAGATTATTTTAACAGCAGAACAAGGACAGACGGAATGAGAGCTAGGGTCTCAAGTTAACATTACATTCTTCGTGCCCATTATCAGAAAAAAAAAAGAAGTGGAAAAAGACTCTTTTGTGCCTTGTAGCATACTTAGAGGAAAAATGTCTATGTGTACATTAAAATGTGAGAAATTGCTTCGTGCACTGAATAGTAAAAATACTATCTCCAGTTATCTACTGAGAATATACACTGAAGCTAAGAAAAAATATGTATCTTAAGTCAAATAAATCATTAGGAAACCACTACAAAAGTCTCTACTTTACTTACGAAGGGTTAAGACCAAAGAAAAGTTAGAAGAATTCTAAAGAAAAGCCAATTCGCACATCCTCCCAGAAGGCACATACTTAATTTACTGATTGAAAGCAAAATTGTCCTTCTTATAGAGCATGCTAAGGAAGAGAATGAGATCTGATTGCCTCTGTTCGGAGAAAATGTGTGTCTTCAGCCAGGGTCTATGGCTGACTTCACAGGGGTTCACCATTTCAAAATATGAAATGAATACGACTGTGTGCACATTTTCCTGTGGAGAAAGCCCATAGGCTGCATTGACTTTTCAAAAGAGCTTTCAACCTCCCCCTAAAAGTTGATGAGCAATTGATAGGGAGACCACAAATGGATTTTTAAAGTGTCCCTTGTTTCTAACTAGAAAAAGAATGGAAATGATACTAACAGAATACTTGGGAGACACAAGCATTGAAAAACCCTAGGCCTGAAGCTCAAAGCCAGCCCGTGGTGCAGTACGTCCACAAGATTCTTATCTCCAATTAACTACCAAAACATAAAAATAGAAATAAAAATAAAAGATGTGGAGCTATGCCTCAAGTAGTAGATCACTAGAATTGAACACAAAAGCTCACAAGCAGAGCTCAAGCCCTGAATTCAAGCCCCAGAACTGGCACCAAAAAAGAAAAAGATCTTAAGTGTGGCGTACAAACGTCTGCTTTGCCAGAGTGGTTGCCACTGGGTAAACATAAAGAAAGAACCTTTTTTGTGCCTTCCTGACAGGATTTCCCCTTCCTCTGCCACATCGGAATAACCCAACTGTGCACTTTGCCCCATGATCAGTTTCATGGAGGTGAGAGGTGAGTACACCTCCAACAGCAAGAAGTCATCCTGCCTGGTGTGGTCAGAATGACGTGTCAGGATGACTTTAGACAGTTGTAGAAGAGCATTAAGACCCCATTTCTTAGTGGAGAGATAAGAGGAGAGCTTGCTTAGTGAATTCTAAAAGGGTTTATACAATCCTAAGAATACCTGGAAGAGTCCATACCTTCCTGACTCTGGATATTTGTGTCCCGGGCAAATTCTGCCTGATGGGCAGACCCATCACTTTGAGAGTGCAGGGGCTTGAGGACTTGCTTACTCTCTCATCTTCCCATCTAACACCTCTTTGGGATCTTTGCAGTGATGATGGCCCTGGGCTTGGCTAGGCAGGCATTCTACACCTTGTAGCACTCCCTCAACCTTTCAAAATGTAGCCCAGGCTGGCCTTCACATTGTGACCATTTTGCCTTCCCATGACCAGTCTGAAACCACTGAAACTACCTCTGAGATCATCCATTCGCAGACCATTCAAGAGATTTTGGCTTAGGTTTTTCTGACTCCCTAATTAAAAAACCAGAATAGTGATGTGTAATGCAGTATAGAGCAAAGTTCTATTGTACCTTAACTCTCTTAAAATTTGAGGTTTCAAATACGGCAACATTTGAATGGCAATTGTGTGTGGGTGTCTTCTACCATCTGACCTTTTAAGCATCGTAGAAACATTTTATTGAACATAGATTGAATCACGGCGGGGATCTCACTCTAAGTCAGGCGGAGCAGCAGAGAGGATAAATTTTTATGAGAAGAAATGTTCAGAATGGCAATTAAAATACTAAGGATCTCATTTTTCTAAATATGCATTTTGAGAAACCAGATACTACCCTCGTACACAAATACGTTTTTGTCTGATCTTTAAGACTTCAGTAAAATTTCAGAACCATCCAATATCAGG
Organism: Dipodomys spectabilis; assembly: GCF_019054845.1. NCBI lineage: Eukaryota > Metazoa > Chordata > Mammalia > Rodentia > Heteromyidae > Dipodomys > Dipodomys spectabilis. Next base: position 2,078,238 of record NW_024870813.1, on the reverse strand, counting down.
AAGAAATATTATTAAATATTTATATGGATCTCTAAACTTATATAGAGCTATGCAATCACACCGTTAGTCATTTCTTTTTATTCCTTAGAAAGACTGAAATCTATCAAACATCTGTGTGATACTCGCATTATTCCATCTCTGGAGAAATAATAAAGTTTACTCCCCTTTAAAAAAATGTATGGTGTCAGTAATCTAAAGTTAATGATAGTAGAGAAATTTCATAGACAAGACTGGCTTGGAAAAACGTGGAGAAAATAGAAGCAGGATTCAATAAAGTGGTGATGAAAGAATTACTCCCAGACAAGTCAACATGATTTTGGGGTGTCTGCTGCATCATAGCATACCGGGGCATCCAGGTCAAGGTGAACCAAGGCTCCATGGAGATTGGGAAGGAAGGGAGGGTGGCAGGACACTCTTAAAGCTTGGTGCTGGTAACATTGCCAGGACAGAAGAAATCAGGGTAAAGGCTATCATTTTTGAGGGGTAGCTCTGCCCAGAGACAGACCCTGTCTCCGTAGCTGTTTCTGAAAACCTCACAGCATTCTGCTGAGTCTCTCTTTTTATGCAGGATCCAGAAAACTGCAGAATCTCCTTGTTTGTACAAGTATGGTCTGTGACAGGGGAAGGGTGGGCAATACAGTCAGAATACTCAATGCACATATGTGAATATGGAACTAGGAAATGTGAACGGATGAGTAGTATTGGAATAGATGAGAGGGAGAATGATGGAAGGAGTCACATTGATCGAGATGCATTGTGAAAGCCGGGCGATGGTGGCTCACGCCTGTAATCCTAGCTACTCAGGAAGCTAAGCTCTGAGGATCGTGGTTCAGAGCCAGCCCAGGCAGGAAAGTCCACGAGACTCTTATCTCCAATAAGAAAACAGGAAGTGGTGCTGTGGCTCAAGTGGTAGAGCACTAGCCTTGAGCTGAAGAGCTGAGGGACAGCGCCCAGGCCCAGAGTTCAAGCTCTACAACTGACAAAAAAAAAAAGATGCATTGTGATAAGAAAGTAACCTGATGAACTGAAACTCCTTTGTGTACTTAATAATAATAAGCCAGGGGAAGGTGGCTCATGCCAGTCATCCTGGCTATTCAGGAGGCTGAGCTCTGAGGATGTAGATTCAAAACCAGCCCATTTAGAAAAGTCTATAAAACTCTTCTCTCCAGTTAACTAGCAAAAATGCTGGAAGTGAAGTTGTGACTCAAGTAGTAGAGCACCAGCCTTGAGTGAAAGAGCTAAACAAGAACCTGAATCCCTGAGTTCAAACCTCAGTACCAACACATACACAGACACACAATAATAATAATAAAGTGTGAGCAAGGCCCTGGTGGTTCACACTTACAATCCTAGCTACTGAGGAAGGTGAGATCTGGTGCTTGTGGTTCAAGGTTAGCCCAGGCAGGAAAGTCCATGAGACTCATCTCCAGTTAAACACCAAAAAGCTGAAAGTGGAGTTGTGGCTTTAGTAGAGTGCTAGCCTTGAGCAAAAAAGTTCAGGACAACATCCAGGCTCTGATTTCAAGCCACAGGACAAGCACTGAGAAAAAACTGTGGTCCACAGGCCAAACACAGCAGCATCTTCTTGGTGCTTTTTAGAAAGGCAGTCTCTGGCCTCACCTAGGCCCAGTAAATCAAAATCTGAATTCTCAAAAGATATTCATGTGATTCCTCAAGAATCCCAACTTAGGACATTAGGCAGTGACTCACTGATTAGATAGACCTGGGGACCAGACTTGGCTATATAGATTGGACAAGGCACTTAATATCTCTGTGTGCAATCTAAGTGGGATAACTACTTCCAAGGGCTTTTGAGAATGTTCAATGAGTTGAATTCATCTGACTCACACGGAGTGAGTGCAACTCATCCTTCCAACCCCAAAGAGAAAGCTCATTCTATAACCTTTGTGAGACAGCACAGACATGCCTCCTCCCAGCCTCCTGTTGGAAAGGGCCACTCACCTAGGCATCTGTCCAACTCATCATTCCTGAGATGGCCCCTGAACTACTAAGCAAGTCCCTTGCAACCCACTGCCATCTTCACCAAGCTTCTCCCCTGCCCCTCATCCCCCAAGAGATCTTGCCAAAACAACACACCAGGGCTCAACCAGCCTGGTATTAAATACACTGAGATCTTATATGAAAGATGCTATGGCTTTATTCATACAAATGACACACATGGCTTCTGCTCCCAGTCCAGTCAGTACCCTGCCTGCCCCTCTGCCATGGACTTCCCAAGACAGAGGTGGCAAAGCTCCACCTCTCCATCAGCTCCTTCAACACAGCAAGTTTCTTAAAATATATTTTTAACTTCTTTAGGTAGTTGGACAACAGAGCATGTTGTAAATACAGTGTGTCTTGATCCATGTTGCCCCTTTTCACATTCTCACCATCCCTCCCACCCCACCCTTTCCCTCACCTTTCTGAATTTTTAGGTTATATATTGAATTTTTATATATACAGTGCATCTTGATCTATGTCATCCCTTCAACATCTTTACCCCTTCAACCCACTCCTTCCTTTATTTTTCTCAGTTCTGTGGCTTATGCAGTGTGTTTTTGTCTGTATTCTACTCATTTCCTCTGTTCATTCTTCTACCCCTCTCCGCTTGCCACCCCCTCCCCCAAGTACCCATTTTTAGTACTCATTTTGTTAGGTTTTGAGTTAGTCTTTCTAAGAATTATATTATTTGTGTTCTCCACAGGTTCTATTATACTTCAGTTAATTCATGTATAACCACTTGGGTTCCACCCAGTGTCTTTACTTCCAGATTTATAAGAACTTTCTAGTTCTTCTCAGTGAGGGAAACCATGCCACCTGTGCTTCACTAGGCATGGCTTACTTCATTTCACAAAATCCTCTCTAAGCCTTGCCATTTCCTTACAAATGATGGTTCAATGTCATTCTTTCAAGACAGCAAGTTTTCCTGAGTGGATCTGGTCTGTCCAGCTAACCCTGTTTCCTCAAGACCAGTGCCTGGCTAAGGTAGGATTGATGTCATCCAGGCCCTCTGCTCATTTCCAGAAAACCTTATCCCAGCTCTTCTGGCTTAACAAAGACTCTTGTCCTAGCCAGGGGAGTCCAAGAGGCATTCCCAAGACTTATATATTTTGAGTGAGTCTTTTATTCTATTTTATTAAATTGAGTTTAGATTTCTTCAAAGTTTGTTCTCTTTTGTTCTATTTGATCAGGAGCACAAGATGGGTCATCTCTCTCTCAGGAAAATGCAGAAACCCACCTCTGTCTCCGGTGTTTACTGGCAACAGCCCATGAAGATCCACTGGATGTCTGGTTAGTGGTGGATTGTGGGTAGGCCTGGGTAGTGGTTTCTATACATTCTCCTCATCCCTCTCCTGTTCTTTTTTCTTGTCTCCTACTCTTACTGCATCCTCTCCCATTGTTACTTTTGCTCTCTCCTTTCACTTCCTGTCTCCATCTCCTGTGGGCTTCCTCCTTCTACTAACCTGACAAGCACTACATTCTCACGACTCCATCTCACCCATCTCAGCACATACACTTTTCCCATCGTTTCAATGAACTCAGAACATCCAAGGTAGGTCAAAGCAATTTCCCCAAAGTGGCTTAGCAATTGCCAACTTTGTCCTAACTTTGACAGCTGTGATACTCCTGAAAAATGCTCTAAGTTGCATCTGAAATGTAAACTGCTGCAGGTCTAGAACTAGGTTTTAGAAAGCACTAAAATAACTCCAGTGACAGGCTAAAAATAGTTTCACCTGGGATTTGGAAGACAGGGAAAAGTTAGAGTCCCTGCAGTTCAACAGCTGCGGTCACAGTCCACATAGGAAGACCTGGGAATGAAACTCTGTGTTTAAAATTCCTGTATTCAGGAAGTGGCCCTTCCTGCCATCCTGTGCCTCCAGCAGAGCAATGCAGCAATTAACCTAGGAACTGCATAAGGAAACGCCATATACTAAGATCCATCCATAAGGATCTTCTGGTCCCTTACAAGATACTCACACTGATTCAGTTCAGAAGTATTATGAATTCAGGACCCTCTACACCCACAGAACTAAAAATAAACTGAAGGCAATAATCCACAAGCCAGAGTTAGAATCAGACCAATTCCTCATGGGCAGAGTTTATATTCCATACTCTGCAAGATTCCTAATGCTGAGTACCAAGCCTAGTTAGTGCTTATGGGAGAAGAAGGCAAGGGAAGGAAGGAGCAAAGGAAGGAGGGAGGGAGGGGAGAGTGTGGGGAAAGAGAAAAAGAGGGAAAAGAAAGGAATTCTTTAAAATTATTCATATACCCACATACAAAATGAAGCTCAAAATTTTTAACATTTAAAAAGCTATGACCTAAGTAACTCTCTCCATAACACAAAGCCAATGCTGCTTTTCATTCTGTCATTAAAATTTTAAAAGCAAATTGGGTCCTTTAATTTGCAGCTTACTCCCCAGGCAGATATTGAAACAGAAAAATAAATATAATAGCGGCAATTCCTTCCCAGCACTCATTTGCTTGCTTGTTACAAACCATTCTAATTATTTTGTTTGCAATACCTATTTGTTTGTCTCAGGGGAATATTTAAATCTGCTTCTATTTGTGTACAACTGTCCCTACTGCTAGGAAAATAAAGCCTTACGTTCCACATTAATACTTCTTGGTTTTGCATCCCCCAAAGATGAACAGAAAATTATAAATTTTAATTGCATTTATAATTTAAAATCTTGAAATATCATCCCCCAATTTTTCTCAAGATGAAAAAATATAGAGTTTTTCAATAGCTCTCATACAGTGTGGTTCTGGAGTTTACAGTTCTAAGTTTAACATATTAAAATCCTTACATTTGAACAAGATTCAGTTGTGTTAGTACAAGTGTAAAGATCTGAAAATGTGAATTTGAAAGGATATATATGATGGTGGCCAAGAATGTGAGTGCTGGCCAGGATGGATCCCTATGTAGTGAATTTAGTTTCTATTTTAACCAAAATGAAGTAATAGACATAGCCAGACAATGACATCCAAGAAAAGGAGAATGAAGTCAAACTGAGCTTGTTGCTTAAAGATTAGATTTTATAGGCTTGGGGACCAATGGGATAGAATTGAAGACCCAGAAATGAACCCACAGACCTATGGTCACTTAATCTTTGATAAGGAAGCCAAAACACTAGGTGGAAGAAAGAGCCTCTTCAACAAATGGTGCTGGCAGAATTGACTATACACATGTAGAAAACTGAGGTTAGATCCTTATATATCACCCTGCATCAGAATCAAATTCAAATGGATTGAGACCTCAATATAAGATCAGGTACCCTGAAAATGTGACAGGAAGGGATGGGGGAAATACTAGAGCTCCTTGGCACACGTTAAAACTTCCAGAAACGTAACAAATCAAAGAAAGGCTGGATAAATGGGATTGCATTAAACTGCAGAATTTCTTCATGGCAAAGGACATAGCTAACAAGATAAATAGAAAGCCTACAGATTGGGAGAAGATCTTTACTAGTTTATATAATAGACAACGGCCTCATATCTAAAATATAGTTAGAGCTCAAGAAACTAAACCCGAAGCAGGGAGCCGATGGCTTACACCTGTAATCCTAGCTACTCAGGAGACTTGAGATCTGAGGATTGTGGTTCAAAGCCAGCCGGGGCAAGGAAAGTCTATGAGACTCTTATCTCTAATTAACCACCAGAAAACCAGAAGTAGACTGTGGCTCAAGTGGTAGAGTGCTCACCTCTATCTGAAGAGCTGAGGACAGCACCCAGGCTCAGAGTCCAAGCCTCATAACCAAAAAAAAGAAAAAAAAACTAAAAAAACTAGACACCCCCAAAAACAAATCTTCAAAGAAACAACCGCCCCATTAATAAGTGGGCTAAAGACTTAAAGAGAAACTTCTCTGAAGAAGAAATAAGAATGGCCAATAGACACATGAAGGAATGTTCAACATCTCTGGCCATAAAAGAAATGCAAATCAAAACAGAATTGAAATTCCATCCCATCCCAGTTAGAACGGCCATTATGAAGAAAACTAATAATAACATGCTGGCGGGGATGTGGCCAAAAGGGAATGATACTACACTGTTGGTGGGAATGAAAACTTGTTCAACCACTCTGGAAAGCAGTATAGAGGTTCCTCAAAAGATTAAACATAGAACTACCCTATGACCCAGAAATACCACTCCTGGGCATTTTCTCAGATTACCACAAACAAAACCACACTAAAGCTACCAGCACAAACATGTGCACTGCAGCAGTATTTACCATACCTTCAGTAGATGAATAGATCAAGACAGTGTGGTATATAAACAATGGGCTTCTATATTTCCATAAAAAAGAATGACATTACCCCATTTGTAAGACATGGTTTCTCTCATTTGTAATAACTAGTATATGTCTAGGAAATTCTTAGCAGAGGATCACAATAACTCAATAGCTATATGCACATAACCATATAAAATGATGCTTATCAAAAGGAACTCTAAGGTATGGAAATATGAGTTTTTTAGTGTAATATTTGCATTTCTTTCTCTTTTTTTCCTTTGGTTTAATCCATGTTGTCACTGTTTTTTATTTCTGTACCTTTGGTCTTGTATATATGTTTATCTAATTTGAGGAAGAGAAGGAGAATCACAGAAACAGTGGGACAAAGGGTGACTCAATGCCCAGTGATACTCACTAGACACTATGTTGGAAATGAACTTTTCAACTTGGGGGAGAAGGGAGTCGAAGGGGAAGAAAGCAGGAGAAAGTGAAGGAGGGGGTAACCTTGTTCAAAAAGAAATGTACTCATTTACCTTCCTTATGTAACTGTTACCCCTCTGTATCTCACCTTTACAATACATTTTTAAAGAAAGAATCAGCTTTAGCACAGGAAGGGGAACCCATGAAGTTCCATGAATGGAACAGAAAGTCTGGGGTTTGAAGAGTTCAAGGCAGTTATGATCCATAAGCTCAGGAATCATGCAAGAGAGAAAAAGAAAGGACCCTCCAGAAATCCACATTAACTTCTCTTTGAATCTCTAACAGTGTTGACTGATTAATGCATAAACATAAAGAAGCTACCTCAGTTCAGGAAAAGTATCACCTGAAAGAAGTAGGCATGGCAAACCACAAGAAAGGATCAAGGACCCAATTAGCAACAGTCTAATAAGATCTGCCTCCTAAACAAGGTTTTAAAACCAGTCTTGAAAAAGCAAAATATTTCAAAGTAACTAAAGTACGTGGAGTTAAAGGAACAAAAGTGAATCAAGTGTCCAACTATATAGAATTAAGATGTCTAGCATCTAGTAAAAAATTACCAGAGCTAATGGCTAGAATCCTAGCTACTCAGAAAGTGGAGATTTGAGGATTGCAGTTCAAAGCCAGCTCACACAGGAAAATTCTCCAGATTGTTATCTCCAATTAGCTAGCAAAAAGGCAGAAGTAGAGGGATGACTCAAGACATAGAGCAGCAGCCATGAGAGAAAAAACTGAGTGCAAGTGTGAGGTCTTGAGTTCAAGCCCCAGTATGTGCACACACACACACACACACACACACACACACACACACACACACACAATCACACACACACACATACATAACCAGGCACACATGCAAAGAAGCAGGAAAATACAACTCATAATGAGGAGAAAATATAGTCAATAAACATGGATCAGAAATTATACTGATAATAGAACAGGACATTAAAACACCTATCGTAAATATTATTGTTATATAGTATATAGCCAACAAGATATAGCAGGTGCATGATACAGAAAACAATAAAAGACAAATTGAATTTCTGCAAATGAAAAAGACACTGGATGAAGTTAATAGTAGATTAGAAACTGTGGAAGAAAACAATCAATGACCTTAAATGTATTACAACAGAAATTATTCAAAATCAGTCACAGAGAGAGAAAAGGACTGGGAAAAACAAATATTGTTAGTGAGAACGGGATGATTCTAAGCAGGTTAATGCTTATGCCACTTAAGCCTCTGAAGGAGGAGAGGCATGGGGAGGGGGCAAAGTATGGAAAGAAACAAAAGGCAACATTTGCCCAAATCTGATGAAAATCATACACAAGTACATAATGAAAGAGAAACACTTTAAAATTATTTTAAAAGCAACAGAGGGAAAAGATCGGCCAACAAAAAACAAAAATAATAAGATGGACAGCTGACTTTTCATTAAAAACAAAGCAAGCAAAATCAGTGAAAATTTCAGTCTCAATGGAGCTGAAAACAAACCTAGTGTTTTCCCAGATTTCTTTTCTGTTGGCGGGTAAGAAGGCATATTTGAACTCAGGATTTTACATTCGCCAGATTAGTTGTGTTACACTGAGTCACACCTCCAGTTTGTTTGTTTGTTTTTTTAACTAGATTTCTATGTATAACAAAAACAAAGCAGTTTTTCAGGGGAAAATTAAAAGGTAGAAAATGTACAGCTACCAGATCAGACTTAAAACAATGTGGGTGAAGTATACTATTTTCCCTGAAAGACATGTATTTTCATAGCCTGTTAAGATATCAAGAGGAAATATGTATCCTAAATACTGGCATAGCTGTTAAATAAATTATTTTACCATGAACTTTTTCCCATATGAGGGTATGTGAGAACAGTTACAAATTTCAGGCCCAGATAATTTCTTTGGTAAATTCTACATTTCTTTATGGCAGCAATAGTGCCAATTATGAACAACTTTTGGGAATGTGCTAGTACTTGAACTCAGTGCCACTCATTATTTCAGGAGTTTGTTGCTTGAGGCTGGTGCTCTACCACTTGAGCCACATTTCCACTTCCTATCAACAATTTACTTTCAAAAAATTAGATAGGAAGAAACATACCCAACTCATTCCAAAAGGTCACATTCCCTAATAACAAAACCAAAAGCTAATATAGCAAAACTATAAATAATATACCTCATGTACATAGATATAAAACTTCTTTAAAATTTTTAGCTAATACTTGAATTAAAGTGTTTCACTCATTTTAAATCTCACAAATCAAAAGGGATAAAACAATCCTGGTCAAATGAAATTTAATCCCAGACTATGAGGTTGCTTTTAGATTAAAAAATAAATCAAGTAAATTTTCCTTATATAATACACAATGAAAAGATCAGAACATACAGTCATCCCAATAAATGTATATAAGAAATTTGACCAAATTCCACGTCTAATTAAGTTAAAAAACCTCTCAGTAAAATAAGAATAAAAGAAAACTGTATCAAATTGACTTTTTTTAAAAAAAAGGCATCTATGATCAACCTCCATCTATGATTGTAACTAATGGTAAAAGGTTATATGCTTTTACCAAGGACTAGGGAAAAGGCAAAGATATCCATCCCTATTAGCTCTTCCACCAATACTAGCCACATCAGGCTCTATTTAGCCTATAAGATAGAACACCTCTTACATTCATTCAACATTGTACTGGTAGTTCTAGCCAGGGCCAAAGGGCAAGAAAAACAAAGAGGCGATTCAGATTAAGAAAAAGAAATCAAAGACTCAGGTTGGAGAGAAAAGACGCATTTCTCTTTACTCACAAGTGGCATGATAGTTTATGTATAAAGTCCCATGAAATGGACAAAAGAAAACTACTTAAGTTTAGAAAGACTCAGGGGACATAGGTCAATGTTCAGAAATCAATTGCCTTTTCGACTTGCTATCAGCATGCAATTGCAAATTCAAATTGAAAAAGCAATACTACTTACAAGTGTATCAAAAATATTAGGTACTTGAATATTAATTGCACAAGACCTGCACATTTAATTTTGCAAAATATTGCTAAAATTAATTAAGGAAAACCTCAATATGTGGAAAGATACTCCTTGCTCACAGATCAATATTGTGACGATGTTGCTTTTCTCCCATATGATCTATCCAGTTTAAATACAGTTGGCATTAAAATCCTAATAGTCTTTTTTCTAGAAAGTGACAAGCTAATTCTAACGTATATGGAAATGTAGGGCTACAACTAGGGTAAAGCATGTTTGGAAACTTAAAGAGAGAATTTCTCTAATTTTTTTATTATTGTGTTTTTTAATAGTGAAAATACCATATGGAGGGGTTATAATTACATGAGCAAGGTAATGAGTACATTCCTTATCAAGCATTGTTACCTCCTCCTTTGTATCATCCATACTCCCGTGCCTTGCTCAATGAAAATGTGAAGGACATTGAAAGGTGAAAATAAAGATTAAAATTAAAAAGGTACTCCATTTTCTTGAAGACTACCTATAAAGTACGATTATTAAGAGAGAGTATCTTTAGTGGAGAGATAGACATGTAGGTCAATGAAAGATGATGACAAGTTCAAGGCTAGATCCTATGTTGAAGGCCAATCAATTTTTAGAAAAGTTCCCAAAGAAGGAAGAGTAACATTTTCAACAACTGATGCTAGAACAATGTAAATATCATGTGCAAAAAAATAAAAATTAACCTCAACTCTTACCTCACACCATATTAAAAATTAATTCATAGTGTATGTAGCAACATGAATGAATTTCAAATCATTAGCTGAAAGACGCACAATAGACAAAAATTACATATTGCATTATTCCAGTGCTATAAAATTCTAGAAATTACAAATTAATCTTTAGTGACATTTTGCCTGGGAATTGGTGGAAAGAGAAATTCATTGTGTGGCATGTAAGGAATGTGCAGTAGGTAGTACAAATGTTCATTAATTTTTGTGAATGTGTATGCCAGTCCTAGGGCTTGAACACAGGGCCTGGGCACTGTACTTGATCTATTGTGTGAAAGATTAGAACTCTACAACTTGAGCTACAGCTCCACTTTTGATTTGGCAGGGGGCGCGGGGCGGGGGGGCACGGTAACTGATTGGAATAAGGGTCTCAGGGATTTTCCTGCCCAGATTGGCTTCTAATTGATTCTCAGATCTCAGACAAATGTTCATTATTTTGGTGGTGGTGGTAGTTTTACAAGAGTCCAAACTACACCTGTACCCATCATATTGTGCAGGATTTTTTAAATGAAAATTATACTGTAAGAAGATAATTAAAAAGTATGAGTGCAGGCACCAGAGTCAGAATAACTTCAATCACCTTCAGAGTTGATATAGAAAATTCCACTCACCCCACACATACCTTAAAATCTCCATTTCTCTTCCCCAGCTTTAAACACATGTTAGGCACCTGCCTTGGACTCGTAATTTGTCTTCTCCATATATCAGTATATCAGCAAATCTCTATACATCTAGCCAATTGAGCAGGACAGACAAATGGAAAGAGAAAGGGTGAATGAATGCAGTCACAGTATTCAATGAGTATATATGAAAATGGAGCTAGATAACTCAAGAGGATGCATGGCATTAGAATAGATATGGGGAGAAGGATGGGAGGGATGACACTGATCAAGATGCACTGTACTCAAAACTGATATGAATTGAAACCCCTCTGTACAACTTAAGTATAATAAAAATATCAACAAAAAAAGACTTATTAGCTGGGCACCAGTGGCTCATGCCTATAATCCTAGCTACTTAGGAGGCTGAGATCTGAGATTTGCAATTCAAAGCCAGCCCAGGAAGAAAAGCCCTTGAGACTCTTGTCTCCAGTAGACTACTCAGAAAAAGCTAAGACTCAAGTGGTAAGGCGCTCATCTTGAGCAAAAGAAGCTCAGGGACAGCACCCAGGCCCTGAGTTCAAGCCTCAGGACCACCACCAACAACAACAAAGACTGATTATTTAAGATAATAAATAAAATGCAAGATTGGCCCTGCTTTACAGCAACTTGGTCTGTTGGTACCAAGTCAGCCGCTTAAGGATCAGAACCACTCCTTTGATAAAGGTATGGATCCCCCTTAACAATCTAATCATGTCTTAAAGGTCTTATCACCTTACAATACTGTCAGATTGGAGATCAAGTTTCAAACAAGAATTTTGGATTAGAAAATCCACATCAAAACCAAAGCAATATCATTTCCAGGTCTGTGAGTGAGATTGAAGGAACAAAAACCCAATGGGTTATAGAGTCCTTCATCCTGAAGTCAACGCTCAAGGGAGATGAAATGACATTTCATAGCAATCTGAACAATTAAGTTAAATCGAACATTTCTTTTAAGGCACCAAGCTTTAATGATATGAAATTCTATAGAAGTGCCTGATCCAAAAGTCTGGTGTCTGGAGGAAATGGCTTAGAATTTCTGGACTCCAGAAGTTTTCACCCACCAAGAGGATTTGAGAAATCCTGAAGAATCAAAATTGCCATGCACACCCGCACACACACACACACACACACACACACACACACACACACACACACACACACTCCACAGGATTTAGTGCAGAATATGTCTTTGGGGAAGAAGTTGAATCTGGTTCTGCTTCTATTATGCTCCTTCCCTAAAAACTTCCAGTGCTCTCTGAGAGCCCTGGTTTATCGGCTGAAGTGGCCCAGCCATGTAATTATGGCCTTAAACAGGCAGGATTCACAAGGTTTAATTATTAAACTTTCTCTTCATTGTCTCTTCTTCACCCTTTGAACCTGCTCATTCATTCCTTTCTGTTGGATAAAAAATTTGATTTGTAGGGCCAGGCACCAGTGGCTCACACCTGAAATCCTAGCTACTTAGGAGGCTGAGTTTTGCTAGGAACTCCATGAGACTCTTATCTCCAATAATGGTTTCCCTTATTTACAATTACTAGTATATGTCTGAGACCAGCAGAAACGGTCAGATAAGTTGATGTTAGGCGAAATGAACCCCAAGGTAAGGAATCAAATGTTTTTTTTTTCTTTCTTGCGATTGTTTCTAACACATTTATAAGACAATTTCTTTGTTGCTTTGTATGTCCCTCCCCAACAATAAACCCCTGCTTTCACTGTGTTTGATGTTGGTATACTTTGTGGAGGGGAAGGGAAAAAACAAATTGTTTAAATAGGGATACAGGTGGACCCATTGCAACAATGAGATGTACAAGACATGTCAAAAAACGAACTTTACAACTTTTTTGGGCGGGGGGAAGATGGGAAGGGATGGGAAGGGTAAACAAAGGAGGAGGCAGCAATGCTTGATAAGAAATGTACTCATTACCTTGCCCATGTGATTGGAACCCCTCTGTACAGTATTTTCAAAAAAGAAGAAAGAAAGAAAGAAAGAAAGAAACCAGAAGTCGCACTGTGGCTCAAACGATAGAGCGCAGGACAGCGCCCAAGCCCAGAGCTCAAGCTCCACGACCGACAAAAAAAAAAAAAAAATTGATTTGTTGTTGTGTTTCTGGGTCTCTATTGAGAAAATTTCAGCCTGTGCCAAGGAGCCCTAGAGTTTCTCCTGTTCCTTCCTATAATGTTTTCAGGGAATCTGCTTTTATTTGGAGGTTCTTGATCTATCTGGAGTCGGCTCTGGTGCAGGGTGATATATACAGGTCTAGCTTTAGTTTTCTACAAGTGCTTAACCAATTTTGCCACCACCATTTTCTGAAAAGGCGGTCTCTCTTCCAGTCTATTTCTTTAGCTCCTTGTCAAAGATTAGGTGGCTATAGGTCTATGAGTTCATTTCTGGGTCTTCAGTCTTACTCCATTACTCATGTAACTGTAACCCCTCTGTACAGTATCCTTACAATGAAAACAATTTGAGCAAGTTTCATGATTTTTTTAATCTATTCTTAATTAACCAAAAGTTCTGTGTTTCTGTAAATTGAAGCCAAGTTTTGCTTCAAAATGTTCTACTTCAGCATAATAGCTGGAAGATTGATTTAAGTCAACAAAAACCAGCCTAGGTATTAGCCTGTTGATTGTGGAATTTAATTTATTTAACAGCGCTTTCACCAACCTAAGTTTCTAACAATGGTGACAATTTGCATAAATTCTGATTCTTTTAAATGACCAAATTCCTTCAAATACAAAATGCTAAATAGTATACCCAATGTTATTTATGATGTTACATATTTCATTGAAAATAGTACTATATCACAAAACTGGTCCTGATCATTAAAAAAACAAAACTCAATCTAGCAAAATAAACTACATAGAAAAGACTTTAAAAGGATCATTTATTGACCTGTGAACTTGTATTTTTATCCTGCTATTATAGAATAATCACAAGGAATTGACTGTTTTTATCTACTCTCTTATTTCTGTCACTCTTCTCACTCGATCCCCGCCTCACCACATACACACACATAGAGGCAAGCAACTCTTTATACTCTGGAAAATGTATGTCATTCTCTCTCCCAAGATATTCTCTTTTTAAAACTAGGTAACAAACCCTAGTTACTCAGGAGGCTGAGATCTGAGGATCATGGTTCAAAACCTACCAGGGAATACAAACCCGAGACACTCTTATCTCTGATCAACCAACAAGAATCCAGAAGTTGAGCTGTGGCTCAAATGGTAGAGCTCTAGCCTTAAGGAAAAACAAACAAACAAATAAACAAAACAAACCAAATAAAAACAAAAAAAACCCTAAGGGACAGGCGCCAAGTCCCTCAAGTTCAAGCCCCTCTACTGGCACATACATATATAAACAGACACACATACATATATACCTATACACCCATATATACATACTTATCATAGATATACATGTGTGTGTATATATATATATATATATATATATATATACACTCACATATCCATCCATACATCCATACATACATAGGAACTAAGTGGTGGTAACAGCTGTTGGCCAAGAAGTTTTCCTGCAGAGGTTGGGAGATGGAGGAGGAGCCTAATGGTCCCACCCATAGGACACACTCACTTCCAGAGTCGAAGAGCAGAGAGAAGAAATCATCGTTAACCCATTTGTTGTCCAGTGTGGGTTGGGACATATTGAGTGCCCACTCAGATCTCCCTGTGTATTATTATTATTATTAAATTGACACATAACATTGTATGAATCTATGGCATACCACGAGGTACTTAGAAATATGTGAGCTGTGGAGAACGATTAAGTTGATTGGCATTTTTTTTTGCACGTAAGTTCTTCTGTGATAAGAACACTTAAAATCTACCGTCAGTAATGTTGAAAACTGTAATTCACTGTTACAGAATACAGCGATGCTATTGTACACAAGCTCTCCTGAGCTAGGCATCCTGTCTAATTGACATCTCCTATCCTTTGACCACCATTGCCTCAAGCCCTACCCCATCCCCTAGTGAGCATCATTCCACTTCCTATTTCATTGAGTTCAACTCTTTTGATTCCACATCTGAATGAGATTGTATCCTACTTGTCTTTCGATGCTTGTTTGATGTCACTTACCATAGTGCCCTCAGGTGCATCTATGCTGTCATAAAAGACAGGATTTACTTTGCTTTTTTAAGGAAGAAAAGTGTTTCATAGTGTGTATGTACCACATTTTCTTTCTCCAGTCCGCTGATAGACACTTGTCTTGCCTGTTATGAATAGTGGAATAGCACTATGATCAACATGATAATACAGATGTCTCCTTTAAATGCTGCTTTCATTTCCATTTAGTTTTATTGCTATAATTTTATTTCTCTAAGTAGTTGTACAAAACAGCACTGTTGCTACTTAAAGATAATAGTTACACTAGGTCAGTTTGTAACTATAACGTATCTTCACTAATGTCATCCTTCGTTTCCCAACCCCACCTGGCCCCTCGATTTTCCTAGTTCTGTTTTCACATAGATACACTGAATATTATCACTGCATTCTCCCACTCATTCTCTCTTCATTTGTCTACTCCCCACTCCTTTGTACCTTACAACCCCCAACATCTTAAGTTCCAGCTTTCTAGTATTCATTTTGTTAGTTGGTTGTAAGTTAGCCATTCACAGGACTGATACCACCAGCATCCTCCCTTGCACATGCTATGCTTTAGTTAATACCTTTGTGTATCTATGCATATAGCCCTATGTATGTTTACATATATACTTATAAATTAGAGCTAACTTCCACAGAAAAGAGAAACCATGCATCCTTTGTCTCTCTGAGCCTGACTTCACTTAACATATTTTTTTCCAGGTCCATCCATACCCAAACCCTTTCCTTTGAATATGCACCCAGTAGTGGGATTTCTGGGTCTACAGAGCTCTTTCAGTGATTGATCTTAGTATATAAAACCCAATGTCCTTTGCAAAACTTTCATGAGAACAAAGAGAAAGTAATTCTGTTATAATGGATCAAACTTCTTGCCATTCCTTTGAGTTCATGGACCAATTTCTTTTGAGGAAAAAAAAGGTCTATAAAGAGTCTCATGCAGGGCCTGGCACATAGTAGGTAAGTGGTAATGTGAGCTCCCTTGCTTCTGATGACAAGGGCCAGCTCAGGGTTGATGCAGGAAAGAAGAAGAAGGTTAGGGATAAGGACAAGGGCCTACAGTCCCCATTCATTTCACCAGGCACACTCTTCAGTACTATTTAAACGGAAGAAATGCTGGGCATGTGGGAGGCAGCAGCTGGCTCTTCTACCACCGAAAAAAACTCAGAAGTTGACAAGCCAGACAGCGTACCTGCAGGAAACTAGCATCCTACTTCCTACATCCTACATCCTACAGCCTTACTCCCTGCAGGAAACTAGTATTCTAGCATCAGTCACCTGCAGGAAACTAGTATCCTACTTCTTCATCCTCACCTCCTACATCCTAGATTCTCACTCTGCTTTCTGAATGCCCATGGTATGCATCTGGAATTCTTCAACCAGCTCTAAGACAGGCTGCTCTCTTGTACAGAATGCTCCCTGGTTTGAAGGAATAGAAAAGCAAAGGGAAGTTGAGTCTCTTGACTCGGTGAACCCTCAAACATCACATAAAACACTCCACAGCAAGATGCTCTGGTGGTTTGAATAATGTGGCGCCTCTGTTTCTGCCTCTCACTTTGGTGGGTCTCTCCTTGAATAGCTCCATCCCCCAGGGGTCTACATGAAGCCAGCACCCCTATGTGTACACATGTATGCACATGCACACATACACACATGCTCTCCTCTCCCTCTCCACATGCTGTAACATCATCATCCAGCATGGCAAAGGAGGTGTAATAACTAGGTAGAAAGCACAGATAATAAGGCCTTTCTGGCACAAGCAGCAAGTTCATCTGAATCCACCAGAATCCGTTTGTGGGAAGAGCAATGGATTAGAATGCAGAAAGGTAGATTTCTAACCTTTAGTTTTCAGATACATTCACTGCATGTGGTAATTAGAGCTATTTTTAAAACTCCCTCAAGTGTCAGCACACCCTTTCTGAAGCATTCTTCTGTCAAAACTCAGCAAAATGGCAATACCATTTGTTGGGAACAGTTGAATCGTATCTATAAACATGGAGTCTGATGCCCTGAGGAAAGATAAGTTGTCTGTCTGCAGGAAGTTTTAGTGAATTGTAGCAGAGAGGTCCTCACAGCCTGACCAGCTGTAGTTTCATGACCCATAGACACCTCTCTGAGGGCAGGGGACATTGTTCCAGATTTGATTTTTTTTTTTTTTGGTTACTGTTGCTAGTACTGGGTTTGAACTCACAACTTTGCATTTGCTTAGCTTGCTCACTCAGCCCACGCTCTAAACCTGAGTCATACCTCCAGCCCAGCTTTTATTTGCTGGTTATTTTAGAGATGACTTTGCCTAGGCTGGCATCAAGCCACAGTCCTCTGGATTTTAGCCTCTTGAGGATCTAGGATTACTGGTGTGAGCCATTCACCAGCACCATGTCTTAACATTTAATTCCTTTTTTTTCATTTTTAATTTTTTGTATATGTATATATATATATATATATATATAGTAAAAATATTGTACAGAGGAGTTATAGTTACATGAGTAAGGTAGTGAGTACATTACCTATTGAGCATTATTACCTCCTCCTTTGTTTTTCCCCTACCATATCTTCCTTCCCTATCTCCCCAACTCCTCTCCACCCCCCCGAAGTTGTAAAGTTTATTTTCAACATAGCGTCTTGTACATCTCATTGTTACAATGGGTCAACCTGTATCCTTATTTCAGCATTTTGTTGTTTCCCTTCCCCTCCCCAAATTAGAAAAATGTATATACAAGATGCAGGGCACAGGAATCAAATACAGTGAAAACAGGAGTTATACCATGGGGGAAGAACATACAAAAGAAACAAAAAACACTCATGGTACATTATAAATACATTAAAAACAACAGCAAGAAAGAGTCCTAACATTTTTAATGAGCGCATATTGGTTGTAAAAGGGAATTCATGGTGATATTTCTATACATGCTTACATCCTAAGGCCAACTTCATGGCCCCTTCAACTTGCCTCAACAGTTCTTAAACTGATTTCAACAGGTTTCATTGTTCTACTTTCATAAATGCATATGAAGTACTTTGACCACATTTACTCTTACAAACTTTGATGATTTACCTTTTCCTGGTATACACACAAAATCCTGTTATATATTCCTGTTGTTCATTTTCTCCAGTGTATATTAATTTTGCAAAGAGACTTCATTGTGGTATTTCACACACACATATATATTAGTCAAATTAATACACTTCATTTGTCTCTTCCTCCCTGTTCCCCTCCCTCCCTCCCTTCCTTTCTTTTTCTTTTTAAATACGTTTTTAATTGTAAAAATACTGCACTGAGGGGTTACAGTTACATGAGCAAGGCCATGAGTACATTTCCTATCCTCCTTTGTTTTTCCTCTACCCTCCCTTCCCTCCCACCTCCACAACTACACTCCCCCCCCCACCTAAATTGTAAAGTTTGTTTTTCAATGTAGTCAACCTGTATCCCTATTTAAGCATTTTGCTTTTTCCCTTCCCCCCTCAAACTAGAGAAGTGTATATACAAGATGCAGGGTACCAACATCGAATTCAGTGAAAACAGGAGTTATACCATGGAGGAGGAACATACAAAGAAATTTAAAAAAAATCATATGGTACATTATAAATACGTTAGGAACAATAGCAAGAAAGGAAAAGACCACTGGGTCCCTATCTTGGAGTTCATTTCACTTAACATCATTTTATCTGGTCATATGTTCATAGCTTTTGACCTTTTCTGCTTGTCCCAGACATATAATAGTTATTGCAAATAAGGGAAACCATAGGACCTATGTTTCTTTGGGCCTGGCTTACTTCACTTAATATAATTTTTTCCAATTCTTTCCATTTCCGAACAAATGGGGCAATGTCATTCTTTCTGATGGAGGCATACAATTCATATATATATGTGTGTATATATATATATATATATATATATATATATATATATATATATATATATATGATCCATTCATCTACTGAGGGGCATCTGGGTTGGTTCCATACCATACTAAAGCTCTCTTCCTTCCCCCCCTCTCTCTTTCACTCTTTTTCTCTCTGGTGTGTGTGTGTGTGTGTGTGTGTGTGTGTGTGTGTGTGTGTGTGTGTGTGTGTGTGTGTGTACCAGTACTGGGGCTTGAACTCAAGGTCTTATACTTTCACTTGACTTTTTTCCTCAAGGCTGGTACTCTACCAATTGAGCCACTGATCTACTTCCAGCTTTTCACTAGTTAATTGGAAATTAACCATTTTTTCACAGATTTTTCTGCCTGGGGCTAGCTTCAATTTGTGATCCTCAGATCACAGCCTCTTTTGTAGCTAGAATTACAAAGATGTGAGCCATCAGTCCCCAGCTTCCATTTCCATGGACACAATGCACTTTATTCACCCCACACCACTCACTTACCCTCTCTCTATACAGTCCCAAAGTAACAATTATATTCTTTCTTTGTATGCACACACACACACACACACACACACACACACACACACACCCCTCGTAGTTATTCAGTAGCTGTGTGTTGAATGAGCCATGGCTTGTCAAAATGGTAGAGAGACAGGACACTTAAGGAAAAGCTAAGGACTGCTAACAAAAGTCAGCCTGGATTCTCTGGGCTGTTCAAAGAAGAAATGACCATGAAACACACTGATAGGTGTTGGAAGAAAGAGCTGAGTACTTTCAGCTGAGCTTTAACTGATGCACAGTAATTTGAAAGGCCAAGACAGGGAGAATTACAATCCCAGTAAACCCATATTTCAGTCTTAAAGGACACAACTGAGATTCATCCAGGTGCTGAGCCAAACCATGTTCCCATCCCATGTGCTCTGACCTAAAATCAGAGCTGAAATCTCAGTGTTTTCTCCATTCAGATGCCAAGGCAACCTGTCCTGTGGACATTAAGTATTTACTAATAGACTGCTTGCTATCCACTTGAACCCATACTTGGCCACTTTCTGTATATGAGCTCATTTAAACTCTAAGGCTCTCCTAGAAAGACTGCATTCCCAAAGATTGTGACCTAGACCCCACAATATGTCAGTCCTGTTCTCCAATCAAACCATTGGTGCAGCCTCAGATTTCCCTTCTATGGGTTCTGAAAAGGCTAATGGTTAATGTACAGCAACAATGACCTCAAGTATCTTTAACCATAAATGTTAGGTCTTACAGGGTCCCTTTGGTTGAGAAAGAAAAATAGTTTGTATTCTGATTAAGGGGTGGAAATGTGTTACCAGTAAACAGTTGATTTTCTTCAGGTTCTCCTTGTGTAACCCTATCAGCTTGTTTGCATGAGAATCTTTCGTCTCTTCTACAAGGATTTCAAAACAAGGTGCCAATATGCAAACTAGTCTAAAAGAAAGAAATCTAATAATAAATAACAAAAGATTCCTAGCAAAACTCTCCTTAATTAGAACTGTATCACTTCTTCCAAATTATGAAAAACACAAGTATTGTAAGTGTGCAGTCATGCATTCAGGATTCAGAATGCTGGATGTGGGGCAGTGGAAAGAATGGACAGGCAGTGTGGCATAGGTACATAGTTCTTAAATTTGGATTCACTCAAATCTAAATTCAAATATAAATGTGACCATTTATGGGTTATGCCATTTTAAAAAGCCATCCTGAGCCTACTCAGGAGGCTGAAATCTGAAGATTATAGTTCAAATCCAGCTCAGGCAAGGAAGTCTGTGACACTGATCTCCAATTAACCACCAAAAAGCCAGAAGAGGAGCTGTGACTCAAGTGGTAGAGCACTAGCTTTAAACCAAAAAAGCTCAGCACCAAGAACTGGCACAAAAACAAACACCATGGAAGTCACCCCATCTCTCTTTGTCTTTTTCCTTATTTGTGGAATGGAAGACATGTAAACTTGTGGTCCATGGGGACTCTGTCTTTCAGCCAGGTCATTGTCCTTTAGGTCCCAGTAGCAGCACAGAGACAAATGGTCTTTCCCTCCCCGTGGCATGCTGCCTTCATTGGGCTGCCAGGACTTTACTTCTACCTGGGCTCTTCCACCTCAAGCTGCTCCTCCTCAGACTCCTCTGCAGGTCTCCACTCCTTTCTCTGGCTTGCCATTCTTCTCTGTACTCTTTAGAAATGTATTTTCCCTATTAATGATCTCATGCACTTGCGCCATATTGAAATCTCCTATAGGCTACTAGTTCCTAAATTCTAATACCAGCATTACCTTCCTCTGACCCTAAGCCTACATGGCTGCATCTTCCACATGGTTGTCCAAGACATCGCAAAAGGAACATGTTCAAGCCAGCATCAGTGGCTCATCCTTGTAATCCTAGCTACTCAAGAGGCTGTGACTTGAGGATCACAGTTCGGGCCAGCCCAGAGAGGAAAGTCATGTCTCCTATCTCTAGCAAAAAGACAGATGTAGAGCTATGGCTCAAGTGGTAGAATGCTAGCCTTGAGAATAAAAGCTCAGATAGAGCCCCCAGGTCCCGAGTTCATGTCCCAGGACAAGCATTCACATACAACAACAACAACAAAACCAACATTTTCAAATCCAGCTTCTCATCTTCTCTTTCCAATATGCAGCTTTCTAGTCCGCTCATCTCCAGAAATAACTGCTCTTTCAGGTTCCTCAAGTTGAAAACAAAAACTGAAAACCCTACACAAACAAAATATGTGGAATTATCCTTCAAGTCTCTCTTGCTCTCATAACCCATATGTGATCCAGATAATCTTATCTGCTGCCCCAAATCAAGACTCCAACTACCTCTACACCCTTCCTCCTATTGCTACAGTCCCAGTAACATCCTTTCTCTGCCAATATATCCGTCATAGTCTGTTAACTGTCCTGCTTTCCCCCATCCCTACTCCACTCATCTCTTTTAAAAAGATCTTTTTTTGGCAACACTGGGATTTGAACTCAGAGCCTCACACTTACCAAGGACTACCACTTGGGGGGTGTCTTATTTTTCCCTTTGCTTTAGTTTATTTTTTTATATTGTCTCTTGCATTTCAGAGGCCAGCCTCAGGCTGAAATCCTGCTACCTCCACCTTCCAAGTAGCTGAGATTATAGGTATGTACTATCACACGCACCCTCCCTAAAAATCTCTTAAGGTAGTCCTCTATTGCATGTTTAGAAATAAATCATGTCTTCTTACTGTGTTTCCCTAAATCTTTGACTTACTTTTCAGTTCATATGGAATAACAGTCAGACCATGGCCAAAATGACCCAAATGACCTCTTGCCAGATGAGACAGGAGAATAATTTATGCCCAGTATTTGAAAAAAAGAAAACCTAAGCAATATGTCAAGACCCTATATCTTAAAGGAAAAATCAGGTGCCACGAAACCACAGATATTTTTTTGAGCAGCGGGAATGGAGAGTTTGCTGGTACTAGGGCTTAAACTCGGGGCTTGGGCACTGTCCCTGAAGGGATTTTTTTGCTTACAGCTAGCACTCTAGTACCTGAGCCATATCTCCATTTAGGGCTTTTATTTTGGTGGAGTTAATTGGAGATAAGAGTCTGACAGACTTTCCTGCATGGTCTGGCTTCAAACCATGATCTCAGATTTCAGCTTACTGTGTAGGTAGAATTACAGCTATAAGCAATGAACACTCAGTGAAAACTAGATAGTTTGTAAACCAAATAAAATAATAAATATGATATCAGAACATGATCAAGATGGAAAGAAATCCCTATTAGATTTACCCTTCCTCCTCTGCTTAAATAATTAAAAAAACTAAACAAAATTTATGAAACTATAGTTGTTTTTTTAACACAGGCAGCAGGCAGTGAAGGATAGTGACCTTTCAAGACAGGAAGAAAAGTGCTTACTGTGACTAAATTGGCATACTATCCCAAGAGAGTTCCCACATCGTGGTACAGAGAGGACAGAGAAAGCATGCTGAAGCCAGTGGACTCAGGCCATGAAAGATATGGGCTGAAGAGACTACATGTAACATATACAAATAATCTTTATGAAAATAATTACATAAAGGCCAGAGAAGGATAAATGAAAATACACAAGTGCCATATATTTATACTGTAAGTATAATGATATAATGATGCATAGATGTAGATCAGGATAAATGAAAGCCCTACTTCTGATTCTCCTAGTGCCAGGGTTCTGAATCTACAGATTCAACTAACTATAAATAGAAAAATTTCAATTAAAAAAGTTACAATGTTTGCTGCAGTATACTATACAATTAACCTGCAATTGTACTGAACCTGGAAAGATTTTTATTTCTTTGTCATTAGTCCCTAAATGAAACATTGTAACAACCATTTACAAAGCATTTAAGTTGTATAGGCTTAGACTATTTTATCACTTTGCTCTATTGAGCTTTTGGGAATATGACAATTGTTACAAATCAAAGGTTTGTAGCAGCCCTGTATATAACCAGCCATTGGTAGAACATTTGCAAGCACACAAAGTCACATTTGATAATTAGTAAGATGTTTCCAATATTCTCATTAGTACTCATTCCGGTAAGAGGCTATATTAACTGTGATCTTTAATGTTATGTTGTCATTGCTTGGGAACACCAAGAATCTCACCTATATAATGAAAGCAAATTTAGCCAGAATATTGATGGCTCATGCCTATAATCTTAGCTACTCTGCAGGCTGATATCTAAAGATCAAAGTTGAAAGCCAGCCCTGGACAGAAAAGGCTGTGAGACTCTAATCTCCAGTTAACCAACAAAAAGCCACAAGTGGATGTGTGGTTCAAATGGTAGACTGCCAGCCTTGAGTGAAAAGCCAAGCAAGAGTGTGAGGCTCTGAGTTAAAGTCTCAGCACTGGCATGCACACACACACATACACACACATACATGCATACATGCACACACATGTACATGTATACACAAAGAATCTTCTAGTATATTCTTGCTCATTGACCACACACCTGATCCCCTAAGAGCCATGAGGGAGATCACATAGAGATGCTTTTGTTTCCATGCCTACCAACACACCATCCATTCTGTGGTCCATGGACCAATGCATCATTGCAACTTTCAAGTGTAACTGAAAGGCTGTGCTAACACCAGACAGGATGTATTTCAGGGAACAGAAAATTACTGAGGATAGAGGAAGTCACTTCATAATGATAAAGGGCTAATTAATCAAAGAAAATCCTACACATTTATATCTATGTATGAAAGCTTCAAAATATATTAAGCAACAACTGATCAAACTGCAAAATGAAATAAACACAATTAAAGTTGAATATCTTAGTAGCTCTTTCTCAATAATTGATAGAATAAACAGACAAAAAAGTCATCAAGGATACTAAAGACACACATAAAACTATCAATTCAGTCAGCCTAATTCACATTTATGGACAATTCAGGACAACAGCAGACTACACATCCTTTTCAAGTGCTCAAGAAATATCTACCAAGAAGGACAATATAACACATTGCACTGTCATCAGTCTCAGTATATTTAAAAATATTCAAGTAATAGAGACTATGTTCACTTACCACAGTAGAATTAATAGAAATTTACAACCCAAAGACAATTAAGAATGTCCCCAAATCTTTTTAAGCTAAATAACATACTTACAAACAGTCCATGGGTCAAAGAAGAAATAAAAAAGCAATATAGAAAGTATTTTGAATTAAATAATGGACTACGACAGATCAAAATGTATGGGATGGCACTAAGTCACTTAGAAGGAAATGTAGCTCTAAAATAGGATTTTAAGTCAATAACTCTCCATTTCTCCACAAGGAACAAAAAGAAAAAACAATAAATTAAGGCTAATGTAAGCCGGAAAAGAAAATACTAAAGACAATAGTGAAGTCAATACAAAAGAAAATACAAAGACTATTAAGAAAAGTCAGTGAAATAAAAATTCCTTTGAAATCAGTAACATCAATAAACATCTAATCACTTTTTCCAAGTCTTTCCATTTCCTAACAAATGGGCCAATGTCATTCTTTCTGATGGAGGCATAGAATTCCATTGTGTATATATACCATATTTTCTTGATCCATTCATCTACTGAGGGGCATCTGGGTTGGTTCCAGATCTTAGCTATGGTAAATAATGCTGCAATAAACATAGTTGTGCTGGTAGCTTTAGTGTGGTCTTGTTTGTAAACATTTGGGTAAATGCCCAAAAGTGGGATTGCTGGGTCATAGGGGAGCTCTATGTGGAGTCTTTTGAGGAACCTCCATACTACTTTCCAAAGTGGTTGAACAAGTTTACACTCCCACCAACAATGAAGTAAGGTTCCCTTCTGTCCACATCCCCTCCAGCATCTGTTGTTATTAGAGTTCTTGATTATAGCCATTCTAACTGGGGTGAGGTGGTATCTCAATCTTGTTTTGATTTGCATTTCTTTTATGGCTAGGGAGGTTGAAACTATATTAAGTGAAGTAAGCCAAGCCCAAAGAAACATAGGTCCAATGGTTTTCCTTATTTGCAATATCTAGCATATGTATGAGTCAAGCAGAAAAGGTCAGATAAGGTGATGTTAGGAAAATGAACCCTAAGATATGTATTTAAATGTTTTTTTCTTTCATGCATTTGTTTCTAACGCATTTATAAGACTATTTCTTTGTTGCTTTGTATGTCCCTCCCCCACAGTATAACCCCTGCTTTCACTGTATTTGATGTCAGTATAATTTGTGGAGGGGAAGGGGAAAAACAAGTCGTTTAAATAAGGATACAGGTAGACCCATTGCAACAATAAGTACAAGTTGTCATGTTGAAAACGAACTTTACAACTTTGGTGGAGGGGGGAGGATTGGGTGGGGGGATGGGGGGAGGCTGGGAAGGGATGTGAAGGGTAAACAAAGGAGGAGGCTACAATGCTTGATAGGAAATGTACTCATTATCTTGCCCATGTAATTGTAACCCCTCTGTACAGTATGTTCACAATAAAAAATAAAATAAAAAAATAAACATCTAATCAGACAGATCAAGAACAATAAGGAACCAGGCATTGTTGTGAATGGTTATAATCC
This sequence comes from Dipodomys spectabilis, assembly GCF_019054845.1. NCBI lineage: Eukaryota > Metazoa > Chordata > Mammalia > Rodentia > Heteromyidae > Dipodomys > Dipodomys spectabilis. Next base: position 2,052,139 of record NW_024870813.1, on the reverse strand, counting down.
CAGCTATTCAGGAAGCAGAGATCAATGCTTGAGGTTTGAGACTAGCCCGGGCAAAAAGAGTTAGCAAGCTCCCATTTCAATGAAGAGGGTTAAGTATGGTAGTGTGCTTCTGTGCTTCTCAGCTATATGAAATGTGTAAGTAAGACTTGGGCAACAAATATAAGACTGGTTAAAATATAACTAAAACAAAAGGGCTGGGAGCATGGCTCAAGTGTTAGAGCACAATACTAGCAGGTATGAGATCCAAGTTCAAATCCCAGTACAACCAGGACAAAGGAAAAGATAAGCAAAAAAAGAGACATATGAATACATACCATGAGAGTTAACCAACGTCTTTAGATTCATCCATCCAATATTAAGAGGAGAATGAAGGAATATTATGAACTTTATACTGACATGTTTTACAATTTAGAAGAAAGGGGAAATTTTGTGGACATATAACCAGCACTAACTCAAGAAGACATAGGTAGCAGTAGCCCATTTCTACTGAACACATTGATTCATAGTTAAAGCTTTCCTACAAAGAAAAACCTCCAGGTCCAGATGACTTTATTGTTGAGTCTGAACAAACACAGAAAAATTAACAACAATTCTACACAAACTCTTCCAAGATTGAACACTTATCAATTCATTTTTAAATTTCATTTATTTGTTTTCATTTTTATGCCAGTGCTGAGGCTTGAACACAGTCCTTGAATACCATCTCTGAGTTTCTTTGCCCAAGGCTGGTGCTCTACCACTTGAGCCACAGCTTCATTTACAGCTTTTTGGTGGTTAATTGGAGATAAGAGTCTCCTGGACTTTTCTGTCTGGGCTGTCTTAGAACTGTGATACTTAGCTCTTGGCTTCCTGAGTAGCTAGGATTACAGTGGTAAGCCCAGCACCTGGCTCAACTTATATATTGAGGGTAGCTTTACAGAAATTTAAAAAAAACAGAGAAAGATACTAAAGGAGAAAAGGTGAAATAAAAGGGCAATATCCCTTGTGAACACAGGAAAGAAGTTCTAATCAAAATTTCTCAACTCAAGTGTGACAGAATATACTCAAGGTATGATATCATGACTAACAATCTTTACCTCAGGGATCCCTGGGCTTCTTTAATGTTAGAAGTGAATCAATATAAAATAAACAAAAGGAAAAGAGAAAAAACACTATGGTCTCAATAGTTGCAAAAGGAGCATAATTTTTTTTTTTTAATCCAGCCATGCGCTAGTGGCTCACACATATAATTCTAGTTACTCAAGAGGCTGAGGACTGAGGATCATGGTTTGAAGCCAGCCTGGGAAGGAAAGTCCATTAGATTCTTATTTCCAATTAACTATCCCCCAAAAAAGTGGAATTGTGGCTTTTGATGACAGTCTTAAGCAAAATAAAAGCTAAGGAACAGAGCCCAGGCTCTAAGTTAAAGCCCCAGGACAGGAGGAAAGAAGGAAGGAAGGAAGAAAGGAAGGAAGGAAGGCAGGCAGGCAGGCAGGCAGGCAGGCTGGGAGAGAGGGCAAGAGGGAAGGAGGGAAGGAGGGAGGAAGGGGAAATAGCTAAGGGACAAAAATGGGGCTGTGTCATCCTGAAGCGACTGGAACAGGTGAGAGGGACCTTGGCAGATGTGGATAGAGATCCCTGAGATCAGAAACACCGAGCAAGCACTGGGTTTGGAAAGGGCCATGTGTTCTAAAAGGAGCACATGAGATTGAACATGACTTCCAAGCAGGTAAGTCAAGAAGGCAGCTCAAAGGAAAGGTTTGCAATGGACAACGTAGGTGGTGGTCATTAGCATGTGTTGGGTATGGAGAAGGGTTGAGAGCCCACTGCCAATGCCTCCCCTTTCCTGAGAACCCACCTCCACCCAAGCCTGTGGGTCTAAGTGACATGCCAGTCACTTACCGCTTCACCCACTGAGCTCAAAGGTTAGGATATCCTTCTGTGTTACTTGATAAGCATCTTAAACAATTTGTATCAAATCCTGCAGTAGTTGCATATGTCTGAAACAATCTGTCTAACAGCATTTTCTGTCTAGCCACAAATACAGCACTTCAATTTCCCATCACAATTCGTTCTTTGGGAGGCTGAGTCATACAGCATGGGCCACAGAATAATTTCCTCTGGTAAAGACATTTGTATGCCCATGTTCACTGCTGCACTATTTAACCATCGCCAAGTTATGAAAACAGCCCAGAGGCTCTTCAATGGGTGAATGGATCAAGAAAAGGTGGTATATACATACAGTGAACTCTTACTTATTCATTAGGATGAGTAAGAGATATGGAAGGATCTAGAAAAAATGCATTGAGTAAAACCAGGCTCAGAGCAACAAAGGACCCATATTTTCTCTCACATGTGGAAGTTAGATCTAAATTATGATTCTAGATATAAACATGAATGGGATCATATGCATATACACACAGACATACTAACTAAAATATGGTATACACCAGAGAGTATGACTATGGTGTAACTTTTTTGAGCAACGAATTTACTTTTTAGCAAAATGCATATAAGGAAGCTGGAGCATATTTTGTGGGAAGGTGAGGAGGTGAGGCCAAGTGGAGGGAGGCAGACAAATGGAGATAGGACATGTGGGAAAACACACATCATAATATTCAATGTACATATAGGAGAATGGAACTGGGTCACTTGAGGAGATGGGTAGGGTTGGGAGAGAGGGGGGAGAATGATGGAAGGGGTGACATTGACCAGGATGCATTGTACTCACAAATATCCATATAGAATTGAAACCACCTCTGTATAGCTACTTAAGAATAATAAAAATACTTAAGAATTTCCTGCAGAAAGTTCTTCAGAGGACAGTTCAATAGGTGCCCATTTTCTGCATAGACAAAGGGGGCCCTAAAGAGGAGGGAATTATCCTGTGTCCATATTCCAGCTGGCACTAAAGATGCCCAAGACCAACCAGACAACCCGGAATGACCATCTTTCCTGGACTCTGTCCAAGGCTCTGTGGAGATGGAGTTCTTTTCCTCACCTGATGGACAAGTCCCAGAGCCTCTCCCCTGCCTCCCCCATGTCAACTGGTCATGAACAGTCAGCTTCTCCTGGAGCAATTGCCTCCATCTCTGAAGTTCGGCTTTTCATCGTGGCCATTTTCTTTTCTCCAGGGCAGGCTATGATGCAATTGACTCAATGCAATTGTCTCTGCTATGTACATAGACGGTCTCTTCGAGCCCTTTGAGCCATCTACCCTTTACAAAGGGCACTGAAGACTGCATAATGAGCCAAATCTTGTCATTTCCTCAAAGGACTCACTCCACTGATCCCCTTGTCTGTATGCGACATTTTCTTTCCCACAAATTCTTTTGAATCCCTCCTCCAAAGTAACTCCTATTGAAGCCAATCAATGAGAATAGAGCTCTACATATGTGGTCACCAGTGTCCCCCACACTGGGTTCCGGAACCCACTCGTGAGGCCCAGGCTGTTTCCAAGGATTCCTTCTCCACAGCAAACAAGACTGTAATATGCAATACCCACCCTCAATAGAAACAGGGTTAAAAGAATACAAACAAAACATCTGCCCTGGAGTGTTTACTTTACATCTAGAAACATACTAACTGGAGGACAGAGCTATAAGAAATGAGAGAAGCAAGAGACACAGCTGCAAAACAAACAAACAAACAAAAAAAAACAGTGGAAAGGGAGGAGGCGAAAATCTGAGCTTGCTTTAGGGACAAAGCTTCTCCAGAGAGATGGGGAACACTTTGCCAAAATGAGGCATGTGGTAAGTGCATCCCACAGATCATGCTAGAAGGTAAGCTACCATCAAATGTTTGCCCTTAACTCTCCTCTCCAAAAGAAATATTTTTGCCTTATTTGATCCCTAGTCACTACATGTGACACTCAGAAAAAGTGGCCGAAACTATTTGTCTATGACTCTATATTTAGATAGCTTTACATTTTTTGCAGTACTTGAAATGATATCACCCTACAAGAAGAATGGCAGATCTTTGTTTTCCACGGTGCTATGCTGTAAGGAAACAGTGCTTTTTGCTTTGTGTGCCATTTAGAGAACACTTCAGTCATTCGGCAGAAGCTGCACTGGGGTCCCTGGGTCAAAGCTTCACATTCTTTACCTTTGGATGACAGACTTCAAGAATGTCCATTGGCTATGATCAAAAGCTGGCTGAAAAGGGTCCCTACAGTAGTGTACATCAGAGCCTCAGTGACTAACTTGGGATAGAATCTGACCGTGGCTGGGTGCCAGTGGCTCATGCCTGTAATCCTAGCCACTCAGGAGACTGCAATTTGAGGGTCCTGGACCAAAGCCAGTCTGGGTAGAAAAGTCCATGAGACTTTTATCTCCAATTAAACAGCAAAACCTGGAAGTACAGCTATGGCTTAAGTGGTAGAGCATCAGCCTTGAGTGCAAAAAACCTTGGCCCTGAGTTCAAGTCCCAGTGCCAACACACACACACACACACACACACACACACGCACGAGATTCAATGAAAAGTACCAAAACCATGCACACAATGGTGTCATTTGGTGGATGGGATTTGAGAAACAGACAATCTTCATGAAGGAACTTACACTGAATTTCTAGTGACTTAAGAAACTGTCACAAGTGGATCAATGTTCAAAGCCAGACTGGAAAAGATAGATATCAAGACCTCTCAAAGAACAAACTGGGCACTTTGATATACCCAGGAGTCGGAAGTAGGATGACTTCCCAGTTGAGCCCCAGGCAAAAGCAAGAGACCCTATCTGAAAAACCAACCAAAGCAAACGTGCTTGGAACTTGGCTCCTAGCAAGCACAAGACCCTGGGTTCAATCCTTTGAAGTGAAAAAAAAAAAAAAAAGAATCCCATGGGGACCATGGGATGAACCAGCACGCAAGGCTGGTTTAACCTCTGAAACCTCAGTTTTCCTCTTTGTAAAGCAAGCATGGGTGCTGACGAGGACTAAAGATGGAAAGCATATGCAAAGTATTCTAGTGAGGACCTAGCATGGATAAAGGAATGTCAGAAGTGGCCCTTCATCTCCCAAGGAAATGAATCTGATGGTGGAGAAGGGAGCTGAGAAAGGAGGCACAGTGGTGTATGGGGCCCTTCATTTTGGAGGAGGACATACCTACCCAGGACACTTAGATGGTGGCCACGGCCTGGCCAGCCTGGGAAGAGCTGCTGACCATGTAGATCACAGCCTTGTTCTGGGGTGAGGCTGTTCCAGGTAGCTGTGACATCAAGAGGGGACAGGGGCACACCTGTCCTCTGATGACAGAAATGCCAGTGTGCCTGTGAGTGGAGATTATTTGAGGAGCAGTCACACTGGGATGTCTGAAGTTCAACCACCAGCCCTGGAGAGGGAGTCAGGAGCTGGCTAGGAATCCATAGGTGCTATTGGCAGGAATTCAGAGGAAAAAGAAGGAACCGGTTAGAAATATGAAACAATGAAGCATGTTTTTGAAGACTGGCCACAGAGAAGCACTGGCTATTCAACGTGCAGAAGTCATCAGGAAAGAAAAGGCAGCACCAGACATCTGACTTCAGAGACGCACGGAACGCTCCTTTTCACTGGAACAAAGGACACTAGGCTTTGAAGAACCCATAGAGGAGCCAGCAAAGCTCAGAGAATCAAACCTTGCTGAGGATCAAGGAGGCTTCATGCAGGCCTTGAAAAGCAGGGAGGGGGAAGTCACATCCCTTTACCTAATGATGAGCCCAACCATCCCATCATCCACACCTCCAGAGAAACAGATGGTTACTGCGCATGTGCCGACTGGCCTGTGTAGACATGGGGCACTGAAGACATTGAATTCATGGAAGAAAATCATGGAAAGTGGGTCCTGCAAACTTGCGCATTATTAACATTTTTGTCCCCCAAACCATTTCAGTCCTATTAGCGTGGAGCTAAGGAAGACATACCCATCATAAAAGAAGAAATTACCCACATCTTCCAGAATGAAGCCATTAGAAATAGATCTGCTAATTTGGTTGCAGCTGAAGGCCGCAGCTCTGATGGAAGTGGCACTGTGAATGCAGTCTCCAAGTGCCCTCCCAGGTGCCAGCATGTGGGTGCACGGGGCCACTCTGGTATGTGCTTCCTGAGAGGACGTGTGAGCACAGGGAGTTGTTCAGGGAAGTAGAGCGGTAATTACAGCCACACCTGCCGGCTGGGAGGCCAGGGCCAGGCAGGCAGGCCATGTCCCCATTCTCACTGGCATGGCCAGCCAAGGAGACACTTTCTACTTCTCCCCTTGGAAGGAGGGGGCATTGCTATCCCTCTCTGCACACACAAACACACTCACACACACAGCTGTGCACTCACACACACAACTATTCACTCACAAGCATGCAGGTGACACTGACACATATGCATGCAAATATGTCTGTATGTACACATTCACACATACACCTTCATGAACACCTATAGCTCTGGTTACACACAACTCCTATACTCACACGTTCAAGTCACATACATGCAGACTCATACAAACATACTCACGTGTACATACACGTACATACACATACGCCATACATACATACTCACAATCATATACAACTCACATATATCTCCTCATATATGCCCATCTTCATTCACACGCACATATTCTCACAATGCTGACCCACACATATATATTTACACACATACATGAATATACACTCATGTATACATACTCATCACACACACACTCATCATGCCCCACCTACACACACTCACACACCTACTTGTACAGATTCACACATACATGTATGCCCTCATACAATACTGACACTTGTCATACCAGGCACACTTGTACATACCCTTATCAATCTCTATGAGGGTGTTATATTTTATCCTCTCTTTGGTTCTTTGCCCTAACTTTGTGTCCCATTTCCTACCCTCCTCTGACCTCACAGTCCCCAGCCTCTGACCAGCTGCCTTTCCTTCCTCACCCCTAATCTAATTCCTGATGCTACTTTTTAACTTTAGACTTTCTCATGGATTCTTTCAATGGCTACCATGCTAGCAACTCTCCAACCTCTTGCCTTACCAGGGTGGAGCCTGAGGAACTTTCACTCCAGCCCTAAAAATCAGAATTGGACATGAATGAATTACTCTTCATTTTCCCAAGAAGAAAGGGCAGGGGCTCCCTGTACATCATACCCCATACCTTTGTGGGGGAGGAGGAGTGTTCCTTACCTCATTCACAAAGACCCAGTGGCTGTCCTTGGATGCCAAATTGGTCTCCACTGCCTGCAGAGATGAAAAAAAAAAAAGAATGTACATGAATGAAAGCAAGCCAGAAGCTGGCAGACACACTAGATAGTTGCTGAGACGAAGCTTAATAAATAGAGTTCTGGCAGAAATTTTTCTTCACAAAACATGCCACCCCCCTGAGGCCTGCTCAGGCTGCCTTAGCCACAAGAGGCAGTATCTCAACACAGACTTCAGATTTGCTACAGTTCCAAGTTTTCCTGCACCAGCCTGGAGCAAGGTTAGAGGCTATAGTTTCTGCAGGCATAACAGGGCTGCCACATAAACACAGCCTCCTCTCTCCAAGCATGCAGGAAAACACCTTTCTGTACGGACACTTAGGACCTACTGTCATCATTGCCAGGAGCTATAGAACCAGGAAACTGGAACACTGGATTTGTAGCAGCTTGTCCAGCTGTGCTGAGTGACATTATGTAAACAGAACCTCACAGCTGGGGCCTGGAGCCTCCTCCAGTTCTTTAGTCTATAGGACTAGACTTTGTCTATTTTCTAGGCAATGTGTCCCAACCTCATCATTCTTTCTTCAATCCTATTTGTTAGAGCACTTGACATCCTTGTGCTTGAATGGCTATTGCTCTCTCTCTCTCTCTCTCTTTCTCTCTCTCTTTTTCTTCCTCTCTTTCTTTAATTTAATTACTTTCTTTAATTTACTTGTGATTGTGTTGGTGCTGGGGCTTGAACACAAGGCTTGGGTGCTATCCTTAGCTTTTTCACTCATTGATGGCACTCTATTACTTAAGCCACACATCTATTTCAGACTTTTTGATGGTTAATTGCAGATAAGAGTCTCATGGTATTTCCTGTCTGGTTGTCTTCAAACTATGATCCTCAGATCTTAGCCTCATCAGTAGCAAGGATTACAAATTTTTGTCACCATCACTTGGCTCTTTATTTCTTTCTATCTTCTCCATCTGGTTGGGGGATTACCTAAGGTCACATCTCTAAGGTCATATAAGGGCTCCTGAATCTTGCACCAATACCAATGCATAGCAAGTGTCCAGTTCTATATTATGGAAGGTCAAAGTAGGTAGGAACCAGTTCCTTACATAGTTTCTTATATGTGATTATGAGGTTTATTTTCCAGCTAGAGGAGGCAACAATGCTTGATAGGAAATGTGCTCATTACCTTGCTCATGTAACTGTAACCCCTCTGTACAGTATTTTCACAATAAAAATAGGGATACAGGTGGACCCATTGCTACAATGAGATGTAAGAGACATTATGTCGAAAACAAACGTTACAACTTTGGCACGGTTGGGGGGGGAGAAGATGGGAAGGGATGGGAAGGGGAAACAATGGAGGAGGCAACAATGCTTGATAAGAAATACACTCATTACCTTGCTCATGTCATTGTAACCCCAATTACACAATTAAAAAAAAAGAAACAAAAAAATCAAGTGGTACATTAAAAACAGCAGCAAAAAAAAACATAAAAAGACAAAGAAAAAAAGTTAGTAGAAAAAAAAAGCCAATAGACTAAAAGAATTAGAAGAGACTGATGGTTTTCACTCATGTGTCATAAGAAGACATTGAGTTTGGCACCATGTTTCAAGCCTATAATCCTAGATATATGTGAGGCAGAGATTGGGGTACGGTGATTTGATACCAGAGTAGGAACAAAATTCTCAAGACTCCATCTATGTATGGAGTGTATGTGGTGTTGCATGCCTACTCTCTCACCTATGGGTGGGGGGCACAATCACTGGGTCCAATGGTGTAGGCCTATCATTCCTAGCAAAACAGGGACACACAAACAGGAGGACCACAGTCCAAGCCAGACTGGGCATAAAGCAAGACTGTCTTTTAAATAACCAATGCAAAAATGGACTAGATGTGTGGCTCAAGTGATAGTAGTGTGCCTGCCTATCAAATGTGAGACCCTGAGTTCAATCCTGCCAAAAACAATTTTTTAAGAAATAAATATTCTGAGTAAACATGCGCCAAATGCACACTGAGACCTGGGCACTGGCCCAGTCCATCTATGAACCTAGGAGAGTTTTCAGATGGCTTCTATTCACTCTTTGCCTTCTTTGCATTTTGGTCATGAAATGTTCATTATGATTTTGATTAGAAAAAAAATGCAGAAAAAAATGCTCCAAAATCATCCCATAATTTTACATAGTGAAAAGTCCCCCATTTATCCCTCCAAATTCATCCTCCAGAAATTGTTTCAAGTGTTACTTTCTAGACGCTTCTACAATCACAACTATAAGTACTTACTTACATATGCATGTTGAACTAGGTTTTTTGTTGTTAAAAATCACAAGAAGGCTGGGAAGGTGGCTTAGTGGTAGAGTGCTTGCTTAGTACGCATGAAGCTCTGGGTTTTTGATTCCTCAGTACCACATAAACAGAAAAAACTGGAAGTGGTGCTGTGGCTCAAGTGGCAGAGTGTTGGCCTTGAGCAAAAGAAGCCCAAGGACAGCACCCAGGCCCTGAGTTCAAGCCCCAGGATTGGCAAAAAAAATTAACAAAAGAAATCACAAGAGTTACACATCAAGTTACAATGCTCACTTTTTTAATTTTAATTTTTTTTAATTTATTAGTGTATCAAGAATATGTTATCTTCATCATTATGTAGAGACTTGACTTCTTCCTTAAGAAATGAGACACAGAGGAACCAGAGCCAGCACTAGTAACCAACTAGCGGGGTTGCAAGGCTCTGGTGGGCCACAGGCCTCCACTGCATGCAGTTCTTCTGCTGGGTAATGTTGCTCAGTGAGAATGAACCAGTTTGCTGATGAGCACAGTGAGGTTTTGAGGATCAAGCCCATGGATTGAGCAGGTGAGCTCTAGGTTCCCACTCCTTTCCAGTCAACTTCCCTCAGGACACCAAGGGTAGGCACCAATCAGGATGAAGGATACAAAAGCCCCCCTCCAGTCTATGAATAAGAGATGCCATGCCTCATGAAGATAAATAAGTACAAAAGTCAGTACTGGAAAAATATGACCTCTGTCATTCAACTCTGGTCATCTATAAATGATAGGTGACACTTCCTTCCCTACTGTCTGCTAAGGTACATAACAACACACTCAGTCCTCAGTCCCCAGAGGCAAGTAGAGTAGTATCTATGCCTGTCCCCAGCCTTCCCCAGAAAGCAGAGATGGGCAGTTGGCTAATTGGTGGTCATTCCTGTGCTTCAAGAATCCAGTCTTACTTTCCGACTTGCTTACATTCTGCTTGTATCCTCTGACCACATGAGCATTCTCTTGCTCGCTCGCTCTCTCTCCCTCTCTTTCTTAGTGGCAATGAACTTGGTTGGTTTCTCTTGCTTGACAGTTGCTCTACCAGCGAAGCCAGTGAAGTAACTGGGATCATAGGCATGTGCCTCCATGCCTGCCTTGTTAATGAAGGTCCTCTAATTTTTTGCTGGCACTAGCTTTCAAACTTAATCCTCTCCTCTCTCTCTCCCCTCTCTCTCTCTCTCTCTCTCTCTCTCTCTCTCTCTCTCTCTCTCTCTCTCTCTCTCTCTCTCTCTCACTCTTTCTCTCTTTATTTTTTTGTTGGTTGTGGGGCTTAAACTCTGGGCCTGGGCACTTTCCCTGTGCTCTTCAGCTCAAGGTGAGAGCTCTACCAGTTGCAGGGATAATAGACCTCCCATTTTCTTCATGTGCCTCATCCATTCAAAGTAGATGGACTCCCCTCTGCAGCCTAGATCCTCTCTCCTTTCAACATGCAGATGTCTTCAGATGCCTCAATGCCTCATTGAGGGAGAGGAAAAAAGAGAATTGGAAATAGATGTTCTGAGAATATATCAGTCACATTGCCAGGCCCTGACTGTGGCTTCAATATCCAATACTTGGGCAATTCCTTAATGATCACATGGAAATATTGACAATCTGCTCATCAAATTTGTACATGATACAAAGCTCATAGGATATTATAAAGTTCCAGAAGGCTCGAACCCAACTGAGTCTCTCAACAGATGCAGTTTAACATGAATGAACTGAAATCCTTACACTTGATTTCTAACAGCAAAAAGGCAAATGGAGAAATGGAATTTGAAAACAAAACAGTGCAAGGCAGGAAATAACAGGGTTGGTTCTATTCTTGGGGTATTCATGGGAAATGCCACACACAAGAGACCAGACATGGAGTAGAACTATGTAAACCAAGAACTTCTTGAAATGACTGAGGATACTTATAGGCTAGGACAATAGAGGTATTTTTTAAATCTTAATGATTATTTTTTTTCTTTTATTAATTTTATGTTTGTGTGGTATTGAGGAATCAAACCCAGGGTCATGCATGGTAGGCAAGCACTCTACCACTCAGCCATATTCCCCAGCCCTCTAACAGAGGTATCTTAAACACATGAAGAAGTCATATTTGCAAGAGAAATTAAGCTGTTCTCTGCAGCTAAATCCCATAGATTTAGAATGAATGATTCCAGGAATCAGAGAGACAGATCAACTCAACGTAGGGGAGAATTTTCTAGCTGTCCAGGTAGTTCAAGAGGAAATGAACTGCCTTGGGAGTAACAAGGTAAGTGCCAACTTGGAGGGCCACCACAGGTGATGGTAAGACAAATCGTGCACTGACATCTCCAGCAGTGATTCTCAAATCTGGTTCCTTGCATAAAACTTTGAAAGAAGCCGGTGAAAATGCAAAAACCCAAGCCCCATTACTAGGAATCCTACGTCACTGGGAAAGCCAGTGTGCTGAGATTTTGTGTGGTGTTAGAACTCTAGCCCTATCTATCTCTTGGCCTTGGCAGGGGGATTCCTGCTCCGGAATGTATCATTCTGTGAACCTGTGCAGGTGAAAGAGTCTCTGCACGTCTCCATGGATGCCAGCATCACATACAACTTGAGCCAATTGCCAAGAGATCTCAGGGAGCTGTGAGAACACTGGGTCCCCTGAGGAGTCTCTGCACCTGGTATCAGACATTCGCATGGAAGGGATTAGTGGAAAGAATTGATTGGAAAACCCCATAGGATGACTGGCCAACTTCACTGTCCTACTTTCCCACTACCAATTAAGCAACAACTAATTTGTCAAGCCTCTTTCCTCCCCCATACAGAGATAAATAGCACTTAGCTGGAGCCTTTTCCCTGAAGGTGCAGTTCATGCAGAGGTGGTAAGAAGGGGCAACTACTACAGACTGAGCAAAACCACACCTGCCTCTCTGTGTAATTACAGGAGAGCTGCCAGCTTCGTGGGAAGGGCCCTAACTGCTCATAGCCTGGAGGGCAGGGTTGCTCCCAGCACCACTGGGTCCCCTTCCCACCCCAGTACTAAGCTTTCTCATTGTCTCCCCAGCTACCTCTGTAGTGTTTTCCTTTTTGATGATGTTGTTGGTCATGAGTTCTGAACCCTGGGCCTGGGCGCTGTCCCTAAGCTCTTCACCTCAAGGCTAATGCTCTATCACTTGAGCCACAGCACAGTTTCTGGTTTTCTGGTGGTTAATTGGAGGTAAGAGTCACGCAGACTTTCCTGCCTGGGCTGGCTTTGAACTGCAATCCTCAGATCTCAGCCTCCTAAGTAGTTAGGATTACAGGCATGAGCCACCATGCTTGGCTGTGTATTCCTTTTATCCCTGAAGTGAGAAGCAGTATAGTAAAGTCTCCATTGAGTACCTCTAGGTGACATACTTTATCTCTTCAGGTGCATTTTCTATGACTCCACAGCAGTTAACTGCCAACAGTGCTCTAGTGCTGTACCTAAGTCCTCCTCACAACCTGGTCCTGTGATCTGGATGGCCTTTGTGTTCATTCCCAACACTGAAACCCTATGAGGCCACTCCCCCATCCACACCCCTTACCAAGGAACTAAGGGTGCTTGCTCCTGGATGGAAACTTCTCCCAGTACCATTTCAGCTATTTCTGGAATGTCTCCACAGGACAGAAGCCAAAATTACTTCCCTTGGCTTCCTTCACTTTCCTGTCCCACATCCCCACTACCCTGCTATTTTTCTTGTTTGAATTCCTCTGAGGTGTTTCTTAATAAATCACTGTCACATAAACCTTCCTCTCTAAGTTGGCCACTGGGAACTCAACCTGAGACAATACCTCCCACCTATGATAATGTTGAGAATTAAATGATATTAAGTGGGATGCTCTCAGTTCAGGAAGAAGCCCAACAAATGATCAGTCAACATTAAACCCCTCCCTTTTCCTTCCCTCCATGTCTGCCTGACTTCATTCAGTGTTCTCGTGTGTGTGTGTGTGTGTGTGTGTGTGTGTGTGTGTGTGTGTGTGTGTATGTGTGTGTGTGTGTGTGTGTGTGTGTGTGTGTGTGTGTGTGTGTGTGTGAGTGTGACAGTTTAGGGCTTGAACTTAGTTCTTGGGTGCTGTCTCTGAGCCATTTTTGCTCAAGGCTTGTGCTCTATCACTTGAGCCACAGTTCCACTTCTAGCTTTTTTGGTAGTTAATTAGACATAAGAGTCCCATGGGCTTTAAACAGTGATCTTCAAATCTCAACCTCCTGAGTAGCTAGGATTACAGGTGTAGTTATTGGTGCTGGGCACAATAGTCTCCTTTGAATGTGCATACCCCCTCATATCCTTCATCTATTCAACAGACAGGGTCTACTATGCCCCGACAGCTGTCCTAATGTTTCCAGACACCAGGGTCAACCATGATGGTCATATCTCTGCTATCAAGGAAGACAATACATATTGCATTTTTTAATTGTGAAAATACCATACAGAGGGGTTACAATTATATGGGCAAGGTAATGAGTACATTTCTTATCAAGCATTGTTGCCTCCTCCTTTGTTTCCCCTTCCCATTCCTCCCACCCCCACCAAAGTCGTAAAGTTCATTTTTCGACATAATGTCTTGTACATCTCATTGTTGCAATGGGTCCACCTGTATCCCTAGTTAAGTGATTTGTTTTTTCCCTTCCCCTCCACAAATTATACCAACATTAAATACAGTGAAAACAGGGGTTATACCATGGGGGAGGGACATACAAAGCAACATAGAAATCATCTTATAAATATGTTAGAAACAATTGCATGAAAGGCAAAACAAAAAAAAAAATTGAATCTTTATCTTAGGGTTCATTCTCCTAGCATCACCTTATCTGACCTTTTTTGCTTGACTCAGGCATATACTAGTTATTGCAAATAAGGGAAGGCATGAGACCTATGTTTCTTTGGACTTGGCTTACTTCACTTAATATAATTTTTTCCATGCCTTTCCATTTCCTAACAAATGGGGCAATGTCATTCTTTCTGATGGAGGCATAGAATTCTATTGTGTATATAGACCACATTTTCTTGATCCATTCATCTACTGAGGGGCATCTGGGTTGGTTCTATATCTTAGCTATGGTAAATAATGCTGCAATAAACATAGTCGTGCTGGTAGCTTTAGTGTGGCCTTGTTTGTGATCATTTGGGTAAATGCCCCAAAAGTGGGATTGCTGGGTCATAGGGGAGCTCTATGTGGAGTCTTTTGAGGAACCTCCATACTACTTTCCAAAGTGGTTGAACAAGTTTACACTCCCACCAACAATGCAGTAAGGTTCCCTTCTGTCCACATCCCCTCCAGCATCTGTTGTTATTAGAGAATACATACTGCTTTGCAAAGTGTAGTTACTGTCTCCTGCATCCTGGGGCCCCTCACTGCAACAATAGGTTTCTCTCCTCACCTTGGCTGTGGTGAGCTTCTAAATCCACATAGCATGTGGGCATTGGAATAAAGAGTTTACACAGACAAATAATTGAGACAAGTGCCTATATCTCACAGGTAGGCACAGGAGAGCTGGCCTCCTGTTCAGGGTAGGCTCCTGCTCACTCACCTACCCCAGTGGGGAGTTTGGCTCCTAAAGTGCAGGTTTCTACATGAGGCCACTATGACTTTGGGACATTCCTCAAAATAAAGCAATGTCACAGTGGAAGCCTGAGCAACTGCAGGAACCACATGGCGGAGTCAAAGCCTATATCCCAGAGAGCCCAGAGGATGCTGGTCTAAAGCCTGAGCATAGCTAATTTGTTATGACTCCTACAAAGCCTCGCCAAGCCACCAGAGCCCTTGTGTCTGGCTTCTGTGGCCTGTCAACACCGGAAACACAGAGCTTTAGAAGAGCTGAGGAGAAGAGACATCCAAATTAGCAGGCAGATGCTCATCACACCCTTTGAAGGAGGTGGCAGCTGGTGCTGGTGACCCCCAAACCACAGACAAGCAGACAGTGCAAGGAGGCAGAGCTAGATGCCCACACAAATGCTAGTTTGCTCAGACATCACATATCTACACCAGCATATCAATCACTGTCTGTCAGAGGTAGATCCCAGCTAAACACAGAGGTCATCTGCAAAGTCGAGTATACCTGGGAATGTGCTTCCTTCCTCATGCTCTGCAGCCTAGTGTGAACCTCAGGTACCTTCTCCCACAGACAATGTTGTGGCACATATGACACTCATGTACCATCCTAGAGGCCCAGCAGGAGCTAGGGGACTTTGGAATTCTAGGTGATCCTGCAGGGCCAGGAATGACTCTTTGACTTGGGCCATGGAAGGCTCCCAGTTGTCCCTTGGTTGGTGCAGTGGTGAAGATCCATTCTAACATCCAAGAGCCAAGATGTAAGCAGGGAAGAAAGTAATAAGCACACTTCAGGAAACACCTCCATCCTGGGTAACCTTCCCCAACCCTTAAACTTGAACACAACTAAATCTGAACCATTTCCAGGGGTAACAAGAGCCTGCTTCTATATAAAGCCCACACCTTTACTTCACAACCCACATGCCTCATTTACGCAACAACAACCTAACCAAGCAGACAGTTCTGTGCCTGACTCACCAATGGCAGCTGGGACCTCCATCCAAACAGACCTTGCAGAAAATCCCTGTAGCCAAAGCTTCAACTCTCTCCAAAGTCATTGTTCCTATCAAACTGCTCTCTTAAAGACTCAAACAACTGCCTAAGGAGATGCACATGAGCCTTCTGGCCCAAGCCCAGTCCCCTGACAAGATGAACCCTTTTCCTTTTATCTATAAAACAAATCACTCCAAGCAACAGAAGCTTCCTTCCCCAGGTTAACTTGTTCTCTTAGGCCTGTGAGCATTGTTCCACTTGTGTTCTTAAGTGTGATCCTATTTTACTTTATCTTGGCCTCTGGGATGAGTAAATGGAGTGGAGGAAAAAAAAAACAATGTCCACATGGAAGCCTTCCAGCTCCTCTGTGGAGGATTTATTTTACCAAGTGCAAATGCCACCGATTATTTATGTGTGCATTAATTGTTGGCCACTTATCTAGGCACCCCCCCTCCCAACACTCCAAGCCTGAGATAATAAAAGCTTGTAGGCAATTAGCATCTTTTTAAAGCCTCAGCTCTAATACTTGAGAACATTCCCTCCACAGAGCCCAGGGCTTGGCATTTTCCCAAAAACAGATATTGAGCTAATGTCAAAGACCCACTGCTGCCTTTGCAACAACATGCTATTTTGGAGCAATACTCTCTGAGCAATGCCACATCTCCAAGGCAGTAGATATCACACATTTACAAGGAAGGGACTAGCTAGCTGCAAAATGACCAATGGCTTGAGGAGCCCACTTACAGAACATCAGCAAAGGAGCCATCCTGAGTCATGAGATCCAGAAGCTCCACCTAGAATGGCCAGGCAACTTGAAAAGGTCCAATTGCCATAAACTATCTGGGACCACTCTGTGTCTCCTAGGGTCTTTTGTTCTTGACAAGGGCCAAAGCTTCTGGTCCAGATACTTTTGATTAGCATAGGTTTGCATCCAGAACCTCTTTGGACTTTGTCTCAGAATTATCCCAATAGCTCCTATTTCTAGTTATCTTTATTCCTCAATCATTGAAAAATATTGGACCTAATTAGGGTCCAGTTGTGTTCCCCTGAGCACTTTCTAAGAACCAGCCCTTCCTAACCAAGTGTGAGTCATGTTTTCCTACTTTATCCACCTTTCTGTTGGAATCTTCTCAAATCCAAGGAGCCCACCCATGGGGGAAAAGGAAGCTGACAGCCTGGAAAAAGACAGTGTAGGATGGGGTAGAGGGAAATGGACTTCAGAATACGCATAAAGGGTATTCAAATAGGGAAAGATGAAGTAAAACTCTCCCTTTACACAGATGACATGATCTTGTATTTAAAGAACACCATGGACTCCACTCCCAAGCTACTAGAGCTGACTCAAAACTTTGGCAAAGTAGCAAGTTATAAAATTAACCCATAAAAATCAATGGCTTTCTTGTATGCCAACAATGAGAAGAGCACAGCTGAAGTCAGGAAAACAACTCCTATTGTAATAGCCCCACACAAAATAAAATACCTAGGAATAAAGTTAACTAAAGGAGTGAAGGACCTCTATGATGAAAACATTAAAAACTTAAAAAAGGAAATTAAAGCAGAACTAAGAAAGTGGTAAAAATCTTCCATGCCCCTGGATTGGGAGGGGTAAAATCGTGAAAAAGGCAATACTTCCCAAGGCTATCTACAAATTCAATGTGATACCTATCAATATCCCAACCTCATTTTCAAGGAAATAGAAGAAGCAACTAAAAAATTCATATGGAATAAGAGAAGATCCTGAATAGCAAAAATGATCCTCAACAGAAAGAACAGTGCTGGAATCTCAATACCAAATTTCAAACCCTACTACAAAGCCATAGCAATCAAAACAGCTTGGTACTTGCATAGAATAGACCTGAAGAACAATGGGATAGAACCAAAGACCCAGAAATGAACCTACAGACCTATAGCCACCTAATCTTTGATAAAGGGACAAAAAAATAGAATGGAAGAAAATAGTCACTTCAGTAAATGGTGCTGGAAAAACTGGTTAAACACCTGTAGAAAAACTAATGTTAGATCCTTAAACATCACCCTGCACCAGAATCAACTCCAAATGGATCAAAGACCTCAAAGTAAAAGCAGATACCCTGAAAATATTACAGGGTGGAATAGGAGAAACTCTAGGGCTCCTTGGCACAGGCTGAAATTTTCTTAATAGAGACCCAGAAACACAACAAATCAAAGAAAGTTTGGACAAATGGGATTGCATGAAACTGCAGACCTTCTGCACGGCAAAGGACATAGCTAGCAAGATCAATAGAAAGCCCACAGATTGAGAGAAGATCTTCACTAGCTATACAATAAACCAGGGTCTCATACATAAAATATACTTAGAACTCAAAAAACTAAGTCACCCTACAGCAAAGGCGGTACTCAGAGCCAAGTTTATAGCTCTGAGTTCCTACATTAACAAATTGGAGAGATCTGAAAACAACAATTTAACGAGGCACCTAAAACTCCTTGAAAAAAGAGCAGCAAGCCCCAATCCAGTAGACGGAAAGAAATAATTAAAATTCAATCAGAAATAAATGAATTAGAGTTCATAAAAACTATAGAAAGAATCAACAAAACAAAGAGTTGGTTCTTCGAAAAAATTAATAGACTTGACAGACCCTTAGCAAATCTTATTAGAAAAAAGAGAACACACCCAAATAAACAAACTCAGAGATTATAATGGAAACATCACTACAGAAACAATCAAGATTCAAAATATAATAAGGGGATACTTCTCAAACCTTTATGTTAATAAGTTTGAGAATCTGAAAGATATGGGCAAATTTTAGCAAATATTGAAATGCCCAAACTAAACTAAGATGATTTAAACCAACTTAACTTTTAAGACCCATATCAAGCACAGAAATCTCACCCAAGAAAAGTCCAGGACTGGATGGATTTACAGCTGAATGCTACAAGCCCTTCAAAGCCGAACTCACACCAAAACTCCTCCAACTCTTCAATGAAATTGAAAGTGAAACTTCACTACCAAACTTTCTATGAAGCCATCATTACCCACATCCCAAAACCAGGTAGAGACTCATCAAAGAAAGAGAACTATAGACCCATTTCTTTGAGGAACATCAACACAAAACTTCTCAGCAAAATATTGGCCAATTGACTTCAATAACTCATCAAAAAAATAATACAACATGATCAACCAGGATTCATTTCAGGGATGCAAAGCTGGTTCAATATACTCAAATCAATTAATATAATTCATATCAACAAGAGCGAGGATAAGAACCACATGGTTATCTCAATTGATGCAGAAAAGGTGTTTGAGAAGATCCAACACCCCTTTATGATGAAAGCTCTGGAAAAACTAGGAATCCATGGAACATTCCTCAATATAATAAAGGCTGTATATTACCTACAGCCAGAATTATACTTAATGTTGAAAAGTTAAAGCCATTTCCTCTAAATTCAGGAATGAGACAAGGATGTCCACTCTCTCCACCCCTCTTCAACTTAGTATAAGAATGCCTAGCTAGGTCAACAAGACAAGATGCAAACATAAAGGGGACACAAATAAGAAAAGATGAAATAAAACTAATTCTCCCTCTTTGCAGATGACATGATCTTGTATTTAAAGAACCCCATGGACTCCACTCCCAAGCTACTAGAGCTGATTTGAAACTTTGGCAAAGTAGCAGGGTATAAAATTAATCCTCAGAAATCACTGGCTTTCCTGTATGCCAATAATAAGAAGAGCATGGCTAAAATTAGGAAAGCAGCCCCTTTTGTAATAGCCCCACAAAAAATAAAATACCTAGGAGTTAACTAAAGAGGAGAAGGGCCACTATGATGAAAACTTTAAAAATCTGAAAAAGGAAATAAAGCAGAACTAAGGAAATGGTAAAAAAAAAAACCTACCATGCTCCTGGGTTGGGAGGATTGACATCATGAAAATGGCAATACTGCCAAAGGCTATCTACAAATTCAATGCCATACCTATCAATATCTCATTCTCATTTTTTAATGAAATAGAAGAAGCAATCAAAAATTCATATGGAACAATAAAAGACCCTGAATAGCAAAAACAATCCTTAGCAGAAAAAACATCTCTGGAGGAATATCCGTTTCAAGTTTAAAACTCTACTACAAATCAATAGTAATAAAAATAGCTTTTTTGTTGCTTTCTATGTTCCTCCTCCACGGTATAACCCCTGTTTTCACTTTACTTGATGTCAGTATAATTTGGGGAGGGAGAGGGAAAAAACAAAATGTTTAAATAGGGATACAGGTGGACCCATTGTTACAATGAGATGTACAAGACAACTGTTGAACAATGAAATTTACAATTTAGCCGGGGGGGGGGGGGGTAGTTTTGGAAGTGGTAGGGATGGGATGGTAGGGGGGAAAAACAAAGGAGGAGGCAACAATACTTGGTAAGAAATGTACTCATTACCTTGCTCATGTAACTGTAACCCCTCTGTACAGAATTTTCACAATAAAAAACTTACTAAAAAAAATCTTGGGGGGGCGGGGAGAATTGGGTGGGGGGGCGAGGGGAGGATGGGAAGGGATGGGAAGGGGAAACAAAGGAGGAGGCTACAATGCTTGATAAGAAATGTACTCATTATCTTGCCCATGTAATTGTAACCCCTCTGTACAATATTTTCACAATTAAAAAAAAAATAAACAGTTAAAAATAAACAAAAAAAAAATCTTGGTACTGGCACAAGAACAGACCTGAGTATCAATGAAATAGGACTGAAGACCCAGAAATGAAGCCACCTAATCTTTGACAAGGGAGCTAAAAGAAATAGAATGGAAGAAAGACAGCATCTTCACTAAATTGTGCTGACAAAATTGGTTAAACACCTGTAGAAGACTAAAGGTAGATCTCCATATATCACCCTGCACCAGAATCAACTCCAAATGGATCAAAGACCTCGAAGTAAAAACAGACACCCTGAAAACATTACAGGAAGGAATAGGAGAAACTCTAGGGCTTCTTAGCACAGGCTGAAATTTTTTAATAGAGACACAGAAACACAACAAATCAAAGAAAGTTTGGACAAATGGGATTGCATGAAACTGCAGACCTTCTGCACGGCAAAGGACATAGCTAGCAAGATCAATAGAAAGCCCACGGATTGGGAGAAGATCTTCACTAGTCATACAATGGACAAGGGTCTCAAATTTAAAATATACTTAGAACTCAAAAAATTAAATCCCCCCCAAAAAAATCCACAAAGAAACAACTGCCCGAAAAATAAGTGGGCTAAAGACTTAAAAGAGAAACTTCTCTGAAGAGGAAATAAGAATGATCAATAGACACATGAAGAAATGCTCAACCTCTCTAGTCATAAAAGAAATGCAAATCAAAACAAGATTGAGATACCACCTCACCCTAATTAGAATGGCTATAATGAAGGGGCTGTCTTTCTTCCATTCTATTTTTTTTTTATTGTGAAAATACCGTACAGAGGGGTTACAATTTTACATTTCTTATCAGTCATTGTTGCCACCTTCCATTCTATTTTTTTAGCTCCCTTATCGTAGATTATGTGGCTATAGGTCTGTGGGTTTATATCTGGGTTTTCAATTCTATTCCATTGGTCCTGAGGTCTGTTGTTGTGCCAGTACCAAGCTGTTTTGATTACTATGGCTTTGTAGTAGAGTTTGAAATTTGGTATTGATATTCCTCCAGCACTGTTCTTTCTGATTGCCTCTTGTATTTCCTTGAAGAATGAGGTTGGGATATTGAATTTGTAGATAGCTTCAGGAAGTATGGCCATTTTCACGATGTTGATCCTTCCAATCCAGGAGCATGGGAGGTTTTTCCACTTTCTACGTTCTGCTTTGATTTCCTTTTTCAGGTTTATAATGTTTTCATTGTAGTGGTCCTTCACTTTTTTAGTTAAGTTAATTCTTAGGTATTTTATTTTTTGTGGGGCTATTATGAAAGGAGTTGTTTTCCTGATTTCAGCTGCACTCTTCTCATTGTTGGCATACAGAAAAGCCATTGATTTTCAGGGTTAATTTTATACCCTGCTACTTTGGCAAAGTTTTGAATCAACTTGAATAATTTGGTAGTGGAGTCCATGGGATTCTTTAAATACAAGATCATGTCATCTGCAGAGAGGGAGAGTTTTACTTCATCTTTCCCTACTTGAATCCCCTTTATGTTTGCATCTTGTCTTATTCCTGTAGCTAGGCATTCTAATACTAGATTGAAGAGAAGTGGAGAGAGTGGACATCCTTGTCTCATTCCTGAGTTTAGAGGAAATAAGCTGTTGATTTTTGAGGGTTAATTTTATGTCCTGCTACTATGCCAAAATTTCAAATCAGCTCCAGTAATTCAGGAGTGGAGTCCGTGGAGTTGTTTAAATACAAGATAATGTCATATGCAAAGAGGGAGCATTTTATTTCATCTTTCCCTATTTGTATCCCCTTTATGTTTGCATCTTGTCTTATTGCCCTAACTAGGTATTCTAATACAAGGTGATGTTAAGTGAAATGAACCCCAAGATAGGGACACAACTTGTTTTTTTCTTTCTTGCTATTGTTTTTAACGTATCTAAAATGTACCATGTAATTTTTTTTGTTTCTTTTGTATGTTCTTCCCCACGGTATAACCCCTGTTTGTACTGTCTTGGACCTTGCTGCCCTGCATCTTGTATATACATTTTTTTTCTAATTTGGAAAGGGGAAGGGAAATAACTAAATGATGAAACAAGCATACAGGTTGACCCATTGTAACAATGAGATGTACATTATGTTGAAAAAGAACTTTACAACTTGGGGTGGGGGAGAAAGTGGGGAATTGGGGAGGTGGGGATGGAAGAGACTGTAGGGAAAAAAACAGAGGAGGAGGTAACAATGCTTGATAGGAAATGTACTCATTACCTTACTCATGTAATTGTAACCCCTCTGTACAGTATTTTTACAATAAAAAAAACATTTAAAAAATCTAATAATGACTGATGTTGGAAGGGATGTGGTCAAAAGGGAACCCTATTGCATTGTTGGTGGGAGTGTAAACTTGTTCAGCCACTCTGGAAAGCAGTATGCAGGTTCCTCAAAAGACTCCACATAGAGCTCCCCTGTGACCCAGCAATCCCACTTTTGGGCATTTACTCACAAACAAGGCCATACTAAAGCTACCAGCACAACTATGTTTATCACAGCATTATTCACCATAGCTAAGATATGGAACCAACCCAGAAGCCCCTCCATAGATGAATGGATCAAGAAAATGTGATACATATATAAGATGGAATTCTATGCCTCCATTAGAAAGAATGACACTGCCCCATTTATTAGAAAATGGAAAAACTTGGAAAAATTATATTAGGTGAAGTAAGCCAGGTCCAAAGAAATTTAGGTCCCCTAGTTTCTTTTATTTGCAATAATTAGTATACATATAGGATAATCTTATCAGATGAGCTGAAAAGCTCAAAAACCATGTAAAAATGACTATATAAAAATGACTATATAAGATGAAGCTAAGTGAAATGAACCCCAAGATACGGACACGAGAGGTCTGTCTTTATTGTTATTGTTTTAAATGTACCATGTGATTTTATTTTTTGTTGTTGTTGTTGTTTCCTGTGTATGTTCTTTCCCCTATGGCATATCCCCTGTTGTCACTGTACTCAGTTTTAGTACCCTGAGTCTTGTATATACATATGTCTATTCTGGGGAGGGGAAGGGGAATAGCAAAATGCTGAAACACAGGGTGACTCATTGCAACAAGGATACCCACAGGATAGTATATTGGAAACGAACTTTACAACTTCTGGTGGGGGGGCTGGGGGGGCCGGGGAGGGGGGGGAGGGATAGTGGGACAACAACAAGGAAGGGAAGGGGTAACAATGATGATCAATAAGTAATACTCATTGCCTTACTCATGTAACTGTAACCCCTCTGCACAACATCTTAACAATAATATAAAAAATAAAAAAAGAAAGGAAACATAATTGAGCAAGGTGCTGGTGGCTCACGCCTATAATCTTAGTTACTTAGGAAGGCTGATATCTGAGGATCATACTTCAAAGCCAGCTGGAGCAGCAAAGGCTATGAAACTTTTATTTCTAATTAACCACAAAAAAGTGGTAGAGCATCAGGCTTAAGAAAAAAAGCTAAGGGAGAGCATCCAGGCCTGGTGTTCAAGTCCCAGTATTGGCACCTGTGTAACACACACACACACACACAACCACACACGCACACACACAGAGCTTAACTAAGTACATGTAAAACTGAACCATTTCTAGTCGATCCTTGGACCTACCCAGACTCCATCCTCCCTCCCCACTGCTCAAGTCTGAGCTATAAACAGCCAGTTCAAACTGGACAGAGGTCTGAAGTGGCCGCTAGCAGGCTCCAGGGAAGGAAGATTCATTACAGATCATTTGTGGCTCCTTCAGATGAAATAGAGATGGAATCCAGGGCCGGGCAAAACATGCAACTGTAATAAAAAGTGGGAATATGCTGCATGTGGACAATTTATGAGGAAACATTAATATCAGCAGAAAGAAATGAAATGGAGTCAGCTCGTAGGCACGATCTGTTTAATAAGATCAACTCAGAGAAGTGAAGCTAAGCAATCCGATGAGTTTTGGCTGATGGATACTCAGATTTTAATCAATGATCTATAATTTCCCTGCTCCCTGGAAGGTACAGGAACCAAATATGACCATTCCTGTTCTCACTTGTGGGAGCACTCAGAAGGGAGACTAACTTTTTTTATTCCATCTTATCTCGTGGACAAACAAGTAAGGCACTCGAGCCCTTGGCCATATGGCTGCTGACACACAATCTCCACTGAAATCTTCAATAGAACAAATCTCTTCTGAGCTTATTTGTGTTCCAACCTGGTTTGGACCATCTCTGCAGTGTGGGCTGTGAATGATCAAATGACTCAGTTCCACACCACTCCAAGTCAGGGGATGGCAACCTTGGGTGACAATGAGTGGCTCAGAGCCAATTTCCCATATATACATCTACTATTCAGCTCCAGTGTCAAACAATTTTCAGATATAAGCAAAGCCAAGTCCAAACTGATTAGCAATGTTTACTTCTTCCATGGTATTTCAATGTTCACTGCTTGCATTCAAAGACTACCTTCATGGAATATCATCTACCCTCATACACAGGACGCTGCTGACCATTTGGAACAAGACTATCCCTTCTTGGTGCTACTGGGTTCTATCACTCCCCTGAGGCCTACCCTCCCCTGTACACCATCAACCTCACCCCGATCCATACTAGGGATACCCCCGGGGGTGGGGGGGGGGATACTCCACAGCCTCAAGCTGCTCCCTAAAACCATCAGTCTTCAAGGTTACTACCATGATCCCTTCAAGTCATGCTCACTGCCATTCTGCAAGCAGTTCTGCACAAGGACCTAATTCCCTTCCTCAATCCAAATTGTTTTTTAAAAGATGGAAGTGTTTGAATTCTTTTTAAGGCAATAAAATTGAAAGTTGCAATTCTTTACCAAGCTGATAAGAGCTGCTGGGTGTAATTTGTATTCTTTTTTATGAGCCTGACTTTTTTTTTTTTTGAGAATAGACCAGAAAGAGAAATTTCTTGTTTTCAATTCTAGAGACAGCAGGTCTTTTCTCCCTTGGGATACTGGAAGAAAGTTCCTCTTCTTAGGGATGGTCA
Source organism: Dipodomys spectabilis (assembly GCF_019054845.1). Taxonomy (NCBI): domain Eukaryota; kingdom Metazoa; phylum Chordata; class Mammalia; order Rodentia; family Heteromyidae; genus Dipodomys; species Dipodomys spectabilis. The sequence continues at coordinate 2,026,549 of NW_024870813.1, read as the reverse complement.
GAAAACAAGTCCCTGTTCTGGGATATTAGAAAGCTATGAATGTGCTCTTTCTTCTGATTTTAAGTATGCTTTTATTATCTTTAAGTATTAGTACAAAAGAGTTACCATTCAACAAATCAGTTGATGAATACAATGCATCTTGATAGTGCTTCTTAGACTTAATGGAGGTTGGGGGGCAGGGGAGCGATAGGATAGCAACAGCTGTACTGTTGCTCATATAGGTGACTTTGTCACTCCAATCTGGCTCCATTGAAACTGACTAGAAGGCCACATTTGGGCTCTGAGGTCCAGATGACTCAGGAAGAGAGAATCTATCAAATCTGATCATTATTTCAAGGAAAGGGTAGAGGAGAGTGTTTGCCCAACTTTTAGACAACCCCTATCAAAGGAGTTGTCTAAAAGGATTAGGCTAGGCATGTGGCTTAGTGATAGAATGCTTGCCTAGCATGCATGAATTCTCAGTAATACATAAACAGAAAAAGCTGCAGTGGCACTGTGGCTAGCCTTGAGCAAAAGAAGCTTAGGGACAGTGCCTAGTCCCTGAGTTCAAACCCCAGGACTAGCAAAAAGAAAAAAGAAAAGGATCATGAGTTGGATTCCAGACTTGGAAATAGCTTTGTGTTTGTCTAAATCCATGTGGGCCTGTCAGTAATGCTATATAAATCTGCATTCAGCTCCTAGGACAAATAAGAACAGCAGGATAAATTAAGTGTGAATGTGTTTCTCATGATGTCTTCACCCTGACCAAGGACTCACCCCTACCAACACAAAGAACCTCAACAGGCCCTGACCCAGAGGATGACACTACTTACTGAATTCTGGGCTTCCAAGGAGACAGCAGAGGCTTCTAAGTAATCAGCTTGAAGGTGAGGGAGGACATTGGTTTATAAGGACAGTAGATGAGTCACATGTTCACATGTGAATGAGGATTTGGTTGGAACAGTATTAGAGGAGGCAATAATTGATCATGAGCACAATTAGCCTTGGAGATGCATTAACTCACAGATAAACTATGGTAGAGAAAATCTAATTCCTGTAAAGGGCCCTGAAACCATTCACTATCCTTTATCAATGTTTCTCTGTGGTTTTCAAGTAGATTTTTATTTTGTCTCTGAGTGGATTAATTAAATCTTTGCTAATGCCTAAACCTGTTTTGTCTCTCCATGTTCTACCCAAACATTTCAACCACTGTAGAACCTTTTTGTTCACAGGAGGTATGTAATTAGATCTCTATGTTTTGTGTATGTGCAAATACTGGGGTTTGAACTTGGTGTCTCGTGATTTTACTTGGCTTTATTGCTCAAGGCTGGTACTCTACCATTTGAGCCACATGGTTACTTCCAGCTTTCTTAGTTGGTTAATTAGAGAGAGAAGTCTCGCATAATTTTTGCTCAGGCTGGCTTCAAATCCCAATCTCAGCTTTCTGGGTTTGAGCCACAGGGTTATTTCCAGCTTTCTTAGTTGGTTAATTGGAGAGAAGAGTCTCACATAATTTTTTGCTCAGGCTGGCTTCAAATCACAATCTCAGCTTTCTGGGTAGCTAGGATTACAGGCATAAAACACCAGATCCAGGCTCCTTTTATTTCTTATTAACTCTGTTTTAAAACTTTGTACCAATAATAGGAAAAATAATACTTACTTTAAAAATCTGAATATCAAACATTGGTAAGGCCAATGTGCTAATTTTTATTAAGGGAGAATAAAGTGAGTAATTTTAAAGTGCAATGTGACAATTACTGACAATAGTTTATAAACCTATTATTCTGTACTAAATCATAATTTTTAAAAGGTGGTATTTTAGTATGTTTTCTAATGTCCTTAATCTTTTAAAAAAGGACTTAATTTTTAAAGTGACAGTCCCAGGTTCTCTTGCTCTCCTTGAAACTCTTATAGCCATGTCTTTTTGTCTTACGTCTATATTTCTGAATCATATTTAATCATGTTTATATTGCTATATTTGATTGACCCATTTTAGAAATTAGCATTATTTATCATATTCCTGATAAGGTGACAAAGGCTTAAATCTCTGCTACAAAGTTTCTCTTTTTATTCCCCTTTCCCAATATTTCCATTTTTTAAATTTGTTATTGTAAAGATACTGTACAGAGGGCTTACAGTTCCATGAGTAAGGTAATGAGTACATTTCCTATCGAGCATTGTTACCCTCTCCTTTGTTTTTTCCCTACTATCCTTTCCCTTCCCTCCTCCCAACAATTTTTTTTTGTTTTTCTAAATTATTGTTAAGTAGTTGTACAAAGGGGCTTTAATTCAACATTTCAACTTATGAGTCCAATGCATCTTGATCAATGTCATTTCTTCCATCAGTCTCCGCCACCTCACCCAACTCGACCCAAGTTTCTCAATTTCTAAATTAAATCTGCACTCCCATACAAATTGCAACACAATTCACAATAGCCAAAACATGGAGTCAATGAAAGTGTCCATCAATAGATGAATGGATCAAAATGAGATGCATACACACCATCAGATTCTACTGAGCCTTAAAGAGAGATAGAAGCTGGATGCTGGTGGCTCACGCCTGTAATCCTAGCTACTCAGGAGGCTGAGATCTGAGGATCATAGTTCAAAGCCAGCCCAGTCAGAAAAATTTGTGAGACTCTTATCTCCAACTAACCACTAGAAAACTACAAGTGGCACTGTGGCTCAAGTGGTAGAGCCTTGAGAAAGAGCTCAGGGACAATGCCCAGGCCCAGAGTTCAAGTCCTACTATCAACAGAGAGATAGAGAGAGAGAGAAAGGGGGGAAAGAGAGAGAGAGAGAAGGAGAGGGAAATCTTGCCATTGGTGACAATATCTATGAACCTAGGTAACAGATGCAAAGTAATAGAAGAACAAATTGCATGAGCCTTCAACTATGTGGAAACTAAAAAGCTGACTTTATGCAAGTATGGAGGAGGAACAGAATGGTGGTTATCACAGATCAAGGGATGGGAAGTTAAAGGTCAAGAATATATACTTGCAAGTATACATACACACACACACACACACACACACACACACACACACACACACACACACACACACACACACACACACACACATATATTTAAGAGAGTTTAGTCTATGATTTGTGAGCCTCATTGTTTTGGACCTGTGACAAGGCAGTACATTATGGTCTGAGCATCTGATCAAGCAAACCACTTACCTCCTAGGTAGAAAATAGAAGATAAAGAGAAATGGGCTTGAGATCTCTTCTAGGGCACAATCCCAAAGGCCTGAAGACCTCTCTTTAGGCTTCACAACTTTTGGTTCTACCACCTCAAAATCATAGGCCTTAGACCAAGCTTTTACTGCATGGAGCTTTGGGAAGCCTTCATCTAAACAAGTATACTCCAGCCTCCAGCATTCTGAGAGCAGATGAAGATAAAAAGCTAAAGAGCTCCACTTTCCCAATATAAAAACCCATGCTTATTTTCTCCTACTGTGTGTGTGTGTGTGAGAGAGAGAGAGAGAGAGAGAGAGTGTGTGTGTGTGTGTGTGTGTGTGTGTGTGTGTGTACCAATACTGGGGCTTGAACTAAGGACTTGAGTGCTGTCCCTTAGGTTTTATGCTCAAAGCTGGTGTGCTACCGCTTGAGCCACAGCTTTACTTCCAGCATTTTGGTGGTTAATTAGAGCTAAGTGTCTCATTGTCTTAACTACTCCAGCTGGCTTTGAACCACAACCCTGAAGTCTAAACCTCTGAGTAGCTAGGATTATGGGCATGAGCCACTGGTGCCTGGTTCCCCCACTATTTTACCAGCTGCCTCATCCCAGTTTCTGGGGTCTCAATGCTGAGGTTTATAGGGACTCACAGGTAGAAGGAGCTTACTCCCCCAAAATGTCTTTATTATTAAGCCTTAACTACTTACCCAATCCTCATCTACTCTGTACTTTTTGAAATCTGGCCCTAGGCTCTCATCCAATGTTGTCATAATGACTTTTTGGGTTATAACAATTCTCCCCCTTACTGTTGTTTTAGAATACTCTGGGAGGGAGATGAGATAAACATGGGCAATCAATCACAATTCCCTAATAACTCCAGAAGTCAATAAACGTCCCTTTGGCTCAAATTACTTAGAGCAAGTTCCTGATGTTGGCAATGAAGAATGTCAATCACTTTGGTCTGAGTGTCCCTTATAAGAAATGCTTGAAATGAGAAGTCTACATGTTCTAGTTATTCAGATTTCTGGGTGCTTTGAATGTGAAATCTTTGCATTGTTTGTGTCATGACTGCACCCTTGAACATTTAGATTGTGGAGATATAGGGATGGAGGGATAGGGATGCTCAATCTGTACAAGACATCTGAAAGTGGGCAAGATAAGTAGGATCAGACTTTGTGCTGGGATGATGGGAGACACTAAATTGCTAGTAAAGGCAGAAATGAAAAAGAATATTGTGTCTCTGCACCATGCCCCAACTCCAGTGTCTTACATAGAATGCAAGCATTGGAAAGATAAAACTGTTGACCTAGACTTTGAGAGGTAGAGGGTGGCTGCCTCCTCCATTCTTATCTCCAGCTGAGGAGGGTATAGGGGACCTGTGTGTTCTTTGGAATCCAACAGCAGAACTGGCATAATTTTATAGAGAATTTATTTTTTTGTACTAGTACTGGGACTTGAACTCATGGCCTAGGCATTGTTCATTAGCAATTTTTATTCTCAATGTTAGCAATCTACCATTTGAGCCAGAGCTCCACTCCTGGATTTTTGCTGGTTAACTGGAGATAAGAGTCTCACAGACTTTTCTGCCAAGGCTGGATTTTATCCTTGATCTTCAGATCTCAGCCTCCTGAGTAGCTAGGGCTCCAAGTATAATCCACTAGAGCCCAGCATGCTAGAGAATTCTTGACCAAGCCCATAAGTCCAGTTTGGGCTCAGGCCTGTTTACCACTCCTACAAGGAAGGATGTCAGATTCTAACCCAACAGCTTCTGTGGACAGCCCATTTAAATGTACATACAACAAAGACCCAGGGAAAGGAGAGAGGAGGATGCACCAATATCTTTAGGTCTGACATTCTGTCAGTTGATGTACATGAGTACAGGGGATTTATAATAGTCTGTTCAAAGACATAGTTCAAACACACTGGCTCACTTTGATCAACATTTCCCTGTAGAAGGATGAATGATTTAAAAGTCTACAGGACAGGGGATCTGAGCTCCTTCAACATAAAAACAGACAGAGGGCTTCCTTAGCATCCTGTCCTCCATGAGGGTGAGTTTAGGGACAGTGGAAAGTCGAAAAGGATGTCTCTTTCCTTGACAAACCACATCTCATGGAGCAGAGGACATGAAGGTGGGTGGTACATGTGGCCTGCGGGGCAGAGGGGAGTTGAACAGATGGGAGATGTGAGACAGAGTTGGCTAGACCAGGGGGGACGGCTTCAGGGAGGTGCTAAGCTGCAAGGAGGAGGAGGTGTAGGCAGATCTAAGAGATCAGAAAAGTCCTGTGAAGACAAGAAAGAGCTAGGCATCTTTCATCCTCAAAAATAACATTAAGTACATGGACAAAGTACACTGAGTCTAATGTAGCCACAGCATACCTGTACCAAACACTGGAAAGAACTGGAAGAATAAACAACTAACCAAAGTGACCCGGCCACCAGACCAGTGGTGGCACAGTGGTGGAATCTGAACTGTTCTCTGGAGTCTAAACTCTTGATGATGGCTCCTGACACAAAATGGTGTGATTTTCCCAACAAAACCACCTCTCACATCACAGTCTGCACAGGTGTAATGAGGAATGATTCACTTTCTTTCCTTAACCTGTTGTTGTTGCTGTTGTTATGCTGATACTGGGGCTCGAGCTTGGGATGTCATGCTCTTGTTTAGCTTTTATTCAAAGCTAATGCTCTGCCACTTGAGTCACATCTCTACTTCCAGCTCTTGGCTGGTTAATGGGAGATAAAGGTCTCACAGACTTTTCTGTCTGGGTTGACTCTGAACTTTGATCCTCAGAACTCAGCCTGCTGAGTAGTTAGGATTACAAGCATGAGTCACTAATGCCTAGCTGAATCCCTTTCTTGTCACATACTTGTGTCTTTCAGAGCAGGACATCTAGTGAGTAGGAAAGGCAAGGCAGAAGCACTTCTTCATTTGCTATTGCACAGGAAGACATGCCTATCAGACTACCAGTTAGTCCCTGTCAAGGCCTGAACCTGCAGGAGAGCTGGGAGGGAGACCCACTGCGGGGATTCCTAGAATTCCAGGGGTAGGTTGCAGAACATTGCTCCTGGACACAACTAAGTAAGTCCTAAGGACCCTGGTTGGGATAAAGTCACTTTGAAACTCTTAGGCTTTTCCTGGCTATGTTTTTACAAGGTGATTGTTTGGGTTTCTTTGTTTTTCAGTGCTGGTAATAGAAGTCAGGGGCCTCTCACATGCTGAGTGTTTTACCATTAAGCTGTAACATCAATCCCCAGAAAACACATATTCTAAAGTGAGTTCATATTGAGGAGAAGGTCTGGGTGGGCTTGAGAGAACTTGGCATTTGTGTGGACCTTGTGTGGGTCTCAGCTGAGTTTCCCACAGAGATGACTTCACTGGTTCCATACAGGAACCACCCAGCCATGCACAGCCATCCCTATTATGAGAAATGAACTGGACATTCACCTATTAACACAGGTGAACTGGACATGTCATTAGCCATCCCAAATCACACAGAAAATAAGAGGCTGGTTGGTTAAAGACCCTTTAATTGCCTTCCAAGAGAAACTGAGACATGGTGAGAGGCTACCCAAAGTCTTCAAAAGTCTCAGAGATGAGAGTTCTGGCCTGGGGACCTCCTATAGCCTTCCACAAACCCATCATACTGTGAAGGAGCCGTAAGTTCTGAGATACACACATAGGGTCCCCAAATCAGCAGGAGTTGGCATGCACCTCCCTGCCTGAAAACCTGGATGCTAGATCAATTTCAGTGGTCAATAAGCAAGTGGCTATGGGCTGGTTCCTGTAGAGATCACAACTCCAACCACCTTCCCCCTACCCCAGACAAAAGAGCAGATGATCCATCAATTGAGCTGTGATGGCTATGCATCAGGAACTATGGTGTGCTCCTGTAATCAGTACAGCCTCTACTTATAAGCCAAGAAAAAGGTTCAGAAAGTTTCTTTGTCTCGACCATGATTACCCAGCTAGACCATAGTAAAGGCCCGTGTTTAAACTTGGCAATCTGGTGCCAAACCCACATGACATCTCTGCACATGATTGTGTCTTCTAGCAAGAGCTACTCCAATGTGGACCTGACTGATGAATATTCATGATGGTCTACTGTGTGTCAGAGCCATTGTGTGAGCTTAGAATACAAACATAACTGAAGTCATGCCCATTATTCACTGTACACTGTCTTCAGTGTAGACTTATGCATAGGTATGGAAGAGGGGTCTCCATGGAGGGCAGGGCTGCATAGGATATTGCAGGTGCACAGGGCATTGCATGAGTAGGGCATTTAACATGACCTCAGGAAAGCCAGGGAGGTTCCGTGGAACAAACAGTGTTAGAATTGGATATTACATCTTAAATAAAAGCTAACCATTAAGAGATACCAAAATTTGCCTATGCCAGTGGCTCACATCTGTAGTCCTAGCCACTCAGAAGGCTGAGACCTGAGAATCACAGTTTCTAGGCAGCCTGAGCAGGAATGTCTGTGAAATTCTTATCTCCAGTTGACCAGCAAAAAGAAAACCTGAGCCTGGAGGTGTGGTAGAGTGCTAGCTTTGAGTAAAAAAAGCCACACAAGAGCAGGAGGCCCTGAGTTCAAGCCCTAGTACTGGCATTTAGAAATGACAAGGAAGAAACACCAATTTTAATTCTTCTAAAACATTTAAGTTCTACTCTCTGCCAAGTCAAATCCCTGGGAAGCTCCAAGTCTGGATGATATCATTTTGGCTCTCCACAGAAAAATCCTCACAACACTAGAAAATCACATTGTTTATGCTTCTTGGCCTTCATCCAGGGCTGATATAAGCTGGAGCCTTATGAATCACGTTTACATTGTTTGTAAAACTGCAAGCAAAGACACTATCCATTATGTTGTTCCAGGTTCCTTATCTAGAAACTGGTGTGATAAATGCTTCCCAAAGTACAACACTAAAAAGAAAGAAGGGGATACAAAATAGAAGCTTCTCTCCCAATGGACTGGTAGTCTTGTTAGTAAGTGTTGAGGGCTATGCAATTCCTGTTCTGCTTGTTGCTTTACCTACTAGGGAGCTCAAAGCTGAGGTCAATGTCAAGAACATGCCTTAACCTATAGTTTCTGGCATCAAGTTCTTTCTGTCTTTGGCTATCTCTAATATTTCCTACTGGATTTCTGTGTTCATATCTTTTTTTAATTACACTTCCAATCATCAGTGCTATTATGTTAAGCAAGCCTGCTCAAATATTGGAACACATCTTTGGCTGGGTGCTGGTGGCTCAGTTACTATCCTAACTACTCATGAGGCTGAGATCTTAGGATTACAGTTCAAAGCTAGCCCGAGCAGAAAAGGCAGTGAGACTCAGCTCCATTTAACAAGCAAAAAGCCAGAAAGGAAGCTATAGCTCAAGTAATATTTTTACTCAGCTTTGAGTGGACAAAAAAAAGCTAAGGGAAAAGCCCAAGAATTACAACAACAACAACAACACACACACACACACACACACACACACACACACACACACACACACACACTTGAAATTGCTCAAAGTAGAGATGGATCCCTCCTTATTTCCAAGTTTATATTAAGTAAAATTGGACCTTTTGAAAGCTAGCTTTTAGAATCTATTCAAGAGACAACTTGCCTCCAGCTTGGGAGCAAAAGCTGACTTCCAGCATTCATATTCATTCCATTATTTTGATGTGCTGCTTAAAAGATATTTGGATAGAAGACTGGGGTTTTTAATGATATTAGTAAAAATCTCTTCAGGCACTTAAAGGCCAGTTAATAAGTTGATTTTAATTCATATTTGGGGTTTGTTTTCAACAAGGTTTAATTATATAAAATAAAACCATGTTTTATTCTAAAAGTGGCCATTACTCCAATTTGGCTGGTGAGAGCTCAGCCTAGACTTGGGAAGCAGCCTGGGAAGATGGACAGCCCACATAGGCTCTTTTCTGCTATGTGCAAGCAGTGGTTCCCATCCATATATATCTGATTGACCAGAACACTAGAAAATACCCGAGTCCAGGCCCATCCCCAGTATCTCCTGGAGTGTGGCTGGAGCATTAGAACTTCTAGGGAAGAGCAAGAGTACTAGACCCAGACTGAGTTCAAGGAAGAAGACACAATCTAAGGTAAAAAAAACTGGACACAGGAGATCAAAAGCCATAATAATCTGTGGTCACTTGCTGTAGGAATCCCCTGTGCATTTCACACTTGCATTGAATGTACTGATATCTGTTCACAAGCAAAGGATGTTATTTTTGCATCCAGCAAAGCAGCTATGATCAAAGTCTCATCCTACCATCTACTCAGCCCCTGGCTTATCTCAACTTTATCTTCTACATTCGGTGAGCAATGGCAGTGTCCTGACTATATTACAATAACCACCAAGCCGCCAGAGTTTTGACAATGGGACCCAAGACTAGTGATTTCTTTCCCAGCCTCCTTGTCTAACACAGTGGTTCTCAACTAAGGTCTATTCTTTCCTTCCCACTCTGAGGAATATTTGTAATATCTGGAGATATTGTTCATTGTCATGACTTATGGGAAGGAAGCTGGCATTGATGGGCATCTAGCTAGCAAAGATCAGGGATACTGCTGAACATCCTACAATGCCCCAACCAGCTGTCCCACTAGAAAAAAAAAAACTACCCAGACCAAGAGATCAACAGAACCTTGATCAAGAAACCCAGGGCTAGTGCAAAGGAAGACAGAGTTGGTACTAAATATAAGAAAGGATTCATGTCAGACTTGTTTTTTTTTTCCATACTCGTTCATTACTCAGAAAAGGCTCACATGATGGATTGGCATCAATTCTGCATGTCAGATTTGTTGAGTACCTGATCTAAATTTGACAAGCATTTGAACCTATGCTCTACCAAGCCATGAACCAACAGTGTGCCTTTAGGATAACTGAATACCTGCCTTCCAATCATTTTCCCAAAGATCTTGCCAGAGTGAATCTGGGTAGGACAATGGAACTCCCTAAAGCTAATTGTCAAGAAAAGCCTCCTAGATTAGGAAAGGAATTATCAGGACATTTATATATAAGTCAGATCCAACATTGAGAGAGATATTTAACATGTTCATCCTCCTCTGAGCTCACAAATCTAAATGCTCAGAGGAGATAAAGTCCACTCTTCCTCTTGGCCTAACACTCAGAACAGTGTTTGTGCCTTTTTCCATATTCTATTCTAACACACATATTTATAATTATAAATAATGGGAGAAGCCATGTATTTGTATGTAAGTGCTTAATGTATATTAGGAAATGTGTTCAGAGTTTAATGTAGCATACTCTTTTAATTCTCAAGAAACTCCCATTGTAGCAGTTTCGATTACAATGTCCATGAGAAAAATCAGGTTGTGAGCTTAGAGTATGCCAAGACACAACACAGCCAGGAGATGACCTCAGAGACAGTGAGTAGCCATGTTGAAATAGACAAAAGAGTCCTCATTCTAACAGGCCACATTCTGAGAGGCAAACATCTGACTCCCTCGTCGTCTCTGTAAAAATCACTCATTCCAACTACAGGAAACAGGCCAGAAACCAATTCTGCCAGCTGGACAATATTAGTCATTTAACATTTGCTCCAAAGGTTTTAAAACATTAAGACTCACAAGCCAGGTACATTGGGTCATGCCTGTGATAATCATAGTTGCTCAGGGAAGAGATTAGATGGAGTTAAGTTTCAAGCATAATGCAAGACCCAACTCGAAAATTAACTACAGCAAAAAGGGGCTGAGAGGCATGGCTCAAGTAGTAGAATGCCTCTAGCAAGCATGAGGCATTGGATTCAACTCCCCTCTAAAACACCAAAATTTTTTCAACTTACACAAGAAAAGTGTCTCATATTCAACCCAATGAAAATACGTTAAGTCTCCTCATGAAATTGTCTTGGGTTTTTATAAGTACAAGAGGTGCAGCTCAGCAGTTGTTTGTCTGGTAGAGTTGATCCTCCGTACCACAGGGAGAAAAAAACGTTTCCTAAAAAAATTATTAAGTAAAATTGAGCACAGTTGTTCAAATCTTCCAAAGGCTGATTATGTTTTCAGTGGACTTTGACAGTTTTAGTTCTCTGAAAAAGTGGACCCTTTCCAAAATGGCTGTGGCTGCAAGTGAGGTATTTTGGGGCCTGAGTTCCACCTGGTCTGCAGGATCAACTCTCTGCCAGCTCACCTGAACTGCTTCCAGAAGAAGCCCAGAAGTCCTCTTAACTGAATCAACAGCTAAGTCAAGGTCAAGTCTTTGCCCTCCTAAACCTCCCTACCCAAGTAGGTCTTGATGAGATTTTATTATTAGTTCATGGAAAACAGAACGCTTGTATTAGCTCTCTATGGATAGACAAATTACTACACATGTAGCAAGTGGTTTATTATCTTAGCGGTCTGAAGGCTAAAAGTCTAGTATGGATCTCTACAGGCTAAAATCAAGGCATTGGCCAGCAATGTTTGTCTCTGCAGGCTTGAGAATAGAAATCATTTCCCTGCCCTTTGCAACTTCCAGAAGTCCCTCTGATCCTTTGGTCCCTTGTTCTATCTTCAGAATAGCAACACTACGTCTCCCGGTATCTTTCCCAGTAGTTGCTGCTTCCTCTGACTCCGAAATTCTGCCTCCTTCTTCCATGTTTAAATTTGTGGTTATCAGAGTCCATCTGACCTATTTTAAAAGTCAATTTATTAGCAACTCTCATTCAATCTGCAGATCTAATTCTCCCTGTTTCCCAGGAATGTAATGTACTCACAAATTCCAGGTGTCAGAATGTGGACAGCTGTCCAGCAGGGGACACCAGTCTGCCTAACACACCTATTAGACACAAATAGAGCTACCAGAGAAATTATTATTATTATAATTCCTTAACTGAATATCTTTCAGAGGGACAGGTTCGCTTTACTGTTCCTATCTCTGCCATTCTCCATTGTCTTTATCCAAGCCTTTGCCTTCCTTTGTGGCATCTGCCTTTGGCTTTCTCATTGCAGTCAAGGTAAGCTTCAAGAGAGGAATGCTTTTGCTCAGCTTCAAGTCTTAGGAACCCGAGCTTGAAGGAGTGATCTTGTCCATAGTTCCCAGAAGCTCCTGGCATCGTGCCATTGACAGTGTTCTCAAAAGCTATTGGGGTGAATAATGAGTACAGATTTGGGGGTACACACAGAAAAGGAAATTGGATAAGCATTCAACTGTGTCACTGTTTAGGTGCGTAGAACTCTCTCCTCTCTCTCTCCTCTCTCTCTCTCTCCTCTCTCTCTCTCTCTCTCTCTCTCTCTCTCTCTCTCTCTCTCTATCTATCTATCTCTGTCTCTTTCTCTTTCTCTCTCTCTCTCTCTCTCTCTCTCTCTCCATATACATATATACTATCTGGACTGTCTGGAATGATTTATCTGAATTTTATAGACCTGAGATTTCTCCCCAGCTGAAACCCAGTTACTGCTTCCACAGTAAGTCATTGGATTGATTGCTTGAAATTTAAAGGAGCACTGGGAGGACTTGGGCCGCATGAAGTCTTTAAATCATGTCCTCTGTGAGGCTCTCACACTCCTGAGTAACCTGGACAAACGCGCTGTGGTGGTGGAGGGGGTGGACAATGCTGAGGGGACACAGAAGAGCCTGGCTGGAGAAGCAGGAGCCCCCACCTTGGAGGAGAAGATACTGAAGCAGAGGCTAAGGATAAGGGAAGGAATGGAAGGAATGGCTTCCAAAGGATCAGCCCAATCCACAAGAGCTTCCTGAAGAAGAAAGATTTCATTTTGCTTTGTTTCATGTTGTGCTGATCCTGGGGCTTGAACTCGGGGCCTGGGTGCTGTTCCTGAGCTCTTTTGCTCAAGGCTGGCGCTCTACCACGTTGTGCCACAGTGCCACTTCCTATTTTCTGGTGGTTAATTGGAGATAAGGATCTCACAGACTTTCTTGCCTGGGCTGCCTTTAAACCATGGTCTTCAGAGCTAAGCCTCCTCAGCAGCTAGGATTACAGGCATGAGCCACTGATGCCTGACAAAAAGAGTTATTAGAGTTATTTTTTTTAAGCAGAACTGACCTCCCCCACACATACACACATACCAAGATGTGGGATCCTGGGTAGCGGTCAGATGAGACCAGAAGTGGGGGAGTAACAAAGAGTTAGCTTTAGTAAGGAACCAACACATGACAGGTACTTTACATCAACCTGTGATGCTCATTCACATATTCTTCCTACCTTGGAAGAGGTGGTCTCAACAATTGGGAAAAGATAGATTCAAAACCCAATGCTTGATAAGAAATGTACTCATTACCTTGCTCATGTAATTATAACCCTTCTGTACGGTATTTTCACAATAAAAAAAAAACCTTATTAATGTAAAAAAAAAAAAACCCAGTGCACGTACTCTATATGCCAGCAGTGTGTCCTTGGATAAGTTGCTTAACCTTTCTGACCCAAGTTTTCTCATCTGTATCTAAAAATTACCTTAAATGTCTCACTCTGCATATATGTGTAAAGCCTTTTCAAAGAATACTTACTGGCAGAGTAAAGTGCTTGTTGTCAACATTAAAAGAAAAAATCAGGTAGTAATGACAAATACAAATCAATATGATTATGATTTTATAAAAAGAACATATATACTTTGAGTATGGGCATATCTATAAGTAGTATCTACTTTAAGTATATACACATATATGTACGTAGATATATGTGTGTGTGAAATTAAATAAAAATAATGATGATGATTTCTACATGGTGGGAATTCAGATGATTTAATTTTTAAATGTACTTTTCATACTTTCCAAATTGCCTACCACAAATATGACATACTTGGAAATATTGTTTCAGATTTGCATTTTTATTGCAAAAGTGATCCATGTTCAATGCAGGACATTAAACTTGGCAGCCACTGGGAGCAGCTTATTATGAATCTTTCTGGAAGATTTTTTTTTTTCCTATGCCTATCTAAATATACAGGTAGAGGGCATGGATTTCACAGGAAGTGTGTAAAAGAGGGAGTCTTTACCTTGCTAAAACTGCTTGCATTTGTTTCTAGCCAGATTCCCCTCTGTGCCTAGTGACAGACACTCAACTTTAAGCAATGGGGAGAGTGCACTCAGGCAAATGAGTATTGTTCTCCAACATCAAAGAAGGATTTCCTCTGTGGATTTAACATGCTGCCCTGCTATGGTTAGGATGTGGTTGTGTGCCTAGGGTTTGTGTGCTGAAAGCTTAATCCTCAGTGTAGTCATGTTGAGAGGTGGCAAGACATCTAAGAGGCGGGCCTAGTGGAAGGTATTTAGGTAATTCTCTTCAGAAGGAATTGATGCTGGGCTCACACAGTTCTCACCGGAGCAGGTGGTTCAAAAAGAGAGAGACAGGCAACAGAAACTCTCTCCAAGCTTCCTAGCTCACTTTATCTCTCCCTTTTGCACTTGTCCTTCCCATGATGATGCCATCTGCCAAAGGTCTCCACCAGAGGCTGAATCGATGGGTCTACACTAAGGTCAGGTGGACCACTTTCAAAACTGAGCTAAATAAATCCTCTTGTCTTTATTAAACATCCCAAGGCACTATAACAACAGGAAATGGTCCAATCCCTGGAACTGTACTTCCTTCTAAGGAGCTTACATAGTATTGAGGTGATCAAGAGACTATGTGCTGGATTTGTGCTGGTTTGAGTCAAAATATGTTTCCCCCACCTTTGGTCTTCAAGATCTATCCTAATTTACACACTCAGGGAGTTTCCAGTTTTTGAGGTCTGCCTGTCAACCCTGATCTTCTACAAGCTCTGGGCACTCCTTTCTCAGCTCTGAGAGTTCTTCAGGTCCAGAAGTGGTGTGTCTTCAACTTCTCGGAGAGGTACACTGAAGCCTTCGGAAGGCCACTCCCTATTTCCCAGGAAAGGGCCTTCACAGACCCTCTCTGCCAACTTCTACTGGTATAGCTCAGGGAGGTTGTAAGGGTGATCACCTTCAAGAGCCTCAGTGGGGTTTATACTTCACACATCTCCAACTAGCTGGGGCCTGAGAGTCAGTCTCCAAGGCCATCCAATGAAGACCTCTGTGAAATGCAGCTCTTCTCAAAACCAGCTCTATGCAGGAAATGAGAAGCTTCAACATCCAGATGATTCTCTTTCCTATAGTGGTGCAACCTTCACTTCTCCACCAGGGTCCGACACCCGGTGAGCTTTGGTGTCCATGGCAAGGAGTCTTTATTCAGCCTCAGAAACTCAAACCAGCATTCCTATTCTAGAATCAAAAAGGCTATTTAGGGAAGGGATGCCAAAGCTGAAAAGGAGCCAGCCTTTGTACTGTGGTCTCCTGGGCTGACAACTCAAGATTGGAGATAGAAGAGGATGGTGAGCAACATACAGAATCCAACAGAACCCATCATCCTCCCAAGACTGTGTCCACGTAGGAGAGCTTCGAGGGATAAACAGGAGGGAATGCACAAGGAAGGGAAGGGAATGACATCTCACAGAGTAGCACCAGCTATCAGAGTAGCAAGAACAAAAATCCAGGAGACAGGTTGACTGGAATCTGATCAGGAAATTGTGTCCAAACCATGGAAGCCATAAAAGCTAAATTTAGATCTGGCACCCCTTCCTGAAGAGCCAATTGTGTGGTGACTCTGTGCCCTCTCTCTAGGCCTCAATCAGAATGCTCAGGCCACTTTAGGGACATCTGGCAACATCTAGGAAATTCTCCATGCTTCCTGTCTCTGGCTTATGTCTGGATTGAAAGCTGTCATTTGTCTATGGATTGTTACTAAACATATTTTTTAACTACTCATTCCATAAGGGTGGGGACGAGGACCAGATTTGTTTAGCTCTTTGGTTCTCTTTTTTTTTTTTCCACCACTGTTGTCCATAATTCAGCATGTTGCCAGGATCACTCTAGTTATAAGGTGTTTGAATAAATAAATGAACAAAATAATGTTAATTTTTTTTAATATTAAGAGACATCTGTGTCTTTGGGTGTGTGAAATTAAACACATTGATAGTTTATCTGGGTGCATTGGTTCATACTTATAATATTAGCCAATTAGGAGGCTGAAGATGGGAGGATCATGGTTTGAAGCCAACCTGGGAAGGAAAGGTCACATGATCCCTTCTCAACCCATAGCTGGCTGCAGTGGTACAAGCCTGTCATCCTCACTTTGTGGGAAGCTAGAAATGGCAGGATTTCAGCTACAGGCTAGCTATGCAGACTCGATCATGAGACAGCCTCAGTGGGAGAAGTTGAACATGATGCCACATATCTATCATACCAGCTATGTTGGATATCTTGAAATAGGTGGTTTCTAGTTCAGAAGCAGGCTTGGGCAGGAAGTGAGACCATATCTCACAAGCAGCCTGGCAGCAGCACCTGTGAGCTAAGCTACTCCAGAGGAGGAGATTTGAGGAACACAGTTCTAAGCCAGCTTTGGCAAAAAAAAAAAAAAAAAAAAAAAAAAAAGTCCATGAATCTCTTATATCCAATTAACCACCAAAAAGCCTAAAGTGGAGCTGTGGCTCAAGAGGTAGAGCTCTAGCCTTGAGTAAGAAAACTCAGGCCCTGAGTGTAATACCCATGACCAACGTGCACACACACACACACACACACACACACACACACACACACACACACACAGAGTAACTAGTGCAATTAAGGTCTGTAAGTGTGACTCAGTGACAGAGTGCCTACCTAGCAAGCATGATGCCCTAAATTCAAATAACAGTACTGCAAATAAAAAAAATGCATACATAGTTTAATAACTGGGTTGGGAAATAAAAGTCTATAGATAGTTTAATAGCAGTATTACTGGAATTATACCATAATACTTTCTACAATTCTACTATTTTTATACAATTCTACTTTTCTCACTGTGCAACATGTCTGTACTATGGAGCTAATACATTCTTTGTAATAGCTGAACACTGTTCTATTTTTGTTTTGTTATCTAATCATTTGTTTCAAAAACAAGATCATTTTCAGTTTTTCACTCTTTGATGCTGCAATTAACATTTTTGTGCTTATCACTTGCTCATTTGATCAACTATTTCTGGAAGATAATTTCTTAGAGGTAAAATTGTTATTACGCTAAAGGGTATTGCCAAATAGCTTCCCATCAACAAATTACATATGGGAACTTTATAGATAGCAAAAATAGCATTTCAATTCTGTGCAAAAAATGATTGTTTAATAAGTAAATTTAATAATGGTAGAATAAATCAGATAGAAGATGTGTTCCATATTTTAAGAAAATTACAAGCCAGACAGATAAATGCTCTAAAGGGAAATCATAACATGGTTATATCATTAGGAAAAAATACCAAAAAGTACTAAAAGTACTAAAATACAAAGGTAAGTATTGCTTTGCCTTGGAACAAGGGAAAATTTCCTAAGCCAGATCATTATTCTTTGCTTGGTTGTTCATTTGTTTGAGACTTGTTCTTTCTATGTTGCCCGGACTGGCATTAAACTCCTAGACTCAGGTAAGGGTTCTGCCTCAGCCTTCTAAGTAGCTGGGATTACAGGTGTGTGCCATGGTATCTAAAGTTCCTCATTGTGTGTGTAGCACCGGGGTAGGGGTGGAGTTCGTGGAGTTTGAACTTAATAACCCACACTCTTGCTGAGTTTTTTCATTCAAGGCTGGTGCTCTACCATTTGAGCCACAGCTCCAATCCTGGCTTCTTGCTGGTTAGTCTCTCAGATTTGTCTGTCTGGGTAGGTTTTAAGGCTATCCTCATATTTCAGCCTCATGAGTAGCTAGGATTGCAGATGTGGATCACCAGCATCCAACTTAGATACTAATCAGCACATTTAAAAAGTGATCACAAACCATGATTGAAAAAAATTTTGCCATGTATATGAAAGACAACTAGAAACAATGAAAGAGTAAGGAGTTCCTTTAGAATTAGTAAGGGAAAAGGTGACTGAGATTTGGGAAAAAAAATAATAATCCAGAGAAAAACGGAAAAGCTAATGTGCAAATGTGGTAAGCTACACGCTTTGGCCACATTCAGAGCCAAGTCTATTTTCCTACACTGGACTGTCCATATGACTAGATTTGGCTAGTTGGAAATGAACAACTAGGGTGTGCAACTAGGGTGTGAGCAGAGATGAGTGAAGTATTTTGCATCAGAGCTTTCCCTGGCTTGCTTCTCTTGAGGAATTCTCCATAGCTGAAAAGGTTGTACAATGACCAACCTGGCCTGACAGATGCTAAAAGACACATGGCCCACCCCCCTCCTGGCCCTGACTAGTAACTGGTCAACTACCAGCTACCAATAGATAAGCACAGATCCCTGGCAAAGTTGAGACAAGACAGCACTAAACTGCTTAATTGAGCCCAGTTCAAGCTAGGACCCAGAACCTTGAATGGTTCAGAGTCAAGTTTCTTATATGATTTCTCATATAGCAACAACTATCAAAAACAGCAAATAAGCAAAAACAGAGATTTTAAATAAAACATCACTTTTGATTATCAAAATGGCAAAAAGTTAAAGAATAGCTTCATCTTATGCAAAGAATAAAAAGAAATATTTTCACTTATTGCTGATAAGACTGTCACTTCCTGCAAAATTATCTGAGAAGGAAAGTGCCAATATTTATTAAAACAATGTTTCCTCTTTATCTGTGGATTTGCTTTTCCATATTTTCACACACTGTAGTCCAAAAATATCAAGCAGAAAAATCCAGAAATAAAATAACTCCCAAGATTTCCATAACTTTTATTAGACTGTTTCATTACAATTGTTCTATTTTTATATTTTACTAGTTTCTTACTTTGCCTAATTCATAAATTAAACTTCATTGTAGGGCTATATGGGTAAGAAAAGGTTTCAGTAGATAGAGGGTTTGGATTTATCTGCATTGTAAGGCCAGGAGTCTCTGAATAAACAAGGAACACTAGAGTCTTTGGGCTCCAAACCCCAATTTGGAGGATTTCTCTTACAGAAATTAAAAATGATTAAGATATTTATTGAAGCATTGCCTGGGTTAGAGGAAATCATTACCAAAGAAGGAAGGGAATGAAGAAAGGAAATGAGGGAGAGGAGTACAGAAGGGAAACCCTGGGACAAATGTATATATTTATGAGTAGAAAATGTCTAATGAAATGTGGCACATGCCACCAGGTACCAGCTGTAATTGTAGCTACTCAAGATCTGAGGATGATGGTGCAAAGCCAGCCTGGACAACCAAATCTAAGAAATTCTCATCTCCAGTTAACTAGCAAAAAGCCAGAAGCAGAAATATGTTAGCTTGAGGGAAAAAAGCCAAGTCAAGCAAGAAGCACTGAGTTCAAGCCCCAGTACAATTACAAAACAACAACAATAATAAAAATAATATAAATTCATATTACACATCACTATATTAAATATTAAGTGAATAAATTAGAACTCTATCTACTAGTTTGGAATGATGAATAGAATTGTTGACTGGTTTAAAGGAAGCTATAGTGTTACTGATATATCATGATTCCATTTTTCTAAAATAAAAAGATATGTATATGTGTTTTAACAGAATAATATTTATGATGTCTCTCCAGTCCATTCATTCCTCTTAACAAGTTGGACCTTCTAAACAGGTCAGAATAACAGATGCCACAGCCAATGACAGAAACAGAGGAGAGTCCACAGCTTTGGAGTTCCCCATACTGTTCTTCTTCCACCAAATATTCTAACTCTGTTTACCTATCAGGAAAGCCATGGAAGTAGACAGTCCAGAGCATGTGTACTTCTGAACTTTAAAATGATGTGCCTATAATGTTCAATGTGTTTTGATCAGAGTTAATGGCTTCAATATATAACATTCATTGTGATTTGAGTATATGCTTTGGAAGCTAGAGGCTTGCTGGAGATGCAAAGGAACACCACTGTGTTCGGGTTTAAATTGGGTAACCATACTAGCCCTCAACTATGGAAGAGGAATGTTGAAGGCTAGAGGTATATGTGGCCCACGTGGTAGAGCACTTGCCTTATAAGCATGAGGCCCTGAGTTCAACCCCAACATTGCCAGAATTCGAATTCAAATTAAAAAGGAAATTAAATTAATTGGGAATGTTAAGATGAGTTTGATATTTTATTATGAATAGAAAGACAAGGCCCTCAAATAAATACTCAAATCTTTTTGAAAAGAAAATTATGTGCACAAGTTATGAGAAACATTACATTTTTTAAATAATGAATGTTAAAGGGAGATCACCAAAAGAGGAAATAAATTACTTTTAAAGAAGTTATATTTGTGCTGGTAGCTCTAGTGTGGCCTTGTTTGTGATCTTTTGGGTAAATGCCCAGAAGTGGGATTGCTGGGTCATAGGGGAGCTCTATGTGGAGTCTTCTGAGGACCCTCTATACTGTTTTCCAAAGTGGTTGAACAAGTTTACACTCCCACCAACAATGTAGTAAAGTTCCCTTCTGGCTACATCCCCTCCAGTATCTGTTGTTAATAGATTTCTTGATCCTAGCCACTTTAACTGAGGTGAAGTGGAATCACAATGTTGTTTTGATTTGCATTTCTTTTCTGGCTAGAGAAGTTAAGCATTTCTTTTTTAAATACTTTTTTATTGTAAAAATACTGTACAGAGGGGTTACAGTTAAATGAGCAAGGTAATGAGTACATTTCCTATCAAGCATTGTTACCTCCTCCTTTGTTTTCCCCCTACCATCTCTTCCCTCCCACCTCCACAACTACACTCCCCCCTCCTCCCCTACCCCCTTCCCCGCCTAAATTGTAATGTTTGTTTTTCAACATCTCATTGTACATCTCATTGTTACAATGGGTCAACCTGTATCCCTATTTAAGCATTTTGTTTTTTCCCTTCCCCTACCCAAGCTAGAAAAGTATATATACAAGGTGCAGGGCACAGACAATGAATACAGGAATTAAACTGTGGGGGAGGAACATACAAAGAAACAAAAAAAATCACATGGTACATTATAAATATGTTAGGAACAATAGCAAGAAAGAAAAAACCACTTGTGTCCCTATCTTGGGGTTCATTTCGCTTAACATCATCTTATATGGTCATATGTACATAGCCTTTGACCTATTCTGCTTTTCCCAGACATATACTAGTTATTGCAAATATGGGAAACCATGGGACTTATGGTTCTTTGGGCCTGGCTTACTTCACTTAATATAATTTTTTCCAATTCTTTCCATTTCCTAACAAATGGGGCGATGTCATTCTTTCTGATGGAGGCATAGAATTCCATTGTGTGTGTGTATGTATGTATATAGATATATATAGATATAGATATAGGTATAGATATATATCACATTTTCATGATCCATTCATCTACTGAGGGGCATCTGGGTTGGTTCCATATCATAGCTATGGTAAATAATGCTGCAATAAATAGTGCATTTCTTCATGTGTCTATTGGCCATTCTTATTTTCTCTTCAGAGAAGTTTCTCTTTAAGTCTTTAGCCCACTTATTTATTGGGCAATTGTTTCTTTGTGGATTTGTTGTTGGGGGATTTAATTTTTTGAGTTCTAAGAACATTTTAGATATGAGACTCTTGTCCATTTTATGGCTAGTGAAGATCTTCTCCCTATCTGTGGGCTTTCTATTGATCTTGCTAGCTATGTCCTTTGCCATGCAGAAGATCTCCAGTTTCATACAATCCCATTTGACCAACATTTCTTTGATGTGTATGTTTCTGGGTCTCTATTAAAGTTTTGGCCTGTGCCAACGAGACCTAGGGTTTCTCCCATTCCTTCCTGTAATGTTTTCAGGGTGTCTGCTATGACTTCAAGGTCTTTGATCCATTTGGAGTTGATTCTGGTGCAGGGTTATATATACGGATCTAGGTGTTTAACCAATCTTGCCAGCACCATTTAGTGAAGAGGCTGTCTTTCTTCCATTCTATTTTTTAGCTCCCTTATTGAAGATTAGGTGGCTATAGGTCTGTGGGTTCATTTCTGGTTCTTCAGTTCTATTCCATTGGTCCTCAACTCTGTTGTTGTGACAGTATCAAGCTGTTTTGATTACTATGGCTTTGTAGTAGAGTTTGAAATTTGTTATTAATATTTCTCCAGTGCTGTTCTTTTTGCTAAGGATTGTTTTTGCTATTCTGGGTCTTCTATTGTTCCATATGAATTTTTTGATTGCTTCTTCTATTTCATTGAAGAATAAGGTTGGGGTGTTGATAGGTATCACATTGAATGTATATATAATCTTTGGCAGTAGTGCCATTTTCACTATGTCAATCCTCTCAATCCTGGATTATGGGAGTTTTTTTTCACTTCCTTAGTTCTGCTTTAATTTCCTTTTTCAGGATTTTAAAGTTTTCGTCATAGAGGTCCTTTACTTCTTTAGTTAACTCCTAGGTATTTTATTTTTTGTGGGGTGATAACAAAAGGAATTGCTTTCCTGATTTCAGCTGCGCTCTTCTCATTATTGGCATACAGGAAAGCCATTGATTTTGGGGGGTTAATTTCATACACTGCTACTTTGCCAAAGTTTCAGATCAGCTCGAGTCCATAAGGTTCTTTAAGTACAAGATCATGTCATCTGCAAAGAGCATTATTTTCCATAGCTAAGATATGGAACCAACCCAGATGCCCCTCAGTAGATGAATGGGTCAAGAAAATGTGGTTTATATATACAATGGAATTCTATGCTTCTATTAGGAAGAATGACACTGCCCCATTTGTTAGGAAAAGGAAAGACTTGGAAAAAATTATACTAAGTAAAGTAAACTAGACACAAAGAAACAAAGGTCCCATGGCTTCCCTTATTTGCAGTAACTAATATATGTCTAGGATTACCTTACCAGGCAAATAGAAAAGGTCAACAGCTATTCATATATGACCATATAAGATGGTACTAAGGGAAATGAACCCCAGAATAGAAACACGATGGAGTTTTTTTTATCTTTGTTGCTGTTGTTTTTAATGTACTTATAATGTGCTATGTGATTTCTTTTGTTTCTTTCATATGTTTTTCCATATTGGTATAACACCTGTTTTCACTGTATTTGATTCCAGTGCCCTGCATCTTGAATATACATTTTTCTAATTTGGGAAAGGGAAGGGATATAACAAAATGCTGAAATAAGGATACAGGTTGATCCATTGTAACAATGAGATGTACAAGACACTATGTTAAAAACAAACTCTACAACTTGGGGGAAGGCGTGGAAGATGGAGGGAAGGGAGGAGTTGGGAAGGTGGGGAGAGAAGGAATGGCTGAGGAAAACAAGGGAAGGTGTAACAATTCTCAAGAGAAAATATACTCATTAACCTTACTTATGTAACTGTAACCCCTCTGTACAGTATCTTTACAATAAAAGATATAAGAAGTTATAATATTAAATATTATTTATTAATCATACAAATCTTTTGGTTATTTCTAAAAACATTTATCCTCCATTCTAAACAAGTGTCCATGCAATTGAAAATGCTTTTAAAAATTCCTGTTTAATCCTCTGTGATCAGGACTTTGAAGGCTTGTTCCTAGTTTCTATTTATTTCAACATTTGCTTTCAAAGGTTATTATGGCTGAAAAACATATCTCTCAGATTCTCCAACAACCAAAGAGAAGTTCTTTAGTTGCATTGCTTTCTCAACTTAAACCCCAAAGAATTTTCCAGAAAGTTAGTATATTTCCATCTTCTCACACTTTAATCAAGCTCTTACAAAGGCCTCCAAATGCACTAACAATTTCATACTTTCAGGGACTCATTTTAAAGCACATTGAAACTCTATTCCAAAAGATTTTTATACTTAGGTTAGAAATTCTGTTCCTCAGCTATAGAGGACATTGAACTTGACATCGTTTTAATAAGCAGTTTCAAAACAAATGGAAACTCATAATGATGGTATTTTTCATACATGTGTTAGAATATTCTGTTTCTCAGGGTGTTTTAACTATGCTGATGAAGATTTTTGAAAAATCATCTATGAATGACACATATCGTTTTCAGTAACAACCAAATAATAGAAATGTTTCCAAACATTCATTTTCAAAATGCTCTTAAAATAAGAGATTCTTTCAAAAAGCAAATACCTTCTCATACATTGTTAAAATATTGAAGTGACAGATTAAATATGGTTGACTTATATATATGTATACACACACACACACACACACACACACACACACACACATATGGAGTAATGCAATGAGATTGTCTCAACATCACCGAAAAACAAAAGGTCAGCAAATCTGAAATGACTGTCCTTTTGTGAAAGAAAAATGCCTTAGCTTCAAGTTTGAATCTTTTAAGCACTGTCTCTTCTTCCATTACGAGATACTGTTAAGAGTCTACCATTTAATGATCTTAATTTTATCAAAGTAATCAGCTAATGGTATCACTTGGCAGATTAAATGGGGTGAGCTTGGCACTCTGAGTAGATAAACAGTCAATGAGGTCACCACCCCAAAATCTTCCTCATCTTGCACTCTATTCTACCTGAGTGCCAACTCACATTAAGTATTTGGAAGCTTTGTTACCTTTGCTTTCTGATGAAAGAAAACAGAAACCAAAGTTTAAATTCTTTCCTTTCACACTCCAGGGAGCCAGGGTTACAGCTCACTTTGGAGATAGCTGCTTTATATAACGTGCTAAGCCCAGGGTTGGTTAAAATGCTCAGGCAAGAAGAGACAGTATGAAAGACCTGAGTGACAGAGTACAGTGAGTTCTGGGACAAGGGTACCCAGCCTGGTCCTGGACCCAAAGGCAGGATGGTGAGGAAACCTTTAGTCTGCCTTGGGCAGTTTTGACAAGAGATAGTGGACTTTCATTCCATTGGGACCTTGATAGATAGATAGCTAGATAGATAGATAGATTCACTGATTGATTCATTGATTGATAGATAGATTGATTGATTGATTAGATAGATAGGTGGGCCGGCAAGTGGATGGACAGACAGACAGACAGACAAATAGATAGATGGACGGGCAGACAGATGGACAGACAGACAGACAAGACAGACAGACAGGTGCCTCCTTCCCTGTGTGGCCAGAGGTCAAAGGATCTTAGATGAGGAGAGCCATAGGTAAAGGTGAAAATAATGCAATCATGAGTTCCAACCAAACTAACCTGGAAGAAATACAGGTGAATCAGGAAATACAAGCAAGAGGACACAATTCCAGTAGAGTTACTCTATAGAGAATCTAGAACTTCAGGTGAAACTTCCGTTCACTGAAACAGAAAATTCCATTGTCTTCACTTGTGAATTTGTGGTTAGGAAAAAGTACCTCCAAAACCAACATAGAGTTACTTAAGAGTATATGCGAGGACGGCTGAATGGGAAAGCGAGGTGGGCTGAAAACAGTCATTGATCGAATCTTTGCATTGCTCTCTTTGCTATGATGGCTATTATTACTTTTGTAACTGAGATAAAACATGATGCAAAATTATGCCTGTAGGGTTTAACAGAAAGTGGTCAAAGCTGGGTGCCGGTAGCTGATACCTATGATCCTATCTACTCAAGAGCCTAAGATCTGAGGAACACAGTTCACAGCCTGGAATGTCTATGAGACTCTTAAATTTATTTAACTGGAACAAAAAAAAGGCAAAAGCAGAGCTGTATAGAGTGCCAGCCTTAAATGAAAACGTTAAGTGACAGCATCCAGATCTTGATCAAGCCCCAGAACCACACACACACACACACACACACACACACACACACACACACACACACACACACACACACACACACACACACACACACACACACACACACACACACACACACACACACACCGTAAACGTGTGAAGAGTGTTATGCCCACAGATTTCCATTGCTGAGCTGGGGTCTGTGGCTGCTGTTACTATGAGAAAGTTCTGGTACTTTTAACACAAAGAACCACAAAAACAACACCTGGATGTTTCCGTAGACCCCAGAAAACTCTCTCTAAAATGCTTAGTGAAGAAGACTGCCAGGTCTGCCGAAGAGAAAGTAAACTGAAGACATAGCAAATGGTAAAAGCCTCGGTTCATTTTAAAGGGAAAAGAAAAGAGGTTCAGGAATCCAATTTATTCTTGTTTTGTTCTGCATATAGCCCAGGACTCAAAGGAAAGCATCTTGAAGAGGTTACAAAAGAATGGAGGGCCCAGGGCAGAGGGTCTGGCTCAAGTAATGGAGTGCCTGCCACATTGCAATGTGGTAACTAGACTGGATTGGAAAGCATAAAAAAGGATACTAATGGAAAAGATGTTGACATCTAAATAAAGTCTGAGACTTAATTCTTAATAATGTGCCATTATTGGTTCCTTAGTTTTGGCAGAAATATCATTGTAATGTAAGATTTGATTAGATTAGACTATTCACTTCAGAGAAAACTAAGTAAGGGATAGATGAGAACTCTCAAATTATTACAAAGAAACACTTACTTTAATAAAGGAGAGACTTGCTGGCTGTGTAGTTCAAGTGAAAGAGAACTTGCCTAGCAAATGCAAGACTCTGGGTTTAATCACAACCAAAAAGAAAGTTTTATTTAATAAAAAAGGATCAACTACCGGGCATGGTGATATACGCTTGAAATCCCAGCAGGTAAGACTGAGGCAGGAAGTTCATGAGTTTAAGGCCAGCCATAGCTGCATAGTAAGTTCTAAGCCAGCTTTAGCCACATGATAAAGCTGTCTCTAAATACATACTTGCATACATACATACATACTTACATACATCTCCCCAAAATGAAAAGATAAAGAAAACCTGGGCACTAGTGGCTCATACCTATAATATCCCAGCTACACAGCTACACTTGTAATATTTTGAAGCTCACAGTTCAAAGCCAGCCCTGGCAGGAAAGTCTGTGAGACTCATCTCCAATTAGCCACCAAAAAGACAAAAATAGAGCTGTGCCTCAAGTGGTAGAGCACCAGCCTTGAGCAAAAGATGTTAAAACCCTAAGTTGAAGCTCAAGTACCAGCACACGTGCACGCGCACACACACACACACACACACACACACACACACACACACACACACACACACACAAAGCAAGGACAGGGCGAGGATGGAATGGTTAATGATAAAGTTAAGCCATTTGCTTGTTCTGGTACAAATTTCCCTCTTTGCCACAAGAATTAACTACCCTCATATAGACACCTCATTTCTTTGCTTAAGGTGAACCCATAAGGATATGTAAGATAAAGCCTGTTTTGTAGTAAATCTAATATTAAGATTAAGGCATTGTTAACCTGTCTTCTTGAGGTATTTGCAGTAGCCATTATTAACCTTGTATCATGCAGTTTGGAGCTGTAATTGGCACCAAAATCGAAAGCACATTGTGTTACAGCACAAATTGCATATCGTGTGATAGGTTTTTTTTATACAGCCAATATTAAAAAATTCTTCTGTGAGCTGAATGCCCACTTATAATTGCCAAAAACAATGCAGCTATTTTACTCAATTCTGAATGTGCCCAAGTAGGTAAATCTTTTTAAGATTTTAATAAACTCATTTAAGATTTTTAGCTAAAATCAATCAATCCTTCTATTTATTTTTAAATAAATTATCAAAAATTATCTTGACTTCTGAAATACTCTTCTATGATATTTCATTGCATAGGCACAACACACACGCACACACACACACACACACACACACACACACACACACACACACCACAGGGATTGGAACTGAAGGTCTTGTTTTTACAATCAGGCACTGAGTCACATCTTTTTCTTTTCCACACTGGTTATTTTTCAGATGGACCTCCCTGTCCAAGAACCACTTGGGCCATGATCAGCCAGTTTTAGGTTTCCTCTTGCAGCTGAGCTAAAAGTCATATGCCACCACACCCAGCTAAGGATGAACTCTCCTGAACTTTTCCTCAGGAGCTGACCTAGAACAGCAATCCACCCAATGGCAGCTTCCTACTGAGGGGATAACAGGTGCACCCTCCCTTACCCAGCTATAGATTGAGTAGGATGTTATATGTATGTCCACACTGGCCTGGACCCACAATCTTCTTTATCTCTGCTCCAAATCATTAGAGTTAGAGGCATGACCCACCAGCATCAACTTATTTTTATATATTTTCAAGTAATAAGTATTTTTAATCAGGAAAAAGAATGCAAAGGTCTCCATAGTATACACAAAGTAGAAAGGCATGAAGCTATATGGACCCAATGGTTGAACCTGGACAGAAGGAACAAAGGAACATGGCTCTCAGTGGGAAAGAGTTCTGCTTCTCCCAAGGGGAGGGGCTCCATTAGGTGTAAGGGTTAAAAAGAGAGATCAACACTACCTTCTTCATAGGGAGTAGTTAGTCAGAAGCAGACATTTTTTAGTCTTGGGGCTTGAACTCAGGGCCTGGCTACATCCCTGAGCTTTTTTACTCAAGATTAGCACTATACCACTTGAGCCACAAAAAAGCCAGTGTTTTGGGTAGCTAATTGACAATATGAGTCTCACAAACTCATCCAGCCTGAGCTGGCTTTGAACATTGATCTGCAGATCCCAGTCTACTGAGTTCAAGCCCCAGGACTAGCACACACACACACACACACACACACACACACACACACACACACACACACACACACTATGATTAACAAAATTAATTCCATCTTTTTCCTCTCATAGAGATAGGGTCAAACAAATCTAGTAGCACTGTGAGTCTGAGGTCAACTAAGGTATCTTCTTTCAAAGGCTCTGCTTGTATCTCCTCAGGAGGCCTGGCACAATGTCTTCTTCTGGGGACAGTAGGAAGAATGCAAGAAACTCTGGTCCTGAGGAGATGTGTCTCAGGAAAGGAGCCAAGAAAACACTGAAAGAAAGCAATCCTGTCATCCTAACAGCATGTGCCAGCCAGAGAAGGGAACATTCAATGCAACCTCAAATGCATCCCAGACTTTAGTCTGAGAGAATGGAAAATACCCAGAGAAAAGCAAGAGCTGGCTCCATAGTCTCTGACACTTAAAAGTATAGATGTATAAGGCTCCAAGAATCTAATCTTGTAATAAACCATCCTGGCAAGAAGGCTCATAGAGAAATACCTCAAAGGTCCTATGAAATAACAAAATACTGAAAAGACAGAGCATAGGCTCGCGATCATCTTTGATTGGTCCTCTAATTCAACCAGTTCTAAAAACCAGCAAATCACATGCCCGGTACCAGCTTCCCATGGAGTGATCTTCATACACTCCATTGTGGATTGAGTCAGGCCTTGTTATCCTCTGTGGCTTCCAGAAAAAAGTCCAAAGTCCTGGTCCTGGCCCAGCATTCAGGTCTTTCTATACACCTAGTGCTCTAATTATGTGATCACGAGTTCCCTTCCCACAGGTACATGTGAGTATATGTGCATATACGAAGTGTGTGTGTGTGTGTGTGTGTGTGTGTGTGTGTGTGTGTGTGTGTATGTGTATACTTCTAGAATATATGTGGGGACATCTGCCTACTCCACCGTTCCCTTAGGAAACAGTCCTGACATAGCCTCATCTGGCTCTGGTTGGAGATGGCTCTCAAGATTCCACTCCCAACATCTAGCCATTGGGGCTTTCCATCCTCCTGTCCAAGACACAGGATTTCAGATCAAACAAAAGCTAACTGAGCTGTGTGTGTCTGTGTGTGTGTGTGTGTGTGTGCATGCGCACGCACACGCCTGAGTGCCCATGCCAACCAACTTCCCAACTTCCTGCCTGCCATGAGGAGAACCAGTCTTCACAAGGATAAGAGGTTGTTGCCCGGCTTGTTTGCAGTTTGCATGTTCATTGAATGAATAAATGAATGTGACAAGATGTAATCAAAAGGTAACTGAAAGGACAAGCAGGGAGAGAAAGAGAAAGCTCAAGGCATACAACCTCAGGACATTCTAACAGTGTGCTCACCTATTCCGTGTCTGTATTTCTGCCTATATGAGCTCGAATTAGGACTTTGTTACATACAAACAAGAGAGCCTTCCTAGGTGGGCATGAGTACCTAACCCAGGTAATCCTAGCTACTCCAGAGGTTGAGATCTGAGGATCAAGTTTCCAAGACAGCCATGACAAGGAAGTTCAGAAGACTTTTATCTCTAATTAACCTCCAAAAATCCAGAACTGGAGCAAGAAAGTCTAAGGGACAGTTCCCAGACCCTCAGTTCAGCTCCAGTGCTGGCATAAAAAGAAAAATAAAAGATCCTTTGCTACCCGTACATAGCAGCTCCAGTGTCTCCAGATTTGTCCCCTAGGCTGGATCTCCTGTGCAACCTTCCCAGATGCTCCCACATGAAGCTATCCTCTCTGCCTTTAGAATTTCCTTCCATCACATGTTATCTAAAACTTTTGTTAGCAATCTGTCTCATTTTCAACCTTGACTTAAAGATATTTATTTACACAACTACAGCAGATACTAGAAAAACTGCAATCCCTTTCATTGGGCAGTAGCTACAGGTGGTGGCTAAAAACTCACATCTTCAATCTGCTCCGGAGATATTAAAGCCCTGGGGTGCTTGTGAACTGTCCCCTAGGGCTACATCCACAACCCAAGGTCAATCCAATAGCTGGAGAACAAATGCTTGCATCTCCCTTCAAAGCAGGGCATCCTGCCTCTTCGGCCCCATCAAAGCCTAGCTTGAGGAGCTCACCCTTCCTCTACCCACTTCCCTTATGGTATAAGGTACTCATGAACCTGCATACCTTGCTCTGCTTCTATGAAATCCTACCTGCGATCACTAACAGCTGACAAGAAACCTCTTAAAACCAGACATAGGCCAATCCTGTCTCTTATAGCTACTTGGAAGTGGTGTCCTCTAATGACAAATGGGATGCAGGAGTGAAGAGGCCATCCAATCAGGGAGCTCATTGTTTCAGTAAGCAGTCTAGGAAATCTAGCCTAGGAAAAGAAACTTCTAGAACAGCTTAAAACATCTGTCAACTTTTCAGTGAATAACAAAAGGAGCCTATTATTTGGGGCTTTATCAAGAGGATAATCTAGACATGGAAATCTACACTTGCAGAAATTCTTCTTTTCCTGTATTGATCATCTTTGCTATTTTGCCAAATGAGTGCCCAGACATCCATCACAACCCTACTGCAAAACCTCAGAGGCAAAAGCAGGATCTGCTCTGGATCTAGTTTTTCAGGAGTTTTGTTTGTCTTCAAAGCTTGATTTCCTGACCAAATAAAGCCTATAGAAAGAAGAGAAAGAGGGAGACAGAAAAACAAAGACAGAATCAGATAGACAAAGGGAGAAGGTGGCTCAGTGGTAGAGCGCTTGCCTTGCAGGCATGAGGCCCTGGGATCAATTCCTCAGCACCACATAAGCAAAAAGAAAAAATCTGGAAGTGG
Organism: Dipodomys spectabilis; assembly: GCF_019054845.1. Taxonomy (NCBI): domain Eukaryota; kingdom Metazoa; phylum Chordata; class Mammalia; order Rodentia; family Heteromyidae; genus Dipodomys; species Dipodomys spectabilis. The sequence goes on along the minus strand of NW_024870813.1, from coordinate 1,995,235 downwards.
TGCTGTGGCTCAAGTGGTAGAGCACTAGCCTTGAGCTGAAGAGCTGAGGGACAGTGCCCAGGCCCAGAGTTCAGGCCCCACAACTAGACCCCTCCCCTCCCTGCCAAAAAAGAAAGTCAGAGACAAAGAGAAGAAGATAGAGACAGAGAGATAGACAGAGATAGAAAGACAGAAATAGATAAAGACAAACAGAGATAAAGAAGACAGAGAGGAACTACACAGAGAGACAAAGACACAGAGACAGAGTGAGAGAAGACAGACACAGAAAGGCAAAGATGGAGAGAAAAACCGAGACATAAGAAGACAGAGAGAGAAAAAGAAAGAAAAATAATAGCCTTCTATATCCTTCTTCCAGCCCCCCAACCCCGCTCATATATGCGTTTCTTTTCTACTTATCTGGACTATCACCTAGGGAGAAGTATATAGTTTCCAGAGTATTTTGTAAGAAGAAACTTCCAGGCTATGCCTAAGGAACAAAACCCTCCTCATTGTGCAGAATCCTGGATTCTGCCACTGGGGGTTTCCTAGCTTCACTGCCTACTGCTACCCCTCCCCTGCTCCAGTGCCTGAGGGCTGAGTGTTAACCACCACAGACTTAGTGTTAGGCACCTCCCTAGTACGCATGAAGGCACAGACAAAACCATCTCCAGGCATGATGCACACTCCTCTCAGAAGCCTTTAGCACAAACACCACACTGTCTGGTTTTAATATTCATCGGCTGCTTCTCCATCCAGAGCTTCTAATTCTCAGTGTGGGACAATGTTTTCCTATTAAGCATTTTCCCCTAAGCCTCATTACCTCTCTGTGGTAGAAAATCACTGCCGTGCTTTGGCTGCCTTAGCAGGAGAGGAAATTAATTCACAAAAGAGGGCAAAATAATCTCCAAATAACAAATCCTTCCAAACTTGGAATTTGGCACTTCACAATCAACTCAGAGGAGAAAGGAGACTGTGGCCACTCCAACAATTTATAGAAGTGGCTGAAACTGACCTGAAATTGATCAATGTACAAAATGGAGGAAAACAGAGAGGCTGATGGGAAACTTTGACCCACAGCCACCATACCATGAAGGCCACAAAAGAAGATTATAGTTGGATGGCACTCTCCTTGGTGGGTGATGGCAGAAAGGATGTTGAACTGGACTAAACATGTAACAGAAAGATCTGTACCATTGCTTCCAGTGCAAATCAATTGCTGCCAATTATTGCATTGATGGGTGTGCCAAGTATTTTTAAGCATTTCCTGTGCCCTATTTCATGGTGTGAGAGTAACTTAAAACAATGGAAATCTCTAGAAATTATATCCACGGGAAAGTTCCCAAAACAAATATAGATAATACAAATGGCCTGTTTGTCAACACTCTAAGCCTAAAAAGATCCATGCTTGTCTTCTTAATTGTGAAAAGAATTAGCACCTCATCTATGGAAGGATCTTTCCCCCAAAATTGAGTAGGCTATCCCCCCAAAATTGGCATGTGATACCTCATACTATGTTCTGAATTGACCTCCCCAATGAGGAAAGGGAATTTGTGTGTGTGTGTGTGTGTGTGTGTGTGTGTGTGTGTGTGAGAGAGAGAGAGAGAGAGAGAGAGAGAGAGAGAGAGAGAGAGAGAGAGAGATGGGGAGGAGCAGGGGAAGGAGAGAGAGTCCTGAGGCTTGAACTCAGGGTCTGGGTGCTATCCCTGATCTTCTTTGCTTAAGGCTAATGCTCTACCTCTTGATCCACAGCTCTAATTCTGGCCTTTTGCTTATTAACTAGAGATGCTTGGCTAGCTTCAAATGTGACCTTCAGATCTCAGCCTCCTGAGTAGCTAGCATTATGGGCATAAGCCACCGGTACCAAAAGGGCCTTTTCAATTAGGCTCAGCACCTAATTCTGGGCAGCAAATAGCAAAATCAGTGATACTGTCCCAACACAACCTTTCAGATCTTTGCAAGCTACTGACCTATGAACCAACAAAATGAAAATTCAAGTAGCTTACACTGAATAAATGTTGAATGGTGTGAAGTCACACACTTACTGTGTGACCTAGAACAAGTCATCCGACAAGGTGTTGTGAACATTAAATGATACATACCTGAAAACGCTCAAACATATGCACATGTCATAGAACTGGCTATTCTTCCTTTCTTAGTACACAATCTACGGTCTAACGGAGGGGGCTTCCACAGGTTCAAGTATATGAAATTCTGTAACACAACCATTTTCCTCCACAACAGTCACATATATGCAATACAGTAGGAAGACCCAGTGGACTCCCCCTGCCTGATGAGGTCCACATTCTGGACTTAAAGGAAGAGAATTCTCCCTGCCTTTAGATAGTACAGGAAAGATGTGCACATTTACAGAAACTAATACAAAGTCCATTTGCCCTTGCCTGACAACCCAGCCCACAGAGACAAGTGGCCTACATCAGGGCAGAGAAGCTCTAGGTATGAGCAGGTGACAGCTGGAGGCACCAAGTCCCCTCAGAACCTGCATCAGATCTAACCCACCTCCCTGAGACATGTTGGAAGGATTGCAAACACGTGCACAAGGGCACCCTTGGGCATCAGATGGGTGAAATGAGTGGTGGATCTGACAGACCCTTGCCCTGGTCCCCTGCTCAGAAGGGACTCTGCCTTCAAAGCAGGAGCAACAGGGCCTTGAACAGGTAACTTGAACATTACCTAACTAGGGTCATTGTCCTACCCCAAACTCCTAGCAATAGTGAAGAGAGACAAAAGTTGTTTGTTGGTTTTTTCCAAGAAAGCTCTGGCTGGTCACCAACAGAGTCCTAAAGGGTTCTCTGGACAATGATAGTGAAGCCTCAGGCTGCCCTTTCATTCATTCACTCATTCATTCAGCCAGATAATCATTGGCCCAAATCCTGAGCACCCTACATGCTCAAGCGTTTGCCCTACTCTTCCAAAAACCACCATGGAAAGTGATGCTGGCCCATCAATCCCCACAGCTCCAGGTTGGAACTTGTTCCTTCTAATTCTCCCACTGCCCAGCTATTGTGGAGATTGCCCCAGCTTAGCTTCCACAACAGGAGAGCCAGTCAATGTGGCCCTGGGCCTGTCTTCATCCCACAGATAAAAAGGAAAGCAGGTTGTGTTGTGCAATGTAGTTCCTTATGGGCTTTGCCAGTGTAAGGTACCTCCAGGCACCCCGCCAGAATAGCAAAGCACTGGACAGCCTCACCAGCACACCGGAAGCCAATGCTCCCGATTGATCTGCTCATGTTGGGCGAGTCTTGGGCTCTGGAATAAGTTCCTTTATTATGGGGGCACTGTAGATTCATGTGAGTTTGTGATTGGCACTGTCAACCCTCTTCCTGAGCAATCTGAATTCCAGCAAGCTCTTGCCAGCCCAAACCTCCCCATCACTCTTCTCTGGAAACTTCCAAGCTGCCGCTGGTGCTCCAAGTTCATGAGAATATATCCAACTTCAAAGAGTAGAGTTACATAAATGTCAGGTCTTTAAAAAGTATCAAACAGATCCTCAGGATGTCTCTTCAAATGGGAGCAGGTGGAGATTAAGGGTGCTGTTGACCCCAAGGGAGCATCTTGGCCTCATTTGGGCTGAGGTACATAGGCCCTAAGCTTCTCAGATAGTCAGTCGTGATACATGAGTGATCCCTGCACAGCCCAGCACCCAACAAATGCTAATCCAAAATACCCTCTCCCCATCAGGGAGGTCGTTACAGAACATGGTATGAGAAGTACCCATTTGAAATGGGTTCAGGACACTACTACCACCACCATTGAGTTCTTCAGTGCAAACAACAGAAACTCATTCTAATTAATGTCTGGGCACAATTGGGAGGAAATTACCTAGACCCTGTAGAACTACTACAAAAAGCCAGGAGTGAGACAACTCCAGGGGTTTAGGGGACAAGCTATGAAGATAACTTTGGAGCACAAACTGCAGGGTCTATGTGCCCCTCCTCCTCATGCTTCCTCCGCAATATGCAAAGCCTCGCTAGGTCTTAGGTCCTCAAATTTGCAACATCCCAAAGAAAACATTGAACTGGACAAGTTAGGTCTTTTTTTTTTTTTTTGCCAGTCATGGGGCTTGAACTCTGGGCTTGCGCTCTTCAGCACAACGAGAGTGCTCTACCGCTTGAGCCCCAGCACCACTTCTGGTGTTTTAGTGTTTATTGGAGATAAGAGTCTCACGGACTTTCCTGCCCAGGCTGGTTTTGAACTGTAATCCTCAGATCTCAGCCTCCTAAGTAGTTAGAATTACAGGCATGAGCCAGCAGCGCCCAGCACAAGTTAGGTCTTGCTACCATCCCTCTGGTTGTACTAGGCAATAAGAAGAAATAGGGATGGCTCCTTAGCTTCTTTTATAAATGAGATAATCCACATGTGTGCACGCACACGCACACACACACACATATATACACACACCACCACCACCACCATCAGACTATACACATGAGCAAGAGGAGAGCACCCCAAAGGAAATCCAAGAGCTCTGGGAAGGAAGAAAAGATGGATGTCTTCCCAGTGAAAATGAACTAAAGGGATTTCAGCACCCAGAGCGTACACACTGGGTTATAGCTCACCCACCCAGAAAATTCTCATTTCCAGCTACATTAGACTATGAGGGTATGGTGTTCATGAGGAAGATTGGGAAGGTCAGGGAAGGAAGTGTGGGCTGGGATGCATGCCTTCCTTGTCCAGCTCACCACCAAGAATCTGCCACTTGGTTGAACACAAGTTTTGCAAACCCAACTGGGACAAAGAAATCAGCTAAAACAATATGCTTACTACCACCCCCACCCCCAATAATTAAACCAAGAACTACTTGGTTTAAGGACAACTACTAAAGAGAGTCAGATGGCGATGGCAAAACCAAACACGTAGACAATAAGACAAATCTCAAAGGCTAGGGCAGACATTGTCCCTCAGAGCCCCCTGATAATTTTCTTAGATCAGGGTAATCCCAACCTTCCTGAATCACACAGGGCTCCATTGCAGACATTACTGCAATTTGAATTTTAACTCCATGGGTGATTTAGAGGGGAAGGTTTCTGGAACTTGAACTTGGGGCCTTTCCCTTATAGTTTTGTTGATCATAGTTGGTACTCTACCACTTGCGCCATGCTTCTAGCTCAACTTTTTGCTGAGTAGATGGAAATGGTGTGTCATGAGCTCTTTTACCTCAACTGGTTTCAAAGCATAATCCTCCAGGACTCAGCCTCTTTAGAAGCTAGGATTACAGGCATGAGAGACCAGAGCCTAGCTCCCATGGGTGACATTTCATTACAGTGATCTCTCACTGGACACAGTCTCAAAAAGCAACTGGTTAGGGTTGCTACAAACTACCCTTTTCTTTTCACTTGAAGGTATAGTATTCTCATATGCAGAATCTGTCTGAAAACATGTAAATAATATCATACCTGTCTGCTCCTCGCTATTGTCTGTCTATGTGTCAACTTGACTGGGTTGTTGGTATACAAACATTTGGTCAAGTGTTATTGTGAGTGTGTCTTTGAGGCTGCTTCTGTTTTTGTTTTTTTGTTTGTGTGCCTGTCCTGGGGCTTGAACTCGGGGTCTGATCATTGTCCCTAAGCTTTTTTGCTCAAGGCTTGAGCCACAGCGCCACTTCCCAACTGTTTGGTGGCTAACTGAACATAAGAATCTCATAGCCAGTGGCTCACACCTGTAATCCTAGCTACTCAGGAGGCTGACATCTGAGGATCGCGGTTCAAAGCCAATGTAGGCAGGAAAGTCCATGAGACTTTTTCTTTTTTTTAATATGGTAGCAACAGTTTTATCTTCACCATGTTAGAAGTAAAATCCAGGTACATGAAACAAAAGCCAAGTATATAAACATATAAGTGACAATTATATACATTAGTTGGAGTTCCTGGTAACCTGAAAGCAGTTTAAATTAAAAGATTAAAAATATACCCTTTTTTAAATGACTTACAGGTTACCCTAGAGTACTAGGTAACCACATTTATATGAGTTCAGCTATTAAAAGTAAAATTGGCTACAACCTTCATTTAAAACTCAATAAATATAGTACAGTATGTACAAGCAGCACATAGTGCCAATTTTGTTTGCAGTTATTGTCACTGTGAAACTCTTATCTTCAATAAACCACCAGAAAACCGGAAGTGGCACTGTAGCTCAAGAGATAGAGCACTAGCCTTGAGCTGAAGAACTGAAGGACAGTGCTCAGGTCCAGAGCTCAAGTCCCACCACCACTTTAAAAAAAAAAAAAAAGAATCTCACAGCCTTTCCTGCCGATGCTGGCTTCGAGTTATTATCCTCAAATCTTAACCTCCTGAGTTTTGCAGGTGTGATCCACCAGGATTAGGTTAACATTGGAATCAGCAGATGGCCTCATCCAATCACTGAGAAACATGAATAGAACAGGATGAGTAGGAGGGTGTTTTAGCTGCCTGCCTGCTTCTGCTGAAGAACTGGTCTTTTTCCAGCCATTAGATCCTAATACAGGCTCTTTTTTTTTTTTTTTTTTTTTTTTGGTCATGGGGCTTGAACTCTGGGCCTGAGTGCTGTCCCACAGCTCTTCAGCTCAAGGCTAGTGCTCTACCACTTCAGCTACAGCTCCACTGGTTTATTGGAGATAAGACTTTTACAGACTTTCCTGCCTGGGCTGGCTTTGAACCACGCGCCTCACATCCTCCTGAATAGCTAGGATTAGAGGCGTGAGCCACCAGAACTCAGACCAATGCAGGTTCTTTTAGACTAGAACTCATCGCATTGAAACTCCTGGGTCCCCAGCTTAGTGATTCTAGGTGGTGGGACTCATCAACTTCTACAAGTATGTGAGCCAATTGCTTATACTGAATTCCTTTCCGTGTTTTCATACATCCTGTTGGTTATGTTGCTCTGCAGAACCCTAATCAATACAAGACCTCTCATTCAGTGACATTGCTCCCCTGTCCTGATCACATTAGACCTTTCCGTAGGAAACCCCGGGGTCTCTCATGAGCTAGCAAATTAGAGACTACCTGCATGGCCCAGCATGGGGTTTCCAGGACATGGTCCCAAGGGCTCTGGCAACATCTTCACTCTGGTGCTCAGTCACTGAGTTGGCAGGTGTGTGCACATATGTTCTTGCCACTCAATCAGGATGCAGCACATGTAGACCATCCCGGAACGTTCCCTGTGCCCTGCCAGTTCACCTCTCATCCCACTATCACCCCGGCATCCATAGACCAGAGCAGTATTTCCTAGAGGTTCATACACATGCAATAATATGTAATATACTGTTTTTATGTCTGGTTGCTTTTTGAGATTCAAAATTGTCATTGTATGTATCAACCGGTTTTATCTCTGTTTCTGTTTCTGTGCATCTATGTGTGTGTGTGTGTGTGTGTGTGTGTGTGTGTCTGTCTGTCTGTCTGTCTGTCTATCTCTCTCTCTCTCTCTCTCTCTCTCTCTCTCTCTCTCTCTCTCTCCCCCCTCCCCAGGAGCCATACCTCCAGTCCCTTTTTCCATTGCATATTTTCAAGATAAGGCCAGCTTGGCCTGTGATCCTCCTATTTGTGCTTCTTTATATCACTGGGGATGAAAGGTGGTTGCCACTATACCCAGACATTGGTTGAGATGGAACCTCACAAACTTTTATGCCCAGGCTGCCTTGAACAGTGATCTCCTGATTTCTGCCTCCCAAGTAGCAAGGATTACAAACTTGAGCCCCTATACCTGACTTCAACAGGTTTTCTTTTCTACAACTTCAGCAAATCATAATTTGTTTATCTATCCACCCGTCATTGAACATTTGGATCTTTTCCAATTTCTTTTTGCTTTTGTGATTAAAGCTGCCTAAAACATTCAGGTCCATGTCTTTGTGGAGACATATGGTTTCATTTCTTCTGGGTAAATATTTAGGAGCAGAGTTGAGTCAGAAAGTAAATTTATGCTTAACTAAGTCAGAAAATAAATTTATGCTAAGAAAGAGACAGTCCTCCAAAATGGCTGCACTCTCTTCCATTTCTACCAACACAAACAAATGGAGAGGTGTTCAAGTGATGGCTTCAGGCTGGAGAAGCAAGAGAAAGTTGAGACTGACCCAATATGGCAGAACTTCCTGTCCAGATGTGGAGGCTTCTCTTGATGGAAGCTTTCTCCATCTCTTGTTTCTAAGATTGCCTTTGTGTGTTGAGGTGCATTAGGGATATACTACATCATGGCACAGTCAGAGAAAACATTATATATTTCTACCAGCCTCAGGCTGAAAGGAGGGACACATCTTATTTACTTGTCTGTCTCTTTCATTGGCTCCCATCCCCAAGGAGGATCCTGAAGCATGCACAGCATTATCAATTGCTGACACCAATTACACATGTAATAAATGACAGAATGAATAAACACATGGAGCCTCACATAATTATTTCTATCACACCCACCCCTGCCTCAGTGAATTAAAGCTCTACTTTGTTAAAATTTGAGCACTGATTTGTCTCAGGAAAAAATATGTATTTTGGGTTCTGTTTTTCTTTATGTGTGTGTATGCCAATACTGGGGCTTAAACTCAGAGCCTCACGCTCTCACCTCACTTTTTGCTTAGGCCTGGCACTCTACCACATGAGACAGACTTTGGATTCATCAAGTGGAGATAAGGATTTGACTGACTTTTCAGCTGGATTGGCTTCAGACCACAATTTTCAGGTGCCAGCTTACTGTGTAGCTAGGGTGAGTTACCAGTTCCTAGATTTAGCTCATTCTTTTGAGAACTCCCAAGCTTTCTGGGAGGGGCGGTGGACTTTGGAGCCTACTGCTGTCTGTCCCTTCACCTCTTGAGGATAGGTAGAAGGAGGCTTTTCTGTGCTGCAGGCTTTCTGCACACAGGGTGGCAAATGGCTCTCAGTATGGTTGTTCTAGTCTGGAAGCAGGTAGGAGCAAGTCCCAGCAGGAGTGGCCTCCACCTTGGGTGAGTGGTAGAGAGACACTATCTCCTTAGGGCAGAACAGAGTGGTGATAATTCATGCACAGCATCACTCTGAGGCTGGACTGAGATCATATATATGAAAATGCTCTGAAAACACTAAATTGCTCCCCAAACAGGAGGCCCTATTATCATGTGACACTTAGTTCTCCTTGGGTTGCTGAGCCCCCATTCCTCTACATAGCCAGCACTGGGCTCATTGGTTATATGGAACATAGCCTGAAGGCTATGAACAGACTCATGGGCACCACTCACCAGTGAAGAGCCCACTGAAACCCAGACCAGCGATGGGGGAGGAGGGTGTTCCTCCACCATTCAGGCCCTGAGGCCAAATGAAGTATATGGCCTACAGCCACAGACCACAAAACCAAGGTTTCTTCCCTACCCTTCCTTCCCTTTCTACCATTCATCCTTCCCTTCTCAGCATCCACAACTGGCTTGACACAAAGCTGCTCAGCATCTGCTGGCTGAACCTGGAGAATCCTTCCCTCTAGCCTTCTCTCCCATCTTCCTCTTCTCTACTTAAAGCCACAGACTGGAATTGTCAGCATCTCAAATCAGAAAAGGTCCCACTTCTTCAACTCATTAGCACTGCCAAGTGCCTGGCACATGCCAAGACTATCAAAAAGCTCCACTTGAAAACGGTTCCCAGAGAAGTCATATTGCCTGTGGCCATATCAGCTCTCCAATAGCCAGGGAGGAAAACACATCATTGCAGATGCCCAGTACAACATGAGCTTTAAACACATGGACCATTATAATAAGCAGGGATCTTGAAATGCAAGATGGTGGCTCTGGAGAAGTATGTGTGCAGCAAGGGGCTATTCTCCTTCCAGGGAAGCTAGCTATTTCGACCTCATGCCTCATCAGCACGCAAAAACCTTGATCCAGAAGGAGGCCATAGTGGTCCTAACAAGATTGGGATCTCACTGTCCTCTCTTCACCCCAGCATCAAACTCATTAGCTTGCAAGAGCCTGAGGGGAAAGGCAATAGGGATAAATTGTGTCTCATGACTTCCACCAAAAAAAAGAGGAGCAAGACTAAAGGATTCACATTAAGGAGTGGCCAAGTCACGTCTGGCCATACTGAGTTGGGAGGCAGAAGCTCTTTGCTTACTGATGCTGCCTGCTCTTGGCACACAGATCTCTGGACCTGGGGCATACCATCTGTGTACCCTCAACTCTTTGTGGACATGGACACTGAGCGCAGTGCTCAGCCTTGAGAGGCATTGAGTTTGTCAAGGGATTTAGACACTGCATGCAGGCAGTAGCCTGCCAGATTTCCCAGTTCTTCAATCCACTGCACCTGCTCTTGGTTCAACATATGGTTGTTAAGTCCTAGTCTCTACTAATAGGATGTGGAGTGAGACTAGGTTTTTGTGCATTTACAACTCACAATTTAAATACACAGCAGAACTTTTTTTTTTTTTTGGTGCCAGTCTGGGATTTGAACCCAGAGCTTGAATACTATCCCTCAGCTCTTATTTTCTAGACTAGCACTCTACACCACTTGAACCACAGCTCCATTTCAAGCTTTTTTTTGGTGACAGTGGGCCAGAGAAAGGCATCGTTAATTAGCAATAAGAGTCTCCTGGACTTTCCTGCCTGGACTGGCTTTGAACTGTGATTCTCAGTAGCTAGGATTACAGGTGTGAGCCACCAGGGCCCTGCTAATTTTCAAGTAATTTGCTACATACTTAGTTGGAGATAAGGAGCAAGAGCCATGTAAATCTAAGCAGCGGCATCCAACCTAGACAAGGAAGCCTGGAAGAGTGACCTGTACTTTTTCGGTGACTGAGCTGAGAAATACTTCTCCATTTACTTCCTGTGTTGCCCTTGTGTCTGAGTTTCTGGTACATGTTCCCAAAGGCAGCAGAAGCCAAATGATTCTTCTGATCTTTCCACAACACACAACAAGGCCCAAGCCCCACAGATCCCATTGCTGAATTTTTCCCCACTCCATCTCTTCCTTCCATTACCCACCATCGCTGCCTCATTTCCCCCATGCAGCCATCACCTCTCTGTCAGATCAAAACCACAGCCCTCATTCCTGGAAACCTCACCCCATGTCCCTCTTACCTTCCTGCATACCCTCCACACTGTCTGCCAGAGGTTCCCATTACCTTCCAAAGAAACTGAATTCCTGACAGTAGGCCCCTGATTATCTTCCAACTTCCCACTCTAAACTACCTAACCTTGAGTCCAAAGCAACTCCCTGATCTACAAGATGATTTCGTGTCTTTATGTTTTGGTTTGTGTGTTGGTTTGTGTCAGTACTGGAACTTGAACTCAGAGCCTCACAGTCTTGCTTGGCTTTTGTGCTCAGGCTGGTGCATTTCCACTTGAACCATACCTTCACTTTCAGCTCTTTGCTAGTTAATTGGAGATAAAGATCTCACAATCTTTTCTGCCCAGTGTAGCTTCAAGTTGAGATACTCAAATCTCAGCCTCCTGAGTAGCTAGGATTACAAGCATTAGCTGCTGCAGCCCGGTTGACACGGTCCCCCAATATTGTCTCTCCTTGTTACCAAGGCATCCCCCAAGCCACTACTGAACAGGTTCTGTATTTCTCATCCAAAATATGTGGGAACAAGGGTGTTTCAGATGTAGAGATTCTTCCTCCTTTACCTTCAGAATATTTTCCCATACATAATACATATCTTGGGGATGCAGACCAACTCTAAACATGGCTTGAACCCAAGGCCTGGGTATTGTCCCTGGGCTTCTTTTTTTCAAGGCTAGTGCTCCATCACTTGAGTAACCACTCACTTCCAGTTTTTTTTTTTTTTTTTAGTAACTTATTGGAGATAATTATCTCATAGACTTTCCTGCTTGAGCTGGTTTTGAACCATAATCTTCAGATCTCTGCCTTTTAAATAGCCAGGATTACAGGCATGAGCCACAGATGCCTGGCCCATAAGTTTAGGTAATATTGCACAATATTTTCAGTGGGCCTGAATTTTTATTGTGACCTAGCATGTGAGAATAGGTGTGAATTTTTATGCTGTTACTCAGAGGTTTTGATTTGGGAAATTTTTGAATTCCAGATTTTCAGATTGCATCTTTTTGACCTGCTGTGCAGCCTGCCTCTGTCCACTTACAAACTATGTAATGAAAATAAGCTCTACCTCCTATTTCTCTCCCTAGCAGTAGCACCTAGAACAGAGCATGCCAAAACTACTTAAAAGATTATCAGATTAATGGGCAGAAGACCTTTGGAAGAACAATAAAGACCTTCATAAATAAATCTCTCAATAAAAGCAGTGAAATGATGCTACCAATTGCCCAAAGCAATTGTTTTAGATCACTGGAAAGTAACGAAAACTTTGTAACATTTTAATGCGCAGATAGTTATTGAAGAAAAATGTCCACACTTTGCTAAGGATATCACAAGTTGTGACACTTGCACTTGGCCAAGTGGAAATCATCACCTTCTCCTTGGTGCCAGGGGAGCTTTAAGAATCTACAGCTTCTGACCCAGGCAGCTTTGAGCAATCGTCCTGATGACCACAAGGAGAAAAGAGACCTGAACGCTTCTAGGTCACGCCTGTACTCACAGTTACTTGAGAGTCTGAGATCTGAGGATTGAAGTTCCAAGCCACCCAGGAAAGAAAACTCTGAGAGATTTATACCTCTGACTAACCATCAAAATGCCAGAAGTGGAGATGTGGCTCAAGTGGCAGAACAGTAGGTTTGAATGAAAAAGTAAGAACTCATGATCTTTACATCAAGCTCTATTACTTACACAATCAATAAAAAAAAAAAAGGAAGTCTGAGTTAGAAGCTACTCAAAAAGTTCCATTTCCTGAAGTATGGTTAGTTTGGTATATCTCATTACATACCAAATATGAAAGACCCTTATTCATTATTTGGCTGGGTTTAAAGTTCAATCTTTAGGAAAAGTTCTATGCCTAGGAAATATCTCAAAAATAATCAGCATGATTACTTTTCCTCACAAGTGTCTGAGGTGGTAATACCATTTTGGAAACAACAGCCTAGTGTAGATGAGGAGAATGAGATGTCCATAGACACTTTGATATATTTTTAGAAGAGCACATGATTGTACACAGCTCTATGTGCCTAAGAAAGACACAAGAAAACCCCAACATCTGACTTCTGGATGATCTAGAACCTACCTAAGGAGTAAATGAAGTTAACACAGACTTGTAAAGTGCCTGTGTAAGAATCTAAAACATGTCCCAACACATATAGGATGCCTTAGGAAAGAGTAAAAGAATGACTGGCCAGAGGCATTTAAAGAAATATCTAACTAACCATCTATGTACCTCTGTCTACTCCAGTGGGCCTACAATATAAAACACAGGCTTCAGAGGACCAGCTCAGGAAGCCACTAAGTAAATGTAACGCCACCAGAGTAAAGGATAGAGAGTTTTTCTTTTTTTAAAGAAAGAGGGAGGGGAGAGATACCATTTATACAGTTACAGGGGTGCTACATTCAATTATATGAAATGCCTAGTTTCCAAACAAACATGTAAGGCATTTAGAGAAAATAGGAAGATGATTTTAATAGGAACTATCCCCAAAGGGGCCCAGATGTTGGAATCAGAAGACAAAGATGTCAAACTAGCTAATAATTTAAATATTATCAAAGAATTACAGGGAATAATGTCTAAGTTGGAAAAGTATGACAAGCCAGGGGTAGGGGCTCATGCCTATAATCCTAGAGTCTTGACAGGAAGAAATTAGGAGGATCGTGGTTCAAGGTCAACCCCAGGCAAAAGTTTGGAAGACCCTTTTCTCTCTATTAATATAATTGATGATGCATTCTTAGTATCCAGCTATATGAAAAGTATAAATAAGTGGATCATAAGTTAGGCCAGCCTAGAAATGAATTGGAAGACCCTATTCAAAAACTAACTAAAGCAATAAGGGCTTGGAGGTATGGCTCAAGTACAGAGGGCCTCAAACCATCAAAATATGTGATATTGGTGATATTACCAACACTAGAAGCTAAAAATTAATTCTGGAGTTGATAAGCATAATCATTGAGAAAAAAATAATTAAGAAGTGTTGAGGACTGGGTATAGCAATGCACAACTGTATTCCCAGATATGTAAGAATCATATGTAGAATTCACATCCATGCAAACCAAGAGGGAAAAATCTGTGATGGTCTCTGAAAAAATTACTAAAGCAGAAAATGACTAGGGGTATGGTTTTATGCTTGTTTAATAAGCAATGATGCTCGGCGTTAAAACCCTGGCACAGACAAAAGTTTACAAAGTTGAGCAGGAGATATAAACTTAAGAATAAATTAGTGAGAACTTCAGTATGGATCAAATGAAATTATTCAGCATGAAGAATCGAGAAAGACAGGAAGGAAGGAAGGAAAGAAGGAAGGAAGGAAGAAAGGGAGGGAGGAAGGGAGGGAGGGAGGAAGGAAGGCAGGAAGGCAGGCAGACAGGCAGGAAGGCAGGAAGGAAAATAGGAATGAAGGAAGGAAGGAAGGAAGGCAGGCAGGCAGGCAGGCAGGCAGGAAGACAGGAAGGAAGGAAGGAAGGAAGGAAGGAAGGAAGGAAGGAAGGAAGGCAGGCAGGCAGGCAGGCAGGCAGGCAGGAAGACAGGAAGGAAGGAAGGAAGGAAGGAAGGAAAATGAACATTTGCAGGATACCACAAAGTATATCAACTTTTGCATTATTAAACTTCTTCAAAAGAATGAAAGTAAATAATATTTCAACAGAAAATGATCCCAAACCACATTTGATGGATATCATTTATACATCCATGAAGTGTGATCAATATCAAATAGCATAAACTCCAAGGAATCAAAACACTACAGTAAAAATACGTGTGCAAAACAGGTAGTTGTAGATATGTGGCAAATGAAACAACAAAATGGATGATGCAAACACTGTTTTTGGTCAAATTAAATATAAATGAGTTAGACCTTCTAATCAAAATGTAGATAATGGCAGAATATGCATTTTAAAAGACCCAACCAGATGCAGTCTATAAGACAATGTGTGGAGGGGAATGGCAAAAACAAATCATTTAAGTATGGATACAGGTGGACCCATTGCAACAATGAGATGTACAAGTCCTTAGGTTGAAAAACAAACTTTACAAGTTTGGGGAGCAGGGGATGGGGAGGGGAAACAAAGGAGGAGGCAATAATGCTTGATAAGAAATGTACTCATTACCTTGCCCATGTAATTGTAACCCCTCTGTACATCCCAAATACATGAAGTAAAATTAACAGAAGAGATGGCAGAAGTAATAGCTGAAGACTACAAGCCTCCACATTCAACAATTGATATAACTACTAAACCACAGTGTCAATGAAATTAAACAGAACTATAAGTCAACTACAGCTGACAGATATCTACAGGACATCCCCTTCAAGAAGAGGCAGAGCTATATTATTCTCGTGTGCACAAGGGACTTTTCTTCAGGCCAGACCATATGTTATATGCCATAAAACAATCTGCAAGAAAATCATGCATTGGTGTTTGACCACCCTCCAACAAAATTAAATTAGAAACTGAGGAAATACTCCATGGTTGGCCCTCAAGTGATAGTTGACCTCTTAAATTTGGAAAGTGATAGAGTGATAGAATGTGTGTGTGCGTGTGCGTGTGCGTGTGTGTGTGTGGAGAGAGAGAGGTGGAGGGGGGGGAGAGAGAGAGAAGGAAACCAAAAACTCCTCAGCAACCAATGGATCAAAGAAATCTGAAAGGAAGCTTGGAATTACTTGGAGATGAATCAAAACAAAGCATGACCTGGCATAACTTCTGAGATATATCATATTTATATATGTGCAATATAGCTATATATCAAATATCTTTTTGACAGTGCTTAACAGAGAAATTTGTAGCTATAAATGCCAGGATTGACAAAATAAAAAATAAATCAATAGCATAAACGTTTTCTCCCATCAGAAACTTAAAAAATTAATAAACTCAGCAGAATAAGAAAAATAACTTTCCTTCATTGTGCCAAAATACCCAAGAAGATCAACTTAGATAGAAGAAAGATTGACTTTGTTTCCTGATCTCTGAAGTCCATAGTTATATGGCTCCATTGTCTTGGGACTTGTAGCAAGACAAAGCATCATGGTGGGGGGCTCATAGTGTAGAAGAGCTGCTCACGAAACAGAAAAAAAAAGGTAGAGTAAGGATCTAGGATCATAGTGCCCCTTTGAGGGCATGCCCACAATGACCTAACTTCCTTCCATTAAGCACCACCTCTTATTGATTCCACCACTGTCCAGTAGCACCAAAAACTGCCAAACAGGCCTTAAACACATAGCCACTAGGGACATTCACAATCCAAACCATAACACCATACAAACAAACAAACAAAAAAAAAAGAGAGTGAGAGAGAATAGAAAAACAATAAACAAGAAGCTAATTCTCAAGCAAGATCAACAAATTTAACACACTTTAATTATCAAGTGAAGGTAAGTCACTAGACTTACTAATTGAGAAGAAAGAAGATTCAAATGAACACAACAAGAAGCAAAAGAGGTGACATAACCAGCAATCTTAGAAGGTAATAAATAAATAAGAAAATTGTATGAATAAGTTAGTTTATGACCCCAAGTTAAAATGCTGAGCTGAAATAGACAAATTTCTAAGAAGACACAACTGCTATAACTGTCTCAAGAAGAAACATGATGTCTGAATAGAAGCATGACAAGAAATGAATTATTAAGTTTGAAAAGTCTCACGAAGAAAACTCGAGGCCTAGATGCCTTCCCTACTGAAGTCTTTCAAATAATCCTTGCTTTCATAAACTCTTTAAAAATAAAAAGAGAGAGAGGAGGGAATATTTCCCAATGCATTTTATTTTACTAAAAGTAGACTCCCCCATCACAATATCCCTTATGAGTACTGACAGAAAAATTCCAACAAAACTCTAGCAAACTAAATCCAGCAGCATGTGAAAAGGGTTATGCAAGATGATCAAGTAGGATTCACCCCCCATGAATGCAGAATTTGTTCAACATCTGAAAATCAATCCATGTAATACACCATATTAACAGAATATAGGATTTTTAAAAAATACTTCTAAAAATGCAGAAAAGGCAACAACTTTGATGATTTTAAAAAAGCAAAATGAAAGCCTTCAATCAAGTAGAAATAGAAGCAAATTTACTCAACCTGCTAAAAGCATGCATGAAATGTCCCCAGTCAACACCATTCTTAATGATAGGAGATTTGATGCTTTTTCCTTGAGAGATTAAAAATGTTTTAAAAGCAAGCTGAGCACTGGTGGAATATCACCTGTAACCCTAGCTACGCACAAGTCTGAGATCTGATCTGAAGATCATGATTCAAAGACAATCTAGGCGGAAAAAAGTCCACAGGACTCTTATCTCCAGTTAACCAGCAAAAAGACACAAGTGGAGGTGTGGCTCGTGGTAGAACACCAGTCTTGGGCAGACAAAGGTAAGTGAGAGCACAAGGTCCAGAGTTCAAGCTCCAGCACAATATATACATACACACATATGTATATATGTGTATGTACATATATATGTATATATGTACATATGTATATATGTGTATATATGCATATATACATATATATTACACACTTCTGAAACTTAGATTCCACATTATGTTGTAAATTCAGTCCATAGAAATAAGAAATAAAAGTACTCCAGAATGAGAAAAGTAAAACTATCTCTATAGATACCATGAAAAACTTATCAAGCTAATAAATGAAATCTATAGAATCTTGCATCTACAGGATAAAGATAATAACTAAAAATGTGTTCTATATACTAGTGCAAAAATAAAAATGAAGTTAATAAAAAGAAGAATTAAACTGCCAGGCACTAGCGGCTCACTCCTTTAATTCTAGCTACAAAGGAAGCTCAAGGTCTGAAGCCACCCAAGGGAGGGAAGTTTGTGAGGCTATCTCCAATTAGCCACCAGAAACCAGAAGTAGAGTTGTGGCTAAAAGTTATAGAGCGCTAGCCTTGAGCCAAAAGAGCTCAGGGAGAGTGCCCAGGCCCAGAGCTTAAGACCCACAACTGACAAAAAAAAGCAGGGAGAGGGGAAACAAAACTTAAAAGTAAAGTTTAAAAGTCTAGGAAAAAGCAGATGCAGAGATTTCTCAGCCTTTCAGTTTTGGACTTAAATGTATAAAGTTAAATGATACCTCTTCCAAAAGAATATAGGAAGATAGCAACACGATCTGAAAATATCTTAGGACTCAAAAAGGTAATGATCAATGGCACTTTATTACTGAAAATTAATACTACTACTGGGTGCCAGTGGCTCATATCTATAATCCTAGCTATTCAGGAGGCTGAAATATGATACTGGTTCAGAAAACTCCATGGAACTTATCTCCAATTAACTAGCAAAAAGCCAGAAATGGAGCCATGATTCAAGTGGAAGAGCTCTAGATATAAGCAGAAAAGCTCAGGGACAGTGTCTAGGTCCTGAATTCAAGCTCCAAGACTTGCAAAAAAAATTTTTTTTTTTTAAATTTTATTTTATTTTATTTGAGAACATACTGTACAGAGGGGTTACAATTACATGGGCAGGATAATGCATACATTTCTTACCAAGCATTGCAGCCTCCTCCTTTGTTTACCCTTCACCTCCCTTCCCAGCCTCCCCCCTCCCTCCCACCCAATCATACCCCCCCACCCCCCCCCCCCACCGACATTGTAAAGCTGGTTTTGACATGACATTTTGTACTTCTCATTGTTGCAACAGGTCCACCTGAATCCTTAAACGACTTGTTTGTCCCCGTCTCCTCCACATGTTATACTGACATCAAATATAGTGAAAGCGGGGGTTACACTGTGGGGGAGGGACATACAAAGCAACAAAGAAATAATCTTATAAATGCGTTAGAAATACATGCATGAAAGAAACAAAAACATTAAAATACATATTTGAGGGTTCGTTTTCCTAACATCACATTATCTGACTTTTTCCGCTTGACTCATACCTATACTAGATATTGCAAATAAGGGAAACCATGGGACCTATGTTTCTTTGGGCCTGGCTTACTTCACTTAATATAATTTTTTCCAAGCCTTTCCATTTCCTAACAAATGGGGAAATGTCATTCTTTCTGATGGAGGCATAGAATTCCATTGTGTATATATACCACATTTTCTTGATCCATTCATCTACTGAGGGGCATCTGGGTTGGTTCCATGTCTTAGCTATGGTAAATAAAGACTTGCAAAAAATTACTAATAAATGATAACCCTCCAGAGTGAAAAATGAAAAATATTTATTAATATATGCCAACCAAAAGACTCACATTTCAAGTATGCTTTTTTTTTGACTAGTGCTCTACCACTTGAGCCACAGTACCACTTCCAGCCTATTCTGAGTAGTTTATTGGAGATAAGAGTCTCACAGACTTTCCAGCCCCAGCTGGCTTCGAACCACAATCCTCAGATCTCAGGATCCTGAGTAGTTAGGATTATAGGAATGAGCCACACTGGTGCCCAGCTCACAGCCTGCTTTAATAAAAAACTATGCTGTATTTGATGTCTGTGCCCTGCATCTTGTATATACACTTCTCTAATTTGAGGAGGGGATGAGGAAAAAACAAAATGCTTAAATAGGGATACAGGTTGACCCACTGTAACAATGAGATGTACAAAACACTATGTTGAAAAACTAACTTTATAAAAATGCTTGATAAGAAATGTACTCACTATCTTGCCCATATAATTGTAGCCCCTCTGTACAGTATTTTCACAATAAAAAATAATAATAATAAAAAGAAAAGAAAAACAAACTTACAATTTAGGTGAAGGGAGGGGGAGTATAGTTGTAGAGGTGGGAGGGAAGCGATGGTAGAGGGAAAATAAAGGAGGAGATGACAATGCTCACTATGAAATGTACTCATTACCTTGCTCATGTAACTGTAACCCCTCTGTACAATATTTTTACAATAAAAACGCATTAAAATAAAAAGAAATTATGCTGGTACTGGGACTTGAACTTAGGACTTAGGTATTGTCTCTGAGCTCTTGTGCTCAAGACCAGCACTCTACCACTTGACCCACAGCTCAACTTTTGGTGATTAATTAAAGATAAAAGTCTCACAGACTTTCCTGCCTGGGCTAGCTTTAAACTTTCATCCTCAGATATCAGCCTCCCAAGTGGCTAGGAAAGAGTTTACTTTTGAATGAACTGTACAAATTAAAAAGCAATAGCCCAGCCAGATGCCAGTGACTCACACCTGTAATCCTAGCCACTCAGTAGGCTGAGATCTGAGGACTGTGGTTCGAAGCCATCTGGGGCAGGAAAGCCCATGAGATTCTTATCTCCAATAAACTACTCAGAAAAGGCTGGTAGTGGTACTGTGGTTTAAGTGATAGAGCATTAGCCTTGAACAAAAGAAGCTCAGGGATAACACCCAGGCCCAGAGTTCAAGCCCCAGGACCAGCAAAGGAAAAAAAATAAAGGCCACAATCAAGTTGATTAGGTAAAGTTGGATAAAGCCTCTTTACATAAAAGGATATCCAAATAGCCAGTAATCATATTCAAAGAAAGTGAGCACCTTTAGTCAGCAGTAAGTGGGAACTCAAACCATAGTGAGACTCAATTTACTTCCTTCAGAATAACTGGAATTAAAACAACTGACCACAGTAATGAGGACACAGTGGGTCTGACAACTCTGCACACTGCTACTGATGATAAAACTTGATACAAGCACTTGTGACAATTTTTGCCCTCATCTTGCAAAGATGGACATGTGCAGCGATAATGTTGTAATCCCATAGAGCGAAGGGATAATGCGCACCCTAAATGACATGGGCAAGCATGTTACCAGCAAAGCTAAATCCCAAATTCACCCAATATCCATCCACTGGACAATCTATAAATAAATTGCATGTATTCATACAATAGGTGGTTAGAAACAAGTACTAACCCCTCATAAATACATGGAGTAATTTTAAAACATTATGCTACATGATGGAAGGCACATGATAAAAGACTATGTAGTAGCTAGGCCCTGGTAGCTCATCCTGTAAACCTAGCTACTCAGAAGACTGAGATTTGAGGATCATGATTCAAAGCCATACTGGTCAAGAAAGTCAGTGAGACTATTATATCCAATTAACCACCATAAAAGCATGTTGTGGAGTTGTGGCTCAAGTGGTAGGGCAAAACAGCTCAGGGACAGGACCCAGGCCCTGAGTTCAAGCTGCAGTACAAGTAAAAAACCACACACACACACACACAGACACACACACACACACACACAATTTCACATTATCAAACATAAAACTAAAATACAATAAATACTAATAAATAACAATAAAAATAAAACAAAACTGCACCTAGTATTCCAGCCTAACCCTAGCTCATCTCTATTCTCTCATGTCCTGGGGATTTCACAGATAGCAAAAAACACAGCCAAATATTGTCTGATATTTATTTATTTTTTCCAGGGCTGAGGATCCAACCCAGGGCCTTGCGTGCGCCGGGCGGGCACCCTTCCGCTGGGCTAAACCTCCAGCCCCCTGATACTTATTTTAAACTAAGCCACATGGTTCCTAGTGAACTGGAAGTCACCTAAAATCCCAAAGTCATGTTTCTCCCAGACATTGTCCTCAGTCAGTCCTTTCACATCCTTTAAAAAAAATATTACTTGTTACTGCATAATGTAACAACTCTAATGGATATCCAACCCCACTGTGCAGGGGACATTTTCCTACATTCTTTTCATCCACGTATCAAGTTCCAGGGCCCTACGGTCACTGACTACTTACATATTTAACTTTTATGTACACATAATCACCTCACAGATGAATTTTTGCTGTTTTTATGCTTCCTGAAACATCATAAATATTTTCCCACAGTCTTTACAATTATTTTTATTGGCTGCAGAATATTCTATTGTGTGTCTATCCCATAATTTACTTAGCTATTCCCTGCACAGAACATTTAAGTTACCTCTAATTTTTCAGCATAGTAGACAGCACTATATAAAATCCTAATATGTCTGTGTATTTCTCACTTAAAATCATATTATTATATTACTATAGTGAGTTCTGACAAGGAAGATTATTGAGTTGATGGTATGAACAGATCAATGATCCTTGAGCATGTTTTGCAAAATGCTTTTCTAATTGACATGGCCAATCAACAATGTAAGATACTACATTTATCTCATCTTTGGCAGCATTATCATGACTTTTATTGTATTATAAATATAAGCTGATTGCCTAGATTATTTTATTAATAAGTTTTTAATTGTGAAAATATGGCATAGAGGGGTTATAATTAAGCATTGGTGCCTCCTCCTTTGTTTTTCCCTTACCATCCCTGCCCTCCCATCTCCACGACTATATTCTCCCCCATACCCCTCCACTCCCAGTCAAAGTTGTGAAGTTCAGTTTTCAACATAGCATCTTGTACATTTCATTGTTGCAATGGGTCTACCTGTACTCCTATTTAAACCATTTGTTTTTCCCCTTCCCCTCCCAAATTTATAACCCTTGTTTTCACTAGATTTTATCTTATCTATTTTGCCACATCTGTTTTTGGCATCTTGGTATTTAACACAGGCCAAGAGCAGAACAGGAGTGTCATGTAAATCCTGTAAGGTAAGCTATTGTTTGTTCACACTCTGTGTGTGTGTGTGTGTGTGTGTGTGTGTGTGTGTGTGTGTGTGTGTGTGTGTGTGTGTGTGTGTGTTGTGTTATGTATGTGTGTTTGAATGCGGGGCCTGGATGCTGTCCCTTAGCTTTTCACTCAATGCTAAAGCTCTACCAGTTGAGCCATACCTCCATTTTCAGGGGTTTTTTTTGATAGCTAATTGTAGATCAGAGTCTTCCAGACTTTTTTGCCCAGCTGGCTTTGAATGATGATCTTCAGATCTTAGCCTCTGGAATAGCTATGATTATAGGCATGAGCCACCAGCACCCAGCTTCTCATTTGTAAATCAGATCTTTCATGTTTGCATCGATTATTTGAATGAGGCAAGGGAAACATTCCCATCTTGTCACATTTGCAACAAATACCTTTAGTTCTATCATTTTTTGGTTACTTATGTTTTTGTTTTATTTGAAGGGGAAGAAGGCACAGAGGTTTGAACTTAAGGCCTTGTGGTGCTCTATCCTTTGAGCCCATACCCTTAGCCCTTTCTTCTTTAATTTATCTATCAGAGGGTCTCATCCTATGTCTAGGGCCAGCTTTGGACCACAGTTTTTTTTCCCTCAATCTCCTGCATAGCTGCAATTACTGGTTTACATAATCACACTGGACTCTCATTTGCCTTCTGAAAGAATTTTTTTTAATTTCTATAAGGCTATGTCTTTCTATATTTTTTATATCTTTGACTTTTTAAAACTTACAAATTTATCTACAAAATTCTCATCTATTTTTCTAGCTTTCCATGGTTTTTTAAATATTTAATTCCTTAGTAGAACTCTAATTTTGATTCATAACGAGATATGTAACTATTCTCTTCCAATAAATTCTGCCATCATCATTACTTAATCCTATTCCTTCATCTTTTTTATTCTTCTCTTATCTTCTCTTAAATTATTTTATTTATTAAGCTCTCTTCCAGACTTGTCTTTCATTGTTATAAGTCTCTGTTCTGTGCCAGTATCATTCTAATTTAATTACCATTGGTTTGTGTGTTATAAAATCAATTATTTTAGTATTTCCTGCTTCCTGAAATTTTTTTCTATGAAGTGACTTTCCATTTTCAGGTGCATTTTCTAATCATTTTGTAAAATCCCAATAAATATTGATTGAGAACTTTAAGAATAATTGAAATACAAGTAGAAACTGAGAAAAGACTTTTTATGAAATATTCAGTCAAAAAAACCTGAATTTAACAGGTAAGTCTCCTCAATTATTCTCATCTTATTTCTCCCAAAGAAACAGAGCTTAGAACTAAAGAATATGGCCTCTGGTGTCAGATTATCAAGGTTTGATAGTAATAAAAACAGCTTGCTACTGGCACAAGAATAGGCCTGTAGATAAAGAATAGAAGACCCAGAAATGAACTCACAAACATATAACCACCTAATATTTGACAAGGGAGCAAAAAATATGGTTGAAAGAAAGCAACCTCTTAAACAAATGGTCCTAGCAAAATTGGTTATCCATGTGCACTGAAACTATATATCACCCTACACCAGAATCAATTCAAAATGGATCCAAGACCTCACTGTAAAGCCAGATACCATGAAAATATTACCAGAATGGATAGGGGAAACACTACGGCCCCTAGGCATGGGTTGAACCTTCCTAGGTAAAGATCCAGAATCATAACAAACCAAAAAAAGACTGGATAAGTAGGACTGCATTAAACAGAAACATTCTGCATGGCAAAGGACATAGCTAACAGGACAAACAGAAAGCCCACAGAATGGGAGATTTTTACCAGCTATGTATCAGACAAGGGCCTCATATCTAAAATATACTTAGAGCTCAAAAAATTAAATCCCCCAAAAACAAACCCTCAAAGAATCAGCAACCTAATAATAAATGGGCTAAAGACTTAAAGAGAGACTTCTCAGAGGAAGATGTAAGAATTCCCAATAGTCACATGAAGAAATGTTCAACATCTCTGGCCATAAAAGAAATGCAAATCAAAACAACATTGAGATTCCACCTCACCCCAGTTAGAATAACCATTTTCAAAAACAACTAACCATAACAGAGGCTGGCAGGAAGGTTGTCAAAAGAGAGCTCTACTGCACTGTTGATGGTAATATAAACTTGTTCAACCATCTTGGAAAGCAGTATGGAGGTTACTCAAAAGGCTAAACACAGAGTTGCCCTATGGCCCAGCAATTCCATTCATGGGCATTTATCCAATAGAATACAAACAATGCTACATTAAAGCTACCAGCACAACCATGTCCACTGAAGCCTTGCTTACTATTGCCAACATACGGAATTGACCCAGATGCCTCTCAGTGGATAAATGGATCAAGAAAATGTGGTATATATACACAATGGAATATATTTTTTTGGTCGTTTGTGGGGCCTGAACTCTGGGCCTGGGTGCTGTCCTTCAGCTCTTCAGCTCAAGGCTAGTGCTCTACCACTTGAGCCACAGCACCACTTCCAGCATTTTCTGCTTAGGTGGTGCTCAGGAATCCAACCCAGGGCCTCAGGCGTGCAAGGCAAGCACTCTACTACTGAGCCACCTTCTCAGACCCCACAGTGGAATTTTATATTTCCATCAGAAAGAATGATTTTGTACCGTTTGTAAGGAAATAGAAAGACTTGGAAAAAAATATTAAGCAAATTAATCCAGAGCCAAAGAAACATAGGTTTCCCTCATTTGTGGTAACGAGAATGTGCCTATAAATCTACAAGTAAATACTCTGGATGCTAAAAAAAATTCACTGGGACATGATAAATTATACAGGTCTCTAGATATTCAAACAGTGACACCAAAGAAGGATATTTATAGGAATAATCACAAAGGCTCAACAGCTATGTGCATATGATCATATAAAATAATATTTTCAAAATGAACTCCAAGACATGGAAACAAGATAATTCTTGTTCTTGTTGTGGTTTATGTTGCTGTCTTTTCCTTTTGTCTTGTTCGTTAATTTATTTACCTTTGGGGGGGGGGTGAGAGGGCAGAGAAAAATGTGGGACAAAGAGTGAACAAATTGAATAGTGGCACTCACTAGACTTTATGTGGGAAATGAACTATACAACTTGTGAGTAGGGATGGGAGGGTAAAGCTAGGACAGAGAGCAGGAGTGACATCGCCAAAAAGAAATGTACTCATTACCCGACTTATGTAAATGTAACTCCTCTGTACATCACCTCTACAGTAACAATAAGATACATTTCTTAAAAATTTAATCATTTTTTTAAAGAATAGATTATCAGGGTTTGAATCCCAGCTCAACTGCAAACTGACAGTATGTATTGTGCTGCTAATAAACAATCACAAAATCCCAGTGGGCCACATCCAGATGTATTTCTCTTACTTGCAGGTCACGAGGGCAGCTGCCCTACTCCAGACTGTTTATTCTTGAGCTCATGTGCAAGACAGTGAGTACCAGAGACATGTTCTCATTGTGATCAGGGGTGGAATAGTAGGTGGAAACACACCTGCTGATCAAGATCTGAGCGGAGCCATGTGTTGTTAGGAGAGGTGAAATTGGGGAGGAAAATGCAATTATAATATTCAATGTACATATGTGAAAATTGAACCAGGTAACAGGAGAGGATTGTTGGAGTTGGGAGAGATGGGAGAGAATGATAGAAGGAGTGAGACTGATCAGGATGCATTATACCCGTTAATCTATATGTTGCTGAAACCCCTTTGTACTACTTGAAGATAATAAGAATAAGATAATAAAATAAAATAAATAAATAATATTGTAGCATGCAGCCTTAGAAATTTTAGAAGATCTAAGCTAAGAACTTGCATTCTTGTGTTTGTCTACATGCCATTGGCCAAGGCCAGTCTCTGACCAAGTCTACTATCAACAGTTCATTGAAGAAAATAGACCATTTGATGACTGGAGAAGGAAATGAATGTCTATTATGCAATCATTAGTTTGCCATACCATGTGACCTACAAATTCACCTATATCCCAAGGTTCAGTTTCTTTATTTTCTTTTTCTTTTTTTTTGTGTGTGCCAGTTCTGGGGCATGAACTTAGGCCAGGATGTTGTCCCTGACCTTTTGTGCTCAAGGCTAGCTCCCTACCATTTGAGCCACAGCTTCACTTCTGGCTTTATTGGTAGATAATTGGGGATAAAAGTCTCAATGACTTTCCTGCCTGGGCTTCCTTTGAACATTGATATTCAGATCTAAGCTTCCTGAGTAGCTAGGATTACAGGCATGATCCTGTAGCACTTAGTTTCTGTTGTTGTTTTTTTTTTTTTAATGAAAAATAGAGATTGCTACCTTTCCTCTTTCATGGGGCAGCATGAGAATTAAATGGGACAAGGTCTGATCCATAGCAAAAACATCATAAATGTCAAGTACAACTGCTGGTTTTAATTAGAGACCGAACACTGCAATTGACCTTTTGAATTTGAGTGGAAGAGTTTCAGCTTATCCATGTCCAATTTTAACCTTATTACCTCTCATACATTGTTCCAGTTGCTGAAGATCTCCTAGATCCTTTGTGTATCAAGCAAATAAATGTGTGTGTGTGTGTGTGTGTGTGTGTGTGTGTGTGTGTGTGTGTGTGTGTAAATACAAGCAAATAAATTTCTTTTTTTGGGGGGGGGGTGGGGGAGTGTGTCTGGTTGTGGGGCCTGAACTCTGGGCCTGGGCGCCGTCCCTCAGCTCTTCACCTCAAGGCTAGCACTCTACCACTTGAGCTACAGCGCCACTTCCGGCTTTTTTTTTCTTTTTGCTTATGTGGTGCTGAGGAATCAAACCCAGGGCCTCAGGCATGCAAGACAAGTGCTCTACCACTGAGCCACCTTCCCAGCCCAAGCAAATAAATTTCTAAAGCACTATTCTGTATCACTCTTGTGTGTTACCTGGTGGGCTTATGTGACATTGAAGGAATAATGATGCTCTTGACAGTCTACATGTACCATTTACAAGTTACCAACTCCCACAGATATACACCCTATCTCTGCTCCACGAACTCATCATTATTTGCTTATATTAAGTCCCATTATCTTATCCTACAGTCATTTTCCTTTATTTTGATGGGATGCATGGGCGGGGGGAATGGGAGTTCCTGGGATGTTTTGAAGCTCTCTTCAGCCAGGTCCACAGCAAGGAGGAGCTTCCCAGTCATCCTAGGCAACCTGTCTTTGACCAAATGGTTTCTTCTGCATCATCTATATTAGGGCTGAGGTAGCAATAGCCCTAATCTCATCCTTCTATATGGGAAACAAAATGAAATTAAGTATCTATAAGGTGCTTGATAGGACCCAATAGATGGTGTCTCTGTGGTTGGGATCAGAGTTTGCAAAGAGGGAAGTCAAAAAACCCACCATCCCATGAGCAACAAGATGGGTCCAGATCACAATGGCCTTGATGGAACACTTGCCCTCCAAATCAACACTAAAGGCCCATGGATCTCCAAGTCCCCATCCAAATCAGTGTCCAAGAGTCAGAGGACTGCCCAGAAGGCAGTCAAGAAAACTAAGTCTCAAGGCCACCATGTCTCATAAGCCATCTAACTCCCCTCCCAAGCCAGGTTAATTCATGCTTCTCAAAATCTGCAATAATGATTTGATTTGGATAGTACCGAGATTTGAGCTCAGGGCTCTGGACTTTCTAGACAGATGCTCTGCCACTTTAACTACATTCCTAGCCTTGTTGTTGTTGTTGTTTCCATTATTTTTTCAAATAGGGTCTTACTTTTTGTTCAGCCAACCTGGACAATGATCATCCTATTTGTGCTGCCTACCTAGTTGGAATGACAGGTGCATACCACTGAGCCCAGCTTTTTGATTGGTTGAGATGGGATCTCAAACTTTTCATCCAAGGTAGCCTCAAATAGCAATCTTCCCAATCTCTACCTCCAGGGTATCTGGGCTTACAGGTGTGAGTTAACACATCCAGCTAATAGTGAGGTTTTTTTCTAAGGAAAAAAAGTTACACTATTTTTGTGAACAGTACAAGCATAGTACTAGCATAGTTATATGAAATTATACCATTTTGTGGAAAATGCTAGCATATTTATATGACTTTCCCTTATTATTCTTCCAACAACTCTCATTTAGAAACAGTATACCATGCGCAGAATAGCAGCATCCCCTCAGAGAACTCACCTGTGGCTCGGGTACCTCTTTGTCTCCATTCACTGTACAGATTCCCCAGTGGGGTGGCCAGGGTGCTCCAATAGGTGCTAGTGACACTGGGTTTCGTGCCTCATTTTTCTTAGGACTCAAACATGTCCGTGTGATTCTCTTCTTTTAAAAAAAAATGTTCTCACTAATATAAATGCTTTTTATCCTCTACTGTGATTATCAGAGGGTTTGCTTTTTGTTCTGTTTTCAAGTAATAAAATGACCAGAGATCAAAGTGTGATCATTCCCTGCAATAATTACCTATATGCCAATCTGAGCTCGGCTGAGCACTTTGATCACCATTAATCACGCCTTGGGAAGGTGCTGCATCAATACAGCACCACTGCAAGCGTGGCCTGAGGTCAAACGATTCAGAATCCCTGCCCTGCAGAGTCCAGATGCAGACTGACAGACCACGCAGCACAAGGTATTGCGCTTTTTCCAGAGAATGGCAACTCACCCTGCTCCCACTGACTGGAAGGAACATTCTAAGCTGGCTGTTTCAAGAACTCATCAAGGGGGCAAGCTACCATTTCCTTGTCAGTAAACCTGACCCACTCATTGAGCTTCTCTGTCCCTTGCCAGCCAGTGTATTTGTACTCCCATTCTGCAGGCTGTCACTCACAAGATACAGCCCTCCTGTCCCCATCTGCCCCCAAATGCAGCTGCAGTCCCGGATAACCCTCAGTAATTGATCTCCTTATCTCTTATCCACTCTTAGTAAAATTCTGCCCTTGGGCCTGAGTCTTCTGACATCACAATAAGCAGAAACAGAAATGCAGTTCCCAAAGACCCAGAAAAATAAATTCAACACATGAATGCAAGCTTTTCACCCAGCCATAACAGGATCCAGTGAGTAAGCTATGGGGGTCTTAAGTGAGCTGCCAACACTAGGGATCCCTTTTCCTTCTCTTGCCCCAGATGGAAGGCACTCAGAAAGAATAAAAGTCCACACAGCAAATGCTGACTGGAAGATTTCCAGCACGGTCTTTTCCTGCTGACAAAGCACAGCTCCAGGGGACAGACACAGCCCAGGAAGCCTGTGCAGGTGAAGGCTGCTTGAATCCTGAAGCTCACTCTCCTCATCAGAGTAGGGCTTTAGCCCCTCCCACAAATGAGATTAAATATTATTGGGTGATTGAATGTTCAAAGAAAATCAGAGTTGCAAAAATGCACAGAAAAGCACCTAGCCTAGTGCTTATTGAAGTCCCCCCTCCTCTAGCCCCCCCCCCCTCACTCAGCAAGGCCTATGGTGGGTAAAATGCAGAGGCTGGTGACAGCCACAGCCTGTCCCAGGCAGTCTGCACACTGAGGAATATGGCGAATGGTCAGATAAGGCCCCCATGAGGAAGAATGGATTAATGCCTAGCCCACTTAAAAGCCCATCAGTGTAAAACAGCACTGAGCTGCTTACCCAAATATATCTTTGAGCTGAAGTCAGCCCACAAAGCAGCGAGTTTTCCACTCCAGAGCAGAGCTAAATATGACAAACAAGGAAATAATAATAGCAATAATAGCCATTGACCTTTTCTACTAATATAAAGTGAGAGGAGATGGCCCTCCCTGCCAAGCAAATGCTCAGATTCGAGCGAGGTACCACACGCACCTGCAAAGTGGAGAGCTCATAGCATTGCACAAACAGTGTAGGCCAGCCTCCTCTCCTGCCCTGCATTGGACCGCAGCTGCCCAGCCTGCATGGCTGGTCCTCAAGTATCTAATACTCAACAACTATTGAGAGAGTTTCCATTGAAAGGGAATTCTTAAGCTACTATTTAAAGCAGGACACTAAGCCTTGGTGTGCCATGGGCCACACTGTCAAGCCTGGGCAAATAACTAATCTATCCAATGTACTGGCAACTGGTTGATCCAATACAGGGAGCTCTCCAGGGTTCACATGGGAGTGACTGGACCACAGGATTAAAAGAACCAGGGAATTAATTCTGCTCTCTAAAAACGTCATTACCTTTCCAGCAATCCAACCCCTACCTCCCCTAAGGATATCCAGGGTTATCCTTAGTATTCTGGATTTGAAAGTACTGGAGCTTGAACTCAGGGACTGGGCACTGTTCCTTAGCTTTTTCACTCAAGGCTAGCACTCTAGCACTCTACCACTGCTGGATTTGTGATAGTTAATTGGAGATAAATGTCTCACTGATTTTCCTGCCCAGGTTGGCTTTGAATTGTGAACCTCAAATCTCAGCCTCTAGAATAGCTAGGATTACAGGTGTGAGCCACTGGCACTCAGCTTAAAATTCTTGTTCAGTGTACAAAGCATTCCAGTCCATGAAGTTTCATTCCACTCCACATCTTGATTAAGGAAATACTTCAACAGAAAGGCACAATGCCTATGATCATACAAAATAGTATTTATTGACATGAACTCCAGGAAATGAAAACCAGAGATTTTTATTTTTTAGGCTGTTTTTGTTTTCTTTCCTTTTTGTTCTGTTTGTGCATTTATCTGTTTTAGGGTAAGTAAGAGAAGCACAGAAATGGAGGGACAAAGGGTAAACAAAAGCAGCAATTGTACTCACTGGATACTATGTTGAAAATGAACTATACAACATGTGGGTGAGGATGGGGAAGGAAAAATGGGGAGAGAGTGTTAGGGAAGGGGGTGACATTGTCCAAGATGAAATTTACTCTTTACCGACTTATGTAACTGGAATCCCTCTGTGTATCACCTTTATAATAACAATTTTTTTTTAATTTTAAAGAAATATTCCCCCAAAGATACCTTCTTGGGTTTTAAACTCAATACTATATAGACACAGGTCTGATCCATTCACCTCTGACTGTCTGCAGCGCTGACAGACCTAAAGTAGCAGAAGATACACTTCTCAAAGCTTAAAAACATTGTGTTTACCTAGAAAGATTCTCTCCAAAGGGACTTGGGTAGCTTACCACAAAGAACATATTTAATCAAGTGGTACAACATAAATAAAGCATAATAAACTAGAAGCAGGGAAAGGGGGAATAGAATTGTATAAACATAAGAATTAATGGGCTTGACCTTCCCTGCCAAGAGGGCAGAAAGAAAATGGTATGGTTCTATCCATCACTGTGTCAAGGAGGAGGAAGCAGATATTCCCCAAATCCTGAACGACTCCTATCCAAATTTCATAAGGGGCAATCATTTCAAGGGGGAAAAGAAAGAAAATGCTTACTGAATATCCATTGCATGCTGGGAACACTCTGAGCTAGGAGGACATGGAAGGATGGTATTTTGATTCAAATTAGATGAACACACTCCAGTGTGGAAGACCTGGGGAGCAGTTTGCTGATAAAACTTCCCTCCAACCCTCCTCCCCCAAGCCACCCTTATGCAGGATGCAATCTGTCTAGCTGCATATTTGGGCCCATGTTCCCTGGCCCTCTTCAACAACATCTCCAAGGACAGTGATTCCATCACACAGATAAAGAAACTGAGGTCCAGAAAGCCTAAGTATTTTTCAAAGCCAATAAGTGCTAGCAGCCCTTTCCCTGGCTCCTTAGCACTTTTTTTTTATAGGACCCTTGACAAAAGCTGCCATTTTGTGAAGCGGGGGGGCGGCCTTAAAAAAAGACGAGGGGAAAAAATGAAGGTCAAAGGCAGAGTTCCCTGATTATCTGAGTACCCAGAAGGAAAGATATGTGGATAAAGGGCACAAATGGACAAAGAGAAGCTGTGCATGAGATCTGTGTTCTCCAGCCTGTCCTCCTACAGGCTTGTGTGTCACCAGTATCACCAAAAAAGCATCTATATCACCACCACCACCACTATCATCACTACTACCACCATCGCCACCACCACCACCATCATCACCATCACCACTATCACCACCATCATTATTACAAGCACCATCACCACCATCAGTATTACAAACACCATCACCACCACCACCATCACCACTACCACCACCACCATCCACCCTGTCTGTACAACTCCTTAGGAGGTGCCCAGATGCTCCTTTTTTATGTAAGAGAGGAAGACGTGTTCAGCCAGGGCTGTAGAAACTTAAGCAGCAGAAATTTAACATCTCACAGATCTGGGATCTATGTATCAACCAGGTTGGTTCCTTTGGGGGCTACGGGGACTGATCCATTCCAGGACCTAGCTGTAGCTGCCTGCCTTCTCCCTGTATCTTTATATCACCTGCTTTCTATACCTTCCTGTCTTTGTGTCCAAATCTCTCCTTTTGATTAAAGACCCCGGCATATTGTACTAAGGCCAGTCCTTGTGACCCCATTGTAAATTAATCACCTGCAAAGACTCGGACATTTTCAAATAAGGTCACAGGCTGAGGTACTGAGGTTAGACTTCAGCAGATCTTTATTTTGAGAGAAGCATAATTTAATCCACAAAGTGAGATCTAATACATAAATATATTGGTAAACATGGATGGGGTTATGTACACCTATGAACAAATGTATTATCCAAAGTATGGCATAAAAGCAGAGGAAAATTCTAGTAATGTAACTGCTTTGAATAACTTACAGTCTAACAAAATGAATACCAAGAAGCTGGAGCTTGAGGTGTCAGGAGGAGGTGAGATCAGAGGAAAGGGAGCAGATGAATGGAGAGACGGAGGGTTTGGCAAGCAGTCTTAACAGTCAATGTACCCATGTGAACATGGAATCGGGTAACTTGGGAGGATGGGTGGGGCTAGGGAAGGTGGAGGAGAATGATAGAAGGAGTGACATGGATCAAGATAAACCTCTTTGTACAACTCCTTAAAAGTAATCAAAATAAACATTAAAAAAATTTAACCCACAGCAAAGATCAAGGCACCAGTTTCCTTGATGGTGTCAGATCCATTACCTACAGGATTCAGAGAGGGTCCTAGGCCAGGCAGATAATGGTTTTCTATCTCAAATCCTATTCCAAGCCATCTTCCCTTCTTCCACTGCCAAATCAACTTTAGTAGCTACCTTGCTGGTTCTCACTTACCCACAGTTATCTTCTCCCATCTAGAAGCCACACAGCAGCCAAAATGAACTTTTCAAAGTACAAATCTGATAGTGGTAGACCTTGCTTAAAAGCCTTCAATGGCTGCCATTAGGCTCCAGGAGGGAGGGGGGCAAGCGTGGAACAAAGCTGTTTCAAACTCATTACCTTCCAAATGCCGCCCGGCATCCTGGAACACTCAGCCTATCCTCCTCCTGCATGCAGGGCAGGACTTGCCAGTTGAGCTCTTCTTACGGGGTAGAGCCCAGATCACAGATGGGAGTCTGTCATTCCCACCTCTGCCCCACTAATGGCCCCCACGGAGGTCAAGTTCATCTTTCACACTAAGGGACAGTGCCAGTCACGTGGCTAGTATCTAGTATTTGTTAGATGGAGAGGAGTAGACAGTGACCACCTAAGTGTAGCAAGCTGACTGACTTGATCATTTTTGCAAACTCACCATGGATAACGCACTACCCTGGGAGCTTCAGCTACATGGATAACTTCTTTTTTTTTTTTTTTTGGTCAGCTGTGGGGCTTGAACTCGGGGCCCAGGCACTGTCCCTGAGCTCTTCAGATCAAGGCGAGGGTTCTACCACTTGAGTCACAGTGATATTTCTGGTTTTTTGGTGGTTTCTTTGGAGATAAGAGTCTCAGAGACTTTCCTGCACAGCCTGGCTTCAAATCACAATCCTCAGATCTCAGCCTCCTGAGTAGTTAGGATTATAGGCGTGAGCCACCGGCGCCTGGCCATGGATGACTTCTACTTCCACAGGATAGAAGAGGAAATAGGTTTCCATAGGGCTGGAGATGACTTGTCCCCAGTTAAATGGTGAAGACTATTTAAATGCTCATCCTGAATTCTGAACCACAAACCTTTTCTTTCTTTCCTCCCCTGGAAAACACATTCTTGCCCCCACCTGAGGTCCTAGGATAATGAGCTCGTAGAGAATGATGAGGAAAATAGCCAAGAGCTCCAGCATCCTCAAGCAGAGTTACCAAGACTAGCAGATCCACCTCCCAAAGCCCTTACAACGAATGGGACGTGGATCCCGAAGAGACAAGGCCTTACATTGTGCTTCTGCTGCTTAACAGGGACTGGAGCTCAATCGGGAAAGTCATGTGGCTTCCCTGAATCCCACTTACAACTTCTGTCCTATGTGGGAGCTCCCTGTAACCCATTTCACAATGAGGACTCAAGAAATCATGATGAGGGTGGAGACTGCAGTCCTAACATTCAGTGCCTAGCCTATGACTCTAGTAAAATTGAGAAGATGAGTAGGGCTGAGGGGGGTGGGGGGAAGATGACAGGGTGACATCGATCAAGATGCATTGTAGTCATAAACGAGTATGCTGAATGGCAACCCCTTTGTGCAACCACTTAAAGATCATTTATAAAAGATCATTTAAAATGCACATGGAAGAAAAAACACAGATATCATGATTGGATAAATGCCTGCTCTGAGCTGGATCTTCTTGTTCTCCACAGTCAGCTCCAGCTTGCGTGGTCCAAGGATGGAAGGGTCCCTAGCTGCCCCTGAAACTGTGAGATATGGTTGGATGGAAGGATAAATCTCAGCAGCTCTCTCTTCAGTGGCAGCCCTGAAGCACAGAGAATGGAAAAGCAACCAGCACGCTCCATGGTTCTGGCCCAGTTTCTGCAAGCTGTGGGCCATCAGCAGTGATAAACTCACCCCTTCCCCACCTCCACAGACCTCACTCAGGTTCCTCATGGCCTTCAAGTGACACGGAGAGGCAAGGACAAGATCTGTTTGGTTTTGCTCTATTTTATGCTCTGGAATATGCAGCAAAAGACACCAACCACAGTCAGTCCAGGGAAAAGCCCCTTGTGAATTGGCCTTTGAAGACAGAATCTGGAAGCAGCAGGCTGCAAGGATGCTAACTTCACAAGAGCTACATCGCCTGCCAGGCTTTTGAAGAAAGCCCAGGGGCCACTAGGAGCCTTGGCAAAGGGTTTCATGCTGGTCTTCTGCAGACCAAGCCATGGGCTCCTCCAAGCACTGCTTCTTGTCCCGGGCTCTCTGGCAAGCAGTCTCATGTCCTCATCTTCAAATGTCCACATTTGGAGGCTCCATCCATGGGGCTTTTCCCATTCTTTGTCCATGGTTCTTCATATTTTTCTACTTCCACTGTCCCTCTGGTCCTTGTGTTCCTTCCATGAGCCTTTCATTCATACCTACTATGTTCCAGATTCAGTATCTACTATGTTCCAGGTTCTGTTTTAGGCAATGGAGGTAAATACACATAATCATTTTCATTACAGCCTCATAAGGAAGAAACAATAACCAACTTTACAGTTAACGAATACATGATACAACATTGGGTGATCACAACCTATAAAGAACTATTATGTTAATTTATGAAAGGTAGTCAGAGAAGGCCAATCTAAAGGTAAAAGTGTCCATGAAGTAAATGAATAAGCTATGTAGATATCTGCAAAAAGAATGATCCAGTTAGGGAGGACAGCCAGTGCAAAGACCCTGAGGTAGAAGCTTGTCTGTATGTTTGAGAGCAAGAAATGAGGCTCCAACTTTAGCATGAAGGATAGAAATTGGAGATGAGGCCAGTAGGAGCAATGGCCATTTTGTAAGGGGCCTGGAGGAAATAAAAAAAGACTCTTGCCCACAAAAGAAAACTAGGTAGCTATATAACATAACAGGTATGC
This sequence comes from Dipodomys spectabilis, assembly GCF_019054845.1. Lineage (NCBI taxonomy): Eukaryota > Metazoa > Chordata > Mammalia > Rodentia > Heteromyidae > Dipodomys > Dipodomys spectabilis. Next base: position 1,958,997 of record NW_024870813.1, on the reverse strand, counting down.
TAATTTGCCTGATTCTAGAAAACACCTGTAGTGCCACCATCTACCTATATACAAAACCTTCATGCTGGCCAGAAGCAGTATCTCATGCCCATAATCCTAGCTACTCAGGAGACGGAGTTCTGATCCGAGGATCATGATTCAAAGCCAACCCAGGCAGAAAAGTGTGTGAGACTCTTATCCCCCAGTTAATCAGCAAAAAACTGGAAGTGGAGGTGTGGCTCAAGGGGAAGAGCAGCAGCCTTGAGTGGAAAAAGGCCAAGTAAGAATGCAAGGCCCTGAGTTCAAGCCCTAGTACCTGCACAAAAAGAAAAACACTTCAAGTCACACAATAGTAATAAATATTTTCCTTAGGCTTTGGGATTTTATTCTACATAAGAACAAAAACCATAGGAAGACTCCTAGTCAAAATTCATCTGACCTAATAAAAGAAGGATATTCCAAGAGCTCCATGGAAAACTGCTCTGGGAGGTTAAAGGTCAAGTGAGAACTTCTATGGCCATTGTCTGTTGGGTAAGAGTGGGAATAAATGTTACTGGCAGGGGGAGGGACTGGGGGCTGGTAGTGGGCTCAGCCCTTTGTGGCTGTGTGATTAGGGACAGGCTGAGACTGTCTCTGTGCCTCAGTGTCTCTCTGGGCACAGGGAAGACCCATTTCATGCCACATGAGCTCTGGAATCTAAGAAAACCGTTTTGCACAGCGACTGGCTTGTATCTGAGTCTCAGCATAAGACCCTTTGCTTTCTGCTCTCTCCATTTGGGGGAGAATTTGCTCCCCCTCAAAGGGTTTTATTCAGAGGAGGCCCAAGTTTGTCAACAAGTACAATCTACAGGCGAAACCAAGAAAGCTCAAGAATCTCTTAAATCAAGACCTTAAGAACCGTCATAAAAAAAGACAACCTGGCACTTTTATGGTTCCCCGAATGCATTTTCAAACACGGTGGCATTCCCTCCCAAGGCCCTTTCCTGTAGGTTGATCCAATTAGTCTATCAGAAGCTAGAAAAAACACAGATTTCCACAGGCTGGGAAAAGGGGGTAGTGGGGTGGCTGGGACTTTGTAGAGGCTGCCCAGAGGGGAGGGAGTACACTGACTGTGCCCTGGACAAGCTCTTTATGTGGGGCACAGATGGCAGCCTCTGGTCTGTGCTCACTGACTTGTCTGAAGCAAGCTTGAAGAGACAACCCCTGTGGATTCATGAGGAAGGAAATCAAGGCTTTCCTACATGTAGTAGGTGGCTCTGTCCTGGAGACAGAACTGAGTCAAGCAGGACAGCTTGGAGGGGACAAGAGAAGAGGACACACGTGTGACTCCAGTGGACCATACAGAGTTGTCACTCTCTGCCTGGGCCTTGAGCAGCCCATGGGTTCTACGGTAACTCCTAAGTCCACAGGCCTGGCCCTCCCTAGAAATGGGCCCAGATCATTTTTGTAACCGTACAAATGGTTATTCCATTCTAAAGAAGAAAGGAGGCTGGCTATCAATGTCTCACATCTGCAATCCTAACTACTCAGGAGGCTGAGATCTGAGGACTATGGTTCAAAGCCAGCCTGAGTAGAAAAACCCATGAGACTCTTATCTCCAATTAACAAGCAAAAATGTAGAAGTGAAAAGTGGCTTGATCTATAGAGTGCCAGCTATGAGCACAAAAAGCTAAGGTAGAGCAAGAGGCCCAGAATTCAAGATTCAGTCCTGGAAAAGAGAAAGACTCACAGACACAAAAATAGACATAGAGAGACTGAGACAGACAGAAAGGGAGGAAGGAGGGAGGAGAAGAGGAGGGAGGGAGGGAGGGAGGGAGGGAGGGAGGGAGGGAGGGAAGGAAGGAAGGAAGGAAGGAAGGAAGGAAGGAAGGAAGGAAGGGGAAGGGAAGGGAAGGAAAGGAAAGGAAGAAGAGAAGGGAAGGAAAGGGAAGGGAAGGGAAGGAAAGGGAAGGGAAGGGAAGGAGGGAGGGAGGGAGGAAGAACCAAGAGAGGATGCAAAGACTTGACGGGCGTAGATCATTCCCAGTGCTCATTGTTTTGGACAGCAGGCGTATCTTCCAGGACTGACAAGAACGTCTCTGGACTCCATGGATGGTCAGTAGTCATTGCCTGAACTCCCTTGACATCCCTAAGGCAGCTCCAACTGCTCTTCAAGGCTCAAAAGCCTTGTCTTGCCAGTGCTGGTGGAAAGTAGGAGGACCACCACTGTCCACTGGGTGATGGGAATGGAAGCCGTTAAGAAAAGACCATTTCTTTCAATCCCCCTGTCGCCATGCAGTATTATTCTCTCCCAGGCTTACTGAACCCTCACTCCTGGATGTCCAGTGGAGCTCCTCCTCCATCTCCTCTCATGCTGGATGTCAGCCGAGGTCGACACACTGCCATGTTCTACATCCCAGCCACTGGATTCTAGAAATGCTGCTGCATCCAGCCCTCTGGCCATCCTTCTTTATAGCCTTTCCGCAGCAGCAGCACCTCCCTCCCCTGGATCACGTGTCTCCCTGGCTGCATCTCTACCCTGCTAAGCCTCTTCGCCATTGTTATCAGCAAGGCCCCTAACAGACACCCTACCCTTTGTGCTTGAATCCCTAGTCTGCTAGTCTCAGAAAGACCTGAAACCAGTCACTGAAGAACAAATCAAGAGACACAAGATTCATTTGCCACACCCAGCCCAAGCCTAAGGATTTCCTGTGACCCCCCCCCAAACCTGGTGAGTCCCACTATCTAAGCCTCCTGGCCCAAGCCCCACCTGTTTATGTCAAGAAAGAAGCCCGAGGCAGAAAGGTCCTGGAGAAGAGACCTTTTTCCTGCCAGAAGCCACAGGTAAGTAGGATGGACCTGCATCCAGGAACTGGAACTAGGAGAGACAGCAGAATGTTTATGCCAAGGAACGCAAGTGGAAAAGGAGCCTTGGTCCTGACAAAATGACAGCACATGCCAGCACTGGGGATGATAGATCAAAGCCAGACAGCCCTTGAAGGTTCCCTGAGATACAGCTAGTGATACAGGCAGTAAGAATGAGAGCCAGAGGGGAGGGGAGTGTCTTCCCTCTGCAACCAATCAGGACAACTGTGCTCCTGACAGGGAGCATGCCCAGCCCCACCCTGGGTGCCTGCACAGAGTGAGGAACTTGCCTCCAGCACTGATACAGGGACCCAACACAATTCACCTCCATTAACACCCTTTTGGGTGCTAAGCACTAGGTGATGCTTCATCATTTGCACCAGAGCTTCCCGACCTAGTGCTAACTGATATTTCAGGCTGAATAACTGTAGAAGCCTGACCTCTGCATGTAAGATGTCAGCAACCCCCAGTTCTATCTATTACATATTAGTATCACATCCACCCAGTTAAAGGTTGCCTAGGAGACATAATTGCTCCCAGGTGAGAACCAATAATGCCTACCACTTAATACTCACAATAGCAACAGACATTTCTACCCTACCTTGAATGGGAGGAAACTGAGGCTCACAAAGATGAACTTGACTTGCCAAAGGCCACTAAACAAATAATGGAGCCTGTGTTTGAACCCAGGCCTTCTAAGCCCTGGGTATTTTCTACGGTATATCTCCATTCCCTGAGGCACAGGTCAGTATTTAGCTGCTCCCCACCTCTGTCCCTCTCAATGGTGAGCCAGAGAAAGATGCCTTCATTCGGAAGAACATAGGTTTATCCTCTAGACAGTAGCCATCAAAGACCAGAGGAAATAGTTACTAAATGGGATACCAAGATCCTGGAAAAGGCCTCCCCTCTCCTTCTAGGAGCAACTTTCAGGATAGATCCAACATCTCTGGTCCCAAAATGGGAGCTCAAGGTCTGATAAGTCCCCAGAATGCCACCCACAGCCACCACCTAGTGGAGAAATCCTTGGGTCTGTCTCCATGGGGGCCTCCCCTACTGTGAGCACTTCTGTTCTGCCTACCTTTCTATCTTTAGAGTCCTCACTAGTGGCTGGAGGGGTCCCATCTCCAGACACAACCCACTTGGCCTCCTAGACAGGGCTGCCCTATCTGCAGAAAGAAGCAAAAGAACCAATTCAACTGCTGCTCAGTTGTCTCCTCCAAAGTCAAGTTCACAAGGGACAGAAAAGAGCAAGCTTGTTGGTTTGTTTCTGTAGTATAGATCCTGACAAGTTTTAAACCACATGGTTTTAAGTCTCAAAGCATTCATTTATTCCTCTCCCCTAAAGAAGGAGTATAACAATGTCCACCTCACAGGGATGTGGTAAAAATAAAACAAGATGTTGGAGGCTAAATGCCTGGCACAATGTCTATTGCATTCAAGGTGCCCAATAAATCACTCATTTAATACAATTCTGAAACATTAAGCACAACTAGGAGAAAAGTTCTTGATGCCTCCCAGGGATTTTGAATTACAGGTGGATCGGGCAGGTTCATGAATGTATGTTAAAGGGGCCAAGCTAAGTCACTCTCCCAGATCTGAGGCAGCCCAAACTTAATGGAGAAAAGCCTGAAACATAATGGAGCTGTCTCCACATACCTTTATCTTGAAGGTAATTGTCTATAGATAGCAAGCTCAGGCGATTTCCCAGTGAGATGTCCTAGAAAAGACTGAGGTGGGCACCAAAGCAGTCAGTCTGAGAGGAAAAATAATAATAATCTGAACACCAGTTGTTGTCTGAGGCATTTGTCTGTGTGTTCGATTGGAGACAGCCTGGCAGGAGGTCCAGATGGGAAGATCATCACATGACAATTGGGTAAATACGGCAGCTTGAAGAAGTTTCACATCACTGCCAAATCCTTGCCTGCAACCTGTCCCTTCTGCCAGCCATTCTGGGAAGGGAAAATGGCTGAGCAAGCAAAGACAAGTCCGCCCCAAGCCCACCGAGGTGAGGAAAGCAGATAGAGATGTCAAATTTCTGAAATGTGTCTCTGCTCTGTGGATCAGCTCGGCCTACATCCACAGCTCTGCCTAACACATGCACAGGATTCTTGCATTCTGTTATAGCCAAAGGATTGCTCTGGGCACTGAAGATACTGCAGAGGACAATGCAGAGAAAGATTCCTTCTCTTCTTTTTCTCTCATGTCCCTGATGGCTCAGTTCATTCTAGGGCTATGGGATTCTGCCCTTCTCTTGTCCAGTGTCTGTGTCCTACACAAGTGCATCTTCCAACTGCAGGTACTGATTCCTAGAGGGTCTCTAGACTGAGTGCCATGATGAGTCAAGGCTTCCTGGCCCTGTCCTAATGGGCTTCAGTCCACCTAGGGCTAGTCTGGGGGAAAGATGGGGGATCTTAAAGCACCCAAGGGACATCAATCAAGGAAGCCTCTGGACACTCAGGCTTGGCATTTCCCCAGCTTTCCACCTCCCAGCCAGCAGCCTGGGCAGTCTACTCTGAATTGGATCATTATCCCCACAGCCTAAAGGGCCATTTATCTAAGGGTCAGGCCCACCTTGGCTGGGAGCAACTTTATTCAGCTCACCACCCTGTTTCTCCCCCCGCCACCCCATATTCCAAGCCACTCTCAGCCATCCCATGCCTCCTGGTCTTCCCATTCACCATTCCTTCTGCCTAGACTCCAGGATGCTCTCCCCTCCCCCATCACTGCCTGCTCCACCCATTGCCGCCACCCTTCCCATCCAGATTTACAAGGACCCTTGGCACGTCCCAGACCCCACATCTGAATCAGGTCCCTTGGGCAATACCATTTTCCATTTTATACATCCTCTACTTTTCCTTCACAGAGACCCTAACTTATGACTCCCACGTGTGACCGATCAATCATTTGTTTAATACCTGTCTCCTCCGCTCACTGAAAATAGCACACAAGGGGTGACATGTCAGCTTTGGGCACCACGGAATTCCCTGTGCCTTTCACAGTGGCTGGTTCACAAGCAAAGAACCAAGGTAACTGTGAATACAAATGAAGGAATATATGTCATTCCTAGCCAGTCTTCAAACTCAGTTCATGTGTCATCTGTTTTGTTTCCCCTGATTTCCAGCCACCACCTGCCAGATCTGGGTGCCCTGCACGGCACTCCCCGTCTTCCCTCTGCTCCCTTCCATTGCTGTAGGTGTCACACTGAGATCTAATCATTGAGTCTCCAGAGTGCACGGAGAGTTTACTTTGATTTTGTGTCTCCTGTCTTTAATACAAAATTTCATTAAGTTCTTCACAAGCGAAATAGAAGGAATGAATGAGTAAAGGAGTAAAGGAAATATGCAAGCCTTCTTTCAGGCCCTTCTGTCTGGAAGTTCTGTAACTACTGACAGAGGCTCAGTGATCCAATAAACTATTCATGAGAAGGACCAATGACATGGCATTTTCACATGTTTTTTGGAGTTGGCTTCCCCCAGCTGTACCTTCCTGAATCTTTTTGCCTGCAGGGCTGTAGAGTGACATCAGACAATGTTGTGACCTGCTCATGGTCCCTGGCTGTCCACAGGGATGGGGATGCCCAGATGGGCAGTGTTTCCCTTAGTCCCAGGATGTGGGAAGGGCTATCTTGGGAGCCTCAGGTCCACAGAGGCTCTGAACAAGAGCTACTACGGTATAAACAACTTGGGAAATTTTGAAAATAGGGACTATGGGACACAGAAGCGACTTCCTGGAGGAAGAAGTTTGTGGTCTTCACAGGATGCTACAAGGGGGAAATGGGGCATTCAGACTCCACCAGGGTCATCATAGGACAGACAGCAGATGGAAAGAAAATGGCAAGGAGCTTTAATTTTTGAGGAAAGATGTGTGAAAGATTGAGCAAATAGGTTTAGGACTGGCCACTGTGGCTAATTCCAGTAAATTCTGGGGTGTCTGTTTGGGCTATCAATATTATCTGATACCTGACCTTCAGGGAATGAGGCAGCATAAATGTGGCTTGGCCACTAAGAATTCCATAAAACAGGTGGCTGGTGTGTGGGCTTCGGATTGGTTGGATTCCATATGAGACGTGAGCGGACAGGCAGATAACTGGCCATCTCCAGCAGAGCCAGCCTTGGGAAAGGTATTTCCTCCCAAGTCAGCAAAGCTCCAAGACATCACAGCATTATAAAGCCAAGAAATGGACAATAACTTTAATACAAAGGTATCACTTTTCTAGGAAGGAAAGAGCAGCATTATGTGACTATTACTGCTTTGGGGTGAATGTTTGTGTCCCTCATAAATAATCTTCAAATGTGGTGATGGCATTAGGAGGTTGAGCCCTTGAGAAGTATCTGAGTCACTAAGGTGAAAACTTCCTGAAGAAATAAGTATCTGTTGGGTCCCAATGATACACCTGGAATCCTAGCTACTCAGGAGGCTGAGAGACCAGGCTCACAGTTCAAAAAGTCCTTGGGGTACAGTATTTTACAATTTAAAAAATATCAAAAAAAATCCTTGGGACTCTTATCTCCAATTAACCAGCAAAAATGTAGGAAATGAAGGTATGGCTCAAGTTGTAGAATTTGGAATTAAAAAGTTAAGGAAAGAGTACACGGCCCTGAGTTCAAACCTCAGTACTGACATAACACAGAGGGGCGGGGGGAGGAGAGAGAGAAAGAGAGAGAGAGAGAGAGAGAGAGAGAGGAAAGAGTAGAGAGAAAAATACAAATATAAATGGTACTTTGTCTCACTGCTGTGCGATATAGCTATCTGTTGTTTATAAGCAACCCAGTCTACAGCATTTTGTTGTAACAGCTCAGAGTAAGGGACTTACTTTTGCAAAATTTTAGAAAACATATGACCTTGTCAATCACATTGCCTCAGAAAGAACCCATGCAATTAAATTGCCCTGAAACAGAGGCATCATTACCTTCCCAGTACCCACCACTTCCCTCATTTTCTCTGCTCAACAGAGGAATGAAAACATCTCTACTTGGTGCCTTAACCCAAGCAGAAATAGCTTCTGACAGTAAAATCAGCATGTCAGTAAATAAAGCAAAATTTTATTCTTATACTTAACAAATATTTGTGACATCCTAACACACGTCCAGAGTTTCTGCAAGGCACAGAGAATAACTGTGATTAAAGCAGAGAGAATCTATTGTTGTGGTTCGGATCTGCTGAGTTCCTCAAAGGCCAATGTATTTAAAATTATTCCCTAGACCATGGCATTATCAGAAGTGCTAGAACCTTTACGAAGTCATTGGGGGCGGGACCTTGAAGAAGGGTTCTGGTCCCCTTTTCTCTTTTTACTTCCCAGTCGTCATGATGGGAATAGACCTCCTGTGCCATGTGCTCCAACCAGGATATACTGTGCTGCCATCAGCCTGCAAGAACAGAGCCAAGGGACCACGGACTGAAACCATGAGCAGAATACAACTGCCCTCTTTGTAAGCTGGTAAGGAAGCTCTTGGTAAGGAAGCTAAGCGCTGGTGGCTCATGCCTGTAATCCTAGCCACTCAGGAGGCTGAGATCTGAGGATTGAGGTTCAAAGACAGCCTGGGCAGGAAAGTCCATGAGACTCTTATCTCCAATTAACTGCCAAAAAGTTGGAAATGGAGCTGTGACTCAAGTGGAAGAGTGCTATATTTCAGTGAAAAAGCTAAGGGACAGTGCCCAGGTTGTGATTTCAAGCCCTAGTACTGGCACCAAAAAGAATTATTTTAAAGGAGGAAACAATGAAAACCTATCTATAAATCCAGATCATAAGCAAAGGTCCTAGAGCTACTGGTGTCGCTGGAAGGAAGAGAAGGCTCCTGTACAGGTGCTAAGATGGGTTCAGGGAGGCCTCTGATGGGCTCAGGTTCTAAGTTCAATGGAACATCTTTCAAAAGTCTTAGAGACTGTGTAATATGTTTACTGTAGATAGTTTACTGAGCAACCAGAACCCAAAAGAAGGAAAACAAGAAGACATTTTTCAATTCCTTCAAGTCCTTCTCCTTGGTCCCAGCCAATGACTTCAAGGTTACTTTAAGGTATTTAAAAGTATGCTGGCCAGCACCAGTGGCACCCTCCTGTAATCCTAGCTACTCAGGATGCTGAGATTTGAGAATCATAATTCAAAGTCCAGCCCTGGCAGAAAAATCCATGAGACTCTTATCTCCAATTAATCACCAAAAAGCCAGAAGTGGAGCTATGGCTCAAAGTGGTAGAGTGCTAGTCTTGAGCCAAAACCAACAACAAAACAAAAATCAGGTATAGCAACCAGGCCCTGAGTTTAAGCCCCAGGACCAACACACACACACACACACACACATTATGCTTATTTTTATCACTAATTAACGCTTACCCTCCTAGGTCAACAAAGGCATAGCTAATCTTTGTCCTAGGAAAGGTAGCTTGGTCCCCTACCTAGACTCCTTTTACACCTTTCCCCTCTTCCTGGAATCTCCATTCCCTCCTCTGGCCCTCAAGCACAAGGGACACATATGGAGAGATTCTGGGAATCATTCGATCACCTACCTATCAAGGAGATAAGATGGTGTTTTCCCTCTATCTGGTCTAGTTCCTTATGAAGTTAGTACATCTATCCAAGTAAATGTCAAGTGTAAGGAAGAATGGAGCAATCAGGGATGATTTCTGCTTTGCACTTAAGCAACTGAATAACGATAAGAGTTGTAGTGTGGGGTTGGGCAAACCTGGGTAGGAGGAGTTCAGAGAATTCTCTTTGGGATGTGTCAAAGTGGAGATGTCTGCGAGACATTCTGGTTGATCCTAAAGCTCAGAAGAAGTCTGGAAGAGGGACTAGCACTTACAATGAAGAGTAAATGTGTAAAGCCACTGGTCTGGACAAGAGCAGAGAGAAGGAGCCCAGAGACAAGGAAAGAAGTACACAATGGTCCCTTGGCTGATGACAATAGCTGGAGTGTGAACTGGCACTGGGGAGACTGTAGGAGAGCGAAATCTGGATGCAATGTACTCACTATCTTGCCCATGTAATTGTCACCCCTCTGTATGGTATTTTCACAATAATACCAAAAAAAAACCCCGGATGTTTCATAGATGGCTGCCTACCACACAGCACAACCAAAACTAGACACTAAGCCCCATCAGGCAGCTTCCCCTATCAAATGACCAGTTTAAATACAGAGCAGGTGCCCCTGTCATAAGAGATGAACACCGTAACTTTTAACCTCTTTGGACTCTCACCCTGCTGAGCCATCTTCCATGGTGAGCCAGCTAATCAAACATGTCCTGGGCCAGGGACTGCAAGCTGCTGTGATTTTTCAAGCACACCAAACAGTGGGAAAGAAAAATGAGCAATCCAGACCCAGAACGAGGCTTGACCCAATGCCCCCAAATAGCTCTTCCCCACTCTCAAACAGACCCTCCATCTGGGTTTACAGATGCTGTGTGCTGTCCACAGCCTGGTGGCCTGGCCTTCAGGGGCTGCCATGAGGATCATATAGTGCTGGCATCTGTGTGTGGGCAGAGGTAACACTGGGAGGTTTTCAGAGGTGAGAGCTGAACAGACATGGGCAGATTCACAATTGAAAATGTAAAAATTCTTGCCTGTAATGATCAGAAGTTCAGTCATTGCCCCCACCATCCCTAATCTTCTGTTACAAACCTGAAAGCAGAAGCTGGGGACTGGGCAGAACCCCAGTTGCTTACTTCTATGATGATCTTAGAAGAGTCCAAACCCAGGAGAAGCATTCCTCCCTTGGTGTCCACAGGGATTGGCTCTAAGATGCCATATGGGCACCAAACCCTGAAGATGCACACAGCCTTTATATAAGATGGTATATGGCACCTACATACATGCTCCCATGAACTTGAAATCATCCAAGATAACCTAGAATACTAGAACAATACAAATGCTACTTAAAGAGTTGTTATTGTTTAGGGGATGATAACAGGGAAAGAATGTCCATACATGCTTGGTACAGACACAACCATCACAGGCCTAATAACATTTGTGATCCACAGTAGATGAAAGTGAGGATGCAGAACCCACAGATATAGAGGGCTGAAGTAGCAGAAAGACCTGAGATGAGGAAATGCAAGCCCATCCTGGTTGGAGGGTCAGTGTGCATACACGTACATGAACACTCTCTCTCTCCTCTCTCTCTCTCTCTCTCTCTCTCTCTCTCTCTGTGTCTCTGTGTGTATGTGTGTGTGTGTCTCTCTCTCTCACACACACACACACTAACACTCTACATACCAATCATATATACAAACATGCTTCTCATGAGTGCTTGCTACTCCATACATGACTGTAGTAGGGATAGTAAACAGAATGTTGGGGTTAGCTCAATGGTCCCCCAGTGATCCAGGACTCATAGCTGGACCCTTACCACAAGTTCCTACTTTTGAATTCAGTTGAAAGGTTCTTAGAGCAATAAAAGGCATCTCATGTATGGGATTTACTAAGAAAGATGACAACACTGAAGATGCGATTTAAATGTTGTTGAGCTTGAAGTGTTTTTAAATATCATTTCCTCTGGTGCAGCCCTGACAAAACAACTTCTAATATAAAATGACCCTTTACAGACCCTGCTTGGCTTCATAACTATACCATAAATGTTTTTAAAGGTATGTATTTGTGTCTTCTAGTCTTCTCATCTATTTTCATGGGAGACCTGGGGATATTTATTTAAAAGTAATTTTCCAGAAGTGGAACTCTGTCCACAGAGAAGATAATCCTAGCCCCCATAGAAAGTAGAAGCTTCAACTGGCTGCTGTTAGTTCATGCCTACAATCTTACTTACTCAGGAGGGCTGAGATCTGAGGATTGCATGCTCAAAGCCAGCCCACATAGAAAAGCCGATGAGACTCTTATTTCCAATTAACCAGCAAGAAAGCATAAATGGAGGTATAACTCAAATGGTACAGCACCAGCCGTGAGAGAAAAAGCCAAGTGAGAGTGTGAGACCCTGACTTCAAGCCCCAAAACTGTCACAGAAAAACGAAAGCTTCATTTATGAGTCTTAGAAGAACTCAATACAGCCCCATCATTCAAGAATAAAGTCATTTTCAATCATGTATCACCAGCTGTGGAACTTTGACAGGATGACCATCTATCTATCTGGCTTCTGAGTAGATGAAGGGCCCAAAAAGCATCCTGGTGGGCAGAGGAGTCCCAGATAGTGAGTAGCCGGGGGCCCGCAACAGAGAATGCCTCGTCTCTGTTGTGTTCTTTCAGTTTCTAGGCACCTCCTCACTGTGATCATCCTATTCAGGGATCTCCAGCCTCTTTCCTTCTAACTGTACAAGGAGAAGTGTCTTCTGTAACTGAATAAAATGGGTATGCTTGATTAAGAGCCATGGGCAAGCCATGCCCTTGTAGCTCATGCCTATAATCCTAGCCACCGAAGAGGCTGAGAGACTTTTATCTCTAATAAAACAACCCCCAAAATGGCCATGAGTGGAAATGTAGCCTTGAGAGTATTAGCCTTGAGAAACAAGTTCAGGAAGATAGCACTCAGGCTCTAAGTTCAAGCCCCAGGACAGGCATGCACACACACACACACACACACACACACACACACACACACACACACACACACACACACACACTGGCAAGGTATGATGAAATAATAACATCATGTGGTTTTTTCCTGGCTAAATGTAGCTGCAAACCCCAGAGAGAAGACATGGAACAGCTAGTCAGGAAATCTGACAAATAGATATTGATAGGCAGAAGGTTGCAGAGAATAAGAATTCAAAGTATAACCAGGCTGATCCTCAAGCCCTGTGAACATAGAGGCAAATGGGGCCTGGAATGTGTGCCCTGCAGCAAGCTCTCTATTGCCATAGCTCTCTGGCTGGAGGACCATCGAAGGGTGAAGCCCAGGAAGGAAGAGAAGTGAGGCTGTCCTGAGAAGGAAGGAACTCCAGAAAGCAGCTTCAATACGTTGTCTTTGAACTTTTGTGCTCATCCCTGAGCTGCTCACTCCTGGCTAGGATCTTAATCATCATATAAAAACTGAGAATAAGCCTAGTGCTGGTGGCTGAAATCTGGGGATCGCCAGCCCTGGCAGTTAAGTCCCAGAGACTTAATTAATCACCAGAAAACCGGAAGTGGTGCTGTGGCTCCCAGTGGTAGAGCACTAGCCTTGAGCAAAAAAAAAAACAAACTCAGGGACAGAGCCCAGGCCCTGATTTTAAGCACCACAACCAAAACACAAACCAAAATGAAAAAAACAGACTGAAAATAGAATTTAAAGACCATATGCCATCAGATTGTAGTCTGGTGACTGGGTAGCATACACAAAGAAAGATGAGAAAGCTAAGTGGGTACTACCAACTGGACACACAGAGCATATAGGCAGTTGAGACCTAAACCTAAACTATGACATTGTTAATTTGTTGTTGGTGGTGGTGGTTGTGGGACTTGAACTCTGGGCCTGAGCACTGAAGCCTAAACCAACAAAAACAAAATAATAACACATCAGCATCCATCATTAGGATGTGAGACTGAGAGCCTTGTAATATTCATAATGCCCAAGACAAAATCCACCATTTCTCAGAATAAAAACCAACAAAACCTCAACTCACATGAGAAAAAGTAATCAACAAACAGCAACCCCAAAGACAACTGAAACGTTGGAGTTTTCTAGCAAAGACTTTTAAAGTACTTATTGTAAATATATCCCAACAAAGCAATCATTAGCACTTATACAAGAAATGGATAAAATGTCAGAGGCATAGCTAGCCATAAGAATGTCTCCCTAGGGGCTGGGAAGATGGCTCAGTGGTAGAGCGCGTGCCTTGCATGCCTGAGGCCCTGGGTTGGATTCCTCAGCACCACAAAAGCAAAAGGAAAAAAGCCGGAAGTGGCGCTGTGGCTCAAGTGGTAGAGCGCTAGCCTTGAGCTGAAGAGCTGAGGGACAGCGCCCAGGCCCAGAGTTCAGGCCCCACAACCAGACCCAAAAAAAAAAAAAAAAAAGAATGTCTCCCTAGCAAGCATAACCCTGAGCTCAAGCCCATTATAATAAATAAACAAACAAACAAATAAGAAAAAGAACAGGCTGCTCATTAAAGAATTAGAAAAGATGAAGTAACCCAAGTAGGGATCTTATGCTGAGATGTAAATTAACTATAATTGAAAGCAAGAGAACAAACAGTGCACTTAGTAGAACTGTGATGATAGAGAAAAAGAAGAGATAAGCTTGGAAGCAAACTAATATAAATTATCTAATCAGGGTAATTATTTTTGAGCTAGACCTTAGCTAAGAAAAAGCTCAGGGATAGTGCCCAAGCCCAGAGTTCAAGCCCCAGGATGGGGGGAGAAAGGGGAAAGAAAGAAAAGAGATAATTTTGCTTAAAAATTATGATCAGAATATTAAGGACCTATGAAACAAAAGCAAAAGGTCTAATATTTCTAGCAACAGAAGCTTAAAGCAAAAAAGAGAAAGAAAAATATTTGAAGCAATAATGTTTCTCAAATTTGGTGAGAGAGGGGAAAACTGAATACAACTAATATGGTTCATGAACTCCAAAGGAATCCAGATTAAGACCATTACTATAAACTAATAAAAACTCAAGACAAAGAAAAATCTTGAAAGCAATCAGATCTACCTGTAAAAGACAATGATTTTCTTGAGTTCTCTAAAATATGCTTGGTAGCCAAACGCAAAAATAACATAGTCAGATGTAGTTTTTGATGTGTATAGAGGAAACTAAATGGTAAGATCCACATGCCAAGGATACAGGTTGACCAATTGTAACAATGAGATGTACAAAACACTATGTTGAAATGAACTTTACAACTTCTGCAGGGGGCGGGGCGGTAGTTGTGGAGGTGGGAGGGAAGGAATGGTAGGGGGAAAACAAAGGAGGAGGCAACAATGCTCTCAATAGGAAATGTACTCATTATCTTGCTCATGTAACTGTAACCCCTCTGTACAGCATTTTTACAATAAAAATATACAATTTTTTTAATCCACATGCCACTTGAGGTAGCAAATTATTGATTCTTTTTTTTTGGGTGGGGGGGTAGTCAGTCATGGGGCTTGAACTTGGCTTGTGCACTGTCCCTGCACTCTTCAACTCAAGGTGAGCACTCTACCACTTTAGCCACAGTGCCACTTCTGGTTTTCTAGTGGTTTAGTGGAGATAAGAGTCTCATGGGCTTTCCTGCTGGGGCTGGCTTTGAACTGCGATCCTCAGATCTCAGCCTCCTGAGTAGCTAGGATTACAGGTGTGAGCCACTGACACCCGGTTGTAAATTACTGATTCTTGATCACTGAAAAGGTTAGTATGCACAGTGTAATCTTCAAAGCAACCATTAGAAAAAATATTTTAACTATTCAAAAGCACACTTAATAATCTAAACAGAATACTAAAAGAATTTAAGTAACCCAAAAGAAGGCAGGAAAGTTCAAACAGAAAAACAAAAGGGAAAGAAATTTTTTAAAAAATAGAAAGCTTAAATCTAAACCTACAAACAAATCCATTAAATATAAATGGTGTAAATACAACCATCAAAAGACAGATGTTCAGAACAAATTTCATTTTAAAAATTCACAAGCCAATTATGTGGTGCCTACAAGAAACTCATTTCAAATATAATGTAGGCAGATGAAAGATAAAAGGGTAGGAAGATACATCATGCAAACACTAGATAAATGAAAAATGGAGTAGTTAGACATCAAAGAAAAAAATTAGCATGGACAGAGGGGCATTACATAATGATAAAGGGTTTGGTTCTCTGATAAAATGCAGCTATCTACATTTGAGTGAAACTAATACAAATTCTTGGAGCAAAATCTGTACCAACTAAAACAATAAGCTAATTTATAATTATAGAGACTCCAATGTAACTTTTCAATGATAGAAATGAAAGATGGAAAATCAGCAAGAATGTAGAAAAACTAAAGCCCAAAACACTTACTTAACAAGTATACAAGAAACATTCCCAAGACAGGCCATATCTCACATTATAAAACAAATATTAGCCAATATAGAATAATTGAATGACCCAAAGTAGGTTGTATGACCATAACAGAATTACATTAGAATTCAGTAATAGAAAAACACTTAGAAAATGAACTCCAAAATGTGAAAGTACATTCGCAAATAATCATGGGCCAAAACCAAAAGGAAAACACAACATTTTACAATTTGTAAAATACATAAGAAAAACTGGAAAAATCTCAATTATCCTACAGGAGGAGATGGATAAATCAACTCTGGTACAACCACTGAGAGTCCAACTGCCTAATAAAAGAGAAAACGACATTTCTAAAATATACCAATTTGGTATTATTCTGGAAGAATTATTCTGAAAAGTCTACTATTTCCAGGAATGAGTGACTCACGCTTATAATCCTAGCTGCTCAGGAAGCCAAGATCTGAGGATCACCATTCAAAGCCCGCCTAGACAGAAAAGTCTGTGAGCTACTTTTTCCAATTAACCAGACAAAAGCCAAAAGTGGAGGTGTGACTCAAGTGGTAGAGTGCCAGTCTTGAACAAAAGGCCAAAGGAGAGCTTAAGGTCCTGAGTTCAAGTCCCAGCACTCCCCTTTTCCCCCAAAAAGGCTACTACTCTCTGCTTCTAGTCACATGAAACTCTTAAAATTATATGTGTGTATATATATGAATATAGGTGAATATATAACATTGTGTGGTGTGTGTGGTACGTGTGTGTATGTGTGACTATGTCAGTCAGAGGCTGACTGGGCTTAGGGTTTGGAAAATAGTGAGAATGAGAGGGCAGAGCATGAGTAGATTGTTTAGTAGATTCTTTGGCACTCTGACTAGTACGTAAAAAGCTTTTTATGTGCTAACATTCACAGACCTAAAAATGACAACAGAACAAGCAAGCAAAAACAAACATGACAGATACAATGAGGAACACTGTATGAATCCTCACATCAAACTCTCTCCAAGATTTTGATTGAAAGTATTTTACATTTAAAAAAACTTATACATGAAGCTGGACACTAGTAGCTCATGTCTACAATCCTAGCTAGGAATCTAAGATCTGGATGGTTTTAGTTTGAATCTGTCTTAGGCAGAAAACTTGGAAAGAGTCTAGCTTAATATTAACCAGCAATCACTCTGGGGCATTATCCAAAAAAAAAAAAATTACAAGCCAAGATACAATAAAACACCTGCACATCCTGATCATTGCTGCAGTATTCATCACAGTCAAGTTACAAAAACAGCCTAGATGCCCTACAATGGATGAGTGGATTGAGAAAATGTGATATATCTGTATAACAGAATTTATATAGATAATGGAATGTTACTCATACATCAGGAAGAATAATATGACATTTGCAGGGAAATTGAAAAACTTGGAAAAATTTATGTTAAGTAAGACTAAGAGTGTGTGTGAAAGAGAGGACAAGTTTTCTCTCACATGTGGAAGTTATATCTAAATTATAAACATATATGAAATCATATAGAGGGCTATATGCATCTATAAACAAACAAACTGACTAAAGTATAGTATAACCCCCCAGGAGAATTTCAATACTGTACCTTTGAATAACTTACAGTTTAACATAATGAACATCATGGGTTTGAAATATATTGTATTAGAGAGGGATGAGGTCAAGGGGAAAAAGAGGAAGGGTAGGTGAATATAGTCATTATATTTAATGTACACATGTAAAAGTAGAACCAGGGAACTTGAGGGGAGGTTATGGGTTGGGAGAAATAGGGAAGAAATATGGAAGGGGTGACATTGATCAAAATGCATTGTTCTCATAAATTGGAATGTTGAATCAAAACTCCTTTGCACAACTGCGTAAAGATAATTTAACAATAATGATGGCGGTGATAACAAAAGTAGTAAGAATGATGATCGTAGTAAAAGCTGGGTTGAAGTCCACCTCAAATGATAAGGCAAGCAAGCACAAGGCCTTGAGTTTAAACCTTAGGACCAGCAAAAATAAAAATAAAAACAAACGCACCCGTGAAACAAAAGCTGCTTCAAAATGAGAAGACGCAGAAGAGAAACTGATGTGGCGTGAACAAGTGAGTACAAGTACGAACCATCAAGGATCTCATCTGACATCAAGTCCAAATCCCTCCTGGCTGGGGCCCTGTTCAGCTACTGTCCCAGGAGTTGTTGAGTCCTCAGAGGCTCAACCTCACCTGGGCATCCATTTACGAGAGGCACTCTGAAGCAATTTGGCCTTGCCGAGAAGGGCATCTGTTGCAAAGGCAGATTCTGTTTCAGAGGCATCTGTGAGCCTTGCCACATAGCTTGGCAGCCAACATTCCAGAAACTTCCCTCATTATCTGCAGAATAGGTCTGACAATTAGCTTGGTGGTTGAAATTGACCAGCTACATCAAGTATATGCGTCTGCTTTAGCTGCTGTAACAAGTTCTACAATCTGGATGGCTCAAAATGCACTGTCCTGGGGGCTAGAAGTGTAATGTAAAGGTACTGACTGAGCCCCCTCTCCACCTGACTTTTTGCTGATTAATTCGAGATGGAGTCTGGCTGACTTTTCTGGACTGGCTATCTTCATACCAACTTCTTAGAAAGTAGGAAATGATGGGTAAACCAATGACACCAGCAATGATAGTAAATGATTTGTTCAGCTACTGAGATCCTCTAGGTCTCAGCCTCCTGAATAGCTGGGATTACAAGCATGAGCAGAGCCATGCTCCCTCTGTAGCCTCCAGAAGAAGAGGATCTTCCCAGGGTCTGACAGGCCCCTCGATTCCTTGGCTTGTGGCAGCCTCATTCCAACTTCTGCCACCATCTTCACAAGTCATCTGCCTCTATGACCCGCTATCACCCAGCATTCCCACCTCTCTGTGTGTCTGCTTCTCAGCTTTCCCTTTCATCAGGGAAAGTCATCACCCTAATGGCCTATATTTTAACTTGATTGTATCTGCATAAAGCCTATTAAACATCAAGATTTATAGAAAGTGAGAAACAATAGGTCAAACAATGACACCAGCATTGATTTGTGACATGTAACCTACAGCAACTGGCTCAGAAGCCATTCCCTGGCATTTTCTCCTTCCCTGCACCACCCTGGTGAACTGCTCAGAAAAAACATCAGCGCCTCTCCTGGGTCATATGTTTGTCTATAATGCAAGCCGCACCTCTTTTTAAAGTTTCCTGCAGGACTCTCGAAGATGTAAAATTTAATGCTTTTTTTTTCTTTTGCACTTGCATTCTTCTGTGTTTTGATTTCCTGAGTCTCAGCAAAATCCTTGTATAACCACTTGGCCTTTTCCCAAGCTTATCACCGTAGTTACTGGCCCTGGGAGGAGAGTAAACAGATCCCTCTCCCCTAATGGGGCCCCTAGACTCGGCCATAAGGTCTACAAAATAACAGAGCCACATTTATTGCTGTGATCTTTTATTTAAAGAGACTCCATGGAATGATGCAAACTTAAAAAAGATGGTGGAATTAAAATTTTAGTGTACAGATTCAAAGTAGCATTTCAAAAACTCTGGCTGGTGAGGATTACTAAAACTTCCTTCTTGTTTTTTATTTTCATGTCTTTTGTTGTTGTTGTTGTTGTGTTTTGGTTTTTTTAATGGTAGCCAAGATTGGAACCTTTGCTCTTGCTCAGCTTGCTTACTCAGCTGAAACTACCAGTTGAGCAGCACCTCTAGCCTGACCTTTTGCTGATTAATTAGAGATGGAGTCTCACTGACTTTTCTGGCCAGGCTGTCTTCAAACCAACTTCTTAGGAAGTAGGACATGTTGTGTAAAACAATTACAGCAGCATTGATTTGTTAGACATACCAATAATGATTGATTTGTTCAGTTATTGAAATCCTGTCATTTTCAGCCTTTTGTATAGCTGGATTACAACCACAGGCTACCAGCACCCAGCTTCTGTCATTGGCCTTTTTATTCCTTCAGTAAATCAGCACTGAGCACATACTATGTCCATAGCCTATACAAGGATGCCTAAGATAAAGCATAAAACCTGGCGAAAAGCATATTAGGCTAACAGAAGTTAACAAAAGATACCCCAAGTTTAAAAGAAGTTAACAGAAGATACCCCAAGATACCTTGGCACTACCCCAACTCATCCTAGCGAGCAAAGGGTAATTATCCTCTAAGTTGATTTCTTTCACAAAGTCACGGCAAACCTGTAATAGTAAAGATGTCTTCCCACTTCCTATCTGCACAGAACGAGACCAGCCCTGGACCTCAGGGGCCACCTGGAGACACTTGATAGTGGTTTCTCAAGTTCAAGTTCACACAGCCAGTATCTCAGGCACTGAGGTGGGCGGAGGAGGTGGAGTCAGGAGGAGAAGCTCCTGGCAGCGGCCCTGGCAGCCTTGTCGGCTGAGACTTGCTCTGGGGAAGCTGGGGGGCAGGCGAACGGGGAGCCCATGATGTCAGCTGTCTCGGGGAGCCCGTGAGGCAGCTGGCAGCTGCTTCTCCAGATATAGCCCTGCTGTCCTGGGAATGTGGCAGCTTCTTATTCAAAAACAAGAGGTATTTTTAATTCTCTGGCACTCGTGCCCCATTTAGAATATTACTTCAGTCACTAATCAGGGAAGCCCAACTGTGCCGGGCTCCTAAGTGTTTTGGAAGCTTCTTGAAGCTATATCAAGGCCATCAGCAGCCAGAAGAATGTGGGCAGCTAGTTGTGAGCCCTTAGGTCAGCCTGATTTGCGTGTGTCTAAATTTGTGGTGAAGGCTGCCACTAACGGACTCCATTTCCAAGGCATCTCTCTGTTATTTTTTAAATAAAGGTTGGAACCCATTGACCAATGAGCATCCAAAAAGATGTCCAAATGTCAGCGAATGGGAATACACATTAGGACCAACACGACATTGGACTCATATGTGACAGGCAAAGATTTTAAAGCCAGCCCCTGGTGGCTCACATCTGTCACCCTGGCTAGTTGGGAGGCTCAGATTGGAAGTATCACAGTTTGAGGCCAGTCCTGGAAAGAAAAGTTTGAGAGATGCCTTCTCAATGAAGATCTGAGTGTGGAGCCCCATATAACAGGAAACCTAACATGGGCAGATCACACACAGGCACATGACAGAAGTGAGACCCTACCTGAAAAACAACTGACAACAAAACAAAACAATAGGCATGGCTCTGCAGTAAGAGAGCTTGCCTAGCAGGTGCAAGACTGAGCTCTAACTCCAGTACTGCCAAAAATAAAAATGGTGTCCACTAAGTACTTGTTGAATGTGAAAAACAAGCATTTGGAGAGCCCTTTGGCAATACTCAAGGATCTACCTGTGGCATCTGACCAAAGCTTGTGCAGGCTTCATAAGGGAAAGAACACAATGGCATTATCCTAGCCCTGCCTAGCATGGAAAGAGTCTAGAAACTCCTCAGTCTCCAGCAGCAGAGAAACAGGGCAGCAGGAAGGAGAACTGTTTGCACACAGGAGTCCAATCAGCAATTGCTTCTGGCCCACAATCCACACAGGAGGGAAACTAGATGCCCATCTCCCAGAGGGGAAACTGAGGCATGGGGAGGGTAAGTAGCTTGCCTGAAGTTACGGAGCTTTAAAAGGAAGGCCTGTGGTTCAAGCCCAGGCTACCTGGCCCCAAAATCTGTGCTCTAAACTTCTCTGTCATCCTTCCTCTGCAGAAATGTGCAGATAGACCTGGAGCAATACTGTTCTCTCCCTGACGTTCCTACAGCTTGAAAAGTTTCTTAATTATCAAAGGAGACATAGAGGTGCTACAAAAAGAGTTCCCCCCAGTTCCCCTTAGTGTCATGTGACAATATGGGAGGCAGCCCAGACAGTCAGTCCAATAGTATTATGTGGGGCTCCATAAATATGTAGAATTTTAGTAATTGTACATCTAAACTGTTGTGTCTTGTGCAATAAAATGTTTATTTTTATTCAAAATATATCCTATTTTTAGTTAAGCATTCCAGATGTTTCTCTGAGGCCATTTTTGAATGAGATTTTTTTTTCTTATTTGTCGGTTGTGGGGCTTACACTCTGGGCCTGGGCACTGTCCCTGAGTTCTTCAGCTCAAGGCTAGCATTCTACCACTTGAACCACAAGGACACTTCCAGTTTCCTGGTGGTTAATTGGAGATAAGAGTTTCACAGACTTTCCTGCCTGGGCTGGCTTTGACTGTGATCCTCAGATCTGAGCCTCCTGAGTAGCTAGGGTTAAAGGCATGAGCCACTGGTGCCTGGCGAGATTACATTTAAATTAGTGGTCTTTGTGTAAAGCAGATGTCCCTCCATAATATGACAGGACACATTCAATCCCTTGAAGGTCTATGTGGAGGAAAAGCTGACTTCTTCCATCAAGAAGGAATCCTCCAGCCTTTCCATACAAGTCTCCATACTTCCTTCTATCCGCATCAGCATGTAGGCTTTCTAGTGGATCTCCAGCTTCTAGACATGTAACATTTTAGACTTTAACGAAATCAGCCAATTCCACAATGTCTTCCCACACATATTCCCTTCTTCCTTCTTCCTCCGTCCCTTCCTCCTTCTTCCCTTCCTCTTTCCTTCTTTCATCTCTCCCCACTTCTCTTCTTTCTCCTTCCTCCTTTTTTCTTTCCTCTTTTCCTCCCTTACTCCTTTCTCCTTCCTCTTTCCTACTTCTTCCTTTTCTCTTTCCCTTCCCTTTCCCTCCCTCTTTTTTTTGTGTGTGTGTTAGTCCTGGGGCTTGAACTCAGGGTCTAGCTGTTGTCCCTGAGCTTTTTTGCTCCACCACTTGAGCCACAGCCACTTGCAGTTTTTTTGGTGGTTCACTGGAGATCAGAAGTTCATAAACCTTCCTGCCCAGGCTGGCTTTGAACCACAAACCTCAACACCTCCTGAGCAGCTAAGATTACTACACCAGGCCTTTTCCTCTCCTACATACTTCACCTCTATTGGCTCTGGAGAGCCCTGACAATTATACTCTCCCTCCAGCTGTTCCCAGCAGAGCAGCTGCAGATGAACAGACATAGTAGTTTCCTTGCCCATTCCTGTCTAGAGTCCTGGATGAAGGAATCACAAAAGAAGTCATCAATTATCACAACAGTATCACACTCCAAAGAAGCCTTATGCCCCTTTAGAAGGTAGAACGCTGAGGCTTAGAGAAGCTAAACCACTAACTGAGGCCTGGATCAGGCAAACCACTTTGAGACAACAATCCCATGCCTTTCCCTCAAAAGCACCCAGCAAGGGCCTAGCAGGTGGACAGACAGTGGCCCTGACAGCAGCTGAACACAAAGGATCAGGAGGACTCAGCATCTGAATGACTGAAGCCAACTTTAAGCCTTTGGCTTAAGTACTTCATTATCTCTCTGACCTATGGAGAGAACATGAATTTCTTAAATAAATAATCATTGTAGAAATTAAATAATTGATTGATTTTACTATATCCAAATTAAGAGGAGAAACTTTCAAGAAAGCAAACAAAAGACAAATTGCAAAATAATATTTATCACAGAACTGGTTGAATTAATATCAATAACATATCATAAATTTATACTTATGGATAAGAAAAGTGTCTTCAATAGAAAAATGAACAAAGAAAAGGAGAATGTCTTTAAACAACAAGATCTTTGCTCTCCTTAGTGATCAGAGAAATGTAACTCAAGACCAGAATAAAAGGCTAGGGCAGGAAGCTGGTTGCCTATAATCCCAGCTACTAGGAAGGTAGAGATCTAGAGGATCACAGTTCAAACCAACCTCAGAAGAAAGTTAGTGAGTTATCTCAACCTACAAGCCAGATGGATGGTTCATATCTGTGGTCCTAGCTATTCAAAAAGTATAGATGATATTGTAGGATTGAGGTCCTGGGCTGCCCAAGGGAAAAAATTCAAGACTCTATTTGAAAAATAATCTAAAAGTCAAAATGGCTTGGGAACATGATTCAAGTGACAGAGCACCTGCTTAGTAAACACAGAGTCCTGACTTCAAACCCCAGTATCGCAAAAAGAAAAAAAAAAAAAGAGAGAGAGTCTAGACAAAAATGTTGTTACATGCATTCTGTAGACATACAGCAAGAAACCTCCAGGTGTTTTTAGAGTTTGCTGACCACAAGTCTCTCCTATACTTTGCATGGAAGAAGACAGTATGATAAAATTAATTTGGAAAAGAGTTTGCTGTTAACATGAATATTCATACCCTGGACAATCTATCAGCTCCACACCCAGGGAAACTTAAGTATCAACAGAGAACACCCATCAGCCAAGGACTGGATTTAAAAATTAAAAAAAAAAAAAAAAAAAGAAGGGACTAAGGCAGGACAGATTAGGGAAAATGAAGCATAGCATACAGCAGCCAGGAATTCAGAAACAAACATTGTATTTAGATACACAGAAGCACTGTTTTCTTTGCTTTAACCTTTACACTCTTTCTTAAGCTACAGTATTAGTACAAGGAAAAAGAAAAGAGTAAAAGCAGCTTTCTCTATCTGACCTTGGCTGCCGGCTCAAAATAATTAGTGTGCTCTGAAAACTGAGCAAGGACAGTATTAAAAAAAAAAAAAAAAAAAGATATGTATCCTGAAAAGCAAATACTTGAGAAAATGACACACACACACACCCCACCACCAGAAGCATAAAATGCTTCTCTCAAGGATGGACATCTGTCGTGAAAAAATGTGTAGCAGAATGCATCCTTTCTTTGAAGAGAGGCCCAAAGGTACCAATCAAGGTTTAAGGAGCAAGTCAGTCTTACCCAGAACCCAAGTGATAAAACACCAAGAGTAATTAGATATCCCCGGTGTGAGAACAAAGAACAATCCATACCCTAGAATCACTTTAAGCTAGACCCTGCCTTTTATCCTGCATACCTGCAATGTCTTCCTTTGAGCCACCATTCTCTGTTACAATGTGCCTCTACCTTTTTGCTTGCCTGTTGCTTGCCTGCTTGCTTGATCAATAAAGCTCTGCCAAGTTTTCATACCATTGTGACTTGTCCAGAAATGTTTATTCTGTGATCAACATCAAGGACAGGGGACTAAAAGCCCAAGTGAAGGGGCCCTACTTCTAGAAGGAAATTTCACAAACCATCATCCTGAAACTGATGACAGTACCATTGGCAACTGGGCCCATTATGAGATTACACACAGTGCTCCACGTGCTAAACAAGGAACTCAGCACACATAATTGGTGAGAGTGTGCCATGAATCTAGAATTGTGATGGATCCAATTCTGAGATCCAAACTGGAACCAAAAAGAAAAAAAAAATAGTGGACGATCTTTTTTATTTTTTTTTTGAAAGAACACCTATCTTTCCCTGGGCAGATAAATACTGTGATCTCATCCGTGCAAGGAGATTAAATATTTATTATTGCAGAATAATTTTTTAACAGCAAGTTGCACCTGAAATTCCTCCAGCCAATGCACAAATGAAATTTTGACACCAGCATCCCAGAGAGAGATGAATTGGGATTTAAATGGCAGAGGATGGGGGCTTAGCTGCAGTCATCTTTATTTATGCATGCACTCAGGCGGAGCTAAGAGAAAATTCTACAGGCCTGATGACAAAAGTTAACAGCAGCATCAAGCTACCAAACTTGAGAAAAAAATGACTTGCAAGCAGTCTGTCCCCAAGAACCAATCGCCTGTGATAAAGCCAAGCCATGCAACGGAGGACGGATCATCAAGAGTTTATTGGACAAATGAATCAGTAATGATTTTCAAAAAGGCAATATTTTCTGGGTACTGGGACTCATGCCTATAATCTTGGCTGCTCAGGAGGCTGCGATCTGAAGACTGAAGTTTGAAGCCAGCTGAGGCAGGAAAGTGCATGAGATTCTTATCTCCAATTAACTAGCCAAAAGCTGGAAGTGGATAGAGGACAAGCCTTGAGGAGAAAAGCTAAGAGGCAGCACCCACGCCTTGAGTTCAAGCCCCATTACCAATACTAAAAAGCGGGGGAGAGGATATTATTTAAAGGAAATGTGACTGGAACAGTTAAAAATTGATAGGTATCAGTTCTGCAAACTCTGTTTTAGGTACTTGGCCTACAAAAGTCTTCTCAGTCTCTAAAAGAAATTTGGTGACCCAGTCACATGGGCTTATTACAGCATTCTCCTCTTATCTTCAGGAAATTGATCCCAAGATGTGCCCCCCCCCACCCCCAGGATACCTGAAATCCCAGACAGACCTGAGTTCTGACATGCACAGGTTTTTCCTAGAAACACACACTTTTGATAAAGTTTAATTTGTAAGCTATATAGAGGAAGAGATTAACAATAATTGACAATAAAATAGAACAACTGTAACAATACATTGTAATAAAATTACCCTTGGGGGTCATTCTTAGGTAAAATGAGGGTCACTTGAATACGTGTTGTAAGGCCAGGATTGTTGATTTACAACTATGGTGGCTGCTGAGTGACAGGTGGCTGAGCAAGGTGGACAGTCCATGCGACATCAGAAACTTTAAACAAATGATTCACATTCCAGGCAACAGGAAGTGGTATGGTATAAGATTTCATTGGGCTACTCTGTGTCATGTCCAACTTAAAACATAGTCATTAGAGGTTACGTAAACTGAGAGAGATAAATGGTACATGTTTTCTCTCATATGTGGAAGCTAGATCTAGAATACATTGGGATAAATGGTACAGGGCTCTAGGCATTCACAAACAGTGAGACCAAAGGAAGACATTCTTAGGAGATAACACAAAGGCACAATGCCTATGTGCCTCTGATCATACAAAATAATATTTATCAAAATGAACATCAGGAAATAGAAATAAGAGGTTTTTTAATTAGTTGCTGTTTTTGCTTTTTTTCTTTGTGTCTTATTTGTTCCTTTTTGTCTTGTAGGGGGGGGTAAGGAAGGACATAGAAATGGAGGGACAAGGGGTGAGCAAATGCAGTAGCAGTACTCCCTAGACACTGTTGAAAATGAACTGTACAACTCGTGGGTGGGAATGGGAGGGAAGAACTGGGAAAGAGACCAAGGGAAGGAGTACTCTTTATCTGACTTATGTAACTGTAATCCCTCTGTAATCGCCTTTATAATAGCAATAAAAAAATTCTAAACATAGTCATTGTTGACTTCTGGAATTCTCCGTTTAATATTTTTGGGGATTTTATTATAATTCATTTATTTTTACAATTATCTTTAAGCAGTTATACAAAGGGATTTCAGTCTCGCTTGTCAGTTTTGGCGTAAAATGTGTACAACTGAAACCATGGAATGCAAAATTGTGAATAAAAAAGGACTGCTTGTCCACCAAGTATGGTGGTGGATGCCTGTAATCCCCACACTTAGGAGGCCAGACAGATTGTGAGTTCTAGGTGATCCTGGGCTACAGTTAGCCTCTGTCAGGAAAGAAGTAGAAGAGAGAAAGATTAGAAGGAGGTAGAAAAAGAGGGACAAAGGAAGAGAGGAAAGGAGGGAGGGGAGAGAGAGAAAGGAAGGAAGGAAAGAAGGGAGGGAGGGAAGGAGGGAAATAATTACATTGTTCAAGTTTAACCTTCAGGCACAGAATAGGATCCAGAACAAAAATACCAGACAACTTTCAAATACTGGCATAGATGTACAAAACACTATGTTGAAAACAAACTTTACAACTTGGTGGAGGGGAGGTATAGAGGGAAGGGATGGTAGGAAAAAACAAAGGATGGGTTAACAATGCTCCATAGGAAATGTACTCATTACCTTACTCATGTAACTGTAACTCCTCTGTACAGTATCTTTACAATTATATATATATATATATATATATATATATAGCAAGTTTAAAATAAACAAGAACTACAAATACAAAAAAGAATTAAAGTCAGATAATTTTTCTTTTTTCATTAATAAGTTTTTTTATTATGAAAATACTGTACAGAGGGATTACAATTACATGAGCAAGGTAATGAGTACATTTCTTATCAAATATTGTTGCCTCCTCCTTTGTTTCCCCTTCCCATCCCTGCCCTCCCATCTCTCCCCCACCCTCCCACCCCGCCCCTGCCAAAGTTGTAAAGTTCATTTTTCAACATAATGTCTTGTACATCTCATTGTTGCAATGGGTCCACCTGTATCCCTGTTTAAACAATTTGTTTTTCCCTTCCCCTCCACAAATTATCTGATTATCAGATAATTTTTAACCTCAAACTCCCCCCACCCAGGAAGCCATCTTCCCCCACCTCCCAGCAATCCCTGAAGACCTCTTGCCCAATTAACAACACTACTACCCTATTCCTGTTCAAAGGAGTATCATGATGGTATCAATTCATTAGACCAATATCTACTGAATACTCTCATATATGTTAGACAGTTGCTGAGCAATGGGGATTCGGCAACATACAAACACAAACACTGTGCCAACTTTGTTCATGCCTGCTTGCTAGCAAAGAAAAGGCACTCATCAGATAGTTACAATACTGTGTGTTTGATCAGAAATCAAAGTAAGGGCTATGAAGGGCAGGCAGGATGCTAGGCCTGCATATGGTGACAGGAGCAGGAATTGGGATCAGGAAGTGAAAGATGGATTTATTTCTCAAAAATGAAAAATAAGAAGTTGAAGATGCATATGCATGGAATGCAAATAATGCAGGGGAATGTAGAGGCGGAGTTACAGAAACAGAAATAAATGATTTACAAAGGCCATGTTCAAGATTCTACCTTCAGCTTGAATTCCATTTTCAAAAAAAGTCTTAGAAGGAATTTGGGGTGGAAAGCAGCAGGTATGAGGTGAGGCTTTTATAGTTTGTATTTTGAAAAAAAATCACTGGACTACAATTGTGTCTTTTCTTCCCTCTCCTACTCCTCCTTTTTGCTTTCTCCTTTTTCTTTTCTTTCTTCTCTTCCTCTTTCTCAACCTTCTCATTTTCTTTTTGCTCCTCCTCCTCACTCCCTCCTTCCCTTTCTCTCCCTCCCCCTTCTCCATTCCCCCCTTTCATTCTCTCTCTCCTCCTTACTATCAGAGACCTTCCTATCTTCCTATCCATGACTATCAGCTATTTATATATCTGGGCTAATATTTGTTCAGATTTACGTGTGTGTGTATGTGTGTGTGTGTGTGCGCGCGTGCGCGCGTGCATGTGTGCATGCACACACGCACCAATCCTTGGGATTGAATTTATGGCCTGAGTGCTGTCTTGAGTTTTGGGAGCTTTTGTTGTTGTTACTGGGGTTTTGGGGGAGGACTGGTGTTTAATAGATGATAAGGGACTCACAGATTTTCCTGCTCTGGCTGGCTTTAAACCTCCATTCTCATATCTCTGCCTCCTGAGTAGTTAGGATTACAAGCATGAACTACTGGCACCCGGTTACTTGGGTTTAAGATTGAATGATGGGTTTTGATGAAAAACTAATTTCTAGAAACTTAAGTATGCTCATGGATCAGAATAGAGGCTAATGAATAAGAAATAATAAAAAGAGAATTGACCTTAATGAGTCTCACAGTGAATCCAATGGAACACCAAACCCGTACAATAGCTTTTTCTCCATTTCTCAGTGTATTTGGGGATACATATTGTCAGTAATAAGACAGAATTCCCAGTGGACTCCATGAAATCCAGTAAGGACCGAAGAGGCATAAAAAGCAAAAAAAACCACTCTTCTCTTCCAACCCAGATAGCAAAACAAAATCACTGCTATGCCCCTAGAGAAATTAGCCCCTTGAAAATTAATGGTGCCAAAATGAAAATGAAAGGTGCCAAACCAGACGGTTCTAACAAAGACCCTGGGGGTTCATACCTGTAATCCTAGCTGCCCAGGAGGAAGAGATCTTAGGATCACTCACCATTGGAAGCCAGCCAGGACAGACAAAATCTTAAGACTCTTAATCCAGTTGACTAGTAAAAAGAAGAGGAGGTGTGACTCAAGTCAGTAGAGTGCCAGCCTTGAGCAGAACACTAATCAATAGCCCAAGGACCTGAGTTCAAAGCCCAGTACTGGCAACTGAGAATTTTTTGAAAAGCAAAAAATATTCCAATCCAATCACAACCTTATGTAACTTCTGAGGTTGGCAGGTGCAGAAGATAAAAAGTCATAGAAACTGGCTGGCAGTAGACTATCCTAAACATAATCAAGAAGTGAACTCAATTGTATCTACTATCTCTGATGTGGATCTCTTGATTGGATCAAATCAATATAGAACCTCACAACTGGTACTGTTATTGATCTGTCAGCATTTTTCCCATCCATTCTACCAATAAAGACAACAAACAAACAAACAAACAAATACTCCTTGAAGCAGTTTGCTCTCTCCAGGCACTTTATCAACAAACCTTCATTACTCTACTTGAGTACTAACATTCTGACTTGTGTCATTCACAAGAATTTGACTGGCCCTCTACTAGAAGATCATGCTAGTCTAGTTGATTAACAGCAGAATGCTCTCACGACAGGGAGAAGGTAAATTTGCAAGTGTACATATGGTGAAAAATAATATTTATAAAAAGTATCCAAGCTGGGCACCTGTGGCTCACACCTGTAATCCTAGCTACTCAGGAGGCTGAGATCTGAGGATCACAGTTCCAAGGCAGCCTGGGAAATAAAAAGTCTGTGAGACTTTTATCTCCAATTAACCATCAAAAAACTGAAAGTGGAGATGTAGCTCCAGTGGTAGAGTACCAGCCTTGAACAACAATAACAACAAAGAGCCAAGCAAGAGCTTGAGGCCCTGAGTTCAAGCCCTGATACTAACACAAAAATGAATACATTAAATTTTAAAACCCCAGTAGTACCGGAGGGGAGGGGAGGCAAGGCTCAGAGGTGAGACCTAGAGTCATTTCAGCTGATGAGAAGGACCACAGTGTAACCTTAGAAGAAACTAACTGGGGACCAGTGCAGGGAAAGGTCCAGGAAACTAGCGGTTACAGTACTGAGAGGTCACCACAGCAGACAAGGAAGTTACCTTACATTCTATTTGGACTGAAATAGGCAAGGAAAATATTCTTCCAGGGGCCAAGTCTTAGCTACAAGATAGGACGTAAAGAGGAAGCCACGCTGAACAGTCAGATGGGCCTTATAAAGTAGGGCAAATTACAAGAGTGTCAGAGATCTTTGTTTCCAAATCCCCAGGGCATAGAATAACAAATGTTTGCTGAGGAATCAAATGAAGCAAGCCTTCTTCATGTTTAACCATGTAAGAGTTCTAAATGAGCTAGTGGCTATGGCTCTGTCTAACGTAGATACAGACTTAGCTCCATCTTCTTTGTTGTTTTCCCTCAGGAACTGACAAGATGATTGGCACAAAGTAGGTCCTCAGTAAATATTCATGGAGTAAGAAAATGTATGAACAATATTGTACCATTCATAAGAAAATGAAAAGATTTGGAAAAATATATATATTAAGAGAAGTAAGCCAGACCCGGAGAAACAAAGGTTACATTGTTTCCCTCATTTGGGAGTATAAAATGTACCTATAAATCTATATGTGAACACATTGGGTGGTATCCAAATGGTTACAAATGAATTAACTGAAGTATAATAGACTCTACAGAGAGCTCAAATAGTATAATCTTTTAGAAAGACTAAGTCAAAGGCCAACAAAATCAACACCAAGAAATAGATGCATGCAAGAGGGATAAGACCAAAGAGAGAGGAGTAGATGAATGTAGGGGTGAAGAGGTAAATGGGCAGAGAATGCAGTCAAAACTTCATCATATATACTAGAAAATTAAGTAATGGAAGGAGTGAGTCAAAGAGGGTTAAGAATCTCTACTTATTCTATCTTGCATCTTTTTGGGGTGTGTATGTAAGAGAGACAGACAGACAGAGACAGAAAGAAAGTACTAGGGCTTGAACTCAGGACCATGTAACTGTCCCTTAGCCTCTTCGTTCAAGGCTCATGCTCTACCAATTGAGCCACCGCTCCACTTTGGCTTTTTGGTAGTTAAAATGGAGCCTCATGGACTTTTGTGTCTAGGAATGTCAGATCTCAACCTACAGTGGAGCTAGGATCCAGGCATAAGCCACAGACCCAGGCTTTTTCAACACGTTTTTGTGCCATTCATTGTGGCACACAGGAATGTCCTAGTTCCCGGGTCTGTGAAGGTTTGCTCATCTCTCAATAACCAGTGCAGGCCCAAGAGCTGCCATTCTGCTTCCTGTACACCCCACTCACCATGCCTGGGCCTGCTTTGCAAGCTTTCCCAGGCCCCCTCTTTGAGGTGGTAGGCTTGCTAATGCTCCAGGAGGAAGAACTCTCTGCACCAATGTCTCACACAAACCCCACAGTCTGTTTGCTTTTCTTTCCCAATGGGGCTGATCAGCCCTAGGCTATATACCCCCCAGTCCCCAGACACAGGGCATAGACTTCTCAAGAACTCTTTCATGCCATGAGCCACAGGCAAACCCTAGACCAAAAACCAAAACACTCAGCTGGATCCTACACATAAATACACACACATAAGTATGGTATATGCAGGGGAGGGGAAGGTTCAAATAGTGTAAACAACTAACTTACAGTTTAATAAAAATGAATACTAGTAAGTTAAAATGTATGGGGGGGGTGTGGTGAGACCCAGGGGTAGGAGTAGACAAATGGAGAGAGGAAGGGTGGGTAAATATAAACATAAACATTCAATATACAAAAAAATTCAATATATACATGTGAAAATGGACCCAGGTAGCTTGAGAAAATGAGAGAATGGGAGGGGTTGGGAGAGATGATGGGGGAGAATGATGGAAGATGCACTGTGCTCATAAATTGACAGGCTGAATTGAAACCCATTTCTGCAACTTACGATAACAGAAGAAGTGTGTGAGTGTGTGTGTGTGTGTGTGTGTGTGTGTGTGTGTGTGTGTGTGTGTTAAGCCAGGCAGTAGTGGCTCATGCCTGTAATTCTAGCTACTCAGGAGGCTGAGATCTGAAGATTATGGTTCAAAGTCACTGAGCAGAAAAGTTTGTGAGATTCATTTCCAATTAAACCACCGAAGAACTGGAAGTGGAGATGTGGTCCAAGTGATAAACACCAGTCTGAAGGGAAAAAACTAAGGAGAGTGCGAAGGCACTTAGTTCAAGCCCAAGTACTGACACAAAAATAATTGTATGCATACAGTGCATGTGTGTGTGTGTGTGTGTGTGTGTGTGTGTGTGTGTGTGTGTGTACACATATATATAAAATAAAAGCACCTAGCTGGGTCAGAATTCTGGGAGCACCTGAGCAGGCTCCAGTGAAGCCAAAGGAGAGACAGTATGATAGGTTCAGGTGATGCACCTGCAAATGCTACAGGACAGCCAGCCTCCTGTGCTGGAATGTCTGGGGGAACTCCATCAAGTTGCACATAGAATGCCCTCACACAGCATGACAAGCCATCTCTCACTCCAACAGTCCCAGACAGCTCTTCATAACGCACCCAAGGCCAGAAGCAAACAGCTGGCTTTGTATGCACAAATGACTGCGGGTGCCCACACCCCGTGTGGGTCCAAGTCTGCCAGAGCTAGGAACTGAGGCCAAGGTTGTTCACTCCAAAACTCCTGTGAGTGCTTATGAGCCAGTGCTGGGAACTTCCTCTACCTCCTAGAATGTGCCACACGAGGTATAGGGGAGCCCCATTTCCCAGCCCTGCAAGAGACTGAGTGGCAGAAGGCTGCCTGTGTTCTTTACCTTGCCCCAGTCACACACCCCCAGGCCTGATACCATCTACTCCTCTGTCCTTTCTGGGCATCCCCTGGGGCATGAACACAGTAGGGCCATGTTCTCTCCCTTTGCTTTCCCACTTGAACTACACCTCCACTTCCACTTGCTTTGCTGGTTAATTGGAGACAAGAGACTCGCAGACTTCCCTGCGTGGGCTGGCTTTGAACAATGATCCTCAGATCTCAGCCTCTTGAGTTACTAGGATTTCAGGCGGGAGCCACCAAGCATCCAGCTCAGTGCACACTGTCTGAATGATACAAACAAATATTTTCTGGCAGTTGGGTGACTACAAGAGAGCAAGTACATGTGTTCCACAGTGGGCCTTCGAAGAAGATGCTCAAGGTATGGAAAGAGGGCTTCACAAACCCCACATCAGGATGCAAAGTCATGGGAACTACTGGTAGATGCTTGACTATAAGGACAATGGCTTTTATCAGCTAAGAAGGTGCCCTGATCCAGGTGCAGGCTTCTCTCCCAAGGTGGGGAGCACAGATTGGAGAAAATGAACAGCAGGATAGGACCCTAGGGTCTTTCTGGCACCCAACTCAGGGCCACACTGACCCACCCCCAGAAATCCCTGCCCTCCAGCTGCCTCTCACCCAACCTCCATTCTTGTGCTCTATCAGCATGGTGATGCTCCCACTGAGCAATGTCTTAGTCACAGGATGCTCTAGCCTGTATGGCTGCACGGTCCCCTGAGGCATTAGGAGAAAGCAGCAATGCTGAGCTCCTGGATTTGGGAAGAGACTTCAGGACAAATGACAGTTCCCCCATTTCAAGCAGACAGCATGCTAGGTAGTTCAGGGGACAGTAGAATTAGTTTTCAGATGAGGAAAAGCTCTCACAGTTTGCAAACACATCCACTAGACCTTTTACAGACTTTCTACGTAATCTCAGAAATTCATTGGAGGAAAGTTAGCATTCTCTCTCTTAAATGGAATTTTTTTAAAAAAAATCAGAAGTCCATAGTGATATGTGACTTGCTTGGAGACCCCCAGCTAGTGTAGCAGCTGAGCTACACAGAGGACTTCCTGACTCCAAGCCAAGTCTATCTTCAAGTACCAAAGGTTTAAACATCCATAGTTCACACCTGTAAACTTAGCTACTCAGGAGGCAGAGATATGAGGATCATGGTTTGAAGCCAGCTGGAGCAGGATGTTGATAAGACTCTTATCTGTAATTAACCCCCAAAAATATCCAGAATTGGATCTGTGGCTCAAGGGGTAGAGCAGTAGCCTTGAGCAAAAAGACACACAGGAGTAGTGCCCAGGACTGGCGCGCACGCACGCACACACACACACACACACACACACACACACACACAAAAGCAAATGCCACATGAGATTTGAACAGACCCCCTGCGGGTTAGGGCAGCTGAACAGAGAGCCATGGTACCCATGGTTGGCTGGCTGGTAGCCCAGATGCTCTTCCCAAGCTCCACTCATGACTACAGGAGACAAATGTGCATCGCAAATACACTGAAGGCTTGGAAATACCCAGGCTGAAATAAATTAGCTCTCCTCTAACTGTCCTACCATGGGGGAAATGTGACAGATATCATACATCACCTAAAGCCAAATTCAATTTGTACCCATTTATAACACAAACATGTCTCAGGTGTAGCATCAACAGAGCGCATGTAACGTTCTGCACACTCCCTTCGGAGGGCTGGCAGCATGCCGGCGCAGATCTACTTAGGGACAAACATGTTCCAGTGTGAAGGAGAAATTAGTTTACTCTAGGTAAGAGAAGGGGCAAGCCTTCCCACATTTGTGAGGTGCCAGACAGAAGCAAAAACATGAGAGGATCTGAAGTTCCTGGTTCCCCCTGGCTAAAAGAGGAAGCGAACTGAAGGTAGCTGCCTCCTGTGCCCTGTGATTGACAGGACAGCTCCTAGGTGCTGACAGACCAACAGGCTGCCCAGCTGGATGAGCAAAAATGGAAATGCACCCACGAAGCTAGAGCAGGTGTTCCCTCTCTCCAGCCACCTCCCTCCCCTCCACACACACACTGCAGACACGGCCCCTGAACATAGCCTGTGGTGCAGTGATTTGCTCAGTATCCTTGTAAAAGGTGCTTAGCCTTGGTTTCCTGCCTTTTCCAAGACGGGCAAGTCTATGAAGGAGAGTGTGGGTTGGAGGAAGAAGTAACAGATGGTAGAAAGGAGTCTAACATGCTTTGTAATTCATCATCATTAGCTCCATTCCTACTATTTGCAAAATTCTAAAACACTGCAGTCCGATTAGCTAGTACAGGAGGCCCTTCAAAGCCTTGTACGGGCTCCTGAGTGAGGGAAAGACCGGCCCACAGGTGAGTATGAAATAGGGCAGGTGAGTTTTGCAGGTCTTGCTGGCTCATCGTCAGAGGAGGGTAGGCCACACTTGATCTTGGGCTGTTCAGAGCAGCCCTGTGCAACAGAAATATAACACAGGTTGTAGAGCTGCTATCAAATTTTCTAATAGCCATTTATTGAACCCAACATATCCAAAGTATGACCATCTCAACATGTAAAGAATATAAAAATTATTAATGTATCTTGCACTTGTACCATCTTCTAAACTGGTTACATTTATAACATATGGGTCCAAATGCTAAATTTTCATCAGACTTACTTGATCTGATTTTAGATTTCACAAAATTTGTCTTTCAAAGCATAGACTCATGTAATTAAGTGGTTGCAAACAGAGTTAAAATTTTTCAAATACTTGATTCAAGTGTCATTTTTTAAGAAATTCAAATTAATTGAACTTAAATATTATTAAAATGACAATGTTCCAGAGCACCAGCCACATTTCAAGTCCTCAATAGCTGCTGGACATCACAGGGCTACAGCTAAAGGCCACAGATCAGCCTTCTGCCCACAAGGTCATTATCCACACAACCCCAAAGTCAATACAAGAGTGGGAACACAAAGCAGTCAGTTCCAATAGCTTTGAGAGAGGTTAGTTCAAGGCCACTCATCTACTGTAGGATGAGTCATTATATTAAAACTATTTTTTTTTAAGTTCTACAAGATTTTTGAGCTGGGCATTGATGGCTCATGCCTGCAATCCTAGCTGCTCAGGAAGCTGAGATCTGAGGATTGTAATTCAAAGCCAGATTGGACAAGAAAGTCTATGAGACTCTCATCTCCAATTAACCACCAAAAAGCCACAAGTGGAACTGTGGCTCAAGTGGCAGAGCACTAGCCTTGACCAAAAGAAGCTAAGGGACAGCATCCATGCCCTGAGTCCAAGACCCAGTACTGGCACTAAAAGAGAAAAGAAAAAGATCAAGATTGTGGAGAGACAAGGGTCCAAATCAGGGTCACATACTGGGGAACCCCACAAGGATATTTTAGCTTCTCCTGGGCAGACTTGGCCTCCCAGGCCCGCCTAGATCGCCACCCCCATCCTGTCCTGAGGGTCTCTCCTGCCCAACCAAGGGACACAGCCAAGTCCAGTTTACTTTCCCATGAATTCCTGACCAGGCCAAAGAAGAAATATATGCCCAAAGGAAAGTTGGGTAAATTAATCCAAGTGGAAGCATAATCCACAACAGTCCAGTGGTATTCTGAGAACCACCCATAAGCACTTCATTGCTTATCTCTCATGGAACCCTCATCATCCACAAACGAAGTACTCCTATGACCCCCTCAGCCTTCCTGTCCACACTGACTCTGTCTCCAAGTCCTGCTTCCCCTCTGGGCCCTTCCAGCAACCATCCCACAGCTTCTCTAAGTCTCCTATCCAGACCCCTGTCTTGAGCACCATTGCTTCATGCCATCAGCTTCCCTGGAACTCCTGCATGTGCGCATCACTCGGAACATCCAAGGCCTGCCCGACATCTCCCTGGCTCATTCTTCATCCTGACTTCCTGTGCTCCCTGATTCCCATGCGATTTGCTCAGCCATGCATATGAGGACCTAGAGGCCACCTTATATCAAAACTGTATGCTATCTCTAAATTTAATTACCTCTGCCTCCTCAATGTGACTGAAGTGAGCTCTCCTTCCCATCTCTGTGCTACAAGAACCTCATCATCTCCCACTTAGGCTACAGCCACAAACAAGCTGACAAATGTACAAACATAATCACCATATCTGCATGCTCGGCACATAGGGAGCAGTTTCTCTGTTGACTGTATTGAATTACAGCTTTCTCCTTCTTCTTTCTCCATTCCTTCCTCTACAGCCTTCTGAGCAGTGGTGTAGTCAGTCATTTCCCATTGCTATCATAAAATACCCAAAGCTGGGTACTTTATCATGAAAAGAGGGTTATTCAGCTACAGTTCTGGAACTTACAAGGGCATGGCCTTGGTTTTAATGGCCCTGGTTGGAGCATCTTGGAGGATGGCAAAAACATTGGCAAGAACAAGAGGTCACATGACCACACGGAGCAAGAGAAGAGGCCGGTGTGTGACCTCTCATATATCTCTAATCTCAAAGCTGCCATTGTCTTTCAGTATCACTACACTGAGGGCCAAGTTCCCAGCATGACACCAGCCAACTCTGCCTGAGGGAGGCCAAGATGGAAGCAGAACTCTTAGGTTTTCCCTAGTTCCAGCCCCCACCCCTATTAGAGGATGTGAGGAGGAGAGCATCTGTGTTCTGAGGAGGCACATGAGCCATGATACTGGCTGGACTGCGAAGTCCAGGATAAGACCACCCAATTGTCAGAAGAGGCCCAGAGCTATCCAGACCTGGTTACTATCCAAATGGAAAGCTTTCCTGCTACCCCTTCTCTCCATCTCTCCATATCTCCCAACCACCTACTCTCCATGCCCCGTTTACATGCCTCAGAAGTATGGATGAAGAGCAGGATAATTAAACCATCCACGCCCAGGGCCCGGGGCTGTGAGTTCTGGTGCCCTGGATGGAATGTGCGGGCCTCTCTGCCTCTCCTCTGTCACACATCAAGTGAGAAAAGATCTATTTTTACCCCAGGCTGCCTGCTACAACTTCAATGAGCCCAAAATACACTGGGCTAAATGTGCTTCTGGGATGTGCTAAGTGGTACCCAGTGTTTCCTAAGAAGTCATCGTAAGAAGTCTCACCATGATTGTGGTGGGAACTGGGCTCCATCAGACTAGCAGGTGCATACTTCTCCCAAATAGGGTGTCCCCCATTCTGAGGGCACTGCTCAGGCTGGCTGCAGCCCAGACTCTCTCCTCTCCCTTACATTGCCTCCCTAGGGCCCTGGCAGAGACCTGGATGTACAGACACCTCTCCTCCCTGGCCCTGGAAGCTCAGCCTCTTGCTCCCCAGTTAGAAAGACAGCGGGTGAAGATTCCCACAATCCCCAGCTGCCAAACGCACATGAGGAAAGCATCCGGAAGATTGGATGAGCTAACTCCAGGCAGTCTAAGAGACCAGTTAGAGTCCTAGGGCTCTTTATGTCCAGGAAAGTAAGCTCGGGGGTGGGGAGAATCTGTGATTTCAGGCTCCATGGGCAGAAACCTAAAGCAGTACCCATGATTGGCAGCTACCTTCAACAGACAGCCTGTGAGAAGAGAGGGTCAAAATGTGGAATCATGCTGGGCATGGTGGCTCATACCTGTAATCCTAGCTGTTCCATAGGCTGAGACTTGAGGATAGCAATTCAAAGCCAGACCGGGCAAGAAAACTTGTTAGACACTCATCTCCAATTAACCACTAAAAAATAAATAAATAAAAGCCAGAAGGGGAGCCGTGGTTCAAGTGGAAGAACACTAGCCTTGGGCAATAAAGCTCAGGGACAACACCCAGGCCCTGAGTTCAAGCCCCAGGATTGGCACAAAAAGGAAAGGATAGATTCATATCCCCACGGGTGGGGAGTGGGCAGCACTATTTGGGGGCTAGGCTGCCTGAATGGAGCAATGAGCCATAGAGGAGCATGCTGTGGATACAAATTGTGAGCTCCGAGCCTCCACTGGCCGAGCAGAGCTTCTCTACTGTAGATCAGGAATAAGATATTGCCACCTCTTTACTAGGAGGACTGGGAAATAAAATGTACCCCGTGTCCGCACATAGTAGGTATAAAGTA
The DNA here is from genome assembly GCF_019054845.1 of Dipodomys spectabilis. Lineage (NCBI taxonomy): Eukaryota > Metazoa > Chordata > Mammalia > Rodentia > Heteromyidae > Dipodomys > Dipodomys spectabilis. The sequence continues at coordinate 1,919,717 of NW_024870813.1, read as the reverse complement.
GCACTTAGTGGGCGTTTCCTGCATGGGGCAGCATGAAGCAGGTTCAAACGTGAAAAGCCAATGACTGCATTCCTCTCCATTGCCCTGACATGGATGTTAGCAGCTCAGGTGCAGAGACCTGGCCATCTTCTCTTGAGAACTGACTTTCCCTTGCAGCTTGCCTAGAGTGAAGTCAAGATCCAGACATCTCGCTGGTGGGCAGCACATTATATATACAAGCCAATTTCTTTCCAAATGGTACTACTATTGTCCCAACCCTACAGGGGCCACGATCTCATCTTGTAAAGGAAGAAACAGTCTTAAGAAAAGTGGGAGTGTTTTCTCTTGAGCGTCATCCACTTAGCGGGTGGAGCTGAATTTTGAACTCAGAGCAGACCCCAACATCTACATGCTGCGTGATTGACCAGTGGCCACCATGCCACCCAGTCTAGGGAGCATCCAACCCCAAATTCACTTCTGGGGACTCAAAAATGTGATATCCACCCAGATGGAGCTAGCAGACAGCTGCAATTCTGAAAGCTACCTTCCTCTAAGCCTGCCACTTCAGGGTCTGGCCTGTTGTGCCCTGGGGCAGACATCTGTCAGCCCCTCTGGGGAACACAGATTCCTGCTGCAACAAGATCTCCTAAGCACCTATGGGTTTGCTCATATACCTAACCCAAACCTAGTCAGGCCTAAAGTTGCACACACACACACACACATGCGCACAAATGGCACGCACTGGTCCTGGGGCTTGAACTCAGAAACTGGGTGCTGTCCCTGAGCTTTTTTTGTTCAAGGCTGGTGCTCTACTGCTTGAGCCACAGCTCTACTTTCACCTTGTTTGGGTGGTTAATTGGAGATATGAGTCTTACAGATGTTCCTTCTCAGGCTGGCTTTGAACTGAGATCCTTAGATCTCACCCCTTGAGTAGCTAGAATGACAGGCATAAGCTGCTAGTTCCTACCAAGCCCAGAGTTCTGACATCCATTATCTCCCACTAACATATGCACTGTATCTGTATTATTGCATAATTTATATACATCTCACACTGTTTGTGGGGGATACAGCACCAGACCACAAAGTATTTGCATATAAATGGTGGTTATAGACATATGTTTGCCTTTGACAGAGAATGTCTGCACTGTACATGTAGTGGATAGATTGCTCCTATAAGCACCAAATGCTTTTCCTTTCAGCCATGGCTTTAAGTGTGCTGATCCTTTAACAGTTTGTTAATTTTTAAAATTTATAATCCTGAAATGTCCATTTCTGAGCATACAAATGATTTTCAGCTGCTTGATGAGCCATAGCTGCCATGCAGCCCAGGAAAGCAGTTTTAGAGACGTGAAGAGTCAGAACCGTTGCTGTTGAAATCATTCACATTAACAGTTATCAGGGGAGGAAAAAAAAAGCCATCGTCCAGATCAGCTGACTGTCTACCGCTAAGTCACTAACCTCCGTGACAAAAACCTGATATTCATTAGCAAATGCAAAATCCAGCCTTTGTCAAACACTGGGCCAGTCACTAGGAAGTGAATCCAAATGGGAAGATGGGGAGATGGCCACCCAGGACCCACTACAGAGCACAAAGTAAAGCACTCAATAAATGACAGGTGCATCCAAGGTGCCCAGACTGCCCAACATGGAGACAAATCCACTGCCTCAGGTGTCTGACTGCAGAGCAGGGTTGATACCACCACTGTTTGTCACAGAGATTCAGAGTGGTGGGAGGCAGGAAAAAGAGCTCCATGGAGCTGTTTTCCTGAAGTCTCTCCTGGGGTACAATTCCAGATCATCCATGCGACAGCAATATTCTTCTAGGTGGGGTAGAAAACACATAGAATTCACCATTGTGGCCGTTTTTTCAAGTATACAATCCAATGGAATTTAATCCTCAAGGTTGTGTAGCTGTAACCTCCATCTAGTTCAAGAATATATTTATTCACCCTTCCCCAAAGAAATTCTCATTCTCCTTTCATACAGCCCCTAGTAAATTGCTGTTGATTATCTATGTTTATGGATCTGCCTGGTTTTAGTCATATTTGTTCTTTTTTTAAATCAGATTTCTCTCACTCGCTGTTGATCTGGGTTTCTTTCATGATGTTTCACTTGAGACGCAGCACTTTTCAAGTTTCACCTAAGGACTAACATGTATCAGTGCCTCGCTCCTTTTTATGGCTGTATAATATTCCATTGCATGGAATTGTTTGAATAACCACTGCTGGACACATTTGGAAATTATTAAAGGGATTTTTTAAATAAGTTTTTTTTGTAAAAGTACTGTACAGAAGGGTTAACAGTTACATGAGCAAGGTAATGAGTATATTTCCTGTCAAGCATTGTTGCCTCCTCCTTTGTTTTTCCCCTACCATCCCTTTCCTCCCACCTCCACAACTACACTCCCCACCCCCGCCCACCCTCCACCCTCACTGCCTAAATTGTAAAGTTCGTTTTTCAACATAGTGTCTTGCACATCTCATTGGGTCAACCTGTATCCTTATTTAAACATTTTGCTTTTTCCCTTCCCCTCCCCAAATTAGATGGACATCAAATACAGTGAAAACAGGGCTTATACTGTGGGGGAGGAACATACAAAGCAACAAAAAAAATCACCATGGTACCATACAAATACGTTAGAAACAATAGCAAGAAAGAAAAATCCATTTGTGTTCCTGTCTTGGGGTTCATTTTGTTTAACATCATCTTATATGTTCATATGTACATAGCTTTTGACCTTTTCTGCTTGTCCCAGACATATACTAGTTATTACAAATAAGGGAAATCATAAGACCTATGTTTCTTTGGGCCTGGCTTACTTCACTTAATATAATTTTTCCAAGTCTTTCCATTTCCTAACAAATGGCGAGATGCCATTCTTTCTGATGAAGGCATAGAATTCTAGTGTGTGTGTGTGTGTGTGTGTGTGTGTGTGTGTGTGTGTGTGTGTGTGTGTGTGTGTGTGTGTGTGTGTGTGTGTGTGTGTGTGTGTGTGTGTATACCACATTTTCTTGATCCATTCATCTACTAAGGGGTATCTGGGTTGGTTCCATATCTTAGCTATGGTAAATAATGCTGCAATAAACATAGTTAATCTCGTAGCTTTAGTATGGTCTTGTTTGTGATCATTTGGGTAAATGCCCACAAGTGGGATTGCTGGGTTATAGGGGAACTCTATGTAGAGTCTTTTGAGGAACCTCCATACTACTTTCCAAAGTGGTTGAACAAGTTTACACTCCCACCAACAATGAAGTAAGGTTCCCTTCTGTTCACATCCCCTCCAGCATGTGTTGTTATTAGAGTTCTTGGTTCTAGCCATTCTAACTGAGGTGAAGTGGAATCTCAATATTGTTTTGATTTGCATTTCTTTTATGGCTAAAGAGGTTGAGCATTTCTTCATGTGTCTATTGGCCATTCTTATTTCCTCTTCAGAGAAGTTTCTCTTTAAGTCTTTAGCCCACTTATTTATCGGGGATTTAACTTTTTGAGTTCCAAGTATATTTTAGATACAAGACCCTTATCCGTTGTATGGCTAATGAATATCTTCTCCCAATCCGTGGGCTTTCTATTGATCTTGCTAGCTATGTCCTTTGTCATGCAGAAGCTCTGCAGCTTCATGCAGTCTAAAGGGAGTTTTTATGAAACCCTTATCCAATATGAATGGATGGGACAAATACCACTTCCAATCCAAGGTACTGTCATTCCATTCAAATCATCAGGTCATTCACATAAAATATACAGCCACTCTTCTTATGTTCTTTTGAGATCAAGTTTTCTTCATGAAAAGCTATTAGCCAGCTACTTACCATTCATACACACACACACACACACACACACACACACACACACACACACACACACACTCACACAGAGTGCCTTTGTTTTATATCAATTACTGTTTTGTGTTTCCTCAGCTCAGAGTCCTTAATTGATTTATTGACTTAAAATCAGCATTATAATAGTCATTAAAGAAAATGTTGATCATTAACCTGTAGCTACTGTCATCACCAATTCCCTGGCAGCTGCATACAGATGAGGAAAGAGAATGAAACTTGGGTGAACAAGAGTTGGGTTTGCACTGGGCTCTGTTTCTCTGGCTCCTTTATCTTCCTCAGCCCTCACAAGCAGCTTGAAAGATAGGAATTAACTTCCTCCATACACAGATGACAAAATCCAGGCTCTAACAGGTGAAGTGACTCGTCTCCAAACACACTAATGAGAGGCAGAGCTGGCATTCAGCCACCAGGTGTGTTTGTCAGTGAGGATGCTTCCTCAATAGAATCATGATTAATAGTGAGCCAGCAGAGTTGGCTCCCTCCACACGTTGGGCCTTCAAACTAGACGTGCAGCCCCTCTACAAAGAAGCAAAGGCCCCCCTCTCAGAAATCCTTGAGGGGTAGCAATTGTTAGGAAAATGGAGGAGAAAGAAAAGGAATTGGCCGGAATCAATTCTCAACAGGCTAGGACTGTTTATTGAAGAACAGCAAGGGGAAGCAACCTTCCCATGGGATCAAGGGTTGTGCAAGGAGGGGGGTTGTAGTTGTGCTTTTATGGGGTCTGAGCAGGAGGCAGAGGTTAACAAAAAGGCCATTACGTCCAGGGAGGTGGGGGCTTTGGGTTGGGCCCACAATGGAGTGTTTACAGCCAGGGCTAGGTGGATTCTCTTGCCTGAACTTCCATATGCACATGGGATAATGGGGTGGGGGCCAGTCCTTTAGCAATGGCATCCCCTGTGTCCTGCAAAGGTGTGGGATTTTACATTTAGCTAGGATGTAGCGCTGGGGACATGTGTCTAAAGCCTCAAAGCCAGGACCTCCTGTGTGCCTGGATAGGACTTCAGAAGAATCAGCCGCTGAGCAGAGCCTGAGCTTTGGGGCCTCCCAATGAGAGGAGAAGCTGTGGTCTAGGGATGATTTGACCTGTCTTTCCATCTAGGATCTCTTCATATTCCTGTGCACTCTAATGTGGAGAGCTTGGGTTTGAAAAGGGAAGAGTATGAGGGGCTCATTAGTAACCAGGACAACCTGAACTCCCCTTAGCATTTCCCCACCCCCTACCGCTCCCTGGTCCAGACAGTGCTCAGGGCCCCAGGACAACCACCACTGTGTCTGATCATGAGGACCTCAGGAACCATGGGAAAGGGGCCACATCTGTAAGCAACTCACTTCTGATGACAGGGCTAAAAGTTGCTCTATCAGGAATATGTCAAAAATGTCCCTGGTCATCCAGTAGATTTCCAAATTGAAAACTCAAAGGTCAAAAGAATCCCATTCCTATCCAGAGAATGGCAGGTCCACCTGCCTCTCCCTAGTCCAGAAAGAGATCTATCTACTTCTGCCCATCTCCAGTGGGCCAATTCCACACTTCCAAAGGGATCTGTTGGGGCCATCTCAAGTTCAACCTAGGACCCAACTCTTCATTCCCATATCCCTATAGTCCTACCTCCACTCCGGCTCTATCACAGCTCATCACCACACCCTTCTTCTTGCTCAGGCCAAAGATAGTGGGGTGCCATCTTTGAATGCTCTTTCTACTTGTCCTTCCATAGACATCCAGCATCTGTTCACATTTCAGAGTGCCCCCCTCTGCCTCCCTAGTCAAAGCCCCTGCTGTATCCGTCTGCATTGTTTCAGTACTGTTCTCAAGAGCTCCTTCCTTTCCCCTCTCCTGCAACAGATCAGCTCAAAGCACTCCACCAGCTTCCAACTTGGAGTCAAATCCAATTCCTGCTCTTGAGATCTTCATGGACTCAATGCCAGATGCTAAATACATTCCCTGCTCAGAGTCTCAACGGACTGTTTCTTCTGCTTGGACGCTCTTGCCTCAACATCCCAGGGCTTTACTTACCCTCCCACCACTGCAGGCCTCACAAATCCCTCCTCACCAGAGGAGCCTCCCACCTCCCTGCTCCCCTCACTCCTCTTTATTTTTCCCCATAGTAGATACACAGGACATAACTTAGATCTAGGGGCCTTAACAGTTGTGCTCTGTCTAGCTTCACCAGAATGAAAAGGAAGGTTGGTTTGCCTCTCGTTGGCTGGCCTACAGTAGGTGCCCATTACAGGATTGCAGGAGGAAGGGGAGTGAATTTTATAGACATAGGAATTTAAGCCCAGAAATTTAAAGCTCGGCTAAATTCACAGAGGCTTAGCATGAGGAAAAACCAGAACATCAGGAAACCCAGCCTGCCTAAGCTCCAATACATCTGCCCTGTTCTCAACAATGAATTGCCTCTCCGGACCACAGTTTTCGTTGAAATTGGAATCACTGTCCTGAGTCGAGCAAAAAGAGCAGAAGACAGATACGACTTCCAAGAAAAATGTGGAAAATAAATGTTGTGGTAACAAATTGCCCACGATCCAATTATCATCACCAAACATTTATCAAGAGCCCATGAGCACACGACACCTCACTCTCCACGCTCTTCCAATAATGTAAAAGATGCTTCAGCCCTCCACACCATCAGAGGTGCAAGAAAGCAAGGAATTCAGTGCACTTGAATTCCTTCACAAAACTCCCATCCAGATCTCGTTTGTTAGCTCACACAATTCCAGCTCTTGGGAGGCTGTGGCAGGAGGACCTTGAGTTCAAAGCCAGCCTCAACTATACAGTTAGTTCCAGATCAGCTTCAGCAATATAGCAAAACCCTGTCTCAAAAAAAATAAAAAAACAACTGCCAGGCTCCAGTGCCTCATGCCTATAATCCTTGCTACTCGGGAGACTTAGATCTGAGGATCACTGTTCAAAGCCAGCCCAGGCAGGAAAGTCTGTGAGACACTCATTTCCAATGATATACCTAAAAGCAGGAAGTGGAGTGTGACTCAAGTGGTAGAATACTAGCCCTGAGTTAAACTGCTCAGGGACAGCACCCAGGCCCTGACTTCAAGCCCCAGGACCAACACACAGGCACACACACACACACACACACACACACACACACACACACACACACACACACACACACACACACACACACACACACACACACACACACACACACACACACACACACACACACACACACACACACACACACACACACACCCCAAAAGGAAAAAGCTGGTGGCACTCAGAATGTGGTGGTAGTAAGAAACCCATGGGCCATGGCTAGCCCAGGAAAAATAATAAGAACTTACGTTCAAAACAAACTAAAAGCAAAAGGCCTGGGGACATGGCTCAAGGCATAGAGTGCTTGCTAACAAGCTGAAGTCTCATGCATTATACTGGAAAGGAAGGAAAAAAAAGGAGAGACGGGGAGAGAAGGAGAGGGGGAGAGAGGAAAGGAGGGAGGGAAAAAGGGAGGGAGGGAGGAAAAAAGGGAGGGAGGGAAAAAAGGAGGGAGAGAGGGAGGGAAAGCCAAGGAAGGCCAGCCAGAAGGAAGGAAGGAAGGAAGGAAGGAAGGAAGGAAGGAAGGGGGGAGGGAGGGAGGGGAGGGAGGGGTGGGAAGGGAAGGAGGGAGGAGAGAGAGGAAGGGACTCCTCTATCTGTAATTTCCTTAACCTGAAAAGAGGTCTGTCAATAATGGAAATTCTCTTCATTAGACAAAAAACGGAGACAAAGGAGAATTGGCCCCAAAAGCTCCATGGGCCCAAGGCCGGCAGGAGTCACAGAAGTGTAGCTCTCACACAACCCACAACCCACGGGAGATCCCGGAGGACGGACACGCTAACTACCCACCTAGTACAGCAACCAGCACCACAGCCCTTCCTGCACAGGCACGCATGCCCAGTGTGAGCAGCCCTGACTATAGAGGACTGGTCAGAGGGTGTCACCCGGGCCATCTCAGCCCGTTATCTCCCATAAAACAGAAGGGTTCCATGTCTACACTCACATTCATTGCCAAAATCTTTGGGGAACAGTGTTGCTTAAATTTACACCTTCAGAATCATAACTTGGCTTATATTATGTAAACTTACCCTTCAGAGTAATCAAATAGAAACCCCAAAGCTCCTATGATGTGGTTAATACTTGATGATTTTTTTTAAACAAGGTACTTATAGGTATGCTAACACCGCTAATGGCATGGAGCAACAGCTGTCCTATGAATCGCCTAGGGAAAGGGAGAATTTTAACGCTGAAGTGGGAGTTTTCAATTCTATATATGTAGGAGAGTGAGTCTGTGTAGAATACAGGCTAGAGAAAGATCTTTAAGCCAGGATTATTAGGCTCACACCTATAATCCAAGCTTCTCAGGAGACTGAGATCTAAGGCTCCAGGGAGCCACCATTTACCCAATGGAACCATACATGCCAGAGCCAGGATTCGAACCCACACCTGTGTAGTTCCAAAGCAACTGTTCCCTATGCCACATTGCATCCATGAGTCGGCCCTCCCCTTTGCTCACCTGGCACCAGGGAGGTCTCCTAGAGTCACATGATCATGTAACTTGTCATCATGATGATAATCATCTATCCACTCTTTGGCCTACCTCACGATACTGGGAGTTTCTGAGAACAGGGACTTGGAATATAGTTACACATTTGAATCTGTCCTCATATTATGCCTGGACAGACAGATGTGCATATGAGTGATGAGTGGACTGAACAACAGAATATATAACTGAATGCTCCAGAAGGTAGATGGATATGGATGGACAGGTGGATTGGAGGATAAATGGATGGACCAATATGCCCATGAGTGAGTGATTGGTGGATAGATGGAAGTATGTGTGAATGGATACACAAAATTACAAGAGCTGCTGGGTACCAGGGGCTCAAGCTTATAATCCTAGCTACTCTGAAGGCTGAGATCTGAGGATCATGGTTCCAAGTCAGCTGTAATGGAAAGTCCATGAGATTCTTGTCTCTAATAAACTACCAAAAAGCTGGAAATGGAGCTGTGCCTCAAGTGGTAGAGAGCTAGCTTTGGGGGGGGGGGGGGAAGCTCAGAAACAGTGCTCAGGCCCTAAGTTCAAGTCCTAGAATCAGAAAAATAAATAAGTAAGTCAGAGGGACTTACAGGATCTGGATTCTAACCTCCAGGGAGCATTTGAACAGGGGCACTTTTGGTGCTGGACTGCCTTGGCTAAGATTTCTTTCCGGCCAGCCAAATCACAGCATCATCTCCCCCCCCCCCCCCATGCACTTTGACTTTATCTATTCTGTTCTTGTAGTTTTGTAATTTTTTCTGTGGTGAATGCTGGTGAGGTTTTTACCTAACAGCTATGAAATGGATTTCCGGGAGAAAAGAAGTTCCTCCACATTTAACAGATGCTATTCTTATCCATACAGCTTTCCAACCCCCTCCTTAGTCATTTCCAACTATTCGCCTCCGTGACATCCTGCAAGATGGAGTTGCAAAGGTCGATTAATTATATGTTGAAAAAAAAATAGAAGAGATTCCTGTGTGTCTATTTTAAATCTGCAGTCTTAAATTTTCATCAAGTGCCCTCTTGCTCGTCAATGCGTGGGTGGTTCCAGTGTGCTGTGGGGGGATTCCATGCCAGCTCCAAGATGCCCACGGGCCTCACAGAGAAGACACTGCCAGGAAATGCCATGAGCAAGAAGGATATACCCAGAGTCAACACTAAGAGCTCAAGCATGCTCCTGTGGGTACTCCCTCGCTGCTAAACTTCTCGTGCATTGAACAGATATTTTATTGACCACAAAAGTTTCAGGCTGGGCTGGGAAGGTGGCTCAGTGGTAGAGCGCTTGCCTTGCATGCCTGAGGCTCTGGGTTCGATTCCTCAGCACCACATAAGCAGAAAAAGCCAGAAGTGGCGCTGTGGTTCAAGTGATAGAGTGCTAGCCTTGAGCTGAAGAGCCGAGGGACAGTGCCCAGGCCCGGAGTTCAGGCCCCACAACCGACAAAAGTTTCAGGCTTTGGGCTGGGGACTAGATCGACTAGTAGACTAGACAGACTAATAAAGCCAGCCACCATGGTGTAGGAGGCAACTCCATAATGAGCATAAAGTAAATAAGTGCATCATAGGATGTAATATAAATAAATGAACAAGCCAACCCATAAATATTAACAGACAGATATTTATAAGGTGAGAGACACACCTCGCCATGAGAATAGCAGGTGCTCTGAGAATCACAGGGAGGAGGTGAAGTCTGACGTCATCACGCACTTGGGGGAGGAGCCTCGGGCTTACGCTCCAGAGCCTCCTGTGGACACCTCGGGTGGACCTGAGTGTTTCCAGTAGAAAAAAGTGCATCATCACACGTTCATCAGTCAGTTGGGAGAAAAAGGAGGAAGATGGCCAGCCTAGAATGCTACCAGAGGAAGAAGCCCAAAGGCGGTGAAGGTTGGTGGGACCCAGGCAGTGACAACCAGGAGGAAGGTTCTCAAGACCCAAAACCGTCCTACCTGTCCTAAGAGTGGCAGCTCAGACCAGGAGCATTTCCAAGTCCGAAGCAGTGCTTTCTGGGCTGGATTTCCTGAGGTCAGGAACTCTTACTTGCCTAAGCGTGCACGAGGATTCTCAGGAATGTTCGCTATGAGTTTATACCTGAGACAGAAGTCTCTAAACTCAAACTTCAAGGCTTCCCATCAAATGATCAATTCTGCACCTTGATGGATCTTCCCAAAAATGCTAGCATTTAAGAGTTCTTGGGGATTCATCTCTAGCCCTGCAACTGTACCTAGGGACTATCATCTTCTGCCCCTGGAAGGAATAGACTGGTAGAAGTCAAGACAAGTTCCTCTACAGACCCAGAATACACTGTTGTGGCCAGCAGAGGCTGAACTGAGAAAGAGACCTCACTCCTACCCCATAAGACCCTCTCACTGAAACCAGGTGGAAGTGTCCACTGGCACGCCAGCAGAGAGACAGTCTATTGCCCAGCTGTTAGAAGAGGGACAGATTCAGGCTTCTGGCCTCCAGATTGCCACAAGCTCTGATTAAAACATACCCAGACACCCAGCCTACAGCCTTCCCATAACCTGGAGAAAACCTTCCACTCCCCCAGCCTGCTGCTTCCCGTTCAGTGGTTAAAACAATGTAGGCTACGTTACAAATCAAAATAAGCAACACTGCATTTTATAATTAGCCACAACTTGACAAATTAATTAGTACAACAGCACAGTGTGTTCCCTGAAGCATGGCTTACTATATTTTGCTTAGAGAATATATGTCACAAATTACAGATGTATTATTCAGACTACTTATGCAATCAGTGAATTCTAAAGGTGCCCTTTTGATACTGCTGTGTGGGGGCCCAGGGCAGCTAGGAAATTCATCATCCCTACTATCTAGGCTTCTTCCAGCTGTGAAGCTGTTTGAAGAGATTTACTTCTTTCCTTAGAAGAGGGACAAAGGATATGAAAGACTGACATCTGGTCTCCGGTAAGCCACAATAACAATTAAGCACTTGAGTTGATGCAAAATGACAAGAGAGTTTGGAGACACAAAGTCTGTTGATCAAGAGCATGTGGGGTTGGAATCCTAACTGCCAGGTGTTTGCTTTGGGTTGTTGGGCAGAGGCCCAAACTGAGGTGTTAGGTTATATGCAAAGCATTTAGCCCAGAGCCTAGTGCATAGGAGGAGTGAATAGAAGTCACTGCCATTATTCTAAGACTCACATGCCTGGAAGCTTCTGGAGGTCAGATGGGTGTGGGCATGGCTCCCAAAAGCATCCATTCCAACAATGAGGATAGGATTGTTCTTAGCCTTGCTAGTTCAGAAGCTCAGATTGGGATTCTCTCTGAGTACCTATCAAGTTCATAGGGGTGCATGGGACACACCAAAAGGCCATTTGTGAGCTGACCGTGGGCTCTGGATGGCGCATGTTTAATGTCCAGTTCTTAGGTTGGCTGGATGGGTATACTTTGGCTTCCACTGTTAGGAGCTGAAATGTGTCCCCTTCAAAAGTCATATGTTGAAGCCCCAGCTCCCAATATCTCAAAAAGTAGGGCCAGGCACTGGTGGCTCACGCCTGTAATTCTAGCTACTCAGGAGGCTGAGATCTGAGGATCATGGTTCAAAGCCAACCCAAACAGGAAAGTCCGTGAGACTCTGATCTCCAATAAACCACTCAGAAAACTGAAAGTGTCACAGTGGCTCAAGTGGAAGAGCGCTAGCCTTGAGCTGAAGAGCTGAGGGACAGCACCCAGGCCCAGAGTTCAAGCCTCATGACCGACAAAAAAAAAAAAAGTAGCCATATTTGGAGATAATGCCTTTTAAAAAAGTTATGGGTGGGTCACAATCCAAACAAAGAGGTAAGGTCCTGCAGAATGCACTTGAGGGGCAATTTGTGTTAATGACTGCTTCGTTAAATTGCAACTCCTTTGGACAACTACTTAAGAGTAATAATATTGTTTAAGAATGGAATAAAAAGTTACTGAAAAATTAATAAAAAAATGGAAGTCAACTTTGGACTAAGCTCAGATTGCAGGGCATAGAGTGGGGGGGCGGGGGGGGCTCATACCTGTAATCTTAGCAACTCAGGAGGCTGAAACCTGAGGATCACAATCTGAAGCCAGCCCATGAAGGAAAAGCTGGCAAGACTCTTATCTCCAATTAGCCAAAAAAAAAAAAATGCTAAAAGTGGAAGAGTGCCAGTTTTGAGAAAGCTAAATGAGGGCACAGATTCTGAGTTCAAGCCCCAGTACTAGTGCATGCGCGCTCGCGCGCGTTCACACACACACACACACACACACACACACACACACAGAGCCTTTAACAACAAAGCAGAGCTGTCACTCTGACTCTCACATTTTATTTCTGCATTGGTTCAGAACTCACAGAACAATCAGGTAAAAACAACCCCAGCTGGAGACCAGTGGTTCATACTTAGCATCCTAGCTTCTTGAGAGTCTGAGAACTGGAGGATCATGTTACAGGCCAGACCAAGTAGAACACATTCACGAGACCCCCCCTCATGAGAAATCCCCCTTCCCAACCCACAGCTATGTAGGACACAGAAGTTGGAAGCATCTCAATGCCATGCCAACCCCAGTCAGAAAACTCTGTAAGACTCCATCTCCATGGGCAGAAGCTAGATGTGATAGTACACACACATAATTCCAGAAATGCCAGGAAGCCTAAAGTAGGCATATTGCAGCTCAGAAGAACACCTGGGCAGTAAGGAAGACCTGTATCAAAAATAATCAGCAATTGGGGCTGGGAAGGTGGCTCAGTGTTAGAGTGCTTGCCTTGCATGCATGAGGCCCTGGGTTCAATTCCTCAGCACCACATAAGCAAAAAGAAAAAAGCCGGAAGTGGCGCTGTGGCTCAAGTGGTAGAATGCTAGCCTTGAGCTGAAGAGCTGAGGGACAGCACCCAGGCCCAGAGTTCGGGGCCCACAACCAGACCCCCCAAAAAATAATAATAATCAGCAAGAGCTGGGCACTAGCTGCTCATACCTGTAACCCTAACTACTCAGAATATTGAGATCTAAGGATCATGATTCAGAACAGGAAAGTCTGTGATACTGGGATCCCCAGTTAATCACCAAAAAGTCAGAAGCAGAGCAGTGGCTCAAGTGGTAGAGCACAATCCTTGAGCAAAAAAATGTGCAGAGATAGCACCCAGGTCCTGAGTTTAAGGCCCAGCAATGGTCCTAAAAGCAAGACTAGCAGGGCTGGAGATGTGGCTTAAGTGGTAAAGTACTAGCATAGCTAAGCCTTGGGTTCAAATTCCAGTAACAATAAAATATATACATACATGCAGACAGACAGACAGACAGACAGACAGAACTGGTTTGGGTGAAGGAGTTTTGGAGTTATCTGCAGGTGAGAACCCTCTGAAGAGCTGGGCTATCTTTTACCCCACAGAATGGACACAGTCTGAGAGTGCCTCACTGCAGGAAGGCCACCCACAGTCATGGATGACAACATGAAGGAATGCAGGTTGAGGTCAATCTCTGCCCCATACAGTCAAAGCCAGGAGCAGCTCAGGGAAAGGGGTAACTCAGGTTGGAGGAACCCAGATACAGCTCCACAGCCCACCTCTCTCTACTCTTGTTTCCTTTTCTTCTGCTTAGTCTCTTTGTCTCTTGCTCACTTGATCTCCTCTGTCACCTGTGATGTGGCCATCCATTGGTCCTAGGCCATTCATCTGTATAGAACTCTCCAAGATCAGACCTCAGATTTCAGGGCCAGTCTATTGCCATTCTGTGTCTTGCAAACCCACCTGTAATGTGAATCGAGAGGCAAATCCAGATGCCCTTGTGGGATCTCCAGTAAAACCGGGAATTTTGCAACTGAACTGAATATACACCTGCCTATACCATTACCGCCATCATGGTTTAGACAGAGCCTTAGAGCTGCAAGTCCAGGAGCCATACCCTCCCTGACTCATGACCCCATTTATGTAAAAAATGTAACCCATGTGGTAGTAATGAGATGAGAAAAGCATTGGGGTTGCTTTCCAGGCTTCAGTAGCCTGGCCACCCAAAGAGTATGGGCTTCGGAATCACACTTGGGTCAAACCTTAGCCTCATTGTCCTAGCAGGATACCTTGGAAACTGGCACCCTGACACCAAGCTTCAACCTGGAATATATGCTGTGCCACCGAGAGCTACTGCAGCATGCAACAGCTAGTACTCACTAACATAAATTTTGGGGCCCAAGAGTCACTCTGTAAATCTCAGGTCCTCCATTTCATCATCTCATAAGGAACTATCTCTTTGGGATCCAACTTACTTAGGGGACCAATCTGAGAAAACCTAGCAAAGCCAACCATATTGCCTAGTATTAGCCCTTGATGTGCTCTCCATCCAGAAAATCACATGGCCCCATTGAGCAACAGGGAAATCAGAGGTGTCTAGAAGGATTTACAGAGCTTCAGCCAAACCCTATGAAAGACTTTAAGAACACAGAGCTTTCTCTAGTGCCTAACCCTCTTCTTTCCAGATGGCTGTTCCAAGACCCCAAACAGGCAGGGAAGTTTTCCATAGGTTTAGTCTCTTCTCCACCTAGGAAAGGTTACTCTGATTCACAATCAATCAGCCTCTGGCTTCACAGATTCTATGCTCCAAGCCTGCATGAATGCCAGACACCAAAAAGGAATACAAAGTCTCTTGAAAGGCAGAGATCTCTGAGCACTCAGTGTGCATCCCACAGCGTCAGGAGAAACAAGAAGAGCTTCTGCCAAGAGAGACAAGGTCCTGCTGTACAGTGCCCCAGGATGGAGAGGGTGGTACAAAGCCCTGGAAACACCAGCCATGAAGTAGGTCTGCTCCATGCTCCAAGAAGCTTCTAGAAGCCTAATATTTGAAAGTTGTAAGGAGTACTTCCATCACCTGAGATGGATGCAGATTTATGCTAAAGTCCAGATTTAGAAGGCTGCCATCAAAGACGCCCACAGGTTCTGTGGGATCTGCCAGGAGGAGACAGCAATCCTGCCCTTGACCACGCTGTGCCCTGAGCATCTTCCCCCTCCACCTCTGAAAGTCACAGAAAGCCCAGGACACCTACATGAAGAAAAAATTCCCAGGAAGAGGCATCAAAATGTCTATGGTGACTCCATGTAGAGTAGCGTCGCACAACCTCCCTCCATAGGCAGACATACTAGAAGCCCCCAGTCAGAAAACCCTCCATCAGCCCGCCATTGCTTGCACTCACCTTGGGCTTCAGCCCTCCATTCCTCTGAGCCCCTTGGACTTGGTTTGGACTACAGAAGGCAGTATAGAGAGTCCTCAAAAAAAACTAAAAATAAAACTAGCCCATGATCCAACAATACCACAGTTGGGCATTTATACAAAGGATTGAAAGATAGAATACCTACTGAAATACATATTGAAAGATGCCACACCTATGTTATTGCTACACCATTCATCAAGCCAAATTATGGAAACAGCCTAGATGTTCTACAACCAAGATAATATGGTGTATGTGGGGGTGGGTGTGTATGTATGTGTATGAATTTTACTAGTTCTTCAGGAAAAACAATATTATATCATTTGCAGTAATTTGGAAGAAAAACATTATGTTATTTGCAGGTGCTTTGGTGGACCTAGAAAAAAATGATGTTGAGTGAAGTAAATCAGGTTCAGAGTGCCTGTTTTCTCTCATATGTAGAAGTTAGATGAATACATGGGGCCAAAAACACAGATACATACAAACTGAAAAAAGTATGCAGAGATGGAGTCTCATGGTGTAACCCCTTTGAACAAAATGAATGCCAGGAAGTTGAACTATGTCTTGCCTCCAGGGAAATGGGATTTTTTGAGGGGTTAAACAAATGGAGAAATGAATGAAAGGCAAATATAGTCATAATACTTAATATACTCATATGAAAATTGAAGTAGGAGCTGGACACTGCCTCATGTCTTAATCCTAGTTACTCAGAAGGCTGAGATCTGAGGATTGAGGTTAGAAGCCAGACTAGGCAGGAAAGTCCATAAGACTCTTATCTCCTATGAGTCACCAGAAAACCAGAAGTGGAGCTGTGGCTCAAGTGGTAGAGTGCTAGCCTTGAGCAAAAAAGCTCAGGGACAGAACCCAGACCCTGAGTTCATGCCTAACAAA
Source organism: Dipodomys spectabilis (assembly GCF_019054845.1). Taxonomy (NCBI): domain Eukaryota; kingdom Metazoa; phylum Chordata; class Mammalia; order Rodentia; family Heteromyidae; genus Dipodomys; species Dipodomys spectabilis. The sequence goes on along the minus strand of NW_024870813.1, from coordinate 1,903,322 downwards.
AAAAAAAAAAAGAAAGGAAGGAAGGAAGGAAGCAAAAGGAAGGAAGGAAGGAAGCAAAAGGAAGGAAGGAAGGAAGGAAGGGAGGGAGGGAGGGAGGAAGAGAGGAAAAGGAACTAGGAAATTTCAAGGGATGGTTGAGTTTGGGATAGATAGAGGAAAATGATGGAAGGGGCAACATTAACCAAGTTACATTTATACTCATAAATTGATATGTTGAATTGAAACACCTTTGTACAACCACTTAAAGATAATGATATTTTTAAAAGAATAGTAGAGTGTCTTCCTAGCAAGCTTGAGGCCCTGAGTTCAAACCCTACAAGGACACACACACACACACACAAATTTGAATTCAGCAATACAGATGGAAGTGGAGATCATCACATGAAGTGAACTAAGGCAGGCACAGAAGACAAGTATAGTGTGATGTCACTCATGTGAAATGTCAAAAGCTGTTCTCACAGAATTTGGGAGTAGAATGGGGCCTAGGAAGAGTATTGTAGAAGTAGAGATAGGGAAGGTGGATGTATGGGTACCAAGTTCCAGTTACATGGAAACAAGTGAAGGATGCTATTGCATGGTAAGCTGGCTGCAGAAAATGACAATAAACTGGCTGCAGAGAATGACAGTGTACTGTACATTTCCAAAAGCTGGAAGGAAGGAGTTTAACAGCTTTCTTTATAAAGGAAAGATAAACGGTCATGTGCATAGATGTTTAGACTGATCTAAACATTCTACAATATGTATCTATACCCAAACAATCTCATTATCCTATAAATACGTGTAATTTTTTTTGGTTCAGTCATGGGCTTGAACTCTGGGCCTGAACGCTGTCCCTCAGCTCTTCAGCTCAAGGCTAGCACACTACCTCTTGAGCCACAGCGTCACTTCTGGTTTTCTGAGTGGTTTATTGGAGATAAGAGTCTCATGGACTTTCCTGCCCAAGCTGGTTTTAAACCAGGATCCTCAGATCTCAGCCTGCTGAGTAGCTAGGATTACAGGCATGAGCCACTGGCACCTGGCTAAATATGTGTAATTTTATGGCCTTGTGTCCCAGTTAAAAATAAATTTAAGTTAAAAAAATACTTTCAGAAAGGAAACAAAAAATAGAATGTGGAAATCAAAAATTAGAAAAGAGCTTCCTCTCTATCCCAGGAAAAACCAGATCAGCATAAGGCAGAAACTTCCTCCCAGCTATGGGGTGGAGCGCTCTCTGGGAGCCCAGAAAGGGATGGCTTGCTGTCTGCAGGCCCTCCTGGGAGTGGATCCTGCGGGCCTGAGCCAGCAGCTCTCCTTCAGGCCTCTTGCCTCCGGCCTCTCCACAGCCTTCATTACTGCTGGCTGGGGCTCCCCAGGCTCAGGTAAGGGGCACAGGTGAGCAGGCTGCAGGCTATAGGTGACCTAGCTTGGCTCTCCATCCAGCTGGAGCTTTAGTGTGATCTCTGACAAACTCACAATAAAAGCTTTAGTGTGATCTCTGACAAACTCTCAATAAAAGCCCCTTCTACAAGTGTACACTGCATCATAAATAACCTGTCTCCCAGAGTTTTGGCCCTTCTTACAAAAACAATGTCTTCTCACATATGTTCTGTTTCTGTGTCTCAAATGTCAGTCTTTATGCCAATTCTCACCAACACACACACACACACACACACACACACACACACTCCCTAGTACTTTCCTGAGTGGCCAACAGCTACATCTTTACCTTTATCCCCGTGTGAGCTAGGTATGAAATTTTAAATTTCAGTGGTAACAAATGCATGCAAATAGAAAATGAGAATAAAGTGTTTTGTGTGTGTGATTACTGAAAGACTCATACCTACAGTATGAATTCATAGGTAAGAAAGAAAGCTACTTATTATTGTATAATTCCAGTTTACATCTATTTTCCATAGCTCACTAAACAAAGGTTAGATGTTTACCAAGCTCCAGGACAGAAATACCACTCAAGAAATCAGGGTTTTCAAAGTCAGGAAGAAAATGGGGCTGTGTGAAACTCTGTATGCCCTCATGTCTAGTAAGTGTGAGGCATATAATAAGCAGCATAGAAATGTCTGCCAAATGAAGGAGCAAAGGAATTAATGGTGTTCCACTACATTGAGAATTTACCTTCTAATTCCCAAGCAAAGACTCTCACAACTTGCTTCCTTCCCCTACTTGCTAATCATCGCAGCGACATTTATAAACCAGCATTGACCTAAGAGTTTTTGACATGCCATTGACCAACTTTCCATTGGCTATGTTTTCATTGCCATTGCATCTGCAGAGCCTGAAACAGGAAGACCTGAAACAGTGCTAATTCTCAAAAGATGACCTGATTTACTTAGAAAAAAAACAGCTAGGGAATTCATAAAAGCAACTTTCTCTGTGGATATATCTTGTTTCTCTATTGCGTACCTAGCAAGAGTAAGTTTGGTCCACCCAGTCTTCCCACGTGAGCTCAGATCTTACATCCCATAGAAAACCTTACTTGATACAGGTGCTAGTAGTGGTTCATGCCTATAGTCTTAGCTACTTAAGATCTGAGGATTGTGGTTTGAAGCCAGCTCAAGCAGGAAAACCTGTGAGAATCTTATCTCCAATGAACCACCAAAAAGCCAGAAGTGGAGCTGTGGCTCAAGTGGTAGAACACTAGCCTTAAGCAAAACTCTCAGTGACAATGTTCAGGCCCTGAGTTTAAGCCCCACAATTGATCAAAAAAAAAGGAGGAAGGAAGGAAGGGAGGGAGGAGGGAGGGAGGGAGGGAAATCTTACTCAAAGAAGAAAAATCTGTTACATCCCAATTCATCAAAGGGTGCTAGGGCATGCAATTTCCTACAACTCCTTTCAGTGTGCAAAAGGGGCATAAGGCAGAGGAAAGAGCCATGTGAGTGATCTCCTGGCTTTTCAAGAGCCTTGTGGATATCATATGTTTCTGTGCTAAACAGGAAGTCAAACCTCCTTGTTCTCGGGTAGAACTTGGCAGCTCATCTCAGTAAGTTATCTCAGACAGGCCAACAGAACATTCTGCTTAGACTGCCAAGCTGGATGCAGCAGTAATGAATCTTGGTCCAAGTACAAGAGTATTGCCAGGCCCTGCCTGTGTCAGCATCAGGTGGAGCCATACAAACATAATCACACATTTGTTTAAGGGGCAACTGCCATACACCAGGCCTACCTATCAACACTGAGATACAGGCCTAAAAATCCTTGTTCCTGTGGAGCCTGAAGCCTCGTGAAAACTGTTTGATACATGGAGAACATAGGCTGGATGTTCATCAGGTGCCAGATATTGTAATCAGCACTTTATTGTATCCAACTCATTCAACCTACACAGGATCCCAAAGTCCCAATGTAGCAACTCACATTTTGCTATACATCTATTTACTTTTCTTGTGTGCGAGTCCTAGGGCTTGAACCCAGGCCTAGGTGCTGTCCCTGGTATTTTATGCTCAAGGCTAGTGCTCTACCACTTGAGCCACAGCTCCAGTTTCAGTTATTTCTGGTTAGTTGGAGTATCATAGATTTTCCTGCCCAAGCAGTCTTTGAACCACATCCTCAGATCTCAGCCTCCAGACTAGCTAGAATTACAAGCATGAGCCCCGAGGGCCTGGCTACAAGTCAATTTTCTACAGGCAAAAACTAAGACTTGGAGGTTAATTACCAAAAGTTATTCCATCATTCATAGCAAAGCTGGGATTTTAACCCAAACTTTGCTTTTGAGATCCCCATAACCGTTCCAGTAGCCTTAGGCTACTCCAGCCACATATGCTACAGCAGTGACTATAGAGCAAAATAAACTTGCTGTGTGGGGATTGATAAAGTTATGGGGGAAATAATCTTGACAAGTGAGACTAGGATTTTCCTTAGGGGGAGGATTGTCTACAGAGGTATTTGGCAATTGCTTAGTGCAACCGACCAGCTACATAAGGGCCAGGCCTCAAAGGAGGGGAATGCAGCCTGGATAGTGAAAGAGAATGATATGAGGTTCCAGGCATTGTTTGTGATGGAAATGATCAGGAGAAGAGAGACTACAGAGATAGAGATATGTCCATAGAGACAGAGAGATGGGTAGAGATAGAGATAGGAGGGGAGAGAAGAAAGTAGGTGGAGAAAAAGGAAGAGAAAGAGGAGAAGAAAGAGGAAGTGGAGGGAGGGAGAGGAGAAGAAGGAGAGAGGAAAGAGATGAGTAAGAGAGGAGCAGGAAGGGGAGGGGAGGAAAGGGGAGGGGAGGGGGGGAGGGGGGGGGGAGGGGAGGGGAGGGGAGGGGAGGATGGCAGGAGGAAGACAGGGCACTAAGTAATAGGAGATTATCAACTCTGGACATTGCAGCCAGAAAACTCTGAGCAAAGTCTACCTCTCTCTTGACCGATTGGTGTGTTGATCGTTCATTGGTATAAGATCTCTTATTATTGTGGGGACTGGAGAAGAGCTATGATTCCATTGCTGGAAGCCTGGTATAGAAAGCAAGCCAGTGGGAATCTGGCTAACATTGGGGGACGCTTTAAACTTCTACAGCAGGGATGTGAGCAGAAGTCTTTCAGGCAGTTTCACGTGGATCTTAGGAATCACCGAGGTTTCTAATAGCTGAGTTATGGGGGACAGCCAGCACGAGCCTCTCATGCAGGCTATGTCTTTACCCATTTTCTCTCATACATGGAAGCCAGATCTCAAATACAAACATACATGATGACATATACTGGGTTTATGTACCGACTAAAGGAGAGTGTACTTAGAGGAGGAATCTAAAGGTGTAACTCCTAATAAACTGTTTAATGCAATGAATACCAGGAAGTAGAAACGTGGGTGTTTTTTTTGAGGGGTTAGGGCAAAGAGAGGAGCACACAAATGGAGGAAGGATGAGCAAATGCAATCACTAGAGTCAATGTACATTATGCAACAATTGAACTATGTAACCTGAGGGTAGGAATAGAAGGAGGAAAATGGAAGAGAATGATGGAAGGGATGACATTGATCAAGATGCCTTGTGCTCATAACCTGATTTATAGAACGGTCACCTTTTTGCAAATACTTAATAACAAAAAACTTTTAAAGCATTTCCCTCTTTAGTACTTATCAAAAATATATTCCCCCAAAGAGTGGCTATAGTGAAGCTTATAAAGAATAATGAAACCCTGAAGTCACTTTGATAACTCTAGATTGGTGTTTCCATGATAACCAAGGAGGAGGAATTAGTATCTTGATCACTGACGGGAAAGGGTGTCATTTTCTCATGTCCCAATTATTGACCACTTATCATCAGTCCCTTTCCATCTCTAACTACTTCCACCACATAAAGAGGACCAGAGGCTCCCAGAGGTCAGGCCACTGCTGAGAACACATGCTTAGTAAGCAACCCAGTGATGACCTGATGCTTGACAACAATGGCTCCATCTCCTCCCCTAGAGTCCAGCAGAACTATAGGTATGGAACTCCATTGTTCCATATCACGTTCACCTGGGCCCAGAATAATGACTGCATTGTAAATAATTAGCTGATCATACTCAAACCTACTCATCTTAGTTAAGCTCATTGGAGTCTCACACTCAACGACTGAAAATACCTAAACTCATCATCCAAGATGGCTCCCATTTATCCAAATGAAATCAGCTTGCTGAGCTCCCTGGACTCTGCTGGGAAAAGGGAACCTGGCAGTAGTCTGAAAAATAATCCATGTGCATGGAGCAGAGCCAAGCCCTGTTTACACAAACCTGAGTGTGCACACGTTAGTAAAACATAGGCTGAGAAAGAATCACTTATTCTGCATTAGGTGATTAATAGTTGTGGCCCCTTCCTGAGACATCACAGCGGTCCTGAGAAATGATGTAATTACTCCCAGTGAATGGGGACATTAAGAGACTTGTTACTTACAGGGTGGTGTGTACAATTTCATGGTTAATTAGGAGTTGGGGAAGGGGGCCAGGGAGAGCATCGCTGCGTTACCCAGTCTAAACCGAGTTCTTACACTGCCCTTCTCCTTGCCTTCAAATTATTATGAGATAAACCTTCAGAATGGAGGAAATCAACGGGGCTCTGGGTTAATTAGAGCCCAGCAGTGATTGAACGAGATGATTTTGGGGGTAATCTTAAAGAAGCCTAGTCCTGACGACCTCTCATCCACTTGACGCCCCCCTGGCGCCCTCCATCGCATGGCAGAGGCACTTGGAGACGTGGTTTCCAGGGAGAAAAATTACTTTTAATCAAGACCGGGAAATGGAATTACATGTGTAATTAGATAGAAACAGCCACAAAACCACAAGCTGAGGAGCTCGCTGTAAATATCCAGCTTCCATTGTCATCAGAGGCTAGTGGGAACTTGGGCATAAACTATGCTGATGAAGGCATTTGGGTTTTTGTTCTGTGGCCAACTGAAACTTCCCAGGAGGAAAATAATGGCTGCTTTGTATTCACTGCCAGCAACCCATGTGGTGATGCCGTGGCTGCATTCCCTTGGTCGGCTTCTGCTCTGGGCCTATTTGGCCATGACCTCAAGCTTACTATCCTTGCACACAAATGAATGCATATCCACTTTCTTTTTTTTTTTTTACTTTGGGGAAGCAGATTGTAGATGCTCAGTGAAAAAGCTAAATTCTTTCCAGTCTCTGGGGTCAAAGGTCACCCATCAAGGTTCTACTTTGTATTCATTTCAAGTTTAGACGCTGAACAAGAAGAGGACCACACTTTTTAAATAGAAACAATGATTTCTTTGACCTCTACAGAATCACCTAAATGCTCATCTTAGGCAAAACAGGTGTTTGGAAATGCCATGGAAAGGGAGTCATGGAGACTGGAAATTGTGGATCTCTGCAGTCTAAAAACACTTTTTGTTTGTCTGCCAGTTCTAGGGCTTGAACTCAGGGCCTGTATGCTGTTCCTGAGCTCAAGGATAACACTCTACCACTTGTTGAGCCACAGTTCCATTTCCAGCATTTGTGTGGTTAATTCTAGATAAGAGTCTCACAGACTTTCCTGGCTGGATTGGCTTTGAATCTCAAACTCAAATCTCAGCCTCCTGAGTAGCTAGGATTACAGGCATGAGCCTCCAGTGCCCAGCTAAAGCCACATTTTTGTTCATGACATATCATACCAAAAATTAACCTTGTTCTTAATATAATATTATACCTATTATATCAAAATCTGAATAATAATAATAATATCAGTAAATAACAATATCACTAAATAATATCAGTAAATTTATACTGCCAACAGGTCCTGGTCATCTTACCAACAGCTGATGCTAAACATGTGAGCAATTGTTCTGGTCTACAGCGCACTGGTAGATGCCAGGCATAGGGCAGAAACCCTAGATCAGACCACTGGTTAGTAGAAGTATGTCTTGTATAGTGGCATTGATCCATATCAAATATACTTGTTAGACTTGACCCAACATTCTAGCAATGTAGCTATTCTATTATTTCTTTCTTAAATATATTACTTTGGGGATAGGAATAATTGCTAAGGAGCAGGGATATGGGATGGTTCAGGGAAAGCCTGGGCTGGTAGTGAGACTGGGTGAATGAGCCAGTGAGCAAGTCTGGCTATTACAAGCAAGTAACAAATATATAAGACTGAGACCACATCTCCGTGACACTGAGACAATCCAGCTGTTACCCAGCTACAAGGAGTCTACAGGATGCCATGCATTTCCCAGGACTCCAGGCCTGATGGTGGGAATAGCTTCAGGGATGACTACATTTCCTGTATGAGCGGTGCTTATCTATGACTTTGAAAAGTACATAACCACTTCTTGGAACATCTAGGCCTTACCTACGTCTCAACCCTTCTTTCCCTTCTACCTTCTGGCTTGTTTTCACTGAAACTCCACCAGCTATTGTCTACCTTTAATGGAATTCCCAGGTTGCTCCTACCTTAGCTAGCTTTGAAAAGTGAGACTCTCTTCCCATACTGACTTACTTAAGCTATTTAAAATGAGACACAGAATTTCTCAATGGGCAAAATCTGTTTGCAACGTAGAAGGTGTGTGAGAGTAGTATTTAGCATTTATATAATTAAATAAACTTCTATATTTTGGACATTTATTCACTTAATAATGTAAATGTATAATCAGGGCTACATATGCATATGAACACTTGAAACAAATACAGAAAGGCCGATCCATTTTTGGTGAGCAAAAGAAAAAAGGAAAGAAAGAAAGAAAGAAAGAGAGAGAAAGAAAGAAAGAAAGAAAGAAAGGGAGGGAGGGAGGGAGGGAGGGAGGAAGGAAGGAAGGGAGGGAGAGAAAGGAAGAAAGAAAGAAAGAAAGGAAGAAAGGAAGGAAGGAAGGAAGGAAGGAAGGAAGAAGGAAGGAAAGAAAGAAGAAGGGAGGGAGGGAGGGAGGGAGGGAGAGGAAGGGAGGGAAAGTAGAGTGAAAATACGGTACAAAATCAATATAAAAAGGTCAGTAATTATAGACAGAAGCAATGATTGACTTGAAGTTTTAATGAAAAGGAAAAATAAATTCACAAACACAGCCAATTAAAATAACCTAGGGATAAACTGACCTAGAAATGCACAAAACTATATAAGAACTGATAAAAAAAAAAAAACCAAAGGATACAAAGGCAAGCATAGGAAACATGGAAACACATTGCTTTCTTAAGTAGTATTCAGTATCAAAAATACCTTAATTTGCCCTAAATGATTCTATAAATTTAAAGCATTCCCTATGAAATGCAATTAGGCTATTTTGAGAGACTAAACAAGCTGATTTTAAATTTAAAAAGGAAAAATAAGCAATGACAGGTGTTGGGGGAAAACCTTTGAAAAACTAGCAGGAGGTACTCTATTAAAATGTATATATTACCATGCTCTAATAATTAAAACAGTGTGGTATGGCCATATATGGAAAAGAGCATTCGAAGTGGAATTTTTTTGTGGTGCTGGGGATCAAACCCAGGGACGCATGCATGTTGTGTATATGCCCTACCACAAAGTTATATATCCTCAGCTCTCCAAAACCTTAAGTAATAATAATGAAAACAAAAACAGAAAGGCTAAACATAGACTCAAATACATGAATACATTTAGATTAATGTGGTGGGGATTTGTGCATTCTAACAATGGTATTGCAGGCCAAACCCAGTGGCTCACTCCTGTAATCCGATGTTACTCGGGAAGCTGAGATCTAAAGATGGCAGTTCAAAACCAGCCCAAGCAAGAAAGTTCATGAAACTCTTATCTCCCATTAACACCAAAAAAAAAAAAAAAAAAAAAATGGAGCTGTGGCTCAGGTGGTAGAACACTAGATTTAAGTAAAAAATGCTCAGGGACAGCACCCAAACCCTGAAAAACAATCAAATAAAAAGGTATTGCAAGCCAGGTGTTGTAGTTCATGTCTGCAATCCTAGCTGCTGCTTAGAATGTGGAGAGTAGGAAAATCATGGCTCAAAGCCAGTCTGAGGGGGGAAAAAAAGGTTTCCAGACACCATTTCAACCAATAAAAAGCCAGGCATAATAGGATACATTGTATCATTGAGCCATACAGGAATCATAAATAGGAGGATGGTGGTTTAGGTGAGCCCAGGTTCTCTCTCCACAAAAAAAAAAAAAAAAAAAAAAATAGATCCTATCCAAAAAGTAATAAATCAAAAAGGGCTGAAAGTATGGCTCAAATAGTAGAGTGCCTGCTTACAGAGCACTGAGTCCAAACCCCAGTACCACCAAAACCATAAAGTCTTTGCAAATCAGTGGGGAAAAGCCAAAATGCTCATCTGTACCCTGAAAGGGCTATATACACACAAAAGAATTCTAAATGGATTTTTAGATTGAAATGTTTTAAATGGAACTATAAAGCTTCTGACACGAAAAACAAAAGGAAATCCTTTAGAACTTTGTGCAAAGAAATATTTTTCCCACAAATTAAAACCCAGACAGCCATAAGATATGACACCATAAAGAAAAGATAAATAATTTTTACCATACATAAATCAAAAGAGCCTTCATGAATAAAAAGGCAAAGCAAAAATAAATAAATACATTTGACAAACCATAATCAATATTTTCAACACACACAAAATATCAAGGGATTAAACCCCTACTGTAAAGAACTCCTGGAAAGCAAGAAGACAAACAAGCAAAGCATTTGAATACATGGTTCCCAGAGACCTCCTGAGCCAGTGTGTCTCACTTAAAAGAGAAATGCAAATTAAAACTGTTCTCTCCCACTGCATTTTTCCATCTGATTGGCAAAAGTCCTCAAGTTTGATAATGTAGTCTGTTGACAAAACTATGGAAAAGTAAGCACACTTATTCACGGCTGGGTGAGAATATAAACTGACACAACCCTTTTGGAAAGGAATGTGTAGTATCTATCTATCAAAGTTACAGACACAAAAAATCCTTTTAGAGTGCAATCCCATTTTTAGGAATTTATCTGCTATATAGACTTGCAAACTTGCAAGCTGACCTAATTGCAAAATGTGTCTACAGGCAGCTTTGATTTTTAAAGCAAAAGATTGAATAGAATCATTAGGAAACTGGTTATATAGACTATGGCACAATTGTACCATCAAATGCAGTGAAGCTGGTTAAAAGAGTGGACAAGTCTTTCCTGTAGTAATAAAGAAATATCTCTTTAGATGTATCACAAAGTGAAAACCAAGCACAGAGCAGGGAGGTACACATAGCAACCTCCAAACACATAAAAAGATGAGAGAACAGAAATTTGTTCCAATACCTACTTAAAATTAATAAGAAAATCTAGAAGGACCCCTCAAAATTATTAATGTGTTTATCTGGGGGATGGGAGTGATACAAAACAGAATAGAGCTTGGAGATTTTAGACTCTGTACTAGACCATAACTCAGGGCCTAGACACTGTCACTTAGCCTTTTCACTCAAGGCTGGAGCTCTACCATTTGAGCCACAGTTCTACTTCTGGCTTTTTGGTGGTCAATAATTGGAGATAAGAGTCCCAAGGACTTTCTTGCCCAAACTGGCTTTGAACTGCTATCCTCAGATCTCAGGTTCCTGAATAGCTAGGATTCAGGCTTGAGCCCCTGATACCCATCTTAGGCTTTAATTTGGGCTGCTAGTGATATGGATGTTTGACCTATTCATTTAATAATAAATATCTTAGAGTTGTTTCATTAAAAAGACAAATAAACATTAAAGAAATAAATCATAGAGATTAGCAAACTATAAGGGACTTGTGAACTATAAGGATAGAAAACATGAAGGAAATGAAGGATGGTTATATTGGAGAAAGCCAAGGCTCTGGGACTAAAACAAAGAAGAATGACAGATGAATGTGAATGTGATTGTGAGGGAATAAAACCTACAAATATACACCATAATGCAGTTGAGCTATTCACAAACATTATATAAACTCATGTGTGTGTGCATACATATATATGTCATCATTCAAAATATTTTAATAGTCAATGAATTCCCTCAGTCCCAAAAACTGTGTATCTAGAAATCTTTTATAAATAAATTATTACGAATATGTTCAAAGACTGAGCTACTAGGCTGTACTGCAGCATAAATGCTCCAAAACAGACAATTAAATAAATCAAAGCCTCCCAAATAATAAAATGCCAAGCAGGACTGAATTTATGCCATAAAATAGTTAATGTTAAACCAGGAACTGGAGGTTGATGCCTGTAATCCTAGCTACTCAGAAGGCTGATCTGAGGATCACAATTCAAAACCAGCGTGGGCAGAAATCCGTGAGACAATTATCTCGAAGTAACCACCAAAAAGCAGTGTAGAACACCAGCCTTGAGCCAAAAAGCTTAGGGACAGCACTCAGGCAAAGTTCAAGCCCCAGGACCAGCCCCCTTCCACCCCACACACACACAAGTTGTTATCCCAAAATATTTAGTCTCTACTGCAAGATATATACCAATATCTTCACTGCTATGATCTTTAGGAGAGAGGATTATGGATGGCTTTTATGTTTGCATATTCATATTTTCTCATTTTTCTACAATGAATATGTATTGCTTTCATAATAAAAAAAACAATAGAGGTTATTTAAAGGGAAATGGAAAAGGTCCAATTTACATAGTTGATAACTGAGAAAGCTGCTCTAATGGACATCTGCTTGTCTAGACTCTCAACCCTGATGGTTTTTAAATTGTGCTACAGTGAAACCCAAAGGCAAAAGTAAAGTTTTCAGTGAAATACACAAAGGACAAGGGGGGGGGGGGGGAGGAAAAGACACAGGGAAGCAGTTGTGCACCATACCCCAGCGATATCCCCACACACACACACACACACATACACACACACACATGCACACACACACATACACACATACACACACATACACACATGCACACACACATACACACATGCACACACACATACACACATGCACACACACACACACAGCCAAGAAAGTCCACAATTCTGAGTTGTGCAAGTAGACCTCTTGTCTAGATTTAACTCTGATAAGTTAAATCTTTAGTGGACAAAACAAGAGAATTCCAAGCCAGGAGCTGGTGGCTCACGCCTGTGATCCTTAACGACTTGGGAGGCTGAGATCTGAAAATTGTGGCTTGAAGCCAGCCTGAGCAGAAAAGTTCCTGAGGTTCTTATCTCTAACTAAATAGCAAAAGTAAAAAGCAGGGAGCTGCTGTGACTCAAGTGATACATTGCCAGCCTTGTAAGGCTTCTGCCATCCAGGAAAGTGCTTCTTTGTCCATTTCCCAGGTTCCCAAACCTGGTATCCTAAGATTCAATCATAGCCAGAACTCCTAGGACCTGCTTCTGAATTCTTCACCCTAAATCCTTCCAAATCAATCCGTGAAGCCACACCGCTAACACCACCTGGACAGATGGTAGGACCTGGTCCCCAGTGGCCAGCCAAGGCCATGAGGCTGCTACATCCCACCAGTATCATGAAGGTAGTTAGCACCCTGTGCCCATGTGGAAAACAGCCCAAGGACCCCCAAGCAACTTCTCCAGGACCACATGGTTGATCTTGTAGGAGACACTGTAGCTTACCATATGGTAACCTGGCAGCTGCTTCCAAGGGTTCGCAAACCACACAGAAATCAAGAGCCCCCCAGGGCTCATGGCCCATCTGCTGTGCTAAGACAGAGCCTCCTGTGAGATGTCACGAAGCAAGCATCAGAGGATGCTGTGCGCTTCTCTCAGAGTTGGATTGTGGTCCCCAGCCTTCAGGCTGAGGTGAAACCAGAGAGAAGATGAAATCACTCAGCATATAACCAGTGCTCTGCTATTTTGGATCCTTGATGGGTATGGCTTGATGCTGGCCCTCAACAACCCTTCAGGAAAACTCAGTGAGGGTCTTTAAGTCTCGTGCAGTTATAGATGTTTGTAGAAAGTAGTTTGTTCTGTCCTGGAGAGAGAGAGGTGAAAGATGCAGCCTGAAAGAGAGCTTTCCAATGGCTCTGAGATCTTTCTTGAAGTCCATTTACTGAAAACTACTCTAGTAACTGTCAAGGACTCAAGGATGAGACGGCTGAGAACCTGAGAATCAATCTCCTCGTTAGGCTAGTTTCTCTGCTGCGAGGCTTGCCTTCTCTTTCAAAGGCTCCCAAAATGGCTTAGGTCTCCATCCTACTAATGGCCAACTATGCTGCTGGCCAGCCCAGCAGCATAGTTCTTAAATATGACAGCTCTCATTGTGATCCATGAGTCCGAAGGCTTGGCTTCCACCCAACCATCAGCCTTTTTGTGTCTGCTATCCGCATCCTTTGTGGAATCCAGGCATTCTGGCTATCCTTCAATTCTTCAATTGGTGTCACTCACCTTAGGGTCTTAGCACCAAGTCTCACTAAAGGGTAGTTCCCTCTCAGGCGAGAGTCTCCTATGATGCTCTAGGCTGGGTCAGCTTCCTGTCTCATAAAAACTGTCACTTTCTTTCTCACAATGTAATGGAGTCATATGGTTCTCCTTTCCATGGAAGTATTGAGTTATGTCATCTCTCTTTCTCCAGGTAAACTCCAGGAGAGTAGGAACCTTTCTGCCTGGGCTTATGCCTGCGTTGCATACTCCCTCACAAATGGTGCCAGGCTCAGTCATGTGTTCTCTATGACGGCTTTCCCAGAGAATGGATCAATGACTAAGGCAATAATTCTACGGAGGAGACTTGCTCTGGAGAGAAGAGGGCTCCAACGCTTTCTTCCCTGGGTAGTGTGGTGTCCCCAAAAGCACTTGTGGGAACCAAAATTTAATTATCAATCCATTCATCTCAGAAGTACAATCAGAAAGAAATGATAGTGGAGTGGGACAGGCAGGCAAGGAAATAGGGAAAATACAAGAAGGGAAAGGAAAGGAAGAAAAGGAGAAGAGATCAGGCTACATAAAGTATACTCCTAGACTGGAGGATGGGGGGGGGGGGGGGAGGAGGAAGGGAGGGGAGTGAGAGCCTGGGTAGGATCCGGTATACCTGGCAGGTTACGTATCACAAAAGGAGAACTCAGCCCCCTCTGACTTGGCTTTCTTGCTGGCTTGTGAGGACTCCAGCCCCAGCATCCAGACTGACATGACAGTCCTCTGGCCCAACACCTCTGTGTTTGCCACTACGGATTTTCCATTAGCCCACAATTTCAGATCTTCCATATGGGGATCCTATTAGATAACCTCCTCCTGTGGCCTGGCTCCTAGGAATACAAAACCTAAGTCAACCAAGAGCCTATCTCCCTTCCCTGAGGAGAGGCAACCAACACCTTGTTAGAGACAGTGACCCAAGCTACAGCTTCCAGGCACCCACTGTCTTTCTTCCTCAAGCCTGTCCTAGTCACACAAAAGGAAAGAAACCAACAGCTTCCAGAACTCAAGAAGCAGACCCAGATTTTGCAAATGGCACCTCTCACCCTCCACTGTACTTCTTAATCTGCAGGCACCCCTCCCCTCATTCAGCCACCCATGCAGCAGGTGCTCAGCCCTGTGAGCAGAGCTGGGAAGGCATTAAGTCCCTGTCAAACTTATAATCCAGTGGAGAACATGTGTATCAAGCAAATAACTGCCCACATGCATGCTAAATTACAGCCTGGATGAATGTGCTTTATAATAGCATGACATGGAGGGAGGGCGTAACCAACTTCATCTATGCACCAGAGACCTACGTAAAAGTTAAAGAGGAGGACGGGGCAGGGGAAACAGCATGTCAGATGGATTACAACAAATGGAATGATGAAGGAAGTAAAGGCAGGTGTGGCCTCAGACACAGTAGACAAAGGAAGCAGGTAGGACTTGGCAATACAGATCCTTGGTCTCACTGTCTGGAGAGATGTCAAAGGTTCTTGGCCCCAGCGAGTCAGACAACATCACCTGGTGAGGGGAAGTCAGGAAAAACACCCTGCTGGTCAGTCCTTAAACGGAAAGGTAGGAAAGTTGTAGTGGAACTAAGGTAGGAGGGAAGAACTGGTCTTTATGAGCACCTACTATGTGCCAGGTATTCTACAGGAACAGGGTTTTTTGTTTTGTTTTTTATTGTGAAAATACTGTACAGAGGGGTTACAATTACTTGGGTAAGGTAATAAGTACATTTCTTATCAAGCATTGTTGACTCCTCCTTTGTTTCCCCTTCCCATCCCTTCCCATTTCCCCCCTCCCCAGCCAAAGTTGTAAAGTTCTTTTTGCAACACAATGACTTGTACATCTCATTGTTGCAATGGGTCCACATGTATCCCTATTTAAATGATTTGTTTTTTCCCTTCCCTTCCACAAATTATACCAATATCAAATACAATGAAAGCAGCAGTTATACCGTGGGGGAGGGACATACAAAGCAACAAAGAAATCATCTTATAAATATGTTAGAAACAATCACAAGAAAGAAAAAACATTTGAATACTTATCTTGGGGTTCATTTCACCTAACATCAACTTATCTGACCTTTTCTGCTTGTCTCAGATGTATACTAGTTATTGCAAATAAGGGAAACCATGGGACCTATGTTTCGTTGAGCCTGGCTTACTTCACTCAATATAATTTTTTCCAAGTCTTTCCATGTCCTAACAAATGGGGCAATGTCATTCTTTCTGATGGAGGCATAGAATTCCATTGTGTATATATATCACATTTTCTTGATCCATACATCTACTGAGGGGCATCTGGGTTGGTTCCATATCTTAGTTATGGTAAATAATGCTGCAATAAACATAGTTGTGGCTGGTAGCTTTAGCATGGTCTTGTTAGAGCTTCTGCATGGCAAAGGACATAGCTAGCAAGATCAATAGAAAGCCCACAGATTGAGAGAAGATCTTCACTAGCCATACAATGGGCAAGGGCCTCATATCTAAAATATACCTGGAACTCAAAAAATTAAATCTGCCAATAACAAATCCTCAAAGAAACAAATGCCCAATAAATGAGTGAGCTAAAGACTTAAAGAGAAACGTCTCTGAAGAGGAAAGAAGGATGGCCAATAGACACATGAAGAAATGCTCAACCTCTCTAGCCATAAAAGAAATGCAAATCAAAACAACTTTGAGATGCCACTACATCCCAGTTAGAATGACTAGAATCAACAACTCTAATAACAACAGATGCTGGAGGGGATGTGGACAGAAGGGAACCTTACTACATTGTTAGTGGGAGTGTAAACTTGTTCAACCACTTTGGAAAGCAGTATGGAGGTTCCTCAAAAGACTCCACATAGAGCTCCCCTATAACCCAGCAATCCCACTTTTGGGCATTTACCTAAAGGTATAAGTTCTTGTTAGATTCATTCATTCATTCAACAAGCATCTATGGAGCTATTTGCTGCTGCTCTTCCTGTTCAAGCAGAGGCAAAGGTAATTTTTTTTTCTAGCATCATTCTTCAAAGTAAGTGTAAATACTTTGGAAAGCAGTATGGAGGTTCCTCAAAAGACTCCACATAGAGCTCCCCTATGACTCAGCAATCCCATTTTTGGGCATTTACTCAAATTATCACAAACAAGACCATACTAAAGTTACCAGCACAACTATGTTTATTGCAGCATTATTTACCATAACTAAGATATGGAACCAACCCAGATGCCCCTCAGTAGATGAATGGATCAAGAATATGTGGTATATATACACAATGGAATTCTATGCCTCCAGCAGAAAGAATGACATTGCCCCATTTGTTAGGAAATGGAAAGACTTGGAAAAATTATATAAAGTGAATTAAGCCAGGCCCAAAGAAACATAGGCCCCATGGTTTCCCTTATATAACTAGTATATGTCTGAGACAAGCAGAAAAGATCAGATAAGTTGATGTTAGGTGAAATGAACCCCAAGATAAGTATTCAAATGTTTTTTTCTTTCATGTGATTGTTTCTAACATATTTATAAGATGATTTCTTTGTTGCTTTATATGTCCCTCCCCCACGATATAACCCCTGCTTTCACTGTATTTGATGTTGGTATAATTTGTGAAGGGGAAGGAAGAAAACAAATCGTTTAAACAGGGATACATGTGGACCCATTGCAACAACGAGATGCACAAGTCGGTATGTTGAAAAATGAACTATACAACTTTGGTGGTGGGGCAGAGGGAGGAGACAAGAGGTGGGGGGGAATAGGAAGGGATAGGAAGGGGGAAAAAAAAGAAGAAATCTTGCCGATGTAATTGTAACCCCTCTGTATGGTATTTTCACAATAAAAAAAAAAGAAGAAGAACTAAAAAAAAAAATGTAAGTGTAAATAAGCTGGACACAGTGGCTCACGCCTGTAATCCTAACTACTGGGAAGGCTGAGATTAGCAAGACTGGGGTACAAGGATAGCCTGACAGAAAAAGTTCACCAGATCCCATCTTAAGAGAAAAACTGGGCATGGAGGTACATACCTGTCATCCCAGTTGTGGCAGGAAGTAAAAAAACGAATACTATGGTCCAAGATACCCTGGGCATAAAGTACTATAGTACACTATCTCAATAGTAACCAGAACAAAAGGCACTGGAAGCATGACTCAAGTGTAGAGTTACCTGCATAGCAACCACAAGCCCTGAGTTCAAACCCTAGTACTATCAAAAATTAATAAATGAACTTCTATTCAAATTCTTAACAAACTCTCTCCTATTGATAGGTAATTCTTTCTCATTTACTTTATTTTAACAACCAAATGCCATTTGGGGAAAAAGACATTAGCCTGAAATGACCTCAATCAATGCTATTTCTACATGTTCATGAGGTTGTCTGATGGAATCATTAAAAGAGGAGGCAAAGATATTTAACCTCTGTTTAATAATTACGCTTGGGTTTGATCTTGGAATTATAAACTGGGGATGTCATTCTAAATAAGCCTTTTACAAATAGCTTTGAAATGAAATACCGTAAGTAGTTACATTGTGGAGATCATAAATGTACACCTACAGCATAAATGAGAGAAAAAAGTCTCCCAATGTTATGTAAATGAGGGCAGTGATTAGCTAAAAATCTCCAGGGACAGCATTTCACACAGATGCACAAAATACTGAGTCTCAAATCCCTACAATGGAAGCAGAAATTTTGTGTCCTGAAGAACTGGGTTAGACATTGGACACCGCAGTCTGCTAATGACAGAGGGCCTGGGAAGGCTTTGCATAAAATTGCTCCATAAAATGCAATAAGGAGGGGGGGGGGGGGGAATGCAGTATTTCTAAATTAACATTCTATTTTACATACCATATGAATTTAAATATGTATGTGTACCTAAATTAATAAATCCAATGCTACAAATAGACATCTGAATCTTTCACTTACTTCCCTAAGGGTTTATATGTTCAATTTCAAGTTGACACTCCCCCTCCTCCCCACCCCCCTACCCCCGCCCTCTCCTAAATATGGGATCTTCCCACTGGGAAAATGAAAAACCCATTTTCTATTAGGAGCTACTCTGTGTTCCAGTACTTATGGGAACTAGGTACAAGGTGGAGTGTTAAGCTCACTCCAGTTCTATCAACCAGACAGAACAACAAATAACTTGGGGAGGGGAAGGGAAAAAACAAAATGTTTAAATGGGGATACAGATTGACCCATTGCAACAACGAGATGTACAAGACACTATGTCAAAAAAATGAACTTTACAATTTAGGATGGGGCAGAGGGGTGGGCGGGGTGGGGGGGTATAGTTGAGGAGGTGGGAGGGACAGGATGGTAGGAGAAAAACAAAGGAGGGGGCAACAATGCTGGATAAGAAATGTACTCATTATCTTGCTCATGTAAGCCTTCTGTACAGTATTTGAACTGATGAGGGATAAGGTCCAGTGAAGCCCTGGATGCTGACCAGCTCAATCAAACAGACAGAAAGTTGAGGTCCATTCATCTATTCTGAAGGCCAGGTTGGTAAACTCTGTCAGGTGTCTACAGGTGTCAACCCACTGCAGCACAGAAATAGTGTTCCTGAGTCCATGGTGAATATAACTCCAGGCTGTGTCTCACTCAGTCCTCACAGAGCGCTGGCCCAAGCCTGGGACTCCAGCCTCAAGCCTCCAGGACATTGTCTTCATCAGACAGACATTGTCAGTTGATCCTGTCCACTGGAAGCTCTCTCTTTCACAGCTGTCAAAACCTTCTCTGCAGTCATGTCCCAACAGAGCTAGACTGGGAGTGTGCTGAACATTCACCCACAGCCACCTGCAGATCAATTGATTCCATGGTATTCCCTTCTAAAAGGGACAGAGTAGAGTTGCTCCCTCTCTGTAGATCCCCACATCTCCTCTGACACCCTCCCCTGTACAATCCTTATGGTAGCCTCCTCCTTCTAGTGTAAATGGTACTGACTCTACCTGGTGATCCCAGTTCCTTCCTTCTCTCTCATCTTCTGAATGTGACTCTCAGAGTTCCCTTTATCACCCCATATCTATAGCACTGGTCTCTCTTCCTGAAAAGTTCAACCCCCTCCATCTCCATCTGGCTAGGTGTGATGGCTCACAACTACAATTTTAGCTACTCAAAAGGCTGAGCTCTGAAGATTGATGTTTAAAGTCAGACTAGGCAGACAAATCTAGGAGACTCATATCTCTAACTAACCAGCAAATAGCCAGAATTGGAGGTGTAGCCCAAGTGGTACAGTGCCAGCTCTGAATAAATAATAAGGCCAAACAAGGAAGCAAAACCTTGAGTTCAAGCCCAAGTATTGGCACACAAAATAAAGACCCTAATCTGAGAGGCTTAGGGCATCTCTACCATGTTGATGACCCAGAGAATCACAAAGACCCAGGTACTAACTGCCAGCTCCTCCTTTGTCAGGCAGGCCTATCTCTGTAGGCCCATGCAAACAAACCCTCAAACAGAAGTCTTTGGCAATACCTTTGATTCCTTCCCCTCTTTTACTCCTTCTGTATCTATCCAGGACATCCTTTTCATCCTAAAATCCTCCATTTTACATCAGATACCAGCCTTCAAAATGGCAGCCCTAATATCTGGCTTGCCCTTCCAAGTCTGTTTTACCCTAGTGTTCAGTTTCAACATTCTCAACACACAATTAAAGGCCCACTGAGATACTGTATTGGCTCCTCTGTGATGGCAAAAAGAGAAAGCCCACTATAACAATAATGTTATTCCATCAACTCCTCACGAAGTCCCTTTTTTATGGGCACAGACCATAAGAGCTCAAAGCCACCAGCATTCATGCTTCCAACAATCATAGTGCTATCACTGCTATCCTGAGACTCAACCAAGGCTTTTCTTTCTGGAATCTGTTACTTTATGTTCAACTCTTCAAAAGCCAGGTGCTCGACCTCCTTTCTTTAGACATCAGAGAGATCTCACCAAGCCAAGTCACAGTTTTTTGTGCCATGAAACAGATGAGTTATTTACTCTTCCATGCCTTAGTTTCTCCATCTGTATAATGGTAATCCCAATAATCTAGATGTCAGGGGAGATGGAACTTTGGTGTGGTTTCTGCCTCTACAGCCTGACATCTACCTGGGACTCTTGCTCAGAATGGCCCTCTGGTTTTTAAAGCTTCTGAGCCAGCAGATACCCAGTCTGTTAGAACCTAATGATCAACACTCATGCACACACACGTGTGCGCATGCACACACATACACACACATTCACATTTACATATGTATAGTAACATACAGATCTGAAGGTGAAGATAACTTTAGAGTTCCCATGAAAATCAGAAGTACACCTCTGAGACTTCTCCTGAGGTCAAACCATCCTTGCCTCCTTGACTTCCACTTCCCCATATAGTTCTCTCCTTCTTCCCAGGCTCCTATGAAAATTCCTCCTTTGGAAAAAACTTGTTCCTAAGCCCTCATTGAAAGGTTTAGGGGAATTGGCCCTTAACTTGAAGAGTTATGATGAAGAGTCACTGTTTTTATGCAAACTTCCTGGCAGAGAGCTCACCATGAGACTGTGCACCTAAAACCACTACAGTGTATATGGCAATTATAAGGCTTAGATCATACGCTATCAGTTGTGGGCTTTTATCTCCCACCAAGATCAGAAACTCCATGAAGGTGGGGCTGTGGTTTTGACACCAATGTGAGCTCCTGTATCCAGCACCCAGCTGGTACAGACAGGCCCATCATGTGCTTTATGGCTGCAGAATCTGGTTTTAGTCCTATTATTGTAACTGGTCACATTGTCAGGACCATCAGAGGCCTCATTTTGATATCCAAACCTTTCCTTTGTATTGTTTCTTATTGGGAACAGAATGACACAGTCACTGCCTCTTGAGCCTTTTGGAAGTTTTCAGGTGGTGTCTGGAATTAGGGAGGCTGGGATGGGTACAGGGGTCCAATGTAAGAGTATGTCACAATCCTCAGCCCAGGATAAGAGAATGGCTACAGTGCTCAACCTCCTATGCAGCCCACATGTCTCCAGTGTTGAGGGCTACAACATGACTTGCTCTGCAACAGGCTTTTCAGAAACAGGGAGAACATGAAGACTAACACCTGCTTTCTTGTGTACATGTGGGAGTATAAGTACACACAATTCACATAACTCTCAGGAAGTAATGTTGGAAAGCTAAGAGATCTGAGAAAAACATATCCAGTCACTAGAAAGCATGAAAGGACTCATGGTGAACTAGACAATAAGGGACAGGAGCTGCTGTGAAATGCCACAGTGGGATCTGAGAGATAGATTCAGCTACCTGGGCATTCTCAGTGCCTGCAGTGCCCAGGCTCTAAAGAGGTTATTTGAAAACCAGGCATATGTGCAGCACTGTACTATTCAAAATGAATTGGAAAAGCATACAACAGCACCAGACTGGCTTAAATACATTATAAATGGTACCAGAATATATTTAACCGATCTGGTACTGCAAGAAATACTTCGCAGCCCTTAGAAATAAAAATATAAATGAACATATGTTTATATAAAGCCTTTGATGATGGATTGTGATGTGAAAAAGATCAAAGAAGAAAAAGTATGAATAGCTTCATAAATATGGAATCTACATATAACTTTGCCTGGAGTCTAGAATGTAGATCAGCAAAATACAAATGCAAAGGCTGTTTTTATAACTAAAGTTTTATTAGAATGTATCCACACCCTTTCATGTATTCCTACAGCTATTGTCAGACAACAAGTACGGAAATGAGTAATTATGATACAGGCTGTATGTGTTAGAAACCACGTACCACACCTATCTTTTAAGAAAGAGTTTGTCAACTTCCAGTCTAGAAAAATAAATGCCAAATGTTAATTGTGTGAATTTCAAAATTAGAGAGAAGTTGAATAATTTATTTTTATTTATGCCCATATATATTTATTCCTCTACCATGATGATGTACCATCTTCTAAACAGCTCACAGTTTAGTAATAATTTATTAGCATATGTATATTAAACATAATGTCATTAATAGTAACAATTTTTCCCATTTGATGTATACTAGTACAAATTCATATTAGCAACTAGTACAAATTCATATTAGACTCCACCCAGCAGCATCTGATCCAAAGATCTTCTCAGGGTAAGATGCTAAGCCCCAAGTCTATGATGGATGGAAGGAAGGCCTCCCAGGAGCTGACCTGACTAGACAGGAAGAAGGGGCCCTTCCTGGAAAAATGCACTATCATAGACCCAGGTCCTCTCTAGGGCACTGTCCGGAGAGGGACACGTCTCGCCAGAGAACAGAGATATCAGAAGGTTGCCTGAGGCTCTTGAGTCTTAAGCCTGCTGGGATGGAACTATTTCTTCTATCCTTCCTCTGTCCCCAGAGAAAGCAAGGTTAGTGGGCAAAGTCAACTCTGCTGGAGTCAAAGGTCAAAGCTAAACCTTCCTCCAGCTCCATAGGGCCTTCCCTGCCTCCTCCCACCAACCCTTCCCGTTCCTCCCCTTTCTAGCATCGCCATCTGTAGTTGAGATGCTCCTGCCAATCAGAAGGCCTCCTGTCTCTCTGCTGAGGCTCTCTCCTGTTTTCCCACATTTGCATCTATGTGGTCCATTGCATCAAAAGTCTATTCTCTCCAGGGCCACCTCATAAATTCCTATCCATTCTTTGGTGTGGTGGGGGAAGTGGGGGCCATATATTAAATAGCACGTAGTAAAAGGTTTCATTTATATGCATGCCTAATGAATACTTTGATCCCATTCACCCCTCATTCTTAAAAGAAAGGCCACAACACTGAATATTCCTTGGCTATATGAAGCCTGCAGATGCATATTCTCAGGCCCATGTGGCATTATAAAAATAAAGGCATTTTACATTTTTTAAATGTGTATTTCCAGCCTTTCCAGACCTAACAGAAAATCTAGTAACACTAATCCCACGTGCCCATGTGTCAATTGCAGGCTGTGGCTGAGAAGCAGCTGTTTCTCTCCAGGGTACATGTTCTTCAGCCAGCCATCAGCCTCATGAGCACCACCGCTCAGCCTCCCCCACCAGCCTCTGTAGACGTCTGAGATGGCAGCCCTTCCCATAAACTCTCCAATGTGGTGTTTTGAAAGTGTGCTCCTCAGCCGAACAGAAATACCTGGAAATGGTTAGCACATCCTCAAGCCCCATCCTAGACCTAGGAAACCGCAGTGGTGGGGCCCAGCATTCTGGGTTGCAACAGCCTTCCAATGTATCCAGACCATGCCTCAACTAGCACTCTCTCCTTCTACTTCCATCCTTCTATCATGAGTCCCAGCAAAGATCAGTCATTGGTTGGCTCATGATCATATACAAGCATCACCCTTCTGTTGTCTGCACTCCCCTTCCTTGTAGCCATGTGCTCTACTTCTTGATTGGTGAGATCTTTCTAGACAGAAGCTATTTGTGATTCCTCCTTCACACAAAGCCAGCTTCTTGTTCAGAGCTCAGGAGCTTTGACTGAATTGAATCTGCTCATTTGGTGATCATTTACATCCCCCTAATTCAGAGAAGGAAGTATGACCAAGAGGCAGCCTCTGCCCTCCCCTGGTTTAACAAGGATGTCAAGAATCAAATGCCTACAGCTCCAAGGGGCAGCAGTATTTCAGCAGAAGATAAAGTAATTCATCACATCTGTTAATCGCTCAAGATCCTTCTAGATTCTCAGAGCTATAGAATGAACGGTGTTATTAATGAAACCATATAGACTGAGAGGCAGTTCTGAATAGCAGCCTTCCTTCCTGACAATGCCTTCCCCTGCAAGTTAAGCCCCTGCCATTATTTTAAATTCTTCAAGTGCTGGAGAAGTCATGTAGGTTGTTTTCCTGAATAGTCACTTAGCTGACAAGTGTTTTCTAATTGACAGAACATTCTGAAAAGACAGATTAAAGTGTGGGGAGGGGGAGTAGTATTAAGATGGTGCATTGCCCACACACAGCACAAGGCTAAATTGACTGAAACATAAGATTCAGAGAAAAGTTATTCATCACCATACCCCAGCTCTGCAGCCCCTTCCCCAGCAAAGAATTCAGACAGGTTCCTCCATGGGCGGCTTCCAGCCAAGGATGCTCCCAGAGAGTCTGCATGTCTCACACAAGCTCAAAACCAATCTGAGGACTGAGAAGCTAGTAACTATAATAAAGTGGTTACTGATAGTGGAATTGCTAATGTGTATCTGAAACTTTCCAGCAGGCTATATGCCAAGAGATCATCCATCCCACATAGGCTTGTATCTCTATTTTCCTCATGAAGACTGAGAAAGGCACTGAAGTTCACACAGCCTGTGGGTGGCGCCACTGAGCAAAGCCATGTTTGCCTACCTAGGAGGCTTTACATGCACATCCCCCTTTAAAAATTGTGCCTTGGAGTGACTATGGGGTGGCAATGTGCTCAGATGGCAAACATCCTGAGCCATAGTCTAGATCACTAAGGAGTAGTCATCCTAGCCCAAGAATCCCCTAGCAGGCTAGGGGATCATGTCAGCATGATCATCACCACATGTGGGCCAGTGCTGTTAAAGCTGCAGAGCCTGCAGGCAGGACTGCCCTATCAATCAGCCCTCCTTGAATATCGAATGGAATGGAGGACTCTCCCCTCCCCCAACAGCCCTCAAACCGTGCACACTTTGAACACTAATGAGGCATGCAGGATAGCTTCTCCATCTAATGTTTTTGGATTTCCTGGGGTGAGATAATGCCTTTGATGAGGGAGTATACACTGAGCCATCCCAAGCACTGATAAGGTGTTAATAAACCTTAGCAGATGCAGATTAGAGCCTGCTCTAGCAGCACAGAGCCAGAGCGGCTCTCCACGCATACACATGGGAGGCTGGCCAATTAAACTTGGGGAGCTTCCCCATTTGGAACTGATCCGAGGATGGTGGCAAAAATGAAGGATTCTCCAACATCTCTAAGGTGCTCACGGGTCAGGCTTGCCTGTGGAACAGCCAGGATACCCAGCTAGAACTTGGCACCAAGGAACAAGTCAAGTGTTTCACATACCACTCACCACCCCAAAAGGCGCTACTCTCTCCAAATACCCCCCTCAGGCCTCTGATAACCTTTAGCTGTCAAGTATTTGCAGCTAACGTAAACTTTCTTGAGCAATTTAGATATATAGCTGCTACTAAAAGTCTTAGGATATTTCAGATTAGGCAGGACAGCGGCAGATACTGGGGTTTAGTCCTCCTCTAGCAGTACCCCTGCCCCTCCCCTGCTGTGGCATGGGCCCTTGATAATTACATTGCATGACCAGAAATGCTAGAGGTGACCCTACATCTGACAGCCAATGAAGTCTTATGGGACACAAGAGCCATGTTCACTTGTGTCCCACCATTGCCATACATTTCTTATTCCACAGCTCCTCATGACATAAAACCACTGTTCAGCAGAACCCCAGCTGCGCCTACTTTTCTCATAAGTATCTCACCTGGGAATCTCACAGAACAAGTCGCCCCATGCAAAGCCAGGCTGTCTGCAAGGAACCATACTTGTACAGGGAGAAAAAAGAAAAGGGATGAGAAGTAGCATTTTATTTTTGTGCTGGTACTGGGGCTTGAACTCAAAGCTTGGGCACTGTTTCTGAGCTTTGCTGCTCAAGACTAGGACTCTGCCACTTGAGCCATAGCTCCACTTCTGCTGTTTTGGAGATAAGAGTCTCACAGACTCTGAACCATGATCCTCAGATCTCAGCCTTCTGATTAGCTACAATTACAGGCTTGAAGCACTAGAGGATGGCTAAGAATGAGCATTTTTTTGAACACCTGTATCTGGCACTATGTTAGGCACTGTTAGTTCATTGACTCAATAGCCTTCCTCAGCAAATAGGTAGGGCATGGGGAAAGGTCACCAGTCTCAGCTAAGGATTTCTTCAAGGGTATCCCATTCCTCCATAACAAAGACAAGATTCAACCAAGGTCAGGCTAAGGCTGAAGTCAGACCAAGTATATTTCCATGACGGTAAGACTTCCCCATCTTTACCATGAACGGTGTGAAGTCAGAAGAGAAAATGAAGCTTAATGAAGACACAGACCTGAAAAGATACATCAGGCTGAAAGCTGACAGCCCAGGAGGAGGACAGCTAAGCACCCCACAGCTGAAGAGCTCAAATATCCATTCTGTATGTTTCCCCCACGGCCCCCAGTGGCAGCCACACAAATTGCCTGGCAAGGAACTATTAACTGCTTGCCACCTCTCTGATTCCCAATTATAAAGCACACTCTACATTTTAATTTCCGATGTATATTTCACTGGTCAATAGATTGGGGCAAATGTTCCCACTTTGGGCTCTTGCCTAAAAGAGTTAACACTTGCCACAAAGGCAAAGAAGCCTTCTGCCAGCAACAGTGACTTCTGAGGCTGTCACATGCACTCTGGCTTAATTAAAATGAGTCGTGTGCTAAACATCTCAGGAAGGCACCTGCCTTCAATGGTGTCACCCAAGGACGCCGCCATTCCTCAGAAGGCAGACAGTCTAACTCCAATCAAAACAAACCCCACAGTGAAATGTGCCACCATTGTGTAGGTAGTGTAGGTATTAATTACTGTCCCATGCCCTCTCAGCTGACAGGCAGAGGCTGTGAGCAGTAGTGGAGGAGAAAGGCCCTGCTTCCCAAGCTTGCCATTCTGTATCATTGTCTCCCTGGTGTCTGGCAAGCCCTGCCCTCTCATGGCCACAATCAGAAATTCCAATCTGGTCCACAGCCCTCCTCTTTGGCTCTCCTTGATCTGACCTGACAAGTTCCTGGAGATGTTGAGGACTGGAGAGGGTAAGGGAGCTGGAGAGGCTGGGTAGTGGAGCCCTAGGAACGGAGACATAAGGATGAAGTGTGGAGGTGTGAATGTACTTCTGGCTGTGTGGAAGGAGAGGACCACTCACCTGGGCCAGCAGCAGCAGGTGTGGCTCAGACACAATGATTCAACCCAGAGGTGAGCAGAATTATAAGTAGGCCTCAGCTTCTGGGAGCTGTGGGGGGCACTGCTCTGGTCCACAGAGCTAGGCCTAGGGAGGCTACAATAAGGAGCATTTCCCTCCCTGAAGGCGTGAACAGCCAAGAAGCTGCATCAATAGAATGTCCTGAATCTCATTTTCCATGGGAAAAAACTCAGGAAGCTACAAGGTGAGCAGATTGAGGCAATATCTTTATTTGCTGTTACCAGACCATCACTCCATCCCTCTCTTGTTGTCTGATGGAAAGAGACAATTACCCTGGTTCTGGATACTTAGAAAACCCAAAGTAAATGGTAGGAAACTGGAGGGAGCCAGGCCACTTGCTCCTGATCGTAGTAGGACCATGATGCTGTTGAGAAAATTCCTGTTTGCTGTGGGTCTGGATACAAGGCCTGGCAAGAACACCATGCTTGGAGAAGTAAGTCTGGAAGCCCAGGGAAGGAACACATTGGGAAGACACACACAGGAGCCCAAGGAATGCCAATATATTTAGTGATCTTTCCTGTATCCCAGGCTTACCAGCATAGTGTATCTGGTTTTTTCATCCTTGTGGCTTAGGAAGGTTTTTGGAAATTCAGTTCCTCTGAGCTGGGCTAGAAGGATCAGGGTAGGGGTAACAGGCATGAAAACTTGGAAGAGGGCAATCACTGGTTATTTCTTTTCTTTTTTTGTTTTGTTCTGAGACCAGGACTTTTGTTCATTGACAAGCACTTTACCAGCTGAGCCACGCCTCCACCCACCACACCCCACACCGAGGGCAAGCACTGGAAAACAGAGCCTGAAGAAAATAGCAGAAGCCATGCTCCACACTGCATATGGAGCCCCAAACTTCTGCCAAAGAGACTCCTTCCCCTATCAGACTGTCCAAGTGGGAGACATTTTCCCAGGAGCCTCTCTGCTTCCATGAAGGTTAACTGTCTCCAACGCTATCTTGACCAGGCTAGAACAGGCACAGGCTCCAAGACCTTTTCCTGGTATCCATTCTACCTGCTTCCTGACTCTCCAACCTCTCAAGTTCTCCCCTTCATCCTCAGCAGGTATGGGAATATCCCTGAATATCCTAATGGAATATCCCAGAATCCTCAGAGCAGTGAGGAAAGCAAGCATCCTCTATGGGGAAGACTGCTGGCCCCTGGCTCAACTCCTACTTTTTCCACCCACTCACTTGTGCATAAATCATCTTTCAACAAACATTCATCGACTGCCAGGCACAAAACTCAGCCCTGCCAGTGCAGACGAGCAGAAGTAATCAGATCTGCTTACCCCAGGAGCTCTTGCTCTCTGGCTAATGGAGAGGAACAGATAAAGAGATGAAGAAAACCACTGCATACACGTCCCCTCGCTAGAGCAGGGGCTCTGCATCGCTGGGACCACTTCTACACTTCACCCTGCTCCCAAGCTAGCACAGGGGAAGTGAGTATGAAAACTCTAAGTGGCTTTTGTGGGTGCATCGTGGGGCCCAGCTTATCTGCTTTATGTAACTTGTAGGGATATTTTTTTTAATCATTTAAGCTTATTTTTAAATTCCAATCAACAGAACAACTTAGGAATCAACTGAATTGTAGAACACACACACACACACACACACACACACACACACACACACACACACACACACACACACACACACACACACACACACACACACCAGCCCGCACATACCTTACAGATGTAGAAGAGAAAGGAGTTCAACCTCCTAGAAGGACTGAAGGGAATTGTACGCCACTTCAAATGCCCATGTATTTGAGGTGCCAGTGGCTCACACTTGTAATCATAGCTGTTCAGGAGTCTGAGATCTGAAGATCACAGTTTGAAGCCATCTGGGGCAGAAAAGTCTATGAAACTCTTATCTCTGATGAACCAACAAAAAAATATTGAAGGTGTGGCTCAAATGGTTGAATGCCAGCTTTGGTAAAGGGCCCTGAGTTCAAGCCACTATACCAGTACAAACACACAAAAAAGTCCATGTGTCATCAATACTTAGTTCAAGTCCAACAGGCTGGTGACACATGACTTGGGTCCTAGCTCTGCATGCCTGCTGTGGGAACACAGTCACTTCCTCTCTCTGAGCCTACATCCTTCAGGCACAAAGCTGGATACACAGTGTTCTTCCAAGTGTACTACATGGTGTGACAGATGCTTAGCAAACAGTAAATCAGCAAAATCTACCTTCAAATCCAAGCATTGCCTTATTCTAGTTCAAGTCCCAGTCCATTAAATCATATACCTTCCTTTTTCTCTTTCTTTCTTTTTTCTTTCTTTCCCTTTTCTTTCTCTCCTCTTTCTTTTTCTTCCCTTCTTCCCTTCTTCCCTTCTTCCTTTCTCCCTTTCTTCCTTCCTTCCTTCCTTCCTTCCTTCCTTCCTTCCTTCCTTCCTTCCTTCCTTCCTTCCTTCCTTTCTGTACCAGTCCTGGAACTTGAATTCAGAGTCTGAATGCTAGTCCCTGAGCTTTTTTGCTCAAGGGTAGACAGAACTCTATCACTTGAGCCACAGCTCCACTTCCAGTTCTTTTGGTGGTTAGTAGGAGATAAGAGGCTGACGGATTTTCCTTCCTGGGATGACTTCAAACTATGATCATCATCAGATCTCAGTCTCCTGAGCAGCTAGGATTACTGGTGTGAGCCACTGGCGCTCAGCTACCTTTCTTTTGACTAAGACAAGATTGACATCTTTCTGGTAACAGATCACAATTAACATTTTTGGAGTACCTGTTAGGCTCCAGACCTGAGATATGGGTATGCTGAGAGAGGAAGGGTGCAAAGTACCTGCCTTTAGGAGTTCATGATCTCTGGGGAGAATGGCGCGTGGAAATCATAAAGGATTCAGAGTGGTAATGTAAGACAGAAACTGTTCAAAGAGAGGAAAATCCATGTTCCATGACAGGAGCCTCCAAACCAACAGGAAAAGTGGTCAGGGCTGACTTCCTGGAAAGATAAAACTCAAGTGAATGGTGAAAGAAGTAGAAGGCAGAGACCCTGCAGGAGTGGAGGCAGAGCAAGGATGTAGGAACAGGGCCATTTGGATGTTCCTGACAGGTAAGAGGCACGAGGGTATGAGGAAAGGCGGCCCCCATGTATCAGGATATTATTCCAATGCAGCTAGGACCTGGAGACACTTTGGGCAGAGGAATGGCATGGTAAGTTTATATTTTAGACCTTCAGGTTTATGATAGTGCCTGGCAGTGATCCATATCTCAACCAACTCCCCTTCAAACAAAAATCTCTATGAAGATCTCCAATAAAGATGAAAACGGCAAACTAAGATTTATCACAAACAAAGAATCAGATGCCAAGAGGAACATCAGCTATTTGTAACACCTAAGGAGCTAGAAGAAGACTCATAGGCGAGGTATTGTCTGGCCATTTTTCAGACCTCTGGACTTTTTTTTCTCAGACAATAAGTTATTTCCTCAGCTTACCCAAAGGAATCAATAACTACTTTCTTTTCATTGCTGTTGTTGTTCTATTAGGTAAAGAAATACAGACATGCTTCAGGAAATGCAGATATGCTTTAAGTAGCATAGGTAATTAAAGTCACTATACAAAGAAAGTAAATGAATGCATCCTAAATTAATAAGGGAAATCATTATCTGTGAAAGCCAAAATAAAATACCAAAACTGAGAACACAAAAAATATAAAATAAAATGTCAAAAATAGTACCAAATATATGTTTTAGGATGATGAGTATAAAGTAAATAAGATCCCAAATTCAGCCAAGACATGAAATCCAGCTGGGCATGGTGGTACACACCTAGTCAGCAGGCAGAGGTAAGAAGATGTGGTCTGATATTGACTGGGACAAAAGTGTGAGGACCTAAAAAATATAAACTAAAAACAAAAGGGCTGGGGTCATGATTCAAGTGGTAGTACATCAGAGTTCATTTCCCAATATAGAAGAAAAAGGAAGAAGAAGGGAGGAGAGGGAAGAAGAGAAATGAGGAAAGGGAGGGGGAAGGAGGAATGGAAGTAGAAGGGGAGGGGAAGGAGGGGGAGAAAGGAAGAGGGAATGAAGGGGAAGGGAGAGAAGGAAGAAAGGGAAGAGAAGGGGAAGGGAATGGAAGGAAGATAAGGGGAGAGAAGTGAGGACAGAGGGAGAAGGAAGAAGGGGAGGGAAAGGTAGAAGGAGGAAGATGGGAGAGAAAAGGGAAGGGAAGAATGAAGGGAGAGAGGGAGAGGAGAAAGGAGTGAAAGGGGTGGGAAGGGAGGAGAGAGAAGAAAGGAAGGAGAGAGAGGAGGGGAGGGGAGAAGAGGTGAGAAAGGAGAAAAGGATAAGAAAGAAAGAGAAAGGAGGGAGAAAAGAAAAATGAGAGGGAGGAAGAGCGGGACAGAGGGAGGGAAGGAAGGAAGGAAGGAAGGAAGGAAGGAAGGAAGGAAGGAAGGAAGGAAGGAAGGAAGGAAGGGAAATCCAACCATAAAATAAAGAAAATCCAACACATGCCATTATGTGATTCCCACTAGTTGCATTTCGTCCCTTCTTGTGTGTGTGTGTGTGTGTGTGTGTGTGTGTGTGTGTGTGTGTGTGTGTGTGTTACTATGTGATCATCCTGTACTATTTCATAATCTCAGACCTCAGTCTCTGCCCAGGAGCTACTTTAGTCCCTTTGCTGTTGTACAAAACCAACTGGCTCCCTGTGCTCACTCAATACTCACTCAGCCCTGCAGCCTGAGAATGATGCAAAGTCCCCCACAGCACACACTGGCATCTGCACCACCCATAGGAGTAATGAGATGCTGTTAAATTCTATTAACTCAATTACCCAATGCCAAAGTCACAGTATTCAGAAACATTAAGTAACTGGGATGGAATTTTCTTAGAAATTCCTATCCAGGTGGGTGGCTTCGTGAATCTTCACAGTAAGGAATAAATAGGGAGCAATACCTGCATTCATGTTACTAATTGATATCTTTGCTTGTTGAAAGGACTTAGGAGATGATATAAACACCCAGTAGTATGTCAGTAAGTGAAATAAATCTTCACTAAAATGATCAGCAGCTGGGCACCAGCAGGTCACAGCTATAATCCTAGCTAATCGGAGACTGAGATCTAAGGATCATAGTTCACAGCTAGCCCAGCCAGGAAAATCATGAGACTCTTATCTCCAATTAACCACCAAAAAGCTAAACGTGGAGCTGTAGCTCAAGGGTAGAGCACTATCCCTAAACACAAAAGCTTAGAGACAGTAGCCAGGCCCTAAGTTAAAGCCCCAGAATTGGGCAGTGGCAGGGGAGATGAGCAAAATAGAGACTATAAACAACTAAACAGACATTTAATGCATGTGCTTAATTCTCACAGCAACCGAGACAGACAGACAGAGAGAGAGAGAGAAAGAGAGAGAAGAGAGAGAGGTGGCCTCAGTCCCTAACACAAAGATGACAGGCTCCACTCCCCTTTGAGGAGCATCAAACAGATGAGCAAATAATGGAATGAGCAGAATAAAGGATGGAAGCAGCTAGAAGGAAGGAGGAAGTGACTCGATATTTTCATGTGGTTAAATGAATGTGGAAACCAAGTACAGAAACTTGTGAATGTGTGAAGACTCTGTGTGGGAAGGACATGTGGAGCAGAGGAGCAGCTGGGTATTACTGTGAGTGGGGAGTGGATGTCAGAACACGTGGCTCGAAGGAGGAGGTTTCGGTGGGTGTGTGCCCCCACCGTGAGAGCCCTCATCCAGGACCCTGCTCAGCCCACCAGTTGTGGTCCTTGTAGAAAGTCCCTGTCCCATCCCCACACTACTCTGCCACTTTGACCCCAGTGACGGCAATTGAGGCCTGCTATAGGATTCGCTGTGCCCCACCCCAGAAAACTATATGCAGGGGTCCAACTCACTACAATGTAGAAGGTGACCTTATTTAGAGATAGAGTCTACACGAGATAATCAAATCAAACTGAGGTCATTATGGTGGACTCTAATCCAATATGGTGGTATCCATCTGGGAAGGAGAAATTTGGAGGCAGACACATTAGAACAAAGTGTGAAGAAGCAAGAAATTAAGGAAATGCTTTCTAGTCAAGGAAGGGCAACAGTTAAAAGGAAGCACCAAAAGCCAATGGAAGGGCAGGGAGAGACTCTTCTCCACAGCCCTCAAATGCAACCAACCCTACAACATCCTGATCATGGACTTCCAGCCTCCAAAACTGAGACACTGAACATCTGCTGTGTAAGCCACTCCATTTGTGGTACTAGGTTACAGCAGACTTAGAAAAATCACACACTACTACTGAGGGTTTCCGAATCCCTAAACACATCACAGGCACCAGCCACACCCTCTAGCAGTGTAGACAGCTGGTTTGGGAGACGATGCTCATGAAAGTTCTTAGTGCCAGGGAGCTGGTTGTACTCTCTGATCACAAGCAAAAAAGGAAAATAAGCTTGCAGAGAAGTTAGCCAGATTGGAGGAATGCATAGATAGAGCTGCCATTAAGCAGCTGGGAATGGCTGACCAGTCTTCCCCAAGTATCATGAGTGCCAATGTGAGACTCTCCCCACAGAGTCAAAACTCCCGTGACAGCCCCACCTCCTGCCCCAGAAGAAAGGTAAGCAAAAAAGAAAGGCTCATAACAAAAACAAAAAACAAGGAAAGCTCAGCATTTCTCAGCATGTTACAGCCACTACAAGTTGTGTGAGAGGTGACGCTGGGTGGAACGTGGATGCTTTTTAATAGTTATATATTTATTTTAATTGATTTTAATTGGGAAAAATATTCACTGCTGGTGTATACAGTCCATGATTTCAAGGAAATGATTGCTGGGGATGAGGCAAGATGTAAGAAGTAGATGGCCAGGTGCTGGTGGCTCATGCCTATAATTGTAGCTACTCAGGAGGTTCCAAGCCAGCCAGAGTAGAAAAGTCTATAAGACTCTTATCTCCAATCATCCAACAAAAATCCAGCAGAGAAGGTGTTGCCCAAATGGCAGATTGCTAGACTTAAAGGGGGAAAAGCCAACCAAGACTGAGAGGCCCTGAGTTCAAGCCCCAGTTCTGGTACACACACACACACACACACACACACACACACACACACACACACACACACACACACACACACACACACACACACACACAGAATTAATCAGCAATATGAAGACAAGGCAAAGCTTATATAAGTCAGTCATGAATCACTGGAATTGAGCCCATTGGTTAACCTGAGGATCAGTGGCTTGCTACTTTCAACAGTTGCCTATACAAACCTGAGAAATAAAGCCTATAAGAACTGTGTGTGTGTGTGTGTGTGTGTGTGTGTATGTGTGTGTGTGTGTGTGTGTGTGTGTGTGTGTGTGTGTGTGTGTGTATTATCTTAAAGAGATGGCACAAAGTGTGCATGGTCCATCTCTAGGATAAAGACTCTTTGAAGGCCTAACATTGCAAGTCTGGAGGTCTGTGTAGAAAAGAATCCCTCTTGCTGGGAGAAGTCCCTGGTTGTACCATTCTAGCCTTCAACCAACTGGATGAGGCCCACCCACAATATGGAGGGCAATCTAGTTACTTAAAGTCTATCTAATTATTCATATAACCAAAATGCTCTCACAGAAACATCCAGAATAGTTTTAGGCCACCTATCTAGGTCTCATGGTCCATCCAAACAGATACAAAATACTCAGGGAATGAAAGTATGGGGTGCTGTAGGAGAGGAACAAAGATGTCCTCAGAACTTAAGCCGTCAAGACAATGGTCAATGTGCTACTAGTTCTCTTGGGTTTCTATAACAAAAGACTAGATGGCTTTGAAGCAACAGAAATTTCTTACACTTCTGGAGACCAGAAGTACAAGACCAATGCCTTGGAAAATTTAGTGTCTGGTGAAGGCCTGTTTCCTAGTTCAAAGATGACAATTTCTTGCTCACATGCATGGTAGGAGGGGGAAGTGATCTTTCTGGTGTCTTACAAAGTCACTAATCTCATCCATTCATTAGGGCTTTTCCCTTATGTCCTAAGCATCTCCCAATGACCCCACCTCCTAACATCATCTCATGTATGGTTAGACTTCATATATACATGATCACAAACATTCAGACCATAGCAGCCTCGTTGGCATTCCCTCCTTCTCTCACCCAGATCTGTGGCCTCCTGACACCTCCAATTCCTCCTCTAAAACTGTCCCATGGATCTGACCTCAACATCCCCTTCTCAATGGTCTTCCATTCATGCCTTTCTCCTCACCCCAAATTGCCTGTGGAACTAGCTTCAATTCCCCAGTTTGGTTTCCCAAATCTTTCCTGATCTGGTGGTCGCAGCTCTTCCATAAAGCTTTAGCCAATGGTTCCAAGGCATACCCACAGCCCAGATGGCCCCTGCCTGCTCCAGCTGCTAGTCCTGCACACAACTCATTCCTCCCACATAGATTGCCTTTCTCCTCCTGGTTTATCTCATCTGCATCAGGATCTGAGACTCCTTTCCCATAAGGCATTCCTGCTTCCTGCAAATAGAGTCATGTTCTCTTCTCAATGTCTCCATCTGTACAGATCTGCTACACAAATATTCATTAAAACATACATTGGGATGGCCATGCTTGGTGGTTCACTTGTGTTCAAAGTGGAAGGAGTCTGTCCTCATCCTAATCTGATCACTGGCTGAGCCATTCCCACTTGTAGGTTGGGAGCTCTATGAAGTACACCAAAAACAGATATTGGAAGATAGATGCCAGGATGGGAGGCTAGCGAATGGACAGGTAAAAAGCAGACAAACCAAGGACCAGAAAAAAAATTCCTCAGCCTCAGCACCATACTCCTATGCCAGTTACTTGTGCATCACTGCAACAACTACCTGAGGGAAATGTCCTGGCTCCTAGTCTTGGAGGATTCTGTCTAATGTGTGTGGGCAGAGAACATCATGGAAGTTGGAGCATGTGCCTGAGGAGGTTCTTCACCTCATGGTGGACAGGAAGTACTGGACTGGATCTCTTTGTTCTTCTTTTATTCTATTTGAGCCCCCAGACTATGGAATGATGCCAACACATGCAGGAGCTTTCCCTAATTAACTAATCTTCTTTGGAAACACCGCACAGACAAACCTAGAAATATAGTTTACTAACCTCGGTGCTTCTAAATGCAATCAAGATGACAAAGTAAACCATCACAACATCCCTGCATGAACCAGATGATGGGTCAATGATATAAATGGAAGAACAATGGCTCACTTGACCTTGACTACAGAGCAAATCTAGGAAACTTTGACCATAAAACTCATCTATAAAGTCCTACTGAGAGTACAGAAGAAACTCATAGGAGCCAACTTCAAAGCTGGCAGCTTTCACACTCAAGGGTTCTCTAAAACATGGGACTAAAGAGGGTTCCAGCTACACAGGACCAGTGCTGAGTCTCCCCTTGCAGGTCTGGTCCTAAGTACCCACGGGCTGTCTCCAAGGACATGCCTAGAAACTGATTTCCAACCCCACAGTTACAATGAGGTTGTGATCACACAGTTAATTTTTCCCAACAACCAGGAGTCAATGACAACTCTAAGGATATGCTTAGCAAACTCTGGGATGATTTTAATAGGCAACACAATCGATCCACTACTGCTTAGGCTTTTTGCTTTCTAGTTTCCTGCTTATATGCACAGCTGCTTCCACATTGCAAAGACCCCAGAGTGTAAAAATCTATAAGTTAGAAATGTCTTCCTGTGGATGGTCAGCAGCTGGCTATCTGGACACTGGTGGGGGAGGGACTTCTTCTGCCCATAGCAATACTACAAAGTCATTCTTTCCTCTCTTCCCTGTAAAGCAGGGGCTTAGACTTTCTTTCAGAGAAGGCTTCATGCTTTTGAAAGCCTACCCTATGTTCTTTATCTCCCTTGAATGAGGATAGGATGTGGCACCAATGTAGTAGTTCAGGACCCTGCCTTTAACACTGTCTCCTTGAACTATTCACAATGTCCCAGGCACCACCCATGGCCTAGGAACAACCGGGCAACAAGAGCCACCATGGTTGTCTAGGAAAAGCAGGAATATGTCCAGTCCTAGCCTTTCAATGGAGCTCACAGGATCCCCCTGCCATGGGGCTTTGCAGCTAAACCCCTGATTGGTGCCCAGCTTTGGTGGCAGCTGGGAGACCATCAAGGCAAGTCTACTTACACAAATATGACTGACAATCTCTGTGAACCAAGCTTTGCCACTAGAGGCCACAGACTCAAGTTCATTCCAGTGGGGATCAACAGAGAATATCCATTAGAGGACAGAGCTGCCCCAGCCACACAACAGCACCAGGAAGTGGGCATAAAACCAGCAACTCAACCCATGGGAAGAAAGGGCTCCCCTTGGCACTCAGCCTCTGCTGAGGCAGTCCAGATTTCAGAACAGGGACAAGGACAAGCCTGCCTCTTCCAGAAAACCCCATCTTCATCCTCATCCATGCCATCCAAAGAACAAGGGTCTGTTTGGAGCCACCAGATGAATTATTCAGCTCTGGTTTAGCAAATACCCTTCCCAGGTGTGGACTGATTACCATTTGACCATAGTTCTAAAAATGAATTTCTAAAATTGCCCCCCCCCTCCCTGACTGAAGCTCAATCATCGATGAGGTCAAAGGGGACTTGCCTAGGCTCCACATTGTTGATAACTCAATTCTTCATTTTTCTTCAGAGTTCCAAGGCTCAACTGCTGGGGGCTCACACCTGTTATCCTAGCTATTCAGGAGGCTGAGATCTGAGGACTAAGGTTCAAAGTCATTCTGGGAAGAAAAATCCATGAGACTCTTCTTATCTTCAATTAAACCAGAAAAAAGCTGGAGGTGAAGGCATGGCTCAAGTAGTAGAGCACTAGCCCTGAGAGAAAAAGCTAAGGGAGATCAGGAGGTCCTGAGTTCAATTCCCATATAGGCAAATTCACATGTGTGCATGTGCATGTGCATGTGCATGTGCATGTACACACACACACACACACAA
Organism: Dipodomys spectabilis; assembly: GCF_019054845.1. Classification (NCBI taxonomy): domain Eukaryota; kingdom Metazoa; phylum Chordata; class Mammalia; order Rodentia; family Heteromyidae; genus Dipodomys; species Dipodomys spectabilis. The sequence continues at coordinate 1,864,831 of NW_024870813.1, read as the reverse complement.
GTTTGAGGAGGTGGCACTTTGACATTTTGGAGACCAGGAAATGAGGAAGAAAAGAAGCAAGGGTCCCTTCTATCTCAGCCATACACTCCATAAAGGAGGATGAATAGGACATCCAGGATCCAAATCTCTGCATCCACCCTGGACACCTTGGACCACCTTGCTTAATCTCTGAGCCTGTGTTTTCCTCTGCACAGGAGGATGATGTTGTTTCCTTTCTGTAGACTTTGGCTATTTTCCCTGGAAGTAGGTACTGTGGGCAGGAAGATGAAAAGCAGCCAATAAAGAAGTCAGAAAAGACCATCCAATACACTATAGGGAATCTCAACAGGGAAGAAAGAGTGTCCCAAAGACCCACTATGAGAAAGCAACTATCAGAACTAAAGGCTGCAGAGATGTGTATCAGAGAATGACCATTGGATTTGGCCCAGTGGGGTTCCCTGAAATGGTGGATATTTCCTGGCTGAACATGTCTGAGCTTGGGATACCCAGAGGCAAACTCTGAGACAAGGACTCAAGTGTAAGGGGTTCATTTGTGATGCACCAAGAGAACTGGGAGGAGGTAGATGAGTGATTTAAAGAAAGGGTACAACTAGGAATCATCCACAGAGATGATTGGAGCTTTCTTCCTGCAGGGGAATGATCAAAACTTCAAATTAGCTCAAATGTACTTCCTTAGATGGACAGATTAACTGTGGTACATCCAGACAATGGAATATATTTCAGTGCTAAAAAGAAGCCAGGTGCCAGTGGCTCACACCTATAATCCTAGCTATTCAGGGAGGCTGAGATCTGAGGGTTGTGACTCAAAGCCAGCCCAGGCAGGAAAGTCTGTGAAACTCTTATCTCTAATAAACTACTCTAAAAAGCTGGAAGCAGAGCTGTGGCTCAAGTGGTAGAGTACTAGCCTTGAGAATAAAGCTCAGGGACAACACTCAGGCCCTGAGTTCAAGTTCCAGGACCATCACAAATATAAAAAGAAATAATGCTCTCTCTTCCATGCTGTCTTCCCAGATGCTGTCTCAGAGTTCCAGGCTCCTGTTCCTATTCTCACATTTATAATGGAGCCTCAGGAGATGCTCTTGCTTTTCTGTTCTTCTCAGTCAGGATTTTCTATTATCCTATTATCTCTTCACCATGTTTGGTAGCAAGCCACATATACACGGCAGGAGCTCAGTAAAGCTTGCAGAATGGCCAAGTAAACAAATGAATGTAAAGGAATGCAGTGGCCATCTGGTCCACTTCCCATCTGAGCGTGGGACTCAGAGTAGCATTTTCTTCTTCCCTCAAATATTATATTTTCCATGCAGTCATTTCTAAAGTGCCACTAACTGGGCTGCCCTCTCTAAAAAGGGCACAGAGGATGTCCTGGGGAGTAGGGAATGGCCAGGAGGGCACATTGGTGAGTGTGCTCCATGCAGGAGCCAAAGGGCACCTGCACAAACCTGTTGTGATACAGCCCTATCCTGAACACTTTTGTAAGGCTACAGGTGGCTGAGATGCAGAGTGATTAGCACAATACAAACACACAGTAGGTGCTGAATTACTGCCAGTTCCTTCTTCTCCTCAATGTACAGGATCAATTCCTGTCAAGAAGCATACTCCTTAAATCTTGTTTCTGAAGCAGCCACCGTCGCATGATAAGGACAGCCACAACTTAGACTGCTTTTTCCGATGAAAGTTAAAAAGGCATCTTCTTTTCAGATCCAGTCTCTTGGCCATTCTGAAAAATGAAGGAGCTGTCACTAAATCACAAGGAATATAACTTATGTCATTATCTTCGTCCCTGGGAAGAAGAATGATAAATCTGCAGCCATTAGCTTCGGGAATCGGGTCACCTTGGCCAGTATGACAGCTGACCTCCTCTCAACACACACCTTACATGCAGGTGTTGCCCTCAGCACCTCCTCCAGGACAGACGGAGCTCCAATTTGGCCCCTAGGAGTTGAGCTGCTGTGTTTTTTGGCCATTGAGCCTGGCATCAGGCTTTCCAACACTGTACCAGCACCATGGACAGCTCCCAGGTGGCCTTGGCCAGCCTCCATGGAGAAAGGGTCAGGCTCCTCTTTATCTAGAGTCTCCCTGGATACTTTTTCCACAAAGATGTCTCTAGTGACTCTTGTGATCAGACTCTGATGTAACCAAAGAGACAAGCACCAATGTGGCCTTCTAGACACTCAAAGAAATAGGGAGATGTGTGTAAATACCATGTAATTAATGGAAGTCCAGAGGGCTGAAGAACAAAAGTACAAGCACCAGTGGCTCACACCTGAAATCCTAGCTACTCAGGAAGCTGAGATTTGAGGATTATGATTCAAGGCCAGCTCAAGCAGACAAATCCAAGATACTCTTACTACCAGTTAGCCAGCAAAAAAGCTAGAAGGGCTAAGATCTGAGGATCATGGTTCAAAGCCAGGCCAGGAAGAGAAGGCTCTTAATTCCACTTTGTGGCTCAAAGTGGTAGAGAGCTAGATTTAAGAGAATAAAACTCAGGAACAGCATCCGGGCCCTGAGTTCAAGCCCTATGACAGACAAAAAGAAAAAAGCTAGAAATGGAGGTGAGGTTCAATTGATAGCGATGAAAGCCATTTGCCAAAGACTTTGGTAACCACTGTCTTGTTGGATATCAAAGGAAACTGATTTGAAATAGGAATGACTGTCCTTACCTTTGCAGGTGAGGAAAGTGAATCCAGGGAGACAATAATACAGCCCCATAGCAAGGCATGGCTGGCCTGGAAGTCAAGCCATCTCTGTCTTAATGTTCTTCAAAGTCCACAGGAGTGACAAGAAGCAATAAAACAAGGTGTGCAAGTGTGTCTGGGGGAGGGTAGATGTATATAAGGGTGGGGAAGGTTGGGGGGAGTGTTTGAATGGGACTCCTGTCAGAGGGTATGGACCAGGCCCCAACCCATTAGCCTAAGAGCTCTGGAAAGAGGAAACCCTCATCTATTTTACACATTTGGGTCCCAGTATGCTGCCCATGCTCTGTTAACATGGCTAAGCTAACTGCAAACTCCAAGGCTGTGCATGGTGTCAGGGGAATGAATACAGTTGAGTCTCCATTTTAAATAAAATGAATTTAGCCAGGTGCTGGTGGCTCCCACCTGGAATCCTAACTACTCAGGAGGCTGAGATCTGAGAATTTGCCATTCAAAGCCAGCCCAGGCAGCACAAAGCCCATGAGATTCTTATCTCTAATAAACTCTTACCTCTAATGAACTACCAAAAACAAAAACAGAAGTGGAGCTGTGCCTCAAGTGGTAGAGCATTAGGATCAAACAAGAAAAAGCTCATGGACAGCATCTAGGCCATGAGTTCAAGCCTCAGAACCAGCGCGCGCACGCACACACACACACACACACACACACAAACACACACACACACACACTATAATAATAATAATAATAAATTTATTTACAGAGAGTAAGGCATGGGGCGCAGAACCAATATAATCTCCTGATTTCTTATTAGTAGCTATCACACTCCCTGCTTGGACCTCCCCCTATCCATCTGCTGACGAGTTCATCTCTATATTGGGAAATGGTAGTGGTGGCGGTGGTGATATGTATATGTGTATGTGTATATACATATGTGTGTGCCTGTTTCTCTTGGGAACCCTTGTGAGCTAGGATTTATTCATCTATATCTGTTATATTAGTGTGTGTGTGTGTGTGTGTGTGTGTGTGTACATTGCTATCAACATACTTGTAGATCTGAATATGTGTGTGAGAGAGATAAGGAGAAATAGAGACAGAGATGGAGAATTTGGAGGGGGGCGTATGCCTCCATATTGGAAACTCCTGGCTGGACAGAAGCCAGGTCAAGTCTTTTGCTCTTTTCCTTCCCTGGTCACTTTCTGAGTGTCCCACAGCCAACTCTTTGTCTATTAGCAAACAGCCAAGGAGCTCAGGACCCACTTTTCTCTAGACTCCTATTCACACAGCCTCCCACCCCAGTCCCTAGCTCAGGCAGCACCCTTACACTCACACCTCATCTTCCCCTTAGTCCAGACCCTCTAGAATACTGGCACCAGGTCCTGGAAAGTTATCTGTAGTTCTCATGATTCTGATCAGGAACGGCGAGCTGCCAGAAGTCCTGGCCAGGCCCTGGGAAGGTGGTCTCTCTTCCTAACCCCCACCTGCCATCAGCTCATGCAGGGCACGTGCTGTGGGCTGCTCAAGAAGAGCTGTCTGTGGAGCCCCAACACTGGGTGCCTCTGTCCTCACCAACAACCGAGGACTGTTCCAGCCCGACCAACACTTCCGTGACTTTGTCTCCACTTAAAGGCACAATCTTGCTCAACCAATTAATGAAGCACCTTCTCTCCCGCAATGCCTAAATTTCCCCAGAGCCAAATGTAAAGTGTAGATGATTACACAGCCCGGGGTTGATAAAGGAAAGCTTACACTTTTAATAATTTTCCATGAAAGAACATCCTGTTAAGGAATTGTTTAATTAAAAGACAACAATGGGATAAAAGGCAAATAAAAAGGGAGAGAAAGGAAAAGAGAACACAACTGTTAATTCAGAACTAAATAAATATCCTCCACTTGAGATTCCTTAAATACTTTCTTAGAATCCAGATTTGCTTGTTCAACATGCAAATGAATTCCACATTAAACATGTTTGAAAAATGAGCAACTGTTGACTAATTTTGTATCTTTCTGCTTAAAGAACAGAGAACATGGCCCTGAGAGGTTGGAATTCCACCTCTGGGGCAAGTACCATCTTGTCCAGGGCCAATCAGGGATTGTGGGATGCAGACGCTCTCCCATCTAGCACAGACCTGAGAGAAGACTTCTGCTTGCAAAGAAATGGAGTAGATAGCTTTTTCTTTATTCATCCCACTACGTACAATTGAAAACCCCAGGGTCCTAAGGCATAAAAAGAGGCTAAAAAGTAAAAAAGGAACAACAGTCAGGTACTTCAACTCCCACAAATGACATGATAATGAGTCCCTGCATGTTCTTTCTACCTCAACTGTCACACCCTAAAAAACTAAGCAACCCCAACAAACCAACACATGAGAAAACCAAAAGAGAAGTGGAGGTGTGATTCAAATGGTAGAGCACTAATCTTGAGTGGAAAAGGCCAAGTGAGTAAGGCTCTGAGTTCAGGTGCCAGTACTCACACACACACACACACACACACACACACAATGTGGAAGGCAGGTGCTGGTTGCTCAGTCCTATAATTCTAGCTACTCAGAAGGCTGAGGTTTGAAGATTTCATTTGAAGCCAACTTAGGCAGAAAAGTCTGTGAAACTCTTCTGTCCAATAACCACATAAAGCCAAAAGTAGACATGTGGCTTAAGGGATACAGTACCAGCCTTGAGCAAAAATCCAAGGGATAGCTAGAGGCCCTGAGTTCAAGCCCCAGTACTGGCACATACACAGACACTAACAGACAGATACACACACACACACACACACACACACACACACACACACACACACACAGCCCTAGCTCCAGAAAAAAGTAAGATGCATGACAGGGGGGTAAGATAGTAATGACTAGCTAAAAAGGCAGAAAAGGCAGCAATGCCCAAGTTGAGGTCCTAGAATATCACCTTCAACAGGATGAAGCAAGGTCCTCATTCACCCACCAAGTAGTCAGAAATGGCCTCAGATGGAGAGGGAACTTATATCACCATCCAGAGATAAAGACACTCCCCCACACACAAACATATATCCCACACAACATTAGAGAGCTTATGGGAAGTCACAGTGATGCATCCCTGCCGCTTCCAACCAGCAAAAGACTAATAATGGCTCCAGTGTAGAGTCAGAACTCCCACACAGAACCAGCAGTAGCAAGGACCCCCACCTAAGCTTTCAATACTAACCAAGAAGACAGCCTAACCACCTGCCCTTACTCAATAATCAGAAATTCCTTTTCCAGACTAACACTAGGCAAATCCAGCTAAAACAGAAGGTACAAGTAATATGCAGAGCCTTAAAATGATAATATCCCACACTCAGAGCCAAGAGTAACACAAACTGAATGGGGGAGCGGAGAGACAAGAGATTTCAACACAAAGCTGATAGATGAGCTGAGAACAATTTGACAACTATTTTTAAGCAGCTTTCATAAAAATGCTTTCACAAGCAATTTCTAATATGCTTGAAACAAAGGAAAAAAATAGAAAATCTCAGCAGAGAAATCCAAGATATAAAAAAGAAATATTTTTAAATAGGGCTGAAAAATTCAACAGAAAACAAAGTTCAAAGGATGGAGGGGCCAGAAGAAAGAATCAATGAACTAAAGATGTAGCAAACAGTAAAAAAAAAAAAAAAAAAAAAAATCACCCAGTCTAAAGAATAGAAACAAATAGAATGGAACTTTTTTAAATGAACCATATGATTCAGGTGTGCATGTGTGTGTGTGTGCATGTATATGCATGCATGTGTGTGCATGTGTGTGTGCCCTTATCTCTAAAAATTGTCTGCTCAAGATTGGTGCTCTACCAGTTGAGCTACAGCCCAACTTCTAGCTTTTTTTTTTTTTTTGATGGTTGATTAGAGATGAGTCTAACAGACTTTCCTGCCGAGGCTGGCTTCAAACCACAATCCTCAGTCTCCTGAATAGTGTGAGCCACCCATACCTAACCCTATGTTTATTTATTTTTTTAATTTAACAATTTATTTTTATTGATTTTTTTTGGTTGGTCATGGGGTTTGAACTCTGGGCCCAGACACTGTCCCTGAACTCTGAGCTCAGGGCTAGCTCTCTACCACTTGAGCCACAGCACCATTTCCACCCTATGTTTATTTAAAAAAAAAAAAAAACTGGCCAGGCACTGGTGGTTTACACCTGTTGTCCTAGCTACTTAGAAGGCTGAGACTTAAGGATCAAGGTTCCAAACCAGCCCAGGAAAGAATGTTGATGAGACTCTTATCTCCAATTAGCTACCAAAAAAAGCCAGAACTAGAGCTGTGGCTCATGTGGCAGAGCAAAAAAGCTCAGGGACAGTACTCAGGCCCTGACTCCAAACCCCCACATGCACGTGCACACACACACACACACACACACACACACACACAGAATATTTATAACATCAGCACCCTAAAGGAGAGGAAGATGAAACTAAAAACTTAACTGATGAAATAATATTCAAGAATTTCCAAAACTTGACAAAAGATATAAACCTATAATTTCAAAAGGTTGAATAAGTATGGAAGACAAAAAAACTATGAAGATATATCATAGTCAAACATATGAAAACTAAAGACAAAAGTAGTGAAAGCTTCAGGAGAAAAATAAGATACTTACAAGGAAAAAAATTTGAATGCCATCATATTTCTCATCAGACTTATGGGGAAGATAAAGAAGTAGCATGAGATTTTTCCAAAAACAATGCCTCTTACTGAGAATTCTCTACCTAATAGAAATATTCTTCAATAATGATATGAGAATAAAGACATTCTCCTATGAATAAACTCTATCAATGTTACGAGAAGACCTACCCTAAAGAAAGGCAGCTCTCTAAACAGAAAGAAAATGATTAAAGAAGGTACCCTGGAAGATCACAAAGGATATGGTAGGGGAAAAGGTGATAAAAAAGTATATTTAGTGAAATAAGCCAGACCCAAAGAAGCATAGGTCCCAAGGTTTCCCTTATCTGCAATAACTAGTGTATGTCTACAACAAGCAGAAAAGGTCAAAAGCTATGTACATATGACCATATAAGATGATGCTAAGCAAAATGAACCCCAAGACAGGACACAAGAGGTTTTATCTTTCTTGCTGTTGTTTTTAATGTACTTATTATGTACTATGTAATTTTTTTGTTTCTTTTATATGTTTTCCCCCCATCGTATAACCCCTGTTTTCACTGTATTTTATTCCAGTGCCTTGTATCTTGTATATACATTTTTCTAATTTGGGGAGGGGAAAGGAAATAACAAAATGCTGAAATAAGGATATAGAAGGACCCATTGTATCAACGAGATGTACACAACACTATGTTGAAAACTAACTTTACAACTTTGGAGAGGGGGAGGAAGGAGTTGGGGAGGTGGGGAGGAAAGGGATGGTAAGGGGAAAACAAAGGAGGAGGCAACAATGCTCAATAGGAAATGTACTCATTACCTTGCTCATGTAACTGTAAACCCTCTGTACAGGATCTTGACAATAAAAAAAATATTAAAAAATATATGGGTGAATGCAATTTGCTTTCCCTCTCTTCTTAAATTTTCCAAATTTTATTTATGGGTTGAAGAAAACTTATAGCACAAATGTGACTCTAAACATATGTATAGTAAACATGTAAGCCATGTATGTATAAGGGTAAAAAATGAATAGAGAGAAGGAAGGTCTCTACACTTCACATGAACTAGTAATACGCTGACACCAATAGACTATAGGGAGATTTGTGTGTGTGTGTGTGTGTGTGTGTGTGTGTGTGTGTGTGTGTGTGTGTGTGTTGTGCACGTGTGCATGCACATACATGTCCAAACTGAAAGAAAACACTTTAAAATTTAGACAAAGCAACCCATTTGCAAGTACTGTAGATAAATCTGAATGGAATTCTAAAAAAGGAAAATGTTCAAAGAAAAAAAGAAGTGAAAACCACTAGGATCAATCCAAAAGCAACAAATAAAATAACAGACCCAGGACCCAATATATCAACAAGCATATTAAACATAAATTGTAGGAGAAGGCAACAATGCTGGATAAGAAATGTACTCATTACCTTGCTCATGTAACTGTAACCCTTTTGTATAGGATTTTCACAATAAAAAACTTAATTAAAAAAGACATAAATTGTATAAATACAACAACTAAAGGACAGAGATTAGTAGAGTGCCTCAAGAACCAGGGCCAACTAGATGCTGTCTACCACAAACTCAGATTTCTTACAGGAATTCTGTTCAGCATAGAGGCTGGAAGTAAATGGATGGAAAAGACACAACATGAAAATGTAAATCAAAAGAAAGAAAGAATGACTCACCAATGTATGATAGACTTCAAAGAGAAGAAAATTACTAAAGACAGAAGAGACATTATAGAATGATTAAAAGTTTCAGCCCACCAAGAAGCCACAGTAATTGAGCTACAAGTATATAAAGTAAAATTGATAACACTGCAAGGATAAATAGGTGATTCCACAATTGTAGTCAGAGGCTTAAGTACATCTCTCTCAATGAGTCACTGAACAACCAGCCAGAAAATCAACAAGAAGATTAAAGATACCTACCCACACTATCAACCAACAGGATCAAAATGCACAGCAACACACTAGCACCCTCAATGGTAGAAGAATACTAGTACACTGGGGCTTGAATTCAGAACTGGAGTGATATCCATCAGCATTTTTGCTCAAGAATAGTATTCTACAACTTAAGCCACACCTCTACTTCCAGCTTTTTGATGCCTCAGTAGAGATGTAAGAGTCTCAAGGAATTTCCTACTGTAGCTGACTTAGAACTGCAATCTTCACATTTCAAGTTCCTGAGTAGCTAGGATTACAGATCTGAGCCACCAGCAACCAGCAAAGGTAAGCTCTTTTCAAGTGCTGAGAAAAACACACCAATAAGATATATCATGTTGGGATTTTTATTGTTGTTGTTTTTGGCCGGTCATGGGACTTGAACTTGGGGCATGGGCACTGTCCCTGAGCTCTAGTGTTCTACCACTTGAGCCACAGTACCACTTTCGGTTTTCTAGTGGTTAATTTAAGCTAAGGTCCTTACAGGCTTTCTTTCCCTGGCTGGATTTGAACCATGATACTCAGATCTCAGCCTCCTGAGTATCTAGGTTTACTATATATGTGAGCTACCAGCACCCAGCTATATCTCATGTTTTTAAAACAGTTTTTAAATTTTACCATGTGCTTTCCAGTCACAGTGAAATAAAACTAGACCAAATAAAACCCTAAAGCTCATTGACATTATTATTTATTATTTGTTTATTTAATTAGATGCAATGGCCTCAGAGCATAAGAACTATGATCTGAAAATTTGGATATGTAAACAAAAAAAACAGCTATAAGGGACTTTCTTTAAGTAAAAGGTGAAAATTATCCATTTAATTTGGAAATAAAAAGATTATAGACTAGAGGAGTAAAATCTATAGTAAGAGCAAATTTTTGAAAATAAATCACTGCTATCTTTGCTGCCATAATTCACACAAGGAGCTGCAGAAGTCATGCCCACAGTGCACTGAATAAAGGAAAGGCATTCAATTTGTGGCTAGAAGACATGAACAAGACACACTGCAAGCAGCAGTCAGGTGTTGAACCAGAAAGCATTGTTAAACTGTATTATTAATAACTTTGAACCCTTTACTAAGCCTCCTTTAGAGATTAAACTTTGTCATAGGTATGTATAGGTACACATAGTATATACACAGCCTGTTAATACCTGCATTAGTAATGGGTATCCAGTGAAAGTCTTGGGATTTAGCCCCTTCAGATAAGTGCGCATTACTTAGCTAAATGAAATTACATTTAAAATAGAGAGAGGGGGATAAAAGAGAAAGGAAGAAACTAAGGAAAGAGAGGGAACCAGAAAGGGATAAAGGAAGGGAAGAGAAGGAAGGAAAGGGAAAAGAGGGAGTGAGAGGGAGGGAAAAGAGAGGAGGGAGAGGCAGGAAAAGGAGGAGAGGGGAAGGAAGGGAGGGAGGAAGATTCTTTCTTTTTTTCTCTTTCCTTTTTGTGCTGGTACTGGGGCTGGAACTCAGGAGTCCAAGCTCTTGCCTACATTTCTTTGCTCAAGGCCAGTGCTCTATCACTTGAGCCATACCTCCACTTCCAGCTTTTTGATGGTTAGTTGCACATAAGTTTCTCAGATTTGCCCACTGGATCTGGCTTCATACCTCAGTCCTCAGATCTCTGCCTTCTGAGTGGCTAGGATTACAGGCATGAGCCACCATAACCCAGCAAACAACAAGCTTATTTCTACATATAGACAAGATTCATCTAAACTTGATTTGGAAAGGCAAAAGAACTAGAATAGCTCAAACACTTGAAAAACAAGTTCAAGGCCTATATAAATAACTACAATCAGAGTTCTCAGACTTAACATCAAAAGGAGAATCATAAAATGAAAAAAAAATGATGGACTGGGCTGATCAAATGGGAAACTTTCTCTCTGTGAAAAGCCACCACTGGAAAGATGAAGCAACCACAGACAAGTGGACAATACCTACAAGACACATGTGTGATGAGGCCTAGTACTTGAGATATGAAGCATATTCAAAACTCAACAACAACAACTAAAAACAGAGACCCAGTTAGAAGATGGAAAAAAAGACATCACACCAAAGAGGAGATGCAGATGGCGAATAAACCCCTGAAAAGATGTTCCACATCATTAGCCACTGAGAAATGCAAATTCAAACCCAGTTGAAGTATTAGTGTACACTGACCAGAATGGCTAAAAGTAAAACTACAGACACCACCAAATGCTCTCAAGAGTATGGAAAGAGCAGAACACTCACACTTGGCTGTTAAAACAAATGAATTTGCACTCTGCAAAACCCTTTGGCCGTTTCCTTTTTGTTTTCTTTTTTCTTTTTTGGAAGAAAAAGACAAGAAACATACAATTACCATGTGACCCAATAATTACAGTCCTGGGCAGCATTTATCCCAGAGAAATAGAGACACATCCACCAGAAAAGTCTTTACACAACTGCTTATAGCAGCATTATTCATAACAGCCAAAACCTGGGGCAGGGAGAGGGGATAAAGAAGGCAACAGATGTCTTTTAATGAGTGATTAGTTAAATGAGCTAGTACAGTGTGCCATAGAATATTACTCAGCAATAAAAAACAATGAACTATGGACCTACGTAACAGCCTAGGTAAGTCCCCACAGAATTATTCTGAGTGGAAAAATCACACAGGTTACATGCAGCAGAATACCAAGCATACAACATTCTTGAAGTGACAGAATTAGATACAGAATGGACTAGCAGTTGACAGGCTTTAAGATGGACTGGGCTGAGGTCTGAAAATCATGTGTCAAGAATCAGAAATAAAGGTGTGACTCACAGGATAGGGTACCAAACTTTGTATAAGAAAGCCAAACCAGAGCATGAGGCCCTGAGTTCTATCTCCTGGAGCCCAGTACTGGCACGCACATGCACACACACATGCACACACACACACACACACACACACACACACACACACACACACTAAAAGAAGCACATTGGGTCTCTCTGTACTATTTCTTATAATCCACGTAAATCTATAGTGCTATTAAAAAAAATAAAAGTTTAATTCAAGCACAGGTGAGAGCAGAGAAAATTTCCAGCACCAAAGATGGCAATCAAAGGCTTTAAAAGTCCCTTGTATGAACTCCCCAAACTATAGGAGCCATCACTTTCTAAGCCAGGGGACTGGAGGAAGAGAGAGCAGAAGGAGAATGACCCTCCACAAAGATCATGTCTGCAACGTGTGAAGTGACCAGGAAAATCCTCCATGGGACTCCATGTGGCCATCCCCTGTGCCACCCATCCCACCCTGCCTCAGAGGCATGAGTTCAGGCTACAGGAGGAAAACAACCGCAGAATCGCTAAGGTCTGAGGGTACGGCTGACTAATGAACTCTCAAGTTTTGACCCTGGTGCTCATACACTCTGGAAAATGCCTTCAGCTTCAGCCATGAACTCAGAACCTGTCAAGCTCAAAGAGCCGCAAGCAAGCCTCTACACTATGGGGAGCCCTAGGCTTACTGAATCTTCTTGGGGGAAAGATTTGATGAGCAAATTAGTTTGGGAACTAGCAGGAAGGTCGTCTTCAGTAATTCATCCAAATGAATTGCCCTACCATTAAAAAATCTGGTGATCTCTGATCTCTGTTGCTTTGTGGAATGGGGGAAGGGTGTGTATGTGAGAGAGAGAGAGAGAGAGAGAGAGAGAGAGTGTGTGTCCTGGGGCTTGAATTCAGGAACTGGGTGCCATCCCCAAGCTTTTGTGCTCAAGGCTTATACTCTACTACTTGAGCTTTTCTGTGGGTTAACTGGAGATTCAAATCACAAATTTTCCAGCCCGAGTTGGCTTCAAACTGAGATCTTCAGATCTCAACCTCCTGAGCAATTAGGTTTACAAATATGAGCCACTAGCACCTGGCTCTGGTGATCTCTGTTTAAGCCAACGTTTTCCTATTTTATTGGCTAGAGAATCCTACTGCCATGCAAATTCCTTTCAATTTTTTGTAATTGGTGTATAAGATGTTACACATTCATAGGGTATGGAATGATATTTAAACGTATGTATATGAAGTACAGTGATGAAATCTGGATAATTGAAATTTCCATCTCCTCAAATGTTTATGATTTTTACGTGTGAGGGTCCCTCATACTCTTCTGGTTATTTTGAGATTTATCAGGAATGGTTGCAACTGACAGTAGTAACCAAAGGTTGTTCTTCTGTTTTATAGAACACTGTAATTAATTCCTCCTATTTATTGGTGACACTCATCTGACTTCTCTCCATCGTCCTTGCCCAGCCCCAATCCTCCCTAGCCTCTAGTGACCTTCATTGTACTTTCTTATTCTATAAATAGACATTTTAGCCTCCATAAATGAGTGAGAATATGAAGTCTTTGTATTTCTGTATTTGGCTCCTGTTACTTAACCTATTATCCTGTAGTTCCATCCATATTACCACAAAGGACAGAGATTTTTTTCTTTTGTGGCTAAGTAATATTCCATTCTACAAAATAAACACGTTTCAATGCATCCGTGGATGGACATGTCAAGTAATTCCTTATCTTGGCTATTGTGAATAAGTCTGCAATAAACATGAGAGAGAAGATATCTTTTTGGTATAATGATTGCTTTCCTTTTGGATGTATACTTAGTAGCAGAATTACAGATCATATGACAGTTCTACTTTTGTCTTTTGAGAAACTTAAGTAACAGCCGTAATAATTTATGTTCTTATCAACAATATGTAAGAGCTCTTTCAAGAAGGTATAAGTCCTTCAGACAATTGTAATCTAACAAAATGAATACCAGGAAGCTGAAACATGCATTGTCAGGAGGAGAATAGATTAAAGGGATGGGGGGAAAGATGCATGGAGAGAGGAAGCATGGGAAAATACAGTCGATGACATTGAATGTACATATGTGAAAATAGAACTAGATAACTTAGGGGATGAGTGGAGTTGGGAGGGATGAGAGAGAACAATGGAAGGGGTGACATTGATCAAGATGCATTGTACTCACAGTTGAGTTGAAACTCCTTTGTACAACTACTTAAAGATAATTATTAAATGTCTATTCACATCATTTAGATAATTTTTAAATGTCTCTTCACACCATTTGCCCATTTGATTTTTTGCTGCTGAGTTGCTTGAGCTCTTTATATAATCTTGATATTAATATCTCATCAAATGAATAGCTGAAATGTATTTTCTCTCATTCTGTGTGTTGTCTCTTCTCTCTTTTGTCTTCTTTACTGTGTAGAAGCATTTCTGGTTTGAAGGAATCCCACATGTCTGTGTTTGTTTTGCTGCCTCTGCTTGGGAAGCTCTATCTAATACACCTTCTTCTGCACAAATCTTTTGAAGTGCTTCACCTGTTTATTTTAATAGTTTCTTAGTTTCAAGTCTTACATTTAGGTCTTTTATCCATAATTGAATTGGCATTTTTATAGGACGCAATGCTAAGTATCTAATTTTATTCCATAACAGACATAGATTGAGAGAGAGAAAGACAGACAGAGAGAGACTTCCCAAGCACATTTAAAGTAAATAAAACAAAGAAGTTAATGATCTCTCCAATGGTGATTAAAAGACACAGATGAAAAGAATTGAAGATGGCACACAAGTGGAAAGACATCCTATATTCATAGATCAGAAGAATTAATTACTTTAAAATAAAATAAAATTACTCAAATGTCCATAATACCCAAAAAATCTACAAATTCAATTCAATAACCATCAAAATATCAATAATACCCTTTGTAGTTGTAAAAAATAATCATAAATCCACATAAAAAACATAAATGGCCAGAAAAATCCTGAGGGAGAGAAAAATCCCAAAGCATAATACCTGTTTCAAGACATGCTACCTAATTATCATATGGTAACTAAAACAGCATAGCATTTGTATAAAAACCAACATAAAAGCTGGATGCCAGTGGCTCATACCTATCATCTTAGCTACTCAGGAGGCTGAAATCTGTGGATCGAGGTTCAAACCCAGCTCTCACAGCAAAGTCCATGAGACTCTTATCTCCAATAAACTACTTAGAAAAAGCTCAAGTGGTAGAGCACTAGCCTTGAGCACAAAGATGCTCAGGTATAGTGCTCAGGCCCTGAGTTAAAGCCCCAGGACAGGCAAAACAACAACAACAAAAAACCATAAAGGCCAATTTAACAGAATAAAGAATCCAAAAATTAATTCAGACATATACAGCCAAATGATTTTTTACCAAAGCTCCAAGAATATTTATCAGAAGAAAAGAGAAATAGTCCCTTCTATAAAGCATACTGGAGAAACTAGATATGAGCCTTATTTTTACATTATAACGAACACACTTTGAAAAATGACCATCCACTTCTAACTTCTCCTGACTCAAGAGACACAATAAAAGCTGGTCAACAGCCCTGCTGGGATATGTGCCATGGGGAAGAGCTCACCACCCCAGCATGCAGCTGCTTCTGCCAGTGGCCAGTACACGTGGCCATCATTTAAAGAGTAAATTTGGCTGGGCTATAGCTCTGGGATCTTAGACAACTTGCTTTACTACTTTATTTCCTTATTTATAAACTTAATTTAATAATATCTATAGGGGGGGCTGGGAAGGTGGCTCAGTGGTAGAGCGCTTGCCTTGCATGCTTGAGGCCTTGGGTTCGATTCTTCAGCACCACATAAGCAAAAAGAAAAAAGCCGGAAGTGGTGCTGTGGCTCAAGTGGTAGAGCGCTAGCCTTGAGCTGAAGAGCTGAGGGACAGCACCCAGGCCCAGAGTTCAGGGCTCACGACCGGACCCAAAAAAAAAAAAAAAATAGTATCTATAGGGGGTACGAAGATTCACTAATAATATCAATGAACAAAATGAGTACTGGGAAGCTGGAACATTAGGTGAGGATCAAAGAGAGGGAAAGAAGAGGAAGAAAGAGGGGATGGGTGGGCAAATATAGTTAACAATATTCAATGTACAGATGTGAAAAAGGAACCAGGTAACTTGAGTAGATGGGCAGGGGAGGGAGAGATGGAGGTGGGGACAATGGTGGAAAGGGTAACATTGATCAAGAGATGTTGTATTCACCAATTGACATGTCGAATTGAAATCTCTTTGTACAATTACTTAAAAGATATTTTTAAGCTGGGGCGGGCGGGGGGGGGGGGGTGAGGGGATAGAAAAGAAAAGGAATGTACCGCCTAAGCTTGTTACTGATGGATTATGCTTGTGAACTTTCTTACTTGGAAAGACAAAATTGGAAAGATCGCAATTCCAGGCCAGCTTGGCCAGAAAAAGAGACATTCACGACACTGTGGCATGTACCTTTTAAACTATCTACTGGAAAGCCTAACACAGATGGTTCACAACTAGGCCCACACCTGAGCAGAAAGCAAGACTCTATCTCAAAAATAACAAGCAAAAAAACAGACCTGGATGGGATGGGTCATCAATAAGAGTGACTGCTTAGCACCTACAGAGTCCTAAGTTCAAAACCAACTGTAATTTTACCTACTCAGGAAGCTGAGATCTGAGAACCACGCTTCTAAGCCAGCCTAAGCAATAAAGTCCATAAGAATCTTATTTCCAATTAACCACCAAAAGGCTAGACTTAGAGCTGTAGCTCAAATGGTAGGACACCAGTATTGAGCAAAAAGAAAAAAGAAATGCTAAGGGACAGACCCAATACTGGAACACCAAAAAAAGTACTTTCCTAGGTTCAAGGGTCATGTCTGGGTGATTTTGGGTCCTCCAGAAAACTAGATTTTATCAGCCAATGATTCCTCTGACTCATTGGGTTTCTAAGCCGTTTCTGTAGCTACTGCCAGGAAGCCTGGGTTGCACTCTGGCCTTTTCCTATGATGTAAGAATCACCAAAGTGGTTGTCATTCATGAGACTACAACAAATATTGCCAAAAGAATATCCAAGCTGGCCATCACTGGCTAATGCCTATAATCCTAGCTACTCAGGAGGCTGAGATCTGAGGATCGAGTTTCCAATCCAACCAGGGCAGAAAAGTTCCCCTGAGACTCTTATCTCAAAACCAGAAGTGCTACTGTGGCTTAAAGTCGTAGAGCACTAGCCTTGAGCAAAAGAGTTAGTGCCCAGGCCCAGAGTTCAAGCCTCACAACCAACAGAAAAAAAAAAAAAAAAAGGAAAGCTCAGGTAGGTGTCTCTTTATGGGGGCATTTCTGAAGAGCACAATTACAGGAATTCCATGAAGATTTTTCATTATAATAGTTACAGCAAAATTGGCACACAAAGTATCTGTACCAATCAGCACTCTCACCATAATGTGTGAAATAAACATTTGCTTTTAATTTTTATACAGCCCAAATAGAAAAATGTCCACGATACATTCTTAAGTGGGGAGAGTAGGAACAGATAAATGCATACTAAAACCCAAATTTTATTTTAAAAAGAATTAACAATTCTATAATTATTAGACAGATGCATACTAAATTCTCCAAAGTGATTATCTTTCTCTACAGTTTATAAGTAGAAAAATATCCAAGTTACTTCTGAAAAAAATGATAGTTGCTAAGTCCCAGTGGCTAACACCTGTCATCCTAGCTATTCAGAAAGCTGAGGAACACAGATTGAAGCCAGTCCTGGCAGAAAAGTCCATGAGACTCATCTCCAATTAACCAACAAAAAGCTAGAAGTGAAGATGTGACTCAAGTGGTAGGGCACCAGCCTTGAGGGAAAAAGCTAAGCAAGAATTCAAGGTCCTGAGCGTAAGCCCCAGTACCATACAAAGCAAATGGATTTGGTTCTAAGCAAAGGCCCTTACAGAAACTTAGGAAACTGTAACAAAATATGTACCATCTGTGTCTCTCCTTTTCCTTTACATTCTATAGGTGCATCTAGTGCCATCATCAAGTGTTCGTGCAAAAGCAGCAGGATCCAGTCCTTGGTAACACCAAGCCATATCCCTTAATGTGGGTTTTTCACGTCATTACTCGTTTACTTGTTCCCATTTCATTTTGAATGACTTTATGGAGAAAGCTTTCTTTATAAAGGAAAACTCTTAGGGGAAATTCCTAGAAATGGAAATACTGGGTCAAAAGATGCACACATTTTTTATGGTCCTACATACTCATTACTAAACTGCCCCTCAGAACATCCCAGGGCACCGTGGAAAAGAAATGGTCCATTTCACCAGGGGCTCATCTCACTGGCACTGAGTGTTCTGTAGCTGAGTAGTGGGAAATGGCACCCTACTCTCATTTGCATTGCTTTGATTACAACTGAGGTTTTTAGTGGTATTCCATATGTTTGTTAACCAGCTGCTCCTCTTCTTGTGATTTGTTTGGTCTTGTTCATTGCACATTTACCTCCTGGGAATGATTGGCAAATATAAGTTTTCCTAAGCATAATGCTTTGTCATACTTCTGTTATGACTACCCTGTCCATTGACTGCCATTTGTGTCCACTTGAAATAATGCTGCTATTGACATTTTGGACCTAAAACTACTCCACATATACATTCTCGGATTTGATTCTCACAACTGTTCTCTTTGGATTTGTATTCTCCATCTCACAGAGTAGAAAGCAAAGATCCGGTATGAACAGATCATCTTTCCCAAGGCCAAATTACCCTAATTGGGACCCAATTGGGGCCTTCCATTAATCGCAGATGGTGAGGTAGCACAGTGGCTAGGCCAGAGGCAGGAGACCCAGCTCCAATATCCCCTGGAATAGCAGTAGCCATCGCCTTCTGAGGCAGGTGGGAAGGTCCAGTGAGCCCCTGGAGATCGGAACCCGAGTGCATAGTCAATTCCCACTCAATCCCAGAAACACCCACTGATGCTACTGGGACTAAGCACCTGCTGGTTACTGGCAATACAGAAATGAGCTAGGAATTTGACATACACATGAAAAACATGGCCAGCTCTCACAAAAGCACACCCAGGGCACTGAGACGGCTCAGAGGAGGCCCTTTGCCCCTTTAGCAGAGCCAAATCTACCACTCAAGGTCAAATTCATCATCTTGAAGTCCCACATTTGATCATAGTCCAACTCGTCCAACCCAATATCATCTATGAAGGGTCACAGACCAAACAGAATGACTCTCATCAATTTCTCCAAATCCCATCCATCAACTGCTCCCTCCCTGGCCCCTCCCTCTGTTCTGCAGCAGGTGCCTGAGCTTCTCCTGAGCACAGGCATCTGGAGCTGCTCTTCTCCAAGAAGCCCAGCCATCAGTCCATAGGGTCTGATTGCGACTGCACAGAGCTGCCCTCTGGGATCTCACCCACAGGGGCTGCTGGGGGCTGCTGAGGGCTGGGGCACCTTTGCTGTTCCAGGTTATACACTGCAGCTGCTTCCTGGAGAGTCAAGAGGGATGCTGGGGACTGAGCTTCAGCCCTCCTCTAAGCCCCCTCCAGCAGCTGAAACTCTAATACTGTTAGTTATTCTGACTCTGCAGTGACATTGTGCAGGGGAAAAGGTCAGAGCTTGGTAACTATCTTGTAGGAATAGGGGAAATGTATTGACTCTGGGTCAAAGAGATTTTGCCTAACCTTAGCTAAACTCCAGGTAAGTAATTGTGTCTCTCCGTGCCTTAACACCTTATCTCTGATCCCAGAATTCAAGCAGAGCCTGTCCCAACTGTTTATCAAGCCATATATTATAATCACACACAAAACCCAAAGGCTGATTTTCCTGAGAGCATTCCCACCACAGAGTAATAGCAGCCACCAATTACTGAGCACTTCTGGTGTACACACGGGTCTGTACTTTTTTTTTTCAGGTCTGTACTTTAAACATGCCTCATACATCATTTCAGTAAGTGTTTAGCCGGGCTCTATTCAATCATTTAGCCAAATATTTACTGAACATTCTTTTAGGTGCTGTAGATAGAGGAATGAATGAAAGAGATGAATGCACCCGCTCTGATTTAACTTACACTCCAGTGAGGAAGATAGAAAGTAAGAACCATACATAAAATATATAGCAAGTGATAAAGTCATGTGTCTTGAGGAGAACACCACAGCAGAGATGAACGATAACAAATGTCAAGTGGGGGTCGGGGAGGAGTGTGTTAAAATTTTAAGAGATTGGTGAGAGAAGACCTCCGTTGGAGGAATATTTTGTTTAGATTGTTAGTAACAGTCACTCCCTTCCCCGTGGGTGTGGTGTACAGTAAAGCTTAGCTTCTGTGGCCAATGGAAAGTTCACAGATGTGACCCCAGCAAAAACCGGAAACACTATAGTACAGGGTCTTGTTTGTTACCTGTGTTCCCATCACGACCACAAGACAGCATCTCTCAGGTAGCTGTTGCTCCTGCAACCTCTGCCCAACAAAGATACTAGAAGCTGGACCCAGCCAGGCCTAGCTTGGATGAGGCACTCAGCCAATCTAGACTGTGAGCCATGCTGGATGCAAGTCTTCTTCAGTCATTGGTGACTGGTAGAGAGTCTTTTGGGTAACACTGGTAAGGAATCGAGAGAAGGGGCTGTGTGACTGACTGCCTGGGGGTAAATTGTTCCAAGTAGAGAGAAAAGCAAGTATGGAGAGCCATCTTCAGTCTTTCCTCCAGCTAAGGAAGAACCCAACAGAACTCTCACACCAGTCCTGCATAGATCCTGCCTAGGGAACACTGCCACAAGGCCGGGAAGAGAGCTGGGCCTTCCCATGGGGCAGGCTCAGAATTAGGCCCTGAGGCCTAAAGAGGGGCATGAGCCTGAGAGGTCAAGATGAACAAAGGTAAACACAGAGGTGGAAGCAAATGTACCCCCTGTGTGTGGCACAGAGAACAAAGCCAGACAGAAGGTGAGTGTGGGTACATGCCACTCTACTTCTCCCAATGCCGAAGTCCAGACAGCCCAGCAAAGGAATTCTGAAGCCTCTGAGCTTCAGAATCCTGTCTGAGCTATACGATGTCATAGCATCCTGTTACCCCCCCCCCCGGGGTGCAGCTTAGTGGTGGGACTTCTGAATACGCTACCTAAGGAGATGACCGTATCCCTTGCCCAAGGCCTACATGGCCAAGTGTTAGCCACTGGAGCAAGAACCATAGGGACCAACTGTGACATTGCCAACAGGCCCAGGAGGTAGGGATTTCTGCAGCTGGCTTTTCCACGTGTACAATAACGGAGCCCTTCAGAAAGGTGTGAGCTCTAGATTCCAAGGGTAGCAAGGACAAAAGGCAGGCCCCTCCTGCTCCACTGCTCACATCTCCCTGCCCCAGCCATGTCACAGAGAGGACGGAAAATCATTACTAAGCACTGCTGAGCCAAGCTCTGCACACTGCAAAATAAATTAGTCATGCAATGACAGTGCTGGGCACATCTCTCACGGAGCTCCCCCTCAGCGGCAGGTATTCATCACCACGGCTCCTCCTGAGCCTCAGAAAGACAGCGCCCCCTGCTGTTCCTGCCTGATAAGTGTGGCTCTCCTGTGTGTCCCCGGCACCTATTCTGACTCCACACACACATGTACACATACACGCATACATGCGTGTATATTCAATGTATGTCCACATGTGCACACATGTGCATGTGTGTGCATGGTTCTACACAATCATATGTCGATCTGTTCATACACGTAGAGCTGGGCCTGCATGCATACATGCACACGCTCACAGATACATGCACACACCTGCGCACACATAATTCTTGTCTGGCGGAGAGGTAGGTGTGAGCCCATTTCACTGAGAAAGGCATCCTCCCCCTCTCTGCCTGCTGCTCACTTTCAAATGGCACACAGTTAACAAGAGTAGGCTGAAGAACACAAGAATCAGGGTTCAAAGCCAAACCTGGCACAGAAATGATGCCAGGCAGCCCAGCTCAGAGCACAGGTGGCCCCATCCCCAAACCTACTCCTGCACTGAAATTCCTGAACTCTGTAGAAAAGGTCTCTGTAGGTCCACTCATGCCTGACCCTCATGGAAGGGGCTGACACAAGCCTGCACACCTGTATCTTCTAAGCCCACATCTGCTGGCTTGGCTGAGGCCTAGGTTTCTCTCCCAGGGTTTAGATCCCTTGCTTTGAGGATGACCCAGATAGGCCCATGCTCACCATGTTCCACATGACATGGAGAGAAGGGGAGGCTCCTTTTGGCCAGAGAAGAGTGCCATCCCTCTGGGGTAGTGCTCAGCAGAGGGATGCTAGAATCATTCGTTAGCATTCGTTAGCCACCTCCACTCCCCAGACCAAGGACAATGGGGATTTGCCTCTGACACTTCAGTTCAGTACACCTCCACGCCCAAACAGACACCATACTCATATTCAGTTTGACATCTTGTTCCCATGATGCTCTGGAGCCTGAGACATCACACTGGGCCTGACCATGTGGCCCATGATTGAATGGCATATTGGCTATGATTGGCCTATGATTGGGAGAGCAGGTGTCTGCGGTATGAGGCGGGGGGGTAGGAAGGCAAAAGACAGCATGAGAGAGTCGAGGAGCAAGCAGGTGATGAGGCTGTGACAAGTCCCCTGCCCCCACGTGCCTGCACTTGCTGCTGAGATTAATCTACCTGACAAATCAATCCTACTCACTCTGACTTCATTATTTATTCACATAATTAGACTCACATTTGGGTTTTTTTAAGTAGTGATTTCCAGTTGCTCTGAACATCTGGAGGAAGTTCCCTGGCACCTTCTTCCACAGAAAGTGCCTTCAGTTTATAGGACTGTTTTCTCTCAGGAAGTATTAACTCAAGTAGCTGAGGAGAGAGCTGAATGATGTCGGCCCTGGGGTAGATTTATTAAGTTCAAGGAAGGGCTGAGGTTGATGAAATGATAAAGTGCCTACTTAGCATGCAGAAGACCCCAGTATCTCAAAAACAAACAAGCTGGGCACCAGTGGCTCATGCTATTCAGGAGACTGAGATCTGAGGATTGCAATTCAGAAAGTTCATGGGACTCTATCTCCAATTAACCACCAAAAAGCAAAAGTGGAGCTGTGGCTCAAGTGGTAGAATGCTAGCCTTGAGTGCAAAAGGTTCAGGGACAATGCCCAGACCCTGAGTTCAAGTTCCAATACTGGCTTGCACACAAGTACATGTGCACACACACACACACACACACACACACACATGCACAAATGATATGCCAGGGACACAACAAAGGTCACTGCAGGCCCACAGGAGTACACACTATCACACAGGTGAGAAAATGAAGACTCGGAGGATGGAATACCCAGCCCAGGGCCTATAGTCACAGAGTACAAAGTGCTGGAAAGCATACCTGTTAGGGACCCTGCTGGTCTCTGCACTGAGATGTCTTCAAGAACATTGTGAATGGGATCCCTCTTCTTGTGGTACTCACACAACATCCAGTCCTGAGTCCTGAACTTCTGAGAGCCTCATCTCAGTGACAGGAAAAGCAGATATCTATACGCCATGGTGTCCTGAGCATGTAGCACCTGCATTCCTCATCCTGCAAGCCTCTTCTGCATGCCAGGTACTGGAGGAGGAGTAGACAAAGAATGCACAACATACACCCTTGCCCTAGATTAGAATCTAGTGGGTGAGACTGACTTGAGTCATGTAAGCAGATGAGGGATAGATAGATCTTTGCAGAAAGATGCCTGTATCGTGAAGGAAGCGCTCGGGTACCGCATGGAGGTCTAACAGGGACAACAGGTTTGGGACAACTGTTCACCCAGGAGAGGCTACCCCTAGAAGCAGGGATGTGGCATGGATGATAGACAGCAGGTGTGCAAGGGGAGGAGGGAGAGGAGCAGTGGGGGTTGCTTCAGTGTGAGAAGATGCTGGGAAGCCAGTGTTTCTGCATACAAAAAGGAGGGTAACAATCTCCATCACTAGGCACCATAGGTAACACTGGGATGGTGTCAGTCACAGCTGGCATCACCACACATCAGCTCCCCACCCCCACATGACCTTCTGAACTGCTCCCGGAAATCTCTCATCAGCATGAATCCATGGAGAAAAATAAAACACTGCACATGAAGGTTTTCACCGAACATTCTCAAAAAAAAAAAAATTGACTGGTGATTGAAAGCAGCAACAATGTCTAATAACAGGAAACATTACGTAGGTTATGGAACATCAATTCTTCATCTCGATGTGATCATTAAAAGTGATTATTACAAAACCTTTGCAACCATACAGGAACTGTTTATGCCAGGATGTTAGGTCAAAAAAAAAAAAAAAGAAGCAGAACAGAAAATTGCATCTAGATTATAAGGACTTACACATAAAATGAAGGTACATGCAGGCAGAGAAGAACATGAAAATCAAAAACAAGCACTGGGTTAAGCAGTTAGGCTATGCAATCTTTCCTGACATTGATGTCGTGTGTTGAGGACTAAAGGCAGGACCCATACTCGGGTGTGAGGAAGGGAGAAGGAAGCTTTGAGCTCAAGTAGAAGCTCTGTTCATAGCCTTGCAAACTTAGAATAAGCCATTTGCTTCTAGCATTGATTAAATGCAGGACTGATTCCTACATTGGTGTGTCGAGGGCAGGGGATTGCCAGTGAGGTCAAAGGCAGGCGTATCTAGGGAAGTACTGAATGGCAGCTGGAGGTGGAGCAGTTTGGGATGCAAGGAGCTCTGAGAGAAGCTTTGGGAGCCGATGGGTAAGATGGTATGATAGCAGAGCCCAGGTAAAAAGGAAAATGAATGAATGATGAAAAGAAGAGGTTAGGAGAGGGCCTTGTCCTAGGAGAGAGAGCATCTAGATCTTGGAGGGTAGAAAATGCAGCCATCTCTGGGGAACTGGAGCCACATTCACCTATAATACCTCTCCATGGGTACAAATGAAATACCATACAGTACTACAGGCCTAAAACAAGGCAATGCCACGGTATAAAGCATGGCAGGAAAGGTATGATAATCACCAGCCCTGGAACATAGCCATTACGCCTGGGGACAGCTCACTGCAAATCAATATTGTTGCCCTAGGAAGCACAGATGTTACCTAATGCTGACACAGCCTGGGACTTCCAGGCCTGCAGCGTATGGAGAAGATCACTCCTCTAGTCTTGTGGGCAGTCCTGTCCTCTAGACAACCAGGGCAGTGAATGCCAGGAGCAGTTCCACAGCTTCACAGACCCTGGGAGCATCCCCTACCTCCTATAATTACCCAAGGCATTGTCTCCCCACCCAAGGGAGTCCAGTCCACACCCAAGAGCTAGTCTTCTCAAACCCTTGACTGCTGGAATTGTGTCCTGAGACTCATCCGTAGTCATGATAACAACAATGAAAAGGCTGTCCTTTCACAAGTACAACACGCAGACAGTACAACTAGTCAAAACCAGCCTTGCAGAAGAAGTCCCAGAAAGAACACCAGCCCAAACCTCAGCCAGGACACACAGCTTCTTTACATCTGTTTCCCTAGATAAGACAGGTGCTTTATTTATACATGTGTATGTATATATATATGCATATATAATGTATATATTGTATATATATAAATATATGTATGTAATATATACATGTGTATTATATATACATATATAGATGTGTATATGTATATATACATGTGTATATAATCATCACATATATGAAATTGAAGGAATTCAACAAAACAAGACACATGCACACTGGTACAAGGGCATGAACTCAGGGCTTAGGTGTTGTCCTTTAGCTTTTTGCTCAAGGCTGGCGCTCTAACATTTGAGCCACAAAACCAATTCCAACTTTTTTCTGGTTAATTAGACATAGAAGTTCTGTCATGATCCTCAGGTCTCAGCCTCCTGAACAAACAGGATCACAGGTGTGAGGTATCAGTGCCCAGTTTGCACTTTCTCTTCATTGTCCCTTTCTTCTGATTTTCTCCTCACCTTTTGCTAAGCACACATTCCTGCGGTGCAATTATGGATTACACATCTCCAGAGAACACATCTGCCCTGCTGTTTATTTTGCATCTAGGTGGTTGCCCACCAGAGTCAAAACAACCAAGTGTGTAACTCCAGCCAGGGCCCCTATGAAATAGCTAACAGAAATGGGGAAGGTGCAGGGGAATGTAGTTGTGGAGCTGGGAAGGGAAGGGATGGTAGGGGAAAAACAAAGGAGGAGGCAACAACGCTTGATAAGAAGTGTACTCATTACCTTGCTCATGTGATTGTAACCCCTCTGTACAATATTTTCACAATAAAAACTTATTTTAAAAAATGAAATGGGGAAGAGAGGGAGTGGAGAATGCTTTGATGTGCAAGGAAATGAGACTGGGGGAGACTGGGTGTGGTCTGTGGACGTTGCACTCACCCTGCCTAGCCCAGTGAAGGAGTTGGGGCCCAGCCTGATAGGCCTCATGATCTGGCTCTAAGAGCTCTGTCCTGAGGCCCAAGAACAATGGCCGCCATCAAGATCACAGTGGCCAAATAGTCTCAAGGCTCTCCCTCGACCTTTGCTGGCCCCTTCTCGTCCCACTGCTCCTCAGGTCACTCATCAACACTGCTTTGTGTCCTAATTCCAAGTGGGCGCGGAAGGAAGTCACACCCCAGCTATGAGCAGGCTTGTTCCCGAATGTGACATGGTTTTTAGCTCACAAAGGGCCTCACTCTTGTGGCCTTGGGACAACTGAAGAGATTCATCACTAGGAGGGTTTGGGGATTTTATTGTTCCTTATGATGTGGGCGATGGATTCCAGAGCCTCACACGCGTCCGGCAAATGCTCTACCACGGAGCTGTACACACAGAGGACTGTAAGCATACAACTGTCTGGCTTCACTCCGGGAATCTCATTTTATTGGTCTGTCATGAGTCTAGGCCTAATGATGTCTGAAAACTCTTCTGATGGCCCTACTGTACAGAATAGAATGAAGCTTCTGGGCTTTACAGTAGAAAACCTCTGGAGTTAAGTGACTGGGATCCATACCCTGCTTTCATATTCTGACTCCAGTAAGCTTCACTTGGCCTGAATCCACTGCTATATAAAGGACAATCAGGCCAGGTACTGATTACAGGCTCATGCCTGTAATCCTAGCTACTCAAGAGGCTGAGATCTGAGGATCATGATTTGTAGCCAGCCCAGGCAGGAAAGTCTGTGAGACTCCGATCTCCAAAAAATGCCAGAAGAGGAGCTGTGGGTCAAGTGGTAGAGAGCTAGCATTGAGCAAAAAGGAACTAAGGGACAGCACCCAGGGCCTGAGTTCAAGCCCTAGAATAGGTGCCAGAAAAAAAAAAAAAAAAGACAATCCTAAGAGCACTATCTCCATTGTGTGACCTTCACAGAAAGAAACAGGGCTCAGCCTCTGTTAGCTTCCCAGCAGTCACAGCCAGTAGGCAAGATGGTTTGAGTGGAATGCCTGTTAGAGGTCCCCACAGACATGCCCAGCAGGACCACCAACTAGCCAAGGCTCAGAGGAGACACAAAAGGTAGATCCTCAGGCCCCTCCAGACTTCACCACACAGGAGCCTGGTATTCACTACTGCTGTCTTCAGGCCACTGCTGGGATGGCAGTACTAGCACAATTTTCTTCCTTCCTTTCCCCAGCTGTGACACTGGAAAATGCAGCTAGCCTCATATCTTCAATCCTAACAAAACTCAGAAAGAGGCATCCAGATGGATGAAGCCAGTAGGTCCATGGAATTGGAGAGTAAGTCAAGACAATCAGTAACTAGGCTTCACAATCAAGTTTATTCAATTTTTCATTAAATAAACAGTTGACTCTCATCTATATACACATTCTATGTGGAAAGTATGGAACACAGAAACAAATATGGTTCTGTGTATCAGTTAGCTATTGCCAAAGTCATGCTGCCTAACAAACCACCCTAAATTCAGTGCTTACAACAACCATCATGTCTTCTCCCAGATGTGTGGACTGGTTGGGAGTCAGGTAGGATTCTCACTGTTGCTTTGTGGGTCGGACCAGTGGTTCTGATCTGCCCTTGTTTCTTGGTGAATTAAAAGCAGGAATATGGGAGTGGTAGAAACTCAAGAGGCTGATTAGAAATACCCAGTACCTTCTAAGGTTCATGTTTAAAACTGGCACATTATTCTACATGCCTACATTTCACTGGCAAAGCAAATAATTTGGCCAATCTCAAAGCCAAAGGATGGAAACTAGGCCACTCACTAGAAGACCACAGCCAGGATTTGGATAAACAGTGGCAGGAACAACTGGAATAACCACCTTCCCCTAAGGAGCTTCTCCTTGGCTGTCCGGAAGGGGCACACATCCATAGTAACCTGGGTTTGACATGGATTTGCCTCAATTACTGAACTTACCTGGGACCAGGGTCTTTTTTAACCTAAAAGAAATAAGTTCCCTGCCTCCCCTATATTAAACCATAATACCCCACACATTAAACCACACAAGAGTTCTCATGTATTTGCCAAAGACATTTTTTACTGCTTCAATGAGCTGCACTTGGTCAAAGTGTTTCTATGGTTTACACTCATTAAAAGCACTCATAGGAAAGAAGAAGTGGATCTCAAGCTCTCAGCTTCTGAAAGTGACAGACACCACAGTCTGGATAATCCAATCAGTCATATCCTTTAAGGAAGTCGAAAACACAAATTGAAGCTTGGCACCAGTGGCTCATACCTGTAATCCTAGCTATTTAGGAGGCTGAGATCTGAGGATTGAGATTCGAAGCAAGCCTGGGTAGGAAAGTCTATGAGATGCTTTTCTCCAATAAACTACCAAAAAATAAAAGTAAGTAAGCAAGAAGTAGAGCTGTGGCTCAAGTGGTAGAGCACTAACTTTGAGCAAAAGAAGTCCAGAGACAGTGCCTAAGACTAGTACTGGCACCCATGCTCACATACAAACACACACACACACACACACATCAAACTGATGGAACAAAGCATTGAGAATTAAGCACAACTTCAATCTGCAGGAAGTTCTCACTTCTTTGGGTAGAGGGGGGAATGGGAACTTCTGCATGACATTCCATGTTTCAGTCTTAATGAAATCTCCCAAGAACACTAAGATTTCATCATCATCATCATCAACAACAACAACAACAACAGAGATCAGAGATCCGCAGGTGGTGAAGGCAGAGGTGAGGCTGCAGCAGACACTTTTTCTGTCATTACATCTTCTGTTGCTATAAATTGCCTTGGATGAACCAACCCAGGAGTCATCCGTGTCAGCCCACATCAGCACAGAGCATCCAAATGGATGCCAAAGGCTGGGGGGAATGGACACAATACTGGTACCCATAGTCCAGGACAGGCCAGACCAAGCAGTAGCAGGAATGGGCTCTGGGGAGAATCCTTACCCGGCATCTGCAGGATGAGGGGTGGGCCAGTTCTCTCTCACAACCCCCTGGAACTGATCTCATTGGCCAGTCACGGGGATATATATTCTCTTCCCAGCTCCTCAAGTGAACATCTGTTTTTCTCAAAGCTGTGAATGTCACGTCAAGAATTTCCAATTACCTTCGCCTTGGTTTTATTTAGTATCAGTGTATTGGAGGCATAATTAGTCTGAGATGAAAACCTGTATTGTTCCCTTCTCCTCAGCAATGAAATAGGTTTCCAAATGTGCTAACACAGAAGATCCTTCTCCAAAAATGACAAACAGCAAGTAAAGGATGAAAGCAGGAGTGAAATACAGATTAATGACAGTGGCGGCCAACGAGGGGCGGGGTAGAGAACGTGAGGGTGGCATCTGCCACAGAGCTGCTGCTGTTTCAAGTCTCACCTCTTCTTGTCTCCTAATGAGGACAAGCCTTCCCACAACATGAAAGTGATGCTGATGAAGATGAAAAACTGGTTTCCATTGATGTGTTTTATTGTTGTTGACTGTGGCGGTGGTGGTGGTGGTGCCACTCATACTGGGGCAGTAGGGCACAAACTCAGCGCCTCAGGGCTGTTCTTTAGCTTTCTTGCTCCAGGCTGGCATTCGACCACTTGGGCCATACCTCTACTTTCAGCTTTTGGGGGTGGTTAATTAGAGTCTCTCAGACTTTCCTACCTGGGCTGGCTTCAAATTGAAACTCTTAGATCTCAGTCTCCCGGGTAGCTCCAATTACAGGAGTGTGCTACCAGCACCTGACTCCACTGAGGTGTTTCTGAATGATACATCATGAGCACTGAGCAACTCAGTTGGTATCATGCAATACCTCCTCCCATCCCCCCCCCCAGCTTGGCCATAGGCAATACCTGTAGGGATGAGGGCTTTCCATTGGCCAATGATACCCAGAAATGGGGTGGGGATGGGGGCGGTGGAGGCATTATACAAAGTTTACACAAAGAGACAATATCCATGGATGTTGTATATCCAAGGTACTGACACTAAGATGTCTTCATTGGTCCCAGCCCTTGGCACAGACAAGACCTCTAGCCTCTGATTTATCAATACTTGTCACAGTGAGTCTTCAAGGATAGGATTCCAGTGATGTATGCAACAGTACCTCTTCTGCTTCCATGACTATCCTCTCAAGGACTTGCTTGCCCAGAGCAGCCAGGGGGCTTACTAAATAGGAAGTGGGTTGTCATTCCCGTCTAAAAACCTACCAGTAACTCAGGACACTGGTGGCTCACTCCTGTAATCCTAGCTACTTGGGAGGCTCAAATCTAAGGATCACAGTTCAAAGTCTGCCCAGCCCGCCCCCAAAAAATGTACATGAGACTCTTTCTCCAATTAGCTAATAGAAATCCCGATGTGGAGTTATAGCTCAAAGGTTAGAACACCAGCCATTCAGTTTCCTGCTCTATCAGCTGCTCCAGGGCCCATTTAAAGGGAAGCTGGAAGAGCACACAAACCCACATCCCTCCCCTCAGCCATGGCAGACACAGAGCTACTAACTTACAATTCTCTTCATTGTCTGGAGCCATAAGACAGTGACCTCTCCTCCTCAGGGGGAGGCATGGAACTCAGGGAGAGAGCAAATTGACCAACAGTGGTGCAGAATAAAATCATACCTGAAAACTCCTCCCTCCCTGCCTCTAGAGATCCATAT
This sequence comes from Dipodomys spectabilis, assembly GCF_019054845.1. Classification (NCBI taxonomy): domain Eukaryota; kingdom Metazoa; phylum Chordata; class Mammalia; order Rodentia; family Heteromyidae; genus Dipodomys; species Dipodomys spectabilis. Next base: position 1,833,860 of record NW_024870813.1, on the reverse strand, counting down.
ATCTTTCCCATTTCCTCAGGCTACCTGGGCTTTTGTAAGGGAAAAGTATGGGAAAAGGAAATAAAACATGGAGGTGAGGAAAGAGAAAGGGAAGAGGAAAAGAGGGAGAGGGGAGGGAAGAGCTGAGGGAGGAATGAGAGAGGGGAGATGAAGGAAGGAAGGAAGGAAGGAAGGAAGGGAAGGAGGGAGGCAGGCTGGGAAACTTAAATAAGAATACATCTGGGGAAGTGGCGCTGTGGCTCAAGTGGTAGAGTTCTCGCCTTGAGCTGTAAGAGCTGAGGGACAGTGCCCAGGCCCAGAGTTCAAGCCCCATGACCGACAAAAAAAAAAAAAAGAATACACCTGGACTATGAAATAGAATATATCTGACAGTTTGGGGAGAGTAGCTTGTGAAAGACAAGAGAGAGAGACTGAGAGAGAGACTGCTGTGTTATGCAAAGGGTCCTCTTTAGCATCCTTCAATGATGACCAGTTAAGAATTGCTTTGTATGTCATTACCTTTTTTTCCTAATAACCACATAGACATTGGGACATGAAGCACCATGATCTATATTTGGATTGCAACTGAATGGAACAATAGATGAATGAATACATAAATGAATGTACAGATGAATAAAAGCTTCAAGTCCACCTTTAAGCTCCTGAAGTCCTTAGTCTCTCCTGCCTGTGTTGGAAGTGATAAGAGCTAAGACTTCCTAAGTAAATGCTTGCTCTGTGTCAGGCATCTTTTCAATGCTTCACACATTCGGATTTCCTCAGCTTACAATGAGTTAGATTAGATCCTGATGTAACCTAGTGTTCATGAGTCAAAATGTTCTTAATACATCTGACCTACTGTTTTCTCTTGTGATCAACTGACCAGACTGGGAGCTGGGGGCTTCTGGTTCCAGCCTGATGGGACGATATTGGACCCTATATCACTATTTGGGGAAGATATTAAGAGCCACAACACAAATATGACTTCTAGTGACTCCTTCACATTATTGTAAACTCAAAACAAAAAAAATCCTAAATTGAACCATCATAAATTAGGAACCATTTGCCAACTCCTTCAATCTATCTCTGTCCCTAGGATTAGCCATGCAAACACTGGTTGACAATGTTATTGTTGTTATCCCTGTAGCCTCCCCAAAGACCATCATGGAGGAATCCAGCCAAGAGTTGCTGAGTTTCCCAAGCAACTGGAACGGGCAGGGCTGAAACCTGGCCAGGCTGGAGACTGCTTGAGAAAAGAGAGTAACAGTCACCACACAAAGCAGACTTCTCAAGGGCTAAGAACATGTCTAACTTGTCTATTTCTAGGGCTCAGTCCAGACCTGACATACAAAAGTCAGGTGCAAAATGTGTGTGGGTTTGGCTTGAATTAGGTTCCATCCAATGATCTCTCCATCTTCGTGAGGAAAGGAGTACCTGACACCTCAGGACAGGCCTCATGGTCAGTGGCTCTTTGGAGGAGCCTGGGCCTTACTCTCCTGAGAGCCCAAGATGCCATCCAAGTCTTTGATCTATCACCAACCAGACTGTCCCTCAAAGCTAGGCACATGGAGGCAGATGTAGATAATAAGATAGGGTATAGGGAATAAGGATAATTCTCAAGGAAACTTGAGGATCTCAACCTGATAGCCTGTTCACTGCCACTACCAATCACCACAATTTGTCATCTCTACCCAACCACTACCTCCATTTCTACCTCCATTAAAACCATTGCCATACCTATCACTGCCATGATAACTGGCACCACCTGCACTATCACCTTCACTATCACCACCATGATCACCACCATCACAAACACCAACTCCCTCATGGCCCCCATCTAGACCACTATTACTATCGCCATTGTCTCTACATCACTAACACCATTATCACCAGCATCACCTCTACAACCACAACTGCAACTCCACCAAAGCCACCCACATCATCTCTGCCACCACCAATATTACTGCTACCACCACCATCACCACCGGCAGAGAGCTAGATATGGCTCTGTCATCCTAGGAAGCTGGGTAGATGATGCCTAGGTATGTACATGGGCAGGAAGCAAGAATCTATCTCACAAATAACCACTGAAAAGATAGGGCTGCAAGTGTGGTTCAGTGGCAAGAGTACCTGCTTGGCAAGCATTAAACCCTGAGTTCAAATTCCAATACCATGAAAAAAAGTGTGAGCTTCACCTAGGGTCATACTTTATCTCTATGCTCATCCTTCTCCAAACCACTCACTCCAGATTAATCACATGAAAACATCCAAATTAATCCTAACCAAGAGGAATTCTACCTATATAACTAATAACAAATCATGTCTTAGAGAGGATATTAAAACAAACACTCTAAAAGCACTTTAGGGAAAAGCTAAGGCAAAGTAAATGAAGCATGAATTTTGGTTAATAATATATCAATATCTGTTCATTCATTGTGACAAAACACTACACTTTATACTAATTGCCAATAATAAAGACATCTAGCGATGGGGTGGATAAGAGCTCTGTACCATCCTTACAATTTTTCGGTTAAGTTTGGAATGACTCTAAAGTTAGACATTTGTTCATTTTTTTAAATGTAGGTTCACCTTAAGTTCTATAGAACACCCTTCTAAAATAATTTCCCAAATTGTTCCTTCCTCCCACTCACCCTTACCTTAGCTCTGTGCTATGTCAGTGCTGGTACCACTGCTACCTAAAGTTGGTGCCGTCCTTCCTCCCTGGCCCAGGTACCCATTCAACACATTCTGTTTCCCGTGGCTACTCGCTGCTTTCAAGAACACTGGTACAATAGGACTCACCCGTGTTTTGATGGCTCCCACTGTCTTTTTTTTGTTTTATTGTGAAAATACCGTACAGAGGGGTTACAATTACATGAGCAAGGTAATGAGTACATTTCTTATCAAGCATTGTTGCCTCCTCCTTTGTTTTCCTTTCCCATCCCTTCCCATCTCCCCACTCCCCACCTGCACCAAAGTTGTGAAGTTTGTTTTTTGACATAATGTCTTGTACATCTCATTGTTGCAATAGGTCCAACTGTATCCCTAGTTAAACGATTTGATCTTTCCCTTTCCCTTCCCAAATTATACCAGCATCAAATATAGTGAAAACAAGGGCTATACCATGGGGGAGAGACATACAAAGCAACAAAGAAATCATCTTATAAATATGTTAGAAACAATCACAAGAAAGAAAAGCCATTTGAATCATTATCTTGGGGTTCATTTCGCCTAACATCAACTTATCTGACTGTTTCTGCTTGTCTCAGACATATACTAGTTATTGCAAATAAGGGAAACCATGGGACCTATATTTCTTTGGGCCTGGCTTACTTCACTTAATATCATTTTTTCCAAGTCTTTCCATTTCCTAACAAGCCTCTTGCATGGCTTTATGGGTTCTCTTGCATTTCATTCTGTCTCCACCTGAATCTCTTATTATTTGAACTCAGGACCTCACACTCTTGCTTTGTTTTTCCACTCAACAGTGGCACTCTGTCACTTGGGCCACACTTGCACTTCCAGCTTTCTTCTAGTTATTGAAGATAAGATTCTCATGGATTTGTCCTCCTGGGATGGCTTTGAACCAGAATCTCCCTACCACTAGAGGTAGACATATTAAAACATCTACTGCTTTTACCCCAAACCAAACTCCTCAGCTACCAAACTGTCTATTTCCATGCCTTCCCACTCCGTGCAGGAAGAAGAGGCAAGTAGATCATACATTCTAGGCCAGCCTGGACTATATAAAGAGACCACATCTCAAAAAACAACTATTAAATAGATAAACTGATGATGACAGATGATAGATAGATAGATAGATAGATAGACAGACAGACAGACAGACAGACAGACAGACAGACAGACAGACAGACAGACAGACAGATAGATAGATAGATAGATAGATAGATAGATAGATAGATAGATTGTTTCATATTCCCTTTGCCTTCTCTCTTCCTGAAGCTGTCTTCTCCCTCCCTCTGTTTGTCCCTGGTTGTCTCCTGCCTAGCCTTCAAGACTCAGCTCAACCACTGTTCCATGCAATGAGCCTTCCATCTACCCTAGGACGGGTGTGCCCACCTTGAAGGGCACCTCTATGGTCCCCACAGTTGTATCTATCCTCATTAACATCAATTGCTTACTTTCCCAGAGAATAGCCGAAGTGCTCTCACCTGTGACTCTCAAGCACCAGTCTTTCAAAAATATTTACTTGATGATGAATAAATGACTGGGAGGAAAAGAGTGGAGTAAAAACATCGCGGCCAGCCATTCAGGGCTTTTGTTCCCAGGTCTAAATGACAAATCCTGCTCTTCAGAACTCCATTATCCTCACTAGAGTCCTATATAACCACATTCCGTTACATGGAGATGTAATGGATTACTAGATTTAATTATAACAGGATAATTAATGTCAACGTATTGCCAGTTTGGACATAAATATTAAATATCACCTTCATTGCAACTATTCTCTTTGTCTGTGGTTGCCGGGCATAGAAATCGCATTTTTTTATGAGAAGTGTCTTTGTTGTGGGGAAGTGATGCCAGCCAGAACATCTGGTTTGCAGGATGCCGCTGTCCTCCAGGCAGTGTGTCCTTCCCCCTGGCTTAAGGCTGGTCCGCAGTGCAACCCGCCCTGCATTGGGCCACCTCTCCCAGACCCTACTGCAGATCCCACACCAGGCCCTGTGGGTTTCTTGAGGAGCTGTCAAGGTCCCTTGGGAGGTTCCTGAGTCATACATCCTTCATGACTTTAATCCCCCCCACACACAAGATGACAGAGCAGTCAGGAGGAGGGAAAGATTCTCTGAAGCTTTGACAACGTGGTGGCAAGTCAAGCTCAAGTCAAGAAGGAGATGGCTGAGCTCACTGTGGACAAGAAAAGTCCTACCTTGGGCCTCCATTCTTCCACCATGTCTTCTCCTCCAAGCATCTCACAATTCTTGCATTAGCATTGTTCAAAGAAAGTCATAATTTTGTGGATGCCCATAATCCTAGCACTCAGGAAGTAGAGATAGGAAGATCGTAAGTTCTGCACTATCCTGGCTACCTAGAGAGACCTTATCTCCCAAGACAAACAAATCTAAAATACATCAACAGGAGCAAGAAAAAGAACCATGTGATCATCTCAAATAGATGCAGAAAAAGCATTTGACAAGATTCAACAACACCCCTTTATGATAAAAGCTCTGGAGAAACCGGAAATCCCATGGAACATTCCTCAATATAATAAAGGCTGACAGACCTACAGCCAGCATTGTACTTAATGGTGAAAAGTTAAAACCATCTCCTCTAACATAAAATAATTATTTTAAATGCTGAGATGTTATTCTCCCTTTGCCTTGACAAGAATTTTGCTTCCTGTTAGTAATCTTTGGGTCACTCTCAAATGGCTACATCGTGAATCTTCATGCTATAAAACCTGAATGAATGCATGACACAGTGCACCTACCCTAGCCCATACTCTCACCCATGGATCTTGCCAAAATGATATGATGGACAGGTTGTGCTTTCTACTTCTTGCTGGACTTGAACCCTGAGCACTCACATGAGAAAGTTCATCACCCAATAACATGCTCTGAGGAAACCAAAAGGAACTATTCTTAGAGATCAAATGAAGAGAAGATGGACTCCAGCTTCTCAGCCTAGCACTCTTCCAGGTCCTAACTGAAACCTCATGACAGACCATGAGCCACAAACCACCCAACTAAACGCTTACCAAAATTCTGACCCATAGTTGTTTCAGTTGCGTGACTCAATTTCTTCAGCCTCTTGGTAACTCCAGTTCTTTGTAGTTGAGATTGTTTCCTTAAAGATACATCTTTTGCCATAGTAAACATAAGTTCAAGCATTTCTGAATAGTCTCTATGCCATAGATTGGATGATAGACACATGTCTGAATGGCTCTCATGAGCTTATGTTTTGTTTAACAGTGGTGGAATTAAGTGAACACCAATGAGAAAAATTCTGAACCAAGAAAAACACAAAGAATAATACAATGATGGCTGGGCCCTAATCAGTGTCATAAACTTCAGGGAGCAGACATTTTTCAGATCCTTCTGCTGGTAATACAGTTGATTTCAGCTTGCCACATAGCCCTGGTGCTGCTATGTGACAAAAAAAAGGATCTCTGCCCTTGTCCCAATATGCCAGTGCTTATTGCCCTAGCAATGTCAGAAGCACTCATTCTTACATCACAACCACAAAGCTAGGAAACCTCCAGCCTGTCCTTCTCCCACAGCAGTGGGTCCTCACCTCTGCCTTACACTCATCCACCAAGTCTCAAATGAAGTAATGCTGGCCTTTGAGCTTTCTATGAATGAATGAGACCTTTGGGGTACTAGTGTTTCAAATTAAGAGAAAGGTGATGCCAAGGGCAAAGCAGTTCTAACAAGAAGCACAAGCTGTGTCACCATCATTCTCACCAGCACTATCACCACTGTCTTGACCATCACCATCATCACAGCTACCACCATCATTGCCATCATCACCACTATAACCATCATTACCATCACCATTCCCACCATCACCACAACCATCATCATCACCATTACCATTCCCATCATCATCACTAGTACCCCTAACATTGCCATCAATGCTACCATTGTCACCATCATCGTGGCCATCAATTACCAACTCCATCATCACCATCATCATCATCATCACCACCACCACCATAACCATCATCATCATCACCATTCCCACCAGCATCATCACTGTCCTAAGCAGCATCACTAGTACCATCAACAGTGCCATCATCATTACCATTGTCACCATCATCATGAGCATCACTTACCAACACCATCATCACCACCATCATGATCATGGTTAACTTGTCACCATCACCACCATCATTATTAACTGGTATTATCATCCACATCATGAATGCCATCATTATCTTTACCATCACTACCACCAATACCATCACTATATCATGATCACTTTGTCATGACCACCATCATCATTACTGCTACCATTACCATCATTACCACTGTTATCACCACCATCATCATCACCATCTTCATCACTGTCACCACCATCACCACCGCCATCTTTATCATCACTGCCACAGACAATGCCTGGGCATTGTCCTAAGTATGTCAAATGCATTGTCATGTTGAACACTCACTGTGAGGGAAATCTGTGGGGAACACAGGTAGCAAAGATGGCCCTGAGAGGAAGTTGAGTGGGCAGAGCTAGATTTGTTTAGGTTCAGTGTGTGAACAACTCATGGAAGCTTGGGTGCATGATAAGGTATGGCCTTTCAGTGATTGGTTGATCCCATTCCTCTCCTCCCACGCAGTCTTTTGCTTTAAAAAGGGGATGCTCCCTGTTAATAAACGAGTTCCTGCTTGACTTGACTCCCCGCTGCGTCTGATTGTCTCCTGGGCTAAGGGAGGCTAGGCCGCACTTCACTTCGCACTTACCTTTCCTCGGACCCCGTCCATCCAAAGACGGACGAAGACCCAACAACTCACCACTTTGCTATGATGTGCAGATCTTCACCCTACATTGACAACTCTTAAGGCACACCTTTACTTTCTCTGGATCCTCTCCCCCTAAGATCATCCCTCACCCTGAGCTGTTTTAGCAATATTTCACTGGAGACTTCAATGACCCAGGTACAACCCTGCCTTGGTCTCTGCATCTAGGAAATGGGAGCAGTGTCATCAGCCTGGCTCTGGACAGAGCAGTAAACCTGAGGATACCTTGTGCCCTGAAAGGGATAGGGAGTCAGTCATTGATCAGTAACCTCTATGTTAGACATTTTTCCAAACCCCATCTTAAACTTCACCACAACTCTGAGATCAGCATGGATTCACTTCTCTATTTTACAGGTAGTTCAGAAAGTGAGCTCAGCTAGTTGCCAAAATCACATTCTCCCTTTTGATCCCACTGTCTCCTATCCTGAGGAAAGCTCTCATATGCTAAGCAAGGGCCAAAGCCCCTCTGTCTGACCTTGCTGGAGAAGCAGGTTTATGCTCCTCACACTCACTTAGAGCAGCTAATGAGCCAGGACCATGCGCTTTGAACTTCTGGGGCAAGCAACCATCTTGAGCAACCCATGACTGAAAGAGGACATAGTGCCCTGGGGAAGGAGTTGTTCCCACTCAGCCTCTCCAGGGCTCTCCCACCCAGCTGGGGCCCTATCAGCTTATTCAACTTCACTTAGTTTACTGAAAGTAAAGTTAACCAGATTTTAAAAGGACAGGATCTTTCAGGAAAAGAAAAAATCATGGGCCGGGCACCAGTGGCTCACCCCTGTAATCCTAGCTACTCAAGAGGCTGAGATCTGAAAATTACAGTTCAAAGCCAGCCCAGGCAGGAAAGTCCATGAGACTCTTATCTCCAGTGAACCTCACCAGAAAACTGGAAGTGGTGCTGTGGCTCAAATGGTAGAGCACTTGCCTTGAGCTGAAGAGCTCAGGGTCAGTGCCCAGGCCCAGGGTCAGTGCCCAGGCCCAGAATTCAAGCCCCATGACTGACAAGAAAGAAAGAAAGAAAGAAAGAAAGAAAGAAAGAAAGAAAGAAAGAAAGAAAGAAAGAAAGAAAGAAAGAAAGAAAGAAAGAAAGAAAGAAAGAAAGAAAGAAAGAAAGAAAGAAAGAAGGAAAGAAAGAAAGAAAGAAAGAAAGAAAGAAAGAAAGAAAGAAAGAAAGAAAGAAAGAAAGAAAGAAAGAAAGAAAGAAAGAAAGAAAGAAAGAAAGAAAGAAAGAAAGAAAGAAAGAAAGAAAGAAAGAAAGAAAGAAGGAAAGAAAGAAAGAGGAAGAGAGAGAGAGAAAGGAAGGAAGGTAGGAGGGAGGGAGGGAGGGAAGGAAGGAAGGAAGGAAGGAAGGAAGGGTGAGTCATGGTTTCATTTGCAAGTGGTTATTTTTTTTAGGTCTGTCCCCTCCAAGTTTCATGCTAGAGTTTATGCCCCTGTGTGAAGTATTGAGAAAGTGGGAACTTACTCCCACAGTGGTGTTCAGAGATGGAGGCTTTCGGATGTGCTGGGAGTTAGATAACATGGTCCCAGTGGAACCTTCAAGACTGAATGCTTAGTGTTATAAGAAGGGAGCACCCATGGTAGCACATGCCTATAATCTCAGCTCTCACAAGGCTGAGGCAAGAGACCATGGATTTGAGTCCAGCCTTGCCTGCTGACTGAGACCTGTCTCAAGAAGGAGGAGGAGTAGAAAGAAGAGGAAGAGGAGGAAGAGGAGGAGGAGGAGGAGGAGGAGGAGGACAGAAGAAACACAGTGGTTCTCCCAGCTTCTTGAACATGGGGAGCCCTGTGTCTCCTTGGTACTTCACAAACAAGGAAGCCATATACCAGATGCGGCCCCTCAAACTTTTACCACAACCAAGAGCCAAAATAAAGCTTTTCTTTTTTCCAATTCCAGTGTTTGAACTCAGGGCCCTGAATTTGTTCTGCTGGTTAAATGAAGATGGAATCTCAAGGACTTCCCTTCTAGACCTGTTAGCCCCTCTCTTCCTCCAAGAAGGTCATCTGCACACTAGCAATGATAAGCAGTGTATCACAAAATGGCCCCAGTTCTCACTCTTGTTTAGGTCACTTCATCATTTCTGCCCAGAAAGTTTCTCATCCAGAGACACTGCCCATTGGTCTGACCTTTCGGCTTGCTTTGGCCAAGAGATGACAACAGAAGCAACGATTCATAGGTCTAAGCCAAAACCTGAAGCAGCCCTGAGCACTGACACTGACTCTCATGGAACTCTGCTACTTCCATGGGGATCCACATGGGCTTGTGTACCTGGTGATGTAAGAACCGTGGCTGAGTCATCTCATCCACTGAGGTCCCTGCTGGCCAGCACCATCCTTATCTGCCAGCAGGATGCATGAGCCAGCTGAGATCAGTTGGTCTGGCCCAGGTCTACTGACCAGGACCCATCAAAAACTTGTTTGTTTCACCACACTGGGTTCTAGGATGGTTTGTTACTCAGCACGAACTGACTAACACACAGCCTGTCTCCTTTCTGAAGCAACTGGCAGCTCTAAGACAGAGTTCAAGTTATCAAGATCAAGCTCTTCCAGCCCCAAGCTAAGGCTCCTTGGGGGGGGGGGGGGGGGGCTATCATGTGCAGAGGATGGTCCCAGAGTAGGCCACATGGCACAGACAGCTTCTATGAAATGAGGATCATGTCAAGTTGGATAGGATCATCTTCCTACTGCCTTCCTGTATTCCCCAGCAACTCTTTCCAGCCTCCCTCCCATTCTTTTCTTTTTCCATTTTTTTTCAAATTCCTCAAGTAGTTGTACAAAAGGGCTTCAATTCAACATGTCAGTTTATAAGTACAAGGCATCCTGATCAATGCCACCACTTCCATTGTTCTGCATTTCTCCCAATCCCACCCAGCCCCTCAGTTGCCTGGTTCCATTTTCGCATACGTATATTGAATATTGCAACTGTATTTGCCCATCCTTGCTCTCTCCTTTTGCCCTTTTTGTCAACAACGTCTCAGGGGAGCACACCAGAGCTTCAGGCCCCTGGAGATATGGAGCATAGAAAGGGTAATTGAGTCATTTGGGCTGCTGTCGGCTGCTTCCCTTTGTAAGTGCTTATTTCTCATGCCTCCTGCCTCCATGGCCAAAGGGGACACCTGCTAATAAGCCAGGGAGACTCCCACAGGGAGGAACTGACACTTTGCTCAGCTATTTAATGACCTGCAAAGAAGAAAAGAACACCAGGTATCTTGGAGCCCCATGTGCTTCAAGTTCACCACCCCACTCGCTGACCCCAGGAAGGAGCAGACAGGCTTCTCAGACAGTTGGAACAAGGCCTTGGGCATCTAGCACCCACTTGGGCCAGTGTGACTCAAGGTAATTCAGAAGAGAAACGCATACAATAAACACCAAATCCAGCAGCCTTTGGGTTTTGCTCTCAATTATTACACAAATACCCTTTCAAAATGTAAAAACTCAAACATTAAATTCTCTCCAAACCATGTTTTAGTCCTAGTGTTCATGCTCTGCTGGTACTTTAAAAATACGTTTAGCCAAGCACCAGTGGCTGATGCCTGTAATCCTAACAACTCAGGAGACTGAGCTCTGAGGATTGCAGTTCGAAGCCAGCCTGGCAGGAAAATCAGTGAGTCTTAACTCCAATTAACCATCAGAAAACCAGAAGTGGCACTGTGACTCAAAGTGATAGAGTGCTAGCCATGAGCAAAACAGCTCAGCTCAGAGATAGCACCTAGGTCCTCAGTTCAAGCCTCATGACCAAAAAAAGAATATGTTTACTCTGCCCACTGGGAAATCAAGGTTCTAAACCTCTGCATGGAGTAGAAGTCAATGCTCCAAGGATCCAATCTTTACCTGTTGCTTTACCAGCCATGATGCTCAGGCTCTGGGAAGATGTCTAACAAAGATGAAAGAGGCCAACATCCCAGGTGTACCATTCCCAAGTGGGGAGGGGGTCGGAAATACAGGGAACCAATCACAGCCGCAGCATTGAGTGTTGAGCCAATTCTGAGAGAAGATTATCAGCAGATGTGTGTTTAGGGCCCTGGGGGTATGTGACAATGATGTCACAGAAAAGAGATAGTGGCCTGGGACACCAGAGGCCACAAGACCTTTGCTGGGCTGGCTTTAATCCAGAAACTATCTCTTCCTCACGATCTCATTTTTAAGTATTTCAAAGGGGGGGAAAAATGAATTTCTCAGATTCATGGCACTTTTACTAAAGTGCTAAGGGTTTAAAATCTATAAACAGTAGGATATAATTAAATGTAAATGCATAGCCATATTTAAAAATTAATCTTCCATAATTAATTAGTAATTTAAAATATTCTAGCAAATGATACTTAAATGGCATGGAATTATCGTAACTCTGAGTGATAAAGTCGCCTACTAAAGATTTACCGTATTGGAGTGAGAAATATTTGCACATACCATGTGGAACAACAGAACGTTGAGATTACTTAATTTACCTTCACTATAAATGTGTTAAAAAGCACAGTCTTTATGTTCACATTGTGGGAGCATCATTCACTGCAGCACAATCTGAGAAGCAATTGACTTTCTTTAGAAACCAGGTGTCTGTTTGGTTCCATTAAGGATTAAAGTGGTCTCCACGCATGCTCTACACCTGGAAATCCAAGCTGGTGACCCCTTCCACCATCAAAAAGCCTCAATACTCTACCCAGACAGAGTAGAAGGGACCACCTACTCTTAGAGCAATGAGAATCTGCCCCACAGACACTCTCCATTCTGTCTCTACCTTTCCATTATAAAAAGAGATCACTGCACAGGTAAATGCCACCTGCTGCCTCTCTCACATTATAACTGCCATTCCCTTCCCAGCATGGCAAAGCCTTCTTTGGAGCACTATGCCTGCCAAGGAAGCCATCAGTCTGGTTGATGTGTTTGCATGCTGGTGTGTGGGTTTTTTCCAGATATATGTGTTTGTGTAAGTGTTTCAGTGCCTAATGGGCTGTGCTAGTCTGAGGGTCTGGTTGATTGTATCTTTCAATGAGTCTGTGTCTGTGTCTGTGTGTGTGTGCACGCACATACACACACACACATGCACGCACGTGGGCACGCATACATACAAATATGCCTATATCCATTCACCTGCGTACACTTGCTGTTTCCCACCAATCCAGCCCCATGCACTCACCTGACTGTACACTGCTGTCCCTTGTCATGACTCACTGCCAGGTCAGGACCATCCTGACTACACACTGTTCACTGATCTCTCCTGGCCTAGGGAAGATTTCATAAAAACATCTGCCTTTCCAATAGCAGAAATTTCCAGACCAAAGACCTTGCTTAATAGGCTGTCCTCCATCTGGCTAGCCAGCCAAAAAGGCAACCAAGATTCATGATAAACAAAATAAACCTAGCTGTAGGCCTTCTTTTTTTAATTTTTATTGTAAAAATTCTGTACAGAGGGGTTACGGTTACATGAGTAAGGTAATGAGTACATTTCTTGTGGAACACTGTTACCCCCTCCTTTGTTTTTCTCCTACTATCCCTTCCCTCCCCCACCTCCCTCACTCCCCCCCTCCCTGAAGTTGTAAAGTTCATTTCCAACGTAGCGTCTTGTTGCAATGAGTCATCCTAAGTCCTTGTTTCAGCATTTGTGTAGGCCTTCTTAATGAAAGTAAAAAATACAGCATATCTACTCATTTATTTCCTCAACAGTGGCTATGGACCAGGCTTTGTGGTGATCTGTTAAGATAAAATGGCCAACAGCATGCCCCTAGCCCTAATAGCATACCATCCAATGGGAGGGACAGGGTGCTCAACCTCTGTAGGATGCATAGAGATGATCAGGTCCATGCATTGACAGGATATCAGGACTCCCTGTGCTGAGAAGGTATGGAATAAAATGGAACTATCCCTTCAAACCACCCACTTCTCTGTGTCTGCCTCTTCTTACTAAAGCACCTCATCATAGATTGTGCAAATGAATTGAAAGGGTTGCAATGTCTACTCTTTTTTCTTTGTGCCAGCACTGGGGATTGAACTCAGGGTCCTGAGCTCTCACTTAGCTTAGCTTTTTTCACTCAATGTTGGTGATCTACCACTTGAGCCACGTATCTGCTTCTAGCTTCTTACTGGTTAGTTAGAAATGAATCTCAAGTATTTTTCTGCCTGGGCTAGCTTCAAACCATGATACTGAGATCTCAGCCACCTGAATAGCTAGGATGACAGATGTGAGCCACCCTCCTTGGCTGTCTGCTCCTTTATGTCCAGTGAGATATAATAGATGGGGAAGGAGAGAAAGAAATACAGAGGAAGCAAAGGAAAGTAAGATGCCCATGGGTTGCTAGGAACAGAGGTCCAAAAAACAATGACAGAGAGGAGAAAGGATAAAATCCTGGAGCCCCCACAATCCTCACACACATACAGAGGGGGATCTTGTGGGTAGGACCCTGGGAACCACAGCGTGGTCCTAGGTGCTATGGGAATGCCCTATAGCATACAACCCTAGTGTGGGGCCTCTAAATTCAATGTCATGATTGTGTCAGAAAGGAGGCACCACCTGTTTTCCATCTAGTACTTAATGTAGTTTCTGATCCATAGGAGACACCCAGTCAGTTCTTGCTGGGTAGGTGAGTGCTTGGAGGGAGGAGGGAGGGAGGGAAGAAGGGAGGGAGGGAGGGAGGAAGGGAAGGAGGAAGGGACATTCAGATGGTGGGTGGACAACAGCCAATTAGAGGGATAAATGGAATCCCCATTGGGAAGCTAAAATGAAGCCCAAGACCAAAACCACAGTGAGTTAGAGGTCTTCCCATCAAACCTGACCTGGAGAAGAATAAGAGGAGGATGAAATAAACTGGAATCCTAGAAACAGATTCCAAGAACAAACCAGTTCTGAGGCTTAGATTCTCACCTTTGACTTAGAATCCCTTCCTGTTATCATCTTAGCATCCATTCTGGCCATTCCTTGTCCTATACACATTGTAACTATTCCCCCTACCCACCCCACTTCCTCCTTACCCTGGTGGTCAATGTTGCTCTCTTCTGAAGACCTAGCTCCATATCACAAACTCCAGGAAGTTTCTTGGGTCTCCCTGGCCATTAGGCATTGCTCCATACATGATGTTCTTCTATCCCAGCTTACACTTGGCACCTCACATTACTGGTGAAATGTTCTTGCTGTGCACTAGTGGCTCGTGCCCATATTCCTAGTACTCAGAAGGCTGAGATCTGAGCACCATAATTTGAAGCCAGCCCCACTGTACAAATCTGAGAGACTCTTATCTTTAATTAAATAGCAAGCCAGAACCGGAGGTGTGGCTCAAGCCATAGAGTGCCAGCCTTTGTGTGAAAAAGCCAAGGGATAACACCCAGACTCCAAGCTCAAGGCCCAGTACTGGCATGAAAAAAAGATAGGGGGGAAAGCCCCAGGAAAGGCAGGGAAGAGCATTGGCACAGCATAGACTTTGTCACAGTGCTCATTAAGTCTAGACAAGTGACAGAAAGAACTGTGAAAAGGAAAAAGGCTCTAGAAGCCACTGGTGGGATTCCTAGAATGAGACCCTGCCCTCGGCCCCTGTAACTACCAACCTCATCCTTTGACGGGTCCCATGGTTCTGAAGTGAGGCGAAAAGGCCCCAGAACACCCTCCCACAGCCTAACCATTGAGTCAGCTGACAACTCTGTGAGGAAAATGTCACAGCTGAGTTCATCACACGCTGAGGCCTCACTCAGCAGTCAGGGGCAGAGGGGAGAGCAAAGGCCTGACTGAGAAGACAGTGAATGCAGCCCACTCCCCAGCGAGGGTGCTTCAAGGCCACACACAGAGCAGAGCAAGCCCTGCTGGAGGAAAGGATTCCCTGCATGCATGGCCTGTACCTTCAGCACCCACCAAGGACAGCTGTGTGCTGGGTCCTGGCTTGGGTCAGGAGACCAGGGTGTTTTGACCCCCAAGTCCGGCCTTTCTGAGGGCGGCCTTCTCATCACCATTCTAAAGATGGTGCACTGCTGTCATGACCCTAAAAGCTGACCCCAGGTCAGGAGCTGGTGATTCATGCCTGTAGTCCTGGCTATTCAGAAGGCTGAGATCTAAGGATCATGATTCAAGGCCAATCTAGGCAGAAAAGTCCTTAAGACTTTTACCTCCAATTAACCACCCAAAAAAGCCAGAAGTGAAAGTGGAGGTATATCTCAAGTGGTAGAGTGCCAGCCTTGAGTAAGAAAGCTCAGAGACAGCACCCAGGCCAAGTTCAAGCATCAGTACTGGCCAAGGAGGAGGAAGAAGAGGAGAAGAAGGAAGTGAAAGAGGAGAAGGAAGAGGAGACGGGAAGAGGAAAAGAGAAAGGAGGAAGATGAAGAGGGAGGAGGAAGAAGAGGAGGAGGAGGAAGAGGAGGAGGAGGAGGAGGAAGAGAAAGAGGAGGAAGAGGAAGAGGCTGGCAATAGAATTAGCAGACACCACCCCTAAGCCGATGAGCCAGACATGAGCAGACACCAGCTGGCCATAAAGAACAAAGAGAAAAGCCATCCCATAAGTAGACTTGCGAATACACCCTGGGGAACTTTGTGAGAATGATTGGGCATATTCCTACCACTAACCCCACACTACCCATGACTGGACTGATTCACTTCATGTAGGGAAATGGGCTCGGGTGAAAACGCCAAGAGCAGGCAGGACCTCACATCTCGGCTGACAACCAGAGTGATCAGCGTCTGATTAGCGGAGAACATCAGGGCTGCCAGCCAATTGCAACAAATTAAGCATTCCCAAGTTTTCTCTGGGACCAGGTTTTGTGCTGGTTCTGATGCATCATGAGGTTGCATTTTAAGTAATAATTAATTAGAGGGGACAGCAGAATAAGCAGGCAAAGTACATCAAATGGAATTAGTATAATTCTGCTTTTCTCTTTCGTTTTATTTTTCATCAGAGAGGGCCAGTATGGTGGCTTGGATGGTGGGAGGAGAAACTAGAGAGGGTTCTGTGATCCGTCTATCCCTTATTTGCCCCCAAAGATTCTGTAGCCCCCTCTCCTGAACCAACCAGACCAGGGAGGGAACCACCACCTCCTGCTTACCTCCTCTCCAAGGACCACTATGCCCAGCACCAATCTTCCAGCTTATTCTAGATCAGAGTTTTCTACTTTGTCCTCCATGTAATGGAGTCTTTGTCAAATTGGTGAGCCTTGTCTTCATTACAAACTCCCAACCCCTACTCGAGGTGTTTTTAACAAAAATACATAGGTCAAGCACAGGTGGCTCATGCCTGCAATCCTAGCTCATCAGGAGGTTGAGATCTGAGGACTGAGCTTCAAAGTCACACAAATCTGAGAGATTCTTATCTCCAACTAATCAGCAAAAAAAAAAAAAAAATCCAGAAGTAGAGGCATGGCTCAAGTGATAGAGTTCCCTTCTTTAAAAAAAAAAAAAAAAGGCAAGCAAGGAAACAAACCATCAAGTTTAACCCGCAGTACTGGCAGGCATGCGCATGCGCTCACATACAGAGAGAGAGAGAGAGAGAGAGAGAGAGAGAAACAAAAACCAAGAAACACACATTGATCAGCCCAAGCACCAAAGAGATCAGCACACTGAACATCCTAGTGGCTATCAGTCCATGCTAATCTGTCCCACAGCAGACCCACCCACCGTGATGAGAGCTAGGAATTCATTTTATCCCTCAGAGACTCACACCGGTCAATAAAAAAAAACAAACTCAAAAGCAAACAATAACCTGAGTTCAACTCAGAAATTTCTAGCAATAACAAGTTTTCCAGAAGCCAGCAACCCCACAGCCTTTCAGGGCCTGGGTAAGCCTTGATCATCTGCTGAGGGCCAGTTAGCAGCCAAGTTATACTCAGATCTCCTTGAGACATGACCATGGACTATAGGCTGAACATCCATGAGTTCCCGCATCTGTTTCAGCCATGTGTGAAAGAACTAGTGCCCTGCAGAGCCCACGCAGTGGCCTCTCAGTACCAGGCACCCGCAGGCCTGGCCCTCCATGTCCATGACCTACCTCATTGATGAAGGAGTGCGCCCCCTGCGGGCTGAGCAGCAGGATGGCGCGACGCAGTGTGTCCCTGTAGCGGTTCAGCTCCTCTGTCTTCATGGTGGTGAAGAGGCTGGTAAACACGTGACTAATGTTCTTATCCACCTTTTGTAAGGACACGTCAAGGCCCAGACGTGAGGCCTGGTCCAGAAAGCTTTGGAGCCCACGGATATCTGAGCATGGGGAAAGAGGAGGAGGAGAGGAGGAAAGAATCATCTTTAAGTGAGATGGGATCTTGGAGGGTGTCTAACTCCAACACTCCCCACCCAGGCAGGCCACCACCAGAAACAGGGGTTTGAGTCTGCCGCAGTGGTCCAGGGAGATTGAAAGATATCGGTTTATACTTGGCATGCTCCATTAGTACCCATCCCCTGACTGACCATCTCCCACTGTGTGGAGCCCATTCTCCGGTACAGCAGGTGCTAGGGCCAGAATGTGCCCTTTGGGAGCTCATTTTCAGTATCCTCATGAGCTCAGGGCTGGTGGCTTTGTTCTCCAGGCAGGGTTAGGGACCCTGCTGCTGGACCTGGCCCCATCTCCCTTCACCTCCCTTTGCATCTCATGGTTCAGATGAGGCTATTGCCCACCCTGAATGGTGCTAGCCAGCCTCAGGACACTCCTACTTCAAGCTCTGGGTTCCTGCTCCAATCCCACTAGGGTCACGGGTTATATAATCCCACCCAGCCCTGAGATATGGTCCCCTTTCTTACTTCAGACTCCTGATTTCCTTTGATGAGATTTTCTTCATCATACTCTTTCCCACTGGGGCGACTCCCCACCCCCACCCCAATCCAATCAGGAGCTCATTTCCGATTGGGATGGCAGATAACCCAAGACCATCCACTGAGATGGGATCTGGCACTTGGTAGAGCCACTGCAAGACAGAGCCAATTATTTCCAAAGGGTAGCAATCTAGAAAAGACCCCAGAGCCCAGCTGGATTGCATACCGATACAGATCTATTCTTGTGTTAGATGGGGGATGCCAGGTTTTGTTTTAACCAGGGCCTACTTGTCTCGCACTAGCAGCTCTAGAATAAACCATCCAACTTTCCCAAAGGAACACCAGCCCATGGGCAGAAGCAATACAGAGACAAGCAGGGTTTGAGAAGGCGACACTGATGACGTCACCCTAGCCTCTGGGTCCAGCAGTGACTGAAGCTTGTTGTTCTAGGACCCACTGAATTCCCTTTCTCATGTCAACCAGTTTGAACTGCATTTCTATCACTCAGAGCCCAAAGTATCAACCCCATGTTCTCTCAGCCTGGGATGTTTCAATCATCACCTGGACCCTCCTCTCCATCCAGAGTCATAGCCACTACAAGATGTTTTGTCTGCCCTATCCCACAAGTTATTCTCTCCATGTCTTGGAGCATTGGGGGACAGATGTTGGACTGTCCTGTCACTGAGAATCAACATCAAAGCAAAGTGTTACTAGCCCTCTGGGATCTAACTCTGTCTCCTACTACACCCCACTCACACTGGCCTTCTGGCTACTACTTTGAGTATTTCAGCATACTCAACACACTCCCACCACAGGGCCTTTGCATGGGTGACTTCCTCTGCCTGAGACAGTTTCTTCCAGGTATTTACAGGGCTCTTTCTCTTCCCACCTTCAAATCTTTAGTTAAAATGTCACCTGCTCTTTAAGGCCTATTCCAACATCCTACTTAAAACTGTGAGCTTCTTTGTCATCATCTTCTCTCTTACCCTGGCCCAGCTTTGTGTTTTCTCCTAACAGTCATCACCTTCTAGCATACTATAAAATATAAGAGGGTCACTGTTTATTTTCTTACTTATACATGTATGTTGGTACTGGGGCTTGAACTCAGGGCCTCACGCCCTCAATTGGCTTTTTCATTCAAGTCTGGCACTCTGCCACTTGATCCATATCTCCATCGTTGTTTCTATGGGGAGGGAAGTGTGGGAACTAGTGGTTGAACTCAAGGTCTAGGCATTGTCCCTTGGCTAGTGCTCTACCACTTGAGCCACAGTTCCAGTTAATTGGAAATAAGAGTCTCACAGACTTTCCTTCCCAGGCTTTCTTCAAATCCCAATCCTCATGTCTTAGCTTCCTGAGTATCTAGGATTTCAATTGTGAGCCATTGGCTCCTGGCTTTATTTTGTTTTCAATGGGCATAATAACTGAATATGTTTATAGTACATATGTCCATTTTGTGACCAAACAGAGAAATTTACATATCTACCACCTCACCTATTTATTATTTCTTTGTGGTCAGATCATTAAAAATACTGCCTTATAGCTGTTTTACAATGGCCAACGCAATACTGTTAACCCTAAACGTGCAATAAAATACCAGAACTTATTCATTTGATCAAACTTCAACTTTATATTCACCAAGGAAAGTCTCCATCCCCTCTCCATTATTTTCCCCAGACTCTAATAACAACTCTTCACTCCCTATTCCTCTGAGATCAACTATTTTAGATTCCCCATATGAGTGAGATAATGCCGTTTTTCTAGCATGAGCCATAATAGCCAAGATATGGAATTAACCTCAGGGTCCATCAACTGATGAACAGGTAAAGAAAATGTGATATATATATATACATATACATATACATATATACCATATACTGCTCAGCCATAAAAAGAAGAAATTCTGTCATTTATAGTACCATGCATAAACCCAGGAAGAGCTGTGTTATGTTCAATAAGACAGGTACACAAAGCACTTTTAACCCATCAAAGGTGATGACAAGCCCAATAAACAGAGATGGCTTAGGGCATAGAAATGCAAGAAGGTGAGAGAAGCCCAACTAGAAGTACTCACCCCAGGTACACCCTCTCCTCATCACAGCACACCTCGCACCGGCCCATTGCAAGCTGCAGAGAATCTCAACTCGGTGCAGCTGTCTGTGCCAAATCTTGCCGTGGGCTCCTGTGCCTGGCACACAGCCGCTTTCTAAGCTGCCAATGCAAGTTGCCACTATATCTAGGCTGTCCCATAACACCACCACTGGCCATATGGCTACTTAAATTTTAATAAATTAAGTGAAATAAAACAAACTTTCATACTCAGCTCCTCAACTGCAGTCACCACGCTTCAGAACTCAACAGCCACATCTGGCTGCCAGCCACCATATTGAATGGTGGGGCTCCAGCCTGTACATCATATATCAGGGAAGATGTCTGATTGCAAGGCACTGCACAGAGGAGCCATCTTTTAACTCTGCCTTTCTCTGGACACTTTGAGCACCCTCTCCATCTCTAACCCTGGCCTTCAGCCACATGGACAGCCTTGACCTATAAGGCAATAGTAAATCTAACATAAGCAAGGGTTGCATGATTGTACACTTCCGTCTCTGTCTTTGGACCCAACCACCACCATGTGAACATTCCTGGACTCATCTAGTGAGAGATGAAAAGACACAGAGAAGCCTTGAGCCAGCTACCCCCAGCTCAATACTAGCCAATCTCAGACACACAAGCAAGACCAAAGGAAAGCTGCCTGGATAAACTATCAACTCATTAAAAGTCAAGTCGGGTGCTGGTGATTCACAGCTATAATCCTAGTTACGCAGGAGGCTGAGATCTAAGGATCATGGTTCAAAGCTAGCCTGGGCAGGAAAGTCTGTGAGTTTCTTATCTCCAATTAGGCAGCAAAAAGCTGGAAGAAGGAGTGTAGCTTAAGGTGTAGAGCACCAGCCTTAAGCAAAAACAAAAGCCAAGCAAGAGTGTGAGGCCTAGAATTCAAGCCCTAGTACCAACACACACACACCCACACACAAATTAAAAATAGCAAGTGAACATTTCCCCATTTGTTAGGAAATGGAAAGGCTTGGAAAAAATTATATTAAGTGAAGTAAGCCAGGCCCAAAGAAACATAGGTCCCATGGTTTCCCTTATTTGCAATATCTAGTATAGGTATGAGTCAAGCGGAAAAAGTCAGATAATGTGATGTTAGGAAAACGAAACCTCAAATATGTATTTTAATGTTTTTGTTTCTTTCATGCAAGTGTTTCTAACGCATTTATAAGATTATCTCTTTGTTGCTTTGTATGTCCCTCCTCCACAGTGTAACCCCCGCTTTCACTATATTTGATGTCAGTATAACATGTGGAGGAGATGGGGACAAACAAGTCGTTTAAGGATTCAGGTGGACCTGTTGCAACAATGAGAAGTACAAAATGTCATGTCAAAACCAGCTTTACAATGTCGGTGGGGGGGGGGGGGTATGATTGGGTGGGAGGGAGGGGGGAGGCTGGGAAGGGAGGTGAAGGGTAAACAAAGGAGGAGGCTGCAATGCTTGGTAAGAAATGTATGCATTATCCTGCCCATGTAATTGTAACCCCTCTGTACAGTATGTTCTCAAATAAAATAAAATAAAATTTAAAAAAAAAAAAAATAGCAAGTGACTCTCGTTCTAAGCCACTAAGTTTTGGGATGTTCCGTTTCTCCGCTATAACTAACTGATAGAACACGATCACTGAATGGATTATCTGGTATTCCGCATGAAGATGTAAATAAAACATAAGGCCTCTGCCTTCAATGTCATGTCAACACAGCTGACCTGCAACCCTGCCCACGTGCACTCAGGGTGGGCCAGACTCTGACGGCCCATGTGCATAGGGAACTTCAGCAAGCAGCCCTGTGCGTCTCCCAGAATACCAGCAGTCCTCACTGCCCCATGGCCTTGGCTAGGATCAGATCCTAACACACTAACAACAGTGTGAAGGTAGCAGGGGTGGGTGGCAGCAGGAGAGCCCCCTTCCATTAGCTCCTGCTCCTCAAAGAACCACAGGGGTGGGGAAATCATTGCTTTGCTGCATCACAGAATAGATACACGACGCTTCCATCAGCTCTGCCTGTGTTCATCATTATGCATGGCCTATGAATGATGTTATAAATATCCAATGGCCCTTGGCAGAAGGAAGTTTCCCCACCCTGTAGAGTCAAAGGGCATTTGTACATCATTAAAGTGGCAGAGCGAGACTGCCACGTACAGAGTGTTTTCTGCATATTACATGACCTGTTCACTGTCAAAGCTCACCTGAGGGCTGGGGGTTTTGAGGGGTTTTTGCTGTTTTTTTTATAGTCAGGTAAGGTCCCCAAAGTGGCTTGGGGACCACATATATCATTCCAAAAAGGTTAGGAAGAGTCCCCTTCACTCTCCTCCTTGACACCTAAAACTATCTCAGCCTTTAGTCCTCCTCTGTTTCCTCAGGGAATAGAAGGTAGCAGAGCAAGCAGCAACTGTCTTGGGACACACAGGGACATGCACCCAGGAAGGACAAAAGCGCTGGGAGTTCTCGCATGCCCTTGGCTGCTGCATTTCTGGCTTGCATTCAGGCAGGCCCTGGTGGGACTAAGCCATCAGGGAGAGTTTAAGCTTCTGTCAGTAGCACCAGGCTCCTCACGCCTGGAATTAGTGATGCTGGCTGAAGGCAGAATTCTCAAAGGACCACAGCTCCTGCCTATAACTGCGGCTCCCGCTTGGCTTTGAAAAGGTCAATGTGTAGCCGCTGGTTGGTCTCCGGAGCTCTTATTCAGCTGCACTTGAGGAGGGCTGGGGGGGGGGGGGGGGGACAACCTTCAAGAGCACAAGCCAACCCTGTACCCCTTCCTGTTCATTCCCCAAGAATGGAGCCAAGGAGGTCAACTTCACCCTCGAAAGTCACCCTCTCCTTACAAACAAATTCATAATGTCCCCCTTCTCCACTCTGCCACAAAGCCAGCTGTCTGTTGCTCCTGCTACTCCCAAGAAGAGACAATTCCCCCAAAAAGGGTAAAGCAGGAACCCAGAAGGGTTTAGACCTCAGCCCTGATGTAGCTGTCTAACCAGACACTTCCCAGCTCCCAGCTCCAGAGAAAGATGGTGGGGTCACATCGGGCCTTTCCCAGAAAAGAAGGCAAGTGGCCTCTAGCTCTCTGAGGGAGTGAGAAAGACATAAACCAAGGAAAAAAGGGACAGCCCCCTGCAAGGTTAGGAAGAGATTTCTAGAATGGAAATCCTTCTCCCTAGAGGAAGGAACAGTCCGGAAAACATAGACAAGTCCCCTCCTCGGAGTAACTGCTGTGGTACTCAGGACAGCCTCCAAGGTCAAGTCTCCTCCTCCTGCCTTCCTGTCTCATTACTGGAAGTCATGAGCTCTGCTGCAAATGCCCATCCATGCCTTCTTTCTCCCATACTCCCCAAGAGTGCTCTCTGAGGACCTTCCGCTGGGTGCTGGGAAATAA
The DNA here is from genome assembly GCF_019054845.1 of Dipodomys spectabilis. Taxonomy (NCBI): domain Eukaryota; kingdom Metazoa; phylum Chordata; class Mammalia; order Rodentia; family Heteromyidae; genus Dipodomys; species Dipodomys spectabilis. The sequence goes on along the minus strand of NW_024870813.1, from coordinate 1,810,217 downwards.
AACTGAACGAGGCCCATGGTGTTCTGTTCTTGTGGAACTTACATTTCAGGAGCTAAGAGTAAGCCGGAACAAATAAACAAGGGGATAAATGGATAATTTCCAGCCGTGATAAGAGCCTTGAAAGAAAATCCATACTGGGCTGGAGGGGGTTGTAAAACTGAGGAGAGGAAAGCTGTAGCAATGAGGCCAAAGCAGCGATGGGAAATCTCTCATGGAAGACTATTTCCAGACCGAAGAAACTGCACATGGAAAGCTCTAGAACGAAGCCTCTTTTTTGATGCCAAATGAATAAGAGCCTTCCTCACCCCTACAATGGTGCCTAAGTTATGGAGATAAAAGAGGAGGAAGCTAAGGGCCTGTGAGTAGCCAGGGCCATGAGAGGCAGAGGTGATGCGGGTCATGTTCCTGTCCCTCCTCCCCTCTACTGACCAGTGCCCCAGTGCCCCTCATTGCTGGGCCATCCACTTTTCTCAACTGAGTCTGCCTCTCTGTCACTGTGCTCATTCTCCAGGTTGTCTCCCATGGGTTCTCCACGTGACCACTCTTCCAAGCCTGAGTCCTCCCTAGGCTACTGGACACTGTGTCTCACCTACCCATGCTTCAGTACCCTCATCTCACACACTCTGGGTCATGTCCCCAGCTAACACTGGCTTCTCTCTAGCTTCTCCCAATATGTCTGTTCTTTCTTTTCACTGGACACATGGTAACCCACATCGAAGGCTGGCTGAGGCCTCTCAACTTCTCCTAAACACCTGAGGCCATATCTCTTCTGCCCTCCTCAAGTTCATCCTCAACTCCTCCCTGGGACTTTTGACACAGCTTTCTACAAGGTACTCCTGGTGTGTGCTTACTAATGCATCCCGCTCTTAAAATCATATCTGTTCTGCCTGCTCATGTCTGTAAGTCTAGCTATACAGGAGACTGAGATCTGACAATGGAGGTTGAAGGTTGGTCCTGTGAGATGCTTATCTTAAATTAACCACCAAAAGCCAGAAATGAAGTAGTAGCTCAAGTGATAGAGTGCCAGCCTTGAGCAAAGAAGCTCAGGACCAGCGCCTAGGGCCTGAGTTCAAGCCCAGTACAACCATAAAACAAGAAGAAAAAGAAGAAGGAGAAAGAGGAGGAGGAGGAGGGGGAAGGGGAAGAGGAGGAGGAGGAGGAGGAGGAGGAGGAAATAACACCAGGCTGAAGCCCAGCACGACTTCAGCCACCACACAAACATGACACACCTGACAAGGCAGGGTAAAGTGAAATTGGAAAAGCTCTTTTTTTCAAACTCTAAGGACCTAGATGTGATAAAAATCAGATACTCACTGGGTTTTAAACTACATTCTTTCTGAAAAGTAACTGCAATGAAAGAAACACATTTCAAATTGCTTCCCCTCCTATTGCAATTTCAAGAGAGGCCCAGGCACAGAGAATAGTTATGAAGAATATTTTACCCTCTGGAGTGCGTGCGCATGCACATGCAGGCACACACACACACACACACACACACACACACACATACACGCACACTCATGCACACACACATGCATGAAGCTTTCTACCTTCGCACCCAGAGGCGCCTGCAGTGAGAAGAGTTGGGGAAGTTGACTTGTAATTTTCCAAAGGCTAAGCTACAACTTTTATTTTACTGAATTTTTTTCTCTCTTCTATATTCTATCTGGGATCCCAAAGAAAAACCTTTGAATTTCTTTCTAGACGTAGTGTAGCCAGCATCTAAGTTCTTTCTGAAGACCCCTGTCCAGGGGCTCCTCCCGTCTTTGATTGCCGTGCCCCCCCCCCCACCCTCCTGCCATGCCAACTTGAAATGCTATCATTGTTATCACAGGCATGAAGCAGTGAGGAGACTGCTCTGCCCATGAGGAAGCATCCAGCAGGCCCAACAAAAGAGATCAGAGCCAAAGGGCAGGGCTACAACACAACAGATGCCCCAGCCCTCCCCCCAGTCTTCTTGGTGTCTCACTTACTGGCAATTTTTCTGATCTGCATTCTCTCCCTTCTCTCTCCCATTCTTTTCCCAGTCACCTTAGTTCCTTCCTTCTTTCCTTCTTTCCTTCTTTCCTTCCTTCCTTCCTTCCTTCCTTCCTTCCTTCCTTCCTTCCTTCTCTGATCACTGTTCTGGGCCAAGCCCTATGCTAAACCACCAGAGCAGCAGAATGTGTTGAAACTTTACATCATGGCTCCCAAGTAGCTGCTGGTCCCAATGGTAAGACCCACCCCCCAGGCAATGGGGAATAGCACCCTTCTTCCTTCCACTAAGGAACTCTAAAGTGCTCTTTTTTTTCCCCCAGTTTTGAGGCTTTAAATCAGAGCCTGGGCACTGTCCTTTAGCTTTTTTCTTCAAGGCTAGCACTCTACCCACTTGAGCCACAGCTCTACTTCCAACTTTGTACTGGTTAATTGGGAGATAAGAGTCTCACAGACTTTCCTGCCTGGTCTGGCTTCAAACTGTGATCCTCAGATCTCAGCTTCCTGAGCAGCTAGGATTACAGGTACCAGCTACCAGAAGGGTTTGTTCTATTTGCTGGTTACATTGCCTTGCATAAACTAATTCATTGGGGCTGGTCTCTGAAAGGGCCTATGGAAGTTAGGCAGAGCCCCAAGCAAGCCAATTCATCAAGTGGAGCAAAGAGGCACAGTATGACAAGGTCCCCCAGAGTCCAGGCAAAGGCTGTGCCATCTTCAGGTGAGCAGGAAACAAGTGACGTGCCATCTTAGCAGCACAGGACCCCTGCTTGAGGAGAGAGACTGCTCACAATTCCAGCCACTGAGACCACCAACAAGGAAGTTTGGTCCCAGGGTCCTCCAGAGTGACACCCCAACCCCACCCCTAAGAAAATTCCTCACTCTGTACTAATTATGTCTTATATTTTCCATATAGTAGGCCTTGCTGGCCCTGGGGCCTGTCTCTCCAGAGTTAGCCAAGTCCTGGGGTCATGCATCTGGCTCCTTTTCCTATACGAATCAACTCATCTACCCAGAGCTTGTACCTCTTCACCTTTCCTATGGACTCTCAACTCAGAGCCACTATGCATGCACCCATCCAGGACATGAAACCAGAAAGACAGGAACAGCAAGTGTTCCAAAGCCCACTGAAGTTATTCACACAAGCCAATCTGAAACCTCCTTACACAGCCATCCTTATTCATAATAAAGGCTCCTGTCCACAATCCTGCCCCCTCTTTCTGCCTCTGCTTCCCCACCCCCTTCCCTTCCCCAACTCCAGGCCCTGTAACATGGCACATCTTCTTCTCTTCACATACCAAGCTGGCTTCTCAGTGGTTGCTCTCTGTTTTCTCACGGTACTAAGGTTTGAACTCAGAACCTTATGCTTTCTAGGCAAGTGATCCACCACTTGATCTATGCCCCTATCTCTTTTTGCTCTGATTTATTTTTGAGGTAGCCTGAGGTAGCCTGGTCTGTAATCCTCTTGTATACATTTTCCACTTAGCTAGGAAGACAGATATGAAGCATTGTGCCAAGCTTTTTATGAGTTGAGGTAGGGGTCTCACTAGCTTTTTGCATGAGCTGGCCTCAAATCACAATTCTCACAATCTCCAACTTCTGAATAGCTAGGATGAAAGAGGAGCCACCACGCCCAGTTAGTGGTTGTCTTTTCTTGATCATTTGGCATTGCCATACCTAAATAATAATAACACCTACTTAAAACTCCCATGTTCACTGGAAGAGAGTGAGGGAAGGGGTGATATGGTCCAAAAAGAAATATACTCTTTATCTGACTTAAGTAACTGTAATCCCTCTGCACAGCACCTTTATAGTAACAATTTAAAAAAAGAAAAAAGGAATCATAAATTCCATGTTCATTGCCATGCTAATCACAATGGCCAAGAAACAGATTCAATCTGTGTGTTCATATCAGATAAGTGGATAAATTACACACACACACACACACACACACACACACACACACACACACACACACACACCATGGAATACTATCCATTCGTTTAGAATAGATAAGCCTGGGCACAATACATTAAGTGAAATTAGCCAGACACAAAAGACAGGGACTACCTGATCTGTCTCATATGGGAAATGTAGAGATGTTGAGCTCATGGAAACTGGAAGTTACCTGGTGGTTATGAAGGCTGAGGTTGGAAGATGGTATACACCACACTCTGAGTTTTAGGGAGGAGAAATAAGCTCGGGATATTATATGATTGGTGACTATGATTAATAACAATATATTGTGTATGTGAAAATTGCTATACGGGTAGGTTTCCAGTGTTCTCACCACCCAAAAACAGTGAGCCATTGCCATATATACATATATCAACCTGTGAGGCTGTACCCTTCAGGATCTACCACTTCTATGTACAAGACACCCTCTTCTAATGTTGGCAGAAGATTCTAGAAGGGTATGGAAGAAGCAGTCCCTAGTGCGACATCCCCAGGGCTGTATAGAATAATCCCAGGCTTGGATCCTAATGTGCCCCTCAGGAGCTGAGCAGCTTTGGGCATCAATCACCTCTCCAAACATATTTCTCCATCTACAAAATAGGCATACATGAGTCCTGCCCTCCTTCAGAGAGACATATGGCACAGCTGGCTTGGTGCAAAATAGACATTCAGAGCTGTCAGCCCCCTCCCAACCTTCTCATCAACCCAAGACACGCCCCCCAAAGGGATACCATAGAAGCAAATCATTTCCCTTGTTACAGAGGCTCATCAAGAAAGGAGGTGCCTTTGGCAATCGGGTGACACAATAGGAGACTAAAAAGGTCAGCTCTCCCTTCTGTGATAACACAAATTTCTAAGTTGAAACGGAGCTGAAGGGGAAGGTGTGTCATTGAAAACTCTTGGAAGAAGGAGACGAGTTTCTGCCTCTGATGAGAGGTTTATACTTGGACAGACTTCATATCAACCACAGACCACACAGAGGGAGATTCAGGGAAGGGGGCAGTGTCTCTGAATGGTTCCCTGTGTGTATGAATGTGGGGTATATTTACATGCCTGCCCAAGCCACCACAGGGCCCTGTGTGGCTGGACCCACTGTTTCCACTTGGGACCAGTGGTTTTATTCCCTTCCATCAACACACACACACAACCACACATACTACACACACACAAACACTAACCGCACACATACACACACATTACACACACATACATACATACGTGGCGGGGACGACCATTTGAAATAATCAGGCTGGAAGACGGAGATTAAAAACAATTTAAAATAAATGTCTACTCTGGCACTTTGGAAAAAACATACCACGCTGCATGAAGTGCTCTGAATTAAGTAAATTACACCCAGTAACTAATTTACATAATGATCAAGATTTGCATTTTACACATGTTCTAATGAAAATGGGGTTTATAAAATAATTCTTCACCGATTTCTGTTCTGAGTTAGGTTCCAGCATTTGAGGAGGGGTAAAGCAGGGATAAATATCCTGTAGTATTTATTGGCTACTGTCTTTCATGTTTCAAATCTCTGGCTCCTTCCATTTTTTTTTTTTAAATCTGGCAAGTCCCTTATTCCCACTGCAATAAATAGTGTCTTTGATTTGCAATTCCCTCCCAACAACTGAGTGAGATCATATTTTAAAGAATCTATAATATGCTAATGATTTTTAGAATTTTCACAAATAAAGTTTGATGTCCCTGTCACCTTTTACTTGCAAGATATTTGGTATTGATTTTTTAGCAATTCTTCTAAGATCTGCAGGGATTATTCCTCAAGTCCTGCTGTTTTGGATCCAGGCTTCTCCGGATGAGAGATCAGTGTGACATTTCCCAGCAGGGGTTCCTTCCTGCACCAGTGGTCCCCTCCAAGCTGGAGTAAGAAACACCCTGGCTCAACACACCCTTGGGAGCCTCCAGCCTCAGGAGCTGCTCTGGTCCTCCACACCCATAGAACCAGGAGCTAGCGTCTTGTCTCCCAGGGCGTCTGGATGTGCTGGGGCATCCTTTGTCTCCCTCTCCACAGTCTATGAGGGAACACAGCCCAGGCATTCACAAAAGAGAAAACTGAGGCAGGGGCCTGTAGCTCATGCTTGTAATCCTAGCTACCCAAGAGACTGAGAGCTGAAAATGGAGACTCAAAGTCTGTGAGACTTTTATCTCCAATTAAGTGTGGAGGTATGGCTCAACTGGTAGAGCACTAGCCTTTTGTGATAAAGCTGAGGGACAGTGCCCAGGACCTGAGTTCAAGCTCCATTACCAGCACAGAGACAGGAGAGAGAGTGTGAGAGAGAATTGAAGGCTACAGAGGTTCATTCCTTTCATCATCAACACACAAAGAAGTGACCCTGCAACCAGACAGCACACACAACATCAGTGCTTTTTGTGAGCTCTGCATAATTTCCTGGACTTCTAATTTAAGTAATTCTAGAGAAGCAAGTCAATCAATTCTAGAGAAGTGATTTCCCAACACTGGGGTCTTTGCTTTTTTTTATTTTTAATTTTTTTACTTGTTTGTTTATTTATTTTGTGTGTATGTGGGTATGCCTGTGTGTGCCCATAATGACAGGGGCTCAAACTTGGGACCTGGCACTGTCCCTTAACTTAATCAAAGCTGGTGCTCTACCACTTGAGCTACATCTCTACTTCTAGCTTTTTAATGGTTAAGTGAAGAGTCTCTTGGACTTTCTTAAGCAAGCTGGCTTTAAAATGTGATCCTCAGATCTCAGCCTCCTGCGTAGCTAGGAATACAGGTGAGAACCACCAGTGCCTGGCTGTTTTTTCTTCACATTAAGTCAGATGACCTGTCCCCACAGCCTGGTGGGATGGATAATGCAATGATCCTAATAGCATGGGATGGTCTCAATGTTTGTGTCCCGCATTTCATGTGAAATTCCTAGTCCTGATGGCATTAAGGAGGTACAGCTGCTGGAGGCCATCAGAGGTCATGAGGTACCGCCCGATGGTGAGATTTGGTGCCGTTACAAGAAAAAGAAAAGACTGGACCTAAGATCTTTCTCTAGCCTATGAGAACACAATGAGAATAAAGCCCTTGGCAAACCAAGAAGGGAGCCCCACCAGACACCAAACCTGCTGCTTGGATCTTGAACTTCTCACAAATTATGAGAAATAAGTGTTAAGACATTCTTTATAGCAGCCCAAGCTGATTAGTACCCAGTACAGCAAATTAAGGTCTTGTGCCAGCCACCAGGCTAAGTAATTTGCATAGACTCTCTCATTAATCCTCCTGACAGGTTTGCGTCTTGCCCAAGGTTATTCAACCAGGAAGATACACAACTGGGGTTCAAGCCTATGGGCCTCAACTCGAGAGTCAAAGTTCTTGAGCCGTTTTCTCCCACAAGCAGAAGGCATCTGGGAAGAGATGGCAGAGGCAGATTCTTCAGACCCAACTGTGTCCAGCACCCACATTTTATTCCCAACTGGTTACCCCTAAAAATATTCTGGGTTAGTCTCACTTGACATACCAGCCACAGGCTCAAACAAACCTGTGATGCAACTCCTAGTCTATTTGCTCTCTATGTCATACCAGAGACATTTGAACTCCCAACCCAGCCCTCCAGAGTGGTCATCCACATACACAGCACTTAGAAAGGCCATGCATGCGCCGCATGCATACATGCATGCATTTAAGAATGGCAAAAAAAGATGGGTGCTGGTGGCTCTCAATTGCAATCCTAGCTACTCAGGAGCCTGAGATCTGAGGACTGCGGTTCAAAGCCAGCTTGGGCAGAAAGTCAGTGTTCTCTCCGATGAACTACTCAGAAAAAAGCAGGAAGTGGAGCTGTGGCTCAAGTAGTGGAGCACTAGCCTTGAACAAAAGACGCTCAGAGACACTGCCTAGATCCTGAGTTCAAGCCCCAGGACTGACACAAAACTAAAACTAAAAAGAATGGCAAGAACGTGACAATATGGGGCTGGGAATGTGGCCTAGTAGTAGAGTGCTTGCCTAGCACGTATGAAGCTCTGGGTTCCATTCCTCAGTACCACATAAACAGAAAAAGCCACTGTGGCTCAAGTGGCAGAATGCTAACCTTGAGCAAAAGAATCTTAGGGACAGTGCCCAGGCCCTAAGTTCAGGCCCCAGGACTGGCAAAAAATAAAGCAAAAGAAGATGATAATGACAATGTGATGCCTGCCATCACCAGCCACTAATTGGCGATCAGCATTAATAACTGACATCACACAGTGAAAGGCAATGTCTCCATTAGTCTCAAAATGAACACTAAGAAAAAGCCCATGACATGAGAGCAACAATCCAGCAGGAGACACAAGCAAACTTGGATGGGATCTCCCTCTTCAGAACTGCCTGGGGGGCTACTGTCTGCCCACCCAGAGAGACCTCTTGACTCCAAGACCACTGGCATCTCAGGCATGTACAGGGAACCAGAACTCCCACCTCCTGATGATAATGTTTGAGTACTGGTCACACTTACCCCCTCACTCAGGCTTCCTCAGAGCTGGTATCTGCTGCCCAACCAGGCCATGTTAGAAACACAGTTGAGACGCAGGCTCTGCTTCATAGAGTACAACAGGATACAGATAGGCAACAATTTGTGTTTGTGTGCTGGTACTGGGCTTGAGCTCAGGGCCTGAGTGCCTTTTTGCTCATGGCTGGTCTACTACCACATGAGCTACAGCTCCATTTTTTTGGTAGTAAATTGGAGATAAGAGTCTCACAGACTTTTTTGCCCAAGCAAAAAACCACAATCCTCAGATTTCAGCCTCTTTGATTGCTAGAATTCTAGGCTTGAGCCATCAGTGCCCAGTAACAAGCAGGAAGTTCATTTACAAAAGGTCTGTCTAACCAGATAGTGTGGAGGAGAGGAAGGTCCCCCAAAAACCATCCACAGGCAGCAAGTTGGATCTTGTGGAATAAATATTGTAAGAAGGGAGGTCTGCAAATCAAGAAAACATCAAGATCAAAGTCCTGGTTGGATCCATTGTCTAATCTCAGAGACCTATGAATGGTTTTATGTGGTTATAAGTCCTGGCATGGCCCCTATGAGAGTCCCAAAGCCATACAGGATAGGAAGGACATCAGCATGGTGTTCTTGTGAGCTGAGGCTGGGACCTGTGGCTCCATCCACACAAAGCCATTATCTCTCATCCAGCATATATGTCAAGTACATACCAGGTACTCTGAGGCAGAGTACAGGAGTGATAGTCAAGTCCATGGAGTCATCCCTGTGGCCAGAACTGGGCAGCAGAGAAAGTTCTGCAAGGCCCTTACATTTCAAGGCAGGGCTGTGGCTCCCAGTTGGTCTAACAAGGGGGAAAGGGAGGGACAAGAACTAAGGTGGACTCAGGCATGGCTCTAAAGGTCTGATCCTCAGTTGTTCCCTCTGCAAAATGGGCAGAGAGAGAGGAAACCATCTACCTATAAGAGAAAAGGGGAAGATGAAGATTAAACACCTGGGAGGGAATCCAGGTGTGGGGAGGGCTCAGAACAATGGCCACCCTCCCCCATCCTGTCCAATGATGCTATTGCCAGTACTAACACCTCCTCTCTGTCCTCTGTCCTCAAACATCCCCATGCTCTAACTTGGGTGTGTGGTTTACATAATTACCCTGTGCTATTGACTCAGTCTAATTTGTTTCCTCTGGAATCTGCCAACCAGTGGCATGGGAGGAAGCCACAGCCTGGGGCTCACAGATGTCATCCAAATGCCACTATGGCAGAAGAAAAAACCCACTCTGCCTGAGCTCAAAGGTACCATGGAGGCTTGGACCAGCCGGACAAATGAGCACCATCATTGTGCTCCAAGATGCATGGTGGAGCAAGAGAAGCAGATGAACATCCACCACAGGAGCAGCTCTCCCTACCCAAGATAAAACATGGGCAATGCTGGGTGCAATCAGAGCAGGGGGCTCCTGCTCCAGCCTGGTGTGGGGCTGATGGCAGCATCATGAGGGCATTTCTTGCTATGGCAGAGAGAACTGGGGCTTGTGCAGAGGAGATGAGAGTTCTAGGTAAGTTGTACCACAGAGGGTCTCAAGGAGGCTGGGAAGAAAGGAGATGCCTTTGAAAATATCCATTTTGTAGTTCTGGGCCTGATATAGGAGGCAAGATCCAGCAGGGCCTGAGCATAGGAGGGTGGGAGACCATGAGTAGACCCGAAGTGACTATAGAAAAGGAAAGGGCAGGAGGGGTGAGGGATTCTGGGGCATGCCTTCCAAGGCTGGTGGATGGGAACCACAGAGCAGATGAGGGCAAGAACTCAGCCTGGGGAAACAGAGGCTCTGTCCTAGGGCTGAGGCTAGGTTCAAGGGAACATCCCCTCAGCCTACATGTTCACATGACTACAATTCACATGCATGTACACACCGGCACACACACACACACGCACATACACCTGTTCACAGTTCCTGGAACATACACATACACACCCTAGCCCACATACTCACTCATACACACGATGTGTTAGTGCCAGGCTGAAACACCTCAGGTGAATCCATCCTTACACTTTCAGGAATTTGGGGAGCTACTAAACACAGCCACAATAAATTCAATTATACAAACCTGTAATTAAACAAATTACTTTACAGACAACACCAATAAATACACAAAGCTCACCACTTCCTCATTATTTCACTTCATTTTATTATTATCTACACTCCAAGGCACATCTGCTGTAGCTGAAGAACAACAGCTAGTGGTCTGGCATCTCTTCCCAATACCACTCTCCATGCCACCATCTCATTCAGACACAGCCATGAGAGGATTGATGGTGTCGAAATCAACGAGCTTGCACATCAGGGTTTTTTGCTCTTCTTAGCCAGCTTTCAAACATTTGCTAGTATGCCATGACTCACAAAGCACGCGCAATCACGCGCTCATGCACGCACACACACACACACACACATACACACACACACACACACACACACACACACACACAGAACTATCTCTCAGCAGCTGGGAGAACTGAGTTCAGGACCTCCTCCCCTACCAAAATCCCAAGACTCTCACAAGTCCTTGTATAAAATGGCCTCATATTCACACCTAACTCATGTACATCCATGACTTACATTTCACATCATCTCTAGATGATGTGTAACACCTATAAAGGCTATAAACATGGGTGTATGCTGTGTTGTTTAGGGAATAACAAGAAAAAAAGCTAAGTGTGTTCAGTGCAGACAGAATTTTTTTATAGCACTTCTGGCCAGGCCCAGCTGACTCACAGCTGCAATCCTAGCTACTCAGGAGGCCAAGATCTGAAGATCATGATTCAAAGTGAGCCTAGGTAGGAAAATCTTTAAGACTCTCTTACCTGCAATTAACCAGCTAAAAGCTAGAAGTGAAGGTGTGGCTCAAATGGAAGAGTGTCAGCCTTAAGTGATTAAAGCCAAGAACTAAGAACGCAAAGGCCTGAATTCAAGCCCCAGTACTGGCACAAAATAATAAAATAAAATGTATGGCACTTTTGATGGGCAGTTCATTGAATCCAAGAATTCAGATAATACAAAAGTGTTTGCTGTCCATGCGTGCACACCTCACACACTCCTATTAATGTGCCCTTACCCATGTGTATACACACACATACAGTCATGCACCCTCACTTACACAAACTATCTTCCTTCTCTCCTGACATTGTGCCGAACAGCAGCCCTTGGGAAAGACAGTAGGGGTGCCCTGCGGATGGAGGGCCATTGTTTGGGTCTCGTCCTCCTTCCTACCATCCTCCACTGGCCAGGAAGCTCCAATCCAGGGGCTACCTGCCCCCCCGCCTCACTTCCTTAGAAGCAGAGCTCTGCTCCTTGCCTCATTCTAGCCTTCAGAAGCAGGATGATGGATAGCGGAGACTGGCTGTAATAAGGCTGCTGGTCAGCAGAGGCTGAGAGCTCTCAAAGAATGGTGTGACATGACCGGGACCCCCCCAGCTCAGGCAGCCGGGTCATTCTAAAACAAACCCAGGTGGCCAGGGACCTCTGTGACCCCCCATACAGTCCCTGCTTTCAAAACATGCCTGCTACATCCCCAAATTAAACCCCCATCTATATTAATTAAGAGCCAAGATCCGCAGGCCTAATGGGGCTGCCAGCCCATCCATCACCAGCTAGTTACCTACTGCCAGAACCTCTTGGGCCAGATTACAAATGGGATGTGAGGTGAGGGAGGTGGGGGTGGGGGCTGGAGTCAGCAGGATATTATCCTGAAATATAATTTGAACTTTTCTTCCAAAATACCATCCTCGGGTTGATCCATCACACGCCTGCACCCGCCTGGACCCACCACAAGCGAGGGCTGGACCATGGGACCATCCATCACTGGCCGCCGGAGGGCCCTGGAAATGCCAGGGCTGCTCTTGAACTCCAAGGAAGAGGAGGACGCAGACAACAGGACTAATAGTATGATGGATGTAAACGGGGTGGGCCCTATTATGAAAATGTAGCTGCTGTATTGGCCCCCTCAAAACAAAAAATGACTGATGTCCTTTCTGCCCAGAGCTAAGGCTAGGGGCATAAATGAAGGAGGCCCTACTTGTGCACACCTACTATGTGTTGCTCACCAGTTCTTATTCATTTCCTCCTTGCAGCAAGCTTCCAAAGGCAGGATATTTATTCCTGATCTATAGATGAGAAAACTAGCCTAGGAACTATAATGACAGTGACTAATCCAGGCAATCCAATGCTGCCCAACTCTGCTACTCACAGGAGAGCAGAAGCATCAGACATTACAGATTACCATCTATACCTCAGGCTCCAAGATGGCCCTTCACTTTCTAGGCCAATGTCAAAATGCAAGGAGGTCCATCCAGTAGCACCAAGCTCTCTAAAAAACCATGCTGGGGTCATAAGCATCACATTCACCACTGCATATTTGTAGCACCAAAAGGAGAGTGTGGTAAACAGTACAGCTTGATAAATGCACATAGAGGGGGGAAAATGTTTGAATTAATTGGTAAAGGTAATTCTCTACATAGGGATGGAAGCTCAGATCCAACAAGAACCCACTGGATGGATGGATGCAGGAGTCCACACCATAGCTGGGTTGTGTGGAGAGTAGGGCCTCACAGAGTTGCCAAGTATGGTGACAAGTCCTAACTCTGCTTTATTGTTCCCTCCTTACCAATGATGACACTGAGACTCAAGCAATTGCCAACAGCACTGTTCACATCACTCTGGCCCCAAGGAGTCTGCCCTTAGCCTCTCTTCTCTATAGGGATATTTCTGCCTCATTAATGTTACATCTGTGTACCTGGAAAATCATCCATCAAAAATAAATCCACAATCAACAAGGTGTCCATTTCTCAAGCCAGCACATAGAACTGTGGTTTGCTTGAAGGCTAGGAAATGACCCTCCATGATGGTCTGGGGACAGTACATCCCAGCAATAACCGTTCATGGTGGCCTAGGGAACTCCCAGCCTGCAGCCAATGACTGTGTTCCCATTGCCAGGCTCAGATAGATGGGTGGGTAGCTGCCATTCTTCCAAGCAGTGGCCGCTCTCCTCTCAGGGCACCAAATAGACTCTTTGTGAACCCAGTACTGCCTTTTACGTTGATGTTACATGAGCAATTGGAGTTGTTGATTGGGATGTTTAAGTCACAGAGTTTCATGGTGATTATAGTGATTTCCAGTTTAGAAGGATACGAACACCCCAGAAAGCATTTAGAATTAATCCTGTCCTTCTGGATAAAAACTCTGTTAGGAATGAAATATAGGCAGTTCATCACGAGCCCTGTCACTGGGACAAAAGAAAGATCTGTCAGCTGGCACAGGTCCCCGGGGTGGTCGGTAATGTTCCAAGTGCTCATGGAAGTCTCCCTGCTTGCCCCTGCTCCCCTGCCCTTTCTGCCAACAGCATGCATCAGCACTAAGCCAGGAGACAGGTTGATCATCCTTGAGACTCTTGAATGGAGGCAGGGGAGTGGGGAGAATGGGAAGATGAGGGAAGGAGGGACTATGAAATCCACTGAAACATGACCGGATAGGGACGCAGAGGCCAGAAACACCGGAGGAATAAGAATAGCACCATCCAACCAGCTGTTAGGCCTGGCCGACCTCTCCTCCCCCTCAGCAGGCAATCTAGGCTTGCTCTACTATGTCCTCACTCCTCTCCTGAGAGGCAGGAAGTCAGAAACCTGTTACACCAAGTCCATCGTGAGCTATCAAGTTGGAAAGCTCCCCTGGACAAGACAGAATTGGGATTTCAACAGTGGAGACCAGCACTGGATCTCAAGAAGGAAAGGAAAAGAAGAGAGGTGATAGTGAAATCTGTGTAGCTGTTGGGGGATCTGAGGGCCAGGATGGCAGGCCCTCCACAGGTCTCCCGGCTTCTTTTCTGCCAACATTCACCAGTTCTGTAGCCAATGCCTTCCACACCTGACTTACATCATTGCTTGTACTCTGCCAGGACTTTTTTTTTTTTTTTTTTTTTTGCTGGTTGTGGGGCCTGAACTCTGGGCCTGGGCGTTGTCCTTCAGCTCTTCAGCTCAAGCGCTCTACCACTTGAGCCACAGCGCCACTTTCAGCTTTTTCTGCTTATGTGGTGCTGAAGAATTGAACCCAGAACTCATACATGCAAGGCAAGCACTCTACCACTGAGCTACCTTCCCAACCCCTCTTCCAGGACTTCTAAACTCAGGGATCCACCTAGAAATCCCCACTTTACACCCAACCCAGCCCAAACATGACTCTTGATAGTCAGCCTCTCCCAATCCTGCTCTGCATCTATGTTAGCCTTCTGTTGCTGTAACCAATTCCTGAGATAATCCGCTCATAAAGAGAACAGATTTATATTGTCTTGCAGTTTTGGAAATCATGGTTCATCATCAATTGGCCCTTGGCTTTGAGCCTACAGTGAGGCAAATCTATCATGGTAGGGAAATGTGACACAGCAAAACTGCTCACCTCATTAGCTGAGAAGCAAGGATGCGATCAGAGTCCTATAATCCCCTTTAAGGGCATGGCCCTGCTGACCTAAAGACCTCCCAGTAAGCCCCATCTCTTCAAGGTTCTATCCCTTCCCAATAGAGCCCTTCTGCAGACAAGGTCTTTACAACATGGGCCTATAGCACCATCCAAAGAAACAACATTGCAGTACCACACACCTTCCAGCTGTTCTGGCCAAAAGACTTTCCTCTCTCCACAAAATACTTTAAAGCCAATTTCTCTTATCACTACTGCCTCCCTGCCCAAGCCACCACTGTCTTCCTGAAACAGTTATGGCAGCCTCCTTCTTGGCTTTCCTGCCTCCGTTTTTGCCATTCTGCAGTCTGTCTACCACTCAGGCTTTTCTAAACATGAAGCAGACCAGGTCCCGTCCTACTTCAAATCACAACAGTGGCTTTGCCATGTGCTTAGAATCAAATCCCAACTCCTTACCCAGGACTTAGGAGTCTTGGCTTCCTTGCTCCTGGCTCACCTTCCATCTTGTTTTCCTCACTCCTCCTCCACCCGCTAGCTCTGCTGACAATGAATTCCAGGTTCAATATCACCTCAGAGATTTCAGAGTTTTTGCTCCCTCTACTGTGTTATCTCCTTTGATGTGCCTTACTACCGATTCAACTATCACTTCCTCAAAGGGACCTTCCTGGACTGCTAGGTGCCCCCACACCACCCCTAATCTTGACTGCTACACACCTTGGTTGCTTTCCTTCCTAACACATCCCCTCTCCTGCTATGATCATCACTGTGCTTCTATCCTCACACCTTGTTTTCTACCTTATCCCTACACCTAGGACAACACCTGGCCCTCACTTCCTAAAAGTTTAAAGGCAGACTCAGTACTTACGGGCCACATGTCACAATGAGAAGAGTCTGGGGTCAGAGCTATTGATCTGGGTTCAAAGCCCAGCTCAGCTCAGCCTTTCCAAGCCATTTGACATTAGACAAGTCACTTCCAAACTGCGCTCTTTTTCTCATCTGTAAGATGGGAATGGCCCTGCAAGAAGTAGTCACCCCAGGTTTAAATGAGGTGGTACATAATGATTGCTTTGGATACAGTTTGTCTCCCCAAGGTTCATGTGCTGGAAGCTTGGGCTATAGTGTGGCAGAAGTGGGAGGTGGTAGGATTTTAGGAGGTGGGGTCTAGTGGGTAGTGATTATGGAACCACTTTCACAAGGAAGTAATGTCTTCTTACAGCAGTGGTGCAGGTCCCTGGGACTAGATTAATTCCCTCAAGATGGGTTGTTATAAAGTGACTTTGTCTCTCACTTCCTCCCTCTTCCCACATAAACTCCTTCCCCCAACCCCATGATATCATCCACCATGTTGGGTCATAGCCAGAAGCCCCCTGCTACACACTGGTACCATGCTCTTTGGATTTTCTTGCCTTCAAAATCAGAAGCCATATAAACCTCTTTTCTCATACTTGACACGAGTACTTTGTGATAGCAACACAAAACAGACTAACACAAAACCAACAACTGTGAAGATATCTACGCAAAAGTGGGAATTGGAAAAAAAAAAATATGTGAATGGGGAAAAAGGAAGGAATATCACATACACCGAGCCTGCATCACTCAAGAGGCAATCTGCGGACCCAGGGCCTGCTGACATGAAGACATGTGAGCGCGGCCTAGCTTGGCTGCGGAAGGGTCAAACATGAAGTCAAGCGCATCAAGGGAGAAAAGCCACTGGTTCTTATGAAATATGACAAGAGAAGGCACGCACAAGGGAAGGAGAGCTGAGCAGTGGATGCAGTCATGTATATGTAGATATCCTTCTTTTTCTGGAAACAGCTAATTGCTCTTGAGTGGGGAAGGGCACAGGCAGGGCGGGGCCAGCCGAAATGGATTGGGGAAGGCTGTAAAATGAGATACTGTGGGAAGCCAGGCAAAAGCCAGACTCCAGCGAGTATGAGGGATGCAAGAGGAGGGAGGCTGAGAGGCACCTGGAGGACAGAGTCAGCACGCTGATGATTGGGTGGACAGTAAGCGATCAAGGAGGAGTCAAGCGCGATTTGGAGGCTTTTGTAGCTCTGGCTTGAATGTGGCAATAGTGAGTCCACAGACTAGAGGCTGAGCAGCAAGCAGAAAGAGAACGCTCTGAATTCTGTCTGAGGCCTGGATTGACTATGAGGTGTTGGAACACATTCGAATCAGATTTGAGGAACTGAAAAGGTCACAGCTAAAAAGTCCTCCGCACAGAAGAAATAGCTGAAGCCAAAATGTAGATGTCAGCCCACAAAGAGACACACGCTGAGACAGACGAGGAAGGAGGACGAGGAAGGACACCCAGAGAGAATCTCACCCAAAGCAGAGCAGCGAAGCTGGGGGCCACGAGGTTCTACAGACAGATGATGGGCCCAGATGCTCTACCTGCCCCAGGTCCAACATCCAGGCTTCTAGACAACTTCAACAGAGTGACAATGGAGAAATGCAAAGAAGGGCTACCAGCCAGGCTTCACCAGAGAAACAGAACCAGGAGAGATCTACTTTAAGGAATTGGCTCACGCAGTTGTGGAGGCTGGCAAGTCTGAAATGTACAGGGCATGCCAGCAGGCTGGGAATTTGGGCAGAAATTGATGGCTACAGTAGAGGGGCAGAATTTCTTCTGCCTTGGAAAAACCTCCTTTTCTTCTTACAGTCTTTTCATTGATTGGATGAGGCTCACCCAGGTAATGAAAAATAATCTTCTTCACCCAAGGTTATCTGATTGAAGAAGTTAACTGCATCTATACAAGTACCTTCATGGAAACACCTAGATTCTTGGGAGAATCTAGTCAACCTATAGGAATAGAGAGTCAGACTCTAGATAGCCACCAAGAAGACAGTGGAACTCCTGAAGCATTGCACTGCATAGCCTAAATAGGTAATTGCTCTCCCCAGAATCCCCTTGGATCCAGAAGCTAGTGGCTCACACCTGTAATCCTAGCTAATCAGGAGGCTGAGATCTGAGGATCATGGTCCAAAGCCAGATTGAGCAGAAAAGTTTGTGAAAACTCTTATCTCCAATTAGCCAGCAAAAATCCAGAAATGGATATGTGGCTCAGTTGCCAGTCTTGAGTGAAAAAGCTAAGTTAAGTGAAAAAGCCCTGAGTTTAATTCCCAGTACTGATGCATGTACACACATGTGCAAACACACACACACACACACACACACACACACACACACACACACACACCTTAGGAATAGCAAACAGTACCTGGGATTTACTGATGTATTATCTCATGCCAGAATATTGCCCCATTAGTACTCCTCAGCCAGACTTGTCTCCTAACAGTATGTCTGCACTGCTTGCAAACCTAAGAGTTCTCTAGTCCCCATGGGAAAGAATTCATTGACCTATGATTTAGCACCTTGATAGAGAGAAATGTCTGCCCTAGGGATTCAGCTAAGAATCTGAAGAGATGAGGATAATTCCAAAGTCCAAACTAGATGGTCACAGGGCAGCTCAGGAGGTGCTGCAGATACAGCTGAGGGGCATGTATGACAATGGGAAGGACTCTGGGCAGCCTGAAAGGACAAAGGTCCTGCACTGGCCAATGTTACAGTAGCAGGAAGCATTGTTGGCTGCTGAGCATTTAGGATATGGCTCATCCACTTGAGAAAGGCTATAGGTATAATACTGATGTTGAATTCCAAAGACTTGGTCCAAAACAAAGAATGCAAATTATTTCATTATTATTTTATTTTCATTGAATGTTGAAACAACACTAATGGGCTATAGCAAACCTGTGAACATTCATTTCACTGTTTATTTTCATTTTTTTCAATTTTAAATTATATATGTGGGTCATATGGGTCTGAGCCTTGTCTGCTCCACTCAATACAGCAGCTCAACATGCCTGGGAGAGAGGCAGAGTGGTTCTGTCAGCCATGGTTTAACACTGACTTCCACCCTGTAACCACAATCAGACACTGAATAGTTTGCGGAGCGTCTCTCTGCCTCTGTCTTTCCTCTGTAAAACAGAAATTATGATAGTTCCAGACCCACAGGCTTCTTATTAGAACTAAATAATTTAACTTACACAAAGCAGATAGATTTGTACCTAGAATGTGTTAAGTGCTAAGTTGACCCTGCTAAATCCCCACCACTACCATCACTATGATCACCACCACCACCATTACAACCATCAAAGTCCCTACCACCACCACCATCATGAACATTATGAACATTGCTATCACCACTACCACCATCACCACCATTATCCACCATCACTACCATTACCACCACCATCATCACCACCGCCACTTCCCACCACCTCGACCATCATCATCATCACCACCACCACCATCCTTACCACCACCATCAGCACTATTTCCACCACCATCATCGTTACTGCCACCACCTCCAGTATCATAATCATCTCCATTATCATCACCACCACCACTATCACATCACCCTAATACTGCCATCATTATCATCGTAATTACAAATACCATCATCAGCACTGCCACCACTACCACCACCTCTACCTCCACTATTGTTACAGTCATCACCATCATCACCATCATTATAATCATCATCATCTTCTTTATCATATCCATTCAGTATCTCCAGGACACCCATCCCTGCACTGGAAGATTAGGCTGGGATGGGTCTTGTTTCTCTGGAGGGACTCTCTACAGTGCTCACTGTGTAGTCTTGTTAAAGCCATGGCTGACCAAAGAATGAAGCTGGGCCTACCTCATACCACATAGAAAACATAACTCATAAAATTAGACCCTACCTCTTGCCATATTACAAAATATAACTCAATACTGAGGTCACCAGTGTAAGAACTAAAACTTAAACAGAGGGTTAGTCTTCACGGTCTTAGTGTGATTTGGGTGATGATCTTAAGTTTGCCACTCAAAGCACATGTAATAAAAGAGAAAATGGTTAACTTAGATTTTATTAAAATTAAAAATTTGACCAGGTGCCAGTGATTCATTCTAGCTACTCAGGAGGCTGAGATGTGAGGATCAGGGTTCAAAGCCAGCCCGGGCAGGAAAGTCCATGAGACCCTTATCTCTAATAAACCACTAGAAAACCAGAAGTGGCGCTGTGGCTCAAGTGGTAGAGCACTCACTTTGAGCTGAAGAGCTGAGGGACAGCGCCCAGGCCAAGAGTTCAAGTCCCACGACTGACAAAAAAACAAAAAACAAAAATAAATAAAGCCATGGCTGAGTCCTACGGTGCCTGATGATGCTTACTAAGCACATATCCTCCCTCCTTCTCTACACACTTTTCCAAAACTCATATGCCATCTCAACCATGTGGAATTCCCAGCTCCATTCAGGCCATTGACTCTGCAGTCATACTTCCAGTTATCATGCCTCCTGTAGACCAAAACTAGGGCTCCCAATCATGACCTGCCAATGGCATCAAGTACACACACACACACACACACACACACACACACACACACACTTGCGCCAAGAGAAAGAAAACTCAATGTGTGCCATCTGGCATTCAGAGTGGAGAAGAAAGAGGCCTGTTTAACAAAGCACCAGAAGGTAGAGTGGTCAGGAGCCCCAGTGGCTGCCCAGATGTGCTGAGTAGAGAGATGATCACCATCAGCAATCCCCAGGGTCACAGGAATGGGAAAACTACCAGCAAACCCCGAGCCCTCCACGCACCATGAACTGTGCACTCCTTCACTTAAGCTGCAGGACAACCCTTTCAAATGGGAATAAATATCCCCATTTTCATAGATCTGGAGCCTGAGGCTGAGAGGTGAATTAGTCTGCCCAGAGTTGTCCCAGATCTAAGCAAGAAAGTAGGGTGTACAGTCCAGGGGAGTCCAGCTCAAACAGAGCTATCCTAAAATAGTGTAACCCACTGTCAGAGCCCAGGCAAGGCACATTGCATACAATGCCTCCTTATTATTAGAAAAAGAAAGCCTTCACCCTTTCTTGATGTCTGATGGGTAATCTTTGCAAAACTCAAGAATGAGGATGTTCTTGCTTAAAAGCCAGGCACAAGTGGCTCTCAACTACAATCCTAGCTACTCAGAAGGCTGAGATCTGAGGATTGCAAATAAAGTCAGCCCAGGTAGGAGACTCTTATCCCCAATTAACCACCAAAAGAGAGGGGGGAAGAGAAGCTGGAAGTGGAGCTGTAGCTCAAGTGGTAAAGTGTTAGCCTTGAGCAAAAGATGCTCAGGGACATCACCAAGGCACTGAGTTTAAGCCCTAGGACAGGCATTTTAAAAAAGTCTGCCCAACTGGTTCTGGGGAAAGCCATAGTTCCAGCCTTAGACAGGCTGCATTACCTGTGTGAAACCCAACAAAGCATAGCCATTCTCACCAGCCACAGGACCCAGCCAACTGGGGTGTAAGCCACACTCTTAGGAGTAAGATCTGGCATATGGGAAAGAAGGGGGGGAGGGGAAACTGACAGCAGAGAGTGTCAGGAGGGAAGGAAAGCCAGACATTGAAGTAACTTGGGATTTCCAAAGCCTGATGGGTTAGGCTGTCTAAGAATGGAATCAGAACGCTTAGTGGAGTGACTTAGTCTGAGAAGAACTTATGTGTATGAAATTCACTCTACCCTGGGCACATAGATCAGCCAGGAGCAATGCCTTAGGCTCAGGACACTATAGAAAATACTGAGATTCAGGTGTCTTGAGTGAGAGATAAATTCAAGAGCCAACGCTGAGGTTTTGATAGAGAGCTGCTCTGGGGGCTTGACATCCTAGGGACGTTCCCAGGAGAGAATGTCTTCTCTCATCATCCCCCCAAATACTGTAGCGCTTCACCACCTGGCCTTCATTCTCATTCTTAGCAAGGAGAATGACTATGATCTGCTAGTTCATCTGCCCAGGCCATAAGGCTTGCCAGAAGATGATGACAGTCACGAAGGAGCTAGATTGCTGAGAGTGCTTAGGGTGGGAGAAACGAATGACAACATCTCAATCGGAGAGGAAAATCAAACAAAAATTACATCTAGCTTCTTCCTGCTAAAGCCAAATCAATAAAGAAGGCAGATAAACAAGTGGGTTTCGTTTTGCACGCACTTCCAATTGTCATACTCTGTTCACAGGAGGAAAATGCCAGCAGCTCTCTTTACAGGACTCAAAGCAGCTAGCTAGAACCATACCTGTTCTAATGGATACACACAGCCAGTAAGGGGGCAAGGGTAGGGTAGATTTGTGGGGTGTCATTTTAACTTCTGTTAAAATTAAATATTAGGTCAGGTCACAGCGGCTCACACCTGTAATCTCAGCTACTCAGGTGGCTGAGATCTAAGGATTGTAGTTCAAAGCCAGCTCAGGTAGGAAAGTTCATGAGACTATTATCCCCACTTAACCAAAAAGCCCTAAACAGTAAACAATGTGTGTGTTCTGGAGACCAGATGAATCTCATAGCTTTTAGGACACTGGGTGGGTAGTGGCCTGAGTCACAAGGTCCAGGGAGGTAGAAGGAAGGAATTGTGGCCATCACTACATAGGAACTATCCTGGAGCAGAACTGGGTACAAGACCAAATGATAAATATCTGCCAAACCCCAGGGACTCAGGCCCTTCTAGAAGTGGATAAGGAGCCTGTGCCCTCCTCACTCTGATTACCCAAAGCCCCACTAGCCACATCTCACTTTCTAGATGGAGCCCACGGGGGCCAGGTCCCCACCTCCTGAAAACAACGCCGTTTAGGTCCCCCGGAAAAAAGGCATTGCCATTGCAAGAACAGAAACCTGTCAATCTTGTCTGTTTTCAAGAGCTTTCTGTGGCTAAGGCACATAGGGGCATAAAACCAATTTCCATTCCCAATTTTAATTCTGCCAAGCCCAGTCTTCAGAAGCAATAGGTTTTGTGTGCATGATTAGAGATTTGGGCCATGTTGCCCAACAGACTATATATATATAGTCTGTTCAGACGTGGAACTGCCTAGCTGTGTGTTGGTGGGCCATGAGGGTGCTGTGTGTGACTGTGTGTCAGGCAGATGTGGCTGTGGGGAAGGGAGGTCCGTGGTGAGTTCCTCCCTCCCCCCATGATGAAGAGAGCAGCCAGCCTTTGCCCAGATGATGTTAGGGAATATCACAGCATAGTCCTGGTGGCATTAGAAAGTTGAGATGAAGCCCGGTGCTGGTGGCCCACACCTGTAAGCCTAGCTACTCAGGAGGCTGAGAGATAAGATCACTGAAGCTGGACCAGGCAGAAAAGTATACAAGACTTTTATCTCCAATTAACCAGCAAAGAGCTTGAAGTGGAAGTATGCAGAGGAAGACTATAAGGCCCTGAGTTCAAGTCCCAGTACTGGCAAAAAAAAAAAAAAGGAAGAGAGGAAGAAAGAAGGGAAGGAGGGAGAAAGGGAAGGGAAGGGAGGGGGAGGAAGGGAAGAAGGAAGGGAGGGAAGAAGTGAAAGGAAAAAAGAAGGGAGGGAGGGAAAAAGAGAGAAAGAGAAAGAAATGGAAGGAAGGGAGGGAGGGAGGGAGGAGGGAGGGAAATGAAAAAGGGAGGGAGGGATAGAAGGAGGGGGAGAAAAGGAAGGAAGGAAGGAAGGAAAGAAGGAAGGGGGGAGAGAGAGAGAGAGAGAGAGAGAAATCAGGGATGATGGAACTCCACTACCTGGCTTTCCCCAGCATCAGGCACTGGCAACATGTAACAATCCCACCAGGGGTATCTAGAGCACATTCTGGACACCACCCTGCCTGACTTGGCATGCTTGACTTCCCCCTTCCCTTCCCGGGACTGTGAAGAGGTTTCCAGCTCAGGAGGTAATAGGAGCTGGGGCTGAGGTAATAGGAGGTAATAGGAGCATGGGGTGAGCCACAGACCCTTCACCCCTGCCAGCTTCTTCAAAGGAGCTTTCCTGGTAAGGGCTGGGGCAATAGGGAGAAATGAGGTCCTCTGATGAGGAAAGGCAGCTCCAATCCCCTGAGCAGGTGTCCAGGGAGATGCTGGTCTCCAGGCAAATTGGAGCCAGAATTCCTTCCTCCAAGGTCACAGGCTCATGGCTGGCACACACGGTAACAAGTGTCCTAAGATGGTAGCTAGCCCTTCCTTCCAATGCATATACCACACACACACACACACACACACACACACACACACACACACACACACACACACACACACACACACGTGTGAGAGAAAGAGAGAAGACAGGAAGGGAGAAGAGGGGAGTCGAGGGAAAGTGAAGGGAAGGGGAGGAGAAGGGAGGGGAGAAACAGAAAGACAGAGACAGAGATGCTCGGTCCACCTTCCAAATAGATCCTGTGGAGCCTGGAGAGCACAGAGAGGGTAGAGTCAGACCTACAGCAGTAGAGATAGAATCCTCCTGACCCCAGCCCTCAAGTGGGCCCTGTCTGGCAGCTCTGTACATGTCCTTAGCCCCAGCTGCTCTGGAGTTTCCTGGTTCCTCCAGACGCTTGCAAAGCACCCAGGAATTCTGGGGCACTGGGAGAGGCTGTGGCCAGTGGGTGTGGAGCACAGAAGGCAACAACTCCTCCTGGATGCAGACACCCAGTGGCTAAAGAAGCACCAATGAGAGGCCTGGGGAAACTGAGGTGGAGGTGCTAACCCGGATCTTTTGCGTGAAGCGAACATCGTGATTCCTGGCATTGTTTTTCTCAGAGAATTAATGGCATTGACCCCCAAGTAAGTACTTTCTGGCCAGGTGTCACCCTGGGGGCGAAGTGGGCCCTGTGGGTGTGAATTTCTCCCACAGGTAGACAGCCTGGCAGAAAGGATGGGGTGTCACAGACCCACCATTATGGAATGGAATAAGCCTGGGGTTGGGGCTCAGGCTCTAGTCTCGGGGATCACCAAGTTAGAGGGAAACATCAGAGCATAGCGGCCAAGAGGAGACACAAGGCCTGAGACTCAGGATCAGCAGCCTTTATCCATCCAGGCTGGAACTGGTACCAGGCAGGCAGATGCCGCTGAGTGAGTAGGAGCCTGGGCTGGGCCTGGGCTGGGCCTGGGCTGGGCCTCCCATCGGTATCTGGCAAAGCTCTCCATGGCCTATTTGGCCCTTCAGACCCATGGCAGAAGCAGCTCTAGCAGGACAATACCACACTAAACATGGGTCCCACCAAAGCATCTTTTAACACATTTCTTCTTTGGTTGTTCCAACTGGACTCAAAACACTTGATTCTCCTGCTTCAACTTCCCACGTGCCTATATTATAGGCATGTGCCACCACGCCCTTTTTAAAAACTTCCCCATGGACACCACAGCTGCTCAGCCAGCAATGAAGACTGCATCTACAGGTCGACAGCCTGTCACAAACAAGTCAAAACTAAGACTCTAAATCTTGACTTGCTGTTGGACTCTGACACCCCCCTAGCACAGAATCAAGAGGAGGGACTCAGTCAGGCACGGTGGTTCACACCTGTAATCCCAGCTACTTGGGAGGAAGAGATCAAGAGAATCACTATTCAATGCCAGCCTAGACAAAATGTTACCAAAATCTCACCTCAACCAATAAGCTAGACATAGTGGCATGCACCAGTTATCCCCAGCTACACAGAAGGCTGTAAGTAGAAGGATCACAGTTTGAGGCCAATTCCAGGCCACAAAAATAAAAGTGAGACTCTATCTGAAAAATGGCTGGGGGTCTGGCTCAAATGGTAGCATATCTGCCTAGCAAGCAAGAGGTCTTAAAGAGAGAGACAGACAGAGAAATTCAGACTCTGTGGGAGAAATACAGCCCCTGTTGAGTGGTAGACCATCTTTCAGTGATCTCTCCACTTCCCCACTAATCTTTCTAAGGATGCATGCTTGACCAGCAGGGTGGCTGGCAGGTGAGAACAGAGGATGAAGAGTAGATCAAGGATACCTGTCTGGCACAGGGCTGCCTGCCCCGCCCATTCCCTTACATCCCATTGTCCCTCTCTCAGAAGCCACCAGCCAGGCAGAGGAAGGTCTTCTGCCAGAGTCCCCTGCACCCTGGCCCTGTTCCCTCTCCATTGACCCAGGCCCCAGAACCCAGGTGGAAAGAGCTAGCCACACAAACCCTAGCCATGCTCATGTGAGCCGTGGGTGGGAGGGCCGGGAGGGCTCAGCGAATAGATTACCCGCTTCAATTATTTTATCTAACGATGACATTTGTACTGTAAAAGTCAGCAGAAAAATCAATGAGTTTTAAAGGACAAAATCTGGGGGAGGCTCCAACCCAGCGACCTGAAACAGAAGCCCTGGAACCAGGAATGAGGCTCAGCTCTGAGAGATCCCCCGATTCTGAGCCTGCGTGAGCTGAGCTCTGAAACACCACGGGACAGAGTCAGTGCTGAGGCCCAGCCCTGAATCCTCAGCCTGGACCATCTGTTTACTCATTCATACGCAAGACCGACATCTACTAATCCACATTGAGGTTCAGCAGAGGACGGTTCTTGCACAGTGTATAATTAATCAAGCATTGCACAACTAGATAGGTAAATTACAATTGCAAAAGGGCAGAAAGGGCAAGCAAGAGCTGCTGAAGAAAAAAAGCAGTTTAAGCTGAGGCTTGCAAGAATTTGTGGGGCATGCCAGGGAACCAAATTGGGGCAAATGAAAGAATTAGAATCAGAGGTTGGGAGTTTGGCTTCCTCTAGGATCTAACACAGATTATTCCCTCTAGGCCTTTCCATTCTGTACTTTCTCAGGTCCTCCCTACACGTGTACCAGGGGCATGGGACAAAGATAGGGGTGTGGTCTGCCTCCTTGTGTATCACTGGTCTGGGAAGATCTACTAATATTTGTGGACCAGAAAGTAGATCAGGCCCAGGTGTTCAAAATCTTGGGGAAGGGAGCCAAGAACAGGGGACAGAAGCAAGAGTACAATGTAGGGAAGAAATCTGGAGAGCCCAACAGTGACCCTCAGCCTGACCTACTCAGTGGAAGACCATGCATCTGTCAAGATTCACAATCCCAGTACCCACTGGGAGCTTCTATCAGCCCCCCATGTCCAGTGGAAGGTGGGGGACGGGGCGCGGGGAATTCAGTGATCTGAGAGGTTTGTCCTCAGTGTGTAGATTTCCTTTTCTCCTTTATGGTTCCATAGGTAGGGAGCTGGTGAAGAATGAGACCTGTGGTCAGGCCAAAAGGAGTGGTCATATCAAGGTAACTACAGGCAGCTGTGTGGCTCAGGCCCAAGTTGTCTGGAGGAAAATGTCTGAATAGTCCCTTTCCTGTGGGAAGGGCTGGGTCCCAGACTAGATCAAGGAGGAAAAGGACAAAGAGGGTAGAGGATCTGTAAGGGGAATGCGGGTGGTGCAGCTGGCTTCCTGGAGGCAGTAGCTGGAAGGAGACAGAGAAAGATGAACATCAGAATACAGTATGAGGAGACCTACCTGCAGTTTGGATGGAGGCAGACGCCATGTGCTCCCTCTCCCAGGGAGATATGGCCCCTCTAATAAACCTTACAATAATGGTTTTTTAAGAAAAGAATACAGTATGAGATCCAAGTCGGGGTGGTGGCCCATCCCTACTGGGCAACGAGGCCAGTCTGATGTACAAAGAGCAAGAGCCAGTATTGAATGGCAGATTCTTTCTAGTTCTGGGTTAAGTTTAAGTTAAGACTGAGACTTGGGCCAGGTGCCTTTGGCTTACCCCTATAATCGTAGCTACTTAGAAAGCTGAGATTTGAGGATCACAGTTTGAAACCAGCCCAAACAAGAAAGTCTGTGCAAGTCTTATTTCCAATCAACCAGCAAAAAGCCAGAAGTTGAAGTGTGGCTTGAAGTGTGGCTCCCTGCCTATGAGCCAGTCTTGAGTGAGAAAGCCCAAGGACAGTGCCCTGGCCCTGGGTTCAAACCCCAGTACCAGCACATGTGCGCCTGCACGCGCACATGCACACACACACACACACACACACACACACACACACACACACACACACACACACACAGAAAACTGGTACTGGGACTGGAGTCAGGTTGCAATTATCTCTGGAGATGGGATTAATGAGAGTTAGAGATGGGACTAAGATGAACATAAGTAGCCAGTAGCCTCTTATGTTGGTGACAGACTCATCATCTGCTCATACCAGGTATATTCAGAGGAGGAAACATAGGCCATTTGCCATCATAGGACAAAGCAAGGAATGGCCCGCAGTAGGGCCTGGGAGTTGAGGGGTGAGACTCACCTCCTCATCCACATCCGAGAAGCAGCCCCCAGCCCATCAGATCAGGCTAGAATGCTGCTGATTGGACAATGGGCAAAGGGGGATGCCTGTGTGCTAAAGATACAGGAAGGCATTTCATGGTTCGTTATGCCTAAGCTAACTATGGGGTAAATGTGACCCATGATCGGCTTCCATAATGTGACTTCTGCCATCCTCAGCAGTCCTTTCTGTCACTGTCGTTCTCTTAGTGCCATTTACTGAACCTCGGGGTCTCATTTTACCAATGCTTTACACAGACTTTTTTTCCCACTGGGTCTTCCCGAAAACTCTGTGTGGTCTTGTGTAAAAATCCCATTATTGCAGAGGAGCATGCTGAGGCTTGAAGAGGATAGAACATCCAAGAGGATAGAACGTGGTGAAGCATTTAGGCAGTAGGTGTGTAGTAGCATTTAGATGGTAGGTATCTACTTAGCCCAGCCTCATAAGATTTAGTTGGAAACCCAGTTGGGCACTGGTGACTCATGGCTGTAATCCTAGCTACTCAGGAAGCTGAGATCTGAGAATCTCAGTTCAAAGCCAGCCTGGGCAGGAAAGAGATTCATATCTCCTATTAACTACCAAAAAAAAAAAAAAAAAAATGGCAGAAGTGGAGGTGTGACTTACGTAGTAGAATGCTAGCCTCGAGGTATAAAGAAGACTAGGGACAGTGCTCAGGTCCTGAATTCAAGCCCTAAGATGCTCTCTCTCTCTCTCTCTCTTTCTCTCGCTCTCTCTCTCTCTCTCTCTCTCTCACATACACACACACACACACACACACACACACACACACAAAATGTATTTGGAAACTAAGCATTCCATCTTTGCTTCACAAACTGGAAGATTATTCTGGGGCCAGAGTGAAGTTTTCATCCATCCACATCTGCTTCTGCTGAGCAATGTCAACTTCCATATCTATGGCAGAGATGGTTACTGCCTTGCACCCAGCACCTCTGCCTTTCCAAGCAGCTAGTCCTGAGCCAGCTCCACAGCCAGGCTCAGGCTCCCTGCCCTGTGCTGGGAAGCTATGGACATCTCCACCCCTGGGCTCTGACAAGGGACCTGGATCCTAATGGTGGGAAAGCTGAATGGGGAACACCACTTCCAGGCCAGAAGAGAACAGTCTGAGGGTCAAGGGGAGGAAGCCCCACCCTCCTGTAGCACCGCAATCTCCCCTCAGCCCATCACTGACCTGGGCGCTGGTCTTTGGGACTCCCAGTGAAGCAGAACAAGGGACCCCTCCCGGGAGGGCATCCAGCCACTGGCAGGAGGCAGACTGCTTGCCAGGCAGGAGGGACCAGATCCACCTGGCTCCAGGCTTCATGGGGTGGGGGTGGGGATGGGGAGAGAATTAGGGAAGGGGTCACAGGCATCCCTGATGGCCCAGCATGCGCATATTACTAATGCAGTGTCTGCCTTCCAGAAGAAGCCCTGAGCCAAGCTTGCCCTCTGGAAGAGCCCAGCACCCCCTGGAGACAGAGGACAGATCCCAAAGGTCACAATGTCCCTACCCCTGGCTGTTCCCAAGAACACCAGAACCATCCAAATGGACACATCTGCCTGGTGGTCACACTCAAAATGGATGACTGATCTTGGATCCTCAGCCTCTGAACTGTGAATTAACCCTCATTTCTTTACAAGTTACCCAACCTCAGTTATTTGGTTACAACACAAAATGGTCTATGACACTCATAAAGGCTTCCTAGTCCCCTCTACAGGACAAGTCAGAGAGATCCTAGCAAGGGGCATCTGAGAGAAGGGGCAGGGGACCATTCGGGAAGACTGCATGGGGCTCAGAGAACATGAGCTAGGTGTTGTCCAGCCCAGCTAACACAGAAAGGAACTCATGTTACAAGGAAAAACGCAGAGCCACAGGCTCAATCAGACATTCAGCTCCACCCAGAAATATCCCCAGCAGGTACAAGATAGGAGAGTCATCCAGGCATCCCGGGAAACTGTAGGGCAGTGGGTCTGACATGCAAGACGGGGTTGCTGCTGTGGTCTCAGGGGAGCTGTAGGGCAGCAGGTGTGGCCTGAGAGGTGGGCTTGCTGCTGTAGTGCAGGCCAATCCAAGACCAAGACAAGAGCCAGGCCTGCCTGCAGGAAGAACAGAAGTCAGGCCCAGAGATTCCATCACATCAGACCAAAAGGGACACAAATAACCACTGGGAACATTGCTCGGAGAGAGCTGAGTGAGTGCCCAGTCTTGCAGTGAAGCTGGGTGGTGGGGGAAGAAAGATGCAGGCACTGTTAGGTTGGTCGAGTTTTCCTACAGCCCCGGGGGCAGTGGTTTTCCGGGAAAGGCTTAACAACAGGCTCTCTGCAAGAAAATAAGGAAATAAAGCCCTGATTTATAGCAGTTGACAATTTCCTCGGTGTAAATGCTTCGACGATGGTTACTTTCAAACTACTTTACTGAGCCTGGAATTAGGAAGGTAGCTGGTGTGAACACGTACCCAACAGTACACCCCTGCCTGGGGATAGCCACGTGTGCCAGCTCCATCATACAGTTGTGGATGAGACACAAATAGGCTGGGAAATAAAGCCAGAGACCTCTAGAAATGCTAAGGTAAGGCCTGGTCTGTCAAGCAAGTCACAGGAGCACAAAACTTCAGGATGGGATTTCTACAATGTGGTCATATTCCAAGCCTAGCTAGGTCCCAAGCCAGCTCTGTACAGGAAGCTCCAAAAGATAGCCCCAATCCTAGAGCCCCTCCATCCACCATCCTGCAGCGGAAAACTCCCAAGACACCCTATCCCAAGAGATTCACCACAGAAAACCTAGGTTCTCAGTGGGCACCTAGGTTCTCAGTGGGCACCCATGAGAACCCCTCCTCTCTGAAATGCTGTCCCTTCAATAAGTCCTGCTGCTCAGGCCATAGAAGGAACTGGCAGGGATAAGAGGAGACAGGGGAGGGGCTCATGTAAATCTCAGACACTGCTCCTCTAGTTCTGAATCCGCACCCCTGGGGCTCTCAAAGGACAGGCCTTCTCTTCATCCTCAGTTGTAAAACAGTTTGCCACGTCAAAAGCAAAGTCAAGTGCCAGTAGCTCATGCCTATCTTCTAAGCCATTCAGGAGGCTGAGATCTGAAGATCACCATTCAAAGCCAGTCTAGGAAGGAAAATCCATGAGATTCCAATCTCCAATTAACCACCACGAAGTTGGAAGTGGAGGGATAACTCAAGTGGTAGAAGACCAGCCTCCAGAAGAAAAGCTAAGGGAGAGTGTGAGGGCATGCTCACATGCATACGCACACACACACACACACACACACACACACACACACACACACACACATCCAAAGCAGCAAGAACAGTGGTGGTGCCTCTATGGCTCTGGCCTGGCCCTGAGGATTGGGTCTCTGGATCAATTTGACCAGAGCTGAAGGAAGATATCACCTTTGCAGCAGGTAACTCTGTGTGCACTGAACTGGCCCGCCTGAGCTGAGTAGGTGTATGGTACAATCCATAGAGAGCAGTTCTAATCCACTGACCTTAGCACCGTGACTGCCTCTAGAGACCCCCCAGAAAAAAAGCAAGTTACACAGAGAAGAGGATACTCCAATCCTTCATGACCAACACTAGTGTTTGTCCCAGTGGACCAGCCTGTCTACAAGGGAGCTACCTCCCCACTTCCCAAAAGACAAGAAAAAGAAATTGCAAAGGACCCACCACGGCCTTATGGCTTTTCTATTGTCTAAGAGATAGAGAATGCCTGCTGACATGTTTGGTTGTAAAAGGAGGAAGAGTCCTTTTCGGAAGTGTGTCAGAGCAGAAATGAAGCTATTTTGGTTTGATTTCTGAAGCTGAATGGTTTATTGGACTGTTTCTATTTTCAGCCGAACACCAATGTTTAAAATAGCACGTTTACTCCCAAGTTTTGCCTACACACAAGTCAAGAAAAATGTTTACCCTCTGTATTTCCTCCCCCTGTTAATTAAGAACTCTGGATCTTTCTGTCTTCAGACAGCCACTTCCCATTCAGGGTGTTTTCAACTGGAGTCACTGGTTCTCAAACACTGTTGTCTATAAACATCAAATGAGAAGCTTTTAATAATCTCTACTGTTCCTTACACCAGTGACTCATCCCTGTAATTCTGGCTACTCAGGAGGTTGAAATCTGAGCATCAAGATCTGAAGCCAGCTCAGGCAGGCAAATCTGAGTCTTATTTCTAGTTAACTAGCAGAAAGCCAGAAGTGTCTCAAATAAAATGGTACATGATCAATTATATAGGCATTGACAGACAGTGAAACCAAAGGAGAAGAGAATTTTTCTTTGCTGCTGTTTTTGTTTTCTTTTCTATCTTGTTTATTGCTTTATCTGTCTTTGTGGGGGGGTTGCAGAAATGGAGTGACAATGCAGCTGTGCTACTCATTGGATACTAGGTTGACAATGAACTATATAACAAGTGGATGGAGATGGGAGGGAAAAACTGGGAGAGTGAGGGAAGGGTGACTTTGTCCAAAAAGAAAGTATTCTTCACGTGACTTAAATAACTGTCACCCCTCTGTATATCATCTTTATAATAACAATAAAAATTTGAAATAAAAATAAGTAAATAAATAAATAAGAAAAAAGCCAGATATGTAGGTGTGGCTTAAGGGGTCAGCCTTAAGAGGAAAAAGCCAAGTGAGAGCTTAAGGCCCTGAGTTCAAGCCTCACATAGGCATGTACATGTGTGTGTGCGTGTGTGCACATGTACATGCATGTGCACACACACATCTCTGATACCTAATACCTATGACATCAGAGTAGTTAGAGGCAGGATTTGAGCAGCAGTGTTTTCTTAAAACTCGAGACACTCTAATATACAAGTCAGTGTGGGAAGCAAGCTTTGGCTCCATCACACACACACACACACACACACACACACACACACACACACACACACACACACACACAGAGGGGAATGAGCAAGAAGAGACATGGAGAGCGCACACTGTGTTTCTACCTCTGGCCCGAGGATTCTGTCTGCAAATCTGGTGGTTGGAAAGGAAAGGAAAGCCAGCATCCAGGCTGATTCTCAAACACTGCTGTGGGTCAGATGGCTCTCTGTCTCTCTCCCGCAACATTTTAGGCAATTAAGGAATCACTGAAGGAAGAGAGATAAATTAGGAGATGGGGAATCAATTAGATTAGCTACTAATTAGCTTGATAACTGTTAATGGAGGTGAGAATCTAAGGAGTGAAGTCGTTACCCAGCCTCTGCTGTTCACAGAAGTCCCACGGGAACTGAGGAGCTCCGAGGGGAGAAGGCAGCAGGGCCGCGTCTGCACAGAATGCCGTGGTACATGCTCTAAGTATTTTCCAGTTCTAAGACAGACTTGAATTTTTGGTTTGTTTCATTTTGGTTTTGTGCCAGTCCTGGGACTTAAACTCAGGCCCTGGACACTGTCCCTGAGTTTTTGTGCTAAGGGCTAGTGCTCTACCACTTTGAGATATAGCACCATTTCTAACTTTTTGGTAGTTAATTAGAAATCAGGGTCTCATGGACTTTCCTGCCCAGGCTGACTTCAAACCTCAGATCTCAGCCTCCTGAATAGCTAGGGTTTACAGGTGTGAGATACCAGCAGCCAGTGACAGATTTGTTTCTAAAGACCAAAAATGTGGAGCAATGTGAATAATCGACTGTAGGGAAGTTTAGAAGTCTTTTTATTCCAGATGGATGTGTGGTCATTAAACACTTAATTTTACCTAAAACCCTCTCTGGCTCTTAGAGTTTTCTTAGCTAAGGTACACATTAAGCATCTAGAAAGCAAACATGAGAAGAATAAAGAAAATAATTTTTAAAAACCTATTTTTTAAAAAGTAAACACAGGAAGATTGCTCTTCCCAGCAATTTCAGCAAAGTACCTTGATGTGAAACTCCATACCCTGGGCTGAACACATTTCTCATAGCACTCGATTTCATCCTCAACTCTATGATGTGCTCATCTTTTTTTCTGCCAACACTTTTATTGAGATACAATTTACATGCCACAAAATTTGTCCTAAGTTTTAAGTGCACATTCAACTGGTTTTATTATATTCGGGACCATGCAACTAATGTTACAATCTGTTTTTACAACATTGCTATCATCTCAAAATTACATCTCCTATCTGTTGGCAGGTACTCTCTAAAATCCTTGCCTCCTGAGTTACCTGAGTTCTGAAGGCTACAGTCTGTCTCTTTGGACTTGGCTCTCCTGAACTTTGCGTATCAATGGAGTCCTATGGTACAAAGGTCTTTTGTGTCTGGTGGTGCTTTTCACATAACAGGATGTTTTCTTGTTTTTTCTCTTCCTTTTCTTTTCTTTCTCTCTTTCTACTTCTTTCCTTTTTTTTGTTGGTGCCCTGGGCCTACTACTCTCACTTGACTTTTTCCTCCCATGGCTGGAGCTCTACCACGTTAGCCATGCCTCAAGTTTGACTCTTGCTAGTTAATTGAAGATCAAAGTCTCCAAAACTTTCTGCCCAGGCTGTCTTCAAACCTCAATCCTCCAGGTCTCAGCCTCCTAAGGAGTAAAGATTACAGGTGTGAGCCACCAGCACACGGAAGCATAATGTTCTCAAGTTCATCACATTATAGCATGTGTTAGCACTTCATTTCTTTTTGTGGCTGAATAATATTCCATTGCATGAGCATATAGTAGGTACTGTCTAACCTCATTTTGCTTGAGTATACAAAAGATATTTTCTATCCTCATTATGTTGAAGGTCAGAAGATTGTGAAGTACAGAGCCAGACAGTCTGCCTCCAGACCCCAAGACAAGCCCCCATAACCCTCCCACCACTAAGTACTGTCCTGTTTAATCCCTTAGCATGAATCACTTTCTAGAAAGAAAAAAAAAAGACTATATTAGAGGCATGTAATTTTGCAGAAGTCTCCAGGGATAAAAGCAAGCTGTCCAGGAAATCTGATGGATAGTTTCCTGTTCTCATTAATATTTGTTCATTACTTATCTATCCATTCTACCATCTGCTCCTCTCTCTAGCCAGCAAGTGGCAACCATACCTAAGACCCCAGAAAAATCAAGTCAGAAGATCTAAAAGAAAAAGAAAACAATGCTCAAGTAGCATCAGAAAAAAAAAACAAAAACATGCAATTAGATGATTATATTTTATTTTTCACTAGGGAAAATTCCAACCTTTACCTAATATCAGCTCTTCCCATCCCTGCTTCTAGTTATTTTAAAGAAAATCTCCAATAGCCTATCTGTCACAGGTAAGCATCTCAATTGTGTTTCTAGGGGATAAGAATATTTTCTTTCTGTGTATGTGTGAGTGTATAGATACTGTCCCTTTGCTTTTTCACTCAAGGCTGGTATTCTACCACTTGAGCTGCAGCTCTACTTCTGGCTTTTTGGTGGCTCTTGGAGGTTAAGAGTCTCACAGACTTTTCCTGCCCAAGATGACTTCGAACCTCCATCCTCAGATCTCAGCCTCCTGAGTAGCTAGGATTATAGGTGTGAGCTATAAACACCTAGCCAGTGTTTGCTTTTTTGTTGGTGTTGCTCTGTTTTCCCATGAACACACTTAAAATAAACAAAACCCTTGAAATTCTTTCCTATCTAGTCCACATTCAAATTCCTAAGATTCTAAGATTTATGGCCTCATAGGCCATAGGAATATTTTAAAATTTTTCAAACAGGGATCATAAAAGTCAATGCATACAGCAAGCTGCTTACTTCTTAAGTCATTTTTCATCTATATTTTTATCCTCTGTCTTGTTTGCTAGTGGAGTCAAAATACAGCATATCAGGCTCCAGGACCCGAGAGAATGATGTAAAATTATGAAGATACCTGAGTATGAGGGGCTGTATGCACATATAGATAAGCATGCAGATATGTATTCAAGTATGAAATTAGATGCAGGTATAGATTGGATATAGGTGTCACTAAGGACAAAGATATAGGTCCAATAACAACTTAGAGTCAAGTGCCAGTAGCTAATACCCATAATCCTAGCTACTCAGGAGGATGAAATCTGAGAATCATGGTTCAAAGCAAGTCTGGGCAAGAAAGTCCACAAGACTCTTATTTCTAATTAATCAAAGAAAAAGCCAGAAGTGGCGCTGTGGCTCAAAGTGGTACAGCACACAGACCCTGAGTTCAAGCCCCATGACTAGCCAAAAAAAAAAAAAAAAGAACTTAGAATGTCTCCAACTACTGGGCTGGTTATTCTCCATGTATTTTTCTTTCCCTTTTTTCACTTACTCCCCAAAGACTTCTTTGAAAAAGGATAAATCGGGGGGAGGCTGGGAAGGGATGTGAAGGGTAAACAAAGGAGGAGGCTGCAATGCTTGGTAAGAAATGTACACATTATCCTGCCCATGTAACTGTAACTCCTCTGTACAGTATGTTCACAAATAAAATTAAATTAAATTTAAAAAAAAGAAAAAAAAAGAAAAAGGATAAATCTCAAAGAAACAGAAAAATCAGAACTAATCAAAAATAGGTTTTTCACCTGAGTGTTGTTAGCTCACGCCTCTAGCTACTCAGAAGACTGAGATCTCAGGATCATTTTGAACCCAAACCAGTTATAAAAATCCATGAGATATTTACCTCTAATTAACCAGTAAAAAGCCAGAACTAGAGGTATGTCTCAAATGGTAGAGAGCCAGCCTGAGTGAAAAAGCAAAAGGGGAGCAACCTGGCTCTGAGTTCAAGCTCCAGTAACAGCATAAAAGAAAAGAAAATTAAAGAAAAGAAGAAGAGAGAAGAGGAGAGGAGAGGAAAGGAGAGGAAAGGAGAAGGGAGGATAGGTTTGTCACTTATAGGAACATACATATACATGCATATTCAAACTAACCAAAATATGATAAATGCAGGATGAGATTCCACGGTATGACATGGAATTGACTGACAAGTGAACAGTTATCAGACATTTTAACAAAGTAGATATCAGGAGATTGAAACATGTCTTGACTGAGGGGGTAAAAGGAGGAATGTGGACAAACGGAGCAAGGGATGATAGCCATAATACTTGATGTCCACACGTGAAAATGGAATCAGGAAAGTTCAGGAGATGGGATAGATGGAAGGGGAGAAGGATGAAAACGGTGACACTGATCAAGACACATGGATGTGCTCAATTGAAGTCTCTCTAGACCACCATTTGAAGATAATCATCATTGTCATCATCATAAGGGGGACAAAACACATGTTCACTTATGAGAGTCTAAACAGGCCCAGCTCAGGGAGAAGTGAGAATGATGGTAGAAAGGAACAAGAACCCCAAATGGTGCAGGGGAGTGAAAGAGATCAGGCCAAGCCTTCTATGAACAAGGGCCAAGAGTAGAGAAAAAGCTTCTCTCACAACTCCACCTCCAAAGTCCCCTGAGCAGAGGGTAAGGGTGGTGGATCCATGCCTTGTGTAGGGCTGGAAGACAAGAGAGACCCAAGTAGAGATGAGCTGTCCTGGGGGAGGGGTAGCCACAGAGACAGGCAGCCATGCAACACAGTTACCTCTAACAGGAGAGTATGAATTAGAATGGAGATGGAACTAGACAGCATCTGCACAAACATTTTATTAAGCGCCTTCTCTGCTGAGCACTGGAGACACAGGGGTGAGTCACTGATGGATATAAACAGACAGATCAATACACCAGGGTACAGAGAGGAGCCTCAAGGCACAGATTTTCCTGGCTGCTGTCTGTGCACACACATACAGCCACAGGTGTGGACCTTTACCTGTACATGCCTTACACACACACACACACACACACACACACACACACACACACGCCCATGTATGCACATTCATACACACACACACCACAGGAAGATTGTGAGCCCTCTGGGCCTTCAAGCCCAGGTAGAGGAGGAAGCATTCTTTTTTTTTTTTTTTTTTTTTTTATTGTGAAAATACTGTACAGAGGGTTTACAATTACATGGGCAAGATAGTGAGTACATTTCTTATCAAGCATTGTAGCCTCCTCCTTTGTTTACCCTTCCCATCCCTTCCCAACCTCCCTCCCCCCCTACCTAATCCTCCCCCCCCCAAGTTGTAACGCAATTATAAGATGATTTCTTTGTTGCTTTGTATGTCCCTCCCCCACAGTATAACCCCTGCTTTCACTGTATTTGATGTCGGTATTTGTGGAGGGGAAGGGGAAAAACAAGTCGTTTAAATAAGGATACAGGTGGACCTGTTGCAACAATGAGAAGTACACGTTGTCATGAGGAAGCATTCTTGATAGAGACTCTCCCACTTCCTGCCACACCTCCCTCACCCTGTCCCCTACACCTGCTCTGTCCTCATGCTCTGCCCACCTCTTTCAACAAGCTGTCATTCTGCACTGCCCATAACTCTCAAGGATGGTTTCACATACAAGTGAATCTAGGACACCCTAATAAGAGCCAATGGCTCAGTGGTCAGCCCCGAAACTTCTAGAAGGTGAGTGGCTTTTGGTATCAGGTACACCTGGCTCTCATACACAGTTGCCTCTCATAAGTCACTCAGCCCTCCCAGACCATGGTTTCCTAATGTATAAAATGAGGTAGTAGCTGAGTGCCGGTGGCTCACTCCTATAATCCTAGTTATTCCATAAACTGAGATCTGAGGATAGAGGTTCAATGCTAGCTCAGACAGAAAAGTCCATGAGATTCCTATCTTCAACTTACCACCCCAAAAGCTAGAAGTAGAGGTGTGGCTCAAGTAGTAGAGAGTCAACCTTGAGTGAAAAAGCTGAAGGACCTGAGTTCAAACCACAATACTGTACCGAGTGGGGAAAAAGGAAGTGTCAATTTCCAGCTCATAGGTTGTCACAGGGACTAAATAAGACACAATGAAGGACACTGCCTTTTCCCTAGGGCAGGTGCTCAATAAATATCTCCCAAAGTCACTTACATCCAATCAGCCAAAGACACCTACACTCACACACTCATGGACTCTCTTACACACACACACACACACACACACACACACACACACACACACAGCTGCCATGCCAGGGCCCAGCCATGAGAAGCACACAGCGGTTCTCAACACCCCTGACAGCGCCTGAACTTCAGCAGCAGAGGCCCTAAGGCTGTCAAGTGAGACCCCAGCCTGCAGTGATGCCAGGGTCCCGGCAGGGGGAGCAAGTGCAGGAGGACAGTGAGCACTTAGCCTCAGGCAGTCTGAAGATGCCTGCTGCCGGCTGTGGTGCTGACCAGGCCCAGGCTCTGCCCATGATCACTGTCTGAAGAGAAGAGTCCTGGCAGGGATGAAGCTCCCAGAGGTGAAGGTGGACTGGCAGGGCAGGGCAGGGCTCACACAGTCACCGTGAGCCATAACAGGGATCTCATCCACCCATAAACTTGAACTTGATACTGCCTCAAAGAGCTGGTGCAGGCCCTCCCTAGCTCCTGAGCCAGGCATCCCTCCTCGCCTTGGCTGAAGCCACTTGACACCCCTAACACACTTATACACACATATACACACAGTATACATTCACATGCATGCACACATACACATACTAACAATAAGCATGCACACACAGAGATGTACACAGACATCTGTGTGTGTCCACATGCACACAGACACACAGATACATATGTATAGACAAATATGTGTGTACACGTGTGTACTTGTACACATGCATGCTTGTATGCATCTTTGTGCATATGTATGTTCAGTCACAACTATACATAAACACATCATATATGTGTACATATATGCATGAACACACATGCCTGTTATACACATGTATACAGACGTGTGTGCACACATGTACAGGTCCATGTTTGCACATGCTGGCATACAGATACGTACATGTACATTTGTGCTTGTACATATACATTCACACAGGTATACACATGCACACTCACACATGCACACACACCACGTGCCATAAACACCACACACACACACACACACACACACACACACACACACACACCTCTTCAGGATCCAGGGCCCCCTTTCTAGCAGAAAATCAAGAGGCATGGTCCATCAGAGCCTCAGCACCACAAGCCTTGTGGGAACGTCACACTGGGAAGTAAATTGTTTTGCCACTAAATGATCTTCGGGATGTTCTTGCTTTGTCCTGAGCCCCAGCTCCTCACTTGTCAGATGGGAATGCCAAGGCTGCGCCCAATAAACCCCAGACAAATGTGAGAAATGTGTGCTGAATGAATGGTTGTGTGAACAAATGATCTACCAAGGTGCCTGGTATATAAAAACAGTGCCCAGCCAGGTGCCTGTGGCTCACACCTGTAATCCTAGTTACCTAAGAGGCTGAGATATGAGAATCACAGGTCAAAGCTAGTAAGAGGAAAAATCCTTGAGATTCTTATCTCCAGTTAACCCTAAAAAAAAATCCAGGAGGGCTGGGAAGGTGGCTCAGTGGTAGAGTGCTTGCCTTGCATGCCAGTAGGCCCTGGGTTCAATTCCTCAGCACCACATAAGCAGAAAACAAAAAGCCGGAAGTGGCGCTATGGCTCAAGTGGTAGAGCGCTAGCCTTGAGCTAAAGAGCTGAGGGACAGTGCCCAGGCCCAGAGTTCAGGTCCCACGACCGGACCCCAAAAAAAAAAAAAGAACACACAAAAAATCCAGGAGTAGAGCTCAAGTGGTAGAGTGCTATCCTTGAGTTAAACACACACACACACACACACACACACACACACACACACACACACACACACACATATACAGGGACTGCCCCTAGGCCCTGAGTTCAAGGCTCTTAGGACAGGTACACAAAAAAGTGCCTCCCAGCACCCTCCTCTCTAGTGCCCACACTGGCCTGGCACAGGTACTCTGTGGCAATGCTGCTAAGTGAGCTCCCCACCCTCACCCCACTCTCCCAGACAGCCTCCTCCATCAACACCTCACCCCAGGTCCAGAACAACTGGGCTCTGACTTCCTGTGAGTGCTCCAGCAAGTGGCTTGCCTGTGGCCTGGGCCCCAGTCCCCTGGACAGCTCCTTCCCTGTGTCTCCTCCACCAGCCTGGCCATCTGTGAACCCCATCCAAACTTCTCCCACCAATCAGTCTCCCTGCACCCCACTTCTTCTCAAGCGAATTACAGTCAAACCTGCTCCCTGTCCCTGCCTACCTCCACCCTTCCCAGATTGTCCTGCCACTAAGGACTATGTCTGCCACACCTGTACCTGGTCAGACTGGCGATCATGTCCTCAGAAGGCAGGCAGAGGAGGGAAATCCTGCAGTCCCTTCTAGCTGAGCTCCTTGGCTGCCAACTGGCTAATGGTGCTAGGAGAAGTTAGACAAGACTCATCTCACTTCCTTCAATCCATGACACATACGTCTTGAGTCAGACCCGTCATGCCAACTCAAAGACATCCCCCACCAGTTGTGCCTTCTCCCTGCTGCTGCATGCCACCTGCAGGATCCTTCCATCAAGACTGTGTACCGCCTTGACTGCCATGTTTATAAAATCACCTCTCACTGACACTCACCCTGACTTCACTCTCTTGACAAAAAGACTTAGCTACACTGGCAGGCTCCACTCTCTTCCCTCCCACACTCTGTGGCACCCACTCCCACTAGCTTTGAGCCACTGCCCCCTGGAACTGCTCCTGCCAAGGACACTCTATAACTTTCTACAAATCCAACAGTCAACACACACCCCTCATGAGCCCCAGTGTTTAGAATGACACCCAGCATAAGTGGGAGTTTGGTTACACCTCTGCAGAGAAACTCATCCACACAGAACGGCTAAGCACACTTGAGGATCAGTCATTTGACAGACTCTGAGCAAGATGCTGGGGACACAGAAGTGAGCAAAGCAGAACTCCTGCCTTCAAACGTCACCGCCTGGGGAAGGAAGAGGAGGAGAGTGAGATATGGGAACAAATGAATAATCACAGTGTGAGAAGTATGATAGTTAGGCAGAAAAAGCAGAGGGGGAGGATACCTCATGTTACCTAAAATAATACAGAAGGTACTCTCGGAGCCCTTACTTGATGCCCTGGGTCGGTACGGGCAAAGACACTGAGGCTTGGAAATATGGCAGGACTAGTGGGAGAAGCAGCTCTTACCTGTTCTGAGGATTCAGGGAATCCAGCATACTGAGAGAAAAGGAGAAATTTGGCAAAGGTGAAAAGATGGTGCTGCAGAAGGGAGGGGCTGAGATGGGGAAAGAGTCTTGGATGCCTTGAGGCAAAGCTTGAACTTGTCCTTGGGAAGTAACAAATGATAAGGGTCTAAAATGGTAAGCTGAGGAAGAGAGAGATTCCAAATGATCAGAAAGAGTTGGTGTTAACCCGCTGAAAGCTGAGAAAGAAAGGAAGTACATCATGACACTGCAGTCACAGAATGAGACTTGATATGGAGAAGGCAGAATTGTGCATTCCATTCCAGCTTGGGCTACTGCGGAACAAGGCTGGACATGGTAGTACACGTCTGCAATCCCAGCTACTAAGGAAGTAGACTGACCTGACGCTGACCTGAACAAAACTACAAAACCCTATCTGAAGTGAAAATAATAAACTAGCCAGGCACCTGTGGCTCATGTGTGTAATCCTAGCTAGTTGGAAGCTGAGAATCTGAGTTGAAGTTTGAAGCCAGCCCAGGCAGGAATGGCTGTGAGATTCTTATCTCCATTAACCACCAGAAAACTGGAAGTGGCACAGTGGATCAAAACGATAGATCACTAGCTTTAAGTAAAAAAAAAAAAAAAAACTCAGGGACAACACCCAAGCCCAGAGTTCAAGCCCCACAACCAACGAAAATAAACTAAAAGGTAAAAACACTAAATGTTAGCTCAAGTGGTAGACTGCTCGCCTAGCATGTATGAAGCCTTGAATTCAATTCCCAATGCCACCACAAAACAAACAAGAAATACTTCATGTCAGCTTCAAAAAAAATTTTTTTCCCTAGATTTACTTCCCAAGAGACAAAATCAAGTGATCAGTTCTCCTAGTGGCCAAAAGACCAGAAACCAAGTCACCAAATCACATGACTCCCAATGCCATTGGCTGATGTTCCAAATCTCAAAATTACTCTTTTCTGTACTTTATATTCCTCTTGACCCTTCCTGTCCACATAGCCCCTCAATCTTCCCATATACCCAATGTGCAGAAAACAGGAGTGAAGGTAGACCAGGGGGAAGAAGAGGCCAAGTGTATAGTGAGACAAGCCAGTTAGTGTCAACATGTTGTCACTAACAGGTGAAATTGGCCTGGTTTTTTGGTAAACAGCACAGGGACATTGGTGAAAGCATGCAGGCCCCAAGATCTTCTTCACGCCCCGAGAACAAGCAATTTCACCAAGGCTGATGAGCCTCAAGACAAGCTTAACCACAGAGAACAGACCAGCAGAGCCCATGTACACCTCCTCCAACTGACCACAGCACGGTCCATTCATCCTTCACTGGCTCTGCACATGGTCCAGGACAGGCCTCTTAAATCCCACAGCCCCTCAATCCATAGTGTAGAACCTAGGAGCCACTTCCATAGGCTCAGGTTTCTCTCCATTCCCTAACTGAGTTTCACCCCAGCATCCTTCTTAATTCTGAGCGAGATCACTTAGAAATCCTCCAGAATCCGGATCAATTCAGGGAGCGTTCTGCAGGTTTTCTACTGGGGAGAATTTTCTCTATAGCTTCAGACAGAAGCCTTTGCTCCCTGGGGAGACATGAAAGATGCTGGAGTAGCTGCTTTATCTTCAAGGTCCCCATCCCTTTCTGCCCTCCGTGGTGGGTCTGTGTAGGGCTGAGCGAAGGGCAGGATGGAAAGCTTGGAGTCTTTCACCATCAGTTACACCGGGGGGGGGGGGGGGGGGGGGGGCAGTGGTCTAGTCTCTAGACCCAATCCTCACTCACAGAGCAGAAATCCTCCAAGATAACAAACTTAAGACCTCTAGCCCAAGTCTCCCATGAGAGATAACACAATACAGACGTGCTCAAAGAGGAACCCAGATACTTCCTTCTCCCCGATCAGTGCACAAAAGCAGACCAACCAGGCTTGTTCTGCAGCCCCTGCCATCAGCCTCAAGTAAGTGGATCTGCCTACCCTTCCCCTTCCCCCTCCATCCTGTTCCTAGCCATCCCTCCATCAAGTAGAGTGTGCATTTAATTATACTCTCACAGATTCTTGATGGCATGCCAGACAGTTCTGCCAAACTTGCCTCCTCGGTCCCTAACCAGGACCCCAGCAGGAAGCCACACCCATCCTAGCTGGTGAAGGAGGAAACTGGAGCTCAGAAAGTCTCACTTACTGGTCCAGGTCATGTGATTTGCAGGTGGAGAGCCACAGACAGCTTTGGCATTTCATTTGTAATGACAGATTTGGGGCAGGGCCAAGTCCTCTTCTCTCAGGATTCTCCAATCACTGTTCCAACTGGCTGTGGGATAGACAGCCTCCCTCAGCCAATATATCTTTCTGAACCATGGATCCATAGCTCACGCAAACTCTAGCCCTGGTGAACCATGTCTACGCAAATGTTCTTTAGGATTTTAGCCACTTTAATCAAGAGAAATTGGATCTTCCTGAAGGGGTAAAACTGCACATTTACTGCCTGTCCAGCTTGATCCAAATCCCATGATGCAGGCAGGGAGACTGTCTGGGACAAGGTTGGAAAGACCCGCAGAAGGGTCTGAAACACATTAACATGGCATCACTGAGGAAC
The DNA here is from genome assembly GCF_019054845.1 of Dipodomys spectabilis. Taxonomy (NCBI): domain Eukaryota; kingdom Metazoa; phylum Chordata; class Mammalia; order Rodentia; family Heteromyidae; genus Dipodomys; species Dipodomys spectabilis. The sequence continues at coordinate 1,765,741 of NW_024870813.1, read as the reverse complement.
TGCAGCTCTGCCTGAGGGAATGGAGACAGGTAGAGCAGGGTTGCACAATAGGAAGTTGTAGCCTCCGCCAGCAACAGCCAAGGAGCCCAGGAGAGGGAAACTCCAGCCAGTACAAGGGACAGAGACCCCGAGAGCACCATAGGCAGGCACCACACCACGGAAGCTGGAAAGGGTCGCCTGAATTATATCTCTCCTCCATGCTACCAGGGCTGACAGTCCAGCTCTCTATAAGGAGACTGACTGGACTCCGACAGGTGCCCCCATACTGGCCATGTCTCAAACATAATTAGAACCTGTGGTCTGCCAAGCACAGTGTAGGATATAGAATCAAGGGTCAGGACCATTTGAGGGACCAGAGGTACCAGATCTATATGAGTCAGGCTGGGGCAGAGGCCTTGGCGCCTAGGTAGACAGTCCGAGTGTATCTCTCTCTAGCCCTCCTCACACATCTGTGCGGCTTCCTGAGGCCCTTAGATATGGGTCATGAATATCTTGTAACACAAAGAGCAATGGGGTCTCTTGGCACCCTTTTTAGATGGTTTCAAGGGAACCCAGGGCCAAGCTAGAGACACTGCAGGCTCCAGCCAGAACCTAGTGAGCTCTGAACTCAAAGTCGGCTAACTTGGAGAGGCTGAGGTAAACCCCCTAGAGCTAACTAAGGGCCAGGGCAGACAGACAGGGTCCTTGCTCTGATACTGGTCACGAAGGCAGTCAGATCTCAATCGGGTCTCCCTTAAACACAAACCATAGGCAGAACACAGCCACATGGCTGTAGGAGCTCCTAACACATGTGTGTGCACAGGCCAATCCAGCACAGATATCCAGAGCAGGACACATTCTCTGCTTGTGGTCCTGTGACCTCCAGCCTGCCACTCGCGCCCCCCCCACCCCGGCCCCCATAGGTGGACTTAGCTCCTTCCACCCACTCAAGACCTCCCATTGTACCAATTACCTGATGAGTCCAGGAGTTCAGGCTGAATAGTTCCCTAGACAGTTGCCCCAAAGCCTGGCTTCCGGGCCCTGGCCCTCCCATGGGAAATGGGAGGACACACACACACACACACACACACACACACACACACAGTGCTCATGGTTGTGAAGAAACACTAGGAGCAAGATAGAGTGACTATACCTCTCAGAAGGCAGGTAACCAAGGAATCAGACCAGAGAAAGAATCCGTACCTCAGAGCCCAGTGAATTCCCACATATTCATGTGAACATGGATCTCTGTGGGAGCGTTTGACCCCAGGGTGTGGGGTCCAGAGCAAGGACCTGAGACCCGAAGGAAGGGACGTGTCGGTGGCAGAGTTTCCCTTGTGTTTTTTGGACTTTGCAACTCATCTTTGCTGCATCCACTCCTGTGGGAATTACTCTGGCTTCGCTCATTTCACTTAAGTCTGCAGAGAGGCTTTGATATGTACAGGACATACAGATGCTATGATGACCACAAAGATCCCACTGGCCATCAACGGGCAGTACTCATGTGTCCATGCCTGTGCTCATGAATATAGAAAGGGCTTGGCAAATTAAAGTCATATATCTATTCTTTGGCTATAATCAAGAACTCTAATAACAACAGATGCTGGAGGGGATGTGGACAAAAGGGAACCTTACTGCATTGTTGGTGGGAGTGTAAACTTGTTCAACCACTTTGGAAAGCAGTATGGAGGTTCCTCAAAAGACTCCACATAGAGCTCCCCTATGACACAGCAATCCCACTTTTGGGCATTTACCCAAATGATCACAAACAAGACCACACTAAAGCTACCAGCACGACTATGTTTATTGCAGCATTATTTACCATAGCTAAGATATGGAACCAACCCAGATGACCCTCAGTAGATGAATGGATCAAGGAAATGTGGTATATATACACAATGGAATTCTATGCCTCCATCAGAAAGAACGGCATTGCCCCATTTGTTAGGAAATGGAAAGACTTGGAAAAAATTATATTAAGTGAAGTAAGCCAGGCCCAAAGAAACATAGGTCCCATGGTTTCCCTTATTTGCAATAACTAGTATATGCCTGAGACAAGCAGAAAAGGTTAGATAAGTTGATGTTAGGTGAAATGAACACCAAGATAAGTATTCAATTTTTTTTTCCTTCTTGCAATTGTTTCTAACATATTTATAAGATGATTTCTTTGTTGTTTTGTATGTCCCTCCCCCATGGTATAACTCCTGTTTTCACTGTATTTGATGTTGGTATAATTTGTGGATGGAAAGGGAAAAAAACAAATTGTTTAAATAGGGATACAGGTGGACTCATTGCAACAATGAGATGTACAAGTCATTATGTCGAAAAACTAACTTTACAACTTTTGGGGGGGGGGGGGGGCGGGGGGAGATTGGGAAGTGATAGGAAGGGGAAACAAAGGAGGAGGCAACAAGGCTTGATAAGAAATGTATTCATTACCTTGCCCATGTACTTGTAACCTGTCTGTATGGTATTTTCATAATAAAAATTAATTAATTAATTAAAAAATAAAGTCATATATGTATTCTTCCTTGGAGCATAGATATGTTAGAAATTTGATGATTTCTTTGGAGCAAGGAGAAATAGCCATTCTAGTGAATGCACACACACACATTTTTCCACACTACTTCATAATATACTATTATGGAACCTAGGAACCCAGGGAAAGAATCTCTATCTGGAAGGGAGTCACGTACCTGGAACATTAAGTGGTCACACAAATGTTAATTACGTATGGTATTTGTCTTGCTGGGCTTCCTTATTTATTTATTCTGTCTCCTACACCAGACTATAAGCTCCAGTGAGTGCTGAACCTTGACTCTGTCATTCCCTGTGACTCCCAGGAACCAGAACAGAGCCTGGCACACAAGAGGCACACAACAAACAGTAAATGAGTATGTGGATTTACAACCTTGTCCCTCTGGGTTCAGAAATTGAGGAAACAAGACAGATCACAAATGAAGCAGAGCCTTGGAGGGCTTGATTCGATCACCCTGCAGTGGCCTCTGCCATTGGTTCAGCCTGGGTCTCTCCAGGCCCAAAGAGTCCTGGAGCTGGGTGCTTGGGTGGCTCATTGGCCCTACAGAATTCTGGGATCTGTGGATGCTGGCAGGAGCTTCCTGGCAGTCTTTCCCTGAGGGTGCCACCCACGGGCTTTGAGGGGCTGCGGGAGAGCTGGCAGAGGAATCGCTGGGCCCAAAGCAGGAGGCAACTCTGAGCTATAGAGCCACGAGGCAGTGGTGGGGGAGCCTCCACACTGCACCCCATTGATCACTACTAATGGATTTCTTTGTGGAAAGGAACAAACTGCTCTACAGTGAGACTGGCCAACGCCGCCCCGGCAAGGCAGCCGGTGTCTCGGGCATGCTAATTACTACGCTGTCTGAGCTCATCTGATCGGCTGCTTCCTCCTACGGTTCCATAACGGACACACCAATCTGTCCCTGCCTGGTGGCTTCCAAAGAGGCCAGAGACTCTCTAATAAACTCTAATGTAGACAGGGTGATAAAGGAAGAAAACTGTAACATAAGATGAAAAACCATGATGTCAGCTTTGGGAAGATCGCCATTCACGTAGCTTCTTTAGTAGTGCGTTTCAAGGACTAGGACTTGAAATCGCTTCTTGTATTTGAGGCTTCTGCTACAACATAATCCTGACTGTTCCACCCTTTCTTTGCCAGGTATGTGACTGGAATTCCAGCAAGCTGGCAACAGCTCACTGACTTAGGGGAGGTTGTAGAGACACATTCTCAAACTCACGAGTCTTTGGAAACGGTGGGGAACATTTCCAAGTGAACTCAAGTATGATAGCATTCCATTCATACAGAAACACAGTCCTTATGACAGGCAGTACAGTACCAGGAAAAGACAATAGAATCTGTTTAACAGCTTTACTGAGGGATAATTGACATGCAATAAAGTAACACCTCTAACATTTTCTAATGCTTCTTTTTTTGGGGGGGTGGGGGGGGGTCTGGTCATGGGGCCTGAACTCTGGGCCTGGGCGCTGTCCCTCAGCTCTTCAGCTCAAGGCTAGCGCTCTACCACTTGAGCCACAGCACCACTTCCAGCTTTTTTCTTTTTGCTTATGTGGTGCTGAGGAATCAAACCCAGGGCCTCATGCATGCAAGGCAAGTGCTCTACCACTGAGCCATCCTCCTAGCCCATCTAATGTTTTTTATATGTGTGTGCCATTCCTGGAGTTTGAACTCAGGGCCTAGGCACTGTCTCTGAGCTTCTTTGCTCAAGGCTAGCATTCTTCCACTTGAGCCACAGCTCCACTTCTGACTTTTTGGTAGTTTATTGGAGGTAAGAGTCTCGTGGAAGCCGGGCGCCGGTGGCTCACACCTGTAATCCTAGCTACTGAGGAGGCTGAGATCTGAGGATCCCAGTTCAAAGCCAGCCCTGGCAGAAAAGTCCATGAGACTCGTATCTCCAATAAAACCACTAGAAAACTGGAAGTGGCGCTGTGGCTCAAGCAGTAGAGCACTCACCTTGAGCTGAAGAGCACAGGGATAGTACCCAGGCCTAGAGTTCAAGCCTCACAACTGAAAGAAAAAAAAAAGAGAGAGAGTGTCATGAACTTTCCTGCCTGAGCTGGCTTCAAACTGTGTTCCTCAGATCTTAGCCTCCTGAGTAGCTAGGATTCCAGGCCTGAGCCACCAGTACTCAGCTTTTTATGCATTTTTTGAAGGGTGAATTACTCAAAGCACCACAATGAGGATAATGAATATATACATGATCAACTTTTCTTGTGGTCCTTGGTCTTTTGTAAACTTCCCAGGTCCTCCATGTCCCCACCCAAGTGCTCAAGAATGACCTACAACCTGTCATTACATATCAATTTGCATGTTCCAGAGTTTTATATAAATGCAGCATGTGCTCTTTTTTAAAAAAATGTTTTCTTTCACTGCATCTAATGTTTTTGTGCCAGTACTGGGATTTGAATTCAGGTCCTGGACACTGTCCTTTAGCTTTTTTACTCAAAGCTGTCAGTCTACCACTTGAACCACATATCTAGTTCCAATATTTTGATGATTCATTGCAGATAAGAGTATTATGGGTTTTCCTGCCTGGGCTGGCTTCAAACAATGATACTTAGATCTAAGATTCCAGAGTAGCTAGGATGACAGGTATAAGCCATTAGTTGTCCAGCATCTACCTAATTATTTTGAAGTTCACTTGGTCATTGCTTGTATAGTAATTGATTCTATTTCATTGCTATTCTGTTTCATTCATTCACTAATATTACACCATACTGGCCCACCACAGACTATGTATGCACTCACTTGGAAGGGGACATTCCAGTAGTTTCCCCTGTGAGCTGTTATGAATTAAACAGTGATAAACATCTTTGTGTGTATTGTGTTTTCTTTCTCTTTGGATAAATAACTGGAAGTTTAATGGCTGATACAGTAGATGTGTTTTTCAAGAACATTCCCACTGTTCTTACAGTGTACTTTACAACCCCATGAGCAGTGTAAGAATTCAATCTGTGAGTCAGGTGCTGCTTACAGGTGTAAGCCCTAGCTGCTCAGGAGGTAGAGATCTGAAGGTCGCAGTTCTTCAAAGCTAGCCTCGGCAGAAAAGTCTGTAAGACTCTTATCTCCAATTAATCAGCAAAAATCTGGAAGTAAAGGCATGGCTCAATTGGTAAGAGCTCCAGCCTTGAGTGGAAAAGCTAAGGGGCAGTGTAAAGAATCTCGGTACTCACACACACACACACACACACACACACACACACACACACACACACACACATGAATTTGAGTTGCTCCATAACCTTTGAGTACCTGGTGGTTATTTTTTTTTTAATTGTAGCTATTCTGATAGATCTATAATAGCATTTCATTGTGATTTTAACTTGCATCACTCTAATCCGTAACGTGCATCTTATATGCTCATTTGCGATCTATAGATGCTTTTTGACAGAATATTAAAATATTTTAATCATTTTTCATTGTGCTGTTCATTATTTATTGAGTCTCAAGAGCTCTTTATGTTCAGCATCCTTTATCAGATATATGATTTGTAAATATTTTCTCCCAGTCCCATGGCCTTTTATTCTCTAAACAATATCTTTCAAAGAGCAGAAATTCCTAAGGATAATGAAATTTTCTTTATCACTTTTTCTCTTTTATGGATTGTGCATTTTTGTGTTCTAGCAACAACTCTGCCTAACTTAGGATCTACTGTGTTTTCTCCTCATCGTTTTATAGTTTTGAACTTGTCTGTATTGCTTTTTTTGACTGCTTTTCTCATACATATTGGGCAAAGTGATTGAAGTATACTTCTTTTCATCACATAGATATTTAATTGTTTAGCGCCATTTGTTGAAAAGACTCTTCTTCCTTCACTGAATTGCCTTAGCAACTCTGTTAAAATCAATCGTCCATACAAGTGGGAGTCTATTTTTGTATTGTAGATTCTGTTCGAGTGCTCTATTTGCCTGTACTTATACTAAAAACACACTGTGTTGGTAATTGTGGGTTTTTTTCTTATGTTTTGAAGCAATGTAGTGCTAGCCTTCTGCATCTATTTTTTCTTTCCAAAGTTGTTTTGACTATTACTTACATTTCCAAATGAAGTTTAAAGTTACCTTATCACTTCTAACCCCATACAAGCACACTAGGGTTTTTTTTTTGTATGCTGCATTTAATCTAGAGATTAATTTAGAGAGAACTTATATTTCATCAATAATGAGTCTTCCAATCCGTGAGCACTGTGTATCTTTCTAATTACTTTGGGCATCCTCTAGTTTTCTCACCTTTATTTTGTATTTGTAGGTATCTTTAGATCTTGTTGACCCCTAATTAGTTCACATTTCATGCTATTATAAATAATATGTTAATTTTTATTTGTTATCCATTGCTAGTATAGCGATACAACAGACTTTTGTATGTTCATTTCATTTTTGCAATCTTGCCAAATTCACTTGGTAATTTTATTAGCTTTCTATGCAAATCCCAATGAGGCTTGCAGATAGATGATTATAAACTCAGATTAAAAGTCTTAATTTTCCCTTTCCAATATAATTTTTTAATTTATTTTTCATGCCAAATTTCTACCTTAAACTTAAGGTACTATGCTCAATAGATATTTTAAGAAAGAACATGTTCTCTTGTTCCTGATATTAAAGAGAAAAAGTTCAGTCTCTCACCAGAGTGCATTATGTTGGTTGTAGATTTTCATAAATTCTCTGTATGAGGTTGAAGAAGTTTCATGGTGTCTCTGATTGAATGCTGGAATTTTTCAAATGATTTTGTAGCAGCATAACCATATGCTTTCTTCTTATTATTATTAATTATATAAAATAATGGGTTTTCCCAACTTGTATACTTCAATCATATTGACTCTACCACCACCCTCTTCCCCTCCCCATTCTCCTGCTGCTTCCTAACTCCCCTCATAATTTCCCTTCTGTTTTTATGACTGCTATTAAGAATCTTATTCTAAGCCGGGCGTCAGTGGCTCACACCTGTAATCCTAGCTACTCAGGAGGCTGAGATCTGAGGCTCACGGTTCAAAGCCAGCCTGGGAAGGAAACCGTGAGACTCTTATCTCCAATAAACTAGCAGAAAGCTGAAAGTGGCTCTGTGGCTCAAGTGGTAGAGTGCTAACCTTGAACTGAAAAGTTGAGAAACAGCACCCAGGCCCAGAGTCCAAGCCCCACAACTGACAAAAAAAAAAATCTGTATTCTACACGAGAGAAAACATACCTTATTTGTCTTTCTGAGTCTTCTTCTTTTTCACTTAACATATTTATCTCAAGTTCCATCAACTCTCCTGCAAATGACACAATTCCATTCTTTTTATGGCTGAATAATACTCCATTGTGCATCTATACCACATTTTCTTTATTCATTCACCTATTGATGGGCACCTAGGCTGATTCCATAATTTTGTAATTGCAAACAGTTGCCTCAGTAGAAACTATCTTATGATTCTATTCTACTATTCCCACATGTATACTGGGACAACTCAAAGTCAGCATATAACAGAGAATCCTGCATACCCATGTGTTTCCTTTTTGATTCTGTAGGCTGTGCTGAATAATAACTGTGGGTTTTCAAATGTTAATCCATCTTTTTTTTTTTTTTTTTTTTGGTCAGTTGCGGAGCTTGTACTCAGGGCCTGGGCATTGTCCTTGAGCCAATTTGTGCTCAAGGCTAGCACTCTACCACTTGAGCCACAGTGCCATTTCCAGTTTTTTGAGTAGTTAATGGGGGGTAAGTGTCTCACGGGGACTTTTCAGTCCAGGCTGGCTACAAACCACAATCCTCAGATCTCAGCCTCCTGAGTAGCTAGGATTACAAGCATGAGCCACCAGTACCCAGCTTATTAAACCATCTTTAAGCCACTACATTAGGTCCTGCTGCTCCCTCTTATTTTAATGCTGTTACTAATCTTTTGCTGAGCATTTACATCTCTATGAAGGCTATCAGATCAGGGTTCTTTTTGGTAATATCTTTGTCAGTTTCAATATCAGAATGTCACTGGTCTCATAGAATGAGTTGGAAAGTATTCCCTTCAATTTTTTGGGAAAGTATGTACAATACACTCTTCCTTAATTATTTGACAAAATTTAAATAGTGAAGTCATCTTGAGTGGCAGTTTTCTTAAAGTACATTATTTTTTAAAGTACATTATTTATATTCTTTAATAACTGTATGACTATTCAGACTTTCTATTTCTTCTTGGGTATGCTTTTGTAATTTGTGTATTTCAAGGAATTTGTTTCATTTGTCAAATTTATTGACCTAAAAATTGCTATATTTATTAATATTTTAATAAATAACATCTATAGTAGTGTGACATCAATATTAATGTCAGTGCTCTCATTCCAATACTTGTAATTTGTGTGCTCTCTCTTAGTTTTTGTTGTTGTTGTTGTTGTTTTAATGTATTTGGTGGGTTGGTAGGTTGGTGGGTGGATAGATTGGTTAGTGGATGGATGAGTTGATTGGTAGGTTGGGAGAATGGGGTGGTCAGCTGATTGACTTTACCCAGTATTTCTAGAGATTTACCAATTTTATGTTCATGAACAAGCAGCTGTCAGTCACATTTATTTTCTCTATTGTTTACTTGTTTTCTATGTCATTGTTTTGTACTCTGATCATTCTTATACCTTTTCTTCTGCATACTTTTGGTTTCCTTTGCTCCATTTTTCTATCATTGGTAGGAGCTGAGGTAATGAATTTGAGAACTTTGTGCTTTTTTTCTTGGAATTTTTAAAAATAAGTTTGTTATTGTGAAAATACTGTACAGAGGGGTTACAATCACATGAGAAAGGTAGTGAGTACATTTCTTATCAAGCATTGTTGCCTCCTCCTTTGTTTTTCCCCTACCATCCCTTCCCTCCCATCTCCACAACTACATTCCCCCCAACCACCCCCCCACCTGAATTGTAAAGTTTGTTTTTCAATATAGCATCTTGTACATTTCATCGTTGCAATGGATCAATCTGTATCCCTATTTAAACAATTTGTTTTTTCCCTTCCGCTCCCCAAATTATAGCCACATCAAATACAGTGAAAACAGGTGTTATATTGTGGGGGAGGGACATACAAAGCAACAAAAAAATCACGAGGTACCTTATAAATACGCTAGAAACAATAGCAAGAAAGAAAAAACCACTTGTGTCCTTATCTTGGGGTTCATTTCGCTTAACATTATCTTATCTGAGCTTTTCTGCTTGTCTCAGATATATACTAGTTATTGCAAATAAGGGAAACCATGGGACCCATGTTTCTTTGTGCCTTGCTTACTTCACTTAAAATGCCTCCATCAGAAAGAATGGCATTGCCCCATTTGTTAGGAAATGGAAAGACTTGGAAAAAACTTTGTGCTGTTCTAAGGAATAGATAGAGCTTGAAATCACTTAGCCATCATCCTTGATCTTCCTTGCTGGGTGGCTTTGGTCTAGTAAGTAGCCTGTTTGAACCTCAATTTCCCCATCAGAAAACTGACTCAAAATACCCACTTTCAAGGCTAGTATAATTATTCAATGAGATCAGTTTTTAAAACTAAACCCAAGCTTGCATATAGTAATTGCTCAATAATTGCTTATCTTTCTCTCCTCATGACAACCAGCCACCACCTCCCTGAGTCACACTCAGGGCACATAATGAGCCCCTCTCCCCCAAAGAAGGACATCAATGCACCCACAGGTCCTAGCAGATTTAATCCATTCCTCTTTGCGGTGTTTTGAACATCCAGCCCACAGGCCATAGAAGGTTCAGAAAAACCATTTGGCACATGATAGGACAGATACATGCATTTCTTGTATGCTTCTGGTGGTCTTCCCTTGGCTATCTGCCTGTACCAATCATTTTGTACAGCCTTCAAATGACATTTTAAGTATCTAAATGGCCATTTGGCAGAGAAAGCTTCCTCATCTCTGAAGGGAAGGAAATGTAGGTACAGAGACACTTCCCAGACAGAACTAATCACTTTGTTGAATCAGCTTCAGAAAAACACGGGAACCCAGCAGCTCTTCTCTGACATCCTCAGGCCTCGGTTACCCCTGAAGGATAACCAAGAAAAGGCATCCCTGGATCCCTCATAGCTTTAACCTTATCATATTTCACCCTCCATGAGCGAAGCCTCGGAGATGGGGTCAGAGACACATGTTCTGCCATTTGCTGACTGTGACCTCAGAAGAGCTACTGAACCTCCTGGAGGCCCAACTACATCACAAGCAAACTGGAATGAATAATAATGCCAAACATCTGGCATGGTTTTCTATGGGTCTCGCTCTGTCTTTCTACGCACTACATGGTAGCTCAGTGTCTGCTATTGAAAGCTCACACAAGGCTATGATGTAAGTGTCTGTGAGCCATCCAAGACACAATGATCCTTAAACTGAACCCAAGTTCACATTAACTAGAGAGGCTGGAGGCAGGTCTTGGAATGGAATAGTCTCACCAAAACCCTGAGTACCAAACCACCATTCACTGCTTAAAATCATACTATCTTCCAGGATCTAGTGAGGGAGATCAGGAGAAAGGAGATTCCCCAAGAACAGCCAGAGGGCTAGAAGCCCCAGGAAGCAAAATCCTGGAGCCATGCTTAGGGCTGCCCTGATTTCCAAAGAGGTATTTCTAGTGCAGGAGGCATTGGGCCTACTTAGTGGAGCTAAGCCTGGGCTGACATGTATATGAAATTGGCCATTGTGGGCTCATTTCCATTAGGGAGCTACAAGAAGGAATAATTCAAAGAAAAACATTCAAAGAAAAACATTCCCCCCCCCATTCCCTAGGAAGCTTCTAGTCCCCACTACTATGTAAGACACATGACTAGAAATGCCACTAGAGATGCTCAAATGCTAGAAGGAAAACAAGTCCCAGAATAACAGACTCACCCAACGGTTGGAAGTGTGGCAGGGCTGGGCGAAGGTCTCAGAGGAGTCCAAGCTTTTTCCCTACCCATCATCTGAGCCATTTGGCACAACAAACCCTCTTGAGCACTGGTGAGTGACACACAACACACAAAGTGATGCCCTGGACCAAGTGAACGCAGCATGTGTGTGGCCCTTGTTCGGACAGCAGCAAATTGGGCATTGGTTCTGCACTGCATGGATGGGAGGAGAAATTAACTCAAGGGCACCTTGAGTGTGTGCAGAAAAAAAAACTGCATGGCTTTGGACTTCTTACACCAGGACAAGGCCTCTGTATAGCAGCCTAGGGCAGAAGCATACCTGTGTCCATCCCTAAGCCAGCAAGGACGCAGTCCCTGTCTCCTCCAGGACAAAAACAGCCCACCCAACGGGAAAGTGGAGCTGCAGCTCACTAAGATAGCCATGCCTGCTGGGCCTGGCCTGGTGCATCTTCCATCCTGCTTGGTTGTTTCATGCCTAAATCCATTGCTTAAGCCCAGCAATAAGTTCCATTTGTGAAGATCTACTCCCTGAGGGAGGCACGCACAGAGGCAGCCAGAGTATTTGCAAGGAATGGAGACAGACTATTTAAAGTACTTCTTTTTCCAGGTCCCATGCTAGAGATAAGGTGATCTCACTGAATGCACTGATGGAGTCATGGAGAGAGAGGGCCCCATGAAGTGTTGGGGAGGACCAGGGCCCCATGGCATACCCTGGCTATGCAGCCAGGCTCCCTGACCACAATGGTAGTAGTCAAGGCTTAGAGAAGCACCAAGTAGTCCACAGGTGGCCTCCCCATCTTGCAGGTTTGCAGAGTGCCTAATGTCCCCCTAAAGCTCCCCATCCTGTGCAGGCCTTGGTAACAAGTTGAGCACACAAAGGATTTCACCTTGAGCTGTCCTCAGCCCTCCAGTGAAACCTGTGCCAGCTTGGAAGGTAGGAGACAAATTTATTGATCATTCTTGGTGGCTGTTAGTAAGATTCATAGCTGGCCACAGACCACATTTATCTGTGCCTCTGACTTTAATTACCACAGGCACCTGAGATGTGTAGGTGGTTGGTCATACATGAGTGTGTGTGTGTATGTGTGTGTGTGTGTGTGTGTGTGTGTGTGTGTGTGTGTGTGTGTGTATGCATACTCTCCAGATATCTGGGCATTTTCTTTTTTGTACCTCCAGCCTGTTTGTTGATTCACACAGTAGGCATCTGCTCAGGCTTCTAATGTGTAAGGCCCCATGTTTGCTGCCAGAGATTCAAAGTCAGGAACGTGGAATTTATGCCCTGGAAGCACTTGCAGACCAGAGGGAGAAAAGCAAATCACTGACTACACCCAATGACCTGGTGTGAGACACACACACAGAGCTTTGCGGCCTGTCTGGCAGTGGGACTGGGACCCAGAGACAGCTTCCAAGATAAAGAAACACTCAACAGAGCTCTGAGTATCACAGGAACGGCTGTCAGGCAGGGAAAGTGCCTGGTGAGAAGGAGGAAAATACGTAAGGGGTAGGGTGGAACAGAAAAGCAGTCCCTGAGGAAGGAATTCTCAGTCAGTGTGACATCTCACCCATCTCCTGCCTTGTGCTGCTCTGTTGAGTTCCTCCTATGCCCCCCACCCAAAAAAAAACTTCCCTTCCAGGCTCAGTGACCTTCCAGAGACTGGGGACAGAAGGAGAGAAGATGCCAGAATTTCACTCTCTCTGTCAGTATTTCACTATCTTTGTGTATCTGGTGTCTCTGGCTATGGCTGGGTCTCCACGTTCCTTGTGCGCTCTCTCTCTCTCTCTCTCTCTCTCTCTCTCTCTCTCTCTCTCTCTCTTTCTTTCTTATTCTAGTACTCTCATATGCTGGTGCTCAACCTCAGGGCCTAGATGCTGTCACTTAGCTTTTTCTGCTCAAAGCTAACTGGTGCTTTACCGCTTCCAGCTTTTTGCTGGTCTCATTGACTCTTATGCCTGGGCTGGCTTCAAACCGGAGATTCTCAGATCTCAGCTCCCTGAATAGCTAAGATTACAAGAGTGAGCCACCCGCACCCGGCCTAGCTCTCTCTTATAATGCCTAGTCACCCAAAAAACAGTGCTTGTGATGGCCACAGCTGAGAACCTTACCTGCCATGGTGTCCCTGGGGTCACACACAGAGCCCCTTTCAACTCAGATCAGCTCTGATAATTGGCAAGACCCTTCTTAGCTCAAACTTTATTCCCGACACCATCTCCTCCTTTGCCTAGATCCTGGCCTAGGCCACTCAGAGCAGTTTCAATCCATGAGCTCTCATCAGCCTTTCCCCAGCTCCCAGTTATAACGCCTGAGACCTCATCCAGGATCTCCAGTCCTCTGGATTGGTGTGGTCTCTTAGGGCAGGACACACATAGGGATCGCCTCCCAAGCCCATCCCTCACCACCTACTTCCTGTTTCTCATACCCAACAGCCTGCGGGTGACTCCATCCTCAAATTGTTTCTCACAAGAGCTGCTGACAACCAAACAGCGCCCTTGCTACATCTCACTTTGTTCTCTCACTTTGGATTTTGTCCCTGACTTTTTGCTCGCTCACACTTCTCCTCAGCAATATGGCACCAGAGAAGTTATCTTCCTCCAAGGTGTCGAGAAAAAAGAAAACAGGGCCCAGAACAAAAACAGGGTTCCTCCTCCTGCCTTATGTTAGTCACTGGCACCCCACCACCATCTTCTTGTTTCCTGATTGGAAAACACAAGTGTCTCCATGACCCAGCAACGTGGCTTTCTAGCACCTCATCCCACGGACGCCCTGGGATGTGCACATGAAGATGTGTGGTCAAAGGAGACACACTGTAGCACCTTGTGTAGATAGACAGCAAGGCACCAAACAGGACTGGATCACGAAATAGGAAAAGGACATGGACAGGAAATGGACAGAGGCCTGATGTTGCCTGATGCTGAGCAGCAGGTAGAGATGAGGTAGAACAAAGTGAGCCAATCTGGCCAGAATTCACCTGTAGAAGGATGTTGTCAAGCAGTATGGGAAGGAGGCACAGATCTGAAGATCTCTGGGTTCAGGGGTGCAAACTTCTGCCTGCCCATGTGACCTACCCAGGAAGCCCCTGTACTTCCAGCTGAGGGAAGGCCAGGGATGTAGAGAGAAGAGGGGCCTAATACACAGGAACATTTTACCTTTTCAGCAAGAATATATTCATTTTGTGTGTATCACCTAAAATATAAGAAAAATAATTTCTAGCCAAGCACCAGTGGCTCACGCCTGTGTCATAGCTACTCAAGAGACTGAGATGGGAGAATCACCATTCAAAGCCAGCTCAGACAGAAAAGTCCCTGAGAAAAATCTCTCTTGTCTCCATTCAACCACCAAAAAGATGAAAGTCAAGCTGTGGGTCAAGTGGTAGAGCACTAGCCTTGGGCAAAAAAAGCTCAGGAACAGAAAGAACACAGGCCCTGAGTTCAAGCCCCAGGGCCAGAATAATAATAATAATTATTATTATTATTATTTCAAAGCCAAAAAACAAAGCAATCTCCCCTTCCACTTTTCCTATCACCCTAGGAACCCATGGCAGCCCCTCTAAGCTTTCCAGTACCTTACCCTGTCTTCCCCTCTGGGCCTTATCAGGACTCAGCTGGACTCTTCCCCTGGGGTTCACACAGGCTTCCCAGGCCCTGCAGAGCCCCGCTGAAGCCCATGTCTGGTACAGTCATTGGGAGGCCAAGCAGACATAGGTGAGACCCAAGCCATAGCCAGGTGGATTGTAGGACAATCTTCAGAATGGAATTGAACATACAGAGGACTGTAGAGAAGTCATAATGCTACCCATATAGAAAATAGCACAGCCTGGGGTGGACCCTCTCTTCTGGGTCTCAGGCCCATGGGTACCCCTACCAAAGCCTCCACATGAAGAAGAGAAGCCACTGCCAACACCACGCAAATGAGAATCAGCTGAGAGCCAGTGGTTCACGCCTAGTACTCAGGAGGCTGAGATCTTGAGGATCGCAGTTCAAAGTCTGTGAGACTCTTATCTCCACTTAATTACCAAAAAGCCAGAAGTGGAGTTGTGGCTCAAGTGGGAGAGTACCAAACCTGAGCCAAAAAAAAAAAAAAAAAGCTCAGGGACAGCACCCAGGCCCTGAGTTCAAGTCCCAGGATTGGCACAAAAAAAAAAAAAATCAACAAGCTTCTGTTATTCAGCATCCTGACTAGACAGGAAGGACCTCAGCCCAGGACAAACCTTGATGGTGTTATCACACATGGTTTATGTCGAAAGCAGGAGACACTACCACAGGAACAGGGAATGGGCCACTGAGCCCACCCCATTCCATCATCAAGTTGCCTGGGCCCAAAGGGGTCACTGCAGTTCTTTTCCATTCGATGGGTGTCTTCCATCCCCTCCCCTCTTGGCTCTAAGTCCCCAATCTCTCCAATGAAGCCTGCTATTCAGGCCCTGGCTCTGTGTGTGTGTGTGTGTGTGTGTGTGTGTGTGTGTGTGTGTGTGTGTGTGTGTGTGTGTGTGTGTGTGTGTGTGTGTGTGTGTGTACGCGAGCATGCACAACTCTACCTCCAGCTTTTCGGTGGTTAATTGGCGCAGTTAATTGGCGATGAGTCTCACAGACTTTCCTGCTTGGTTGACTTTGAACTCTGATCCTTAGATTTCAGCCTCCTGAGTAGCTAGGATTACAGGTGTAAGCTACTTGGAGCCCATCTAGGATCTGACATTATACATGGTTTTCCTCTTCCTGAGCGACCTTCCTGCAATTCAGAACCCACTGTCTGCAGGGACAAAGGTGGGGCTGCAGGCCACCCAGCCAGTCCAGTTCAGTGGCACACGTGAACCTCAGGCTCAGTGCCCAGTGCTGTCCTGGGTACTGATGGTCTGCAAGAAAATGAGAAACCTGTGTCTTCCAACCACAGGGAGCTCTTTCCACTCTCAAATCCATCATTTCATTTCATTTCGGCCTCACAAGAATGCTCTGAGGAAGGTGGTTTTATTATCCCCACTACAAAAATGGGAAAACAAAGATCAGAGAGAGTAGAGAGAGTGCTTGGCAAATCCTCCCATGGTATCCGGACACAGCAGCCCTAACTTGGCAGCCTTGCTGTTATGATGCTGTGATTTCAACAGGGCTCTATGTTCACCCCTCCCTGGGGGAATGTGACGGGGGCTAGCTATGTTCATACACCATCCAGCTCTGATTCTGACATACTCGGAGTTCTCTGCAGGAAGTGAAGAAGCCAGGCTTGGCTCTCACATACCCTTCAGCATCCACCAAGGGCAGAGATTGCACTTATAAATCCCAATTCAAGAAACAAACACCTGGGCTTGGGTTTAGCTCAGTGGTAGATCCCTTGTCTGGCATGTGCAAGGCCCCAGGTCCGATCCCCAGCCTTCCCCACCACCCATTCAAAAGAAACCTTCCTGGCAGAATAATGGGTGATGAACCAGCTTGAAAACATGAATTCATTCATTCACTCATCACATATTTAATGAGCACCTTCTGAGTTCTAAATTTTACAAATTCAGCATCATTCAACAAAGTAAAATAAAACCTGCCTGGTGCAGCTGGATTGGAACAATGGCTTCTAATGTTGTTTAACACGATAGCATGGCTGTAGTTGGAAATACTTTAAATATAGATTTCAAAATAGCTAGTAGACAGGCTTTTGATATGCCCATCACAAAGAAGGGGCCTGTCTGAGGTAAGAGCGCTGCCAACCACCCTGATCTGATCACTGTACATCATAACATGTGTCGGCGTGTCTCAGGGCATCCCATAAATATGCACTGATTGAAAAAGCTAAAAAAGCCAAACACCCATGTTCACACCTGTAATCCTAGCTACTCACAAAGTTAAAATCTGAGGATCATAGTTCAAAGACAGCCCAGGCAGAAAAATCCATGAGATTCTTATCTCCAATTAACCACTGAAACGCCAGAA
This sequence comes from Dipodomys spectabilis, assembly GCF_019054845.1. Taxonomy (NCBI): domain Eukaryota; kingdom Metazoa; phylum Chordata; class Mammalia; order Rodentia; family Heteromyidae; genus Dipodomys; species Dipodomys spectabilis. The sequence continues at coordinate 1,748,474 of NW_024870813.1, read as the reverse complement.
GTAAAGCTGTGGCTCAAGTAGTAGAGTACTAGTCTTGAGCAAAAGAGCTCACAGACAACACCCAGGTCCTGAGTTCAAGCCCCAAATTTTAAAAAGCAGCTTTAAAAAAGATATTTTTTAAAATAAACTACAAGCAATCCACATTTTCACTAGGGAAAGATGGACATCAAAAAAAACTGAATAAATAGGAATACAGTGAAAAAATGAAAGAGAAAAGAGTGCCAAAAGGAAAGGTAGTCAGTCCCTCAAGGTGGGAATCAGCTGCCTCTCTCTGCATAAATAAATGTCCTGTGTAGATGGAACAACTAATGCAAAGGTCCTGAGGCCAAGACTAAGCCTGGAATGTTCAGAGCAGCAAGGATCTAGTGGGGAGAGATTGAGCAGGATGAGTATAGGAGGTGCCTATGGGTAGAAAATGGAAGTCCAACTGAAGGACTATCTCTGTTACTCCTGTGGAGGAGTAAGAGGCTCCAGTGGTCATTGAAGACCTTCGGATTCACAAGAAAACATCTAGCTATGCACTGGTAGCCCGCACCTAGAATCATACCAGGAGGCTGAGCTCTTGAGGGTCATGATTTGAAGCCAACCTGGGTGCAGAAAAGTCCTCAAGTCTCCATCTCCAATTAATCAGCAAATGACAAACTGGAGTCATGGCTCAAATAGTAGAGTACTAGTCATGAACAAGCAAGCTGAGCAAGAGCATGAGGCCCTGAGTTCAAGCCTCAGGGCTTCCCATAGTCCTTGACCAATCACATTAGAATCCTTCTGTAACAAGAAAACTCTTTGAATAGAAGGCTCCTGCCTTCACTACTGTGCTAAAAGCTAGACAGCCTACAGGTTCTGCTACCCACCTCAAAGAGCAGCACAACCAAAGCCAGACAGACGCGGCAAGCAGTGGAACATGAACTTGAATGTAACATAGGGTCACATCATAGCTAGGTCCTTAATGGAATTCTAGTATTTAATAACAAAAGCCAGGTAGTGTGGGGCACTCCTATAATCCTAGCACTCAGAAGACTGAGGCAGGAAGATTGCAAGTTTGAGGCCAGCCTGTATGACATAGTGAGATCCTGTTTCAAAACAAACAAACAAACAAAAACATCTCACAGTGGGCACCAGGGGGTTCACACCTAAAATCCTAGCTACTCAGGAGAATGAGATCAGAGGATCTCACTCAGTTCAATGCCAGCTTGGCCAGGAAAGTCTGTGAAACTCTTTATGTCTAATTAACCACTAAAAAGGCAAAAGTGAAGTTGTAGTTCAAGTGGTAGAGTGTTAGCCTTGTGTATAAATGCTCAGGGACAACATCCAGGCCCAGAACTGGCACAAAAAAAAAAAACCCTGGGACATATATGGATATATGTGTGTATACATATATATATAAAACATATACATGTATATAGTATATATACATACATATGTATATACATATGTGTTATATTTGTGCGTATATATAAGAGAAGTAAGCTCCAGTGGTGATTGGATTCACAAGGAAATATAATATATAGAGACTGAGACAGAGATGAGATACACACACACAGACACATAGATAGACAGACAGATAGATAAATCGATCCTATAACCTCTTCTTGCTCCCTCTGATAGGTCTGAGAAGAGCTGAGGAGAAAGGGGACCAGCAACAGAGGATGTCAGCAGAGTCACCTCCATATTAGAGGGGCTTATTAAGGAAAGAGAAAAAAGCAAAAGATGCAGAGCACAGCCACACAGGGGGATGCATCAGAAGCCAGCCCAGCCTCACCGTTCTGCACTCACCTGCCTGCCAGGCCTCACCCCCCTGTGCCCGCCCTGCCTACCAGCCTCGCCCCTCTGCACTCGCCCTGCCTCTAGCTGGCATCGCCTCCCATCCCTAGACACACTCTTGAACTTGATGGAGGGGTGAGAGAAACCCAGAGCTAATGAACTTGAATCTTCCAGTGAACACTACAATTAATGTGCTCTAAAGTACAGTTGCTTTGTAATTAGATTGAAGAACAAAGCCCCAAACACTCGTCTGGGTAAAGTTATTGTCAAACTTCTTCTGTAGGTTTCCTAGCAATTAAACTCACTTGTTCACTTTGTCTGGCAAAAGTATTTATTACTTCAATTTACACTAAGGCCGTAATGATACGGTGTGTGTTCTTAGCGAGCATGGGGTCCTCTGGCCTGCTGTACAGAGTGAACTCAATAATGAGGACAAGCAGAACTGGCCAGCTCTGGTCCTCTACTTCTGGGAGAAACACTGCAGGAAGGTGCTGGGGAGGGGGCAATGCCTATACGGAGGATATTCACCATGAAAACCAAGACGGCTGTCCAGCTGAGAAGGTGCCACGCTCACCAGAGGCCCCCTGAGCGGCTGCCACACCTGCTGGAGGTTGGAGCAGTACTCAGCCCCAACTCAGCGTAAGAACAGCAACCCACATCTAAGAGCACTGGCACCAAGCTCTCTCTGTCGCTCAGCTCAAAAGCCTAACATTGAGCCAGAAAAGCAATCCCAGAAGTGTGTGGAAGTATTATCCACACACAGAAGATTCACAAACACAACAATTAAGCCATGTGTATCTGAGGATCCATGACTATCAGGTCAACTTAGGGACCAGATAGCATAAAGTCTAAATAGTGGCTAAGCCTCCCTTGGTGGGGGAAGAAAAGATGGGTATGAAATACATAGGGGCTCTTTTATATTTATTAACCAGATCTGTGAATTCTAGACACTAATTTTCTTCTTTTTTGTTGATGCTTTGCAACCACAAATAACTTTCTATTTTAAAAAACCCTCATTTTAGGTCCAGATATGGCAATGCATATCTGTAATCCCAGCTACTCAGAATGTGTAAGAAGGAGGATCACAGTCTTAGGCTGATCTCAGGCAAAAAGTGAGACCCTATCTGAAATGAATCTAAATCAAAGAGGGCTGGAGTCATGATTCAAGTGGTAGAGTGCCTGCTTAGCAAGCCCAAAGCCCCGAGTTCAAACCCTGGTACTGCCAATCATAATAATAAGATAAAATAATAATAATAATGTAAAAACAATAATTTATCAATGAGCACAAATAAACAGAGGCTACTAATGCAGGTACCTGGCTTTGTTTCTGCAGAATGCCAGGTCCCCACCATCACAGGATGCTGACTGGAGGAGAGGCCACATGGGTTGGGTGTTGTGCACCCTGTCAGCGCTATAAAGAAAAAGGACCTTGGACCCTGACTTCTGATTCGCCTTGTGCAACTTTAGCAAAGCTGGTCCACGTCTCTGTTTCTCTGTTTAAAATGGGGCCTGGTGAAATACATGGTGCCTGCTAAGGGTTCCAGGAGCACTTTTGTGTGTGCACGCCAGTATTCAGGGCCTCACACTCTCACTCAGCTTTGCGCTATGGCTTTGCACACCTCCACTTGAGCCACAGCTCCACTTCCAGCATTTTGCTATCTACTTGGAGATATGAGTCTCACAGGCAGGCTTCAAACTTCGATCCTCAGATCACAGCCTACTGAGCACATTCTAGGCATGATTCACCAGTACTCAGCCTCCGTGAGTACTTTTTTATTTTTCATGAATGAGCCAATGATATTCAATATCCCAACACCACTACAACCCACATCCAAATTTACTCTGAAGAGGAAAATTGTGATTACAGCTACTAGCACCCACCCCCAAACATGCATACATACAGGCACGCCACATGCATGCGTGCACACACACACACACGCGCACACACACACACACACACACACACACACACCAGCATTTGAAGTGGCAGACCGAAAGTTCTCTGTTCTGTTTGATCCAAACTTTTGGTATTTTCATGTTACAGATTTTCTAGCCCAGATGTCAGTTTCTCTTATTTTCCCTTTTGCTGTCACAACAAGCATACAAGTATTTTCCATGGAATTTTACCAAATGGCACATCTCATAGTTGTGTAAACCATATACATACAAACTCCTCTCTCACCCTTTATTAGTCAGCCTCCTGGCACTATCATGAAGTACCTGAGTTCACTGAACATGAAAGAGAAAGGTTGATTCAGGTTCACAGTTCTAGTAGTTCAAGTCCAAGATCGGGAAGCTGGGCTGCTTTGGGCCTCTGGCAGGTGTAGCTGGTTATGGTGGGGATACAGGATGGAGCAAACCACTCACATCACAAAGCAGAAGATCAGAGAGCTTGAAACTAAGAGAACAGAGTCCTGCCATCCCCTTCAGAGGTACTTCCCCAGTGACCTAAGATTCTCCCACTAGGCCCTGCCTCTTAAAGGTGTACCACACCTCCCAACAGCATACCCTGAAGGGATTGTTGCAACATGCAATGGTCAGACTTTAGCACATCTCTCTGCCACCAGAGCAAGACATATCTAGATTTTCAAGTGAGACAAATGTGGAGGAGTTGAGCCTCAGCCCACAAAGGAAGGATTATCTGTGGTCTGACCATCAGCCTCAGGCCCAGGGTGTCCATGCTAAACCTCCCTCCCTGCTCCCTGGCATCAACTTTGTCTAGAAACAGAAAAGAGAACCTAGTGCCTTGCAATCCCCACAATCAATAAGTAGGGTGTCTTAAAGTCAGAAAGAATCTCCCAGCACTCCACATTCCTCGTGTATAAAAATGTAGCAATAATCTTGCTTCTGCAGCCACTGGGCAACTTAAATGACCTAACATGCTTATGTACAAACACCTCCAAGATCAGAATCCACAAAACTCACTACATCTCCAAACCACTCCTGTTTGACTTCGGGAGGAATAAATCAGTCTTTATACTCAATTTGCTTTTTAATTGGCCAGTCTGCAGCTAGAGCAGCTGTGGTTGAGAGAGGTAGAGATCCCTAAAGAACTCAGCTGTATGGGGGGAGGGAGTAGGAATCCACCTTTAGCCGAGAATACATAGCTGCAGCCATGCCCAGGAAGCAGCCTTCAATATGAATGGGAAGGCAGGCTGGAAATCAGGATGGAGGCTAAGCTGGGCTGGGCAGGAGGGGACAAGCTAGGATCAGCAGTGAGTGTCATGGCAGTGCAATCTTTCCAGAGAATGCTTTGGGATGAACACTTATTGTCAAGATAGGCCAATGACCAGGTAAACAAAGGCAAAAGGTCCAATACCGAGAACAATAAAAGAGATCTGGCCTTCAGAGAGTAAAGCTAAGTGCCACAGAACCCTGGACAGCACAGTAGGTGCACTAAGTCTCACACAGACTTCTCACTAGATAGGGTGGCTCTATGACGCTCCCTTCACCTCCACCCCTACCCTGCTCTGGTCAGAATAGACAAGCATGGCGGGTCACTGTCAGCCCTTCTTTTACCACAGATGACCAGAGCAACCACAGCACTTTATCTTGCTGAGTCCCTACATGGCCTCTGACAGCATGATGATCTCTCAAATAAATGACCCACAAGGATCCACCAGATGAAAACTACAAGTCCTCCACTCTGGGAATCAAATAAAGAATAATCTGGCTAAAAACCAAGTTCAACCCCACCCTCCACTGCAGGTAGCAAAGCCGTACAGGTTGGAACATAAGAGACATCTTTATGGCTGGCTTAGAAGTTTGGGTGAGCGAGAAGAAGAGATAAGGCCGGACAGCATGTCTGCTGGATGAATTGTGTTCCTGACTCAGAGGTCAGATTGTCCTGCACCCTCATCTTTCTTATTGTCTCTCCTTTGTCTTTGGTGAAAAATTTGTGTGGAAACTCCCATCTCCTCATCTGTGAGTTGGTTCATTCACATAGGTGACCATGCTTAGAACTCGTTGGTGCCAGTCCCTGTGCTGGACAGCAGAGATACACAGTGGAGAGATGCGGGTGGCTCTCCTGGGGGCTGATCGCTTGACGAGGGAGTCTAGTGCCCCTCAAAGACAGAATAAGCCACACAAGCTGAGCACAGGACAGTGAGTGAGACCCCAGGAGAAGTGGGAACCAGGGTGCCTTCCTGAGGAGAGTGGAGGGGTGAGAGGTAGAAGAAGAAGAAAACAAATGGGTGGACCCAGAACAAATCATGTCAAGTGAGGTAAGCCAAGCTCAGAGAGACAAACAGCACAACTTTGCTCTCATATGCCGAAGCTAGATCTAAAACACACCGGGGCATGATAAATTATACGGGACTCTAGGCATTCACACAAGGTGAGACCAAAGGAGGATGCTTTTAAGGGAGGAACCCAACGGCTCAATGCCTCTGTACCTCTGATCATACAAAATAATATTTATCAAAATGAACTCCAAGAAATAGAAACAAGGTTTTCTTTTTCCTTATAGCTGTTTTCATTTTCTTTGCTTTTTTGCCTTTCTGTGTGTTTATCTGTCTTTGGGGAGGATAAGGGAGCACAGAAATGGAGAACCAAAGGGTTCTCCAATGCAGCAGTGATACTCACTACACACTATGTTGAAAATGAACTATACAACATATGGGTGGAGACAGCAGGGAAAAACTGGGAGACAGTGAGGGAAGGGGTGACACCATCCAAAAAGAAATGTACTCTTTATCTGACTTATGTAACCATAACCCTTCTGTATATCAACTTATAATAACAATATAAAATAAATCAAAGAAGAAGAAAACAGGGTCTGGACAAGCGCCACCAAGTGTCACTCTGTTAGCAGGAGTCACAGAAGCCAGACAAGGAAGGGAAGGCAGGCTGGGGAGCTGACCATCTGTGACTGGACCCCCCTGAGCCTCCCAGGGACCAGAAGGTGGCTTGTGAGCCAGAGCAGATGGAAAGCAATGACACCTGGGAAAAGCAAGGTAGGGAGGGCCTATACACACTGGACAACAGCATTCTCCACCCCTGGCAGTGCCCAACATCCACAGGACCCAGAATTAGAACACACTGGACTTGAGCCACCATCCCAAAGAGATCTCAGAGGAAGGCTTGGCCCCAGAGCAATCCCTGTGGTGCCTCCTGGCTGTTCTAAAGTCTCTGATTCCTCTCAAAGATCCTGTGATTTAGCGGAGGGAAAGGCCAGGTCCTTGACAGAGTTCAGTCAATTTCCAGGAGCCTCAGGCCCCCTGGACCCATCGCTATCTCGTCATTATTTCAGCACAGTAAGTGTTTGCTCTTTCAATTCTTCCTGGAAGGCTTCAAGCTGCATATTTGCTCAGGAGCTGAGAACAGCACCTCAGTCTTAGAGAAGCAGAGTATTTAGGCAAATGCAAACATATGTTGCGTTCTTTTCTTAGTTACGTTCTTGGCAAAGTAGTTATTTCACCAGGAGACAAAATAAGACTTGCAAAAGATTGTCCATTCCACTCCAGCCCCAGCCATGGATTTGCTGACCCTCTCCGATATCTTCCCCCCACCCCCACCCCCACCCCCCACCCCTCGCCATTACCAGGCAATCAAGTAGCTGTGGCTATAAAGGGGCAATGGAGACATGCCTAAGTAAGAACTCCTCTGGATCTTCACTGGTGGTCGTATGAATCTGTACCTGTGATAAAACTGCATGGACATAAACCCATACAAACCAGTGCCTGCTATGTAGTAAACTATGAATAAGATCTATGGGCTGTGCCCAGGCCAAATCCTGCTCATAGGACTGTACAACATTCAGGCAAGACGCTGCCCTTGGAAAGCTGGCATGAAGGGCACATGGGAATTCTCTGCCTTATTTTTTCTAATTGCATGTGATTCTCAATCATCTCCAAGTAACTTTTTAAGCATGTGTGCCAGTCCTGGGGCTTGAGCTTAGGGCCTAGGTGCTGTCTTGAAGCTTTTATGCTCTACCATTTGATCCACAGCACCACTTCCGGCACTTTTTGTATTTTAATTGGAAGTAAAAGTCTCACCAACTTTCCTGTTCCAACTGGCTTCAAACCATGATTCTCAGATCTCTGTCTCCTGAGTAGCTAGGATTACAAGCATGAGCCACCAGCACCTGGCTTCCAAGCAACTTTTTAAATGCAAAATGTAGAGACTATTTTATCTTAGCACTCAGGCTGATTTATCTATACAGAGCAATCTGCAGCCAACATGAAACCATTTCTCCAAAGCCCATTTTATGTGTTTTTTTTTTTTCTACAAGTAAATTATGCTTGTTTTCTTATGAGAGGTTTTCAAAAAAGCCATGTCCAATCATTCATGGTGCTCTAAGCCCCACAAACCCAGGCTGGCCTTGTGATCCTTGAGGCATCTCTTCCTCGACCTTTGTCCCAGCCTGAGACTTTGAGGCTGAGATTAGATAGAAGTGAAGAGAGACAAGGAGTCAAGAAGGCCAGGCAAACATCTGGCATAGGTAAGCCTAAACTGGCAGCCCCCGCCGCTGCCTAGATGCGGCTCTTCGGATCTCTGCCAATAGTTTATTAATATTTTATTGAAAATTCTAAGATGATTCAAACTTCAGCTGTCATGATAAGGTGCTGTTGCTAGGCAACATTAGTGCCTGTCTAGGGATCCGGTTTTTCAGCTCTTCTCCCACTCACAAAATTCAAGGTTGGGCCCTACAATCCTGAGGCCCATTCAGCTTGGACTACCAACCACTGACCCGAGCTTTGCCAGCTTTCTAGTAATGCCTGTTTTGAGTTTCTGAATACCCAGCCTCCCCTATACCTGAGCCCCCAAAAGCAGCCTCCACTCACTCCCCACTCACCATACTCGCTGTCGTAGAACATGACGAACTTCTGCCAGCGCAACTCTGTCACCAACCTGAGCATGACATCATTGAGGCGGACAGGGGGTCTCGAAGCCAACGTGTAGGCCTCACCATCGGGGCTGGGGTTCAGATGACAGGCGGTGCGTGGTGACCCCCCAGGGTTGCGTTGAACGAAGAGGTGTGGGATGTGCATGGCATCTGTAAGGGATTGCAAGGCATTGGCGGAGGCACAACCAGTGGATGTCACCAAGGCCAAAATCCCCTGGGTCATGAGGTCACAGGCTGTAAAGAGAAGGAAGAGAATGGGAGGGGTCAATATCCAACAGAGCTGCCCAGGCTCTAATTCATACAGCCCAGCTACCAGCTCAGGCTCAGGACCCTGGAATGCTGCCTCCTTCCAAGAACAAGCGCTCATCTCAAACAGACCAGTGGCTCTTCATGAGCATCTCACTGACTCCCCTGCGAAGCTTCCAATGGAACAGTCCAGTGCTGGTCTAGCACATTGGAACATGGACATAGAAAGTGTACAAACCATTTTCCCTAGGTCATTCAAACCAGAACGGTAAAAAAAAAAAAAAAAGGGGGTCTCTCTATCAAACTGACTCCCCCAGCAAAGCTCCAAACTAGCCATCCTGTTTCCCAGTGGAGATCATGACCTCTCCCTTTAAGAGCCAAAATTTCATTATGAGAAATACATGCATCCTCACTGCCTTGCCAGGAGCTCAGAATATACTATGTGCTCTACAGTTGTTGGCTGAACTGAATCGACTGGTACTAAAAAGGAGAAGGTTATCATTAAGTCAGAGGACTCAGGCAAATAGTTGACAAATTACACAGACATACTTTTAATTTATTAGAAATAGGCAGAAAGGGCACTGATGGCTCATGCTGTAAGCTGAGATCTGAGGATCACAGTTCAAAGCCAGCCCAGGAAGGAAAGTCCATGAGACTCTTATTTCCAATTTACCACCAAAATGCTAGAAAAGGAAGTATGGCTCAAATGGTTGAGTGCTAGCCTTGAGCACAAAAGCTTAGGGACAGTGCTCAGACCTTGAAATCAAGTCACAGGACTGGCACCCAAAAAAGGAGAAATTTGTCAGGCACCCCTGGCCTACCCCTATAATCGTAGCTACTAAGGAAACAGAGATCTGAGAAATGCTGTTCAAAGCCAGCCCAGGCAGAAAAGTCTATGAGACTTTTGTCTCGTTAACCACCCAAATGCTCAAAGTGAAGCTGTAGCTCCAGTGGTAGAGCACCAGCCTTGAGAGAAAAAGCTAAGAGACAGAGCTCAGGCCCTGAGTTCAAAAACAGGAATCTATATCTTCTAACCAAGAATAATAGAGTTCTACCATGAAAATGCTAGGTAAATCTCAGAGGAAGTGCTTGGTCCCAAGTCCAGGACTGTTCAGCATCCAGGCCTGATTGACAATCACAAAGGAAGATGCACTTGTGGCGGGCTGGTCACCAAAGCTGGGAGGAGAAATCTTAAGAAGCCACCAGAAGTCATTTCAGGTTCTGACACACTCAGGGCCTCAACTTTGGAAGTCATCCAGCAGGCACTAAGGGGCGCACCTATAGCCCCACACTCATGCTGTCTGGGTACATCATTAGGTCAGATAATAGAAAGCTATACTTCTCCACGCCACAATCCCTGTGCCAGTTTTGAAGCAAACATTTCTTATGAATGTTCTGTGCAATGTCAGGAATGTGGGAAAGCAGATGCAGTTTCAAAACACAGCCTGTGAATGGCAGTGGCCATCTGCCACACACAGCAGACTTTGAACAACTTTGACAATGAGGTTCCTTGGGCAGGAGTCCCTGCCTTTATGTAATGCCTAAGACAGAGCTGGGGAAGGAGGTGAAGAACAAGAGAACCTGCATCAAGAAGGACGTGAAAGCCTGGCACTGGTGGCTCATACCTGTAGTCCTAGATACTTAGGAGGCTGAGATCTGAGAATCACAGTTCAAAGCCAGACCAGGCAGGAAAGTCCATGAGACTTGTGTCTTCAATCATAACTATCAAAACAAAAGCTGGAAATGGAGCTGTGACTCAAGTGGTAAAGTACTAATCTTAAATACAAAGGCTCAGGAATAGCACCCAGGCCCCGAGTTTAAGCCCCAGGATTAGGAAGAGGAGGAGGAGGAGGAGGAGGAGGAGGAGGAGGAGGAGGAGGGGGAGGAGGAGGAAGAAGAAGAAGAAGAAAAGGAGAAGAATGGGAATGCAAAGGAGGAAAAGAAGGAGAAGATGGCGGCGGCCAGAGGCGGGGAAGGTGAGGGAGAGGACCTTTCACACTGGGAACACAAAGGCAGGGGATCCCCATGCCAGGAGATCACCTTGCACCTCCAAGCACATCATGAGTAACACCTCAAATCCCCCCTATTTCCCTCTGCTGATTCACCTCCCCCAAGGCCCCATGAAATAATGAAGTCTCTTAGGAATCTTAGACCACCCAAATACTCATCCACTTTCACAGAAACACAATAATGCCATGCCTGTCTAAAAGCAGAGTCAAGAGATTTGAGGTGCTCATACTCCTTAATTTTGCAGGCCTTCCTATCCCTGCCCCTCACCATAGCTCCGCCTGTATTCCCTTCTCCCTTGGCCCCTCGCTTTCGCTTTTTCAATCCATATACTCATTCCTGCTTTGGGATTCAGACTGTCCATCCCAGGCAGGCTAATAAGGGTTGCTTAATGACAAATATCCACACTGCCCCCGTTATGACAGCTCACATTGCTACATGACTCTCTGACCCTTCCGTTCAACCTCAAGCTCCAGAAAGACAGAGGTGGTGTCTGTTGTGTGAATTGTCCCTCCGAAGACACACACAGGGCCCCACACACAATAGGCAATAGACGCCCCTGAAAGGGATACCTGAGGCTCTGCCATTTTCATGTAGCCCCTGGTCAATAGCTCCTCTCTTAGCATCTAGCCAAATGGTAGCAAGGAGGCTAAACCCAAAATCAATGCAGACAGTGTTTAGCAGTACTCTGAGAATATCATAAATGACCTGAAAAATGCAAATAGATGGGTGCTTATGAAAGTGTTCTACTTGCAGAGCACATGTGGCCTTTGAAACTCCTCACAAAGGTGCTACAATAACATGGGAGAGGGCTTGTCATCAAAAGGTATGCGAAAATAATACAAAATTGCATGCATTTCTATGGTATCAATTAAATAAAACAACACGCATGAAAGAAAGACCAGAAGGAAATAATGCAAAACGTTGTAAGTGACTTTCATTCAGAAGGAGCCTAGAAATGGTTTTCCTTCTTCTCTATACTTTGCCAAAATTAGGTGACATGAATAGGAAATTCCTTAAAAGAAAAGTATATCTTCCAATAATGGGTAAACAGGAGGCAATAAAGAAGGGAAGAGGAGCCATGGTGTGAGAAATTCCTCTGGGGAAAACTCCGTAGAATATATGATATATGTGAATTCACACGGTGCCTGGGACATCATGTAGAGAATAGATCATTGCCTCCCTGCCCCAGATAATGAAATGTGAAATGACTCAACCATCAAGGGACCAGGGCTAGAGTGATTCCACCCAGCCTCTGTCCATGTAATCCAGGGATGTGAAAGATAGTTCTGAGAGGTGGTCAAGCAAGAAAAATAATACACAACATTATCAGCTCACCTTGATGGCAACTTGACAGAAAGCTATGTACATGAAAAAGGCAATATATATATATATATATATATATATAGCCTTTTCATATATATATATATATATATATATATATATATATATATATATGAAAAGAAAACCAGCAACAACCCCCACCCAAAAGATAAGGCACTATGAAGATGAATAGATTGTTCTTCCTTCTTTTGAACATAATTTTGTCAATACCAAGATATTATAATCTTAAAAGGAAATTGTGTGTGTGTGTGTGTGTGTGTGTGTGTGTGTGTGTGTGTGTGTGTGTGTGTTCAGGTCCCAGGGTTTGAACTCAGGGCCTAGGCACTGTCCTTAAGCTTTTTCACCTCTACCACTTGAACCACAGCTCCACTTCTGGCTTTTTTGGGGGGTAGGGGGAGGTAGGGAGGGAAAGATAGTTACTTGGAGATAAGAGTATCAAGGAATTTCCTAACTGTAATCATCAGATCTCAGCCTCCTAAGTAGCTAAGATTATAGCCACCAGCAGCCAGCTTTAAAAGTAATCTTTTAAAACAGAGTGAGTATCACTGGGACAGAAACAATTCAGGGATTCCAGCCTTTAGTTGTAGAAGGCTGGTAGAAGGAAGGACCCTCCATCAACATTAGTCAACTTGGCTCTTGGTACCCATCCACCCAGCTCCCTCCCACATCAACACTTGATTTCTGATGGCAAATCTTATCCCATTTCCTCATCTGAGCACACACGCCACTGTATACTGAGAACTGGCTCCTGCCCCTGTGTGTTTCATGCACCCACCAAGGAGAGCCTCTGCTGTGGTCACTCAGGATACACAAGAGATAGACACCACAATTTGGTGTGAGGGAAGAGAGAGGAAGTTCCCAGAAGTACGGAAAGAAGTATACTGGAGATTGGCATCAGAGTATCAAAGGAAAAACAATTATGTCAACCAGAAGATAGGGTGGGCCAGTATGGCAAAGACCCAGATACTACCTGCTACCTCACCAGAATCTCATGGACCCAAGCTCCAAATTTGCTCTTCTAGCAGCAGCCATGTGGCCATAAGCATGGATTCCCTCACATCCTAGCCTTGTGCCCAGCAGAGCCATGGCAGCATTGACTTAGAACAGTGCTCCAAGTGCCTATGCCTAGCTGAGCACAGAAAAATGCCACACAGATGTCACTTTCCTGCCCAGTGCTGAGACGCTCCCAAGTCACACCTGAGATCTCAGGAAGGATCGGTCATCAGACTTAAGAGCAATCCTTCCTCCCCTCGCCCCCCCCATCCCCATCCTCTAACTGATAGGGAGGTGGGCGTAGGGCCATTGATGGCCCACCCCCTCCTACAGCCACCTGCAGCACCACAGGCGCTCAGTCTTGGGGAATAGGGTGGATAATTAAGGCTGGAAGTCTCTCCCAGGCACTAATGGAGAGACCCAATGCGAGTCAATTTTCAATCCACTGTGAATGGCCTGCTAATTGGGGCACTGTTGAAATGATGATTATTTAGAAGCTTCTAACATAAAAATAATAAGATCAAAATACATCAGATCAAAGCCAAATCAGCTATTAGCCTAATCGAGGTTGTGTGAGATGAGACCTTACACAACTCAGCTCGTGTCCTGGTTGCAGTGAGAGATGCGGGTCTGAGACAGCTGTGGACCACACTGTGGGACCTCGGGCAAGGGCTTGATCCTCTGCAGGATTCTCTCTCCCTCCCTCCCTCCCTCTCCCTCTCCCTCTCCTTCTCCCTCTCCCTCTCCCTCTCCCTCTCCCTCTCCCTCTCCCTCTCCCTCTCCCTCTCCCTCTCCCTCTCTCCCTCTCCTTCTCCCTCTCCCTCTCCCTCTCCCTCTCCCTCTCTCTTTCTTTCTCTCCCTCCCTCCCCCTCCCTCTCTCTCTCACACACATTCTCATCTACATATCTATCTCTCCCTCTCCCTCTCCCTCTCCCTCTCCCTCTCCCTCTCCTTCTCCCTCTCCCTCTCCCTCTCCCTCTCCCTCTCCCTCTCCCTCTTCCTCTCCCTCTCCCTCTTCCTCTCCCTCCCTCCTTCTCCCTCTCTCTCTCTCACACACACATTCTCTCTCATCTACATATCTATCTCTCCCTCTCCCTCTCTCTCCTCTACATTTGGCAGAGCTAGTTTCTCTCACTCTCTCTGTCTTGTCTCTCTCTGTCTCTTTACCGCTGTATATGTGCCTGTCTGTCCATGAGTATTTCTTCTCTCCATTTGGCAGGACTGGTCTCTCTGTATTATCTTCTTTGTCTGTGTGTCTGCCTGTCTATTTCTCTCTCTCTCTGTCTGTCTCTCTGTCTGTCTGTCTGTCTGTCTCTCTCTCTCTCTCTCTCTCTCTCTCTGTAAGTATTTCTCCCTTCTATTTGACAGGGCTGTTTGCCTTGTCCTTTTTTTCTGTCTGTCTGTCTGTCATCTATCAATGAGTGTTTCTCCCTTCTTTCCATTTGGCAGGGCTATTCTCTCTTGTCTTTTGTCTGTTGCCTAACTGCCTGTTGCCTGTCTGTCTATGAGTGTTTCTCCCCTCTCTCCATTTGGCAGGGCTCTATCCTCTCTCTCTCTCTCTCTCTCTCTCTCTCTCTCTCTCTCTCTCTCTCTCTCTCTCTCTCTCTCTGTATCTCTGTCTATGAGTACTTCTTCTTCCATTTGGCAAGCCTGTTTTTCATACTCCATGAAAGGTCATTCTGTGAACACTACTTGCTTACTATACAGGAGTTTAGAAATCGGGGTTCTATGGCTTGGAGCTTAGAGTCATTTCCAGAGCTCTCAGAAGACACCAGCTTCCAGTTATTGTTCTTTGCTCCAATACCATATGATCATAAAGCTGACTTCTCCCTTGATTAGAAGGCAAGCTTAGGTTCATAAGGATTCACTAACACAATTTATCAAAGGGAAGAAGGAAGTACAAATGAACAAAGTACAGATGAATACTAATACTCAACTCAAGCTTCCTTTCCAGAGCTCTGCCCCAAGGACACAGAAGGCATCCAGAAAGTTCTCCAAGCTAGTCAAAAGGTCCACAAAAACCTGGAGGAGAGAGACCATGCAGAGTGCAAAAGAGCCATGAGCTGGGACAGCCAAGCACAGCCCTCCCTCCACAATTGCTCCTGTCAGCTTCCTCCAGATGCTAGCATCTGGGACTTGGGTGAACGTGACAGGTACAGCATCCACTACTAGGCAAGACAAAGTCTCCATTACACTCACCCTGGCAGGATCTCTGCTCCTCAGTAAGAAAAGCCAAAGGCACTGCCTCGGTTTGCCAAGTCACTGGTACCTCCCTGCAGGTGGATGCCAGAGATAAGAGAACTGCCCTCCCAAGGCAGTGAAGCCAAGCCTGGCACTGATACTCTGCTCTATCCCCAAGGGTGTGTCTAGAAAATTCCAGGCTAAAGCTAGAAGCAATACTCAGGAGGCCTGTGCTAGGGGACAACCACGGTTCTCCTGCCAGGACCCAATCATGATGGCTAGCAGCCCCCTGTCCCCTCTGCCAGGCACCCTGGATGCTTCATTCCCTGGGAACCACACATATGCACCTCCTGAAAACAAAACCTGGTTGCTGAATAGATAATCCATCCATGTAGTCCCTGTTCCTTGAGATCCCGAACCCCTCAATAAGCAGCCCAGGTGAACTGGCCTCTGGGTACTATCTTAAAGAATAGGATGTTTCCCAGTGGACCACACAGAATGGCCTCTGCCTGAAGGAGAAGCAGCCCAGGACGGGCATTTCATGTTGTGAGCGTTGCAAGGTTCTGTAGGCAGCAGAAGGCAGAACAGAACTCTGAGCAGACCCAGATGATCTTTGTGAGGGAGCCTAGCACTTCTGCCTGCCCTGAGGCTGTTCCCAGAAGCTGGGCTCCTGGGACCACCTCATGCCTCCAGGAATCTTAACAGCCCCAATCGCCCACTTTCCCCTAGTCACCTTGTTATCTCTGCCCTTCCTTTCCTCCTTTAAACCAGCTCTGGTTTATGAATATTTGAATCCTAATAGCTAATGCTTTAAATTAAGGTAGCATTTATAAATACTTTATAGCCAATGAATAATTGACCAAATTTAGTATTGTCATAACTCATAGTAAATTATTGATCTATGGAGAATAAATATTTTTCATCTTTTATTAAGACATGTAAAGGGTAAACAAAAGCCACTGAATAGGCAGGCAGAGCCAGCAGAGCTGTAAAAGGCCATTGGTGCCATACACTGCAGCTTCACACTGTAATCCTAGCATCTTAGGAGGCTGAGATCTGAGGACTGCAGTTTAAAGCCAGCCTGGGCAGGAAAGTCCATGAAATACTTACCTCCAATAAACTACCAAAAGAAAGAAAAAAAAAAAAAAAAGCTGGAAGTGGAGCTATAGCTCAAGTGGTAGAATGCTAGCCTTGAGCAAAAATGCTTGAAGACAGTGCCTAGGCCCCAAGTTCAAGCCCCAGGAACAGAAAACAAACAAACAAACAAACAAACAAAAAGGCAGCACTGATCCCTGATCCTCCTCCCCACCCCCTACTCCCTTGGAAGATTCCTCTACCCTGAGCACAAAACACACTGGATAAGGACCAGCAACCTACTGACCTCTGGCTTCTGTCAACCTTTATCATCCTGATGGCAGCTCTTGTATTTATGGAGACCTGCAAGCCCTCATTCCTACCCACCCTCACTCCTGCCTGCCCTCACTGCTGCCCTGCTGACACTGGCTTCTTGTCCCTACTTGCTCTATGGTCACTACTGGAGTCACCTCATTTCTGATCCCCTGTCCTCCCCACCCACCCATCTCTCCCTATTGTTCTGTTGTTTTTGTGGTACTGGAGTACTCGGGGCCTCAAGCTTGCTAGATAATTCCTCTACCACGTGAGCTATACTCCAACCCTTCTGGTTTTACTTTTACTTCTTGGTCATGGGACTTGAACTCAGGGCCTAGATGCTATCCCTGAGCTTTTCTGATCAAGGTTAGTGCTCTACCACTTTGAGCCACAGCTCCACTTCTAGATTCGCTGTGGTTAATTGGAGATAACAGTCTCACAACCTTTCCTGCCTGAGCTGGCTTCAAACTGCAATCCTCAGATCTCAGTATCCTGAGTAGCTAGGATTACAGGTGTGAACCACTGGTACTCTGCTTGTTTTTGCTTTATTTCTGAGACAGTCACACCACTACTATTGTACAAGCTGGCCCCCAGCTCTCAATGCTTCTGCCTCAGCACCCTGCATAGCACTTCTCCTGTCTTTCATTCTATTGTTCAAGTGGTATGACCCAGGGTCAGCCCAGGTGGTGGCTGCCCACACATCTTTCCACTCATATAAGCAAGCAGCTCAGAATGATTGACATCCTGCTGTTTTGTAACCCTGAAAGGCTATGGTCACCAATCTCTGTGGGGCCTCCCCACCCCCACACATGATCTTACCATCTTCCTCACCACTTCCCCTCTGTTCTCCCAGGCTTCTTCCCCAAGGTGAACTAAAGGCCTTGCTTCCCTATTTATGCATAAACCTTAAGTGGTGGTTGCAAGATAATTCAGGAGTCTACCTCAAGATCGCCAAACTCAAGCTGGGCTCACACCTGTAATCCTAGCTCCTCAAAAGGCTGAGATCTAAGGATCACATTTTGAAGCTAGCCATAGCAGGAAATTCTGTGAGACTCTTCTCTCCAATGAACCAACTAAAGGTTGGAAGTGGAACTGTGGCTCATGTGGTAGAGTGCTAGCCTTGTGCAAAATAGCTCAAGGACAGCACCCAGGTCCTGAGTTCAAGCCCTAAGAATAGCACAAAAGGAAAAGGAAAAGATCTTCAGACTCACCTGCGTTTGTATGAAACACTGGGGAAGGAATGAAGCTTCTCCCTCTAACGTTGGTCCCTTCTCTGGCTCTTCAGAGGTCTCATCTTGGCCTTCCTTCTGCCATACCAATCCATCATTTGGATCCCCTATATGTGTTATGAGCTTCCTTGTCTATTTGCTTCTAGACATTAATACCTGGCCCCAGTGGGGCTTCCACAATTACCATTCCACCCCATAACCCACCTTTGAGATCCCTGCCTGACTAATCCCTCCTGATATTGCCACCTGCTCAGTCTATATTGTGCTCAAACCTAACACCATACAGCTTCAAGGTATTCATTTGTTCTACTGCTCTCTAATCTCAGGAAAGTGAAATTCTAACCTACTTGTGTGTGTGTGTGTGTGTGTGTGTGTGTGTGTGTATTTGGAAGGGGTTGTGCCAGGACTTGAACTCAGGACCTGGACATGCTCCTTTAGCTTTCTCACTCAAGGCTGGTGTTCTACCACTTGAGCCATAGCTCCACTGCAGGTGGTGGGTAATTGTTGATAAGGGCTTCATAGACTTTTTTTGTCCAGGTTAGCTTCAAACCACAATCTTCAGGTCTCAGTTCTCCTGAAATACCTAGGACTACAGGTGTAAGCCACCAGCACCTGTCTTTACTTTCTGTCCTCCCCCTGCTGCGACCCAAGCTATCAGCAAATCAGGATGTTCCGTCTTGAATCTGTCACCTTTTCTCCATTTCCCTGTCATCACCTGGTCCAAACTACCATGGCCTCTCTCACCTCCCCCAGTAGGCCCACTGCCCTTACTACAAAGCAGCAACCGGACACACTGCCCCTGCTTAAAACTACATTCACTGCCAGGCACCAGTGGCTCCTGCCTGTAATCCTAGCTACTCGGAAAACTGAGGCAAATCATTAAGACTTATCTACACACACACCACCACACACACACACACACACAACACACACACACACACACACACACACACACACACACACACACACATGAAGCCAAAAGTGGAGGTATGGCTCAAGTGGTAGAATACTAACATTGAGCACAAAAGCTCAGGGACAGTGCCCAGTTCAAACCCCATGACTGGAAAAAAAAAAAACTTAGCTTCCCAATATCCCCAAGTGATATTCCCTTCACCAGATCCAGACGGCCCTTCATGCTCATGTCTTCTGAAAAAGAAAAGCCATTTCCCACCACCTAGAGAAGAGGAATCACCCCTGCCCCAGCCCCTGCCAGTCCTGCTTGAACTCATGGCCTAGAGGCTTGCCCCTGAGCTTTTCTTTGCTCACAATTAGCACTCTACCACTAGAGCCACAGCGCCACTTATCACTTTTTGGTGGTTAACTGGAGATCAGAGTCTCATGGATATTCCTGCCCAGTCTGGCTTTGAACCATAATCATCAGATCTCAGTCACCCAAGTAGCTAGGATTACAGATATGAGCCACCAGCACCCAGTTTAGCAGTCTTTCTTTCCTTCCTTTCTTCCTTTCTTTCTTTCTTTCTCCTTCCTTTCTTTTTCTTTCTTTCTTTCTTTCTTTCTTTCTTTCTTTCTTTCTTTCTTCTTCCTCTCTCTGTCTCTATCTCTGTCTCTCTATTTCTTTTCTTTCTTCCTTTCTTTTTGTGCCAGTCCTAGGGTCTGAACTCAGAACCTGACACTCTCCCTGGACTTCTTTTTCTCAAAGCTAATGCTCTACCACTTGAGCCACAACTCCACTCCTGGCTTTTTGGTGATTAGTTGAAGATAACAGTCTCACGGACTTTCCTATCCAGGCTGGCTTTGAACTGCAATTCTCAGGAATCAGCCTACTAAACAACGAGGATCATAGACATGAGCCACCAGTGCCCGGATTAGGAGTCACTTTCTTAAAGCTGATGCTCACTCTACTCTAAGGAAGTGCTGCTCCATAGCCACAGGGGCAAGGACAGTGGCCTGGGCCTAAGGTGCGGCCTAAAGCTGGACATCCCCACACCTTTCCTGCCTGAAGCTCAGCCCAGCCTAGGGGACCAGGAGCAGCAGGGCTGACGGAGCCCCTAGAAGATGGACTGTAGCCCAAGGCAGGTGGACAGTTGGCACAGGAGAGATGTGCGGAACCAGCCAGGAGGGTAGGAAAGAGTTGGCTGCACGATGAGGTCTCTGGGGCCTCATCCCTCTGCCAATTAATGAATCAAAACCGATTCCCTGCTCCCGCGGGTGGAAATGCAGGGAGCACTGGGTGGGATGGTGCTCGCTTATTTATAGCTCTCTAGCTCCTCGTTAATGACTTTTACTGCTCCGCCAATGGAACGCCAGGCTCCCGGCTAGGATTCACTCAGAAACCTGCGCTCTGAAAGCTAAAACAGGGACAGCACTGAGGCCCAGGCAGGTCTGCACAGCTCAGCCCTCAGAGAACCTCAAAAGTGGCCAACAGGGGGCTTCCTGCAGAATCCTCTGCATCTAAGCCCCAAGGGCTCTTGGGGTTCCCTCTCAGTCCCTCCAGGAGGTCTCCTCACCATCCTTCTCCAGGTCTGCAGCCCTACAGCTATTTCCTGTGTCTCCCACCCAGCGAGACCGACTCGTCTCCATGTCTTCCTTTCTCCAGCCCAATCTACAGACCCACTGTTTGGAAATCAAAGTTTAGCTTGTGACAACTCCCACTGCCCAAATTCCACACACATCAGGAAAGCAACAGTGTCTTTCCTAATCTTCACACAACCTTCATGCTCTCACCCCATCATTCTCAGGCTTATAACTAATCTCTGACTCTGGACATCATTCTCAGACTTATAACTCATCTCTGACTCTGGACATGTTGGTTCCTCTCTCCTGAAATGTTCTTCCTCCTCTACAATGCCTTTCAAACTCCTACTCCTCCCTCAAAACCACCCACAAATGCCTCTTCCTCTACAGAACTGTCTGTCACTTCCCGTTTGCTAGGCAAAGTTCACCACTAGCCATTCCTTTCCCTGCAAAGCCAAGGGTATTTTATCCTGGCCCACTTTTTTTCCTTGTTTTATCATTAAGTAGCTATATAAATGAGTTGCCATTTAACAAGGCAGTCTATGAATACAATATATCTCAATCAATATCACCCCCTTCAACATTCTCACTCCTCCCTCCCCTGCCCACCCTTTCCTCGCTCTTCTCAATTTCATAGGATATACATTCGATTTTGTCTGCATTTTCCCCTCTCTTCTCTTCTTCATTCATCTAACCCTTGACCCTATCCCCACCCCTTTTGAGTACCCTCTTCCTGCTATGTTATTTTGCTGAACTTTGATTTTGCCTTTCTAAGGAATTATACTGTTTCAGATCTCCCTGAACCTACCATATTTCAGTTAAAACATTTATATACACTTGCATGCCAACCACTGTATTTACTTATGAGTTTGTAAGCTAAATCTAGCTTCCATCTATAAGAGAAAATGTGAGTCTTTCGTCTCTCTAGGCTTGACTTACTTCACTTTAAGTCTTTCCATTTCTCTACAAATCGTACAACAGCGTTCCTTTTAATGGATGAGTAAAATATGATTGTGTATCTATACCACATTTTCTTGATCCATTCATCCACTGAGGCATCTGGCCCATGCTACTTTTGTTGAGTGTGTATCATTACCATAGTCCTTAAGGTCCAAAAAGCAGGACCGACACTCATGACTTTCTGCATCTTCAGACTAGAGGCCTGATGCAGTGATGTTCAAAGGACACTGCGTGAGTGCATGAGTAAGGAAAAATACAAATGCAGACATACTAAGGAAATCATTTGAAATAAATATCAATGCCACCAGGTAAACAACAAGCCCAGAGAATCAACAGGTTGGGTTCAATAGAGGCAATGAAAAACTATTTGTTGTCAAAGAACAGGTCTAGCCTTGGGAAGCAAAGCAAGAAAAAATAATCTTGAACTTGAATAGATCTGGCCTCAAATCCAATTCCCACATGGATGAGCCAAAGAGCCCTTGGCAACTCACTCCATCTAATTGTTCCATAAGGAACAATTGCTTAGAGTTGAGAACCTCAGGAAGTGACAGCAGTACTGGCCTACAGATGACAAAGACAAGGAGAGATCAGACCAGATTGAAGGAAGGTTGGGGCTAGGGTACCCACAGAGAGGTCAATTGGGGACTGAGACCTTGCAGCAGACTAGCTCAGAGAGAAAGTGCTAGAACCTCAGCAGCACAGAAGGGCTTAACCCTATGTACCATGTGGCCTAAGGAAGGAAGAGATACAGATGACGTGGGCTCCTCTGTGTGGCCACAACCAGAGAGGGGTCCCCTCAAGCAGGTGCTTTGAGTTCTATTCGGAGGAAAGGATTGTGGCCATGCTTTGGGTGGAGGGACCCCTGTCCCTCTAGAAAATTATGGGAGAGCACCAGCCACAAGGCACCACAAATTGCTACAACCAGGGCCCATCCACCTGATTGCTTTCAAGCTCCTGGTCCACCTTGGAAGTGGTACTGTACCTGCTCTAGACAAAAAGAATAGAAGCGGAGACCCGAGATGAGGGCATTGCGTCAAATGAACATGGGAGCCCAGGTTCAAACTCTCAGCTGCCCTTGACATCAAAGTTAAAATCCTGACTCAGGAGACAGACAGCTCTGTGACCTTCAATAGGCCCTGTAACCCTCACTGAGCCTCGGTCACCTAGGAATAGGTAAACTTCTAAAGCGGTCAGGAGCAGGGATGAGGTAATTCCCACAAGAAGTTTAGGACAACATTTGGTACATATGAAATGCTCCAAAAGGGATTACCTTCTTATTGGCATTTGACCTTCTTATTGGAGAGTCTGCCTTTTAGAGACCCAGCTGAGAACTTGGGGTCAACTCCATTCACAATTGAACATGAGTCTGTTTCCCACATCACTATAACCATATCTCTAAGGCAATTAGCTTATAAAGACAAAGGAGTAACCTAACTAGTTCATCTGGGAGGACCAGTTCAAGGACCAGCCCTGTTACACAAGGCCCCCTGATAGAAGGCGCCATCTGCAATGGTGGTAAGTGAATGACAGAGGAATCCACTTAGATCACAAGCCAGGCTAGCAGAAAGACTCAATGAGAGACTACAGGGCCCCTTAGTCTCATTCAGGAGCATCCCACAGGGACCTAGGGGCCTGCTACTGGCCCCACTTCCTAAAGATGCACAACATTCCCAATAATGCCACCATGAGAATTAATCCTTCACATGTGGGCCTTTAGAAAACTATCCAAGTTCAAAACACAGCAGTGTGGCTAAGCTGTGGGTCAGAAGTTGGTAGAGGCTATAGAAGTACCTAAGAGAATACAGTCATCTCAGCTCTGCTGTGCCCAAAAGCCAAGAAGTGCCTGGGAGCAACACCTCTCCTGATGTCACCAGGCTATCCCTAGAGAATATCTACAGTACTCCAGAGCCAGCTTGGGGAAGCCTGCCCAGTAGACTTGCTCAGCAGACCTTGCGCCAGCCTGGTCTCCTAGCAACAGGCTGCTCTGAAACCCCTGGACATCAGGGTTGAGGAACCAGAGCTGAGCTTAGATGCCTAAGGATAATAACAGAGTCTGCCTCCACACCTGCATTCACAGCAGCACACCCCCCCAAGTCCAGTTCCAATGACTGTCTCTTTCAGTATATCCTGAAAGACAAGATGCCCAGATGCCAGTGCTAAGCCCTGGCCCAAGCATGCCTTCCCATGGCCCAGTGACCCTTGTAGATGAGGAACTCATCTCAGTCTCCTTTTTCATTTCAACCTCCACCCAGTCAAGATTCAGAAGATTAGCCAAGGACCAGTCATAGCAGTATGTACCTGTAATTCCGGTTACTTAGAAGGTGGAAATCAGGAAGATTGCAGTCTGAAGCCAGCGTGCACAAAAGCATAGGACCCTATCTGAAATAATCTAAAAGGTCTGGAGGTGAACGTCACAAGGTAGAGCTTCTGACTTGTAAGAACAAGGCCTGAGCCGGGCGCGGTGGCTCACGCCTGTAATCCTAGCTACTCAGGAGGCTGAGATCTGAGAATCACGGTTCAAAGCCAGCCCGGGCAGGAGAGACCGTGAGACTCCTATCTCCAATAAACCACCAGAAAACCAGAAGTGGCACTGTAGCTCAAGTGGTAGAGCACTCGCCTTGAGCTGAAGAGCTGAGGGACAGCGCCCAGGCCCAGAGTTCAAGCCCCACGACCGATCAAAAAAAAAAAAAAGAACAAGGCCTGGATTCAAAATCTGGCTCTACCAAATAGAGAATTGAGGAGGGGAAGGAGATAAGAGGAGGATGAGGAGAAAGAAAGAGGAGGAGGAAGAGGGGGAGGACGAGGACAAGGATGAGGAGGAAGAGAAGAAGAAGGAGGAGGAGGAGGAAGAGGACACCAAACTAGGTGTCTCCTTCTCACTGGGCTGCCACCAAGCCCCCAGTGGCCTCCCAACCAAGCTCAGCAAAATGACCAGTGAGTGAGGGCGCCCATGTTCCCCTCTTTCTTCTGCACACTGTTCTTCCTCTACCCTGGCCATATGACCCTTTTATGTGAGGACAGGAGGGAGAAACATGGGGCAGTGGTGGCTGAACTAATCCCACACACTAAGTTCTCATCTGTTCTGTTGTGGCCCTAGTATTGCTAAGTTCAAACAGACTGTCAACTGTACTCACTGGTCCCCCTGGCACCAGGGTCTGAACAGATGATAGAGAGAACAGTGATGCTTCAGGTTGCTGAGGTGGCCCTTACATACAACCCTCTGTCCACCCGTCCAAGGGTCTTCCCCACCTAGGGGGGAGGGGCGGCCCAGGCAAGGCAAGAGCACAGACTTGGGCATCAGAAAGCCAAAGGCCCATCCCTGCTCTGTCATTGAGTGGCTCACAGCTGAGGCTGGCTCCTGCATATGTCTGAAGTTAAGTGCTTCCTATTGCAAAGCAGAGGGAGAGCAAGGGTAGTGGGGTAATAACCCCCATGTCACATACAAAGCATGAAATCCCAGCCCCTGGCACAACAGACTACTTGGATAAATCCTAAAGCATTTCCCTATGCAAAGTCTCCACTTACTTTCCTTTATTACTCTTCCCAGTACCTTTGACACTGAAAGCCACACATAGAACACAAAAGGAATGATGCAGACTGCTGTCCAGCCCTGGGGTCTGAAAACAGAAAGAAACAAGAATTTCTTCCTTGATGGGGAGATGGAAGGTGGACAGGCCCAGCAGTAAGAGTCCAGATCTTTGCACCAAACTTTCTGGGCTCAAATCCCTTCTAGCTGCATATGGTTTAGGATAAGTCATAACCTCTTTGTAGCTCACCCACAGAACCAGCTGGACCTCTTAGACAGAGTGGACTGCATAAGACAGTCAGAGGCCAGAGTGAACCAAACAGAGGAGTAAGTATTAACTAGAACCAGTCCAGGTGGTTGCCTTATCCCAAGCACCACAACTAGAGAAGAAAAGCAGCCCAGTCAGGTTCAAAGCCAAGAGAAACCCAAAGCCAGCCAAGGGAACTGTCCCCAGGCAAGGCGCCCAGATGCTGTACTGCAGGTGCAGGGACACCAGCCTGGTAGGGCTCCACCGGCTGCAGGTGCTTGGGCCTTGTTTTCTAACACTCCACTTTCTTCTGATGCTGGAGATGACACCTCATTTAGAAAAGGAGGGGCAGCTGCACCTGCCATGTATCATCGTATCATTGTCTGAGAGGAACACCTGGAAAGTCTCTAAAGCTAAAGGAAAAATAAAATGGTGGCACAGGAGTGGCCACACCCTAGAAACTGGCCAAGCCAGCTTCCTACCTCTTGGAGAAGTGTTGGTAAAAATCCTTGTGATTCAGACAGGGCCAATACCTCCCCAGGTCCCAGCTAAGCCTCAGCTCTGGAGATGACTCCATCCGGGGATCTTCTGAGAAAGCGCCTAGCTGGCTCAGGGACATTCATTACCCATCTCAGCCCCCCCCCCCCCCAGGTGCTCCAGAGCAGATGGGGAGTGGAGTCAGAACTCTCTTGCAGCCAGCGGGGATGAGAGGAGATCTTTGCCAGTGATAATGAAAATTTTCACAGTAGCAGATGCTTGGAAAAATTGAAAAAACAATACACAGAAATTCACAAAGCCACGAAGAGTTGATTGGCGAGTTTTGTTTTCCCATCAACGCCTCTCTGGCCCTAAGAGGACCGACTGGAAGCCATTTCCTCCTCAGCAGGTAATCAAACTGCCCCTGAGCCCACCGTCACATTCCTCAAGCACCTGCTGTGTGCCTAGCTGGGGGAAGAGAAAGGCATGTGGAAAACTCAGATGAGGCAGACCCTGCAGGGACCCAGGACAAGGCTCAGGGTCATGTCTGGCAATTGCAGTGGGGTGGGTGATCACAGAGCTGGGGCTAGTTATGGAAGCTTCTCAGAGAACAGGCTCACACCCAGTGTGAGCGACACACAGCACAGTGGCCTTCATAGGTCTGTGACTGAACACTTAGGAGATGAAGCTGTGGCTCAAGTGGCAGAGCACCAAACCTTGAGAGAAAAAGGGAGAGCACCAAGGCCATGAGTTCAAGTCCCATTACTGGCACACACACACACACACACACACACACACACACACACACACACACACACACACTATAGCTACTACCTTGGAGGTGAGTGGTAGAGCAGTGACTGTTAAAAAAAATTGTTTTTCTAGCCATATGACTCTTATCTCCAATTAATCATAGAAAAATCTGGAAATGGTGCTGTGGCTCAAGCAGTAGCGCACTAGCCTTGAGTAAAAGCAGCTCAGGAACAATGCCCAGGCCCAGAATTCAAGCCCCTGGGATTGGGGGAAAACATTTTCTTCCCAGAACCCCCTACCTTCCCCATATCTCCACACTCCCCTGGAGGTCTGGGTCCCGCTTGGGAAGACACCAACTGATATCCCTGGTTATAGCAAGGCACAGCTCCCTCCACGCAGCCATCCAGGGCACTGGCCCACCAAAACGAATTTATCACAATACCACCCCAGCACAGGACTCCCTCTCTCCTTCCTGCCACCCTTCAATAGCTTCTCCTTCTCCATGAAATCCCCCGAGGCCTTCTCACCCCTCCCACCCCAGGGAACCCAGACATCAGCCCACCTTGACACCTGTCGCTCTGAATGATTGCCCTCTGTCTCTATCACTCAGCTGTTGGAGATCCAGGACAGTTTCTGGGTGCCTGTGAGCACAGGAAATGCTTACTGAAAGGGTGAAGCAAACTGTCGCATTAAATAATTTCCCCCATGATGAGGACCACGCTCACATAGGAAGTACCAACTTGGCCTCCAAATGCTGCCTCCAGCTTTCCAGCTAAGGATGCAGGTGTGAAGTGGGAGTGGCGGGGGGGGGGGGGGGGGGGGGGGGAGGGGAAATGGATGGATTATGGAGTTAAGGCCTTTCCCAGTCCCTCCACTAGAAAAGCTAGATGCCAAAAGTAAGTCACAAACTCAGGTCCAAGTGTTTCCCTTTCTATCTGCTGCATCCGGGTGTGTCACCTACAAAGGCAGTGGTCCAGAGTGCACTCTGCCCTTTTATTTTTCTGCCTTAAATGGTTGATTTCTCAAGTCTAGACTTTTAAAAGGATTATAACACCAGAGAAGCAGTGCTCGAGGCTGGGATTCCCGAATATTTATAGTGTGTAAGCATAATGATATTCAGTGAGGACTATATATTGCTCCCAATTTGTACTTGTCTTGAGGCACATATTTCTGCAGGGAAGGGGGCCTACAGATAGATATTAGGTTGGGAGGGCACATAAAGAAATGCTGGTACCCTGGCTCCAGCTCAACCCAGAGATGATTCTAGAGAGAAAAACAGAATGGGTAAGGAGCCCAAGCCATGGGGAAGAAGAGCAGAAGGATCTAAGAGTTGGTCTCCCTCCTCTTTGAATGGCAAGACCATTTTTTAAAAAGTGTGTGTGGTGATAGTACTAGGGCTTGAACTCAGGGCCTGGGCACTGTCCCTTAGCTTTTTCACTCAAGAATAGTGTTCTGCCACTTGAGCCACAGCTCCACTTCTGGCTCTTTAGTGGTTAATTGGAGATAAGAGTCTCAAGAATTTTCCTGCCTGGGCTGGCTTTGAGTCTCAATCCTCAGATCTCAGCCTCCTAAGCAGCTTAGACAAGTGTGAGCCACCAGAGCCTGGCAAGGACCCTTCTACTAAGTTCCCAAATGGCTCCTACAGGGGATAGCTGTACTTTTGTATCCACTGACAGCATTCATCCTGACACAGATCTGCAAAGTCTCCACTGGTGACCTTGTATGTTGTTATATCAGCCACACAGGCTCAGCAGACAGCCGAGGGCACTCGCAGAGTCTGGGTCCCTTTCTACAGAGCTAGGGGCTCCCCAGGAACCCACTCACTGGGAATTCCACAAGCCTGATTCCATTACTAGTCAAGACCCTACAGTGTGCAGGTGAGCTAATGTGCTCTGGAAAAGAGTGACTGTCTGCCCCTGTGTGTATCTACACATTACCTACCGTCCCTGAGTATTGCCCAAACATGCACACGCACACACTCACACGCACACACACATGCACACACACACACACACAGAAGCACCATTCTCACCACACAACACATTGTATCACAATCTATGTGCAACACAACATGCACCGCCATGCACACCACTCACAACACAACTCACAACACATTGAATCATGCACTCTATAAATTACTATGTACAGATGCACACATGTGCACACCATGCATATCACATACCATATACAACATGTTGTATCCCACACAACACACATCCACACATGCAACACACATCCACACATGCATCACACTACATACATCACAATACATGCACATATACACATGCATGGCACACACTGTACCACACTACACATATCATAATACATGTGTACACACACGCATCCACACATGCCAGAACCATGCTACCACATGCAACACAGTATGTTGTATCACACTACATGCGTCATAACACATACACATATGCACATGCATGCACCATGCATGGTGCACAGAACACACATTGTACCATCACATTACATAAATCACAACACATATACATGCATGCATACATGCATGCACACACCATGCAACCACACACAACATGCATTGTGTTGTGCCATACTGCATGTAGCAAATATGCACATATAAATCATGTAAACGTAACATATACTATTTATACAACATAATACATTGTTTCACACTGCATACATCACAACACACACATGCCATGCTTAACACACAGAAAACATCATATTGTACCCCACACAATATACATCATAGCACACACATGTACACCCACACCTTACTCCCATGTGAAGGGAGGGCCAGCCTCCTAGCTAACATTGAGAGCTGTAACAGGACCCGCCTCAGACAGCCTAGGCACTCTGTGATTCCCAGGGGAGTGGGCTGTTTGTAGTAACAAAGCCTGGGCAGGAGCCAGAGTCCAGCCAGCCTCAAAGACAAGCCCAGCAGAGCCAGGCCAGGGCACCACCCACCCCCCCCACCTCAATGCCTTCAACAACTCTGAATGCAGCCAGCCTGCATTCACTAATGAGGAGCCATTGCCAAAGGTCACCTGGAGAAACTGTGGAGAATGACCAGCTCTCAGCATCCCAGTTCCTCTGATTTGGCACTCAGTGTCCCAGCATGTGGGCTTGGCACCCCACAGTTTATCCTCCCTGCATTAGCTGAGAACTGAGAACCGGAGGTGTGCCCTGTGCCCCTGTCATTGCAGCCCCATTCTCCGTAATTCACATAATTCACGCAGAATCACTCACAGAACCTCTGCCTGGACCCTGAGTCTGGAGGCAGCCCTTGTTGGGGGTAACAGGGATTCTATGAGAAGAGATCCGGGAAAGGTCAGAGCCCAGGAAACAGAGGAGCCTGGAGGAAGCTGGTATTAAGAAACAGGTCAGAAATAGTGGTAACATAGGCTGGGAATGTGGCTTAGAGGTAGAGTGCTTGTCTCACATGCATGAGGCCCTGGGTTCGATTCCTCGGTACTAGATAAACAAAAACAAAGTGAATTAAATCTGTACTATCTAGTAATAATTTTTAAAAAGAAATAGATACTGGTAGCAAGATCAATGAACCCTCCTTCTGGGGTAGAAGCCTGGAGCCTGGCAGACATGAAGTGATCACTGAAGGAGGAAGTAAGGATGACCACAGGAAAGTGGGGTAGTAGATGGGTAGGTGGATGGGTGGGTAGGTAGACAGGTGTATGGGCGGGTGGGTGGATGGATAGGTGAGCAGATAAGTGGATGGATGAGTGAGTAGGTGGATAGGTGGATGGATGAGTGAATGGGTGGGTGGGTGGCTAAGTGGATGGTTGAGGTGGGTGGATAGGTAGGTTGGCAATTAAGTAGAATTTTGAGTGGATGGATAAGCAACTAAGTGGGTCATCCGGTAGATGAGTGGGTCTGTGAATGAATATGGTGAGTTTTGTATGGGTGTGATATATGCTGTGCAATGTGTGTTGCGTTTGTCTGCACATCAGTGCATGTGCTAGATGGATGGAGAGATGAATGGATAGGTGGATAGATGACAGGAAGGAAGCATGAAGGGAGGGAAGGAAAGAGAGGAAGGAGGGAATGAGGAAGGGAAGGTAGGAAGGAAGGGAGGGAGGGAGGGAGGGAGGAACAGAAGGAGAAGATTGGCAGGGTGGATGCATGGTTAAGTAGGTAGGTGAGGGGGTAGGTAGCTGCGTGAATGGAGGGTGGGGTAGATGAGTAGCTGAGTGGATGGGTACAGACGTGCATGGGTGGCTGAGTGGATGGGAGAAGAAAGGTGGATAATCACAGAAGTCTGACCTTGCTCTGGCCTTGGTTCCTAGCCTCCCTCCAGGCCACCAGAGCACAAAGGCACTTAGAAGGATTAAGGCTCCAGGATACAATTGGAGCAGCTGGAAATAGCTCTGTGCAGCCTTGCAGCCTGCCTGCCTGCCTCCCTCCCGGCAATCAGCCTCAATCAACACCCACCTGGCCCTGCTGCCACTTAATTCTACCTGGCACCCTGGCGTGGCATCTCGGAGCAGCCAGGAGTCCGATCTGCTGAAGAAATCACAAGAGATAGATTACTCAGCCAAGGCCAGAAGAAAATCATTGTCCCAGGTCCCCAGTGCCCAGTAGGACAAAAGTGTCCAAGAAGCTATAGCCTAGAGCAGAGCTTAGACATACCAAGAGACCACACATCCCCCAGGAAGCTGGCTCACCCTCAAGGAACTGGACCTATGGATGGACAAACCTTCAGCCCCCATTCCATTCCTATTGGACATAAAACTGACTCACTACCTTTGAAGAAGCCATTATTTCAAAGGGGCCTTTAAGTGCTTCTTGCTTTAAGAGATGGTCTCTTCAATGCCTGATGAACACAGGAATCTCAACCACCAGGCCAGGGACTGAGGAAAGGAATAAGTCCCACACTCACACTTTACCATTGGCCCAGAGGCACCCTGGACAAGAGTGACAGTAGGAGTGGGGGGCTGGCACACCCAGGGGGAAAGCACAGCAAGAGGGGGGGGGCCTCCAGAGGAAGCTCCCAGTCCAAACGGGCTTAAAACTTAGGGAAGATCCCAACCAGATGTCCTCTGGGCATCTACATTGTGACCATGCAGCTCCGCTCCCAGCACCCTGTTCTCTCTAGTCCCACGCCATGGGTGCCTCCCACAGTCATGGCAGTTGCTTAGCCTGAGCCAGGATGCCCACCCTCTAAAGTGTCTGGGGCCAGCATGGCTGAGTCTACCCTCAACTAGGGGACCGTGAGCTCAATAACCCTCCCCCCAAAACACCCACCAGTCACCTTGCAAACTGAGTGTAGGGCTCAGGAGGACATGGGAGAGCCAGGATTCCAAAGCCAAGGCAAGCTCGGCTATTATGACCTTAGATAAGATATGGAACCACTCAGTGCCTCACTTTCTCACCAACAAAATGGACTAGTAGCCAGGTGCCTGTGGCTCCCACCTGTAATCCTAGTTTTTCAGGAGGCTGAGATCAGAGGATCGCAGTTTGAAGGCAGCCTGGCCAGGAAAGTCCATGACTCTTATCTCCAATAACCACCAAAAAAAGCTGGACATGGAGCTGTGGCTCAAGTGGTAGAGCACCAATCATGAGCAGAAAAAAACTCAAGGACAGTGCTCAGGATCTGAGTTCAAGCCCCAGGACTGTCACACACACACACACACACACACACACACACACACACACACACACACACACACACAGGCATGTGCACAGAAAAATAGATTAGTAACTCCATGAGTGAATGGCTAACAATCCCCACTTAGAACCCAGCCAGACTCACAGCACTCTTCCATGTGTTGGGGAAGGAGCTCCTAGGAACACTTCAGGAGTAAGCAGACTCTGGCCATTCCAGGTCACTTAATCCTTAGACAGGTTTGTCTTTGTCTAGAGCTACAGTTCAGCATTAATCAAATGGTTCCCACTCCTGACCTATGACTGTTAAGGACCACAAGAAGTGTTCTGCTTCACTGAGGTGAATCAAGGAGGCTCCATGATGCTCTCTGTCAACAGACTCTTCTCTGAGTGAAAGAAGTAAAAAGGGCATCACCACCCATCCCCAAACCCTATGTCCTCAAGGAAGACTGTAGGGCATGGCCACACAGGGCCATGCATGACAAATGGCCGACAGAGCCAGGACCATGCTCTCCATGCAGGTTTTGTTATCTGCCCTGATCTCTGCCATACCTCCCCTTACTAAGTATACTCCACCTGGTCTATGGGTGCCTGCCCTGATCAAAAGACTGGGCTGTGTCATCTGCCAGGGGCTCACTGAACCCTCCCAAAGACATGGCCACACCAGCCCGGCTCACCTTGGAATCCCAAAGCCTGCCATAGAGTTACACACAGAGAACAGGCCCTGGAGGTATCTGTTGACTAAACAAACACTGTTAGCAAAGGAAAGAGCTACATATTCCTCCAGGCATCCCATACTTCCAGGCCTACCTCACAATATTTACTCTCCTCCTCTGTACCTAGCCTGCCTGTTCTTCTCATCCACCTGTCCCTCACCTAGCCCACTATCCCTGTGTCTTGAAACTGACTCAAAGACTCCTCTGCCCACCCTATCTTTCCTGCTCCATCCCAGAACCACTGCCTACCCCACCCCCTTCCCAGAGCTGGCGGGGGGAGGGGATAGTAATAGAAAGAATGATTGAAGAGAGAGGCCACTATGGTCCCCTCTTATTTCTGGCACACAATCACCTGGGTAGTTTTTATCAGACTATCTATTTAACAGTTCTTGTCCAGTGGAGGCAAGAATACCAGAACTACTGTATGACATCTGGCTTCCATCAAGTCACAGAGCCCCCTTTCCTCTCCCAGAAGCTACTTGGTCGATGAAAGGGCAGCTCACTCATCTTCTCCTGGTTAATACTAAATGATTCATTACCACTGATCCCAGAAGAAGGAAAGATGTATTCCCATCTATACATCTGAGCTCCTCGCTGCTCTCCAAACCACCTCGCCTTTATACATTGGGTAATTTTGGTACACCTTGTTTTCTATCTGTGAAAGTCTCCCCTGGCTACTAACAAATGCCTATCATAAATGAATGATTTGATCAGCCATCACCTCCTCCAGGAAGTCTCCCTTGATTTTTTTCTATGTACTCTTCACTGTTCCATGATGTATCCGCTCCAATCAGTGAGTTTCTCTAGACAGCCCCAAGTCGGACCCCTCTATTCATCCCCCAAGGGAGGATACCCTATCTGTACCCCAGGATTCCTGAGACTTTACCCAGCCTTTCAGCACTAGGCTCCTCCCAAGGCCTTTAAATACCACCCTGGCTCAGTAAAGGTAGATATCCACGTGGAGGAAGTGCTGCCTGCTCTGCCAGGCTTCCAAAGGGGGCTTGTGATACAGACTTTGCAAATGGCAGGAGACATGCACGTCAGAAAATTATCTTCAATCAGCCTCAAGATCCAAATGCAAACAGTTAGTTCACTGGAGTCCTTGCCACTTTGCCTAGAAATCTGAAGGATGTCCCCAGGGACAGCAGCAGCAGCCAGGCTGACCTCCGGGCAGGCCAAGAGCAACCAGTCATCTACCCTCCCCAGAAGGGGAGGGCTCAGGGCTCAGCCCCTGCACTAGGGAAAGCACCCAGGACAGCAGCTCTGAGCCAACAGGCCTCAGGTTTCCCTATTCCAGTAAGTGCCTGTGTCTGAGGCAGACCACTGAGTCTGGACAGATACAAGGGACTCTACTGAGGGAGAGAAAAAGAAAAGTATTAGGTAGATAGAGATTTAAAAAAAAAAAGTTATGAATAGGCCAGCCACCAGTTGCTCATGCCTATAATCCTAACTACTCTGGAGGCTGAGATCTGAGGATGGCGGTCTGAAGCCAGCCCTGGTAGGAAAGTCCATGAGACTCTTATCTCCAATTAACCACCAAAAAGCAGATGTGGAGCTGTGGCTCAAGTGGTAGAGTGGTAGCCTTGAGCACAAAAACTCAGGGACAGGGTGCAAGCCCTGAGTTCAAGCCACCAGAACTGGTACTTACACACAAATAATTATGTTTTCTTTTTTAAATTTTTTTATTGTAAAGATATTATACAAAGGGTTACAGTTACATGAGTAAGGTAATGAGTATACTTCCTATTGAGCACACAAATAAATTTTTTAAAAAGAGTTGTGGATGGGGCTGGGAAGGTAGCTCAGTGGTAGAGCGCTTGCCTTGAGCTGAAGAGCTGAGAGACAGTGCCCAGGCCCAGAGTTCAGGCCCCACGACCAGACCCCCCAAAAAAAAAAAAACCAGTTGTGGACATAACACATGGTAGATAACATGTATGGCACTTTTTGTTCCTCCTGTACCTCAAGCTTCTGCTCAAAAGTTCCCATAGTGCCCTCAGTGCCTGCACAACCAATGAAAAGAACCAGGCAGGTACATGCATCATCAAGCAATCAGCTCAAAGTGCAGGGGAGGAGATATGGGCAGAACCTGTGCTACAATAACTGCCTTCCAAAAGGACTCCACCGGGCTTCTCTTTGAGGCCCCCTCTCCAAATGGAGAATTTCACTACATTCCTTCCACATCTTTCCTTAGGTGGCTTTCCTTTTACTTTCAATAAACTTACTGTGTTTATTGTAAACATTTCCCTGCCTTTTAATTCTTTAATGGGTAGAGAAAATGAATTGGTTCCCCTAGATGGCATCACTTAGCTCAATGTCTTACCAACAAGTGTCCAGCAAGTAGCTAAGGGCCAGGTTGCATAGCCAAACAATGCCATAGCCAAAGCTCTACATCTCTCTGTCTCTGACTCTCTGTCTCTGTCTCTCTTTCTTTCACACACACACACACACACACACACACACACACACACACACACATACACACACACACACAGAGACTCAGGGGTGTGGCATCTCCATAGGCCTCTGTGTTCCTACCTGTAGTGATGATAGGGAATATTAATCTGTCTGCTGCATCCCAGAAATGTGTTTGCAACCAGGGGTGGAAGCAGAGGTTGAGCAGCTGTTAATAACCACCCATGGGGGTCATTAAATAGCCAGTGTTGATCGGCCCCTGTTCTGTACCTCCTGCCGTGCTTATAGACTGAGTCACCATCCACTCCTCAGTAACAATGGGCATTTCCCAGTCTGCCTCCCTGAGAAATAAGGGGCTGTGTGTAGCCATGATCTTTGAGATCTAGCACCCAACACATTTGTGCTTGTCGAGCAAGGGAATGGAGAGAAGAAGGAATAGGCTTGATCCTGTACTACAAAACCTCCATACATCTGCAGTGACAGTTTTTTTTCTCCCTTCTTGGGATTGGGATATGCTGCTACCATACTTGGGGATAGGAGAAAAAAATCTGAAAGTCCTGAATTCCAGCTTCCTGTCCCTGAGAATATATATCCCCTAGGAGGGCAGAAAAGTGCCCCAGGGTGACAGGCCAGCCATCATAGGATGCTGCTCCTTCTAGGAGTTGACCACTAAGGGTCCCCTAACTAACAGGGCTGGCTAGCTCTCTGGGCCTCTGTTTTCCAGACCCCATATTAGGAACAGAGATGAATAAAAGGCTCA
Source organism: Dipodomys spectabilis (assembly GCF_019054845.1). NCBI lineage: Eukaryota > Metazoa > Chordata > Mammalia > Rodentia > Heteromyidae > Dipodomys > Dipodomys spectabilis. Next base: position 1,712,559 of record NW_024870813.1, on the reverse strand, counting down.
AGAAGTCTCCTGCCCACCCCTGAAACAATTCCCACTCCACCCTAGAACAAATCAGGCCAGACTAGGAAGGGAGAGAGCACAGGACAGAGAGCGGTTGGATGAAAAGGAGGGAAGGAATTTAGCAAAGGAAACTTGTAAATGCTGGAGTACAAATGCCCAATTTAAACTTTTCGGGAAGAATAGGAACCCTTCAGCGGGATTCAGAACAAGGCTGGTGTTAACAATTTGTATTTTCTCCTATCTGGTCTTTTGCAAGGAGGGGAAGTCTATAAATATTTTTTTAAAGAAATGACTGAATTTTGATGAACTCAGCTAACTCAGTGAGTGCTTTGCATATGAATGGGACCTGATTATCCAGCACTTCCTCAGGAGACTAGTGGCCCACAACTTCAAGCTTTCCTGGGAGCTAAGAAGTTGAATCGGCCACATTGATGTGGCTCGTTTAATTTTTTTTTTTTTTAAATCATGCGGCATTTATTATTGATGCTCAGCTCTGATAAATACCCTCATCTAAAATTCTTCACTGGTAGAAACCCTTCAGGATAATTTCTCAGGAGCACTTCAAATCCTGCCTCAAAGGAGGGCTTTGTAAGTGGTAGAGGGACAGGAATCAAGACCAGCCCAAGTGGCAGGCTTCATTGTTGAACAGCCCAGACACCTCCAAAGGGAACTTCCTGTGTGACTGTCACATGTAGGCTCCATAAAGCTTCTGGGATGGGGGCACTTACACTAACTCTAAGGTCAGGAGCCAAGGGTCTGGGTTCCTATCATCTAGAAGCATCTTCTAGGTGACATCACCAGTCTTTCCCCAAAGTCTGCAAGTGCTGTAATGGTCCTGGTACCTTGATAAATGGTATTTCCATCCTACCTGCTGACTGCTGGGTAGCTGGGATTCACTCACACCTGGAGAGCCATCTTGCCTGGAAATAATGGCCCACACACTAGCCCAAATGTGGCTTATATGTTCCCCCCCACCCCAATCTCCAGAGGGGCCATCTTTATTTTCCAGAGTTCCAAGACAAGGTCAAGCTAGACTTAGTGCCTTCTCCTTCCCTGACCTGCTTTGATCCATCCATCACCAGACCTTGAATTGTGCCCCCAGGTTCCGTCTCTAGGGAAGCTGGGAGGCCTTCAGATCTACTCCTGTTCTGGAAAGCCATTCGCTGTAAATGCATCTAGAAAACCCATTGTCCTCCATTGCTCTTAATGCCTGTGGCCAATGGGAGCCACAGGTGGCAAGGAGAGACTGGGAAGAGAGAGAGCCCCTGACTGGATTGGCACAGCTGCGTCTCCGGCCCTAGCTACAGTGGCCCCTTCTATGCCTCAGGACCAGGGATGTGGACAGCTCCCCAATATCTGTGGGACCAGGGAACTTCAATCTATTTTGGTTAGTTCCCTTAACTAGGGCTTCTTAAACAGCTATCTGGACCTCCTGTGACAATACCCCATGCAGGCAGTTCCCACAGAGCCCGCAGGGCCTCCTCCTCAGTGATGTTGTAAGAGTAAAAGCTAAACAAAGGCATTGTTGTTGTTTTTCTAAACTCCATTAATTTAAGCGTGCATCTTGGCCAAGAAAGGTGTCTTACCTCTCACTCATGGATCTTGGTAACTAACAAATTAGCAACATGTGATGCAAAGCAATAGATTAATATTTCATGCATGTTGCTTCAAAAAAAACCCATAAAAATGACATTCCTAGAAGCAAAAATCAAGAAATGTTTTTTTTCTAAACAACACAGAAAGTAAAAACCCATGGTCCAAGACCTTATTGAGCTGGTTCTACAGCGTAAATCTTTAATTTCATTTGCTGCCCTCATCCTCTGACCCCAGCAGCATTCCATAAATATTTAGGCAGCTGTACCAGGCTTGTTTTCCACTTTTGGAATGCTAATGATGGGACTGGGGGGGGGAGAGGGGCGGGGTAAGAAAACAGCCTTCCTGGATGAGCTGGCTCTTGGCCCATCAGCAAAATACAACAAGCTTTCTGGTGACCTGGGGAGCTGCAGGCTTCCTTAATGAGCCAAGAGAAAATCACCCTGCCTGCTACCTGCAGGGGCCTTGATGGTAGGATAGCCTGTTGAATCAATAGCAGCAAAGAAATATGGAAGGAAGGAAGATGTGGTGCATGATGCAGAAAAGAAAAAAATTTCTACAGATATGCACAAAAACAGGTGTTTTCCCCTAAGGAACTAGAGCTGCAGACAGAAGCCAGCCCTCTCAGCCTTCTTGTTCCCCTGCCCCAAACCTCCACGGCTCCTTCCTTGGGCTCTGCCATCCACTTCCCCAGAACCTGGGCCCTCCAAAAGGCCTAGCCCCGAATTCCCTGTACTCCACACCAAATAAGCCAAAACTCCATGCTCACCTGTGGCTACCACCTTGCAGAGAGGGCCTGCAGAGATCTTAACTCTTTGTTGTTGTTGGCTTTGAGGTATGGTTTTTGTGGGGGGGTTTTTTTTTGGGGGGGGGGGTTGTGGTTTTTGTCTGTCTGTTTGTTTGTCTTCAGCTTGAACTCTGGGCCTGGAAGCTGTTTTCTTATGTTTTTCACTCAAGGCTGATGCTCTACCTCTTGAACCATATCTCCACTCCCAGCTTTTTTGGTGGTTAATTGCAGATAAGTCTCACAGACTTTCCTGCCATGGCTGGCTTAGAATTGAAATGTTCAGTTTTTAGCCTCCTGAGTATCTAAGATTCTAGATGTGTGCCACCTGCACCTAGCTCAGAGGGCTCAACTCTTGCTCAAAAGTGAGCTTTGTCTCTTCCTGGCAGCCTAGCCCAGAAGAAAAGAAAGCTAGCCTTGGTTTAAATTCTGCCACGGTCACTTACCAATTATAGTCTTCAGTAATGTTTTTTCTGACACAAAACAGTTTTATTGAGGTATAAATTACATACTATAAAATTCACCCACTTAGTAACTTTATTCAGTTGTACAAGCATCACCAGGATCCTGTTTTAGAATGTTTTCATCTCCACCACCAAAAGTTCTCTCATGCCAGCAACATGCAACCACTAATCTACTTTCTGTCTCTATGACTTTGCCTTTTGTGGAAATTTTCACGTAAATGAAATAATACAACATTGTAGTGCTTTGTGTCTGGTTTCTTTCACTTAGAATAATGTTTTCAAGTTCACCCATGGTTAAGTATGTACCAGTATGTCATTCCATTACATTTCTAAATACTATTGTACTGAACACATACACATCACTGTGTTATCTAGTCATCTGTTGATGGACAGTTGGCTTGTAGCCAGATTGGGGCTCCTTCAAAATGGCTACCATGAATATTCATGGGGAAGATTTTGTACAGGCTTGTGTTCCTACATCCCTGCTTGGATTAACTCATTTAGGAGCAGAATGTCTGGGTAATAGTTCTGGTTTACTTTTGTGAGAAACTACCAAACTCTGCACAGCAACTGCATCATTTTGTAGCGTTCCTACCAGCAGTGCATGAGGGTTCCAATTGCTTCACAGCACAAAACCCTTGTTAAAGTCATTTTGTGGGATCTGAACTCAGGGCCTGGGTACTACCCTTTAGATTTTTCCCTGAACACTAGCATTCTACCACTTGAACCAGAATTCCACATCTAGATTTTTTTGCTGGTTAATTGCAGATAAGAATCCCTTAGACTTCACTGACCTGGCTGGCTTCAAACCTCCATCCTCAGATCTCAGCCTCCTGTTAGCTTTATAGGCATGAGTTAACAGTGTCCAGATAATACCTTTTTTTTTTATTACAGTCCATCCCTTTAGGTGTGCTATGGTATCTCATTGTATTCTGATTTGCATCCTTAATGACTAATGATGTTGAGTGTCTTCAGGCATATGTTTAAAATCTGATTTGGGGTGTGTGTGTGTGTGTGTGTGTGTGTGTGTGTTAATTATCTAATCAAATCCTTCCTGTTTTCTATTGGTCAGATTTATTATTCAGTTGTAAGATTTATTTATATGCTCTAGATCCAAATCCATTTTCAGATTTGTGATTTGCAAATGTTTCTTCTTAGGTGATTTTCAACCTCTCAATTTCTTCATCTACAAAACGGAGCTCATCATCACACCTTGCCATCTTGTCATAAAGAACAAAGATAAGAAGTGAGGTAGCCAGCATGGCATCTAGTATACAGGGCTTCCTCAAACTCAGCCCCTGGCACCACCTTGCCCCTGGAAATCAGGATCTACAGTCTTGGCCTTGTCTTCAAGCCCAGCGGGGGGGGAGGGGGAGGGTGCATGGGGGCAGGGGGGGGGGTACATGGGGGGGGGGGACTGGTGAAGAAAAGGTCCTATGACACAAGGACTCTGCCATCCTATGTCCTCTACATATCGCAGTAGAGAGTGTTAGCTCCAGCCCAAGCCCTTACACAACAATGTGCAGGACCCATGATGGGACACTAAGAAAGGGACACAGTCTCAAAAGTGGCAGGGATTTCCTAGCTACTCAGGAGGCTGAGATCTGAGGATCACGGTTCAAAGCCAGCCCGGGTAGGAAAGACTGTGGGACTCCTATCTCCAATAAACCACCAGAAAATCGGAAGTGGCGCTGTAGCTCAAGTGGTAGAGTGCTCGCCTTGAGCTGAAGAGCTGAAGGACAGCGCCCAGGCCCAGAGTTCAAGCCCCACGACCGACAAAAAAAATAAAAAAAATAAATAAATAAAGTGGCAGGGATTCACAAGAGACAAGATATCCTAGTGGGAGAGACAGCAGAAACAGAAGACAGAGATAGGCCAGGTACAGAGAACATTTTGGGAGATGGGAGAAGGGCTGCTCACCTGACCCAGAGCCTGGGACCAAGCCTGAGTCTCAGGGTGACAGGAGAGCTGTTCAGACCACACCAGAGCACCTGAGGGTAGTTCTGCTGAAATGGTGGCTTAACAAGATGCACTCATGAAGAAAGTGGCTCACGCCTATAATCCTAGCTACTCAGGAGGCTGAGACCTGAGGATCACACTTTGAAGCCAGCCCAGACAGGAAAGTTCATAAGACTCTTATCTCCAATAAACTACTCAGAAAAATCCAGAAGTGGTGCTGTGGCTCAAGTGGTAGAGTGCTAGACTTTAACAAAAAGAAGCTCAGGGACAGCCTCTAAGACCTGAGTTCAAGTCCCAAACCTGGTACAAAAGAAAGAGGAAGGAAGAAGGAAGAAGAGGAAGTGGAAGCAGAGGAAGAAAAAGAAGGTAGAGGAGGAAGAAGAAGGGGATGAGGGGGAGAAGGAGGAGGGGAGGAAGAGGAAGATGTGGTAGAGGAGGAGGTGGTGGTGGAGGAGTAAGAGGAAGAGGAGGAGGTGGTGGTGATGGTGGCTGTGGAGGAGGAGGAGTTAGAGGAAGAGGAGGAGGAGGAGGAGGAGCCTTCAACTCCAGAGAAGGGAAAGTCATTGCCTGCCTGTGGCACCTGCTGCCCAGGTGCAAAGCCCATAGGCAGCCACATGCAGTGCAGGGGAGGCTTCAGCTGGTGGGCAGCTGGGACATGCTCTCCTGGTTGGGCCGCCTCCAGCCCTAGGGTCGTGTGGGATCAGTCACTTCACCTGTCAGCAGATGCAGACAAGTCTTGATGAGTATGGGAGATGAATCCAGTACAGCATAGAGGCTGTTTCCAAGCAGGGGTTCACATGTGCCCGCCCCCTCCCATATCTCTAGCCCCAGAAGGCAGAAAGATTGGATCCCAGCCTAGCCTCAGAGAGCTGAAACACAGACAGGAAGGAAAGGCTGGTGGCAAAGCTCCACTTGGAAAGGCATTGAAGGCCTTCCCACCATGAGGCCCTCCAAGCACCACTTCAGAGGCCAAGCCAAAGCCCCTCAGAAGACCCCCAAAAACCACCCAAGGACCTGCAGTTAGAGAAGACCCTGTCCCTTTACCCAGCTACACTGGGAGACACAGTCTGATACTAGTCCAGCAAGAGAATCTGGGGAGAAGCCCCATGCTGCTAAAGTATGGAAGAAGAGGGGTTGCCCGTGCTCTGAGAAGGGTACAGAGCCCTGTTGCCCACAGAATGAGCCGCCCTCTTTCCTACATCCTTCTTGACTTTGTCTCTGAGCTCTGCATCATCATCTGACCTTGTAGCCTACCCTCCCCTAGGCTCTCCCAACCCTGCCAACACTGAGATCAGGATACTGTGTTCTGTGCAAGGATTGTTCTTCTTTCCTTAACTCCAACCTCTACCCCAGCCCTTCTAGGGAAAAGCTCTGCCCTCTGGGTGACCTTGGCCATAGGCACCTTCCACCCCAGTCAGGTTGGTTAAGGTGTCCTCACAAGCCCATGCACACAGACAGACAGACAGATAGATAGACAGACAGACAGACAGACAGACACACACACACACACACACACACACACACACACACACAGCCCAGACACAAGTCCAGCTCCTCGGGACAATATTCTTGCTAGGCCAACATTATCACGCTCACACATCTCTAGGCCTTTGCTGTCTACGCTCCCTCCCCTACCACACATACACCATTGCTGTGTGTGTGTGTGTGTGTGTGTGTGTGTGTGTGTGTGTGTGTGTGTGTGTGTGTGTGTGTGTGCGTATGTGTCAGTCATGGAGCTTGAACTCAGGGCCTGGGCACTCTCCCTGTGCTCAAGGCTACTGCTCTAACGCTTTGAGCCACCACTTCACTTCTGGTTTTCTGGTGGTTAATTGGAGAAAAGTTTCATGGACTTTCTTGATTGGGTTGGCTTCGAACCATGATCCTCAGAGCTCAGCCTCCTGAGTAGCTAGGATTACAGAGTATGAGCCGCCAACACCCAGCTGGCTCTTCCTTACCATGATCAGACCATCAGGGAGTTTAATAGCCCTAACTTAATCCCAGATAGAGTTTGCTTAATTATTCCCACTTTTTTCTTTTGCTCAATTAATTATCACAATATCAAAAGATCTTTAATTTTCTCATCAGTGAGTAATAAGAATGAGTCTCAATGCCACAATAAAATTCATTCTTTAGAAATATTCAAAGTGCAAATTTCGATGCCAAATCCCAATGGGATAAACTCTCAGTTGCTGTCTCTGAGAGGTCTCTGCTACCAAGAGATTGAGGGAAAAATAGCTGGCCTGCCTAGGAAGAGGCAGAGCACACTCCCTCCTTCCAGCCTGGTCAGAGGCCCAGGGTATTATGCCAGCTCCAGTAGCTATCAGGAAGAACCTGGTGTCTGCTGGTGCTCAGAATGGGCTGCTGGATCCCTATCCACCAAGTGGTGACATCAGGAGGTGATGTATATTTTCATTGAATGTCTATTATGTGCCAGTCCTGCACTGGGTCCTGGTGAGCAAGTGGAATCTGATAGGAGGAATGATCCCTTGGTGGGAGCTGAGCTGCTATATCAGAAGGTGAGCCTTTTGAAGGCCAAGCTGGTTTTATCAAGCCAAGAATAGGATCAGATGTTCTAGGTAGGATGACAGCACGTACACAGATCTGAAGCCAGGAAGAAAATGACAATCCAAAAGACATATAGTTTATCCTTGGATCATAGAGTCTTTGGCACAATAAAAGGTCTCACATGCTAATTCTTGTTAACAACAGTTCATTGCATATTACAATATAACTAGGGAGAGAAGATTTTGAATGTTGTTAATATAAAGCAATGATAAGTGTCTGAGGTACATGATGTATGTGAATCTAGTTTGTATGTATGTGTATGAGTATATCTGATATATGCAGTGTTTGGTGTGTATGTCAATTACTCTGATCTGATCATTACATATACTGAAATGTCACACTGGATATGATTGTGTGTGTGTGTGTGTGTGTGTGTGTATGTGTGTGTGTGTGTGTGTGTATGCCAGTCCTGTGGCTTGAACTCTGGTCCTGGGCACTGTCCCTGATCTTCTTTTGCTCAAAACTAGCACTCTTCCACTTGAGCCATAGCCCTACTTTTAGTTTTTGGTGTTTTTTGTTGGTTTTTGATAGCCTATTTAAGATAGTAGCCTCAGGACTTCCCTACCCAGACTGGCTTCAAACAACAATCCTCAGATCTCAGTTAGGATTACAGGCATAAACCATTAGCATCCAGCTCAGATACGCAAGTATTGGGGACTAATTTATCATCTGATGGACTTTGGGAATTGATTTACTCATGAGGTCTCTGACTTTATGAATGGATTCATCTATTGATGGATTCATAATTTAATTACATTAATGAGACATAATAAAAAATGATAAAAAAAAAAAAAAAGGAGATGGAGCTAGTTAGACAAAGTTAGTTCCTGGGGTTCTGCATGTGAAGGACATACCTTGTCCCTGGCCCTTTCTTTCCTCTCTCTACTTCCCTTCCTGTCCACCATGAGGCAGCCTCTGCCTCAAGACATGCTCCAGCCACCACAACATTCTGCCTCAATGGGCCATGAATCAGCAGGGCCCAGGATTATGGACTGATACCTCTGGAACTGTGAGTCAAAATAGATAATTCCCTTCTTCAAAAAGTGGGGGTTTTTCCAATTATTTGTCATAGCAATAGAAGCATGTATAATTACTATGCAAATTAGAAATTAAAAGAAAGGAAGGAGGGAGAGCAGGAAGGAAGGAAGGAAGCTTTTCTAGAAAGTCTTCATAGCCAAGCACTGATAGCTCACACCCCTAATCCTAGCTACTCAGGAGGCTGAGATTTAAGAATCACGGTTCAAAGCCAGCCTAGGTAGAAAAGTCTATGAGACTCTAGTCTTCAACCAACCAGCAAAAAGCCAGAAGTGGGGATGTCGCTCAAGTGGTACAGTACCATTCATGAGCAGCACTCTACCACAATAGCCACTCCCTCATCTCTTTTTGTTCCTGTTATTTTTTTAGATAAGGTCTCAATTTTCCAATTTTTGTCAGAGGCTTCAGACTGCAATCCTTCTTCCTCTACCTCCTACAGAGCGGGGAGGCCTATGCCTCCACAACTGACTATCTTCTTGGTTGAGATGAGAGCCTCAATTATTTCTTGCTCTGGACGGCCTTGACCTATGATCCCCTTAATGTCCACCTCTCAAGTAGCTGGGATTACAGGCGTGAACCACTGTGCTGGGTCCAGGAACACCAACAAGGAGTGGAAGACCAGCACAGCATCCCTCAGCAATGTCTGTCAGCAATGCCTGTAACCCTATAGGTCACAGCCCCCAAACTGGTGGAAGGCTTGTACAGAGGAGCAGACATTCAAGAGAATATCATCCAGAGCCCACTGGGTGCTCACGGCTGAGACAATGGCTCAGCAGGACCAAGGTCCCCAGCCCTGCCTCAGAAGCCTGGGCAGGTAGCAGAATGGGAGCTATTGTCTGGAAAGAGACATGCAGCTCTGATGCCCTGATTTCTCTGACTGCTACAGATTAAATGGAGGATAATAGCCTCAATCTAGGAGCCGACTGGATGCAGCTTAAAACCTGCTCAGACACAGCACCATTATACTAAGCAGCGTTCCAGCGGCAGCAAGGGGGGCTCACAGATGTTTTAATCACTCCTGGCAGTAGGAACACAGTCAATGGTGGCACTGCCCACTCTGGGAAATAGAAGGGCCAGCAGAGCCCAAGGCCCCTTTGTCCTCCCCTGGACAGATAGATGGATGGAGAGAAACCACGGCCGCCTCCCTAGCCCCCACAGGACCAGAGAAGCAACCATAGAGAGTGCCTGTGTTTGGAGACATCCTTTCCAAGAGCCTGAGCTGAGCCCGTATTCAAATATCTTCCAAGATGTAAATTATGTGGGTTGAACTAATGAGCTATATATGTATCTTTCATCCCCTAATTAACTGTGGTTTAATGAATTTCTCAGCGCATTACTGCCAGAATAGCCTTACAGCCCAAAAGATTTTTTTCCCCTCCATTGCAGGTAAATATTTAAAGACCCCAAATTAAAGGGAGCACCAGGGCCCAAAATTGGAGCCTTGATGCTATCCAGTGTAATTAAACCCCTGTCTCATTGATTCAGTGTTTTCATTTTTTCCCTTTCTCCTCCTGAGGAGACAGCAGGGGGACCTGAGGTGACAAAAACCTGGTCTGGCACAGATCCTGAGAATTCCTGCAGACTAGCAGGCCAGTGTCCACATCAGGAGGCTCCTCTTCTAGGTTTGGCCTAGGGGGGCGGTGGGGGCAGGAACAAAAGCATTACCCACCTGCTGGTCCTGAATGGTGCAGATAGCCCTTAGACCATGGGGCCCAAGACAACCCAGTGTCTCAGGGCCCTTGGAAAGTCAGAGCCCTGCTCAGGATTCCCATCACTACCCCCTCACTGGTCCTCCAGATCCTTGCATATTTGTTTGCATTTGTGTGACTATCTCCTGACAACAGACCCTCCAAACCCCAGTTACTGGTACAAGGTTTGATTCACAGGAGAGCCTCATGACATGGATCAATGGATGGATGGATGGATGGATGGATGGGTAGAAAGAGGGATAGAAGGGCAAATGGATGAGTAGAAAGAGGGATGGAAGAGTAAATGGATGGATGAATAAATTGATGGATGGATGGGTGGATGGAACGATAGGTAAATGGATAGATTGGCAGATGGATGGATGGATGGATGGATGGATGGATGGATGGATGGATGGATGGATGGATGGATAAATGGATGACTGGTAGGGGGAAAGATGGAGGGACTGAAGGATGGACGGGTAAATGGATGCATGAATGGATGGACGGTAAGTGGATAGATGATGGAAATATGAATGAATGGAAGGATGGAATAAATGGACAGATAAATGGATGGAGAGATGGAGGGATGGAGAGATGCGTAAATGGACGGATGGATGGTTGGATGGATGGATATGTCCATAAAGGAATATATAAGTACATATAAATGGGCCCAGCAGAAATATCATTCCAAGATAGGAAGGTAGGAGCAAGTATGCACATAGTGTCAAGAGTCTCTCCATGCAGATGAGTCACCTCCAGCCTATGAATAGAGAAGGCTTCCTTCTCTTCAGGCCAGTGGAGGCAGCCCTAGTAGAGGCAAAAGGGTTGGCACAGAGTCCTCTACAGTACACACTAACTGAGTATCCCCCCCCCCCACTGCCTTCCTGCAGCCCCCTTTGCTTCTACAACATCCTTCCTTCACATAGCCCTTCCAAAAGGAAGAGTGGATTGGGGGAGCTTTGGTTTGAGGAGCATATACATTGGCAAAAAGAAATTATCTCAGGAGCAGAGACCTGGTGTGAGTGCACTATGTCTGAGTTTCCACGACAAGGTCAATCGGCAGGTTGGTCTAAGATACACTGAAAATTAGCTTACATTTTACGTGCAATGTTGATGCCATCTACGAGTATGGGGTTTAAAGAATTTTAAAAGGCAGGAACGTATTTAAAGAAGGTAGAACAAGTTTATTTGGAAATGAAAGGAAAAACCAGGGGGGGGAATGTAGCAAGTCTCTCCATCCAGAGGGACCCCAAAGAGGAATCCAATGGAATCCTCTTAGAAGGTGGTTTTTTTGTTTTTGTTTATTTTTTGGGGGGAGGGTCCAATCATGGGGCCTGAACTCTGGGCCTGGGCGCTCAGCTCTTCAGCTCAAGGCTAGCGCTCTACCACGTGAGCCACAGACTTTTTGCTTATGTGGTGCTGAGGAATCGAACCCAGGGTCTCAGGCATGCAAGACAAGCGCTCTACCACTGAGCCACCTTCCCAGCCCAGAAGGTAGTTTTTATAATATGGATTTCTCTCCGTATCTCCTCTCTTGGGTTTGATGCCTTGTGCACACACCACCTCAGCTGTTTTTATTGGTTGAATCAACACACAAGGCATTATGAGAAGAAATAGTATGTGAGGGGGAACTCAAGGCACTATGTAATCAAAAGTTATCAGAATAGTCATAGGGTATCTGGCCATGTGTTAGGTCCACCACTTTTAATCCCTAGCTACCTAACAGTTTCCCTTCCTTTCCCTTAAGATGTCAAAAATGTGTCAACTTACATATGACCTAGGTACCATGGTCAATCCTCACATCCAGGGATCACAGACTTTCTCCTCACAGATTCTGGCAGGGCTTTCTTTTTTCTAGAAAATCTTACACCAACACTCTCCTTCTGAGCTCTCTAGCAGATCAGGCTACCGACAGGATCAGCCTACAGATATGGAGTCAAGGACCAACCCTGACAGGATACCCACTGGATCCACTGCCAGAGAAATGCAGATGTAAGAGCTGCCCCTCCAACATCCACATTCTTTTGCCACCAATAACTGGCAAGGCCTGATCAAGGACCAGCACTGGCCATTGCCAAAACAGGCCCTCCTGGCTATTTTTTCATGTCTAAAGTCCACCACCAGGGCAGGAAGCATAGGCAGATACCTTCCACACCTGAGCAGCAGGACATTTGCTGCTAAGAAATACTTCTGCCCTGTTGGGAACAGCTCAGGGTTAGTTATTTGACTTGTCTGGATCCATCCAGGGCCAAGGGTTTTTCTGGAGAGATCTATACACACGCAGGGAGCATCCTGATACTTATATGGCCCAAATGTGGTGCCTTGAGCAAGACACCTGCAGCGTCACCTACAACTAGTGGGTGTTGGTGTCACTGTCACCACCATCTGAGGAGGTCCATAGAGCTGTCTGGCTCTATTTCCATACATGAGGAAACAAGCCTGAAGTAACCCCATCTACTACATTGTACCACTAGGTCTGGAACCCTATTTAGCTGACTTCAGAGCCTATTGGGGTTTCTCTCTCTCAGGACTTCTAAAGCAGTGATGATTTCCTAGGGAGGCAGGGTGAGATCCGGACTTGGCCCCAAAAGAGCTAGAATTTCAAGGCAACTGGAACCTCTTTCTTCAGCCCCAGGCAGCCCAACTTAGACCCTGGTCAGACCCTGCCTTCCTCAGGTGCCTTCTGGATTTCTCCCAAGCATTTTCTAGCCACCTCCCATTGCTCATTATATGCCTGTCACATCCTCTGTGTGTGTGTGTGTGTGTGTGTGTGTGTGTGTGTGTGTGTGTGTGTGTGTGTGTGTGTGTATAAGTCCACAAAGTGCATGAATAAATGGAAAGATAAGAGAATTAAATATGTGGTTTGAACCAACTCTACTTCGGTGTGCAAATTCCATATGTCTCCAGGAACAGAGAAAACATATTTTCTACTAACAAGCTGTGATCGATGACTTCCAGTTTTCTGCACCAAAGACATGGCATCCGTCACCTTTTGTTGGTAGCCAAATGACACTGCCTGACTCATACATGGTGGGGTGGAAGAAGGAGATATTTCCATATTTCATGTTCCCCTGAGATATCATTACTATCTGCAGGGCCCCCTAACTGCATGTGCAGTATTGGTACTTGGTCTAAGTTCCCTCCATGTTGATTTCATGCTGAATTTGCTGAGTCTCAAAGCAAAGTCATACATGTAAAGGAGGGATGTATCTTTGGGCCTTCCCTACATCTTTCATCCAGAAAATAAGTGCTGATAATATTTGTAATGTGTTTACTGACAGAACCCGGGGCTCTGTGCAGATAACTCTTTTATGACACAAAGTACTTAACTAAGATGGAAAATGACATTACTCATGTTAAATTCAAAATGAGCATTTTGTCCCAGATTGCTAGAAACCCAGAAAATGTCATTAGTTATCTGAAGCCACAATGAAACCAGCAAAGGGTTACTCTTTGGTAATTACATTTCCTGTAGCTATAGAAACAAGGGACATCAGAATCAGCCTAGCTGACAGCTCTATCTTTTCCCTAAAGAATGGTTCATCTACATGTTGCTGTCTCTGAAGACCAGTCCCAGATCTCCGTATTGCATCGCGTGTAGGCAGCCTGCTCTTGGGAGAGCTGTTTTCCCCACAGGCAGCAGGCTGGAGCCCCAGGACATGGGCTGCTGTGATTCTTGATTGGAAACTGATGATAAAAGACAGAGACAAGAATGCTCTTCCTGTGGTTTCTGCATTGAAATGTGCCCGAGTGTGTGCTGGGAAGTTGGGCTTCCTGGGGCCACGGTTCTCCAGCAGATACATTATTTATGGCCAGTGTGCTATTGTGCAAAGCACTGCCTCACAAATAGTTCTTATTTGCTCTTCCCAGCACCCCCAAGCAATCCTCCAGGACCAGGAATATGTGGCAGGAACCAGGCCTGGGGTTCCATCCACTCTATCCACCTTCCTGAACCCTGATCTGGGGCATCAACAATGGGGAATTAGCCCACACAACGGAACTTCGGAGCTTCGACATCTTCAGCCTGGGCAAGACATCTGCCCCTCTCAGGCACTTGGAGCCAGCCACTTCCCCCTCCACCTGTGATGTCCTCACTTCCCACACAATCTAAGAGAGCCAACGCTGTCCTTGCTACCTGGAAGAACCAGGACTTCTCACATTATCTGGGGCTAGGGCTGACAACCTTTCTGGATGCTTCTCCAGAGAATGCAAACAGGGGCCAGTGAGCTGCCAGTTGTGCTAACTGATGACTAAAGTCTGAGGCAAGTGTCTCCAGGACCCCAGAAGCACCCAAGACACCAGGATCTCTGCTTCAGGGCCCCAGCCAGGGCTCTACTGGCTACATCCAGCCTTGCCAGATGCTGCTTCCTAAAAGCAAAGGATGCTTCAAGGAAGTAGAAACTAAAGCCAGGAACCACCCCCAGGACAGGCCACATGGGGTGACCTCAAGAGCAACTATACTGATCCTGGCCCCAAAGCCAGGCCTGCCACAAAAATGGCACTGACGATTTCCCAACCTCTATCCTGTCCCTGTCCCTCACCCACTTGAATGTCACCCTGACACTCCTGTCCCCAACTTCCCTTAGGAATCACAAAGATATGACTGAAGAAGGCCTGTAAAGAAACAAAGCAAGCCGGGTGCCAGTGGCTCACACCTGTAATCCTGGCTATTCAGGAGGCTGAGATCTGAGGATTGCGGTTCAAACCCAGCCCAAGCAGGAAAGTCCATGAGATTCTTATTTCCAATAAGCCATCAGAAAACTGGAAGCGGCACTGTGGTTCAAGTGGTAGCCTTGAGCTGAAGAGCTAAGGGACAGCACCCCGGCCCAGAGTTCAAGCCCCACAACTGACAAAAAGAAAGAGAAAAGAAAGAAAGAAAGAACAAAGAAAGAAAGAAGGCACGCAAGCAAGGAAGCAAGCAAGGAAGGAAGGAAGGAAGGAAGAAAGGAAGGAAGGAAGGAAGGAAGGAAGCAAGAAAGAAAGAAAGAAAGAGAGGGGGGGGCTGGCTGGGAAGGTGGCTCAGTGGTAGAGCGCTTCCCTTGCATGCATGAGGGCCCTGGGTTTGATTCCTCAGCACCATGTAAGCAAAAAGAAAAAAGCCAGAAGTGGCGCTGTGGCTCAAGTGGTAGAGTGCTAGCCTTGAGCTGAAGAGCTGAGGGAGAGCGCTCAGGCCCCATGACCGTACCAAAAAAAAAGAAAGAAAGAATGAAGGAAGGAAGGAAGGAAGGAAGGAAGAGACACCACCTGTCTTCTTTGCTTTACTTTCTTTTTCCAAAAATTGTTATATTATCCTTACCCAAAATAACTAAAAGAACCCAGGTATGGTGACTCACACCTGTAATCTCAACTCTGGAAGCTGAGTGAGGAGGATCATAAGTTCGAGGCCAAACTGGGTTATACAGCAAGACCTTGTCTCAATACAGAAAGAACAATTTAAACAAGTCATCTCCACATCTCAAGACCTGGGTCAATGTCCTTCTCCACACACAGTGACCAGCGACTCTTGGATGAGTTCCTTGTACCTTCTATCCTTAAGCTCCCTGTGGCAGGATCTCTGCCTCCATGGCTAGCCAGAATACTACCTCCTGGCCAGGCCCTCAGCCCCCATGGCTGGGCTCAGGGTACTCCTCCTGCCAGCACAAGCTCACTTGCCTGGTGTCCTGCCTGAGACCTTAGAGACAACCTACAGTGGGGGTCCTACTTAAGATGCTGGAGTGTCCCAATACTGCTCCTCTATAAATCAGCTAGGTCTCCTTGGGCACAGCCCAAGATAGCACAGCCAAAGAAATGGGGTCCATTCACTATGTTGGGTCAACAGTGAGCTAACCACTTGAACCACCAACTCAACAGGCCTCCTCTGTGGTGTTCAGCCCAGCACACCCTACATCCCACACAGGCTACCATGTCCTCTACGGCACTGATCACCACCACCACGCAGCCTGCCCTGGTTACAAGACAGCCTGCAATAAGGTACTTGCAGTGAATACCAGTTTCTGCCCTTCCTTCCTTCCTTCTTTTCATCCTTCCTTCTTGCCTCCTTTCTATATAGAATAAATCAGATATTACCCAGCCCCTCCATACAGCTTGGCATGGCTGCCCTGGCCCCACAGGTATGTCTTCTGTGTGAGCTGTATGTGTGACTTTCTCAGCACATCCTAGGGAAGGGATGATTTCATGAGCTCTCCTTACCTGTTCTGCTTTCCTTCTCAGGAAAGCCTGCTTCTCAGACCATGGTAAGGGCTCTATGCTTCCTGAAATGCCCAGCTCCCAACTACAGTTATTGCATTTGCAAAAGCAATATCAACACCATTACAACTCTCCATAACTACAACTAAATTCACACCAATGACAAAAGCATCTACAGTCAAAAGCATCCACAGCCAACAGACAGAGAAGCCATCTCTCTCACCCCAGGGGAATGAGCAGCACCCTCAACAAATATTCAGTCCATAAGGCTATTGAAGATGGTAACAAGTGACTGTATGCCATATGCTCTGGAGGTCACATCTTACTCTAACAGCTGCATGGATGATCACCAATCTGCCTCCACTTCACGGCCAACCCTGCTGTGTGGGCCTTTCAGGGATCACCTAGGGGACTCAGCTCTGGGGATCCCTGCTCCTGGCTTTCTCCTTGGGTAGAGTCCCAGATAGCAAAACTAGAGAGACAGGATCTATTCAATATGCTGGGTCAGCAGTGAACTGACCACTTGAACCACCAACTCAACACCTCTCCCCTGTGGTACCCAACCCAGCACACATTACATCTATTGGCTGGAAAGAGGAGGGCTGAGTGGAGCACGTTAGGTAGTTGCTGTGTCCCATCTGAGGTCACAGATACCAGTGGGCAGCTCCTCTCTGCCTGATGCATCTCCTCCCGGGGTCAGCAACACTATCTACCTCTGCTTCTGCCCCTAGCTGCTTCTTTCCAAACACCGACTAATTCACCTGCAAAGTCAGCACGTTTGGGTGCAAAGGTACAGTGAGATGTCAGCAAGGGATCCACACAGACCTGACTAAGGTGCACCTACTACAACAGGTACATTCAGGAATTTACTTAAAAAGTCCCACAAGAAGCTGGTTCCTAGCAACTGGCAGACGCTAGTGACATGCCTCAGGGCTCTATCCACAAAACTGTCTGTTCAACTGTTTGGTGAATGACTTGGAAAAGGAGACTAATTACTCCTGGTCCCATTCCAGAGATAGTTAAACCAGTATCTGGGATCCAAAAAGAACGTTGGTCATCTAGAACAATAGACTACATGGAGAAAATTAGGATGATGGAAAGCAGCAGACATAAGACCAGGTGGGAAAGACTCAAGGAGAGATCTGAGACAGACTTGGATTCAGGCACCATTAAGCTTATTGACCCACACACTGCCATGGCCATCACAGGGTACCTTAACAATAGGACAGTCTGAATAAGAAGAGAAGGGAAGCCACTTCCCAGGCCAGAGATCAGCTGAGAGCTAGGTCTATTGTGAGCCCAGCACTAGGGAGGGACATTGGCACTGTGGGACAAGAGTGAAAGAGGACAAGCAGCCAGGTATACCAGACATAAAAACCAAGCTCAGTACAGGCTGAAGGGCCCAGGGAAGACCGAGAAGCAGGATAAGTATGAAGGTGACTTGAGAGCCAGCTCTTGTCACCTAAAAGGATTATTCCTAGGAAGATAGAGGTCAGGGAGCAATGCCAAGGACTTTCTCACTAATCCAATTAAAGCCGTCCGCAATCCACTAATACAAATGGCTCCACAGTAACACAAAGAGCAATAGCTAAAAGCATGCCCATCTCCAACCACAGGTGGCACCACCAGCAAGTGCCTTATGGCTCAGCCTTCCCCCTTGGCCCAGATAGGCTACAACCATCACCCCACCCACCAGCAAAACAGGAAGAAATAACAGATGCCTCAAAGACAGGTAAATAGATAAAGGAAATAAAGATTTGGACAACTGCATTTAAAAGAAAAAGAAGAAGAAAGTAGCACAATTTCAGAGGATAGATTTCCATACTAAGAACAAGAAGATTGTTCAAAAAATGCTACCAGTTATTTTCAAAGAGAAGAAAATACATATTGCATCAATTGAATAATAGGATTCAAAACAAATTAATATCGCTTATCATTGTAATAGAAACATTTTAGAAGATATCTAAAACACAGAATTGGTACTATTAAAAAATTATACCAGTAAACCAAAAAAAAGCATTTGCAAAATATAACAAAAAATAAAAAGGAAAGAAAAATGTATTCGTTAGTTTGAGCTAAGATTTGTTGTCATAACAAGTAACCCACAAGCTCAGTGGCTTAAATGAATTAAAAGTTATTTTTCTCCCACACTGTGTGTTTATTGTAGGTTGGCTGCAGCATCTTTATTCCAGAACCCAGTCTAAGCCCCCATCTCTGATGGAAGAGACAGAGTGATGCCCCAACTCCTATAAGGTTCACTTCAGAAGAGACATATGTTTAATACAGAGGCTAAAAACAACATGGTATGCACACAAAAATAGCTACAAAGAGCAACAGAACAGGACAGGCAGAAATAAATCCACATAGCTACAGCCATCTGACTTTTGACAAAGGAACCCAAAACATATATTGGATAAAAGGCAGCCCCTTCAACAAATGGTGCTGGAGAAATTGAATATCCACATACAGAAGACTGAAACTAGATCCCCATTTCTACCCTGTAGCAATATCAATTCCAAGTGGTCAAGGCTTTTTAAAAAAAATTTTTTTGATCTGTGTGTGCTGATACTGGGGCTTGAACTCAGGGCCTAGGCACTGTCTTTAACTTTTTCACTCAAGACTAATGTCCTACCACTTGAATCACCCCTCTACTTCCAGCTTTTTTGCATAATTAGAGATAAGACTCTCATTAGCTTTCTTGCCCATTCTAGCTTTGAACTGCAATTGCAGATCTTAGCCTCCTGAATAACTAGAATTATAAATGTGAGCCACATGTGCCCAGTACTGGATCAAGGACCTTAATGTAATTTTAAATCTACTACAGAAAACAGTAAGGAAAACATTGGAAATAAAGGCATAGGCAATGACTCTCTCTGTAACTCAATAGCTAGGCCATTAAGAACAAGGATTGACAAATAAGATTCTATCAAACTCAAAAGTTTTTTTCCCAAGCAGAGTAAACAGTCCACTAGGTTGAAGAGGCAGCCTACAGAATGGGAAAAAATCTTTGCCACCTATACATCTGGCAAGGAATTCATAACTAGAGTATATGGGGGAGAAGGGGACAAAAAAAAAAAAACAAACTCTCAAAGAACTAAGGTCTGAACAGGGACACCTCCCTACCTCTTGCCTAAGTTTCCACCCAGTATCTGTTACCTAGGTAACTGGCAGACCTGGAAGCAGTCACCTTCCCCTCCTGCTAGGTCAGATCCTGGGCCACCTCTGGTCACATGCCTCCCATCTGACCTTAGGAGGGTCCTAGACCCTGAGGTCACAACCAGATCCAGTGTGACCACACCTTTCCCCACCTGGCCACACCTCTTCCTGTCCCTGGCCTAGATAAGTCCTGGCCCAGGAGTGGGTCACCTCACTTCCTTTTTCAGCCATGCCTCTCCATCATGCATGGTGGGGGCAGCAGTTCAGTAAATAAACTTCTTTTCCTGCCTGAGCAGCACGTGGTTTCTCTTTATAGGCTACCTAATGAAACCTACCTATTTAATATACCTTACACTAACAACCCAATTAATAAATGAGCAAATGACCTGAAGAGACAAGTGTAGAAGAAGGAAATACAATGGCTAATAAATACATGAAGAAATGTTCAATATCCCTGACCATAAAAGAAGTAAAAATGAAAAGGACATTGAGATTTCATTTCATTCCAGTAGAATGACCATCATTAAGAACACAAACAACAACAAATGTTGCAGAAGATATAGGAAAAATGCAACCACTATATACTGTTGGTGGGAATATAAACTAGTGCATCCACTATGGAAATCAGTATGAAGGTCCTTCAAAAACTAAAGTTGGGGTTGGAGGTGTGGCACAGGTAGTAAAATGCCAGCCAATGAATGAAAACATCAGATACTTGAGTTCAAGTCCTGGTCTAGGACAAAGAATAAATAAAAAACTAAAATTAGAATTTCCATATGATCCATAGATACTACTAATAGACATGTACATAAGGTAATGCAAATGAGGATACAACAGCATCTACACAATCATGTTCATTAGAACAATAGGCACAATAGTCAAGCTATGGAAACAGCCCAGATGCCCTACAACTGATGAATGGATAGAGAAAATGGGATATATGCACACAATAGACTATTGTGTAAAGTAGAATGAAATAAAGAATGAATATTATGAAGAAGAATGAAATTATGTCATTTGCAAGAAAATAGAACTGTATGAATGAAATACACCAAGTTAAATGAAGTACATCAGGTTCAGAAGGGTAAAGGTCCCCCGTTTTCTTTCATAGGTGGAAGCTACACCTAAAAGATAAACGCTTACATAAATACATACAGGATCATATACAAATATGTACATATGTGTGTATGTATGTCATGTTTGGCTAATGATGGGACTATTTGAGAGTTTAGGAAGGGTGTAGAGAGGAAAAGAAAATGAAAAAGGGTAAGCAAACTGATATACATTGCATCTGTGATGGTATGATGAAAGCTGTTGAATAATAGGGGTGGGAGGGAGGAAAGGGAGAACAAACGAGGGGGTTGATATGACTAAAATAGTTTCTACACATGTGTGAGATACCATGGTGAAACCCTTGGGACCATTACCACATATTTTAAAAGATGAATGGCAGGAATGTAGAACAGAGTCTGTCTAGGGATAGCTACCACTAAGAGGGGGGAGTGTGAGCAGAGAGGATGAATATGGTGAAAGTAATTTATATGCATGTATGAAAATAGAACAGGAAAAATCTGCTGGAATGATTTTAATGCAGGGGAGGAGATGAAGGGCAGGATGAAGTGATGAAAATAATCAAGATATATTGTAAGCACATATGGGAATATCACAATGAAGCCTCCCTGTACAACCATTATATGCTAATAAAACTGTATTGTAAAACAAAAAAAGAGGCATGTCACTTTCCCTCCCATGACATTGGCCATAGCAAGTCACATGGCCAGGGTGACGTCTTCCAAGCAGCCTATAAAACCTCCCACTGGCTGAAGCAGAGGCGGGTTTTGAACAATGAAGCCATCTACAACACATGTGGGCTGCAGGACAAAGGAGTAGAGGTTTTTTTTAAACAGAAAAGATGACAGGAAGAGGAGAAAACACAGGAAGAACCAAATGGCAGGGACTGTGAGTCCCAAAGAAGAAATCAGAAAGCGATCATAGCTGATCTTCACAAGCTCCACAGAAATGCTCCCAGAAAGGACTTAGACAAGAAACCGAAAGGATACAACCAGTCTAAGAAGTTCATACACAGAAACAAATGCCAAGTTTCATAAATGACTGAATAATGCCTGCATTTTAAAGGAAAAGAGAGAGTGATCGTCGGAGAAGAGAAACAGCAGCCAGGCAGCCACGGTCCCACAAAGGTGGGAGCTGAAGGCCAAATGTGAGCTGCAGTGTCACTCCAGGGCCAAGCCATCAAAGCCTCAGACAATCCAAGCGGACATGAGCTTGTGTGAGAAATTGACCCCAACCCCTGCCCTACCTCAGGGCACATGGCTCATATGACCTCCTTCCAAGCTGTCAGCTCTAATAATTTGCCCTGAGCATGTGGATACAAGACTCCATCTCCAGACCTCTGCTAGTACCCCACCCCCACCCACAGTGTCTTCCCCTCATTACATGATCACAGTCTAAGGGCTTGGCTCTTTTCATAGAAGCATGCACACTGTTTACATGCAGAAAACTGCACACCTCAGAATTCAAAGAGAATATGATTAAATTATGTATACATAATTATATACATTAGAAGATATAAATTATTAATGAATAAGCCAGAAAAGGACACTGTCAACACTGAGGTGAAACCTCTAAGATTCCAGTCAGGAACAAAGTAAATTATTTTCCAATCAATCAGATTCCAGCCATTAGCTGCAACCCTAATAATGCACAGGTATGGGAGTGCAAGCATACACAAATGGCAGACAAGAGATCCAGACAGAGAAAAGAGAGATAGAAGCAAAAATACAAGGGAAGAGGAGAGCAAAGAGAGTCTACTACGAAAAAAAGAAAGTAGAAGAGGCCAGTTAGAGAATCTTGCCCTGACCTCTTTCCATAGTAGACCCCAAAAGCTGATCAAAAAGCCTCTTGTTGGCCAGACACCAGTGGCTCATGTCTGTAGTCCTAGTTACTCAGAAGGCTGAGATCTGAGGATTGAGATTTGAAGGTAGCCCAGGCAGATAGGTCTGTGAGACTTTTATCTCCACTAAACTACTATAAAAGTTGAAAGTGGAGCTGTTGCTTTGCCTTGAGCAAAAGAAGCTCAGAGACAGTATCCAGGCCCTGAGTTCAAAAACCAGGACTGGCACCAAAAAAAAGCTTCCTATTAATACTCACTCACAAGGGCCTCTTAGAAAAACAAATGTTGCAGTTCTCCCTGGAGATATCCATGAGATCTCAGTCTATGGTGAGATTGATTCATTAGTTAATGAAATCTCAAAGTTTGGTTAATGTGAATCAGTCTCTCCCTAGTCCAGAAACAACCATGAGTCTGCTCCACCTCTGACCCAAGAGGCCTGTTCCCACACCATGCGACATCTGTTCCTAGTGGTCAACGCAGCAACCACCCTTCCTTTCCTCTGTCGCATCGGCCCTCCGATTGCCTCTGCTGCTACCCTTCCTATCTACACCTCGTTACCTGCTCTGCTGCCACAGGAAAACGTGGGTGCTGCCTATGTGACTTCCTGCCACTTTTGAGGTGGCACTGACTCTGTCCCCAGCCACTACGTGAGTTTAGGACAGTCCTTATACCAATCCCCACAGCCAGCAGGTGCCCAATCACCTTCATTTCAGCAATGAGGAATGCCATGCTCAGAAAAGTGAGGAAAGTTTCCCACGGTCACACAGTAAGTGACAGAACTGAATTTAGAAGCTAGGCTCACCTTCAAGACCTAAAACCTCACCTTCATATGCCCCACTCTGTCATCCTGGTTGGTGCTCGTGTGTGTGTGTGTGTGTGTGTGTGTGTGTGTGTGTGTGTGTGTGTGTGTGTGTGTGTGTGTGTGTGTGTGTGTGTGTGTGTGTGTGTGTGTGTGTGTGTGTGTGTGTGTGTGTGTGTGTGTGTGTGTGCTGAAGTTCTGGGGACTTGAGCTTAAGGCCTAGGAAATGTCCCTGAGCAAAATTGCTCAAAGCTAGCTCTGCCACTTGAGCCCCAGATTCACTTCCAACTTTTATAGTACTTAACTGGAGATAAGAGTCCCGTAGACTTTCCTGCCCAGGCTAGCTTCAAACCATGACCCTCAGATCTCAGCCTCCTGAGTAGCTAGGATTACAAGTGTGAGCATGGGGACCCAGTGTGGCTGGAGCTTCTTTAGTGGTCCTTGGACTCCAGAAGGGTGTTTCGGAGCTCCTGATTTCAGGGGGGATACTGACAGACACTCTGAAGTAAAAAGGCACCAACATTAGTCAACAGGGACCAGAGAAGGCTGTTAGTTAGGCCAGACAATCAGGTGAGCAGGTGTAGGTGGGAACAGATCCCCCTCCAAACATGGAAAATACCAACTGGCCCCACCTCCCCAGCATCAGGCTGGGTATATGATAACCATGCTAACATCTAAGACTGATGATGGAAGGCTCACAGGGAGGCCCTCACTGCCAGACTCCATAATCACCAGCATCACACTGTGGGAAAAGCTCCAGTGCTGACAAGACAGACAGGTTTTTTTGCTCGCAATAGAGGAAATATTTTGTGTTGTTTTTTTGTGGGGGCTTTTACCGGGGGGGGGGGGGGGGAATGCTTAAGCTTTAATTTGGAGATAAACAAAGAGCTAGCAGATGGGAAACGGAATGGCACTGCCTGGGGACACAGCTCCATACCTCCAGACACACATTTCCCAAGTCCCATGAATGGTCAGGGTGGAAACTACAAAGACCAGGAGACTTCCAAACCTGCAGGGTCCCCCAATAGCCAGCCACATTGGATGGGCACCACAGCATTCCAGGCTCTGTGCCTGGGAGCTTCCTCCTCACCGCTCCGGGGAGTGGTACAATTATTCCAATGTCATGCATAAGTAAACTGAGGTTCAGACAAGTTGTAAGACTTGCAGACTTATCTGAGCCAGAGTTCTACCTTGAGGAGCCTGAAGCATCCCTGATGGAGAAACAGAGCCTGCTGAACTTGCCTACATGGAAGAGTGGGTGTGGCCAAAGCCAGTCACCCACTATTCACTCCACAGAGAGAATGAGACTTGTACTTATCCCAGATCTTGGCATTTACTGTCAGTGACTATCTGACCAGAATCCCTCATCTGCTCTGCTCCCAGTGCCTGGAGTGAACCTGACAAACCTGAAGATGCTCCACAGGCAATTAGGGTCTGCACCTCCATGTTCCCTCCCCATACCTCACCTGACATAACCTAGGCCCAAAACTACTACTCTCAGACTTTCCTTTCCCAACCACTAGCTGAACCAGCAAGAAATTCTTCAGAGCAGGTGATGGTAGGGGAAGAAAGTAGGAAAGAAAAATGAGGAAAAGGCAGAGCAGGCAGGAGAAATCCATCATTCAAAAGGCCAAACGCTGGCCAGGCACTGATGGCTCACACTTGTAATCCTAGCTACTCAGTAGGGAGAGATCTGAGGAACATGGTCCAAATCCAGCCCAACCAGAAAAGTTTGCCAGACTCATCTTTGCTTAATCAGCCAAAAAAAAAAAAGAAGTGGAGTTGTGGTTCAAGTGGGAGAGTACCAGCCTTGAACAAAAAAAAGCCCACAGGCCCTGAGTTCAGGCCCCATAGTGGCACAATGAATAAATAAATAAATAAATCCAGATGCAGGAAACCACAGACCTCCAGTCCCAGGAGCCCTGGCATGCACCTGGCAGCCCTATCCCAAAGTCAAAGGCAAGTCACTAGCCTGCTCGGCACCTTGTGGCAGGGCAGGGCCAGAGTGGGCACTTCATCATTTACAGAATCTTCCTGCCTCACTCTTAAGAGGCAATCTCAGAGAGTGGCGGCAGCATTGTTGTGTCATCTGCAGGTGGCCAGAGAGAGGCTAAGGAAGGTCAAGCAATCTGCCCAAGGCAACACAGTTAGGAGGGGTTGCCATGAATGTGGCACCAAGACCAGTAATTTTCCCTGTTTGCCAGCGGCCTCCTAGGAGGAGAAAGACAGAGAGAGAAAGAATGGCTGTGGCTGAAGCAGAAAGCAGTCAGTACACCAAGAACGACCTCTAACCCCTGCTCCTTTGAACCTTGCTCCTCCTGAGCTCAGGGACTGGAGGTGGGGGGGGGGGGGGGGGGAATAGTGGGGACGTGCACGCATGACCCAGCCCAGGCCCAATCGCCCAGGAGACAATCACCGTCCTTAAATCTGTGCCTGTGAGAACCTGATCCTACCCAGCCAGGGGCTGGCCGTGCTCTTGGTAAGACCTTGGGAAATCAGGACAGAGAGCCTTGTTGCCCCAGCCACCTTGGGTCCTCACTCTGCGTCCCGTGCCACCGGGTGGACGTCCAGCTGCGCAGCTGGACTCCTCCCTCCGAGGCCCCACACAGGCTTCCTCCAGGCAGGGAGGAGGCGGAGCCAGGCCTGGCAGGGAGGAGGCAGGGTCCCCTGGCTCCGCCTCCAAGGCCCGGCCTGCGCTGGCGCGGCGGGGAAGTCCACATCACCGCACCTCTGCAATGCCTCCTCCTTCCTCACCGGCTGGCCTGAGGATCGCACAGCCGGCCGGCGACGTGCACAGCCCGGGGATGTTAACTGCGCAGCACCATCCAGCCCTCATTCCCACCCCAGAGCCTCCAGCACTGCGCCCCCCTACATCTACACGGGTGTGCATTGACCCCAGAGGCCCGGGAGGCCTGGCCACCAAGAGCCATGAGCCGCCCTGCAGCCCCGGCCCCCCGCCCCACCTGCCTGGGCAGGAAGCACCCCGCGAGATTCCCAGGCCCGCGCCGCCCCTCCCCCGGCCCGCGCAGCGCGGCTCAGCAGAGGCTGCGTTTGTGGGAAACCCAAGCCCAGCGCGCTGAGAGGGAGCCGATTTATTCTGGAGAAAACATCTTTGTTCTGCGAGTGAACGGGAGCCATTTCCAACAATTTAATGCTCTGTTCGCGGGGGCCCGGGTGCTGGGGTTGCAGCGCGAGGCTTGTTCTGCGAGGCGGAGCGGTACATAATGAGGCTTCTCACGGCCGCTCTCTGCCACCGTGCCAAAACCCAGAACGGTTATTTATCCATTAATCTGACATTACACCCCCTGCATTTTATCTGCTTAAGTAAATTTGGTGGTTAGAGTATGTGCCTGTCGGAGAAACTCTCGCATCCAATTTCCTACCGGCCAACCCATTTCCAACTGCGCCTTCTAAACTCGCCTTTGGCACCTCAGGGTGTCCGTGGTCCCCAGCTGGGACTTGAAGACAGCAGCAAGAATGGCCCTGCCTCTCCCAGCGCCCATGGATCCAGACCTATGGGACAGTCTCCAGAGCCTGAGCACCCAGCTCGCAGCTGCATCCCTGAATCTCTGCACTGGCGGCCTGGTGGGTGGCCTTTCACTCATCATCAAAGCAAGCCACTTTCTTCTATGCACAGCAGCTAACCTGGCAAAGCAGATCCTAGACACATCTTCCTCTCCCCACCCCAAACTGAGTTGCAATCCTGGCTGGGCGGCTTGTGTGATCTTGAGACAGCCCTTCAACCACTCTGTGTTTCAGTTTTCCCACCTCCCTCCTAGGATTCTTGTGAAAATTAAATCAATGACTTAATTTGTGAAGTGCTTAAAACAGCGCTTGGTCCGCCATATCAAGTCTCACAAGAATGGTTGCCAAACGCACCTGTGGCTCGCGCCTGTAATCCAAGCTACTCAGGAGGCTCAGATCTGAGGATGGAGGTTTAAAGCCAGCCTGGACAGGAAAGTCTTTGAGCCTCTTATCCCCAATTATCTACCCCAAAAGCCAGAAGTGGCACTGTGGCTCAAGTGGTAGCCTTGAGCACAAAGGGTCGGGGACAGTGTCCCAGCCCTGATTTCAAGCCCTAGGACAGGCACACACACACACACACACACACACACACACACACACACACACACACACAAACACACACACACACACACACACACACACACACACACGAGTTGGTCTAAAAACATCCATGTGTAACATCTAGGACACATTTTGTGTTTACACACGGGCTTTAGAGATGGACTAGCCCACTCCACCCACTCAGAAAAGTTAGAGGCATCACAGAAAATTCCATGTGAGCAAAGGGTCCCACTGCTTACAAATGTTCATCTTATTTTACAGAGGAGCAACATGAAGGGCAGGGAGGAGAAGGGACTTGTCCAGGACCAAACCAAATACACTAAGAGATCAGAGCAGAATTCAGGCCTCTCACCTACAAGATCACGCTTTTGTTGCTTTTGTGTTTTGTTTCACCTTACTTTCATTGAAGGGTTTCTCCACCTCACGCCAACTCACACTAAGCCATAGAAGATAGCATCGGTCACCCTTACCTCCTCTCCCGTGTCTCCCCTGGAGCTGCAATGCCAGCCTCACAGCCCATGAAAGTCATGGACATCACACTGCAACACACACACACACACACACACACACACACACACACACACCAGAGTCTTTGCTCCTTTGTCCTTCATTTGTCATTTTCTTCATTCTTGGTTCTCTGCAGCACCTCCTAGGCCTGGAAACATGTTGGAACTCTCATGTTCTCTATGCCCTTGGCCCCCCAGACTGAAGTCCATACCCTGTATCACATGTTGGAGATAAGCTCAGGCCTAGGAGACATCTAGTCCCTGCTGTCCTGTATGAGGCTCCTAGCATACAATCTCCCTTGGAAGAAGATGCTTCTTCCCCTGTGGACCCAACATAAGCTTCTCCACACCCTAGCCATGGCTGCCACTCCGCCTGAACACGGACACTTCCACAATCTTGACCAGATGCCCCAGGCTGATGATGATGGTGGAGCATGTTGAGAGCGCAGAGAGAAGAGCCGGGTCCCACGCAGGAGCAGCTCTGCCCAGGCAGCTGCAGGCCCAGCCCCTGCCTCCTTCAGACTAACAAAGAGGCAGGCATGCGGGCAGACAGACGCCCAACACAGAGACCTCCCAATGCTCTGCTGTGTCACACTGCCCCATCCTCCTTGGTCCCACAGATGAGGAAATCCCTCCACCTGTAGCCAATTGTATTGTGCTGGCCAGAGGTACCCAGGGAGAAAAGGCTGCTTCTTGATCTCCCAGAAATCCCCTGAATGTTGTCATCTGTCTCTGAAGCCTAGGGGGCCAGACAGGACCTGCACTTGCCCAGCCCTTTTTATCCTAACCTCCTTTAAGCAAGTAAAATGCCGTGGGCATGGAGGGCTTGCCCTGGCCACCAGCCAGAGGGCAAGTAAAGGCTGCTCGTCTTGCTTATAAAGCCAGCCTAGTCCAGGCTTTCAAGCCTACCTATCAGCCCCCTGGAAAAGTGAGCTCCCAGAACCCCCAACTTGGTACAGCCCCACCTTCAAAAGTTATTCCTGCTAGGTGCTAGTGGCTCAGACCTATGATCCCAGCTACTTGGGAGGCTGAGACCTGACGATTGTGGTTCAGAACCAGCCAGGCAGGAAAGTCTATGAGAAAGTTATGTCCAATTGACCAATGCTAGAAGTGAAACTGTGGCTCACATGGTAGAGCAGTAGCCTTGAGCAACAAAGCTCAGTAACAATGCTCAGGCCCTGAGTTCAAGCTCCCAGACTGGCACCAAAAAAAACAAAATTATCCTGCTCATCTCCCCTGATTTTTCTCTTTTGATTCTTGTTGGGCTCCTGGTTCCACCCCTCATTTCCTGGCTAGTGCTGCCTCAAGGCCAAGTCCTGGCTGCCATCTGTGTCCCACCATTTCACCTGGACCCAGTGCTCACCACTGCCTATGCCAGGTGTTACGTTAAGACCTAATCAGGCACCACTTCCCATTCCACAAATAAGGACACACAGGCACAAAGGTAAGTGTTCCTGTCCGGATTTGAACTCAGATTTGCCTAAAGCTAGAGCCCCAAGTCTTATGACCAGCTGGGCTCTGTGGCTGACTTACTCGGAAGATCTGTTCTTGCTCCATGCATGAAATCAGACATGGAGTTTCTCTGTCTGCATCTGTGGAGGAGGGAGGGAAGCGAGCTGGGCCCCGTGGGCCATATGTGCGGTGGGCTCAGACTGGGCGTCCATCTTCTTTCAATGCCATTAAGCCCCACCCATCTTTGGCAGCAAGGGGAAATCAACATTTTACAGCAATAAAAGGCTGCTTCTGGTTAGACATTAAATGAATCAATCTTCTGCGACAGTTAATTTTCATTTTGTAACTTTCCCGGGTGACAACAGCAGGTAATGACCGTGAAGCTCTGCTGAAGCACTGATCTGCAGCCAGGCCTCCCACGCCCAGCTTAGACCCTCATCTATGTACCTACCACTTCCGAGAATCAGACCTCAGAGTCTCCTCTCTGCTTGGGATCATCTCCCAGAGGCCAAAGCTGGCCTTTGGTTATTAAGATAAGAAGACACACACAGCTTAAGCCTGAAGTGGCCCAGCTGAGCCTGTCCTGCTGGTTTTTCACATCTTCCTTACCCCCCCCCCATAATGATCCCAGCATTGCTGACTCTCAAACACACCTGTGACCCCTGCTGTACTAGTGACCCCTCACAAAGCTCCCCAAGAACAGCCTTCAGGTACCCCCAACCCCCTCATACAACATTCATATGCATGATATCTCTGACCACCCCACACCCCAAACTCCCCCTGGCTGACCCCCAAATGCATCCCCCAGACTCCTCGACTTTTTGTGTAGCTGAGACATCCAGGCTCTGCACCTATTCCCCTCCACCCAAATCTGTCCCCAAGACTCCTTCCCTCAATGTGAGTGGGAACAACATTCCCACAGCAGGGACACCGCAGAGGATCTCTTCTGGGCAGAGAGGGTCCTCCTGTCCCACTCCCCAGCCCTTGGTCTCTGAGGGGTGTCAATGCAGCTCAGGAACTCCAGCCTCAACTCTGTAGAGCCTCCTCTGCCATCTGCTAGGTGATAACCACTGTGGTTACATGCTGGCTCCAAAACCCACAGCAGCAGCTTTTGCTGGCTTAGGAAAGGTCCTCCTAGGAGCCCAGCCCCTCCCAGCAGGTTGGGAGTTAAGGAATGAACCTATAATCAGTGCTTTTTACTCAAAATCTCTGACTTCTTACTTGGGTCTACAGAGTAACTAAAAGCTTGTCATCTCTTCATCTTTTTTTTTTTTTTGAGGGAAAGTGGCAGTCCTAGAGCTTGAACTCAAGACCTGAGCATTGTTTCTGAGCTTTATTGCTTAAAGTTAGTACTCTACCACTTGAGCCACAGCTCCACTTCCAGCTTTTTGGTGGTTAATTAGAGATAAGAGTCTCACAGACTTTTTTCTACCAGGACTGGCTTCAAACCTCAGTTCTCAGATCTCAGCCGCCTGAGTAGCTAGGATTACATGTGTGAGCCACTGGTGCTTGGTGGCTGCTAACATCTTTGTAATGAGGGATGAAGGAAACCACCCCCCAAAAAGGAATAGCAAAACAAGACAGACCACCTGCCAGGTAGCAATGACTTATTCATTCTGACTGGATTGTTCCCCTTAAGGATTGGCAATGATACCTTCTCCAGAACACCTTAATAATCAGTCTGGCCATATTTTGACCAAGACTATTTAATAACTACACATACCACTCTCCACCTGCTCCCAGTTCAGGGGGAAAGCATCTGACCCGTGGGCCATAGAGGGCCTGCAAATCTTTTGATACAGGACCAAACAACTGTGCTTCATCTATTTCCCAATTCTCAATATGGCTTCTGCCTCTATTATAAATATCCTAATGGCCCTTATTACAAACAAGGCTCCCCACCCTACAACCTCAAGGTCATATCTGTACCCCAAAATAGTGAAAGATGGGCTGAAATGCCTACTTTGGCTCTTCCCATAGGCACCTGCCATGCCTCATAATAAAACTCTTCCCTTACTATGTCTCTCTGATGAATAGGGGTGAGTAGTTGGACCTGACATGGGGAACCCCTGGAGTCTGAGCCTAGGGAGTAAAACTCTGGTTTCAGAATTCCCACACTTCTATTACTCAGAAAGCAGAAGTGGACTGGGATGGAGGGACACTTTCATGCTCCTACAGAGCCCTGCCTTAAACACAACAATAGCGCTGGGAGAGAGAAGGGGGAACTGTTGGGTAGATAGGAATAAAAAATGGCAGACATAACATGTGGCCAGTAATATGTGTCCTCCCGTAGTATTTCTTGTTCCTACAGTGCCTCAGGCTCTAGGTCATATACTTATTTCTACTCAAACACTTCTGCTGCTGCTCAAATCCTTCTTGCTTCTTCTTCTCATAATGTCCTGGGTGCCCACTTAACCAATGAAAAGAGCCAGGTTGGTGCATGCACAAGCCATTGAGCAATCAGCACAAAGCCCAGGGGAGGGGACAGAGGAGGAACCTCTGGTCCCACTGGGCTCCTCTTTGGGTCCCTTTCCCAATGGAGAGCTTTGCTACTTCTTTCAGGATTTTCCTCTTATTTTCAAATAAGTGTACTCTATCTTAAAACTTGCCTGTCTTTTCATTCTTTATTGAATAGAGAAAATGAATCCAGTCCCCTAGATGATATCAAGGCCTTTTAGTGAGCATCTATGTGACACTATATGCCATTTGGATCTCCACTCAGCACGGGACCCTGTCAACCTCACTTCAGGGCACTAATTCCTGATCCCACTCCTGGATCAGTGCCCAGCACACAGCAAACAGCCACACATAGGTAGCAAATAACCAAAGGATGGAGTCCCTTCCACCTATTGCCTCATGGACTAGCTCAGTCCCTATAAGCTAGAGCTCTTGGACCCAACTTCAAGTTGAGAAGACAGGAGGGTCTGGAGAAGAAACCAGGGGCCTGAAGTCATATAGCCATCCACTGACAGAGCCCTGCTCAAACCCAAGTCTTCCTGGAGTCTGCTGCCTCTGGTCTACACAGAGGCCCATTTGACAGAACTCCATCTGTAATGACAGTTCAACCCAGCCTTTCCATGCTGTGTCTGTGGGCTGCTAAGTGCCTATCTCTTCATACCAAACCATAGCTCCAGGAAGTACAGGCAGCAGCCCTGCATCTCCCTGGCAACCCAGGAGCTTTTGTTCATAGAGAATGGAGCTGATTCATCCCCCAGGGAGAACAGCAGGGGCTGCAGCAGGGGGCAGGGAGCAGAATTTAGCTGCACACAATCTGGACACCACCAGTCTGGGCTGATTATGCAGGGTAGGGGCTTTTCAGGGAGGAGGGAAGGCTGTACAGGTAGTTCTTCTCACTGTCCAAACGTCCACAGGTTCTGCTGGAAAATAGCCAAAGGACGTGACATCTTGTCCCCAGCCAAGGCAGTCTTAACTCCTAGCCTTCTCACCCCACAGCCGCCTTCTACTCTACACTGCCTGAGATCCCCAGGGCTGCAGACGCACAGGCCATGGCACGTCCCCAGCACCTGCCATGGAACTGGGTGCCTGCACAGGGCTGTCACTCAGCTTGCAAAGCCCCTTCCCTGCTTGTTCTTCTCTGAAGATCTCTTATCTCTGAACTGGCAGTTCAGACATTTGCCCCCTCTGCAGCTTTCTTTGGCAGAATGAATCACCACTCTTGTCACCCCCTCAGTCCTGTGCTTGCTGGGTCACACACAATCCTCCCACCTGGAGACACCCTTTCCTGGGTTATCACTGCTCCTCCACTAGACAGTGAGCTCCTGGAGGAAGGGTCCATGCAGGCCTGTCCCATACAGAGGGCCACACACCAGAGCTCTGAGGGCCATCACTGATGAAGATAGTGTAATAATGTGCACTGCTCCTGGCACCAAAGCCCAGTAGGCTCCCCAGGCCATGGGACTAGGCCAAGCAGATGACCTATGCTGGCTAATGTGGAAGAAGCGAGTATGATGGGGTATGATCATCTTTGGTTTCCCATAGAAGGCTCAGAG
Source organism: Dipodomys spectabilis (assembly GCF_019054845.1). Taxonomy (NCBI): domain Eukaryota; kingdom Metazoa; phylum Chordata; class Mammalia; order Rodentia; family Heteromyidae; genus Dipodomys; species Dipodomys spectabilis. The sequence goes on along the minus strand of NW_024870813.1, from coordinate 1,679,365 downwards.
CTGGTCCTGGCTTCCCCATTCTCTCAGCTCTACCCAGCATCATCAACAGCATTTGTTTGGGTCATGGCTGCTGAGGAGTTAGCTGTTTCTGGAATGAAGAAGATACCCACTGGGGAGCAGAGCTCCAGGCCAAAAACCCATGCTATACATGAAACCTAAGCAGGAAATCTATCACTGGGATTTGGGAGTCACTATGACCGCCATATATCAGCCTATCCCAACTAATAAAGTGCTTTCCTGAAGTACTGAGGCCAACACAGGAGTCAAGAACTCTCATAGTAGGCCACTATCACTTTGGTTAGCCTCCTACACAGGCCGAGTGCCAAGGGGACCCCAGAATTATCCCAAGATAAGATCTGGAAAATAAGAAAAAAAAGATGAGCATTAGAATGATTAAAGTTTGTAGGATGAACCTGAGTTCAAACCCAAGATAAGCCAGGCAGTGGTGGCTCAAGCCTCCAATCCTTACTACTCAGGAAGCTAAAAATCTGAGGATTATAGCACTTCAAAGTCAGGCTGGGCAGAAAGGTTTACAAGACTCTCTTGTATCTCCAATTAACCAGCAAAAAGCTAGAAGTGGAAATGTAGCTCAAGTAGTAGAGCACCAGTCTTGAAGGAAATACCCAAAGGAGAGCACAAGGCTCTGAGTTCAAGCTCTAGTATTAGCATACACCCACCCCCCCCACACACACACACCATCACACACACAGTCTAGCTAGGTTCAGCAAATAGAACAAATCCTTCTGATGGCTCAAAGCCTGTTAATCCTAGCTGTACAGGAGGCTGGGGTCTGAGGATCATGGTTTAAAGCCAGCCTGGGCAGTAAAGTCTAAGGGACGCTGATCTCCAATTAACTGGTAAAAAACTCAAAGTAGAGCTGTAGTTCAGGTGGTAGAACACTAGCCTTGAGCACAAAAGCTCAGGGACAGCACCTAGGCATTGAGTTCAAGCCCCAAAAATGGCACATACACACACACACACTCCAAGCTAACTTAGGCAAGTTTCTTTATCTCTATAAAGCTCAGCTTCCTCATCATAAAATCTCTGTGAGCATCTCCATACACAAAGCTTTAAAAAAAAAATAATAACCAACACCACATATAAAGTGCCTAGCTCGGTAGCACCGCCCCCACTACCCCCTCCCCCAGGCTGCAGCCCTCCCTTACTAGGACTTTTGATTTCTTCTAAGCTGCCTGGAGGGGGAGGGGCAGCCTAAGCTCCCAGCCTTGGCACAGGCAGCTTCACGCTCCATCCAGTTACCCTAGAACAGGGTATGGGTGTGGTGGAACCCCCTCACCTACACAAGGCACAGATGAGCCTCAGACTCTTGATGTCCCAAGTCAGTACTCTGGGTTATAGCCTGTTCATCCCCAGCCTCTGAGAGTACCCATTGCTGCCTCTTCCTGCTTGCCCTGTGATGTGGGATGCATTGGCCACTTAGGAATCCTCCTCTCCTCATATTCCTCTCAGTCTCTAATCCTTCCTCCTTCTCCCTGGCCACAACTTGGCCCTTGCCCCAGACCCCACCTAGGGCTGCTTTCCTTACCTTAAGACTCGTTTTCCAAACAGGGGAAGCTTTTGAGAGATCTAATTGGCTCCTTGCTGTCCCTCTAAGGGACTCTCAGACTTTCACACTTGCTGATCTTGCCTGGAGAGGCTGATAGGAGTGGGCATCCAAGAATACAAGCCAAAGATTCATTCACAAAACACATAGGAGGCACATTTTTCAACTTTCTCCCAGCTACCAGTGTGCCCACTGTGAAAACCTATACACTTCCTGGCATGACCCATGCTTCTGACACTCACATTTGGGGACAAGGGGTGGACACGAGTGTCCTCTGATGCTATATCTCAAGCTCCTGCATTCAGCCTGCCATGAGACTACCCATCCTCTTCCCTTAGTGTCTGAACAAATCTATCTCGATCTGCAGATCTTCCTGGAGCATCATTTGAAATTGCATTCAGTGAGAAAGGTTTTAAATGAATCTAATTTTTCATAGTTTGGAAACATGAAACATCTGCTTTGTCTAAGCAGCCTTATCTCTGATTAAAACAACTATAAACTATTCCCCTCAGCTCTTCCAACTGTGGGCGCCTTGAGGGCAGGGGCTCTGAATTATTCCACATACTACACACTAGAGACTGGCACAGAATACTAATCAATGGCAATTAGAGAATTAAATCTTCCTTACCTACTTCTCTTCCAAATAATTACTTCCTCTTTAGTATCTCATAATATTCATTCTTACCATTCCTGCCTTCCTTAAATGAGCTCAAATGATCAATGCCAAAAACAATGATAATGTCTATTTCTGCTTCTAACCAAGACAAGAATAACAGGGACCAGATTGTTCCGCACTACTGGAACAACCAAAAAAGTGTGTGAATGAGAAGTTTTCAGAACACTGGATGTGAGACAGTGCAGGATGGTACTTGGGAGACTAAAATCAAGCAAGGGAAATCCTCCATTTGCCATCATAAGAGTTTCCAGGGTAACATCTGGAAATGTGGGGGGCGAAGGAATAACCCAGCAGATATCCTGAGTTGAGGATTTGAAAATAAGAGCTTAGGGCTGGGAAGCTGGCTCAGTGGTAGAGTGCTTGCCTCGCATGCATGAGGCCCTGGGTTCGATTCCTCAGCACCACATAAGCAGAAAAAGCCAAAAGTGGCTCTGTGGCTCAAGTGGTAGGGTGCTAGCCTTGAGCTGAAGAGCTGAGAGACAGCACCCAGGCCCAGAGTTCAAGCCCCATGACTGGCAAGAAAGGAAGAAAGGAAGAAAGGAAGAAAGAAAGAAAGAAAGAAAGAAAGAAAGAAAGAAAGAAGGAAGGAAGGAAGGAAGGAAGGAAGGAAGGAAGGAAGGAAGGAAGGAAGGAAGGAAGGAAGGAAGGAAGGAAGGAAGGAAGGAAAGAAAGAAGGAAAGAAAGAAAGAAAGAAAGAAAGAAAGAAAGAAAGAAAGAAAGAAAGAAAGAAAGAAAGAAAGAAAGAAAGAAAGAAAGAAAGAGCTTAAAGAGACCAAGGCAGCCAGAGTTCACAGGTCAGAGCACCAAAGAAGACAGAGATTCATCCAGAGAGAGAAACCACATAGTTTTAGAAAACTTCACTCAAGTATGCAGCACTGTTTAAAGAAATCACTCAAAGCCCTAAGCAAAAGTAAAGAAATGCATTACTTGATTTGGAGGAAATAGTTGTATTGTCAAAGTCTGTAGAGTTCACAAACTTTATAGAACATGATAACGACAATTCATCTTGTGACGGTTAAAATGTGTTTGTGACTTTAGCTAAGTATCATTATCCCACAATGTTGTGAAATTTTGTAATCAATCTCAAGGAATTTTTTTTTGGGGGGGGGGGGGTCCGGTTGTGGGGCCTGAACTCTGGGCCTGGGCGCTGTCCCTCAGCTCTTCAGCTCAAGGCTAGTGCTTTACCACTTGAGCCACAGCACCACTTCCGGCTTTTTTCTTTTTGCTTATGTGGTGCTGAGAAATCTAACCCAGGGCCTCATGCATGCAAGGCAAGCGCTCTACCACTGAGCCACCTTTCCAGCCCCAGGAATTTTTTTTTTTTTTTGTGAACACACTGTACAGAGGGGTTACAATTACATGGGCAGGATAATGCGTACATTTCTTATCAAGCATTGCAGCCAAAATTTTTTTAAAAAAGAAATTACTCAAAGCCACAAGCTCAGATAACCCTTCATCAATGAGGATTTCCTCCTCATGACTGTCAAAAGGGCACCGACCATTTTGCAGGGTACAATTACAGCAGAGATTCCCTATGACAAGGTGTATGGTACCCAAAAGTGAGACTACACAGAGCGATCTCTATTATGCTACATGTGATCAGTATTCTCTTTACAAACTCATCTTTTCTTCAACAGACTCAGAAACAAAGAGAAAAGCTAGATGCCAGTGCTCATGACTTTAATCATAGCTACTCAGGAGGCTGAGATTTGAGAATCCCAGTTCAAAACCAGCACAGACAGGAAAGTCTGTGAGACTTTTGTCTCCAATTAAGCAGCAAAATCCAGAAGAGAGGGTGTGTGGCTCAGATGGTAGAGCTCTAGCCTTGGATGAAAAAGCCAAGGGAAACTATGAGGCCCTGAGTTCAAGACTCAGTACAGAGAGAGAGAGAGAGAAAGAGAGAGAGAGGGAGAGGGGGGGAACTTATGAGGGCCAAGCTCTGGCTGAAACGCTCCTAGACCTCTCAGTTGGATGCCCCCTGAGAGAAGAACATCTCAAATGGGTCACTACCTTTTCAAAATGGTACCTCAAGCTGGGTGCTGGTGGCTTACATTTATAAATCCTAGCTACATAAGAGTTGAGATCTGAGGATCAAGGTTCAAAGCCAGCCAGGGCAGTAAAGTCTGTGAGATTCCTCTCTCCAATTAACCACCTAAAAGCTGAGAGTACAGCTGTGGCTCAAAGTGGTACAGCATTAGCCTTCAGGGGAAAAAAAAGTTCAGGGACAGTGCTGAAATCCTGATTTCAAGCATGACCAAAATATGAAAACAAACAAATAAACAAGTAGCTCAGTCCTCGGGTACATTCTCAAAACTCACTGCAATCGATCTTCACTGGCTTACTCCTTCTAAAATGGCTCTAATACTCCCATTGCACAGCTTACCAATAGCAAAGGGCATCTAAGGAGCCAGCTGCTGCTCTGGTCTGTGTCACCTCCCATCCCTGCAGATCCACCGACCTGTAACCTTAGTCTGTGACCTGTATCCTGGCTAAGCCATCTACAAGAAGTGGCCCAGCCCAACCAGCATCCCAATCACTCTGTCTGGTTCAGGGATGAGCTGGTGACCCAAGCTGGCCCACACAACATCACTAGACCTTTGCTGGAGCCCCCCAAATAGGAACCATCACTCATGGTGAGAGTGTGGACAGCCTAGAACCAGGTATGCTGGAGCTCCTAGTGGTGATCTTTGTCATCAGGTGGAGAAAGCATTCCTAGGAGGGAAGCCAACAGAGAAGAAGAGAGACACACAGGAAGGGCAAGAAGAGCTGGGCACCAGTAACTCACGCCTGTCATCCAGGCTACTCAGGAGGCTGAGATCTGAGGATCGTAGTTTGAAGCCAGCCAGGGCAGAAAAGATTTACCATGAAGAAGTTCCTGGCACTCTTATCTCCAATAAATCACAAAAAAGCCTGAAGTGGTAGAGTACTGCCTTGAGCACAAAATCTCCGGGACAGCATCCAGGCCCAGAGTTCAAGCCCTAGTACCAATCAAAATAGAAGAGCAAGAAGAAGGGAGGAGCAAGAGGTTTTATCTGGCTAGAAGCCAGGTGCTGGTGGCACACACCTATAATTCTACCTACTCAGGAAGCTGAGATGTGAGGTTTGCAGTTTGAAGCTAGCCCCAGCAGGAAAGTCCCATCTCCCAGCCAGGGAAGACTCATATCCCCAATTAACCACAGAAAAAGTGGTAGAGCACTAGACTTGAGCATAAAGGAGTTCAGGGACAGCTCTCAGGTCCAGAGTTCAAGCTCCAGGACCAGCAAAAACAAAACCACCCACCCACCCCACCCCACCCACCCCCACACACACACACAAGTAACTGCTAGATATGCCATGCCTGAAACTAGACATAGCCCAGGGCCACATTATCATATAGGCTTAAAAAATCCATTCTTACTTAACCCATTTAAGATGGGTTTCTTTCATTTACAACCAAGAATCCTAATCAATATGGCCTTGTATGTCCATGAAAAGAAATGTGCTTAATGATAAATAATTGCTCTAGCTCTTGATAACACTGAGAAGCCATGTTGCCATCCAATGGAGAGTTCTGGATTGCTTGCGTTCCAGGGAGATGTCCCCATGTCCACAGTGCAGTACACAGAACTCATAGCAAGTTGGAGTGGAAACAGATCAAAGCCCAGCCTCTAGCCCAACCTTGAAAGACGCTATACTCCAAGGCTTCAGAAGCCAATTGGAAACAGGGAAGCCATGGAGCCTAAGGAAAACAGAAAGGAGTCATCCTAATTTCAGAAGGCCCTCAAGGTCCCAGCCACATCCCAGAGACATCACCCCCCCCCCCCCAGGCAGTGTTTGGGTCACCCATCAGCAGGCTCCTCAGTGCTGGTCCTGCAGCAGCTGTCCTCCTCCAGGATGCCCTCCAGACTTGCCCTCTTGAACAAGGGATTGCTTCAGATTTCCATCTCCCGCTCACCCCTTACGCTCATTGTAGCTGGCTCATGGATGACAACAGTTCTGGGTTCCTATTTCTTGTGTCTGCTTCCCTCCCCACCCCACCCCCCACACACTAAAGCTTCATGGTGATGAGGACAACTTGAGCTGATCAGTGAAGCTGGAGCAAAGTGAACATTCAGCAAACACCAGCACGGATCCCTGAGCCCAGGGTGCAGACTGCTCATGGCCCAGTCCTGGAAGTGGGGATGAGTGACAGCAGCTCAACATGCATCCCTCACAGAGAGCTGATCGTTGTCCCCTGACAGAGAACCAGAGGCAAGAGGCCCAGCCAGGGCTCAGCCAGGGCCCAGCCAGGGCACAACTGTTGCATTGTCTTGGCTTGGGTGGCCAATTCCTCCCTGAACCAGGCTGCATGGAGGGGCCATGAGTGGGCTGGGACACCTCCAAGAAGATTTGGCCAGGATACAAGATCACAACCAGGCCTTGAGCCCAAGATAGATCTGGTTCTCTTCTGTCACTGCCATCATCATACAGGGCCTAGGACTGCTGATTCTGGAAATTGGAAGAGGGAGAAGGCTTAGGAGCTGCACCCCAGAAGCCCATTTACAGACACCCCTCCTCGGGACCAGGGTCTTCCCCTATGCTCTACCATGGGGAAATGACTCCCACCTGGCTTCTGGTACAGGAAGGTTCTCTGCTTATCAGGGAGCTCCATTTTAAGAGTTTGTCAAGACTGACAACAACCAAGTCATAGAGGGTGGCAGAGTAGCGGGGAAATGGATCCCTGTGTTGCCTGCAGCCACATGCCCCAGGCATCGCAGTCCTGGGAAGGAAGACTCAGATCTCAGAAACAGTAGCTACTTGGCATTTGTTGGTAAACCCTAGTTGACAGCTCCAGGAGAGGTAGCTGCCCCCAGGCCCCCTATGGGGACCTCACAGAGCAAAAAGAGATCTGCTCTCCTGGGATGGAGTGCCAGCCCTCTCTCTAGCCCACTGTCCTTCCCTGTCCTCTGGGGACAAGGCATCTCTGTGCCGGGGTGCCTGTGAATGTAGGTGTGAAGGAGGTGTGAAGGAACATGTGGGAACATGTAAATATGTGTGTTGTATATATATTATACTGGAGTATAGGATTGTGCTTTAAGAGTTGGGAACAGGAAACAGAAGTGTGGCTTAAGTGGTAGAGTAACAATCTAGAGTGAAGAAGCCAAGTAGTCATGTGAGGCCCTGAGTTTAAGCCCCATTTCTGGCATATAGACAGGCAGATGTTTTTCTTAAAAAATAGAAAAGCCCCAAAGGAGGAGGCTGCAATGCTTGGTAAGAAATGTACGCATTATCCTGCCCATGTAATTGTAACCCCTCTGTACAGTATGTTCACAAATAAAATTAAATTAAATTAAAAAAAAAAATAGAAAAGCCAGTTGCCAGTGGCTTATGCCTATAATCCCAACTACTCTGGAGGCTGAGATCTGAGGACTATAGTTCAAATCTAACCCCAGTAAGTAAACTCCATGAGACTTATCTCTAACCAGCAAAAAGCCAGAAGTGGAGGTATGGACCAAGTGGTAGAGCTCCATCCTTAAACAAAAAAGCCAAGTGGGAGTATAAGGCCCTGAACTCAAACCCCAGTTCTGGCATTAATTAATTAATTATAGAAAAGCCAGGTTCCAATGGTTCATGCCTGAATTTCTAGCTACACAGGAGCCTGAGATTCAAAGTTATCAGTTTGAAACTAACCCCAAACAGGACATTCCTTGAGATGCTTATCTCCAATTAACCAGCAAAAAGTTAGAAGTGGAGCTGTTGTTCAAATGTTAGAGCACTAGCCTTGAGGGGGGGGGAAGAAAAGAAAAGCATCAGGGACACTGTCCAGGCCCTGAGTTCAAGCCTCAGAAAAGGCACAAATAGTAGTCATAATTAATAGAGAGATGGACATGGGGAAAGGAAACAGACAGGACTTGGACTCTGAAGAGATCACAGACCTCAAAGTTAGAGCCACCCCTTCCCCACCTGCATAGGTCCCCATAGGACCATGAAGCCCAGGGACTAAGGATACAGCTCCTAGAATGCAAACTGGTTCCACAAATGTACAGTCACTTCTGGACCCTTGAAGGGTCACCCTGTAGACTCCAGAGGCCACACACTGCCAGGCAGGGAGAAGAAGCAATCTTCTCCTTTCCTATGTCCTAATCCACTGGGGATACCCCCTCTAGCTCACTCACAAAGCCCCAGAACAACTCCTGTGCCAGCAATGCCTTGGGGATCAGGTTGGCCATAAAAGAAGAGCTATTTGATTTGATTACTTGGCTCTGCCCAACGGAGCGATTTACATGATAAAGACTTTTCTTTCTTTTATTATTACTCTGTATATTACATTTCTACAAATGCCCAAATCAGTGCTCAGAGCAAAACCCTTTTGTATTCTACACAAAGCACCCTGTGTTTGTAGCCCCAAACCCTGGTTCAGGGGTAAGGATGCAGGGATGCAGATGTTGACCTGTGAGGATCAGGCTGATAGCAAAAGACCACCCTCCCTCTTACCACCCCCCCCACCCCCCACCCCGCTCTCCCTCCTTCCAGGAGGGCTCTCTGGGTTACACAGATGGAAGGGGACACTGAGGGGCCTGGAAGGCATTCATTCACTCATCATTTATTCCTCCCAAGTGACACCCACACTCAGTTCCAGTCCAGATAACAGTACTATAATGGCTTATACTGGACAAGGTTCTCTGCAGTCTTAGCACCCAATGCCTTAGTCCATTTTTTTAAGTCACTGATGAATAAGAAAGCAAAATATAATAAATTGAAACATGCTCAAAGTCAATAAAAATCCAGTAAAGTCAAATATTTAAAAATCAATACAAATGACTCGGGAGGTATATATATATATTAGCAAATGGCCTACAGTTGTAGGTAAAACTGAATCAGGGCAGGGACCACAAGAGCTGGGTAGGGAGAATGGGAGAACAGAGGAAGGGGTCTGGAGGAGCTGAGGGTCTTGGAATTTTGAGGAAACATGGAGCTGAACCCCAAAGATAAGAGCACCAAGGCTTGAGGACAGCCAGGATCAACATGGCTGAAGGCAGCAAGTACTAGAGGCGGCCAGAGCTAATGACCATGGTTAGGACTTTGTCTTTGGTCCTGCTGAGATGGAGCAGCCATTGAGGTCTTGAACAGAAGAGTGTAATGATCTGAGTTATCTATGTTTCACATATGTCACTTTGGTGCCATGATGAAAACAGACCAAAGGGGCAAAGAGGAGGATGCCCCAATAATCAGAGTGAAAGACAGTTGAAACTCAGACCAGAGGTGAGGCTACAAAGGATAAATGGGGTGAGCTGGAAGGATGGGGTGCGAACAGACCTCGCCCAGTACCTGCGTTACCTAGGCAACTGGGACACCTGGAAGAGGTCACATCTGCATCCGCTGAGGTCACATCTTAAGCTGATGTGGCCACACCTTTCTCCCACCCGGTCCCACCTCTTACCTGGTCCCACTTCCCTTTACCTGGACACACCTTCCCCCCCCCCCCCCCGCCCCTACCCTATATAAGGCCTAACCCGGGGCCAGACGCTCTCTTTTGCCAGCCGCATGGAGTGCCAACCTTGCCTGGTCCCAGCAGGTCTACTGAATAAACCTACCCCTTACCTGAATACCACATGCATGGTGCTGTTCTTACTCGGCTACCTCTTTTAAAAACCTAACACTATGGTGGGAAAGAGGCAAATGCAGAAGACTAGGAATGGGCCTGAGCACCAGTAAGAAGACCCACCCAGACGAGATGGGAGAGCCCACATGAGCTGAAGAACTGAGTGAGCTAGGACTACATTTGTTTGAGAAACCTGTTAGTCACCCAAGTGAATGGTAGCTGGACAGTTCAGAGTGAGCCACTGAGGCCAGCTGAAGCATGCTACATGTGGGTCATATTTAAAGCTATGACAAGGGACAAGGAAGGCATGTCCTCTGCAAGGAAAAGATGTTCCAAGTCCAACACACGGAACACACCAGTGTTTAGAGATGGGGAGGTAAGAAGGACAGAGTAATAGACCTGGTCAGAAGTACATACTGAGAGAGCTAGGGGCAAGGGGTCCCAGAGAAAAAGGCGGAGAGATGGGTCAGGCCACAAGAAAGGCATCAGGGGTAGTTCTGAGTGAGAGTTCCATTGTGGGCTGGGGAGAAAAAAAACTGAAAGGCATTGGAAACAGAGCTTCCTGATCATTCTTTTGAAGAACAAACTTGTGAAGAGGAGAGGAAATAGAGCAGTGGCCTGTGAGGAAGTGAGATCAATGGCAGGATGATTGTTTAAAGCAGGAGATAGTGCAGCCTACTTGCAGCCCAGGGAAATAATCCAGTAGAAAAGGAAAGCCAACGAGGAAGAGAAATGGGAAGGTTTGCAATGGTCCTGAGCACAAAGGAGGAACCAGTGGCGTGTAATGGCCAAGGGGAAGGGCTGTGCCCAACAGTGCACGGGGCAGGCCATCAGGATCCAGAGTGTCATAGGGACACACAGGCAGGTAAGCACGTGGACAGGTGGTAGAACATGAGAAAGTTCCCTGCAGTCCCCTTCTCTCTTCTCAATGAGATACATCAAGAGCAATGTTTGCTGTCAGGGGTGAGTAATAAGGAGGAAAGAAGTGCAATCAATGAGAAAAGAGAAGGTCAATGGGAGTAGACCATAGGAAAGCAATATTGACGATGGTTTCTCTGCACCAGCTTGTTGGGACTTTTACCCTTGTCTAGTTCTTCTGTGTCCCTAGTACCTAGTAACAGTGTACAGATGCTCAACTAACATTTAAGCAAAAGAATGATGGAGGACAAAAACACAGCAGCAGTCTCATGTGCTCTGTGGCCTCCTGGTACCAAAGCCAAAGAGATCCGGGAGGCACCCAATTTCATCCAAACTGTAGAAGCCAAGTCTAAAGTCACCCATTTATTGTCCTGCCTCCTTGCTCCTCCCATTGCAAGGGGATTTGCAGGGCTGGAATCAGTCAAGCTCTGGCAAGCCCTAAGAGGAAGCAGCCAATGGGGATAAAGACTGAGTTCATCATAGTGGTTCCACATTGTGGCCAGCGGCCAAAGCTCATATCTAACATCCTTAACATAGTCCTCAGGATGCTAGAGAATGAGCATACCATTCCCCATGGCTTACCATGACATGAACCAACAGCAAAACTGTCCAGTAAGAAGGAAAATGATTACAATATGATCTAAACAAAGCCGCAGGATGCAGAACGGATTGCCACTGTTCTTATGGCTGTGCCTTGATGTCTGTTTATAGACAAACTCCAGAAGGAACCATACAAGAATTTAAAAACTTCTCCCCCTTATTCAAATGGTGAGATTCAGGTTACTCATTTTCTTCTTGAATGCTCCATTAACTAAGAAGTATGATTTTCGTGTATTGTGTGGCAGTTCTGTGTCTGAATCCAAGGCCTTGCAATTCTTAGGCAGGCATTCCGCCTCTCAGTCATACATACCTCCAGTCTCAAAAAGCATAATCATTAAAACCAAATTATTCTGCCACAGAAGACAGAATATCCCTTATCTGAAATGGTTAGAATAAGAAGGGTTTCAGATATTTACATTTTACTGGGTTTTGCATATACATAATGTGATAACTTTGGAATAGAACCTAAATCTAAACATAAAACCCATATATGCTTCATATATACTTCATACATACAGCCTACTTAACATTTTTCTTTTTTGTTAGTACCAGGGCCTTGTGCTCTCATTTAGCTTTCTTGTGCACAGATGGTTCACTACCACTTGAGCCACACCTCCAGCCCAACTTTTTACTGTTTAATTGTAGGTGGAATCTCATGGATTCTTCTGTACAGACTAACTTCAAACCAAGATCCTGCAGGTGTCAGCCTCCTGAATACCTAAAATAACAGGTGTGAGCCACTAGTGCAAGTTTATATCATATTTTTAAATAACTTCGTGCATGAAGCAAAGCTTCATGGCATGGAATTTTCCACTTATGCTATCATGTCCATGTTCAAAGAGTTCCAGATTTTTTCAGCCTTTTAGATTTCATATTTTTGGAAAAGAAACATTCAAACCCCATTCACATAGACAGGCAAACATAGTGAAGTGAGCAAGATCTCACTTAAAGAGGCAACAAAGAGTATAACTGCTTAGAAATAAACTTCACTAGAGATGGGTATGACCTACATAAAGAAAGCCACTAAACTTTATAGGGAGTTATAAAAGATGATTTGAATAAACAGAGAAAATAAGCACTCCCAGGTGGGGAGATGCATGTTATAAAGATGACAATTTCCCCCAAAAGTTAATTTATAATTTTAATTCAATCCTACTCAAAAAAATCCCAAAAGAATTTAAGGAATTAAACAAAATTATTCTGAAATCATTTTGAAAATAAACAGTTGAGAGAACATTAACTAAAATTCTGGAAAAGAAAAGAAACGCAATGAAACTAGAAAAATATTGTAAAGCAATAATAATTAAGGTATTGTAGAACTGGCACAAAAATAGAAACAAGGATCAGAATTTAAAAATCCAGAAAGAGACCTAATTACACACAAGAATTTTATGTATTGCAAAATATGTATAACAAAGAATGGGAAAAGGAATTCTTGATTAACAAATTATGCTAGTATTTTTTAGGAAAAAGTGACTGATTCAGACATATACCTTATATCACACACTGAAAAACTCTGAAGATATTAAAGGGTCACGCAGAGAAGTTAAATGAAAGAAAAAACTAGCAGAAAATAGAAACAGTTATCAGTCCTTTGAAAAGGGTGATGTCTTTTCAAGTCTCATGATGGTTTTAAAAAAAAAAAGTACAAATTAAAACACTGCAGATTCCTCTAGATATGGTAGCTTATTGAAGTTCAAGGCCAGCCCCAGAAAACTCATGTCAACCAGCAAACTGAGCACTGGTGGTATGTACCTGAGATCCCAATTACACAGAAGGCATAGATAGAAGGATTACCATCAAGTCAACCCCAGGCAAAAACATCAGATGATATTCAAAAAATACCTAATAGAAAAAGGAATGGTGATAAGCCTCAAGCTGTGAAGTTTTCTAACAAGCCAGAGGCCAAGTGACCTATACCACAGAAGGGAGGGGGAGAGGGAGGGAAGGAGGGAGGGAGGGAGAGAAGTAAGGAAGGAAGCTAAGGAGAGGGGAGAAACAGGGGAGAAAGGAGGGGAAGGGAGGAGATGGGAAGGAACAGAGGAAAGGGGAAGGGAGGAGAGGAGAGAGGGAGAGGAACAGATTACAAAAGCTAGAGGCAGACCAAGATGATGAACTAGAAATAGCCATTGTTTTGGTAGCTGAATAAGAACAGATAACACAGGAGAGACTATATTCTAGACAAGAAGAATACTAGGAAACTCAAAAGAGGGGGCAGGATATCTAAAAAGCATGGAGAAACTCAGGCAGCAGAAAAAAACCTATCCCCTGGAAAGGAAGAGGAAGCTGATGACATATCACAAGGCAAATCAGATATCCCTGAGGACAGACTGGCAGTTCTAGCTACAAAGTAAGCCCACAGCCATATAAGCCTTAAACCCATGGTGGAGATTGGACGAGACAGTCATTGCAGTGGTATGGATGGTTAGTCTCAGTGAAGAATGACATTCTGTCGCCCCACCCTCCTTTCATCTCAAAGGGCCATAGAGCAAGATGCCCAGCTTGCGAGAAGTTCTACTGTTTGGGACTAAGTTAACACTGGGTGCTTGAAGACAAAGAACCATCATGGCTCAGTGCAAAAGGTAAAAGTCTGATGTGGTCCTACAGAGATGTTCAAGCATCAGGGAGCTATGGTAGCAAAGGTGCTGTATTGCTGGCATTGTCTGTGGCCTCAAGGACCTGATTCCTGGTTGCTTGTGTTGGCTGTTAGGTGGGTTAGGGGAGGACCTCTAGCCTACTACACCTGCTGGATCACGTAATTTTAACCCTCTACCTCTCAGAGAGGAGAATTTGTGGGCAGGATACAAAATCACTGAGGACTACCTCCAGCCCTGAATCCATGAAATCATTTGGTCCATGATGAAACAGACAAGTCTTCTTCTCATTGGCTGCTGATGACTCATATGCTTGTACTGATAATTTTGTACAGACCTCAAATAATGTCCTAACCCTCTGAATGGCTATGCAGTTCACATAGAAGGGAAGTTTCCATAGTAAAACTAACCCAGAAGGAGACTACTAGCCCTTCCACAAGGGAATCCAGATAGGCTACCTTAAACTGGTGCTGGGACTCAGGACCAGTGCCCTGAGCATATAAGTGGCTCCTGAGTACTAATTCATACTGCTAATCCAATGGTGAGAAATAGCACCTCAAAAAAGCCACTATACTGTTCTTCCTGAGCCCTCAGAATATTCTAACTGAAAGATTACAGGTGATTAAAACTTCCAACCAATGACTTAGCCTTAGATGCTAAATTCAAATATAAAAACAAATACGAAACAACAAGGCCACCTGACACCTCAAAAACTCAACAATTCCATAATAACAAACACAAATGATAGCTAGAAAAGGGGATGGAATCACAATTAATTCCAAAAAATATAAAAATGATCCATGAAATTAAAGAGGACATGAATGCATGCCTAAGGGTCAAAAGAAAACTTAAAGAGATGAATGAAATAAAAGAAGACAATATAAGACATGAAAGAGGAATTCAGTACAGATATAGAAATGGGGGAGGAGGGAATGGAACTTCTGGAAATAAAAAGCTCAGTAAGTGAAATAAAAAATTCAGCTGAAAGTCTCTTCAGGACATTGAAGGCGGAGTATAAGGAATTGAAGACAGGTATTAGAAAATACAGATTAAAACAGAGGGGAAAAAACCAAACATGCCAGACCTCTGGGACACTATTAAAAGTCAAAATCTTCAAATGGGCACTAGTAGAACAAGGAAAAAAGGTGCAAGCTAACAGCATGGAAAATGTATTCAATAAATTGATAACAGAAAATTTTTCAGATCTTGAGAAAGAGATGGTGATCCAGGTACAGAAGGTTTGTAGGACATTAAACAGACAAGTCTAAGAAAAGAATCTCCAGTGTCATTTCATAGTTGAAATATTAGACATGTAGAACCAGGAAAGACTACTGAAATTTTCACCAAAGAAGTGCCAGGTAAACCAGTGAAATAGAATAGAAGATTCAGAAGTAATCCCACATAGCTACAGCTATCTGACTTTTGACAGAAATGTCAAAAACACTTCTCGGGGGTGGGGGGGGGGGGGGAAGACAGAATCTTTAACAGTGTTGGGGAAACTGAATGCACACATGTAAAATCCTGGATAAGAAAGTCTGTGAGACTCTTATCTCCAATTAACTACTAAAAAAGCCAGAAATGGAGCTGTGGCTCCAGTGGTAGAGAGCTAGCCTTGAAGGGGAAAAAAAGCTCAGGGACAGTGCCCAGGCCCTGAGTCCAAGCTCTAGGACAAAAGAGAGAGAAAGAGACAGAGAGGCAGAGAAAATAGCAGCTAATAGGATAAATTTCAAATGTCTCAACACACACACACACACACACACACACACACAAAATCTTTAATGATGTGATGGCTATTTAATTAATGTGAATTAAGCATCCCATAATGTATACAGGTTACCAAAAGTTCACATTGTACCCATAAATGTTTATAATGAGATTTGTCAATTAAACATAACGTTAACTTAAGACTTTAAAAGTCATATTGATAGCACAATTTTTAAAAACCAAAATTAAAAAGAACCCAATTGTTCATTATTTATTATAAGGCTAAGTAAATGTTGGCATTTTCATTATAGTGGAATTCTAGACTGCAATACAGTATTACTGTGTTTCATATACATGCAGTGACATGAATGGATACCACAAATGTAATGTGAAATAAAAGAAACCAGACACCAAAGAATATATATTATTTGATTCCAGTTATATAAAGTTCAAAACCAGGTAAAATAAATTCTATGATTTCAAATTGCTCATATGGCAAAGGATGTAGTGAACTAGGGGTCATCACCAAGGTCTCAACTCAGGGACTGGTAACGTTTGGTTTCTTGATCTAATTGGGGATAGTACAAGGTTTGCTTTGAGCAGAGTACTCATGATTTGTCCATCTCTTAAAATGGTATTTTTAATCGAAGAGTTAATTTTTAGGAGACTGTATTGACAAGCACAATTGTAACAATATAAAACAATTAAGTCCACAATGTGGAATATATAGAACATATCAAAAAATAGAAATAGAATGTATGAAGCCCAAATATAGAATAATCAAGTCCAAAAAATTGTTGGGATTTTAAGTATGACATGCATCAATGTTATCATTTAGTGCATAAATAAACCACCACTTTCATGCAACAAAAGAAATACAAAAGCTATGTAGAACAGAAACAAAATAACTAAAATAAAAACCATCTATGGGAAACACTGCAGCAGTGTACCAGGCAGAGCTGTTGATGACTCCAGAGTACCAAGAGATCACATAAAGCATGATGGAAAACATGGCCAGATGGATCATGGCATCAGGTGAATGAGCTGGACAGGTAAGCATCTTGAGGTGGATTCATTAGTAAATACATACACAGGCAAAGGCTCTACCTTTCTGGGAAGTCATTTCATGTCTATTAAAATAGCAACACAAACACACAAAGATTTACAATTGCAACATGAAATGTAGGCTGAGTTATAATAAAGCTCATCTTCACACACAAAGTTGGATCCAAATGATCATTTTTTAAAACAATTTGCAATTACCACTTCTGTACTCTCTGAATCAATCGTCTCACTTTTTCCTGGAAAATAGTTCATTAGAAGGAAAAGGCTACTTCAAGGAGATGCTCATCATTACATGATTTATAAATATCCAGGAAATCTAAACCACTCATGAAAGGGGATGTTTAAATAAATTAGAGAACATCAACTTAATGGCCAATTTATGCAACCATTGAAATGATAATTATAAAAACTCTGTAGCAACAGTGAAAAAATGTTTACAGTATAATAAAGGAAGCCGTTAACCAAAGCTGTAGTTGTGCTGTGATTAAAAATATCCTATGGACCAAGGGCTGGAAGAGAATGCAGAAAATGAAAATAGAACCATAGGATCTGCTCTGTTATTCCCACTCCAGTGGAATCATATATATATATATATATATATATATATAGAGAGAGAGAGAGAGAGAGAGAGAGAGAGAGAGAGAGAGAGAGTGTGTATTACGTAACAACTCCCTTTGGCTGTGCAAGTTAGCATCACTCGACACTATCCATGAGCTACAGAAGCCCCAAGCTGGGGCCACAGGGTCTTGAGCAGCTCTTGGCCATTATCAGCCCAGGGATTCATAATTCACATAGGCAGGATCCTTGCTGCGTGTGTGTGTGTGTACGTATGGGGGGGGGGGGGGCTTGAAATCAGGGCTTAGATGTTGTCCCTAAACTATTTTGTTCTCAGCTAGTGTTCTACCACTGGAACCACAGTTCCATTTCTGGCTTTTTTTAAAAAAAATAGTTAACTGGGGATAAGAGTTTCACAGACTTTCCTGCCCAGCTTGGCTTCAAACCCTGACCCTTAGAGTTCAGCCACTTGGGTAGCTAGGATTACAAGCCTGAACCACTGGTGCCCAGCTCCTTGCTGCTTCTGAAATATTGTAACACTCCTTCCTTGCTGCCCCTGAAATCTCGTAACACTCCTCCCACCTCCCTGGAAACTTGTCCTACCCCCCTCCCCCTCCATCTTTCAGAATTTGTTCTTGAGCTATGCAAGAACAACCCATGAGGTGTCCTCACCTCCCTCCCTGCCTTGTGCAACTCCACCCTCCCAACACCAAAGGATCTCCGCTTCCCATTGACACTCATGCTGCATCAATGGCATCTAAGTGGACAAAGGACAGTCTCAAAGTATTAAGATGCTGACCCATCTCTTGGACCTTGCCACGGGGGACAGGTCCTGGATTGAACAGTTTCCTCCATGAGTCATATCCACTTGAACCTCAGAGTTCATTCAGATGAAATTACTCTGGACTAGGATGGACCCTAAATCCATGTCCTTGTAGGAAGAGGAGACATGGTATTCAGACTTATGAAGGGAGGGAGCCCATGGGGGACCAGAGCATGTATTCAAAAGCCAAGGGAAGCTAAGGAATGCTAGCAGCTGCCAACAGCTGGGAAGAGGCAAGAAAAACATTCCTCTCACACTGGTAGATGTATAAGTCTCTGAATATGGTTTCCCTGGGAAACCAATACAGGACCCCGGGAAAGAGCCTCTCTTTTACTCACGAGTACCCTCTTGCCTGTGGTTCCCCTTTCTGAGATCCCTGTTACCATCTGAAGGTCATTAAATGCATAATTTCAGATCAGTTCAAAAGATTTCAATTGTACATTATGGGTCGTATGTTAAAATTTTGTGTAGGAACTGGATGTGAGTCATCTCTTTGTCCAGTGTATCTATGCTGTATACACTGCCATATGTTAGTCATTTAACAGTCACCTCTGTGATAAGATCGACTGTCCCAGAATCCCAGTGCTTATGTCAAGTAATCTTTATTTTACTTTACAATGGCCCTGAAACACAAAAGCAATGATGCTGGTAATTCAATGTGCTGAATAAAAGCTGTAGGCTAAGCACAGTATCTCACTCCTGTAATCTCAACTACTCAGGAGGCAGAGTGCTGGAAGACCTTGGTTCAAGGCCAGCTTTTTTACCTCAACCTATAAGAGAACATGACGGTGCACATCTGTGATTCCAACTACAAGAAATAGCATGACTAGGCATAACAGTCTGAAGCTGGAGTGACTAAAGCAAACAGGCACTGGGGACCTGGTTCAAATGGTAGAGTGCCTACCTAGAAAGTACAAGGCCCTCAGCTCAAATTTCAATAGGAAGGAAGGGAGGGAGGGAGAGAGGGAGAGAGGGAGGGAAAGAGGAATGGAGGGACGGAGGGAGGTTCAGTACTATCTGTGGTTCATGGCATCAAATGAGGATCTTTAAACCTATCCCCCTTAGATATTGAGGGAGCACTGTCTGGAGTAGCTAGAGCCCTTACCCTCCTGACCTGGCCTGCACTTGGCACACAGACCAGCCATTTCAAACTCCCATTGAACTCATCCCTCATCAGGCAGGAGGAACTCAGCCACCTAGCCAGGCACTGAGCATTTTCTTGGGCTCTGCCCTCATTGGAGCCATCTGATTCTACTTACAACAAGAGATTGGGTTTAAAAAGAGTCTATTATGTGACTCTAGGATCTGAAAAAAAAAAAAACAACTGACTCGTGGCCTTGGAGGCAGTGGCAAAAAAATAGACTTGCTGTAGTTTTGGGGGTACAAAGATAGGGTCCAGATTCCACTTCCACCATCTACCATCTTGGGGTATCTTAGAAGCCACTGAAATTGAGCAGTGGTATGTATGAGTGAGGTGTATCCCTGCCACGCTGCTAGCCCATTCCACATGGATCATACCTGCCCTCCAAGGAACACAAGGGGATCAATTCCTATTTGAGGAGTAACACCTCCCCTAATACACACATACACAGGCACATAGCAGAAAGCACAAGGTGAAGCCGCAGGTGACAAACAAGCTCAGGAGTTTGCTTGCCTACCACCCAGATACCCAGATGGTCCATCCTGGACCAGCGTCGGTGGCCCTAAGGCTCTGGCTCTGGATGGCTCATGGATTTTCTGCTTCAGGCTATACTGAAGAACAGTCTAAAATCAACCATCCCCATCTATCTCTCTCTGTGTGCCACTGACACCCTTCATTTCCGTTCATTTCCCTTCCTGTTGTGCTAATGATGTGTGGCTAAGCCATGGTATAAAGGAAGATATAAAATTAGACAGCATTATCTTTCCCCTGAGCCTGCACACACGTGCTTTTCTCTGCAGCTCTGCCGACTGTAAAGAGCAGAACAAGCTTGCTTTCACCGAGACCTACAGTCACTGTCCATCCAGCAGATGACCCCCACAGCTGCAGAGCCCAGGCCAACCTGAAAAGAGGCAGCAAGGACCCAAGGCCCATCACACCCAGCCCTTGCCTCCAAGGAGGGACAAGACATCTTTACTGGTAGCAGTTACAATTCTCTTTTCCTGGTGTCATTTGTTAGGGAGAACAGATATTCATATTCCTTACCATCAAAGCTATTCTGATGTTGGAGTATTGTTTTGCTTCAGAACTCAGGGCCTCGAATTTGACTAGATAAATTGCTGGCTCACTTGAGCCACACCTTTAGTGATTGCAATTTAAGAGAAAAAATACCTTTTTGGCAGTGTAGATAATCCTGTATCTGACACTCTAACCCCCAAACAGGCTCTGAAACTAGCTGTGCTTCAACAGCCTGGCTGACAGGTCCTCCTGATTGGTCTTTGCTGCATTTCCCGCCCTCCCAAGCTCCTCACTGAATGCTACACCCCAGCTGAAAGCCTCTGCCGCCTGGAGCAGCAGTCCTGGGGCCTGAACTCTGAACCTGGGTGCTGTCCTTGATCTCCTTTAGCTCAAGGCTACCACTTGAGCCACATTGCCACTTCCAGCTTTTTTCTGTGATTAATTGGAGATAAGAGTCTCATGGACTTCCTGCCTAGACTAGCTTCTGACTGTGACCCCCAGTTCTCAGCCACTGAGTAGCCAGGATTACAGGTTTGAGCCATCAGCACCCAGCTAGCTCCTTTGTCTTCAATCTTCACTTTCCTCCTCACTCTGGTCCATGACCTAGACCACATCCAGCTGGGGTCACTGCAGTAGGTAGCCAAGCCTGACCAGGGAGGGCTTAGACACAGCCAGAAGTGGACCCCCACTCCCCGGCACTCACTGCACATGGCATCCCTTGCAAAAAGAGGCAATGCTCTTTACCCAGGGGGAGCGGCTCCTGTGGGTCAAGAGAGGATGGCATAGAGAAGACCCAAGGAGAGCTCTGATGCTCCCCAAGGGCATGACAAATACTCCAGACACCTTTCTCTTCATCTCCCAAACATACTCACTCAACCCAACATTGGTATCTGCCCCACATCCCATGTACCATGGACACCTGTGAAAAGGAAGTATTTGGATGTGCCTCCTGCTGCAGTACAGTGAAATGCCATGCGTGCATTCACACAACACCTCACCTCAATTACACCAGACTCCACATCCAGCTTGCAGATTCCAGGCAACACAAGGAAACAAAGAACAAGCTAAGTGACACTCCAAGAAGCAAATAGCTACATCTTCTCATTGGGACACTCTACGGGAAATTGTAGAATGGGTGACATCGTACAGGTGACATTTTATAGGAAAGAACAGGCACAGGGGAGCGTGTTGGAGAGTTTTGTCACTCATAGTACATTCCAGTGTAGTATGCTAGAATACACTTCAGAGCTGGTTAGAAATGCAGATTCACAGGCCTGAACCAGAGTCAGTAATTAAGCAAGACCTCTGGCTAGTGTGTGTGTGTGTGTGTGTGTGTGTGTGTGTGTACACAACAGTATGACAGGTGCTAGTCTAAATAAGAAGAGATTTATGAAAAACAACACTCAATTATAATGTGTTGTCCTAGACTGAGTACCAACATAAACCAAGAACTACAAGAGATTACTTTGGGGGCAATCAAGAATGTGTAATCAAGAATGTGTAAATGTGGATTGTTTTACATTAATTATTCTGCTAGTCATGCTATGTAGTTTAAAAAAAATGTTCTCTAGAGCTAAAGTACATCAGACTTACAATCCTAACTATTTAGGAAGCTGAGTAGCTAGGGGATTGGGCCAGGTCAGGAGTTGAGGAGTGGAGTTTATGAAACTCCATCCCCAAAATAACCAGCAAAATAAAAGCAGATATAAAGGCATAATTCAAGAGGTAGAGGTAGAGCAAACAGAAGGCTCAAGATCAGACCTCAATTTTGCTTAAAAAAAGAAGGTTGTCCAAATTTTAGCAATGTGTATTTAAATATAGAAGTCTCTCTTTATCCAAGAGAGAAAGGTTCTGAGGTCCCAAATGGACATGTGAAACCTCAGCACCAATCACCACATTACTATGATTTATACATATATGTGTATATATATATATATATACAAGTATATTTGTGTGTGTATGATAAAGTTTAACTTGTAAGTTAAGCACAAGAAGATATTTCTAATAATAAAGTTATAGCTGGGCACAGGTAAGTCACACTTGAAATCCTAGATATATTGATTCAGATGAAGTTTCATGAACATTTTTCCCAGGCTGGCCTCAAACCACAGTCCTCTCAATTCCACCTCCTGAGTAGCTAGAATTACAGGCATAAGTGACCAATGAACCCAGGCCCAGCCTTGGACCACAATCCACTCCTCCTGGCTGTGATTTCAGACACATGTCATCACACTGGGTCTATTTTGTTGATATACAATTGCACTAACTTTTTGCCAGAATTAGCCTTGAACAGTGATCTTCCAACCTATGCCTCCCAGTAGCTGGAATTACAAGCATATAGCATCATTCCTGGCTTGTTGGTTTGTAGGGAGTGGGATCTGGCTACTATTTCTCCAAGATTTGTCTTGAAATCTTGCAGATTTCCCACCATGCCTGCAATGACATGATCAGGCCTCCACATCTAGCTTCTTTCTATTGAGATGGAGTCTCACAAGCTTTTGGGCCCAGGCTCGTCTCAGCTTCCTAAATAGCTAGGTTTACAGGCATGAGCCACTCCCACTCAGTTTGCACTACCCTCCCCAGTATCCCCACCCCCACTGCTTCTTACTGGGATGCTTATAAAGGGTATCTTGGACTATGATGTGAGAAGACGACATGTTAGGTATTTTCAGCCACTTTTCATAAGAGGTGTTAAGCCTTTGGTCCTGAGAGTAATCCCTTCTGCTCTTGACTTGCTCCAAGGAGATGCCAAGAGCATCACAGTCCCCAGCTCACTCCCCTGTTCTTCTCTGTACCTCTTCTCGGCCCTCTTCCTCAGTAGGTTGCTTCAAAACACACTATGCACCCTTGTACACTCTGTGGTTCTTTTTGTAGAGCAAAGAAAGCTTCCTGCATGCTTAAGATGCACCAAGAAAGAGAACCAGGAACCATATTAGGATGCCCCCAACTCCATGTGTCCCAGTTCAAAGGCTCCACTCAGCTTCACTGTGAAGTCTGACCCTTGCTCATCCCTGGCACCCTGCTCTGGGACCCTGATAAGAATCAGTTGGCACCCACTACGCAGAACTTTTCTCTGTCCACTACTCTCAGCCCAGAAGGAAAGATACATGTCAAGGCAGCAGGCAGAGGCTACCAAAGAGTAAATGGAGGAGACAAAATAAACTGACACCTCCAAGGTGGGGCTCAAGGGCTAATACTCCTTCTGCTCTGCCACATCCAAGAGTTCAGACAACCATCAACACTAAGAAACAAACTATCGTCTTCATTTTACAAATGAAAAAAACTAAAACTCCAAAAATACCAGGGAATGTGGGCCTTCCCAGAAAGTTCCAACCACTTCCTCTCTGGGTGAGCAGTCAAACCGTGGGTCCTTCCTGTTTCTCTCTGAATAGGTGAAGACAAACAAGTGGTACTACTTAGGTTTGGTTCCCTCTTTTTGTGGACAGTGTGTGAAGTATTCTCACATCAGTCTCTTGAGTCTACACATGGGCTCGAGGAGAATGCTGAAGCCAGTAGATGTCACAGCCCCACCTACGATGGTTAATTTCAGGTGTGAACCTGGGAAGGCTATAGCAGTCAATTGTTTGCCAAACACTACAAATAGTCTTCAACTTACAATGGCTCAACTTACAGTTTTCAACATGAAATAGCTTCAGCAGAAACCATGTTTTGGATGCTGAATTTGGGTCTTTTCCCAGACTAGCAACATGGGCAACTATTCTCTCTTGCAATTCTGAGCAGCATCACAGGCCGCAGCTCCCAGTCAACCACTCAGTCCATGAGGGTGAACAACTGAGATTCTACAGGGCACTGGTCTGTTAGGATGGCTTTACTGGGACATGACCCATCTTAACTCAAGGAGCACCAGCCATCTGGATGTGATTAAAATTTGCATCAGTAGAGTAAGAGTAGAGCAGATTACCCTTTGTGATATGGGTGGGTCTTAACAAATCAGCTAAAGTGCTTAAGAGAAAAAATGAAGAGGGAATTTTGCCCCAGGTAGCCTTCTGATTCAAGTCTACATTGTTGACTCTCCTGGTCTCCAGCCTGCTGGCCTGTCTGCTCTGAGGAATTCAGACTTCCCAGCATCTCAATACTGTAAATTATCTCCTGAAGATCAGTCAATTATCCACCAATAGGGCAAACTCTCTCTTAATATCCATCTCTGTCTCTCTAATGTCTCTTGTGTCTCTCTCTGCACATGTGTATGTGTGTGTGTATGTGTGTGTTCCCTCCCTGCATCCCTCTTTTTCTCCCTGCCTCCCTCCCTTCTCCCTGCCAATGGTCAGGAGCACACATATTCTGAGAGGCAGCCTGCCCTGAGGTATGCTTATAAACCTTTCTTTAGTTCTCTCAAAGTGACTTGAAGTGACATAGGAAAGCAGTGGTCCTGACTTTATGATTATGTAAAACTAGATGGAGAGAGCCATTAGCATATACCCTATGATTCTCAGCCCCCAGTGTCACTCCCTCCCTCACATCCTAGAAAGCAATAGATGATCTAGTGTGCTCTGTGGAGCAGAAGCAGAAGGAACAGCTTCTGCACCAGGGGCTCCTAGTTCAGCCTTCTCATGGAGGGGAGGGGCAGGGAGCACTGGCCCTCAGAAACAACAGCAACTGGGAATCTTAGTAAGGTGCACAGCAGGACCATGTTTCTCTGAGGACAACAAGAAGGAGAGTTATATATTGCCTCAGATCAGCTGAAGAGAATGGAAAGACTGAGGTGCTCATCAAGCACTACATGGCTTCTGCCTCTAACTCTTAACAGCAGTTCTGAAAGTTAGGAAACACTGTCCCCATCTTACAGTTGAGGAACCTAAGCCTCAAGGAGTTAAATCAAAGTCCCCATTCCCAAGACCTCATCTACAAAATAGCACTGCTGACTGCCAAGTGCAGACTCCTATGTTTCAGCCCACTTCCTCTCATCATGGGGAGGGCACCCACACCTGCCCTGGCTACATTTGGAAAATCTTTTTCCTCAGGTACCACCTGGCACCCCCTGACAAGGGGAAGCTGAGAAGAAAAGAATGTTTGTGGGGTCCTCCCACATGAACCCTTTAGACAAACTTGAAGAGTCTTCTCCAAACTTTGAGCAAGTCCTCCATTTAGCCCAAGGTCCTAGCTCAGGACCCTCATGTTAGAGTCCCACAGCCCAGCTGAACCCCTGCTCTGGCCCTGGGTCCCACAAGAAGTGAGAGTTAAGAGATCTTGGTGGTTGACCTGTAACTAAATTCTTCCAAACTGACACCAATCACCTCTCACTGTGTAAAACAGCTCCTAATTAATTACATCCGGCACTCCTAGAGCCAGAGGAACAAATTTAGAAACCTCTAAACATAAAACTCTGCTAACCTGGATGCAAATACTGAAGGATCATCACAATGGCAAGACTTCTTGCATTGGGTACAATCGCCTCTCTGTCCCTCTGTCACCCTCCTGTTCTTGCCATGAATCTAGCATCAGTAGCACATGGTCAGAGCTGTGTAAGGGGAAAAGAGAGGGAAAGAGGGGTAAAAAGGAGGCCCAATAACCCAGGTAAGAAAACAGGGGTTGCCCCTGAAATGCAGACCCAAGTCCTTGAGAAGCATGTTGACATGAAGAGATTGAAGCTCCCCTCCCCCAACAATTGAACATTCCATAGAAAGAGCACTGTAACAAACATGGGAGCCAGCACTCCTAGGCCAGGTACTTCTGCATCAAGAGCAGTGAGGGAATGGCCCTGTCCTGGCACTGTCCAGGGTGCTGATCTGCCCACCCCAGAGTGCTTACCTGAGCCAAAGTAGGTACCAGAACAGAAGAATTCACATTCTTTTTCCTTTTTCCTTTCCTCTTTTTAGAGTGGCATCCCAAAAACTGCATGCTATCAATGTATATAAGTTTACAACTTTGTGCATATTCATAACCACTATCATCACAGTCCTGGTAATAAATGTGTCTACCATCTCCACAAATGCTTGTTGTCCACAAATTATAGCAAGTAATGGCAAGGATGTGAAGAAAGAGAGTTTTTGCATGCTGTTGATTCATTTGTAAATTGTCACAGCCATCACAGAAAATGGTGTGGAGGTTCCTTTAAAATATTTAAAAAAAAAAATAAGGTCTGGTGTTGATAGCTAATGCCTTAATCTTAGCATTTAAGAGATTGAGATCTGGGGATTTCAGTTCAAAACCAGCCTACTTAGGAAAGTCTGTGACACTCTTATTTCCAAGCAACTACCAAGAAGCCGGAAGCTTTTTTGCCTTGAGCAAAAAAGCTCAATTACAGTACCCAGGCCCTAAGTTCAAGCCCAAGAACTGGCACACACACACACACACACAAAAAAGAAATCCCAGCATGGTGACTTGAAATTTGCTAAGACCCTAAGTGTTCTCACTACAATAAAGAAAACATGAACTATGGGAGTGGTACATATATTAATTAGCCCAATTGCAGTGATCATTTCACATGTATCAATGTATCACCTGATATATCTTAAAAAGATGCCTTTATACATCTAGCCCGGCTGGCCTCATACTCATAAACCCTCTTTCAGTCTCCCCAGTGATAGAATTAGATACAGATTAGAAGTTATATGTCACCTCCTGGCTCATGCTCTTTTTCTGCAGCACTGGGAACCAAACTCGGGGCTCAAGCATGCTAGGCAAACATCTATAACCCAGCTACATCCTCATTCTTTTATTTTGAGATAGAGTTCTACTAAGATTCCTAGACTGAACTCAAGTATGCAATGCTTCTGTCTCAGCCTGCCAAGGAGCTGGGATTATAGCTGTGTGCCACCATGTCCAGTTAATATACATAATCTTTATTTGTCCATTATATAAAATAAATCTACAGTTAAAAAGTAAAAATTTGGGGGAGGGAGGAGATGGAAAGGGACAGGAAGGGGAAACAAAGGAGGCCATTGGAACCATCCCCACAGCCTTTTTTGCTTTGGTCAGCCTCAGACCACTGTTCTCCCAACTACTACCTACTATGTCACTGAAATTACAAGCAAGAACCATCTTGTCCAACTTGTTTATTGAGAAGGACAAGGAGGAGAAGGTTGCTAATATTTTGCCCAAGCTGGCCTCAAACCATGATCCTCCTGGGTCTTCATCACACGTAGCAAACCCTTAAGTACATAGTATTTCTAGTTAAGTTTAGACACTGTGCTGTACAGCGGGTTTCTGGAATGTACTCATCCTGTTTTCCTGTATATTCTACGTTGAACAATGCCCCACAAATCCCCTCTTCTCCCAGGAGCACTCTTTCACTGCCTCACTGGGAATTCTACCCCTAAAACTTCTAGAAGCCTGATATACTCTGACTTCCTGCCACTTGCCCCTGTTGGTTGACCATTTGGACACACTCTCCAACCAGACTGCCAGAGAAGCTCTTACGGACACACAGACATCTCCCTCCTGTGAGTGGTTAGCTCAATCTTCCCCTTCCAGACCTTGAGATCAGGCCCTAGCCCCTGACCTAGCCCCACTTTCAGAATCTGTGACTATTGGAGTGAAACAGGCCATTGCTCCTACACATCCTGACAAGCTAGAGGGGAGGAGGGGAAAACCCACAGACCCAGACTCGGAGGAACCAGAGTCTTAGGCATCAACTCCCACAGTGGCATGGATGAAGAGGAAAAAAAATGTGCTATGGTACAAAAGACATGAAGGCCAACAGTAAGCCTATAAAATGCACTTGGTTTGAGGGGTTCTAAACATATGGCCTTCTGGTTATTTGTGTTTAGAAATAGTCCATGTCAGTGGGAAGATGATGTAGTAAATTAGCAGATTTAGGACAACTTGTCTTAGCTCTCAGGATTTATGAAGTCACAGCAGAGATAAGGGGACGGGGAGCTGCAGAGCATTTATTTCCTTGAGACCACAGGAGCAAGGTGAATTCTGAACACAGTTGGAGTTTGACAAAGTGAAAAATCAGATCCAGATGAGAGGAAAGCCTACAGGCAACCAGTCCCAGCCACCTATTCAGGGACCCCTCCCCACGCTAATGACAAGAGCATTACTGAAACACAGTAAATGAAGTAACCTAGCAACACTGAGTCATATAAGAACTGTCCTGGGGAGGTCCTGGGGGGGAGTCTGCCAGAGGTTGAGTAGAGGACTAGGAAAAGGGGGCATGCAAAAAAGATTGCTAAGCCTGGCTGCTCGGAGCACTGGCCAATTGCCCACCTGTCATGTCTCCCACAGAACACACCTTTTACTACTTCAAAGCCCCAGCCATTCTTCCCTACCACAAAGGAGCCCTAAGTCCTCAAGGAAGCATGGGCACTCAAGGTACAAGGGACTTGTATGTGGCCTCTTCTTCCATGGTTATCACCATCCAAGAACCACCCGAGAAGTCCAGTGAATAGAATATTCCCTTACATCCTTCCTTCCTTCAGAATTGCATTTGTACAATAACACACAAAGGCAAAGGCTGCACCAAAGCTCATCTTCCTCTGAAGCTCCCCATCCCACCCCACCCCGACCCCGCCAAGGCCCTTCTGGTCCACCCAGGCTTGGGACCAGATAGATCCTCAGTGAGCTGGCCTCCCCATCCCAATCTACCAGCCGTAGGCATCCAGTAGAGAGCTGTTCCTGCTGCAGCTTTCCACACTTCCTTTCCAGTGTTCACAAACCCAATACTATCCCATCAGCCCCACGCTGAGTAGACTAAGACCACCTGCCAGGGCCTGCAGCTTAAACTCTTCCACTTGCAAAGCTCAAAATCCCATCTATCATGTTCTGAGTCAGAACCCAATACACAGGGCCTTGCCCTTCTCTACCCTCCAGCTGGACCTATCCTGACCCACAGCAATTTCATAACAGTCTTCATTAACCCCCTCCCTCCCCACCTCCACCCTCAATCTCAAATCCTTCTAGAAAAGTCCATGGTCAATATGCTAGGCCAAAACCTTTACCCACCATGAACTTCTCCATAGACTGTACTCCAACGGGCCACTCAAGACAGCTAAAATGGGTTCCTTGTATGCTTGGGCATGACACTCTTCATCCTGAGCACTTTCACCAGGACTGGTCCTCACCAGTCCAGTGTCAGGGCCAGAGCTCCATCAGGCTTAACCTGTGCCCAACACTAGCAATGTGGTCTGCACCCCCTCCCCGGGACCCTAATCACAGTAGGATGTCACAGTCTCTGCCTCCCTGAGAACTCCAGGGTCCAAGTGTGGCGAAAACAAGTCCAGCCTCAGATCTGCCCTCTGTCTCCACGTGGTTTCTGTGAAGAGGACTGAGACTCCAGAGGAGGCAGCTGCTCCCCTCAGACCCAGCCAGACTCATCTCACCCCGAGACTCCACGTGCACCCTAGTCTGCTGGAGATGGAAATGTCCCCACACTTTATTTTTGGAGCTTCCAAAGAGTCAAAGTCAGAGGAATTTACAGCTCGGCCAGCTTTGTTAGCATCATGTACAGTCTGCTCAGTAATAGGCTGCTATCTCGGAGCTCAGATCTCTCCGGCCCCGACAGCAGAGGGTAAAGGAAGGTGAATGTGATAGATTTCTAGCCACTCCATCCTGAAAGAGCCTTGTGGGTCACAACAGAGGAGGATGTGAGAAGAGGAGGAGGGGCAGCGCAAGGGGAGCAAGAGAAGGTGGCGGGGTAGACTAACATTTTCTCAGTACCATCTCTGCGCCAGCCAGGAACTCAAGACACTGCCTGTTGTACCCTGATCAATCCCCCAAGAGCCTGTTAGGCAGGAATTATTCCTTGGCCAAGGACTCCCCAAGCCAGTACTCAGAGAGGTTAAGAAATGTCTTTAAGCCAGACACTGGTGTCTCACCTATGGAATCCTAACAGGAGGCTAAGATCTGACAATCAAGGTTCAAAGCCAGAAAAGTCTGTTACCTATAATAAATGAGCAAAAAAAACAGAAGTGGAGGTTGGCTCAAGTAATAGAACACTAGCATTGAGTGGAAAAAGCCAAGAGAGTTTGAGACCCTGAGTTCAAGCCCCAGTACCAGCATACACACACACACACACACTACAGAGAGAGAGAGAGAGAGAGAAACACCTTTGAAGCACACAGCCTGCAAGTGCAAACTGAGACAGTCAGGCAGGAAAAAAATCATGTTCTTTCCACTGAACCATTGACAGACCCAGGTGGCAACAGATAGCTGTCACCCAGATGTGCTCCCCCAGATGTGGTCCCCAACAAAACTTTCCTCTATCAAAGCTCAATAGTTGTGATCAAGACAAAGACCAAGACCACCTCCTTTTATTCAACAGAGGAGCTGGAAGCTTCCAGGCTCCCAAGAACACTAGGCTATGAGAATGAAGAAATGCACTGTGCTATTCACCCACCTCCACCCTCCTTCCATCCACCAATCTGAATTTAAGTCAAATTTAAGACAGGCCTCCACTGGCAGCACCATGATGTTAATTAGTTCGTTTTGAAACCCCTAGGTCACCCAGTGAGTCAAGCCAAGTGCTCACTCACCAGGGAGCTGCGTCTCCCTCGGGGCTGGCCTCACTTCCCAGCACTTGTAATTTGTGCAAAGTGCCTGGTGGCTGGGTGCCACCGCGCAGGCGCTATTTGCTGACAGAGCACTTTTGCAAAGTTCAGACTGCCTTGGCTACTGTTAAGTTAAATGTGGGGGAAAAACAAAGTGAACCTATCTCCAAATATTTCCAGACGGCTTAGCTCCTTCAAGGTCCGATGACATCAGAGTCATTTCAAGTTTCAAAAGCGGAAATTCCTCCATCCTAGGGACATGGCTCTCCCATGGTGATGCTTGAGAAGTGCCCACAGAAAATGCACTTTAGTCCCCTAGTCCGCCTTGAATGTGAACGTGATGTCGCTTTCTCTGCTGGAGATAATGACAAGAGCACTCGTTCATCACCGCCATTCATCAGCAAAGGGCAAATGCCTAACTTCTTCTCTCTCAGGCTGCTTCTCCAGACAGATTCTCCCACCTGCCTGGAGCCCTGCTTCTGACTCCAGAGAGACAGAGGGGAGCCCAGCTTACACCTCAGCTCCAGGGCCAATGGCAAGAGGAAGAGGAAAGGGCCTGGGGAAGAAGCCTCCAATCTTGGTTCCATCATTCCAAGACCTGCATACATATTGCAAGATACTCCAGCTTTCTAGAAAGCAATCATCTCTCACAGGGTGGCTAGGGTGGGTAAAGGCTGCACCATGCTCAGGAAGTGCCATCCACACAGACTGCAGAGGACAATGCCCGCTGGTTGTGTCCCTGCAGTGGTGGCCCACCACTAAAGAAGGAGCAAGGTAACACCAAAGAGACACCAAAACAAGGGATACACAAAATTGAAGGCTCTTTCCCCAGTACTGTGTGATTTGTGGGGATATCACAACATGGCAGTGCTCAGGTAGGTAGGCAAAAGGAGGCCCAAGCTCCAGCTCCAGGCTGAGCTATAGCTCCTTGAATCCCAGGGCTAAAAGGAGGAAATGGATGAGGCTAAGGAAGACAGGAGCAGCCCAGATAACAGAGATACCTAATAGAGAGACCTGGGTGGACACTGACTGCAGCAGTGGGAGGGCTTGGCGCTGGGCCCTGGAAGGCACTGTTTAACGGCCCTGCCATTCGTGATCAAGATAATAGTACAGATGCCATCACCCGGCACTCACCGAGCTCCTGATGCAAGGGCTTTCCATGCATCTTTTCACAACAATCCAGACATGTTAGGACAGGAGGATACGGAGGTTCCAAGCAACTCAGCATCGTGACCTGGTCATTCAGGTTCTGATTTACAGGGACAGAAATGGAAGCTAGGCCCTCTGTTCCAGTCAGGCTCTCCTCTAAGACATGTGAGCTAAGCACCAGGGTTCCTGCTCAGATCTCCGTCCCCATCCATGAAATAGGACACAGAGGCAGAAAGAGCCACACAAGGAGCCTCTTTTCTAGTATCTCTAAGACTTTGAGATGTCTCCTTCCAGTCAGGGCCAGCAGGACCTTGACATAAGATACCATCATGTGACTAGTGACCAAAGCCCCCAATTTCAACCCTCAGCCCAGATCCAGGAACCAGTATCCAAATGCTGAAACCCAGAAAATTCATAGGACAGAAGGAGTCTCCTCCCCAGCAGGGGATCCTGTATGAGCTAGCGCAGCCCAAACTCCGGTCTGCAAGCCCCAGCCCACAGACTGGGGTCCTGGGAGCTGGCTCCCTGATGGACAGCTGGGCTTGCTAGCACTTGTTGTTTCTGCTAAACTCAATGCTATTACAATAAAACCCCTGTATTTCTTGAAAACAATTTTCCCCTTTGCAATCTCATAAATTAATTCCCTCCTTTCGAGCTGACTGGTTTTCTGCTAATCTAACCACTAACCTATCACCATCCGTAAACTAAATGATCCGTAAACACTCTCCCCTTTAAAGCCTAATGCATGAAGATTACTTTTTGGTTTTTTCCTGCTTTATTTCTTTGCTAAAGACAGCTCTGGTCTGTCTTCCTCTGTCCTTCATCACAAACATGGAGGGCTTCTGGCTTTTCCTTCTTGAAGCTCCACTTCCTTGTTTCCCACACTCTGTAGCAAGAGGCCATCCGACCACCTTCAGCTGGTACCCAGAGCCCAATGATTTCACCATAGCCTGAATTTTATCATTAAACAAGCCTTCATGGAGCACTGAGGCCTCATGCCTAAATCCTACCTATTCAGGAGGCTGAGATCTGAGGATTGAGGTTCAAAACTACCCTGGGCAAACAAATCCAACCCAAGAGACTCTTACCTCCAATTAACCAGCAAAAAGCCAGAAGTGGAGGTGAAGCTCAAGTGATAGAGTACCAGCCTTGAACAAAAAAGCCAAGCAAGGGTACAAGGTGCTGAGTTCATGCCCCAGCACTCAGACACACACACACATACACACACACACACACACACACACACACACACACACACACACACACACACACACACACACATACCCCTAGGGTGTGGCAGGGCCAAAACTGCTGAAGAGAACAGGTGCCTGGAGATGGCTCTGATCCCTAAGTTTAGGGTCTTCCCACCCCTGGGGCTCCTATACCCACAAGCCATCTCCCTATCCCTGCTGGATGCAAACAGTTACCCTGAGCATCTGGCCTGAGGGAACATCAAAAGAAGCCCTGACTGGTCAGAGATGTGGAGGGAAGCTCCAGGCACTCTGGAGACTTTTCCATCCAGGTCTGGAGGATCCAGTCAAATGTCCTCAGTAGGAAATGGTAAGTAGGTTGCAAGATGAGCTCACTTCTTAGCATGAGAAGCCTCTGTAGAAGGTAACTCTCAGAAGGCAGAGCCTCTAGCCATTTGCCGGTAGCTAGTCATCAGGTTGGGATCTGAGGACTGAGGTTCTAGCCAGCCTGGACTGGAAAGTCTGTGAGACTCTTATCTCCAATTAACCAGTGCCTCTTAAGAAGCCAGCCTTGTCCATTTTCTCCCAGCTGTGCAGGCTGCCCTAATGCCTGCTACGATAGAGTACTCTTCCAGGACCCTAAGACCTACTACAGAAGCATCAGAATATGGGACCCCAAGGATCCAGGATCCTAATGCTGATCCTATTTGTGATCTCACAGGATCCCTCTCTGAACCCTCTCTGCTTGGGCCTGCAATAGAACCTTCCATTCACCCCTGTCCTTCCTAGAACTCACCTCCTGCCCAGACCTGCTGCTGGTATCTTCTCTTCTTGTGACCTCCCTAATTCTGAGGCTCCTGCCTCTCTGTTAAGCAGCATTAACTTTGGGCAAATCACCTTCAGCCTCGTGGTCTGAAGCCTTACCTCCTCAGCTGTCATAAGGCAGTAACACAAAGCATGCAGCACACAGCCTGGTGGGGAATCCATAAAGCAAAAGCCATACTTGTGCTAAGCCTTCATCCAGCACTACCCTAACCCAGTTAGAGCAGTCTCCCCTCATCCTCAGCCACATCCCACCCAGTAGTCCCTGAGCCCAGACATCGACATAAAGCAGGTGGCTAAGGCTTGAGCTCAGGGAAAAAGAGGTCTGTGGGGCAGGAATATAGTTCTTGAAGCCCACGAGAGAACTGGGGCTGCCTCCTCTAATGGGTCCAATGCTGGGCAGCTCCTCCCAAAAACATGACAGTCTCTGAATCATACAAGGAATTGGAGTTTTGCATTTCAGATCATAGTATACTTTATTTTGTCAGTTGTGGGGCCTGACCTCAGAACCTGGGCATTGTCCCTGAGCCTCTTTGTGGTCAAGGCTAGCACTCTACCCCTTAAGACACGGTGTCACTTCTGGTTTTTTAAGTGGTTAATTGGAGATAAGAGTCTCACAGGGACTTGTCTGCCTGGGCTGGCTTCAAACCACGATCTTCAGATCTCAGCCTCCCAAGCAGCTAGGATTACAGGTGTGAGCCACCAGTGCCCAGCCATAGTATACTTTTATATCACCAGGCCTGGTCCTACTTAATCTGCTTCCTGCTCTCTAAGGCATCTTTTCACCCTGATTAACCATCTACCTGCCCATCCAGCCTTCTCTTCCCTTATCCCTTCATCCAGCCAATCCCTCATCTAGCCATTTACAAGTCCCCATATTTTCTTCATCCATCCACAAATATCTCCCCTCCAATCATCCACCCATTTTTTCACTTCCATCCACACTCAATCAATCCAACCATCCACCCAGCTATTCTTACACACCAATCCTATCCAACAATTCATCTATCTAAACTGACTGCTCACCCATGCCTCCAGCCAGACATAAATTCAGACAATAATTCACCCATCCACTTGTCTACCATCTTTGAAAGCCATATCTTCCAGCCCCATCCACGCATCCATCTACCCATCTACAAATGAATTCATCCACTCATCCAGCCAACCTCCATGCCCCTGCCCTTTAGATCACAGAATGAAGAAGGAAGTACCAGTGATCTAGTACAGGACACAGAGTTAGCTGTGGCAGCGCTAGGGACCTCTACTCAACCCACAGTTCATGTAATCTAAATGTCACACTCTTGGAGGCGCTCCCTCAGTCCTGAGCCAGATTCTGACTGCCAGCAGGTTCTGTATACTTGCCCTGCTTAGCAGGATCCCCCATGCTCACACTCTACCTCTCCAGTCCCACATCCAAAATGCTAGCGACTTCTTGGCAGGGATTTTGCTCCTGACCTATGAGTGAACATAGTCATAAGCAGCACCCTCCAAGGTCTCCAATACCTGGATCTCTGCATATCCCTGAAACTAGGTAGGAGAGCCTTTCCTCAGCCAAGCTGGAACAAGACAGGCAAAGCCTCCAGACTTTAGACAAGATCAGTGAAGATAGCCAAAGATGGTAGAGGCAGAGGCAATATCCACAAGGCCATGAACACTGGCTGACAACAACCTAGCACAGAAACTGACACTTCTGGATACCAGCCTTCGAAGTCAGTCTTTCTGGACATCTAGCATACCCTGGCTTTAAGGTAAGACTCCAGTCTTATGTTTTGTAGCTTATCATGAAGAGGGGCAGGGTGAAGTTTAGCACTTTACCCAAGCCAGTGCCTCTTACCATTGAGTGTGTATAAGAATCACCAGCTATCTGCATGGCAAAGGACATAGCTAGCAAGATCAATAGAAAGCCCACGGATTGGGAGAAGATCTTCACTAGCCATACATCGGACAAGGGTCTCATATATAAAATATACCTGAAACTCAAAAAACTAAATCCCCCAACAACAAAATCTTCAAAGAAACAACTGCCCAATAAATAAGTGGGCTAAAGACTTGAAGAGAAACTTCTCTGAAGGGGAAAGAAGGATGGCCAATAGACACATGAAGAAATGCTCAACCTCCCTAGCCATAAAAGAAATGCAAATCAAAACAACATTGAGATACCACCTCACCCCAGTTAGAATGGCTAAAATCAAGAACTCCAATAACAACAGATGCTGGAGGGGATGTGGACAGAAGGGAACCTTACTGCATTGTTGGTGGGAGTGTAAACTTGTTCAACCACTTTGGAAAGCAGTATGGAGGTTCCTCAAAAGACTCCACATAGAGCTCCTCTATGACCCAGCAATCCCACTTTTGGGCATTTACCCAAATGTTTACAAACAAGACCACACTAAAGCTACCAGCATGACTATGTTTATTGCAGCATTATTTACTATACCTAAGATATGGAACCAACCCAGATGCCCCTCAGTAGATGAATAGATCAAGAAAATGTGGTATACATACACAATGGAATTCTATGCCTCCAGCAGAAAGAATGACATTGCCCCATTTGTTAGGAAATGGAAAGGCTTGGAAAAAATTATAGTAAGTGAAGTAAGCCAGGCCCAAAGAAACATAGGTCCCATGGTTTCCCTTATTTGCAATATCTAGTGTAGGTCTGAGTCAAGCAGAAAAGGTCAGATAAGATGATGTTAGGGAAATGAACCCTAAGATATATATTCAAATGTTTTTTTTTTCTTTCATGCGATTGTTTCTAACACATTTATAAGATTATTTCTTTGTTGCTTTGTATGTCCCTCCCCCATAGTATAACCCCTGCTTTCACTGTATTTGATGTCGGTATAATTTGTTGAGGGGAAGGGGAAAAACAAATCATTTAAATAGGAATACAGGTGGCCCCATTGCAACAATGAGATGTACAAGTCGCTATGTTGAAAACGAACTTTACAACTTTGGTAAGGGGGGGGGGGCGCGGGGGGCCGGGGAGGATTGGGAGGACGGGGTGGGGGGGAGGGAGAATGGGAAGGGATGGGAAGGGGAAACAAAGGAGGAGGCTACAATGCTTGATAAGAAATGTACTCATTATCTTGCCCATGTAATTGTAACCCCTCTATACAGTATTTTCACTATATATATATATATATATATATATATATATATATATATATATATATACACATATATAAGAATCACAGGCTGGGAAAGTGGCTCAGTGGTAGAGCGCTTGCCTTGCATGCCTGAGGCCCTGGGTTCGATTCCTCAGCACCACATAAGCAAAAAGAAAAAAAGCCGGAAGTGGCGCTGTGACTCAAGTGGTAGAGCACTAGCCTTGAGCTGAAGAGCTGAGGGACAGCGCCCAGGCCCAGAGTTCAGGCCCCATGACTGGACCAAAAAAAAAAAAAAAGAATCACAAGCTAGCTGGGAGCTGATGGCTCACATCTGTAATCATAGCTACTCAGGAGGCTGAGATCTAATCAAAGATCATAGTTCAAAGCCAGCCCAGGCAGAACAGTCCACGAGACT
This sequence comes from Dipodomys spectabilis, assembly GCF_019054845.1. Lineage (NCBI taxonomy): Eukaryota > Metazoa > Chordata > Mammalia > Rodentia > Heteromyidae > Dipodomys > Dipodomys spectabilis. The sequence continues at coordinate 1,642,010 of NW_024870813.1, read as the reverse complement.
CTTAAGTGGAGCTGTGGCTCAAGTGGTGGAGCACTAGCCTTGAACTGAATTTCAGGGGCAGAGCCCAGGTCCTGAGTTCAAGCCCCAGGACCAGCACTACCAAGGGAGGAAGGAGGAGGGTGCAGGAATATCTACACATAGAGAATGAGATTTCAGGTCAAGTGGTCTGAATGCGGCAGCTGCCACTCGGTCGTATCGTGGGATCTCTCTTCACTCTGTCTCACTTTCCCTGCCAGTTTTGTGGGAAGCAGAAACTACCTGTAGAGTTGGCATCAGAATTAAATGACTCATTATGTGTAAAGTCCTGGCATAGAATGCACTCTAGGTAACACCTGTCACTAGGAACACTGAATGCATGTAAGACAATGAAAGAGGATCTCAAAAGAGCTTAGGAGAGAAATGATCTAAACCTTACATTTTCTACTCAGCCTTTGAGAAGGACTGTCAGAAATGTGAGGACACAGAAAGTTCACAATCTACAAACCTGCTTGGAAAGAAGACCCAAATGGTGTGCTCCAGCAACCAGAAAAATGAATCCAAATAGAGAGCAGATGAGTGGTTGCCTGGGGTTAAGAAGAGGGGAGGGGGAGGAAAGAATGGCTTAATGGATGCATAAGGGGTTTCTGGGGTGAGAAAAATGTTCTCAAATGGTGATGGCTTCACAACACTGCAAATGCACTGGAAGTCACTGAAGTGTATACTTTAAATGCCTACAACCATGTTGTGCAAATCTTCTCTCATTAAAAAAAAAAATCCAGGGGCTGGGAATGTGGTTTAGTGGTAGAGTGCTTGCCTAGCATGCATGAGGCCCTGGGTTCGATTCCTCAGTACCACATAAAAAATAAATAAAATTAATTTTAAAAATTAGGAAGAAGCCGGGTGCCAGTGGCTCATGCCTATATTCCTAGCTACTTAGGAGGCTGAGATCTGAGGATCCCAGTTCAAAGCCATCCCGGGCAAGAAAGTCCCTGAGACTCTTATCTCCAATTAAACACCAGAAAACTGAAAGTGGCACTGTGGTTCAAGTGGTAGAGCACTCACCTTGAGCTGAAGGGACAGTGCCCTGGCCCAGAGTTCAAGCCCCATGACCAACAACAACAACAACAATAAAAAAAAAAAAAACTAGGGAAATATCCAAGGGGCAATTACAGTCATAATATTCAACATACATATGAGAAAATGGAAGCAGATAACATGGAAGCAGATGCAAGGGAGAACAAAGGAAAGGGTGACATCGATCAAGATGCGTTGTACTAGCTGAACACAGGTAGCTATGCCTGTAATCCTAAGTACTTATCAAAGCCAGCCTGGTCAGGAAAGTCTGTGAGACTCTTATCACCAATTAACTACCAGAAAACCAGAAGTGGTGCTGCAGCTCAAAGTGGTGCTAGTCTTGAGAGAAAAATCTCAGAGACAGTGCTCAGGTGTTGAGTTCAATCCCCACAACCAATAACAACAACAACAACAATAATAATAATGATAATGATAATAAACAGAAGTGGAGCTGTGGCTCAAAGTGGTAGAGCAGTAGCCTTCAGCAAAAAGAGCTCAGGGACAGTGGCCAGGCCCTAAGTTCAAGGCCCACAACCAGCCAAAAAAAAAAAAAGGATTATCTATATAAAAATAAATGAATAAATAAAAATAAAAATACATAAACACAGGAGTGGAATACAAAAACAGTAGTGAGGAGATTCAAAATTAAAGTACATTGACCCTTTTTTTTTTTGGAGGGGGGGTCTAGTTGTGGGGCCTGAACTCTGGGCCTGGGCACTGTCCCTCAGCTCTTCAGCTCAAGGCTAGCGCTCTACCACTTGAGCCACAGCGCCACTTCATGCTTTTTTTCTTTTTGCTTATGTGGTGCTGAGGAATCGAACCCAGGGCCTCAGGCATGCAAGACAAGTGCTCTACCACTGAGCCACCTTCCCAGCCCCACATTGACCCTTATAAGTACTAAAATTTGTGACTAAAATCCCAGTTGGTCTCATCTTAGACAATGATAAGCAATAGAAGACAAGTTAGAAAGAGATGCTGGCAGGGATGTGGCCAAAAGGGAACTCTACTACAACGATGGTAGGAATGCAAACTTGTTTAATCACTCTGGAAAGCAGTATGGAGGTTTCTCAAAAGACTAAACATCGAGCTCCCCTATGACCCAGCAATCCCACTCCTGGGCTTTTACCCAAATGACCACAAACAAGGCCACACTAAAGCTACCAGCACAATTATGTTCACTGCAGCATTATTTACCATAGCTAAGATATAGAATCAATCCAGATGCTCCTCAGTAGATAAATGGATTAAATGAAATTCTATGCTTGCACCAGAAGGAATGACACCACCCCATTTGTAAGGAAATGGAACTGGAAAAAAATCATATTAAACGAAGTAAGTCAGACCCAAAGAAACAGGCTGAATGTTTTTCCTCATTCGTAAGAACTAGACTATGTCTGTAAATCTACAAGGTAATCCAAAGGATAGTAAAAGACAAATAATTGCAGTTGGACATGATTAATTAAACAGCACTCTTAAGCATTTGCACACGAAGAACAAGGAGGATATTCTTAGCAGAGGATCACAATGGCTCAATAGCTATGTGGATATGACCATATAAAATGATGTTTATCAAAATGAATCCCAAGGAATGGAAACAAGAGGGTTTATTTGTATTGTTTGCATTATCTCTTTCTCTCTTCCTTTCTTTCTTTCTCTCTTTCTTCCTTTTTCTTTCTTTCTTTCTTCCTTTCTTCCTGACTTTCTTTCCTTCTTTTCCTTTGGCTTATTCCCTATTGTCACTGTTTTTGACTTTTGTACCCTTTGTCTTGTATATAAGTTTATCTGATTTGGGGAAGAGAAAGGGAATCACAGAAACCGTGGAACAGAAATTGAAACAATGCAACAGTGATAGTCACTAGACACTATGTTGGAAATGAACTTTACAACTTGGGGAGGGTGGGAGTGGGGTGAGTGGGAGAAAATAGCGGAGGGGATGGCACTGTTCGGCAAGAAATATAGTTATTACCTTACATAACTATAACCCCTCTGTGCATCACCTTTACAATAAAATTTAAATTAAAAAAAAGACAATTGAGATGCATCAAAGAGCTTGTTTTTTTTTTTCTTGGAGATAATATGAACACTAATTGTGTGAGGGGAGATAAATATAAGCTTGGATATATTTTGAAATTTTAAGTAGTTATAGAAGACAAATACAATGTACTATTTTGATGCCTAGTAGATGAGTGTCTACTGGGAGAAGAGAAGAAGGGACACTTTTGGTTGTCACAATGACACATGGGATCCTCTGTAGCTTAGCGTCCAGGGCCAAGGATGTTAAATGCCTTATGCTGTAGCAAGGATCCCCAGGGACCATGCCTCAAGGACCAGTCATGTCCTGTTCAGAAAACTGCCTTAGGGAACAAAACTTAAGGATAAAAAAATAATAATAATCTAAACAATCCAATAAAAATCAAGAAAAATAAAAAAGAAGAGAACAAGAAACAGTAGCAAATAAGAAACATGAGATAAAGTGGCAAGAAAGAGTCCAAGTATATCAGCAATCTCAATAAATGTAAATTGGTTAAATTCCCTTACTAAAATCTTCCATGAAGCGATCAGATATTTTTCATCATGACATAACTTATTACAAAAGATAGAAGCATAAAAACCCACAAAGGTTAAAAATAATAGGGTGAGAAAAACAACACCAGGAAAAAAGATAAAGCAGAAAAAGAAGGTGTTTATCAGACAAAATAGAACTCAAGGTAGAAAGCACTTGGAGGAGCAGAGAGATTTCATATTGATAAAAGACAGCCCACACCAAACAGAATAGCTGTCACACTTTATAAATTTGTCAACACAACTCTAAAATCAAGCAAAACCAAAAATAATTGAATAGGAAATGGAAAAATTCTCAATGGTAAAGATAGCTTCGATACTCTTCGTTCATACCCAGTAGTTGAAAAATAACAACCTGTATGATTTACACCTTTTACCCACTACTATTGAGTATTATTTATTTGTGTGTGTATATGTATGTGTGAATACAGTATTGTAGCTTGAACTCAGGGCCTCACACTCTTCTTTAGCTTTGTCTATCAAGACTGGCATCTGCCGCTTGAACCATGCCTCCACTTCTAATATTTTGCTGGTTAATTGGAGAGAAGAATCTCATGGACGGGGCTGGGAAGGTGGCTCAGTGGTAGAGCGCTTGCCTTGCATGCCTGAGGCCCTGGGTTTGATTCCTCAGCACCACATAAGCAAAAAGAAAAAAAGCCGGAAGTGGCGCTGTGGCTCAAGTGGTAGAGCGCTAGCCTTGAGCTGAAGAGCTGAGGGACAGCGCCCAGGCCCAGAGTTCAGGCCCCATGACCGGACCCAAAAAAAAAAAAAGAATTTCATAGACTTTTCTGCTCAGGCTGCCATTAAATCACAATCCTCAAATCTCAGCCCTCTGAAAAGCTAAGGCTACAGATAGGATTCGCCACCACTCAAGCTGAGCATTACTTATTTTGTTAAATACTTATTAGGTCTTGAGTTCTAATTTACTGCTTGGCTTTCATTAATTAACTTACTCTCTTATACAATGAATGAAGTAGGTACAATCACTGTGCCTGCTTGAACACATGGTGAAACTGAACCCCAACTATTAATCTGTGCAGAAGATTTAGTGGTGGGGTGCTGATGGCACAGCTGCACCCTGAATTTCCATCTTGCTCCCTCTCATGAGAACCAAGAACCACCACAGTCTTTTCCATGTACATCTAAGTTTTTCCATAGTGGAAGTTTCAGCAGAATTGTAAAAGGAGCAAATAGACAAAAATTCATTATGCATTAACTGAGCTCAAAGAAATAAGACTTAGGAATGAATAACAGAATTCTCCTCCAAATATACACCTAGGATACTTAAAACATGCTTTTTAAAAAAAAAAAAACCATTGACAGAGAACATAACAACGAAAGTCCAAACAAATTAGAAATAAATTTGATGGGGGCTGGGAAAGTGGCTCAGTGGTAGAGCGCTTGCCTTGCATGCATGAAACCCTGGGTTTGATTCCTCAGCACCACATAAGCAAAAAGAAAAAAGCCGGAAGTGGCGCTGTGGCTCAAGTGGTAGAGCGCTAGCCTTGAGCTGAAGAGCTGAGGGACAGCGCCCAGGCTCAGAGTTCAGGCTCTGAGTTGGACCCCCCCCCCCCAAAAAAAAAAAAGAAAGAAATTTGATGGCCACTCACTGATGATTCACACCTGTAATCTTAACTACTCAGAAGGCTAAGATCTGAAAATCATGGTTCAAAGCCAGACTGGACAGGAAAGTCTGTGAGATTCTTATTGCCAATTAATCATCATAAAGCCAAATTGGAGATGTGGCTCAAGTGGTAGAGCATCAGTTTTGAGCCAAAAAAAAAACTGAAAGAGGGCTGGAGGTCTTGAGTTCAAAGCCAAGTGCCAGGTGTAGCTCTTGGTAAAGTTGGGATCACAAGGCCATGCTCTTTTGTAAACAACAAGTAGAAGCCCACAGCAGGCAACAGGGTGCATGGCGAAACTTCAGGATCTTCTACCACTATCCGTATTTAGGTCTATCCTAGACAATGTAATAACACCTGAAAAAGAAATGAGGATGAACGTTGGAAAGGACAAGACAAAGATTGTCATCATTTGTGAAAATTGGAGCATCTACCTATGAGCTCCAAGAGAAACATCTAAGAAGCTATTCAAACATATGAGACCTCAGCAGAACTCCCAGATATAAAAATCAATAGGCAGAAATCAATAGCTTTCGTGTATGCCAGCACTCCCAATTAGAAAATGTAATCCAAATGAAAGCTTATTCATATTAGAAGCCAAAAAAAATCTATAAAAATCCCTGGGGATAAAACTAATAAGAAACGGGCAAGACCTACACAGAGAAAAAGGTAAAACTTTACTGAAAAGCATTAGAGACCCCAAATACATGATGAGCCTACCAGATCCCTGGATGGCACTGTCATCATTCCAGAACTGACCGTTCTCACTTTGTGATTCGATGAATTCAACGCATCAAGTAATAAACTCATCTTTTTATTTATAATCTTGGGCTAAAGGCAGTGAATGATTATTCATAAGAGATGCATGCATTTTTTTCCCAGCATTTACGTATTTAATCAAAACATTTGAAAATTTTAAGAAAGGGAAAAAAGTCTGAATCACAGGAAAAATTAAGAGGGAAATTTTAACAAAATAGTAGCAGACAACTCTAAACAGAGCATGAAAATAAAACAAAATTCTAGGGCCATGGAGCATAAAGAAGGAAAAGAAAAATCAGCCTCCAGAAGAGAAGAAAAGCAGCCCCACTGAAGCAAGCAGTCAGGGGCTGGATCCAGTACTCGTACGTGGGAGGTATGGCCACACTTGTGGGTATATCTCAGGTAAAGCTGGAGGCAAGGAAAAGCACACATCAGGTTACCCAAGAGGCCAACAGAAACCCCCAACCAGAACACTTTTGTAAAAGAATTTGACTTCGAAGAAAAGCATATAGAGAAAACTAATGTCTTTGTTGGACATTCTTATGGTCATGCTTTTCCTTGGTGCTCCTGTGATTGTGAATTACAGCCTAAAATCCCAGGACTTAGAAAGTTCCAGGTCTCACTGGAACAGGTCTCACTGTTCCCAAAAGCAGACAGGATGACAGATTTCACAACTTCTCCTGCTGGAGAAAATAGCATCTTGGCAATTTCCACAAGCAGCCAACAAGTAGAGCAAATCCATTAGAATGTCACACTCAGTCACCAACAGCTACCCACTGCCCTTTCAGGAGTTTCTCCACTGCTCAACACCCTGATTAGTCATAAAGAAAAATGCTAATCAAAATGACATGGAGATGCTATCTCACTCTAGTCAAAGTGGCAATCATCAAAAATACAAATAGGGCTGGGGGCCTGCTAAAGTAGTAAAGCACCTACCAAGCAAGATCAAGTAAGAAGACCCTGAGGTCAAACCTCAGTGCAGTCACCAAAAATAAATAAATAATATCATCAAGGATTTGGGGCTGGAAAGACCCTTATGCACTGTTAATAGTCATGTAAATTAGTGAAGCCACCATGAAAATCACTACGGAGGTTCTTCCAAAACCTAAAAATACAACTGCCATATGATTCAGCTATACCACTCTTGGGCATATACCTGAAAGAATGTAAGTCAGGATTAAATAGAAGCACTCACTCACCCATGCTAAGTGCCCCATACACAACAGCACTCGATGGAAACAGCCTAGATTCCCAACAGCTGATGAATGGATAAAGATTTTTTTTTTTAATTGGGAGAATACAGTACAGAGGAGTTACAATTACATAGGCAAGATTGTTATCAAGCATTGTTGCCTCCTCTTTGTTTCCCCTTCCCATCCTTTCTCATACTCCCCCCTCTCCACTCGATCCTCCCCCTCCCCCACCAAAGTTGTAAAGTTGGTTTTTCGACATAACAATTTGTACATCCCATTGTTGCAATGGGTCTACCTGTATCCCTAGTTAAACTATTTGTTTTTTCCCTTTTCCTCCACAAATTATACCAACATCAAATACAGTGAAAGCAGGGGTTGTACCGTGGGGGAGGGACATACAAAGCAACATAGAAATCATCTTACAAATATGTTAGAAACAATTGCATGAAAGGAAAAAAGACATTTGAATATATATCTTGGGGTTCATTCCCCTAACATCAACTTATCTGACCTTTTCTGCTTGACTCAGACATATACTAGTTATTGCAAATAAGGGAAACCATGGGATCTATGTTCCTTTGGGCCTGGCTTACTTCACTTAATATAATTTTTTCCAAGTCTTTTCATTTCCTAACAAATGGGACAATGTCATTCTTTCTGATGGAGGCATAGAATTCCATTGTATATATATACCACATTTTCTTGATCCATTCATCTACTGAGGAGCATCTGGGTTGGTTCCATATCTTAGCTATGGTAAATAATGCTGCAATAAACATAGTTGTGCTGGTAGCTTTAGTATGGTCGGATAAAGAAAATTTTGTATGTACATACACCATGGAATAATATTCAGCCATAGAGAACAATGAAATTATGTTCTTTGAGAAAAATGGCTGGAACTGGAGATCATGATGTTAAGTGAAAAAAAAAACCAGATTCAGAAACAGAAATACACATGATTTCTCTCATATATGGAAACTAGATCTTAAGAAAAATATAAGTATGAATATAAATGGGGCTTGCTACAGGAGGGCCAGCAGGGGGTGGCAACAAAGAGAGGGTGAGGAAACAGAATTCGATCAAAGTGTATTGCATGCAAACACTAAAAGATTATAATGAAACCTATTTTTTAATTCAAGAAAGATTTAAAAAAAAAGATGCTAGTACTTCACACATATAATCCTAGCTACTCAGAAGGCTGAGATCTGAGGATCATAGTTTGAAGCCAGACTGAACAAAAAAGTCGAGACTCTCATCTCTAGTTAGTCAGTTAGAATCCAGAAGTGGAGGTGTAGTTCAAGTGGCAGAGTGCCAGCCTTGAGTGAAAAAGCCCAGCAAGAACACAAAATAATTACAATAAAATCGATTTAAATCCAAGAAAGATTTTTAAAAGAGGGAGAGATACAGGAGGGGGATAAGAAAGAGTAATCAAGGGGTAGAAGAAGACCAAAGTATATTATATACATATATACATATATGTATGTATGGAAATGTCACTGTAAAACACCCACATTTTACAGGTAATATGTTCTAATTGTGTGTGTGTGTGTGTGTGTGTGTGTGTGTGCATGCGCACACACGTGCGCAGGTCCTAGGGCTTAAACTAAGGGCCTGGGCACTGTCCCTGAACTTCCTGTGCTCAAGGCTAGCACTCAGCACTTGAACCATAGCTCTACTTGCAGCTATTTGGTGGTTAAGAGTCTCACAGACTTTCCTACCCAGGCTGGCTTTGAACCATGATCCTCAGATCTCAACCTCTCATGTAACTAGGATTACAGGCATAAGCCATGGGTACCCAACTTGTTCTATTTTTTTTTTTTCTTTTAGTATTTAAGGTAAAGTTTATTTGAAAGTAAAAGGAAAGCCCTGAAAGAAAGTAGAGAAACTTTCCATCTGAAGAGGGACCCAAAGAGGAGTACTTGTCCTAATTTTGCAAATGAGAGGGAAAAAAAACTTTCCCCACTGGAGTGACAGAGGAGGGAACCATTGTTAACTGTGTTTGCAGTAAGCTGTTTGGATAAATAAATTAAACAAGACAATACTTTTATTAACAATTAAGATCTGCTAGGATGACATATGCTGTGTAGGTAGAAGAAAAGACGCATAGTAATTAGGGAAATGCAAATTAGAATAACAATGGAGACTGCCTATGAGCACTGAGTTGACAAAAATTAAAAGACTGATAATCGCAAGTGCTGGCAAGAATGCATAAGGAAGTGGGTGCTCTTCTTACACTGGCAGGTGGTAGTGCAAATGGATTCCTGTTTCTGCAGGGCAATTTGGCAGAAGCTATTTAAAAATGTAAATGCACATGCTATTCAGCCCAGCTATTCCTCCTCATATAGGAATCTACCTAGGAAAATACTCACAGGCATGTAGGAGAATTTTCAACACAATATGGTTTGTAGTTGTGAAAAAATAGAGAAGACTTAAATATCTATTAAGGGAAATCTGTGAAGCATTTACTAGCAGGGAGATGTGCTATATGATTCTGTTTAAGACGCGATGCTGAAGACAAACTATAGCACACCAGCACACTTACACAGATTGGAGAGACACAATTGTGTGTCGTCAGTATTATTGTTTACATATGCAAAACACACACAACTCTGTGCTCTGTTATGTGTGTAGATAAATGTATATGCAGAGTGAATGTTCTCGAGGGGTATACCTAACCTCAGTTTCCCTTCAGAGGCGGGAAAAGGAATTTTCACTTCTTTTGATTATTTCTTGGATCTTTCAGAACACAAGTTAGGCACTGTAATCCTAGCTACTCAGGAAGCTCAGATCTGAGGATTGAGGTTCAAAGCTAGCCTGGGCAGGAAAGTCTATGAGATCCTTATCTCCAATTAATCACTAAAAAGCTAAGGTGTAGTTCAAATAATGGAAAAAGAAAAAGAAAAGCTTCAAAGTCAAAAGTCAAAGAGAAGAACAGATGAGCAGTGTCCAACCTTGTGCAAGTCACCTGAAGGGGTGAGGAAAGGCCGCAGTGGCTCTCCACACAGCTGGACTTCTAGCCATGTTTCTCTTGCTGGGTCCTGAATGACATCCCTGCTGATTTTCAGGCCATCCTCAGTTTCCCAGATCGCTTCTGGAGGCCCAGAGGATGGGAGGCCCACCCTCCCACACAGAAGGGCTCCTTAAGACTCTCTTCATACCTCAGCGTGGACTTCAGATTGCAAGGAGGCCCTAGAAGGGGTGACACTGAGCGAGATACACTGTCCGCAAAAACTGACATGTTGAATTGAAACCTCTTTGTACGACCACTGAAAGATCATTTTTTTTCAACAATGGGAGCTCCAGAGTTCTGTGTGCTCTGGCAAGACCCATACCTCCATTTTTTCACACCACCTATGCTGTCCAAGAGACTGCTGGACTTGAACTCCCTGCACGAGGCCAGTTAGCTCTGTTATCACTCTGGTTACTCTCACCTCCAGTCTCTACCTCTGAGTGAGAGCAGGGACTGAGATTGAGGGGGAATAGACTGGTAACCCCCACCCGAGGCTGAATGTGACCAAACTCCAAAACTATCCTGTAAAATGAGCAGACAAACCCAAGCAGCCCAGCACCTGCCATGTCTCCCACACAATGGTGACTCCACTTCGGGCAGGGAAGACAAGGACAGAGGGGGAGCTGCAGGTCCTGACATCATTTCAGAGCCCCAGGATTCCCCAGAATCACATGGCAGGGCAGTGGCAGGTGACACAAAGGCCGCTGAACTGGCTGCTCTAGGGCACCTCCCTGCACCCCAAGAGCTAGGAGGCTTCCCAGGAGGCTGCCCAGTGACAGGGCAGAACAGCCTCCCAGAGAAGGGAAGCACAGCACAGAAAGCACAAGCAGGTCTAGCAGCTCCTGAGCCGGGCAGCCTTCCCCTGTGACCCGTGATGCCCTGCATGCTGGGCATTCACTGCATTCGCAGAGCCCAGAGCCTGCCATGAGCCTGTTGACAAATGCACCCTGGGGTGAGCCAGGCCCCACTAGCAGGCAGCAGCCCAGGACTGAGCATCCATGATGCAGTAGATTTCTCCCTAACCTAGATCCCTCTAGGGTCCCAACAGCTCCTCCTCCCTCCACGAGCTGCCCCTGGGCTCCACTTCTCCTTCCACTCCCCAAATGAGGGCCCCAGGGCACCTTCAGTGTGCTTCTCCTGGATCCCTTATCTCAGGGGCAGCCTCCCTAAGGCCCACACCCAGACCTGACCTCCACTCAGCCCTCCGCCCTCTCACTCCAGTATCCACAGGCCAACTCTGTGCTCCTGGCTGTCAGAGCCCTCATACTTCCCCGTGTCACTAGGGTCATCACCCAGAGACTTCATCACAGGACCCCTGGCTCTTAATCCTTCCACTCTCCTTTTTGCTGTCAGGATGAGGTCTGGTTCCAGCCACCACTCCAATCTCCAGCCTCATCTCCTGCCCTGAACACCCCCTACCAGAGGTTTTCTACCTGTACTTAAGAGTGCCATTACCCACAATCCTTTTCTATTCTTTTTTTTTTTTTTTTTGGTCAGTCTCGGGGCTTGAACTTTGGGCCTGAGCACTGTCCCTCAGTTCTTCAGCTCAAGGTGAGCACTCTACCGCTTGAGCCACAGCGCCACTTCTGGTTTTCTAGTGGTTTATGGGAGATAAGAGTCTCACGGACTTTCCTGCCCTAGTGGTTTATTGGAGATAAGAGTCTCACGGAGCGGGGCGCTGGTGGCTCACGCCTGTAATCCTAGCTACTCAGGAGGCTGAGATCTGAGGATCGCGGTTCAAAGCCAGCCCGGGCAGGAGAGACCGTGAGACTCCTATCTCCAATAAACCACCAGAAAACCGGAAGCGGCGCTGTAGCTCAAGTGGTAGAGCACTCGCCTTGAGCTGAAGAGCTGAGGGACAGCGCCCAGGCCCAGAGTTCAAGCCCCATGACCGACATAAAAAAAAAAAAAAGAGTCTCATGGACTTTCCTGCCCGGGTTGGCTTTGAGCCTCAATCCTCAGATCTCAGCCTCCTGAATAGCTAGGATTACAGGAGGGAGCCACCGGTACCCGGCTCTTTTTCTATTCTTTGTCTTAGGCAGCCTGTTTAATTCCTATTCATACTTCAGAACCCCAACTCAAGTGTTCTCCAGGAAGAGATAATGAGCAAATGACTTGATAATGAGCAGAACTTCACCACTAGTCTATTCTGCTGCTGTGATCACTTCCCATTTAGCACAAGAAGCATAATTACTTGTGACTATACCTCCCCATCCCTTTCCAGCCTGGGAAACTTTTGAGGAAAAAAAGTTGTGTTTGAGTCCCTCTGGGACCCCCTATAGTCAGCACAGGCCAGCTCTGCAGAAAGAGTGAATAAATGAATAAGCCCATCCTCCCTACATTAATGCCAACACTGCCTCCCTCCCCTCTTCCACTCTGCTGCTCGGCCATCCTCCAAAACAGCTTTACCCTGATCTGCTCAAGGCAAGGCAAGTCCCCTGTTCCCTCACCCCTGACCCCTGCAGGCCCTCTAGCCCACCCATCTGCCTGGCTAATGAAGAAAACAACCTGTGCCCCTTTTCCAGGAAATACGCCTGCCTTCAACCGCTTTGAAGAGCACAGCACCTGCTCACATATCAATTAAAATTATAATTAGGTGGTGAGAGCATATAATTAAAATAACACGTTCCATCTCCCTCATCTACTGCTGCTGCTGGCTGTCAGGATACATCAAACCAGTTCCCAAGAATGGAGTGGTAGCAGGGATCGCTCTACCTCTGCACACACCACACTTCCCTTCCAGGCTTTTCCTCAAACCCATGTTGCAGATTCCCAAGGCCGCTCTACCAACAGAGCTGAATGGGTTTCTCTTTGCTGAGCTGGGACTTAACAGATAGACGCCTTTCTTGTTGATGGTTTATATTCTATGTGAGACATTTTTTAGGCCTCTAATGACTTTGTACATGGATAACACTCCTCACCCAGAATTCTCTTTTACATGAGAAACGTGTATTCATCCTTCAGAACTCAATTCTGATTTTTACTTGTACTGGGCTCTAGCGACACAGGAGAAAAAGATGAAGTCCACAGGATCTGGGCAAGATGGCTCATTCCCATGTTACAGAGGAAAAACTGAGGCTCCCTAACTACTTTGTGTGTGTGTGTGTGTGTGTGTGTGTGTGTGTGTGTGTGTGTGTGTGTGTGTGTGTGTGTGCGTTCTAGGGCTTGAACTTAGATCCTAGCTGCTATCCCTGAGCTTTTTCACTCATAACCAATGATCTGCCACTTAAGCCCCATGATAAGAGTCTCACTGATTTTCCTGACTGGGCTGGCTTCAAACCAAGTCCTCAGATCTCAGCCTCCTCAATATGGAGGATTACAAGCACACACCTGATTTTGTATCACAGTGGTAGAGTGAAGACACAGATGCATCTGCAGAGCCCTGCTCTGCCCTCAGCCCCTCCCCCCTGTGCTGGCTGCAAGGTCTCCTACAACACAGGCCAGGGCAAACGCGCACACCTGCTGCCCTCCTTGGTACTGCCAGGTCAACCTATCAGGCACAAGTCCTGCTAGTGAGGACACAAGCATAGCCTAGGAACTGTCATTTGCTGCTGGGCAGTGATCTGCAGAGCATTTGCCCAACCAGGAGATGCTCCCAGTGTCCAGCAGGGCCTATGTGATATTTAGGAAGTTTTATTTGGATAGAGTATGGGAGAAATCACTCTTTGCCTCTGAATATAAAACTCGCTTTGACTTCCATTGTTGTAACTATTAAAACTTGAGGGGGGGCTGGGAATATGGCTTAGTGGTAGAGTGCTTGCCTAGCATGCATGAAACCCTGGATTCGATTCCTCAGTACCACATAAACAGAAAAAGCCAGAAGTGGCACTATGGTCAAGTGGTAGAATGCTAGCCTTGAGAAAAAGAAGCTCAGGGACAGTGCCCAGGCCCTGAGTTCAAGTCCCAGGACTGGAAAAAAAAAAAAAAAAAAAACTTGAGTGCAATGTGGTTCCTGGTGGCTCAAGCCTGTAATGCTAGCTACTCAGGAAGCTGAAGTCTGTGGATCATGGTTCAAAGCCAGCCCAGGCAGGAAAATCTATGAGACCCTTTTCTCCAGTTAGCTAGCAAAAAGCTAGATATGGAGCTGTGGCTCAAGTGGTAGAGCATCAGCCTTGAGTGAAAAAGCTCAGGAACAGCATGCAGGTCCTGACTTCAAGCCCCAGTACTGACACAAAAGAAAAAAGGAGGGAGGGTAGACTGTGTGCATCACTGTGTGCTCCATCAGGCTGGTTTGCAGTCCCTCAGCACGGCCTTGTCCTGGCGCCTCCTTCAGGACACTACTTTAGAGAGAGCTGATAAGTACTGAGAGCTTCTCTGGGGCTGCGCATTCTGCAGGGGATTTTACATATGCTGCCTTGGCATTTCCAAACTGGGTTTCACTAAGCAGTAATTACAGGAGATGTTCTGCCAAAAAAAAAAAAGTACCAAGTCCAACAGAGCCTACAAATGCTGAGTTCACACAAGTTAATGAGCTTCATTTACTGCAGGACTTCTCAGAGCCTTAAATATGCTGACATGCAAGGTGAGGTCTCCAAGAGGCTCACCTAGCCGTGCCCAGGGTACTCAGCCACCGAACCCAGCTCACCAACGCTGTAAAACACCAGGTGTGCAGAACTCAGTGGGACCAACTGCTGCTTTCTGTTACTACAGCCCCAGAAGGGGCCATGGCTCCTTCTACCTTAAGGTGGGTGAAAGGAGCTCATGAGGTCTTGCCCCCTCCCGCTACGCTCCCCCAGCACCCCTCACAGCAATCTTCATCCTGCAGACCTTTGTCTAACTGCTGGGATCCACAGATTAGGGGAGGGATGGAGAAGAGAAAGGACATTTGGGAATTCAAGGCATGCCTGGCCACAGTTAGGAAGCCCTTATCTGTAATATACATATATATATATATATAATTATTATAAAGGTGATGTACATATATAAGTCAGTAATGACTACATTTCTTGTTCAATAATGTCACTCCTTTTTTGCTCTCCCTCAGAAAAACAAATTTTTTAAGGGAGGCTGGAGAGCTTAGTTAGTGGTAGAATGTTTGCCTAGCATGCAAAAGGTTCTGGGTTCAATCCCTAGTATGAGAGAGGGGGTAGGGGATGGTGCCACATGAATGTCCAACACACAGTGGCAACTCCGACCTCCAACTCTTGACCTTTTCCACAGGCACTTCTCCAGAGGTAACAAGAGGCCCCTCTGTGTCCCACCCGACTCTAGGGGTAGAGGGATGTGAAGAGTAGATATATAGGTGCTTGACTCAGGCCTGGTCATAGGGTTTGGCTGGGGGTGACCAAGTAAGCAGCAAGCATCCAGGGGTCCCAGGACCACCACACCTGCTGATCACAGACACTGGAGGGAGAAGGCCACAGCTGCTCCACCCTTCTGAAGTTGTGTCCATCTTTAACACCCCTAGTTGCCCTTCGGGGAGTGTGATCACCACACTTGGACCATACTGAATCTAAGAACATTTCCACCATCTTTATGAAAGGTGTGCGCATGCACTGGGGCAGGAACAGATGCTAAGAGTCCATTTCCACCAGCATTCCCAGCCCCTGGCCAAGCACAATGTAAGTATTGGTAAGGGTTGGTGACTAAAGGCAGGGAGGGATCTCCACCTCCAGGAAAGAGAAGGAAGGAGCCCAGGATGGTGGTGGTTCTGCAGTGGGGCGCAGAGCAGGCCATATAGATCCCACTGACTCCGGCACTCCTTAGAGCCCAGACAGGCAGCTGAAGAAGAATCTAAGCCACTGTTCACATCTGGCCTCCTCCAGTGTCACAGCTCCAGGGTGGCCGGCACCTCCCCTGGGTGCCTGGAGCCCTGTGGGGCCCTGTGGGGCCTCACCCCACCAGCTCCCAGTTGGCCTTCATAAAGCACAGTGATTAGGTGACAAACCTCACTGCCAGGAGGCAGCATGCAGAGTCTGGCTCCTGGTGGGAACACGGCTGTAAATTGTTTCTGGCAGTTGTGTTATTTCTTGGGAACGTCACCCACTCATCCATACACATTTCTAGAAAGATCCTGACACACAGTCCTGCTGACTGCCTGGCCCACTCTCTATCTGACCAATTGATCCACCCACAGACTGCGTAAGGGCAAACCAGTCTTCAGGATCCAAGGTTATCTTCAGCAACCCCCGCAACCGAGAGCCCCTCAGAGACAAGTGTAGGCAGTACAGAGCCAGGGCTACCTGGGTGGCTGTACTGTCCCAGGCAGGAGTGGCAGGCTCCAACCTTGGACTCTGTGTATCAAGGAGTCTGTGTATCGGGAGGTCCCCAGAGACATCACCTCCAAGGGCAAGCAGCTAGCTCCTGACCATGCTCGGTCAGCAATCACACCACCTGAACCCCCAACACCACAGAGCCCCAATTTGAGCTGAAAAGCTGTCCTAAAATAAGAGAAGGATCCATCAACAGGAAAGTCCCAGCTAGTCTTTTATTTATTATTATTATTTTATTGTAAAGATGCTGTAAAGAGGGATTACAGTTATGTGAGTAATGTCATGAGTACATTTCTTGTCAAACATTGTTACACCCTCCTTTGTTTTTTTTCTTACCTTCCATCTCCCATCTTCCCCTCCCCCCAAGCTGAGATTGTAAAGGTCATTTCCAACATAGCGTCTTGTGAGTATCACTGTTGCAATGGGTCATCCTGTGTCCTTGTTTCAGCATTTTGTTATTCCCCTTCCCCTCCACAAGAGATAAATGTATACACAAGATGTAGAGGACCAAAATCAAATAAAGGACAACAGGGATATACATAGGGGGAAGAACATATAAAAGAAACAAAAAAAACCATAATACATTGTTTCTAACACATTTATAAGATGATTTCTTTGTTGCTTTGTATGTCCCTCCCCCATGGTATAACCCCTGCTTTCACTGTATTTGATGTCAGTATAATTTGGGGAGGGGAAGGGAAAAAACAAATTGTTTAAATAGGGATATAGGTGGACCCATTGCAACAATGAGATGTACAAGACATTATGTTGAAAAATGAATTTTACAACTTGGGCGGGGGGGGGGGGGGTGCACAGAGATGGGAAAGCAGGGATGGGAAGGGGAAACAAAGGAGGAGGCAACAATGCTTGATAAGAAATGTACTCGTTACCTTGCCCATGTAATTGTAACCCCTCTGTACAGTATTTTCACAATAAAAAAAATTTTTAAGAAATGTACAAATTACCTTGCTCATGTAATTGTAACAGTATTTTCACAATAAAAAAATAAAAACAACAAAGAAAAGCCTCTTGTGTTCATATCTTAGGGCTCATTTCATTTAGCATCATCTTATATGGTCATATGTGCATAGCTTTTGGGCTTTTCTACTCATCTGATATAAATATCTAGATGTCTACTAATTATTGCAATAAGGGAAACCATGGGCCCTGTATTTCTTTGGATCTGGGTTACTTCATTTAATATGATTTTTTTATGTCTTTCCATTTCCTAACAAATGAGGCAATGTCACCCAGCTAGTCTTAAACACCATGAAGAACACACAGGTGCTGATGACCAGGGCTACCAGAGAAGGACTCTTCTTGGTGGGCTGGAAGTCACAGTTCTAAGTGTCCTGCAGATCTGCTCAGTCACCTTATTCCCCAATAGCTTTTCCCTTTCCCTTAGGGAACATTTCTCCCAATTCCACTTGGTTGTAGAGAGAATTGAGACACATGGCTACAGCTGGTCAATTTTTTTAAAAAAATCAGTTAAAGCCGGGCGCTGGTGGCTCATGCCTGTAATCCTAGCTACTCAGGAGGCTGAGATCTGAGGATCGCGGTTCAAAGCCAGCCCGGGCAGGAGAGACCATGAGACTCCTATCTCCAATAAACCACCAGAAAACCGGAAGTGGCGCTGTAGCTCAAGTGGTAGAGCACTCATCTTGAGCTGAAGAGCTGAGGGACAAAGCCCAGGCCCAGAGTTCAAGCCCCAAGACCGACAAAAAAAAATAAAAAATAAAATAAAAAATCAGTTAACTCTGATTGGCTCTTATATGGGCACATGACCCAGACTGGGCCAATCAGTACCTCCTGTCCTTGCAAGCACTGATTATTGGTACATGGATTGGCACATGATCCCAAGCTGGACACATCAGGATACCCTTATAGCATTCATTGGTTCTTAGTTGAGCACAACCCCGGGTTGGGCCAATCAGAGTGATCTAGAGAGCGCTGCCATAGAGTAGACAGGAAGCATGTTCTCCTTTTCCCACCACTTTTGCTAAGCAGAGTGAGTGACATATGAGGGGAAAAAATGAAGTTACACAGAGCCACAAAAAGATGCGCCACAATGTTCCTGAATCCTCTTTTGGTACAGCCCAGAGTAAGTGAGATCTTTGATCCGTATAAGTGGTAGTCACCCAGGAAGCATGCTGGGCCCATAGCACCAGCCCCATGAGAGCCAGCCTGCAATCAGCAGCATGACGGCACCAAGACCACAAGGGTGCTTCTCTCCTTTAAAGTGCCCCACAGGCTCTGAGCCTGGGTGAGAATCACCCCACCTTCTTCGCGGTGCCTGGCACCTCCTAGCATAGTACATCCTGAACTCACAGTGTGCCTACATGGCAGGTTCTATGTGGACACCCACTTCACCGAGAAGGAGAGAGAAACTCAGGATCTGAAGTAAGTCACTCAAGGCTGGTGAGGGGCAGAGCTGGGTTCAGGTGCAGATGGTTGGCCCCAAAGGCCTGTTTCTCCCCTCCTCTGTATGAAAAGGAGTTCCACATCCCTGCCATGTCCACACGGCACCCACTTCTGGTCCTGGCTCCAATGTGTCACCAACATGCATCTGCACAAGTATCCCCACGGGGCCACACCTGGTATCCCCTAGAAACTTCTAGAAGTCTTGGACAGACTTTGTGGGGGGGAGGGTGCTGGTACTAGGGCTTGAACTCAAGGCCTCCACATGTTGCTTGGCATTTTACTCAAGGCTGAAACTCTACCATTTGAACCACAGCTCCCTTTCTGACTTTTTTCTGGTTAATTGGACATAAGTGTCTCACAGACTTTTCTGTCTGGGTTGGCTTCAAACTGAAATGCTCAGATCTCAGCCTCCAATGTAATTAAGATTATAGATATGAGCCACCAGTGCCCAGCTGGAGAAACTTTTTCGAGAGGAAGGTTTCTTGGGCTGCTGGGAAAGTGGGGTTACGGGAAGAGGATGCATGAAGCAGGAGAAGGCATGAAGCTGGCAAAGGCCAGGGTGAGGCGCCCCCAAGCCCCACTGAGGGAACCCTCATAGGCACATCCTGCCCTTTGGGAAATGATTACCCGATGCTGGCTGCAGCCACATGAATTAACTTGCTGTTCCCAGGGGTACAGGAATTCCTACTGCACCTGGTAGCTGGGCCAGGCAGGAAGAACCACGGCACAGACACTCATCTGAGAAGAAGTCTGGGGCCCTTGCCTCCCATGAGGGAGAAAGAGTTGAAGATGGTCCTCAGGGAGGGCCACTAAGACCAGTCATATACCAGTCATGGTGGAGGATGGCCAGGAGTTAGGAGGGAGGCCACCACAGGAGGAAGTGCCAAGGAACCACAGCAAGTCATGTGACCACACCCTGCATCACTCCGGGGTAAGGCGCTAGCTCAGAGCTTCCATCACTGACGGAGCCTACCATGTGGTGGAGAAGAGGTCTCCCAAGAACCTCCACCTTCTTCAGCTCCACTTGGGACAGGGGTGGACAAACAATACAGAGTTATCCATCTAGACAGTGGCAAGTTTGCTATAAGGAGAGGGATGTACTGGAAGAACAAACCCATGCCCAGTAGGGGAGGGGTGCTACAGAAATAGGTAAAGCAGGGGTCTAGGGAAGACACACACAGAAGTGTTCCTGGAGGAAAGGGGCAGAGTATTCTATAGATAGAGGAAGGAAGTGACCAGTGGGCATCCCCGGGGAGGGAAGTAGAATGGAGAGGGAGAAGGAACGCAGAAGAAAATGTGCAATGCTAATTAGGCTATGACACACTAAGGGACAGCAATGATGTCAGGGGCAGAGCCAGGAGAGATGACCAATGCACACAGACAGAGGCAGGAGGGTCCTCACCCCCTCCTCTACAGTGGGAGGCCAACACATCGAGGAGGCCAGGGCACTGATCAAGGGCATCCCTGGGACAGGTACAGGTAAATGGCCAGTGTCTGCCGGTACCTCTGCAGCCAGTGGACAGGAGAAGGGTCACCATTTGCTAGAACTCATAGAAGCTGTCCACTCCTGAAACCATATGGATGTGAATGTTAATAAATCCAGAAGCTATGGAGGGAAGGAGAGTGGGAGAGGAAAGGAAGAAAGACTTGCCAGAGCTCCCTACTAACCAGGTCTCTAGGGCAATCAGGCAATCAGGGTCCTGATGAGAACTAGAAGCATGAAGGACACTTGGTGTTTACTCAGAGAAGAGGGGAAAGACCAGCACTTCACCTCCCTGGAGACTGCTCGGTTCAGGTCTCCTCCGAGCAGGGGACCACAAGCAATCTATTCTGACTCTGGAGGGTGCCTCACACACATACACACACACATACACACACACTCCTGCCTTACTCCAGGGCACACGTCCTTTTGCCTCTGAGCTTCCCATCTGCTGCTGCCCTGTCCCCACAGCTGGCTGGCCCATCCTGTCCCTGGCAAAGTCTCAGTCCCTGCAGTAGGGGCATCTTTGAACCCCCTGGTCCATCCTTACAACATGATCCACTAAAACACAATAATAAAGGATGATCTATCCATAATTTTTTTTTAAAATCCCAATTCTGACCTTTACCTAGTGCCTCTCCCACCCACCAGACAAGAAAAAAACCACTGGGCCAGGGGCAACATCCCTCACAAACCCCTGGCACTCACACAGCGCCCTTCCCCGTGCACATGTCCAAGAGGGCCTGCTGGGGACTCTGCCTAGTGAGAAGGAGCTGACAGGTGGCTCTCTACAGCCTCCCCTGCTGAGGTCCCAACCCACAGCCACCCCACAGCCAGAGCATCCATCCTGTCGCCTGCTCCTGGAGCCCACAACGCTTTGCCAGCTGTAAATACCAGACACACAGTGAGAGACCACATGTTGTGAAACCTCAGCCACATTTCACAGCCTGTGGTCTCTCACTGTGGGCTCAGCATCTACATCTGTAGAGTTGGGGCCCCCCAGCAGTGGGGCATCAAGCTGAGGCAGCCCCTTCATACAGTGCCCCTTCCCACCCCTGCCTGCCCAGACAGGAGCCTGGAGTTTGGAGGAAGCGGGGTAGGAGTGGGACAAATGGGAACTCCAGGCTCTAAAGTTGTGAGGCTGCAGCACCTCCTCCAAGGAGTGTGCATTTGGAGGCCTGGACTCTGCTGTTTGCCACAGAGCATCTTAGCTGGTATTCTATGCCTGGCTTTCTAAGCCTAACCAGGAGTCCAGACTTTAAGACACTAATTCTAGAAGTTCTATCACATTGTGAGAGGGACATAAAGACCTCCCCTTTGAGGGTTTATAAAGAAAAGTGACTCTTGTAAGACAAGAGTGTAATTCTAACTACTTGGGTGGCTGAGATAGGGGTACTGCAGTTCAAGGCCAAACTGGGCATAAACGTTCATGAGACTCCATCTCAACCAAAGGTTGGACAAGGTGGTGCATGGCTGTCATCCCGGCTACAGGGGAAACATAATAGCTGGGCACAGTGACACTCACCTGTCATCCCCAGCAATGCAAGGAATTACTAGTAAGACCAGTCTTGGCTGGGCGCTATGGCTCACGCCTGTAATCCTAGCTACTCAGGAAGCTGAGGTCTAAGGATCACAGTTCAAAACCAACCCAGGCAGGAAAAGTCCATGAGACTCTTATCTCCAATAAACCACTCAGAAAACCGGAAGTGGCACTGTGGCTCAAGTGGTAGAGAGCTAGCCTTGAGCTGAAGAGCTGAGGGACAGCACTCAGGCCCAGAGTTCAAGCCCTATGATGGACCCAAAAGAAAAAATGTAAAAAAGGAGTCAGAAGCATAGCTCAAGTGGTAGAGTACTTGCCTAGGAAGGGGAAAGCTCTGAGTTCAGTCCCCAGTACCACCAAGAAAAAAAGAAGGAAGAAGAGGAAGAAAAGGATGAAAGATGAAGAGGGGTTGGAGGAGGAGGAAGAGGAGGAGCAGCTCTGGGCCTTTACAAATGAGAGTCTAGGGTACTCTGAGCCTTGTCCATTGAACTACTTCTGGGCCCCTGAGAAGACTCAATGGTGAAGGGCATCCACCAATGGGAGCTCAAGCCAAGTCCACTGCACCATAGAGTCCAAGAGCAAGGCGGGCACTCAGTAACCCTCTCACTGCAAAGTTAGTTCTCTGGCAGCAGAACTCTCTCTCCACCATTCATGAAACAGCAGCAGAAACCAGGCTGGACCACATGACAAAAACAGTCCACCGGGCACCTCGGTCCAGATCCCTGTGAGGCCTCAGCCTCCAGCCAATGGAGCAAGGACATCACAGGGCAGAAGTCAAAACTGCTTTCCACCCTCAACAAACAGCCTCACTGGGGCCTTGCCCAACAGCCAGGAGCCTTCTTGGTTAACTCTGTTGGCTTGACTGGAATTGCTCCATCTAGGAGAAGTCATCTAGACTCTGGCAGCAAGCAAGACAGGGCAAGGTCAGTGGGTCACTCCTCAGCCAAGTGACGGGAGGCCTCCAGGACAGTGTGGAAGGAAAGAAGAGAGGGAGCTATCCTAAGGAAGGGGACTTACCAAAGCATATCCTCCCCTCCAGAAAGTTCTTGGGACTTCCAAGAGTCCTGAGACACTAATTCTCTGCCCTCTACCCTGTGAAGGCCTGGTCCAAGGGTGAGAAGACCTGTGAGTTACTGAACATCAGCAGAGGGAGAAGCCTACACCCTGTGCACACTGCCCCAGTCCAACCCCTGGAAGCAGTGACCACCAAGAAGTTCTTATTTCTGAGTCCTGTGTGTAAATGTCTGTTCCTCTAGAAAACACAAGTTTGTTAGGAACTCGTATGCCAAAGTCCAGGGTAGGGTAAGCACTCAGGAAATGAATGAATGAATGAATGAATGAATGAGCCCTCCCTTTCTAATTTCCCCACTGAACAATCAACGGGAGACTTCATCCAGAAGCCTTCTGCAACACGAACATTCTCACCCAGACCCTTAAACACATGTTTTGGAGATGAGATGCTCAGGATTCCATCTAGAACCTCAGGGTAAGGTTTCTGCAGACGTTCATTTGCCTTCATCTAACATAACAGAAGCTTCTACACTCATCATAATACAGCAAATTTTCTGGACTTCTATATATAAAATAAATCATTAAGCAAAAAAAATGTATCTACAGTGAATAGAACAAAAGAAGATTTCAAAGGCCATTAACTCACAGAGATGGTATGTTACTGGAAGAATATGGTCTGTATAATTAAAACAATTTAAATCCGATTATAAAAAGAAGACAGTGGGCTTTACTGCTTGCCACCATCTCACTAATGGAAAGAAAACCAATATCTTCAGGATTTTTTTAAGTTATTGTAAAATTATGAGTTAGAACAAGTACATCTCTCCACTGTTCTGTACTAATGATGAGATAAACTATTCCTTACAGAGAACGCCAAGCCATCACCAGCTCAGAGCTCTGCTGGGTACACACTGTTGTGTCTGGTGGTCAAGGCCCCTGACCAAAGACCCTGTAACAGCCAGTGTGAACAGGGACTGCTGTGGAGCCCAGTCTTGGAGTTAGTGATGTTTGCTTCTCCATGTCCTCTCTCCACTGACCCGCAGAGCCCTGCAGGTCACATGGCAAAAGAGAAGCCTGCAGCAGGGTGATCAAACCGAATGTCACTTCCTGGTCTAGCCTGGAACCTTACCTTGTAGGGTAGAAGAGTATGTTTCAATATGAACTGGGGAACTGCATTAGCTGTTCATTAGCTAAGTGCCTACTGGGACCCAGGGAAGAAGGCCATGTAGCCAGCAGAGCCCTCAGCATCCCATCTCTCTGGCATGAAGTGCTACCATTGATTGGCTGGTCCTGACTGCACTGAGCCCATTGGCTGGTCCTGGCTACTCTGCTATCCATTGGCTGGTTCTTGCTGCTTGTCAGCGCCACCCACAAGGCGGTTCATACCAGTGCTGGGTCCGTCCCAGGCTTCGTGCCACTTGACTCTCTGTATGGAGCCTCGGCACTGGCACTTGTCTGACTCCCTGAGGCTGAGGCCTGGATTACTGTGCCTCACTCACATGCCTTTTGTTTACTTGATATAAATGATGACTGGTTGCTTTTCTTCCTCACATGCCTACTACAGTAGCCAGTACATGTAATCCCTGGGACACACGTGAGCAGGGAATGAATGAACGCTTGCTGTACTGGATATATACCATTCCTCAGACTCTCAAAATAATTCTTCAGGGTAGATGTGGGTATTTTACAGATAAGGAAACTGAGGTTCAAAAACACAAGGGAATATGAACTGAATCCCACAGCCAATGAGAGGCAAAGGAGGGATTCTGTCCAGCTGGAGTACTGTGTAGGTCAACAGTCTCTCAAGAACTTCCTGCCCGCTATCTGCCACGCATGGCCCTACAGGCACACCCCAAACCAGGGCCCATTTGAGGGAAATGCACAGAAGCCCCATGTCCAGCAATGTCACAAGTGTGAGGGTGGGAACCCCTCCCACAACAGCCTCTCTTTGGACCAAAGCACATTTATAGGATATGATTTCTAGACACCAGGAAGGCCCCATCCCAGCTCCCAAGATCCCACTATCAGACTTCCTTACGTCTTGAAGAATTTGGGACTCATGACAACTTTTGTGGCCCATGTCACATCCTCTCAGCTCAACTTTCTACCTGCTCAGTGGTGCCACCTGTGGCCAGGAGTTATGGGGCAGTTCCTTGCCTTTTGCTCATTCAGGGGCCTCTCTGCTGACATAAGCTGGGAGAGGAGGAATGGTGGTTAGAGACCCTCAAGCCAGTGGCAAGTGGGCAGAGAAGTGAATACCCCTACTGTCTTTGCCCAGATGCATAATCCAAGAGGCACTATACATGGCTCCTGGCAGGGCCCCAGGAGGAACAAGCCTCAGTTGCCCATGGCCTTAAGCAGCTAGGACTGGTACAGATTCCTACCTCCCACCCTGTGGAGCTTGCTGTAAAGACCATCAGCCACATGGCAGCCTTTGTCTCTGCTCTGGGTACAGGGTATGTGGGTAGATGGAGGCTTCCAGCTACAATTTCCTAAGAAATGCAGGTCCCAGGGAGAAGCCAGCACTCTCTCCACCATGCACATGATAAAGTGATCCCTAAGAGTGATCTAGCTGGGAGGGGGACAGGAGCAGATCTTCTAGGGTACAAAAGAGAGAAGTTAGCCTTGGGTGAATTTGAGGCTCTAAGCCCTGATCCTCAGCCAGGAAGGTCCAAGTGGCATTCCCAAGAGAGCCAGGCAGCCTGCTCCCTCCCTTCTCCCCTAGAGGCCAGGCAGCTGTGGGCATGCAGAAGAAAGCCAGCCAAAAGGGATGGCCACAACTCTGCAGAAATCCCAAAGCCTCTGACCTGGGCTTATGCCATTGAGTGGGAGTCTCATGAACCAGCCCCGCCCTCACCACAGGTCCCAAAGACAGAGACCTATTGAGGCAGAGGTGGGCAACTGTGCCCATGGGGTCCCCACCCCCCAGTAACTCCAAGTATATAAATTTGGGGTTGAACATCCCCTCTATGGCACACAGCCTGTATCCACTGCTCCCTGAGCAGCTCAGCCCCAGAGCCAGGGCCCCTGCTTCCAGGTCCACAAA
Organism: Dipodomys spectabilis; assembly: GCF_019054845.1. Lineage (NCBI taxonomy): Eukaryota > Metazoa > Chordata > Mammalia > Rodentia > Heteromyidae > Dipodomys > Dipodomys spectabilis. The sequence goes on along the minus strand of NW_024870813.1, from coordinate 1,616,101 downwards.
GAGAAGCTCCAGGAAACCTGTAGACCTCACTGGGCTGTGGGCACATCCTCTTCCTCTCTCAGCATCTGTGAGCAGCTGGCTGTTACCACAGAGCCTCAATTCCCACCTCTGAGCCTTTGCTTCAGCTTACATGCACACATACACACACACACCCCTCACAGTTCAGCCTCTCCCTTTCTCATCTGGCCAACACACCTTCCTCACGTGAGTCTCTCAGCTCAGAAGCCTTTTTTCTAGGAAGTTTCCCCTGATTTGCCTGGCCATGTGTGGGCTGGGCTGGGATAGGCTAGTATTGTACTCACACTGACTCTGAGCTAGCTTCCTTCTCTTGTGGCACATGACCTGGCTATAGCGTGGCTGTCCAGGCCACACACAGTTCAGTGGCAGAAGAACACAGGACAAACAACCAGGAGGGCCTGCCTGGGAAAGTGGGCACTGTCTGGCTGAAAGCTGCTGCCCTGACCCGGTCACACCACACAGATAGCATGGAAGAGTCACATTTCTTGGCCCACTACCACCTGTTTCGAGGTCATTAAGTCCATTAAACCATAACTGATGAAGTGGAAGTGAGTACAGTTGTCACAGCCTCCTCTCTGTTGGGATATGAGCTTGGAGAACTACTAGGCAAGGTCTGGCTATAGCTGGCAAGAGCAGTCTCTCCTGAAGGCCAGCCACTGGTTGAGCCTCTGAGGAGTTTTTAAGAAGATTCGGCAAGATAGAGAACTGTCTCCCCTGTGTAGAGGATCTGTTCAATGTATTCAGAGGCAGGGAGGTGGCCCCTTGCCACCTGTAATCCTATGCCTGTAATCCTAGCTATTCAGGAGGCTGAGATCTGAGGATCCCAGTTCAAAGCCAGCCCCAGGCAGAAAAGTCGGTGAGACTTTTATCTCCAATTAACCAGCAAAAAGAAGGAAGCAGCCAGGCACTGCTAGTTCGCACCTGTAATCTTAGCTACTCAATAGGCTCAGATCTGATGATTGTGGATGGAAACCAGCCAAGGCAGAAAAGTCTAGGGACTCTTATCTCCAATTAATCACCAGAAAACTGGAAGTGGAGCTGTGGCTCAAGATGGTAGTAATGCTAGCCTTAAGCAGAAAAGCTCAGGGGCAAATCCAAGGCCCTGAGTTCAAGTCCTAAAACCAACCCCCAAAAAAGAGGAAGTAGAGCTGTGGTTTAAGTGATAGAGTACCACCCTCAAGCAAAAAAGCTAAGGGACAGTACCTAGGTCCTGACTTCAAGCCCCAGGACCAGCACAAATTTTACACATATTATAATATATATATATATATATATATATATATATATATTTCATATATATGAAGAACCTACTTTGAGAAGTAGGTAAAAGATGGATAGAAATGGAGTCCTTGGGGCTGGGAAGGTGGCTCAGTGGTAGAGTGCTTGCCTTGCATGCATGAGGCCCTGGATTCGATTCCTTAGCACCACATAAGAAAAAAGAAAAAAGCCGGAAGTGGCACTGTGGCTCAAGTGGTAGAGCGCTAGCCTTGAGCTGAAGAGCGCAGGGACAGCGCCCAGGCCCAGAGTTCAGGCCCCATGACCGGACCCAAAAAAAGAAATGGAGTCCTTGGTGGCTATGAGTTGTAACTGTCCCTATCTAAGGACAGCAGGGACCAAGAGGTGTGAAAAAGATAGTCTACTACACCATTATAGCCCCTGGCTGCAGCCATTCCTGAAGTTCACCACCTTTAGCTTTTTCTATTCTATGGCCTAACAAATAGTCCTGTTTCACCCAGGCTACCATGAGGGTTTCTGCTGCCTTCACAACTAGTGTGCCCAGGGCAGAGGATGATTTCAGATCCAGGGAAGGTTTTCCTGGTAGATGCTCTGAGGACCCAACAAACACACAGGTTGGCAACACCATCCTCATAGACCAGGAAAGGCAGAAGCCCCCACCCAGCCCAGGCTCCCCAGGGAAAATGGATCCAGGGAGATGACCTCTACCATGCTCACTGGGATATTCTTGGCCCATCTGCAGGTACATGCTGTGAGCTTATCAGGACATACAAATGTGCACAGCACAGTGCACACAGACCCACATGTGTACACATTAGAAGTACAGCCAAACAGCCACTCAACAAACATCCCATCTACCCCTGCAAGTACCAGGGATTGAAGAGGCATGTGAGTCCTAGGATGCAGGGCTCACGGGCTTGAAAGTCACCTTTGGGGCCAGTCACCTGCTGAAATACACTGGAGTAGACAGGATACCTATTCCCAGGGGAATAGGACTGCCTGGGACAGTCTCCAACTAAACTGGGATGGGGCAGGATCTAAGTCCACAGGGGTGGGAAACAGCAGGGACCAAGCTGGAAGGGGAGATGGAAACAGGAGAAGGGAAAGGAAAAGGAAAGGGAAAGAGAAAGAGAAGAGGAAGAGACATGAAGAAGGAAAGCAAACAGGAGCCCTATTTGGAGCCAATGGGAGCCTCTCTAAGAAGCTAGGACCTGAGGCACAGTTGAAGGCAAAAGGCCTCTCACTTGGTAGGGATCTTATGTGCAAAGGTCCTGAGGAAGGTGTATGCTTTACCTATTGGAGAGCAGGAAAAAAAGGCCAATGGGGCCAGAGCTGTGAGGTCAAGAGGTATGGCAAAAGGGAAGCAGGCTTTGTCAGGGTGCTTGCAGGCCCAGCCAAGGGGTCTGAATTTTATTCTTAGTGCAGTGTGGAGCCATCAAAGGCTTTCAGCAGGAGGAGAGGGAATTAGATTGATTTTTTTTTTCCTCCCGGATAATCTGGCTGCTGCATAGACAGCAGCCTGGAGGGGAGGACAGAGATGTAGAGCAACGAGGAAATGACCTCAGAAATCCAGGCCAGGGCTGGGGAGAAGCGAGAGGAAACAAGAGAGCTGAGCAAAGCCAGGGATCAAGGGAGGGCTGTGTGCAGAACAGGAGGCTGGACACCCATCGGACACTCTGGCCATATTGCTAACCCTTTACTTCCCTTTGCTCTCTGAGTAGTTGCCTACAGTGCTCAATCCTCATGCTATGCTGTGCCCGTGAACGAAGGCCTGGGCCTACGATGTGAACAGACAGCTCTGCAACTTACAAGGCCCACACAAGAAGTCTGCCAAAGAATGAATGCCTTTCCTGGTGAGATACAGAGTCAGTTCCCAGCAGCCCTCACAGATACCCATGAGGCTTCTAGGATGGAGGACAGACTGAAAAGACTCCAGAACCAGCAGACAATAGACAACCTGTGATTTCACTGAAGATTCATAGTGGCAGTGTCCAGGACCCACTGGCTGCAGAGATGTCCTGGCTTCATGGTATGTTCAGGATTCTCACTGACGGTGATCAGTGACACAAACACACACCCCCATACAGCAAGCTGGGAGGAAAATGAAGAACCACCCCACCCTCCCACGCTAGCAGAGTCAGCTGGGCATATCCACAATCAAGGGAGGCAGCAGAGGTGCCTCTGTGAGCTGGCTAGAGGCCAGGAAGGACTGCCAGCCTCCGGATGTTAAAGTAGTCAGTGGACAGCTCACAGCTGCAACCAAATCACCAACCACAGCCAGGTAAGGCATCTGATACAGCCCCTTTTTCCTGCAAAGAAGTCCCAGGGCCTAAAGACCCAGAGCAACAGCAGTAGGCAGGGCCAAGAATTCATGTCCGCTCTGGCTTCCTGAGTAGACAGGAATCAGCCAGGCAGTCACTAGCTGGGGGCTTTATCTGGTCCCTAAGATAACCTATTCACAGAAGCATGGCTGTCTGCATTCCACATGAAAAGGATGGGGCTGAAAAACTGAATCCCATGTTAGGAGACCTCAGGGACACTGTGTTGGAGAGGCAGTGACAAAAGGCATATCTACAAAAGAGAAATGGGTGAGAGGTCACCAGCCTGCAGACCTCCAAGGGTCACAGGGCCTGTCTTTCAACAGTCAAGGCCATATGGTAGACACAACCTCGGATCAGCAGAAAGTGGGTCAGAGATGAGATCTGCCATCCTCGGAGGTTCTTGATCTCCAAAGACCTTCTGGTCTGGAAGCCTGATTTGAGAGTTTCAGGCTTTGAGGTTCTGGGTGGCAGAGAGGAGGCAGGGCCTCCTCCAAGCCCCAAGCCAGGGATCCCACGGCTCCTCCCCTCTTGCCTCCATCGGCCGTTGCTGTCACAAAATGCCACAGACCAGAAGACTGAAGCAGCCTGACTGCATTCTCAATCTGAAGGATGGAAGTCAAAGCCAAAGCATCAGCATGGTGGGTGATGGGGGAAGGCCATGTTCCCTATGACCTATTGTCTGCCTGGGCATGAAACAAGCGGAGTACTCTCTCCGGTGTTGCTTCTTACAAGCTCACGAATCCCATCCCAGGGGCCACACCCCCTCCTAAACATCTATACCTTCTCCCCAAAGCTCCATCTCCAAATGCCATTGCATTCAGAGCTAAGGCTTCAAGATTTGGAGGTGAGGAAGCAAACATCTACTCACTGCACCTCTGGCCTTTCTTGGCCTAGCCTTGGCCTGATGAAGCCCTTCCATATCTGGACATCTGAGCTCTGTGACACCTGCTGACCTTCATGCCAGGCAGGTCCCCCGGGGATACTATATCTGAACGGAGACACTGAAGAGATCCAGGAGAAAGATACAGAGGAAGGAGCTCACAAATGCAGCGGTGGTACTCACTAGATGCACACTGCTCCTGAATGTATCCCAGTTAATACACTGGCAGGCTAATGCACAATTGAGCAATGATGAAAGGTGTGGCCTGAGAGGATGTGCTTAGCCAGGCTCCTGTGCTCAGAGGCAGACTCGTGCCCCTGTAAAAAAGTGCTGCTTTGAGCAACACCAAGGTGCAATGCCTCTGGCTCTGATCATAGGAAATCATAGTCATTGAAATGAACTCCAGAAAATGGAAACAAGATGGTTTTTTTTCTTTTTCCTTTTTGTCTTGTTTGTTCATTGTTCTGTCTTTTGGTAAGTAAGTGGGGATACAAATACAGCAGTGGTACTCACTGGACACTATGTGGAAAATGAACTATATAACTTGTGGGTGGGGATGGGAGTAAAAAATTGGAGAGAGGGAGGGATGAGGTGACATTATCCAAAAAGAAATGTAATGATGACCTGCCTAATGTAACTGTAACTCCTCTGTATAACACCTTTATAATAACAATAAAAATAAACAAATTTTTAAAAACAGTGAGGGGCTCAGAGCTCCACACAGCAGCTGGGCTGCTGGCCTTCTTTGCTGAATGCACTGGGTAGCATTAAAATCTGCAAGTCTCCTTGTGTGTGCATGTATGCACACACATCAGTATATGCACGTGTACACACATGAATATATGTTGTGTACTGCATGTACATAGAAGTACAGTGCATGCATATTGTGCAACTTGTACACAAGTGTGTGATGCATGTTGTATACGTAAGTGTATGCATATGCACAATCATGCATGCATGTACATGTGTGCTTAGGTATGCATCTGTGTGTGCACATGTGTATATACACAATAAAATACTGTCCAGATTCCATAGGCTGCCAGTCCCTTCTGTATAGTCCCACCTCTTCAGCACTGTCAACTGAGGCATCCTTCCCCTAAAGATGGGCCCACCCAGACCGTCTGTCCCGGGGAACAAGGGCCACCAGAGCCTTGGGAAGCTCCAACTCACATAGGCCATGAAGGGTTGCACCTCAGCCCTTGAGAGCTTTAACCCAATTCCCAGATGCCATGACCTGAGGCTTACGATCTCACGCAGAGCTGAGCCCCCAGAGCCAGCTCCAGGTTGGGGCTCTGTGTTATGGAGAATCTCACTATCTAGCTGACAACCTGCAGGACTTGGGGGCCACCCACTAGATTCTCCGGTGTGCCTGAGCCCAGTGGGAGAGAAGAGTAAAGGCAGTGCCCTAGCAGTGCACTATGGAAGGAAGAATGGAGTCACCTGAGACTAAGAAGGAACCGCACATGTTGGGCATGGGCATGCCAGAGAAGAAGACACCAGTCCTAGATCGAGCCAGCCAGGTCAGAGCCACTTCAGCATCTGTGTCAGACACCAGAAAGACAATGCTAGCCAAAGCTCAGGTCAGATCTCAGAGCTCCAGGTGTAGAGGGAGCCCCTCCCTGCTCCCACACCTCCAGGCACTCAGGTAAAAAGACCTAAGGCAGCCCCCAGCTCAGTCCAGGACAGTGCCAGCTACATCGTGTCCATCCGTGCATGGAGCAGGAGAGGCACCACGGGAGCCAAGAGTAGGACATAGCTGTGTGGGCCGTGCCTTTCACAGAGGGGGAAACTGAGGCTCAGAGTGATCTTTTCAAGACTAGGAGCTTCTGTCCCAGTCACCCTTCTATCACTGACAAGACACCCAAGAAAACACAGGACAAGGGAAGACTCATTCTTGGCTCACTGTCCCAGAGATTTCAGTACACAGTCACTTGGCTCCACTGCTTCTGGGCCTGTATGTGGTAAAGCAGCACACGTGGCAGCCCACTGTAGACAGAAGGGCAAGAGAGGAAAGGGACAGGGACAATTCAGTGACTTCCTTTCTCCAGCTGGGCCTCACCTCCCATTCCCCAAAAACCATCATATGATGAATCCACCAAGGGGTTCCTGCTCTGATGAGGTCAGAACCCACGAATCCAGTCATTCCCCAAGCCATCAGCTAGCAACCATCGCGCCACCCCCCCACACCACACACACATCTAAAAGATCCTGCAGGGGAGCATTTCATAGTCACACCAGAACATTCAACATTCAAACTCCTTTCCACCAAATATAGCCAGGTCTAGGTGGGGCTCGTGGGGATGGGGGAGAGGCTGAGGGGGAATCATCTGGGCCAGGCTGGCTGGATTCTAGCTACTTTGTGTGCTCAGAGATTAAAACACCATGCAGTGACTGCCACAGCTACCAGAGCTCTGCCCTGCACAGATGGCTCCCAGCAGCCTCCATACGAGACATGTCTTCAGTATCAACCTTCTCCCCTGCTCTCCAGAGACACCTAGCTCCGGGTCACATGCCTCAGCTGCCCAAGGTAAGGCAGGGGCTATGGGATACCAGCAAGGGCAGGATGGGGGCAGGGGTGTCCAAAACCCCCTCAAAGGCTGATGATAGGACACCCCACAAGCCTGTTCATTGGTGCAACATTTCAGTTCATCTCTTCGGCCACCCCTGGCTGTCATCCTCACTGAGAGGGCAAGAAACAGATTACCTGCCTGTAGTCACAGCAGGGTGGATCAAGAGCCCTGTCTGCCTGAGGGACAGCAACAAGACTTCTACCCGACCCCCACCCCCACCCCCTACTCAGCTCCCAGATGGCCATATTTTCTTGGTGGAGGAGTGGGAAGGGCATGAGTTGGGAACAGGTGCAGAGCAGGGAAGACACAGCTGTGATATGAGGTAGGAGACTCGAAAAATAGGAGAGCCAAGGCCACAAAGCTGACACTCTCAAGAGGATAACCAACAGGATCTGGGAGCTACCCACTGGATCTAGGGAGGAGGAAGTACGGCCTAGCTGAGGGCCATCTTGGGCCCCAGCAAGAGGCCCCCTGGCTTCATTTCCTGGAAGCCTGCCCTACCACATCTTGGTCCCCAAAACAGGTAAAGGGGAGCATCCAGTCGCCCCACAGCCACCCTGACTGTATCTGAGGTCCAGAAAGCAAACCCTGGACCCTCTCTCCCAACTCACAACCACTGGCCAGGAAACTGACTGTTCAAGGCCAATTCAAGGGTCTGAGAACCAGCAGGATGAGATATTGGACAGACTCCAGCCACCTTTCTGTCCATCTCTTTTTGGAGAGACCAGCACCCCAGAAGAAAAGCTATCACAATGCCATAAGCCAGCCACAGCCGGGACACACATGGTCTCCATGGCCCAGGACCATTGTACAGAAAAGTGGTGAGAAGGTTCATGGAGTTGGGAGGAGGGACAAGGCGGGAGGAAGGGCACAGGAAGGGCAGGCAGGTCAAATGTGTGAAGCCCTTGGTGGTGAGCCTGGGACCCAATCTTTTCTTCTCTTTTTAAAATTGATTTTATTGACATATAAAAGTGTCTATTTTGCCAGGAGCCAGTGGCTCATACTTGTAATCCTAGCTTCTCAGGAGGCTGATATCTAAGAATTGTGGTTCAAAGACAGCTCAGGTAGAAAAGTCCGTGAAACTCTTATGGCCAGTTAATTACCCAAAAGCCAGAAATGGAGCTGTGACTCAAGCGGTAGAGCACTTGGCTTGAATACAAAAGCCTAGGGGCACTGAGGGCAGGCCTTGAGTTCAAGCTCCAGGACTAGCATGCACACACACACACACACACACACACACACACACACACACACTGCTTGCATTTAGTAAGCACAACATAATATATATATATATATATATATATATATATATATATATATATGATGTAATAGTTAAAGCTAGCTAGTCAATCAATGCATTACCTAAAAGGGTTAACATTTTTGTAGTAAAAACACTCAGTATCCACTCTCAGCATTTCCCAAAAATACACTGTATTATCTTCAGCTGTTACCACCCTTACAATGGATATCCTGTACTTACTCTTATCTAATGCAATTATAAATCCTTAAGCCAACATCTCCCAAAGCTCCCCTCACCTCCCCCTCCCGCACTGCCTCTCACCATCGCTTAGGACATCTCACACTCCAGGCTCAAGGAACACAAGACTGGGAGACATACAGGTGGGAGTGTGGGGTTGGGAATGCAGGCTTCCTGGCTTCCCACACACAGAGGGCTGCCCAGGGGCCCCGAGGAAAGAACAAGCAAATGAGAGTGCAAAGGGAGTGGATGGGATCATTTCTTGAATGCTATTGTTTAATGAATCACCAAGGAAAACACAGAACTGTTTTGACATGAATTGGAAGTAGGCACTGTGTTATTCAGCAAGTATTTCATCCTCCCCATCCAGGCACATAGCACTACTGTGCTTCCTGGATACCTGGTGACGAGCTGGAGCCACAGGATGCGTTTTGGCCAGTGAGTTGTAAACAGAAGTGATATAGATCAGATCCAGGCTAGCTCCACTCGTCCAAAGAGCTCTCTTTCTGTCTGGCCCAGCAACTGGAAAATGACCAGGCAGACCACCAAGGCCCACCCTCCTGCTGACAATGATCAACACATTACTTGAGCAAAAAATTACTTACTCCTGCATGACTCCACCAAGATCTGAGGATTGTTATTGCAGCATAACTTAGTTAACACTAACTGATAAAATGGGAAAGGTTCCACCACATCGGAGGACTAGGATCCCATTTTCTCTCCAAGGACACACCCCCAATGACCTAAAGACCTCCCACTATGCCCTACCTCTTAAAGGGTCCTCCATGCCAGGCACCGATGGCTCACACCTGTAATCCTAGCTACTTGTGAGACTGAGATGTGAGGATGAAGGTTCAAAGCCAGCCTGGGCAGAAAAGTCTCTGTGAGACTCTTATCTCCAATAAAATACTCAAAAACTGGAAGTGGTGATATGGCTCAAAGTGGTAGAGTGCTAGTCTTGAGCACAAAGAGGCTCAAGGACAGCACACAGGCCCTGAGTTCAAGCCCCACAACCAACAAAAATAAATAAAAATAAGTAAAGGGTCCACCACCTCCTAAGGGCACCACAGGCTGAGTCCAAGGCTTTAACACAGGAGCTTGTGAAAAAATTCAAGACACAAACCCTAACAGGAGTGAAAGGTTAAGGGCAGAGCTGGACAGCTGATGAAAGGGAACAGGCTAGCCGCTCTATCTGGCAACTATAAGAATTTGTACAGTTCTCGCTTCGGCAGCACATATACTAAAATTAGAACTACACAGAAAAGATTAGCATGGCCCCTACACAAGCATGACACACAAATTCATGAAGCATTCCATATTTTTAATGGAAAGGGTAACAGTGATCGACAAGTAATGTACTCGTTGCCTTATTCGTGTAACTGTAACCCCTCTGTACAGCATCTTTACAATAAAATAAAATAATAAAAAAGAATTTGTAGAGTCTACCTATTCCTACAAGTTGTGGCTGGTTTTGCTATTTGATCTCCAGGAGAACTTGGGAAAATGTCCCAACCCGTTGCCACAGTGTGGTTGTTAAGGCCTCTGGTACCAGGAATGGGGCTGGCAGCAGCTCACAACAGCACCTCCACACACCCGCTCACCTGGAATGAGGGGTCAATCTGCCAGATGCCAAGTAGTGAGGCCTCATCCCCCAGCCAAGGGGCAGAGCTAAGGCAAGAGGGAAACTGGAGGGAGACCCCAAAAGACAAAGAGGTGAGTAGGGCAGGATTATATCCATAAAAAGAGAAGGTGAGTATACTCACATGCAGGTGCATACACATGCTCATGTGCACACCTATACGTGTGAATACATGTGCACACAGACAGGAGTGACCCTGAAATGAAGGAGAACCCCAGAGCCTGCAGTACATTAAAGGAAGACTATACTGTCCCTTCGCTGAGCCACGGGCTTCTGGAGAATCCAGGACTTCACAGTTCCTGGTATCAGCCACACTCCATTAGAGGACCACCTGCAGTGCAACCTCATGCAAAGCCATCTCCAGACTTGAAGCACAATCAGCAGCAGCCCCGGAGGGGCCAGGTGGAGCAGTGCTCTGCACAGGGTATCAAAGCAAGACTGACCCTAACCATGGCTCTGGTGGATACAAGGGAAGGCTGGAGCATGGAAGGGTGAAGATCTGAAAACTCTGGACAGAAAAGGAATCTGGGGTCTGAGTGGCTCTCAGTTTGACTCTTCCAATTGCATATTCCTCCAGGAGCATCCATATACAGGAGCAACGTCCAGGCCCAGGGAAGGAAATGGCAAGAATATAGTCTAATAACTACACAGCAGTTCCTTTGTAGAAAGGAAACATAGTCAGACACCCCCATGGCTCTAACCCATCTGGCAAAGACTAGAGGATGCTGCCACTGCATAAGCAGGAGCCCAGCAAACCATGCAAAAGAGAGGAAAGAAAGAGAATGACAAAATGCCCAGGCTACAATGCGTATACACAGGTGTTGACGTGGTTGTCTGAGTAGTGATTCAGAAAGACATCTATGTCCTAGTCCCCCGAAAAGAGAATATGTCAGGCTGTATGGCAAAGGGAAAGTAAGGCTACGTGATAGAATAAGTCAGCTAACCTTAAAACTGAGAGTTGAGGTCAGGCATAGTAGCTCAAATTTGTAACCTATCTAACTGAGAGACAAAGACAGGGAAGCCTGGACAAAAGGATATTGACAAGACTGCATCTCAGCCAATGGCTGGGCACAGTGTGAACCACACTGTGTGGTTCACACCTGCTATCTCAGCTATAGGGGAAGCACAATGTCTAGGCACATGGAGAAACACAAGTAAGTAGATTACAGCTCAGGCCAGCCTGGCCATAAAGCAAGACCCTAGCTTGAAAATTAACAACATACAAAAGGATGGAGGGAAGACACTGGGACTAAGGAAGCAGCAGGCTTTGCTGGGAAAGACAAGGAAAAGGCTTTCCTTGGGGTCTCCAGGAGTCGTCCCTGTCCACATCTGTGTGTGTGTGTGTGTGTGTGTGTGTGTGTGTGTGTGTGTATCCCACTCCTGGACTTGGCCTTAGGGCCTAGGCACTGTCCCTAAGCTTTTGTGCTCAAGGCTAGTGCTCTACCACTTGAGCTACAGCTACAACTTTTTGGTGGTTAATTAGAGATAAGAATCTCACAGACACGGGGCTGGGAAGGTGGCTCAGTGGTAGAGTGCTTGCCTTGCATGCCTGAGGCCCTGGGTTCGATTCCTCAGCACCATATAAGAAAAAAGAAAAAAGCCAGAAGTGGCGCTGTGGCTCAAGTGGTAGAGCGCTAGCCTTGAGCTGAAGAGCTGAGGGACAGCGCCCAGGCCCAGAGTTCAGGCCCCAAGACTTGACCCAAAAAAGAAATAAAAGAATCTCACAGACATTCCTGCCTTAGCTGGCTTCGAACCAAGATCCTCAGATCTCAGCCTCCCAAGGAGCTAGGATTACAGTCTTGAGCCACCAGCGCCTGAGCCACACCTCGATCTTAACCCCACTCTGAGATCCAAGTCAGGCTCAGAACTGAAAAATAATATGTTCCTGTTGTTATAACAACTAGATTTGGAATAATATTATTTCAGTGCCAGAAGAAAAATTAATACACTGAGTGAGTGGAAAGATGGTAGTGGACCTGGTGGCATCTTTACAATGACACAGATGTCACTCCGAGCCCCTGGCAGTGTTCTGGCAAGGGGGCCAGCAGGACTGCAAGGGTTTGACTTTAATGGACCAAAAACTGAGTGAATGTAGAAGACAGCAGAAGTCTGGGAAGAAGAGCCTCCAGCAAGCCCTCCACACTAGCAGGATGGTGGGAGGGACCTAAGAGACAACCAATAGAAACTGACTGAGAACTTTAGAAATGGCTGTCAAGCTTGCTGTGGTTCAGCTTTGCTTTTTACCTCTGTCATTTCACTCTGTAAACAAGAAGCTAGATTTAGGTAATCTTTACCTCCTTTTCTTTTTTTTTTTTAATGTTACTGGGGATGGAACCTGGCCTCATGCATAATAGACAAGCAATCTACCACTGAGCCACACCCAGGGCTTCTTAAAACACTTAAGAAGCATTGCCTCCCAATACGTTCCTTTTCCCTACCTCTTCCTTAAATTGCCACCCTTCCACAACATGACAGGTAAACTTACAGCATTTCCAATAACACATGTTTTACTCACAGTAAAATATAATTCTAAAGAGAGGAGAATCAGGCTCAGCCAGTTCTTTTATGCATTTATATAATCTTCCACTTGAGCGGGTACTTTCAAACAATATGATTTTTTTATTTAACAAATCAGTATCTCTTCTTATATCCAGGAGAAAAAATTCATACTGATTGTTAAAACAGAATTCACCGGCTCCATTGAAGGCACAAGATTTAAGAGTTTTAAATGTCCTGTGTTATTATTTCTCAATTTTTCAGCCCCTCATAAAGAACATGTTTTGGTAAATGTGATCTATTCTTGTACAGAAACTGATCAACTATCCTTTCCTAAAAGGTAATAACTGCAAAAGGCCTGTATGGAGCTAGCTTGGGAAAATTATAGGTATAAAGCTTAACACATCAAAACTGCATTTCTTGTTTTCTTCAGACATACTTAATTCTGCATATCTCAGTACACATGATTCCATTTCTTACCTTTTTTTCTTTTTGCACATTGGAAAATAAATGCAGCCACTAGAAGTAATGTTTACAAATGGTTCACAGTGGTTTTAACAGAAGCTGATACAGTAAATGAAAAGGCAGGATATGGAAATAGGCAGAATGGAGCCTTAACCTTCATAAAGTGCAATGCAGGAAAAAAAAGACTCAAAGGAGATGGGTGCTGGTAGCTCACCCCTATAACCCTAGCTACCCAGGAAGCTAAGATCTGAGGATTGAAGCCAGCTCAGGGAAGAAAAGTCCATGAGACTCTTATCTCCAATGAATGACCAAAAGCCAGAAGTAGAGCTGTGGCTCAAGTGGTAGACTCTAGCCTTGAACAACAACAAAAAAAAAAAAAACTCAAGGACAGCACCTAGGCCCTGAGTTCAAGCCTCAGGATACACACACACACACACACACACACACACACACAAGACTAGAAGGAAACATCCATGGTGGTGGAATTTAGGACAGTTTTGTTCTGTTTCTAGTCACTTTCTTGCACCTTCCATGTTTTATATAATGGGTGTGCATTGGCCTCTTTTTTTATTTTTACATTTTTAAAGCAACTCATTGTAGCAATGCATTTCTCTTATAATTGGGGGAAAAAAGTAAAAGCTAAAAATGGAAAGGTCAGTTAGGGTCCTTGCTCAAGGAATTTGCCAGCTTAAGAAACGATAGAGTTGCAAATATCAACAGCCTTGAGAGAAGCAGAAATGGAGGAGTCTCCACTGGGTCAGGGAGGGGGGAGGGACTTTGTGTTTACTGAACACCTACCACAGGCCCTATGCAGACAATTTATACATGTCTCTTCTCATTTAGTCTGCCCAATAATCCCAGGAGGCAGCTACTTCAATTACTCCCTTTTAACAGATCTGGAAACAGAAGCAAAACTTCCCCAGGCAGACCATCTCAAATCCAGTTCACACCCCAGCAGGGTGTGAACTCCAACCCCAGGGCCTGGGAAGTCACAGGGGACTTGCCCTATCTATGACAGAGACTGAGCTCTAGCGTGTCTCTGCTCTCCATCCTGGCCCCAAACAGGGCCCATGTCCTCTTCAATGATCACCCAGGCCCAGGAGAAATAGGTAAGTCGTCACCAAGCTAGACTAAAGCCCCAGGATGGATAAATACCCCATAGAGCAGTGAGCTGACCACTTGCTCACCAAAATGCAGGCAAAGAGAAAGGAGGCTGTGAGCTTTGTTCTGCTCTTCTCTGAGGCCCTCTGAGGTCTGGCTCCTCATATCATGTATCGGCATCCAGGGGCTATAAAAGTCACAAATGGATTTCTTCCTGTTCAACTCACAAGGTGAGTTGAACCAGCATATATCATCTAGGCAGCAGGCACCTGGCCAATGGCCCTCTACCTACACACCGCCAGCCTTCACTCCCTCATCCCAGATGTGCATCAATCACTCTTTCCCCACCCTCCTGAGACTGTGCCAACCTGCCATCCTTGGAGACTTCGGTGTTTCCAGTTATTTCTACAGAAACTGGGGCCCAAAAAAGTAAGATCTCAACCAGAAAAGGTCCTGGCTGGAACCTTTATTACCAGGTCAAAACTGCACTTGGGGCTTGAAGGTTGAATAGCCCGTAGCTATGTTGTTTTGGTTTTTTTCTTAAAGTGTTATTTCAGTTGTTTCAGTAACTGACAACAGCTAAACACTGAAATCCAGATTTAGGATTTCTCTTGGAAAAGAAGACAAAAACAATAAGCACGTTTACAGCACTAGGATTTTTTTTTTTCACTCCCAAACAGCAAACTCAACTGAAGCTACAAGACAAGTTCTGCAGAGGGCCTGCCTGGGGTGGTAACCCCCATGGGAGATCACCTTCAGCCCCGAGGGAATGGGTGATGGCTAGCAATGGGCTTCATTCCAGGGCAAAATGAATGAGCATGGATACTGAGCACTGAGAGGAGAGTCAACGGAAGCAGGCAATAGCAACAGAGCTATTCCCACCTGGTAGAGACCCCCACCCAGTCTGAGCCCTCCAAGGGGTTGAGATAAAAACACCTGACAATGACTCCAGAGATAGAGGGACGGGTGGACACAGGGACTGCTGGTAGACCTAACTACACACCAATGAGGAGCTCCTCTTCCTGTTCCTTGCATAAATACACATTAGGCAGTAAACACCTGGCACAGCTGGAAATATCACTTATTATGGACCACAGGAGCTTTGCTCCACTCCCCACCTCCCCCAGACAACACTCGGAATTCAGATTTGTGCAAGCACCTCAAAATATACTGGACCTCAGGCTTTGGAACTAGGCAGCCTCTTCCCCAGTACCTGGAACCTCTCCCTCCTTTGCTGTACCCAAGAACAGTAGATTCTCTAAGAGCCCCCCTCCCATGTAAAGACTGCCTCTTAACCAGCTCTGACCGGATGGACCACCTCCATCACTGGGTCTCCCTATCCTTGCAGGAACCCAGAGACTGACATCAATATATAACACCAGAAGGGGATTCCCTACCCCACCTGGGGTAGCTCCTCTTGCAAGGAATCCTTGTGTTCAGGGCCAGCAGCACTGGGCACTGCACTCCCGTTGTTGTGGGGAACTAGACAAAGGGGAAGGAAAGGGTCCAAGGCCAGGCAAGGAGTCAGGATCGGGAGAAGCCTTAGGTCTTGACTAGTAAAAGGGCAGAGTCTGGGGAGAAGAGAAGGGAGGGAAAGGGATAAGGGAGGAGAGAAAGTGCACCCCCAAGGCACACTTGTTGCCTGGGAGCCAACCGCAGGCAGCAGCTGCAAATGCTGGCAGCCCAGAAACGCCTAGTATTTCCCCAGCAGCCCAACCTGGCCCAGCTCTGCTCTTTTTCTGGGCAAACAGCGCCCACCTCCGGCCCTCGCGGTCCGCCACCAAGAAACCCGTTGCTCCACACCGGGAGGCGAAGCAGCGAGAAACGAAGAGGCGGCAGTGAGGTACCGGGAGGGGAGAAACAGCGCGGAGCAGGGGCTCTGGGCTCTGGGCACTGCCAGCACTGAGCACCGGGAAAGACTCCGGTGCGCTGAGATCGGAGAAAGTGTCCGCGACCCAGGTACCTGGCACTCAAACACGCCCACCCACAAACACGCGAGAAACAAAGACAGCCGAGCGCCACACGCCTGCGCGACCCGCGCCGGGCGCACACACGCACGCACGGTGCCAGGGGGAAAGCGCGCACTGCCCCGGCAGGGGCGCAGCTAGCGGCATGCACCGGCTTCTCGGCTTCTCACTCCCCATCCCACAGGACACACCACCGAGACGAGAGGGGTGTCTTGCACAACCGAGTCCCTCATTCGACCCTGACGGTCCCTGAGGCTGCGTCGCCTCACGGTCCGTGGCCTGGCAAGCGAGGGGCACCGCGGCCACTCACCTTCCTGCACCGCCTGGAACGGGTTGTTGGCCTCGATGACCTTGATGGAATAGGTGATCTTCTCGCTCTGCAGGATATCATCGTTGAGGCTCAGGTCCGATACCGCGAGCTGGAACACCCTGTCGTCCTTGGCGGCGTTCTCCTCGAAGATGGCACCTGGAAGAGAGAAGGAGTCAAGACCAGGCCTGAAGAAGAACCTTCTCCATCTTGTCTTGGCCCTTGGGTCAGGGCACTGGTGGGACCATTGGAGACCAAGTGGTGTGAGGTTGGGCTAGGATTCCATTTTGACGGGGTAGCTGAAGACTCACCTAAGGTAACTTCAACAAGATCCGTTCCCCTCCCCGCCCCCTAACACACGTGCACACAGTTGACATGCCTACTCTACCGCCAGGCCACACGCTTTCTCACAACCAAAACAGCACCGGTCCCAGCCATGCCCGCTACAGTGGATGGAGACACGCTAGGGTGGCCTCACTCAACACCCAAATGCTCCTGACCATGGTTCCTGCCCCAGGAACCAGAAAGTTCTCTGCGAGGGCAGTGTCCCCTTGTCCCAATTCCCCCTCACCCCCCCCCCAAAAATAGAGTGATTATTCCTTTCTGCCTGTCATGTCCCCTGCTAAGTGAAGCTGGGTGAAGGCAGGTCCACAGCTGGCCTCCCTGTCCATACTGGGAGGAACTTCTTTAGGCATAGGGCACTGGATGGCCGGGCTGGCAGCCTCAATGTCCGTGAAGCTGCTCGGCCTGGCACCCGGGGCCCGTGTTTCCCACTCCCCTTCCCTCGCGGATCCATCCCTATGCTCTTCCTGTGTGTACGTCGAGGGTGGAGGGCTCTCCTGGAGCCCTCTGCCTTCTGAACGCTGGTCCCAGAGTCCCGGAAGGAGCTGCTTTGAAGGGGGCTTCTAGAAGCGCGGACAGCTCCTCCAGAGTGCCCTCGGACTGGAGCTTGGCTTCGCGCGTAGCACCCTGCGCTAGTACCCAGATCGGTCCCCTGAAGGCAGCCTAGATAGCTTCGGAGTCCTCACTCCACCACCCTGAGCCCAGCAGGGTCGCCAGGGTCCTAGGGCTTGGCTTGGTGATGCCTCCCTTCGCCCGACGCTGAGAGCTGGTTAGGAGCGGGAGGGCCCCAGATCCTCCGATCCTCATTACACCCTGAGCCGCAATGCTGACCGAGTGAGACCCGTGCCCGCTCTGGGGCGGGAAGCAGCACATTTGGCCCTGCGCCCTACGGGGCGGGGGGTGGGGGGTGTGCAGCTCTCATCCCTGCCTGTCTCCCCACACCTCCCAACCCCCAGTTTCTCTGGGCACGCTGGTCTTCCCCAACTTCCGGAAAGGCGACTGCGGAGAGGGCTCCCCCAAAGCGACCGCGGTCAGCCCCTCCACCTGGCCCAACTTGCCGGAATCCCAACCGGGCAGCTCCCAACTCCGGCCCACCGCCACCAGCGTGCCCCTTCCTCCAGTCTTCCCGCTCAGCCGCTCTCCAGCCCGCAACCCACACTCGGTCCCTCCATCCCCACCGGCCAGATCGGTACGCTGCCCCCCGAGACTCAGACCAGGAGAAACTCTGAGACTGTCCAGAATGGGGGCTGCAGGCGCCACAACCACACCACACACACACACACACACACACACGGGAAACAGGCAGGCACTGTGTCCACTCTAACAGGCTGACAGCTCCGATGGCCCACACACCCCAACGCCCTCTCGCAGTGACTCCGACAACCGTGCCAGGTGCACACACAGTGACACGCTGACAACACCCATTCCACACTCACACTCGGTTCCCCGCCGGCCTCTTTGATCTTGCCCTGACAACTTGGGGAGCCCCCTCCCCTCCCCTCCCGGTCCTGCGGGCTCCTTAAAACCCCCCCGCTGCTCCAAGCTGCGCCCAAGGGCCCAGCCCGCCGACGGCCCGCCGGGGACACGCGGCCATCCCCGCGTTGCCCGCAACCGAAGGCCCTAAGTGCGGGCAGAGGCCGCGGGGCCCCGCACGGAGCCCCGAGCCCCGGGAAGCGGCGAGGGTCCTCCCCCCCACCGGGAGCGCGGGGCAGCCCCGTGCACGGCTCCTCCGCGGGGCGGCGCGGCGAGGCCCTCCGGGAGAACACCGCCTGCCGAGCCCCGCAGCCAGAGAACCGCCAAGTTTGGACGCCGGGCACCCCTCTCCCGCCCCCCGCCCCGCTGCCCAGCCAGGGCCCGGCCACCCCCCCACCCACCCCGAGCTCACCGATGTGGATGATGGAGTCGGCCCGCACCGTAACGCACTGGCATATCCAAGGGAGAAGCCACAGCGTCAGCGCTTCCATGTCCCCCGGGCGCACGGCTCATCCGCCCGGGCCCGGGGCGAGGCCGAGGGGCAGCGCGGAGCGGGGAGGCGCCGGTCCCGGTGCAGTCCCGGGGCCGCTCCCCGGGAGAGCCGAGCCCGCCCGTGCGTCTTCCCCCCGCCCCCCGCGCGCCCGCCCCTGCGCCCGGTGCCCGCCCCAGCCCAGCCCAGCCCTGCTCCGGGCGATGGGCTCCCGCGCCGGCTCCGGTGGCGGTTGCGGCGGCGCCGGCAGCCCGGGTCCAGGCCGGCGCGGCGGGGGCGGCCCGCGGCGGCGGCGGCGGCGGCGCTGCCCGCGGCTCTGGGGGCGGTGGGGCGGCGGCGGCGGCGGCGGCCGGGCCGGCGCGGCGGCTCCGGGCTGGCTGTGCGTCTGAGCCCCGGCGAGGAGCGAACTGCGGAGGACGCCCCCTCCCCTCCCCCTCCCCCTCGCCGCTCCCCCTCCCCTCCCGCCCGCCTCCCTCCCCTCCGCCCTCCTCCCGACCACGTGACTGCGGAGCCTCAGCCTCGCCGCGCGCCGCTCGCCCCGCTCGCGACTCGGAGGGGGCGCCGGGTGCTCCGCGCTCCCGGCCCGGGGGGCGCTCGGAGGCCGGCCCGGCGGCGGAGACCCTCCCGGGCTGCGGGGCGCACCGATGCGGAGGTGCGGGCCGGGCCTTCCTCGGTTCGCCCCGGGCGGGAGAACGAAAAGGCGGTGCGGCCACGCCGACTGCCCTCGGGGGGCCGCGGGGCGCCCTCGCGCGATGGCTGACCTCGGTCGCCGAGCCCCTCGAGCCGTGCCCCGGCTGGAACGGACCACTCCGGACCCCCGCCCCCCCCCGGACCCGCATAGCCCGGAGAGAGACGGAGGGGCGAGGGGCGGGGGTCGCGGAGCTAAGGAGCGGACGCCGGGCTCGAACCCCCGCAGGCCGCGCGGAGCGGGCGGGCGCCCATCCCCCGCCCCCGGGCGGCGCGCACCGCCCGGAGCTGAGCCGGAGGCTCGGACTCTGAAGCCCAATTCATGGCCGGAAACCGGCGCAGCCGTGACCGCGGCTCCTGGACGTGAGGAGCCTTCCAAGCGGCCGGCGGTCCAGACGCCGACCCTGCGCGGCGCTTTCCAGCCGCTCCCCGCAGCACGGACGCGGCTCCCCGGCTGGCCGCGGCCTCGGGGTGGAAACTGGGAGGCAAAGCCAGCCCCGGGGCATGGCCTCCGCCCCAGGTCCTACTTGGACCGGACTCTAGGTGACACTCGCCCAAGATTTCGGGGAGACTCGTTGAACCCCCGCCCCCCACTCTTCCCAGGACCTGGATTCCGCGGAAGCTGGGTCTGAATGCGCCTGGCAGAACCCGGAGCGGGGTGGGTGTGACCGGCGGTGCCCCGGTGTGCGAGGCTGCCCTTAAACTCTCGGCATCATCACGGGAAGAGGCAGACACCCAAATAGGTCATAAAATGATGGGGGGAGGGTGGGGTAGGGGGAGGGCTGTGAATGAGCTGTGGGTCCTGATCCAACCTGGAAAGAAGAGCCAGGGATGGCTTCCCGGAGGAGGTGACACTTCCAAATGCGGAGTGGTTACTAAGGGAGGAGGAGGAGGAGGAGGAGAGCCTTGCAGGCTTTGGGCCCTGATGAATGAGCCAAGGCAGGAAAAGAAGGAATTGTGGGGGGTGCCTGCGTGTTTTCAGCTGCCAGCCCAGCCGGGGAGTAGTCACTGGCAATTTTTACTTTGGAAAGTTTGGGGAGCCCGCAGAGAGCTGTAGGCGAGGAGAAAATGGGCTGCAGAAGTATGGAACCCATGGGCCGGCAGAGTGATTTCCAGGATGAGGCAGTCAGTGGGCACCAAGAGAGGAATCGCATCCTCGTCCCTCGAGACCGGGCAGGCGTAAGCCCACACACAGTACAAGCTTTAAGAAATCTGGCTTTGAGCCCGGGGTGGCTGGCATCCTAGCTACTCAGGAAGCTGAAAGCTGAGGATCATGATTCAGAGCAGAAGAGTCCATGAGACTCTTATCTCCAACTAACTAACCGTTCTACCTAAGGCAGAGAATGCATTGATCAAGACTCCATTAAATAGTAAAGCGGGCAATGCATACAACTTATGGGAGATGTCTACTGAATTCTAGTCTGGGTGAGGTCACTGTAATATGGGACCTACAGGTCCCAACTGAGGGGGAGCCCCCGGGAGCTGTTGACCTGAAGCAACTGGCCTCTGATCCTGGGTAACCCTTCTCCTCCAACTCCAGGGGTCCCCCATCCCCACATACAGAGCCAATGGTGCTCATTTTTAGACTCCACCCAGCTAAGTGCTTTTCTACGATTGCCCTGGGCAGCCTCTGCCTGGCACTAGGGGCACTGTGTGACTTATGTTTCTCCTACAGCCAAAGAGGAGGCCCAAAGGCCACTGGGAACCAAAGCAGACCCATTCCCAAACAGGACAGTCTTGAGCCTCTTCACTCAAGCATGGGATTACTTTCAGCGCTATTAGTGGAGCCCGTTCATCAATCCCTTGAAATCCCTTGATTATTTATTGCTCCTGATCCACTCAGCCCCCCTTAATCCCTGATCGTCTCTAGGTCTGCAAAAACTCCCTCCCCAAAACCAGCCCCCCAAAAAGTTCAAATCTGCTCGATGAGTAAGTTCACCCTTGCAATAACCAGGCAGCCTTGGCGGTCCATGGTGTGTACCCAGTTCACAGGGGAAAAGACCAAGGCTCAGGAAAAGTCAGGATTTTACCCAGTATTCCACCCAAGTCACATCAAGTGAGTTGCTGGTAGAACTGGAATTGAGTTCTTTGGGTTTACAACTGTCTACACAAAAGTGTATTCACAGAAGCAAAAACTAAGTCAAACAATCCTCTTTTGTTCAGAATCCAGCCAGTGTGGATGATAGCTCTTTCTAAAACACTCTTCTGTGAGGCCACTTCTAACTACATTTATTCAACACTTAAACATGCAGGCCCTGTGCTCAGCCCCTTCCATCTTCCCTAGGAGATGGGATTTGCATGTTGCTCACACAGCTGAAGAAAGGAGCAACCCTCACCAGGTGCTGGTGTTGAAATGGTGAAGCAGACAGACAGGTTGCTGCAGGGTGCCAGTGGCCCACACCTGCAATCCTAGCTACTCAGGAGGCTGAGATTTGAAGCCAGCCAAGGCAGAAAAAGTCCCCGAGAGTCTTTTTCTCCAATTAACCACCCAAAAGCCAGCAGTGGATCCATGGCCCAAGTAATGGAGCACTAGCTATGAATGTAAAAAGCTCAGGGACAGCACCAAGGCCCTGAGTTCAAGCCCCAGGATTGACGGGGAGGGGGGGATTTTAGCTGAGAAAACTTTGTAAGGTATTGGGGGGAGTAGAGTAGATGTTCCAGAATATTCTGTAAAAAGAAGCAAACTTGTGAGGAATCTCTTTGTGAGGATTTCTTAGGTGCCAAAACCACCTTTAACCTATCCAGTTTTCCCTTCTTTTTTACACGCATGTGTAAACATGCGTGTTTATTACTTACTTCCTCCACTACTTCCCTCCATAGCTACCTTTGCTCATCTGCTGGCTGTTAATTGCCCAGCCTCCTTCATCCCTCTTGCCACCCTCTCATCTCTCTTTACTGTGTGACTGCCTTGTATTTATTTGATCTGTTTTTATATTACTGTAGTTTTTTTAAGTTCATTTTCACTCTTGGTAGTCCTCGTGGGTTTTTTTAACTTGTAAATTTCCCAAGCTGACAATTTTTTTTTTCACTTTGCTCCTTCTGGGATTTGAGGTTTTGATTGAATTAGCCCTAGGTTTTGCAGAGGGTGGGGATGTGGGTGGAGGGAGAGAAAGCCTGAGGTGGCTTTCCTGTGCCAGCTTGTGGGAGGGGGTGGCCCCACCCCTGGCCACGCCCACACCCAACAGGCACCCAACAGGGCAGGGTCCCAGGCTGACAGCCGAGCTGTCTCTTTAAAGTCACACTGCATGAACCAATGAGAAAGAAGTGCTTGGCATTCCCGGTGTTCTTAGATATGCCCCCCCCTCCCACTTTATTCCTAAAGAGTCAGGAACTTGGGGCACAGGGAGGGGTGTTAAGTCTGCTTAGAACCAAACAGTCCAAAAAGCAATCTTTGGGAAAAACTGCTTCTTCCCAACAATAATTTATAATCATAAATACCTAGTATTTGGACGAGGAACTCCAGGCAGGGCGAGCAGTAGGGATACCCGGCAGCTCAAGCTCTATCTGGGGCTCTCAGGAAGATATCCTGGGATCCCCTGGGTCCTTTGGGCCCCAGCAAGGTCCATCTGTTCCCTACGGGCCTCTTGTACAAACATGTCACCATGAAAAGGAAGCTCCAGTTCCAAGGACCCTCACAGGCCATTCCCAAGGACCCTCACAAGCTGTCCTCTCAGCCCCAGGCCTCCAGAGGCAACCTCCCAAAGCCGAGGTTTTCCAATCCAGGAGCCTGGATCTAGAAGGCTCTTCCCACAGAGACAAGGGGGAAATATCCATTTCCACTGCCAGCAGTAAGCAAGGCTACCATGAATCCTAAATGCTAGAAGGAAGGAAACTGCTGCTGCTATTCAAACCTTTGAAACCGCAGCCCCTGAGGCTCTCCCAGAGCCCAAATGTTCCTCTGGTCCCCTCCTGGTTGCTTGCTGGGTCTCCCACACAAAGCCCACCCATGGGCCCTGCAATTTTTGCCCTTCTTTGAGGATCTCCCTACACTCAGGTGACTGGCAGAGAATGAAGCCTGGCCTGTCTGTCTGGGCCCTAAGTCAGATGCAGGCCCCACCCCCTTATTAGCATGACTCCACCCACCCACAACACACAGCTGAGGCCACTGACCCAAGCTTATTCATATATTGCAGCTGGTCCCCAAACCGAGTTCAGGATGGAGCTGTGCCTTCTAGGCAAAGAGAACCACAAGGAGAAAAGGAGTGGATGAAAAAGCAGGAAAAGAAGGCAGAGGGTGGGGCAGTGGTGTGGGAAGCAAGAGCTGGCAGAGGGGCCAAAGTGGGTGTTTCCAGACAGTATTGGCGAGTCCAGTAATGCTGAGACCGGACGCAGCCCTTCTCAGGTGCATCTCTATAGGCCAAGGGAAATCTTGGTGGCCACATGGCAGCCAGGAACAGATTTATCATGATGTCCTCAGTGGGCATCCTGGGGAAGAAGGATGGCCACTGATTTACAAAGTCCCAAAATGAGTGACAGACCTTTATCCCCTTGGTCCCCAGGGAGCTCATGGGAGACTGTCTGACTCTTCACAGGATGCTCTCTACTCCTTCTATGTCTTCTGCTCTCCTCAGGGAAGAGCTGCAGTTGTCCATACACGGTAGATGGGGGCATGGGTCATGGGGCCCACCAGCCTTGCCTATCCTTTGGCTGTGATGAAACTGCAGGTTGGAGCCTGGACAACAGGCTAGGAGAAGTTACAGTGCAGACCCCGTATATAGCTAAATAAGCATCCACCATGGCCTCCTCACCCCCACTGTGTCAGCAACCCACCTGCCCTTCAGAGACAAGACACAAGTCCCCCAGAGCACCTGCACCCACCCGGGCCTGGAATCCAGACTTACCCCACGTATCATCCTCACTAAGACCTGACTGGCTACAAGCAGCCCCTCAAGGCTCTGACTATTTCCAGGAGCTGAGGGGGGGTGGGGAGGGTGGCCTCTAAACCTCTTCTATTATCAGCAATGAAATGAAATTGGGATTGATTTTTCTCTATCTGGGTGCATTTAGCACCTCATAAACCTGAAAAGGTGAAGTCTTTCCTCCCCCCAACAACTTCCCCCCCACCCCCGCACCCCCCAGGAAGCTTCAGAAACTGAGCTAGGTGCAAAGGCTGTTCAGGGTTCCTTCAGATGGACCAGGAGTATGGCAGAGGACTGGACTCACTGTTAACATACTGGTCATAGTCCCAGCTTCCCCAGACACTTATCTAGAAAACAGGTTGGGTGCCAGTGGCTCACATCTGTACTCCTAGGAGGCTAAGATCTGAGGATCATGGTTTGAAGGCAGCCTGATTAGGAAAATCTTCTAGACTCTGATCTCCAATTAACCACCAAAACCCTGTAAGTGGAGCTGGGGTTCAAGTGGCAGAACACCAATCTTAAGCAAAAAAAAAAAAAAAAGCTAAGAATCCTCCCTCACAGTATAACCCCTGCTTTCACTGTATTTGATGTCGGTATAATTTGTGGAGGGGAAGGGGAAAAACAAATCGTTTAAATAGGGATACAGGTGGACCCATTGCAACAATGAGATGTACAAGTCGTTATGTCGAAAAATGAACTTTACAACTTTGGTTGGGGGGGGGAGGTAAGCAGGGAGGATTGGGTGGGAGGGGAAGGGGGAGGATGGGAAGGGATGGGAAGGGAAGGGGAAACAAAGGAGGAGGCTACAATGCTTGATAAGAAATGTACTCATTATCTTGCCCATGTAATTGTAACCCCTCTGTACAGTATTTTCACAATAAAAAAATAAAAATTAAAAAAAAGCTAAGAAATATCAGTACCTAAACCTTAAGTTCAAACCCCAATACAGGCACAAAAATAAGTAAGTAGACAGATATTTTGTTTTCTAATTACAAACGTTTGTTTCAGGATCTGCTTTAGTTCAGAAAATGTGAAGAGACTTACAATGACCAATAACAACACATCCACATTCTTCAGCCATGGTGGCCCTATGGTCCCTCCAGACTCAGGAGACATGGGCCAAAGCCCTGCTCCTGAACAATGAAAGATCAGAGTATGGGGGGGAAACAGCCTTTGCTCTCCCACCTTCTCCCTTCTTCCTACCCAGAATGCAATCAGGAGATTTTTCTCCAAGACAGCCACGGTCTTATTATCTTGAGAAGCCACATGTGGCCAGGCCTGAGCCCACCTTCCCATGGTCAACAATGGCAGCTCAATGGCAGCGCACACAGATAGTTAAGCCTACAGTGGGTCAGCCAGTGCAGTGAAGTGTTCAGAACTAACCTCAAATCTCAAGTGATCTCCCCCAAACAGTAACAACCACCATTGACCTATGCCATTTTTCTTCCTGCTCTTTCAGCTATTTGGCCAGAGAAACAGAAGAGAGTATGGCTGATTGAAATTTGTTTTCACCTTTTTTTTTTTTTTGGTCGGTTGTGAACTTGAACTCTGTGCCTGGGCACTGTCACTGAGCTCCTTGGGCTCAAGGCTAGCATGTTGTTTTGTTTTGTTTTTTTCAGTTATGGGGCTTAAAGTCGGGGCCTAGGTTCTGTCCCTGAGCTCTTTCTGCTCAAAGCTAGCACTCTACCACTTGAGCCACAGCTCTACTTGTGTGTGTGTGTGTGTGTGTGTGTGTGTGTGTGTGTGTGTGTGATATTAACTAGATATTAGAGTCTCATGGATGTTTCTGCCCAGGTTGGCTTCAAACCACAGTCCTCAGATCTCAGCCTCCTGAGTAGCTAGGATTACAGACATGACTCACCAGAGCATGGCCAACGCTGTTTACGTAGGAGCTGCAGGTGCATGGCAGATGGGCGAAGTAGGGCCTCCTTGACTAGTGGTCAAACCCTCCAGGAATGTGCAGGAGGGCTGCCAAGGTTCAGACCCCTTGAAGCTGAGGGCACCCCAGGATGGGAATTACTGCCCCTCACCTGAAGCCCTTGCTAACTGAAAGGGTTACGGGGTGCTGATGCCAGGCTGTGAGAGACCTTAGCGGTTATCAGTTTCTGAAATACCCAAACGGGGCTCAAACAAGGAGGATGGAGGGGAAAGCCAGGAGGAGGAAGGTAGTGCACAAGAAAAGGCTCTGCACAGCTTCGAACAAGTGTGCACCCAAACCCAGCTGACGCCTCTTTGGGGGACCTTGGGCATCCATCCTCCCACCACAACCGTGTGGGCTCCCAACTCAAAGACAGAGCACCAGGCCTGGAGAAGGATCTGGCCCGGTAGAGACAGCACTTTACGGGAGCTGCGGCTACAGCAATGGCTTCTTTATAGTGGACTGGGTGGAAAACTCAGCGAAGGAGCCGACAGCCCAGTCGCGGTCCAGACAACTGCGCTGCCCAGTGGCAGCTATGGTGCAATGCTGCCACCTGCTGCTAATTTGGGGAAACGCGATCCTAGGGATAGAAAGGCTTATATGGTCTGGTCTCGATGAAAGTAACAGCACCAATTATCAACGATTT
Source organism: Dipodomys spectabilis (assembly GCF_019054845.1). Taxonomy (NCBI): domain Eukaryota; kingdom Metazoa; phylum Chordata; class Mammalia; order Rodentia; family Heteromyidae; genus Dipodomys; species Dipodomys spectabilis. The sequence goes on along the minus strand of NW_024870813.1, from coordinate 1,589,209 downwards.
CCACAACACAGCATTTTTATGTAAATGCAAATCATCATAGCAAAAGTACGTAATACATTATTATCTCACATAGTCCTCATTCAGACATCATAAGAAAAGCACTCTGTCCATTTTCTTTTCCTTTTCTTTTTCTTTTCCTGTCCCTGGACTCAACACAAGGCCTGAGCTCTGTTCCTGAGCCTCTGTGCTCAGGGCTAGCACTCTACCACTTGAGCCACAGCACCACTTCTGGATTTTGCTGAGTAGTCTATTGGAGATAAGAATTTCATGGACTTGGGCTGGGAAGGTGGCTCAGTGGTAGAGCGCTTGCCTTGCATGCCTGAGGCCCTGGGTTTGATTCCTCAGCACCACATAAGCAAAAAGAAAAAAAGCCAGAAGTGGCACTGTGGCTCAAGTGGTAGAGTGCTAGCCTTGAGCTGAAGAGCTGAAGGACAGCACCCAGGCCCAGAGTTCAGGCCCCACGACCGGACCCAAATAAATAAATAAAAATAAAAATAAAAGAATTTCATGGACTTTCCTATCCAGGCTGGCTTTGAACCTTGATCTTCATCTCAGCCTCCTAAGTAGCTAGGATTACAGGCATGAGCCACCAGCAGCCAGCAGTCCATTTTCTTTTACTACAAAATACTTGACACTGGATAATTTGTAAATAATAAAGGTTTAGGGGTTGGAGATATGGTTCTGTCAGTAGAGTGCTAGCCAATGAGCAAAAGCAGACCAAAATTCTGAGTTCAGGTCCCAAGAATAAATGTTTAAGCCAGGGCAGTGGCTCATGCCTGTAATCCTAGCTACTCAGGAGACTGAGGTTTGAGGATAATGATTCACAGCCAGCCTGGGCAGAATAGTGAACAGCTTCTATCTCCAATCAACAAGCAAAAAGCCAGAAATGGAAGGGTGGTTCAAGAGGTACAGTGCCAACCTTGAGTGGGGGGTAGGGAATAAGCTAGAGGGCAAGGTGAAGAAGAAGGAGGAGGAGGAGGAGGAAGAGGAGGAGAAGGAGGAGGAGGAGGAGGAGGAAGGGGAAGAGAAGGAGGAGGAGGAGGAGGAGGAGGAGGCGGTGGCAGCAGCAAGCAGCAGCAGCAGCTGTTTATTTACCTCGTGGTCTGGAGGCTGAGAATTTCAAGAGCAAGACTACAATACATTCTCGGCAACTGGTGAGGACTTCTTGCTGCATCTAACATAACAAGACAGAGCAAGCACGCTGCCTTAGATCCTTTCCTCTTCTAACAAAGTCATGAATGCCGCCATGGGGGACCCCATCCTCAAAACCTCATCTAATTCTAGTCATCTCCCATAGGCTCTGTCTTCCAATGCTGTTAACATACTCATTTTGGGATTTCCAATTCATGAGCTTTGGGGGAACACATTCAAATCATTACACATTCTATTTCCCACTTCAAAGGAGGAAATTGGGATGCAAGAAGGTCAACTAGTAAGTGACCAGTTAGTAAGTGACAGAATTAGACCCAAGCCCTGGCATTGTGGCTCCACAGCCCTGCATCTTCGAAACATCTGCTAGCCAGAGGCCCAGGAGAAGATGATTCTGCTATTACACATCCCAACACGGTGTCACTGATATCAGGTGTCTGGTAGCCTGTGCTGTTAATTATTCTCTACTTGAACCACGTGGATGGACTGGGGCTCTGGAATTCCATAGATCTGTTTGGAGACTGTCCCGATAACCTCAAAAGGCCAAGATTTCTGTATATTGCAGTAATCAAGATGATGAGACAAGACCTTCTTTCTAGGCCACTCAAATTCTAAAGCAGGAAGAGGTCTTGGTTGGCCTTGGCCTTTGTGAAAGGCCCACAGTTCCAGCCTCCTCTCCTCTTATCCAGACAATGGTCAAATGTCCAGGCTTAGACGTTTGCAAGCTATAGGTCAGATTGTGACCATTATCATCTGGGTACTGGTGGCTCACACCTGTATCCTAGCTACTCAGAAAACTGAAATCTGAAGATCATGGTTCAAAGCCAGCCTGGGGAAGGAGAATCCACAAGATTAATTAGCAAAAATCAGAAGTAAATCTGTTTCTCAACTGGTAGAGCACCAGCCTTGAGTGAAAAAAACTAAAAGACAACACTCGGCCCTGAGTTCAAGCCTCAGTATCAGCACACACACACACACACACACACACACACACACACACACGACAGTTCTGCTTAAATCATTCATTACAATGCCATAACAACCCAAAAAAAAGATTTAATGGGCAAAGGATGTGAATAGACATTTCTCCAACAAATTTCCAAAAATGGCCAAGGCACAATGAATACAGACATCACCAACTTATAGACACATATACCCACAATAGAGACATAGCTCAACGTCACTAAGCATTAAGGAAATGGGAATCAATGTTATAATGAAACACCATGTCACACCCATTACAATGGCTACTATCAAATTAAACGATTAAGTGAATAATATACTTGTTCGATTCACTGATATTCATAATATATTTATATCTTGATTTAATTTATCCTCATTGGAGGATTTAAACTAACAAATAGAGTAAGGAAATCCCTCAAAGGAAAAAATAATAGTAGAATTACCATATTACCCAACCACTCACTGGGTATGTACTCAAAAGAACTGAGAGCTAGAACTTGAAGGGTTATTTATACACACACGATCATAGTACCAAAATAGCCACAAGGCAGAAGCAGCCCACGTCTCCATAAACAGATGTATGGATAAGCAAACACATAATGCAAGGCTGTTTTAGCCTTAGGAAAGAAGGAAATTTGCACACATGCCACAATAGGAATGGTTCTTGAGAACATTATGCTGAGTAAAACAAGCCAGTCATAAGATCTCAAACACAAGCCACTCATATGAAGTGCCTAGAATAGTCAGTTTCTAGAGACAGAAAGAATGGGCACTGTTGAGGGACAGGGAGGAGAAATAGGGAGTTGTTAGTTGTAGAGAGTTTCAATGTAGCCAGGTGAGAAAGTTCTGAAGATGGATAATGGGTATGGTTGTACCACCCAGCAATGTCAGTTCAATGATGAATGTCAAAATTGTTCACTTAAAATGGCTAAGATGGTACATTTATGTTATGTGCATTTTATTTCAATGAAATATGCATAGTACAAATTACATAAATGAAAGCAAACCCTTTGCTTGAGGTCAGATTTCCCAGCAAGTGCTCAAAGATCACACAGCTCACCTCCCTACACACTGCATTCCCCAGCCTGAGTCTATCTCCCAGCCCTCACCACCTCCTGCAACATCTACTATGCCTGATGGAATTCTATTATTATTATTGTCATTGTTGTTGATGTTTAATTGTGAAAATACCATACAGAAGGGTTACAGTTATATGAGCAAGGTAATGAGTACATTTCTTATCAAGCATTGTTGCCTCCTCCTTTGTTTCCCCTTCCCATCCCTGCCCTTCCATCTCCTCCCTCCCACCCCCGATGGAATTCTTGATGGGTAGGAAATTCACACCTGCACAAACCACAGTGAAACAATAAAAACTAAAGAAAAATCATAAAAAGCAGTTTAAGAAAAAAAAAAGACCAAGTTTTATGAATGGCAGCTGACTTCACAACACATCTAGGAAGGCAGGTTAACAGTGGAATGATGTCTTCAACAAGCCAAAGAAAATTCTGAGATGAGAGTGTATAGTTTTTAAGTGCCTACATTTCAAAAACTCAAATGGAAGCAGAGCACTGATGGCTCACTTTGCTACTCAGGAGGCTGATCGCTGAGGGTGAAAGTTCCATACCAGCCCAGGCAGACAAGTCTGGACACTTATCTCCAATTAACTATCCCAAACTGAAAGTGGAGCTGTGGCTCAGAGTGGTAGAACCCTATGCTAGCCTTGAGCACAAGAACTCAGGGACAGTGCCAAAGCCCTGAGATCAAGCCCCACAGCTGACAAAAAAAAAATCAGACAGGAGGCAGGGCAAGATGGAGAATAAGAAGCATCTGCCATTTTCATTTCATAAAAGAGGAGAATGTAGTGATACAATAGAGACTCAATTCTGAAGAGACAAAGAATGGGAGAGAATCAGAAACTATGAATGAGGGTGTCAGAAGACAACACTGAAACAAACCCAGAAAAGCAGTGAGGTACCCAGCTCCCAGACTGGAAGAAGGGAACTTTAGAGACTAATGCAAGGTGAAATACATGGTCCCACTGACAGACTGTGAACTCTACCTGAGGGAACAGCCTACATGGCCAAACCCCAATCCTGGGCTCTGTGAGGCAGTGACTCACTGCAGTGTGGGTAGCTAGCCTGAGTGAGGAAAGGAATTCTGTGGCTCTCCTTGCCTCAGAGCAAAGCAGTAATTCATCATCTTGAGAGAATGCCTATTTTTGGAGACAGTTACTCTAGAATCCTGGGAGCTACGGACTCATCATGACTCAAAGAGTCACAGAACACCTTACCAATTTAAATATAAGAATTTTAGTCAGGCACTGGTGGCTCAGACCTGTCATCCTAGCTACTCAGGAAGCTGAGATCTGAGATCCTAGTTCAAAGCTAGCCTGGGGCAGGAAAGGCCATGAGACTCTTATCTCCAATAAATCACCAGAAAACCAGAAGTGGAGCTGTGGCTCCAAGTACTAGAGCACTAGCCTTGAGCACAAAAGCTCAGGGAAAGTGCCCAGGCCTTGAGTTCAAGCCCCACATCTCACACACACACACACACACACACACACACACACACACACACACACACGAATTACAGCTGACAGCTCACACCTGTAAATACTGTAGTGACTCAGGAGACTGAGATCTGAGGATGACAGTTTGAAGCCAGCCCAGATAGGAAATGCCATGAGACTCTTATCTCCAATTTATTACCCTCCCTCCCCCCAAAAAAAAAGCTGGAAGTGGAGTTGTGGCTCAAGTGGTAGAGCACTAGCTTTGCGCATAAATGCTCAGAGACAGTGCCTAGACCCTGAGTTCAAGCCCCAGGACGAGCACCAAAAAAAGTTTATAAATACAATTCAGTCATAATAGAAGGCTGAAGAGAGGGAATCACATCCATCCGCGCCACACAGAGAAATGCAAACATCAAGAATTTACAATGTTGGTATTGGAGGCATGGCTCAAGTGATAAAGCCCCAGCCAATAATTGAAAGCATCAAGTATCAGTTCAAATCCCAGTCTCAGACAAGAAAGAGAGAAAGAATGAAAGAAAGAAAGAAAAAGAAAGAGAGAAAGGAAGGAAGGAAGGAAGGAAGAAGGAAGAAAGAAAGAAAGGAAGGAAGGATGGATGAAAGGAAAAAGTCAGTCCTAAAGTTCATATGGAAGTACAAAAGATCCTGAGTAAAAAAAGTAATCTTGAGCAAAAGAGTTCAAGATATAGAAGTACCATAACACTAGATCATAGTATAGGGGCCACAGTAATAATTTTAAAAAAGAAAGTTTCAGCAGGGCACAGGTGGTTCACACCTGTAATCCTAGCTACTCAGGAGGCTGAGATCTGAGGACTGTGATTCAAAGCCAGCCGGGGCAAGAAAGTCTGTGAGACTCTTATCTCCTGTTAACCACCAGAAAACTGGTAAAGCGCTAGCCATGAGCTGAAGAGCTCAGAGACAGCATCCAGGCCCAGAGTTCAAGACCTCGACCGAAAAAAAAAAATTCTTTTGGAATTGCCACAAAAATAGACATGAAACCAATGGAGAAGAATAAAAGATCCAGGTATAAAACCAGAGAGCTACATTCATTTAATTTTTTTTTTTCCAAATCAGCCAAAAACATGCACCAAAGATAGCCTCTTCCATAAATGGTGCTGGAGAAAACTGCAGAAGGCTGAAACTTTGAAAATTTATTTAAAACGCAGTCTTTCAAAGTTTCAGGTCTTACTAGGAAACATGAGGAGGAGGGGGTGGGGGGAGGGGGGAGAGGAGGGGAGGAGGAGAAGGAGGAGGAGGAGGAGGAGGAAGAGGAAGAAGAAGAAGAAGAAGAAGAAGAAGAAGAAGAAGAAGAAGAAGAAGAAGAAGAAGAAGAAGAAGAAGAAGAAGAAGAAGAAGAAGAAGAAGAAGAAGAAGAAGAAGAAGAGGAAGAGGAAGAGGAAGAGGAAGAGGAAGAGGAAGAAGAGGAAGAGGAGGAGGAGGAAGAAAGGGCTGGGAAGGTGGCTCAGTGGTAGAGCGCTTGCCTTGCATGCCTGAGGCCCTGGGTTCGATTCCTCAGCACCACATAAGCAAAAAGTTAAAAAGCCGGAAGTGGCGCTGTGGCTCAAGTGGTAGAGCGCTAGCCTTGAGCTGAAAAGCTGAGGGACAGCGCCCAAGCCCAGAGTTCAGGCCCCACGACCGGACCCAAAAAAAAAAAAAAAGAAGAAGAAGAAGAAGAAGAAGAAAGAGGAAGAAAAAGAAGAGGAGGAGGAAGAGCTTAAGTCCCCTCTTTCCCACGGACTATCCACTTTGCAACTTTGTTTCCCCTGAGGAACTCTCTCTCTCTGGCAACACTCTGCTTCTTTGTTACGGTTGTTTTCAGTACTGGGGATGGAGCTCCGGGTCTGGCTAAGCCAGCCTCTACCACAGCCCCAAGCTTCTGCTTTTAACCTATCTGTTTCACCAGTGCAAACTAGACTTTAAACTCCGTTAGGCCGGCTTTCCCTGTGCCCAAAAGCCTGCAATGGTGCCCGACATGGGAGAGGTCGGCAGACTCCGGTGAGAGGGGTAAAGGCCACTTGCCAGAGCTGCTCCGTCGGGCACAGGTGGGGTGAGGCTCTGGGTCCCGGCTTCTCCCGCGGGTTCCCGGGGGACTCGGTTACTATGGAAACGAGGAGGGGCGGGGCCGAGACGGGAAGAGCCCACGCCTGAAGCCCCGCCCCCAGGTACAGGCTGGACGGAGTCTTGATCTGGCGGGGACCTCGGCAGCCCCGCTGGAAGGAACAGAGGCCGCGGACCGCTGCCACCACCAGGAGGCGACAGAGCCCGCTGGGTGTCCCCGCCGGAGCCGCGCGAGGTCGCCCGCCGCCGGAGGCTGGCTCCCTTTCCTGGACTGACAGCCACAGCTGCCCCGCCCTCAGGTCTGGCCACGCCCCCACGCTGGGATCCTTCAGTGTCGTAGGAACCGCAGGCCCAGGGTTGAAAAACCTCAGGGACTGGAGCCAGGGCTGAAGATCGAGTCGTTATCCAAGCCAAACAAGCAGGAGCCGGGGCGTGTGCAGGCCGGGGCGGAGGTGGGAGCAGACGAGAAGTTCTGCGTCTGGCCTCCCAGGGCTGCTGGAAGGAGGAGGGGCTTGGGGCCCGCCAGAGAATGTGGCCACAGCTATTTTTACCAGCAGGGCAACCGGATCAGATGAGTCTTTTAAACCTCTCCCTCCTGGATGGACGTGGGTGAGAAACAGAAGCAAAAGTAAAATGCATGCAACTGGGGACAGCCCAGAGGTGGCGAGGACGGTCAAGAGAGGCACCCAGGTATTCTGGAGTTGGGGTTACAGAGACAAAGAGAGATAGGTTCATCACACATCCCCTCCCCCCCCCCCCCCCCCAGTCCCCTAGGGTTCTGATTGGTCTGCTTTGGAGCAGAGCTGATAACCAGAGCGGGATGGAGTCGTTCCAACAGACAGCATGTGGCCATTGACCCTTAGACACTTGTGAGATTAGATGCTACCTTATCCAATTTCATACTAAACCAGAGGAACTGCTTACCAGGAGCTTTCCAGTGAGATTGTCAATAACAGATGACAAAAAAGTGCTGTGTGCCTGGTGAGGTTTGGCCCTGGTTAGGCTGGAGCTGGGCCTAGAGAAAAGGCCTCAGCCAGCTTCAGGCCTGGGGACTGCCCTTAAATAGGACAGGAATGTAAAGGCTGTGGCAATGAGATTGTCAAATGGACCTGGCAATGGCAGATCATGGCTGCTTGCCTGTCCTAGGGGAGCCACCCCTAACCTCTGCTGTTCTCTGTGCCTTGTGGTTCTGAGATTCTTAGCAGTCCAGAGCGACCTGCTGGATTTGTCATCTCCGGGCCACCTCCTGCTACCTCTACCTGCATAGAGATTTTACAGATGTTTCCTCATCAGAAAAATGATATCTATGTCATATGATTGTGAAACACTGATCATATTCTAAAGGATTTAATAAATTATTTGATTTGGGCTAGTAGAGTGGCTTGAGTAGTAGAGTACTTGTCCAACTAATGCTTATTGAGTTCAAACCCCAGTTCCACAGGAAAATTTTGTTTTAATTATTTGACTAGGGTGAAGTGCAAGCCTCTGGGACAAGTGAGTCCTTTGGACCACCTCCAACTGCAGCTACAGATTCTCTAATAAACTAGTTTATTAGCATCTGGTCATTGTAAAGGGGGGATGATGGTGTTTTATTGTGACATTTCCACACATGATTACAGTGAATCAACTTCACCTTCTCTTATGACTTACCCTCTTCCCTTCTTAAAACAATTTGAATAGGTTTCATTGTTCTGTTTTCCTACATGTAAATAAACTACTTTGACCATATTCATCCCCATTCACCCTTTCTGTTAGTCTCTCACCTCTCCACTGGTATCTACCCCTCAACAGAAATTTAATAAACTGCCTTTTAAAGTAACACTTTTGCAGGGGGGAATAATGGAAGAGGTGACATTGATCAAGATGCATTGTACTCATAAACTGACATTGAACTGAAACACCTTTGTACAACTAAAGATGATAAAGTAGTGATAGATGCCGGGCGCCGGTGGCTCATGCCTATAATCCTAGCTACTGAGGAGGCTGAGATCTGAAGATCACGGTTCAAAGCCAGCCTGGGCAGAAAAGTCCATGAGACTCTTATCTCCAATTAACCACTAGAAAACCAGAAGTGGTGCTGTTCTTCAAGCAGTACAGCACTCGCCTTGAGCTGAAGAGCGCAGGGATAGCACCCAACCCAAAGTTCAAGCCCCATGACCAGCAACAACAAAAAAAAAAAATAGTGATAGATATCAATGATTCACACCTGTAATCTACTCAGGAGACTGAGAGTTGAGGATCATAGTTCAAAGCCAGCCTAGGCACAAAAATCCATGAGCCTCTGATCTCTAATTAACCACCAAAAAGCCAAAAGTGGTGCTGTGGCTTAAGTTGTAGAGCACTAATCTTGAGCAAAAACAGCTCAAGGACAGTACTCAGGTCCTGAGTTCAGCACCCCAGGACTGACACGCGCACACACACACACACACACACACACTTTTTGTTATTTATTGTATTTGTCCAGTAAGATGCACAGCAATGTTGCACTTACATTTGCAGCACTGGTTGGGAGATGAAACAAGGATGTGCAAAGAAGAGCAGAGGTAAGGCAGAGGGACAGTGGTAGGGCAGAGACAGCACTACCTCTATGCAAGACATCAAAAGGTCTTAGTGTTATCAGGACAGAAAAGAAAAGTACCAGGTAAAAGCTCATAGGCACAAGCCAGAGGCCAGCATGCTTTCTCTGAGGCTTTCTCTAATGCTGGTAGGCTGAGGGATGATTTCCAGACAGTCAGAAACACAACTTAGAAGAACACTGAATTGCACAGTGATAAAGTTTCTTCCTCTGCTTTTCAACTCTTCTGATTCCTTCATTGCATTAGCTCCTGCAGAGCTAATATACGGATAAGAATTTTGTGGGAAAGTTATGTACATATAAGATGATGCTAAGAGAAATGAACCCCTAGATAGGGACACATGTGGTTTTTTCTTTCTTGCTATTGTTTTTAATATACTTGTAATGTAATGTGTGATTTTTTTTGTTTCTTTTGTATATTCTTCCCCCTGTTTTCACTGTATTTGATTCCAGTGTCCTGTATCTTGTATATACATTTTTTATAATTTGGAGGGGAAGGAATATAACAAAATGCTTAAATAAGGATACAGGTTGGCCAATTGTAACGAGATGTACAAGACACTATGTTGAAAACGAACTTTACAATTCGGGGGGTGGCATTTTGTTATATCATTGCTAAATGACTCCATGTTCTTAGCCATATATATGGTAGATATACACATACAACAGAGGGAAGCCAGGAGGAAGAACAGAATAAGTGGGAACAGCCTACACTAAGCAAAAGAAAAGAAATGGAAACATCACCTGATGTGGAAAAAATAACTTGTATTGTCAAAGCTCAGAGCATTCACAAACTGTATAGACCATGATAATGACAATTTGCCTTGTGACGGTTAAAATGTGTTTGTGACTCTAAGTATCACTATTCCACAATACTGCGAAAAATGTGAAATTTATGTAATCACCTAATCTCAATTAAAAGAAAAAAAGTTAGAAAAGGGATGGGTGAGGAGAGATGGGTGACAATGTTGTCAGACACTTTGTACTCATATACTGTTTTGTAGAATGGAAACATCTTTGTACAACTACTTAAAGATAATTAAAAGAAAGAAAAAAAACAATTCAGGGGTTGGGGGAGGGAGGAGTAGGGGAGGTGGGGAGGGAAGGAATAGTAGGAGAAAAACAAAGGAGGAGGTAACAATGCTCGATAGGAAATGTATTCATTACCCTACTCATGTAACTGTAACCCCTCTGCACAGTATTTTTACAATTATATATATATATATATACATATATATATATATAATTTTGTGGGGACTGTAGAGGTGGCTCAGTGGTAGAGTGTTTGCCTTGCATGCATGAGGCCCTGGGTTTGATTCCTCAGCCCCACATAAGCAGAAAAAGTCAGAAGTGGTGCTGTGGCTCAAGTGGTAGAGTGCTAGCCTTGAGCTAAAGGATAGCACCCAGGCCCAGAGTTCAGGCCCCATGACCGACCCAAAAAAAAGGAAAAAAGGAATTTTGTGGGTTTATGCCAGTACTGGGATTTGAACTCAGGGCCAGGGTTCTCTCCATGAGCATTTTTGCTCAAAGCTGGCATTCTAGCACTTGAGCCACAGCTTTTTGGTGATTAATTGGATATAAACGTCACACAGCCTTTCCAATTTGGGCTGGCTTCAAACCACAATCCTCAGATCTCATCTGTGTAGTTTGTATTACAAGCATAAGCCACCAGTGTCTGGCTGTTATAAGACTTTTAAACATGCAAGAACACAAAAATAACCATTCAGCAAAAAATAGCCCAGGGGCTGGGAAGTTGGCTCAGTGGTAGAGCGCTTGCCTTGCATGCATGAGGCCCTGGGTTCGATTCCTCAACACCACATAAGCAAAAAGAAAAAAGCTGGAAGTGGCGCTGTGGCTCAAGTGGTAGAGCGCTAGCCTTGAGCTGAAGAGCTGAGGGACAGTGCCCAGGCCCAGAGTTCAGGCCCCACAACCGGACCCAAAAAAAAAAAAATAGCCCAGGACATTCTCCGCACCTCACCGCTCAGTGGCACTAGAGTTTGAACTATGGCCCTGGCACTTCCTAGCAGGTATTCTACTGCTTGAGCCATGCCTCCTTGTGCTCTTTTTTTTTTTTTTTATCAGTCATGGGGCTTGAACTCTGGGCCTGGGTACTGTCCCTGAGCTCCTCAGCTCAAGATGAGCACTCTATCACTGGAACCCACAGTGCCACTTTTCTGAGTACTTTGTGGAAGATAAGCATCTCACAGACTTTCCTGCTTGGGCTGGCTTTGAACCACGATTCCCAGATATCAGCTTCCTGAGTAGCTAGGATTACAGGCATGAGCCACCAGTGCCTGGTTTGTGCTCATTATTTTTGAGATGGTGTTTTGATCCTGTACAGCTAGGCACCTGGACCTCGAGTCACTACTTTAGGCTTCCCTTCACTGGACAGGCACATGACACCATGACCCGCTTCTTCCTCTGAAGTGGAGTTTTCTGCCTAGGCTGGCCTGGAATTGTGATTTTCCCAATCTCAGCCTCCCAAATGGTTGGGATTACAGGCAGGAACCACAGGCATCCAGCAACCAAGACATTTTGCTGTCGAGCTGGCTCTTTCTCTGTGTAATAGATATAAATCATTGCACAGGTAACTGAGGCCCTGCCTGCTCTCTCCCAGCCTCCGCCACCCTGCTGCTGATGTGCAGTATCAGTTATTGAGTTAAGTTCTTTACTGCAAGGTCTAATTAACTTTCCTACACTTTGATAGATGTATATTACAGTTTCTGTGTGCTTTCATTTTGTATAAATTATTATCCTGTGCATATCAGGTTACAACTTGCTTTTACTTGCATCATGGATTTGCTGTTTAGAGGCCTTAGCAGATGGCTGCTTTTTGCTTTTTTTTTTTTTTTTTTTTGTCAGTTATAGAGCTTGAACTCTGGGCCTGGACACTATCCCTGAACTCATACATTCACGGCTAGTGCTCTACTACTTGGAGCCACAGCTCTACTTCCAGTTTTCGGGTGGTTTATGGAAGATAATAATCTAATGGACTTTCCTTCTGGAGCTGGAAAGTGATCCTTAGCCTTCTGAGTAGGTAGGATTCTAGGCATGAGCCACCAGCACCTGGCTAGCAACTGGAATTCTTGGTCCCGAGTTTTGCTGCACTCAGGTATTCTATGATCCCATCATTCCTTAGTTCACTCACTCTTTTTCCCCCTCACCAGGTGAAATCAGCCTGTTTCCACTTTGCTAGGATGAGTAATGGACAGTCACACAGTGACAATCTCTGCACTTGAGCCCTTATGAATCCCTGAGAAGATTTCCCTGGAGCAGACAAATGCCTCTATCACAAGTCATATAAACATTTAAGTTATCAAATTGCTCCTTTATAGTGGACTGGTGCATTTTCCCATGAGTAGAATATACAATGGAATTTCTTCCACAGACTCATCAGCTTGGTGATGTTCTAAGTTGTGGGTATATAAAAGTACATATCTCAGCCAGACACCAGTGGCTCACTCCGGTAACCCTAGCTACTCAGGAGGCTGAGATCTGAGGATTGAGATTCAAAGCCAGCCCAGGAGCCCAGGCAGGAAAGTCCATGAGACTTTTATTTCCAATAAGACACCAGAAAACCAGAAGTAGCACTATGGCTCAAGTGGTAGAGCACTTGCCTTGAGCTGAGGAGCTGAGGGACAGTGGCCAGGCCCAGAGTTCAAGCCCCATGACCGACCCAAAGAAAGTACATATCTTGATGCTGATCACTGGTGGCTCACACCTATAATCCTAGCTCCTCAGAAGGCTGAGATCAGAGGATTGCAGTTTGAACCCAGTCTGGGAAAGAAAGTCTATGAGAATCTTACCTCCAATAAACTACTCAGAAAAAGCCAGAAATGGTGCTGTGGCTCAAGTGGTAGAGAACTAGCCTTGAACAAGAAAAAAGCTCAGGGATAAAGCTCATGTCCTGGACTGGCACAACAACAAAAAGGTACATCTCTTTTTTTTTTTAAGTGAGTCTCTAGCTCAGGCTGGCCCCAAACTAACAACGTTCCTGCCTCCTCCTACCAAGTGAAGGAATTACAGTCATGCATCACTATGATAGTGATGTATTTTTTAATCCACTTCCTTATTATTAGTGAGTTTGAGCTTCATAGACAGTTGCAGTTTCTCTTTGCCCAAAGGGTTGCTTATTATTTTGCTTATTATTTTACTCTTTTATAGGACTTTGTTATAAATCTGTATATTAATAAGTGATTATATACATTCTAAATTTCCTCTCCTACCCCCTGTCTATCTTACCATTGCTGTTTATTTACTTTTTTGTTCTTAATATATTTGAAATTCTCCTTTTACCCATTTTGCTTTCTGCATTTGGTTCTCCACTGTGACATTATAATGCAACTTCCCACATTTTTCTATTAAATATGGCACAATTTGGCTTTCCATCTGGAAATTAATCTTTAAATCCATCTGAAGGTTTCCTTAAAGTCACTGCTTTAGCTGCAAGCTAAAAGTTTTGATTTCTAGTGTTTTCACTAAAGTTTGGTTTCAGTGTTTTTCTAATACCCATATGGTCTCTTTTCTTAAATCATATTCTTTAGAAATATGTTTTTAATTTAAAAATTAGAAGGTTTTCACCATTTTTGTATTTTTAGTGTTTGAGGTTTATTTATTTTGTTTTTTCATTTTTTTATTTTGTTGTTTCACTGTGTGTGTGTGTGTGTGTGTGTGTTTATGAGTCCTTGAACTCAGGACCTGACTACTGTCCTTGAGCTTCTTTTGCTCAAGGTTAGTAGTGCTCTATCACTAGAGCCAGAGATCCACTTCCAACTTTCTTTGGATTAGTTTATTGGAGATAAAGAATATCATGGACTTTTCTGCCTGGGATGGCTTAGAACCACAATCCTCAGATCTCAGCCTTCTGAGTAGTTAGGATTACAGGTGTGAGCCACCAGCGCCTGATTCTATTTTTTTTTCTATGACATAATTCTGTTAGCTCCAGAAGTTCATTTTCCCTTATTTTGACTGGGGAGGGAGGGTTGGGGAGTTGTTTGTTTCCTGGCTTTTTGGTTTGGTTTTTTTCTTTGTTTCCTTGCTTACTTGCTCGTTGTTTTCTTGCAGTGCTGGGGATTAAACACAAGGCCTTGAGAATGTTAGACAAGTGCTCTACCTCTGAGCTACATCCTGGCCCCATTTATTCTGGATTTCATTCTAATTATTTTATTCTTCATACTCTTCTATTCTCTTATTCAATGTCATCTAAAGATATTTAGCTTAACCACTTAAACTTATGTCATGACTCTGTGTGTGTGTGTGTGTGTGTGCGTGTGCGCGCGCGCGTGTGGACTGGTTCTGGAGTTTGAACTCAAGGCCTAAGTGCTGTCCCTGAACTTTATTGCTCAAGGCTAGTGCTCAACCACTTGAGCCACAGCTTCACTTCTCAGGTTTTTGTGTATTTGTATGTGTGTTTTGGGTTATTTTTTTTAGTTGTTTATTGGATAAAAGAGTCTCACAAACTTTGCTACCCAGGCTGGCTTTGAAGCATAATCCTGAGATCTCAGCCAACTGAATTGCTAGAATTACAGATGTAAGCCACTGATGTTCAGCTTTCATGACTTTAAGATCATTCTGCTTTCTAAAGTTATGGGAGGGCTGGGATGTAGCTCAGTGGCAAAACACTTGCCTAGCAAGTGCAACATCCTGGGTTTGATCCCCAGTACCAAAAAATAAAAAGCAAAATACAGTTTAAAAAAAAAAAAAAAAGAATAGGGGGTGGGAATGTGGCTTAGCAGTAGAGTGCTTACCTAGCATGCATGAAGCCCTGGGTTCCATTCCTCGTACCACATAAACGGAAAGGAAAAAAAAAAACCAGAAGTGGTGCTGTGGTTCAAGTGGTAGAGAGCTAGTCTTAAGCAAAGAAGCTCAGGGACAGTGGCCAGGCCCTGAGTTTAAGCCCCAGGACTGGCCAAAAAAAAATTAAGTTGTAGGGAATATCCTTTTCCTGCTTATGTTACCTGCTGACTCATTCAGGGTAGATATTTCTGGACCTATTTGCTAGTAATCAGTTCTCCTTTTAATTTTTAATTAATTAATTAACTAATTTTATTGTCAAAATACCATACAGAGGGGTTACAATTACATGGGCAAGGTAATGAGCGCATTTCTTATCAAGCAAAAAATATGGAACACTTCACAAATTTGTGCAGGGGCCATGCTAATCTTCTCTGTATCATTCCAATTTTAGTATATGTGCTGCTGAAGTGAGCACTGTAATGGGTTCTTGTTGATTTTGAAGTTGAGCTGTGTGTTTTTCATGCTAAAGAAATCTGTATGATAGGCTAGACTATAGCACACTGTAGTCCTGGGTCTAGAAAACTAAATAAATACAAAAACCACAAAAGAAAGCATAAGGTAGGAGAGTTAATTGTAAGCAAGAAAAATGAGCCATCCCAAGTAACATAATGAGATGCTATGTCTAAAACAAAAAACTGAATGTGATGGCACCTGACTGTAACTCAGGTACCCAAGAGCTAGGGAGATAGAGCCCAGACAAAAGTGAGACTCGTGAGCCAGTCCAGGCCAAAAAAAAAAAAAGTCCATGAGATCATTATCTCCAATGAACTAGCAAAAAATACAGAAATGGAGCTGTGGCTCAAATGGTAGAATGACAGCTTTGAGTGGAAAAATGGAAGCTAGAGGCTCTGAGTTCAGGCATCAGTGACAGCATACACACACACACACACACAATGTTAGCAAGACCCTATCTCAAAACAGCACTGGATGTAGTGGTCACATTTGTAGTCTCAGCTACTCAAGAGGTACGTGCAGGAGAATCTCAGTTCAAGGCCAGCCTCCAGTAAAGTTAGCAGGAAAAGTTATCTGAAAATGAGAACTAAAAGAAAAGAGATTGGGCCAGGTGCCCATGGCTCACGCCTGTAATCCTAGCCACTCAGGAGGCTGAGATCTGAGGATTGTGGTTCACAGCCAGCCCGGGAGGAAAGTCCGTGAAACTCTTATCTCCAATAAACCATCAGAAAACTGGAAGTGGTGCTGTAGCTCAAGTGGTAGAGCGCTAGCCTTGAGCTATAGAGCTGAGGGACAGTGCTCAGGCCCAGAGCTCAAGCCCCACGACCAACCAAAAAAAAAAAAAAAAAGGATTGGGATTGGAGGGTTAGCTTAAGTGGTAGAACATTTGGGAGTCCACAATTAAGAAAGAAATCGCTTCCTATTTCCACTGTGTGTTATTTTCATTTCCAATAAGAAAAAGGTACTGGATTTCCTCAAGTGCATTTTTCAGGCCTTCGTGAGATCATCCTATAAAATTTCTGAAATATCATGTCTCTCAATTCCCCCACAGCACAAAGATTTCAATTATCACTTTAATTAAAATAAAATAGCACCACTCTCCTTTCTGTCTCATTTTTCTCCATAACATTTTTCACTACCAACACTAATGAAAACTCAAGAGGTTTCCACTATTCTAACTTGAGTGGCAAAAAAAAAAAAAATCCGTGCTATTTTATTTAGGATCCTTTCACAATTTTCATAAGAAAATTCAACCCTAGTTTTCTCTGGGGAAGGATTTCTTTGTTCCTAGCTCTTCTGTTATGAGCCCTGTAGTAGGAGTAGGAAGTGAGGCCCATGTTTCAGACTGGCAAAAATTATCTCCAGGACCTGGAATTTTGTCTATGAATGGTTCTAGCCCCACCCTCCTACCCAACTGTTAAAAAGGAATTAGGGGATGCTTAGGATCCCTCACAAGACACAAGTCTTTCTTCTCTCTCCTCCATGCAGTGCAATTATTCTCCACAATGTCCCTGTGTGTAGTTATTTGACTTGAAGTCTGGAACCACAGCAAAGGTTGGTTGGTTGGATGGTTGGTTGGTTGGTTGGTTGGTTGGTTGTTTGGTTGGTTGGTTGGTTGGTTGGTTAGTTGGTTGGTTGGTTGGTTGGTTTCAGTACTGAGATCTGAAATCAGTTCCTCAAAATTGCTTGGTGGTGCTATACCATTCAAACCATGCCCCCATCCCTGTTTGCTTCATTTCAGTTGGTTTTGTTGTTAGTTTTGGTTTTGGTTTGGGGGGTTTTGTTGTTGTTGTTGTCTGTCATAGGGCTTGAACTTGGCCTAGGGGCTAGCCCTGAGCTCTTCAGCTGAAGACAAGCTCTCTACCACTTGAGCCACAGTGCCACTTCCAGTTTTTTGGTGGTTTACTGGCGATGAGAATCTCATGGACTTTGCTGCCTGGGGTGCCTTTGAACTGTGATCCTCAGATCTCAGCTTCCTGAGTAGCTAGGATTACAGGCGAAAGCCACTGGCACCGGGCTTGATTTTGTTTTTTGAGATAGGGTCTGTTGAGATGCAGTCTTGCTCATCTTTAATCCCAGTTTATCCATGAACCATGGTCCTCCCAACATCTGCATGCTAACTAGGTAGAATTACAGATGGAAGTTACCATGCCTGAACTACACTTGCTACTTGTTTCCTTGCTGATCTGGATGAGAGAAGGAAAGAGGTGATCTCATTCCTGCATCCTAAGACTAGAAAACTTAGGGCTGGAAGTGTGCTCAGTTGGTAGAGCACTGGCCAAATGAGCAAAAGCATCAGGTACCAACTTCAAGTCCTGGTCTCAGACCTAAGGAAAGAGGGGAAGGGGACAGGGGGGAAGGAAGGAAGGAAGGAAGGAAGGAAGGAAGGAAGGAAGGAAGGAAGGAAGGAAGGAAGGAAGGAAGGAAGGGAGGAAGGGAGGGAGGGAGGGAGGGAAAGAGAGAGAGAGAGGAAGGAAGGGAGGTAGGTAGGAAGGAAGGTAGAAAGACTATAAGACTTCATGCATATGTAGGAGCCTGCCTGCTTCTTTTCCATAGGACCTCCACTCCAGTATGGTGGCAGTGGATCTCTGCAGGGGTTTCTGTTTGTTTCTGTGAGGTGACACAGAAATCCCATCACACCTGACAAAGCTCCGTTTAACCCCCCCCCCCAAAAAAAACAAACCAAACAAAAACATGGGCCAGATGCCCATGGCTCACATCTGTCATCCTAGCTATTCAGGAGACTGAGATCTGAGGGTCGCTGTTGGAAGCCACCCCAGGCTATCTACATTAAAACTACCAAAAAGCCAGAAGTGTAACTGTAGCTCAAGTGGTAGAATGCTAGCCTTAAGCACAAAAGCTCAGGAACAGCGCCCAGGCCAAGTTCAAGCCCCAGGACCCATAAAAAGGGGGGAGAGATTCACAAGACATCAACAAAATGAGCACGACTGGCCTATAACACCTTGAGAGGTACATCTGGATGATAATAATAATAATTAGGAGGTGGAAGGAGAAGGAAGGATGAGGAGGAAGGACAAGGAGGAAGGAGAAGGAGGAGGAGGAGAAAGGGGAGAGGAGAAGGAGAAAGGGGAGAGGAGGAGGAGAAAGGGGAGAGGAAGAGGAGAAAGGGGAGAGGAGAAGGAGAAAGGGGAGAGGAGAAGGAGAAAGGGGAGAGGAGAAGGAGAAAGGGGAGAGGATGAGGAGAAAGGGGAGAGGAAGAGGAGGAGAGAGGCGAGAGGAGAAGGAGAAAGGGGAGAGGAGGAGGAGAAAGGGGAGAGGAAGAGGAGGAGAGAGGCGAGAGGAGAAGGAGAAAGGGGAGAGGAGGAGGAGGAGAAAGGGGAGAGGAAGAGGAGGAGAGAGGGGAGAGGAGGAGGAGAAAGGGGAGAGGAGGAGGAGGAGAAAGTGGAGAGGAGGAGGAGGAGGAGAAAGGGGAGAGGAAGAGGAGGAGAAAGGGGAGAGGAGGAGGAGGAGAAAGTGGAGAGGAGGAGGAGGAGGAGAAAGGGGAGAGGAAGAGGAGGAGAAAGGGGAGAGGAGGAGGAGGAGAAAGTGGAGAGGAGGAGGAGGAGGAGAAAGGGGAGAGGAAGAGGAGGAGAAAGGGGAGAGGAGGAGGAGGAGGAGGAGAAAGGGGAGAGGAGGAGGAGGAGGAGGAGGAGGAGGAGGAGGAGGAGGAGGAGGAGGAGGAGGAGGAGGAGGAGGAGGAGGAGGAGGAGGAGGAGGAGGAGGAGGAGGAGGAGGAGAAGAAGAAGAAGAAGAAGAAGAAGAAGAAGAAGAAGAAGAAGAAGAAGAAGAAGAAGAAGAAGAAGAAGAAGAAGAAGAAGAAGAAGGAGAGGAGGAGGAGAAAAGGGGGAAGAGGAGGGGGAGGGGGCGGCCCAAGAAAGTAATTACTATGAAAGGGGATGGGTGAGATTGGAATGGAGCCCAGCGAGGATATTGTGCGATGTGGGGCAAAGTTCTTTTCCGCAGCCTGCGTAGTGGTTATAAGGGATTGGTTGCAGAAAGATTCACAGGTCTCTATATTGGAGATTTGGTTCAAACCCAGAACTCTCCCATTCCAAGCGGCAGCGGGGGCCCGGGGGGGGGGGGGGATGGCTTTGGGACCGCGAGGCCCAGGGGGAAGGTGTCCCAGGCCTCCGCGCAAGGCGCACACCCGCAGGGGCCGCTGCCGGCGCGCGGGGAGAGGAGGGGACGACCGACGGGCCCCCGTCCTGGCCCTCGACTCCCAGACGACCGGCCTTCGCGTCCGTCCCCACGCGAGAGCAGGGTGGAGAGGACGCGTCCTGGTCCTGGCGTCGCCAGCCGACACCTTCGAGGCGCTCGTACGACCCGGGGAGGGGCCCGGCGGCACGCGCCGGCGGAGGACGAGCCGGTCTGGGCCAGGCGCGGGTGGCACCGGCGGTCCGAGGAGCCGCGCACCCCCGCGCGGCCCAGCGCTCACAGGAGCCCGGCTGCTCCGCCTCTGCAGGGCTCGGCTCGCCGCCGTCTCCGGTGGGATCGCGCTCGCACGCTGCCCCGGGCCGGGCCGGGGTCCGGGAGGATGGAGGGCAGGCCCACGCTTGCACGCGGTCTCCGCAGAGCGGGGACGGTGGACTTTCCTCAGAGACGGGGTAGCTCGGCCGCGATTCCCTTCTTTGCCCACCCACTCGATAGACGGAGTGGGGGAGACTGAGGCCGCCAGCGGGGCTGTGGACATCTCCGCTGGCTTTTCCAGCCACGCTGGCCTGTCCAGCCCGAAGCTTCCGCGCAGATCCGGCCGCCCGAGGCGGAGCACTGCGCGGGCGCGTCACCGCCTACCTCCCTTAGAGAAGCGGTAGCCCCGCCCACCCTCACAGATGACCCCGCCCACCTGCCTTGAGAGACGCGGCGGTCCCTCCCACCTTCCTTAGAGAAGCGGAGGCCCCGCCCACCTCCTTACAGATGACCCCGCCCACCTGCCTTGAGAGATGCGGTGGCCCCTCCCACCTGCCTTAGAGAAGCGGTGGCCCCGCCCACTTCCCTTAGGGAGACCCCGCCCACCTCTTTGCAGAAGTAGGGGCCTCGCCCACCTGGCCCTGGCCCCCTCCTCTGGGGCGATCCCCATGTCCGACCCCGCCCCCCAGCCTGGACTCCAGGTGGCACTCGCTGGGCAAAGGGCGCTCAACCGAGGCGGCCACCAGGCCGCAGGTGTCTCGACGCGGTTTCCTGGCGATCCACCCGGCGTCTCCCGCCCTTCCCCGCCTCGGTGCCGGCTCCAGCTGTTCTCGGAACAGAAGAACCAGTCCACCCCGCTGGGCCGCGCAGAACTGATGACACCTGCTGCAGGCGCTGTGGCAGCAGACAGCTACGCGCTGTAGAAATCCGGAGCCCGGATCTCACTTCCCGCCTTCCTCTCCTGGAACCTCTGTCTCCGGATTTTGTAGGCCCTCTGGCTTGAAGGACACCTGCACTGCCCCCCCCCCTCCCTCGGGCTGCGCTCTACAGATCAACCTTAGCGCCACCCGCCACGGGCTTCACCCCTGCTGCTGAGAAGCGAACCTGAGGCCTCCAAACAGTGCAGACAGCAAGAACTTGCACCGCCACTATAATACTTCAGCTGGTGACAAAGGCCAAGGGAACAAGTTAAGGGAGGAGAGCTTGTCTTAACAGGAAGAAAGCCTGAGTCAAAGGAGGGAAATGAAGGAGCTTTTACTTTGTTTGCCCATTTCTACCTTTTGAGTATTGTGGTATCTTTCTCCTGAAAATATTTTGAAGAAGAAATTTTCCATGATAAATAAGTCAGATGGTAGAGATCAGCCATGTGTGAAATATGATCCCATTCATTGTTTTCTTTTTTCTTTCTTTTTTAAAGTAAAGCCAGGCAGCGGTGGCTCACAGCTGTAATCCTCGCTACTCTAAGATGTAAGGATGGCAATTTGAAGTCAGCCTAAGCAGGAAATTCTGTGAGACTCTTATCCCCAGGTAAAGCACCCCTAAAAAAAGCCAAAAGTGGAGCTGTGGCTCAAGTGGAAGGATGCTAGCTTTGAGCACAAAAGCTCAGAAACAACACTCAGGCCCTGAGTTCAAGCCCCAGGACTAGCAAAGAACAAAAATATTTTAAAACTCCATTACTCTTTCACCTTGCCTTCCTCTTCTCAGCATGTTCTGTACAAGAATTTTGGAGGAAGTGGCGCTGTAGCTCATGTGGTAGACCATTCGCCTTTAGCTGAAGAGCTCAGGGACGGCACCCAGGCCTGGAGTTCAAGCCCCACGACCCAAAACAAAAAAACAGAATTTTGGAATCATGATACTTTCCCCTAGGGAAAGCCTCTTGAATCAAGATGAACAAACTTAACAAAGAAAAATTATTACTGGGAACATAAAATGGCTCTCAAGATAAAGGAGAAAAAGCTGACACCGTTGAAAGGAATGTGCTTTGCTGATGGACAGGAGTGAAGTAGAAAACCAGTTGCCTCTGGGATTTGTTTATTCAACACTTAGAATTTCTGTCTTTATCCTGCAGATTTTTTTCTCTCTCAAAACCAGTCTATCCTACTGATCCCTAAGAGGTAGAACTGCTTAATTTATGTACTCATATAGACTTCCATTTGTCTCTTCCCCTACCCCACTCTCTGGGCCTTTTCTGTATCTCAATTTAACCTTGGCCTATAAGTCTATGAATATCTCCAGCTTTGGATTTTCCTAGTATGTGTCTTTCTTGGTCTGTTACAGCTGTGTAACAAAGTATATCAAGACTTGGTGGCTTGAAACAATTATCCTTTCATTACAGGTCCTCGTCCTTCTCAAGTGTAGCAATGGGAGGGAGGGAATGAGAGGGAAAGAGGGAACAGCTGACACTAAGCAAAAGGAAAGAAATGTACATATCACCTGATGTGGAAAAAATACTTGTTGTCAAAGCTCATAGAATTCACAAACTTTATAGACCATGATAATGACTATTTGCCTCATGAAGGTTAAAATATCTCACAATACAGTGAACTTTATGTAATCCCTTAATCTCAATTAAAAAATTATTTTAAAAAATTTGCCCTTCATTTAGTATCATTGAGGCTGGCTCAGCTGGGGCTGTGGGATCTGACAAGTCTCACTTCCCGTGTGTGTGTCCTGATAGCTGTTAGCCATCTGACCACATTTCAGTTCTCAGAAAAAGGGGACTGATGATTTAGCCATTGTTTTGTGTGTGTGTGTGTGTGTGTGTGTGTGTGTGTGTGTGTGTGTGTGTGTGTGTGTGTGTGGTGAGCCCAAGTCCTGGAGCCTACTAAACACATGCTCAACCACTGAGCTACGCTTCCCAGCCTCAGCCCTCATTTGAACAATGCCAGACTCTTAAGATTTCTTTAATACATCTTCTCCACAGAGTGCTTATAAAGGGACTATGGCTGCCATCATTCCTCCAAGAAACAAGCAAGCTGAAGGCTGAAATTCATTGGTACAGCACTTACCTCATTCACACAAGGGCCCCGGGCTCAGTCCCCAGCATGGGAAAAAGAGGAGGAGGAGGAGGACGACGAGGACGAGGACGAGGACGAGGACGAGGACGATGACAGGGAAGAAGAGGGGGGAAAGGGAAGGGGAGAAGAAGGAGGGGGAGGACAAGGATGAGGAAGAAAATCCCTGTTTGCTGGATATGCCCACATTGGTAATCCTACCACTCAGGAGGCTAAGATCTGAGGATCCAAGTTCAAAGTCAGTCTAGGTAGGAAAGTCTGTGAGGTTCTTATTTCCAATTAATCACCAAAACAGCTGGAAGTGGAATTGTGGCTCAAGTGGCCCTGAGTTCAAGCCTCAGTGCCAGTGCGCACGTGCGCGCGCGCACACACACACACACACACACACACACACACACACACACACACACAGAGTTCAAGATCAGCCTGGGATACCTATCAAGATCCTGTCAATAAACAAATAAATAACAAGGAAAGGGGAGGGGGGAGGAGAAGAACAGGAATATTGTCTACTCTATGATTAGAGACTGAAGTTCTCTAAAAATAGTGTTGTTTTTTTCTATCAAGAAAGAAAAGACTGGGGAGTGGGGCTGGGTGGCAGCGCCTTTGCTTAGCACCCTCCCCTTCCCTTCTCTCTTCTCCTTTCCTATTAGCACCTCTTTTCCTTAGTGCTCACAGCTGGAAAAGATGCTTTGCTGTGATGGTTAGTGTCATGGGCATAATTTGTGGCAGCTAGAAGGTGGTCAATAGATATTGACTTCCACTGGCACGACCAGAGTAGCACAGCTCTGCAGAAAACCAGTCCTATCCACCCGCGTTATTGGCAGAAACCAGGCTGGGGGCGGGAGTTGGGAGGTGGGGCTGCCTCCATTGGGCCCTACCCTTGGGAAAGAGCTGGTGGTTTTTCTATCACACAGAAGCCAGAAGTGGATGTGTTGCATCACTGCCAAATCAGGGACATAAAAAAACAGCTGAAATCTCAATGTATTAATTCCACATGTATGAGGGCCCTGTATGTACATCAGCAGCGACTGTAACTTCCAGGTAAGGCTCACAGTAAACCTTTGTGTAATATCTGAGTTGCTATTCACTGGCAGAAAGTTTCTCTTGTGTCTGGCCTCAGGTCCTCCTGCTGTTGGAAATTTACTCTCTCCTCTGAACCCCCTTTTCCCTGGAAAAGAATATCCATGGGAACAAAAATGTGAAATCAGAAAACAGGACAAAATTAATGATATAGGGCAAAAACCTCTTGGTAAAGAAAAACCGTAGACAAAGTCTGACCAGTAGTCAGCCTGTGTCCCTTCTCTATCTTCGCTAAAAAGCAAAAGAACATCTCTCCCTCACTCAAGTTTACCAAGCTGGCAGCTTCGCAGAAGGCTACTGACAACCTTGAGGCTTATCACCAGCTGCACTGAGTTGCTGTATTAGTCAGGGGTCGAGGGAGTGGAAGGATGTGAAGGGGTAGGAGATGGGAAGGGATGGAAAGGGGAAACAAAGGAGGAGGCATCAATGCTTGATAAGAAATCTACTCATGATCTTGCCCATGTAATTGTAACCCCTCTGTACAGTATTTTCATAATAAAATAAAATAAAAATTTCTGTAATCGTGTCAATAGCATTGATAGTAATGGTCACGCTGACCAAGTCAAGATTATATTTTGCCTACGCTCCTGTGACTCAAGGCTATGTTTTTGCTATGTTTTGCTTCTGTAACCTTACTTGCTTGCTTCAGTAACAGGGCCTTAGGCCCACCAATTGAAGACCACCGCTGAGTGGTTCCACTATGGGCAGCCTATTGCAAATTATTACCATAAAGAACCAATAAATTTAAAGTTCATATAACTATAACCAATGAAAATGTGCCAAACCTGCCTGGCATGGCTTGTCTATGTAACTATGTAACCTACCCCTATAAAAGCCCATCCTAGCCGGGCGCTGGTGGCTCACGCCTGTAATCCTAGCTACTCAGGAGGCTGAGATCTGAGGATCGCGGTTCAAAGCCAGCCCGGGCAGGAGAGACCGTGAGACTCCTATCTCCAATAAACCACCAGAAAACCGGAAGTGGCGCTGTAGCTCAAGTGGTAGAGCGCTCGCCTTGAGCTGAAGAGCTGAGGGACAGCACCCAGGCCCAGAGTTCAAGCCCCACAACCGACAAAAAAAAAAAAAAAAAAAAAAAGCCCATCCTACCCTGAGCTCAAGGCCTTTCTCCTACTTCCCAGTGGTAGGAAGCAGTCCCCATGTGATGGTAATAAAGTTCCTAGCTCCCTTAACTGGGTGTCTTGGAGTCTCTTTTGGACCAGGGATATTATACTTTGGGGTTTTCTTGTTTTATTTGTCTTGTTTTTGTGCCAATAATGAAGCTTGAATTCAGGGCCTCTCCCAGTCCATCAACTCTTTCTCTCTCTCTCTTTCTTTCTCTCTTTCTTTCTTTCTTTCTGTCTGTCTGTTTGTCTATCTGTCTGTCATGGGGCTTGAGGTCAAGGCCTGGCCACTGTCCTGGAGCTATTTCACTCAAGGCTACCATTCTACCACTTTGAGCCACAGCACCATTTCTAGTTTTCTGGTGGTTCATTGGAGATAAGAATCTCATGGGGTTTCCTGCCTGGGCTGGCTTTGAACCATGATCCTCAGATCTTAGCCTCCTGGGTAGCTAGGATTACAGACATGAGCCACCAGCATCTGGTTCTTTTTCACTCTTGTTTGTCACTCTACTACTTGAACCACACCTTTACTACCGGATTTGTCTGTTGATAGGTTCATCCTCAGATGTGAGCTTCCTGAGTAGCTAGGATTACAGTTATGAACCACTGGTACCAAGTTTGTTTCATTGTATTAACTTCCTCATACTTCATGAAATCTGTAAGTTCTTGGATTCCCAGAACTAAAACACAGGCTCTTCTGGAAGTATCTAAAAGTTGAAGGCCAGAGCTGGCCTTTCAAAACCCAATATTAAATCATGCCTTGAGGGCTGGGAAGGTGGCTCAGTGGTAGAGCGCTTGCCTTGCATGCCTGAGGCCCTGGGTTCGATTCCTGAGCACCACATAAGCAAAAAGAAAAAAGCTGGAAGTGGCGCTGTGGCTCAAGTGGTAGAGCGCTAGTCTTGAGCTGAAGAGCTGAGGGACACCACCCAGGCCCAGAGTTCAGGCCCCATGACCGGACCCAAAAAAAAAAAAAAAAAGAAGTAAATAAATAAATAAATAAATCATGCCTTGAAACTTCACTCTTAAAAGGAGAGACAGGGACTGAGAAGGTGGCTCAGTGGTAGAGTACTTGCCTTGCATGCATGAGGCTCTGTGTTCGACTTCTCAGCACCACATAAGCAGAAAAAGCCAGAAGTAGTGCTGTGGCTCAAGTGGTGGAGCGCTAGCCTTGACCTGAAGAGCTGAGGGACAGCACTGAGTTCAAGATCCACAACAGACCAAAAGAGAAGAGAGAGAGAGAGAGAGAGAGAAAGTTGGGCAGCAGAATGTTTACTCCATTTTAGTTTCTCTTATGCATGATTTCTCTGGTACTCCTAAAATGCTAAAAATAAATGGCTATATTTAATATTAGTCCCTTTAAACTATTTCTGTCTAGACATGGGAGGGTATACAATAATTCATGCTTACCATTTCAGAAATTGTTCAGTGATCCAAAGGTTGAATTCAGGATGTGGTTTGCCAGGGTCTGGCATATATATAGTAAATGTTCAGTACAAGTGAGCTATTTTTATGAAAACCCTGCTTACATTTCTTACCTCAGAGAACATCAACTTAAAACAGAAGAGGCTGGAGGAGCAATGTGTGCTCTGGAATGCTTGCTTTGTGTTGGGGTGAGTTCTCTGTGGGCTACATCGTAACTATGCTACTGCTCATAGTACTATAACACTGTAAGTTTTGTGGTTTTGTTTTTTTGTGGGATTGTTTGTGTGTGTGCCTGTACTGGGGCTTGAACTCAGCATGTGAGGCTCTGTACTTTTTCTTTTTTTTTTTTTTGTCAGTTGTGGGCCTGAACTCTGGGCCTGGACACTGTCCCTCAGCTCTTCAGCTCAAGGTTAGTGCTCTACCACTTGAGCCACAGCACCACTCCCGGCTTTTTCTGTGGATGTGGTGCTGAGGAATTGAACCCAGGACCTCATGCATGCAAGGCAAGCACTCTACCACTGAGCCACCTTCCCGGCCCGAGGCTCTGTACTTTTTCAATCAAGGCTGGCTGGCACCAGAAGCTTACGCCTGAAATCCTAGCTACTCATGAGGCTCAAGATTTGAGGACAGCAGTTCAAAGCCAGCTTTATCTCCAATTAACCATCAAAAAGCCACCATTGGGGCTAGGATGTAGCTAAGTAACAAAATGCTTGCCTAGCATATACAACACCCTGAGTTCAATCCTCAGTACCAAAATAGAAAAGACAAAAAAATAGTCACAAGTAGAGCTGTGGTTTAAGTGGTAGAGCAGTAGCCTTGAGCAAAGAAGCTCAAGGACAGCACCCAGACCCTGAGTTTAAGCCCCAGGACTGGTGCGTGCATGCACACGCACACGCACACACACACACACACACACACACACACACACACACACACACACACACACACACGCATGCACGCACATTTAGGGACTTGCCTGTCCTGGATGGCTTCAAACCTCCATCCTCAGATCTCATTCTCCTGAGTAGCTAGGATTACAGGGGTGAGCCATCAGCACCCAGCAAGTTCATTTTTTCATTATTTCAGTCACCAAAATTTACCTGAAGCATCGCATGATCAATCATGCACAAATTCACACTTGAGCATGTCAGTAACTGCTCCATGGTCTAAAGGTTCAATTCAGGATGTGGTCTTCACCCCTCTTGCTTTACTCAAGTGATAAACTTTACTTTTATCTCTGCCAAAGCAATATGTGTCTGTGCCTTAAAAAGTCAAAAGTTTTACAATGAAAAGGCTTCTAACAAGAAACATAGGCTCCCAGAAGCACCAAATCAAGCCATCTCAGCCACTATAATTAACTCCATTTCTAACCAGTAAAGTCTCACTGCTCTTTTTTCAAGCAGACTTCAAATGTATTATTGATTCATTATCTTTAAGTAGTTGTTCAATTCAACATGTCAGTTTGTGAGTACAATGCATCCTGATCAAAGTCATCTTTCTCCCCCATCTTTCCCAGCCATCCTCTCAATTTACAATATTCACACATATACATTAAACATTGCCTGCATTCTCTCACTCTTCTCTCCAATTGTCTGGCCCTCCCCTTCCTTGATTTTCCTAGGATTTTTTTCTCTTATGCCTTCCTCCTACTTACCTTCCTCAATACAGATCAATCACAAGTCTTGATGAGGTCAATCTTCAATTTTCTTTATTTCAATGGTGTGAATTTTGCCCGTCATGAGTCATTTTAATTTTCTTGTGCAGCTTCATTCCTGTAAGTTAATAATTTGTTTAGTTTCTAAGTAACTATCTTAATTCATCACAAAGTGTCGGCGGACATGTAAATTGCTTTTCAAACACTCAAACCCCTGAGGTATCCTATCACATTTATTCATTTTTTTCCCTTCTTAGCATTTGTTAGGCAAGTACTCCACCACTTAAGCCACACTTTCAACTTTTTTTTGTGCTAGTCTTGGGGCTTGAATTCAGGGCCTGGGCACAGTCCTTGAGCTTCTTTTGCTCAAGGATAGCACTGTACCACTTGAGCCACAACGCCACTTCCAGCTTTGTTGTTCATGTGGTACTGAGGAATTGAACCCAGGGCTTCATGCATGCTAGGCAAGCGCTCTACCACCAGGCCACATTCCCAGCCCCAACCCATTTTTGTTGTTACTGTTTTTCAAATAGATCTTCTATTTATGCCAAAGCAGATCTGGACCCTGATTCTCCTATTTATGCTTCCCATATAACTGGTATGACAGACACACACCACCACATCCAGCAGTTTTATTGGCTGAGATAGGATCTTGAATTTCTGCTAGGGCTGCCCTTAAACTATGATCCTCCTGATTGCTGCCTCCTACGGAGCAAAGATTACAAGCTTCAGTGGCTTGATTTTGGAACTTTACGTGATTTCTTCATTGCTTTGAGGAATCAGTTTAACAATTGGTTCTCAACCAAGATGAATTCAGAATACATTAAGTATTGAAACCTAAATAAAACCAACTCCCTGCCCTCAACAAACTCTGCCTGGATAGGACCACCCATGCAATGGAAAGATGGAAGGACACTGTCAGACAGAGAGACACAAGAGGACACCCCAGGGAGGTGGCACCCCTGCCTACCTTGGGATTGAATTTTGGTTCTGATCTGTGTGCCTCTGTAGCTTGACAAAATTGCTTCACCCCCTGGTGAGCGGTGAGTCAATAAGAGCACCCAGAGAGGAAAGAGCAAGGAGAGACCGCAGGGATTCCATCCCAAGTCCATCTGTCCTGAAACAAGGGAATTTTACTGGGAAGATTCATTCATATACACATTAGAAAGACTTGGTCACAGGTTGGGGCAGACACACTGCTGAGCATGTTCAGTTTGAGATCATGCTTCATAGATCACATGGTCAAATGTGGGAGACAGGAAGGAGCAGCTGTACGGTGGAGGATTTAGCATTCATTATAATGAGATTATAATGAGCAAAGTGTACTCCAGACCATCTAGAAGAGAGGCTGGATGGCATTGGTTGTTGTAAATTGGCTCCTTGTGGTCTTCTCTGGCTGGCCTTGTCTGACACAAAGAAATAACTCCAAGAGATTTTAGTCACCATGTCAATAAATGGGCAGGAGCTTCCTCCCTCACAAGCTATTACAGGCACTTAGACCTATCTGCTAGTAGCTGGCAATTTCAGGTGAGGCTCAGGGAGTCTGAGTTCCTTTCTTTGTGTGTGTGTGTGTGTGTGTGTGTGTGTGTGTGTGTGTGTGTGTGTGTGTGTGTGTGTGTGTGTGTGTGTGTGTGTGTGTGTGTATCTTGGGGCTTGAACTCATGACCTGAACTTTTTTTTTTTTGCTCTCTACCTCTTGAAAACCACCTATACTTCCAGCTTTTTGGTGGTTAATTGCAGGTAAGAGTCTCACTGACTTTCCTACCTGGGCTGGCTTTGAACCATGATCTTTAGACTCAGCCTCCTGAGTAGAGAAGATTACAGGCATGAACCACTGAAGCCCATCTCTCTGTGAGAGATGAATGGCTCTCTCTTTCCTGTAGAGACTATGTCTGAAGAAGCCCATGGCATATCTTTGAAATGTTTCTGGCCTACTGCTTCAGTGGTGAAGTGGGAGAGCCTCTCTACACAAATCTAAGGAGTTATATCTCAGGATTTTTACTAATTTTATTCATATATTCTAATTGTCTGCCAAAGACTTACTACTATGAACTTTTCTTAGCACTTTCACAGTTTTGTGACTAGGAGAAGAAACAATTCAATTTTACTGAAAGGTTTGACTTCATTTGTTTGTATCCATTTCAGAGCTCTTCTCTCAAGTTTTGCGTGTTAGGAGTTTTCTGTAGCAATAGGAAGAAAAATGTTCCTGGTAAAAATGGTGACACCATCAGGTACCAAGGGCCCACACCTCACCTGTAACCCTAACTACTTGGGAGGCTGAGATCAAGAGAATTGAGTTTGCAGGTCAACCCAAGCATAAGCTTGAGACCTCAGCCTTCTGTTGTTGTTGTTGTTATATTTAAGATAGAATCTTGCACTTTTATGAGGGCAAAAGTGCTGGGGTCAGCAATGGTGTCAAAGTGAGATACTGGGTTTCCAGAGGAGTTGGGATTACTTATACACTCTACAATGCCTGGCTTATTGACATGGGGTCTTGCTGGGCACCAGTGGTTCAGGCCTGTAACCCTAACTCAAGAGCCTGAGCTGTATCACATTCAAAGACAACCCAGACAGGAAAATCCATGAGACGTATCTCCAATTAACCACCAAAAAGCCATAAGTGGAGCTGCAGTTCAAGTGATAGAATGTTATCCTTGGAGGGGGGGAGGTGGGGGAGGGGGAAGTTCAGGGACAGCACCTTGGCCCTGAGCCCTAGGACTGCTACAAAAAAAAAAAAAAGGAAGGAAGGGGGCACACACCAGCGGCTTATGCTCATAATCCTAGCTACTCAGGAGGCTGAAATCTGAGGATCAAGTTTCAAAGCCAACCTGAGCAGCAAAGTCTAGAGACTCTTATCTCCAATGAACCACCAGAAAACCAGAAGTGGCACTGTGGCTCAAAATAGTAGAGTGCTAGCCTTGAGCAAAAAAGTTCAGAGACAACGCTCGGGCCCTGAGTTCAAGTCCCATGGTCAACACAAAAATTAAAAAGAGAAGGGGAAAAAGGGAGTCTTGCTAACTTTTTGCCCAGGCTGGCCTTGATCCGAAATCTCTGCTGCTATGGCAGATAAAATCACAGGCCTTGGAAGTGGCGCTGTGTGGCTCAAGTGGTAGAACACTCGCCTTAAGCTGAAGAGCTGAGGGACAGCGTTCAAGCCCCACGACCGACAAAAAAAAACAAAACAAAAAACATCACAGGCATGAGCCACCAGAGCCCTAGCCTTTGATACTGCATATTCTAAGGGAAATTTCAAATCATTAGTATTTTTACAAAGCTACAGGAGTAGTTGCCTATGTGTGTTTTTCTCTTATTTGAGACAGGGTCTCCTGATATAGTTGGTCTCAAACTCATGATCCTCCTACATCAGCCTTCTGTGATTACAGGAGTGTGAAGGGACTGGTTGTTTGTTTTCTGGTACCCAGGTTTGAACTAAGGACCTCAAGCTTGCTGGGCTTGTTAGTTCTGCTGGTGCTCTCAACCAGCCCTGTGTTTTGCTGCTTATTTTTGGAGATGGAGTTTTGTGGCCTTTTCTGCCCAAGCTGGCTTCAAATGGCAATCCTCTGGATCTCAGCCTCACAAGTAGCTAAAAAGTGTGGAGGCACCATCACCTGGCTAGTAAGAATGTATGTACGCATACTCCAAGGTTTCTCATGTGTTCAGTATACTCTCTACCATTAAACTAAACTCCCACATATACTCTATCTCAAAACATAAAATTGTAAAATGGAATGAAATGTAAAACAGTAAATAAAATAGCCAAGATCGTCTGAGCCCCTTAGAACAAAGTTCTCCTGCAGTAGTTGTACTTAGCTGCTCACACTTCCTTCCTCCAATGACAATGTCTATCATTTTATAGTTGTAAGGTCCGTCCCTTTCCCAGTGTCCTTGAATCGTTATACCTGCTCCTGTGTGTGTGTGTGTGTGTGTGTGTGTGTGTGTGTGTGTGTGTGTGTGTGTGTGTGTGTGCGCCTCTTACTAGGGCTTGAATTCAGGGCCTAAGCATAGTTCCTGAGCTTCTTTTGCTCTAACTTTGAGCTTTGCTTTACCATTTGGGCAAGAGTGCCACTTCTTTTTGGTAGTTTATTGGAGACAAAAATCTTATCAACTTTCCTGCCCAAGCTGGCTTCAAATCTCGTTCCTCAGATCTCAGCCTCCTGAGTAGTTAGGATTGCAAGTGTGAGCTACCAGTGCCCACCATTTTGTTTACCTTTTGACTATACTGATTTCTTTCCGTAAGCCCACTTTGAGGTAAAAATTAAGGTAACTTTAAACCTTGTCAATACTAAGCATCACCGCTTTAGATGCAAGCCACAGCCTTTGATGTGTTGCACTGTCAAGTATTTTATAATTCCCCTTAACTTTTCACTTGTCCATAGATCTGCTTAAAAGTGCAGATCAGAGCTGGGTGCCAGTGGCTCACACCTGTAATCCTACTCAGGAGGTTGAGATCTGAGGGTCATGGTTCAGAGCCAGCCTGGGCAGGAAACTCCATGAGACTCTTATCTCCAATAAATCACTAGAAAACCAGAAGTGGCACTGTGGCTCAAGTGGTAGAGCGCTTGCCTTGTGCAGAAGAGCACAGGGACAGTGCCCAGGCCCAGAGTTCAAGCCCCATGACTGACCAAAAAAAAAAAAAGGTAAATTTCAAGTGAACACTGTCACTAGAATCGTTTGTCCTTTTGTGATGAGGTTTCAACAAGTTATCCAGGACTCAGCAAGGATGGCAGAGACATGCAGTGGCACCAGACTTTTTTTTTTTTTTTCATCATGGAGCTTAAACTCTGGGCCTGGCGCTGTCCCTCAGTTCTGCAGTTCAAGGCTAGCGCTTTACCACTTGAGCCACAGCATCACTTTCAGTTTTGGTGGTTTACTGGAGATAAGTTTCTCACGGATTTTCCTGCCCAGGCTGGCTTTGAACTGCGATCCTCCAATCTCAGCCTCCTGAGTAGCTAGGACTACAGGCTTGAGCCATCAGCACACGGATTTTAGCACCAGACATTTCTAAAAGCACACTCTATTCATTTCCTGAGTACTAAACCATCAAAACTATGCTTGTAACTTTATCTACTTGTCCTTGTTTCTGCTATAGTTTTGCTAAATATTGTGAAGATTCTGAGTTATTAGGTACATAGATGTATTTTCTTCCAGATAAGTTACCTGTTCCACAATGGCGTGCTCTTTTAACACTCTTATCTAAGATCTACATTATCTCATATTAATATAGCCATTATGATACTATGATGAGAATTTGCAGGGTGTATCTTTCCCCATCTGTTTACTTGTAGCTATTCATGTATCTAAATTTAGTTTGTGTATCAAATTTAGTTTGGCCTCAAGTTCTCAATTTCCCTAACTCAGCCACAAGTGCTGAATCATGTCTGTTTTTATAATTGCTTGTTCATTTTTATAATTGCTTATTCATTTTTACAACCACTGCTTAAAAAAAAATTGTTCTTGTAAAGGGGTTACAGTTGTATGTCAGGTAATGAGTACATTTTTTTTTTTTGGGGTCCGGTCATGGGGCCTGAACTCTTGGCCTGGTGCTGTCCCTCAGCATTTCAGCTCAAGGCTAGCACTCTACCACTTGAGCCACAAAGCCACTTCCAGCTTTTTTTTCTTCTTCTGCTTATGTGGTGCTGAGGAATCGAACCCAGGGCCTTAAGCATGTAAGGCGAGCGCTCTACCACTGAGCCAACTTCCCAGCCCCATGAGTACATTTCTTTTTGAACAGTGTCACTCCTTCCCTGGTTTTCTCCCCATTTTCCCTCCTGACTCTCTCCCCAACAAGTTACATAGTTTATTTTCAAGTGTCTATAGTGAGTACCACTGCTGCATTTGTTCACCCATTGTCCCTCCATTTGTGACCCCCTACCATCCCAAAGATAAATGAACAAGACAAAAACAAAGAAAATATATTTCCACTTCTCGGTGTTCATTTTGATAACATTTTATATTATCAATCTCTGCTTTTAACTCAAGTGTTTTGTGTGCTTACACTTAATTTTATTTGTATAGTTTGCTTTAGTACTTATTGGCTCACTAATCTTAAAGGAGAAGTATTTTTTTGTTTGCATGTTTTCTACTTTACTGGCTTTTTGTTATTCCTTCTCTGTCCTCTTTGCTTAATCAAGTATTTGTCAGTGTTAACTTTGATTACTCAGGGTATATCCACTTTTTTCTGTACTGGTTGCTCTAGTGGTTATGTCAAAACTTATTACTGGGCTGGGGAGGTGGCTCAATGGTAGAGTGCTTGCCTCATATTCATGAGGCCCTGGGCCCAATTCCTCAGCACCACATAGCAGAAAAAGCCAGAAGTGGCACTGTCGTTCAAGTGGTAGAGCTAGCCTTGAGCTGAAGAGCTGAGGGACAGTGCTCAGTCCCAGAGTTCAGGCCCCATGACCGACCAAAAACCAACAACTTATTACTATCCTATTTTACACTAATCAATGCTTCTTTTTAACAATATAGCTGCATTTATCCATACTCTCTGAAATAAAGTGTTGGTTTTTTTTGCCAGTCATGGGGCCTGAGCTCTGGGCCTGGGCGCTGTCCCTCAGCTCTTCAGCTCAAGGCTAGCACTCTACCACTTGAGCCACAGTGCCACTTCTGGCTTTTTCTGCTTATGTCGTGCTGAGGAATCGAACCCAGGGCCTCATGCATGCAAGGCAACCACTTTACCACTGAGCCGCAACCACTTTACCACTGAGCCACCTTCCCAGCCCTGAAATAAAGTTTTGATAGCAGACAAGTTATTGTATATTACTTATGTATTACTATATAATATACAAGTAAGTTTGTCTTTTTGTTCCTTAAGTTAGTACAAGGTATTTTGAGTAGTCTAATTTCAGAGTTTAGACAGGGAAATAGATATGTGACCAAAACACCTATAGTTTAATCAAATTCTTTGTTTAAAGAATTAAGAAGCTATGTGCACACCCGAGGACACAGAACTAGAGGAAATAAAGGAAAAACATACAACAGTGGGACCCATAGCTGCACCAGACATTGATTAAAACGAACCAAGCAACTCAATGGCAGCGATGGGAGGATGAGTGGGAAAGAGGGAACAGCTAACAGAATGCAAAAGGAATGTACACATCACCCCACGTGGAAGAAATAACTGTATTGTCAAAGCCCATAGAACTCATCAACTTTATAGACCAGGATAGACAATTTGCCCCATGAAAGTTAGAATATGTGTTTGTGACTTTAACTAAGCATCACGATCCCACATTACTGTGAAATTATGTAATCATTTAATCACAAGAATTTGCAAAAAAAAAAAAAATTAAGAAGGGCTGAGAATGTGACATAGTGGTAGAATGCTTGCCTAGCATGAATGAAACCGTAGGTTCAATTCCTCAGTACCACATAAAGAGAAAAAGGCAGAAGTGGCACTGTGGCTTAAGTGGTAGAGAGCTAGCCTTGAGCAAAAGAAGCTCAGGGACAATGCCTAGGTGCTGAGTTCAAGTCCCAGGACTGGCAAAAAATTAGTAATTGGCTGGAGCTATGGCTCAAGTGGTAAAGCACCTGTTAACAAGTACAACACTATGAACTCAAACCCCAGTACCATCAAAAAATGTAAAATTAGTAAAGAAAAATTAAGATTTAAGTTGTTCACCTACTCAGCCAACATCAGAAGATCCTTAACAGTGAGTTGTGCAAACCTCTTTGGATTTTTTTTTTTTTTGTCGGTCGTGGAACCTGAACTCTGGGCCTGGGCGCTGTCCCTCAACTCTTCAGCTCAAGGTTAGCACTCTACCACTTGAGCCACAGCACCACTTCTGGCTTTTTCTGCTTATGTGGTACTGAGGAAATCGAACCCAGGCCTCATGCATGTAAGGCCAGCACTCTACCGTGTCTGCAAAGCCAGGGATGGTGGCTTATGACTGTAATCCAAGCTACTCAGAAGGCTGAAATCTAAAGCCAGCCCAGGCCCAGGACTGGCAAAAAAAAAAAAAAAAAAAAAAAAAAAAAAAGCCAGCCTGGGCACTGTCCCTGAGCTCTTCAGCTCAATGTGAGCACTCTACCATCTGAGCCACAGTGCCACTTCCGGTTTTCTGGTGGTTTATTGGAGATAAGAGTCTCATGGACTTTTCCTGCCCAGGCTGGCTTTGAACCAGGATCCTCCTCAGATCTCAGCCTCCTGAGTAGCTACGATTACAGGTATGAGCCATAGACACCCAGCTAAGTCTGAGACTTTTTTTTTTTCTGCTTATGTGGTGCTGAGGAATCGAACCCAGGGCCTCAGGCATGCAAGCCAAGCGCTCTACCACTGAGCCACCTTCCCAGCCCTGTCTGAGACTTTTATCCTCACTAAACTACCAAAAAAATCTGGAAGTGGAGCTATGGCTCAAGTGGTAGAGTGCTAGCCTTGAGCTGAAGAGTTGAGGGACAGTGCCCAGGCCGAGTTCAAGCTCCAAGACCAGCAGAAAAAAAAAATCTGCAGGACATGTCTCATTTTAATGCACCGAAGTTTGTTAAATTTCCCCATTTTGTCAGTCATTACAAAAGATCAACAAGACCAATGTGGTAAATCTGGTTTTAACTCTGACTCACTGGTCTCAGCAATGGAGGTATCGCTGGTGTTTTTGTTTTTGTCAGTGGTGGGGCTGAACTCTGGGCTAGGGCGCTGTCCCTCAGCTCTTCAGCTCAAGGCTAGCGCCCTACCACTTAAGCCACAGTGCCACTTCTGGTTTTTTTTCTGCTTTATATGGTGCTAAGGAATCGAACCCAGGGCCTCACACATGCGAGGCAAGCACTCTACCACTGAGCCACCTTCCCAGCCCCAGTCACTGGTGTTCTTAACCATCATAGTATTCCACTCTTAACATCTTCGCTAGAACATTTACCAGATTCTCATTAAAATCTGGAACATTGTACTAGTGCTCCATATATAATTAATCTTTGTGACCATGAGGTAGGTACTACCCTATTTTTGTTAAGGAAACAGAGTGAGTTAATTTCAAGAATTTTCTTTAAAAACTCACGTGACTTGAGTCTTTGTGTATCTACAAATCCATTCCCCCCCCCCCCCCCACTCCCTCCTTCTTTTTAAATTTAGTGCCAGTCCTGGGCCTTTAACTGAGGACCTGGGTACTGTTCCTGAAATTTTGCTCAAGACTAGCACTCTATCTTTTAGCACTCTACCATTTTAGCCATTGGATGTAAGAGCTCATGAACCTTCCTGCCTAGGCTGGCTTTGAACCACAATCCTTAGATCTCAGCTGACACGTGTCAGCCACCAGGGTCCAGCTCACAAACTCATCCTTAAACCACTGATTCCCAGAGTCTTCTTCATGTATTTTGGTAACGTGAATGGGAACTTCCTGAGGAGATCTTTAGGCCTAGTTTTGTGGCTAAAAGCAGCAAATGGAAGTTTTGCAAGGACCTAACTATACAACCGAAAAACCACCACCCCTACCAGCCAAAGTTACTGTGTTTACAGTCTATTAAATATGTATTTAGAAGTAGATAAAATATTTGGCTAAAATGGGTTATATGTTTGAATGTTGGAAGTGGAAATTCACACCAGTGACACCATGCTTGCCACTCAAGTTGGTCATGTTGAATTCCTATGACTTTTTCCTCCAAAACAGCTCAATAGACTATGTTAAAGACAACATGTGTATTGAAAGTAGCAATTTTATTTGAGTTAAAATTATTTACAAAAACCCAAAGACATACTTCATGAAACTGGTACAAACTATTTTTTTCCTGCCGTTGGCTTTTGCTCCAAAGATCACAGCTGAGAAATACTGTATAAAATAAAAATAGGATTGGATTCAGAAAAGTACTCTACCATTCTAATTTCCAATTGGTAGTTATTTACAGAAATATTTACAATGGAAAAAAAGGTTACTTTAAAACTTTAGTTAATTTCCAAGTCAGCCTCAAGTACCCTAAAATCAGAGTTCACTGAGGGTTAAAAACACACAAATGCACCGCAGCTGGTGAGGTGGTATTTCCTCCACCCCTCCCCACCAAAATCTGCATCTCTTATCAGTGCTTGACAATTATTATTATTTAAAAAGCAAAACAAAAACCTGTTAAACACTGAGGTAAATCAATTCTCAAATGATTACCAGTGCAACAGAAAAATGTAGTTCACCCTGATTGATCTTATCCAAATATTTAATATTCCTTACCATCTGACATACGTCAGTTTTACCAAAAATCTGTTCATTTCTCTAAATCCCATGATTAATAAATACAAATATATTTTAACATAATTAAACAAAATATACCTAAACTAATTTATGGATATCATTTATCAACATGCTTTTAAAACAGTTTGCCAAATTAGTTTTCTATTCAGGGCAAATCAATCTCAGTTTTCCCATATTACACTGGCATACTGTGTTCATAAAAAGTGATGGGTAGGGATTTGGGGTGGGTGGAGGAGGAAGAAAACAATTTGCCTGCAATCAGTTACTTCCGTATAGATTTCCCAACAATCTGCATTATCAAAAATAGGAAGACAATAAAAGGCAGCCACTGCATTAAAAAACATTACAGCTGGCACTGATACAAGAGCCCCAGTTTGTAGCTTTATACAAGGAAATAACAAAGTCTAAATGGGTAAAATAGACTTTTAGCTATTTAACCCAATACACACCAAACTCATAATTTTATGGCTTCAAGTTTCACAAATCCAATGAAGAAACATGATGTACTTGACCAGAAAGGTAATTTAAAAAAAGATTTACATGAAACAAATCTCCAGAAGGCCTGTCTTCAGGCCTAACAGACAAAAGTGACAAAGGATTTAAAAAAAAAAAAAAAAAAAAAAAAAAAGGCAGAGCCAGTGGTCTGAACACAATAAAAAGCTGTGATGTTAAGAAATTAAATCTACAAAATATGTTCTGTGTGTTCCACAGCCATTTTCCCAAACAATTGTTCTATGAACAAAGAATCTCAATGAAAAACGGGTCTTCTCTACACCAGCAATTTTAAGGCTTTGCGCTTATGCAATTGATCCTGTCACTCTATAGAAGAATAAACATGCTATCTGGAAACATGAATTCCACATTGGTGTTTTAGCTTCCTTATATTTATTGTACTGAACATCAGAAAATATATCTAGAGATCCTCCTTCAAAACTTAACAATGTTTCAAGAGCCTCCCTAGCATTAAGTGTAAACTACCCTGGGTTTGTCTGCTTTGCTGAATCCTTTATCAGGGCACATCGTCTTTATAATATAATATTCCTTCACACTGCTATTTTGTTTTCTTGCGTCTATAGCTATGACACATTATGGCATGATATTGAATATGGTGTCATGATCTCAAAAGTGAAAAATAGTTCAACATCCAAACCCAATCAAGAATAAAAAAATATACTATTAATCCCTTGTGTCTTTGGATTCCATCTAATTTTAAATATAGACAGTAGTTTAGGGAACAACAACAAAA
Source organism: Dipodomys spectabilis (assembly GCF_019054845.1). Taxonomy (NCBI): domain Eukaryota; kingdom Metazoa; phylum Chordata; class Mammalia; order Rodentia; family Heteromyidae; genus Dipodomys; species Dipodomys spectabilis. The sequence continues at coordinate 1,549,575 of NW_024870813.1, read as the reverse complement.
AAAAAATCACAAAATTATTAAAAGCTTTATTTACGATTGTAATCATTCAACAAAAACAAAAACAAAACAAAACAAAAAAGCAAAAGCAAATGAGCCTGAAAAAGGAACTAAGCTGTTGTCTAGAATGTCCTGAGAACATTCGATACCTCAGTAGCTAAGCTGCCTTTGCACCTGGCTGGCATGACAACAGTGGCTCAACATACACAGCAGTTGCACTAACAGCAGCACATATACCCCTGTGACACCTGCCCAGAGTCGAGCAAGAAGGGAAGGGCCTAAACTCTGCCGAGTAAGGGTATTTAAATACTGCACAAGATTGTTAACAGCCTGAACCTTTTCCCTCATTTTTGATAGTTGCAGATTGATGTAGTAACTGTCATTTAGCAAATGCAGAATGCATGAAGAAATCAGGTGGTCTTAAAAATCTAAACACGAATGATACTGATGAATGTTCTTGGTATATCTTCAAGGACTTCTTTCATAATTTCTCTTTGTCTAAGGCTAACTCCATCATTACCGAGCACCTGAAGCAAAGGTAAAGCAGCTAGCAATGTTCCAAATATTCAATCACTCTAGAGATAGACTTCTGGCCTGTGGTTCCAACAGCACACTGAAAAGGGAAGGAAATAATGGTTAATATGTAATGAAAGTTTTCAAGTATTGAATAGTTTATCTCTGAACAAGTTGTTAAATTGAACACTACAAATCAAAGTCCACTGAGACTAAATTGTACATGTGTGTGTAGTGTGTATGTGTGTGTACAGTGTGTGTGTATTAGAGAGACAGAGAGAGAGAGATAGAAAGAGATAGAAAGAGGGGGGGGGGGGGGAGGACTATGTGAGTGTCCTGGGGCTTGAACTCAGGGCCTGGGCTTTTTAACTTAAAACTAATATCTTACCACAGTTCCACTTTCAGCTTTTTTGGAGGTAAGAGAGTCTCATGGACTTTTCTGCCTGGGCTGGCATCAAATCTCAATAATCAGATCTTAGCTCCATAAATTGTACTTTTTTTTTTTTTTTTTTTTGGGGGGGGGGGGGGGAGGGGTCCGGTCATGGGGCCTGAACTCTGGGCCTGGGCAATGTCCCTCAGCTCTTCAGCTCAAGGCCAGCGCTCTACCATTTGAGCCACAGCGCCACTTCCGGCCTTGTTTTTTTTTGCTTATATGGTGCTGAGGAATCGAACCCAGGGCCTCAGGCATGCAAGGCAAGCACTCTACCACTGAGCCACCTTCCCAGCCCCAAGTTGTACTTTTATAATACAGTATTTTGACACAAGAATTATTGTGAAGCAATACCACACAGTTACTAAATTTAAAAGAGAATCCCTGCATATCTCTATTCCCAGCACTTGGGAGGGCTGAGGCAGAATTTCAAAATTTACACTGCATACTGAGACTCCATCTCAAAAAAAAAAAAAAAAAGAAAAAATGGAAAGAGAAGCTAGGAAGGAAAAAATCCTTTTATCTTTTGGCAAGCAAAGTATGGGGTTTGAACTCAGGGCCTAGAACTTGCTAGGTGGTCCTCAAGCCCTTTTTTGCTTTATTTCTATTTTTTTAGGCAGGATTCTCATGGTTGAAGTGTATTTGTGAAGTGTATTTGTAAGGGCATTTCCAGAAAGGGTTAACTAAGTAATAAAGATCCACCATGAGTGTGGCTGGCATGATCCCATAGACTGGAGTCCAGATAAAATGAGAAGAGAAAACGGGGAGAGGCTGCCAGGCACTGGTGGCTCACTAGCTACTCAGGTGGCTAAGATCCGGCGATTGGGATTTCAAACTAGCCAGGGCAGAAAATTCTGCCACACCTCTAGGCCAGCACGGACTAGGAGTGGCTCAAGTAGTAGAGTACCAGCCAGAAGCAAGAAAGCCAAAGGAGAGCTCAAGGACCCTAATTCAAATGCTGGTAGCAGTGCGTGCATGTGTACGCGCACACACACGCAAACTAGCTAGTACATGCATTCCCTTTCTCTTCTAGCCATTTTGATATGAACTGCTAATCTCCATCATGCTCTCAACAGCCTCTGAAATTATGAGTCAAATAAATTTCCTTCTCTTAAATTGCTTACGCAAGATATTTTGTTCACAGCAACAAGAAGTCTAATAGACTGTGGCTGGTATTTTAATTTCTACTGTCAATGTATTAACTGAAATTCAAAACCACATATATGGTAATAAACACTACTTACGGTGAGATTCATGAAGCTTAGGAATTTTTTGAGCATTTCTGTCATTATTGAGAAGTCTCCTTCTGGCAGGTATTCCCGCACAGTGGTTACATTGATCTGAGGAAACAGATCAAAAAGATACCATCAGACACATGAACACAGATACAGAACACATGAAACTGCACATCATTCATAGGAATGTTTATGTCCATTCCCCACCCTACCCATCCTCAGGAAGAGAAAGAAGGAAGGAAGGAAGGAAGGAAGGAAGGAAGGAAGGAAGGAAGGAAGGAAGGAAGGAAGGAAGGAAGGAAGGAAGGAAGGAAGGAAGGAAGGAAGGAAGGAAGGAAGGAAGGAAGGAAAGAAAGAAAGAAAGAAAGAAAGAAAGAAAGAGAAAGGAAGGAAGGAAGGAAGGAAGGAAGGAAGGAAGGAAGGAAGGAAGGAAGGAAGGAAGGAAGGAAGGAAGGAAGGAAGGAAGGAAGGAAGGAAAGAAAGGGAAAAGAGAAAGCTGGCAAAGGCTACTGAGAAACAATTCTGTATATACTCACTTTTGGAAATGCAAAGAGAAAGGCCCAGAATAACAGTCTGCATTGGGGGCTCCCCTACCTGAGAATGTCCTCACTTTCGAAAAAAAAAAAGACCAAAAACAATCCCCCCACCCATGCTTTATAGGTAAATTCAGTGAGATAGGAATTAATTAGATCTCTTTCATATTAGCAAGAAGCAGCACAACAATTCACAAACCAACCATATGTTATAATGAAAATACTACAGGGCCTGCTTTAAGACAGCTCTTCTAGAAAGACTTACCCATAATGAGAGTACAAAAGTCCACTCTCCAGAGTTTGAAGACCAAGGTAAGGGGTGAATTAAGGGGATGTGGGTAAGTAGACAGACCCATGCCCTAGAGCAAGCATGATGTTTTTCTTCAATGAAGCCATTAATTTATCACATGCCTCCAATCCTCTTGTTTTAAAACAGATGGCCTTTGTTCCAAAGAAAAATTTCCATCCATTTGAAATTCTAGTTTTATACTGACCATCCACTTAAAAATATGTATTCTGGGGCTGGAGGTGCTCAGCAACAGAGCACCTATAGCAAGCATAAGGCCCTGAGTCCAAACTCTAGTACTGCATCCCAGAGTCATGCATGCATGTATGCATTCATTCATTCGCATAACTGAGAGCTGAATCCAGGAACTCATGCTTACTCTTCCGCTTGAGGTAGTCTCTCAGCTTATGCTCACATTTTAAACGGAACACTCAATGTCTCATGTCCCTTTATGTGTTTTCTTGTTTGTTTGAATGTCACTCCTGAGGCTTGAACTCAGGACCGGGGTACCTGAGGTCTTTCGTTCAAGGACAGAGCTCTTCCACTTGAGCCATAGCTCTAGTCTCAGCTTCTTTATTTTTTATTTTTTGTCGGTCGTGGGCTTGAACTCTGGGCCCGGGCGCTGTCCTTCAGCTCTTCAGCTCAAGGCTAGCACTCTTCCACTTGAGCCACAGAGTCACTTCCGGTTTTCTGGTGGTTAATTGGAGATAGAGTCTCACGGCCTTTCCTGCCCAGGCTGGCTTTGAACCGCAACCCTGAGATCTGTCTCAGCCTCCTGACTAGCTAGGATTATAGGCATGAGCCACAGGCGTGCAGTTATTTCCAGCTTTTTGGTGCTTAAATGAAGATAAGAGTCTTAAGGATTTTCTTGCCTGGACTGTCTTTGAACTGAGATCCTCAGATCTCAGCCTCCTGAGTAGCTAGGATTACAGGTGCAACAGGTGACTGGTATCCTTCATGTTTTCAATGTGCATATTTGTATTTCCCATTGCAGCCAATTGTCTACCAGCCCTAACCTTCTACTTCTGTGCTAATTATCTACAGACTTTCATTCCTCATAGGAAAATTTTAAGTATTTTAACCTACTCAAAAGAATCCCATTTTCCTGGCCAGTGACTAGATTCAGGCAAAACAGCATTAGTAATCCAATGCTGTTCAAACTGATGGAAAGGCTATTTGGTAAAGGATGGAGAGGGCACAGAGTCTTAAAGCACCTTAAAGATAGTAACAACCTCAGTCCCTGGAAGATTCACTGAGGCACTAAAAGAACTTCAATTAGACTGTCAATTTTATACTATTCCTTCTTTTACTTCAATTAAAAATATTTGAATGGTCTCTTTCATCAAACAAGAAGTTTTCATTTAGACCTAATGAATTCTTAATTGGGGATGTACCTTGAAAGGTTCAGCAAACATATGAAAGGCATGCCACCTTAGTTCTTAATTTCATTTATATAAAGGTTTTTTTTTGTAGGACTAAAAAAGCAAACTAAGTAACTTAAAGGAAACTACTGGAAGGGTTAGATATATTATCATTTCTCTTCCACATGGGGCACAAACTATTTAAATGACCTTATACCAGCCAAAAGGATATGAATGGAAAAACTTAAGAAAAGTGAACTAGCCAGTGGTATGAAGCTATGTATAACGCAATTGTTTTCAAGTTGTATAAAAAAATACTTACTGGACTTTCCTGACAGAGACATCCAAGAAGTAAGGCCGTGTAGGAGGCCACAATGCAATCTTCCATGTGTTTCCCAGCATGCTGAAGGGCTAACATGTTAAAAATAAAGAGTACATCAAGTTATACAAACCCACAACATTAACTACTCTGTTAACAATTTTCTTAAAAAGTGGCTCACACTTGTAATCTCAGCCACTCAGGAGGCTGAGATCTGAGGATCACAGTTAAAAGCCAGCCCAGACAGGGGAAAAAAAAATCATTAAAGACTAACAAATGATGCTGGACAATTAGATATATGCAGTTCTCAAATATAATGGAGAGGTCCCTTGGCATAAGTAATGCACATTAAAATGAACAACAGGAGAGTAAAACAGGCTCTTTTGGGCACTATCAGTGGGAGGGGGAAAGTGACTGGAAAGGGTGAATAAAGATATAATTTAAGTAGTTCAGTAGCATATATAAAAACAGAACAGTGAACTGTTGGAAATGTCTTGGGGGAAAAAGACAAGGAAGAGGGACAAAAGTGGTGAGTTTGATTGCGATACATTGTATGTATGTATAAAAATCACAATGGACATCTCTTGTACAGCTAATGTATGATAACCAAAAATTACAAAAAGAGAAATTTCATTTCTTGTAACACCAGAATAACAACATATTTAATCTGTAGAGAGTGGAACTAAGAGATTGGAAGAGGCCCACAATCAGGCAATGTCAGGGAATGTTTCTTAACTAGGTGGACATTATTATTCACATGTCATAAACTTAAGAGACATGGAATTACAAGCAGCTACTTTATAGAATTTGCATGAAAAGCAAAATCAAATGTAAATCTTGAGAACAGCAGATACTTAATGAATGTTTGGCTACTTACTATATTACCTTAACAATTTTGTATGTGTATATGCTGGTCTTGGGGCTTCAGAGCCTGGGATCTGTCCCTGAGATTTCTGGCTTGAGACTAGTGCTCTACCATTTAAACTGTAGGTCTACTCCCAGCTTTTTTTGGTGTTTAATTGGGAGTTAGTCTCATAAACTTGCCTTCCTAGGTTAGATTCAAACAGGAATTCTCATACTCAACCTCCTGAATAGCTGAGATTACTGGCATGAGCCACTGGTCCATGGTTTCAACTATTTTTTTTACTACATTCCACCTTAGGATCCTGTGAGGACTACCAATATAATTTATGACAAGTAATCTCAGCTTACAGTAAAGTGGTAAAAGAATATCAAAAAGTAAAAAACAAAAAAAAAACCCCAAACACAAAATACTAGGGTTGTGACTAGGTGGTAAAGTCCCTGCCTAGCCAGCATGAGGCACTACGTTCAAGCTTCCCACCCCTAACAAAACCAAACGAACCTCAAAAAATTGAAAGAAAAAGCTGGGCGCTGGTGGCTCACGCCTGTAATCCTAGCTACTCAGGAGGCTGAGATCTGAGGATCGTGGTTCAAAGCCAGCCCGGGCAGGAGAGACCGTGAGACTCCTATCTCCAATAAAACCACCAGAAAACCGGAAGTGGTGCTGTAGCTCAAGTGGTAGAGCGCTCGCCTTGAGCTGAAGAGCTGAGGGACAGCGCCCAGGCCCAGAGTTCAAGCCCCACGACCGACAAAAAAAAAAAAAAAAAAAAAAAAAAAAATTGAAAGAAAAACAAAAACACAAATTTCCCACCCTTTCTTGAGACAATATCTCACTATATATGCCTAGCAGTATCATCCTACCTCAGTCTCCCAAGTACTGAGATTATGGTATATGCCACCACAGGTGGCTCACTTTGCAGATGAAAAAATCTCAGGATGAAACAGTGACTTGTAATGTATTGTCCCCATTGTTAGGAAGAACTAAATAGTGTATTATCAAAGCTTATCTGGATTGAATTAAGGAGACCTTCAATGATTATGGTAACACGTGAATTAAGATTTCTTTTTTGCGGGGCTGGGAAGGTGGCTCAGTGGTAGAGTGCTTTCCTTGCATGCATGAGGCCCTGGGTTCGATTCCTCAGCACCACATAAGCAGAAAAATCCAGAAGTGGCGCTATGGCTCAAGTGGTAGAGCACTAGCCTTGAGCGGAAGAGCTGAGGGAGAGTGCCCAGGCCCACAGTTTAGGCCCCATGACTGGCCAAAAAAAAAAAAAATTTTTTGCGGGGGTGGGGGGTGAGGGTGGGGAGGGGCAGTCCTAGTGCTTCAATTTAGGGCCTGAGCCCTGAGCCCCAAGGCCACTTCCAGCCTTTTCTGTTTATGTGGTCCTAAGGAATCTAACCCAGGGCTTCATGCATGCTAGGCAAGCACTATCACTAAGCCACATTCCCAGGCCCTAAGACACATTTTAAAGAAAATACTATTCCCAAGTAAATATAACATTTAAAACAAGACATACCTTTATTGAGGTCAAGTTCTTCATCATCATCCTCTTTCTTCTGTTTCTCTTCCGTCCCATCAGTCTTCTCCGTTGAAACCCACTGTATTTCTCCACTAGTCTCTTGCCACTCTCCACTCTTATCATGCTGAGTGGTGGGAGCATCTTTGATCAACTCATCTGTTTTACTCTCTGCCAACTGGGCTGCTTGCTCTCGTTCAAGGAATAACTGGCAAAAATTATTTTGGAGTGTCATCAGAAAGACAGCATCTACTAATGTGTAGATTAACCAATATTTTACATTAAATAAAGAAAACAGGGCTAGAATGATGCTCAGTGGCAAAGTGCTTGCCTAGCAAAGGCAACATCCTGCGTTCTATCCCCAGTATCAAAATGGCAAAGACAAAACAAAATAACACAAACGTAGTTAGGATGAGTTTAAGTAAAAACTTTGCTCTAAATCCTACTGAAAGCCAAAACCAAAGTGTAAATACTTCTGGGAGTCATCCATCAATTTACTAATGGTTCAGATTTTTTTTTTTTTTTTAATGAGAATGAAAGACTCAACAGTTGCCCTGAGTTTAGACATTAACTAAAAGTTCAAGTAACAAGCCACAAAACTTAAACTTTAAAACAGCATTTAAACACTGGTATAATGGAGAAGGGCAATTAGTAAAACTACATAGTATTGGATGATATGAAATATGGCTCCTTTTTTTTTTTTTTTGGGTCCGGTCATGGGGCCTGAACTCTGGGCCTGGGCGCTGTCCCTCAGCTCTTCAGCTCAAGGCTAGGGCTCTACCACTTGAGCCACAGCACCACTTCCGGCTTTTTTCTTTTTGCTTATGTGGTGTTGAGGAATCGAACCCAGGGCCTCAGGCATGCAAGGCAAGCGCTCTACCACTGAGCCACCTTCCCAGCCCAAGGCACTAGATCTTAACATTAGCAATTCATACAATTTTTATTAGCATCAACTAATTGTAGAAAGGTTTCATTTCCACATGTTCATCCATAAACACAATGCACCTTGATCCGTGCGTGTGTATGGGGGATGGGAGGGAGGGAACTATTGGTCCCGATAGTCAAAAGTAAACAAATTAAATGCCTTGCTTTCATTTATTTTATTTTCTTTAGGCTGCTACAAGTATTGCACACAAAAAGTATCTTAATAAGCCTGGTGCTGGTGGCTAATGCTTGTATCCCTAGATTCATAGCTACTCAGGAGACTGAAATCTGAGGATCAAAGTTCAAGGCCAGCCTGGGAAGACAAATACAAGATTCTTCTCTCATTAACTAGCAGAAAATTGAAAGGTGTAGTTTACATGGTAGAGCACCAGCCATGAGCAAAAAAGCTAAGCAAAAGGTTAAGACCCTGAGATTAAGGTCTTGCGCGTGTACACACAAGCGCACGCATGCACACAGAATTGCAAGTCCTTTTTTGACACTTGAGTGGAAAGCAGTATCCAAAAGGTAGTATAATCTATAAACAAAAATTTATAGACTGGCTTAAAAAAAAAAAAGCCAGGCCTGATACAGGATGATAACCTGAAGGAAGAAAGCTTCCTTTAATGTAGAGTGCAAAAGCAGAATATTAAGCTCAAGCAGTAGCATCCCAGGGATGATTTATATGTGGTCATCCTGAACTTCATGTAAAGGAGAAGGATAAGAGAGCATGACAGAAAATAAGACTTTACAAACTCTATCTCATCCCACTATCCCCGTGCTCTGCTACTATGCCCCTTCCCAATTCTAATTTTCTGTCATCCATACAACCTAATGAAGCCTGGGCACAAATGAGACCCATAAGTAAATGCTAGAAAATTTGACATGGATGGGATGGAGTTGGGATTGTATTCCCAATTTGTGATCAATAATCAATTTTTGATTCATAAAGCCTTGTCTCTGCTTTTAGTAACAATGCTTAAGTGATTATATATTGGGGAAAGACAGTAGGAAAAGGAGTGTAGTCTGAACCTCTGTATCCCTTATTGCTCTGTAGAAAAATTGTGCTATTAAAAAAAAACAAAACTGTTTAAAACTCTGGTTTAAAATAAAACAAAGTGTCACAGTAGCTAATTATGAAAAACAGGTGCAAATGTAACAATGAACTCGCCTCAAGTATAACAAATGTAGGCTTAAAACAAACAAACAAAAAAACACTTAAATTAATACCAGTAATACTGATACAGCTTGTGAATCCATGGTTATCCAATAAAATCTGGCATCGTGGAAAGACAAACAAACAACCCCCCCCAAAACAAAAAACGTGTAACTCAGAAAAGAAATTAGACAGATCAACAACTGCAGATGTCAACTTGTTCTTAGACTGATGATTACCTGCACTAAAGCCTGAACAGCATGAACTTGTCCAGCTATCCTTAAACTATCATGTCCTTCTCCACTACAGAAGGAAGAATCAAAAGAACAGGAGGTTTCCATGTTGACGAGACAGTGTCGATTCCGAGCGCTGTATTCCACCAGATTTATCAGAAGGCCCAAGCCCTAAGTGTTTAAGAAAACACATGTTATCACAGATGAGAACTTATAAGCAAATGAATACCACACTGTGTAATTTTTATTGGCACACAAAAACCTCAGTGTTTTTCCATCTAATAAAATGGTTAGACAACTAGTATGTAAGATACTGTTCCGAAAGAATCATTTTCAATCACCACTTTCCATTTACAGTTTTCATTTTTTACAAAGTCGTTTGTAAGAAATAAAAAATGTTTATCAAACTGTAACCCTTTTGTACATCATTTCTATAATAAAAAAATGGAAAAACGACATGTTCAATGAGGAATACTTCAAAATAACAACAACATGTTAAACTGATTGTTTTCTTTAAAAAATATAATTTTATTGTTATTGCTAAGGTATCATACTGAGGGGTTACTATTTCATAAGTCAGGTAATGAATGTCACCCCTTCCTTCTCTTGCCCCTAGTTTCCCCCTATCCCTGCTCACACGTTGCGTAGTTCATTTTCTACGTAGTGTCGACTGTGTAGGTACCAAGCCTCACTTTGTCCATCCTTCCTCCCTCCACTTTTGTACCCCCTATGTCCCCTCAAAGACAGAAAAAAGAAAACACACAACAAAAAGCAGAAACAAACACTACCACTAATATAAACCTCATATTTCCATTCTCTGGAATTTGTTTTGACAAATAGCATTTTAAATGTTCAGAGGTGTTACACCTTTGAGTTCCTGCCTGAAGAGTATTCTCTTTTAGTCTCACTGTGTGTGAATTCTTAAGTCCTGTATATTTCATCATGCCCTGATGATTTTAGATCTAGCTTCCACATAGGAGAAAACATGTACAATTTGTCTCTGAGCTTGGATTACCTCACTTAACATGATCTGCTCTAGGTTAAACTGATTCTTAAAGGCAAGCTTAGATCAAAGTTTTCCTCTACATAGATAAAATACTGGTCTCTAAAATAGTCACTTCAACTCACCAACACTCGGATGTCAAACCTCTGCTCCTGAGGTAAATACTTTGGAACCTGAAGCACACAATTCATTGCTGTACCTATGAGGCCATCCTGTTCTCCTGTTTTGGTGCTGCCCCATTCTGAAATAGAATACAAGCAGGAAAAGCATGACTGATTCTTCCTGTGGGCATTACAAACTAGACTTATTAAAGTGAATTTTCTTATTTCTGGTCCTGGGATTTGAACTCTGGGCTCTGTCCCTGAGCATCTCTGTGCTCAAGGCTAGTGCTCTACCACTTGAGCCACAGTGCCATTTCTAGTTTTTTTCTGTTTATGTGGCACTAAGGAATTGAATCCAGGGCTTCATGCATTCTAGGCAAGCACTCTACAACATTCCTATTAATGTAGAAATGGATAACTATTCCTTTGGTCAAATACACTTGTTATTTCCAAACCATTCTACTAAGGGCTGGTCATAAAAGTAAAAACTCCTAAAAGTATCTCTATATACAAATGAGTCAATTCTATAATGGAGAACTGCAAAATAAACTATATCAAATAAAGAAGGGGACTACCTTGTTTCTATGGGTAATATACAAATTTCCAATGGGAAAACATTACTTACCATTGTCATTAGTTAAATTGAGCAATACCCCAATGATGGCTCTCATGCAGTCCTCCACTGCTTTGCCTACATGGTTAGTTACATTCTGGTGAGGGAGAGGCTTACTGTCAGCCATGCAAATGCTGTTCTCAGCGCGGTTATATTGCTGAATCAATTCTTCACAATGCTGTAATGCTCTTAAAAGAAAAGAAAATGCATTATTAAGGAGAAAACAAAAAGCACAGGTTAATACAACACATTCTTATCTATTGGAGCCTAAAAACCATCAGATCATCTGGGAGTTAAAACATTTTAGCAATCTAATCATGTACCAAGTGTGCCTGGTATCTCATGAGGTGCTGAATTTCATTTTGTTTTTAGAAAATTTAAAAAACTTTTAAATTCACTTCCTCTAAGGAAGTTAATTGAATATTTAGACAAAATCCAGGCACTGAAGATTCACAACTATAATCCGAGCTGCTCAGGAAGCTGAGATCTGAGGATCACAGTTCAGTCAGCCCAGGCAGGAAAGACCGAAAGATTCTTATCTCTAATCAACTAAAAAAAAAAAAAAAAACAAAAGCTGAAAGTGGAACTGTGGCCCAAGTGGTATAGCCTAGCCTTGAGCATAAAAAAAATTCAATCCCGGGCTGGGAAAGTAGCTCAGTGGTAGAGCACTTGCCTTGCATGCATGAGGCCCTGGGTTCGGTTCCTCAGCACCACATAAGCAAAAAGAAAAAAGCTGGAAGTGGCGCTGTGGCTCAACTGGTAGAGCGCTAGCCTTGAGCTGAAGAGCTGAGGGACAGCGCCCAGGCCTAGAGTTCAGGCTCCACGACCAGACCCCAAAAAAAATTCAATCCCCAAGACAGGCACACACAATAGAAAGGTTAGTTAACACCAGGTTGACAACCTGAATGCATACAAAGAAGGATACTAAATGTGATAAAAGAAAAAATTACAAAATCAGGACAAAAGAAGAGATGGAAGTGTTGTGATATTTGGATTTGCTTCAATACTTGAGGTTAGCTAAAAGGTCGAGAAAAGACTGAATTTGCTTCAAAATAACATAGGAAGTAAGGAAGGATGATGTTTTAGACAGTAACAAGACTTGCCCTGATTAGCAATTACTCAAGCCAAATAACATGTAGATAAGGGTTTATAGTGCTATTTTGAAATAAGAGGCTAAAATATAAACTGAGAGTCAAATTACGGGAGGTGGAGGGGGAGTCTCCCTTTGATAAGGACACTGGATATATTTCCAAAGATAATAAGGGATCATAGAAACTCAGTGTTTAAAGATTATTTTTTTCAAACAGAGATCTACAGAAATTCCCACAGTATTGTGCTGGCTAGGCTAAGGGCCAGGGAACTAAGGCAGAGTTATCAAAAATTAGGACAGCTATTAAGCTGCTGAGTAAGAAGACAGAACCAGAACGGGAGACATACACACACTAAGGTGACAGCATTTCCCTAATTGTGATGGAGGCTGGCTAGGGAGAATGGGGAATACAGAGAACTACACATAGATCTGGGAAATGAGATATAAAGGCCAGAAGAAAAGGGTTATACAAATCCACTTAGAACAAAAAGACTAATGATTAGTGGTCATTATATGCCAAACACTGTTCTTTCTACTAAACCTTACATATTTTAACTAATTCACTTGTATATATTTTCCTTTTTTTTTTTTTTGGGGTCCAGTCGTGGGGCCTGAACTCTGGGCCTGGGCGCTGTCCCTCAGCTCTTCAGCTCAAGGCTAGCGCTCTACCACTTGAGCCACAGCGCCACTTCCGGCTTTTTTTCTTTTTTGCTTATGTGGTGCTGAGGAATCGAACCCAGGGCCTCATGCATGCAAGGCAAGCGCTCTACCAATGAACCACCTTCCCAGCTCCTTGTATATATTTTTCTAAGACTTTTTTTTTTTTTTGGGTTGGTTGTGGGGCTTGAACTCTGAGCTTGGGCACTGTCCCTCAGCTCTTCAGCTCAAGGAGAGTACTCTACCGTTTGAGCCACAGCACCACTTCCAGTTTCCTAAGGGAAACAGACTTTCCTGCCCAGGCTGGCTTTGAACTGTGATCCTCAGATCTCAGCCTCCTGAGTAACTAGGATTACAGGCATGAGCCACCGGCGTCTGGCTCTAAGATTCTTTTAAATCATTAAAAATTACATTTATACACATATTACTTTGTATATAAAATATATTTTATATATATTGAAAGCTATATCAACTCATTTTATTATAATAGTCACTCTAGGGGAGAGATAATTACTATCTTCATTGTTATGAAACTGGAATTCATCTCAAGACATTCTGGATCCAGAACCTACTCTTTTGTCTTTTTTTTTTTTGGGGGGGGGGGGGTGTCCGGTCGTGGGACCTGAACTCTGGGCCTGGGTGCTGTCTCTCAGCTCTTCAGCTCAAGGATAGCACTCTACCACTTGAGCCACAGCGCCACTTCCGGCTTTTTTCTTTCTGCTTATGTGATGCTGAGGAATCGAACCCAGGGCCTCATGCATGCAAGGCAAGCGCTCTACCACTGAGCCACCTTCCCAGCCCCTCTTTTGTCTTTATAAGGTACTCTGACTTATAAAACTCAACAGATACAGCATTTTACTGAGGAAAGTAATATAACTTTATTTCCTTTAAAATCAACCCGAGTGTTTTAAGTAGATAATGGGAAGTTTTTACAGAAACTTACTTAGCTGATGAAATAATGAGTTGTGAATCTTTATATGCTATCAAGTAGCTTTGATTCTCTGGATTATGCACTGTTACCTAAAAAGGGAAGAATATGAAATGATTTTGGCAATCCATAACTTTTATATGCTCAATAACAACCTATATCTGGTGCCTTAAAGGATACAAAGATGAGGCACTAATGGCCCTGTTATCTAAGGAAATAACTACAACTCAAATTTTCTAAAATGGAGATACCAGTTTCTTATAAAATTAAAACATCACTATCATAATTACTCATTCATAACTAATGTTACTCTTTACTATCACCAAACTAAATTGACAAGTACTTTGTCAGAAGTCTCCAACTTAAATATTTGAACTTAAAATACATTTATAATGCCAGGTGCCAGCACAAAAATAAAAAGAGGAAAAAAGTAATGTTTTATCTAATGTACAGAAAGTACTCTAGAAGGAAACAATTCCATCAATGTTTGGCTAATGAGATCTAATCGATAATTATACATCTTGAAATTCACTTGCAGTTTTGGGTTTTCTTGGGTGGCAATCCAGGGCCTTGAACTCAGGGCCTGGGTACTGTCTCCAAGCGTTTTTGTTCAAGGCTAGCACTCTACCATGAGAGCCACAGCTCCATTTCTGGCTTTTTTTTGAGGGGGGAGGGAGGCATAGTGATTTGTATCATAGACTTTCAAACCAGGTCTGACTTCAAACAATCAGTCCTCATATCTCAACCTCCTCAGTAGCTAAGATTACAGGCAGGAGCCAACAGTGCCTGGCCACTGCAGTAAAATTTTAATCTACACTCTCCTAGGTAGTCAATTGTAAAAGCAAATAATAATAATAATAAATAAAAAAAAATACACTTACCGTGAGGTTCGATACCAATATTCTCCAAAGCCAAATATTGTGCCTGCAGTCTGACTCAAAGCCAATAAAAGCTTATACATCAGGCTGGCCACCAGTGTCTCATTACTATAATCTTAGAGAATGAGATCTGACAACTGAGGTTTAAAGCCAGCCTGAGTAGAATAGTCTGCAAGACTATCCCTATATAACCAGCAAAAAAAAATTAAAGCTGGAGGTATGGCTCAAGTAGCAGAGTACAAGTTAAAAATGAAACAAAAACAAACAACAACAAAATAGCTGTATTAATATGCACATAAAGTTTCATTTGGAGCAATATTACCTCCTCTTTTTTGTATTCTTTGGAGACTATGTAGCTCACTATGTAACCCTGACTCCCTCTGAACTTGACTCCCTAGCTTCATCCTCCCAAGTGTTAGCATTCCAAGCAAACACCACAATGCCCAGCAATACATACATCCTTAAGATAATAAACTGCTCCCAGGTGCTGGTGGCTCACACCTATAATCCTAGCTATGCAGAAGGCTGAGATCTGAGGATTGCCAACCCAGGCAGGAAAGTCCATGAGACCCTTATCTCCAATTAATCAACAGAAAACTGGAAGAAAACTCGAAGTGGTGCTGTTGCTCAAAGTAGTAGAGCACTAACCTTGAGCAGAAAAGCTCAGGAACAGCACTCAAGCCCTGAGTTCAAGCCCCATGACCAACAAAAATAAATATAAAACGGGAGATAATTATCATGATAACAAAAAACTGCTCATTAAGTTGCTCATTAACAGTTCATTTCTCAATGAATATATGCACTTTCAATTTGGATCAACAAAGAAACTAGAGATATACAAAATATCACCATTAAAAGCGAGTAATCACTACAAAATTATAGTTCATACTTACACTTTCTAAAACTCGTAAACATCTCTCTGCTCCCCATAATGAAGCTACTAGTTTCTCTTCATCTTCATCTCTACTTAAATGATCCACACATTCTTTTACTGGGTGAAAAGAAATGGATGTAAGTTAGTATTTCTTATCCTATCAATACAAACCTGAGGCTACCATCAAAAGTTACCTATGCAACATGCTGTGGGTAGGCTAGAACGTCTCTAAATATGATCTATTCTATGAGTCATAGCATGAGATTTTGAAATCTAACACCCTATATTTCCATAACCTCACAATATCAAGGTATTAATGATCCCGACTTTAAAAGTTAAGAAGTTTGCAGGATGCTACTAAAGACATTTGCAAATAGATAAAATTAATCGTTTTTCTTTTGGTCGGTCATGGGGCTTGAACTCTGGGCCTGAGTACTGTCCCTCAGAGCTCCCCTCAGCAATTCAGCTCAAGGCGATCAGCTCAAGGCAAGCACTCTACCACTTGAGCACAGTGCCACTTCTGGTTTTCTGGTGGTTTATTGGAGATAAAGAGTTTCACGGCTTTTGCTGCCCAGGCTGGCTTTGAACCGCAATCCTCAGATCTCAGCCTCCTAAGTAGTTAGAATTACATGCGTGAGCCACTGTTGCCCAGCTCGATAAAATTAATTTTGAAGTATACAAATGTTTCCTTCAGGATTTAAAATATAAAAAAAAAAAAATCATATACATACCTTTATCTACAATATGATCCAGACCACCCAAAAGCCTGAGTTCTTCTTTAAACCAGTCTCCTGCTCGTTTAGAAGTAAGGGACAGCAATGTCTCCATAGCTAAATGGCCAGTCTAAAAATCAGAAACACCATAGTAAACACTAACATTTAGCAAATAATTCTGAGGCAAAAATTTTAAAATTGTTTCTAACAAAATTTTTTTAAAAAAATGAGCACCTGCTACTAGCCCACTGTTTTCTTTCTTTTTTTAAAATGCAACAGTAATTCACTTTTACTAGCAAAGGTGAATTAACATCTAATTTTATCAGAGTAGTCTACAAAGAAATGTTTTTAACCACATGCTTATTTACATAGAAAAAAAAACTTGTTAAAAGTAGTCTATTTTTGTCATTCCAACATGCACTGGTACTGCTGGTGTAGAGGCTCATGTGTGTGGATTGTTGAATCAAAGGATATATATATATATTTTAAGTGTAAATCAAAATACCAGACTAACTTACCAGAAAAGATGTTAACAAGTAACACTCTTAGGAAAAAAAAGAACGGGAATAGCAGTTGCCCTTAATGTTCAAAAGCAAAGGTTATCACTTTAGGTACAAGGGCTAGGCTTGAGTTGAAAAGCTCAGGGAGGAAGTGGGGCTGTGGCTCAAGTGGTAGAGCGCTCGCCTTGAGCTGAAGAGCACAGGAACAGCGCCCAGGCCCACAGTTCAAGCCCCACGACTGACAAAAAAAAAAAAAAGAAAAGCTCAGGGAAAGTGTCCAGGCACTGAGGACCAACAACAACAAAAAAAATCAGAAATTAAAAGATCACTTTGAACAGCCTGAGATACTTAACTGCTTAAAGTATGTATGTCTGTATTTTTCTACCATAGTAAACTTGAACAATTTCTTACTAATCTTACTTCTACATTTTTGGGGAGAATAGGGGGAGATCAGTGATGGGGCTTGAACTCTGTACCTGGGCATTGTGTCCCTGAGCTTTTTTTTTTTTTCCCGCTCAAGCCTAGTGATCTACCACTTTGAGCTACAGCTTCACTTCTGGTTTTCTAGTGGTTAACTGGAGATGAGCCTTTCCTGCTCAGAGTGGCTTTGAAACTGTAATCCTCAGATCTCAGCCTCCTGAGCAGCTAGGGTCACAGGCAAGTGTGAGCCACCAGTGGCTTATTTCTTCTACTTTGAATTCCCTCTTCCATCACAACCTTATTTTCCTGAATGGCTCCATGTATTGAAGTTCTGTGCAATTTTCTCATTTATACTAAACACAAATACTCTATCCACTTAAGTGTTACAGAAACATCTGAACACTGCTTTTCAGGGTTAGCAGCCTGGGAGCTCCCTGTGGTCACCACATACAAAATGCTTCAGGCCTACTGCTGGAGAGAACACAGGTAAGAACCACATTTAGCCCTTTATTTGACTTTTAACTATTGCTTGCCTTTTTTTAAAGCATAAAGCCACTTCCCAATAAAGAGCAATCTGGTTCTTGATACAAGAAACTTTAGCATAACAGAAGAAATGTTTTAATTAGCAAAGGCTGAAAAGAAGTGGTTATCTTCCCAGAGCTTCTGTCTTTCAAGATGTAAATTTACATCCTGGCATATATTATAATTAGAACTGAATATAAATTAGGTATTTAAAAACACAAACAACAGATCTTACTCGTGAATATATTAGTATTACAAATTTAGAAGACAGCCTAGAAGATTAAAAAAAAAAAGTTTTGTCCAAGGTACTAGAAAACATATTCAAGTGTGCTCGTTTCTCATTCTAGGTCCCACAAAGAGAAGGCTTCCCATTTGATTTCTTTTGCTGTTATTGTTATTGGAACCTGAACTCGCACAGGTTTCTTGCTTATGACTGGCATTCCACCAATTGAGCCATACCTCTACTCCTATATTTCACTAGTTAATTGGAAATGGAGTCTCCCAGACTTTTCTGCCTAGACTGAACCTCAATCTTCAGATCTCAGCTACCCAACTAAATAGATATACGGATACCTGGCTCTAAGAGAAGTTTACTGAAAAAGCTGTTTCAGATAGATCATGAGGCAAAGCAGTGAAGTGGAAGCACTGCTTGTCAAGGAGAAAAAGATTAAGTAAATTAAAGATTAATTTACTAGTACAGTAAAAGAAGAGCTTTACTGTTTGTTTCTAATGGCATAAAAGGGCTTCTACACTGTAAGTGAATATCTTAAAATTTCAATATTCTCCACAGCCATATCACTAATCACATTTAGATTATATCTGAAAATGTAATTTTACTATTTAAATTTATCTTTCTGTTATACATCAGCAATACCAATGAACTTCAAGGGAGAAGTAAGGCTAATAATATAACAAACAAAACGAATATGGGGGGGAGATATTCTTTGAAAACAAAAAACAACTGACTGAATTCACTATACAAATCTAACAGTTTTAAACAAACCTGTAACTAATGTATGTAGGGGGGAAGAGGGGAAGTTAGCATTAGAAGGAGGAAGAGACATCCAAAATTAGCCACTATCCTGTAGGTTAAAACCATGCTGTAGGATTGTTTTTAAATTGGTAATCTAGTAAATTTAACAAACATGGGGCAAGTTCATCCAATAAATGTATCCTTTTATTTAATAGTAAATACCTCAAATGATCCTAAATGTTAAAACAATATAAAAACAAGGCAGAGGTATATTCAATTATGCAGAAAACAAAAATTATAGCTCAAACATACCTCTTATGGCGTTAAAAATTAGTAGTGAAAATATTAAGAATAAATAAAAATTGCTAGTAAGATTTTTGCAGTCAGTATTGGGATTTGAACTCACAGCCTTGTGCTTATGAGACAAGGACTCTACCACTTGAGCCATGTCTCTGGCCATTTTTGTTACTACTTCTTGAATAGGGTCTCTTTTTTGTCCAGATGAGTATTTACCACAATCTATTTGTTTTTGTACCAGGATGGCAGGTGTGTACCACCACACCCAGCTTTTTATTGGTTGAGATGGGAGTCTCACACACTTCTTCACTGAGACTGGCCTCAAACCATGATCCTCCTAATCTCAGGCACATGAATACCTAGGAAAACAGGTGTGTTCCACCACACCTAGCTTAAACTTAAGAGGGAAAATACAGATGGTTAATGGTGACATGGAGGGACTTCCATCTGAGTACAACAGCCATTTCCCCAGTATATTTTTGTTGTTTTGCTTTGTTTTTGCCAGACCTGGAGCTTAAACTCAGGGTTTGGGTTCTATCCCTGAGCTTTTTTTGCTCAAGCCTAGCACTCTGCCACCTGAGTCACAGCAGCACTTCTGGCTTTTTCTGTTTATGTGGTACTGAGGAATGGAACCCAGGGCTTCATTCATGCTAGGCAGGCACTCTACCACTAAAGCCACATTCCCAGCCCTCTCCAGTTCTGGTAAGTACAAAGCACCACCTACACTCTGCCCTTACCTTTTAAAGGCACCTTGTTTTCACTGCCACCATCTACTTTTTAGTCACCATTTATTACCAATTCTCCCTTAATAAAATAGCCCCCACTTGTATACGACTAGTACAGTCATTTGTGTGTATTTTGTTTCTCTCTCTTTTTTTTAGGTCTGAGACTGGGACTCAAACTTAGTACCTGACAGTTCTGCACAGTGGCTAGTGCTCTACCAACTGAACCACACCTCCAATCTTGTTTTCTACATTTTTTGGGGGGGGGGGGGGTCCAGTTGTGGGGCCTGAACTCTGGGCCTAGGCGCTGTCCCTCAGCTCTTCAGCTCAAGGCTAGCGCTCTACCACTTGAGCCACATTGCCACTTCCGGCTTTTTTCTCTTTGCTTATGTGGTGCTGAGCAATCAAACCCAGGGCCTCATGCACGCAAGGCAAGCGCTCTACCACTGAGCCACTTTCCTAGCCCCTTTACATTTTTATAGCAAATGATGCAGGTCTTCAAATAATAGGAAAAAAATAATAAATAATAAAATACTAAATAACAAATAATAGGGGAAAATGTTTTATATTTGAAAACCAGATTGATAGCAATCTTATTTTTTAAAAACCACAAGTCAGTTTATATTGGCCTGATTCAATTATCATTTATTCTACAAATGGCAGAGTCAGAATCAAGCAAAAGCACAGGACAGCCTACTTGAACATGAGGAGTTGTGTTGAGCTTAAGCATAGATATGGGGGGGGGGGGGGGGGGGGAGGCTGTGAAGGTGGCTCAGTGGTAGAGTGCTTGTCTTGCATGTATGAGGCCCTGGGTTCGATTCTTCGGCACCACAAAAGCAGAAAAAGCCGGAAGTGGCACTGTGGCTCAAGTGGTAGAGTGCTATCCTTGAACTGAAGAGCTGAGAGACAGCGCCCAGGTCCAGAGTTCAGGCCCATGACTCCCCTACCCCCCCTCCCCCAATAGATACTGGCCATGACTCTATTGTGAGGGGCATTGCCTGAGAGAACAACAAATGCCTAGGAATCTTCGTCTGGGCATTAATTTAATTAATCGGAATAAAGCCAGGGATAAGCAAATTACTATTCATTGCAAAAGGCCCTTTCAAATCCTCTAAAGTTGTAATTCTTGAAATCTACAAGTAAATAAGAATTCAAGTTGCTAACAGTCTAAATATACAAGAAGGAGAGAAGAAAGAAAGGAAGAAAGGGTACAGACTCAGGAAGGGAAGATAAATCAAGAGAAAAGGATTAGGCAGAAATTTACAGCTTAAGCTCAACACAACTCCTCATGTTCAAGTAGGCTGTCCTGTGCTTTTGCTTGATTCTGACTCTGCCATTTGTAGAATAAATGATAATTCAATCAGGCCAATATAAACTGACTTGTGGTTTTTAAAAAATAAGATTGCTATCAATCTGGTTTTCAAATATAAAACATTTTCCCTTATTATTTGTTATTTAGTATTTTATTATTTATTATTTTTTTCCTATTATTTGAAGACCTGCATCATTTGCTATAAAACTGTACCTGATCCCCGAAGAAGCCTGAAGACAGATGAACTAGTTAAGTGAAATGAATGAATAATTCACAACTAAACTAGAGAAAATTTCCAATTTGTAAAACAAGGACTGGAAAGATTAAATAAACTGTTTTCCCTAAGCCACAGAAGCACCATGACTAAACAGACTTTCTGAAATAAATTTTCACTTTATAATGGAAGTCAATGGTTTACCGTTATATTTTCTAGATCAAGATGCTTGTTGTGCACAGTTTCACAGAGTCTTCGAATTTTTTCTTTAATTTTGTTCATGTCTTTTTCATTTAGTAGCTTAGCTGATGAAGCATCCTGTTCCAGTTCCAAAAGTCGAATCATTAGATCTAGGCTAGCTCGATCAAGATCCATGTTCAAACGATCTCTACTCAATATGTACATCAGGGCAGCTGTACAGAGGGACAGATTCTTCAACAAAACAAAAGTATAGGCAATTACTGACAATATCAAAGAAATAAGACTGTATCAACATTTGTCTACAAGTCAAAAGGCCTAAAACTTACTTTGCTAATTTTGTTGGAGACCATGAATATGCTTGATTCAAGCCAGGAATGGAGTTGTAATACCAGCCCTTTGGATGGGCTATTTAAATAGTATCTATATTCTAACAAGGATACTATATCATTCAGCCTTAGATATCAAGAAGTGACTTGGGTTTGAGATAGTCTAGTTGGAGACATTCTGTATTTCAGAATGTACAGATATATAATTAACTAAAGATTTAAAATTTAAATCTACCAAAGTAGAGAAAATGCAGTCATTTAGTCATGTGATTGTTAACTATTTATAAAACAAATTTTTGGAAATTAGACCACCACATAAAGATCATGAAGAGTTAAAGTAACAGTTAACAAAAATAGTAATATGAGCACATCGGAGGGAAACTAGGAGGAGGACACAGAACTAGAGGGAAACGGGAAAACATACAACAGTGGGACCTATCAGCTGCACTGGACATTGATCAAAACAAAGTTAGCAAGTCAATGGCAGCAATGGGACAGAGGGAATGAGTGGGAAAGAGAGCACAGCTGACACTATGCAAAAGGAAAGGAATGTACGTATCACCCAATGTGGAAGAAATAACTGTACTGTCCAAGCCCATAGAACTCATAAAATTTATAGACCATGATGGACAATTTGCCCCATGAAGGTTAGAACGTATTTGTGACTTCTAAGCATCATTATCCCACATTACTGTGAAATTTGTGAAATTATGGAATCACTTAATCACATTAAAAAATTTGCAAAAATAGCAATACATTAATCTACTTTTAATTGTATAACAAAAAAAATCACTTACAGCTCTCATCAATTCTCCCTCATTATTCTGTACCTGCTATACAATCTGTTAACAGAAGTATGCTCACTTGGACTAAGTACAATATTTTTGGTTTTAAAAGAGCCTGTATTGGAGCCGGGAAGGTGGCTCAGTGGTAGAAGGTTTGCCTTGCATGCATGAGGCCCTGGGTTTGATTCCTCAGCACTACATAAGCAGAAAAAGCCAGAAGTGGCACTGTGGCTCTCAAGTGGTACAGCGCTATCCTTGAGGTGAAGAACTGAGGAACAGCGCCCAGGCCCAGAGTTCAGGCCCCACAAATGACAAAAAAAAAATTAATTCTGTATCACTCAAATACAGACTGACCTGTATGTGCAACCTAATCTCTTTGAATAAAAATATAATTAAGGCCATCTCAAAACATCACAATCAATAATAGTTAGCAATGGAGATTATGAACTTCGACTCTCAAATCTCAGCCTCCTGAGTTGCTAGGATTATAAGTGTAAGCTGCAGATGCCCAGCTAAAGATTATCATTTCTAACTTTTGACGAAATTAGAGCAAATTTTTATTACATTATTGAGAAAAATTTTCAAGAGCAATAAAAGTAAAACAATTTATTCCTTTTCTTAAGTAGCTACCTTCCAGATTCAACACTGGACCAAATGTTGGAAGGTTAGGAGTGGCATTATTTGACTTATGGAGTGGTAATCTCTTTGTATAACTCCTTAATAGCAATTTTTTTTTAAATTTTATAAGTTAGGGGTTGACCTGGGGGTGTACCTCAACTGGCAAGCAACCTGCCCAGTGGTTACTAGAAACTTAGTATTTTCTGAATAGAAAAAATCATAGTTACAGAATCAAATATTCAGCATAGTATGTTAGCTATGGTAAATGAGCAAGATTCTGGTCATATAAATTCAAAATTTAAAATATGAGAAATTAAGTAATTTTAAGAAACAAACACTTATGGCATTATTAATCTATATAGTCAGTAAATAAACTTAATGTGTAATTATTATGGCATTATTAATCTATATAATAAGTAAATACACTCAATGTATAATTAGGGATAAATTTACATGAATATTCAATGGAGTACTTTTGTTTTTGTTTTGAGTCCAAACTGTGTCTTAAACTTATGGCCTTCATGCTCTAGATCTTAACTTGCTTGCACACAGCTGGCTTTCTACCACTTGGGCCATAATTCCAATCCAGTTTTTCTTTTCTCATTAACTGGAAATAAACTAGACTTTGTTGTCCTGGCTGGCTTTGAACCTCAGTCTTTCCTTAGTTTCTTGGGTAGCTAGGATAACAGGTATGCTAATAATATCAGCATCTGGGCTCAATGAAGGTATTTTTGATAGTCAAATAGACAATTTTTTCCAATAATATTTTTCAGCCTCATAAACTGAGAAATACCTGATGGTGCTGTGAATCATCCAAGGTTTTAAAGACCATTGCAACCATTCCATGTGCTCTCAGGTGCATTCGAAAACTGGGCATGGCACATTTAGTAGCCAAGCTAATAACACTAGGAGACAAGAGATTATGTTAGGAGAACTAAAAATAGCTAAAACATTAACTAAAAATAACACTGGTGCCTATTGTGTGATTGAGTACATTGTATTTACAAAAACTAATATGATTTTTAA
This sequence comes from Dipodomys spectabilis, assembly GCF_019054845.1. Taxonomy (NCBI): domain Eukaryota; kingdom Metazoa; phylum Chordata; class Mammalia; order Rodentia; family Heteromyidae; genus Dipodomys; species Dipodomys spectabilis. Next base: position 1,525,440 of record NW_024870813.1, on the reverse strand, counting down.
TTGCATTCTTTGTATTACTACTATCACTAAAACCATAGAAGTCCTAGCTACCTTTCATAATACTTTGTTATATAAAAACTGTAAATAATTATATTTGATTGGACTGGATAATACATCCAAGTCAAGATTTTCACTCCTCTATCATACATAAAAGATGATCCACTTCATAAAATGCTTAATCTATCACTCACTTTTTGACATTTTTAGATGAGTGGCAAAAACAAAAAACAAAAACCTGGGTTGGGAAGGTGGCTCAATGGTAGAGTGCTTGCCTTTCATGCATGAGGCCCTGGGTTCATTTCCTTAGCACCACATAAGCAAAAAGAAAAAAGCTGAAAGTGGTGCTGTGGCTCAAGTGGTAGAGTGCTAGCCTTGAGCTGAAGAGCTGAAGGAGTTCAGACCCCACGACCGGACCCAAAAAAAAACCTTAGATTATGGTAGAAACTTTTTCTTCTTTTAAATATCTGGAAACTGACACCTATACTATATACTTAAAACAGAAAAAAGGGTAACAATTGCCCACTTCCCCTCTACTCTATAAAATCTAATCCTGATCACATTCTAATCTATTACTGGCTGACTACTGCAAAATCAAAAGTGTCTAGGTTTTTTAATAATGATTTTTTCAATTGAAAACATTTAATGACACACATACACATAATTATAAAATATAAGAAGGCCTTACCTAAGGCAACGTGTGTTTAGAGGCTGAGTGCTCTTTAAGCCACTTAGCAAATACTCAATGTCATCCGTGAACTCTTGATTTTCACCAAATTCCACCACATCATTGAAGTGCTTCACGTGCTGAACAACAGTATATAACTGCCAAGAAAAAATAAGTTCACTTCTTTTGTAACTAATGAACTAGCATATTTAAACCTACATCCATTCTCTCTCTCTATGTATAAAAACATGCCGTAGTTCAGTAGATGGTAACAAAAATACTTTTAAAACAATGATACTGGTAGGACAATTTAAGTTTGTGGTTCAAAACTGTGTCTTTCAGTGTAGCAATAGTTGTTCAAGACATTACAAAGCTAAATGTTACATATAAAAATCTATCCACCATTATCTTGCCCATGTAATTGTAACCCCTCTGTACAGTATTTTCACAATAAAAAAAAATTACTCTCAAAAGAAAAAAAAAATCTATCCACATGCAGTAAAACTATATGGCTGCTTACTTCTTTGTCTTCTTTTCTGCATTTCAGGGCAGTAACTATATCTTGGTAGGGCTGAGTAGGAAGTGTCACAGTTTTTATCACTTTGAGTGGTGGTGCAGGAGCCTTAAAAACTCCATCATCATTTTGATTTGGTTCCTTTGAAGACAGCCTCACCTATTAATAAAGGTATTAAATTAGTTGCTCTAAATGTACTTTTAAAAGTAATATCTCATCTACCTGGAAAACTACCTTTTAAAAAGTTTTCTTGAGAAAAAAAGGGGGGGGGGTTATTAAAAGGTCCTAATAAATACTTCCAATTTCATGCACTACAGAACAAGATTTGTATGTTTCATAGACAAAAGAACCACTCAGGAATTACATGTGTCTTTTAAAAAGCCTTATATTTCATATAAGTTGTTATTTAACTCCAGGACCATTAAAAGAATAAAGAACCACAATTGCATGCATAAAAATAGAATTGATAAGCAACTTGAGATAAGATAGAAAAACTACAATAAAGAAAGAAATCTTAAGAACTTAAGAAAGACAAGTAGTTTAGAATAGAAACAAGCCGCATTAACAAGAGCAGGTAATGTATCAGATTGGAATACAATTACATAGTTTCATTGTCAATTTAAGACATGAACCTATACATTCTGTTTTAGAAATAACTCTATTCCTGCTTACCTTATATGGATGAGTCTCTAGGTCTGATCCCCAGGATAAATATTTTTTATTTTGGAAAAACAACTTATACCCTCTTTTTATTGTTGTGATAAAATACTCATTCCTTTCACAGCTCAGATGACTATGGCTGTGCTGTTAACCTAACAGTTTTAACCTATAACACTACAAACTGAAGAAAACAACTTGGAAAAAAAAAAAGTTACAGGTTTTTGGTGTTGTTTTGTTTTCAGTACAAGGACCTGAACTCAGACCTTAGATTGGCTTATCACTTGAGCCAATACTCTAGTCCCCATTTTTGCTAGCTTATTGGATGGAATCTCAGAGTTTTCTGCCTGGAATAGCTTTGAACCTTGAACCTCCAAGGTCTCAGCCTCCTGAGCAGGTAGGATTACAGGTAGGTCACTGGCACCTGGGTGGTTTTAGCTTTTGGAGACAGGGTCTTACTAGATAGCCCAGGTTGGCCTGAAACTTAAGAATACTCCTACAAAAAGCCTTTAATTTTTAAGGCTTTCAATTATTACCTTGTAGACACAAGAAGTTCTATCCTTATCATAATACTCACTTTTCCAGTTTATTAAACTGAGCTTCAATGAGTAAATATAAAAAAAGCAAACTGTAAATAGAAAAGTCAGAGCCATGTACCAGTGGCTCACACATGTAATCTTAGCTACTTAGGAGGCTAAAGATCTAAGAATTGTGGTTCAAAGCCTGCCTGAGAAGGAAAGTCTGTGACTTTTTTTTTGGTCGGTTGTGGGGCCTGAACTCTGGGCCTAGGCACTGTCTCTCAGCTCTTCAGCTCAAGACTAGTGCTCTACCACTTGAGTCACAGCACAACTTCTGGCCTTTTCTGCTTATGTGGTGCTAAGGAATTGAACCCAGGGCCTTATGCATACAAGGCAAGCATTCTACCACCCAGCCACCTTTCTCAGCCCAAGACTATGACTCTTAACAGCTCTAAAGTACCAAAAAAGCCAGAAGTAGAGCTGTGGCTCAGGGACAGAACCCAGGCTCTGAATTCAAGCCCCAGGACAGGCATCAAAAACAAAAGTCACAAATGATAGGATAGTAACTGTTGCCAGGTGTCAGTCACTCATGCCTGTAATCCTAACTACTTAGTAGGTTAAGATCTCAGGATCATGGTTCAAAGCTAGCCTGGAAAGAAGTCCATGCTTACCTCCAATTAACCAACACACACACGCGCGCGCGCGCACACACGCACGTACACTTAGTCAAAAAGTGGAGCTGTGGCTCAAGTGGTAGAGTGCTAATCTTGAGCAAAAATGCTAAGGGACAGCACCCAGCCCCTAAGTTCAAACCCCATCCCCAAAAAGAAAAAAAAACTGCTTAACTAAATTAAAACTTTAATGAAAACATAGAAATATATTCTTTACTTACTGTGACACTCTGAGGTTTTACTACTGGTGGTCCAGGTATTTCTTCTGAGTCTGGATGATTCCAATGCCTGGCATTATATACAGCTTTTGTAGGTGACTAGAGAAATAAGAAAATGGTAAACCACTTTCACCTTACTTTGTATTCTTTATGAAAGTGTCTCACTTAATAAAATCAATAAAGAATAATTTAAATGCAACACATATCATAGACAGAAAGGAGAGCTATTCCCACATCCATGGCAGACATGATCACTAATACTTGGCCACAAAACTGGCAATTACTACTTTGCTAGATCTGTACTTAGTGATTAATTGAACGTATTCTCTGGCAAAACGTTATTCCTTGTTTTTTGGCGGAGGGGGGGGGAGGGGATTGTTCATGGGGCTTGCAGTCTGGGCTTGGGCATAGCACTATCCCTGCGCTCTTCAGCTCAAGGTGAGCGCTCTACCGCTTGAGCCATAGCACCAATTTTGGTTTTCTGGTGGTTAACTGGAGACAAGAGTCTCAAGGACTTTTCTGCCCAGGCTGGCTTTGAACTGTGATCCTCAGCTCAGCCTCCTCAGTAGCTAGGATTACAGGCATGAGCTACCGGTGCCTGGTGTTATTCCTCACTCTACTCCCTCATAATCCAGTTTTCCAACAATAGTAAGCAGGCAGTTATAAGAGGCAACACAGATCCATACTCATGTAAATAAAACCACTGGGGCCAGATGTGTGCATCATTCAAAAGTTTTCCACTTTCATAAAAGTAAATATGGTTTATATACCTTATAAAACATAGTAGAGTCTAAAGGAATACGATGTAATAACATTTATGAATTCTACAGCAAAATGTATAAATATAAATGCTCACACTAAAGTGGGATATGGATGCAAATTTCCTTGCATTAATTCCAGTTACCGTGCTGCCAATTTACTTCAACTTATAAAAAAAAAAAATCCTTAACACTGAATTTCAGAATTTAGAATAAACAACTATGAGCCTACAAAATCATATCCACAGGAATAAATATGTATAAAAGAAATAAAAACTCTTACTTTGAGAGGAAAGCTTACAACATAGAAAACTAATAGCATTTCATCTACCTCTGATAAAAGTGATGCTAAGATGGGAACTGGTGGCTCATGCCTGTAATCCTAGCTACTCAGGAGGCTGAGATCTGAGGATCACTGTTCAAACCAGCTCCAGCAGGTAAAGTCCATAAGACTCTTATCTCCAATTAACCACCAAAAAGTGGAAAGTGGAGCTGTGACTCCAAGAGTACTAGTCTCGAGCAAAAAAGACTAGGGACAGCATCCAGGTCCTGAGTTCAAGCCCCACAACTGACCAAAAGAAAAAAAAAAAAAGTGATCTTAAATTCTATCCTTTAAACTTTAATTAAATATCTGATATGATAAGAAATTTTTGTTTATAAGACTATAATCTTCCTATATTCAGTAGTGTATACACACACATATACACAGACATAAATATAGAAAACACGGGGCTGGGAAGGTGGCTCAGTGGTAGAGCGCTTGCCTTGCATGCTCGAGGCCCTGGGTTCGATTCCTCAGCACCACATAAGCAAAAAGAGAAAAGCCGGAAGTGGCGCTGTGGCTCAAGTGTTAGAGCACTAGCCTTGAGCTGAAGAGCTGAGGGACAGCGCCCAGGCCCAGAGTTCAGGCCCCACGACCGGACCCAAAAAAAAAAAAAGAAAGAAAAAGAAAAAAAAACAAATATAGAAAACACGTAGAAAAAATCTACTCCCAATTGGTCAAACATCTATATATACAAGTATGCATGAAGTGATAACTCACTAGAAGTAACAATTTTATACATTCATGCAATTGATGGCCCACACTTGGTCTCAGTGCTATCCAAAAAATGAATCTATGGACAAAGAGGAAGACACAAATGGAAAAGATTTATTGAAGTAAAAGACAAACAGAGGCAAAGGGAGAGGTTTTTCAGCGAGATTACATCTAGAGCAGAAAGAGGAGAGGAAAGGAGAAGAGAGAGAAATGGGGAGAGGAATAGGGGCTTACTATGGGGGAACAGAGATACTTCTACTTTACCATCTGAGTGTGGCTGAGAGGGAATTAGAAAAGGACAAAGTGAAGGAACATATAATTAATTCCTAGTTCCTCGTTATCCTAAATGATACAAGAACTGCACATTACTAAGTGTATATCACATAGCACTGATACGTCACATGCTAATTTCACTCCACGAAAGTAACTGTTTAAAACATAGGTTTAGGGCTGGGAAGGTAGCTCAGTGGTAGCGTGCTTTGCCTTACACTCATGAAGTCCTGGGTCTGATTCCTCAGCACCACATAAGCAGAAAAAGCTGGAAGTGGTACTGTGGCTCAAGTGGTAGAGCGCTAGCCTTAAGCTGAAGAACAGTGCCCAGGCCCAGAGTTTATGCCCTACAACCAACACAAACAAACAAGTTGTCATGTCCAAAATGAGCTTTACAACGTCGGTGCGGGGGAGTGGGGGGGGGGGGGGGGGGGGGGAGAAGGAGAAGGATTGGGGGGGGGGGGAGGCTGGGAAGGGAGGTGAAGGGTAAACAAAGGAGGAGGCTGCAATGCTTGGTAAGAAATGTACGCATTATCCTGCCCATGTAATTGTAACCCCTCTGTAGAGTATGTTCACAAATAAAAAAAAAAAAAAATCCATTTTTCATGGAAAGTCAAAATCATTCTCACCATCTAGATACCTAGCCATACCTAAACTGGGTCACTGATCACCTCAACAGGCTTTCTTTAATCTTGTTAATTTATTTTGGTTCTAAAAGCAAACACATAGCATATTGACCAGATTCTTTGCCTTCATTTTATTCTTTGTTAAAGAATTTGTGGAATCTGCCTGCTCTGCAAACTAGTAAGAATACTTGTTCTAAAAAAATAGTTGAAGGCTCTTAGGAATCCTCTCGACATTCTAAAGATTCGCACCCATGTTAACATATTTTATAAATATGAAATCTTAAATATTCTATATTCTTTGCTAGTCAGTTCTCCAAACAAGAACCATGCAATGGTAAGACTTATAGGGCAGGCTGGGAAGGTGGCTCAGTGGTAGAGCACCTGCCTTGCATGCATGAGGCCCTGGGTTCGATTCCTCAGCACCACATAAGCAAAAAGATAAAAGCAGGAAGTGGCGCTGTGCCTCAAGTGGTAGAGCGCTAGCCTTGAGCTGAAGAGCTGAGGGACAGCGCCCAGGCCCAGAGTTCAGGCCTCACGACCAGACCCGCCCACCCCCTCCCCAAAAAAGACTTATAGGGCATTTATCCATGAGATAATCCGGTTTCTATAAAAACAATGGATAAAGGTTGGTTTTTATAATCACAATACGAATACAGTTATTAACAGATTGACTAACCAAATTACAATTGTAAATGAGAAGTCTAAAAAAAAAAGTGTTCCTTCCTGAAAAGCTAAGAAATAGCAATATTACACATTTCTCCACTGAGCTGGCTCTGAAAAAGTGAAACAATATTGGCTAATTATTTTTATGCCATATGATTTTTTAACAGAACCAAATTTATTTATGAGTTTTAAAGAAGACTATGTACTGAGGACAAAAATAGTAAGCTGATTACAACTCCAGCCTTATCCACAAAGATTTCATGAAAAGAGAAATGTACTCTCAGCAGTAATCCAGCAATGAGTAGAACTTAATAAATTCTAAAGAAGAACTGTAGTACATAAGGATATTACCTAATACCTAGCAGCAAATAGAGAAAGGGGGGGGGGGGGTGTCTGGATTTGAATCTTATTCTCTAGAATAGTGAAGATTTTTTTTTATTTAATTTAATTTTATTTGTGAACATACTGTTCAGAGGAGTTACATGGGCAGGATAATGCGTACATTTCTTACCAAGCATTGCAGCCTCCTCCTTTGTTTACCCTTCACATCCCTTCCCAGCCTCCCCCCTCCCCCCCTAATCCCAATCCTTCTCCTTCCCCCCCCTTCCCCCCCCCCCTCCCCCCCCCCCCGCACCAACGTTGTAAACCTCGTTTTGGACATGACAACTTGTACTTCTTATTGTTGCAACAGGTCCACCTGTATCCTTAAACAACTGGTTTTTCCCCATCTCCTCCACAAGTTATACTGACATCAAATATAGTGAAAGCAGGGGTTATACTGTAGGGGAGGGACATACAAAGCAACAAAGAGATAATCTTATAAATGTGTTAGAAACACATGCATGAAAGAAAAAAAAATTAAAATACACATCTAAGGGTTCATTTTCCTGACATCACATTATCTGACCTTTTCCGCTTGACTCATACATATACTAGATATTACAAATAAGGGAAACCATGGGACCTTCGTTTCTTTGGGCCTGGCTTACTTCACTTAATATAATTTTTTCCAAGTTTTTCCATTTCCTAACAAATGGGGCAATGTCATTCTTTCTGATGGAGGCATAGAATTCCATTGTGTATATATACCACATTTTCTTGATCCATTCATCTACTGAGGGGCATCTGGGTTGGTTCCATATCTTAGCTATGGTAAATAATGCTGCAATAAACATAGTTGTGCTGGTAGCTTTAGTGTGGTCTTGTTTGTAAACATTAGGGTAAATGCCCAAAAGTGGGATTGCTGGGTCATAGGGGAGCTCTATGTGAAGTCTTTTGAGGAACCTCCATACTGCTTTCCAAAGTGGTTGAACAAGTTTACATTCCCACCAACAATGAAGTAAGGTTCCTTTCTGTCCACATCCCCTCCAGCATCTGTTGTTGTTAGAGTTCTTGATTTTTGCTGTTCTAACTGGAGTGAGGTGATATCTCAATGTTGTTTTGATTTGCATTTCTTTTATGGCTAGGGATGTTGAACATTTCTTCATGTGTCTATTGGCCATCCTTCTTTCTTCTTCAGAGAAGTTTCTCTTTAAGTCTTTCGCCCACTTATTTATTGGGCAGTTGTTTCTTTGAGGATTTGTTGTTGGGGGGTTTAATTTTTTGAGTTCCAAGTATATTTTAGATATGAGACCCTTGTCCGTTGTATGGCTAGTGAAGATCTTCTCCCAATCCGTGGGCTTTCTATTGATCTTGCTAGCTATGTCATTTGCCCTGCAGAAGCTCTGCAACTTTATACAATCCCATTTGTCCAACCTTTCTTTGATTTGTTGTGTTTCCGGGTCTCTATTCAGAAAATTTCGGCCTGAGCCAAGGAGACCTAGGGTTTCTCCTATTCCATCCTGTAATGTTTTCAGAGTGTCTGCTTTGACTTCAAGGTCTTTGATCCATTTGGAGTTGATTCTGGTGCAGGGTGATATATAAGGATCTAGCTTAAGTTTTCTACATGTGGTTAACCAATTTTGCCAGCACCATTTACTGAAGAGGTTGTCTTTCTTCCATTCTATTGTTTTAGCTCCCTTATCGAAGATTAGATGGCTATAGGTCTGTAGGTTCATTTCTGCGTTTTCAATTCTATTCCATTGGTCCTGAGGTCTGTTCTTATGCCAATACCAAGCTGTTTTGATTACTATGGCTTTATAGTAGAGTTTGAAGTTTGGTATTGATATTCCTCCAGCAGTGTTCTTTCCATTCAGGAGCGTTTTTGCTATTCGGGGTCTTTTATTGTTCCATATGAATTTTTGGATTGCCTCTTCTATTTCCTTGAAGAATGAGGTTGGAATTTGGATAGGTATTGCGTTGAATTTGTAGATAGCCTTGGGAAGTATTGCCATTTTCACGATGTTAATCTTTCCAATCCAGGAGCATGGGAGGTTTTGCCATTTTTTAAGTTCTGTGTTGATTTCCTTTTTCAAGATTTTAAAGTTTTCATCATAGAGGTCCTTCACTTCTTTAGTTAAGTTAATTCCTAGGTATTTTATTTTTTGTGGGGCTATTACAAATGGAGTTGCTTTCCTAATTTCAGCCACACTTTTCTCATTGTTGGCATACAGAAAAGCCATTGATTTTTTGGGGTTAATTTTATAACCTGCTACTTTGCCAAAGTTTTGAATCAGCTTGAGTAATTTGGGAGTGGAGTCTATGGGATTCTTTAAATACAAGATCATGTCATCTGCAAAGAGGGAGAGTTTTATTTCTTCTTTCCCTATTTGGATCCCCTTTATGTAGTGAAGAATTTTTTATTTTGAGGAAGGTAGTACTGGGACATGAACTCAGTTCCTTGAGTTCTCACTTAGCTTGTTTTACTCAAGGCTGATGCTCTCTCTACCACTTGAACCACATACCTCTACTTCTGGCATTTTTATATTTCACTGGAGATAAGAGTCTCTTGTCTTGTCAGTCTGGTCTTGCTTTGAACACTAATCTCAGACTCCTGAAAAACTAGGATTATAGGGGTGAGCCACCAATGCCTAGCCAAAGAATTTGTATAAAAGGTGGTAAAAGAAAAAGAAATCATGAGGGCTGGGAATGTGGCTCAGTGGCAGAGTGCTTGCCTTGCATGCATGAGGCTCTGGGTTCAATTCCTCAGCACCACATCAACAGAAAAGGCGGGAAGTGGTGCTGTGGCTCAAGTGGTAGAGCGCTAGTAGCCTTGAGCTGAAGGACAGCGCCCAGGCCCAGAGTTCCATCCCCACAACAAATAAGAGAGAGAAAGAGAGAGAGGAAAGAGTAAAAGAGAAATAAATCATCAAGTTGTAGGAAGACTAGAGTATCATTCAGCAATCTGCAAGTTCTTTTAAGGCTAATTATATAATCTTTTTTTTTAATTTAATTTAATTTTATTTGTGAACATACTGTACAGAGGGGTTACAATTACATGGGCAGGATAATGCGTACATTTCTTACCAAGCATTGTAGCCTCCTCCTTTGGTTTACCCTTCACATCCCTTCCCAGCCTCCCCCCTCCCCCCCAATCCCAATCCTTCTCCTCCCCCCCCCCCCCTTTTTAATTTTTTTGGTTGGCCCTAGAGTTTCATCTCTGGGTCTGTGCACTGTCACTCAGCTCTTTGGCTCAAGGCCAATGCTCTACCACTTGAGCCACAGTGGTGCTTTCAGTTTTCTGCTGGTTAAGAGTCTCAGGGACTTTCCTGCCCAGGCTGGCTTTGAACTGCAATTCTCAGATCTCAGCCTCCTGAGCAGCTAGAATTTATAGCATGAGCCACCGGCTCCTAGCTAATTATATAATCTTAAATTGTCCTAAACTAAGAAAGGAACCTCATATGTTAAATATTCAGAGTATTAAATTACTTAGGAAACATTAAAGAAATCCCATAAATTAAACATTGTACCATTTCTGTACAACCAGACATTTTAATATATAAGGGGACTCTGTGGAGAATCTCATCAACACTAAAGGGAAGAACAAGACTGGAAGATTACAGGCAGGAGACAATTGCTATTTTTAATCGATAAAATGTCAATTCCTGTCTATATGAAAAACAATGCATACTATTACATGGTTATTAAGTGACATCAAAAGTTCAACTGGTATCTACAGTTTTATAAGAGCAGATCATTGTCACTTTATTGTCTAGAAATACTGTAATTTGGGAATAAACTAAAAAATCTATGTAATATAAAAGTCAGTATTCTACACTTTGGGAGAATATAACTTAGCCTATAATATAACAATCATAGAACAAGAAGTAGAACAAGCCATGATTATAATCAGATAAAATAACTAGTTCTTGCGATTAAAAATGCCAATGAGGGGGCTGAGAATGTAGCTAAGGGACAAAGTGCAATAGCCTGGGCTTAATCCCTAGTACCAAAAAAGGAGAGAGAGAAAAAAAAAGTTTGGGGGCAAAAAGTGTAGCTTAGTGCTCCTAAGCCTTAGGTTCAATCCCTAGCCCTCCCCCCTTCAATACACACAAGCACAGACTTCTGAAGTCTTGAGTGAGAAACAAGGTAAAAGAATATCTAGTCTCCCCCTTAAGTTTCCTTTAAATGTACAGCTAACCAACACCATCTTACTATCTCCCTAAACATCTCAATGTTACTTGTCTGAGTAAATGGCTGTGTTTTGGTCAGTGATGTGAACAGAAGTGTATAGACTGTATAGGTCCTACCCTTAGAGATGGCTCCCATCCTGCACAACTCAGCACTCTAGAAATGCCAGGACACCACTACACTGAGGAAGCCACACAGAGGAAGCCTGGTGTCCTGGCACTACAGCAATCTGAAAATAAGTCTAAACAAAGACTAGTAATCTAAAGAAAAACAACCTATTTTAACCTAATTTAGGATTTCTTTTACAAAGGATGAGTCAAAGCCCAAGATGAAATAATTTTTAACCATGTTTCACTAAAATTAAAACCAAATAATAAATGACATACTAAATATACAAAAATGTGCTGATACTAGCGATGAGCAAAGTATACAACATTTAAAAAGCAACAAATTAAGAGATATAATAAATTATGTAAGAGAATGGAAAAATGCAGAAGCCAATGAAAAAATACAAAGGCAACTTGAAAGGCAAATTCTTTAAATTATTAAAATACTGAGAAGAGCTACCTGAACCATACTGAGTGATTTCAACTGATATTTTAGTAAAAGATGTGTTACCTTTTAATGAAAAAGAAAACATCCAATGGATTTTTGAACAAGAAACGGAAGGAAAAAAGAAAACAATAAAGTTGCTTTTTTACAAGGGGCAGACAGATATGAAGTAATCCTTACATGTACTTTCCTTTTTATAGTTTTGACTTTTGGAAGCATGTCAATGTGTACATATTCAACAAGAAAATTACATCAGTAAGAATACTCTCACCATCACTTGGTAAGCTTATTAAACATGCAAATATCCAGCCTCACCAAATCCAATCACTAAATCCAAATGTGCATTTTAACAAGATGTCCAGGAAATCCAAGTGCACATTCAAGTTGCTGAATTGCTGCATTACACATTGAGCTGGAAGTGGGACACTGTTCTGAACAACTTTTTGCCACAGGCAGGTGCAGCAAGTGCTATCCACCCCATCATGGCCTAAGTGAGCACCTGCCCCAATCGCTTGTGGCTACCACATTCCCATTACTGCTCCCTAGGCTGACTTCTCCAACTTCGTTAATAATGCTTCCCAGCCTACTTTTTCAACCTCCACTGCCTACCCATAGATCTGTATGATCTATGGGATCATACAGATAATGAGGTTTTAGGCACCTACAACTTCAGGCTTGGTTGATGGAAGATGTCCCTATCCCACTACTTGTGGTAGAGTTTCAGTTTTGTTGAATCCAATACTTTGTATTATTCTCCCAGTGAGTGGAAGAAGCTAGAAAACAACAGAGTACATATGAGAAAATGGAACCAGTTAACTTGCGGGGAAGTATGGGGTTAAGATAGATTGGGGAGAATGACGGAAAATGATCTAGATGCATTGTATTTATAAACTGACATGTTTGGGGCCAGGAAGGTGGCTCAGTGGTAGAGTGCTTGCCTTGAATGCAAGAGGCCTGAGGTTCGATTCCTCAGCACCACCTAAGCAGAAAAAGTCGGAAGTGGCGCTGTGGCTCAAAGCTAGCCTTGAGCTTAAGAGCTGAGGGACAGCACCCAGGCCCAGAGTTCAGGCTCTACGACATAAGTAAATAAACAAACAGACATGTTAAACTGCAATCTTCTTATAAATTTTAATAATAATAATAATAATAAAGAAAGTTGCTAATGGGGGAAAAAAAGAATTGAAAAAGAAAAATCCAACCAGACACCAGTGGCTCACACCTGTAATCCTAGCTACTCAGAAGGCTGATATCTGAGGATCTCGGTTCAAAGCCAGCCCAGGCAGGAAAGTCCCTGAGACTCTTATTTCTAATTAATCACCAGAAAACCAGAAGTAGGGCTGCGACTCGAGTGGTAGAGCACTTGCCTTGAGCTAAAGAACTGAGGCCCAGAGTTCAAGCTCCACAACCAACAACAACAACAACAAAAAAAGATTCATTTGCTTGGGGCTTAGAATGTGGCTTAGTGGTAGAGTGCTTGCCTAGCCTGCATGAAGCCCTGGGTTCAAGTCCTCAGTACCACATAAACAGAAAAAAGGCCAGAAGTGGTGCTGTGGCTTCAGTGGTAGAATGCTAGCCTTGAGCAAAAGAAGCTCAGGGACAGCACCTAAGCCCTGAGTTCAAGCCTCAGGACTGGCAAAATATAAAAATTAAAAATATTTATTTGCTCTAGTAAAGTGAATAAACCAGTTCTGCACCTATTTTATATCTATCAGAGATTTCAATAAATACATTGCTGTTTTGCTCACTGTGAGGACAAAAAGCAAGAAAATAGCTGTGGGGATGAGCTGACATTGATCTCTCAGAACTTCTTTCTAGGACACAGGTGTAACTCTACATGCATATATGAGTGTATATTCATATGGATATGAATATGTACACATCAACATGCATGTTTTCTATCTCTAGCTGCTAACATGGCCAAGAAACAATGTAGGCACACCTAGTGCCTAAATCTTGGTCTCTAATAGCATCTCCAACTACAAGGAATGAGTACCTTTCAGAAAATAAGCCTGACTCCAGGGCCGGAGCCCAGCAAGAACAAGTTGAATCTGGAATATTGTATTATTCAAGAAAGTAAGGAAATATTCACAGAATGGCAGAGACTTGGGGTGGGGACAAAACAGCTTAAAGAGGATCCACTAACCAAATCAGGGCCAATTTAGATCTAAAATAATTTAAGTACAATATGGAAAATACACCTAGATCTCCAAATCAAGTCACAGAAACAGGAGTAGAAAGGTGGTTGCTAATAGCTGGTGGTAGATCTTGATAGAAATTTTCAGCTATATGATGAAAAGTTTTAGAGATCTAAATTATAGTGTGAGTATTATAGTTAATGTACTTTATGCTTAGAAGTTTGCTAAGATCTTAAAGAGTTCTAATTACATATATACACACATATGTGAGCTTGATGCTGTACTTAGTTTACAATGTATATTTAGAACATAATACATTTTTATCTATTGTAACTCAATAAAGCCAGACAAGAAAAAGATTCATGAGACTATACTGACGAAAAAAGACAATAATGATGTTCAGGCTCATGCTTAAATTTTTTTGAAGAACTGGTCAATGTCACTCCATACATACCAACATAAGCACACACTCTAATGAAGAATAGGGAATTTGAATTGGCTTATTGTCTCTTTGTAAACTATATTTAGTTGCAAAGGAGAAAGTAATTATCAGAAGAGAAATGGACATGGACAGAACCTGGTATCCTCCAGAAGTGCTATCCTGAAAAGTACACATTATTACTTATGCAATATCCCAGAACATACTATCTGAATCCAATTGTGAGCAAATACTGAACTAAATAAAAACCAGGAGCTCTTTCTAAGGGGATGACCAGATTATCAATAAAGACAAAACAAAACAAAAATGCTATAGAAATGTTTTAGGCTAAAGTGAGATTAATAGCTAAGTATGCTTACTATCTTATCCCAGACTGGGTCCTGTATTGAAAAGGAGAAAATGCTAGGACAAAGGATATTATTGTGTCAATGACAAAAAATTGAACAGAATAAATTGGTAAAAATACTGTAACAATATAAATGTAATAAAGCTGCTAACTATGTTGTGAATATGGGTGCCTATGACTATAAAACTCTGTCCTGATATTCATCAGTCTAGAAAAGTCAGCTATAAAGTTAACAGGAAGTATTACCCACAAGAATACAACTATGCAGCGCCATAAACATATCCTTCTTTGACTACTGCTTTCTTAACTACGAAAAACTCTGCTCACTAAAATCAAGACTATCAGAAACTCTGGATTTGTACTCATGCTCCCCCAGTTTCTGGATTCCTGCCCTTACCACATGGAGGGCTTCCTAAAATAGAATCAAAACACAACCCAGCCACTATCCATGAAGTAAGCCCCACTGAGGGTGCAAAGCTGCCGGGGATCAAGAGGCTACTAAGGAATTAATAACCCTCATATATATGTGGACAAAGGAATTTCTGCCTTCCTCCAATCAGACAACTTTCTTTTTTTTCTTTTCTTTTTTTGGGGGGGGCTGGACCTGAGGCTTGAAGTAGGCCTGGGCTTGAACGCTGTCCCTGAGCTTCTTCTGCTCAAGGTGAACACTCTACCACTTGAGACACAGCACCATTTCCTGCTTTTTGGAGTAGTTTATTGGAGATGAGAGTTTCCTGCCTGGGCTGGCTTCGAACTACAATCCTCAGATCTTAGCCTCCTGAGTAGCTAGGGTTACAGATGTGAGCCACCAGCACCTGGTGACAACTTTCTTTTTTTTTTTTTTTTTTGTCGGTCGTGGGGCTTGAACTCTGGGCCTGGGCGCTGTCCCTCAGCTCTTCAGCTCAAGGCGAGCGCTCTACCACTTGAGCTACAGCGCCACTTCCGGTTTTCTGGTGGTTTATTGGAGATAGGAGTCTCACGGTCTCTCCTGCCCGGGCTGGCTTTGAACCGCGATCCTCAGATCTCAGCCTCCTGAGTAGCTAGGATTACAGGCGTGAGCCACCAGCGCCCGGCTTGGTGACAACTTTCTTAAATAGCAAGGGAGTAGCCACCATGGTACACAGACTTGGTATGTGCTCTCACTCTCATTCTCGAATGGCCCATCTTACATTTATTTGTACTCATGCTGAAGTTTCGCATACCCTTCTAGCACCACAATGTGGACAACCTAGGGTGTTATCTTTACTAACATCCCAAAGGCAAAGGGCTTTGTCCTGTATGTCCATTCTGCCCTATAACACATAGTGCCATTTTAGTAGAACTCAACATCAATAGCCATTTGAAAATCATACTGCCAATCCCTAGAATTCTGTCAAAGATTTTAAGAAGTACCTGAAGAAACCTACTCACAGGTCTCAAACCAAGAGCCATAACCTAGACTGTCAAGCCAGTTTCCTTGTATCTTTTATTTTTCCTTAAATGGTTTGTCCTTTTCTTGATTTCTATATAGGACTATGTCTTGAACTGTGATGTTACCTTTGGCTGAATTCATGAAAAGAAAACAAAGGAAGAAGAAAAGCTCTGCCACTAGGATCATTTCTTTAAAAATATATCTACTTGTGCTGGGAAGGTGGCTCAGTGATAAGAGTGCTTGCCTTGCATGCATGGGCCCCTGGGTTCAATTCCTCAGCACCACATAAGCAGAAAAAGCCAGAAGTGGCGCTGTGGCTCAAGTGATAGAGCTGAGGGACAGCACCCAGGCCCAGAGTTCAGGCCCCACTACTGACAAAAAAATAAAATAAAATAAAATAGAAATAAATAAAAATGTATCTACTGCACTAGATTAAAAGATTAACGTCATACAGCCAGAGATAAGTCTTGATTCAAAGCTCAGGCCTGGTGCTTTGAATGAGAGATTTTTGCATAGCACACTGCAACAATTTTGTGAATTTTTACATTTCTGAGAGAACAGGAGGCATGGTAGAGTTTGTAGCACATCTGATATTGACCTGTTTATACATAGTGTTGCTCTGCTCCAAACCTATCTAACACTGCTCACTTAAAAATCATCTAAACTCAAAGTTCCTCCAAAATCCTATTAAAACGTTCTTTGGCATGGTGTCCCATAGTTGCTTTATTACACACCAAATCACTAACCTAAACCTTGTCAGATTAGAGGTTTCACATACAACTGAAATCTTCAAGGGAGATCAGAGACAGAAAAATGCTGGCTGAAATTTCCTCAAATTTAGCAATTTTCAATTAAAAAAAAATTAAACAGACTAGTAAAAGACTGTTTCCGGCATTGGGAAATTTTAGGTAAAAAGGCTATAGTTAGCATCTTTAGTCTCCTATATTGTGATAATATATACCTGTTCTCAGGCTCTTAATTAATCTATGAGCTACATTTCAAGCCTCATTTTCTGGGAATCACAGGACCGAGAAATTTAACTTTCAAACTTTAAAGATATCTACATTAACAATAAAATTAAAAGACTATTAATAAATTCATTCTTTATTTAAACCCTTAAATTCCTTCCCTCTTTCTATTCTCCATCCTCTTATATTCACTGGGCTCCATCCCAAGCCCTTTTGGCTTTATTTTAATCATAAGATAGTATCTATCTTGCTAACTCTGTAGGGGCTGGCCACAAATTTTGATCCTCCTGCATAGTTCACTATGCTACCAAACTCAGCTATAGTTTTTTATTTTGTTTTTTAATTTTTTTCCTAGTGGCCATAAGGCTTGAACTCAGGGCCTGGGTGCTGACCCTGAGTTCTTTTGCTCAAGGCTAGTACTCTACCACTTTGAGCCACAGTGCCACGTCTAGTTTTCTTGTGGTTAACTGGAGATAAGAGCCTCATGAACTTTCCTGCCTGGGCTGGCTTTGAATAGTGATCCTCAGATCTCAGCCTCCCAAGTAGCTAGGATTACAGGCATGAGCCACCAGCATCGAGCTGTATAGTTTCTTTTATTCAAGTTTTATATCCATTATGTCTCAGGTTTCTTGTCCTATAGAATATAGTGAATGTTGTAATACTCTCCTGATGAATGAATTCCAAGATGGCAGATGAATCTTCATACACATGAAAAAAAAAAGGTGACACTGGGTAAATCATTTGACAGAAAACTCAGCTGTTTCACAAGCGTGGGTTCTAACTGCTAAGGAAGAACTATGTGGAAGAACATTTGTTCCTGGGTAAGATGTGGGAGTCTTGTCCTTTAAAGTCCCTTTAAAATCTCCTTCAGTTGTAAGATGTTGTTTTTAAGTTGACAATCTATATAAATTCCTTTTATAAAGCAAAAATGAATATATGAAATATAAAGCTACATTAATCTTTAAAATTGTAGCTTTATACAATTGCAATATTCTAATACAACAGAATATGTAAGTGGGATTTAATGAAAAATAAATCTTGATCCATTCGCCCAGAAGCTAACTATCCAGTGTCATATTGAATGACAGAAGGGAAGAAAAAATTTAAGTCCAAAATGTTCCTTAGAGAGTCAGACTAAAAAGATAGACCAGATGGGCCTAGCATTAAACTACAAGAAAATTATGAAAACAGCAGTAGAAATATTTGAGAACTGAAAATGAGGCTGACCTCATATTAGTTTCCTCAATGACCCAACATCAGTTGGAGAGTACAAAACAAGATGGCCCACATCCCAAGTAGACTATAACCCACTAAGTACTTAAGGTCAGTCAGGCCAATTATATAAACAATGCATTTCCGGTAGGCAAGAAGAGGGGGAAACTAACTGGAAAGGTAGAACTCAAACCACAGCAAGGCAGGCAGATGACATGATCTACAAGGAAATTGTAGCCAAAAAAACAAGGCAACATTTCATGAACAAAAGCACAAGAAATGCCAAATGATCACTAAACAATAGGTAGTTTAAATTCAGATACACACAAATTCAATTGCTCAAATGCTATCTTTACTTTCCCAACTGCCAAGTAACAGCTTTCCTGTATCATTATTTCAACAATGTGTCTTACCAGTTTTCATAACCCTCCCATTTCCTTTCTGTTACTTTCTTCTCCCAAGCAGCCCTCAATCCCAATTTAAATCACCCTTCTCTACATTCTTAGTGAGGTGTTAAGAGAAAATTCTCACAGATGGCATGCTTGAGATACTTTTCTAAATACAGTGAGGTGAGGAGAGGCAAAGGGGAACTCTTGACTAAGGTAAGCTAAGTGGCACTAAGGTAGATGACTTGTGTGGTCAAGAAATTGGTTATGTGCATGAACTGGGCAAATAAGTAAACACGCTGAAGAAAATATGAACCCGATTTTTCATTGAAGGCAAAGGGAGGTAAAATGCAGAAAGTGAGAAGGGTAGAATAAAATATAGTGTTGGGCCAGAACTAAAAGGATCAGTGTGAACTCATGGTTCTCAGTACACAGAGAATGACTAGAAAATAAGCATGTGTTTGTGAATATGAGAACATACACTTATTTTTATGTTTCCTAGCTGTGAGTAGTTACAGGACGTAGAAGCAATGACACCTCAAAAATAACTGTACCCAAGCCAGGTGCTGGTGGCTCCCATCTGTAATACTAGCTTCTCAGGAGGCTAAGATCTGAAGATCATAGTTCAAAGCTAGCCCAGGTAGGAAAGTCTGGGAGACTCTTATCTCCAACTAACCAATGAAAAGCAAGTGGAGCTGCGGCTCAAATGGGTAGATTGATTGTTAGTCTTAAGGGAAAAAAGCTCAAGGACAATGCCCAGCCTTGAGCCCAAGACTGGCACAAAAGGGGAAAGGAGGGGAGAGAAAGGGGAGGAGAGGAAGAGATATCCATATTCAGGTAACTAGATTACTGCTATGAAATACCATTCTCTACTAAATTGAAACAGGAGTTCTTGGAGAAATGCCTGACTCTATAACCAGGCAAAATATACGGTGTATTTGGAACCAGTAAATGTAAAACGATGGGCCATGGCAGAAGCCAAGTTGAAAGGACATCTACTGATCACATCTAAGAAAATATAAATTTAAGACCAATAGAACTATCAAATAAAGAATAAGAAATCAATGAGCGAAGCAGAAATCTATGAATACAAATACATATATGAAGAAAACAAGATCCACCTTTAAAAAGGCCTACTGTTAACTGTAGAACTAAAGATAAAATCAGGATATCACATTTGTCGATCATAAATAGTAAAAATTAGAACAAGTGCTAACTGTACTCATAAATCGATAAGGTGAACTGAAATCCTTTCGAACTACACTTAGAGATAAGCTCAAAAAAAAGAGCTAAAACTGAGAACAGCAGTACAATCTGTAATCCTAGCACTCAGGAGACCAGCACAGGGTATATAGCAAGACATTATAAAAATCTTAAATTTTAAAAAGGGGAAAAAAATTAGTGCTAAAACTAGTATGTTAATGTTTGATATGGAAAAATGAAGAACCTGATTGAAACTCCCTAACATTCAACTAACATCAACAGTAAAGGTATAAAGTGACATTGTGTCTCTACCTAGTATGACATGGTGAGAACACATCACCTTTGGTGTTCTCAACCAAAATCATGACAATGAATAAGTATCAAAAGCCAAGATGAGGAACATTCTACAAAACTAACTTCAAAAATGTTGGAACTGTTAGGTATTAGAGACTCACACCTGTAATCCTAGCTATTCAGGAGGCTGAGATCTCATCTTCAATTAAACATTAAAAAAGCCAAAAGTGGAGCTGTGGCTCAAGTGGTAGAGTATTAACCTTGAGCAAAAAGAGCTCAGGGACAGTAGCCAAGGCCCTGAGTTCAAGCCCCAGAACTGCCCTTCCCCACAAAATGGGGGGGGGAAGTGTTGAAACCATGAAAATACCAGGAAAACATACTTTAATAGAATGAAGAAGAATAGACTTGTGACAACACAGTATAATTTTGAACAGAAAATCATGGGCTCTTTGTGTTCAGGAGAGGTGGTTTACTTGTTATACTACAAAAATTTTTTTATCAGAGCCAATTAGTAAAATTTGAATGGAACTTGCAGTTAATTTCATTATTACATCAGTGTTAACTTCTTGAATTCATACTCTATTTCTATGCTTTTTGAATATTTTTAGAAGTACAAAGCACCATAAAGGGCATGGGCCTAAATTTACTCTTTAGTCAGCCAGACAAGACATATACACACAACACACATACACATTTCTGTATCAAAGGGGGATGGTTTTCATCCCCAGAGGACATTTGGCAGCATTTGAAGAAGGTTTTGGTTAAAATTACTCAGGATGGAGAGCCCAGCCATACTGCTGTGTAGCTTGCAATATACAGGATCACTCTCCACCACCAAGAATTATTAAGTTCAAAATGTCAACAGTACTTAGGCTGAGAAACTAACACTTGGAAATGGGTCACCAGTACCATTAAATCTAAGCAGATTAAAAGAACTAATCACAGAGACCCAGATACTCCCACAGCCACATGAAGGAGTCTCTATTACAGAGCATAGGACAACTACTGAGATCATTTCCTATAACCACTTGTGCAGATTGCCACCCAAAAATGCAGGAGAGTAATGGGCATTAAAATCCCTTGGAGAATTGAGCTTTCTATGAATACTACTTTCCTCATATTAAAAAAAAAAAAGTGACATTTACTCAAGCCTCTTCAGGGAATAAAATAATAGCACTATTGTGTTAACATAGGGCTTTACCCATATTACATCTTTCAAATGACTTCAAATAGCTTTTAGTTTCAAAAAATTAGCAATAATCACTGTAATTTTCCTCTGAAACAAACATACTACCTCAACAGTAAATAGGTCTGCTACTGACTTAGTTGTTGTGACCTGATTTACTTCAGGCTAGATAGATGCCTTCAAAATCAGGTCAAGTACATGTATACTAGTACTTGCTAAGCTTATGTTAGTAGAAAAAACAAAAGTCAATACTGTTTAAAACTAAGTTAGAAAAAAAAAATAAGCACAAGGCCAATAGTAGAGAACTTGCCTAAAATACACTAGAGTCTGAACTGCATTCCCAGCACTGGGAGAAAATAAACAATATACACATATAAACAGAACAATGACTTAAATGTATTATGATTAAATAAACAAAAAAAATAAAATTAACTCAAATTTTATTTTTGCTGCTGCCAGAGCCTGAATTCAGTACCACACACTTGCTCATATTCTTTGCTCAATTGCTGCTCTCCCACTTGAACTATAACTCCAATCCATCTTTTTGGAGATATCATCTAGTGGACTTGTCTACAGGGGCTAGTTTTGAACTATAATTCTCTGAATCTGAGCCTCCAGAGTAGCTAGGAGTACAGGCCTGCCTGTAATCTGTTTTCGATTTTTTTTTGTTTGGGTTTTTTTTTTTTTAATTATTTTTCTTTCTTTCTTTTTTTTTTTTTTTTGGGTCCAGTTGTGGGGCCTGAACTCTGGGCCTGGGCGCTGTCCCTCAGCTCTTCAGCTCAAGGCTAGCGCTCTACCACTTGAGCCACAGCGCCACTTCCGGCTTTTTTCTTTTTGCTTATGTGGTTCTGAGGAATCGAACCCAGGGCCTTGAGCATGCAAGGCAAGCACTCTACCACTGAGCCACCTTCCCAGCCCTTGTTTGGGTTTTTTTAAAGTGGTCCTGGGGATTGAACTTGGGGTTTCATGATTGCTAGGCAAGCACACTACCACTTGAGCTATGCTGCCAGCAACCGAGCCTGTAATATCTGAGCACATTACTATGACCAGTCATCCTTAGTTAACTACAATTTAAGGACAAAAGAAGCCAGGTGCAGAAGGCACATGCCTGTAATCCTAGTTACTCAGGAGGCTGAAATGTGAGGATCACCGTTCAAAGCCAGCCAAGGAAAAAGTCTGTGAGACTCTTATCTCCACTTAAATCACAGAAAAAGTGGAAGTGATGCTGTGCTCAAGTTGTAGAGCATCAGCCTTGAGCAAAAGCAGCTCAGAGACAGCAAAACAAAACAAACAAAAAAGCTGAATAAACAAAATGTGAGTACATTATATATCCCAAAACAGATGAAATTTTCAAATATTCTGTAACATGAATGAACCTTAGAAATATTGTTTAGTGAGTTAAGCTAGAGAAGAATATCATATGAGTACATTTATGAGACATTTTTTTACCATGAGTGAAAAGGAATGAGGAATTACTGTTTAATGAGCACAGATGAAAAACTTTTGTATACAGACAACAGAGTAACTATAAAACACTGTGAATATACTTACCATCACTGATTTGAATATGTGAAAATAGTTAAGCAATAAAAGTTACTTATACTTTTTTTATAAAATTACAGTAACTTCAAAAAGAAAAAAAATGTATATATATATATATATGTATATATATATATATATATATATCCTTTGAAAGACATTATCACAATGCTTACAAGTAATTTTCCAGTAAAAACTTCAGAGTTGAGCCTTCCAATGATAAATAAACAAACAATAAAATCAAAGACAATGCTTTACTCACCCGTTTGGGGCCACTGAAAATCTTTCTGGTATTTTCTTTTGATTTATCTCCTTGTTTATTTGTGGGCTTCTTCACACTTTCAGGCACACCAGGCAAGTCCTCTGTAAAATCCAAGTTTTCTGAAATGGTAATCAAAACTAGCTAGCTTTCTAATATGTCAAATTATCTATGAGAAAGCTTGACTATTCAGCATACTGGGGAAAAAACAAATACAAGCACGACAGAGTTGACAAATGGCACCCATTCTCACCTCATGCTTTAAATACTCAGTTGTATATACATTGTAATTCTGTGTGGCAAGAAAAAAAACCAAAACCAAGTATTTTCCAAAACACACTTTAAATCCATAGGTCATATAACTGCTAGATTGTCTATGGACACTAACAGTGATGTGGCACTGTTCACAAACATACAAAATCATTTTCCTAGATTCTAAATCCACTGAATCATGTTGGTCTTAAAAGAATACCTGCTTTTATCTACAAGGACCACACTGTTGAAAAAACAAGAGTGGGGTGCTGGTGGCTCACACTTGTAATCCTAGCTAATCAGGAGGCTGAGATCTGAGGATCATGGTTCAAAGCCAGTCCAAGCAAGAAACAGTCTGTGAGACAGAAAACCAGAAGTGAGGGCTGGGAAAGTGGCTCATAGGTAGAGCGCTTGCCTTGCATGCCTGAGGCCCTGGGTTCCATTCCTCAGCACCACATAAGCAAAAAGAAAAAAGCCGGAAGTGGCACTGTGGCTCAAGTGGTAGAGCGCTAGCCTTGAGCTGAAGATCTGAGGAACAGCGCCCAGGCCCAGAGTTCAAGCCCCATGCCCGGACCCAAAAAAAAAAAAAAAATTTGCTTTTGGGGCTGGGAAGGTGGCTCAGTGGTAGAGCGCTTGCCTTGCATGCCTGAGGCCCTGGGTTCGATTCCTCAGCACCACATAAGCAAAAAAGAAAAAAGCCGGAAGTGGTGCTGTGGCTCAAGTGGTAGAGTACTAGCCTTGAGCTGAAGAGCTGAGGGACAGCGCCCAGGCCCAGAGTTCAGGCCCCATGACCGGACCCCCCCAAAAAAAAAAAAAAAAAAAAAAGAAAACCAGAAGTGGTGATGGGGCTCAAACTCATAGAGTCCTAGCCTTGAGCAAAAGAACTCAGGGACAGCACCCCACCCAAGTTCAAGCCCCACACCTACAAAAAAAAAAAGTAAAAACATAAAAATTAAATGAGAATAAAAATAAAAAAGTATTGTGGCTCATACTTGTAATCTCAGCACTCAGCAGACTGAGAACTGTCAAGGCCAGCCTGAGTAGCTAGGATTACAGGAGTGTGACACAAGCACCCAGTGACAACTTTCTTAAATAGCAAGGGAGCAGCCTTGACCTAGCAAACTGCTTTAAAAATAATAATAATGGACCCTGGTGGCTCACACCTGTAATCTTAGCTACTCAGGAGGCTGATAATCTGAGGATGGAAGTTTCAAGCCAAAAAGCCAGAAGTAGAGCGGTGGCTCAAGTGGAAGAGCACTGGTCTTAAGCAAAAAAAGTTCAGGGACAGCACTCAGTCCGAGTTCAAGCCCCAGGACAAGCACAAACAAACAAAAAACCAGCCAAGTGCCAGTGGCTCACACCTGTAATCCTAGTTATTTGGGAAGCTGAGATGTGACCATCACAGTTTGAAACCAGACCAGTAAGGAAAGTCCATGAGATTCTTATCTCCAATAAACTACACAAACAAACAAACAAAAAACATAGAAGTAGTGGCTCAAATGTAGAGTGCCCAGGTCTTGAGTTCAAGCCCCAAGACCAGCACACACACACAAAAAAAGGGCAAACAAAATAAATTTAGCTGGGGCACTAGTGGCTCAAGCCTGTAATCCTAGCTACTCAGGAGGTTGAGATCTAAGGATTGCAGTTCAAAGCCAGCACTGGCAGGAAAGTCCGTGAAACTTATCTCCAATAAACCACTCAGAAAACTGGAAATGGCGCAGTGGCTCAAGTGGTAGAGTGCTCACCTTGAGCTGAAGAGCTAGGGACAGCGCCCAGGCCCAGAGTTCAAGACCCACAAGCGACAAAAAAAAAAAAAAAAAATTGAAACAAAAAAAACATTAAAAGATAGCTATACTTAGCAAAACTATACAGAGTGGGTCTTTACTCAAATATTTCTAAAAGATTTAGATTACTTCCCAAATGGTTATTGTAAGGTCCACCCTGGGAAGGTGGAACAGACTCCTCCCTCCTCTTGGCTAAGTTTCTGCCTAGTACCTGCATCACCTAGGTAACTGGCACACTTGGAGGTAGTAACCTCCCCATTTCCCTGAGGTAACACCCTATTCTGCTGTGGTCACATCTCCAGCCCCTAGCCTTGATAAATCCTGGCTGTGTGGTTCCACCCTTTTCCCCCAACTGCCTGAGTTTCCAACTAAACCAGAGGCAGCCTGCAGACTCAGCTGCCTAATAGTTTTTCTTAAAAAAAAAAAAAAGACTTTACTCCATCTTTTAAAATGTTTACTGCTTCACACATTATAAGATTTAAATTTCAACTTGGGGCTTATCATCCAAATGGTCTCCAATGTTCAAATGTTATTAAGTATCAACTTCAAGGTTCTGAAAGTAAATGTTTATTACCCCAAGATGTAAAAGCAACAAGACTTTCAACTGCAAATTAGGGTAACTTGCAATCCAGGTTAGTACAAGACGTAAATTGCAAAAGGACAGGAGCAAAAGGTCTGGTATTATACAGAAGTATCAAGTCTCAAGTGTCCATTACAAACTTTAGTTCTCCAAAAAGAATCCAAAGACAACACTGGAGAAATTTTGACAATACTGCCTTCCCTTCCTGTTTTTGCAAACAGAGAGGGGCTGAGCCCCTAGATGCTCCTGCATTTGTTTTGTTTTGCTTTATTTTGTTTTATGTTTCTCAGTACCAGGCTTCAACTAAGGGCTTCATACTCCTGTGCAGCTCAGGCTGGTGCTCTACCACTTGAGCCACACCTCTACTCTGGCATTTTGCTAGTTAATTAGAGAGAGAGTCTCACAGACTATTCTGTCTGGCTGGCTTCAAACCAGAATCTAGGGTTTAGAGGCCTGGGTTGGAGACATAGCTCAGAATCCTCCAGGCCTTCTGAGTAGGATTACAGTAGGTAGGATTACAGGCATGAACTGGTGGCCTGTGACACTCCTGCTGGGGAATGTAACTCAATGGTAGAACACATGCCTCACATACTTAAGGCTCAATATCATGCACCAAAAAGAATGATTCTAATTGAGCAAAACGCTTTTTTTTTTTTTTGGTCAGTTGTGGGGGCTGAACTCCGGGCCTATGCACTGTCCCTCAGCTCTTCAAGGCTAGTGCTTTACCACTTGAGCCACAGCGCCACTTCTGGCTTTTTTTCTGCTTATGTGGTGGAACTGAACCCAGGGCCTCATGCATGCGAGGCAATTACTCTACCACTGAGCCAACTTCCCAGCCCCCAAGCAAAACTATTTTTGTTAAAAAAGCAAAGTATACTCTCAAGATTATTGTATAATTCTATTTTACCACAATGACAATTCTACAATTCCTCTACAATTCCAATAGGACAAAGGGGGGGGGGGGTGTGTGTGTGTGTGTGTGTGTGTGTGTGTGTGTGTGTGTGTGTGTGTGTGTGTGTGTGTGTGTGTGTGTGTGTGTGTGTGTGTGTGTGTGTGTGTGTGTGTGTGTGTGTGTGTGTGTGTGTGTGTGTGTGTGTGTGTGTGTGTACAAAAGGGGTGTGTGTGTGTGTGTGTGTGTGTGTGTGTGTGTGTGTGTGTGTGTTAAGTACACCAATCCAGAAAATGTAACACAGAAGCTTTCACAAATTCCTCCTCACTCACGTCATCAATCCACTACAAAGTTCTTCTCAGGTAACAACTTAATTATACCACAGCTAAGCTACTCACTTATGGCTCACAGTGAAGACTGAACTATACAGAGGACCTCATCCCTGAGCCTATAACCTTAAAAGATAAAGAATGCTTCTCTAACACTTTTCAATGTTATAAAACCAATTTAAGAGGGTTTGAGAATGTTTTAAATGTCTATTCATTTCAGGGCAACTACAAAGGATTTTAGTAAATTTTACTTTTCTAGTACTTTCCTCATTACCAAATGTTATCAATATAAATCCAAAGGTACAAAATCTAGCTTTATATGTCTATTGCACTTGGACTTTCACAGCTCAAACATCAAAATATTTGGTTTCTGTCCTTGTCCAAGACACCCAGTTTAAACTCTCAAGTGCTTGGCTAGAGATGTAGCTCAGTAGTTTAGTACCTAGTTAGTATTCATGATACCTAGCTTCCCTTCACTGACACAGTTTGAAAACCAGCCTGGGAAAGTCAGTGAGACTCCTATCTCCAATAAACCATAAAAGAACCAGAAGTGGGCTGGGAAGGTGGCTCAGTGGTAGAGTGCTTGCCTTGCATGCATGAGGCCCTGGGTTCGATTCCCCAGCACCACATAAGCAAAATGAAAAGAGCTGGAAGTGGCGCTGTGGCTCAAGTGGTAGAGTGCTAGCCTTGAGCTGAAGAGCTGAGGGACAGTGCCCAGGCCCAGAGTTCAGGCCCCACGACCAGACTAAAAAAAAAAAAAGAGAGATCCAGAAGTAGAACAGCTCAAGGGGTGGGTACAGTGCTAACCTTGAGCAAAAAAGCTCAGGACAGTGCCCAGGCCCTGGGTTCAAGCTCTAGGACACACACACAGCAATAAATGATCATTTGATCATTCACATTACTTTTGGATAAGGTAATTTGAGGTTCTAAATACATATTCATACTTGTATTAAAACTACAAGTAATAAACATTGAATAAGGAACGAACTAAGCTATTGATTTAAATCTGAAAACCGTCATGCATATGCACGTATGGTGTGCGTGTACACTTACACAACACACACACTTTTAAATAAAATTCTTACCTGAATTATTAGCACTAGTTTGACTGTCCTGGGAATTATCATTGTTTACAGGAGGAGGCTGTAAGGAGGGTGATGGAGCAGTTTTAGTTCTTTTTTTGCTGGTTTTTCGTTCCACTTGACAGTCATCATCATCATCTTCACTTTCACTGAGGTCATCAAAGCCAAAGTATTTAATTTTGTAATTAGAACTTCCAGAACCTCCTTCATCGCCTCCTGTCTCATCATGATCTTCAAAACCAAAGAATTCAAGTTTAACATCCTTTTTGGATTTTGTGTTACTAGGTCGGAATCTAGTAGTGGTCTTAGAAGTTGCAATATCCGCCTTTTTTCTGAGACGGCCAGCCTCACCTAAATCTGCAGGAGTGGATGAGGTGAATTCATCCATACTGCGTTCCATGGTATCCTGTATGGTAACATTACACACTGACAAGCAAGATGGATGTAAAACAGTATAATCTCTAGTCCTTCCAACCGTCCCTCTAAAACTGGTCCCACAACTTACACCACCTTTCTTTGCCTGATTCAGGCCATCTTTATTTGATTCACTGTTGACTTTGGCTAAGGCCTGACTGGTACCATCCATTAGCTTATCAAAATTTGAAGCTCCTTGTGAGGATTTTGCCTTATTGGCCCTACAATACGTCCTACAGTTGCTTGGCCTAAGAACACTTTGCAAAATGTCTTCCTCCATGGCTTCATTTGTATCTTCCAAGCGATTTTTAAAATCCTCCTCTTTCATCTCCAAAAGAGGATCACTATCCAAACTTAAAATACAATCATCTGATCTGATATCTTCATAATCATTATCCCATTCATATAGACCAGTTCTAACAGAGCCTTTGATTGCAGATATTTCAGATGGAGATTCTGATCTTTTTCCAAACTGGGAGTTCCAAGTATCATTTGTTTCCTTGATTTCATCAGCTTTGTATCCAGATGCCACTGTGATTTCTATGGTGGGTTTCTTGGCATTGTCTTCAGCATTTTTGTGAAAATGGTGACTATTTTTTTCAAGATCATCACTAAAATTCTCCATTGTATCTATAAAAATGAGTCAAAGTATAAAAAACAAGAATGTCATCAATATAAAAGTTAACAAGTAGATCTGCATAACAGTACAGAAGCAATTAATCATTAATCATGAAATAACTGAGATAATTTCACTAAGTAACGAAATTAATACACAACCAGCTGCCTTCTACCTTTTCTCCTGTCTTCTAGTAACCCCTCCCTCAGACATCCAACTCTCTTAAAACGGTCACCCTAAAACCCTTTCAAGAGATTTCAGTCTTAACACCAGTGGCTCACGCCTATAATCCTAGCTACTCAGGACGCTGAGGATCACGGTTCAAAGCTAGCCCAGGCAGAAAAGTCCCTGAGACTCTTATTTCCAATAAACTACTAGAAAACCGGAAGTAGCTCTGTGGTTCAAGCGGTAGAGCGCTCGCCTTGAGCTGAGAGCTGAGGGACAGCGCCAAAGCCCAGAGTTCAAGCCCCGTGACCAACAACAACAAAAAAAAGTCTTAACAGCGGTATTTGTATGTTGATGAGATAAGATGCCAAAAAGTTCTGTCTTGAAGTCTGGCCCCAGTTATTTCTATTCTTTCTACTAATTTCTATTCTTTCTACTAATTCTAAAAACCAGATCCCAAATGATTTTTTTGTTTGTTTGCTGGTCCTGGTTCTTATCCCTAAACTTTTGTGCTCAAGGATAGCACTCTATCTCTTTGAGCCACAACTCCATTTATGGCTTTCTGGTAGCTAACTGGAGATAAAAGTCCCAAGGACTTTCCTGCCCAGGCTGGCTTTGAACCATGATCCTTAGCTCTCAGTAGCTAAGATTACAGGTGTGAACCTTGGGCACCAAGCTTTCAAGGAAATTCTAATACTGGTTCTGATGCCTAGTGGCTACAGTAGTTGTTTATGCATATCAACTAGTTAATATTTCTTAATATGCCTATCATCTTCTACTTCGGGAATTTTTATTTATTTATTTTCACCAGTACTGGGGCTTGAACTCACAACCTCATGCTCTGGAAACTTCATTCATGGATGGCAGTCTAAAACTTTTAAGGGAAGGGGAAAAAGAGGGAAGTCAGGACATGGTGGCAAATACCTGTAACTCCAGAAGCTTTTGAGAGGCTAAGGCAAGAGGATTTCAAGTTCAAACAGCTGAGCTATATGACAATACCCCATCTTTTTTAAAAAAGATAAGAGGAAAAGATAAAAGACAAAGTAGAGGAGAATGAAAAACAAATTGGGGGTAGATCTGGGGTCTATCAATGAACTTCATTGTTTCTCATCTTATAAAATTTTAAGAAAATCTTGCAAGCACATTCTCGGAGTATTACAGATTAAATTTTCAAATGCAAATTTTTATTGATTAAAAAAACAAGGTTAGGTCAAGTGCCAGTGACTCACACCTGTAATCCTAGCTACTCTGGAGGCTGAGATCTGAGGATTGAGATTCAAAGCCAGCTCAGGCAGGAAAAGCAGTGAGATTCTTATCTCCAATAAACCAGAAAACTGGAAGCAGCGCTGTGGCTCAAGTGGTAGAACCCTAGACTTGAGGTGAAAAGCTGAGGGACAGCACCCAGCCCCAGAGTTCAAGCCCCACAACTGACCAAAAAAAAAAAGATGTAGATGTTAAAATTATAAGGTGAAACAAGCACTAGTGGCTCATGCCTTGTAACCCTAGCTACTCAGGAGGCTAAGATCTGAGGATCACAGTCCCTGAGTTCTCAAGTAACCACCAAAAAACAAGTGGAAGTGGAGCTGTGGCTTCAAGCAGCAGAGCACTAGCCTTGAACAAAAAAGCTCAGCGACAGCACCCAGGCTCTGAACTCAAGCCCCAAGACCAGCACAAAAAGCAAATCACTCTCTCTCACTCACACACATATCCACACCGTGTGTATAATTTACATATATAATTTATACATATATATATATATGTGTGTGTGTATGTATATGAAGAGAGAAGACAGCTTTTAATCATCTTGCAGGTGGTGCTAAGAAAGTTACTCCAGAAAAATTTAGTGATAAAGCCACCAAGATACCTATCAGTTTCGTGGCTCAGTGGTAGAGTGCTTGCCTCGCATGCATGAGGCCCTGGGTTTGATTCCTCAGTACCACATAGACAGAAAAAACCAAAAGCGGGTGCTGTGGCTCAAGTGGTAGAACGCTAGCCTTGAGCTGAAGAGCTCAGGGACAGTGCCCAGGCCCAGAGTTCAAGCTCCACAACCAACAAAAATAAAATAAAAACAAAATTCAGTCATATACAGCACAAAAAAATTTAAAAGATACTTGTTATCTGTAAAAATAAGGGCAGTTATTCAGATACTTTGATCATATTCTTGTTAAAAAAAAGTTATTTCAAAAAAAAGTTATTTCAACATCAAGTTATTTCATTATCAAGATAAAGCTATTCTTATAGTTTTAATTACATGGCTCTGAATACGAGAAAAATAAGTTCATTCATATCAGAATGCAGCAGCACTGAATGGAAAGACGACTTTGGATGTTCCACAAATCTACTAGTTCAAATTATTCAACCTCTAAACTATACTTACCCTTTTTGTAACAAGAATTTTTTTTTTTTTTTTGGTCAGTTGTGGGGCTTGAACTCTAGGTCTGGGCACCATCCCTCAGCTCTTCAGCTCAAGGTTAGTGCTTTACCACTTGAGCCACAGTGCCATTTCCGGCTTTTTCTGCTTATGTGGTGCTGAGGAACCGAATCCAGGGCCTCATGCATGCGAGGCAAGCACTCTACCACTGAGCCATCTTCCCAGCCCAACAAGAAATTTTTTAAAAAAGCACTACATAGCTCTGGTTAAGGATCAACTGATAAAAGATTAAGCACAAAATAGAAACTAATTAAGTAACAGGCCTCTTATCTACTTTTCTTAAAAATTAGTTGACTTTATATAAATTCTATTTTTAAAAATGCATTCAGGGCTGGGAAGGTGGCTTAGTGCTTGCCCAGCATGCATGAAGCCCTGGGTTCGATTACTCAGTACCATATAAAACAGAAAAAGCCAGAGGTGGCACTGTGGCTCAAGTGGTAGAGCACTAGTTTTGAGCAAAACAAGCCAGGGATAGTGCCCAGGCCCTGAGTTCAAGCCCCAGGACTGGCAAAAATAAAATAAATGCATTCAAAGCTAAACACTGATGACTTATACCTGTAACCCTAACTACTCATGAGCCTAAGACCCAGACGACTATAGTTTAAAGCCATCTCTGGCAGAAAAGCTTTCAAGGCTCCAGCTCCAAAATAACCAGCAATGCTGGGCACCAGGGACTCATAACTACAATCGTTGCCACTAAGGAGGCTGAGATCTGATGACTATGGTTCAAAACTAGCCAGGACAGACAAATTTAAGAATCTTATCTCCAATTACCAGTGAAAGATCTGAACTGGAGATGTAGCTCAAGTGGTAGCATGCCAGCCTTGAGTAAAGCTAATCAAGAGCAAAACAAAAACAAACAAACAAAAAAAAAAACCATAAAAATCAACAAAAAGCCAGACTGGAGGTATGGTGCAAATGGTAGAACACTAGCCAATCATGCAAGCCAGGGCAAGTTCAAAGTCCTAAGTTCAAATCCTAGTACTTCCAATAAAAAAGAAATAGGAAAAAAAAAGAAATAGGAAGGAAGAAGGAAGAGAGGGAGTAAGGGAGAGAAGAAGGAAAGGAAGAAGAGGAAAGATAGCGGAGGAAAGGGAAAGGGAAAGAAGGAAGGGAGAGAGGGAGGGAGGGAGGGATTGAGAGAAGGAAGGAGAGGGAAGGAAAGAAATTTGAGGATTTTTCTTTCAGTACAGGGGATTTGAAAGCCTTGCATTTGCTACACTCTATCACTACCACTTGAGCCATACCCTCTCAACCCTTTTTGCTCTCATTATTTTTCAACTAAGGTCTCTATTTCTGCTCCACTGCTCTGGATCAAAATCCTCCTATTAATCCTTCCTTCCTAATTGGGATGAGGGACACAGCCACCATACCCATTTTTTTACTGGCTGAGATAGGGGGAGTCCCCCACAAACTATTTTTGCCCAAGGTTGTCCTCACACCATGATCTTCCTAATCTCAGCCTCCCAAATAGCTAGAATTCCATACCAAGCTTATTTCCAGGATTTTTAACTAATCTTCATTGATCACCTATATGTTATCCAATGACTTGATAATATCATCTCAGGGTTCTAACATGCTTTCAACTTTCAAGAATAGAACAACTGATTTCCCTTTCTAAAGAATCACTTTCATGGGCCTGGGAAGGTAGCCCAGTGGTAGAGTGCTTGCCTTGCATGCATGAAGCCCTGGGATTCCTCAGCACCACATAAGCAGAAAAAAAAAATAGCCAGAAGTGGTGCTGTGGCTCAAGTGGTAGAGTGTTAGCCTTGAGCTGAAGAGCTGAGGGATAGCACTCAGGCCCAGAGTTCAGGCCCTACGACCGGAACCAAATAAATAAATAAATAAATAACTTTCAACTCTAAAATCAAAGTTAATAATTTCTTGACAAACACAATCACCAAGCTCACACAAATATTCAGTTACAGCTTTAAGTAAACGGAAAAAATGTATTGGCTACAAAACCAGTCATGCAAATTAAGAGCCTATGCTATAGTTATCTCAATATTTGGCAGGATATGTAGACTGAATCGCAGCTGGTTGGCAATGAAAGTGTGCCAACCAGAAATATAAGTCTTCACATGCTTTTTCAAGAGTCCAGACTAACAAAGAAGGAAAATGGAAATAGTCTCATATAAAAGCCAAAATAAGCCTTCTTATACCTTTAATGCATCCCTAGATTCCAAACTTTAAAGAGTACTGGAAGGCTGGGAAGGTGGCTCCGTGGTAGAGTGCTTGCCTCATATGCATGAGGCCCTGGGTTCAATTCCTCAGCACATGTAAGCAGAAAAAGCCAGAAGTGGCATTGTGGCTCAAGTGGTAGAGGGCTAGCCTTGAGCTGAAGAGCTGAGGGACTTCTCCCAGGCCCAGAGTTCAAGCCCCATAACCAACAACAACAAAAAATAAGAGTACTGGAGTGCTCTTAGCAAGGTGAACTTAAAACTCCTAACAGGTTTTTTTTAAGTGGCACATTTGGCTGGGAACATACGGCTCCAAAAGTAAGGGCAACCTGAACATTTTGTTTTAAAAATTAGATATAAGACACAGAAGTATCTGTAATATTCAGGGAGTAAGAGATAGGAGAATGGAGAGAATAGTGTGTAGAACAGATGAAACAAGATTTGCCATATATTGGGCAAAGGTTGTAGTTCAATGACAGGGTGCTGTCTACTATGTATGAGGGTTTGGTTCAACTGAATTCAGCATCCCCCTCTCCACCACAAAAAACTTGCCATATACTGAACAAGTGAATACAGGAAGATCTCTTACTTTTTATTTTTGTGGGTTTTTTTAAAATTATTCTAAGTTTTATGAAAGTTTTCTTGCTTCAATTGAAGGTTAAGACATTATAGCAAAGCAGGGAATTGGTAGCTCACATCTGTAATCTGAGATTACAGACTGGAAAAGTCCATGAGACTCTTCTGGCAACCTGGGGCTCTCACAGACTCTTATCTCCAATTAACCACCAAAAAACCAGAAGTGAAGCTGATGCTCAAGTGGTAGAATACTAGCCTTGGGCATAAAAACTTTGGGACAAGGGCTGTGAAGGTGGCTCAGTGGTAGAGTGCTTGCCTTGTATGCATGAGGCCCTGGGTTCAATTCCTCAGTGCCACATAAGCAGAAAAGGCCAGACGTGGCACTACTAGCCTTCAGCTGAAGAGCTAAGGGACAGCACCAAGGACAAGTTAAGCCCCATAACTGACCAAAACAAACAAACATGTTGGTTTCCCTTATCAATCAAGAATCCATTTGGAAATGGCAACCTAATTCATCTTAACTTTCTTCTCCAAATTAGTCACAACTTTCAAAAGTACTGTCACATCAAAAAGCATTTATAGCCAGGCACTGGTGGCTCACGCCTGTAATCCTAGCTATTCAGGAGGCTAAGATAGCAGGATCAAAGTTCAAAGCCAACCTGGCAGGAATGTCTGTGAAACTCTTATCTCTAATGAAAAGCCAGCAGAAAACCAGAAGTGGTTCTGTGGCTCAAGTGGCAGAGCGCTAGCCTTGAGCTGAACTACTGAGGGACAGCACCCAGGCCCAGAGTTCAAGCCCCACAACCAACCAAAAAAAAAAAAAAAAAGCATTTACAACAAAGAATTTTAGTTGTGCCAAATAAACTAATCATGTATTTCTCCATGGGGGAAAAAAATATTCACTAATCTTTGCATGGTAGTTCATACCTGTACTGGTAACCACTCAAGAGGCTTTGAGGTTTCAGGCCAGTCAGGGCAAAAAAAGTTCACAAAACCTCATCTCAACTAACAAAAAGCAGACCTACATGGGAAGCACAAATAGGAGGGTTATGGTCCAAGCTGACAGGAGCAAAAATAGAGACCCTATTCAAAAAATAACAAAATTAAAAAAAAAGACTTAAGAATATGGCTCAAATGGCAGAGTACCTATCTCACTCTTAAGTGCAAGATCCTCTAAGTTCAAACTCCAATACTAAAAAAAAAGTGCTTGATCTCTGTTCTTTTCTAGTTCTCACTGCTCTATTCTAGCTCTCTCTACTCTCTCTCTGCTCTCTCTGTTCTTTTCTGCTCTCTTGCTGTTCTTTTCTAGCTCTCTCTGCTTTCTCTCTGCTCTAGCTCTTTCCTCTCTTTCCCAGCTCTCTCTCTTTCCTAGGCTTTTCCCAGCCGCGTGGAGTGCCAACCTTGCCTGGTCCCAGCAGGACTACTGAATAAACCTACGCCTTACCTGAAAAAAAAAAAAAAAAGTGCTTAAAATGGTGTGAATTAGCAATAAAATACCACTGACTGAATTTTAACCTATATACTTTGAACTATTTGTTGATAAAAATTTCCAGTAGGTTCTTAAATAAAACTGTTTGAACATGCATGCAAAAGACTGCTAGGAATTCTGAGACACAAATAATCACTTTTTTGGGTGTTGGTCATGGGACCTGAACTCTGGGCCTGGGCACTGTCCCTCAGCTCTTCAGCTCAAGGCTAATGCTCTACCACTTGAGCCACAGTGCCACTTCTGGCTTCTTTTGCTTATGTGGTGCTGAGGAATTGAACCCAGGGCTTCATGTATGCAAGGCAAGCGCTCTACCACTGAGCCACCTTCCCAGCAAATAATCACTTTTATCTATAGTGATTCCAAAACTTTTATCATTCTCAGAATGGTCCCTACTGTAATAGACTTTTGGGAAGCCTTTGGGGAGAGGGAGCAGTACTGGGGATTAAACTCAGGGCTTCAGGTTTCTTAGGCAGGTACTCTACCACTTGAGCCACACCTCTATCCCTTTTGCATTTGTTATTTACAAGATAGGTCTTTTTTTTTTTGGTCGGTGGTGGGGCTTGGACTCTGGGTCTGGGCACTATCCCTAAGCTCTTCAGTTCAAGGCAAGCGCCCTACCACATGAGCCACAGTGCCACTTAAAGTCTCATTTTTTTTTGTCGGTCGTGGGGCTTGAACTCTGGGCCTGAGTGCTGTCCCTCAGCTCTTCAGCTCAAGGCGAGCGCTCTACCACTTGAGCTACAGCGCCACTTCCGGTTTTCTGGTGGTTTATTGGAGATAGGAGTCTCACGGTCTTACGTGCCCGGGCTGGCTTTGAACCGCGATCCTCAGATCTCAGCCTCATGAGTAGCTAGGATTACAGGGGTGAGCCAACAGCGCCCGGCAAGTCTCATTTTTATACCTAGGCCAGCCTAGCTTCAATTCTAACTTGTGCTTCCACATGTCATGGGGACTTACAGGTATATACCACTGTGCCCAGCCACTGTGCTTCCCTAGTAGCTGAAAGAACTGGTGTGTGAAAGAACTGGTGTGTGCCACTATACCCAGCCATTGGTTGAGATAGTCTCAATCAAACTTTTTTGTCCAGCTGGCTTGAAAACTTGATTCCACAGTTCTGCCTCTCAAGTAGATAGGATTGATTACAAGCTGGATTCAAAGAGCCAGGCTTCATTGATCTTCTGATAATCTTCACTACAACATCGCTGAAACTGACTTCAAACTTAGGTTTCCTTATGCCTCAGCCTCCAGTGGTGAGATCACAGGCATGTGACAACATATCCCACTATACATCTTTTACCAAATAGGTCTGGGTTCCTAAAATTAACTAAAATCAAGGCAATAGCAACCTGACACACATAATGCAAGAAGAATCTAGGGAAAATATACAAGTTCAGAGGAGAAAAAGAATGGGAGGGCTGGGAAGGTGGCTCAGTGGTAGAGCGCTTGCCTTGCATGCACGAGGCCCTGGGTTTGATTCCTCAGCACCACATAAGCAAAAAGAAACAAGCCGGAAGTGGCATTGTGGCTCAAGTGGTAGAGTGCTAGCCTTGAGCTGAAGAGCTAAGGGAGGGACAGCGCCTAGGCCTAGAGTTCAGGCCCCACAATCGGACCCAAAAAAAAAAAAAAGAATGGGAGGACAAAAACTCAAAAGCATTCTCAGAAGTATGAAACCAGCTAACAAATACACATTTAGGACAGGATAAAGCTACAATGAAAATTAAAAGCATTCCCTAAAAGTTTGCTTCTTCTCCTACATTGGTTGTCTGGGTTATCAGAACTCTAGGAGACCCTCAACATTGGGAGGAGGAATCATAGTACTACATTATTCCCTGTGCAATAAGTGTAACTTGGTAAGGTGGAAAAAAGTCATGGTCTTGAGCATCTGTTTAGTGTACATTTGCTTCTCACAAATGTTAGACCGTCAGCCTCAAACCTAAAACTTAGGGCTGGAAAGGCGGCTCGGTGGTAGAGTGCTTGCCTTACAAGCATGAGGCCCTGGGTTTGATTCCTCAACACCACATAAGCAGAAAAAGCCAGAAGTGGCGCTGTGGCTCTGTGGTAGAGTGCTAGCCTTGAGCTGAAGAGCTGAGGGACAGTGCCCAGACCCAGAGTTCAGGTCCCACGACTGGCAAAAAAAAAAAAAAGAACAATGCTTCAAGAAAAATGTGGGCAAAGGAGTAAGGACAGCCAAATGAGAATTAACCCAGAAGATTAAGAAAATAGCAGCTGGCTCATCCCTCATCCAAGGGGAAGAAAAGAAGAAAATTCTTAGCATTTTTAGTAAAACTAAGCAAGATACACCTCAAGATATTGCTTCAAGTGCCTTGTATTAAGCTTCAAAAGCACACATTCCTTTTAAGAACTCAGTAGTAAGTAATCCAGGCACTGGTGGCTCCTAAGTATAATCCTGACTATTCAGGAGACTGAGATCTAAGGATTGTGGTTCAAAGCCAGCCTAGGCAGCAAAGTCCACAAGACTCATATTTCCAACCAAAAGAGCAGAAGAGAAGCTACAATGCCCTGGCCATGAGTTCAAGCCCTAGGACCAGCCGAAAAAAAAAAAAGATTTCAGTTTTATGGCTGGCCCAAGTGGCTCAAACCTGTAATGTTAGCTACTCAGGAAGTTGAGATCTGGGGGACCACTGTTGAAAGCCAGCCTGGGCAGAAAAGTTTGAGAGATTCCATCTCCAAATAATTGGCAAATTGCTAGTCTCCAGAGGCACACTCAAGTGGTAGAGTGCCAGCTCTGAATATGCTAGCTAAGGAAGAGCTCAAAGCCCCTGAGAGTGCAGGTACCGTACCTCCCCTCCCCCCGCCAAATAAAAAATCAGTACTAGCAAAATTTTGTCTTGACTTCCTTTCAAATTATGAATGCTACATAGCCCCTCATTATCACTAAACCTAGTCAAGAAGCAGAGACTAAGGTCATTTCAACCACCATGGTTGTCCTTACCCTACTGGTGGTAAGTTGGTCACACTCTCCTCCTATCCCATCTTCCTCCAATCTTAGCTCCTCATTCTTTTAGTTACTTTCCCCTATACCTTTTTTTTTTTTTTTTTTGGGGGGGGGGGGAGGTCCGGTCGTGGGGCCTGAACTCTGGGCCTGGGTGCTGTCCCTCAGCTCTTCAGCTCAAGCCTAGCGCTCTACCACTTGAGCCACAGCGCCAGTTCTTTTTTTTCTTTTTGCTTCTGTGGTACTGGGGAATCGAACCCAGGGCCTCAAACATGCAAGGCAAGTGCTCTACCACTGAAACACCTTCCCAGCCCCAGCCCTACATCTTTTTTTGTGTGTGTATATGCCAGTCCTAGAATCTGTCACTAAATTTTTTTTGCTCAAGGCTGGCACTCTACACCTTAACCCACAGCTCCACTTCAGAGCTATTTGCTGGTTAACTAGAAACAAGACTCTCACAGACTTTCCTGCCAGGGCTGGCTTTAAATACTAATCCCCAGATCTCAGCCTCCTGAGTAACCAGAATTACAGGCATAAGCCACCAGCGGCCAGTGAATATTCTTTTCTTTTGGTGGTAGTACTGGGGTTTGAACTCAAGGTTTCAGACTTCCTAAGCAAGCAGCTCTATCTAGTATGTGAACCACATTTCAAGTACCCAGTAACAATTATTGTCAAGTCCCAAATCCCTTATACAAGTAGAATATGACTAACAAAATGTAATATTTCATGAGACAATACTATATGCCATATTTACAAATTAACCTTTTAAAAACTAAAAACAGCCAGGTGCTAGTGGCTCACACCTGTAATCCTAGCTACTCAGGAGGCTGAAATCTGAAGATCATGGTTCAAAGTCAGCCTGGGCAAGAAAGACCATGAGACTTTTTTTTCTTTTTCTTCCCGGTCCTGGGGTTTGAACTCTGGGCCTGGGCGCTGTCCCTGCGCTCTTTAGCTCAAGGCGAGCGCTCTACGACTTAAGCCACAGTACCACTTCTGGTTTTCTAGTGGTTTTATTGGAGATAAGAGTCTCACTGACTTTTCTGCCCGGGCTAGCTTTGAACCGTGATCCTCAGGTCTCATCCTCCTCAGTAGCTAGAATTACAGGCGTGAGCCACTGGTGCCCGGCTGTGAGACTCTTATCTCCAATAAACCACTCAGGAAACTGGAAGTGGCACTGTGGCTCAACTGGTAGAGTGCTTGCCTTGAGCTGAAGAGCTGAAGCAGCGCCCAAGCCTAGAGTTCAAGCCCCACAACCGACAAAAAAAAAAAGAGGCTAAGATCTGAGGATCACGGTTCAAAGCCAGCCAGGGCAGCAAAGTCCATGAGACTCTTATCTCCAATAAACTGCCAAAAACCGGAAGTGGCGCTGAGGCTCAACTGGCAGAGCACTAGCCTTCAGCTGAAGAGCTGAAGGACAGTGCCCAAGCCCAGAGTTCAAACCTCAAACAAAAACAACAACAAAAAAAACCTACAACCAGTTTTGAGGTAAGGACCAGTGGTTTGCATCTGTAATCCTAGCTAACGCTACCGGGGAGATTTGAGATCTGAGGATCCATGCTTCAAAGCCAGCCTGGGCAGCAAAGGCCCTGAGATTTTTATCTCCAGTTAACTACTAAAAAAGCCAGAAGTGAAGCTGTGGCTCAAGTGGTAGAATGCTAGCCTTGAGCAAAAAAAGTTCAAGGACACAGACCAGACTAAGTTCAAGCCTCACTATCAACACATGTACACATATACACACGTACACGTGTACACACACACACACACACACACACACACACACACACACACACACACACGTATGTTTTGAAAATTTAGTGCAAGACATTACTGGCTCAAAGACTCCAAACTAATCTGAATTTTCAATAAAGAGCAATTTCTTTAATGTTTTTTCTCACACCTACTGAATTACTTTCTTTTTCTTTTTTTTTTTTTTTGCCAGTCCTGGGGCTTTAAACTCAGGGGCTGGGCACTGTCTCTGAGCTTCTTTTGCCTAAGGCTAGCACTCTACTACTTGAGCCACAGTACCTTTTCTGGCTTTTTCTGTTTGTGGTACTGAGGAATCAAACCCAGGGCTACATGCATGCTAGGCAAACACTCTACCACTAAGCCATTCCCAGCCCAACTGAATTACTTTTAAAAGATAGTCTAGCTTGGCACTGGTGGCTCCCTGTAATCCTTGCTACTCAGGAGGTTGAGATCTGAGGATCGAGTTTCAAAGCCAGTCTGAGCAGGAAAGTCCAGGAGACTCTTCAACAAACCACCAGAAAAGCGGAAGTGACACTGTGGTTCAAGTGGTAGAGTGCTAGCCTTGCGCTGAATTGCTGAGGGACAGCACCTAAGCCCAGAGTTCAAGCCCCATAACCGAAAAAAGAAGATAGTCTAACATTCCTAAGTAATTCTCATGTGAATGATCATCTCATTGTTATGAGTAACCATCACATTTCCAACAGTAATAGAAACAAGATACTATGCAATACTTATAAAAGCGGTATTTCTAGTTGGAACTACAGGCAGGGATTTATGAAATACTGTTCTAAAATATGTCAAACCAATGTCTAGAAACAATAAGTTATTCAATTAAAATTTCAACCTGATAAGAGTGCTTGCTGGCCTAGCATGTATGAAGCCCTGGGTTCAATTCCTCAGTACCACAGAAACAGAAAAGGCCAGAAATAGTGATGTGGCTCAAGTGGTAGAGTGCTAATCTTGAGCAAAAGAAGCTCAGGGACAGCACCCAGGCCCTGAGTTCAAAGCCCCAGGAGCCCCAGGACTGGGAAAAAAAAAAAAAAGAAAACAAAAAACAAAAATTTCAACCTGATTGATTTCTTTAAAGGTTTTAAGGGGTTGAAGGCATGGCTCAATTGGTAGAGCGCTAACCAATGAACAAAAAAACAAAACTCCTCAGGTACAGGGTTCGAGGACACTACGGGAGTTGTTTGAGTCCTATTCTCAGACCAAAAGATAAATAAGGTTCTTAAATCTTTTACAAAATTATAGTCTACATTAATTATTCATTAAATATATATATATATACACACACTTCAAATAATTTAACTGACTTGCAAAAGGCTCTCTTGGCTCATTATAAAGAAAATAAAAACTTACCTGAAATCAATTTAACACAGCTACTTTTGTTATCTTCTAGAATTCTGTTGGTGCTTTTTTCTTTGCCAAGCACAGCATCCTCCAAAGGTAAGCTTTTCTCGGAAACAACACTGTCTTCACTCACCACACTAATTTTGCTATTGGTTCCAAGTTCAGAAGTGACTTCTTCCAGCTGAGCAGCTTCACCAGAGTCTGAATAAGAGGAACTCTTACCCTGGACTAAATTCTTTGAAGAAACTGGTAGAGACTCATCATCACTATCAAATCCAAAAGGATCTCCAGTATTTTCTTCTTCTACTTTAGGTTTCTTCGGAATTTCCTGGATATCTGGTTTGAAATTGGGCCGCTTCTGTCCTAATTTAGCCATAAATGTGGTTTCTCCCCATTTTGTGCTAAGGGTGGTCCGTTTGTTGGAAAAGACTTCATCGAATTTTGAACTGCCATTGCCTCCTTTCCTACTATATGTTTTTCCAAATCGGGATGTCATTTTTACACCTGTTTCATATTCCCTGTGGGGGAGGGGGAATGAAGAGAACATACAATCACAAAATAATTAACAAATATTAGTCACTTCAAAAACATAGGAATTCTCATGTAACTTTTCAACAGTCAGCATATGAACCTTTAGAAATTGTTAATTAAATACAAGAAAGAAAATAGATGCATTTTTCACTCTATATGTTTCCACTTGACAATTGTTACAATACATACTACTATGTGACTGGCAAAGTACAAAGGCTTAGTGACTGCCCAACTTGCATCTGAAAAACTTACAGTGAGGCATTTTTTCCAAGTTCAAAATGAATCGTTACTATTCTCATACATATCTTTACCATAAAAATAACCTAAATAAGGTAATTATTACTAATATAAGACCTTAAGCACCAAGTGTATTTTTCTTCAGGATCTTGAGAATGTCAAATAGTTGACTAAACTTAGTCCTGCAGCACTTATTCAAGGGAAAAAAAAAAGGGTTAGAAAAAAGGGTTTCTCCTGTTTTACATCCTGCAGGGCTTTTTTAGTCTAATGTAATTGGAGCTATGACTTGAAAAATATTCCTTAGATGGTCATCTCCTTGTTCTACCTTCCTTGTCCCTATAGTGTTGTTCTCATTAACAGAGTGACATTTTTCAGGAGCTGGAGAACTATAGCACATCACAGTGACCCAAGAATTAGTACTGTAAGAATAGAACCATTTATCCTTCATTTTCCTCTTTGATTTATAAATGACCAATCCACCTTACTTACTTAACACAATAACAACAGATAAAAAGCTCCAGGTAAGCAAATCAGGAGATAAACATTTTTAAATGTTATACTACATTCTTAGTACAATCAATTCTTATCCATTTTTTTAGCACTTCCAAGATTAAATACTGATACATTAACTGTAACTTGGGAGGTAAAAAAATTTGCTTGAAATAAAACCTTTATTTCTCTGAAACTAACAATGGAACTTTATTTGGTCTATACTTTTGAATACATTTTGATTTACAGTTTTATGAATATTTTCTCTTTATTAGTCTAAATTCTAAACAACTTATTCTGAATCACTGCTCAACTTGCTTTAACCTATCACTAATCTTAATATCTATCTAGATAAGCCAATTCTAATTTGACAAAATAACTTAATCATCATATACATTGGTGAAAAGTTTTCAGGAAGGAAATCTATTTTCCTGTCTGCTGTAGATTTTATAATAACAAGTTTTACTGTATTCTTATGAAGTGAAAGAATATTAAACAAAACCAAAGTATAGCGGACAGCTACTAAAGACTACAAAATAAGGTGTTTCTTCAAGGTTATAAAGCTTAGATCTGCGGGCCTACCTTTACACATATAACCACAAAGCTGAAGTGTTTTGAATACACGTACCTGGTAATCATCTAAAGTGCTGACTGAAGGCCAAACCAAAGATCTAGATTTGAACCCCTCTACACCAACGAGAAAAACTCATTGTAAAAATGGTCTTGGGGCTGGAAAGGTGGCTCTGTGGTAGAGCGCTTGCCTTGCATGCATGAGGCCCTGGGTTCGATTCCTCAGCACCACATAAGCAAAAAGAAAAAAAGCCGGAAGTGGTGCTGTGGCTCAAGTGGTAGAGCGCTAGCCTTGAGCTGAAGAGCTGAGGGACAGCGCCCAGGCCCAGAGTTCAGGCCCCACGACCAGACTCCCCCCCCACACACATACAAAAAAGGTCCTAAAAACTACAAAGCATTCACTGTAAGAAGGCTTAAAAGTCTGCAGATGAATATTTGATACTAAGCAGTTAATTATTTTCAGCGTGATAAGAAAATGTGGTTGCTTTTGCAAGAGCCCCGTCTTTCACAAATACATACTGAAACATTGATGTAGTAATCTCGGCAATTGTCCAACAGTAAGGAATGGTCAGTGTGTAAATGGAACAAATTTGGTGTCGTTAGTTACTGCTGAACCCAAGGTACGGGAGTAATACGAAAATTCATTATATAATGTCCCCTACTTTTGATTGCCTTTATCGTTT
The DNA here is from genome assembly GCF_019054845.1 of Dipodomys spectabilis. Lineage (NCBI taxonomy): Eukaryota > Metazoa > Chordata > Mammalia > Rodentia > Heteromyidae > Dipodomys > Dipodomys spectabilis. The sequence goes on along the minus strand of NW_024870813.1, from coordinate 1,481,060 downwards.
CTCATGTATAATTTTTTTTAAAGTCCAAGACTACTACGATGGCATTGGCTACGCAAATACAAAGTAGAAACGCGCAGGCATATTTGCCATTATATTTTAAGCTTATTTCGAATATACAGGCTCTCGATCCTGCTCAGGAGTCAAAACTCCAAAAGACCTTTCCTAACTAGAAAGGAAAGCATGATTCACGACTGAGCCTCTTCCGTCTCTGGGCCTTTGCTTCAGCCCAAAAAAAAAACCCGGTCAAATGTTGAGAGAGAGGGGCGCTTGGGATTAAAGGAAAGGGGCTGGGACGAGGTCCCTGACACTTCACTCGCGTCGAAGTCTAGCTTTCTCGGGACTCCGGAGAAGGAGGGAGGGAGGCTGGAAGAGGCCAACGAGAGCCGGGGAGAAATCCACACCTGGGGACGGGCGGGGGCGCCGCGGGAGCCGGCGGGGAAGCCAGCCTCCTCAGGATGGACGCTCACGCAACTTTTCGCCTCCCCACCCCCACCGCCCAGGAAAGGGATGTCGCTCCCGACGCCCCGGAAGCCTCGGCCACCGAATCCCTCGGGCCTCGACGACGGGGCCACAGAGAGATGGGAGGAAGGGGAGAGGAGAGACTGGGAACTGAAACCTAGACGCCGCACCGGGCATTAGAGAGAAAAGTCAATCAGCGGACGCCCGGAAAAAAAGAAAAAGAAAAAAAAACAACAACTCCAGAGAGAAGGGAAATCAAAGAGGGAGGGGGGTGAGGAGAAGAGTTGTTCCGGTAGCACCCCTGACCCAACTTCCTCGAAGGCCGGGTGGTCGACGAGACTTCCCCCCGCCCGCCCCGGTGTCCCCCGACCCGCTCCGGGCCTAAGGCCGCCCTCACTCACCCTCGGCGCCTGGCGGGTGCTCTGGCCTCGGGCCGCCTCCGCCTCTCCCGCTCCCGACAGCCCACGGGCGGACGCGGGAGCCCCGCGCGGGAGAAGAGGGCCGACCGGCGCGCCTAGGGAGGCCGGGGCTCCGCCACCGTCACCACCCCGCGTCTCCGCTCGGGTAAATAGGAAGCCCGGCGGACGAGGGGGGGAAGGAGGGAGCGGCGGCCCCGCAACTTCCCTCCCGGCTTCGAGTGCCGCCGGCCGGGCCGGGCTTAGGCCTCCCTGATCGTGGCGTCCGGAGCCCGGGCTGAGCTGGCTACGTGCCCCCGCGGGACCGCCACCTTCTCCTGCGTCGCCGTTTCCGCCGGTGAATGGTCAGCGCTGGAGTTTGAACAGGGCCCTGAACCATCTCAACGCCATTTGCGCTCCCGGCCCCCCCACCTCCTTCCTCCAACAGCCGCTCGCTCCGTCACTGCGCTTCCCACCGGCCCCGCGCGGCCGCCGACCCCGCAGCCAATCGCACGGCCTCTTACTCAAACAGCCGCGCAGGCGCCGCGCCCCGCACGCGCCGGCTGCCGCCATTGGCTCTGTCTCAAAGCCCGACGGGAGTTGTAGTCCCTGTCCGCGAGGTCACGGTGCTAAAGAGCCCCGCGCTGGAGCGGGCGATGGTCTTCCCGACGGTGGTCAGGAGCTTGGTCCTCCTGGGCTCGGGTGCCAGCTCCGGCTCCAGCTCCTGGCCCCTCTGGGAGACGCAGATGGCACGGGAGAGGGCCGGGGGCGCGGTGCAGGCAGCTGTGTCAATCGTTTCCCCTCTAGGGACCCGCCGGTGTCTGGGGACAGCGGGTGGTGGCGGCTGCGCCGCGCTGCCGCCGCCGCCACAGCCGCGAGAATCCGGGAGGCGGGGAACTCGGAGCTGCCCTGGATCTGGCCTGCCGAGGCGCTTGCCCGGCGCAGGTAACGACCACCGGAACCCGAAGGCGGAGGACACGGGTCCCCTCGCGGCCACCGTGCCCTTCCCGGCCACCGCGCCCCGCCTCGTTCAACGATTTCCACTCGCGCTCTCCAACTGTCAGTCCCCACACTCAAGTTCCCCCCAAACCCATTGACAGAGCCCCCAGAATAGGTTGTCTATCCTTAAGAAGTTGTCGTTGACCTTGTTAGGTGTTAATAACAGTAAGTTGGCTTGTTAAAAAGACGTTCTAAAGTGCTGACAGCTATGATGATCTGGGGAAAGGCAGGAATAAGTTAAAGTGTGGAGTTGTTTTTCCTTGTTGGCGCAGCCAGATGTCTACACAGGCTAGATCTATCAGTCTCTGTCCTCGTGTTATCTTGAAAGTTTCCATAACTTTTTAGGTAAAGTGGGTGCTGGTAGCAGCTCACGCCTGTAATCTTAGATACTCAGGAGGCTGAGATCTGAGGATGAGGTTTCAAAGTCAGCACGGGCCAGGAAAGTCCATGATACTGGTATATCTCTTAATTAACTGGAAATAGAGCTGTGATTAAAGTGGTAGAGCATTCACATTGAGCAAAAAAAGCTCAGGGATAGGAAAGACATGGACATGGGATTGCCTTGGGAGAGGAGAGGTGATGAAAAAAGTATTTTTTCGCTGTACATAGGTGTTTTTTTTTTTTCCTTTCCAAGTCAGTATAATTGAGAAAATTGGAAAGGTTTGTGTGTAGGGGGCGGGGAACTGTTATAAACTGCACCACAGTTGCCCCTAGGACAAGGCCAGGATTCATTGGACCCTGAAAGCCTTGATTTTGGTCAGCAGTTAGTGAAGACCCACCTGGGACATTAACAAACGACTAATTGTTTTCAGTGAAAAACTCTCTCTTCACAAATGGGTAATTTGCTTTGCATGCTTCTAGAACTTTCTGGTTGCCTCCAATATAGTTGGGGAAATTCTGAGTAAAGAGAAAAGAGTTTCAGGATCCAATTCAGGAGGTTGAGATCTGAGGATCTGCCAGTCTGGGCAGAGGTGTTCTTGATACTCTTTTCTATAGTTAGTCACCCAAAGAAGCAGGAAGTACAGGTGTGGCTCAAATGATGGAGCTCTAGCCTTCAGTGGAAAAAGCTCAGGGACAGGGCCTAAACCAAGCCCTTAGTTCAGCCCTGTTGAGGCACACACACCTAGCAGTATAGGTCATTTGTAGAGCGTCCCTAGCCAGCCAGTTTGCTCCCTGGGGAGTGGGGAGGACAAAACCCTGAGCCTTTTCCCTATAGGACATGTACAGTTTTCCTAATACCATAGGAGTATTTTCCTTTCTTAGCTTATAGCAAGTCTGTCTTCTACTGTGGGTGGTATTCACAGGACCATTTTATTTGGTCAGTTTTGTCATTTAAAAAAAAATCAGCAGCCTAGGATCTCATCATTTTGTTTGAAGATGGCTGGCAGAGGTGCAGGATGCACTTACTATAATTATTTAGATGACATGGTGGTGGATGCTAATTAAAGGGTAATTATCATCAGAGGCAAAAGGTAAGATCAAAAAGGCAGAAAAGGTAGAGAGACAATTGCAAGATATTCCTGTAGGAGAGTGCTGTGAATCTTCCCAGACCAAAAGATGTATTTATTAGGCCTGGCCTTGCTGGTTGCTGGGCACTAGGCAAGCTCAGTAACTGCTTGAATCTGAAGGGGGAAGGGGATCACTATTAAAGAAATAGTCTTCAGAACCCTTTTGAGAACATTCTGTGTGATGGTTGTATTGATGACATTTAGTTGTGTCAGATTCCTGCCTCAGTCAGCATCAAGGCATAACCCATGAGCTTGCTGGGAAGGGATCATTCCTAGCCTCATCCCAACTCCAGAAATCAGAACTTGCACCTTAGTGGGATTTCCCCAGGCAATTCACACCTTAAAATTAGACACTGATTTAAAGTGTACCAAAGGAATGAGGGAGAATGACAGGAGTATGAGTCTGATCAAGATATATGCATATATGGACATGTACAGCTAATTGATGCTAATAAAAACTGAAAAAGCAGACCTGTAGCATTTGACAATGATCTACTTTTTGTTTGGATGAGAAAGGGAAAGGAGAGGTTTTAAGAACTTGTCATGGCTGGGCACTGGTGGTGGCTCAGATAACAGGAAGTGGCGCTGTAGCTCAAGTGGTAGAGCGCTAGCCTTGAGCTGAAGAGCTCAGGGTCAGTGCCCAGGCCCAGAGTTCAAACCCCACGACAACCAAAAAAAAATTTACCATGAAGCTCAGCATAATAGGTATGTCTGTAATCCCAACACTTGAAAGACTAAGGTAGGAGGACCCAACTGGGCTACATAGTGAGACACTATTAAAAAAAAAAAAGGTAAATAGATAAATAGATAGATAAAAACTAATCAGGGCCATTTGGGGATGGAGCATGTGCAAGGCCCTGGGTTCAATTCCTAGCACCAGAAAAGAAAAAAAAAATCAAAGCCAGGGGCTAGTGGCTCAGGACTGTAATCCTAGCTACTCAGAAGGCTGAGATCTGAGGATCGAGGTTTAAAGCCAGCCCAGGCAGGAAAATCCGTGAGACTCTTAACTCCAATAAACTACTCAGAAAAAGCCAGAAGTGGTGCTGTGGTTCAAGTGGTAGAGTGATACCCTTGAGCAAAAGAAACTTAGCAACAGCACCCATGTTCAGTTCAAGCCCCAGGACCAGCACACACACACAAAAAAAGAACAAGAGCAAATATGTAAGTATGTGTTAGGTGTGAGGTCAGGCTCACCAGGGGCCTCTTGGGTGTCTCCGACTGTCCTTTACAGGTAAGGAAATGGGTATTCAAGGTGTTATAGAGGATGGATTCCATCTTTTTCTTAATTATTGGATACCCATCAGTATTTCAGGAAATGCTTGAATTTGATAGAAAGTAGTACATGAAGCCAGGTTTTGACACTCAACTGTAATCCCAGCCATTGGCAGGCCAAGAGAGCAGAATCATGACTTTGCCACAAGACAGTGTGAGAAAAAGAAGTGAGGTGTTGGTGGCTTGCATCTATAATTGTAACTGTTCAGGAGGCTGAGATCTGGAGCCAACCCAGGCAGAAAAAGTCCTCAAGACTCCATTACTAAAATAGCCAGCAGGTGCTGGGAATGTGGTTCAGTGGTAGAGTGCTTGCCTAGCATACATGAAGCCCCTCGTTCCTTTCCTCAGTACTACATAAACAGAAAAAGCTGGAAGTGGCGCTGTGGCTCAAGTGATAGACTGTTAGCCATGAGCAAAAAGAAGGCCCTGAATTCAAGACCCAGAACTGGCAAAAAAATAAAATAGCCAGCAAAAAGCTCAGCTTATGGAGTAGTTCAAGTGGTAGAGTACCAGTTGAGCAAGCAAGCCAAGCCTCCGTGTTCAAACCCCAGTACTGCCATTGAAGGAAGGAGGCTGAGCCTAAATAATTTCTTGCAAGCAGGGTGCCAGTGTCTCATGCCTGTGATCCTAGCTACTCAGGAGGCTGAGATCTGAGGACTGCGGTTCAAAGCCAGCCAAGGCAGGAATGTCCATGAGACTCCAATTAACCACCAGAAAGCTGGAAGTGGCTCTGTGTCTCAAGTGGTAGAGTGCTTGCCTTGAGCTGAAGAGCTCAGGGACAGCGCCCAAGCCGAGTTCAGGCTCCACAACCAGCTAAAAATAATAATAATATTTTCTTGCAGCCATCCTGGTACCTAGACAGGAGATGGGGGGGGGGGGGGGCTGTGCACCCAGATCCAAGGCCTAGAGGTAAGACCAGCCATCCTTTGAAGTGCAGATGCCTGATTCACTGGGGTAAGCTAGGAGGGCTGTGCTTTAGAGAAATGCAGATGTCATAGCCTTAGAAAAGCTTTGCATAAAGAGAATGCTCTGATTCTGCATTGACTCCCTAAATGGCTTGAATCCCCAGCCTCTGCGTGGCCTCTAAGCATACTCTATATGGAAGGTTACGGCCTATCTTCCCTAGATGAAAAAGTTCTGCTGGCACCTGAGTATGTGCATTTAAGGTCTAGTGTCTTGTCTTCATGGTGGGAGAAGGTGATACCCCCCTTCCCAGCTGGTAGGCATACCTGGATTCCTGGGGACAGGGATGGGCACTTAGCTGATAGGTTGCTTAACCTGTCAGTTCAGTGCCTGGAACTGGGAGTGTCCTGTGACCAGCCCCCCCTGCCCAGACCCTATTTGGATATGGAACAACATAGATGCCAGCATGCTATGCCATGTGAGTCTCCATTATCCTGTCCTGTGTCTCTGGTCATCATGGTGTCCCAGTTCAGCTAGCTTGCTCTCAGCCCTTAATTTTTTCATTGGTACTGTTTCTGTTCTTTCTTTCCTCTCTGGCCTGTTTCCTAACTGTTAGGTGTATTTGGGGACTGCAGGCCAACAGGCTGTTTGCAGGCTACTAACTGTGTAATAAAAGGCTTCAAAATTCCATCTTCCAAAATGTGGCTTCTCAGATAATTCACCTTACAACCCAGCAAAGAAGGAAAGAGAAAAATAAAATGATTGATGCATGATTTGAGAAGTATTAGGAGTGGGCCTGTGAAAGTTTTTTGTTTTTTGTTTTTATGTCGGTCGTGGGGCTTGAACTCTGGGCCTGGGCGCTGTCCCTGAGCCCTTCAGCTCTAGGCGAGCACTCTACCGCTTGAGCCACAGCGCCACTTCTGGTTTTCTAGTGGTTTATTGGAAATCAGAGTTTCATGGACTTTTCTGCTGGGCTGGCTTAGAACCCTGATCCTTAGATCTCAGCCTCCTGAGTAACTAGGATTACAGGCGTGAGCCACTGGCACCCGGCCCTGTGAAAGTTTTATATGTAAATATTCAGGAGAACAGTACTAGGCCTTTACACCTTCATGTGCTCACACTAATGATGGATGGACCCTTCCTACTACTTTTAGGGCTTTTTGTTTTTCTTCCTTCCCTCCCTCCCTCATTCCCTCCCTCTCTCGCTTGCTTGCTTGTTTCTTTCCTTCCTTCCTTCCTTCCTGTATTCTTTTTGCCAGTATTAGAATTTAAACTTAGGTCCTTGAACTTTTCTCTTTTCCCCCCTCCCTCCTTCCTTGCCCCTCCCCGCTCTCTGTTATTGGTCTTGGTCCTGGGGCTTAAACTCAGAGCCTAGGCATGCACTGTCCCTGAGCTTTTTTGATCAAGGCTAGCACTTTACCACTAGAGCCACAGCTCCACTTTTGGCTTTTTTGTTTTTGTAATCATTAATTGGAGTTAACAGTCTCATAGACTTTCCTGATGGGGCTGGCTTTGAACCATGATCCTCAGATCTCAGCCTCCTGAGTAACTAGGATTACAGGCATAAGTCACGGGCACCCAGCAGACCTTGAACTTTCCCATTTGGCACTTCACCACTTAAGCTATACCTGAACCCTGCTTTTTGCTAGTTATTTCAGAGCTGGAATGTCCAGGACTTTTCTGCCTGGGTTGGCTTTGGGTTATGATCCTCCAGCTTTCAGCCTCCCAGTAGCTAGAATTACAGGGTAGGCCACCTGCATCTGCTTGTCTCTGTCTCTTTACCTGTTTTGAACTATTGCATCCACTCCCAAATGTTCACTGTCCCTGCTGTAGTTTTTTCTCAAGTCATTTATTCCCCGGCTAACATCACCTTTTGCATGTTTATCTTCCCTATGAGGATGGGCAGAAATCTTACCTATTTTGTCTTCCATATCCTTAACACCTGGAAGCCTGCCTGGTATATAGCAGGTGCTCAAGAAATATGTGTTAACTAAAGTCACCCTTTTTTTTCCTTTCTTGGAAGGAAAGTGACTTGAAACTAACAATAGTTGTAAATAACCAAGATGGCTCCCCCATAAATTATTATAGTTTCCTCTGGGGAGAGAGGAGGATGCTTTCTGAAATTACCTTTTGTTCTTTCAAAGTATATGTTTTCATTCTGAGAATTGAGAAGGTGAATACTATCATCCCAATTACCTTGTTTTCCAGGATAATTGGAATCGCCTCCCTTGAGATGGTGACATCCCTTGAGAAATAATACACTGCATAGATAGTTAAAAGACAAAGAAATTGCCTCGAGTATGTAGGTTGACCAGGATTGGTACCCAGAAACGTCTAAGAGATCTTAATGGCTGATCTTTGTCTCTAGAAACAGCTCTCTTCTCCCCAGGATCCTCACCACTAATGCTATATGGTACACCTCTCATCAAGAACCTAGTAGGAGCCAGGCACAGATGGCTTCAACCTGTAATCCTAGCTATTCAGGAGGCTAAGATCTGAGGATCATGCCAATTCAAAGCTAGCCTTGGGCCAGGAATCTCCTATTAGCCACAAAACGGCAGTGTGCTCAAGTGGTAGACTGCCAGCCTTGAGCAAAGAAAGCTAAGGGCCAGTATCCTGTCCCTGAGGTTAAGTCCCAGTACCAGCATAAACACACACACACACACACACACACATACACACACACACACTTTTGGTAGTCAAAAGGCCCAGCATGACCTGAGTACTTCCATTTCTCCACCTTTGCCAAGCCTGTTCTTTGTCTACTAATTGAATGTGCCAAACCAGCTCTGACCTCAAAGTCTTTGTACTTGTTACTCCCTCCCCAAGTTCTCCATATTTGCATACCACTTAACGTTTTTAAGTCTTCCATCTACCATCTGCCACTGGTTTTCTTTCCTGCTGTTTCTCTCCATAGTAGTTGTGGTGTTTGTCTAATGTATTAACTTCTTGTCAGTTCCCTTCCTATGGAATATAAACTCCATGGGACCAGGGATGATTGACTCGCGTCCACTGTTAAATATGCAGCCCACCTAGAATATTCACAGACAGAAAATAGGCCATAAATAGGCTGAGTACAAATAGATTAAGTTGAGTTTTAAGTTATATTCAGAGATGGGTACCAGTGGCTCATGCCTGTAATCCTAGCTTCTCAGGAGGCTGAAAGCTGAGGATCACAGTTCAAAGGCAGGGCAGACAAATCTGTGATACTCATCTCCAGTTAACCAACAAGAAGCAGGAATTGTCACCATGGCTCAAGTTTTAGAGTGTAGCCTGGAACAAAAAAGCCAAGTAAGAGCATGAAGCCCTGAGATCAGGCCCCAGGACCTACATGAAATGAAATAAATCATATCCAGTTCCCATAACTTTACTTATTTCTTGTCTGTTTCAGTAGTTAATAATCGCATAAAATACATTAAATCTCCAACCTAGAAGAGTAACTTTCTGAAGGTCACCAGTAGCTCACACCTGTAATCCTAACTACTCAAGAGGCTGAAATCTGAGGATCACAATTCAAAGCCAGCCCAGGCAGGAAAGTTTGTGAGATGCTTACCTCCAATTAAATCACAATTAGCTCCAGTGGTAGAACATTAGCTTTGAGCTAAAGAAGCTTAGGAACAGTGTCCAGGCCCAGAGTTCGACCAGCAAAAAGAAGGAGGAGGAGGAAGAGCAGCTTTTTCAAATTCTTACTATTTGGGGCTGGGAAGGTGGCTCAGTGGTAGAGTGCTTACCTTGCATGCATGAGGCCCTGGGTTCGATTCCTCAGCACCACATAAGCAGAAAATAAAAAGCCGGAAGTGGCGCTGTGGCTCAAGTGGTAGAGTGCTAGCCTTGAGCTGAACAGCTGAAGGACAGCGCCCAGGCCCAAGTGGTAGAGTGCTAGCCTTGAGCTGAATAGCTGAGGGACAGCGCCCAGGCCCAGAGTTCAGCCCCCACGACCGGACCCCCCGCAAAAAAAAATTCTTACCATTCTGTTTTGAATCTTTCTTTGAGACTCTTTTGCTGAGCACATATTCAAAACTTGCTTCCACCCCTTTCCCTGGCCACACCTTTTGCAAGGTGACTTTGCAGGTCCTCTCAGACCTCATTAGTTGGTAAGTGAAAGAAAGTGCCAGAAGTGATATAGTTCTAAGCCTGAGCCTTGAGAAACTGAAGCCTTCTGTTTTGTCTTTTGGAGCCATGTTTCTGCCAAGAGAACAAGCCTGGGCTGGCCTGCTAGAGGATGAGATCCACAGGGAAAAGAGCTGAGGTCATCCCAAACCACTCAACTGCCCCCAGGCCCCAAACTTCTATCTGACCAAGTCACAAAGGTGCAAGCAAGAAAAGAATTGCCCACTGACCTGTCCTCACAGCAAATAAGGACTTGTTACTAGCCCAAGCAATAAGTTCCTCCTTGTCTCTCTGGTAGCAGTCTCCAACAGGCTTTCCTGACTACTCAGGCAATGTAAAGTAACCCTTGGATATCTTGAAATAATAGTAGTGTTTTGTTGTTTTCTGGTTGTGGGTATTTCTTTTTCTTTTTTAATGTTGCTGGGGTGATTTTGCTTTCTTTTTGTGGTATTGGGAAGTGAACTCAGGGCCTTATTCTGTCTAGGGAGGAAGTCTACACTTGAGTTACACTTCCAGACCTTTTTCACTTTAGATATTTTTCAGATAGGGTCTCTCATTTTTTTTGCCCAGGGTCCAGTCTCAGCCCATGATTCTTCTGCCTATGCCTCTTGTGTTCCGGGATTACAGTATCCACCATGACACCCATCTTATTGGTTGAAATAATGTCTTGTTAACTTTTTTTTTTGCCTGTGCTGGCCTGGAATCTCAATCCTTGTACCTTCCAGGTAGCTGGGATTATAGGCCTGCCCAACCATGCCTATTACTCTCCTCCTCCCCCTCCTCCTCCTCCTCCTCCTCCTCCTCCTCCTCCTCCTCCTCCTCCTCCCCCTCCTCCTCCTCCCCCTCCTCCTCCTCCTCTTCCTCCTCCCTCTTCTTTTTTCAATACTAAGGTTTGAACTCAGAATAAGAACAGAGGCAGGATGGGAGGAAGAAAAAATAATATTGTAGCGGTAGGGATGTGTCAGCCATAGAACTACACAGAGCAACCCCTTATTAAATTATACACTTTCATTAACAGTGTATCAGTGTTGGTTCATTAATTGTAACAAGTAGATCACACAGATATAAGGCCAGCAGTAGAATGGGAGTGGGAGCAAGAAGTATATGGGAACTCTGTAAACTATGTGCTCAAATTTTCTGTGAACCTAAAACTGGTGTAATATAACTAGAACACATTATAACAAGTGAAATAAACCACAAGCACCTCCAGTTTCTCATTCCTGATACAAAGCTCAAAAGGTTGGTTTCCATGCTGTGTAGGTGATTTACTCCTGTAATGGTAGCTACTCAGGAATCTGGAATTGAGGATCATGATTAGAAGCCAGCACAAGCAGGAAAGTCTGTGAGACTTTTTTCTTCTGGGGCTTAAACTCTGGACCTGGGTGCTGTCCCTCAGCTCTTCAGCTCAAGGCTAGTGCTCTACCACTTGAGCCGCAGCGCTACTTCTGGTTTTTGGGTGGTTTATTGGAGATAAGAGTCTCATGGGCTTTCCTTCCCTGGGCTGGCTTTGAACCTCGATCCTCAGATCTCATAGCCTCCTGAGTAGCTAGGATTATTGGCAAGAGCCACCGATGCCCAGCTTTCTGTGAGATTCTTATCTCCAATTAACCACCAAAAAGCTGGGATTGTCTAATTTCTCTCTCTCTCTCTTTGGTGCTAGTCCTGGGGCTTGAACTCAGGGCCTGAGAGCTGTCCCTAGCTTTTTTTTGCTCAAAGCTAGCACTCTACCAGTTGAGCTACAGCTCCACTTTCCACTTTTTTGGCGGTTTACTGAGGAGTCTCAGTTGGGTTTTACTGTTTCCAGTTGAGTTTACTTCAAATCCTTGATCCTCAGATCTCCTAAAACTATAGATATGAGCTACCAGCACCTAGTTTATATTATTCATTTATTTGCATATTTTTTCAGCACTGATTACATACCAAGTGTTATGTTAGGTCTTGGAGAGTATAGAAAGAATAAACCCAAATTATCCTGTCCTTGAATAGCCCAGACTAGGGCTGACCTTGAATGAATGTGGATCACACCTGTGTTTGATATGGAACACTGGATACATAGTGCTACACAGTGGAGAATGATCAGTGTTTAAACCAAATTAGAATTAGCTGGCAACATAAAAAGTCAGGAGACTTCATATGAAGATCTAGATGAATTGTTTCTTTGAAATATGCAAAGATCTGGCAGTTCTGGGTCCCCTCTCCCCCACGGCTATCTATCGTCAGCTGGGCAGAGCATCTGCTGACTCTTTCTGCAGGGCCTGACTGAGCTCCCCTAGTTCCCGCAGGCCCCTCCCTGCCTCCACCATGGAGGGAAAAGGCACAGCTTAGCATATGTCCTCCTCTACTAAGCCACATGTGTCACTTTGCCTCAATGTGGTTGCTGAGAAAAGCCCACTCCTAATTGCCAGTCATGAAAAATCTCCAAATGGACTTTCTCAGATAGAACTACTGAATGTGCAGAGATGGATGATCCTTAAGGCCTCTCAGCCTGCCAGGCCCTCCCTTCAACCCACATTCCTCTTGCCATTTGCTAAAACAGATGGAACCTTTAAAATATTAGACCTTATTTTGTTTTTAGAACAGTTTTAGAGTTACAGAAAAATTAACAAGTAGTACTGAGAGTTCTTCATGGAGGTCCTTAATCTATTTCCCCCTATTATGAATATATTACAGCCTATGGTGAGTTAGTCAGCTTTCGGTACTATAATGAACACTCAAGAGTTTCTCAGCTTATAGACAGATAAGGTATATTTTGGCTCACCATTTTAGAGGGCTCAGTTTATGATGGATTGGCTTTGTGGCTTTAGGGCATGTAGCAAGGTAGCACATCAGGGCAGGGAGTACATGGTGGAAGTTATTTTTCTCATGACAGATGCTAGAGACAGGAGGAGGAAGGTGCTTAGGTCCCAACATCCCCTATCTTCCATAGCCACCTTTTAAAGTTTCTACTACTTCCCTGTAGTGCCAAGCTTGGGGCTAAGCCTTGAATATATAGGCCTTTGCCCATGTATTTAACACATTGCAGATTCAAACTATAGCACATGGTGTATTTGTAACAGTTAGTGAAGTAGCAGGATGCTGATGGCTCATGCCTATAATCCTAGCTACTCAGAAGACTGAGATCTGAGGATCATGGTTCAAAACCCTGTTAGGTAGAAAAAAATCCAAGAGACTCTTACCTGCAATATCAAAAACTTAGAAACAGAGCTGTGGTTTGAGTAGTAGAGTACCAACCTTCAGCAAAGAAGCCAAGCAAAAGTTCAAGACCTTGAGTTAAAGCCCCAGTACTGGTGCATATTCGTGCACATACATACACACCACACACACACACACACATACTGTTTTACTGTTAGTAAAACAGTATTGATAGTGCCATCTGAAATCTATACTTCATTCAAATTTCATCATCATTATTATTATTAATCTGATCTCTCTTTCCTATTGCAAGATACTGTTAGGGGCTGGGAAAGTGTCTCAGTGGTAGAGTGCTTTCCTTGCATGCATGAGGTCCTGGGTTCAATTCCTCAGCACCACATAAGCAGAAAAAGCTGGAAGTGGCACTATGGCTCAAGTGGTAGAATGCTAGCCCTGAGCTGAAGAGCTGAGGGACAGTGTTCAGGCCCCATGACCGACAAAAAAAAAAAAAAAGATATTGTTACATTTAATTGCCACATCTCCTTAGGCTACTCTTGGCTGTAGTTTCGTTGACATTCCTTGTATTGATGTTTTTGTTTTTGTTTTTGCCAGTCCTGGGGCTGGAACTCAGTGCCTGGGTGCAGTCCCTGAGCTTCTTTTGCTCAAGGCTAGTACTCTGCCACTGGAGCTACACCACTTCTGGCTTTTTCTGTTTATGTGGTACTGAGGAATTCAGCCTAAGGCTTCATGAATACTAGGCAAGCACTCTACCACTAAGCCATATTCTCAGCCCTGTCCATGACATTTTAAGGGGCACATGAAGTCTGGTGTTCCATAAGATATCCTTCTATAAGGAATTTGTTTTTCTCATGGTTAAAGTTAAGGATTCATGTGTGTGTGTGTGTGTGTGTGTGTGTGTGCACGTGCTTGCGTGTGCATGCATGTTCACACGCACGTGTGTGCCCACTGATACCTGGGCTTAAAGTTGAAGCATCAAGATTTCACTCAGATTTTTCAAGCGCAGCTGGAGTGCTAACACTTGGGCCTCCAGTTATTTGGCAATTGAGCCTCTTGAACTTTTCTGACTGAGCTAGCATCTAATCTTGGTCCTCAGATCTCAGTCTCAGGAGTAGCATGAGCCACCAGCACCAGGCCCAGAGATGTGGATCTTAGGAGTAGGACCAAAAAGGTAAGTTCCTATTTGGGTCAGCCATATCAAAGCTGTATTACTATCAGCTTGACTTATTTCTCCATTAAGTACAGCCTATGGTGAGTGAGCAGCAATCAATGCCTGCTAGTGTTGCAGGTCAGCAGCAGACAATGCCTGCCAGTGTTGTAGCTCCACTGTCAGCTGCTGCCACTATCTCCTCAGGTTCTTGTCCCAGGAATTCAACGAATGAAGTCTAGGACAAAAGGTAAACGTAAAGATTCAAAAGTGTCTTGCTCAAAAGGCCAATGTTGTGCTGTCAGTCTTGGGTTCTCATATGTCTGGCTAGGTGACTCTAAGTTTAAGGGTTCTCCTACCCTGGGCTGTTCTCTGATTGGACTTTATTGGTCAACTCCCATAACATTCTGATTTGCTGTTAGTTCCTAATCAGGTCTCTTACTAGATATTTTGAAACTGCCTCTCTCTCTTTTTTTTCCTCCCTCCCTCATTTATTCTCTCCTTCCCCCTTCCCCCAGTTTCTTTTTGCTCAAGGCTAGTGCTCTAGCTGGCTTGCAACTGGAATCCTCAGATCTCAGCCTCCTGAGAAGCTAGGATTGTGCTTGAGCCACTGGCACTCAGCATGAAACAATGATTTTTCAATCTGGCTTTTGTTTGCTAGGCCTAGGTGCTGTCCAGAAGTCCTGGGTCCTAATTAATTTATACTTCACCATTTTAACCTGAGCAAGAGTGAAAAAGGGAAGTGGGTTGGGAAAAGATCTGAACAAGATTTTATTTTATTTTATTTTATTTTTGGTGTGGGGCTTGGACTCAGGGCGGCCTGGGCACTGTCCCTGAGCTCTTCTTGTTCAAGGCTAGCACTCTACCCCTTTGAGCCACACCCCACTTTGGGCCCCCTGACCTAAACAATATATATATATATATATTTTTTTGTCGGTCATGAGGCCTGAACTCGGCCTGGGCGCAGTCCCTTAGCTCTTCAGCTCAGCTCAAGGCTAGCGCTCTACCACTTGAAGCACAGTGCCACTTCTGGCTCTTTCTGCTTATGTGGCGCTGAGGAATTGAACCCAGGGCCTCATGCATGCAAGGAAACCACTCTACCACTGAGCCACCTTCCCAGCCCCTGAACTAGATTCTTAAACGTGGGCCTGGACAGAATTCACAATGTAGGCTGTAAAGGTGGAAAATCAAATATGCCTTTGCACATATTCCTTTCTCAAAGATCAAGGCTACAATGCAGAAGATCCACTGCAGTATCTGGGCAGAGAGAGATAAAACTCCGGCTCTCAGGACATCTGGCAGTACAACCTATCCACCCGGGCAGACTACCCTTATCTGTGTCCTCTTTACCAACCCTCCCGCAGAAGGGGACGAGTTTAGTAGTTCTTCATCTTATCTAACCTTACACCTCATTCCTTTCCCAACAGCCCCGCGGCCTTCTGGTAGAATCTCCCGGCCCTACAACCTGAATTTGAGGGCAGAAGGCCCTCATTCGACTAACCGGCTTGGGAACTGGGGCTGTCCGGGACAGGGACAACCGGACACTGTCCCGTGGAAAGCCAGCCCCTAGGGAAGCTGAGGTCTCAAATAATTACTGCAGAACTGGGACAACTACTATGCACCTGGGTGCTTCCCGGAGCTAGCCTTGTGGGAGAGAAAAGGGGGAAGAGGTAGCGGGTGTGTCAGGGTGTGTCAGATTGGCGGGAGGATCAGCTTCAGCCGGGTGGAGGGGAGAGGGGGACCGGAGGGTGGGAGAGATCCCGCCTATCCTGGACCCTTGGGAACCGGGGCTCCTGGAAGGCGCGTGGCTCGGTGGACCCCCGGGACCCAGGTCGGCAACCCTCAGTTCTCATGCACACTTCCTCCGCCTGCACACGCCGTCGCCTTCAGCCCCTCGGTGGGCCCGAGTCTGCAAAGCCCTCTGCGCTCAAGCCCTTCACACCGGGAGATCCGAGCCCAGGTGGCGCGGGCGGATCCCGCCGAGGCTGGCCGCTCCGGCTGGCTGCAGGGCGGGCGCGCCGCGGAGCGGGCCAGGCAAAGCCTCGGGCCCTGCAGTCTGGCTAGGAAGTGCCCAGGAGGTCATCGGCACTACAAAGGCGGCCCCTGTCCGGCAAATACCGGATCTGTACCCACCCCTAATTCGTGCCGAGTGGTACCCCAAGAGAAGCAGGCGGGGGGTTCCCTTCCGCCCGCGGCACCCCAGCGTTCATTGAAATGTTAATGTTCAGAAGCGTCTCTCTCCGCCCAGATCCCTGACCTTCGCCCGAAACCTGGGGGGGGGGGGGAATAAAAGAACCACCCGCTGGGTTGGGAGTGGGGTTAACTGTGGTTGCTATGGGGGGGGGGGAGGGGCTTGGGGTCTCCCGGCACACACGCCGGGAGCTCGTTACACGGCCCCACTGTTCACTTTAAAGCCTCCTCCGTGCAGTGATCCCCAAAGTGGAAGAAGTTTCCCCAATCCCAGACCCTTCCTCGCGTCTCCCCAACACCGGACAGCTAAATCCCGGGACTCCCACCGTCCCAGGCGCGCACGCAGCAGCCCAGGCGGAATCCAGGTCGCTGGCGGAGGGCGGGGCGGGCTGGCGACCGCTGGAGCTCCAGCGGATCTAAACTCAAGCCCCGCCCAGGCGGCGGCCTCGCCCGGTCCCGCCCGACCTGCACTCCACTCCAAGGTCGTCCCCAGAACTGCCAACGTCCTTGGCCTTCCTTCCTCGTGGCGGGGTTGGGACAGCAGGCCCCGCGCCCTGGGGGAACTCTGGAGATTTGCACCTATGGAGATTTGGGGGGGGGGAGGGGTTGGGGGAGGGCGAAGGTTTGGCGTCCGCTTTTCAGTCCACACTCTGCAGTGTGTGGAGTTATCTGCCCAAATTATCAAGTCGAATTCTTTGCCCAGTCCAGCTGCCAGTGATGGTGTAACAGTAGCTGCGAACGCCATGGGAGATGACACCCTGCCAGATGCTGTTTGAAGCCTGTCACCGGGACTCATCGAGGGTGAGGCGACAGGATCTTTCTGTTGTCTTGAACGCGTGTGACATTTGTTCTGCACTTCCCTTGTTGGGTGACAGCAAACTGGAAAAAGAGCGGATCCATTTGCACGGATTTGGCTAGGAGCAGCGCTAGGCTGTCTGTGTCGTGAGTGGGCTGCTGTAGGTCACCAGACTTCATTGGGTAGTGGAAAGTGTGCAGGCTCCCTCCAATTCTCCAACTTCATCGTTCTCCAATCCACTAATTTCTCCAAAATCCTTTGCCTAAAGCTGGGAAAACCCAACAGAATATGATCCCCACCTCCCACCCCCGCGCCCCCCCCCCCCCCCCCCCAGCGAGAAGCCCATCTCATCCATAATGAAGCCAGTCACAGGAAGGGCAGAATTCTTTTCCCACTCTCCTGGGAGAGAGAAGCTCACCCGCTGGGACTCCACAGAGCAGGTCACACTAGCCAAGGTATGGGTCAGGCTGGAGGTGGAGGGGCTGGGGGCATACTCAGTGACCCTTCCACACACGGAAGTCTCGCTTTGTCACCTGACGAAACCTCAGTCTTAAGGCTGGGAATGCGGCTTAGGTAGAGTGGTTGCCTAACATAAATGAGGCCCTGGGTTCAATTCCTCAGTACCACATTAATTGATTTTTTTTTAAGATAGAAACCTCAGCCCTAGTTATTCCTAAGTGTTTCTCAGAAGTCTCAATGCAGCGGCTCACATCTGGAACCCTAGCTACTAGTGATGGGAATGTTTTGTTCTTTTTAGGTCAAAGTTGCATGCTGGGCTTGGTCCAGGACAACCCCCCCTCCCCCCACACTTCCCTAACCCCAACATTCTGGTGTCATATCTAAGAACCCTACTTCAGTCCCTCCACCCTCGCCCCCAGCACCGGGTGGGGTTGGGGGTGTGTTGGGGGGGGTGTGGTATCAGGAGTCTCCAGACTCTTCTCTGTTCACCTTTAGTCTCCCTTCAACTTGCCATTAAAAATGGTCTGGCCGGGTGTTGGTGGCTCACGCCTGTAATCCTAGCTACTCAGGAGGCTGAGATCTGAGGATCACAGCTCAAAGCCAGCCCGGGCAGGGCAGGAAAGTCCGTGAGACTCTTATCTCCAATAAACCACTAGAAAACCGGAAGTGGCACTGTGGCTCAAGCTGTAGAGCACTAGCCTTGAGCTGAAGAGCTCAAGGACAGCGCCCAAGCCCAGAGTTCAAGCCCCACAACCGACAAAAAAAAAAGGGTCTGATCCTTTGAATTCACTTTCTGCTCTTTCCTAACAACTCAGGAAGCTGAGATGTGCAGATTGCTGTTCGAAGCCAGCCCAGGCAGGAAAATCTAGGAGACTCTTATCTCCAATTAACCACCAGAAAACCAGAAGTGGAGCTGTGGTTCAAAGTGGTAGGGCACTAACCTTGAGCAAAATAGCTCAGGGACAGCTCCCACAGCTGATAACAACAAAAACATCTTTTTTATTCTCATGCTTTGTTCTTAGTGGCCCAGCTGAAGGACCCTGGAGCAAGAGGAGCATCCTATTCTGGGGACAAGCTCCTTCTTCATCATTAAGATACATCTTTAGGGCTTTTTGTTTGTTGCTTTTTTGTTTGTTTTGTCAGTACTAGGTCTTGAACTCAGGATCTGAATGCTGTCCCTTAGCATTTTTGCTGTAAGCTGGTGCTCTACCACTGTTCTACCTCTGCTTTCGGATTTTTTGGTGGTTATTTGGACATAAGACTTACAGACGCTCCTACTATAAGGGTTGGCAAAAGGAGATTG
This sequence comes from Dipodomys spectabilis, assembly GCF_019054845.1. Taxonomy (NCBI): domain Eukaryota; kingdom Metazoa; phylum Chordata; class Mammalia; order Rodentia; family Heteromyidae; genus Dipodomys; species Dipodomys spectabilis. Next base: position 1,462,369 of record NW_024870813.1, on the reverse strand, counting down.
CCATGCAGGTCAGGCAGAAAAGAGTTTATTAGGGGAACCTCAGGGCTTGGGGGAATTCCCATTGTCCCCATGTGCACCAGTTACCTGGCTTACAGGTGCTGGGCAGGGACTTCTAGCATGGAAGAGAAGAAAGGGAAGAGACTATTTTTCCTGGGCAGACCTAACACCTACCTGGCTGGTTTCAAGCCCTAATGGTCACATCTCAACTAGGATTATAGGCTTGAGCCACCAGGGAACTGGCTGAGATACTACTGAAAAGATGAGGAGAAAGGGTCTTCAGTAGGGTGATTTTTCTCCATGGGTCAAGAAGTATGGAACAGGGTGCTGGTGGCTCACACCTATAATTCTAGCTATTCAAGGGTCTGTGATTTGAGGATTGTGGTTCAAAGCTAGCCCAGGCAGGAAAGTCATATTGAAGTAAGGATGTCAGGTTGTGCTGGCGCCATATTGGCCTCGGGTCTGGCATCTTGTATTCATGCCTGGGGAAGGAAACCCCGCTGCCCATCACCTGCCTCCCAGGTGATGAGTGTGCCCCGTTTCCTGGAGACAGGGGTGGGCACCTCACTGATGGGTTACTGAATCTCAAGCCAGTGATTGGGACTGGGAATTTCCTGTGGACCTACCTCCTGCTTGCACCCTATTTAGGTCCCACCCAGCCCAGCCACCATTATACCATGCCACTGTCTCCTGGCTTGTCTCTGGTCATCCAGGTGTCCCGATTCACCTCTCCATCGGAGCTAAATTGGTTTGTTGGTATTATTTTTGTTTTTTCTTTCTCTCTAGCCTGTTTCCTAACCTTGTTAAATGTATTTGGGGGTGGCAGGCCTTATAATAACTGGCTGCCTGCTAACTGTATAATAAAAACCCCAATATTCCAATCTTCCAAAATGTGGCTTCTAGGATGATTCACCTTACAACATTTTCTCCAACTAACTGCCAGAAAACAGGAAGTGGAGCTGTGGCTCAAAGTAGTAGAGCACTAATCTTGAGTGGAAGAGCTCACTCAAGGTCAGTGCCCAGGCCCAGAGTTCAAGCCTCACAATTGACAAAAAAAAAAAAAAAAAGAAAAAGGCTGGGAAGGTGGCTCAGTGGTAGAGCACTTGCCTTGCATGCATGAGCCCCTGGGTTCGATTCCTCAGCACCACATAAACAGAAAAAGCCGGAAGTGGGTGCTGTGGCTCCAGTGGTAGAGCACTATCCTTGAGCTGAAGAGCTAAGGGGTAGCACCCAGGCCTAGAGTTCAAGTTCCATGATGGACCAAAAAAAAAAGGAAGGAAGGAAGGATTATTGTGGGGCTTCTCCCAGAGAAAATAAAGCTCTTCAGTAGAAGAAATTTCCACATGATAGGTTTGGAATTACATATTGGTTCAGGCTCAGTCATACTGAAGTAACAAATAGCTCCATATGTCAGAATTTTATAAGAATAAAAGTTTCTTTCTTCAGTGTTCACCTTGAGTGGCTTCCAGGTCATCTTTGTTTACATACCAAGGCCGATGGAGCAGTCCCAATCTGTATTTTCCATAAGAGAAAAAAAATTTAAAAATCACACATTTGCTCTTAAAATCTTTGCTTAGAAGTGACTTGAAGCCTCTAATTTATCACCAAAAATCTGGACATGGAACTATGGCTCAAATGGCAGAGTGCCAGCCTTGAACAAAAAAGCCAGGTGAAGTCAGGTGCTGCTGCCTCATGCCTCTAAACCTAGCTACTCAAGAGGTTCAGATCCAATCATCAAGGTTTGAAGCCAACCTAGGAGGAAAATCCATGGGACTCTTACCTCTAATAAACTACTAAAATAGCTGGAATGGAGGGCTGGGAGTGTGGCTTAGTGATAGAGTGCTTGCCTTGTATGCATGAAGCCCTGGGTCTCAGTACCACCTAAACAGAAAAAGTTGGTAGTAAGTAGCACTGTGGTTCAAGTGGCAGAGTGCTAGCCTTGAGTAAAAGAAGATCAGGGACAGTGCCCAGATCCTGAATTTGAGCCCCAGAACAGAAAGAAGGAAGGAAAAAGAAAGAAAGAAAGGAAAGAAGGAAGGAAAAAAGAAAGAGAAAGGAAGGAAGGAAAAGGAAGAAAAGAAGGAAGGTAGGGGAAAAAAAAGCTGGAATGGAACTGTGGCTCCTGTGGTAGAATAAACACTAGGCTGGGGCTGGGAAGGTGGCTCAGTGGTAGAGTGCTTGCCTTGCATGCTCAAGGCCCTGGGTTCGATTCCTCAGCACCACATAAGCAAAAAGAAAAAAAAGCTGGAAGTGGTGCTGTGGCTCAAGTGGTGGAGCGCTAGCCTTGAGCTGAAGAGCTGAGGGACAGCGCCCAGGCCCAGAGTTCAAGCCCCATGACCGGACCCAAAAAAAAACCAAAAACACTAGGCCTTGAGCAAAAAAGCTCAAGGCAGCACCTAGACCTGAGTTCAAGCTTGAGTGATGCAAGAGACAAGAGCATGGTGGGTTTTTGTTCTCCAGTAATATTGAAATAATAGCAGGAAACATGATCACTGTTTAAAAGAGCTTATTTATTTATTTTTGTCGGCCATGGGGCTTGAACTCTGGGCCTGGGTGCTGTCCCTCAGCTCTTCAGCTCAAGGCAAGCGCTCTACCACTTGAGCTACAGCGCCACTTCCGGTTTTCTGGTGGTTTATTGGAGATAGGAGTCTCATGGTCTCTCCTGCCCGGGCTGGCTTTGAACCGCGATCCTCAGATTTCAGCCTCCTGAGTAGCTAGGATTACAGGCGTGAGCCACCAGCGCCCGGCGAGAGCTTATTTAGTAAGGAAAGTAAAGACCACTCAGAAGAATGAGCAGAGGGACCTAGAAACCAGTTGTCCTTCCTTGGTTTATATTGTATCTATCCTTCCCCCTTTTTCTCCTTCCTTCAGACAATCTGTCAGATTATGATTGATCTGTTTGAATCAAGGCAGACTTTCTTCAGGGCAGTAACCACAGAGTAGCTGCCTGGCCTAGCTCAGATTGGTTTGTTTGAAACAGGCCAGACCAGCTGGTCACCAGTGGCTCAAGCCTGTAATCCTAGCTTCTCAGAAGGCTGATATCTGAGGATCACAGTTTGAAGCCAGCACAGTCAGAAAAGTCTCCAATTATCCACTCACAAATCCTCAGTGGTACTGTGGCTCAAGTGGTATAGTGCTAACCTTGATCACAAAGAGGCTTAGGACAGTGCCCAGAACCATTTTGCTAATGTCCTCCACCAGGACCAGCCTCCCTCTGCCCCCACCCCACTCCAAAAGCCAAGTGGGAGCTCAAGGCTCTATGTTCAAACCCCAGTTCTGGAATAAAAAAAATAAATAGGGCTCTAAAGGTAGCTCAGTGGTTCAGTGCTTGCCTTGCATGCATGAGGCCCTGCGTTCGATTCTTCAGCACCATATAAGCAGAAAAAGCCAGAAGTGGCACTGTGGCTCAAGTGATAGAGTGCTAGCTGAGGAACAGCGACCAGGCCCAGAGTTCAAGCCCCACGACTGCCAAAAACAAAACAAAAACAAAAAGTGACAAGCCACACACACACACACACACACACACACACACACACACACACATGTACACACACACATATGTATTTCATTAGCCAATGGGTGCTCTATAATATATCACAATTGGCATTTCTAGACTAATATTTGGCCAGTTTCCAGCTTAAACACCATTAGTGTGGGGAAGACCTGATGGGTCAGAATCAGGCTAAAGCACCATTTATCAGCTGACCACCAATAAAGAAATATTCTAACTCTCAGAAAAATTTTTTGGGTCGGGAGGACTGGTCCTAGGGCTTGAACTCTGGGCCTGGGTACTTTCTCCAAGCTTTTGTACTCAAGGCTAAAGCTGTACCACTTGAGCCACAGCTCTAGTTCTGGCTGTTTGTGGTTAATCAGAGGTAAGAGTCTCATGGACTTTCCTGCCCAGGCTGTCTTTAAACCTTGATCTTCAGATCTCAGCCTCCAAAGTAGCTAGGATTACAGGCAAGAGGCACTGGTGCTTGACCGGAGAAAGGGTTTAGAGCTCCTAGCCTATGTCCAATTATCTCAGTTAAAATTATTCTCAGCTAACCACCTCACAGTTGCTATGGGAAGAGCCTGTAGGTGTACAATTTCATTTTTCCTGTTAATATTGAGTCTTAAACTCAGGGCCTAGATGCAATCTCTTAGATTTTTTAACTTAAGTGTGGTGCTCTACCACTAGAGCCACACCTCCACTTGCAGATTTTTGGTGTTTAATTGGAGATAAGAGTCTCACAGACTTTGCCTGCCTAGCAATCCTCAGATCTCAGCCTTCTGAATAACTAGGATTTACAAGAGTGAGCCACCAGTGCCAGCCTCTTATTATTCTTAGTATGTTTCCTTATGCATTCAGATCTTTTGTGTAACGCATCTTCCAACACTGCCACTGCCACAATAAGTGCAGATGCCCAACTCAGACACACTCCAAATCCACTCATCAGTCTGTCTCTCATACCTACCTACAGGATTTGTTCATTTTACTCTGGCTCTACAAACCCACCCAGATTGGTCCCTCCGTGTGGATGCCCTTTGTAGTGGTCTGAAATAGTTTAAAATTCGTTAAGACTTCTCCCATCAAAACAAAAGGTGTAACCTAATTCCCCTCCCTTTTACTGGGGGCTGGATTTGGTGACTCACTTTGAATGAATAAAATATGATGGAAATGATGCTATCTCACCTGGGTTAGATTGCACCAGGAGATAGCCTCTTCCTAGCTCGCCCTCTGGGATCAGCCACTATGGGAGAAACCAGTTGTTATACTGTGAAAACACTCAGACAGCCCTTGGATGGGGCCACAAGGGGAGAGACCCAGGGGAGAACAGCCAGCTTGCTAGCCTTAGCTTTCCAGGTATGAATGAAATGAGTCACCCTGGAAGCAGATCCACAGCCACTCATCAACACTTTTGATGATTTCATCTCTCCCAGCTCTCTGCCAGGCAAGGCCCAGATCTTGCAAACCAAAGACAAGCTATTCCTTCTGTTCACTGGCAGAGTTCTTGACTCTAAGAACTTGACAGAGTAAAAGATTGGTGTTGTTTTGATCTGCTACATTTCTGTGTGTGTGTGTGTGTCTTTCTGTCTGTCTGTCTGTCTGTCTGTTTATCCTGGGGCTCAAACTCAGGGCCTGGACACTGTCCCTGAGCTTTTGTGCTCAAGGCTAGCACTATACCACTTGAGCCACAGCTCCACTTCCAGCTTTTTTTTGGTGGTTAATTGGCGATAAAAAAGTCTCACAGACTTTCCTGCCTGGGTTGGATTCAAACTGTGATCCTCAGATCTCAATCTCCTGAGTAGCTAGGATTACAGAGGTAAGCCACCAGTGTCTAGCTTGATTGGCTACATTTTGAGATGCTATTTTTCCTTTTCTTTTGTTTCCCTCCCTCCCTTCCTTCCTTCTTTCCTTCCTTCCATCCTTCCTTCCTTCCTTCCTTCCTTCCTTCCTTCCTTCCTTCCTTCCTTCCTTCCTTCCTTCCTTCCTTCCTTCCTTCTTCCTTCCTTCCTTCCTTCCTTTCTTTCCTTCTTTCTTTTTCTTTCTATATTTGCCTTTACTAGGGCTTGAACTCAGGGTCGTGCATTATCTATTAGCATTTTTGCTCAAGGTTGGCACTTTACCGCTTGAGCACAGACCTATTTCAGGCTTTTTAGTGGTTAATTGGAGATAAGAGTCTCCCAGAATTTCCTGCAAGGACTGTTTTCAGTTCAAGACCTCAGATCTTTTTTCTGAGTAGATAGGATTATAGGCACAAGCACCTGGATTCTGGTAATTGCTTATGCAGCAAGAAATAATAAATATAAGCCAGACATTTGTGGTTCATGCCTGTAATCCTAGCTACTCAGGAGGCTGAGATCTGAGGATCACAGTTGGAATCCAGCCCAGGTGGGGAAGTCAATAAGACTCTTTATTTCTAGTTCACCACAAACACACACACATACACACACACACACACACACACACACACACACACACACACTTTCACCACCCTGCCCAGGCTTTTATGCTTCTCGATGTTTTTCTGTGATTCCCATATTACATACTTAATCATCAGTGCTATAGTGTTAAATGGGTCTTCTGAGAGTCTTCTGAATGAATAAATAATGCCATTGGAAAAAGGGTTTGAGAAGTCCATCCCTTCTCTCTTGCCTTTCCACCTTTCACAATGTAAGGGAGCTACAGGAGGGCCCTCACCAAGTGCTAGCCCTGGATCTTGGACTTCCAAGTTGTGGGGTTTTTTTTGCCAGTCATGGACCTGAACTCTGGGTCTAGGCGCTGTCCCTCAAGACGAGAGCTCTACCAGTTGAGCCACAGCACCACTTCTGGCTTTTTCTGTTTATGTGGTGCTGAGGAATCAAACCCAGGGCCTCATGCATGCAAGGCAAGCACTCTACCACTGAGCCACCTTCCCAGCCCAAGTTGTGTTCTTGTCATCCCTCTCAGACTCACCCACCCTTATTTTGGATCAGCTTCCTGTGCAGATGCCCCTTTCCCCATGCTTGGATTCTGACTCTCCAGGCCAGGCAGCCCTCCTGACCAAATACCCCATCCCCTACAAACTTATAGGAACTCATACTTATTATCTCACTACACTGATGGATTGGGTGTCTGGGCCAAGGTTATCTGTGTTATCCATGCCAGAGTCTTTCATATTAGTTGAGGCTGTGATCTGATATGAAGACTTGACCAGGGAAGAAGCCCATTTGCAGTGTTGTTCATAGAATTCTGCTCCTTATGAACTGTTGGTCAGTAATCACCCTTAATTTCTTACCATTTAGAGCTTTCCAACAGGCCAGTTTGATTTATTAAAGTGGGCAAACATAGAAGGCCAGACAGGAAGGTGGAAGTATGTTGTAACTTAACCTGCAAGTGATATCTCATCCCTTCTGCCCTATTCTATTTGTTAAGAGCAAGTCTGGATTACACATGAACATGAATACCAGGAGGCAGGGATCTTAGCTATATTAAAGGCTACCTACCCCAATTACTCTCATCCTTATCTAGAGAGGACAAACAGCCTCAGATTTTTCTCCATTTCCCTGAGAATCTGTTGCTCATACGTCATTCTGTATATGAATTGCAGGTCTAGTTAAAATTCTTGGTTCAAAATTAAGAAGTAACTCTGGTAAACTTAAGCAAAATAATCTTTATAAAATCAAAACTGGGGTTTTTAAAAGTTCTTTTATTCTCAAAAACAATCACTAGAAGGATTTTTATAAATGAATGAATGAGAAGAGGAATGTATAAATTAATGAATCAAGAAATTATCCAATAGTTGGTGCATATTATCTGCTGGCATATTCATTTTGAGAAAACTTTAAAAGTAGAGATCAGTGAAAATTTTTGGGGGGATGGGATTTAATTCAGGGCCTGGGCACTATCCCTGAGCTTTTGTGTTTAAGGCTAGCGCTCTCCCACTTGAGCTATAGCTCCATTTCCAATGTTTTGGTAGTTAACTGGAGATAAAAGTCTCAGGGTCTTTCTTGCCTGGACTGGTCTTGATCCCTGACCCTCAGATCTCAGCCTCCTGAGTGGCTAAGGTTACTTCATGAGCCACCAATGTTCAGTTCAATAAAGATGTTTTATTTTACTTTATTTTATATCGATTGTGAGGCTTGAACTCAGGTCCTGGGCACTGTCCCTGAGCCGCTTTATGCTCAAGGCTAGTGTTCTACCACTTGAGCCACAATGCAGCTTCCAGTTTTTGAGTGGTGAATTGGAGATATTGTTAGGTAAGAGTCTCACAGGGACTTTTCTGCCTGGGCTGGCTTCAAGACTGATTTTCAGATTTCAGCCTCCTGATTAGCTAGGATTACAGGTGTGAGTCACCAGCACCCTGCTAATAAAGATGTTTTAAAAACCAGAATATCTTTCTTTACTCACTTGGAAAGTTGTCAATAACATAATACTAAGTGGAAAGCACAAAGAAATTAAAATACATTTAATTCAACAAGTTAACTTTTCAAGTTTCCAAGAGCATAACCCAGGGCAAAGTCATACTGTAACTATTTATCAATTGATGATTTGGAGAGGTGTGTGTGTGTGTGTGTGTGTGTGTGTGTGTGTGCGCGCGCGTGCGGGCACGCATGTAAGTGTGCGTGTGAGCCCATACACTGCTACTGAGGCTTGAACTCAGGCTCAGGTCCTGAGTACTGTACCTGAGCTCTGTTGTTCAAGTCTACCACTCTACCACTTGAGCCATACCTCTACTTCTGTTTTTTTTTTTGTCAGTCGTGGGGCTTGAACTCTGGGCCTGGGCGCTGTCCCTCAGCTCTTCAGCTCAAGGCGAGCGCTCTACCACTTGAGCTACAGCGCCACTTCCGGTTTTCTGGTGGTTTATTGGAGATAGGAGTCTCACGGTCTCTCCTGCCTGGGCTGGCTTTGAACCGCGATCCTCAGATCTCAGCCTCCTGAGTAGCTAGGATTACAGGCGTGAGCCACCAGCGCCCGGCTTACTTCTGTTTTTTTGATGGTGAACTAAAGATTCAAGAGTCTCAAGGTCTTTTTACCTGGTCTGGCTTCTAACCAGATCTCAGCCTCAGCTCTCAGCCTCCGGAGTAGCTAGGATTCCAAGGTGAACCACTAGCACCTGGCAAAATTTGGAGATTTTTAAAAAGAGGATTAGAGAAGAAAAGTCATCTAGAAAACAGAACATCCAAAAGGCAATCAATATTGTTGGCTCCGCCAGTCTATAAAGAAGAGAACTAACCAACTTTTTATTGCTGTGCACACATAACTATAGAACTTGGCAGCTTAAAAGAACAATCAGTTTCTTTTCTCCTCCCCCCCCCCCCCCCCCCCCCAGTTTCTTTTCTTTCTGTCCCCGACATTGACTGGGCTCAGCTGGCAGAGCTGGCTGGGAAGTCTCATGAGGTTGCATTTAAACCCGTAGCTGGGCCTGAAAGCTTGTTTGCAGCTGGAGAGTCAGCCCAGGTGTCAGCCGCATTGCTTGTGTGGTGCATGTGGTCTCAGCATGGCAGCTGGGCTCCATCAATGAGTGTGCCAAGAGGGGAGGGCCAGGTGGAAGATGGTCAGCCTTTAGGACTGAGCCTCATACTTATACTGCTTCAGTCCTTTTGTATTGCCTATTACAAGCAAATTATTGGGGAGAAAAGGAATTAGATTCTACTCCTGATGGAGGAGACTGATGTGTGGACACCTTTTTAAAAAACCTCAAAGCATCTGGTGCCAGTGGCTCAGACCTATAATCCAAGCTACTCAGGAGGCTGAGGTCTGAGGATTGCACTTCCAAGGCAGCCTGGGCTTGGATTTCCCTAAGACTCTTATCTCCAGTTAGCTACCAAAAAAGCCAGAAGTGGAGCTATGGCTTAAGTGGTAGTAGCGCAGGGATAGTGCCCAGGCCCTGAATATAACTCAGGATCAGTACAGCACCAAAACAAATAAAAAATTGTAGTGAGCTGGGCACCAGTCACTCATACCCTGGCTACTCAGGAAGTTGAGCTCTGAAGATGACATTTGAAGTCAACCTGGGCTGAAAAATCCATGAGACACCATCTCAAATTAACCACAAAACAAAACAAAACACCCATAGCTCAAGTGGTAAAGCACCAACTATGAATGGGAAAAAGCCAAGGGAGAGCACCAGGCTTTGAATTCAAGTCTTTCCACCAGAACAAATAACAATAATAAAAACATCATAGGGCTGTTAGGTTAGCTGCTTCTTGCAAGCAGAGGTTTGTAACCAGGCAAGTACAATGCCAGTGAATATAGGCATAGTTTGTTTTATTCTATTTTGCAAATAATACGTTGTTCACAGACTGAAGGTTTGTGGCAACCCTATGCTGAGTAAGCATATTTTCAATCAGCTCAGATGATTAAAAAATATATTTTTTTTGTCGGTCGTGGGGCCTGAACTCTGGGCCTGGGCACTGTCCCTCAGCTCTTCAGCTCAAGGCGAGAGCTCTACCACTAGAGTCACAGTACCACTTCCAGCTTTTTTTTAATGTATGTGGTGCTGAGGAATCGAACCCAGGGCTTAATGCATGCAAGGCACACACTCTACCACTGAGACACCTTCCCAGCCCTCAGATGATTATTAGATCTTAAAAAAAATGCAACACCTGTAACCCTCTGTATATTATCTTTAATAAAAAGGAAACAAAATTCTAAAAATCTAATAAAGCAATAAAGTAGTTCAAAATCAAGGTATGTGTTGGTAGCTATAATATTATTACACACTTAATATTCTTCAGTATAGTATAACTTTTATGTGCACCAGGAAAAAAAATCACATGACAGGCTTGATTGCAATATTTACTTCATTGCAGTGATCTGGGACTGAACCCGTCCATAGAATTTTCAAGATAAAAGACTACAGTGAGGATGATACATTACCAACTATAGGAAAAACAGACATAAGAATCCTCCCAGGGCATGCTGTGGTCCAGGACATGGGACAGAAGGGTTTAATTTCCAGCCTGTAATCCTAGCTACTCAGGAGGTTGAGATCTGAGGATCGTGACTCAAAGCCAGTCTAGGCAAGAAAGTCTATGAGACTCATCTCCAATGAACTACCAAAAAGCCAGAAATAGCTCTTGGCTCAAAGTGGTAGAGCACGAACTTTTTTTTTTTGGGGGGGTGTCCAGTTGTGGGGCCTGAACTCTGGGCCTGGGAGCTGTCCCTCAGCTCTTCAGCTCAAGGCTAGCACTCTACCACTTGAGCCACAGCGCCACTTTCGGCTTTTTTCTTATGTGGTGCTGAGGAATTGAACCCAGGGCCTCGAGCATGCAAGGCAAGTGCTCTACCACTGAGCCACCTTCCCAGCCCTAGAGCACGAGCTTTAAGCACAAAAGCTCACAGACAGTACCCAAATCCTGTGTTCAAGCCCCAGGTCCTGAAAAAAAAAAAAGTTTATTTCCTGAATCCAGTGCTGGATTTTATTCCAAACAGCCAACCTTGCTGGCTCCTCTAGCAGACTCCTCGGGCAATACTGTCTAATCTGGCAGAAGCAGCAGGCTTTGAATGTAGAGAGACCTGTTTCCAAGCCTGCTTATGCCACCCACTAACACTGAAGCTTGGGTGAGCCATTCCCATCTCGTTAGGGAGCCTATCAGTCAGGTTCTGGCCGAGGACAGATGACACACACGATTGAGTAATCTGAGGAGAGTTTAATAAAGAGACTATTTGAAAAGGTGAGGGCAAGGTATAAAGTAACCACTGGGGAGAGGGCAATGTTCTGGGACTCAGGACTAGGGACAATAGATCTGTCACATCCCCTGGGCCTGAGGGCGCCAGAGAGAGAGAGAGAGAGAGAGACAGAGACAGAGAGAGAGAGACAGAGAGAGAGACAGAGAGAGAGACAGAGAGAGAGAGAGACAGAGACAGAGAAAGACAGAGAGAGGAGTCATTTCTACAGCATGGAGACAGGGAGGGTGGGTTAGGACCTGCCAGGTGGAAATGGGACATTTGGTGGCTCCCATAGCCAGTCAGGAGGAGATTCTTGGACGGGAAGGAGGGGACATTAACTGTCTTCTACTTGTCACCTCCTGTTGGAGCTTCCCATTGGGCAATCTCAAGGGGAAGCCAGAGGGGGAAGGAGCTCACCAAAGCTATGGCAACTGCTCAGCTTACAAAGGCCACACAGTGGCTGCAGAGTGGTTGAGGGTCAGTTTATCTCGACAGGTAAAACAAAATGTTCCACACAGAGATTAAACAAAAAAGGACCCTGGCATGATGGCTCACAGCTGCAATACCAGCTACTCGGGAAAATGGTGGATGGAGGTCAACCCTGGCGAAAAGTTACCAAGACCAAGGCTGGAAAGGTGGCTCAGTGGTAGAGTGCTTGCCTTGCATGCATGAGGCCCTGGGTTCAATTCCTCAGCACCACATAACAGAAAAAGGCTGAAGTGGTGCTGAGGTTCAAGTGGTAGAACACTAACCTTGAGCTGAAGAGCTGAGGGATAGTGCCCAGGCCCAGAGTTCAAGCCCCACAACTGACAAAAATAAATTAATTAATTTATGTGTGTGTGTGTGTGTGTGTGTGTGTGTGTGTGTGTACAGGGGCTTGGAATGTGGCTTAGTAGTAGAGTGCTTGCCTAGCAGTCATGAAACCCTGGGTTTGATTCCTCAGTACCACATAAACAGAAAAAGCCAGAAGTGGCACTGTAGCTCAAGTGTCAAATGCTAGCTGTTAGCAAAAGAAGCTCAGGGACAGTGCCCTGGCCCTGAATTCAAGCCACAGGACTATCAAAAACAAAAAAAGGTATTGGGCTTTATTTTGCATTAGAATGTATCAAAAATAAAGGTGGCTAGTCACCTTTATTTGGGTTTAACTTCAGGGAAAAGAAAAAGAAAGAGGCTGGGAAGGTGGCTCATCAGTAGAGTGCTTGCCTTGCATGCATGAGGCCCTGGGTTCCTTTTATCAGTACCACATAAGCAGAAAAAGCTGAAAGTGGCACTGTGGCTCAAGTGGTAGAGTGCTAGCCTTGAGCTGAAGAACTCAGGGACAGTGCCCGGCCTAGAGGCCAAGTCCCACGACCAACCAAAAAAAGAAAAAAATCCACATCTCTGTGTCTGTGTGTGTGTGTGTGTGTGTGTGTGTGTGTGTGTGTGTGTGTGTGTGTTCAGTACTAGAATATAAAGTCAGAACTTCAGGATTCTAGGCAAGTGCCCTGCCACTTGAACCACTCCACCAGTTCCTAAGTATGTCTTTTTTTTTTTTTTTTTTGTCAGTCCTGGGTCTGAACTTGGGCTAGGCCCTGTCCCTGAGCTTTATTACTCAAGGCTAGTGCTCTACCACTTTGAGCCACAGCACCACTTCCAGTTTTCTGGGGGTTAATTGCAGATAAAAGTTTCATGGACTTTCCTGACCAGGCTCGCTTTGAATGGTGATCCTCAGATCTCAGTCTTCTGAGTAGCTAGGATTACAGGTATGAGCCACTGGTATTTGGCTGTAAGTATGTCTTTTTTTTTTTTTTTTGTTGGTCCTGGAGCCTGAACTCTGGGCCTGAGCACTGTCCCTCAGCTCTTCAGCTCAAGGCTAGCACTCTACCATTTGAGCCACAGCGCCACTTCTGGCTTTTTCTGCCTATGTGGTGCTGAGGAATTGAATCCAGGGCCTCATGCATGCAAGGCAAACACTCTACCACTGAACTACCTTCCTAGCCCCTCTATGTCTTTATATTTATTTATTTATTTTGGGTCTGGTCGTGGGGCCTGAACTCTGGGCCTGGGGCGCTGTCCCTCAGCTCTTCAGCTCAAGGCTAGTGCTCTACCACTTGAGTCACAGCACCACTTCCAGCTTTTTTTTTTCTTTTTGCTTATGTGGTACTGAGGAATTGAACCCAGGGCCTCAGGCATGCAAGGCAAGCGCTCTACCACTAAGCCAACTTCCCAGCCCCTAACTATGTCTTTATACAAGCATCTTTCTGTGAATTTCTGACAGTGCCTACTTCAAGGAAGAAAGGCAAACAGATCTTGTTTGGGAACAGATCATAGTCTATAGCAACATCTAGTGGTTGTTCAATAGATGTTGGAAATCATGAAAATTGGGGGAACTCAGGATATCCCAAACAAATGTACTGCTCCAAGGAGTTTCTAGCTGAGTGCTAAGGGCTCACAAATATAATCCTAAACTACTTGGGATACTGAGATGAGAAGATCACAGTTTGAGGCCAGCCTGTACAGAAAAGTTCGAGAGACCCCCATCTCCACTGAGGGAAGTTGGATGTGGCGTCTGTCATTTCAGTGATGGTGGAAAACCTAAAATAGGCAGATCGAGATCCAAGTGTGTGCTTGGACAGGAAGTGAGATTTATAGTAAAAAATAACCAGTAAAATGAAGACTAGAGATGTGGCTCAGCAACACAGTCTAGGCAAGCATGAGACTCTGAGTTTAAATCCCAGTATAGAAAAAAGAAAAAGAGGGCTGGGAAGGTGGCTCATTGGTAAAGTGCTTGCCTTGCATGCATGAAGTCCTGGGTTCGATTCCTCAGCACCACATAAGCAAAAAGAAAAAAGCCGGAAGAGCTGAGGAACAGCGCCCAGGCCCTGAGTTCAGGCCCCATGATCGGACCCAAAAAAAAAAAAGAAAAAAGAAAAAGAAAAAGGAATGGTTTTCATCCAAATGTGACAGGCTTGTGCAAGATTTTAGAATTTAGATGCTATAATTTCCACGCCTTGCACATGTTAGCCATGTTCTACTACCAAGTTACATTCCCAGCTACAGATACCATGTTTTTGTTTGTTGGTTGGTTGGCTGGTTGATTGTGTGTATGTGTGTATGCTGCTACTGGGGCTTTAACTCAGACCCTTGCACTATTGGCTTTTTCCTCCTTCAAGGCTAGCACTCTATCATCTGAGCCATACTTTCATTTTCAGCTTTCTGCTGGTTAACTGGAGACAAAAGTTTCACTTTTTTTTTTTTTGTTGCACAGGCTGGCTTTGAACTGTGATTCTCAGATCTCAGCCTCCTAAGTAGGTAAAATTGCAGACATGAGCCACCAGCCTGAGTGGGGCACAGTAGTGGGCTTGAGTTCAAGTTTCAGGACCAGTGCAAATAAGTAAGCAATAAATAAATGGATGAATAAAGAAAGAAAGATTTTTGTGTGTGTATGCTCATCCTAGGGCTTAAACTCAGGGTATGGGTTTGAGCAAAAAAGCTCAAGGCTAGCACTCTACAACTGGTGCTTCACTCCTAGCTTTCTGGTGCTTAAGTGGAGATACGTGTCTCACAGACTTTCTTGCCCAGGCCGGCTTTGAACCATAATCCTCAATCTTAGACTTCTGAGTAGCTGGGATTACAGGCATGAGCCGCTCAGCTATAAAGGATGTCACAAAGAATACAGATGAAGAGCCATATGGAGTAGGTGATAGAGTAGGAAGTTAGGGGAAGCTTCTACATCTTCCCCAGGTACATAATTCTCTAGGTACTCCACAGGTCTGCTACCTTGAAACATTCTGAAATCTGTGCTTTGGGGATTATATAAAGGCTTTATTACATAGGCATGATTGATTAAATCATTTTATATTGTTGATTAACACATTAACACATTAGTAGGGTTGGAGCTGACAATCTCAACCCTCTAATACTGCTATGATTTCTGGTGACCAAGTTATCTAGGACTGGGGCCATCAGTCAGCTTATTACTATACAAGAAGACACATTACTTTAAGCATTTCAAGCTGGGCACCTGTGGCTCAGGCCTGTAATCCTAGCTACTCAGGAGGCTGAGATCTAAGGATCATGTTTTGAAGCCAGCATGGACAAGAAAGTCTATGAGACGCTTATCTCCAATTAACCACCAGAAAACCAGAAGTGGTGTTGTGGCTCAAAGTGGTAGAGTGCTACTCTTGCACAAAACAGCTCAAGGACAGCACCCAGACCCTGAGTTCAAGCCTCACAAACAACAACAACAACAAAATTCCAATGTTGTTGGGTGCTGGTGCCTCATGCTTATAATCCTAGCTACTCAAGAGGCTGAGATCTAAGAATTGTGGTTCAAAGCTATCCAGGGCAGAAAAATCCAGGAAACTCTTATATCCTATTAATTAGCAAAAAGCTGAAAATGGAGATATGGCTTATGTGGTACAATGCCAGCCTTGAGGTAAAAAGCCAAGTGAGAATGTAAAGTCATGAAAACCCCAGAACCATTGTGTAAGGAAGGAAGGAAGGAAGGAAGGAAGGAAGGAAGGGAGGGAGGGAGGGAGGGAGGACAAGAAAGAAAGAAAGAAAGAGAGAAAGAAAGAAAGAAAAGAAGGAAGGAAGAAAGAAAGAAAGGAAAGAAAAGAAAAGAAAAATTCCAAGGATTTTAGGGAATGAAGATGCTTGGCATCTTCATGAAGACCAAATATATAATTTCACGGTATTATATATTTGAGGGTGCAATCAGTCAAAAAACCCCAGCAAAGGATTGGGAATTTCAAAATCACCATGGGACACGTGGTCTGACATAAATAAGAACTGATGATGAGTGGTCACGTATCAGCTGACCTCAGTGAAGTAGCTATTTCACTGTGTCATCTCAGAGATACAATAAATATGTTGTTGAAGAAAATAGTGTTATTTAATTGCAGCTACGAAAAGTTAACAAGGAAATTTTTTGAAAAAAAAATTGGGGGGGGGGGGAGGGGAACTGGTGCTGGGGCTTGAATTCAGGGCCGCAGCATTGTGACTAAGTTTTTGTGCCCCAGACGAGTACTCTACCTTTTGAGTCACAGCTCCACTTGTGGCTTTTGGTGTTTAATTGGACGTAAGAGTCTCATAGACTTTCCTCCCTAGGTTGGCTTTAAACTCTGAGCTTCAGATCTCAGCCTCCTGAGCAGCTAGGATTACAGGCTTAGAATCTAGTATTGGACTCTGTTGAATTTTTCTTAAGAACTGGGAAAAGGAAAGTGATAGAGAGGGTGAGATTGATTGACATGTACCATAAACATGGGTGGAAATATAACAGTGAAATCCTTCTTTGTATAACTAATGTAAGCTAATAAAAAAGTGAATTAGATTAGCTAACTTTTTATTGAACTGAATTCGGTTATTAACCTAAAAAAAAGGAAGAAAATCATAGCCAGGCATGATGGTGCATACCTGTAATTCCAGCTATTCAGGAAGCAGCCAGTACAAAGTTATTTAAAAAACAAACTAAAAACAGAAGAACTGGAAGTGTGGTTCAAACAGTAAGCCTGATTAGCAAGCACAAGTTCTGAATTCAATTATCAGTAATGTAATAATAAGTAAAGAAAGAAAAGAAAATCATCTATAATTATCTATCTATCTATCTATATATATATATATATATTTTTTTTTTTTTTTTGTCAGTTCTGAGGCCTGAACTCTGGGCCTGGCCTCTGTCCCTCAGCTCTTCAGCTCAAGGATAGCACTCTTCCACTTGAGCCACAGCACCACTTCCGTTTTTTTTCTGCTTATGTGGTGCTGAGGAATAGAACCCAGGGTCTCATGCATGCAAGGCAAGCACTCTACCACTGAGCCACCTTCCCAGCCCAAGCCAGCATTCTTGTAAGGAAAAAATAGATTAGCAGGACAAAAGTGTAATATACTTATTTGATTATGATTTGATGTGGCAAGAGAACCTTTAGACTGAAGACTCTGTTATCCAGAGTAAACCATCCTTCTTTTTTTTTTTTTTTTGGCCCAGTTGTGGGGCTTGAACTCTGGGCCTGGGCGCTGTCCCTCAGCTCTTCATCTCAAGACTAGCGCTCTACCACTTGAGCCACAGCACCACTTCCGTTTTTTTTCTGCTTATGTGGTGCTGAGGAATCGAACTCAGGGCCTCAGGCATGCAAGGCAAGCACTCTACCACTGAGCCACCTTCCCAGCCCAACCATCCATTTTTTTTAACCTAGGTTTGATGACACAGGGACAGCTGAGAGGAAATACGATTGGTGAACAAAGGATATAATCGGAACAAGAACAGAATGAACTAGGGAGCAGTGGACAGGGCCCCAGCAAGGCTTCTGGGACTGGATCTCTTCTCCCCTCTCCCTCCATCTCTTGTTCTCACACTGGTCTCAAACTCATGATTCTCTTGACTCAGTCTTCTGAGTGCTGGGATTACAGACAATACCAACCAACCTAGAAAAGGAAGGATTCTGGTTTCTATGAGCTACTTTGGAGAAGCAGTTTGGGGAAGAGGAATTCTAGTTTCTAGTGGCTCAGGAAGCATTAGCAGTGAGAGACAGGAAGGCAACAGAAAGTCACAGAAAAAGAAACTTTGTTTCTTGGGGTTTCATTTTAGGGTACAATTTTCTGAGCTTCAAAGAAGTTTCAACAGAGTTTATAATTACCTTTTTTTTTCTTCCCAATGCTGTTCTGGGGCTTCCAAATCAGGGCCTAGGTGCTGTCCCTGAGCTTTTGTGCTCCAGGCTTATGCTCTACTACTTAAGCCACAGCTCCACGTCTAGCTTTTTGGTGATTACTTGGACATAAGAGTCTCATAGAGATTTTCTTAACTGGGTTACTTTGAACTGCAATCCTCAACTCTCAGCCTCCTGAGTAGTTAGAATTACAAATGTGAGCCATCAGCACCCA
Source organism: Dipodomys spectabilis (assembly GCF_019054845.1). NCBI lineage: Eukaryota > Metazoa > Chordata > Mammalia > Rodentia > Heteromyidae > Dipodomys > Dipodomys spectabilis. The sequence continues at coordinate 1,444,377 of NW_024870813.1, read as the reverse complement.
GCACCAATCTTTAAGCATTGTCTACTAGATATTGAAAGAATATGCTGCCATTTTTCAGCATTCTCCTTTTTTTTTTTTTTTTTTTGTCGGTCGTGGGGCTTGAACTCTGGGCCTGGGCGCTGTCCCTCAGCTCTTCAGCTCAAGGCGAGCGCTCTACCACTTGAGCTACAGCGCCACTTCCGGTTTTCTGGTGGTTTATTGGAGATAGGAGTCTCACGGTCTCTCCTGCCCGGGCTGGCTTTGAACCACGATCCTCAGATCTCAGCCTCCTGAGTAGCTAGGATTACAGGCGTGAGCCACCAGCGCCCGGCCTGCATTCTCCTTTTGTATATTTATTCTACATGAGTTTTGTCTTGCTGTTTTGTGTTACTATTTTTATGAAAAAAAAATGTTCTCTTGGAGTGCTAGTACTCCAAGAGGATTGAATTATTGTTTTCACTTAGCTTTTTCTCTTAAGGCTAGCCCTCTACCACTTAAGCCACATCTTCACTTTCAGCTTTTTTTTTTGCTAGCTAATTGGAGATAAGAATCTAGTAAGCTTTTCTGCCCAGGCTGGCTTTGAACCTCGACCCTTAGATTTTAGCTGGGATTATAGACATGAGCCATTAGTGCCAGGTTTCATGGACATTTTGATACAAACAGTGCGCTTAGAAACTTCTTTCCCAAAGTGCCTAAAGTGGGATTTCAGGGTGTGGACCAGCTTTAGGGGTGGCTTCTGTATTCACCAACCCTTCCCGTCCCCAACCTCAGCAGTCATGTTGTAATGTGGAACCCACATTACAACAAAATTAGCTCCTTAATCTGGGAACTGCAAACAAAATCTTTATTTGATTTTACATAAAAGGAGCCTAAAATCAAAAGTTATATCAACACACTATCCTCTCCTTGTATTTCCAGAAACCTCTGCAAAGCAAAATTGAAACCTGGGGTCCCCTCTCCCTAGCAACTTCACTTGGAGTTTCCCCAGTCTTAGTTTTCCTTCCTTCCTTCCTTCCCTTTCTTTCTCTCTCTCTCTCTCTCTCTCTCTCTCTCTCTCTCTCTGTCTCTGTGTGCATAAGCACCAGTACCGAGGCTTGAACTCAGTTTAAGGAGGGTGCTCTACCACTGAAAACATGCCTCCACTTCCTGTTTTTTGCTGGTTAACTGGAGATAAGATTCTCAGGGATTTGTGTGCCTGGGCTGGCTTCAAACCTTGATTCTCAGATCTCAGCTTACTGAGTACTAAGATTTATAGGCCTAAGCCACTGACGCTTGGCTTCTTTTCTTGTCAGTACTGAGGATTGAACTCAGGGCCTGGCACTTGCTAGGCAGTTGCTCTTCTGCTTGAGCTACACCCCCAGCCTGAATTCAGGTTTATGATTTTCAGCCTTCAGTGGTACTTGTGAGAAAGAATCCAGGCTTAGGGATCCCTGAGTATTCTGTTCTCAAGTTCATGCAACAGAGCTAAGCTGCATTTGTTTCCATCACAGGTTTTTCCTAGCCCTGCTGCTGGTGAGTACCTCAAAAAAGCTAGGTTCTGAAAGCTTCATACTGTGAGGATGCAGGGGTGAGGAGGTAAAGGTGGAGGACCCTTCCTAGGCTGAGTCTAGATGAGCTAAAATAAAAGTTTTTAAAGAAAAATAGCACAAAAAGTATTACATAAGATTATATTTGGCCTAAAGTTGCCTTCAAAAAAATGAGTGAGAGAAGTATGGGAAGGGATGGGAAAGGGAAACAAAGGGGAGGCAACAATGCTTGATAAGAAATGTACTGGTTATCTTGCCCATGTAATTGTAACTCCTCTGTACGGTATTCTCACACACAAAAAAAATGAGTGAACTATGACATAACTCTGTGTGTGTGTGTGTGTGTGTGTGTGTGTGTGTGTATGTTTCCGGAGACTAAACCCAGGTCCTCATGTGTGTAGCCTTCACTGGGTTATACCTCTAGCCTGTAATCCAATTTAACCCAATACCGGTTGTGCCAGAAGCCGGTAGCTCATGCCTGAAATCCCAACTACTTAGGAGGCTTAGACCTGAGGATCGTAATTTGAAGCCAGCCCAGGTAGGAAATCTATGAGATCTTTATCACCCATTAAATACCCCAAAGAAGTTGGAAATAGAGCTGTCACTCATATGGTAGAGTGATAGCCTGAGCGAAAAAGCTAGGGGAGAGCACTTAGGCCCTGAGTTCAAGACCCAGGGTTAGCACATAAACATGCAAAAAAAAAAATGCCTGTGTATTTGCAGGGATAAAGACTATTACAGCCTTGCACATGCTAGGCAAGCCCTCTACCACTGAGCTACAGCCTCACCCCCAACCTGAGTGAATATTGAAACAATCTATAAATTGTACTTGGCAGAATAGAAAGTCTTTTTCCTCCTCGTCAGATGGGTCATAGCCAATACCTTTATAAGTAAAGACTTCGTCAACAAGAGAAAACCATAACAAATTTATTCAAACTGTTTTTTTTTTTTTTTGGTCCGGTCATGGGGCCTGAATTCTGGGCCTGGGCGCTGTCCCTCAGCTCTTCAGCTCAAAGCTAGCGCTCTACCACTTGAGCCGTAGCGCCACTTCTGGCTTTTTTCTTTTTGCTTATGAGGTGCTGGGGAATCGAACCCAGGGCCTCAGGCATGCAAGGTAAGCACTCTACCACTGAGCCACCTTCCCAGCCCCTGTTTTGTTTTTTGTCTCCTGGTACTGGGGCTTGAACTCAGGGCCTGGGTAATATCCTGGAGCTTTTGTTGGTTAATTGAAGATGACTCATGGACTGTCCTGCTCAGCCTGGCTTCAACATGTGATCCTCAGATCTCAGCCTCCTGAGTAGCTAGGGTTACAGCTGTGAGCCACTGGTGTCCTGCTGAATTTTGGTTTCTATGACTCACTTTGAGGCAGAATGAGTAAGAGGCAGGAAAGCAGAAGGTCAAAGAGGCTATGGCTGTGACATTTCCAAGTGCCATACTTCTGGGGTACCATTTTCTAAGTCCCAACAAAACAAGTCACTGAGTCTGTTCCTCACAGCAGCCAAACTTTCAGCCAATCACAAGCTGCAAACACGGACAAATCAAATAAGGCAAATGCTGAGATCTAACCAATCAAGCTATTTCTGTATGTCACTTCCTTTTTCTCTTTGTAAGTACTCCTAGTCCACCACTAGGTGGCGCTCTCTTGAGCTTTACAGGTACTAGGTGCTGCTTGATTCATAAACCATTTCTTTGTTTAAATAAACTTTGCTAAGATTAATTTGTCAAAGTTCTTTTACCAGAAGTAAATAATGCATATCCCAATAGGCAAGTCCAAGGCACCCTGACAGGGCTAAGATACTTGTCTGATTAAGAATGTCACTGGTTGGTGCCGAAAACAAGCAAGAGCTCACTGTAAACTGCATTTAGGGACTGTCCCTGTTCCTGAACTGCCTGGCCCTAACCTTGACTCAAAACTGGCTCCTGGCCAAACCTGCACCCAGAGTAGTGTTGAGGTGGAGCTGACTCAAAAGAAGTCCATAGTCCCAAGATTCTTGTGTGTGTGTGTGTGTGTGTGTGTGTGTGTGTGTGTGTGTGCATGGCTTGAACTCGCTTGGGCACTATCCCTTAGCTTTTTTGCTCAAGGCTGGCACTCTATCACTTGAGTTACAGTGCCACTTCCATTTTTTTTGTTGTTGTTGTTTTTGCTTGTTAATTGGAGATAATAATCTGCAGGCTAGCTTTGAACTGTGCTCTCCATATCTCAGTCTCCTGCGTAGTAGGATTACTGGCATAAGTCACTCACATCTGTCTTATTCTTTTATTTTTTGTTTTAATATAGGTAATTGTTATATAAATGAGCCATTGGCTTACTTAACCAAATACCAATAGACACTTAGAGGAACTTCTGGGATTTTGTTAGAAAAACAATCTTTTTTTGTTGTTGTTGTTGGCTGTGGGGTCTGAACTCTGGGCCTTGACACTGTCCTTCAGCTCTTCAGCTCAAGGATAGTGCTCTACCACTTGAGCCACAGCAACACTTCCGGCTTTTTCTGCTTATGTGGAATCAAACCCAGGGCCTCATACATGCAAGGCAAGCACTTTACCACTGAGCCACCTTCCCAGCCCTAGAAAAACAAACTTAGAGTTAATAAATTTTGCCTTATAGTAAATAAACCATAGTAATAGAGTAAGTAATCTTATGGTGGGTGAATCAAATTTAATTACTTTATTTTGACTGTATTGATAGCTCTACTGGTATAGGGTCTCAGAGGTGAAATTGCTGGGTTGATATACACGTGCATTTTTCAATTCTGTCAGAGGTTGCCCAATTCTTGTCTATGGAAGAGGTCCCATGTACCTGGACCAACTAGGTGTGTGTGTGTACCTGCTTTCCCACAGCCTTAGTGAATGTGTTCTCAGCCTTTTGAATTTTTTTCCAATCTGATATATGAGGAATATGATCTTAGCATGGTTTAGACTTGTACTTCTTTCAGTGAAGCTGAATATTTTTTCATATATTAAAAGGTAATTTGTCCTTTATTTCTTCTTTCCTTCCTTCCTTCCTTCCTTCCATTAATTAGGACTGGGACTTGAACTGAAGACCTTGGATTTGCTCAGCTTGCTTGGCTTGCTTGCTTTGCTGGCACTCCACCATTTGAATCACACCTCCATCCCTGCTTTTTGCTGATTATTTTGGAGATGGAGTCTCACAGATTTTTCTTTCTGTGATAGCTTTAACCTGAGATCTTCCAGATCATAGCCTCCTGAGTAGTCAGGATTCCAGGCATAAGCTACAGGGCTCTTGGTAGTATTGCTTATTTTGAAAACTGTGCATAACCATTCTGCATTTTCCTATTATATTGTTCTTGGAATTCCTGATTTCTAGAGGTTCTTTACTATTAGAGAACTTGTGGTTTGAATTATACATTTAAAAGAGAAAATTTATAATCAACTTGAAGTATAATCTATGAAACACGCCTATTTCAAGTGTACAGTTTGATGCATTTAGGGAATACAATTCCGTAAACAAAACAGCACCACAATCAAGATGTAGAACATTTTCATCACCCCTAAAGATTCCCTGTGCTTGTTCTAGGCACTACAGATACCACTTTCTTTCTTTCTTCCTTCTTCCTTCCTTCTTCCTTCCTTCCTTTCTCTTTCCTTCCTTCCTTCCTTCTTTCCTTCCTTCCTTCCTTCCTTCCTTCCTTCCTTCCTTCCTTTTGTTGGTCAAGGGCTTGAACTCAGAACCTGGGTGCTGTCTCTGACCTCTTTTGCTCAAGGCTAGCACTTTACCACTTCGAGCCACAGCTCTACTCCAGTTTTCTGAAGGTTAATTGGAGATAAGAGTCTCATGGACTTTCCTACTTGGACTGTTTTTGAACTGTGATCCTCAGATCTCAGCCTACTGACTAGCTAGGATTACAGGAGTGAGTCACCAGCGCCTGGCTCAGACACTACTTTCAAGCCCAGAAAAATTATTTATCTTCTATTTCTGACTATAGATTTGTTCTTGCTGACTTAGGATAGCCAAAGCAATCCTAAGGGGATAAAAAAAGAATTTCTGAAAATCTAGTAATCCCTGACTTTGAATTACACTACAGAGTTGTAGTGACAAAAATAGCATGGTATGGCTCAAAACCAGGCACAGACCAATGGAACAGAAGACTCCACCCAGATACAAGCCCATACAGCTACAACCATCTGATTTTTGTACAAGGCACCCAAAACACACATTGCAAAAAAGGTTTTCAAGCAATGGTGCTGGGAAATTAGATATCCACATGTAGAAAACTGAAACTAGACCCCTGTCTCTTATATTGTATGAAGATCAATTCAAAATGGATCAAAGTCTTAACATAAGATTTGATTTTATTAGCCGGGAACGGTGGGTCACGCCTGTAATCTTTGCTACTCAGGAGGCTGAGATCTGAGAATCGAGGTTCAAAGCCAGCCCGGGCAGGAAAGACCGTGAGACTCCTATCTCCAATAAACCACTAGAAAACCGGAAGTGGCGCTGTAGCTCAAGTGGTAGAGTGCTCGCCTTGAGCTGAAGAGCTGAAGGACAGCACCCAGGCCCAGAGTTCAAGCCCCATGACCGACAAAAAAAAAAAAAAAGATTTGATTTTTTTTTTTTTTTTGTCAGTTGTGGGGCTTGAACTCTGGGCCCATGTGCTGTCAGCTCTTCAGCTCAAGGTGAGTGCTCTATCGCTTGAGCCACAGTGCCACTTCCAGTTTTCTGGTGGTTTATTGGAGATAGGAGTCTCAGATTTTCCTGTCTGGGCTGGCTGTGAACTTGATCCTCAGATCTTAGCCTCCTGAGTAGTTAGGATTACAGGCATGAGCCACTGCCAACCAGCTTATTGTGGATTATTTTAAAGAAAATTCTACATATTATGCATCTATTGAAGAACTTTTTAAAAACATAGCCACAATGGGCTGGGAAGGTGGCTCAGTGGTAGAGCGCTTGCCTTGCAGGCCTGAGGCCCTGGGTTCGAATCCCCAGCATCACATAAGCAAAAAGAAAAAAAGCTGGAAGTGGTGCTGTGGCTCAAGTGGTAGAGCGCTAGCCTTGAGCTGAAGAGCTGAGGGACAGCGCCCAGGCCCAGAGTTCAGGCCCCACGACCGGACCCCCCCCCCCCAAAAAAAAAAAACATAGCCACAACACTTATTTATAAAATAAACAATGGCTCCTTAAAAATATCTCATGTCCAAAGCCTGGCACTGGTAGCTCATGCCTGTAATCCTAGCTATTCAGGAGGCTGAGATCTGAGGATGGCTGTTAGAAGCCAGCCTAGGCAGGAAAGTCTATGAGACTCTTATGTACAATAAATTACCAAAAAGCCACAAATAGAACTGTGGCTCAAGTGGTAGAACACTAACTTTGTGCAAAAAAGAAGCTTGGGGCAGTGCCTAGGTCCTGAGTTCAAGCCCTAAGACCAGCAAAAAAAAAAATTTCTAATATCTAGACAGGGATCAACTTTCCTTGATTGTTGCCAAATGTTTATTTCATTTTGTAATTAAGACTTACGTTTATTTTCATCTGTCAGATTTCACCCCTTTTTTCTTGTATAAACAATCCTTTTAGATGCTCTGTGAGCAGTGTGTGTGTATGTGTGTGTGTGTGTGTGTGTGTGAGAGAGAGAGAGAGACAGAGATAGAGAGACAGAGACAGATAGAGAGACAGAGAGACAATGTCACAAATGCCAGGGTTATTTGCTTTTCCCACCCTTTAGTATATGTTGTTTGGGCTTTTCCCTCAGTGCCACACTAGCCTTACACCTCTGCTGAGTGGCAGCTGGTTCTCCATTTCCATCCACGATAAGTGCATCATGTGAACACTTATTTCCTCCAGACCTTTACCACAGTAAGTAGGGAGTTAGACTGCTCACAGCTTTCAGTCTTGGAGTTCTCAAGAAATGAATTTGTTTTACTTTGTGCATGCTAGGTAGGCACTCTTCCACTGAGGTACACTACTAGTTTGAATAAATGAGGTTTTGCCAGGTGCAGGTGGCTCATGCCTGTAATCCTAGCTACTCAGGAGGCTGAGACCTGAAGATTGCAGTTCAAAGCCAGTCCTGGCAGGAAAATCTGTGAGACTTTATCTCCAGTAAACTACTCAGAAAAAGTCAGAAGTGGAGCTGTGGCTCAAGCAGTAGAGCAGTAGCCTTGAGCAAAAGAAGCTTAGGGTCAGTGCCCAGGCCCAGAGTTCAAGCCCTAGGATCAGAAAAAAAAAAAAAAAAGCATGCATTTATCTACCCAGGATGGCTTTGCATTGTAATTCTTAGATCTCAGCCTCCTGATTAGCTAGAATCACAGGATGGAGCCATTGGTGTTTTGGCAGGCAGAGGTTATAGAAATCAAATTGCTTCAGGAAATTGTGGGTTCTGCTGAAAACTTCCTTTTCACTTGATGCTGTTAAATTTGTGCTCTGGTTTAGATATGACTTGTGTTCTCTAAGCAATCACTGTGAAGGTTTTGTCCACATGATGGCACTGTTGAGTCAATGGACCTTTTGAGAAGTGGGAGGGGCCTTCTTTACCCTCCCCCCCACCTTTCTCTTTCTCCACTTCCTTTAGTGGATATTACTTGTATCAAGAAGTTTCACTGTGGTATTCACATATGCACACACACACACACACACACACACAGACACACACACACACACACACACACACACACACACACACACCCTGGAGATCAACCTGTTATATGAGAAAAGGCAAGCTCAAAGAGCTAAATACCACATAATTTTGCAGAATCCAGATTTCAGGGGCATACATGCATACCTGTCTGTATATATACTTGCAGGTACCTAACCTGACTTTAACTAGAAGGCTTAATGCTAGGATAACAGGTGTGTGCCACTGTGCCCCTCCCCAAGTATTGACACTCTTTTATTCTAGTATTTTCCCTTCTCTTCTGTTTGGATTTTGAGTTTGAGCTCAGGATTTTATGCTTGCTAGGCTGGTGCTCTATCAAATGGGCCATACCACCAGACCTTTTTGGCATTGATTATTGTCTGGATAAGATCTCACTTTATGTCTGGGCTAGCCTGGATGGAAATCCTCCTTCTTCTGCTTCCTTGAGCTACTGTGATGGCAGGCATGTGCCACTGTGCCCACCCATTTGTTAAAATAGAATATCTCGATGGGTACTCTACTACTTGAGCCAAGCCCCAAATTCAATATAGAGTCTCTCAAACATAAGTTGTTTTTTTTTTTTTTTGTCAGTTGTGGAGCTTGAACTCTGGGCCTGGGCGCTGTCAAACATAAGTTTTTGGCCCTGGGATAGCCTTTAATTATGATCTTCTGATATAGCTAGGATTATAGACTTGAACCATTGCAATTCATTCAGTTATTTTTATTTTTTGCCAGTCCTGGGGGTTGAATTCAGGACCTAGGTTCTGTCGCTGAGGCTCTTTGTGCTCCAGGCTAGCTCTCTGCCACTTGAGCCACAGTGCCACTTCCAGCTTTTTCTGAATAGTTTATTGGAGATTAAGAGTCTCATGGGCTTTCCTGCCTAGGCTGACTTTGAACCCTGATCCTCAGATCTCAGCCTCCTGCCTAGCAAGGATTACAGGTGTGAGCCACCAGTACCTGACAGTTTAGTTAATTTTTATGGACTGTCTACAACTGCAGATATTATATATGCTTAGTCGTAAAATTTACATTTGGCTCCTTTCCTCTTTTCCCCCTTCCCTCCACTTTTTTTTTTTTTTTTGGTCTTGGGGCTTGAGCTCAGTGCCTGGGCACTCTCCCTGAGCTTTTTTTGCTCAAGGCTAGCGCTCTACCACTTTGAGTCACAGTTTCACTTCTGTTTTTCTGGTCACTGATTAGAAATAAGAGTCTCACAGACTTTCCTGCCCAAGCTGACTTTGAATTGTGATCCTCAGATCTCAGCCTCCTGAATGGCTAGGATTCCAGGAGTGAGCCATCAGTGCCGAGCTTTGGCTCTTCTTTTTAAAAATTATGTTGCTTGGCACCAGTGGCTCACGCCTGTAATCTTAGCTACTCAGGAGGCTGAGATCTGAGGATGGAAGTTCAGAGCCAGCCCAGGCAGGAAAGTCCGTGAGACTCTTATCTCCAATAAACCACTCAGAAAATCAGAAGTGGCACTGTGGTTCAAGTGGTAGAGCGCTAGCCTGGAGCTGAAGAGCTGAGGGACAGAGCCCAGACCAGAGTTCAAGTGCCACAACCACCACCACCACCACCACCAAAAAGTTTTTTTGGGGGCCTAGGCATTGTCCCTGCACTCTTCTTTTTACTCAACGCCAGTGCTTCTTTTTACTCAACGCTAGTGCTCTACCACTTGAGCCACAGCTTCACTCTTGGCTTGTGTGTGTGTGTGTGTTTAATTGAATCTCACAGACTTTCCTGACCAGGCCCTCAGATCTTAGCCTCCTGAATAGCTAGGATTATAAGTGTGATCTGCCAGCACCAGGCTAAGATCTGTCCTTTTCTTTCTTTCTTTCTTTCTTTCTTTCTTTCTTTCTTTCTTTCTTTCTTTCTTTCTTTCTTTCTTTCTTTCTTTCTTTCTTTCTTTCTTTCTTTCTTTCTTTCTTTCTTTCTTTCTTCCTTCCTTCCTTCCTTCCTTCCTTCCTTCCTTCTTCTTTTATCTTTTCTTTTCTTGTTTTTTGTTTTTTTGTTTTTTTGTTGGTCGTGGGGCCTGAACTCCATGCCTAGGTGCTCACTCTCAGCTCTTTAGCTCAAGGCTAGCACTCTACCACTTGAGCCACAGCACCACTTCTGGCTTTTTCTGCTTAGGTGGTGCTAAGCAATCGAACCCAGGGCCTCATGCATGCAAGGCAAGTGCTCTACAACTGAGCCACCTTCCCAGTCCCATATCTGCCCTTTTCTATCCCCCCATACACTGTGGCCCAGCTCTTCTGGGGTGTAGTGGGAAAGTGAGGGTACCATGTTCAAGATACAAATGGGTGGCGACACCTGGAAACAAAGAAAGCAGGAGGTAGGAATTTGTGGAGCAAATCTTCTTCCTCCTTCAAGTCTGACTCAGGGGAGCTGTGATGGTTCATCCACACTCTCTGGTGACATCTCAGTAGGTCAAGTTGTCTTGGTTGCTGCAAAGCTGTGTCTAGCTCTTTCCTTCCCTTGCGGCCTCCTTTCCCTTTTGCCTGCCTCATTGTCACTTCCCTGGGATTTGCACGCCCACAAAGTGTTAGCATTTAAGCTTCAGGGCCTATTTTCCAGGGATTTCAGGCTAAGGCAGAACTCTGTCTTCACACCTTAAAAATAAGAGTCTGTGTGCCATCAGCTTGGCTCATGGTTGCTCAGCACTTCCTCCTGTGTGGGGAATAGTGGGGACACAGTCTCCAGACCCTCAGGAATGGAAACAGCATGGAGGAAAACAAGGTGGACAAAGATCCCATTACATTACAAAGCAAGGAAAGGCCAAAAAACAAAAAGACCCCCCAAAACCTCCCAAAACTTAGAAGCTTCAGGCCTTTTCTATTGTTAGAGAATCCTCAAACTTTGTGAGCCCCAAATAAGTAGATTCTTTAGAAATTCTACATACAAGCTAGGTGCTGCTGGCTCATGCCTATACTCCTAGCTACTTAGCAGGCTGAGGATCACAGTTCAAAACCCCAGACAGGAAAGTCCATGAAATTCTTACCTGAAAAAAAAAAAAAGCTGGAAGTGGAGCTCAAGTAGTAGAGCACTAGGTTTGAGCATAAAAGCTCAGAGACAGTGCTCAGGCCCAGAGTTCAAGCCCCCGGACCAGAAAAAAAGAAAGAAAAAGAAAATTCTACATAGGAGGCTGAGGGCTTGTGGTTCATGCCTATGATCCTATGTATGGGGGAGACTGAGATAGGAAGTATCATGGTTCAAGACCAGCCAGGCAAAAAATGTTCAAGAGAAGTTCACTGACGTTCATTCAATGAGAATTTCCTTGTCCCTTAGGCTGTGGGCTGAGCTAGAAGAGCCTGGCTTCTAACCAGGCAGCTTATCACAAAGAACTGCGAATGAAGGAAATCTCAGCTCCCTTGCCTTGACACTGGCTCAATCTTCAAGGGTAATTAACACTCCAGAAGTCCCAGGCTGGGACTTTGCCTAAAATTGCACCTTCGGCTGCTTTCCCTACTCTGCTCCTACCTTGCCATTTCAGTGTTCTTGAAGTCCTGAAAGTTCTGAATGAAAACTGGCAGAGTGTGGGACCCTCTAGACCTGGTACAGAGCACCCCACCCCCGCAGTTCTGTGTAGGCAGCCAGAGGGCAGGACTAGGCAGCCAGCAGAGTGCACTAAGGGACTACAGCAGTGCCAGCCACAGGTCATCACCTTGTAATACTGCACAGCCCAGGCAAGAAGGCTCAGGGAGCCACGCCTGGGCCTCTCCCAAGTCAGTCCCACTCACACTGCTCCGGAAGTGGATCTGGATAGCGCCAACCCCAAGCCCAAACTCAGGGCTGGGAGAAGATGATGGAGCAGAGAACTCCTGCTGACGTGGCCTTTCATGGGGGAACATGCATGCTTAGGTGTGCTCTTCTCAATGCCTAACATCCCCTGAAGAGAGACACCAACTCTTTTGGTGTCCCCAGCTCCTGAAGGTCCTTGTCACTGTGTCATGGGCAGGTACTGACTGAGGAAGCCAGCCTTGACCGGGCACTTACTGGGGACAGGGTGGGTCTCAGAGTCCTTAGCATTTTCCCATCTCAGCAGAAGATTGGAGGAGTGTGTGTGTGTGTGTGTGTGTGTGTGTGTGTAGTGTAGTGTGAACTCAGGGCCCTGTGCTCTCACTTGGCCCTCGACTGCACTCACACAGGTAGAGTGGTAGCACTCAACCACTTAAGCAACAGCTCATCTGGCTTTTTGGTGGTTAATTGGGGAAAAGTCTCACAGATATGTCTAGCCAGGCTGGCTTCAAATCTTCTGGAAGATGACATTCTAATGTCTCAATTGAGGTCACATCTGCAAAGTAAAGAAACAAAGAGACATTGTTACAGAAGCAAGAAACAGTCAGATACAGAATCTAACCAATATTGAGATACATAAGCAAAAAGTTGTTGTTGTTGTTTGGTTGGTTGTTGGGCTTGATAGTGCCTGGGCACTATTCCTAAGCTCTTTTTGCTCAAGGCTAGCATTGTACCAGTTTGAGCCATAGTGCCACTTCTGCTTTTCTGGTGGTTAATTGAAGATAAGAGTCTCACTGGGGGCTGGAAAGGTGGCTAAGTGGTAGAGCGCTTTCCTTGCATGCATAAGGCCCTGGGTTCGATTCCTTAGCACCATATAAGCAGAAAAAAAAAAAAGAAAAGCCGGAAGTGGCGCTGTGGCTCAAGTGGTAGAGCGCTAGCCTTGAGCTGAAGAGCAGAGGGACAGCGCCCAGGCCCAGAATTCAGGCCCCACGACTGGACCCCCCCCTCCAAAAAAAAAAAGAGTCTCACTGACTTTCCTGCCTAGCCTGGCACTGAACTGTTATTTTCAGATCTCAGTCTCCTGAGTAGCTAGGATTACAGGTGTGAGCCACCAGCACCTGGCTAAAAAGTGTTTAAAATTTTTCTAAATTGTTATTATAAAGGTGATATACAGAGAGGTTACAGTTAAAAAGTATTTACAAAAATTTTTATATGCAATTACAATTTGTGCTTGTCATGTGCTGACGTTATACACATCCATAGAGGAAAGTGTGAGCAATGAATTTTGAGGATCTGCGAGATCAGGAGGAAGAATGACATTTGCAGTGTTTTAACAAAGTTGGATCACTTGGCAATTGTATAATACTTAGTAATTTGTAAGGCAGGCAAGCTACATGAACAAAAACATGGTGTGTGTGTGTGTATGTGTGTGTGTGTGTGTGTGTGTGTGCGCGCGCGCGCGCCAGTATCAGGGCCTGGGCATTGTTCTTTAGTGTTTTTGCTCAAGGCTAGCACTTACCTAACTCCTTGAGCCACAGCTCCACATCTGGATTTTTGTGTTTATTTTGTTTGTTTGTTTTTGGGTCCGGTTGTGAGGCCTGAACTCTGAATCTGGCGCTGTCCCTCAGCTCTTCACCTCAAGGCTAGCGCTCTACCGCTTGAGCCACAGCACTACTTCCGGCGTTTTTTTTCTGCTTATGTGGTGCTGAGGAATCGAACCCAGGGCCTCATGCATGCAAGGCAACTACTCTACCACTGAGCCACTTTCCCAGCTCTGGAGTTTGTTTAATTGGAAATAATAATCACCCAGACTGTTCTGCTCAAGCTGACTTCAAATCACGATCCTCAGATCTCTAGCCTCCTGAGTAGCTAGGATTACAGGTGTGAGTTGCCAGTGTCTGGCATTCCCTTTTCTTTTTAAAAAAGTTTGTGGTGGGTTTCATTATGTTGTTTTCATACAATTTATAATGTGCTCTGTCATATTCATTCCCTCCATCATCCCCTCCTTTCCCCTTCCCCACATCTACTGGTTCACCGCCCCCCTGCCCCCGCCACCCAACAATTCCTCTTTTACAATTATATCATATTTTTAGGTCTACATTCTACATGTGCATAAAGACATATAGTATTTGGCATCCTAAATTTGGCTTATCTCACTTTAATATGCAGACCTCCAGTTCCATGCATTTTCCTGCAAATGACATAATTTCATTTTTAATGATTTTCTGTTGTAAATATGTACCACATTTTATTTACACAATTATTAATTATTTGGCACCTAGGATAGTTCCATATTCTGGCTATTGTGAATATATCTCCAGTCCTGGGGCTTGAACTCAGGACCTGACTACTGTCCCTTTTTCTGCTACCACTTTGCCACTGGAGCCACAGCTCTGCTTACAGCTTTTTGGTGGTTAGTTGGATGTAATAGTTTTTTTTTGTTTTATTTTGGTCCGGTTGTGGGGCCTAAACTCTGGGCCTGGGCGCTGTCCCTCAGCTCTTCAGTTCAAGGCTAGCACTCTACCACTTGAGCCATGGCGCCACTTCCAGCTTTTTTCTTTTTGGTTATGTGATGCTGAGGAATTGAACTCAGGGTCTCAGGCATGCAAGGCAAGCGTTCTACCACTGAGCCACCTTCCCAGCCCCTGGATGTGATAGTTTTATCTTCTTTCCTGTCCAGGTTGGCTTTGAACTGTGATCCTCAGATTTGAGTCTCTGAGGATTACAGGGGTGAGTTGGACTTCCACTTATTAAACTCTTTCCATTTTTCAAACTCTTTTATTGTCGGTCGTGGGGCTTGAACTCTGGGCCTGGGCACTGTCCTTCAGCTCTTCAGCTCAAGGAGAGTGCTCTACCACTTGAACCACAGTGCCACTTCCAGTTTTCTGAGTGGTTTATTTATTTATTTATTTATTTATTTTGTCGGTTGTGGGGCTTGAACTCTGGGCCTGGGCGCTGTTCCTCAGCTCTTCAGCTCAAGGCGACACTCTACTGCTTGAGCTACAGCGCCACTTCCAGTTTTCTGGTGGTTTATTGGAGATAGGAGTCTCACAGTCTCTCCTGCCCGGGCTGGCTTTGAACCGCAATCAGATCTCAGCCTCCTGAGTAGCTAGGATTACAGGTGTGAGCCACCAGCACCCCGCTTCTGAGTGGTTTATTAGAGATAAGAGTCTCATGGACTTTTCCTGCACAGGCTGGCTTTGAACTGCGATCCTCAGATTCTCAGCCTCTTGAGTAGCTAGGATTATAGGCGTGAGCCACCAGCACCTGGCTTCAAACTCTTTTTTTTTAAACTCAAGTGCTTCTACTTTTGAACTCTCAGGTGAAATCACCTGCAGGGTTTGCCATATAAGCAACACAGCCCCAGAGGCCCAGGGTGACACTTCCTGTTCTGGCAGTCCCTGGAACTCTGGAGCCCTGTAAGGCAAGGGTGTACCATTCATGTTCTTGCTTAGAAGGCACTTGGAAGCTACATGAGGCAGATGACACTTCAGCCTTGCATTATTAATGCCATGGATGCATCCTAAGAAGTGTGTCACTAGGCGATTTTACCATCATAGATTACACTCCATCAGAAGGGATACTGTCACCAGGTGATATGATCTCAGAAGCCCACTGTCTTTTATGCAATCTCTTGCTAATCAAATAATCACATCATGTAACTCATGACCCTATTTTCATTCTCTGGACTAAGGACAGGTCTCAGAGACCTTGTGGCTCTTTGTCCCTTCCCAGATACTTGTGGCAGATAAGGGCAAGGCTGGAAGACCAGCCAAGGTCAGCCTTACTGCCAGGCCTGATGAGAAGGAATTTGCCCTGTTCACTGTGTTGGAATTTTACTGGAGAGCTGACGTGTCTGCAGTCACACCACGAGGTAAGAGCAAAGCTTCTACTCAGAATGCCTCCAGGACCTGTGGGGTGATCACCCAGCACATCCAGCCACACATTTATAGCATTGCTCCCCACCTAGGATGTCTCTGGCATTCCCTGGAGACTTCCATTCTGTTCTTTTTTTCCCTCTCCTGATTCTTTTGCTCTTACAGCCACCAGAAATAGCTCTGGGCTGTCATAAATGGAAGAGGAGAGCTGGGTGCCTATGGGTCACGCGGGTAATCATAGCAACTCAGGAGGCTGAGATCTGAGAATCTTGATTCAAAGCCAGCCCAGGCAGATAAATCCAAGACTCTCATCTCTAATTAACCAGCAAAAAGTTGGAAATGGAAGTATGGTTCAAGTTGGAGAGTATCAGCCTTGAGTAAAAAAGGCAAGCAAAAGCACAAGTTTCTGAGTTCAAGCCCCAGTACCAGCACAAAAGTGAAGAAAAAGGTAACTTTCTTCCTTCTTCTCTTGCTCAGACAAATGCCTACTTTGTAGAAAATAACTTGGATATTTGGTTAGAGTCAACAAATATGTTATTATATTATAATATATAAAACATATGTTAGCTGATTATATGTTATGTAGTATATACCATATAATATCTATTGTTATTGTATATTATATATAATATATATGATTATATATATGTATATATTTGTGCCAGTACTAGGGTTTGAACACAGGGCCTGGGTACTATCCCTTAGCTATTTTTTTTTCTCAAAGCGTGTGCTCTACCATCTAAGCCAGCTCTACTTCCATCTTTTGATGGTTATTTGAAGGTAAAAGTCTCATGGACTTTCCTGCCCAGGCTGGCTTTGAACCTTGCTCCTCAGATTTCAGCCTCCTAAGCAACTAGGATTACAGGCTTGAGACACTGGCTTCTGGCTCAGCTAAAATACATTGAGGAGGAAAATGACTATTCCTGTTGTTCCAGTGTGTTACCAAAGGATCCTTGGAGTATCTCAGTTCAAGCCAGCCCAGGGGAAATTTAACTCCCCTCCCCCTATCGCAACAAATAAGCAGGCATATGTAGGAGGATTATGATCTAGCCCTAGGCAAAAAAGCAGAAGACCTTAATCTGAAAAATAACTAAACCCAAAAGGTCTAGATGAATGGCTCAAATGGTAGCATGCCTACCTAGCAAGCACAAAGCTGTGAGTTCAAATCTCAGTACTGACTCAAAACAAGTAGACCATCCCTGGGTATAGAAAACTCTTGGCCTATGTCAGGAAGCTCTATGCACAAACAAGGAAATACAAACAATGAAATGTCTAAGGCTCTAAGGAATGGACTGCATTTTTTAAATCCAGTAGCAAGTGATCACTTTCAATGGGGAGCTGGGTGTGCCCAAAGTATGTGAAATTGGACCTCATACGTGGAAAATTCTTCTACTTTCACATGCCTCTCTTTGGTGTGTAATTAAGTTTCAAGTTAAAATTTGTTCTTTGATCCTTTCTCCTGCTTTCCCTTGATTTTCTATTTCCTACGTCATCCATCTCTCCCTCTCTCACCTCACTCCCTCCACAGAAGCCCGGAGCGGGAGTGAAGAACTGACTGCTTTCTGGGGACGACTCTGTCACTCTTCCCAATTAGATGTCACATTCACCTGGGTCAGAGGCTGCATTTGATGCCAGCCTGGGCTGTGGCATACGGCTAGGGGTTTAATGAATGCTCACCTTTCACAGGGGATGTCTCAACAGGATTCATTGAGACAATATATGCAGTAGGGTAGGACCAACATCAGAGACACATCTGAGTGCCTGGGGCCAACACTCCAGGCACTCATGGCTCCACCATTAGATGCCACAGGTGTTCTGTGGGACCAGAGCACAGATGTATAGACTGCAAACTCTGCCATTCTCTCTCTCTCTCTCTACCATATTCTCTCTCTCTCTCTCTCTGTCTCTCCTGGGAACCACAGATGTTCCTGGTCCCTTTTGACTAGTGAAGGCTCCAGGTGACTCACTCATAACAGGATCTCTGGGTCATGTGTCTAGGCCTGATGGACAGGATGACCTTGGGCTAGGGTTGGAGTTTGGCATCTTTAGCCCAGAACAAGTTTGGCATCTACCAGCCCAGCACAGGGCTGGTACAGATTCAATGGCATGATCAGCCACACCGTTCTGTTTCTGTCTCTAAACCTCTCCCCCGCCCCTCCCCGCACTGCCCCAGGCCATGGGAGGAGATCCCATTCTGATGGGTGTACCAGATTGCAGGTAAGGGAGGCCCCAGGTGGGTGACTGGCCAGGTGCCCTTCAGGACTAAACCTGTGAAGGAGACATTTAATATTCCCCTGGCAACAGCTCCTGGGAGTTTCCCAGGAGTCTCTAGGTAACTCAATCTTACAGCCCCAGGATGAGGAAGCAGATCCAATCTACAGAAGAGGGCAGGATAGCCTGGGACCAGAATTACAGTGCTGCTGTCTGTGCTGGGCCAGCGGCAGAGAGACCTGACTCAATGGATGCTATGGATATAGATGCAGATGGAGCGTGTGTGTGTGTGTGTGTGTGTGTGTGTGTGTGTGTGTCTGGGGGGGGGGGAACCCTCCTACCCTCCTGGCTTTCTTTATCAGCTTGCCTTGCAAGGGCTTTTAGGAATTTATTATAGAATTCTGGGGGCCTTGTGCCCCCCAAGGATGGCTGCTTGATTCCCTCTCCCAAAAGTTCAAGTTATGTGTCGTCTGTCCAGGCCCTGCTGTTGAGCTGCTTCAAACACTTGGCCTACTTAACATTAGATGGTATCTGTCCTCTGTGCTGGCTCCTTTCAGACCTCCTTCTGCCTCTGTCCCTGCTAAATCCTCACTCCCCAGTGATGAGGGATCTGGAAAGCTTTTCCCACCTCCAGCCATGCCGTGGAAGTGTGAAGAGAAGATGCCCTGGATGCCTTGGTGCAGAGTGGTGGACAGGGCCTCTGGGTACCATGGAGGACACTTAGTCCCTGGTCTCCTAGGCGAAGTGGATGGGGATGGGGTGGGTGGATGAGTGAGGGTCGACAGATGTGCAGGCCAGGCTGAGCAAATGGGGTAGTTGGAGAAGTTCCAGGGACCCCACAGAGATCAGGTATGGGAGAGCTGGCACCAGTGCTTCTTCCAAAGCTTGGGCTACCATTCCACTACTCCCAGCCCCTGCACTGGGGTAAGGTGCAAGGAGTAAGGATACCTGAAGGTCCCCAGGTGCTGGTGGCTCATGGCTGTAACACTAACCACTCAGGAGGCTGAGAGCTGAGGACTGCCATTCGAAGCCAGACTGGGCAGGAAAGCCTATGAGACTTTTATCTTCAATTAATTACTAAAAAGCCAGAGATAGAGCTGTGGCTCAAGTGGTAGAGTGCTAGCTTTGAGCAAAAAAGCTCAGGAACAGTGCCCAGGCTGAGTTCAGATGTAACAAAAGAAAACAAAAAGCAAACAGGGAACCCCATCTTTGAAGGCCACTCAGACTTTGATGTAGGTTTGGTACCTGCCAAAGCTAGGATAGACCAGAGAGGAGAGCAGGGACCCAGAAACCCCAGGCCTCTTCAGAGTGCCCTCCTCTGAGGCTCCTAGCTGGACAGCACTAGCCCCTAGAATCATTTATTTTTATGTTTTATGTTTTTTCGGTCGAGGGGCTTGAACTCTGGGCCTGGGCGCTGTCCCTCAGCTCTTCAGCTCAAGCTACGCTCTACCACTTGAGCCACAGCACCACTTCTGGTGGTTTATTGGACATAAGAGTTTCATGGACTTTCCTGCCCGTGCTGGCTTTGAACCGTGATCCTCAGATCTCAGCCTCCTGAGTGGCTAGGATTATAGGAGTGAGCCACCAGCATCCAGCGTCCCTAGAATCATGAAGACTCCCTGTAGTCCTTCCAGCCTGAGGCATCCTGCTCTCACTAATCTCTGGTGGCTACAATATTCCTTCAAATCAGCATTCTATCATGTATTACCACCCTATAAAGTCTTCTGCAGAGTCCTGATCAGTCCCATACCGCGCCCTCTGCCCCCCTCCAGACATGTGATGTTGGGAGAGGGCTGGTCTGGATTGCAGAAGAATGCTCTCTGTGTGTATGTGTATGTGTGTGTGTGTGTGTGTGTGTGTGCGCGTGCGTGTGTGTGTGTGTGTGCGCGTGCACGTGTGTGTGTGTATGTGTGAATCCGTGTATGTGTGTACACCTGTGTGCTGGTCCTGGGGTCTGAACTCAGGGCCCTTTTGCTCAAGGCTAGCACTCTACAACTTGAGCTACAACTCTACTTCTGGCTTCTGGTTAATGGACGGTAATTGTCTCACAGACTTCCCTGTCAGGGCTGGCTTTGAACTTCAATCTGCAGCTCTCAGTCTCCTGAGTAAGTAGGATTATAGGTATGAGCCACCACCACCCAGCTCAACTCTTTTATTTTTATATTACTACGATTTGAATTAAGGCCTCATACATGCTGGGCAACTGCCCTATCACTTGATATCCCCATTCCCCTTTTTCTTGGGTTATTTTTGAGATAGTGTCTCATATTTTTGCCTGGACTTTGATCCTTCTATTTATGCATCCCACATAGGTGGGATGACAGGCATGAGACAGGTATTATTTTGTTTTTGAGGTAGGATCTTTCTAACTCTGTTTGGGCTGACCTTGAATTGCCGATCCTCTGGCCTCTGCTTTCTGAGGAGTTGGGGATTATGGGAGTGTACCACCACATCCAACAGAAACTGTTCTTGATGAACCCAGGGAAAAAAGAACAGAGAGGGCTCAGTGCAATACCCAGGTGCCAAGCCTAGCAGTGCACACGCACATACATACCCCATCATTATATCACCAACATCAGACCTTAGGGGGCAGACAGCAAAGACCCATGTCTGAACCTAGAGACAAAGAGTCACTGAGCATGTGCAGCCCTTCTGTTTAAAGGTGCAGGGGGACTCTGTGGCTGTGATGGTTTTAACTGTAACACTCATTCTTCCCACTTCACTGAACACGGAATAGCCATCAGCTCCAAGAGCAGCTCTAGGTTCAGCCTGCACTGGGAGAGCAGGCAGCAGGTGGACTGGACCACAGCACTGAGTATGGAGGAAAGCTAGGAGGTTGGGCACAAAGTCCTGAGCTCCCCAAGTCCTTGACTTCTCTGTGGACTTGAGCAAGACCACTCTGTCTCGCGATGAACCCTCCGTCAAGGCCAAGAATCTCTCCAAATCCAACCCAGGAGCCCAGCTTTGCTGCCACCCCAGCCTCGCCTGGCAGATGGGACAGTACCCAGAGCAATGTCTCCACCCCCGGCCAGCTTCCACCCATCAGCACCACGGTAAGCCCACAGAGCAGGTCCATGCTCAGAGCCTTTCCTCTCCAATTCTTCGTCCCCTTCCTCAGCTCTGCTATGGGAACCTGGGCAAGTCGCTGGACCTCTGAGCCTTTTCTACATACTGGCTGAAAAAGAGAATACAGGCCATTGCCGGCCACTCCCCCCTCTCCCCTTCAAGAGTGCTGGTGGACCAGAAAGGCTGGCCCTGATCACAAAGGGCTGGAAGAACCAGGCTTGCCCTTGGTTATATCCACTTCTTTAAAAAAGTTGGCTAGATGCCCAGTTGAACCTTCCAGAGAGGAATACAAACTCTGGGCCCTGGGCATCTGGAATTGTTATGGTCAGAGTAAGATACTGGGCAGGACAGAGATCAAACCACAACATACCCATACTTCCTTGGAAAGGGGCTAGTGTGAAAGGGATCCTCAGATCCCTCTAAGCTAACCTTACCAGTGATGGTTTTCTAGCATTCTTTATTTTCTCATTCCCTCCCTCCCTCCCTCCTTCTCTCCCTCCCTTCCTTCCCCTTCAGCTAAAGAGCTCAGGGACAGCACCCAAGCCCAGAGTTCAAGTCCCATGACCAAAAAAAAAAAAAAAAAAAGAGTTTCATGGCTTTTCCTGCCTGGGCTGGCTTTGAACCTCAATCCTCAGTTCTCAGCCTCCTGAGTAGCCAGGATTACGGGCGTGAGCCACTGGCGCCCGACTCTAAAGGACATTTTTTCTCTCTCCCTCTTACCAAGGTTCAAGATCAGCATCACCCAGTTCCACTATGGGGAATAAAATTTCTCCACTGAGATTTGCTAAGCATTGTCCTACTTTTAGAGAAAGATAGACAGATGGGTTGGCAGGAGGAGTCAGTATCTAGGAGTTGTCAGAGTTCCCTAAACATCTCCCTGTTTTTCAGGCACATGTTTGTCCCACCAGCCTGTCAAGTGATCTGAGCCTAGCCTTAGAGCCCCAAACACCTGTTTGTACTGGAGCTTGAGTTCAATTTTAGGAAAGTATGTACTTCTATTTCAGTTTGGCCACTAGCTTCTCTGTGGTCATTTCCTTACCTGCCCACAAGGACCCTACCTCTTCATTTTCAGGGATGTTTGCAGGTGATGGGTATAATATAATCGTTTTCTCCTCTTCCTTCTCCCTCCTCCTCCTCCTCCTCCTCCTCCTCCTCCTACTCCTCCTCCTCCTCTTCCTCTTCCCCCTCCTCTCTCTCTCTCTCTCTCTCTCTCTCTCTCTCTCTCTCTCTCTCTCTCTCTCTGTATGTATGTGTGTGTACTGGTCCTATGGCTTGAACTCAGAGCCTGGGGGCTGCCTCTGAGCTTTTGTGCTCAAGACTAGGGCCCTATCACTTGAGCCACAGCTTCCACTCTAACCCTTCTTTTTCTGTCTTTCTATAGATGGCTGGCACTCAAGCTGCCCAGGTCCCCTTCCCTACAGTTGATGTTCCAGATCACGCTCATTATACCCTGGGCACGGTGATCCTGCTGGTGGGGCTCACGGGGATGCTGGGAAATCTGACCGTCATCTATACCTTTTGCAGGTATCTGGCTGGTCGAACCAGCCTCAGGGCATCAAGAGTGGGGGCCTGGCCGTGTGAAACAGGGCTGAATGCAATGTGGAGATGTTGTGTCATTCTGCTCAGTTGAGACTTAGGTGAGGCCAGGGACAAGTGTTCCATAGTCTTGGGGCAGAAGACTCAATCTTCAAGCTTAGATCTGATTCTTATTGTATTGTATTGTATTTTTGTCAGTCATGAAGCTTGAACTCTGTCAAGGCCTGAACATTGTCCATGAGCTTTTGAGCTTAAGCATTCTACCACTTTGAACCATAGTTTCACTTCCAGTTTTTAGGTGGTTAATTGAAGGTAAGGGTCTCACTTACTTTCCTGCCCAGGCTGGCTTTGAACTATAATCCTCAGACCTCAGTCTCCTAAGTAGCTAGGATTATAGGCACGAGCCACCAACACTGGGCTTAGAACTGAATCTTTAAGCTCAGGGAATGGTGGAGGCTGGGAGGGAATGGTCCAGGGAAGTTTAAATGGTACCTGCTGGTTGTTGGATTCTGGCACACCCTGTATGTGGAGCTGGTACCCTAAGGCCCTCAGATCTCTGCTCATTTTGTCTTGTTCTTAGTTTACCCCTGTCATCACCTGCCCCCAGGGAGCATCCTTTTTGTGCTTTGAGGAGCAGCCTGGACACCCAGATGCTGAAACCTGATGCCCTCAGCAACAGTCCCCAGACTTCCTTCCTCATCTTCCCCTCTGGAAGTCTGATGGCTGAGACAGGCGGATGGGGAAGTGAACAGACTGAGGGTCTCACAGTCCCTGGCTCCACAGATTAGCAGAAGGGCTGGGCCAGTCATTTATTGTCTTTGAGCTCACTCTTTGTGAAAGAGATTTGTGATTTCTTCCTTGGAGTCCAGGGGATGATTGAGTAAGCGAACTGGCTGACTGTGCTAGTTGCTGTGTTGTGTGACTGAGAGTGAAGTCACTTTTGTAAAGGCTTCCGTGATCTCCCCTGGAAAATGGCAACCACATGCCTCCCTTCGGGTAGACGCAAGGGTGGCTGTGACAGGAGATGAGCTGTGTGGTCACAGTCACCATTCCCTTGGCAAAGACACTTGTTAAAGAGGACAAGTGGGGAGCCTGAGGAAGTAGGAGCTGGGAGGGCAATCAGGACACATGGGAGGAGCTGCTGGGGAAGCCACTGGAGAGACGAAGTCTGGAGAGATTTGTCTAAGGAGAGAATGTGAGTCATACAGACGCAATCAGAAGGTGAGAAGAGGAACCCAGTCTCCCCTGGGTGGCACAGCACACTGTAGAGAGACATTATTCATTACCTCTTTCTGAAGGAGCTTCCATAGGCATCCCCTTCAACCACTGGGGTTAACTGTTGCATAGGTAACACCTGCTGGACAGACGGCTAAGTCTGTGGCCCAGCAACCTTAGCCTGTCTGAATGTGCACGTACATACATGCATGTACATGCAGGTGAACACATACATGTATACTAACAGGGACATGCATGTATCCACACATGCAAATACGTGCATATGTTGTGTGGATACACACACATATGCCCACATGTATTCATGAATGTGAACATATGCATATGTGGTTGCATGTGCATTGCACACATGTGCTATGCATGTGTTAACTGGTGTATAAATGAATGCATTTGTGCATATATGGGTGTGGGGTGTGTGTGCTTATGTGGGTGTGCGTGTGTGCATGTATGAATGTGTAGCATGTGTGTGCTGGGAATCATCCCTTTACCACTTCTGACCCTTACAGGACCAGAGGTCTGAGAACCCCCGCCAATATGTTCATCATCAACCTTGCAGTCAGCGACTTCCTCATGTCCTTCACCCAGGCCCCTGTCTTCTTTGCCAGCAGCCTCCACAAGCAGTGGCTCTTTGGGGAGGCAGGTAGACACTTGGGGATACCTTTTGCTGGATGGATGAGGGATGATTTGACCCAAGGATGCCCATGGAGAAGGGTGGCCCAGGGGAAGCCACCTTCTCTGCCCTTTGTGGGCGGAGAGAGTGAGCAACACACTCCATCCCAAGAGTAAGCAGGGAAAAGGGAGGTTCTGGGCTTGAGAAGCTTGGCCAGACAGGGTGGAGAAGGCTCAGACCATTTTCTCTAGAGGGCAGAGACAGCGACTAGCTTTCCCCATTTCTAGCCCTTCCTCTCATTGGGTAACTGAGGGGCTCCCTTCTCCAAGAGCTAAAGGCAGGGGCTGTACCCACAGGCTGCGAATTCTATGCCTTCTGTGGAGCTCTCTTTGGCATCACCTCCATGATCACCCTGATGGCCATTGCCCTGGACCGCTATCTGGTGATCACACGCCCATTGGCCACCATCGGGGTGACATCCAAGAGACGAACTGCATTTGTCCTGCTGGGTGTCTGGGTCTATGCCCTGGCCTGGAGTCTTCCACCATTCTTTGGCTGGAGTAAGTGGTTTGGTGGAATTGGGGGAGGGGCAGATATGCTGGCAGATATAGTTGAAGGGGAGAGAGATGACCTCGGGGGGAGATCAGTGAACTTGGGTTGGCAGGCTGGCAAGGACCTCGTCAAATGGACACCTGGAGGGTAGCACGAGCAGTAGGAGAAACTGAGCGATCCCTCAGGGGCTGGAGAATCATCTGGGCAGCCTGTGCTGCAATATGGGAGTTCTCAGATACAGTGAAATGACTGCTATGTCTGCTGCAGGGTTTGCAGCAAGTCAGATTAGACAGGGGGCTGTGATGTGAGGTTCCACAAACAGGAGGGGAGGCAGCAAGGCCCTGGGGCTACCTGGAGGCCTGGTTTACCACTGGGCCTCTACTCTAGCCAATCAAGAACAAGCAGCAGCTGGTTTTGCCTGCTGTCTCGTCAGTTGATGTCACAGCCAGAATCAGGTTGGAAAGTTTCCTCCACATCCCCACCCTGCCACAGGATTTCTCAAAAGTGGGCAGCTGGGAGAGTTGGGGGACTAGGGTTGTTTATAGGAACCCCAAGCTTCACACAGAAAGCCCCTAGTGGACAAGAAGCTTTAGGCAGTGCCACCATGAAGGCTGAGCACTTGGCCCTTGGCTTCCAGGTGCCTATGTGCCCGAGGGGCTGCTCACATCCTGCTCCTGGGACTACATGACCTTCACCCCCTCTGTGCGCTCCTACACCATGTTGCTCTTCTGCTTTGTGTTCTTCCTCCCCCTGCTCGTCATCATCTATTGCTACATCTTCATCTTCAGAGCCATCCGGGAGACACGTCGGTAAGTACCTAGCACAAAGGAAGGGCTAAAGGAGCAGGCTTTGTTTTGCTTAGTAGAGCAT
The DNA here is from genome assembly GCF_019054845.1 of Dipodomys spectabilis. Classification (NCBI taxonomy): domain Eukaryota; kingdom Metazoa; phylum Chordata; class Mammalia; order Rodentia; family Heteromyidae; genus Dipodomys; species Dipodomys spectabilis. Next base: position 1,418,606 of record NW_024870813.1, on the reverse strand, counting down.
ACCCAGCTCCAGGCAGGAAAAAACAAGTGAATAGGCACATGTGATTTGAAGTTTTTTGTTTTTTGTTTTTTAATTTTTGGTGCCTGTTCTGGGGTTTGAACTTAGGGCCTGGGGTTGCTGTCTTTGAACTTGTGTGTCTGAGCCTGTGTGTGTGTGTGTGTGTGTGTGTGTGTGTCTGTCTGTCTGTCTGTCCTTGGGCTTGAACTTAGGCCATGGATGCCATCTCTGAGCTCTTTTGCTCAAGGCTAGTTCTCTACTACTTTGAGCCACAACTCCACTTCTGGTTTTCTGATGGTTAATTGGAGATAAGAGTCCCATGGACTTTCCTGCCTAGGCTGACTTTGAACCACAATCCTCAGATCTTAGCGTCCTTAGTAGCTAGGATTTCAGGTGTGAGCCACCAGTGCATGCTTGGAGACCATCTTCTAAGTCGGGACAAAGAAGGCATCCACATAGAACCACAGGAAACCTGTTGAGACTTTGTGAAACGAATACTTTGTGGAAAGGATGGACAGTCCAGGCCCATTCTGGCACAGTAGCTGTGGCCCTGTATTTGCTACAACATGGGTTTGCCTTTCTTAGGGCCTGCGAGGGCTGTGGTGAGTCCCCACGGCAACGGCAGCAGTGGCAGCGGCTGCAGAGCGAGTGGAAGATGGCCAAGATCGCACTGCTGGTCATCCTCCTCTTTGTACTTTCCTGGGCCCCCTATTCCACTGTGGCCCTGGTGGCCTTTGCTGGGTGAGCAGGGACTGAAGGGATTGGAAAGGGGAGGGACCCCTAGGCAGCCTCTCCTACCTAGGTCAACCAATGGGACGGCATAAAGCTAACCTCCCAGCCCTGCCTTCTCCCAGTGTGGCATGCCCCACCCCAGCGGCCCTGCTTACTTCTGGAGCTCCAGGGTACACATTCAGATCCAACCCCTCTGGGGAACACACAGCTGTTCCTCAGGTCCCAGTCCTCGCCTTGCCTGGGCCATGGATACATAGCTGGGGTGCTGTCACCTCGCATGGATTCCTAAGAGCTGTCCTCTAGTCCTTTGCAGCTATTCTGGGAACTTTGATATCTCCAGCAGCGTGGCCAAAGGCCAGACTTCAGAAGTACTTTGGGGACAGTGAGAACTATGACATCTTAGAAGTGTCTGGGTCTGTATCTACTTGTGTAGGAATGGCCTGGATCCCTATAGAACCTACTGTGAAGTCTCTCTCTCAGAATGCAGGGGAGCAGGGGGCATGTCATGGTGTGAGAATTGCTGCACAAGAGGGCCAGGGCCAATGGGGAACAGGGGGAGGTACTACCAGCATCATAGGATCCAATGGACAATGAGGCCTGGCAAACCCCACCTCAAGCCTGGTGAATCTTCCTCCCAGAGCCCCGTCCCCAACAATCTCATAGCTCCATTCCCATTCCATCAGAATTCTCCCTAGCACTGCTGGGTTGAATTATTTATGTTGGTTTGGGCTGGGCTAGGATTTGGGCCTTGACAGGTCTGACCCAGAGGAAGAAGGTTCATGGGTAAAAGCTAACTGGGGGTGGTGGGGAGAGGTGAGGGGTGTGGGGTAGGGATGAGTGAAGGAACCTCCTCCCTCCTAGGTATGCACACATCCTGACGCCCTACATGAACTCAGTGCCAGCCGTCATCGCCAAGGCTTCTTCCATCCACAACCCCATCGTTTATGCCATCACCCACCCCAAGTACAGGTGCAGTACCCTCCAGGTCTCCAGGTTCCCTCCATGTGGGCGTGGAGGGCTTGGGCCTGCAGATATGTGTGTGTGTGTGTGTGTGTGTGTGTGTGTGTGTGTGAGATCTCTCGTAGGTGAGTTGAGCAAGGGCCATAAGCATCTAGGAGCAGCCAGTAGGATCCAGAGTTGACACAATTCTTCTCTGGCCTTAACTTCGCAGAGGGCTCTATTTGGAGGAATACCAGGAATTTTTTTTTCTGGGCAATGTCTAGCTTTAACTCTGGGATCTTCAGAGTTGGTGATTAAAGGTAGGCAGGGTTACTGATAAGCAGTGCTGCTACCCACCCTCAAAAAAGACACTGACATCCCAGAAAGATCCCATCTAGGAGTTCTTTGACTCTGCCTAAGGGGCCCTGGCAGGGTCCTGAGTGGTTGTGGCCAGCACAGCTCTACTGATAAGAATCCCAACAAGGTACTTCTCCCTCGAGGCCCCCAGTGCTTCCTATAGCTTGGTGGTATCTATCACTCATCACCCTCCTGAAGTTGGTTGCAGGTCTCAGTCAGTCCAGCCTAAAGGACACAGGAAGTCCCTGGTCCCTATCAGCCAGAGATGTCCTTTTGGCCAGCCATATGAGGGCTGGAAGCAATGTCCACCTGGTTGAACCTTCTATTCCAGGTTCTCTCTCTCCACATGCATGAATCCAGGATCTGTTATCTGTCCTAACATCCCTGCAAGTCTGTCAGACTCCTGTCTATCTGTTATCCATTCCATTATTCCTGGGTCCTGTCAGACTCAGCATCTATCTGTCCCCATCATCCAGCATCTGTCTGTCCATCTTCATTACCTCCAATGACTCCTAGTGGCTATCTGTTCCCATCACTAAGCATCTATCTGTCCACTCATCCTGTATCAGCTTGTCTTTCCCTTCATCCTAACCAGATGCATGACTCCTCCAGGGTGGCCATTGCCCAGCATTTGCCCTGCTTGAGAGTGCTACTGGGTGTGTCAGGCCAGCATGATCACCCCTCACTCAGCTTCCGCTCTACTCACCGCTCCACACTGACCAGCCAGACCTCTGACCTCAGCTGGATCTCTGGACGGAGACGCCAGGAGTCCTTAGGCTCTGAAAGCAAGATGGTAAGACTTCTAGGCCTTTGTCAGCTGATACCTTACCACCCTTTCCCTATGCAGCCCCAGACCTCTAGGAAGTCCTAGGTCCTGGCCAGGCTGCCACTGAGATGGGGTGGGAGGGGTGGTCAGCCCCTCCCAACCTTATGGGTGTCACTCTCTTGTGACTAGCAGAGGAATTGGGGTGACACAGGAATGTATCATTCTACACATGGGTCTTCCAACTCCAGGGCATCTCTTTTTCCATGCTAACACTATCTCCAGAGCAAAGATGGAATCGATTCGCATTCTTGGCCTTAGATGGGCATCTAGAGACAAGGCATGAGCCAACTTAGACCCCTTGGTCCCTCAGCACTAAGCTCTCTCGCATAGGGAGAAGGGGTGTCTCAAAGAATCACAGGGGCTGGGATGTAGCTCGATGGCAAAGTGCTTGCCAACAAGTGCAATGTCATGGATTCGATCCTCAGTACCAAAATAGAAAAGACAAAAAATACAGCCAAAGAATCACAGGATACATAATACATTCATAGGAAGGTGCATATCAATCATAACACTAACATGCACTCTGGTCCAGGCATGTGAGGTTTGCAGGGACTTGGTGATTGAAACTTTACAGTTAATGGCGCCATGAAACTGCCATAGATACCTGTGGTAATGCTGGGGAAGGACTTGTCAGGGGGTTGGGGAGGGGCAGGCTGCAGGGGGTCAGTCTTTCCTCACAGTTACGCTCCCTCTTCCCCCAGGGCTGGACAGACACAGAGGCAGCAGCTGCATGGGGGGATGCCCAGCAAATGACTGGACAGTCTCCCTGCAGTCAGGACCTGGAGGATGGGGAAGTCAAGGTTCTTCCCAGAGCCCAGAGAAAGGAAGCCAAGACACCCAAGAAGGCGATTGGATCCAGTACCTGCCAATCTATGAAGGGGAGGGGAATAGGGAGAAGTAGCCCAGAGAGTGGCCAGGAACAAGGCTTAGTTTAGCAGGCAGCATAATGTCCTCTGGGAATCACCCCTTCCCCAGACATTCCAGCTTTCCCTCAACAGCTTCAACTGAGTATAGGCTGTGGCTGTTCTTGGTGTGTTGTGCATGACTGTGTGGCTCTATGAACACCTCTAGCAGTTGGTGTCCCTGGTTATGCCTTAGTAAGGTATGTGAATAATTGTGTGTGTCCATGAATGTGGGTGATCTGTGCAGCCAACAGAGCATATAAGTCATACATGAATGTGACCGTGTGTCTGGCATATGCTGTCATTGTACCACATGCAAGTGTGTCTTTGTGTCTGTCCGTGGGTGCGACTGGGTGAGGACAGTGCATACCTCTTTGTGTGATTTGACGTTGGACATACCTGGGAGAGTGGGTTAAGGGCCATGAAGTGCTCACAGAGAACACCCTGAGACCAGGATGCCACCCAGAATACTTGTGGCTATTAAAAGAAGACCAGCTGTCAGCCCAAGTGCCTATGGAACGCAATGTTGATGGTGATAGAGAAGGCTGGAAATGCTGTGAGCACAGGCAGCCCCTCCCCTCCCCTTGCAGCTCCCCACCCGGCCCTTCTCTTACCCACACACACACAGCTCAGGACCTGTCTTCCTCTTCCTCCTGCTGGCTCCCCATAAGTTCACAAGAGGCAAGCACTCCCTGCCCTCCCTACCCCTACCCCATTCCCCAGTAATTTCACCATCTGGAAGCACCACTGCCCAATTTGGAACCCAGGGACTCTATAGCCACTAAAGCAAGGAAGGAAGCAGTCCTGACAGTGACCTCCAGGCTGGCCAGGCAATGGTGAAAGACACTGCCTGTCCTGGAGGGAGGAGAGGCCAAGGAGGGACGCAGGGAAGGGGCACGGGCAGGGAGAGCCAGCCACCAGTAGTCATCAGACATTCTTTATTTTATTTTGTGCTGTTCTTAGGGCTTGAACTCAGGATCTGGGCACTACCCCTGAGCTATTTTTTTATTGTTATTATAAAAGAGATGTACAGAGGGGTTATAATTACGTAAGTCAGATAATGAGTACATTTCTTTTTGAGCTATTTTTTGCACAAAGCTAGCACTCTACTATTGGAGCCACAGCTCTATTTTCAGCTTTTTTTTTTTGATAAGTAATTGGAGCTAAGAGTCTTATAGACTTTCCTGCCTAGGCTGGCTTCAAATTGTGATTCTCAGATCTCAGCTTTTTGAGTAGCTGGGAGTACCAGCAGAAGTCACCAGCACTCAGCTAGAGCAGATATTCTTGATAAGTGCTGCCATTGAGTTAAGAGTACCCAACCTGCCGGAAACGGAGGCTCATCCCTCAGGACTGTCAGGGAAGGTAAAGGCCACAGGGGGATTCCAAGATGCTGGTGGGCACTGAACAGTACTGTCCATGATCTTGGGTAGATACAGAGGGTACAAGAGAGGAAACTTGGTTTGTCCTGGAATAGGATGTCTCTCTGGGACCCTGGGACCCTCTGTGACCAGTGGGACCCTGGGGATGGCTGAGGAGGCATAGAAGAGAAGAGGCAGAGAAAGTGCTGGAAGCCTGGGGGTGTTTCTAGACCTGACCCTGGAGGACAGGGAGCCTTGGGAGGAGATTTACAGAGTAGCTAGGCTCCTTCAATGTATCTTGAATAGTAAATTGAGTTGAGTGGAATAATCAAGTAGTGACTCAGGGCAGGAGGAGTGAGAAGAGACACACATGTTCAGGAGTGCAGAGAAGAGATGCACGGAAGTGTATACGAGGAGCTCAGTTCATCAGATCAAACCCCAGGAGTGCCAGGTGCTCGGGGCTCACCCCTGTGATTCTAGCTATTCAGGAGGCTAAGATCTGAAGATCCAGGTTCAAAGTCAGCCCTGGCACAAAAGTCTGCAAGACACCTCTCTCCACATAACTAGTAAAAAAAAAGCCAGAAGTGAAAGTGTGGCTCAAGTGGTAGAGCACCAGCCTTGAGCAACAAAGCCAAGGGAAAGCAAGAGTCCCTGAGTTCGAGTCACCCTACTGGCACATATAGACACCCACATACCCACACACCTACACATGGAGCTTAGGAAGTTGAGGATGTCCTAGGAGTCATCCCTAAACCAGTGATAGATATTGTCTCTGGCTCCCTTTCCAAGATCTGAACCTCACTCAACAAGATCTGTCCTCATTGGACCTCAACCTGGCCCTGCCACTCACCATGCCTTCATCTCTTGGTGACCTCAAACCTGAAGGGTCATTGGGGGAGTGGTCCCTTTGGGATGCTCCTCAGGGTAAACAGATGCATGCTATTTATTTTCAGACCAAGGGAGAACTCCCCAGCCTGGACCCCACGATATAGGATATTCCTCATTGGCTCTTTCTTCTGGGACATGTCCAGCTTCATCTTCTCTCCTGTCACCATCACCACCACCAGCACCACCAGCACCACAGGATTATTCCATGAGCCTTCAGGCTCTACAAGTGGTCTCATTGCCCATGCTACTCTGGATTCACAACCACAGCCCCATGTTCCCCTTCCCATACCTTAAAACCCCTCCCTGCAGCATGGTCTACACCCACTCTTCAGCTCAGAAGTCACGTCCAGCCTGGAGCGTGTATCCTCAGGCCCTCCTCTTTCTGGCAGTTGCCTGTCCTCAAAGGCTGTGTGCTAGGGATTGTCTAGGCATTGACAGCGATGACAATAGCAATGGCTCCAGGGAACACATCAGCTGTTTATGAGCCAAGCTTCTTGGCCAGCCTGTGTGCCTAGGCTGGGCATTTTACTGGCCAGCTGAACACAGTCCTACCTGTGCACAGAACACACACACTCATCTCTGGCTTATTTCCCCTCACAGGCATGCCTGTACTGCTAGACACCTCCCCTCCCGCACCAGGTACCTATTTATTTACATGCACTCAGAACACATGATGCACGTTCTGCTCCTGTGGTTTATTTTGCATGAGTGGTCTATATTCCTCCTGGATTATGCCTCTCATAAGGGCAAAGGAAAAAATAAAAGGCAAAGAAGTTCTCCTCTGACAACTTTGCTGTCTACCTGTTGATGCTGTGATGGGAAAGAGAACAGAGCCTGGCCGTGGTGCCTTCTGTTGCTTTTTTGCATTTTCTTGCTTGCTCCCTGCTCTCAGTGAGAGCCTCTGGGTCACTTCTGAAGACCCATCTCAAACGGCAGCTGGGAAAAATACAGGAGGGACAAAGACCAGGCATGGCCCATCATACTCCTCAAGGATATTCTGAGCCCTGCCCAGCCCATGGGTACCAGCTGCTCTCTGGCTTCACATCTCCCAGGGGAGGCAGATGGAGGGAGGCTGGCTTTCCCCTTTAAGAGCATCTTCCCTGCTGCTCCTCCCTTCCCCCAGAGGCCACATCAGGCAGGCAAGAGCCAGAGTCCAGAGAAAGAGCCTGCAACAACAGGTACAGCCTTGCCTGGGTTCCCCAAGAAAGGTGTCCCCCCTCCCTCGTCCTTCTGCAGCCTTTTCCTTTCCCACACTGTTTATCTCCTGCTTCTGAGACCGTACCAGCCTGGCAGGACAGACACTCCTACTAAGACAAGGCTAGACTTATGGATGAGGGCGTGGGGCCCATAGGGACAGTGACTGGTATGGATGCTGGCTTTCTGGGCCAGGCCAGATGGGGTTCTGGGTACAGGGGAGAAGGGTTGTTGAAGTTGGGGAGGGAAGAGCACTGTTCCCTCCCTGGCTTCTTTGACTTGCTCTTTTTGTGACCTTGGATAAATCACCAAATAGTCTTGTAACATGCACATTTGTAGCACATACCTTGCATGTGCCAGACCCTGGGTATTAGGCTGGAGTCCTGGCACATTAGAAATTACTCACACCCAGGCCTGCATCTAGTCCTCAGGGTCCAGCCCAACTTCAGGCCAGCTCTCTGAGAGAGCGAGCAAGTAGCCAACTCAATCTGATCCTATTTTCCAAGCCTCAGTTTCCACAGCTAAAAACCAGAATGGGGGGCTGGGAAGGTGGCTCAGTGGCAGAGCGCTTGCCTTGCATGCATGAGGCCCTGGGTTCGATTCCTCAGCACCACATAAGCAGAAAAAGCCGGAAGTGGTGCTGTGGCTTAAGTGGTAGAGTGCTAGCCTGGAGCTGAAGAGCTGAGGGACAGCACCCAGGCCCAGAGTTCAGGCCACAAAACCAGCAAAAAAAAAACAAACAAAAAAAAATAGAGTGGGCTTCAATCTGTCTCTAGATCACATGGAGCCTGAGATCGCTCTTGGAGGAGGGTTTCTAGGGTCACTCTGATCAAAGACCACACTGGCAGGAGTCTCATGGGGCCAGGGTCCCCAGTGGAACACACTGTCTCTGGGGTATGGATGGAACATGCTATGCATGCTTCTCCTCCCTGCCCCTCTGGCATTGTGTCCCAACAGCTGAGCAAATGGCACTTCTTCCCTCCTCCCTGCCCCCTGCCATTCCTGCGCAAAGGGCACGGGGCCTGGCGTGCAGTGCTGGCAGCTGGAGATTTCCATGCTACTGTCAAGTTTTCCAGGGCACAAATGAGACAGGAGAGCCAGGAATAACCAACTGGGCCCCAGAGGGTCTAGAGGGATGGGCCTGCCTTAAAACTGCTGTCAGACCCTGTGCCAAGGTGGGCAGGCAGAAGTCCCGGTGCACCCCACCCCCACCCCCAGGCAGGGCTTTAGGAGATGCCTGCAGCCACTGACAGCCCATTGTCTGTCATGAATCCTATTGGAACAAGCCCAGGTTCCATCCAGTAGGCCCTCGTCCATTCTCTGTGTGACCTTGGGGAAGTTATTTAACCTCTCTGAACTCTCGTCTTCCAAGGTAGCAGTTCTTGGGACCCCAGGGACAGTGGCATGAAGGGCACCATTCTGAACTTGACGATGCCCAGTTATTATGCTATTATATGATCATTTTTATGACTGGACAAGCCCAAAGCCAATCGCTGGCCTTCTGAGTTAAATCTTTTCCCAGACTTGCTGAGAGCTGAACTCAGCCCTAGGCACCCCCAGGGCCTCACACTCGGTAAGGCATCATCTCAGGGTCCCTGAGAGACAAAATCCCTGCCTAAGGGAGCCCAATCTACAGCCTCCTGGGCTGGAGGTGGGTCTGCTGAAGCAGAGCAAGGGTGTATGGGTTCTGTAGAGGGCAGAAGGCAGGCAAGTGCTCCCTTCCTGCCCCCAAGGGGGGGGGTGTTTCTGGGTGCCCCTCCCCAGGGGCTATATTAGCTTGGTGAGTCATGGTGGACGGCTGGGAGGCCGCAGGCGGGCGGGCCTAGTGTAGGGTTACAGTCCATTTATGGGCTCAGCAAGGCAGATATCAGTGTCGATGGCATTCACTCCCAGCTATTCTTAGGAGCCTCCCAGGAGCTCCACACAGCTAGGCCAGGCAGTAAGGGACACAGCAGGCAAGACTGGGAGTCCAGGGTCGGGGGTCGGGAGCTGAGGCGCGGGCTGGGGAGGCGGGGTGCGCTCGGGCTCTCTCACCTGACTTTTCCCTTTCTCCACACAGGTGACCTCTGTCAACACCAGCATGTCTTACAGTGTGACGCTGACCGGGCCTGGGCCCTGGGGCTTCCGTCTGCAAGGGGGCAAGGATTTCAATATGCCCCTTACTATCTCCCGGGTGAGTGTGCCCTGCCATACAGCCCAGCTCCCGAAGGGGCAGGGAACTCTTGGAAGAGGGCATGTGTATGTCTGTGTCCCATGTCTGTCTGTCTATCTGTCCTTACCAGGGAAAAACCAGAGCATGATCCATCCCATCTGAGGACTGAACTGGTTTTCTGGTCTTGGCCACAGCCAGGGCTGGCCCACTCAAGCTTGTACCCCCTGGAGTTTGCCCACCTGAGTGAGACGTGATGGGCAAATGGCAGGTGTTTTGAGCAGAGCAGGAAATGCTGAGTTTGCAGGGTGGAAGAAAGCACAGCGCTTTCTTTCTGGCAAGGTGGGCTCAGGTTGCCTCCAAGCCTGGAAGCAAGCAGAGGTTTTGGGAAAAGAATGCTCCTAAGAAGGGGAGGATGGGTGACAAGTAAACAGATGCATGGGTGGACAGATTGCTGCCCCTGCTATCATGATGTGGATTGGGGTTGAACTGGTTACTGGGTTCTAGTACTTGTTCTATCCTAGATCCAAAATACCAAGCCTGGGTTATGAGTTTCTCCTCCTCCTGCCACCCGGGTCTTCCAGGAGCTCCCTTACTGTCTGGCTCACAGAGCTGGACCTCCCTCCTTACCTGAAGCAGGGGCCTGCCTGTCCTGCCTGACAGTGTCATGTCTTTTCTCTCCATGCTTACCTGAGAAAATGAGGTCCTCTATTGCCAGGCTGGAGACCCCAAAGCCCAGGGAAGCCAAGAGGTAGACATGCTTGAGAAGCAGAAAGGAAGGACTTTATCTTAACTACCGTACATTCTCAGCATATAGGTCACAACTAGAACACAGCAGGTACAGTCAAGGTCTGTCATAGAAAGGTACTGTCCAGCAGTCCTGGCAGAGCTGGAGCTGGAAACCGCATGTCTCAGAGAGACTGTGAGGCTTTCAAGGGGCAAAGACAACATGGGTTGGGTGGCTGAAAACCTGCTGGTATTTCCCTGGGCCTGGGGGCAGGGTGAAGCCTCAGGCTGTCACTAGAGGATCATGGTTAGACAGGAGAATCTCCTGGGTGGCTTTCTCCCTAAGAAGAAAGGACAATTTCTTCTCCAGGGCAATAGAAACTTGTCTTGGGCCTAGGAATAGCACTTGGTGAGTAGTCCAAATGGTGGTAGGCAGAGGGCAGAGGGTCTCACTTGGTTGTTGAACCTGGCTTGGGCACTAGGAGTAGTCCTTGGCCTTCACTCATCAGCTGGAGGTGTGAAGGCTCCACCTTTCAGATCTCCTACCCCGAAGACTATAGGGTCCCATACTGAAAGGATCATATTGGTGGTATGATGACAGCTTCATAATGTGGTAACAAATGCCTATGAGTATTTAAGCCCAGTGGCTACCCCAACTCCATCTCTTTGTACAAGGCAGAACTGCTGTCATAACCCTTCTAGCATCCTATATCTAGAGCTGAACCCCTACCTCCCCCAGCCCCACCATTCTTGAGACTTGCTGCTGGTATTCTCTGCCCCATCCTGTAGACACTAACTCGTCTTCAGGCTCAGTGACACCCAGGATAGCCAATGACCTCACCCAGGACCTATGCAGCACCTGGCCCTGGATGGCCAGGGGCTTAAATGGCAGTACAGAATAAGCTAGACAGCAGGAGGAATGTACTCACTTGGGGAGGGGGTATGTTGGGATGTACTGGAGCCACTGACAAGCGGGGATTAAAAAAAAAAAAAAGAATCCAGATAGAGCACTGGATGGAGGATGGGCATGGTGAGCTTTTAGCTTCCTTCTGAGACAAGCCTTGAATCACCTGGAGAGGGAGGACTAGACGCCGGAGCCCTCCTCAACACTGGAGGTCCCTTGAGAAATGCCTCTGGCAGGTGACAGATCTCACGGGCTCCGTGCTTATGGCCAAGCAGATCTCATGGGCACCAGGGCTGTGATATTTCTGGCTGAGGCTCACAAGGACCTCTATTACCAAGAACAAACCCTCAAAGGGATGTAGGACCAGAATTTTCTGGAAGAGACCTATTCTACTTCAGATACAACCCACGTCTCCTAATGGTCAGTAGGCATCACTTGGAGTCCTAGCTTAAGCCTTTGCTGTGGAGACACCACAGGCAGTGGGCAGTGGGGCATGTGGGAATTAGCTAGGCAGAGCCTGCTTATATCTTCAGCAGGTACCCACAGTACTGGGGCACATTCACTGCCTGACCACTGAGGGGGAGGGGTCACCGTCTCACCTCACAGCCAGGCAGAACTGCAGGTTACACTTATTTATTTATCTATCTATTTATTTAGTTATTTTCTACTAGTGCTAGGGCTTGAAATTTCTGGCCTCCCACTTTGGCTTAGCTTTTTTTTTTTTCCCCCCTAGACCTGGGCTTGAACTCAGCTGGGAACTGTCCCTGAGCTTCTACCACTTGAGCCACAGCACCACTTCTGGCTTTTCTGTTTGTGTGGTACTGAAGAATCTAATCCAGGGCTTCATGCATGCTAGACAAGCACTCTACCATTAAGCCACATTCCCAGCCCTATTTATTTATTTATTTATTTTATTTTTGCCAGTCCTGGGGCTTGAACTTAGGGCCTGGGGCACTGTCCTAAGCTTCTTTTGCTCAAGGCTAGCACTCTGCTACTTGAGCCACAGTGCCACTTCCGGCTTTTTCTGTTTATGTGGTACTGAGGAATTGAACCCAGTGATTCATGCCTGATAAGCAAGCACTCTACCACTAAGCCACATTCCCAGCCCTTGCTTAGCTTTTTTGCTCTATCACTTGAGCCATTGCTGTACTTTGACTTTTTTTTTTTTTTGGCTGGTTAACTGGAGAGTCTCATAGACTTTTCTCTCCAGGCTGATATAATCCTCATATCTCAGCCTCTTGAGTAGCTAGAATTACAGATGTGAATCACAGGTGCCCAACTTGAGACTTGCTTGCATTTATACATGGGGCAGAGGGGGCCATGAGTGGAAATTCCTGTGATCTGCCTCTTCTTCTCTCTGACCAGGGACTGCCACCTGATGGCAGAGTGGCAGCCTGTACCTGAGTTATACTGGCCCCAAGCGTCAACCTGGGGCAGCCCCTGGGGGTCTCCCTTCAGCTGAGCTGATCCTCAGAAACTGCAGAGAAGTGATTCAGAAGGGAGACCCAGACAGTTCAGGGAAATGCCTTTATTTATCCTGGACAGGTGCAAAGGACCTGCAACCTGAGCTGCCCTCTCACCCTGCCCCCTCTGCTCCCGGAAGCAAGGAAGAGTGAGAACAGGCTCCTTTCCCCCACCCAGGGAGCAGCTCTATGGGCCTTGCCCCCATTTTTTCTGAGCCACTGGCCAGAGATTGGTGCCAGGCATAAGGTTCATCTTTGTTACTGTAACATCTCTACCATAGGAAGAGGGACATGCCTTCATTCAACTCTGCTATTCTGCCCAGTCTCAGTGCCTTACCTATAGGAGGGAGACGATGCCCTCTCCAGGTATGAGAGTGCAGGTGTGGAAAGATGCCTCAACTGGCTGGCTGGAGGTTAACAGAGCAATGGGGAGTGGGACTGAGCCAGGCCCAGGCGGGGGCCTAGCCTGCAAGGTCTCAGGCCCCACCTGACAGATCTTGGGCCACCAGCCCAGAGGCCTCTAAACTCCCTGGTGGTTTCAGTTTCTGTATTTACCAAACTCTCTCCTAGCTAATGGGGACGCTGAGAACAGAGGGTCCCTGGGGAGAGGAACCGGGTAGGCAGGGACTATTCAGGGTGTGAGTGGGGGTGGAGTGGGGGTGGGAGTAGCTGTGCTGGCAATTCCTGGAATTTTGAGGCTACTGGAGCACGTTGTGGGGCTGTTCTTGGGCAGTGCCTATCAGTGCTGACAGGTCTTGCTGTTTATAGCAGCGTTGAAGGTCAGGCAAGCCTTAGAGGCTCCAAGCATCTGTCTATCCATCAGTGGAAGATAAGGAGGCAGTGACACAGTGGGGGGAATGCTCTTAGACATACCTTCTCTGGGCCCTCCCAAGGCTCAAAGCTGCCTCTGACCCTTTTGAGGGTACTGAAAGAAGAGGACCAGAGTCTGTCCATTGAGGTCTATCAAGGTCCCAAAGGGTAAATCCTCACAAGGCAAGGGCAAACTGCACAAGTAGTCCCTGGGCCACTTGAGGAAAAGAAATGATGGGCCTGGAGCTGATGGCTCACATCTGTAATCCTAGCTACTCAGAAGGCTGAGAACTGAGGATCGTGGTTCAAAGCCAGCCTGGGCAGAAAAGTCAGTGAGACTTATTTCCAGTTAACCAACAGAAAACCAGAAGTGGTGCTGTGGCTCAGGTGGTAGAATGCTAGTCTTGAGCAAAAGAACTCAAGTACAGTGCCCAGGCTCTGAGCTCAAGCCCCACAACTGCCAAAACAAAGGAGGAGGAGGAGGGGGAGGAGGAGGAGGAGGAGGAGGAGGAGGAGGAAATATGGTAAGGTAGATGTCAAAGAAGGCAGAGCCTAGCAGAGTCTACTAGTCTGGTAGACTGATATCTTCCAATTCCCTTGAGTCTCCTTTCTTTCTCTCTGGTCTTTTTTCATTCCAGGGGCTGCCCTTGAGTGCAACGCCTCTCCCTCTTAGACCTTACATGCCCAAACACAGCTTAACCACAGGAGTGATCCCAGGAAGTGTAAAGTTAGCCCGATACATACAGGAGCATACACTGGCCACATCCAGGATCAGCTAGAACTGTGGGCCTGGACAGGAGGAGGAGAGGAGAGAAACAGCAGCTGGGCTGGACAGCAGGAGAGGGCAGGGTCAGCTAGAAAACATCTGGGATCCTTCGAATTTGCACTTTCGGGTGGTTGTTGGTATGTGTGGAGGATGGGCACTGATGGCTGAATGTAGAGGGGTTGAAGAGAATGGAGTCAGGATTTTCTGCTTTCTTGTTAGGGAAATCTAGAGATGAAGGGAGAGAAAGGAGCCAAGAGTCAGTTGGAGCAATCAAGACAGGACATATATATATATATATATATATATATATATATATATATATATATATATATATATATATCTGTCTGTGTGGGATGTGGGTGAGGCCATAAGACAGAAGGAGGGAGGGAGGGAGAGAAGGGGGGTGTGCATGGGGCAAGGCCCCAGGGGAGGCCAGATGGGGAAAGAGCCTGCCAAGCTCAGGGGTAATCTAATCACACAAACTTAAGTGTACTCGAGGCTCCAGGACAAATCCTGGAGGGCCGGAAGGAGGCTGCACTACCTGCCTTCAGCCTGCCCAGCACTCCTGAGTAGAGAACCAGAAGGCAGAGGCCTGTCTGCTTCTGAGTATCAGTAGAGATGGCTGGAAACTTCTGGAGAACCTAAGCTGCCAGATGCCCTCCCTACTGTCAGGGAACCAGAGACCAGGAGGCCATTGCCTGGGGGCCTCTGGAGTCCCACCTGGCATCCCATTTCCCTGGGAATCATGGTTGGAATCTAGGAACAGCAACTGGCTCAGGACTGGGCCGTGGGGGCTGAGTCCTCATCTCTCTCCCTCTGCCAGCTCTCCAGTGGAGCCCAGGGAGGAGGCCTGCCAGCCTGGGTCCTGGTGGCACCTCTCCTTGGAAGGGTGTGGGGTCAGCATTTGAGATTTTGTTTTGGTTTTGCAAATGTTCTGCTCCTTTCTCAGCTCTGTACCCGTCTTTATGTGAAGCTTTGTTGAATAATGTAATCCTTGTGACAATCCTGAACAAAAGGCATTGTTGTACTGTAGTTACTCAAGCTTTAGCCAAGGATGCCTGAAATGTGGCTCATTTCAAAGCCCATGCCCTCTTTCCCTTTCTGTCTCCCTCCTAGAGCAGGTGGCCCTGGCACCTTTCTCTTAGGGAGCCCCAGGACTTCAGGCCAGCAAGACAGACAGGCTTCTCTGGGCAAGGTGGCTGATCTTGGCCTCCAAACACACAGAGCCTGTCCTCCGTATGCACATCTGAGGTCTTTGCAGGTTCTGCTGGAAGCTGAGGTTCAGTTGGGAGGTGGCTATTGGCTGGAGAAAGCTGAAAAGGGAAGTAGGCATGAAACTCATTCCAAAGAGAATTTTATTTATGTTTTAATCTTTTCATTTTATTTTGTTGTGCTGGTACTGGGGCTTGATCAGGACCTCTTTGGAGTTATTTTGCTTCACAACTGGTGCTCCACCATTAGAGACAATGGTCTACTTCTGGCTTTTTTTGCCGGTTAATTAGAACTAAGAGCCTTCTGGATTTGTCTTCCAGAGCTAGCTTTGAACCTTGACACTCTGATCTCAGCCTTTTAAATAGCTAGGATTATAAGTATGAGCCCTAGGCACTGGGCTCCAAAGAGAAGAATAGAAAGATAAAACAAAAAACAAACAACAAACCCACTCTCAGGTGAAGGTGGCTCAAGTCTCTAATCCTAGCTACTCAAGAGGCTGAGATCTGAGTATCATGATTCAGAGCCAGCCTAGACAACAAAGTCTGTGAGACTCTTATCTCCAATAAACTACTCAGAAAAGGCTGGAAGTGGTGCTGTGGCTCAAGTGGTAGAGCACTAGCCTTGAACAAAAGGAGCTCAGAGACAGTCCCCAGGTCCTGATCAAGCCCTGAGTTCAGGCACAGAAAATAAAAAAACAAAGTTAAACAAACAAACGAACAACCCAGTCTCCAAGAATTTGAGTGCTTTGAGTCTTTTCTGGGACAAAGTCAGCAGGGGAGTGGAGAGTCAGATGAGGGACACACGTCATGCTTACACGTCATGCCTGCACTACTCTTTCCATGAGCTCTGAGTCTGGGCTCTGGGCAAGGGTCCCAGAGAGCCTCTCCCCTCCCCCTGGCCAGCTTGAACTGTTTCTGTGGCAGAAGGAGAGGGATCTGATGGCCCTTTAGGCACCCTGGCTCCATCTGGCCTCCTTGTCTAAGGACACTTGAGTGGAGTACAAGAGGCCCTTCCTATAAGAAAATATCTGTACCCCACCCCTTTGTACTCTGAGGGACATTGGGCCCTGATCAGGGCAGCCAAAGGCCAGGCCAGCTGCACCCTGATGGGCAGACACAGGTGCAGGGAAAGAAGCGCCAGGGGCAGGCAGGAGCCAGATTGGCAGCTTCCTTCTGGAACATTTGGCTACTGACCAGGCCCTAGGGAGGCTGAGTTCTCCCCAGGAATAAGAATCACCCCAGCCCACACCTGAGGATGAAAGGGAGTGAGGCAAGACCCAACAAAGGAAGGATGGGCACAAGCTGGCCTGTGCCTGGGGGACAGAGATGTCACCAGGCAACTTTGAAGGGAGGGCGTTCTAGATGGCCTGCAGCTGGCCCTCACTCATTGGGCCCAGCCCCCCTTGGATGTCATTCTGGTGCCCTTGGTCATAGTGTTATCCTGATCTTCTGGCTGTAGCCTCATTGCCCGTGTGAGATTTGCAGCTACCCTGCCCTACTCTACCCTAAGCTTCCAACTGCAGGGTCAGCCCCTTCTCCATGGATGGTTAGTGTCCTTTTGTGGGATAAACTGCTATGGCAGGGGCCTGTTGTGGGGTGACTGCCATGGGAGGGGGTCCACTGTAAGATGTTTTTCTATGAGGCTGTTCTGCTAGGGGGGTTGCCTGCAATGTACTCTAATAGACAGCACTGGCATGTCAAAATGAGGGAGAGGGGGATGGGACCCAAAGCAAAATGTAACAAAAATTTATCCTGGACAGAGGTACCTAGTATTCACAATGTTTCTTGAATTGTCTCTAAAGTAAGATAGAATTGCAAGATCACCATATGATGAATGAAATATTACAGTGAGATTTCACAGTGGTGATAGGATAGGATAGTGATGAATATTTGGGTACTCATAGTAGAAATTTTCACTCCCTTTCTGTCTCTGTCTCTGTCTCCCTATCCCTGTCTCTGTCTCTCTGTCTCTCCCTGTCTCTGTCTCTGTCTCCCTGTCTCTGTCTCTGTCTCCCTGTCTCTGTCTCTCTATCTCTGTCTCCCTGTCTCTGTCTCTCTGTTTCTGTCTCTGTCTCTGTCTCTCTCTGTCTCTGTCTCTCTGTTTCTGTCTCTGTCTCTCCCTGTCTCTGTCTCTGTCTCTGTCTCTCTCTCCCTCCCTGTCTCTGTCTCTCTCTCTGTCTCTGTCTCCCTGTCCTTGTCTCTGTCTCTCCCTGACTCTGTCTCTCCCTGACTCTGTCTCTCCCTGACTCTGTCTCTCCCTGTCTCCCTGTCTCTCTGTCTCTCCCTGTCTCTCTGTCTCTGTCTCTCTGTCTCTCTCTGTCTCTGTCTCTCTGTCTCTCTCTGTCTCTGTCTCTCTGTCTCTCTCTGTCTCTGTCTCTCTCTCTCCCTGTCTCTGTCTCTCTGTCTCTGTCTGTCTTTCCCTGTCTCTGTCTGTCTCTCCCTGTCTCTGTCTCTCTCTCCCTGTCTCTGTCTCTCTGTCTCTGTCTCTGTCTCTCTCTCCCTCCCTGTCTGTCTCTCTCTCTGTCTCTGTCTCCCTGTCCCTGTCTCTGTCTCTCCCTGACTCTGTCTCTCCCTGTCTCTCTGTCTCTGTCTCTCTGTCTCTCCCTGTCTCTCTGTCTCTGTCTCTCTGTCTCTCGCTGTCTCTGTCTCTCGCTGTCTCTGTCTCTCTCTGTCTCTGTCTCTGTCTCTCTGTCTCTCCCTGTCTCTGTCTCTCTGTCTCTGTCTCTCCCTGTCTCTGTCTCTGTCTCTTATGTGTGCCAGTATTGGCACATGCTCCTCCTTGGCTTTTTCACTCTTGAGCTATAGCTCCATTTTCAACTTTTTTACTAGAAAATAAGAGGTAAGAGTCTTATAGATTTGTCTTCCCAGGCTGGCTTTGAACCTTGATTCTCAGATCTCAGCCTCTTAAGTAGCTAGGATTACAGATGTGAACCACTGATACCTGCCTCAACTGTTTTTTGTTTTATTTTGTTTTGTTTAAAAATGTCTGTGATGTTTGCTGGGGATTCCCTAACCAGCACAGGAAAGCAGAAGGTGGAGTGGCTTTTCCAAAGAACACTGTTGCAGTTAGGCAACCCTATTTGCCCTCAGGAGTCCTCTCTCCCTTGGGAAGGGCTTTGTGTTTCTTCTTTGTTCCTGGGTCAAAGCCCTTGGTTCACTCTCTGCATCCAAAGATAGTAACATACTCCTGTCGTGGGAAGAGGCTCCCTCTGGCAATGATTTTGGGGGTGAGGATGTGTTTGTAGAAATCTCTAGGGGTATACATGTCTCCTGTGAAGTCTTGGCAGTGGGCTGGGCTATGGAGTATGGCTTCTTGGCCATCCGGGCCTCTGCTTTTCCACTGTCCCTGCCTTAGCCCTTATATCCAGGGGTTGGGGGAGGGGTACTCTTGGAACAAGAGAAGGCTCTTAGTGAGCTGGAGGCCTGGTGGCTCACACCTGTAATTCTAACTAGTCAGGAGGCTGAGATCTCAGGATCATGGTTCAAAGCCAGCCCCTGCAGGAGACTCTTATCTTCAATTAGTCACACACAAAGCGCCAGAAGTTGTGGCTCAATCTGAAAAAGTTTTAAGGACAGTGTCCAGGCCCTGACCAGAAACTGGCCAAAAAAAAAAAAAAGGCTCTCAGGGCTGCAAAAGCAGGTCAGCAGTCACTGGCCAGGGAAGAACTTACAAGTCTTTCTGTTATGGCTTACATGATGTGGGGTAGTTTCTGGGACCAGTGAGGGGTTAGGAAAAAACCTCTGTTCCTGGGTATACCCTATCGAATAGGTTCGACAGACTGGAAGTGGTTAAGGTGGGGCACTCTGGCCTGGTAAGAGGCCACCATCCATGTCTACAAGCCCAAGGTCTGGCTGGAGGCCTACCCAGGCTTGGCACATGAAACTTGGGACTATCTTCCAGTCCTTTCTGGGCTCATAGGATGGACCCTAGGCCTTGGCCAGAATCTGGCTTCTGCCAAAGTAAGGAACTGGCCAGGTGCCTAGATTGGATCCCAGAAGGTGACTGGAGGGAGCCCAGAGAAGTTTGAGCTGGCTGGAGGGTGCGTTGGGGGAGAGACAGCAAAGGGACACCCTCTAGCCATAGCTGGAGCCTCCTCTTTCCAATAATATCCTCAGGGGTGAGCCTGAATGGCATTCCATGAAGGGCAGGTCCTAAAGTTATTCCCGTGTTTCCTAGGGGACTGGAGTGTTCCATAGGGAGCCATGAGGCGTGGAGCCCGTGTCTCCAGGACATCCCGTGAGATATCTTTAGGGGTAGGACTTCTAATATTAATTGGGAAGGTCCATCAAGCCATTTTAGGTGATATCCTTAGGTCCTCTGGATTATTATTATTTATTTTGTGTGCCGATCCTGGGGTTTGAACTTAGAGCCAGAGGGTTTTTTTTTGTTTCTGTTTTTGAATTAAATGCATCTCAATTCATCCCAGAGCTGTGTTTCTAACCTACTGCAACGTGGCACACCCCAAGGTATGGAGCCCACCAAGGACTCATGTCGAGCTAACCTAATGAGGAAGCTGTAGAGTTGAAGGCCAGGACTTCAAAGCAGAGTCTGGTTCATGTGCCCATCCTGTCACTGACCTTTCCCAGGGCCACATGGTGAGGAATAAAGGAAAAGGTGTTTAGGATGGAGCCGGGCACACCGAAGGCTGCTCCTGTGTGTCCTTGTTAGCACCATTACTGGGCTCCCCCATTGTTGAGGTTGTGGGCGTGGCCTGGGAAGCACTGAGGGAAGGACAGTAGACAAGGAAACTAGGGCAAGATGCTCATCTTTGCAGCCACTTGGTCTTTGAACATTTTTGCTCAAGGCTAGTGCACATGAGCCACCACTTCACTTCCAGCTTTTTGGGTGGTGAACAGGGCACTTGGTTGCAATTTTTTAAATATATTTTTTATTGTAAAGATACTGTACAGAGGGGTTATAGTTTCATGAATAAAGTAATTAGTACATTTCCTATAGAACATTGTTATCCCCTCCTTTGTTTTTCCCCTACTATCCCTTCTTTCCCCACCTCCCCAACTCCTCCCTCCCCCACCCCTGTGCAACTTTTGTTTTACTCCTGTGATGTCACTGGGGTAGGGCTTCCCACAGCATTTAGCATGGTATGACTGGGATCCAGGCCTGCAAAATTCGCCATTGTGTATGATGTCACTGAGAATGCCGTTTGGATTCCAAGTAATGTGCCAAGGGGAGCGTGGTCTCACTGAGAGCCCTATGGGAGTTTTCTAGGTAGCATTTCAGTGGCATTCTGTGCGGCCACACTGCACCTGGTGCCTCCAGACTCTAACATGCTGTGACATCATTGGGACATGTCATTTGGGAACTAACTCCCCCAACTGCATTCCCCCTTCTGAAGCTATAAAGCCACAAACCTTGCCCAATTTCCTAGCTGGCTTTGCCCATCCAGCCAGGGTTCAAGGATTCCTCAATCCTCTGCACCTTTCATGGTAGAACAAAGCTCCTGGCTCTAGTCAGGTTGTGTATGTGTGTGTCCTTAGGCTTGAACTCAGGGCCTAGGTGTTGTTCCTGAGCTTTTTTCCCCTCAAGGCTAGTGCTCTACCATTTGAGCCACAGCCCCACATCTGGATTTTTGGTGCTTCATTGGACATAAGAGTCTCACAGACTTTCCTGCCTGGGCTGGCTTTGAATTGCAATCCTCAGCTCTCCCGAATTGCTAGGATTACAGGCATGAGCTACTGGTGCTCAGCAAGGCCCAACCTTCTTTTTTTTGTGTGTGTGTCGGTCGAGGGGCTTGAACTCTGGACTTGGGCACTGTCCTTGCACTCTTCACCTCAGGGTGAGCGCAATACTGCTTGAGCCACAGCGCCACTTCTGGGTTTCTAGTGGTTTATTGGAGATAAGAGTCTCACGGACTTTCCTGCCTGGGCTGGCTTTGAACTGAGATCCTCAGATCTCAGCTTCCTGAGTAGCTAGGATTACAGGCGTGAGCCACCGGTGCCCGGCCCAACCTTCTTATGCTCACCCCATTTCTGCTGTCCAACCAGATCACCCCAGGAAGTAAGGCGGCCCAGTCCCAGCTCAGCCAAGGAGACCTTGTGGTAGCCATTGACGGTGTCAACACAGACACTATGACCCACCTGGAGGCCCAGAACAAGATCAAGTCTGCCAGCTACAACCTGAGTCTCACTCTGCAAAAGTAAGTGGAAGTTCTTCAGAGCAAGGGCAGAGGCTTGGGTATAGGCTGGGGCAAAAGAGGGATGGTCTCAAGCCATTGCCTGGGCCCAGCTTGGTGTTATAGCACTGTGCTGGAAGTAGTAGGCCTAAAATTGCAGTGCTTTACTTTACAGATGAGACCCAGAGAGGGTGGCTGCTAGTAAGATTGGGCCTGGAAACCTGGATCTTTCCTACTTCCCCTTTGCCCAGGAGCCCTCTAAACACATAGCAGAGGTCCACAATGGGTACTGACTCCCACATGCTGATCAGACCTAGTACTTTCTTGGGGGAGACTGAGCCTATAGGGTG
Organism: Dipodomys spectabilis; assembly: GCF_019054845.1. Classification (NCBI taxonomy): domain Eukaryota; kingdom Metazoa; phylum Chordata; class Mammalia; order Rodentia; family Heteromyidae; genus Dipodomys; species Dipodomys spectabilis. The sequence goes on along the minus strand of NW_024870813.1, from coordinate 1,396,903 downwards.
GACAGTTAACTTAAGGGGCCTTTTGGCCTGGCCACCAGCTCTCTTACTCTCCCCTTGCCAGGCCCTGCCCAGGCAGGAGCTCCTGCCCCCAGGGATGATCATCCTCACTTGGTCTCATTTCTGCTTTTTCCAGGTCAAAGCGTCCCATCACCATCTCCACATCAGCGCCTCCAATCCAGTCCCCTCTGCCAGTGATCCCCCACCAGAAGGTAGGTGTTCATCGTGAGCCCTGGATCCTGCCCTTCAGTCTGGCCTTCCTGGCCCTGCCACGCTCGCTCCTTGGAGAGGCATTTGAGCACCCATGAAATACCAAGCTGTGAGGTTGCTTGCTTGGGGGTCAGGCACCAGCCCACCCTCCATCAGCTGGGCTGATAGGAAAGCAGCTTGGACAGCCATGGTCTCAGAAAAGGGCCTTCCTTCCTTCCTTCCTTCCTTCCTTCCTTCCTTTTTTGGCAGGGTTGAACTCAGGGTCTGAACACTGTCCCTGAGATCTTTGTGCTTAAAGCTAACACTCAACTTCCAGTTGAGCCACAGCTCCACTTCCAGTTTTCTGGTGATTTATTGGCAATAAGAGTCTCATAGACTTTCCTGCTTAGGCCGGCTTCGAACCACAATCCTCAGATCTCAGCTTTCTGAGTAGCTAGGATTACAGGAGTGAGCTACCAGCGCGTGGCAAGGGGCCATCTTTTTGACCAGGCAGGTAGGCATACAGAAAGCTCTGATGCTAATCAAACTTGATCTCACTGAGTCCTGCTTGCGTTGGCCACACTCCTCTGGCTAGCAAGGTTTGCCCCTTTATCCTGGGCTCTTCTTCCCATTCACATTTCTTCTGGTTTATTTCCGGTGTGCCTCCAGTAACTGCACACCTTTATTGCCCATCAGAAGTGTTGGTTGCTGGGTGCTGGTGGCTCACACCTAGCTACTCAGTAACCTAGCTACTCAGGAGGCTGCAATCTGAGGATCCTGGTTTGAAGCCAGCTAGGGCAAGAAAGTCTGTTAGATTCTTATCTGCAATTAACCAGCAAAAATCCAGAAGTGGATCTGGGATTGAAGTAGTAGAGTGTTAGTCTTAAGCAAAAATGCTCAGAGACAGTACCCAGGCCCTGAGTTCAAAACCCAGAACCGGTATTAAAAGAAAAACCCAAAAACTTGTTTGTTGCGGAGAGGCAGGCACAGCATGGGGAGAGGACAGAATACTCTGGCCCTAGACCTCATCACTGTGCCCAAGGGCCCTTCCCAAACTTGCTCTAAGAAGCTCAATCCTGTGGGCCTAAAGGCCTCACCCAAAGATTGGGAGATCCACCCTACTGCTCTTTCTACCCCTGCACAAGTGCAGCCTGGCTTTCTGTCCTGTGGGAAAGGCTGGAGAAATGGGAAGAAGAGGCAGCCTGGGGAAGGGTGGGTCACAGACTGGGTATTGGGCAGGGGACTTGTGGGGAATTCACAGAAGTGGACAGGAAACCAAGCAGCCTGCCTGCTTCTTTAAATTCTTCCTCTCCATCTCAAATGCCACGTCAGTCATGAGGCCTTTGTCTCCCTGGCCGCAGGGGTCTTAGTCTCTCAGTGTGGGGTCAACAGAGCAGGAAGTTGGGCTGCATTCATGGGGTGCCCACATCACGGGAAAAGGGGGCCGGACACAGGATATGGAGGGCCCCAGGGACAGACAGGCCTGGCTTTCTATGCAGAGCTTTGCATTCTGTCCTGAGCTATGACAGCCCCCAGACCCATGCCTACCCCGGGCAGAGCACCCCAGAGAGCTGTCTGCCAAGTGTGGGTGTGGGGGCATGGGTACTTACACTAACACATCTGTTTCAAGTCCATGCAGAAGCGTGCCCACCATGTGTGGCTTCTAACCAATCTTTTCTTTCTCCCCTGCATGGCGCTGCCCTGTGCCAGGACCCTGCTGTGGACACGAATGGCAGCCTGGCGGCGCCCAGCCCCGAGGCGAGGGCCAGCTCGGGCACCCTGGAGCTCAGGGACACCTTTAGCTCCTCCTTCTCCCAGGCCTCTGTCTGCTCCTTGGACTCCAGTCCTCCAGGGGGCAGCCCAGGGGCCAAGGCCAGTCTGGAGGGCACCCAGGGCCCACTCAGCCCCAAAGTCCTGCCAGGTCCGAGCCAACCAAGGCAGTATAACAACCCCATTGGCCTGTACTCAGCAGAGACCCTGAGGGAGATGGCTCAGATGTATCAGATGAGCCTCCGAGGGAAGGCCTCATGTGCTGGACTCCTAGGCGGGTAGGTAACAGGCGGGCCACTGGAATCCTCAGTGCTCGTGGCAGAGGCCTCATCAGGTGGTCAGAGCAAGGCATTGGCCTTAGCCCCAGCTCAACAAGGCAGCACAGGTTTAGAGCAAGGCCGGCAAAGAGCCTATTGACATCTGCCCCACACTGGGCACATCATTGATTTCTGTAATCACTCTGGGGTGACAGGTCAGCTTCTTTGCAAAGAGGAAACTGAGGCACAGAGAAGGTTAACCTGAGGTCCAGTGCTTCAGCTACTAAGAGGCAGAATCAGGCCTGCATGTAAGAGACTGTCTTCCCAAATTTTCAAACCAGGTCACACACCCCTCTCTTTGGGACCCACAGTTTTCTGCCGTTAGCACTCAAGGAGACAGGCTAGCTTCCATCTCTCTAAGAACTCTAAGCCAGAAACAAGGAAATATCTTCAGTGAGTTCTCTAGGGCTAGGAGGAATCTGAGAAAGCTGCCTGGAGGAGGAAGTACTACACATTCTCCATTCAAAGACTGGGCAGTGGTGTGAGGGGAGTGGGTTTGCTGGACTGACCTTGACCAGGGTTGTTAAGACCCTGAGGAGGAAGGGGCTCTGGAGGTAGAGGAACCTGGAGCTGGGACATCGTGGAGGGGCGAGTGAAGGGGGCACCTAAGCTAAGCATTGACCTCTAGTCCCTTCCCACCTGCTCTTCTTGGAACCTTTGCTTAAATCTCTGGCTGCTAAAGGCAGAGCAGGCTGAGGTAATGAAGCATAGTCTAGTGGCTCATGGGAAAGGGGGTATCCACATCTTGGGGTTACTGGGGGTAAGGGATAGAGAGGAACAGCACATGTAAAGTGCTGAATTCCATTCTGCCACTCTCACATGGTACCCACCTCCTGGAGTCTGCCACCAGTCCGCAGGAGGTCAGTCAGTCTGACCCCAGCTCACTCCCTTCTTTCCTCTGTCTTGCAGTGCTATACCAGCTCAGTGCTGCATGGATATGCCAGCATTCCCCAGCTCCTTCTTTTTCCCTTTTTGATTTCCTTTTGTGCAGATACTGGATCTCACTTAGCTTTTTGTCATTTTACTACGTAGGCCACAGTTCCACTTCCAACTTTTTGCTGATGAATTGAAAGTAAGAGTTTCACGGACTTTCCTGCCCAGGCTGGCTTCAAACGGAGATCCTCCAATCTCAGCCTTCTGTGTAGCTAGGATTACAGGCATAACCCCCCAGCACCTGGCTCCCAGATCTTTCTGAGTATGCCTGGCCTTGGGCATGGTATGGCTTCCGTGGGCTAAGGTGGCAGAGACACATATAGCTTCCCAGTGAGGGGCTTTTCTCAGAAAACTCAGGATTAGCAAAACCTAGAATGGCCTCCTTGGTTTTAATGAGCTGGTAAAATCTTGTTGGTCCTTTCTGGGACTAACCCCAGACAGAAAGACTGTCCCACTCTCGGTAATGACAACATCACTGCTAGTTGAGTTCTGACTCTTGGGTTGGGGCTGGCTTTAGCTCAGTAATTTCACAGATGGATTTTTCCCCCTTGCCTTACAGAAGCTCAGAAAGGGTGAGTGATTTGAATAAAGTAGTAGAGACTGTATGTAGCCTATGGGATGGGTACCTTGGCCTGCCTGAATCATCTTGCTTGGTGACAGACAGCAAGCTACCTGCTAGGTTTCCTTGACTCCCAAGGGCCATCCCATTGACATAGGTACTGTCCCAAACCTGGCAAATGTATGAATTATGACTTGATACCCAAAGAGGAAGAACTCAACAGTTCTCTTTTGGGAAGATAAGCCAGAAAGGAAGAGAGTGTGGTGTTTCATCCAAAGGAAAAACCAAAGAGCCAGGCACTCGTGGCTCATACCTGTAATTCTAGCTACTCAGGAGGCTGAGAGCTGAGGATTGTGGTTCAAAACCAGCCCAGGTAGGAAGGTCCATGAGGCTCTTACCTCCAATTAACCACAAAAAATGCTAGAAGTGGAGCTGTGGCTCAAGTGGTAGAGTGCTAGCTTTGAATTCAAGTTTCAGGACCAGCACAAAACCAACCAACGAACCAAAAACCAAAACAAAACCAAGGCTATTGTCCAGGAGCAATATTTGGGAGGGGAAGGAGAGAGGGGGTGTTTCTGTGGACAGAGGTCACCATCTTTGCTATGTTCTAACTGCTCCTAGGCTATAGAGGTTGGCAAATGCTAAGCTCTTCATCCATTGTACCCTTATGCTAAGGGCTTTAGACTAAGGGTCTTGTTTACTCTGCATTAACCCATTTGTGGGGCTGGCACCTCGGTCTCCATCTGACACTTGAGAAATGGAAGCCTGAGACAGGCGAGTCACCTGTCAAGGAAGACACAGGATCAGGAAGTAATTTCTGTCCTGTTTGGCTCCAAAGGAAGTCCTGTCCCCAACTCCACCTGGAGAGGCAGCTTACAATGTGATTTATTAGCAGCTTGTTATCTGCTAGGACTAGAAAGGGACTGAGGGAGCCAGGCACCGATGGATTACACTTGTAATCCTAGCTACTCAGAAGGCTGAGATCTAAAGATCTCTATCTGAAGCCAGCCCAGGCAGGAAAGTTGATGAGACTTTTACCTCTAACAAACTACTGGGAAAAAAAAAGCCAAAAGTAGTAGAACACTAGCCTTGAGAAAAGGAAGCTATTAGCTCCCCTCTGAGTGCAGTCTGTGGCAAGCACCCTAGCCTTGAGTCCTCAGAAGGGACGGGAGTCAATGTCAAAGGAATTGGCTGCAAGGCTACACAGAGGCAATTCCCATCCCCACCGGGGCAACACTGCCTCCTGCTGGGGGACACTGTGGTGCTCAGGGCAAGCACTGACCCTGCAGCTGTCAGCACTGGCCAAACATGGAGAAGGAATGGAAGCTCCAAGCTGGTCCTTACCTAATATAGCTCAACTTGTGGCTATTTTGAGCCTGGGAGGACAGAGGGAATTTTATCAGCTCCAAGACAGTGGGGGGCCTGGGGTTGAGCAAAGCCAGGATCCTAGCTAGGGGGTGATCAGGGTCAAGTTAGCTGGGCCCAGACTTCCCCCAGCCAGAACCCACCGTGAGCAGACCATAGTGGGTGGTAGAATTTGGAGACAGAGCCCGCTGGCCTCCACACTGGGTCTCAGGTTTCAGACAGAGTCACTGGCCTCAGGGTCTGCAGTGCAGGGAATCTGATTTTACAGAACCTAGATGTGCCAAGTGCCAGTGGCTCATGCCTGTAATCCTACCTACTCAGGAGGCTGAGGACTGAGGATTCTCATTCGAAGCTAGTCTGGGCAGATAAGTCTGAGATAACTCTTAAAAATATGATTTTATTATTATTATTAAGATGTTGTACAGAGAGATCATCATTTTATAAGTCAAGTAACAGAGTATATCCATTTTTTGGACAATGTCACACCTTTCTTCACTTTCCCCCAGTTCTCCTCTTCCACCCTGGCCACAAGTCACATAGTTCATTTTCTACATAGTGTATACTGAGGAGCATGATTGCATTTGTTCACCTTTCCTCCACCTTTGTCCCTCCAAAAAGAAAAAAAAAAATACAAAAGCAAAACCAACAAAAGAAGCCCATGTTTCCATTTCCTGGATTTCCTTTTGACAAATAGTATTTTAAATGTTCAGAGGAGTTATACCTTTCCTCCCCACAGACTATCCTCCTTCAGTATGTTTGTGTGTGTGTGTGTCTGGAGTCTGGTATAAGTTATCATTCCGAGTTCTATTTTAGATCTAGCTTCCACACATGAGAGAAAACATGTGGCATTTGTCCTGGGAGAGCTCTTTTCTCCAACTAAATAGCTAGAAGTGGAAGAGTGGCTCAAGTAGTAGAGCAGCAGCCTTGAATAAAAAAGCTAAGAAGAGCACAGGCCTTGAGTTCAAGCTCCAGTATCAGAAGAAAGAAAGATAGAAAGAAAGGAAGGAAGGAAGGAAAGAAGGAAGGAAGAAAGGAAGAAAGGAAGGAAAGAAAGAAGGAAGGAGTAAACAATGCTCTCCCAAACACCTTGAGTTCCAGGGGTTGGCTCTCAGGTCAGAGGGAAGGCAAGGTCCCTCAATGGTGTCCACGCTGGGCTGCCCCAGCTGGTGCCTCTCCTGTAGCAAACCTTGGCCCCTTCCTCCTCCTGGGCCTTGTGAGTTCTCTCTTGTTCACTGCCATCCACTGCATCCTTAGGAAGAGTCACTGGGGATTGCATCCATCTGTCTGCCTCTGTGTTCCATAGAGAGCTGCCAGAACTGCTTACTATCCTCTGGGAGGGAGAACAACTCCCAGGGGGCCATGGGACACCATGGCTACCCCTCCCCCCCCCAAAAAAAAATTACTGCAGTGGCTGCTCAGGGAGCAGAAACAGGGCTAAGTCCAGAGCTGCCTCTCCAGGAGGGGCCTGGAGCTTCTTGAAACCTGTCTTCAACCCATAGCTGCCTGTGTAATGGGGCAGATTGTGTAATGGGGGCGGGGCGGCGGGGAGTGTCTATGTGCGTGGAAGAGCTGCCTTCCTGATGGATGAGAAGAGTCCTCTCCCTGGCAAAGCTGAGGGCACTGGGATTCATCGCAGACAGAGCATGGCTGTAGTGGCATCTTTAGCCCAAATCAGGGCTCCTGGAGGCCGTGATTCCTGAGTCGGGGCGCTCTCCTCCATTCTCTCATCTAGTATAGCTTGGCTGGTTCTGTCTCAGTCTTGATCAGACAAAGGGTGATGCCAGTCCTCAAATCCTCCCCACCACCACACATACACCCTGCAGGAGTCTCGCTCTGACTATTCTTGTCTTCTTTGCCCTTTCTCTCCTTCTCAGGTGGTAGCCAACTCTCCTGCCAAGTTAGTATTCAGACAGCATGCGTGTGTACCCGTGTGCCAGCCCAGCATGTGTCTATGGCCTGTGGCATGCGGATGTGTGTGCATGTGTGAGTAGGGGTGCATTTGTGGCCCTGGGTGAGCCTGCGGAGGTGCAACGCGGGCGAGCAGAGTGAACGCATTGCAGGGCAGGTGTTCGTCCATTCGATGGTGTTGATTTTGTCCCCCATTTCCGGCTTAAGCTTGGCAGGCTGACTCTGGTTTGGGGGGAAGGGGAAGGTGGGGCTGCACTTTGGCTAGGGCCTGCGTGAGCCTGAAGATCTAATGTCCTGAAGGGACCCCAGAAAGACTGCACCTGGTTTTTGTCTCTTCCTTGGGGAGCACACTTACCTGTTGGAGGAAAGAGTCCCCAGATGGGTAGAGGCTGGCAGACAGAACTAGAGGTGCTTAGACAGCCTTGCTGTCCCTGCTCCCAGGAAGAAACACATGTATGGAAGCATCTAGAAGAATAGAGAGCCCCTGACCACAGAGGGGTAGCTGGCACAAGGAGCCAGCCCCTTTCATGGAAGAGTCTCCTTCGGAAGCTCTCATTCGGGTGCCCACGGTGGCTGCTTTTCACCTTTGGGACACTTTGGACTCGTTTTTGCTACTGCTGCTTTTCTCATGAACCCAGCGTTTGTCCTTTCCTCAGTCCCTGCTCACCTAACGCCTTCGTTTCTGCTTTTCCATTAGGACTGTGTGTGCTGGGTGCGCTTCTTGTGTTGGGCGCCACCTGCTGGCTATGGGAGGACGCTCAGGCTTAGCCAGTGCCTGCTGGGGGATCTGGGAGAGCTGGGATGGGCCAGAAAAGAAAAGAAAAAAAACAACAACAACAAAAAAAAACTACATAGGGGCTTGGGGGAGGTGCTGAGGAGCTGCCTGACCACTAGACCACAGTGGGGTCTACTTGGAGAGAGAATCTCGGCTCTGGGAGGTCTCTTTTAATACCCACCACCAGTAGACTAGCTTTGACCTCCTCTCCTTGACCTCCTCCTCTTCTTCTCCTCTCTTCTCTACTCCTTTCCTCTCTTCTCTCCTCCCCTCCCTCCCTTTCGTCCTCTCTCCCTTCCTTCCTTCTTTCCTTCCTTCCTTCCTCCTTTCCCTCCTCTCTCCCTCCTTTTCTTTCCTTTCTTCTTCCTTTCCTTCTTCCCTCCTCCTCTCCCTCCCTTCCCTTCCTTCTTTCCTTCCTTCCTTCTTTCCTTCTTCCTTCTTCCCTCCTTCCTTCCATACCTTCCTTCCTTCTTCCTTTCCTCCCTCCTCCCCTCCCCTCCTTCCTTCCCTTGCTTCCTTTCTTTCCTTGCTTCCTTTCTTCCATTCCCTCCCTCCCTCCCTCCCTCCCTCCCTCCCTCCCTCCCTCCCTTCCTTCCTTCCTTCCTTCCTTTCTTCCCTCCTTCCTTCCATACCTTTCTGCCTTTCCTCCCTCCTCCCCTTCCTCCTTCCCCTCCCTCCCTCCTTCCTTCCCTTGCTTCCTTTCTTCCATTCCCTCCCTCCCTCCCTTCCTTCCTCCCTCCTTCCCTCCCTCCCTCCCTTCCTTCCTTCCTTCCGCCTCACTCCTGCCCCTCATGTGCTGCCTCCAGTGCTGACTACCAGGAACGTTTCAACCCCAGTGCCTTGAAGGACTCAGCCCTGTCCACCCACAAGCCCATTGAGGTGAAGGGACTGGGTGGCAAGGCCACCATCATCCATGCGCAGTACAACACACCCATCAGCATGTACTCCCAGGATGCCATCATGGATGCCATCGCCGGGCAGGCCCAGGCTCAAGGCAGTGACTTCAGTGGGTAAGCGCCTGTCCATCTCCACCTGCCCGCCGAGGCCACCGGATGCCATCAGGACTGACTTTTTCCCTCACCTTGGGCCTCTTCCACACAGACCTTTGGGGGTGGGGGTAAAGTCAGCCCTCACCAGGGCCTTCCAAAGTATAGTTGTCTTCCACGTCAGAATCTACTCCATGCTCAGCTTTAAGGAGAAAGGTGAAGGATGCAGAATGTGGCGATTTCTCAAAGATCTTTTCACAGTCTCTATTTTCCTGGCATCATACAAAGGCTGCTTTAGACTTCACTGGAGAGCCCTAGGCCTTTCTCCACTAAGCCATTCTTGGGAAAGGGAGCGGGGTTGCTTCATTCTTGGTTCTTCATTCAGGTTTCTTATTGGGAAGATGCTTCAGATCAGCCATCAAAGCTAAATCTGGCAGCCAATCCCCAGCTGATGGGCATCCCCTCATTCCCTGTCCCACGAAGCCTGGTCTCAGAACAGTGGAATTTAAGATTTTCTTTTTTGTCGGTCGTAGGGCTTGAACTCTGGGCTTGGGCGCTGTCCCTGTGCTCTTCAGCTCAAGGCGAGTGCTCTACTGCATGAGCCACAGCGCCACTTCTGGTTTTCTAGTGGTTTATTGGAGATAAGAGTCTCACGGACTTTCCTGCCTGGGCTGGCTTTGAACCGCGATCCTCAGATCTCAGCCTCCCAAGTAGTTAAGATTACAGGCGTGAGCCACCGACACCCACCAAGATATTTTTGTTCTAACAATTTGTTAAGACTGGAATTAGTTAAGACTGGAAATTTCAAGGTGGATTAGGAAGGCAGCTGCTGAAACTCTTGCAGATGAAGCTACTAATTGTGCAAATATTAATGTCTCTCTCATTCTCTCATCCTCTCTCTCTCTCTCTCTTGCTCTCGCTCTCACTCTTTCCTTATTTACTCATATTCTTTTTGCCAGTGCCAGGGCCTTGCCACTCCTTTAGCTTGCTTGCTCAAGGCCGGAGCTATATCCTTAAGCCATGCCTCCAGTCTGGCTTTTGGCTGGTTTATTAGAAATAGAATCTTGTGGACTTTTCTGCCCTAGGCTGGCTTCAAACTGCAACCTCTGAGTCTCAGCCTCCTAAGTAGCTAAGATTACAGGCGTGAGCTACTGGCGTTGGCTCCTTTCTTGTCTCTTTCTCTCTGTGTCTGTCCTTCTATCTCAATTTCTGTCTCTCTCTATTTCTTTGTCTCTATCTCTTTCTCCCTATTTTCTTCTCCCTCTTATTATCTTCCTGTGTCTCTGTCTCTCTCTCCTAGCTTTTTTCCCCCTAGATAATCATATACACACAGAGTTCCTTGTGTTTTTCTGCTTAGGAATGCCATAATGTTGACTTACAGTATTGGTTGATTCTCTCTTCAACCAATATCTTATTCCTTGGACAGTATCCTTAGCAATCAGAGCAAAAAGTCTGGATAGTAATTATTTTTTAAGTTATGAAAACATGTTTTAAGAGGAATATAAGGTTAAAATCCCAGGAAGATCTTATAGGGTTTGCCTTTGCAGATCCAGTCCTTGTGGCTCAGGAGAGGCTCCAGAGGCCAGGGAATGGAATCCTGGGTGCCCTGGAGAATTTGGGTGCCCAAATTCTTGGGCTTCCTGGTCTTGGGGAGCTGTGGTGTCCTCTAGGGAATGTAGTACTTCATTGTCACCACTAGGGGGTGGAGATCACCAACTTTGGGGCTACAAGTCTCAAACCAGCTAGACTCAGGGTCAGATCCTTGGGCAGCACTGATGGATTTAAATCCATTATTCAAAGCAGGAAATATGACCATGTAAATTAAAAACAACCAATATCTCACATATACCAAGAAAAACAAAACTTCCTGATTGAGCCCAAGAACCATCTGAGATTTCCTGTTAACTATTTTTTTTTTGCTAACTGGTCTTTGGTATCCTCTTAAATGGGGTAGCAGACACCAAAATAAATAAATAAATAATAATAACGGGAAACAATGGAAGAACTACTCTTCACACTTTGTATTTTCTGCACCTTGGAAGATTACTGTCAGCATCAGGGCGCCTATGATACACCACTGATTAATCTTGATCTTTCCCATGTCCTTCTCATTCCCTTCCCTTCCCTTCCCTCCCTCTTCTTTCTCTGGTGTTTCTGGACAGGATTAGTTGTTCCCCTCTTCCTTTTTAACTCAGCCACGCTGGATTGTGGCTGCTTTGGTGCCAATGGGGAGCCCTCCTGGCCCTAATGAGCTCTTGTTGCTGCTGTTCACTCCCAAGATCCCTTCCTCACTGACTGTGTTCTCTGTTTCTTTCTCTCTCTCTTTCTACCTCTTCTCTTCCACCCATCCCACTCCCCTAACTCACTTCTGATATCCTAACCCCGCTCTCTTGTATGTGCTGCCCCTCTGCCACCCCCTGATGGACGCCCAACCCACGGCTGGGTTTCCCTCTGCTTGGCAGGGCATCGCCGCTGGCGTAAGTAGACCTGCAGTGTGTCTGTCGCGCCGTCTTGTCTGTCTGGTTGCGGGATGGTGTGTGGGTTTTGATGGGATGTGTCTGAGGACCAGTGGTCAGTGCGTGTGCTCTGTCCACATTCTTCCTCACACCCACCTCGCAGCCAAACGACATCCCCTGCAGCCTACACAAGCTCTGAAGAATGTCAATGTGGCTACAGAAATCCAGAGTAACCACACTCACACTACACCCAGCCTAAGGCCATGCTTTAGGGAAGCTCCTCCCCACCCCCAGCCTCCTCTCTGCATTGCACAGTGTGGACCTGGGGTCACATTCCACAGTGGGTCATTAGTCAGCGCCCGAGGGTGGCAAAAGGACCTCTTCACGGCTACTTCCCAGAATCCTCCTGAGAGAAAGATCTGTGGGGGTCTGTGCCAGCTAGGACTGTTCCAGGAAGGTGAAAGATGAATCAGATCTGGGAAGAGTACTCAGTGGAGTAAATGTCAGGGGTGATCTTGAACTTTCATAACTGAAAAGTCTTTTCTGTGGTGAGAAGCAGAAACTCTATGTGTCTCCAGAGAGCAGCACCAGGTTCTGGGACTTGGGAGCCTGTTCTGTCCTCCCTTACACATGTCTTTCCTTGCTAGAAAGGCCCTGTGATTGATTCCCTTACCTCCCTCCCGATCCTTGCGGCAAAAGAGACACCGATCTCTGCTCCTTGCAGTTTGGTGGGAAAGAAAGACATCACTGCTGAGTTCTGAGGAACTCAATCTTGGAAGCTTTCTTGAGCCCTTGGAGCTGGGGAAGACACAGAACAGCTCTACATACATACATACACACAAACACACACACGCACACGCACACACACCCCAGGGAAATGGAAACAAATGCCTCTAATATGCTTTCTGGATCATAAATGTAGACAGGCTGGAGGGCAAGGCCTTGGTTTGCATCTACTCCTCCCTTCCTTTCCTCTCAGCAGGGCAGGAGTCAAGAGCAAGGAAGATCGGGTTGTGGGTTTGTGTGTGTGTGTGTGGTTTTTTGTTTCTGTGGCACCGGGGACCAAACTCAGGGCCTTGCACTTACTTGCCAAGCAAATACTCTTCTACTGAGCTAACTTCCCAACCCCCTTCTTATTACCTATTTCACCTAAAGATCTTAGGAGACCTAGGGATCCTTCCTACCTTGCAATGCACTTCCTGGCAGCCCAGCCTACTTCCTGGCTAGATCCTAGAGGGGTCTGTAGAGCCGCCCTATCTGATTTTAATCCTCAGCCCACAATCCTCACAGCTCTCCAGGCCTAGGCAGGACTGGAGACATTGCTATCTACCTTTGATCCCTTTTTTCATCTCTGCTGGCCTAGTCCAATCTGAGCGAGGCCCAGGGAAAACAATCATGGAAGATAGAGTCAATTCTCTAGCTCCTTGCAGCAAGGAGATCCTCCCTAGCCAGCCAGTCTTCTGTGGGCCAGAATGGAAGCAGGTAGAAGGATGTTGGGTAGATCATGTCATCATCCAGTCAGAGCATTGTCAGTAAAGGTTTTGATGGCCAGGAGTGGCCTTCTGGACCTACCATGACTATGCAGGGCCTGATAAAAAGGACACTGGGAGCAGGGCACCAGTGGCTCACGCCTGTAATCCTAGCTACTCAGGAGGCTGAGACCTGAGGATCGTGGTTCAAAGCCAGCCCGGGCAGGAAAGTCTGTGAAACTCTTATCTCCAATAAACCACTAGAAAACTGGAAGTGGCGCTATAGCTCAAGTGGTAGAGCGCTCACCTTGAGCTGAAGAGCTGAGGGACAGCACTCAGGCCCAGAGTTCAAGCCCCACGACCGACCAAAAAAAAAAAAAAAGGACACTGGCTAAGTACCAGTATGCCTGAATTCTAGCAGCTGCACTCTCTGGACCTCAGTTTCAATGTTTCTGAGAGAAGGCTAGACTGGCAGCCATTACTGTGAGTTTTGCATGGGCTTCCTCCCCTGACCTCAAGAAGGAAGCCGGTCAACATAGATCCTTCTGCCTTTTGCCTGACCCATAAACCTTTGGATGATTAGATCATTGCCTAACCTGCAGCAGAATCCAGGGGGAAACCCTAGACTTGGGGCTCTTTGGAGCTCCTTTGGATCTAGGATTCACTCATTCAACTAAAAGGTTGTTTTCGTTTTTGTTTTTGTCTACTATTTGTGTGTGTGTGTGTGTGTGTGCGTGTGTGTGTGTGTGTGTGTGTGTGTCCTGGTCCTAGGACTTGAACTCAGGGCACTGTCCCTTAGCATTTTTTGCTCAAGGCTAGTGTTCTACCTCTTGAGCCACAGCTCCACTTCCTGCTTTTTTGGTGGTTAATTAGAAATAAGAATCTCCTGGACTTTCCTGCCTGGGCTGGCTTCAAACTGTAATCCACACATTTCAGCCTCCTGAGCCGGAACACAGGCATGAGCCACTGGTGCCCAGCTTCTACCAAGTTCCAGATTCTAGAAGTCCTTCCTCAAAGGACTGTTCTGACCTGGGGCAGAGGACCTGAGGCCTTCCCCTACCGGACTCCCAAACTCCCCTGTCCTGACCTTCAACCCTAACGCCCTATGGGTTGTGCCAGGCCCTCATGGGTCTTGTTGCCTTGTACCTCACACTTCTTACCTGGGTCTACCTGTCTATTGCTGAGCTCCAGAGCCCAGGGCCCTCTTCTAGGCAGCACAGTATTGCCAGCTTCCTGTAGGATCCAAAGATGGAAGGAGGGTGGTAAGGGGACCTGGGCCCCAAACTCAGGGCTCCCTGAGGGAGATCAGCATTACCTCAGAGTGATCAACATTACTTCAAGGAAATCTGCCCAGGATTCTGCAAGAATTCACCATGGGATGGGGCAGGTGACTTCAGGACTGGAGTTAGCACTAGGGAGGGACAAACAGGAGAGATGGAAGCTCCTGACCCCTGGTAGGGAAAAGGAGGCACTGCTTCGCCTGGACCACCCTGAGCACTGAGGATCCACTGTCTCAAGTACCCAATAGCACTGGGAACTGAACTGTGGCCTGGTGGGGCCTGAACAGTAGTATCACCAAGGGGCACCTGGGAGGTGGGAGGACATGGTGGGGGGAGGCACAGTGAAGGGGAACCTGAGTTCCACTCCAGCCCCAGCCCACACCTATTTCTACGCTGCAGGAGCCTTCCTGTGAAGGACCTGGCGGTGGACAGCGCCTCTCCTGTATACCAGGCTGTGATCAAGAACCAGAGCAAGCCGGAAGACGAGGCTGATGAGTGGGCTCGCCGGTCCTCGAACCTGCAGTCTCGCTCCTTCCGTATCCTGGCCCAGATGACGGGGACGGAATTCAGTGAGTGAGGGCTACCAGGGTGGGACCAGAGGAGGGTGACCCTGAGGCCCAGGAAGGTCCTTGGTCCTAATGCACAGTGTGTGTGTGTGTGGGGGGGGGGGGGGTGTATACCAGTACTGGAGCTTGAACTCAGAACCTAGGTACTATAGCTTTTTTTGCTCAAGGCTGGTACTCTACCACTTGAGCCACAGCTGCATTTCCAGCTTTTCTGGAATTTATGATAAGAGTTTCATGGATTTTCCTGCCTGGGATGCCTTTGAACCATGATCCTCAGATCTCAGCCCACTGAATAGCTAGAATTATAGGCAGGAACCACTGGTGCCCAGCCTACTGCACAGTCTTAAGCCCTATAGGAGCCAAGGAGCCAAGCCACCAACCCTTGGAAACAAATTAATGGTGATGAACTGCTAGCAGTGGGCAGAGCTCCTGTGGGACCCTCTGGGTGGGCTGTCCATTCATAGCAACCTTCCACCCCTAGCAACAAGGTGTCACACAATTTTCAGGCAACATGACTTCCAGGGCTGGGACAAGAGAACATTGCAGGCTGGGCTATGATCACTCTCCCTCAACTGTACCATGAGTTCCAAACCCCTCCTGGCTCTCTGCCGAGCTCCTTTCTCTAGTTGACAGGCATGAGGCAGGAAGTGTTCAAGGCCTGGCTGAATTCTGGGGACTTACTCTGCACAGAGCATCAATGGTATTTCTTCTGTGCTCGGTGAGACCTCCTGACTGGCTTCTTTCTGCCCACAGTGCAAGACCCGGATGAAGAAGCTCTGCGCAGGTCAAGGTAGGTGCCTGCACGCAGGCTCCATGGCCTTACCCTCTAACCCCATCCCTCCCCAGGCAGCTCCCAGGCCACATGACTCATGGAAGGAACCTGCCAAGTTCATGTATTTTGGAAAGCCCGGCCCACAAAGGATGCCAGCCTATGCTGGCTTGGATGCCTATTATAGATCCATAAGGTGGGTGCCTGGAGCTGAGTGTCCATACCCAGGCTGCAGCAATAAGGACTCTAGGCACGCCTGGCTCTGTCCCTGGGCAGGAGCAGGGCTGCTTTGATCTTTGCTGGGCTACAGAGAATGAGGGCACCTCTCCCTGTGAGGGCAGCCGGCCAGTGCTTTGTCTGCCCCTTCATCGCAGGGCCTGTCTCCCCTGTGAGTCTGAAGGCTGGGCACTGGGAGAAGGCATGTGGAAGGCCATGTTGGGCATGCACGCCTAATCTCTGAGCACACTTATCCATATCTACATAGAGATACCAGTTCTGGAAATTGCTCCACAATCATAAGAGTTGCTGGAAGGGAGGACAAGTCCCTGGCACCAAGAGGGTCTTGTTTAGGGCTAGAGGTTGCTGATTGCGGTCACTCTTTGTCTTGGGACCTCCCAAGCCATAGCTGCTTACCTACTCTTTGCAGACTGTCAGGTGCTATAGCCCTGGGCATGAGGGTGGCATGCTTTCCTACAATCCACTGGAACCCCCAGAGGGGCCTTCCATGCAGAGGCATGGGGCCGAGTGTGATTGTTTACTTCTGGTAGCAAGTATGTCATTTGCATGCTTCTCTTGGGAACTTCTGCCTGTGGCATCCTGCAGTCTCTCTGTGAGGGCCTGGAGCTCAGAGGCATGCTTCCACCCTGAGCCAAGCTTCCTGTACTTGCTAACCAGTGTGTGGTGACCACAGGTCTTGCCTAGAGGAGGACTCTGGGGCCAGCTGGGGTTTCACATGGATGTGATTGTTGTTGAACTTGTATTTTTTTGGGAGGGAGGGTTCATCCACTCCAGTTACCTCTACCTTTTGTCTGGACATCTAAGCCCAGGTATGGTCCTCCCAGCTCTTTTGGATGGCATGTAGCCCCTGTAATGGTCATTAACCCTTTCGTGCCTGCAGTGCATCTGCCAAGGGAGATGATGCTGGGCTCCAAAGTAGAGAGCCAGCTGTTTTAAGTGGGAGGAGCGTCAGCTAGTCCTTCCTCCCAGACTGTGCTACTTCTGTGTCTGTGACACTCTCTTCCTCCAAGCCACCCACATAGAGAGTTTGGAGAGGAATGAAGACTTTCTCAAAGACTCCACAAATGGTTTTTCCCCAACCCCCTCATCCCCACCCCAACAGCCTAAACATCCCAGGTTCCTTCCATTAAGAAGTCAGCAGGGACCTTTTTACTCCTTCCCATAAGACCTAGAGCCTTGCCCTCTCGGTCCCTGGCACCTTTTTCTGATCATTTTGTGTTCCTTCCCATCAGATACACACAGGGGCTATGCTAAGCTTGGGGCTTGTCATTCAGCTGCCTTAGAAGGGGGAAGGATACTAGTAGGGATTATAGAAAACATTTTTTTTTCTTTTGCCAGTCCTGGGGCTTGAACTCCGGAACTGGGTGCTGTCCCTGAGCTTTTGTGCTTAAGGCTAGTGCTCTACAGATCCACTTTCTGCTTTTTGGAAATTAATTGGAGATAAGAGTCTCACAGACTTTCCCAATTGGTCTGGTTTTGAACCGCAATCCTCAGATCACAGCTTCCTGAGGAGCTAGAATTACAGGTGTGAGCAGCCATGGCTGCCTGGCTTACAGAAAACTTTTATTTTTCCTATTTGCCCTGGAATATTCCCAGGGACTACCTATCACAGTGTTTGATCAGGGAAAAATCTGGAAAGAAAGCCCAACAAGGGGCTCTAGCCTGCTTCCTCCCCCTGTCTCAGGCAGCTTCTGCCAATCAGCCCCTCTTCTGGGATCTCAGGCCCCGAACTGGAGGCTCTGAGGAACTAGTAACCTCCTCCTTGGACTATGGGAACCAGGATGTAAGCCCCCTGCCCCTTCCTTCCTATCCTGTGTTACTGGGGTTGAACTCAAAGCCTTGTGCTAATAAGTAGGCACTGTCGCTTAAGTTAGCACTTGAATCATATCCTCAGCCAGAGGATTTAATTTTTTCTGCTTTAGTTATTTTTTTTTTGATAGAATATCATGCTTTTCTAGGCCCAGGCTGGCCTAAACCATGATCCTCCTATCTATGCCTCCTTCATAGTTGAAATCACAAGTATGAACTACCACACCTAGTTTGTTGGTTGAGATGGGGTCTCATTAAACTAACCTTTTGCCCAGCTGGCATTGATCCATAATCTTCCTTATCTCTGCCTGTTGAGTAGTTGGTATTACAGGATTGGGCTACCAAATCCAGCCATGACTATTAATTTCTTCAGGTCATCCTCATGGACAGCCTCCCACCACTAAATCCAGGGCAGGTGCGATGGATGGGTGAATACCATTCTTCTTGTGATTAAAGCCTCTATAAACCTCTGGCCACTGGTTGTAGCTGGGACCCACACTTACCCAAGTGGCCATCTGAGCAGAATGGAGTGTGCTTGTCCCCACCCCCAACCCTTACACTTCAGTCAGAAGCTGTACCCCCAAATCCAGTTTATCCAACTTGTTGGCTGACAGTATCCAACTAAACCCTTCCTCTTTTCTTTTTCTTTCCTCCTTCTTTTTTTTGGGGCAGGGGGCTGGCCCAGAAGTTTGAACTCAGGGTCTGGGCAGTATCCCTGAGTTTTTTTGTTCAAGGATAGTGCTTTACCATTTGAGCCACAGCTCCACTTCCAGCTTTTGCTAAGTACTTTATTGGAGATAAGTCTCACCCACTTTCCTGCCCAGGCTGGCTTTGAAGCATGACCCTCAGATTTTAGCCTCCTGAGTAGCTAGGATTACAGGTGTGAGCCACCAGCACCCAGACCCTCTTTTTCTCCTATTACATCATAGTATTCTGCCGCTCTACTGAGTATGAGAATCAAACTTGGAGACACCAGGATATACAAATACCACAGTCTCAGCAGCCCTGGTGGGCCTTCTCTTCCTTTCTTTTGCTTTTCTCTCTTTTTTTCTCTTCCCTTGTGCCTTCTTCTCCTTGCTCCTTTCTTTTGGCTAATGGAAATTCTAAACAGCACCAAGTAGAGAAACTTCAGGTTTGGCCTTCGCCTTGCCCCCAAGCAATAATGACAAATCATCACCCAGTCTCAGTAAGCCTTACAAGAAAATTGACAGTTTACCGGAAATTTGCTACATCTAATTTTGCATTCCTGTGTCCTGGATAGGCTGGTCATGATTGTAGAGCTGTGTGGGCCTTACCACAGGGTCTTTGCTTATACGGGCTGCACTCCTTCACCCTGACCTCAGAGGGACAGAAGTGGAGCAAGAGAAGTTGCTCAATTCTTTAGAGCATGGTTTTGCTGCTGGGGCTTCAGATCATTTGTGTGACCATCTCTGGGCCTGTTTTGTCTTGTTATAAGGAAATATTGCTTTAGACCAGTGGTTTTCAACTATGTCAGCATTCAGCCCCTTTGGACAAACAGTTGTACACAGAGACCCAATATGGTAGACTGGAGGGGTAGAACAAATGTTTGCCATGCAGATGGCAAAGTGGACTTTTGTAAATGTTAGGATATAGGAACAGTAAGGACTGGCACCTGAGGATGGTTACTATACAGAATGGTAAGCCCAGCACTATCATGTCTTCTGATCTTTTCAGTACCTAAAGTTGACCTTCTGATTCTTATGTGCTGGCAATTCTTTTTTGTTTTTTTAATGAAACTTTGGTTTACTTTGAGAGAACTGTCAATTCAGCTTTTGTCAGGCTTAAGAAATAACACAGAGCTATCCCCTTGGGCCTTTTACTCCTTTACCCCAGTAGTAACATCTTGCAACACATGACAGCAAGGCTACAATCAGGATAGGGAATATTCCATCACTCTAAGGCAGCTCAGGCCATGCCTAGCCCAGACCTTTTCCCCCAACTTTTGCCCCAAACTACAAATCTATTGTTGTCTGCTCTCCATTTCTTCATTTGCAAGAATGTGCTAAAGATAAAAGCAAACAGCATGTGATTGTTTAAGGATTGGCATTTTCAACTGAGAGATATAATCAAATTGTCCAAGGTACAAGTCAAGCTTCCCTAATCTAAAACTACAAATCTTCCCTGCTTCAAATTCAAAACATTTTGAGCATCCACATGATACTACAAGTGGAAAATTCCACAATTGACCTTCTGTAGTAGGTTGACATCAAAACACAGGTGCAGGTAGCTCAAGCCTGTAATCCTAGCTAGTCAGGAGGCTGAGATCTAAGGACTGAGAATAAAGCTAGACCAAGCAGAAAAGTGAAACTCTTATATCCAATTAACCTGCAAAACACTGGAAGTGGAGTTGTTACTCAAGTGGTAGAGTGCCAGCCTTGAGTAATAAAACCAAGTGAGACATAAGGCCCTGAGTTTAAGCTCCAGTACCATCACACACACATGCGTGCATGCACATGCACACACGTGCTCACACACATACACACACCACATGCACTAAAACATAGGTTGGTATATAAAGTATTTCTGAAATGTAAGTAGTGTTGTGTTTAGGTTTGGGTCTCTAAGATTTCTTACTATGTATATGAAAATATTCCAAAAAAGGAATTTGAAAACCTGCAGTTCTGGTGGTTCTTTTCATTGCTAAGTAGCATGAGTACAGCAATTTATTTTTGAATCCTATACTTCTTTTTCTTTATTATTATAATAGTGATATACAAGTAACTTTTTTTTTGGGGGGGGTCTGGTCATGGGGCCTGAACTCTGGGCCTGGGCGCTGTCCCTCAGCTCTTCAGCCCAAGGCTAGCACTCTACCACTTGAGCCACAGTGCCACTTCTGGCTTTTATTTTTTTGCTTATGTGGTTTTGAGGAATCGAACCCAGGGCCTCAGGCATGCAAGGCAAGCGCTCTACCACTGAGCCACCTTCCCAGCCCCATATAGGTGACTTTTTTACTTTAAATTTTTCTCCTTTTGGTCCCAGTCTTGGAGCTTGAACTCAGGGCCTGAGTGCTGTCCTGAGCTTTTTTGCTCAAAGTTAACACTTTATCATTTGAGCCACAGCTACATCTCCAGCTTTTTGGAAGTTAATTGTAGATCAGAGTTTCACAGACTTTCAGACCAAGCTGGCTTTGAGCCTCAATCCTCAGATTTCAGCCTCCCTGATTAACTAGGATTACAGGTATGAGTCACTGGCACCTGGCCTTTTTTTAAAATTTTAATTAATTAATTAGCTATTTTTGCCATCAAACAAAAGAAACTCAGGCACACTAAACAGGTGCTACCATTGAGCTACATCCCCAGCCCTATTTTGTGTGCAATCAAATTTCCATACAGGTTAAGCCTACTGTGTTTCTCACTAGGTATGACTGAGCCTTGGCCACTGGTTTACCTTTCTGGTCTGGAGGGTGTTGGAGACCCGACTGCCCCTCTCCCTTAACCCCAGCCTCTGGTGGGGAGGGCTTAGGATTCTAGAGTCCAGGAATACCATTCCCCTGGCATAGCAGATTTTCTACCATTCTGGCTATTGCTTGTTCCCTCTGTGCTGTGTCCTTAGCTGAACAGCTGTGGGTTGAGTTTCCAGAGATGTCATTGTCAGGAAGTGTCAGGAAGTCCCCATCCCCATTTCTGTGATGGTGGCCTTGTGAGTCTGTGTGCATGTATACTCTGTGTGTGTGTGTGTGTGTGTGTGTGTACACTCACTCCTGTGCCGGGTTAGGGGTAGTGTGGAAGGTGCAGGCGATGCAGGGAGGTGACAGGTCTATTCACCAGGTGTCATCACAGGGAATAGGTGCTCCTTCTTCTTGGTGCCCAGATAGAGGACAGAGACAGTGCTAGACCCACCCATCTGATGGGTTCAGTCGCCAAAGTCAAGGCCAAAGCAGCCCTGCCCAGCCTTAACCAGATAGATAAGCCCCAAATAGGGAACCCCCCAACCTTTGCCAAATCAGCCCTTAGGCCCTCTAGCTAGGCCCCTTCTCCATGACCCCTTACTGGTTGAGGCAGGGACTTTAGTCCCTCCTTCCTTCTCTAGTCTTACCCCACCTGACCCAGACCTGACCACCCACAAAGTACCCCATGGATGGCTGTGCTATTCCAAGCCAACTGCCCCTCCCAACCCTCTGCCCCCACTGGAGACAGGGGAATAGTAGATATGTCCCCTAACTCCTCTCTTTCTCTCTCTCTTCTTCTCTCTCTGTCTTTCCCTCTGTCTCTCTCTCTCTCTTTCTCTGTGCCACAGGGAAAGGTTTGAAACGGAACGTAACAGCCCACGGTTTGCCAAATTGCGCAACTGGCACCATGGCCTTTCGGCCCAAATCCTTAATGTTAAAAGTTAAAAAGCTGCCTGGACCCCTTCCTTATCCCCCAACCCCGCACAGATCTGGCATGTGAGCCCTATGGTGATGCTTGACGATGTGTAACTGTGCCGGGGCGGGGCGGGGGGGGGGGTCACCTTGGTACCAACTATAACATTGCTGCTCTCTGCCCTCCTCCTCAGACTTGACAGCCGGGGTCTGGTCCTACCCCTTGCACCCCTCTCCACTCCCACCCAGCCTTAAGTAGAGTAGAGAGGATCTGATGGGTTTGCTGACATAACACTCCAGAACCAATAGAATAGTTGCTGTTCATCTCCCCCCTCCTGACCTTGTGTCATCCTGGAAGAAGTTGCTTGTAGATCAGGGTCCTGGGAAGGGGACAGTTTCCTGGCTCTTCTGGATCCCTCGTTGCCCTCTGGAGCCCAGGGCAGGTAGATTCTTTGCAGATGAAGTGGAAACACAGGCTAGATGAGGCAGAAACCCCTGCAGGCTGTGGTGAGATGTGGGGTGGGCGCCCTCTTCTCTGTATGTGTGTGTTGGCTCCATAGTTCTCTCTTCTGTACATATAAGCATGTTTGTTCTGAAATAAAGAGGATTTGAAGTGAACCAAAACAAGTGCCAGTCATGCTGTGCCTGTGCGTGTCTCCCATGTACCCCTCTCCCCAGGGAGATTGCTGTGAGGGATATATATGGGGCAGAGAGCAGACAGGCATTGCCAGCAGAGGGACGGGGACAGTGGGGACCCAGCACAGCTCTTCCTCATCCAGTAGACCCTAAGGAATATGGTGAAGGGGCGTGTGGCCCCATCAGCAGTCCAGTCTTAGTCTCCCATGGGGTAGTGTGGATGGGGCTCCTTCAGGGACCCCTGCCTGCCCCCTTTACTCTGCTCCCACTGGCAAGCTGAGCCATCCTGTGTCAGGAGGCATTCTGAGCCAGGCGCTTGTAGCTCATACCTGAAATCCTAGTGACTCAGGAGGCTGAGATCTGAGGATGTGAGGCAAAAGAGTCTGTGAGATGCTTATTTCCACGTAACCAGCAAAAAGCCAGAGGTGAAGCTAAGGATCAAGTAGGAGAGAGTGAACTTTGAGCAAAATAAAAAAAAGCGTAGGGAGGGCTGAGAAGGTGGCTCAGTGGTAGAGCTCTTGCCTTGCATGCCTGAGGCCCTGGGTTCGATTCCTCAGCACCACATAAGCAAAAAGAAAAAAAGCCGGAACTGGCGCTGTGGCTCAAGTAGTAGAGTGCGAGCCTTGAGCTGAAGAGCTGAGGGACAGTGCCCAGGCCCAGAGTTCAGGCCCCACGACCAGACCCCTCCCCCCCCCCCCCAAAAAAAAAAGCTTAGGGACAATGCCCAGGCCCTGAGTTAAAGCCTCAGTACTGGCACCAAATGAAACAAAACAAATAACAACAACAAACACATGCTGTAAGCCCTTTCCCCCCAGGCAGGCAGTACTCATGCTTTGCCTTGTCCAGGAGGTAAAAGAAGAGCTCTGGGAGCTGGGAATGTGGCTTCGTGGTAGAGTGCTTGCCTAGCATGCATGAAGTCCTGGATTCCATTCCTCAGTACCACATAAATAGAAAAGGCCTCAAGTGGTGCTGTGGCTCAAGTGGTAGGGTGTTAGCCTTGAACAAATGCAGCTCAGGGACAGTGCTCAGGCCCTGAGTTCAAGCCCCAGGATTGGTAACAACAACAACAAAAAGAGCTCTGGTTGACACCTCTGGCTTAGGAAGTGCAAGGGTTCACTGGGGAGCTCAGGGACAAGCATAGGGCTCAGAGGAGGGTGGAAGGCAGCCTTAAAAAGTTTTGGTGGCAGGAAGGTAGGCAAGGCCTCCACGGTGGCTCTTGCTCCCTGCCTTGCCCTGTGGCTTTGTGCAGGGCAGTTAGCAAGGGCAGCAGCATGAGAAAGGGTGCCAGTCAAGACAAGGGGCAGACATCTTTCCAAAGCCAGTGCCCCGCCCACCTGCCTGGTTCCTGATTGCATAGACTCTCAAGGCTGAGACCATGAGGACAAGGACACTTGGGACCCCTGTGGATCCCTGACTTCTGTGAGGCTGTTCCACTCTCTGCCTGTCTCTCTGCCTCCAGAGGAGCTGCTCTCTTTTGCCCACCTGCCCCTGAGGTGCTCTCCAAGGTGCTGTGCTGAGGTGTTCTCCACAACTCCTCTCACCCCTTCAGTCTGATGCCAGAGCCAGGCAGGCATCATGAAACTGGCTGTAGGGGTCCACTCTGGGAAGGAAAAGGGACTCCTGACTTTATGTAGGGAACCTGGAACACAGCCATAT
The DNA here is from genome assembly GCF_019054845.1 of Dipodomys spectabilis. Lineage (NCBI taxonomy): Eukaryota > Metazoa > Chordata > Mammalia > Rodentia > Heteromyidae > Dipodomys > Dipodomys spectabilis. The sequence goes on along the minus strand of NW_024870813.1, from coordinate 1,372,905 downwards.
TTGATGACCTTTTACTGAGAACTTGTAAGGCCGAGGGATGGACTGTGGGGGCAGCAGGGAAATCCCAGGTACTAGGGGTCCTGGGCAGTGAGTATCTATTGGCTGGTAGGCTCTGCCTTGGAGCCACTCAGCTGAAGCCTTAGAAGGCTCTTGCTTGCTTTCTACTTTTCCTGGTGCCTTCCCAGTTACACCAGACCCTGTGTGTAGAGCTGTGTGTGGCTTCAGATCAGGGCTCCAGGTAAACCCCAGCGGAACTGGGATGCATGTGGGGTTGGAGGCATGGCTCAGTTAGTGCACTAGCCAATGAGCAAAGCATCAGGTACTGAGTTCAAGTCCCAGTCTCAGAACAACAACAACAAAAGTAAGATGGATGTCCTCATTCAATCCCTATATCTGCATGCAATTATTGAGGCACCTGGTGGCTATGGGCACTAAAGGCATCAGAAAGCACAGGACGAAGTGCTGTGACTGCCAAGCAAGGTCGATCGTGTGGAGTCCCTCCAACTGGAGGATCAAAAAAGGCTTCCTGGAAGAAGAGGTCAGTGTGTTTGATCTTCAGTAATAGTTAGGGCTGGGGTGCATACAGATAAATGAGGCTGGACAGACAGCCAAAGAGAGAGCAGAGATACTGATGAGAAAAGATGGTGTCCTAGACCCCAAGTTCATCATTTACTGGTATGGAGGACGTGCAGATGTGTTCATGGTTAGTAGTGGGCTAGATCTAGACTCCCAGGTTATGGGCTTTTGAATGAATTCTTAAGGCAAAATGGAATGAGAAAGGCTCCAATCTCAATTGTGGCTGATACACATCTTTTACGTAGACCACAATGGCAATGAGGACTGCACACTGATACAGACAGAACTTCCATGTGCAACAGTCATTAGACTACAAGATAGAATGTAGATGTGGGGAGGGGGCAGCAGCACGAACAACTTCATGTTGTTCATGGCTGGTCAGCCATGGGCTGATATTCTGTTATCATCTGATATTGAACCGAAAATTTCATGTTCTACTGGTTTCACTAACACAGATAGCATCTATACAGTTCCATCCCAATCCCAATCACCCTAAGACCCAGCACCTCCACCTGTTCCATGCCCACATTTTTTCTTTCTTTCTTTCTTTTTATTGTGAAAATACTGTACAGAGGGGTTACAATTACATGGGCAAGATAATGAGTACATTTCTTATCCAGCATTGTAGACTCCTTCTTTGTTTCTTCTTCCCATCTCTTCCCATCCTCCCCCCCCGCCCCCATCCTCCCCGCCCCCTTTCTTTCTTTCCTTCTTTCTTTCTTTCTCCTTCCTTCCTTCCTTCCCTTTCTTTCTTTCTTTCTTTCTCGTTTTCTTTCTTTCTCTCTTTCTCTCTCTCTTTCTTTCTTTCTTTTTCTTTCTTTCTTTCCTTCTTTTTGTGTCAATCCTGGGGTTTGACTGTGAGCTTTCCCTGAGCTTCTTTTGCTCAGGGCTAGCACTCTACCACTTGAGGCACAGCTCCACTTAAAACTTTTTTTTGGGGGGGGGCAGTATTAGTTTATCAGATGCAAAAGTCTCACAGACTTTCCTACCTGGTCTGGCTTCAAACCACGATCCTCAGATCTCAGCCTTCTGGGTAGCTAGGATTACAGGCATAAGCCATAGGCGCGCGGCTCATACCCACATTTTCCAGATACATCACTGTCATCAGTTAAGGCACCAACTGAACCCCACCATTCTCGTCCCCACTACAGAACAAAGGCCCAAGGTCAGTGTAGTCTGCCTTTTTGCTGCCTGGAGAGAAGGAAGAGATGAGCTCTGAGAGTCTAGCTTTTCTCCCATCATCCTGAACATTGGAGTCTCCTTTGGTTTGCTTTGATTTTTTTTCCTTAGACATTTAAATTATGGGGCTGGTGCTGGAGCTCAGGGGCAGATTGTGTATTTAATATGCATGAGGCCCTAAGTTTGGATCCCTCGTACCAAAAAGAAAAGGAAAACTAGTGACTCATATGATCAAGGTGGGAGGCAGCTGAGAATCCTACACCAGACCCATGATCTTCATGGATGCTATCTTTAGAACTCAAGCCAGGGCCATGTAAGTTCTCTGCAGTGCTTGCTCACTGGTACTTTTTTTTTTTTTTTGTGGGGGGAGGACACTTCATGGAACTCCCTACAGGAACTGATCTTGAATAAGATCCCCAGATCCACTGGGCACCAGTGGTTCACACCTGTAATCCTAGCTAATCAGGAGGCTGAGATCTGAGGATTATAGTTCAAAAGCCAGCCTGGGCAGGAAAGTCCGTGAGACTCTTATCTCCAATAAAACACTAGAAAACCGGAAGTAGCGCTGTGGCTCAAGCGGTAGAGTGCTCACCTTGAGCTGAAGAGCTGAGGGACAGTGCCTTCCATGCAAGGTGGTGATGCTGTGCTCCTAGCTACTTAGGAGGTTGAGATCTGAGAATTACAGTTCTAAGCCAGCTTTGAGCAGAAAAGTCTGTGAGACCTCTTATTTCCAATTATCTAACAAAAAGCCAGAAGTGGAGGTGTGGCTCAAGTAGTAGAGTATCCACCTTAAGTGGAAAAAGCCAAGTGAAAGCAAGAAGCTCCGAGTTCAAGGCCATGTATCTACCAAAAAAATATCCCTAGATTCTTCAACATGCTTTTAAATATCGCCTTTCCTTTCCCTGTGTGGGTAAACACAGACCAAGAACCCAGAGCAAAATGTTCATGTGCATACCTGTGTATCCTGGTGGGAACCTTTGTGCCAGGCCAGTGAACAGTGATGAACTTTCCAAGGGCCCATATTTAGTTCCAACTTCATCCCCAACAACCCAAGGCTCATATAGAGCTATGGAGGGCAGCTTGATAGCCAGTTTGACAGTGAGTTGAAGCAAACAAGAGAGCACTAGGTTCAAAATTTCCATCACTCTTGCCTTGTGTGGTGTCCTCAGTCCCCAGCAGGCAACTAGAAAATGTAGGATGGGGCCAAGGACAGGTAATCAAAGACTAGTGCCCTGCAGAGGGCTGATGGCTCATGCCTATAATCCTGGTTAAACAGAAGGCTGAGATCTGAGCATTGAGATGTAAAGCCAGACCAAGCAGAAAAGTCCATGAGACTCTTATCTGTAATGAACACACAGAGGTGTGACTCAATTAGTAGTACATCAGCCTTGAGCAAAAGAGCAAAGTGAGAGTTTGAGAATCTGAGTTCAAGCCCCAGTACGGAAGAAAGGAAGGAAGGAAGGAAGGCAGGAAGGAAGGAAGGACTCATGTCCTGTGTCAGCCTGGGCCTTTTTATACCTGCCACCTGTGAGGAACCAGCTCAGCAAGCTTCAGGGTTTGTAGTTTCTTCTCTGAGGCAGCTACACCACAGGCAAGCTTTTTTGTTTTTGTTTTTTGTTTTTTTGGTCAGTCATGGGCCTTGAACTCTGGGCCTGGGCACTGTCCCTGAGCTCTTCAGCTCAAGGCGAGTGCTCTACCTACCACTTGAGCCACAGCACCACTTCCAAAGCAAGGTTTTTCACAGAGGCTGGGAAAGTGGCCTTGTGGAAGAGCCAGGGCCACCCCTGTTGCAGGCTTGCAAACTGGAAAAAGGCCCAAGGCCTCCTCTCTGACCATTAAACCAGGGAAGTTGTAGGCAGAGCGTGTCTGCTGGAGGAGAGAAATTGGGTGACAGTTTGGTAAATAGCTCATGATTACCTTGCATAGAGATACATTCACTCCAAGTGTGGGCCAGGGATCAGTACCACTAGGGAGTTTGATGGAAAAAAAATACCGGACTCAGCCCCACCCTAGGCCTGCTCAACTAGAAGCTGCAGTTTAATAAAATCCCTATGTGGCCACTATGCTTCAGGAACACTGCAGTGATTAGAGCTCAACCCCCTTTCTACCAGTTGGCAGTGGTGTGATGTACAGATATGCAATCTCTTAGGAATGCAGATTCCTCAAAAAGGGTTCACTACGTCTATCATTTAGGAACACTGGAAAGATCAAACAAAATAATAAGGTAACATTGATGCTATTAGGGAAGCACTCAGTAGAGGGAAGTATTGTTAACTCTCTTTCTAATAAGAATAGCACCCTTAGTTAGCCCAGTGCCAGTGGCTTTACACTGGTGATCCTAGCTACTCAGAAGGTTGAGATCTAAGGCTTAAAGTTCAGAGCCAATCCTGAATTCAATCCCCAGTTACTAGCAAAGAGAAAGGAAGAAACAAAAAATAAAAAAGAATGAATGAAAGAAAGAAGGAGCCAGGTGCTGGTGGCTCATTGCTTGTAATCTTAGTTACTCAGGAGGCTGAGATCTGAGAGTCATGGTTTGAAGCCAGGCCAGGCAGGAAAGCCTGTGAGACTCTTATCTCTAATAAATTACTCAGAAAAAGTTGGAAGCAGCACTGTGGCTCAAGTGGTGAAGCACTAGCCTTAAGCACAAAGAGGCTCAGGGACAGAATCTAGGCCCTGAGTTCAAGCCCTAGGATGAGAAGAGAAAGGAAAGAAGGAAGGAAGGAAGGAAGGAAGGAATGAATATGGAGCCAGGTGCTGGTGACTCATGCCTGTAATCTTAGCTACTTAGGAGGCTGAAATCTGAGGACTGGAATTCAAAACCAGATTGGGCAGTTAAGTCCATGAACCTCTTATCTCCAATGAACTACCAGGAATTCCAAAGTGGAGCTGTGGCTCAAAGAGGTAGAGCACTAGCCTTGAGAAAAAGAGCTCAGGGACAGTGCCCAGGCCCTGAGTTCAAGCTCTACAACAAAGGAAGAAAGGAAGAAATGAAGAAAGAAAGAAAGTAGGTAGGAAGGAAGGAAGGAAAAACGAAAGAAAAGAAAGAAAGAAAGAGAAAGAAAGAAGGAAAGAAGGAAGGAGAAAGGAAGGAATGAAGGAAGGAAGAAAGAAAGAAAGAGAGAGAGAAAGAAAGAAAGAAAGAAAAAGAAAGACAGGAAGGAAGGGAGGAAGGAAGGAAGGAAGGAAGAAAGAAAGGAAGAAAGAGAGAGAGAGAAAGAAAGAAAGAAAGAAAAAGAAAGACAGGAAGGAAGGGAGGAAGGAAGGAAGGAAGGAAGGAAGAAAGAAAGGAAGGAAGGAAGAAAGAAAGAAAAAAGGAAAAAAGAAAGAAAGAAAGAGGGAGGGAGGGGAGGGAATAGCACCCTTTGCCAGTCAGTGTTGGATCACACCTGCAATCGGAGCTACCCAGGAGAATGAGATCTGAGGATTTTGGTTCAAAGCCAACCCCAGGCAGAAAATTCCTCTTATCTCCAAATAGCCAGCAAAAACCTGAAAGTGGGACAGTGGCTTAAATGGTAAAGTGCCAGCCATGAGCAAAAAAGCCAAGTGGTACTGTGAGGCCCTGAGCTCAAGCCTTAGACCCAGCACACCTCCACCCCCCACCCCCCCCAGAAAAAAAAAAAAGAAAAAAAAAAGTAGCATACTTTATTGGAGACAGAATCTACTTGGCTGACATAAAAAGAGGCTTCTTTCTTCTCCCATGACATACTGGTTAAGGTTTCAAATCAAAATGACCCTCAGTCATTTTGTCCTTATGGGTAAGCTCTAGAATCTTGAGCAACTGAATTCTGTTTCTGTTTTCCTTGTGTATTAGAGTTGATAAAACCCATATTAGAGGGATGTTCTGTAAAGATAAGGTGGTAGAGGTGTGGCTCAAGTGGTAGAGCACTTGCCTAGCACATGTAAGCCCCTGAATTCAAACTTCAGTACAGGAAAAAAGTAAATAAGTAAATAAAACCAATAAAACCAAGAATATCTATGTATTTTTACTGTATAATAATATATATTATATACATATATTATTATATATATTTTATATATATTATTATATATATAATAATATATATTCTTATTATCATTAAGTAGTTGTACAAAAGGATTTCAATTCAACACATCAGTTTATAAGTACAGTGCGTCTTGATCAATGTCACCCTTCTATCATTCTCCCCATCTTACCCAACCCCACCTGTCCCCTCAAGTTACATGGTTCTATTTTTACATATGTACATTAAATACAATGACTGTACTTGTCCATCTTTCCTAAGTCCTACTCCTGGCTCTCCCCCCCTTCCCCAGCGGGGTCCCCTCCCCCCTCCATTTCCTATGAGTGGATTTTTTGTTCTCTGCCCTATTTCTCAGGTAGCAGAAGTCTAATCCCATCAGTGCAGGCCCTGCCTGCTCTTGTCCTGGAGTAGTCCCAAAATGAGGCATTTATAGAATTCCTTGGCTTTTGAAGTATCATGTAGGCATCTGATGGAGATCTCTATCTTGTGATCCTGCTGGCTCATAGTGACAGAGTAGCCTCCCTTCTTGTTCTATTTACAATGCCTTTGAGATCCACAGATGTGCAGGGCCACATCTGTGTCACTCTTGGATGTGTAGGAAACCCACTTGGGTATTAGGCCATGTGAGGATCTTTAAACTGTGTTGGCTCTGCCTGTCACTTTTTAGGGTTTACACTGAAAAGGGACACAAGTGATTCTTTCCGTAACTCCTGCCCCCACTGATCCAGATAAGCTGATCTGCCTGGATGATAACTTTTATCCTTCTGGCTTATGTACTATTCATGTCCCAAGTCCTCCTCACAGCTCCAATCTCTATGATCTTGCCATTCAAACATTCTTCCTCAGCTTTTTAAATTCTTTTAAATATTACAATATCCCCTAAAGTAATGAATAACTTCTCTGGCTGAATGGACAAAAGAGAAAGAGGATGGTTGATAATTAATTTACCTTCCCACTGAGCTATATTTTGCTGAGAAAAAAAAAATTTAGCAAGTACAACCGGATGCTCATGGCTCACACCTGTAATCCTAGTTACTCAAGTGGTTGAGATCTGAAAGTCCAGGTTCAGAGCTAGCCCCAGCAGGAATGTCCGTGAGACTCTGATCTCCAACTAACCACCAGAAAACTGGGAATGGAGCTGTGGCTCAAAGTGGTGGAGTGCTAGCCTTAAGAAAAAGAGCACAGGGACATCACCCAGTCCCTGAGTTCAAGGCCTATGGACAAAAATATAAAAGAGAGAGAAAGAGGGAAGAAAGGAAGGAAGGGAGAGAAAGAGAGAGAGAGAGAGAGAGAGAGAGAGTTATTAGTGAAGCTATTGCCCCAGTGGTAGAGCATCAGCCTTCAGTGAAGAAGCTAAGGGACAGTGCCCAGGCCCTGAGTTCAAGCTCTAGTACCAGAGTGAGAATATGTTTTAAATTCTCAGGTGTTGGGACTGGGAAGGTGGCTCAGTGGTAGAGTGCTTGCCTTGCATGCCTGAGGCCCTGGGTTCGATTCCTCAGCACCACATAAGCAAAAAGAAAAAAGCCAGAAGTGGCGCTGTGGCTCAAGTGGTAGAGTGCTAGCCTTGAGCTGAAGAGCTGAGGGACAGCGCCCAGGCCCAGAGTTCAGGCCCCATGACCAGACCCTAAAATAAAATAAAATAAAATAAAAATAAATAAATTCCCAGGTGCCTCTGTGTGTTCTGTCTCCTCCTATGTTCCCAGAGGAGCACTGGCCCTGCCCGTGGAAGGTATAAGTGCTGGAGATTCTGCTGGTTTTGCTAAAATGGTGCTTTCCTAGACCAACCACTGCTGCCCCCCCTGTGCCCCATGCAAAGGGCCCAGGGGCATGGGTCCTCCTTGACCGGTTGTCTTTTTTGGTCCCACCTCATCAGCACCCCCATTGAGCATGCTCCGGTGTGCACCAGCCAGGCCGCCACCCCACTGCTGCCCGCTTCTGCCCAGCCGCCTGCTGCTGCCTCTCCCAGTGCAGCCTCGCCACCCCTGGCTGCAGGTGCTGCCCATGCTGCCACCGCCTCTGCTACAGCCCCTGCCTCAAGCCCTATGGATGGTCCAAGGTAATTGGCCTGCAGGTGTCTGCCATCACTATGGGAAAGGAAAGCAGAAACGGCCTCACCCTGGAACCATCTTCGAACAGCTTGGGCCCATTGGTTGGTGTCCTGCAGAAATACAAGCAAGCCCAGAAAGGGCAGTCATTGGCTTCATTCAGCCAGAACTTGGCACAGAGACAGAGCAAGTGTGCACAGCCCTTAAGTCTGAGATCTTGGTCCCTATGACTATTTTATCTCTGCCTTGACTGAGGCAGCTCCTAGATCCTCTCAGTGCTTGGCGGTAGGTTTTGTCCTTGGGCTATTCCTGGCCAGAGCCCTAGAGAGGTAGCATCTCTCCTCCTATAGTTCTGCAGGGTTGGGTACTGCACCCATGGGGAGCAGGTAGAAGGAACACAGGAAGCCAGAGGCCAGGAAAGGTCAGTTTCTAGGAGTTCACTTCTCCACACCCCCCCAACCTATAACCCATTTGCCTTGGGTGTTGATTGTGTGTTCGCTTTAGGATCTGAAAGATGCAGAGACATGTTCTGCAAGGTGTTCATTAATTTTAAGTGAAGAAAGGGGTTTCAAAAACAAATGGAATTGAGAAACATGGAGTCAGACAAGATTAAACAAGCTACTGAACTCTAGAGTTCCTGGAACTTTCAGCTCCTCAAGACAGAGGCCAAGTTCAGCATTTCCTGAGGGCAATGAACTAGGACACATTTTCCCCCATCCATTTGCTCCCATGGTTTCTGGGCCACATGTGGAGAGAGGCTGTTCAAGTCAGTGGGAAGAGGCAGCAGGAATTCTCCAAGTGGACCGGATTTGCTTGGGAGAGCTGCTAGGAGCCTCATGGCTTCTTCCTCTGAACCCTTGCTGAAGCATTCTTGCTCAGAAACCTGAGACCATTGCATGGACCAGCAATGACAAAATAATAGGACCCAGACACCAATGTCTCACACCTATAATCCTAGCTACTCAAGAGGCTGAGATTTGAGGATTGCAGTTTGAAGCCAGCCCTGGAAAGAACATTTGTGAGACTCTAAGAAGCAGAAAGTAGAGCTGGAGCTCAAATAGTAGAGCAAAAAAGCTAAGGGGTCAGCACTTACGCCCTGAGTTCAAGCCCCATGACCAGCACAGAGGAGCGACAGACAGACAGATAGACAGATAGACAGACAGACAGACAGACAGACAAGAAGTAGGAAGAAGAGGCCAGGTGGTGGAGGCTTTGAAGTCCATGGAAGTATTGGGGAATGGAGGACCAGGTAACTCTAACCACATCTATTTCCCTCCTTTTCCCTCCTTCTGCCTCCATCCTGGATCCCACCACAGCATGGCAGTCCTATGGGGGAGTAAAGGCTAGGACCTTTTCTCCTTTCCCTCCAAAGGTGGTAGGACTAAGCACAGGGTGTAGTTCCCTACTCCTGCAAGATTCTGACTTCTTCACAGCTTCTGGCATCTCCCCCAAGAATCTTTTTTTCTTTTGGTCAGTCATGGGGCTTGAACTCTGGGCTTGGGCACTGTCCTGCGATCTTCAGCTCAAGGTAAGCACTTTACCACTTGAGCCACAGTGCCACTTCTGGTTTTCTAGTGGTTTATTGGAGATGAGTCTCACAGACTTTCTTGCCCAGGCTGGCTTTGAACCGTGATCTTCAGATATCAGCCTCCTGAGTAGCTAGGATTACAGGTGTGAACCTCTGGTGCCCAGGTTCACCAAGAACCTTTTGGTGTGTGTTCCTGTAATGGGGCTTGAACCCTGGGCCTCACACTTGCACTCAGCTGGCGCTTTAACCTTTGAGACATACCTCCACTTAGTCTTTTTGGTTAATTGGAGATCATTCTCAGATTTGCCATCTGGGCTGACCCTTGAAATCAGATCTCAGCCTCCTGAGTAGTTAGGAGTATAGGTGCAAGCCCAAGTATATTTCTATCAGAATTCCTCCTCGTGGAGGCTTCTGGAGATCAGGGAGCCAGTTTGCCATGGCTGCCAGGTCCCTGATGGTAACTCTTTCCCCTTGGTTCCAGGCCAGGCTCTGCCTACAGCTCTTCAGCGGCTGCCTCTCCAGCACCAGCTTCTCATACAAGCTACAGCGAAGGTCCAGCTGCACCTGCACCCAAGCCCCGGGTTGTCACCACTGCCAGCATCCGGCCTTCTGTCTACCAGCCAGGTGAGAAGCAGAATGGGAGGGAAGGCTGTCCAGGCTGCACAAAGGGTGAGCTCTCAGGTCACATCTCCTGAAGAATGGTGGCCAGTGAGGCCCTGCGGTTGAATCTCAGCCCTTCTGAAGCCATTTGTGGACAAGAATTCTTTGCAGCCTGTATCTGGCCTTAGAAGACAGGTAGACAGTGCCAGGTAGGGATGGGATCTCCTAGCTCTTAAAAGTGATGTTTCAGGGTTTGGAGGCATGGCTTAGTTGATAGAACACTAGCCAATGAGCAAAAGAGGCAGGTACTAAATTCGAATCTTGGTCTTGGACCTAAAAAGTAGAAAAAAGAAAAGCAAAGAAAGAAGCAGATGTTCCTGGCTGAAACATTTATGTTCAAGGTGAGCATTAGAAGGTTTGGAGGAATGAGTAAGGGAAAAAAGTACCATTCCTCCATGAATCTGGGTCTGGCTCAAGCTAGAAGACAGGTTGCTGTCACAAAAAAATGTCACAGGTGTGGGACTTACTGCATCACAGGGGAATCTTTTTTTTTTTTTTTGGGTCCGGTCGTGGGGCCTGAACTCTGGGCCTGGGCGCTGTCCCTCAGCTCTTCAGCTCAAGGCTAGCGCTCTACCACTTGAGCCACAGCGCCACTTCCGGCTTGTTTATTTTTGTTTATGTGGTGCTGAGGAATCGAACCCAGGGCCTCAGGCATGCAAGGCAAGCGCTCTACCACTGAGCCACCTTCCCAGCCCCTCACAGGGGAATCTTAACTGTTCTGTCTGTTTTGTGGTTCTGTGGTTCCTAAGCAGAGGCAGTAAATCTGCAGGTACATGGCCTGCTCAGGATGGGTCCAAGCACAACTCACTGGCCTTTCTGAGCTCCCGTCTTCGTCAGTGCCCAGGGTGGCCTAGCAGGGACAGCAGAGTTAGCCCATGTCCCCTTGCCTTCCTAGCCAAACTTGGGTCTACTCTCTAAAGCCCAAGGGCAATTATTTAAGCTAATATGAAGCCTACGTTTCTGTGCCAGTTGGTATTCCTGGCATCCCCTCTTTCCCATTGGATTCTGACTCTGAACTCTAGCAGAGCAGGGCTATGGTGGATTTTTCCCCCTTAGTACCTGACTTGGGCCTGGTATGAGGAGATATAAAGCAAAAGCAAAGAAAATGGAAGAACAGGACTAGAAATGTAGCTCAATGGTAGAGGACTTACCCAGTATGCTCAGGGTCCTGAGTGTGTGTGTATGTGTGTGTGTGTGTGTGTGTGCGTACGCATACGCATGCATGTAAGTGCTGGTCCTGGCGCTTGAATTCAAGGCCTGAATGCTGTCTCTTAGCTTTTCTGCTCAAGGCTAGTGCTCTGTCACTTGAGGCACAGTTCTACTTCTAGCTTTTTGGTGGTTAATTGGAGATAAGAGCTTCACTGACTTTCCTGCCCAGGCTGGCTTTAAACCACAATCCTTCTGATCTCAGCCTCCTGAGTAGCTAGAAGGTGTGAGCCACCAGCACTTGGCTAGACTTTTTTTTTAAAGAGCAGTTTTAGATTTATAGCAGAACGAAGTGTGGAAGGTACAGCAACTTCCATGTCCTTCCTGCCTGGCATAGACACACATGGTAAACTGATGAAGACAGGAAATCTGCAGACTTGTCTGGGAAGGAATGAGGTGGGTCATTCTAAGGAAGAGGGAAGGGGCACAGAGAAAGCCTTCTGTGCATGAGTGTGAATTACCCAGGAGCCAGAGGTTAAGAGCAACACTTGAACATCTAGACTCTGGGGCATGTCCTGTTCAGGCACAAGAGAGACTCCACTGAGTTTTTCTCCTGGGGATGGGGCACAGAGGAGCTTGGCCCGGTAAGGCCTTGTCTGGGGGAGATTGAGCTTGGCCTATGGGGCAGAGGTGCCATGATCAGTCCTCAGTTTTATAAAACTCATTCTGATCGCAGTGTTGAGAGTGCAGGAAATACTTTAGTATCAGATTGACAATTCCCAGGCTGCTCTGGAAAGTAAATCTACCCCATCTCTCAGACTCCAACTTCCTCATCTGAAAAATCAGGATGTGTGTGTGTGTGTGTGTGTGTGTGTGTGTGTGTGTGTGTGTGTGTTCATGTATGCCAAGTGCAGCAAGTTTTGAAGTTAAAACTCCAGGGGCTGGCCAGACACCGATGGATCATACCTGTAACCCAAGCTACTCAGGAGGCTAGCTTGGCAGACAAGTTCATGAGATTCATCATTTCCAATTAATCACCAAAAAGTGGGAGTGGAGCTGTGGTGCAAGTGGTAAAGCGATAGCCTTAAACAAAAAAGCTCAGCACCCAGACTGAGTCCCAGTTCAAGTCCCAGGACTGGCTCACAACAAAAACACTACAAAACAGAAACCCAACAACTCTCCGGGGTGGAGTGGCATTTTGTATAGGGCTGCAATGTGACCGACCTTGGGTGGAAAGTATGGAAGTGGCCGCGCCTGGGAGACCGGGAACAGTGGCGGGAGCTCGTGGATGCGAGGCTGCGGGTGTCCCTGCGAGGGCTTTTCTGCCCCCTGGTAGTGACAGAACCTCTGGGCGCTTTCAGCGTGGCCGCGGTCGTTCCCCGAGGTCCCGCCAGGGGGCAACACGGCTCCAGGGCGCGCACCGCTGGGCGCGCACCGCAGGCCGGGCCGGCGTCGTGCCTTTCCGCTCCAGTCCGGGACAGGAGCCCAGGCGGGAGAGAAGGGGTCGGAGCCGCGGGTCTCCGCGCCGTTCCCAGGCGCGGCAGACGTTAACTCATTGCTGCCTGGAGGGGAGAAGGGCGGGCAGTTCCCCAGCTTCCCGTCCCGGGGAGGCCCGGCCGCCGAGGGAGGTCCGGGGGCGGCTGGCTGGCGGCCCGGGCGAAGCAGGGAGCGTGGGCCCGCGCCCCACCCGGCTGCGGGGACCCGGGCAGCTCCCTGCGGGCCTCCCCCGGGCCCAGGGCGGCATTCGTCGTGCCTGATCTTATCGTTGGCGCAGTATACCGAACACCTGGGGCCCGGGAGGGGCAGCGGCTCGGGGTCCCGGGAGGACGGGATGGTCCAGGTGGCCACGTTGGCCCGGGGGTCGGGCCTGGGGCCGGGCCGGGCGGCGGCCGGGGAGCTCCGGGAGAGCCAGGCCCAGCTCGGCCCCGGAGTGAGTCAGAGATCAACCTTGTTTAATTACACAGTCTCGAGACCTCCGAGTGCGATAGGGAGCCTTTTGAACTTGCCAATTAGAGATGAAATATCACCTTCTAATTTGGACGTGCTGAATTCCATCATGCAGAAAATAGCAACAGAGCCCCGAGGCTCCCAGATGGATATCGTGTCTCTGGGCTTGTCGCGCAGCGAGGCAGGCTAAAGGGCACAGGGGGAAAGGGGACCGGAAAACAGCTCCAACCCACCCCACCCTGCCACTTCCAGGGAGTCGGGGGGGGGGGGGGGGCTCCAAGTAGGGGGTGGGGGTGGCCCACCCCGCCACAAGGAAGGGCTGGGCCTCCCTGAGAGCTAGGAAACAGCCAAACCAGGAGGCTGATCCTAGTGTTAGGGAAGTTAGAAAAGGAGGGTAATCCAAGGGGTCCCAGGGGCTTTCACATGAGAGGAAGGGGGAGGGAGGCAACAGGAGGAAGGGGGGCAGGAAAGGTGGATCCGCAGCAAGGTTTGCTGGGACAGGCGGGGCCTAAGCCTGCTCAACAGTTTAGGGTGTGGCTACGCCGGGGTGTTGAGCTGGACCGGGTCCTGGTTTTTGCTAGGCAGCTGGCTGGCCAGATGGCTGACTTTGAACTCTCCAAGGCTCAGTTCCTCCTCTGTAAAATGGACTATCAGTCTGGTTGCGCTGTGTGGAGTATTTATTTCCTGAGCTTATGCATACCATCAGCCTGCATGTGGAAGCCACCCTGGTAGCCATTGTTTTGATGAGAGACACCAAAATCTGAGAGCAAGAAATATTCAGGTAGTCAAAATTGCCTTGTGAAAAAGTTGGTGGACTTAGTTTTAATGTATTTATTTACCTCTGCCAATAGCATAAATAGCTGTCGCAATCCCGGGAAACCAGAGACAAGACAATAACAGACACCAGACCATGAAATTGAGGTTTGGGAACCAGGGGCCTGAAGTCTCTGCCAGCTTCACGTGTCCTGGGTCCATTTTACAAGGTATTTATTGAGTAGGGTACAGGTGCATACACAGAAAGTGAAGTCGCAATTTCCTTGAAGTCACAAGCACCAATCATGTGGTATATTTTTACTCAAGTGACTAACTTTTTTATCTTAAGAAGCAGGTGTAAGTAGTAAATGACTTATGGTTAACATAGATTTTTGTCTATCTCCAAATTCCCAGAAAGATTGGTGTGGAAATAGCCTACACTGGGATAGAAATCTGAATTCCCTCCAAGCCAGGACTGATTGACCTTTTCGGGAAACTCTCAGTGTTCTGAGAGTTCATGTTGGGAAGAAGCATTCCATCCTCCCAGTCCTTTCAGGTCTCACAGCTCGGTTTTTGGGGGCTCTCACAAAGACCAACAAACCTCTGGGCTCCAAGATGGATATTCTATTTAAGCAAGATGACAGCAGAGCACCTAAAAGGTCCAGGAGAGTTAGCCAAGCTTGTGTAAGACACTAGGAGTTTCCATGTTAACAACCAAGGAAAGCTAACAAAATGGTGAAGATGTGGTCCCCATAGAAAGCATATAACCTTTCACTCACTCTGGCTTCTGGACAGTGGAATCTCCAGGCAACAGAAAGTCATTCATTCAGATGTGGACCCCCAAGGAACTTACTTCCTCCTCTCACCCACGATGCCATATGACTAAGAGCCAGTACCTCTCTGGGTATCCCTCACCTTGTGGGGCACATTCATTGACCAATGAGAAGACATTTATACAATTTATTCTCACTACTTTTTCCCTGCCTAGGCAGGGCTAGCATCAAAGCTCTGGCCTACTAGAGCATTGGGCAATCAGAAAATACAGAGTTCTTTCTTGCAGATTTTCTCTCTGTGTGGTTACATCTTTTATGGGACTGGTAGGTATGTTGGATTTACTTTTTTATCAGACCTGTTTAAACCTGTAATTTGGAGTGGGGGGGCATTGGAGACTTTCTTGCCCAGCTAGCTTCAAATCTCCATTCTCAGCTCTCACCCTCTTGCGTGGCTAGGATTATAGGTTTGAGCCACCAGTGAGTGCCCAGCTGAAAGGCTGTCCCTCTTCTGAAAGAAATCAAGTGGTGTTGCCTGACCCCTAACCCTCTTCCCTGCAATGGAACTAATGAGTACAAGTCATAGAAGAAAGAGCAGCCTTCACTTCAAATGTCACCACACACTTGGGCTTGTCAGGAAGACATTCCATGCTATCCCCTCTCCCCAATCCTAGGTGGGCCCAAACCAATGATAGTGAATAGAGTTAGACCCCAGAGACAATAGAGACAACGATGACTAGGCCATGTTACTCCACTTCTTGAGGCCTAACCAAGGCTTGTCCAGGCTTAAGGATGGGAGGTGTTTTAGGTTGGAAAAAGAATATCATTTGGTGGGAATGTAACCTTGCTGAACCATTCTGAGACCCAGGTGCCACCCTCCTTGCCATCTACCCACATTTAGTGACACACACATGATATCAGCTACTAAGTTAAATACTTTGTATTTCCTATTTTTTTTTTTTTTTTTTTTTTTGGGTCTGGTCATGGGGCCTGAACTCTGGGCCTGGGCGCTGTCCCTCAGCTCTTTAGCTCAAGGCTGGCACTCTACCACTTGAGCCACAGCGCCACTTCTGGCTTTTTTCTTTTTGCTTATGTGGTGCTGAGGAATCGAACCCAGGGCCTCAGGTATGCAAGGCAAGCATTCTACCACTGAGCCACCTTCCCAGCCCTTTCCTATTTTCCTTTAATCCTTATAATAACGTTATGGAGTATTATGGGTTGTTTATCACTTTTTTTTTTTTTTTAATAAGGAAACGGAGGCCCAGGAACTTGCCCAATGATAGAGAGCCAGGAAATTGTAGAGTTGGGACATGAAGCTAGACTTTTTGAAGGGCACTGCTGGGGGATCAAACCCAAAGTCTTTACATGGTAGACAAGCTAGCTACCACTGAACTATAATCCCAACCCCAGGCTCTCCCAAGACAGGGCTCTCGATGGCTGTGCTACATTTCAGAACATGGGGTTTCCTCTGTGCGGGAAGTATCAACTAGGGACAGTGGTAGAGCAGCAAACAAGACTTTGGGTTTCAATTCTTAGCATCAGTTGGAAGGAAGGAAGGAGAAGGGAAAGGAAGGGAAGGGAACAGAAGCAGAAGGGAAGGCGGGAGAAGAAGAAAAAAGGAAAGGAAGGAGGAAGAGAGGGAAAAAGGGAGGTAAGTGGGAAGGACAAAAAGAAGGGAGGAAGGAAGAATGTCTAATAGCATGGAATACTAAATAGAACTGGACTTGTGTTCTTTTTTTTTTTTTTTTGGGTCCGGTTGTGGGGCCTGAACTCTGGGCCTGAGCGCTGTCCCTCAGCTCTTCAGCTCAAGGCTAATGCTCTACCACTTGAGCCACAGTGCCACTTCCGGCTTTTTTTCTTTTTGCTTATGTGGTGCTGAGGAATCGAAATCAGGGCCTCAGGCATGCAAGGCAAGCACTCAACCACTGAGCCAACTTCCCAGCCCCTGGACTTGTGTTCTTTACAGAAGCAGCTAGGGGGAATTAGAAGGTTTTAGAGACTTTCTGAGTTTCTCTTCCTCCCTCCCTCCCCTCATGCCCTTGAGGGTAAAAGATATTGTAAACCAAGGACTAGTGGCTCAAGTCTGTAATCCTAGCTACTCAGAAGGCTGAAATATGAGGATCAAGGTTCAAGGCAGCCAGGTAAGGAAAGTCCACAAAACTCTGGTCTCCAACTAAGCACCAAAAATCAATCAATCAATCAATCAATCAATCAATCAATCAATCAATCAATCGGGAAGTGGAGCTGTGGCTCAAATGGTAGAGCACAAAGAGTACAAACAAAGAGTGGTGTACAACAAAGCTCAGGGCCAGTACCCAGATCTTGAATTCAAGCTCCAGGACAACACACACACACACACACACACACACACACACACACACACACACACACACACACACACACACAGCATTTTACTTATTTATTTTGCTGGTCCTGGGCTTGAACTCAGGGTCTGGGTGCTGTCCCTAGCTTAAGGCTAGCGCTCTACCACTTGAGCCACAGGGCCACTTCGGGTTTATTGGAGATAAGAGTCTCATGAACTTTCCTGCCCAGGCTGGCTGTGAACCACAATCCTCAGATTTCAGCCTCCTGAGTAGCTAGGATTACAGGTGTGATCTACCTCATTTAATAATAATATTAACAATGTAAGGATGATGATCTGCTGATCTGCTGCGTACCTATCCCACCCCCTTCTCAGTAGGTGGGACAATTTCTTATGGAGAAGGTCCTTCTTCCTTTTAGGAGCCAGTAACACTCCCACTATGACTGATGACTCCTGGGTAAGCTGTGGGGGAGTTTTATGCCTTCCTATTCCATTATCCCTTCCAATAAGGGATGTCTGTGTGTTCCACATTTGCCTGCTGTGAAGGGCCATTATCTGGGAATCAAAGATGCATAGTTAGGGAAAGCTGGCCTCAGTCTACCCAAGATGGCCCAGGCATCAGGTAGGAAAGAGAGACCAGAAGTGGGGCCAGGGTCCTGAGGCCAGCTGGTGTGTGTGTGTGTGTGTGTGTGTGTGCGCGCACACATGCATTAGCACACACAGATCTAGCTCAGGAGGAGGCAAGAGGTCCTGCCAGGTCTCTTAAGAGAAGCAAGCTGGCAGAAGAGGTGAGGCTTCCAGAATCTTTTTCACTGAAGTCAGAGGTAGGATGAACCATGTCTCAGGACACAGCTAGGTCAGCCTAGCTAGGTCCACAGTGAGAGGTGGGAGAAACTTGGGTTCTAGCCAGGTGCCAGTGGCACACACCTGTCATCCTAGCTACTCAGGAGGCTAAGATATGAAGATCAAGGTTTGAAGCCAGCCTGTGCAAGAAAGTTTTTAAGACTCTTATCTCTAATGAACCATACAAAAAAAGCTGGAAATGGAGCTGTGACTCAGTGGTAATAGTGCTAGCCTAGAGCAAAAAGTTCAAGAACAGTGCCCAGGCCTTGAGTTCAAGTTCCAAGACTGGCACCAAAAAATAAAAATAAATAAAATAAAATAAAATAAATGGGTTCTGAGGGCTTTGGGGGTGGCAGCTGTAATGGCCTGTGTGTTGTGAGTCCACAGCTTCAGTGAGTGGCAGGAGACAGAGCGTATTCCCTTTCCTGTTCTCGGATTGCTTTCACTCCATTGGTACCTAGGATGTTGGAGAGTGGGGGTCCTGAGGGAGGTTGGGGAGCAGCCAGAGACCAAGTGAGCAGCTAGACTTGGGCTGTGTTATACCTATCGCTCTGCCCAGACTCACTCTGAGTGATTCCTTCAAGACCCTTCCCCTTCTCAGCCAGAATCCTTCCAGGCCACCTCCCCCCCCCACACACACACATATACACACACAGTACAAAGCAGTTGTAGCTAAACCTGAAATATGAACTTGAAAACCCAAAGGCTGGACTGGATTCAGGTGTAACAAGAATGCAACATTTCAGAGTCCAATTACTGATCCCAGTGGCAGATGAATGCTTCCTTTGGTGCATGCTAAGTCAACTCACTTCAACCCTCTTCCAGGCCCAAGAACCCTCACACCCTGGCTCCCTGTCAGCCCCTGTAGGGCTCAGGCAGTCTCAGCCTGCTGGCTGAGCCCCACCCTGCACAGCTGCAAATATTTATAGCTACATGCCTTTCCCAGCCCTGTGCAAGCTCCCCAGGGCTCTGCTGGGCTTGCTTGCTATTTATTTCTCTAGGTTCCCTGAAGAGAGTTAAAATCTGAGCCTGAAAGAAGTTCAATAACATGTCTCCCAGTGGAGTGTTGGTGGCTCACACCTGTAATTCTGGCTACTCAGAAGGCTGAGAGCTGAGGATCGTGCAGTTTGAAGCCAGCTAGGGCAGCAAAGTCCAGGACACTTTTATTTCCAGTTGACTAGCAAAAAACTAGAAGTGGAGATGTGCCTCACTCAAATAGTAGAGTTCCAGCCTTGAGTGAAGAAGCGAAGGAACAGCACCCATGCTCTAAGTTCAAGTCCTAGTACTGGCACTGGCAAGTGCGCGCGTGTGCACACAACACACACACACACACACACACACACACACACACACACACACACACAATGTCTCCTTTGCCAATGTGAATTGAACTGTTTTCTTATCCCAGTGACCTTTTGTACTCCTCTGGCTGGCAGCAGGGAAGGAGGGGGAATGGATTCCTGACACATTTCTTTGGTTATTTTTGGTTTACAGTGCCTGCATCTACCTACAGCCCTGCCCCGGGGGCCAATTACAGTCCAACTCCCTACACCCCTTCCCCTGCCCCTGCCTATACCCCCTCTCCTGCCCCTGCCTACACCCCTTCCCCTGCCCCTGCCTATACCCCCTCCCCTGGCCCCACCTACACCCCTTCACCTGCCCCCACCTATTCTCCCTCCCCTGCACCAGCCTATACCCCCTCACCTGCTCCAAACTATAACCCTGCACCCTCAGCGGCCTACAGTGGGGGTCCTGCAGAGTCTGCCAGCCGTCCCCCCTGGGTGACTGATGACAGCTTCTCTCAGAAGTTTGCCCCCAGCAAGAGCACCACCTCCATCAGCAAGCAGACCCTGCCCCGGGGAGCTCCAGCCTACACCCAGATGGGTCCCCAGGTGACCCCCCCTGCCAGAGGGACTGTCCAGAGAGCAGAGCGATTCCCAGCCAGCAGCCGGACTCCTCTCTGTGGCCACTGCAACAACGTCATCCGGTATGGCTTCTGGGGCGCTTGAGGCGTGGCAGCATGCTCACCCAAGGGCTGAGCCCTGCAGGTGGAAGGGCAGGTGTGGGGAGATAAACCAGCCAGGCCTAGCAGCCTCAGGTCCCTCTGGATTGATATCTGTGTGGCCCTCTCTGGGCTGTAGTTTCCTTTCCTGTGTGACACCTACAGCCCTGGGGAAGATGGGAGGATCCAGTGAGGTAAGCGTTGGAGCTCCCAGCTTGGTGCCTGGTGCCTGGTGCCTGGAGCTCCCCCTTGGGCTAAGGTTGGGTTCTGGGAATCTCCAGCCTTTTCAATAGGTTTATTGGGCATGCTGGCTGATGGTGCTGGCTTTGACTCTACTTTCCTTTAGGGTTGCTTCTGGGTCTTTCTACAGACAGGCCTGTGGCTCTCAAGGCTTTGGTAGACACTGAAATAAAAACCTAGCCTCTTTGCAGGGAGCTGGTGGCTCATACCTGTAATTCTAGCTATTCAGGAGACTGAAATCTGAGGAATGCAGTTAGAAGCCAGACCTGGCAAGAAAGTCTGTGAGACTCTTATCTCTAATTAACCACCAAAACAGCTGGAAGTGGAGCTGGGGCTCAAGTGGCAGAGCACTGGCCTTGAGCAAAAACGCTGAGGGCAGCACCAAGCCCTGAGTTTAAGCCCAAGACCAGAATGCACACACAAAACAACAAAAAACAAGTCTCTTTAAACTTAACAGCCAGGAGTCATGAATTATGCTTGTTTAATACTCTGTGTGTGTGTGTGTGTGTGTGTGTGTGTGTGTGTGTGTGTGTGTGTGTGTTATGAGCCTATGTATATGAAAAAATATACTATCTTTTCTTGGTGGTACTGAAGTTTGAATTCAGTTCTCTGCACTTGCTCGGCAGGTGCTCTATTGCTTAAGCCACACTCCTGGTGAAAAATACACTCTTCTCACTTGTAGCAGCACACTGCCACTCAAAAATACTTTTGGATTTTGGAGCATTTCAGATTTCTGATTTTTGGATTGAGGCTACTAATCAATCTTAGCTAGAAAAGAGCCTTGAATCTGTAATTTAATGAGTTTTTTTTTTTTTTTTGGGGGGGGGGTCCGTCGTGGGGCCTGAACTCTGGGCCTGGGCACTGTCCCTCAGCTCTTCAGCTCAAGGCTAGCGCTCTACCACTTGAGCCACAGCGCCACTTCCGGCTTTTTTCTTATGTGGTACTGAGGAATTGAACCCAGGGCCTCAGGCATGCAAGGCAAGCGCTCTACCACTGAGCCACTTTCCCAGCCCGATGAGTATTTATTCTTGATGATTAAAATTATAGGTAAATGCTTCCCCTATTCTTCCTCTTATTTTCTTTAAAATCTAGTCAAGAAATTGAGCAGGTTGTCAAATCCCAGTTCCCTCATCAATACTCCCAGTTCTTCTTGGGTAGGCCCTACTGTCATGGCAATATAGTGACATGATTTCAGAGGTAACTTAAAGTATTTGCCTTTCCACTTGGATAAACTAGGAAAGTTAGCATTAGTGATAATCTGGTGGTCTGATAACTTTGACTAATGACATTTTCATTTGTGGTCATAATCTAATGCCAAGAAATAAGACTGTGTCTCAAAAATGTCAAAGCAAGCCAGGTACCAATGGCTCACACCTGTCATCCTAGCTACTCAGGAGTCTGAGATCTGAGGATCATGCCTTCTAGTCAGTCCAAGCAGAGAAATCTGTGAGAGTCCTATCTCCAATCAATCAGCAAAAACTTGAAGTAAAGGTATGGCTCAAGTGGTGGAGTATCAGCCTTGAGCAAAAAAGCCAAGCAGGAGCATGAGGCCTGAGTTCAAACCCTCATACCAGCACACATAAAATGAATACTGAACACGAAAAGAGACCATTAAAAAGGAAATAAATTGATTTTTAAAGACCCAAACTGGTTTTAAATTAGGATGCAGAGGGAGAAAAAATTGTGGCTGATACCCTAAAAACTATTATAAAAAACTACACTACAAAATGATCACTCCCTTAAACCCATAAGAGAAATGTGAACAGCTGTCAAGCAGCAGAGCCAGGCAGGTCAGGTGCCTGTGAGGAGAATTAGACCAGAGCCCAGGCAAGGCTTGGGAAGATGCTAGGCCTATTGTCTGGGTTCTTTGCTCCTTTTGTCAGAGATTTGGGTTCTACACCCCATAGTGTGTGTGTGTGTGTGTGTGTGTGTGTGTGTGTGTGTGTGTGTGTGTGTGTGTATGGGCTTCTTGCTGAATAACTAGAGATAAGAGTTTCATGGAATTGTCTGCCCAGATTAGCTTTGATCCATGATCCTCACATCTCAGCCTCCTGAGCATCTAGGATTGCAGTTGTAAGCCCCCAACACCCTGCCCCTACAGTGGATATTTGAGTTGCTTCTGGGTTCTTTTTACTGTGAGTAAGACAACAGCAGACACCTTTCTTTATGGAGCTTTCTCAGAATTTTCTATGCTTCCAGTCAAATAGTCTCAAAAGTGGGAGGTTCTTGAACTAGTGAGTTCCAGGTTGGGGATGCTACTTATCAGGTACTGTTCTCTGCCTACCCAGGGGTCCTTTTCTGGTAGCCATGGGCCGTTCCTGGCACCCAGAGGAGTTCAACTGTGCCTACTGCAAGACCTCCCTGGCAGATGTGTGCTTTGTGGAAGAGCAGAACAATGTTTACTGTGAGCGGTGTTATGAGCAGTTCTTTGCCCCACTCTGTGCCAAGTGCAACACCAAAATCATGGGGGTAAGTGGGCAGCACCCCTCTCCATTGACCCTTGTCTTTTTTTCCCTAATCCCACTTTCCTTTCCCTCTAAGATTGTGGGGTTCCATTTGGAAACTAAGAAATGACCAGGTGCTGGTGGCTCACATCTGTATTCTAGTTACTCAGGAAGCTGAGATCTGAGGATCATGGTTCAGAGCCAGCCTGGGCAGAAAAGCCAGTGAAACTCTTATCTCCAATGAACCACCAGAAAACTGGAAGTAGAGCTGTGGCTCAAAGTGGTAGCGCACTAGCCCTGAGCACAAAAACTCGAGGACAGTTCCCAGGCCCTGAGTTCAAGCCCCATGACCAACAAAAAGAAAAAAAAGAAAGAGGGCTGGGAAGGTGGCTCAGTGGTAGAGCGCTTGCCTTGCAAGCCGGAGGCCCTGGGTTTGATTCCTCAGCACCACATAAGCAAAAAGAAAAAAGCCGGAAGTGGCGCTGTGGCTTGAGTGGTAGAGTGCTAGCCTTGAGCTGAAGAGCTGAGGGACAGCGCCCAGGCCCAGAGTTCAAGCCCCACGACCGGACCCAAAAAAAAAAAGAAAAAAAAGAAAGAAAAGAAATGACTGCTAAGAGAATGAGCAACTCTTTATTTTTCTCCCACAAGGAGTTTGGTTTGCCATCAGTGAACTAGAGAGCAAATGAACTTGAGACAAGAAATAATTATGGAAAAAAAGGAGAAATAATTATGGGCCTGGACCGTGCAGCTTGGAATGATAGGGGAATTCTGTAAAGCTAGTTATCCATTCATAGCCTGTTCTCACCATTCACCTGCAGGTGGCCTTGACCCTCAGTGCCCCTTGGGAATAGTGGCAGTAAAAAGCAGGACCTCCCTTCTATGTTTAATGGGGGATTAAGCATCATAGCTTATGGAAGAATAAACAGAACCTGGCACCCTGCAAACTCAGGACACTAGGAACCTTTCCCATGCTTTCCTTGGCTTGTCCAAGATCTGCTTCCTGGGCCCTTCTGCTCTGTTTCCTGATCGCTACTTGGGCAGAGGCAGGGCCCTGATAGGGAAGTCAGAAATACCTCTTTTCCTTGGCTGGGTGTGGCTCACACCTATCATCCTAGCTACTCAGGAGGCTGAGATCTGAGGATTGCCCTTTGAAGCCAGCCCAGGCAGTAAAAGTTCTTTGGATTTAGCTTATCTCCAGTGAAAGACCAAAAAGCCAGAAGTAACGTTGTGGCTTACATGGTAGAGTACCAACAAAAAGGCTAAAGGACAAGTGCCCAGGTCCTGAGTTCAAACAATACCAGCGCACACACACACACACACACACACATGGTTGCATCCTGAGTTTACATTTTTTCCCCCAGGAAGTGATGCATGCCCTGAGACAGACATGGCATACCACCTGCTTCGTCTGTGCAGCCTGCAAGAAGCCTTTTGGGAACAGCCTTTTCCACATGGAAGATGGAGAGCCCTACTGTGAGAAAGGTAGGAGAATGGGAACCTATTTGAGAGATGGGGACAGGCACCGGGAACTCCCTCCTGCCTATATCCATTTATACCTGATTATCAAAAGGCTTTCCTTTCTGGGAGAAAGATTTTTTTTGGCAGGAGTGGGGGTGGGGGAGCGGGGTGGTGGTGGTTGTCTCCTGTATACTGCTGGGAATCAACCCAGGGCCTCACACATGCTAGGCAAGCACTCTATTGCTCAACCCTTGTTTTGTTTTGTTTTTCCCCTCCAGCACTAAGGTTTGAACTTGAGCCACTCTCTGACTCTACCACTTGGGCCACCCCCTAACTTTCAGTTTTTTTGCTGATTAATTGGAAATAGGAGTTACATGAACTTTTCCTGCCTGGGCTGGCTTTGCATTTGGGATCCTCAGATCTCAGCCTGCTGAGTTCTAGGACTATAGGCATGAGCACCAGTCCTTGGCTCTTCCCTTGTTTTTAATTTTGTTTTAGTGGTAGAATCATAGCTAATATTATACAAAGGATGCTAGTTGATCTATTTCCTCTGCTCATTTGCAGTTTTTCTGGGGGAAAGGGAGTTGTACTTTACAGTTTATTTTACACATCCAGTCTCTTTCTCCTTTCCATACTTCAAACATATGAGTCACAAATTAGTCTTGTAACTGCTTTGGAAACCTCTCAAGTTATTGTCATGTAAAGACCCAGGTCTAGTCTAGTCTTAACTTTGAACTCCATCCTAGGTTCTATTCTTTTTTTTTTTTTTGGGTCCGGTCGTGGGGCCTGAATTCTGGGCCTGGGCGCTGTTCCTCAGCTCTTTAGCTCAAGGCTAGTGTTCTACCACTTGAGCCACAACGCCACTTCCGGCTTTTTTCTTTTTGCTTATGTGGTGCTGAGGAATCGAACCCAGGGCCTCAGGCATGCAAGGCAAGCGCTCTACCACTGAGCCATCTTCCCAGCCCCCCTAGGTTCTATTCTTGTTTCCATCTTGGACTAACTTTGTGACCCTGAATGAGCTACAAAAATTTTCTAAGCCTCACTTTCCTGATCTGTAAATACCGATCTGTGGTATTGAGAGGAGGAAATCAGAGAGGGTATAAAACATGGAATGGAAATGTGTATGTCCATTCCTCTGTACTTACAATGTATTTCAAAGTCCTATAGTATCAACATCTGAATTCAGAGTTGCTGTATATCCCAAAGTGTAATGTATTATCTAAAATGGAAGAAATTATGGTAAGTTTAGGAATCACAGTACTTCGTTTTTGTTTTTTTTTTTTTTTGGGGGGGGTGGCAGTTCTAGGATTTGAATTTAAGATCTTCTGCTTGCTAGGCTGGTACTTTATCACTTAAGACCCCTCCCCCAGCTCTGTTTTTTGCTGATCATTTTTGAGATTCTCTCTCTTTCTGCCTAAGCACATGCCTGAGCTACCATCGAACTACTTTAGGTTTCACTTTGTTGCTGGGATTATAGGCATGTTCCACTGAGGCCAGCTAAGGGTTGAGACAGGGTCTGGTGAATTGCTGTTTGGGCTAGTCTCAAAGCACAAGCCTCTTGATCTCAGCTTCCAAGCAGCAATGATACTGGCATGAGTCACTAGTGCCCACTGAGATATGGCACTTTACAAGAAAGCTAGGTGTCCTGGCTAGCTGACCACTCACTCAAAGCCAGCAACGAGAACACAGACATGAAGATTGTAGCACCAGAAAATCAGAAGAAGAAAAAGAAAACATGCTGATTTTAAGAGTAATAGCAGCAGTGACTGGCCAGGCAGTCAATATGAAGTAAAAAAGGGAAACACAGTTAGTTTACTTTAAAATCCAGAAGATAAACATCATTCTCGTTCTTCTAGGAGAAAAGCAAAACAAATTATGTCTTCCCCCTGACAATAAATTATAAAAAGAAATGTCTTGAGTTCTTATGCTGGAAGATCTTTTTAGCTCTGAATTATTTCAAATGAAATCACTTTGTCTCTCAGTTTCCATACCCGTTTCTTTTGATCATATGGTAGTGATTGATGATGAACAAAATTGTTCTTCTGCTTAGACAAATTGCTTCTATTCTTCAACCAACAGCATTATAATTTGCATCATTTGTAAAAAGTTACAATTTGTGTCTGAGGCTCAGGAAAAGATGACAGATTTCCACTCTGACCACTGCTGCTTTCCATGGCAACCTCTCCCCCTCAAAAAAAAAGGTCATAAACATGACATTCTGAGTAGAAGGTACAAGCAGCAAGGGGACAGACTAGTGTTATGGGAGGACAGAAGGGACAGAAGTTTGCCTCTGGATCAAGAAACTCTGAGGACTTAGACTTGAATCCAGCGGGGCCATTTCTAAGCTATGTGATCAGGGACAAGACACCCACCTCTTCTTAGTCTGTTTCCTCATCCAGACTCCATCCTTCAGAGGCTGTTGTATGAATTAATTGAGATGGTATATGCAGCCCATCTGTCCTCAGAAAGTAGAGAATAATTTAAAATCTACTTTCTAGCTGGTACCCATGGCTCATGCCTGTAATCCTAGCTACTCTGGAGGCTGAGACCTGAGGATTGAGGTTCCAACCCAGCCTAGATAGGAAACTCCATGAGATTCTCATCTCTAATTAACCACCAAAAAAGCCAGAAGTGGAACTGTGGCTCAAGTGATAGATAGAGCACTAGCTTTGAGTGAAAAAGCAAAGGAACAGTGTCTAAGCCCTGAGTTCAAGCTCCAGTGAAGATACACATGCAATATAAATTAAATCCATTTCCTGAGCTGAAGGGATGGCTCAGTGATAGGTGCCTCAAGTCTGGCATACTCGAGTACTTGGTTCAGTCCCTAGCACTAGATTTAAAAGAATCCTTTGCTTTAAGCAGCAGTCATTGAAATGTTGAAGGCAAAGTATTAAGAATATAATCTTTGTTTTAGAAAAAGTACTAGAAATCTAGTATATATGTTAAATACACTAATGAATGATCTTTTTTTTTTTTTTTTTTTGTGCCAGTCCTAGAGCTTGAACTAAAGGCCTGGACACTACTTTTAGCTTTTGTGCTCAAGGCTGGCGCTCTATAATTGAACCATGGAAGTTAATTGGAGATAAGAGTCTCATAGACTTTCCTGCTTAGGATGGCTTTGAACCTCTATCCTCAGATTGAAGCCTCTTGAGTATCCAGGCATGAGCTCCTAGCACCTGGCTCATGAATGATATTCTTATGAACAAGATGAAGGGTTAGGTGACCCAACAGTTAAGCCAAACTTGGTTGATAAACCTGCCTTAGAGTTAATAAAATATATCAGTGCTAAGGATATACTTCAGTGGTAAAACACTTGCCTGCTATGAGAGGCCTTGGTGTCATCAATCCCAGGTGTCATTTTGATGAAGGTGGGTATGTTAAATAAAACAAAAACTGACCCAACAACACCCAATCCATTTTAAGCATACAGTTCAGTAATGTATTCACAAGTTGTGGAACCAATTTTCAGAAGCCTTTTGTCTAATCTGAGACTACACTTCTCTTATGGCCTCAGCTCCTGGCAACCACCATTCTATTTTCTGTAACTATGAATTTTATTCCTCTAGGTTATCATCTAAGTGGAATCCTATTTTTTTAAATAATGTTTTATAAAGGTGATGTACAAAGAGGGACAGTTACATAAGTCAGGTAAAGAGTACATTTCTTTTTGGACAATGTCATCCCTTTCCTAGCTGTCTCCCAGTTTTTCCTCCTATCTCCACCCACAAGTTGTATAGTTCATTTTCAACATAGTGTCTAGTGAGTACCACTGCTGCATTTGTTCACCCTTTGTCCCTCCATTTTTGCGCCTCCCTTTACCCTCCTCCCAAAGACGGATAAATAAACAAGACAAAAAGAAAAGAAAACAAAAATAGCAACAAAGGGGAAAAAAACCTCTTGTTCCTATTTCCTGGAGTTCATTTCGGTCAGAAATTCTATTTGGTATGATTTTTCTTGTATTGTATTGCCCTGCTGGGGATTGAAATCAAGGCCTCACACATGTTGGACTCTACCACTGAGCTACACTCCCAGCCCTATTGTAATGGTATAAGAGTAGTCACACCATTTTGCAATCTCATTAACAGGATACAAGACCTCCAGTTTCTCTACATCCTTGCCAACATATATTCTGGGTTTAAAAAAATACATTGTCATCATAATGATGTGAAGTGTTAGCTGATTGTGGTATTTTGTCATTACTTCTGTGGACAACTTGGAGGAAGACCATGAAGAGAATCCTGTTAAATCTTCAAGCCAAAATCTTAAGCCAAAATGATAGGGTTTAGACCCCAAAAGACATTTGGTAACTACAAAGATGAGCTGAAACATTAAGACACAAGTAAGACAGGTGTGAAGGTCAACCCTTTACATCTGAAGCTACACCTGAGCGATTTGTAAGGTGGAGGTGCAGCACAATAACCTAAGGAGCTTTAAAAACTAGAGAAAAGCCAGTGCTGGGACCTCATGTCTGTAATGTTAGCTACTCTGGAGGCTGAGATCTAAGGATTGCAGTTCAAAGCTAGCCTGGACAGGAAAATATGTGAGACTCTTATCTCCAATCAACCACCAAACAAAACAGAAAGGAGTTATGGTTCAAGTGGTAGAGCACTAGTCTTGAGAAAAAATGCTCAGGATAGCACCTGAGCTCTGAGTTCAAGCCCCAGGACTGGAACCAAATAAGTTTAAAGAAGAAAGCTAGAGAGAAGAAAAATTTCTAGTCCTACCCCAGACCTACAAAGACAGAATCTCATGGGGGTACTTTACTCCATTAGACTGAGTCTAATATTTTATTAGGTTTGAGAATTGAATTTGTTTCTCAAGGTATGTTCGCAGCGCCACCAGTCTCAATATCACCTGAGAACCTGTTAGAAATGCAGGTCTTTGGGCCATACCTTCCATCTGTGAATGACAAACTCCAGATGTGGAATTTGGTGATCTGTGTTTTAATAAGCCTTTCATGTGATTATGTTTGAGAATCAATGCATGCAAGAAGCACTAAGCCCTTTTTCAACATAGAGCATCTGTGATTTGATGGATAGAAATCCTTTTACAATAGCAATAAAAATCCATCAAATAGAAGGAATATATTAACTCAACCTGAGACATAAGAGAGTTATTCAAAGAAAATTATAAATACCTAAAGGGAGAAATAAAAGAAGAAAAATGAGGAACTAGGTTATGCTCATGGTAGCAAGGTTCATGTATGCAGGCTTAATTCGAAACCAATGTTATTCTCCTTTTGTAGAATAAACAAACAGAAACACCAACTTTTTTAAAGAAATACATTAGAATCAGATTCATATTATTAACTTTTATAGCAAAGTGGCAATTCTCCAGATCATAAACAGTCAGATTTAAAAATGGAAAATGTATCCGTAGTCAAGGCAAATCAATTCCACAAATAGATTCAAGCCCTTCTGAGGGCAAAATATGTGAAAAACTGGTAGGAAAAGAAAGGACTTATTTAATAAGGTTAGGTGAAACATTTCTTTAATATATTTTATCTTTTGCCTATAAAATGTGAACTAAGAATGTAGTGTATGCAAGTCACTGTGGGAAGCCTTGAGCATAAAGGTAAGCATGGTAGAGATTTTGCTCTCAATATCCTAAAGCAAACTATCATCTTGGAACATGCTGGGCTCCATATGTTCATTCAAGAATGAGGCATGGAAGCTGGGTGCTGGTGGCTCATGCCTGTAATCCATCCTGTAATCACAGTTCAAAGACAGCCCAGGCAGGAAAGTCTGTGAGATCTTATTCTTATCTCCAATTAACCACCAGAAAACCAGAATGGAACTGTGGCTCAAAGTGGTAGTGTGAGAGCCTTGAGTAAAAAGCTCAAGACAGTGCCCAGGCCTAACACACACACACACACACACACACACACACACACACACACACACACACACACACACACATACACACAGAATGAGGGATCCATAGATGAGTTTTTGGAAGAATGGATGACACATGAATGAATGGTGCATGGTGGATGGATGGATGCAAATGGGTGGATGGATGGATAAATGGAAGGATAAAGAAGGGCAACCCAGAGTAATCTCACCTCTCTTGGCTGAGGTGGAGCATGAGGGCTTCCTAGTAGAAAGGTTTGACCCTAAGGATTACAGACATTCAGGTAGAGAATGTGGGGAAGGGCTTTCCAAACTCATGGCTTGGTTAATACAGAAGCATGGAGGTTTATGAGAGAGCTCAGAGCATCTGGAGATGAAGTGGGAGTAATGAAAGCAAAGTCAGAAGGAGGGTGTGTAAGGCTTGGCCAACAGTGGAAGTGAGTTAGCTGAAACTTGCACGAGTAAATTCCTTTTACTAGGCATCTGCAGTAACTTTCTAAAAGAAGCAGAGTAATGTTTTCTTAGTTTAGGCAAGGTAATACAGTTCTGCCTACTGAAGAAATGAAGTATTCTGTCAGAGACAACATTGATGGACTGAGATATAGTACTATTTTCATGACAGAGTGTTATTAAAGCACAAAAGGGGAAATCACAGGAAAAACTAAACCAGAGATCAATAAAACTCACCAAAGCTCAATGGTAAATAGGAGCTAGCAATAGAATAAGTCATGGAAGGAGGTTGAACTTTGGAGTTCATCAAGTCATATGCTACTCATTATGACATGTAATGGACTCTCTCCAGATTTCTTTCTTTCTCTCCCTCTCTCCCTCCCTCCTTCCCTCCCTCCCTCCCCCCTCTCTCTTCCTCCCCCTCTCTCTTTCCATCCCCACCCCACTCTTTCTGGTTTCCGTCCTGGGGCTTGAACTCAGTACCTAGTGCTGTTCCTAAGCCTTCTTGCTCAAAGCTAGTGCTCTACCACTTAAGTTACAGCTCTACTTCTGGTTTTTGGGTGGTTAATTGGAGATAAGAGTCTCATGGACTTCTCCTGCCTGGGTTGGCTTTGAACACTGATTCTGAGATCTCAGCTTCTGGGGTAGCTAGCAGGTGTGAGCTACTAGCTTTCCCTCCTTTTAATAGGAATATTACCTCTTTATGGCTCTTCACGGAGCTGCTGTGAGGATTTAGCAGGAAACGTAGTGCATTCTTCTTTCTTTCTTTTATCAGATATAAAGACTTCTAAAATAAGAGCAATGTTTCTGAATGTTTGTGCTAAATACTTCATATTAAATTATATTATTTCATTTGTTCAACCATCCCATGAGTTGGTGCATCATTATTTCCACTCTATAGATAAGAAAGTTGAAGGCCTAAGAGGTAAATGAGTTGTTCCCAGATTGGAAACCAGCTTTGAATGAAAAAGCTAGGGGACAGCACCCAGGTCATGAGTTCAAGACCCCTCTACCCCAAAACTTGGGAAAACAGGCCAGAAGCATGACTCAAATGGTAAAATACTTGCCTAACAGGTTCAAACTAGATACTATATATATATATATATATATATATATATATTTATAAATATATATATTATTAGGGGCGGGTGCCAGTGGCTCATGCCTGTAATCCTAGCAACTCAGGAGGCTGAGATCGGAGGATCATGGTTCAAAACCAGCCTGGGCAGGAAAGTCTGTGAGACTCTTATCTCCAATAAACCACCAGAAAACCTGAAGCAGCTCTGTGGCTCAAGTGGTAGAGCATTAGCCTTGAGTGAAGAACTGAGGGATAGCACCTAGGCCCAGAGTTCAAGCCCCATGGCCGACAAAAAAATATATATATATATGTATGTATGTATGTATTAGGGACCCTTATTCTTTTGTGTGTGTGTGTGTGTGGGCGCATGCCCGCGTGTGTGCTGGTTCTAGGACTTGAACTCATGGCCTAGGAACTGTCCTTGAGATTTTTTGCTCAAAGCTAATGTTCTACCTTGAGGCACAGCTCCACTTTTGGTTTCTTTGGTAGTTTATTGGAGGTAAGAGTTTCATGGACTTTCCTGCCCTGCTGGCTTTGAACCAGAATCCCATCTTAGCCTCCTGGGTAGCCAGGGTTATGTGTTTGAGCCACTGGTATCCAGTGAGAACCTTATTATTACAAAAAGCTGCAAGGAACTATGGATTAAAAAATGGTGTTTTACAATTCATTTGTTTGGACTATTAGAGATGACAGAGTCAAAGGAGACAATCATCCAGCAAAAAAGCTGATGAGAACTTCAGAAAGTATTTGTAGATCAAATCAGCACAAGATAGTGACTAAACCCAAGTCTGTACAACTTCAGAACAAATTATTAAAAAAGAAAAACATATCAATCACAACATTTTATTTATGTAGTCTGTGCAATGACAAACCACTGTCCTCAAACAACTGCTTTGGGGGTTATTCTGGCCTTGGGTAGATATGGCTGGTTGTCTGATGGCTGCTCGATCCTCACTCTGACCTTTATTACAGACTACATCAATCTCTTCAGCACCAAGTGCCATGGTTGCGATTTCCCGGTAGAGGCTGGTGACAAGTTTATTGAAGCCCTGGGGCATACCTGGCATGACACCTGCTTCATTTGTGCGGTATGTTGTTAGCTTGGGGTTCTAGCTGATTGAAAGTGGGTGGCAGGAAGTAAGAAGGGGCGATGGCCAACCCTGCAATTCCCCTATAACTCAGGCATTCTGATATTTTTTTTCAAATCTTATAAATATCATATGCCTTAGTATGACACAGTTGAACAAAGTCTTGTTACTAATGATTATCTAAAAACCCAGTGGTTTTATTACTCCATTTTCTGATGGACAGAAAAAGTACTAGATGATCTGGAAATCAGCAGCTTGCTCGCTGGCTATGTCTCTGTAGGTGGGGGTGAAGGTGAGATAATGCTTAGATATAAGAGGGACAGATGGTTTCTTAAGGCTGTATGTTGCTTGCTTCCGTTATAGTGAAGTGATTTGATGGTTTCCACCAAAACTGTACCATGAACACCAGATTGCAGCTTATTGTTTAGTCTTATGAAAAACTGAGATAAAATTTCTCTCCTTTTTGGAAATGGGGGATAAGAGACTCACTGACTTTTCTACAAAGGCTGGCTTCAAACCTCGATCCACAGATCTCTGCCTCCTGAGTAGCTTAGGATGACAGGTGTAAACCACCAGTGCCTAACTAAAGATTTCTCTTGATGGAAACTTAAGAAGCAATAGTGAATATCCCTTTCTTTTCCTGTCCACCTTTTCTTGATATATAGATGCTAGGAGATAAACCTTAGATTAACTATTAACTGGGCTCAGTTTATTTTACTAGGAGACTGGTGTTTCCCCTCTCAGGAATCTGGGTTGGGGTAAGGACATGATCTTGGACATCCTGACATTTATACATTGAATTATAAGTAGGAAATAATCATCTCTGCTAAAGCCCTGTAAAGTCTGTCTTTAAATTAATGTTTGTGTATATGTGTGTATACCAGTACTGAGGCTTGAATTCAGGCCCTTGGCACTGCATCTTAGGTTTTTTTTTTTTTTTTTGCTCAAGGCTAGTGTTGGTGATCTATCACTTGAGCCACAGCTCTACTATCTGGCTTTTTGGTGATTAATTGGCTTTGAACTGGGATCCTCAGAGCCTCCTGAGTACCTAGGGTTACAGGCATGAATCATTGACCCGAGTGACCTCATTTTATTTTGGAGAAATTAATGTAATACTTTGTTTTGTTATTGTCAGTCATGGGGCTTAAAGCTAGGGCCTGGGTGCTCTCCCTGAGCTCTTTTTGCTAAAGGCTAGTGCTCTATCACTTTGAGCCACAGCTCCACTTCTAGTTTTCTGGTGGTTAACTGGAGATAAGAGTCTAACAGACTTTCCTGCTGAGGCTGGCTTTGAACCACTGGGATCCTCAGATCTCATCCTCCTGAGTAGCTAGGATTAAAGATGTGAGCCACCAGTGTCCAGATATCTATCTATCTATCTGTCTGTCTGTCTGTCTGTCTGTCTGTCTTTCTGTCTGTCTGCCTGCCTGCCTGTCTGTCTGTCGGTCTGTCTGTCTATCTCTCTCTATATATATATTTATTTATTAATCAGGGTTGCTCAAGGTAAATTTTGGGGAATGAATAAGATATATATGCAGATTAAATTTGAATAATGTTTTAGACACATATAATAGAAAAAAATCCTATAGAGTCCTCTGCCATATGCCTTTGGCTCTCCACTTTGACACCTCTACTATTTGTGGGATGTGTTATATTCACTCTGTATTAGTTTGTTAGGGCTGCTGTTACAAATTGATGGTTTAAACAACAGAAATGTATTCTCTCACAGTTCAGGGAAAGTCTAAAATCAAGTTTCCAATAGGCAGTCATGCCTTTTCTCCTACCTTTTGATGATTTCCAGCAATCCTTGGATTTCTTGGTTCACAGCTGTGTCATTCTCATTTCTGTCTCCATCCCTACATGGCTGTCTTCCCTCTGTGTATCTGTGTCTTCACCTGGCCATCTCTATGTGCTTGTCTTTTTGATCATAGTGGATTAAAGACCAACCTTCTTCAATCTGATTTCATCTTAACTTGTCTTTTTTTAATGTGTGTACTTTAAATGGAACTTGAATTCAGTGCCTTGTGCACTCTTACAGCTTTTTCTGCTCAAAGCTGGCATACTACCACTTGAACCACACTTCTACTTCTGTTTTTTGGCTAGTTAATTAAAGATAAAAGTCTCTTGTGTTTGTCTGTCCTGGCTCGCTTCTAACCCTGATCTTTAAGTCTCATCCCCCTAAGGAAGTAGGATCAGAGACATAACACTGGCACTCAGATAAAACAAAATTTTATTTTATTTTTATTTTTTTGCTGGTCCTGGGACTTGAACTCAGCCCGGGTGCTGTTGTCTCTGCACTAGCTCTCTATCACTTGAGCCACAGCTCCAACTCTGGCTTTTTGTGGTTAACTGGACCTAAGAGTCCCACAAACATTCCCTCCCTAAGGCTGACTTTGAACCACGATCCTCAGATCTCAGCCTCCTAAGCAGCTAGGATTATAGGCCATGAGCCACTGGCATCCAGCTTAAACTACATCTTAATTGTATCTGCAGAGTCTGTTTCCAGATAGGGCTGCTACTGTTACCATATGCACTGGGTAGTCTGGAGGTCCTGGGGTTAGGGATTCAACATATGAACTTGTTTTATTTAAGAGGGAGTATTACTAATTGCCCAGGCTAGCTGTGAACTGCTGAGTTCAAGAGATCTTCTTGTCTTAGCCTCCAAAGTAGCGGGGATTACAGGTATGCACTACTGTATAGTTTCAATTTATAAATTTTGAGGGACAAATTCAATCCCATAGACTTATTTTCCAGCTCTTTGAACACATTTTCTGCTTTCTTAGGTCCTGTAAATCTATTAGAGCTACCCCTCCAAAAACAGGCTGATGGTGTGAATATTTTGGCTTTAAGATGGTTGCTTGCAGAACTGGGGCTCAACCAGGCATAGCATAGGGTTCTCTGACCTTTACTGTCAAGCCATGGCTTGTTTTTTTTCCTGAGACACTGCTTGCTAGTTTGGTTACCCAACTTCTAGAAAGATCCAAGAGACCTGGAGAAGGTCCAGGTAGACAGAGCCACACATGGCCTCTTCTCTGAGAGCAGGCTGATGAGAGGGCTGTGTTGCCGCAGGAGGAAGTTGTGGCAAAGGTAATGGAGAGTCCTCTCCTTTGAGCCATTAGATTCTGCTCAATCACAACAGTGCAAGTCCTAGAGAGAGACTAGAAGAGATAAGATGGGTTCAGGCTCATAATACAAATGAGTTTCAGGAACTTATGTCCAGGGTGAGAAACTCACAGCACTGCTGAGCAGATTTGCTTAAAGAAACTAGGCAGAGCCAGGCACTGTGGCTTATGCCTGTAATCCTAGCTACTCAGGAGGCTGAGATCTGAGGATCAAGATTCAAAGCCAGTCCCAGCAGGAAAGCCTGTGAGACTCTTATCTCCAATTAACTACTAGAAAACCAGAAGTAGCATTGTGGCTCTAAGTAGTAGAGTATTAGTCTTGAGCCAAAGAGCTTGGGGACAGCACCTAGGCCCTAGTTCAAGACCTATGACCAACAAAAACAAATACGAACAAGCAAAAAAAAAACAAACAAAAAACTAGGAAGGTCCTGATCTTTGGAAAATACCATGGAGATGACTAGATCTTCTTCTAAATCAGCCTTGTGAGGCACTCTCTTCCCAGTGACATTGCAAAGTGGAACATAGTTTTAATGTTTTTGTGCTCAATATTGCTATATCCCCTACAGGATATCAAGATAACTCATGTGTCATCAAACAGTGCAAAAATAGATAGGCCTCATTTATTTTTTGGGGGATTACTGGCATTTATTTTTCTTGAGTACTCCTTCCTTCCTTCCTTCCTTCCTTCCTTCCTTCCTTCCTTCCTTCCTTCCTTCCTTCCTTCCTTCCTTCGTTCCTTCCCTCCTTTCTTCATTAAAGCCCTATTTTAAAGATAACAGAAAGTTTTATTTTGGTGGTTCTAGGTGGTTTGAACACAGGGTTTCACCCTTGCTAAGCTGGTGCTCTACATTTGAGCCAAGCCTCTAACCATGTTTTTCATTAGTTATTATTTATTTATTTTGTGTGTCGGTCCTGAGCACCTTTTACTCAAGGCTAGCACTCTACCACTTGAGCCATAGCACCACTTCTGGCCTTTTCTGTGATTTAATTGGAGATAAAAGTCTCAATTTCCTGCCTGGGCTTGAACTGCAATCCTCAGATCTTACCCTCCTGAGTAACTAGGGTTACAGGTATGAGCCACTGGTGCCTGGCTAATTGATTATTTTTGATATAGGGTTTCATTTCCCACCTAGGTGTGTGTCTGAGCCATGATCTGCCCACTTTATTCTTCCAGTTGCTGAGATGATAGGCATATGTTACTTTGTAGAGCTTCTTCTCGGTGGAGATGGGATTTTGAGGACTTTTTTGCTTAGGCTGGCTTGGAATCATGATCTTCCCAATCCCAGCCATCCAAGTAGGTAGGATTACAGCCATAAGCCTCCAGCACCAAGCCTATTGAGGGTTTTAGTCTCATATACTTTGCTTATTAATAGGGTTCTAGTGGCATCTCAGGTTGTAATTTTTTTCTTTTTTTTTGTTGGTCCTGGGGCTTGAGTTCAAGGCCTGGGCATAGTCCCTGAGCTTCTTTTCTCAAAGGTAATACTCTACCACTTGAGTCACAGCGCCACTTCCAGCTTTTTGTTTATCTGGTACTGAGGAATTGAACCCAGGGTTTCATACATGCAAGGCAAGCACTCTACCACGGAGCCACCTTCCCAGTCCCCTCTTTAATCATTATTAAGGATACTCTTTTCCAGTATTTTGTTAGTTTACTAATGTTATTTGCTTAGATGTTAGTCCTTTTTGTGGGAACTGACATATGAACTTGCATTAGCTCCTTACCCATGTAGGATAGCATGAGTTGGACACTTCATCACATACATTCTCTGTTCTGTTAGATTTGAGTTTTAGTCCATGTTCTCTGGAAGTCTTTATTTTTTGTTTGTTTGTGCTGGTCTTGAGGCTTAAACTCAGGTCTGGACAGTGTCCCTGAGTTCCTTTTACTCATGGCTAGCTCTCTACCACTTGAGCCACAGCTCCTCTTAGGGCTTTTTTCTTTTTGGAGCTTTCGTTGGAGATAAGAGTCGCACAGACTTGCCTGCCCAGGCTGGCTTTGAATCGAAATCCTCAGACCTCAGCCTTCTATCACTTGGCTTGGAAGTCTTTATTTTCATATAGCTCAACTGATCTATTCTGTTTCACTCATTAAAGCTAGTTTTGCCCCTGCACAAAGACATATAATAGAACTTTTTGTTATGGGGTGACTGAATGCTTTGTTGTTGTCATTTTGAGATATAAGATCTTGCTCAAATGTAATCCTTCATGACCATCCCAGGGGACCACTCGGATGCAAGCAGGCCTGGGAGAAAGATCATTATAAGGTTTATTAGAGGGGCCATATTTCCCAGGAGAGGGAGTACAAGGTATCCGTCCCTATTCTAGTGCCAGGAAGGTCTGGGGGCAGGTAATGAGTGCAGTAGGTCTGAACAGGGAAAGGGAGTGAACGGCTGTATGGCAGGAACTCTAGGGCAGGGAGGAGCTCTGGTACGGGTGGAGCTGAGGACCAATGGTAATAAATACTAACACCAATAATCTAGGCTAATGTCAACTCAAGATCTAGGAAGGTCTTGAGTCTTGGTCTTCCAAGTGCTGGAATTACAGGTATGCACCATTATGCCCAACTTGACTGAAATCTCTTTTGCTCATGTCTCGTTGCCATGTGGGCTATAAGACTCCATCTCATAGAACTCTTTTCTCTCTCCCAGGTCTGCCATGTGAATCTGGAGGGACAGCCATTCTACTCTAAGAAGGATAAACCCCTGTGCAAGAAGCATGCGCATGCCATCAATGTGTAAAGGCCCAGGGCATCTGGTGTGGGCAAGACCCCAGCTGCTCTTGCTACTGGCAACAAAAGATTCAAAGAGGCTGATGTTTCTTTGGGTGGGAGGGAGAGGAGAGGAAGCGATTGAGCTCTTTTGAAGTATAATTTTAATCTTTTCTTGTGTACACAGATCATGTATTTGCATAGTTCAGACTAAAAGCCAAATGAAGATTTTAAACCAAGCTAGTAATTAATCCAAGACTGGAATTGCACTTCAAACAGTTAGGACAGGATTACAGGAACTCAAAAGCAAAAAAATGAAAAGTAACTTTCTCCAAGTGATATACCTTACCTGCCACCCCCAGAGTAGAGACAGAGTTCAGAGTACTTACAGAGAACCCCAAATATTTAATAGAGCTCTGTAGAGCTCCTCCAGCAAACAAAATTAAGTGCCAAACAGTACTTGCTATGGGATATTTTTAGAGCCATAGCTGAGAGCTTGCTAGCTAAGACCAATTGGGCTTTCCTCACCAAAAAAGGAAGTGTTATTCTATTACTAGTGTCATGGAGCTACCTCTGCACATCAGACCTTGAACAAACTTAAAATGCCTAAAGGGAGCCCAGATGTCTGGAGAGATGTCTTCTGGGAGCCACTGGCAGAACTGACAAGGCTCTGAGAAGGGCTCTGCCTTGTACTGCTGAGACTGACAGGCTCTTCAAAGCATCTCTCTTACAGTTTTGAAACATCCAAGAAGGCTTATTGGCTCCTTTTTGAATTGGGAAGGGAAAACAGATTTGGATTCTTCCAGTTTTGCTTTGCAAGTGCATGAGGAGAGATATAAAAAAAAAATCTGGGTTGTATTTGGTCTGTGTTTCTAAGAGGTTCCTGAGCATTTGTCCTATGCATGTATTTTACTCTCTACTTACAACTCACCGCTCATGCATGACCTCTTTCTCAGCACACTCCTCATCCCCCATGGAAAGAAGAGAAGAGACAGTGTCTGACATGGGTTGGAGGAATAGCTGGCATGTCCAAACTGTGGGTGGGGAGGACCCTTCCTTTCTGCCAACCTCTGTGAGAACAGGCTGCCGACCTTCAGGGCCTCATTATTCTCTTTTTATTGTTCTTTTTGTGCTGGTATTGGGACCTGGGTGATGTCCCTGGCAAGGCTAGCATTCTACATTTGAGCCACAGCTCCATTTCCCCCTTTTTGGTGGTTAAATGAAGGTAAGAGTCTCATGGACTCATTCCAGGGTTGGCTTCAAACCAAGATTCTCAGATCTCAGCCTCTTAAGTAAATAGGATTACAGGCATGAGGCACTGGCGCCCAGCTTCACTATCTTCTTTATGTGTTTAAATACAGCACACTGATTATGCACAACCATTGTCACTACTGGAAGGAAAAAGGGATATAGTTGCCACTTGGGCCAATATCTTGAATGGAGCTAACATTATTTAAATATTTACTGAAGTAGAATGGGCCTTACAAACTGCTTTACAATGTAAGTGATAGTTTAAGCATGGGAATGTTTCTTTAGTAGTAAAGAAAGAAGTTTCTTTTTTCATTTTTTGGCGCTGCCCTTGAGCTTTTTTTGCTCAAGGCTGGTACTCTATCAGTTGAGCCACTGCTCCACTTCTAGCTTTTTGGTGATTATTTGGGGGTAAGAGTGTCTCACAGACTTTCCTGTCCAGGATAGCTTTGAACTGTGATCCTCAGATCTCAGCTTCCTGAGGAACTAGGATTACAGGGAGCCACTGGTGCTAGCAGAAGTTTCATTTCTGAGGATGGAGGTGGCAGGCACATTGAAAATGGCGTTAAAGCAGGCAGTCGGTGAGGATGCTTCGCACTGGAGCACAACAGTTAGGCACTCTTCCAATTCACTGCTACTTTCTCCTTGCTCTGGTTTGGGACTTTTCTCTTTACGCTTTAGAAATGTTTTACAGAAATGTGTTAGCACACTTTTTTTCTTCTGAGAACGGAGGCATTTCAGGGCTGGCCAACCTAACACAGTGTATAGGGAAGAAAAAACAGTTGGCCAAATCCTGGGGGGTGGGGTAAAGCCTACTGTCACTTCCAAGTGTGAAGCCACCAACTTCCCCCAGGCAGCATTAGGGAGGGGCATAAGGTGCCCTGTCAGAAGCCTAGCTTTACCTTTGATGCAGGGAGAAAGTGGATATATAGTCCCAGCAGAGGAATTCTGCTGGGACAGCCTGGAAATTTGTCAGAAGGTGCAAACAAATACCTTAGAGCATTCTGTTATTTTTGGAAAGTTCAAATATACAGGGACAAGGAGCTTGCTGATTATACAGAAAGCTCTAATCAGGTTTTGGTTTTTTGTTCCTTTTCTAAAAGTCTGTCAAATCATCGGAAACTGGTCTTGCAGAAAGAAAATAAAAGTTCCCTAGAGTTATTTCTAACATCTCTTTGTAAGGTTTTACAAATGCACACATGCCACAAATACAGAGGAGGAGAAGAGATATTAAAAGACAGCTTTATACCACTCTCTACCGAATTTTTGTGTATGTGTGCCAGTACTGGGGCGTGAACTCAGGGCCTGGGTACTGTTTCTTACCTTTTTTGCTCAAGGCTGGTATCCTACCACTTAAACTCCTCTTTCAGCTTTTTAGTGGTTAATTGGAGATAAGAGGCTTTCAGAGTTGTCTGCCTGGGCTGGCTTTGAGCCAAGATCCTCAAATCTTAGCCTCCTGAATAGTTAGATTACTCTGTGAGACAATTACCTGTCTTAGTTTTCTCCTTTCTTCCCTCCCTTTCCTCCTTCCTTCCTTCCTTCTTTTCTTTCTTCCTTCCTTCCTTCTTTCCTTCCTTCCTTCCTTCCTCACATCTCTGAGTTCATACCGTACCTCATTTTCTAAGAGACTCTTACCAAAAACCCAAACAATAAACATTTTAGGGGCTGGTGCTATAGACCAGTGGTAGTATGTTTTCCTAGCATGCACAAGGTCCTGGGTTCCATCTCCGGCGCTGCAAAAAAACAAAATAAAACAAAGACCACTTTAAAAGGAAAAGGAAGTTGTTTAAGTGGGGTTTATATTGTGTCCGTGAGTCTTGTGTAGTATCAAGATTAAGGCTGTTTGTAGTTCAAGTGAACATCACGGATGTCCTAGGACACCAAACACAATTTCTAATAATTTATATTGAGGTGTTCTCTTTGGATCTACAGTTCTGTCTGCTCATTGTTAACCTTAATTTAACATTGATAAACATTCACTTTTTGTAATGGAGTGACATATCTGCAGTGTCTGTTTTAGGAATCTAGCTTTTTTTAATGTTTTTAACCCTGGTACTCTTGCTTTATGATTTTTTTGGGGTTAAGTTTTCAGAAGTGAAATGTAGTATATTAGAGGTGTGCACAAAACTATTTTGCATGTTCTCTCTCTCTCTCTTTTTTTTTTTGGCCTGTGTGAATTCACTTATTAGCAAAGTAAAACTCAGAAGAGGATGTTTAATACAGATCTTTCTGTGTACTTTTTTCATGTAACATCAAAAGAAACCTACTTGTATATGGCCACAAATAAAAGTATGAGACAAAACTAAATGCCTTGTGAAAAAGAAACAAAATTCACTTGCTCAATGACAATTTAATCACTTCATTTAAACAGACAGAGTTAGGTGGGCACCAGTGGTATACATCTGCAATCTTGGCCACTCAAGAAGCTGAGATCTGGAGGATCAATACTTACAGTTGCCAGGGAAAAAAAAAGATATTTTGTTTGTAGGCATTCCTTAAAAATAAAGGAATGGGTGGACACTAGTGGTTCATGCCCATAATCCTAGCTCCTGAGTAAGCTGAGATCTAAGGATCACAGCTCACCCCAGGCAGGAAACTCTGTGAGCCAGTTAATTTCCAATTAACCACCCAAAAGCCATATGTGGAGCCATGGCTCAAGTTGTAGAACACCAACCTTGAATAAAAAAGCTAAGGGACAGCACCCAAGTTCTGAGTTCAAGCCTCAGTACTGGCACAATAAGTAATAAATATCACAAATAGCTCAGAAGCATGAACTGAACAATTGGAGTTGGTGTCATTAACTTCTACCAACATTTCTGACTGCTTTATTGAGGATTTATGGGCAGAATAAAAGTTGTTCATTTGTTCATTCATTCACTCTTTCAACAAATATTTATTGGGAATCTACCAGGTTCTAGGAATTGTTCTGGACACAAAGGACATGATAGTATACTCCAAAGACAGTAACTCTGCTTCCATGGAACTCCCATGTTAGTGAATTGGAATCAGAGAAACAAGTAACTAACAGAGGGCATGTTAATTCTTTTCTTTTCTTTTTTTCTTAAACAATTATTGTTAAATAGTTGTACAGAGTGGTTACAATCCCACAAGTCAGGTTATGAATACGATGCATCTTGATCAATGTCATCCCTTCCATCATTCTCCAACATTTCCTTCCCCCTCACATCCCTACTGTCAAGTTATATAGTTCAATTTTTATATACTGTATGATGAATATAATGATTCATTTGCTCACTCTTTTTGTTGTATAAGTGGAAACATATTTGAACTATTTAAAGCTGTAGATAACACTGACATGAAGCTGGACATTCAGAGTTAAGGGTATAGCATTAGGAAGGAGTTCTGGATTAGATATACTGGAAGGAGGTTGTATACACTTTTCCCTTTAGGGAGTTCCAATGTGGAAACACTACTTAAAATATTGGTTACACTTCACCAATGTCCAATAATCTTTCTCTATATTCCACTCACATTTAAACCTTCAGAGAATTTGGACAGCACAAATGCTTTCTGATTTTTGTCCCAATAAACCCATCGTAAATTGGAAATACTGTGTATGAAAAAATGTATTGAATCTACCTAACCTACCAAACATCACAGCTTAGCAACACAGCACACTGTTGAGTATAGTTATTTCCCTAGTGATTGGGGTTACTAAGAGTTGGAACACACTGTTACTGCCTTGTATGGAGAGACAAGATGATTGTGCACATGGCTAGCTCATAAAACAATCAAATTCAAAAACTGAGCTAGAATTTCTACTGAATTAACTTCATGTGTGCGCCATTATAATGCTTTCGTGTGTGTGTGTGTGTGTGTGTGTGTGTTTGTGTGTGTGTGTGTGTGTGTGTGTGTGTGTGATGCATACGCCAGAACTAGGGCTTGAATTTAGGGCCTGAATATTGTCCCTGAGCTTCTTTTGCTTAAGGCTAGCACTCTACCACTTGAGCCACAGTGCCACTTCCAGCTCTTTTTGTTTATGTGGTACTGAGGAATCAAACTCAGGGTTTATGTATGCTAGGCAAGCACTTTACTACTTAGCCACATTCCCAGCCCCTAATTGTTATTTTTAATTCACAAACATTTCCTGAATAGTAAGGCACTGTTGTAGG
The DNA here is from genome assembly GCF_019054845.1 of Dipodomys spectabilis. Classification (NCBI taxonomy): domain Eukaryota; kingdom Metazoa; phylum Chordata; class Mammalia; order Rodentia; family Heteromyidae; genus Dipodomys; species Dipodomys spectabilis. Next base: position 1,329,318 of record NW_024870813.1, on the reverse strand, counting down.
TGTGGAGAATGAAAACTGAGACATAGTTCCTGTTTTGGTAAAGCTCATAATTTAAAGAGATAGGCAATGAACAAGTGACACAAGCAACAGAATCTGAGTGCAATGGGGACATAAAACAGAGTCACATGTTGGCGAGAGGTAAGCTGTGCTGAATGTGGTCAGGATAGAACATTCTGAGAGGTAACATTTGAGCTGAGGTTTGAATGATAAGAAAAACTAACCACACTAAAGTTTGGGGTAGGGTGCTCCAGCCAGAGGGAAAAAGAAATGTAAAAAAGCTGGTGCCATAGGCTCACTCCTATAATCCTATTACTCAAGAGGCTGAGATCTGAGGATTGCAGTTCAAAGTCAGCCCAGGCAAGAAAGTCTGTGAGACTCTTATTTCCATTTAACTACCAAAAAGCTGGAAGTGGAACTGTAGCTCAAGTGGTACAGCGCTACCCATGAGCACAAAAGCTCAGTGACAGCATCTAGGCCCTGAGGAACAGAAAAGGAAGAAAGAGAGGTAAAGGATTTAGGGAGGAATCTTAGAATGAAGGTGGTAGAATAGATTAAGACTTTTCCAGAAAGCTACACAGACATCCAAGTACAAAGAACAAAGAAAACCTTTATTGCCAGCAATGGGACCAACAAGACTCCTTCTCACAGGGAGAAGTGAGAAGTATCAGTTATTGTCTGAGGTGACCTATATAACTAGGAGGGGCTAGGAGGCAGAGACCCTGGTGTGCAGTGTGGACCAGGGACTTCATCATAGTGGTCTAGGATTGATGGCTGCCACCCAAGTAGTAGACAAGGGACTCTGCAGCTGCCCAGTCATGAAGGTCATTCTAAGGGGCGCCTTATTTGGTGGTAGCTGCCCCAGAGGAGTGTCATAGGTAAAAGGGGGTTGGAGGCTGATTATTTACTGACTTTATTAAATGAACCTAGTGTTGCCTAGGAAGAGAGGATGCCAAGCTGTGAAAGTGGGGAAGGAGCATGCTAAGCTTTGGAAAAGGAGCTCACTGGGCTAACAGAAGGTAAAGGAGAGGACTTTGGCTACATGGAAGAATACCTTACAAAGCTTGATGACTGCAGAGAAGAAATAAATGGTTGACTACAAGTAAAAATAAAGAACCTTAACTGGTCATGGTGGCTCATGCTTATCTATAATCTTAGCTCTTCAAGAGGCTAAGATTTTAGAATCATGATTGGAAGCCAGCTCAGGCAGGAAAATCCTGAGATTCTTACCCCCAATTAACCACTAGAGTTGAAAGTGGAGCTGTGGCTCAAGTGTAGAGCACGAGCCTTGAACGAAAAGCTAAGCACTGGCACAAGATTAAAAAAAATTATTTTAAGGACGAAGAACCTAACTGTGATAAAGGTATGGATTTTATTTTTTTCTCTAAGGCTTTTCATTTGAAAAAATGTTCAAAGCTGCTGTTAAGCAGCTCTAGATAAATCTGTGAAAGCTATGCAGGTTGGAACATAATGGTCTAAAGCCTGGGAAACAGAAGTTCTACATGGATATGAAGTCTGGGAAACACAGATGTATGCTTGCATACACACCCACACACATTGTTTCACTTAATTGGAATCATACTATACATACTGTTCTGAGATTTGCTTTCTTTTAAGAACCATTTGTTTTCTAATTCTGCACTTCACTAATCCCAGTTACACCTCTATAAAAGGCATGGAAAGGGTTATCTGAGAGTGATCATGAGTTCATCTATTTACTCAGCTTGTGGGATATATCCTGTCATTAATTTTATCAAGGTATTTGGATCCTTTTCTGAGTCACTAAGTGTTTAGTTTTGTGCTCTCCTTGAAACCTCAGATTTCCATGCCTGGGTTTTGCTCTACTGTGTTACCTTCATGTCACATTGCCCTCCAAGTCTGCCTGGGTCACAGGTAAGAGGAATGGGTGCAGTCATTGGTTGTAGAGGTAGGTTTGTAAAACAAGCCTGACAATCAGGATCTTTCCCCAAGAATATGTATCTTGGACAGAGATACTCTCTTCCTTTCCTTTCCTTTTTTTCTTTTTTTTGCTGGTCCTGGGGCTTGAACTCAGGGTCTGGATACTGACCCTGAGCTTCTTTTTCTCAAGGCTAGTGTTCTACCACTTGAGCCACAGCTCTACTACTGGCTTTAAAAAAATTATTGGACACCAGAGTCTCACAGACTTTTCTGCCTGGGCTTGCCTTGAACTGTGGTACTCAGATCTCAGTGTCTTTAGTAGCTAGGATTATAAGCATGAGCCACTGGCACCCAGAGATATTCTCTTTTCTTTCTGGCAGTTGAACGGGAAGAATGAGTCCAAGAAAGTCTGTTTGAGTTAGGAGAGAAAGAAGTCAGCAAGCAGGGAGAAGATGACTAGAACCTAGAGGGAGAGAATGTCAACAGCCAACAGGCAGGCTCTTGGATATGTTCATTCTGAGGTTCCATACCTATCTTTTCTTGGTTTGGTAAATTTCTGCATTATTTTTAAGGTTGTTTGAACTGAGAATCAGCTGGGTTGGGGTGGAATACTTGCTTGGCTTAGTAGTTGCCTAGCATGTCTGTGGCCCTGGAATCCAAGCATGGCATAGCTAGTACTGTTGTACAGGTGTGAGCCATAGGCACCTGTCCTGAATCTGTCTTAAATCTATCTTTTTCTCTCCATCCTCAAAACCCTGCTTCAAACTGGTCTTCTCTAGAGCATTTCATTAGCTTTCTACCTGATCTCCTGTCTCCATTTGCTTTCTATGCCACCCCCACCTCAGTCCATCTCCTGTTTGAGATCTCTCTGAAAATGAATGTGACTGTCTACTGAATCTGTATAACCATTATAAATGACTATCCATTATCTTACAGTAGAGTACAAAATAACCTGCTAATCCTGTTCAGTTCTCTGGCCTGGCCTATCAACTCCTACATTCTCATAATACAGCGTCATTTCCGCCATTCCTTGGTAGTTCCATAATACTCCTGCATTATCACATTACTTAACAGTTGTCTATGTATATCTTTCTCTCCACTTTGTTCTGTTTTGAGACAGTTTCTCATTATGTAAGTCACCTAGGATAGCTTTGAATTCATTATGTACCCCAGACTGACCTCAAAATCCCAATCCCAGATCTTAACCTCTTAATTTTGCTGGGATTATAGTGGTTTGCCATGATGCCTGGATGTCTCTTTCACACTTTTACAGCAACAAGGAATGATTTTTTAGAGCACATTTACCTATTAGCCATTCATTCTTTCCTAGTGTATACACTAGATTACGCTTTTAGAATTTTATTTTTTTTTCATTGAATTAAGGTATTAGACTAGAGAGACTTGGAATTGATATGACAAAAGAATACCTTCATTGTTTTTGTCTACCTGAGAACCAAGTTCCTTTTTTCTGCAAACAAATTTTATTCAAAACTTCTTATTAAGTAAATTCTGACAGACTATACCTCCATTTGCAAGTCAGTTATTTCTCATGTTAGTTCAAAGTCTATTTAATGCATAAAGGGAATGAAGAAACTATTTCCAAGTTAGTTTTGTGTTTGCTTTTGTTGTTGTTTTTACAGTAAGAAAGAAGACCTGGAGCTTGAACTCAGGGCCTGGCACTTGAACTCGGGGCCTGGGAACTGTCCCTGAGCTTTTTTTCCCTCAAGGCTAACACTCTACCACTTGAGCCATAGTGCCACTTTTTGTTTGTTTGTTTTTTTGGTGGTTAATTGAAGATAAGAGTCTCTCAGACTTTGCTGCTTAGGCTGGCTTCCAACCAGGATCTTCATCCATTCTATTGTTTTAGGTCCCTTATCGAAGATTAGATGGCTATAGGTCTGTAGGTTCATTTCTGCGTTTTCAATTCTATTCCATTGGTCCTGAGGTCTGTTCTTATGCCATTACCAAGCTGTTTTGATTACTATGGCTTTACAGTAGAGTTTGAAATTTGGTATTGATATTCCTCCAGCAGTGTTCTTTCCGTTGAGGAGCGTTTTTGCTATTCGGGGTCTTTTATTGTTCCATATGAATTTTTGGATTGCCTCTTCTATTTCCTTGAAGAATGAGGGTGGAATTTTGATAGGTATTGCGTTGAATTTGTAGATACCCTTGGGAAGTATTGCCATTTTCTCGATGTTAATCTTTCCAATCCAGGAGCATGGGAGGTTTTGCCATTTTTTAAGTTCTGTGTTGATTTCCTTTTTCAAGATTTTAAAGTTTTCATCATAGAGGTCCTTCACTTCTTTAGTTAATTCCTAGGTATTTTATTTTTTGTGGGGCTATTACAAATGGAGTTGCTTTCCTAATTTCAGCCACACTTTTCTGTATGTTGGCATACAGAAAAGCCATTGATTTTTGGGGGTTAATTTTATAACCTGCTACTTTGCCAAAGTTTTGAATCAGCTTGAGTAATTTGGGAGTGGAGACTATGGGATTCTTTAAATACAAGATCATGTCATCTGCAAAGAGGGAGAGTTTTATTTCTTCTTTCCCTATTTGGATCCCCTTTATGTCTGCATCTTGTCTTATTGCTGTAGCTAGGCATTCTAATACTAGATTGAAGAGAAGTGGAGAGAGTGGGCATCCTTGTCTTGTTCCTGAGTTAAGAGGAAATGGCTTTAGTTTTTCACCATTGAGTATAATGCTGGCTGTAGGTTTGTCATATACAGCCTTTATTGTATTGAGGAATGTTCCATGGATTCCTAATTTTTCCAAAACCTTCATCATAAAGGGGTGTTGGATCTTATCGAATGCTTTTTCTGTGTCTATTGAGATAACCATGTGGTTCTTATTCTTGCTCCTGTTGATGTGATGAATAATATTAATTGATTTGCGTATATTGAGCCAGCTTTGCATCCCTGAAATGAATCCTGTTTGATCGTGGTGTATGATTTTTTGGATGAATTGTTGAAGTCGGTTGGCCAAAATTTTGTTGAGAAGTTTTGCATCAATGTTCATCAAAGAAATGGGTCTATAGTTCTCTTTCTTTGATGAGTCCCTGCCTGGTTTTGGGATGAGGGTTATGATGGCTTCATAGAATGTGTTCGGTAGTGAGCTTTCTCTTTCAATTTCATTGAAGAGTTGGAGGAGAATTGGTGTGAGCTCTGCTTTGAAGGCCTTGTAAAATTCCGCTGTAAAACCATCTGTTCCTGGACTTTTCTTAGCTGGGAGGTCTCTTATTGCTGTTTCTATTTCAATGCTTGATATGGGCCTGTTAAGATAGTTTAACTCATCTTGGTTTAGTTTTGGCATGTCAATATTTGCTAGGAAGAGGTCCATTTCTGTCAAGTTCTCAAACTTATTAGCATAAAGTTTTGAGAAGTATTCCCTTATAATGTTCTGAACCTTGGTTGTTTCCGTGGTGATGTTTCCATTCTCATCTCTGAGTTTATTAATTTGGGTGTGTTCTCTTCTTTTTCTGATAAGATTTGCTAAGGGTCTGTCAATTTTGTTAAGTTTTTCAAAGAACCAACTCTTTGTTTTGTTGATTCTTTCTATAGTTTTTTTGGATTCTAATTCATTTAATTCTGATTTAATTTTGATTATTTCTTTCCGTCTACTGGATTGGGGTTTATCTTGCTGCTCTTTTTCAAGGAGGTTTAGATGGATCTTCAGATTTCAGCCTCCTAAATAGCTAGAATTATAGGCGTGAGCCACCAGAAGCCTGCTCAAAGGTAATTTTAACACAGGAGGAGCCAGCTACTAGAGGTTTAAGTTTCTTTCTTAAAATGAAATCCTTGAGAAAACTGCATTTTGGACAGAGGGTACAAGAGGTCCAATTTGAGCCTGGGGCAGAAGCTTATTCTGTCTTGCCTGTGTCCACCTGTGCAGAGTCCCCTGCAGAGTCCCTTTCTAGTATTCTATGGGTTTCTGCTAATCTGTAAGAGGGAGGCATTAGAGAAAAGTAGGTACAGATTGGAGAAGGGTCTGGCCAACCTAGGATCCAGGTTTTTGGAGTTAATGGTAAGAAATAGGATATATCACCAGATTTGGGGGCCATGCTTGTAATCCTGGAATTATGGTAGGAAGGTTATAAATTTGAGGCCAATCTGGGTTAAATTGTGAGACCCTATCACAAACACATAGACAAAAACAAAAAGGAAAGAAAAAAATAGCAATGCAAATAATCAACTGGATATTTATTTAGAATGAGAAAAAAAATCTTGAACAAATAGTCACAGCTTTCTAGGTTTCTTCTGAAATCTCTTTAAGCAAATGACCAGAAGAGTTTATATAGGAATATTCTCTGATTGCAGTCTACCTTACCATCTTAATTTGCAACATTTCAGCAATACTTAGCACCCACAGGAGTCTTTTGAAATGAGGGGAGAAGGAGGGAGCTATCCCAAACTCATTCTACGAAGCCAATATCACACTCATCCCCAAACCAGGCAAAGACCCAACCAAAAAGGAGAATTACAGGCCAATTTCCTTGATGAACACAGATGCAAAGATCCTTAACAAGATTCTAGCTAACAGAATCCAGAAACACATAAAAAAAATAATACACTGTGATCAGGTAGGCTTCATCCCAGAGACACAGGGATGGTTTAACATACGTAAGTCAATAAATGTAATCCAGCATATCAACAGAGCCAAGGTCAAGAATCACATGATTATCGCCACAGATGCAGAAAAGGCCTTTGATAAAATTCAACATTCATTCATGCTAAAAGCTCTGGAGAAAATAGGAATAGAAGGAACATTTCTAAAAACAATAAAAGCCATTTATGACAGACCAATAGCCAATATTATACTTAATGGGGAAAAGCTACAACCAATCCTCCTAAAAACAGGAACAAGGCAAGGATGTCCACTGTCTCCACTCCTCTTCAACATAGTCCTAGAACCCTTAGCCAGGGCAATAAGGCAAGAAAAAGACATTAAAGGGATCCGCATAGGGAAAGAAGAAGTGAAACTATCCCTTTTTGCAGATGACATGATACTATACCTCCACGATCCCAAAAACTCCATCCCCAAACTTTTAGAAATCATAAGTCACTTCGGCAAAATAGCAGGATACAAAATAAACCCACAAAAATCAGTTGCCTTCCTATACACTGATAACACACAGGAAGAGAGGGAAATAAAGGGAGCAACCCCATTCACAATAACCTCCCAAAAAATAAAATATTTAGGAATTAACCTAACCAAAGATGTAAAAGAACTATTTAATGAGAACTATAAAAAGTTAAAGAAAGAAATTGCAGAAGACACTAGGAAATGGAAAGACCTCCCATGCTCCTGGATAGGCCGACTTAATATAGTAAAGATGGTGATACTTCCAAAACTAATATACAAATTCAATGCAATTCCTATTAAAATCCCAATGACGTACATCACTGAAATACAGAAAACAGTCCAAAAACTTGTATGGAACAACAAAAGACCTAGAATAGCCAAAACAATTCTAGGGGATAAAGACAATATGGGAGGGCTATCCATGCCGAACTTCAAACTCTACTACAGAGCTATAATCACAAAGACAGCATGGTACTGGCACAAAAACAGACCCGAAGACCAATGGAACAGAATAGAAGATCCAGATATAAATCCACAGGCCTACAGCCAGCTGATATTTGACAAAGGAGCCAAAGACATACAATGGAAGAAACACAGCCTCTTCAACCGCTGGTGCTGGGAAAACTGGGCAGCCACATGCAGAAAACTAAAAGTGGACCCCAGCCTATCACCATGCACCAACATCAACTCAAAATGGATTAAAGACCTTAACATTAAACCTGAATCTCTGAAACTACTGCAGGACAGAGTAGGAGAGACACTTGAACTAATAGGCACAGGAAGGAACTTCCTGAACAGAGTCCCAGGGTCACAACAAGTTGGAGAGAGACTCGACAAATGGGACTACCTTAAAATAAAAAGCTTCTGCACAGCTAAATCTATCGCAACTAAGCTAGAAAGACAACCAACTAATTGGGAAAAAATATTTACCAGCAATATATCAGACAAGGGGTTAACATCCTGTATATACAGGGAACTCAAGAAACTAATCCCTCCCAAACCTAACAAACCAATTACTAAATGGGCAAGGGAGCTAAAGAGGGACTTCTCAAATGAAGAAATAAAAATGGCAAAGAAACACATGAGGAAATGTTCATCATCCCTGGTGGTGAAGGAAATGCAAATAAAGACAACCCTGAGATACCACCTTACCCCAGTCAGAATGTCCCACATCCACAAATCAGCCAACGACAAATGCTGGAGGGGATGTGGAGAAAGAGGAACCCTATTACACTGCTGGTGGGAATGTACACTTATACAACCACTTTGGAAAGCAGTCTGGAGGGTCCTTAGAAAGCTAAAGATTGACCTCCCTTACGACCCAGTCATACCACTTCTAGGCATCTACCCTGAACAACAGGAACCAATATACAAGGACACGTGCATCTCCATGTTTATTGCAGCACTGTTCGCAATAGCTAGGATATGGAAACAACCTAGGTGCCCCACCACAGATGAATGGATCCAAAAATTGTGGTATCTATACACAATGGAATATTATGCAGCCATTAGAAATGACAAAATAATGGCATTTGCAGGGAAATGGATGGAGCTAGAAGGAATCATGTTGAGCGAGGTAAGCCAAGAACGAAGAGACAAACGGTACATGGTCTCCCTCATAAGTGGATGCTAAATCCAAAAGGTTAGGTGATACGACAAAACTAACAGGACTTAAGAAACAAAGAACTCCCGCTCATCTGGTTGAACCACTACTAAATATCCTCATGCTGCTGATCACAAATATGGTATATAACATGTGAACACTGTTATATATTACAGACTGTGGTAGACAATTTGCTCCAGGGAAGTTAGAATGAACTTGTGACTTTGAAATTATGTAATCATTTAATCACAATCAAAAAAAAAAAGAACCTCAGGGAAAGGAGGGAGGGAGGGGATGGTAGGGGGAAAACAAAAAAAAAAAAAAAAAAAAAGATAATCTATAATTTACCATATTAAAGATCACTTGAAATAAAAAAAAAAAAAAAAAAAAAGAAATGAGGGGCCTTGAAGCTTATTAGCTTCTTTCTTTTCTTCCTCTTTCTTTTCTTCTTTCTTTCTCTTTCTTTCTTTCTTTCTCTCTCTCTTTCTTTCTTTCTCTCTCCCTCTCTTTTCCTTCCTTCCTTCCTTTCTTTCTTTCCTTCTTTCTTTTTTTTTTTCTTTCTTTTTTGTTGGCTGTGGAGCCAGAACTCTGGGCCTGGGCACTGTCCCTCAGCTCTTCAGGTCAAGGCTAGTGCTCTACCATTTGAGTCACAGGGCTCACAAGCTCTACCATTTGAGCCACAGTGCTCATAAGCACTGCTTATGTGGTGCTGAGGAATTGAACCCAGGGCCTCATGAATGCAAGCAAACACTCGACCACTGAGCCACCTTCCCAGCCCCTTATTAGTTTCTTGATAAAGCTACTCTGAATCCAGAAAAGTAGCACGAAGGACACAACTACTTTGAGGACCTGATTCTCTGGTTCATGCTGCTAGAATCTGGCAACATTTGTTCAGGGCTGACCCAGCATCAGGACTAATACATACCCTGGAGTTGAGAGGGACAGCACACACTAGGCTCCCACTACCTAGCAAGTACCATTCTCTACCTTCTAGATGATGTATTCCTATCTTACAAACTCAGGTATGGTGTGAGAGTAACTCTAACAATAAGTAACTGTTGTATTATATGGTAATATCACTTGGAGGTTTAAGAGGCAGAACAAGTATGTAGTGGAAGCCCCAGGCAGTAGCTCAACTCTGAACTACACAAAGCAGGTCCTTGCTGAGTTTCTGGGGATGACTAAAATGGCTAGAAGCATCTCATAGGTTGTAGGTCCAGAACCACAAAGTGACTTCAGAGGAAAAGAAACAAGTGTCTTATTTATTTGCTTGTTTATTTAATTTTCAAGAGAAGGTATTGCTATGTCATCAACCTGGCTTCAGGCTCCTATACTTAAGCAGTCCTCCCACCTCAGCTTGTCTAGTAGCTGAGACTATAGACACATATCACTGTGTCCAGCTGAGTGAAATCAATGATTTTGTTCAGGGTTAGGCTTTATTTATTTAATTTTGTCGGTCTGTGGGGCTTGAACTCTGGACCTGGGTGCTGTACCTCAGCTCTTCAGCTCAAGTCTAGTGCTCTACCATTTGAGCCACAGTGCCACTTCGGGTTTTCTAGTGGTTTACAGGAGATAAGTTTCACAGACGTTTCCTTCCTGGGCTGGCTTTGAACTGCGATCCTCAGCTCTCAGCCTCCTGAGTAGCTAGGATTACAGGCATGAGCCACCAGTGCCTGGCTTAGGCTTTATTTTTATATTTGAACTGAGACCTAGGCAGTCCCTGGGCCTTTTTTTTTTTTTGTCATAGGGCTTGAACTCTGGGCCTGGGCACTGCCCTCAGTTCTTCACTCAAGGCTAGTGCTCTACCTTTTGAGCCACAGTATCACTTCTGGTTTTCTGGTTGTTTATTGGAGATAAGAGTCTCATGGACTTTCCTGTCTGGGCTGGCTTTGAACCGTGATCCTCAGATCTCAGCTACCACAGCCTGGTTTCCTGAGCTTTTTTTTTTTTTTTTTTTTTTTTTAACTCATGGCTAGTACTCTACCATTTGAGCCACATTTCTACTTCTAGCTTTTGGTGGTTAGTTGGATATGAGTCTCACAGACTTTCCTGCCCCAGCTGGCTTTGAACTGTATCCCTCAGATCCCAGCTTCCAGAGCAGCTAGCATTACAAGTGTGATACACCAGCACCTGGCTTACTTTATTTTGTGCCAATACTGTGGCTTGTGCTTTTATTTAACTTTTTGCTTGAGGCTGGCACTATACCACTTGAATCATATCTCCACTTTCACTTTTTTGGTGGTTAATTGGGGATATTTTGTTTCGTGTCTGCCTAGGTGACTTTGAATGGGGATCCTCATATCTCAGCCTCCTGAGTAGCAGAAGTTAGAATTATAGGTGTGAGCACTCGGTGCCTGGCTTGCTTTGTTTTGAGGAAAGATTTTACTATGTCTGGCCTGGGAATGTGGCTCAGTGATAGAGTGCTCGTCTAGCATCCATGAAGCCTGGGTCTGATTCCTCAGTACCACATAAACAGAAAAAGCCACAAGTGGTGCTGTGGTTCAAGTGGTGGAGTGCTAGCCTTGAGCAAAAGAAGCCCAGGGACAGTGAGCTCCAGGACTGGCAAAAATAAAAATAAAAAAAGCATGAAAATAACTATTATATATATATATATATATATATATATATTTTTTTTTTTTTTGTCAGTAGTGGGGCTTGAACTCTGGGCTTGGGCACTGTCTCCCAGCTCTTCAGCTCAAGGCGAGTGCTCTACCGCTTGAGCCACAGCCACTTCTGGTTTACTGGAGATAAGAGTCTCACGGACTTTCCTGCCCGGGCTGGCTTTGAACCTTGATCCTCAAATCTCAGCCTCTTGAGTAGCTAGGATTACAGGCGTGAGCCATCGGCCCCTGGCTAACTATATATATATATATATATATATATATATATATATATATATATATTTTTTTTTTTTTTTTTTTTTTTTTTTTTTTTGTCGGTCATGGGGCTTGAACTCTTGGCCTGGGCACTGTCCCTCAGCTCTTCAGCTCAAGGCGAGCGCTCTACCACTTGAGCTACAGCGCCACTTCCGGTTTTCTGGTGGTTTATTGGAGATAGGAGTCTCACGGTCTTTCCTGCCCGGGCTGGCTTTGAACCGCGATCCTCAGATCTCAGCCTCCTGAGTAGCTAGGATTACAGGCGTGAGCCACCAGTGCCCGGCTAACTATATTTTTTTTAAAAAAGATTTTACTATGTCCAAGCAGAACTTGAAGTAAAAAATCCTCCTGCCTTTGTCTCCCAAGTGCTGAGATCATAGGCCAGGGGTTGGCACTTTATATGTTTTTTCTCTTGGAATCTCTATCAGCCAACCAGGTAGGAAAGCAATGTTCAGACAGGTTTAATATCTCTCCCTAAACTACTTCTCTCCATTAGGTACTCAAACTGAAGTCCTGTAACCAGTTCTTCTCCAGGAAGGAAAGAAAGAAGAAAGGGAGGAAGGAAGGAAAGATAGGAGAGAGGAAGGGAGAGAAGGAAAGGAGAAGGTAGGGAGGCAGAGGAGGGAAGGGAAAGGGACAACTCATAGAACCTTTACTATTGAAGTAGGACTTATGATTAGTAGCCAATGCATGGGAATGCAGCTCAGTGGCATAACATTTGCTTAGCATGCACAAGAACCTGGGTTCAATCCCTAGCATTAAAAAGAAAGAAAACAAACAAACAGAAAAGGTCAGGATAAGAGGCTGAATATTGTGAATCTGAAATGAATGAGACACAAGCCCTGCCTCATAAAACTCATACTCTGATAAAGAAAATAAAGTTATTGCATAATTTAATTATCAAATGGCAACAAATAGTTCTCCAACTTTTTACTAAATGCAAGACAGTGACATGCTTTTTTTTAAAAAAATGCCTTACTGTTTTAAGTAAAACAAAACAAAATGCTTTTTATGTTACTTACTATTGAAAAAAGTTTTGTTTTGTAGGTGTTCTGTAATATTGTACTCTGTGCTCAATGTTAGGTACCCTGGTTTGTATAGCAGGCCAGGTGAGTGCTGCTAGTCAGGAAGGCCTCAAAGCCAGCCTAGGAATAAGCAGCCAAAGTTTTCTAGAGAAGGAAATTCCAAACCCAAGAACGGGAGCCTGGGCTACGCTGAAACAGAAGTCATATACTAATTACTTCACTGTTCTGTGCTGTATTTGAAGTAAGGCTCATTAAGAGTTTCATAGTTGTTTTCTCTTCTCTTCAATATAAACACTAAAGGACGAATAACTTTCTAGAAGGCAAAAGGAAGATAGCTAAAATTGAGCACTGACTCTGCTAATCACTTTGTATATATACCCTGAGTTATTCTGTTTTTTTTTTTGTTTTTTTTTTTTTCTGGTCCTGGGGCCTGAACTCTATCCCTCAGCTATTCAGCTCAAGGCTAGTGCTCTACCACTTGAGCCACAGCACCACTTCCAGCTTTTTCTGCTTATGTGATGATGAGGAATCAAACCTAGGGCCTCATGCATGTGAGGCAAGCACTCTACCACTGAGGCACCTTCCCAGCCTCCCTGAGTTAATTCTTACATCTGTTCTATTAGATGGTATTATTTATTTCTTTTTCATAGATGTAGCAACTGGGATTCTGTGAGGTTGAGAAACTTTGTCTAAGGTCAGCAGCTAGGACATACAGCCAAGATTTTGAGTCCACAAAGTTTATATTCTTTCCACAACATTATGCTTCTAAGCCTGTTTCTGGACAGTCTCTTTGCTGGAAGGAAGCAGAAACAGAAAAGAAAATGGGGGATTGGCTTCAGATTTCAAGGAAGTAAGAAAGGAAAAACAGGAGAACTTTTCATGAGCTCGTTGGCCACGTCTTTGGGTCTTAGAAAGCTCTGGAAAAAAATTTCTGGGATGCTCCTTTGGCTGGCACCACAGCACCCTAGCCCCACTAAGCCAAATCTGCTGAATCTGAACTAGGAAAGGGAAGGGTTCATGGGACATCCGTTGGGAGTGTCCACTGAGGTCTGCTTTATACAGTTTATAATTTGCTGTAAACAGCTTGCAGTTCCTAATTAAACCTGTATGATCATGTCTGAACTTTTAGGAAACAGGATTTCTCAGTGGTAAAACCAGAGCCCTCTTCAAACCCTATGGGTCTTTCTTTTCTTCTTCTTCTTTTTTTTTTTTAAGGCCAGCCCTGGAGCTTAGACTCAGGGCCTGGTCACTATCTTTAGTGCTAGTGTTCTACTACCTAAGACACAGCTCCACTTCCAGCTTTTTCATAGCTAATTGGAAATAAGAGTAGAATGGATTTTGCTGTCTGGCTGGCAGACAGCTACTTAGCCTCCTGAGTAGCTAGGATTACAGGTGTGACCTACTGGCACTGGGCTTCCATGGGTCTTTTTTTTCCCCCCACTGTTGGCCCTTTACTCTGAGACTCAACTGTATTCTAGAAATAGTTGTGTTGTATTTTGACAATACACCTGTTAAATACCTTGGCTAGGGGACTGCTAGCAATTATATACCAGCTTTTCCAGAAGGTAGTTTTTTATTCTATTTAGCAGTGCTCTAAGACACCCCAAATACACTTCTCTGGTGTTGTTCATGCTAAGATGAAAGAAAGTTCATCTCTTTCAACTAAAAGGTACTTTTGAGACTAGTTTTTGAAGAAACCGGAGGTCAGAATGAAGTCATTCCACTTAGAGAAAGAGGCTGGATGTAACCACTCAGGTCTGGATTTGGGAATAAAAGAAATAAATGACTTTAGGTACCTTTAATTTTTACTCATTGAGAAAGAGATATGTGCTTATTATTAAATTCTGAAAAACATGTAAGCAGAAAGAAGATAAAAATGATCACAGATCATTTCTCTGCTAGCTAGAGACAACTACAATTTAGCATTTGGGCAGTTTTCTATTATTAACAAATGTGGTGGCTGAATACCAGTAGCTCATGCCTGTAATCCTAGCTACTCAGGAGGCTAAGATCTGAGGATCATGGTTTGAAGCCATGGGCAGAAAAGTCCATGAAACTCTGATTCCAATCAATTAGCAAAAAGCAAGAAGTGGAGGTGTGGCTCAAATGAGTCAGGCTTACGAAAAAAAAAAAAAAAAGAAGCAGAAGGACCTGAGTTCAAGCTCCAAAAACAAATTATTGAAAAAGACTCTCAGGCCTGAGCCACTGGCACCTGGCTTAAACTGAGGATTTTTTTTTTTGGCCAGTCCTGGGCATTGTCCTGAGCTTCTTTTGCTCAATGCTAACTACTCTACCATTTGAACCACGGTGCCACTTTTCTGTTTATATGGTACTGAGGAATCAAACCCAGGGCTTCATGCATGCTAGGCAAGCACTCTACCACTGACCCACATTCCCAGCCCTATCTCCCTTTTTTTTAAAAACATGAGTTTTTGTTGTTGTTTTGCCAGTCCCTGAGCTTCTTTTGCTCTCTACCACTTGACCTATAGCACCACTTCCAGCTTTTTGTGTTTATGTGGTACTGAGGAATTGAACCCAGGACTTCATGCATGCTAGGCAAGCACTTTACAACTAAGCCACATTCCTAGCCCAACACTGAGGATTTTTGGAAGAGTTAGTTGCAGATCTCTAAATATATATTGTTGGCAAGGATTGAAAGCTGTGATTGAAAATGCAGCAAGGTGTTGGTGGCTGATGCCTGTAATCCTAGCTACTCAGTAGGCTGAGATCTGAGGATTGTGGTGCATAGCTAACCTGGCAGGAAAGTCTGAGACTCTTGTTTCCAATTAACCCCTGAAATCTGTAAGTAGAGCTATGGTTCAAGTGGTACAGCACCAGCCTTGAGTGAAAAAACTAAGAGA
Source organism: Dipodomys spectabilis (assembly GCF_019054845.1). Taxonomy (NCBI): domain Eukaryota; kingdom Metazoa; phylum Chordata; class Mammalia; order Rodentia; family Heteromyidae; genus Dipodomys; species Dipodomys spectabilis. Next base: position 1,313,975 of record NW_024870813.1, on the reverse strand, counting down.
CAGTGCCTGGGCCCTGAGTTCAAGCCCCAGGACTGTCACTAAAAAGTAAAAAGAAGGAAAGAAAGAAAGAGAATGAAAGAAAGAGAAAAGAAAGAACGAAGATGCAGCATCTGTCATTTCAAATAGTGAGGGAACCTGGAATATTTCACAGCAATGAGAAATGCCACTCCAGGAAAAAAAATGTGGAGATGGATTCACAATTAGCCTCTGAAAAGGAAGTCAGTCATTAGTCACCTTCTGACATCCTAGCAATTAGCCAGGCTTGGGAGAAGAGCAGGTATCTCCAGAGGTGCCAAATAAATAGGAGATAAGAGACTATAAAAATGAAAAGCCTTGTGGTCTTTCATCACAGGATAATCCAATGCATGTGAATTAATGGCAAAAGGCTCAGTAATAGCCTTTGTAAGGAAATAGAAGCTGTGTAGCAGGATATCCTTTTTCCGCACTAAAGCACCCAATTCTTTCAATTTTATATACAGCGGAAGCAATTAATTGTACTAGAAAGAAATCCACAGCTGGCTTTTCCTGATGGCCCCATAAGCAACAAGCACTATTGTTCAGCTTCCGGGACAGAGTAAAGGCATTCTACTGTGACATAGATTTTTTTTCTTTCTGACTATTTAGTTTTACTTTTCCAAAGATAAAAACATGCGATAACATCTAAAATTTAATCCTTGTTATCACATTATTTTTACTGTAGGCCACTGTTAAAAAGTTAAATTTTTAAAATTCAATATAATCCAAACATGTGACAATTTCTTCTAAGTGTTATGTGACTGAATCATAAGTTATTCACTTTTCTTTGTTTTCTATGTTTATATACAGCTGAATTGTGCTGCCTTTGCTTTTGTGGCTAACATTCATAGTGTGGCTATCCAGGGATCTTGCTAAACAAATAAAATTATACACTAAGATAGTAGATACTCAACATTTCAAACTATGTCCTGAATGACATCCTTTTGTCTTGCATTGAAACACACTATATTTTATCAGTTTGTAGATTCACATTTTCTTTGACATTTTAACTGGTCTGAAACTATGATGTCTTAGATATGATAATCTGCACAGTTTGTTGATGTTTTTCTTTCTTAGTTGTATCTAAAATAATGCAGCATCCTATAATCAACTTTGTTCTAGTTTTGATGAAATATATTATCTATAGTTAAAATCCGATTAGTATGGTGCACTATTGCAAGCATAACAAGAGTAACTTTGGTTATAAAGAAAAACATCAATTATCTAAATGAAAATTTCAATTACACATCTTATATGGGATTCTAATTGACTTCATTCTGACCAAAATGCATCTTGCCATTTTCATTTTCCTCCCCAATATCTCTCTTCTCTCTCTTTCTCTCTCTCTCTCTCTCTCTGTCTATCTCCAATACTAGAGTTGAACTCAGGGCCTGTGTGCATGCAAGGCAAGTACTATACCACCTGTACTATTCCCTAACCATTTGTGTGTGAGTGTGTGTGTGTGTGCGTGCGTGTGCGCCCACGCGCACTGCTACCAGGGCTTGAACTCAAGTTTTTATACTCTTGTTTAGTTCATATGTGCAAGGCTGGCAGTCTAACACTTCAGCAACAGCTCAACTTCTGGATTTTTGGTGGTTAATTGGAGTTAAATAGTCTCTTAGATTTATCTCCTTGGCTGGCTTTGAACCCAGAACCTCAGATCTCAGCCTCCTGAGTAGCTAGGATTACACATGTGTGCCACCAGTACCTAGCAGCATTTTGTTTTTCAAACAGAATGTTGCTGCTACCCTTGCCTCGGGCACCTTTGAGTATCCACTCTTCTATCTGTTTGTGGAATTATAGGCCTAGACCTAGGCCTCAAGTCTTGGCTTCTCCCCAGTCTTTCAATCCACTAATCAATCAATCAGTTTTCTTTTCTTTTTTAAGTAACCTTGAATTCTTTTCTCAGTGATTCTGGGGATAAAAACCAGGGTCTTGTTGGGTAATGGTGGCTCATACTTGAAATCCTAGCTACTCAGGAGGCTGAGAGCTGAGCACTATAGTTCAAAGTTCATGACATTCTCATCTCCAATTAGCAAAAAGCTGAAAGTAGAGCTGTAGTTCAAGTGGTAGAGCACCAGCTTTTAGCAAAAAAGCTAAAGGACTAAGCCCTAGGACAGAAGAAAGAAAAGAAAGAGAAAGAGAGAGACGGAGGGAGGGAGGGAGGAAGGAAGGAGGGAAGAAGGTAGAAAGGAAGGAAAGAAGGAGGGTAGGAAGGGAGGGAGGGAAGTAGGAAGGGAGGGAGGGAAGTAGGAAGGGAGGGAGGGAAGGAGGAAGAGAAGAAAAGAAAGGGAAAGAACAGCAAAGAAAACCAGGGTCTTTCTGGACTAGAGGTGTGGCTCAAGTGAAAGAGCACCTGTCTATCAATGGTGAGGCACTGAGTTCAAGTCTAGAACTACCAAAAAAAAAAAAAAAAGGAAAAAAAAGATAAATATATTTGTGCACTTGCACGTGTGTGCACAAGCACATACACACACAAACAGGGCTTTGTACAATCTATGCAAATACTTCACCGGAGTGAGCTACACTCCCAGCTCCAGTTTTTCTGGTTATAAAGCAATATTATGCTGGGTGTGGTGGCATATGCCTGTAATTCCAGCACATAGAGGTTGAAGGAGGCTAGCCTGGGCTACATAAAGAAACTGGTCTCAAAACAAATGAATAAAAAACAACAAAAAGCCTTGTGTGGAGGTGAAGCTTATAGAACAATAGTCATTAGGGTACCACTTGAAATATTGCCAACATTTGGTCTCTAGCTTCTTTTGCTCTATTTATTTATATCTATACATATTTTGTAATACAGAATTAACAAATAATTATATCTTCCCAATGCCCTAAAAGGTACAAAATGTGGGCTGGGAAAGTGGCTCAGTGGTAGAGTGCTTACCTTGTATGAATGAGGCCCTGGGTTCAATTCCTTAGCATCACATAAGCAAAAAAAGCTGGAAGTGGCACTGTGGCTCTAGTGGTAGAGTGCTAGCCTTGAGCTGAAGAGCTCCAGGACAGTGCCCAGGCCCAGAGTTCAGGCCCCACCAGTAAAAATTGGTTATGCTGGGCGCTGGTGACTCATAACTATAATCCTAGCTCCTTAGGAGGCTGAGATCTGAGGTTCAAAGCCAGCATAGACAAGAAAGTCTTAAGCAACTCATCGCCAAGTAACCACCAAAAAAGCCTTGAGCAAAAAAAGCTCAGGGAAAGCACCCAGGACCTATGTTCAAGCCCCAGTACCAGCATAAAATAAAAGTTGGTTATATGTAATAATTGCACATACTTATGGGGTACAATATAGTATCTCAATACATGAATACAATACATACTGATTAGATTAGGGTAACCAGATCAGGGTAATCACTGTTTGAAAACTTCCAGCAATTTTCTTCAAGTTCATAAAACACATAGGTAGGTTCCACATATACATACATTCCCCAACATCACATATGCACACACACAAATATACTCAAACATCATAGGTAACTGTTAGTTATGGTCACCTTACTATGTTGTAGAATGCTAGAATTCAAAGGGTTGGTTCTTTAAGCAAGCCAGGGATTAGGCTCTCTGTAACTATACTAGCACTCTGGTGATGTTTGGTAGGATACAAAGTACCACTCCATTGAGTACCAATTACACCAAGCAGGACACAAATGAGGCCCCACCCCTTGAGTTGTAACCTACCAACCTTGGTGTTCAGCATAGTAGCAAGTGAGGGAAGGAGTAGATATGAGGGAGGACAGGACAGTATAACAGATACATCTTTGTGATTACACCCCTTCTCCAGGGAACCTTGAAAACACTGAATTAGCAGAGGCAAGTATTTTGATATCATGTGTACTTTGATACTCCTTAACTGTCCTTCTGCAGTAGGGAAGGCTAAGAAACTTCTATTCATGTGTAAGTGAATAAAGACACAAAATCTATTTCAGAGGAAAATAAAGGAACAGCTAATCTATACAAAAAAAAGGTCAAGGATATAGATTATAGAAGAGCTAAGGAGTGTAGGATGGAGAAGTGAAAAAACGACTTCCTGGCAAAGCGGTACTGGGGCACTGCAGGCAGGTAAATGGCATTAAAAGGAGAATGAGCCTGGTGCTAGTGGCTCAAACCTGCAAATCCTAGCTACTCAGGAGTATGAGATCTGAAGATAGTGGTTTGAAGCTAGCCAGGGAAGGAAAGTCCATGAGGCTTTTATCTCACCACAAAAGTGCAAAGTGGTAGAGCACTAGTCTTGAGCAAAAGAGCTCAGGAACAATACCCAGGCCCTGAGTTTAAGCCCCAAGACCAACAAAAACAAAAAACAAAAGGCAAAATACCAAGGATTATGAGCCAGATGCCGTGTCTCACTCCTTTATTCCCAGCTACTAGGAAGGCACAGATTGGGAGATTCCTGGTTCAAGGCCAGCCCAGACAAAAAAAAAAAAAATTAGACTTTATCTCAAACAGTAAGTGTTGGTAACTGAGACAGTTCATGCCTGTGATTTCAGCTACAGCAGAGGAGTTGCAGGTAGGAGTGTGGTTTCAGGCAAAATGTGAAACCTTATCTAACAAATAACCTAAAGCAAAAAGGGCTAGAAGTATGACTCAAAAGGTAAAACATTTGCTTAGCAAGTATAAGGCCCTGAATTGAAATCCCAGTACTGGGGTGGATGGTGGGGGAGGAAAATGAACGTGATCCTTTCTCAGAAACCAGAGAGATCAGTCTAACAGACCACTGCCATATGGCAGCAGTTTCTAGACATGATGGAAGTGGTGTTTTATTAAGGGAAACCTGGAAAAACCGGGCAAGATTATTTGAAATAAGGAATGACTAGTTAGGAGAGCTAGTACAACCTAGGTAGGTATACAGTGTGGAATATAGCTTTAAGGCAGAAAAGAAATCAAATGAAAGCTAATCTGTACTTTAAAAGAAATATTGGGGCTGGGAATGTGCCTTAGTGGTAAAGTGCTTGTCTAGCATGCATGAAATCCTGGGTTCGATTCCTCAGTACCACATAAACAGAAAGAGCCCAGGGACAGTGCTGAGCCCCTGAGTTCAAGGCCCACAACCAGCAAAAATAAAAATAAAAAATAAAAGAAATATTTACAGATATGGGTTACTGGTTAAACATATGCTTATATTTCTCTGTGAAAAGAGTGAGGAAGTTGTTTTAAAGAACAAATGGAACCTTGTGTGTTCTTTGTTGGAAATGAGCTGTTAGAGTTTAGTGAATGATAGTTTTTATCCAGGGGTGGGGAATGTCCAGCCTATGGGCTGTAAAAGGATCACAAAATCATTCTGTAATTTGGGTCAGACACATAAAGCTTCTCATCATCTGCCTGTGGCCTGTCTGTATTGATAATTTTGTATGAATTATAACAATGTTCAAAATATCCATATGACTCCTGGCAGAAAAATGATTCCCCATCCTTGGATTTGTTAGTAGATTCTCAAAATCAGTGAGATTGAAAGTCTCACTTAATGAGTATTTTTTTTTTTTTGGTTGTGGGGCTTGAACTCAGGGCCTGGCTGTCCCTGAGCTCTTTTGCTCAAGGTGAGTGCTCTACTACTTTGAGCCACAGTGCCACTTCCTGAAGGTCTCATTTAAGTGGTAGATTCAAGGTAGGTGTGTTGTCAGTAATATACCAAACAAACAAACAAACAGAAACAATGCAAACACTGCATTGTCTGATGGACATTTAAAGAAATGAGCAAAGATGGGAGATCAACAGGGAGCAGAATGGAAGTTGAACCCGGGTCTCACATGTGTTAGAATAATAGTCTACTACTGAGCTATATTTGTATCCTGCAACTACTTTAATCAATAAATCTTAACTCCAAATCAGACTATCTAATACAGGAATCATAAACTAGCTTTAAGAAAGAGAGGAGAGAGACATCGCCCCATTTGTTAGGAAATGGAAAGACTTAGAAAAAATTATAATAAGCAAGCCAGGTCCAAAGAAACATAGGTCCCATGGTTTCCCTTATTTGCAAACAAGTAGTATAAGTCTAGGACAAGCAGAAAAGGTCAAAAGCTATGTACTTATGACCATTTAAGATGATGTTAAGTGAAATGAACCCTAAGATGATAGGGACACAACTTGGTTTTTTTTTCTTGCTATTGTTTTTAACATATTTAAAATGTACCATGTGATTTTTTTGTTTCTTTTATATGTTCTTCTCTCATGGTATAACCCCTGTTTTCACTGTATTTGATGTTGGTGCCTTGCATCTTGTATACACATTTTTCTAATTTGGGCAGGGGAAGAAAATAACAAAATGCTGATATAAGGATATAGGTTACCCATTGTAACAATAAGATGTACAAGACACTATGTTGAAAATGAACTTTACAACTTGGGGGGGCGGTGGTGGGGAGGGATGGGATAGTAGGGGAAAAACAAAGGAGGAGGTAACAATGCTCAATAGGAAATGTACTCATTACCTTGCTCATGTAACTGTAACCTCTCTGTACACTATTTTTACAATAAAAAACATAATAACAAAAAAAGAAAGAGGAGAGAAGGGAGAGGGGAGAGAGAAGAGGGAGAGAGGGAGAGGGAAAGGAAGAGTGAGAGGGGGAGAGAGAGAAGGGGGAGGGAGAGTGAAAGGAAGAGTGAGAGGGCAGAGAGAGAGAGAGAGAAAGAGAGAGAGAACAGACAGACAGACAGACAGACAGACAGAGGAGGGAGAGATACTTCCTAGTATCCTAGTATCCTATGAACTTGGGACACGTCCTATGAAACTTGAGACTCCAGTCCAAGGACAGGCACTGTCAATATATCTTGTAGCTATACTAGATTCTTGGTCACAGTGACATTACTACCACAACAAGGAACAACGTGGGTCCATTCGCAGTAAGCACAGCGTGGTTGATAATAGTTCTCCTCTCCTGATCTAGGATTTTATCTCACATTATCTCAACCTGAATCTTTATCATGGACCTAGTCTTGCTATGACTAGCCACTCATCAGGTAGTCACACTGAGGCCCAGATGCTAGGATTACTAGACTATCACCTCCAAAGTAGTACTACTAGTACACACTGAGCAGAGTTAGTGTTTAGTAATAGTATGTGGAATCAGATATGGGTCTTTCATGTCTGCAAAATTATATACATCTATTATATAGTTAAATATAATATATATATAGCTATATATAATATTTTAAAAGAATATACTGGGAATCTTTTCAAATGTGTTTATTACAATTGATGCTTACTTTTCTTTGGTTCTGGGGACTGAACCCAGTTTCTCAATCATGCTAAACACACATGCTACTACTGAGCTACATACTGGTCTAGGAATATCTTTTCATCAGATAAAAACTATTTATAAAATTATTATATATTTATTACACACACACATATATATATATAATTTTATGCAGTGCTAGAGACTGAATCCAGTATCTTGGTAGGCAATCACTCTAGCATTGAGCTATATTACCAACCTCACACACATCTTTTCTCTATATAAAATTTTATACTTCAGATTATTATATATAATAGTTATATATCATATGTATGTGCATTGTGTATTATAGTTTTTTCTGTTTAAAAATGATCCAAGGGCTGGGAAGATGGCTCAGTGGTAGAGCACTTGCCTTGCATGCCAGAGGCCCTGGGTTCAATTCCTCAGCACCACATAAGCAAAAAGAAAAAAGCCGGAAGTGGCACTGTGGCTCAAGTGGTAGAGCGCTAGCCTTGAGCTGAAGAGCTGAGGGACAGTGCCCAGGCCCAGAGTTCAGGCCCCATGACCGGACCCAAAAAAAAAAAAAAAAGATCCAAGTGTAATAGATTATAAACTCACTGCTCTCCGAACAAGGAAAGATGGAGCCATGAGCTAGAGTATGATGAAAAACAAGATTTACCCTAGGCTGAGTAGGTGCTGGGATGGAAGGAAGTACAGTCTTCTAGGCAGTGCATGATAAGCCAGAGTGTCAGCAAACAACAGAACAGGTGGTTAGTTAGTCCAGGAGAACAATAGGCATCAGGATGTGCAGCCTGAAATAATGGAGACAAGGAGTGCTAGTAGGTGGGTAGAATATACAGGTATAGGTGATGTACAGCAAGGAGCTGGCAGTATGTTAGACAGGTATGATGGTATATGCCTGTAGTTCCAGCACCAGGAAGGATGATGTAGGAGAAGAGTTCAGGGTCAGATTTGGTTTATGATGGGAGGTGGGGGTGTGAAGAACTGAAGGCAAAACACTGTGGTCAGTCTGTGCCGCAGGGGCTAAGTCTACATAATAGATAGGAGAAAATTCAATTGTAGATTAACAAGGCCAGGTTTTAACTAAGAAAATATAAAAGGGTTGCAGGTCAGTTCTTAGAAAGGGGTCAAGGTTAAGGCTTACCCTAACCAGTAAAGGCATAGGTCTAGCCTTGGGCTTGAGACTGAAGCTCTATGAATTGTTCTGTCTCAGGACCCAGGAAAGAACTCGCTTCTGCGGGAAGGAAACCAAGGACCATGTAGGACCAAATGATGGCTATATTATAACAATAGTCCCAGAAGCCAGTCTTCAATCTTAGTAAACAGGTGCTTTGAAGCAAAGCAAAATTAAAATGAAGAGAAGGGAAGGAAAAGGTTGTGTGATTATAAATAACAAATTCAGGTTTTCAAGTTTTTCTCTATTTTGTGCAATGAATTATTCTTATATTCATTCTTCTTTCCTCATCCTCCCCCTCCACCCTCTTTCCTTTCCCCCTGCCCTCCTGTTGCTGCTTGAACTGAGGGCCTGGGCACTGTCCCCAACCTTCTTTTGCTCAAGGATAGCCACTCCACCACTTGAACCACAGTGCCTCTTCTGGTCTTTTCTGTTTATGTGGTACTGAGGATTCCGGAACCCAGGGCTTCATGCATGCTAGGCAAGCACTCTACCACTAAACCACATTCTCAGCCCTCCATCCTTTAAAACACAATTTCTGTCCTGGCTGGGTCCTAAACCTTGGTGGAGTGCCATTAAGCAATAAAATGAAACAATAATGTGCATGCTGAAAAAGGAAGCTATTTCCTCCACTTTACACACAGTGCTTTTAGTCACTTAATATTGGGAATAAAACCAACCAAAGTGTCACCTACTAAGGACATCCTTTCACTAGTCCTTACTGAGCTCTAACTTATCTCATACCCACAAAGACTCAGTGCTTTCTTTTGCCTCATAAAATCTTTACAACAGGAAAATGACTTTGGACGGATTAACTTGGATTAATCTATTGAACTTGGATCCCTGAAGGCAGACGTCCCCATTTGACTGAAGATGATGTAATCCACAAATTTCCTGGCCAGTCCTCATCCTTTCCCATATCACTGTGCTACTTTCTAACATTGGAAGGGTCTTAGTGACAAGGTTCAGAAATGCTCAGGGGAAATTCTAGGCTTATCTAGGTCATTCACTTAGCAAATACTGAGCACTTGTTGCCAAGCACTCTGAGAGAGTGGAGAAGAGACTGACTGAGTATTGCTCTATTGAGTTTACATTGTAGTGAGGCAGTGAGGCTCAGATTATAAATTAAATAATTTCAGACAATGAAAAGTAGTATGGCCAACTGCTGGTGGCTCAGGCCTGTAATCTGAGCTACACACAAAGAAGGCTGAGCTCTGAGGATGGAAGTTCAAAGCCAGCCCTTGCAGAAAGGTTCATGAGATGCTTATCTCCAATTAACCACCAAAAAACTAGAAGGCGAGATGTGGCTCAAATGGTAGAGTGGAATCTTGAGTAAAAAAATTAAGGGACAGCACCCAGGCCTTGAATTCAAGACTTACTACCAGTAGGCATAAATGCATGCACGTGCGTACACACAGACAGACAGACAGACAGACACACACACACACACACACACACACACACACACGAAATTGGCTGTGATGGGCTGTTAATATAAGATAGGTCATTAAGGAAAGTGTCCTTGATGAGCTGAGAACTGTAAAGGTCATTTCCATTCCAAATGAATGCTTTGTGATTTGGACATGAAGTAACCAACATTTTCGGGACTGGAGTTAAAACTGTGCAAAGAAAAAGGTTCATTTCCAGTTCTATAAACCTACTACCACATCACAGAATGTTAAATGGGACTTTGAGGTGTTGCCTTTGACTTTGGGGGCCAGACTATACGTGCCCAGATGTCTCCTTGGGCGTTCTAGCTGTTCTGTTCATTTAGTGGGCAGGCAAACCGGAGAAACAGGCTGGCATGCACATACATGCCAGGAACCAGAGACAACACCATAGCCAGCTCAACTCAGTTCAGTTGTCTGGAAGCAGGTTGCCTACTGTGATACACTAAGGATTTATGTCTGTGCAGAAAGTAGGCCTTATCAAAGAAGAGCAAAAGGATGTCAGTTTATATTCTCAAATATTTAAAAGGAGATCTTTTGGCAGAAACTCAAACATACAGCTTCAAATTTGATATTTCATTTTGTTCTCCCTTCAATGGCATCTAACATAAGCCAAGCAACACGTTTGTACATTTCAAAAACCTGAGGCTGCATTAAAGTTCTAATCTGAGATTCTTGGCTATTTTATAGACTGATTCATTAAAACAAAATCCAACTAGGCTGCAGAGGTGATGATAAACCACATGCTTTTCTCTGTTTAGCATAGGATCTTGGGCCAGTAAATCTGATTGTCTTTGAGGAAAACTAGCTCACGGTTTACCTAAAATTTAAGCAGAATAATATGTAGGAAACTCGAGAAAGAATAGTGACAGATTTGAATTGATGCAAAAAGTCTCTGGTATCATATTCCTGGGCCAGGGCAAGATACTATTATAGATGACACTCAAATCTGAGACAATTAAGGAGCTCAGAAAAAAAGTTCAGCATAGAAAGCAGAACTGAAAAACAATTTGGAATTACCAAGGGTATCTGTGGCTCTTAAAGACAAAGGTGAAAGGGGGGACAAAAATAAAAGAATATAAGGGAATTTAAATATGTACACCAAAATTATTATTAGAGAATACTTTGGAATCTAGACATCTCTTTGGGGCAAAATGTGTGTAAATACAACTTACCAGCACTTGGCACATTCTTTTTTTTTTAAACCGTTTTAATATTGATATTTTACAAAGAGACTTGAATTACCTTATGTAAAGTGACTTAATTGTTGACATAATTATGAACGAGGTTGTTAAGGTCACATTTGGTTAAAAGGGGAGGGCCCGTCTCTTTCTTCTTTTACGTACAGGCCATCTTAGACTTTGTACAGTATTTTGCACATACCTTCAGGAGAAATGGAAGCCAAGAGAGGTACTGACAATTATCTGCATTTTTTCCAAATGGAAGGACTGATACTCAGGAGGGTATTCGAGGTCACTTGGAGAGAGGGAGCCCACGGTAGATTGAGAGCAGTATTTATAGAGCGCTGACTTCAGTTCCGCTGGGCTCCCGCCGTTCGTTCCTTTCTTATCTTATGCCTCTGGAATTCACAGGATCGCAGATCACAGCAATCAGTGCGCGCCCGGGATCTGCCGCAGCGACCGGGAAACGCCTAGCTTTTCCCTGCATCCCTCCCTGCGCGCCCTCCACCTCCACCTCCCAGACTGCGCCTCCTCCGCTCGCTGGCCCGGAGCCCAGCGCCAGAACCCGGGAGCGGTGGGTGGGTGCACAATGAATGCGGCGTGACTACATTTTTCTATCCTTTGTCGTGACGACTACTACCACGACGGGGCCGTTCCCCACCTTGGTGCCGTCTAGAGGCTCCGGTGGCTCGGACCCGCTACCTGGCGCTGAGGCGGAGAGTGAGCATGGACAAGAAGGGTCCGAGGGTCCCAGGGTCGGGGCTGGGCGTGAGGCGAGGGGGGGGGGGGAGAGGGCCCCGGCCACACCCCGTCGTCGGCGCTCCGCGTCCGCCTGCCCGACTCGCCTTCCTTAGAGAGGGCCTACCACCATGAGAGGGGCCGGAGGGCCGGCGCAGAGGAGAAGCCCCCCTCCTCACAGCCGCCCGGCGCCCCCTTGCCGGCGACTGGCTCTTTTCCCCGGCAGCGGGGCGCCGGGCTTCGTGGATGCCCTCCTCCCGCTCACCACCCCCCCCTCACCTTCGGGAGCTTCCGCCGCACGCTCGGCTCCTTTCGCGTCCGGGGAGAGGTGGGGGCGGGGCGGAGCCGGCGCGCGAGTCGGGAGCGCGCGTGCGCGCGGCGCGTGCGGGCGCCCATCTCCGCGCGCGCGCTCGCGCGCGCGGGCCGCGCCGACTCTCCTCAGAGGCCGCCCCTCCCCCCGGCCCCTGCACCCGCGCGGCCCCTCCCCCGCGTGCGAGCGTCGGCGGCGGCTGAGGCGGCGACGGCTGCCGAGATTGGAACCCGTCGGCCGGCCTAGTGCAGGAGGAGGAGGAGGAGGAGGAGGAGGAGGAGAGGGAGGAGAGTGAGGAGGAGGAGGAGGAGGAGGAGGAGGACGGGCTGGCAGCAAGGCTTCGGCTCCTGCGCTTCGGGCCGCGCGAGACGAGGATCGCACGGCCTCGCGAGGGGCGACCGGGCCACTGCACGCTGAGGGCGGAGGCCGAGCCGGGGCCCCCGCCGCGCCCCCGAGGCTCGCCGCGCCCGCCCGTCCGGTGCCGAGGGCTGGAGGATGAGTTCCCCGGGTTCCCGGTGAGTTGGGCGGTCGGAAAGTGCGTGCGTGAGGCGAGGCCGGCCGCGGCGGGGCGGCAGGCCGGAGCGGGTCGGGGAAGTTTCGAGAAGGGGGCAAAGCGGGCCGGCCCGTGAGGCCGCGCGATCCCGGCGCCCGGCGTCGATCGGGTCCCGCCGCTCGGCCCCTCTTTGTTTCCTCGCCTGGTCCTGGGGCTCGGCCGAGTTTGGGGAAAGGCGGTGGAGGGCGAAAGCCGCTCCATGGACGCTTCTGGAATCCTGCCATGGGAAGGGCGCCCCACAGCCGCGAGCCTGGTAGTCGGGACTTGTCTCGGGGTGCTTTGGCAAGAAAGGAAAAGGAACGGAGTGTGCGGCGTGCGGTGGTCGGGCCGGAGCTGTCTCCGGTCCGCCCTCCGGGTTGGCCCCGGGGACCGTGCCGGGCTTCTCCCGAGGTCCCCGAGTGTCGGCTCACCTGTTGTCCGGCGCGGCCTCCGCTGCCATGTCTGTCTGTTGTGATTCTGCACTTCAGTTTCGGAAAACTTTGTGTGCTCGGTTGCATGTCCCCCTTCCTCCCCCCCCCCCCCCACCCCCTTTCCAGACTCCTAGTGGAAAGGTTTGGCATGAAAAAAAAATGCACTTGCGTCAGGAAAGAAAAATAATACGCTATGTGTTAGGGTCTGGCGTTCTGTGATTTGCACCATTTCGAGTTTTAATCTGGTTCAAGTGCGGTAGGTTTTTTGTTTGTTTGCTTGCTTTTTTTTTTTTTTAATAAAGGGTTAACCAACTGTCCTGAGTACCTCAATACGAAGTTGACACCTGTGTCACGTCATTTACCAATCCTGGTTATTTGCATTCCTCGTTGTTTTAAGAAGAGTAAACCAGAGAGGTTAAATCACATAGATCAGTGAGCTGGGATTTGAACCCAGAACATCGTAGTCATGAGTGTTTTCAAACAAGCAAACTCTGCAAAGGAGTGATTTCCAGTGATTCTAACTTGAACTATTCTATTGCTTGAAAACTCCGTGGTGTGTTTACTTGTGAGAAGAGATTAACTTTGAATTAAAAGAAGGTAACTTAATGCTTATCATTGTTTTCAGTTGAAATAAAAACAGATGGTGAACCAGAATTATTTAGAATTTTAAGTTTAAAGCTACAGTATGGGCAGTAGAGAATAGGCTGAGAATATAAAAAGCTGATTGAAATTTGGAATGCATTTTTAAAAGAACCAGTACTTTTTTTTGTTTTTTACTCAACATTTTTTCCTATTCACAGTCTCTCTGGAGTCCATTTCAAACCTTTTTAACTTTCTTCACTTAACTCTCACCCTTTATTGAAAATATTAAAGTATCCAGTGGGGGTTTCTTTTACTGAATTCCTTTTTCCATCTGCTTCTTTACTTTCAGGGAAAGAGACACACAATTCATACATAATAGAAAATATAAAAATATAATATATAACATATTTGGTCCACTTATTACCTAACACCTTGCTTCATTTTTTTTCTGCTTTCCTCACTACGTGGAACCTTATTCTCTATTCTCTTTGGCTTCTGTCAGTTACAAATATACTTAAGATTTTTTTCAGTTTACAAAAAACCTTACCTTAAGTTTTGTTATTCTCTCAAGTTGTGTTGCTTTTTCTTTTCAAATCATATTAACATTTTAAAAAGTTTTTATTTCCTTATAAAAGTAATTCATGGTCAATAAAGAAAAATCGCAAAGTAGAAGAGTTGAAATAAAATTAAAAATTAAATAAGTAAAAATTAAATAAAATTAAAAACATTAAAATTCATTCATATCCTTTCTGTACAGACTGTCAAAGTACTTTTCCTCTCTGAACTAGGTGGCCATCTATTGGCTTCTTATTTGTTGATTGAAGTCATCTTCATAAAGGAAATATATTCTAATTAACATCCTTTCTCAGTTCTCTTATTGAACTGTGTGATATAACAGTTTTCAGTCCTCTGGCCAAACTCTTCGTCTGTGTATGGAAGGTAGTGGTGTTGGTGGTGGTTGAGATTGAACCCAGGGCCTTGAACATACTAAACACTCACTGTACTACAGTGCATTCCTAGCCAGACCTCACATTCTTGAAGTACTTTTCCTTGGCTTTCATTTATGTATACGTTTCATTTGAGGAATACTTGCTGAATTCCAACACACTGTGCAAAGCCTAAGGATGCTTTTACAGATATTGTTCTTGCCTTCATGGAGCTTAAAGTCTAATCTGGGAGACATATGGAAGACAAGTAGCGTAGATAGGGGAAATGGGAGCATTTGTGTTTTGTTAAGTTTATTCTTCAACCCTTTCCAGCCTTCTGTTCTTCCCTCTTAAGAGTTTTTTTTTTTTTAATGGCTTTGTTTTTATTTATTTTTATGATTTTTTAATGGTGAAAATACTGTACAGAGGAGTTACAATTACATGGGCAAGATAATGAGTACATTTCTTATCAAGCATTGTTGCCTCCTTCTTTGTTTCCCCTTCCTATCCCTTCCCATCTCCTCCTCCCCCTTGAGTTTTTTAAGTTTCACTTTTCAGGTTACTTTTTTTTTTTTTTTAAATGTCTCTAGGCCCTTGAGATTATTGATCAGATCTTTCTTTCTGAATATTTCTCTAAGAGCTCTGTTTTTTATTTTCTTTCTGTATATGAGTCTTACTTTTCAGTTGCTTTCTGGGTAACTACTTGGTTTTTCTAGTTCTGACTGAGCGCTTTCTTACCAGATTGGCTTCTCTGATGTTTCTATTTCTGTTGATGTTGTACCAAACCCAAACTTTTCCCCATTCCATCATGACTTGTCTGCAGCCAGCATCTGTTGATTCTGCTTTAAAATATTGTAACTCTTCTTTATTCCTGCTGATTCTGGGACAGTATTTGTGTTGGTAGCAGTTTATAACAGAATCATAAAATGAGTTGGGCAACTTTCCTTTTCTTCTTTTCAAAAGCAGTTGAGATTGGTTTGCAGGCTTTATTCATAACAACATTTAGGCCTAGATTTTTCTGGAGAGGATTTTTAATGTCGTTTCAATGTATTTAATAAAGTATTGTGGCCTCCTTCCTGTGCCACGAACACTCTGGCAATGTAAATGTATGCCATTTTCAATTAATTTATATACATTGTAAGTTAGCAGTAGAAAATGGTATTGGAAGAGCAATGCAAAGCCAGTTGTCTTCTAATGAGAACTGGTTTAGCAAATCCTAGACAAATGTATAGTGAGGAATACAAGCTACTAAACATGTGGTAATTCTCAATAAAAATAGACAAAAATGTCACTGCTAAAAAAATTATTGTAAGTTTTCTGTTTTTTGGTCTGAATTTTAATGTTATTTTTTTTCTAGAAATTTATTTCTTATATTTTCTTACAATTTTGAGTTTGATTTTCAGATTTTTTTTCTTTAATTTCTACAATTTTAGGGTTCCCCCCCCCCCCCTCCATCTCTCATTTTCTCTTATTTTTGTGCTGCTCCTGGGGCTTGAATTCAGGGCCTGAACATTGTTCCTGAGCTTTTTTATTGTTATTGTTGTTCAGAGCTAGCACTCTACCATTTGAGGCTCAGCTCCATTTCTGGCTTTTTTTGGATACTAACTGGAGGTTATGAGTCTCATGGACTTTGCTGCCCAAGCTGGCTTCAAACTGCGATCCTCAGATCTCATCCTCCTGAGTAGCTAGTATTACAGGTGTGAACCACCGGCACCTAGCTATAGTTTTCTTTTTAACGTAGTATTGTTAAACTTATTTGCCTTTGGAAAAGTCAACTTTGTTGAGGTATAATTTATGTACAATAATAGGTGCAAGTTAAGTGTGCAGTCTCTGAGTCATTTAGTTTTTTTTTTTTATAGCAGTTTTTATACAAATATTAGTTCCACTACTAGATCCAAGTCAGGTCTGCAACTGACTTTGTTGTGTATTAAAATATATACATGAGAAAAGCAACTATTCTAGCAGTGCTGTTGCACTGTTTTGACCTGACTTCTGGATCTTTGGAGTAGGGAAGCTGTGGAGAGAAAGGAAAATGGCTTTTGTCTGAATTTAGAAGTAGAAACCCTTTACTTTCCTTTTACTGATCTTGTGTTTTTATAATGCCTTCTTTAATATTGCAAGCCTTGTATTTACAAGGTCAGTTCTACTCTTAAAATTTAGAAGATTAAGCAAGGTGCTGTTGGCTCATGCCTGTAATCCTAGCTACTCAGGAGGCTGAGAGCTGAGAATTGCAGTTCAAAGCCAACCTGGGAAAGTCCAAGAGATTCTTAATCTCCAATTAATCACATAATAGCCAGAAGTAAAGCCGTGGCCCAACTGGTAGAGTCCCAGCCAAAAACCTCAGGGATAGCACCCAACCCTGAGTTCAAGCCCCAGGACTGCCACCAAAACAAAAAAAAGTTTCTAGCTATAAAGAGTCATGTGTTGTAAGGTGCATCTTAATTTTAGAGATGTTAATGAAAAATATAAGCATCTTAGAGTTGATGACTAAAGGTTTCTCTTCCTAAACCCAAACTCTTGTCCTTTAGGTGTTGGAGAGAATTTAAACTCATGAGCAAGTGACTTAGATCTCTGCTGTTACTGTGAAAAGTTATTTAATTTTTAAAATGTTATTTTTACTGGGATTTGAGCTCAGGCCCTCAGGCTCCACGAGTTGAGCTAGCCTCTGGCCCTGCCTGTTGCTAGTTACTTTTGCGGTATGTTTTCATTCCTGCTGGGGGGCATGTCTTTGCTGAAATCTGCTTACTTTAGATTTGATTGTATCATGGGCATGCACGATCATACCTGGTTTCTCTCTGTGTGGTTGGATCCTTTTGGGTTTTTCTGCCAAGGCTAGCCTGACAACTAAGCTCTTCCCAATCTCAGACCACTGGTGCTCAGCTAAAAAGTTATTAAAAATTTTTTTAAATCTCTTTAACAAATGAAAAGTATTAGGCAGTACAGTGGAATATTGTTTTTGAATGGAGTCTCTCATCACAACTTAGTAGGCAAGTCTGGTTGGAATGTACTTGATCCTTACCTCTTTTATATTTCCCTCCTAATTACTTTTGCTTGCTTTCTTAAACATTTTGAAAGAGCTGGTAATTTTCATAAAATGGCAGAGACTATGTATGTAAGGGTAGAATTTTGGGAGAGGTGTGATGGCCAGTTGAACAGATTATTTAAAAATTGAAGGAGTTGGGAAGGTGGCTCAGTGGTAGAGTGTTTGCCTAGCATTCATGAAGCCCTGGGTTAGCATTCATGAAGCCCTGGGTTCGATTGTTCATACACAGTAAAAACCAGAAGTGGAGTTGTGGATCAAGTGGCAGAGTGCTAGCCATGAGTAAAAGAAGCTCGGGGACAGTGCCCCAGGACCTGAGTTCAGCCCCAAGACTGGCCAAAAAAACATTTTTTTTTTTTTTTTTGCAGTGGCTAATGCCTGTGGCCCTAGCTACTCAGGATGATTGCAGTTGGAAGCCAACCTAGGCAGGAAGGTCTGTGAGACTCTTTTATCTTTAGTTAACCACTAACTAAATAAATAAAGCTGGAAATAGAGTTATGGCCCATGTAGTAGAACACTAGCCTTGAGGACAAAAGCCCAGAGATAGCATCCAAGCCCTGAGTTCAAGCCCCAGGACCAGAACAACAACAATAAAAATTTTTAGTAGTTATATATTATCATTAATATTAATAATTGTGATAAATGTTCCTCCATGGGGATTGGTTCCAGGATCCTAGTGGATACCAAAATTTTGGGATACACATGTTGCTTGTATTTGGCCTCATATTTTGAATATGACCTTTGTACATGTTGTATACTTGTCATGTCTAGATTACTTACACTAATGCAATGTAAATAGTATGTAAGTGGCTGTTATACTGTATTGTTTAGAGGATTGCTTTTAAGTCCATATGTATTCGATACTGTTTCCCTCTCCCCCCGCCCCCCAATACTTTTTACCCATAGATGATGGATGGGTAGTGGTATCCCAGATTGGGAGAATTGACTATTTATTTTAAATGTGTTTATTTTTGTGCATCTGATAATATAAAATGTTTATCCAAATGAACGCCAAGAAGTGGAAACAAGAGGTTTTTCTTTGTTGTTTTTATTTTTTCTTTTTGTCTTGTTTGTTTGCTTATTTTGGGGAGGATAAGAGGGCATAGAAATGGAGCAAAGAGTAAACAAATGCAACAGTGGTACTCACTAAACATTATGTTGAAAACCAGCTATAGAACTTGTGGGTTGTGATGGGAGGGAAAAACAGAGAGCAAGGAAAGGGATCACATTGTCCAAAAAGAAATGTACTCTTGCTGGATACTGGTGGCTTACACCTGAAATCCTAGCTGATAATCAGGAGAATGAGATCTGAGGATCACAGTTTGAACCCAGCCTAGGCAGGAAAGTTCATGAGACTTATTTCTAGTTCCACCTGAAAACTGGAAGTAGAGCTGTGGCTCAAAGTGGTAGAGTGTTAGCCTTGAGAAAAAAAACAAAAACAACAAAAAACAAACAAACAAAAAAAACTTCAGGCAAAAAGCAGCCAGGCCCTGAGTTCAAGCCCCAGGACTGACTCCCCTTCCCCCACCCAAAAAAGGTACTTTTTACCTGACTTATGTAGTCTTTTAAAGAGATGAGGTCTTGCTATGTTGCCTATTCTGGTCCCATTTTTTTTTTTTTTTTTGGTTGGTCATGGGGCTTGGGTGCTCAATCCCTAAGCTCTTCAGCTCAAAGTGAGTGCTCTACTGCTTGAGCCACAGCGCCACTTCCGGTTTTCCGGTGGTTAATTGGAGAGTCCCACAGACTTTCCTGCTCGGGCTGGCTTTGAACCTTGATCCTCAGATCTTAGCTTTCTGAGTAGCTAGCATTACAGGCAAGAACCTTTGGCACCCAGCTGGCTCTGATTTTTTTGTCTCAGTATCCCAAGTAGCTGTGAAAACAGGCTCAATGTCACTACATCCAGCTTGTGTTTTAAACTCAGGGCTTCTGAGCTTGTTTTGTTCAAGGCTAGTGCTTTACTACTTGAGCCACAGCTCCACTTCCAGCTTTTTGCTGGTTAATTGAAGGTATGAGTCTTATGGACTTTCTTGACTGAGCTGGCTTCGAACTGTGATCCTCAGATTTCAGTCTCCTAGTTGCTAGGATTACTGATGTGAGCCACCAGCACCCAGCTAAAGTGATATGCAGGAAATACTTTTTTTTTTTTTAAGTAAATACAAAGCAGATGTGTGTTTGAATATTTTAGTAAATCAGTATTTTAAAGACTCCTCTTTCTTAAAAATAAAAGCAGGTGTATGTACACCTGTAATCTATAATTCTAGCATTTGGGAAGTTGTGCCTGAGGGATTGAATCTGAGGCCAGCCTGGGCTACTGAGACCTTAGTTATTTATTTAAAAATCTGTCTTCCCAGTTCTTTCTTTTTTTCTCATGTGTAGCCATTTTCCAAGCCTTGTCCATTCCAGGTCCTAATTCTCTTTAACCATTCTAGTGGAATGAGCCTCCCACAAATGATTTTCTCAGAGGTCCTGGAGAAATGTTTTTTGAGGAGTACTGTAGTTATGGGCTTAAGAAGATAGGTTGTCTGTGGAATTCATCTAAGCTGGACTTAGTTAAGTTCCTAAACCAAGTTTGTCTGGTCAGTTGTAGAACTAATGAATAGACATTGGATAGGTATGAAGTTATTTTTGAGTGTCTTATTTTTTTTAATGTTGTGGACTTTGTTACTCTTCATTTTATATGTTTGTGCATCTGATGAATCTTATTTTCTTATTATGTAAGTTTGTTGTACTAGTAATGTCTGAGTGAAGCTTGGCTGTTACATAATTGCTGTTGGTGAATGTATACCAGGTGTACAAATAATATTACATGTGCAGTTTGGGAGATTAGATATTGCAGAAACATTTTGAAGGAAGCAGATTGAAAATACTGGAACTTTTAGGGAGTCTTTTCTATCTTGGCTCAGAGTAGGATGATAGAAGATACGGAGGGCCTGGAATGGACTTGGTACTACATAGGAAATAAGAAGGAACCTGTTGGTAAGAATGACTCCTGGGCTGCTTCTTGGGAAACAGGGTAGGTGCATGTTATTGACTGAGGTGTGAAAGATGGAGATGTTGACTGATTTATGGAAGAAAATAGTATTTTGTTGTTGTTGCTGCATTTCTGAGGTATGAACTCAGGGTATAGCACTTGCTTGATTTGCTTGCTTGGTTGGCACTGTACCACTTGAGCCTGGCAGGCAGCCGACTTTTTGCTGTTTATTTTGGAAATTGAGTCTCAAGGATTTTTGTGCTTGAACTGTTTTCAAGTCTCGATCCTCTAGATCTTAGCCTCTTGTGTAGTTAGAATTACAGATGTGAGTAATTGGTCCCTGGCCGTAGTATGGTTTTAATTGTAAGGAATTTGAAGTGTCCCTGAAACAACCACATAGAGATTTTGGGGGCTGAGTATTTCAGTGGTGGAGTGTGTATTTAGTATGCATAAGGCCCTGTGTTCTGTCCCTAGCCTAGCATCCAAAACAAAACAAGACAAAACAACAACAAAAAGAAAGAAAAAACACCTTCCAGAACAAGATTTCTATTTGACAATTGTTTATATGGATCTGGAGTTAGACCAGAGGTCTTGGCTGGAGGAATTCATTTGGGTGTGGTTTCCATATAGGCTGTGCATTTGAACAATGGAAATTGGATTGTACTATGGATCTCTTGTCAGAAACTCCTGGTATGTTCAACCAGAAGCCTAGAACAGATCACACCAAACCCCCAATTTCGGGCTTGGGTAAAGATAGATAAACTAGACATTAAACAATGATCTAATTGTAGTTAGGTTAAATTCTACATAATGGAAATTCAGGGAACTTTTAAGAGTATGTGATGTGATAAGAGAACCTGGCCTGTCTAGGATATGAGACTTAAGGCAAGCAAGGAAAAGGAGAATGTTGTGCTAGAAGAATTACATATATAGTGCCTGTCCAGGGCTTGGATGCTGTTCCTGAAATACTATTTTGCTTAAGGCTAGTGCACTACCACTTGAGTCAGTGCTCCACTTCCAGCTGTTTTTGGTATTTAACTGGAGATAAGAGTCCACGGACTTTACTTGCCCAGGCTGGCTGGATTTGAACCGTGATACTTATATCCTCGATATGCAATTCTTGTATCTCAACCTCCTGAGTAGCTAGCCACAAGCAATTATCAGTATTTAATAGTTTACAAGCTAACATTTTTAACCTACATTTTAAAAATAGTAAAAGTAATACACATACATATTGTGGATAATTTGAGAATAATTACAGAGAAACAACAGCATGATTAAGCTTAGCTTCTAGTTTTATTTTTAAAAGTCTAGTGCTAGTTCCACTACAAAGTAGATGTGCAGTCTTGGTTACCACACAAAAACCCATCTAGAGCTTCGCTATTTGTCATAAAAAGTAAAGGGGAATTGGTTAACTTTAATATTTTTTTCTGCTAAAAAAATTCATTAATGTGAAGCAGTTGCTGAAATTGCAGGACATTTTATGCTTTTGGTCCTGATGACATCACTGAATTTCTGACTTTTGGCTGAGAAGTCACTCTTCCAGACTTGGCAGTCCTAGCAAGGAACAAAGAGACTGGATCATGACCAGTGGGGTTCTTCTTCTGCCCTGCTTTCTTGTTTCCTTTTTTGAGCAATTTTTTTTTAAGGCTTACATAGAATATCTGAAATGTTGCAAGTATAGACATTTTTGTTAATACTGGGGAACAAAAGTAGAGTTTAAGTTTTGAAGTTAGGAGTTCATACTTGTGATACTGTTGCATGTGTGTTAAATTTTTTTAGTAGTTTTTTAGCAATTGAAACTCTGTACTATGCTTTCGGAATATACAGACAAGTTGTTGTTGTTTTTAATAAAAAGGTTAGTTCCAGAAACTTAGTTTCTATTTAAAAAATATACTAAAGCATAAGCTACACAAATTTGGGGTGAGCATAGTTATAATAGAGTATTTTAAGTTTGTATTGAATTGAAATATTTTAGATTTCTAGCTGAAGGAAGTTCTTGGGTAGAAATGATAAAAGATTGCTATTTTTTTCTGGTTATTAATGTGTTTCCTCTAAAGGGGGAAATTTTGGTAAAGTTCTTAATGTGTGTACATTTTTAAAAAGGGTTAGGCAATAAAACGCTATGAAGAACTGTTGCCAATGGCTCACACCTGTAATCTTACCTTCCTCAGTAGGCTAAGATCTGAGGATCACTGTTCAGAGCCAGCCACCTGGGCAGAAAAGTCTTTGAGACTCTTATCTCCAGTTAGCCACCAGAAAACTGGAAATGGCACTGTGGCTCAAAGTGGTAGAGTGCTAGCCTTGAGAAAAAAAAGCTCAAGGACAGTGCCCAGGCCCTGAGTTCAGCCCAGAACTGGCCAAAAATAAATAAATAAAAATAACTAGAGGAAACTCTGTGTGTGTGTGTGTGTGTGTGTGTGTGTGTGTGTGTGTGTGTGTCTGTCTGTCTGTCTGTCTGTCTGTCTGTCTGTCTGTCAGTTGGTCGTGGGGCCTTCAGCTCAAGGCTAGTACTCTACCACTTGAGCCACAGCACCACTTCTGGCTTTTTCTGCTTATGTGGTTCTGAGGAATCGAACACGGGGCCTCATGCATGCAAGGCAGCACTGAGCCACCATCCCAGTCTCTAGAAGAATCTTAAATATACAACAAATTAACAAATTATTCACTTGATGATTTCTTTTTTTGTACAACAGACCTGCCTTATTTGTGGATTTATATTACACATTTTTTTTGACAAAGTATGGAAATAAGTATATAAAAATTAAAAAAAAAACATTTTAAATCCCTGTGCCTGAATTATGCAACTTAGTTAATGGGGTTTTCAGTCCCATGTTATCACTTTTGTTTAAATTGTTGTATGATCTGTTTACTAACTTTAATTTTGTGAAAATATGCCCCCCCCCAAACAACTGGTACCCAAAAAAGCAAGGTAAAAGTTAATGTGCTTAATTGAAGTGATAAAGTGAAAAATTTGGATTTGTTGAAAGACAACATTGTGGGAAAAATGAACCAAACACCTTCAGTACCGTGCTGAATAGTATGCATTCTGAACATTTGTTGTTTCCTTGGTGGTGATCTTCTTGGAACCTTATACCCATGGATCCCAAGTGTTTGTCTTATTTATTTATTTACTTACCTACCTATTACCTACTTACTTATTTTTCTCCATCGTGGGAGTTTGAACTCAGGGCCTAGGCACTGTCCCTAAACTTTTCACTCAAGGCTAATGCACTTTGAGCCAAAGTGCCATTTTGTTTTTCTAGTGGCTAATTGGAGATGAGTCTTATGGACTTTCCTGCCTGAGCTGGGTTAAAACTGATCCTCAGATCTCAACCTCCTGAGTAGCTGGATTACAGGTGTGAGCCACTGGTGCCTAGCTAAGCCTTCATTTGTTTTAAGGCTATTCTATTTTTTTTTTTTTTTTGTAGCATCTTATTAATTTGCATGGAAAATAGTTTGTACAGGTTCTTCTGGGCACATCATTGAGGAGAAATGTTGAGATAAAAGTCATTCATTTAGCACTGATGGCTCATGCCTGTGATCCTAGCTACTCAGGAGGCTGAGAGCTTGAGGATCAAGGTTTGAAGCTAGCCTGTGCAGAAAAGTTCATGAGACTCATATCTCCAATAAACTACTCAGAAAAAGCTGGAAAGTGGTGCTGTGGCTCAAGTGGTAGAGTGCTAGCGTTGAGCACAAAGAGGCTCAGGGACAGTGTCCAGTCCAAGTTTAAATCCCAGGACTGGAAAAAAAGTAACTTAAGTTAATTTTTATACGAAGAGGTACACATTTCTTATTTTTCTTTTTTTGCCAGTCCTAGGGCTTCAACTCAGGACCTGGGCACTGTCCCCTGCACTTCTTTTGCTCAGGGATAGTACTATACCACTTAAGCCACAATGCCACTTCTGGCTTTTTCCATGTATGTGATACTGAGGAATTGAATCCAGGGCTTCATGCATGCTAGGCAAGCACTCTACCACTAAGCCACATTCCCAGGTCTTATTTTATTTTTCTATACAAGTTCTAGGGCTTGAACTCAGGGCCTAGGCACCCACTCTGTGCTTTTATAAAGTCTGGGCTCTTACCACTTGTGTGATGAGATATTTGGAGAGTAATTGGAAATAAGAGTTTCAGGGACTTCCCTGTAAGGGCTAGTTTCTAACCATGATTCTTAGATCTCAGCCCTCTATTTAGGTAGGATTACAGGTATGAGTCACTGGTCCCTGGCTGTTTACTCATTTCTTAAAAGAATAAAGAAATCCTAGTAATGATTGAAGTGATTTTCCATTAATCTGGATATGAAATACCTAAAAGGGTTAATTAAATCTTGGCTATTTGTGTTTTGTCTACTATATGCTTACTGTACTATGTACCTTGTACTGTTTACTAGGTTTGTGACTTTCAACAGAGTAAACTCTAAACTTCATTTCTGATATGGAAATGGGGATAATAATGGTCCTCTTTCACAGGGCACTCTGAGTAGAAGAGTGAGTGTAGTTGAGCGTTTAACAGTGCTTGCTATGTAATAGCTTAATGCTAGTTATAACAGATGCTTATGATAGAAATAGCTTGGGTAGAGTTTTATCCTTAAAATTTAAACTTCTTCTAAAATGTGCATCACTTTTGTTTACATTATTAATAATCTATTTGCAAAGTACTTTTAGTATATTATCAAGCACTGGCAACTTGACATAAAGTATTTTGTTGCTTGTCCTATTTTGTACACCAAGTTTCTGAGTCTAATGAAGGTTGTCTTACCAGGTCAAGTATAAGAAGTAAACAGATTTCATTTATTACCTCAGAATGGGTGACTAGGACCTCAAAGGAAAGTATAAAGTGAAGTACATGAGTCCATATCCTAAAGAAAGCCCCTGTCATTTAGTGGGCAGAATGCTTTTCAGAGCTTAGTTAGTAAGGTGGCAGAATCACCGTACAGTGGCTGGTTTGCCTGATGGAAAGTGATACAGATACTTCTCCCTTTTCTTGCCCTTGGGGGCAAAAGATTCCCTTAGAATCTCGGTGTGAGAAGATGTAAGAAAGCCCCAGTCCTGGAGGACTAGCAAAAAATGAAGTGGGACATCTTGTTACCATTCCAATAATCACTGTGCTGCTGACTGGTTTGTGTCTGTTTGAGCAAGAAACAAAAGAAACTAGATAGAAATGTGAGTGTAGACAGGGAATGGTAGTGGATAGCAATATGTATTTCGTTTGAATTTCATTTAGTTCAGAAACAGGCTTTAGCCTCTTGAGGATCCCTCTATTGGAAAAGGGAGCAAAAAATAGAAGAGGTTGAAACTGACACCATTGGCTCAGGTCTGTAGTTTCTAGTGACTCCAGAGGCTGAGAGCTGAAGCACCACACTTTGAAGCTAGCTAAGGCAGATAACTCCCTCTCCAAAAACCAGCAACAAACTTGGTTGGAAGTGTGGGTCAAGTGGTAGAGCACCAGCTGAGTGAGCAGGCCCAACAAGAGTGAAACTCTGAGTTCAAACCCTGTACTGGCAAAATAAATAAATAGGAGGGAGGATTGAGCTGAAGAAAATATTTTTGTTGTTGTTGTTGTGTTTTTGTTGTTTTTTTTTTTGCCGGTCCCTTGGGCTTGAACTCAGGGCCTGGGCACTGTCCTCGGGCCTCTCTTTGTTCAAAACAAGCGCTCTACCACTTGAGACGACGCCACTTCTAACTTTTTCTTTTTAGTGTGTGTGGTACTTAGGAATCAAACTCAGGGTCTCATGCATGCTAGGCAAGCACTCTACCACTAAGTCACATTCCCAGCCTGCTGAAGAAGATCTTTAGGTGGAGAAAATGGCAGTGGCCCATGCCTCTCAGTTATTAAAGAACTGTTCTAATCTCCAGAAGAAAAGCCATCATCTGGTTGTCTTTAACACTGAAAATAGAGTCAGTATTACCCAGGAAAGTGGCAACAACCACAAGGAAAAAGTGCTTGGCTGTTAAGACAGCTCATTGTAGTCTCCCTCATCCCTCCCTTGGACCTGGTGAGCTCCCTTGGACCATAGACCAAGCCTGATCATATTTTATATATTTATGTATGTATATATATATGTATATATATAGTCCTCAGAAATATTCAGTGTAGATGGGCACCAGTTGCTCATGCCTGTAATCCTAGCTACTCAGGAAGCTGAGATCTGAGGATTGCAGTTTGAAGCCACCTGGGATAGGAAAGTTCCTGAGACTTTATCTCCAATAAATTATGAAAAAATGAAGCTAACCTGGAACAAAAGAAGCTCAGGGATAGTGCTCAGGCCCTGAGTTCAAGCCCCAGTACCTGCATCAAAAAACAACAAAAACAACTCACCAAAGAAAGAAATAGTGATATAGGTACTGTTATCAGTTCTTTTTTACACATGAGGTAACAGGTTAGGTAGCTTGTCAACAGTTGTACAGCTAGACAGTCAGTGATAGAGCTGGAATTCAAATGCAGGCCAACCCATTTTAGAGTCTATGCTCTTAACCATTGAATTACATTAGTTCTCAAATGAAATAAGGTAATTTTAAGATGAAAATGCATACTACATTCACGTATATATTTTTCTTTACTTTTGCCTGTTCTTATTGCGTGTTTTTTACATAGAGTAAGGCAACTTGCTTGTGTTAGCTGGAGTATCTAAGGTACTTGGTAAAACATCGTCACTCAGTTTAAATGTATATGATGGGAGGGCTGGGAAGGTGGCTCAGTGGTAGAGTGCTTGCCTTGTATGCATGAGGCCCTGGGTTCAATTCCTCAGCACCACATAAGTAAAAATATGCTGGATGTGGCTCAAGTGGTAGAATGCTAGCCTTGAGCTGAAGAGCTAAGGGACAGCATTCAGGACCCATGACTGACAAAAAACAAAACAAAACCCGGATTTCTTTTTGATAATTAACTCCCATTTTTCAAATATTTTAGAATGTACTGGAATGTTTTTGTAGGTAACTTTTTTGATTGATATTTAGAATGTATTAGAATGTTTTAGTAACTGTATTTCTTTTGTTGTTGTTGTTAGTCGTGGGACTTGAACTCAGAGGGCCTGGGTGCTGTTCCTGAGCTCTGTTTGCTCTAGGCTAGCCATCTACCACTTTGAGCCACAGCTCCACTTACGGTTTTCTGGTGGTTAAAGAGATAAAGAGTCTCACAGACTTTCCTGCCTGGGCTGTCTTTGAACAGCAGTCCTCACATCTCAGCCTCCTGAGTAGCTAGGATTACAGGCATGAGCCATCAGTACTCAGCTTTTGTAGCTAACTTTTTGATTGGTATTCTTTTTTTTTTTTCTTCTTTACATCAATACTTGCATTTTTAAGAGTTAAGGTGTTTTTCTTAAACTCTTTCTGTTTTTTATAGTTTTAAAAATAGTTTAAAAAGTTTTATGAATTTGTTCCTGAGCTCTATATATATTTAGTTTTTATTTTTTGTTGTTGGTCATGGGGCTTGAATCAGGGCTTGGTGTATATGTTCAGTTGATGGTGATCATGTAGACAGGCATTTTCCTGCAACTTTATCATGAATATCTATTCAATACTCAATTACTCAATATTACTTAATATTACTCAATATTACTGGGTAGATGTTTATATAACATGTTATTTGTATTGTTTTTAAAATATGCACTTAAAATATACTCTGAGAGAGCACAAGAAAATGAAAGAGCACCACTGAAAATGAAGTGATTAAGCCCATTTATGGGCAGTTTTTAGAGTGAGATAGATTGAAGAATGGAGCCTGATTTTTTTTCTTATTATTGATGTTGAATGCATATTTGGATATTGTAAATTATTTGTTTTATAAAAGCTGCTAAAAACTTTTTTCATGTAGGCATTTAAAAATCACTCTTAGTTTTGGAAAGTTTTTCTCCTCAAAAGTCAAGCTGGGCACCACATGTCTCATATCTATAACCCTAGCCACTCAGGAGGCTAAAACCTGGAGGAACAGTGTTTAAAACCAGCTGCAAAATGACAGGACTAAGGGTGAATAATGCAGCAGTGGTACTCACTAGATACTATTTTGAAAATTAACTATATAATTTGTGGGAATAAGAGGGAAAAATTGGGTTGGGGAAATGGCTCAGTGGTAGAGTGTTTGCCTTGCATGCATGGGGCCCTGGATTCGATTCCTCAGCACCACATAAACAGAAAAAGCTAGAAGTGGCACTGTGGCTCAAGTGGTAGAGTGCTAGCCTTGAGCTGAAGAGCTGAGGGATAGCGCCCAGGCCCAGAGTTTAAGCCCTATGACCCGTGGGGGTCAAAAAAAAAAAAAAAAAAAGAGGGAAAAATTGTGAGAGAGCAACAGAAGCGGTACCATTGTCTAAAAAGAAATGTATTTTTTGCCTGACTTTCATATAACCCCTTTGTATAGTAGCTTTATAATAACAATTTTTTTTTTTTAAGTAAAGAAAAAAGACAACAAAAACAACAACAAAACCAGCCCAGGCAGAAAAGTGTGAGACTCCATTTCCAGTTAACGAGCAAAATGCTGACTGAAAATCAAGTGATAAAAGTACTAACCTTAGCCGGCACTGGTAGCTCATTCGTGTAATCCTGGCTTCTCAGGAGCCGAGATCTGAGGATTGAAGTTTGAAGCCAGCCCAGGCAGAAAAGTCTTGTCGAGACTTTTTATTTTTTTTAAGTAATTTTTTTAATTGAGATTAAGTGATTATGTAAGTTTCACAAATTTCACAGTATTGTGGGATAGTGATACTTGAAGTCACAAACACATTTTAACTTTCACAAGGCAAATTGTCATCATATTCTATAAAGTTTGTGAATGAATTCTATGAGCTTTGACAATACAACTATTACTCCATATAGGGTGATATGCAAATTTCTTCCCTTGTGTTTAGTGTAAGCTGTTCCCTTGCCCTCTCATTACCTCTGTCCCATCGCTGCCCTTGAGGCGGTGAGACTCAACTCCAATTAACCTCTCAAAAACCAGAAGTGGCGTTTTGCCTTAAGTGGTAGAACGCTAGCTTTGAGTACAAAGAGGCTCAGGGTCAGCGCTCAGGCCCTGTTCAAGCTCCAACACCAACCAAAAAAAAAAAAAAAATTACCTTTAGTACTAACAAGAGGAAGAGTCCCTGAATTCAAGTCCCAGTACTGGTATAAAAGAGAAAAAAATGTTTTCTGGTAACAGAACAAATTGAAAACAATCAAATCCCAAGGAAAAAGTAAAATCCCTCATACACTACTTAAAAATACATCTGTAAATACTTCAGTAAAAACAAGTTTTTTAAAAACTTTTTAAAAATGTTTCTACTGCTAGATAAGAATTTGAGAAAATAAGGTGAGTAAAGCTGAACGTTTATTCACACATTATGTCTGAATATCTGACATGTAAGAAACTTGAATTAAGAAACTTGAAATTAAGGGATATTGTCTAAATAGAAAAATTTCAAACTGTGGGTGCCAGTTCTACTTAGCCAGTGGGTTTTTTTTTAACCCCCCCCCCCCCAACTTATGTGCCTTCTTCCTTTCCTTCTCAGATGTGCAAGTTTCAGGAGTTAAGTAAGATGTTTCAGATTTGATGTGTTGTTATGTAATAATGGTCTAAAATGGAATAAGATGTGGTGGGACTAGAACCTGAGCTGATGAAGGTCAACAACCAGATGGAAATGAAAATCTAAAACCTTTAGCAAAAGGAAACTAGAAAGAGGAAATTCTACATACTGAAATAATACATCTGCTAGGCAGCTGTGCATTTCTTACTCATAAGTTCTGTTGCAGAAATAGCAAAAGGAAAACATTTTTAAATGAATTGAGCATCTGTTCTAATCAATAATTATATGTACATTTTAAATTGTGTAATACGCATTTGATTCATATTTTAAATGTATTCCCATTTCCTAGGAGCTTCTCAGCTTCTTTGTTGAAAATAACATCCTTTTTTGGGGTTATATTTAGATTTCCAGTTTATATCTTCAAAGCTGAATCAATATCTTATTAAATTATACATCAGAAGTGGTAGTAGTAAAAGTGGTAGTAAAACGTGTGATGCTGTTGCTGTAGCAGCAGTGTCATTGCTTTCATCTTTGTCAGTATTA
Organism: Dipodomys spectabilis; assembly: GCF_019054845.1. NCBI lineage: Eukaryota > Metazoa > Chordata > Mammalia > Rodentia > Heteromyidae > Dipodomys > Dipodomys spectabilis. Next base: position 1,283,404 of record NW_024870813.1, on the reverse strand, counting down.
CGTGATCATCAGCCGTTGGCCTAGACTGATTGTCAGTAGAAGTGGAAAAGCTTTAGTTTACCAAGTAGTTGGTAAAGAAGTAGAAAAAAAATGGTCAAAGGTAACCCTTTAAAAGGGCCAGTTGTGGGGTTGGAAAAGTGGCTCAGTGGTAGAGTACTTGCCTTGCATGCCTGAGGCCCTGGGTTTGATTCCTCAGCACCACATAAGCAAAAAGAAAAAAGCTGGAAGTGGCACTGTGGCTCAAGTGGTAGAGTACTAGCCTTGAGCTGAAGAGCTGAGGGACAGTGCCCAGGCCCAGAGTTCAGGCCCCATGACCGGACACCCCCCCCCCCCCCCAAAAAAAAAAAAAAAAAGGGCCAGTTGTTTTTATAAGAATTTAAAATAATGGGTGTTTCTTATCTCACACAGATTTGCAAAGGAAAGAAAGATTTTTTTCTTTTATTGTGAAAATACCTACAGAGGGGTTACAATTACATGGGCAAGGTACTGAGTACATTTCTTATCAAGTATTGTTGCCTCCTCCTTTGGAAAGATGTTTTTTGAAGCTAGTGATAATCATTCTGGTAAAATCAGATCAGGAGAGCATTCCCACCTTCCTCCCCCCACTAAAAAAATAAACAACCAACTAAACAAGAGAAAAGAAAACATGTTATTTTTATTTATTATCTAATTTTAAAATCCAAAGTAAGATATTGCAAGTTTAATCAAATAATTTTTTTTTTTTTTTTTGTCGGCCGTGGGGCTTGAACTCTGGGCCTGGGCGCTGTCCCTCAGCTCTTCAGCTCAAGGCAAGCGCTCTACCACTTGAGCTACAGCGCCACTTCCAGTTTTCTGGTGGTTTATTGGAGATAGGAGTCTCACGGTCTCTCCTGCCCGGGCTGGCTTTGAACCGCGATCCTCAGATCTCAGCCTCCTGAGTAGCTAGGATTACAGGCGTGAGCCACCAGCGCCCGGCTCAAATAATTTTTAAACTAAGCTTACTTAGAGTTTTAAGGATGATTTGATCTTCAGAAACCTATATTAAGTTAGGAAAAGAAAAAAGAAAACTTTCTTACTTTATTAACCTGATAAAATGTGCCCCCTAAATGGTAACACAAACCCAACTAGTAAAATATTTCCCATGACTAAAAGAAAAATACTAGCTGGGCACCAGGTGCTCACACCTGTAATCCTGTCTACTCAGGAGACTGATATCTGTGGATCATGGTTCAAAGCCATCCCAGGCAGGAAAGTTGGGAGACTCTTATCTCCAGTTAATCAGCAAAAAAAAAAAACAAAAAAACGTGAAGTGGAATTGTGGCTCAAGTGGTATAGAGCTAGCCTTGAGCAAAAAAAGTTCAGAGACTTCACTTAGGCTCTGGAATCAAGCCCCAGGATCAGGATACACACACAAAAAATTTACCCATTAGATGATGCCTCTAGTTTTCTTCATACTTCAAAAGTCCAATTTCTGAAGTGGTAAGATTTTGTCCCCCCTCGTCTCCCCCCCCCCCCCCCCCCAGGTTTCATACTTGCTAAGCAGGTGCTTGTACTGCTTATCTCCTCCAGCCCCAAGGTGTTTTTTGTGATATACTGAGGATTCCAGTTAACATAGGTCAGGTAATGAGTACATTTCTTTCTGAACAGTGTTACCTCTTCCCCTCCCAATTTTTTCCCTTTCAAACCCCCTCTCCAAGTTGTATAGCTCATTTTCAATGTAATATCTAGTGAGTATCACTGCTAAATTAGTTTACCTTTTGTTCCATTATTTTTGTGCTTGCTTTTATCCTCCCCCAAACAGATCAATTTATATAGAAGACAAAAAGTACAGAACTCAAAAACAGTGACAAAAGGGGAAAAACAAAAACAAATTACAAAAAGTAAAATAAAAGTCCTCTTGTTTCCATTTTTTGGAGTTCATTTTGATAACATCATTTTATATGATTATATACAAATAGCTATTGAGCCTTTGTGCTCCTCTCCGGAAGACTATCCTCCTTTGGTCTCACTGTGTGAATTTTGAGTCCTGTTTAACTTATTTCAACGTGTAATTTTTTTTGTCTTTTACCATCCATTGTGTTTACTTGTAAATTTATAGGCACAGTCTAATTGCTACAAATGAGGGAAACCGTGCACCCTATGTTTCTTTGGGCCTGGTTTTCTTCACTTAATATAATTTTTTCCAAGTCTTTCCATTTCCTTACAAATGGGTCAGTATCATTCTTTCAGATAGGAGTATAGAATTCCACTGTGTATTTATACCACATTTTCTTGATCCATTTGTCCTCTGAGGGGCATCTGGATTAATTCCATATCTTGGCTGTGGTAAAAATACTGCAATGAACATGGTTGTAGTGATAGTTTTAGTGTGGCCTGGTTTGTGGTCAATGGGAAAATGCCCAAGAGTAGAATTGCTGGGTCTTGTGAACCTCCATACTGCTTTCCAGAGTGGTTGAACAAGTGTATATTCCCACTAACAGTGTAGTAGCATTCTCTTTTGGCCACACCCCATCAGCATCTGTTATTGTTAACTGTTTTCTTGATAATGGCCATTCTAACTGGCGTGAGGTGGAATTTTAGTATTGTTTTGATTTGCATTTCTTTTATGGCCAGAGATGTGGAACATCTCTTCATGTGACTATTTGCAATTTTTACTTCTTCTGAGAAGTCTTAAGTCCTTAGCCCATTTATTAATTGGGTTGTTGTTTCTTTGAGGATTTGTTTTTTTGGGGCTTAATTTCTTAAGCTCTAAATATATTTTAGATATGAGATCTTAGTCTGATGCTTAGCTAGTAAAGATCTTCCTCCCATTCTGTGGGCTTTTCTCCCATTCTATTATCTTGCTAGCTATGTCCTTTGCCATGCAGAGACTCTTCAGTTTAATGCAGTCCCATTTATCCAGTCTTTCTTTAAAATTTCAACCTGTGGGGCTGGGAAGGTGACTCAGTGGTAGAGTGCTTGCCTTGCATGCATGAGGCCCTGGGTTCGATTCCCCAGCACCACATAAACAAAAAGAAAAAAAGCTGGAAGTGGCGCTGTGGCTCAAGTGGTAGAGTGCTAGCCTTGAGCTGAAGAGCTGAGGGACAGTGCCCAGGCCCAGAGTTTAGGCCCCACAACCAGACCCTCCCCCCCCCCCAAAAAAAATTCAACCTGTGCCAAGGAGCCTAGTGTTTCCCTTATCCCTTCCTGTGACATTTTCATGGTATTTGGCATTACATTGAGGTTTTTTGATCCGTTTGGAATTGATTCTGGTGCAGGGTGATAGCATCTAAGGCTCTAGCTTCAGTTTTCTGCATCTAGATAGCCAATTCTGCGAGCACCATTTGTTGAAAAGGCTGTCTTTCTTCCATCCTGTGTTTTTGACTCCCTTATCAAATATTAGGTGGCTATAAATCCGTGGGTTCATTTCTGGGTCTTCTATTCCATTGGTCAGGCCTATTTTTGTGCCAGTACCAAACTGTTTTTATTACTACAGTTTTGTAATGGAGTTTGAAGTTTGGTATTGATATTCCTCCAGCATTGTTCTTCCTGCTAAGGATTTTTTGCTATTTGGGGTCTTCTATTATTCCACATGAATGTTTGGATTGCTTCTTCTGTATCTTTAAAGAATGTTGTTGGGATTTTGATGGGTAGTGCATTAAATTTGTAGAAGCTTTGCAGCCCTGAATTTTACAAAGTTTTTTTTGAGTCTTCCTTACTCCTCAGGGTGCTATATTAGGCTTCCCATAGCTAGGATAACAGATGTGTGCCCCTACATTCAGCTCTTTGAGAAGGAGTTTTGTGCCCCCATCCCCACCCTGGCCTTAAAGGGTAATCAGAACAGTCTCAGGTACCCAGGTATCTAGGATTACAGGCAGGATTACTGGCTGTTTCTGAGTGTCCTTAGAATCTAAAACTTCCCTCTGATGCCTCTCTCACTCTTCTATAAGAAACTTATTTTGGACCAGCTAAGGAGGCATAAAATAGGATTTTAGTCAGATCAACCTGGGCAAAAATGTAATTATTCTATTCTGTTCCACTCCTACTCTGACCCCCTACCCGACTCCCACACAATCCATTCACCAGTTGTAAGGCATCTGGTCTATTTCTATAACTTGGATATTGTGAATAGTGATACAAGGAACAGGGATGTAAAGGTAATTTTTATTAAATCCTGTCTTGCAGTCTTTCAGATAAATGCCCAGATGGTAGCTCAATTTTTAGTCTTTTGAGGAATCTCCACACTGGAATATCTGATTTCTTTGGTCACAAAATCACAGGAATTGTTAATGCTATTGTAAACCCTGCCTACTCTCATAATTAAAGAAGTTTAAAGTTTAGTTAAGGTCAGTAAAAGTAAAGATGAATTTTTTTTCCATCTAAGTTTAAGGACCTCCTTGAATTTTTGAGGCCACAGGCCCTAATTAATAATCTCTACCAGGGCACTTGATTCACATAAGAAGATACTAGTTCTTTTGTACTTTAAAGGGTAGGATTTTCCTTCCAAACTCCTTTTTGTTTAGGTCTGGAAGTGCGTTATCTTCCTTTTGCCTCTGTTTTCTACCTTTAGGACACTCCTTTTCACTGTCCTTGGTTTTCAAACAAAAATAGTTTTTTAGTGTCATGCCATCACATAGTAAAAACCAGTTTTTACTTCTTGCAGTTTTTGTGAAACCTTGCTTTACTTATCTCTGTTCTATGAAGATTTTATTTTGTATGGCTCTGTCTTCACTATTACTTTTGTCTGTTTCTTGATTATCTCAGAATATCAACCTCTTCTGATATTTTATACTTTATCTTAGCCACCTGTGGTCTTGCCCTAGATCTATCATGCAATATTATAACTGTAATCTTCCTCCATAATTTTATTTTCAACTATCTTTGATGATCACATTCTGTCTTCTCAGTTTACTCCTTGTAGTATCAACAATATGTTTGCCTTGTTGGATTCTTTTCACTTTTCCCCATCACACTTTCTCTACATTTCCTTACATTCCTATTCAGTTTAATTTCTGTTGTAAGTTATAATTGTGCAGTTACAAGTTCTCTCATCTCCTTTGCCTACAGTTGCTCTATTGCTTAGTTGGGAAACCCTTATATTGGTTAAATCTGTGTGTCTTACTCTCAGCTTTTTAAAAATATGGTAAAAAATTACTGTGTTAACAATTTTAGGTGTACAACACAGTGTTGCTAGTTATATACACATCTTTGTATAACAGATTATAAAATTTTTCATCTTGTCTGACTGAAACTTAGTATCTATTAAATAGTTTTGTATTTCCCTCTCCTCCTTACACCTGGCAGCCACCGTTCTATTTTCTGTGTTTGAGTTTGATTACTTTAGATACCTCGTTTAAGGCCCTCCTGGGTCATCCATGTTGTAGCATATGACAAGATTTTCTTTTTTAAAGACTTGATATTTCTTTATGTGTGCTTATAATTCATTTGTTGATGGGCCTTTATTTTGGTTCTACATCTTCTCTATTGAGCATAATGCTGTACGGAGTACAAATACATCTTTGAGATCCTGTTTTCAATTATCTATTTTTTGGCAGTCCTGGAGTTTGAATTCAGGGTTTTGCTTGCTAGGTAGGCACTCTACCACATGAACATGGCTCCAACCCTCTTCTGCTTTAGTTATTTCTTTCAGGTCGCTAGAGGGCTCAGGTAGTAGAGTACTTGCCTAAGAATTACAAGGTCTTGAGTTCAAACCCCAGTCCTACTAGGAAAACTGATTTACTTTTAGCAGTTCACAGTGGTTCATGGCTATAGCTCTATTCAGGAGGTATGGGTAGGAGGATAGTAGTCCAAGGCCAGCCTCAGGGAAAAATGTGATCAACAGCTTACTATATATCCTTAGAATGACCTCCCCTTGATCAAAAATATTACAAACCAGGAAGGGGAGTGGTGGTGGTGAGAATGTTGAAAGGGGTGACATGATCAACATGCATTGTATTCATAAACTGCTTTATTAAATGGCAACTCCTTTTATAACTGAAGATAATAAAAGAATATTAAAAACCAAGCTGGGTATTAGTGGCTCATATCTATAATCCTAATTGCTCAGGAGATCTGAGAAATATGGTTTGAAGCCACCCTGGGCAGGAAAATCTGTGAGACTCTATCTCCAATTAATCGTCAACAAGTTGGAAGTGGAATTGTGTCTCAAGTGGTAAAGTACTAGTCTTGAACAAGAGAGCTTAGGGACAACTCTGAGGCCCTGAGTTTAAGCCTCAGAACTGGTGAGTGCGCAACCCCCTCCCCCAGAATATTAAAAAACAAAAACAAAAAACGAACTTTCTTTTACTTTGACTATCTTTTTAATCTTCATATGAGTTTTGGTTTAAAGCATGTGATAAGGCTTCCTAAAAGTATTTATATAGTTTCTCAACACTGTTGACCGACAATCAGCTTTTGGTGAATTAAACTGAATGTTAGAATTTAAATGAGGGTCTGGGGAGGTGGTTAAGTGGTAGAATGCTTGCCTTGCATGCATGAGGCCCTGAGTTCAATTCCTCAGCACCACATAAGCAGAAAAAGCTGGAAGTAGCTCTGTGGCTCAAGTGGTAGAGCACTAGCCTTGAGCTCAGGGACAGTGCCAAGGCCCAGAGTTCAGGCCCCACCACAGAGCAAAAAAAAAAAAAAGAACTTAAATGAAATGATTTGCTGTTTGCATTATTGATTTCACCCTTTATTTAAACCATTGTCTCAATTCAGAGCACAATTATGTGAAGTAGAATGGTTGATATTGTATTAAAAGATTTAAGTTGAGTAAGAACATGGGAACAAAGTCAGCCTTTAAATTTGGTGATTAATAGACCAGGGGCTACATAGCAGTGCAGAAAGAGATTACTAATATTGGATACTTAGATTTTAGTTTGAGGAAGAATAAACTTTTACATACAAAAAACAATAAAATAAACATAGAATACAACAACAGAGTGTGAAATATGGCCATATAGATGGCAGCTTTCATCTAAAGTAAAAGTTATATAGTAGAGCAATTATTTAGGAATAAAAGGTAGAAGTAGTAAAATCAAAACATGCAGGAGTGCTCTGTGTATGTAAGCCCAGTTAAAGACATGGAAGCCCTATAGCAGTGCCTCCTTATTATCATTCAGTCAGGAGGCTGAAGTGAGAGAATTGTGAGTTCAAGGCCAGTCTGGGCTGCTTAGTGAGATCCAATCAACAAATAACATGGAAAATATAATCCTCAGGTTATATGGCATATGTACTTACTAACAATATGTGACATGAGGACATTGCACATCTATTTTGCAGGTATTATAAATTGGCTCAATCTTGAGGTAAAAGAATTTGACTGAAAACATTTTAGAGGAAAGTGAAGTACTGTTGGACTAGGAGGGTTGATTTAAAATTTTTTATCCATGGACACACATTGTATTTCTAATCCAGGACTGGTTTAAAGGGAGATAGATATGAGGGAGTACACTAGTGTCCCCAAGGCTAAATGAATACTTTTAATTATTATTCTTGCAGTAAAAGTTTTCAAAGCATTCCATTCTGTTTAAACATATATTGAATTAACTATGCTGTTAAATGAGTTGAAAATGAGTTTTCCTGTTTGGCTAAATGATTCAGGCTGAAAAATCTGTAGGCTTCTTCTTTCCTCCAAATTCATCTTAAGCCTTGTCCCTTTACTTATGCAGTTGAAGTATTAAGAAAAGTTCATAAGTGAAACTCTTCTAGAATTGAGGAAGTAGTGAGTTGAACAGTATTCAACACTTATTCAACACTGGTCTTGGAGCTAGAGAAGAGACAACTCCTAGAAATACATTAGTACACTGGTAGTTTCAAGTAAATTAGTTTTCAGATCCCGAACTTTAACCTGTGCTGTTTCCTAAAATTGTTCTTCCAAGTTTCTCCCGCAATTTCTCATATTGCTTTCCATCATGGCTTTTTACATAATATAGAAAAATGGCATATTTCTCCCCTAGTCTCTGTTCTTAATTGAATGCATTCACATGCTCTGTAGTGAAAAAAAAAATCTCAAGATAAAAAGGGCCTCAAAAACCAAGAGAACAATCCCGGAACAACTGGATATCCAATCGCAAAAGAATTAAGTTGGACTTCTGCCTCATATCAAATAGAAAATGGACCAAAGACCTAAATATAAGAGCTACAACTATAAAACTCATAGCAGAAAAGGGTAGGCATAAATCTTTGTGATCTTGTATTAGTTTCTTAGGTAGGACATCAGAAGCATAAGCCATCAAAGAAGAAAGGATATAAAAAGTGGACTTCATCAAAATTAGAAACTTGTATTCAGCAAAGGACACTTATCAAGATATTCTGACAACTTCCCTCTTGTTTGAACAGTTTTCTCTGTATCATTTGTCTCTGAACAGTTTTATATAAAGTTAGCCACAAATTAGTCATAAGGGTCTTTTCCTGGATTGCCAGAATGGGATGTTCCAATTAGTTTGATTTAATTCCACATTGGAGGAAGAATGACAAACTAGTGGGGTGGGATTCAGTGTCCCACTGAGACCCTTGTGGCCAAATTTAAACAACAAAGTTTAGAAGAAGTTCCTTTTAGGCTGGGCTAACTTGGAGTCCCTTCCCTTCCCTTCCCCTTCCTTCTGTTTGTTCCTTTCTTTGTTCCTTCTTTATTTCTTTCTCTCTCTCTCTCTTTCTTTCTTTCTCTTTCTCTTTCCCTCCCTCCCTTCCCTCCCTCCCTCCCTCCCTCCCTCCCTCCCTCCTTCCTTCCTTCCTCCATCCCTCCCTCCCTCCCTCTCTTCCTCCATCTCTCCCTCCTTCCCTCCCTCCCCCCCCCCCCACTTTCTTTTTTTTTTTGTCGGTCATGGGGCTTGAACTCAGGGCTTGGGCACTGTCCCTGTGCTCTTCAGCTCAAGGCGAGCTACAGCGCCACTTCTGGTTTCTAGTGGTTTATTAGAGATAAGAGTCTCACGGACTTTCCTGCCCACGCTGGCTTTGAACTGATCCTCAGATCTCAGCCTCCTGAGTAGCTAGGATTACAGTTGTGAGCCACCGGCGCCCGGCTCCTTCCTTCCTCCTCCCTCCCTCCCTTCCTTCCTGATTCTGGGTATTGAACTTTGGTGGGCCTGGACACACTGTCCCTGTGCTTTAGTGCTCAAGGCCAGCTCTCTATCACTTGAGCCATAGCTCCATTTCTGGCTTTCTTTTGGGTGGTTAATTGGAGATATCAGCTGGGCGCTGGTGGGTCATGCCTGTAATCCTAGCTACTCAGGAGGCTGAGCTCTGAGGATCACGGTTGAAAGCCAGCCCAGGCAGGAAAGTACCAGTGAGACTCTTTATCTCCAATTAAATTAACCACTCAAAAACTGGAAGTGGAGCTGTGGTTCAAAGTGGTAGAGCACTAGCCTTGAGCAAAAGAGCTCAGGGACAGCACCGAGGGCCTGAGTTCAAGTCCAACAACCAGCAAAGAAATAAAGTCTCACAAACTTTCCTGCCTGGGCTGCTATTGAACTGTCATCTGATCTCGGCCTCCTGAGTAGCTAGGATTATAGGTGTGAGCCACTGGTGCGCCCTCCCCTCCCCCACCCCCCCTCCCCTCCCCCCCAGGTTGGAGTACACTTTTAAATCTATTTTGTGGGTCATCTTCTAGCATGGAAAAATGTTGCTCATGTTGCTATAAGGTTGTATTTACACAAAATGTCAACAGACAACAAAGTTTTACAAAGAAAATATAAAACAAACCCAACAGAAACAAATATTTAAAAGTTCACTTGTTTGAGAAATACTTATAGGAGTCATCTCTATAAGCGGCACGGAAAATACTTCAGAGAGAATCAAAACTGCAGTGACAAAAACCAGAATAGCCTTGTAATATTGAAAAATAATTTAGCAGTCTCAGAAGCTTCTAGTTATCTCTATTGCATATAGCACTTTAGGATAGTAATTATGACTGACCACATTACCAGCACTGTCAACCTCTCCTTGTTACAAATAGGAACACATGTACATAAGCTTGCACTGGGCTAGTGTTATCAGTTTTAATTTTGTGGACACTTGCTTGACGACAAAGTTTTCCAAGCATTCTAACTCAGAAGATTTAAATATTTGGGGGAATCTCCAACCATTAGTATCACAGCTAAACAGATATCATCTATACATACTTAGTTTTTACCTTTGGGATAAAATTTTGACTTTTTGGCTGGGTAAAAAAATAGCTATACAGCTGCTGATTAAAATTAAAACTTTAGATCTTTTACAGGTTAGGAAACAGTGCCTGTGACCCCAATAATACTATTATTATAGTATTATTGCAGTGTATATAATTACTAGTATTATTTCCTTATCTATCTCTCATATAATATATAGTAATTCTTACTTAGGTAAGTTCTGTCAGTGTAAGCCAGTTTTAAATAGCAGGGCTACCCAAATAACAGGTTTGGGGTTTTATTTTATCTAAATGTATTCCTGTTTTGAATTAAAGAGCTAAAAAAGAAGGCTTATTATTTTCTGTAGAACAACAACTGGTGAAGTGAACCAGTTATGAAGCCCAAACATCTGGGTTGAAATATTTGTTTAACTTAATCAATTTATTTAAATTAATTTTGCAGTTACTGGGGATTGAAACTGGGTTGAGTTCTGGCCTTGCCACTTCTTAGCTGTGTGATTTTGCTCAATTATGTAACCATTGTCATGTATTAATGGAATTACAGTAGTACCTAAATCAAGGATTATCATATTCATTAATATTTCATCTAGTTCCTTAGCAAATATTTAAACTACACAGAGTTGCACATTCTGTTCAACAGCCCACTGTGCTTTTACCTTATTTTAAGTATTCTGTCCCTCCTTACTAATTCCATTCTTTTTACTGTAGTCTTTTATCCAGCTGTCTATGTGCTTTCATCTTTCTGTTAATTTATACATACAAACACACAGACATAGACACAGATACCAGTTAGCCAGTTCTGTTTTGGAATTTCAGTGTTTTGTATTTTCATTTGACTTGCTAGAAGAGGGGAAAGGAGAGTTTAAAAAAGCGTAGCAGTGGGCCAGAATATTTTTAAGCAACAAGTCACAATTCAATTATTACAGTGAAAGGTCATCTGTATTTTCATTTTATTTGTATAGGGAACAGGATTTCTAATGTTTGGATTATATATTTTCTTATTGACAGATTGGTTTTTAAATATTGTAGGATAGTAATTAGTTAATTTAAAATAACAAGCAGCAGTCAATTACTTATACAGTTAGTATATGAATTTTCTTCTGCTGCTGTAACAAATTAACACAAACTATAGTGGTTTAAAGAGTACAAATTTATTTCCTTACAGTTTTGCATGTGAGCAGTCCACCAGGATAAGATGAAGGTGTCTTCAGGGCTGCATTCCTTTCTGGAAGTTCCAGGGGACTGTGGTTCTTTGACCTTTTCCACTTTTATAGGTCTGCCACATTCTTGGTTTGTGACCACCTATCTGCTTATCTTCATGGTCAATGAGGTCTTATTTCTGTGACCTTTTGTCACTTCCTTCTCACTCTTTCTCTCTAAACATAGCGGAGAAAAGATCTCTGCTTTTAGAGACTCATTCTGTTAGATTGGGCCCAACAGGATAATAAATCCATCCCAAAATTTGTGCTCTTTATAGTACACGTAGTAATATTTACAAGCTCCTTTTTTTTTTTGCCATTTAAAGTAATAGGTTTACAGGTTCAAGGATAAGAATATGGACAGCTTTGTAGTTACTGTTATACTACCTCTTGTAGGCTTTTAGTCAGCTACATAAGTCTAAACTGTTCATTTTATTTATTTAGATAAATGAAAGGACTAGAATTGGACCAGATTGAATCTTGTTTTGCTGTATATCAGCACTGTGACTTTAGTCAAATTCTCTGAACTCTGATGAAGGGATGATACTGCTTACTGCTGTTTATGGAGATTAATAAATTTAAGGATAAATTAATAAATTTAAGGAAATATCTAGGGCCAGGAGATTTCCAACAGCTGCTTTGTTGTGAAAATCAGATTAAGTCATGCATGAAAAAGTGCTTTGAAATATATAAAAATTATATAAAGTTTTGTTGGTATTTTAGGGTACATTTAAGAATTTTTGTCAGTGGGACAAAGTTCATTATATTCTTCAGTATTTAGCTAAAAATCTGTTCTCTTCCAGATAGTCAGATGAAAATATTTCTTTTAAAAGGGAAAGTGAAAAGATAATATAAGAATTAAAAGTCTTGACTTTCATACAAGAGTTAAATCTTGACGTGACTAGCCACTAGCAATTAGAATTCATATGTGTCTAGATTATTGTTATACTAATTTTTATAACTATCTACTGTCCTTTGTTGTAAATTCAAAATACTAAATCCACCTTGGATTAACAAGGCTAATTTTTATAAAATTTTAGCTGCATTTTATTGAATCTTACTCAGTTCATTTAGAATTGGTTTTGTTTATGTACCCCATGTTTGATACTCTCTTAAAAAATACTACCTAACAAAATAATTTTTTTTTGTTTTAAGTGACTCAATTTCTTTTTTCTTTAATTTTCTTTTCTTTTTTGGGGGGGGCCACGGAGGAGGGAATCATTGCACTATAGTAGTGAATAGATCTTTTTTCCCTGTTAGCATCAGAAAGATGCCATTTTGAGAGGCTAAGAGGAAAGAAGGAAAAGAGATTAAGTTACAAGTTCTTTGTTTCAGAGCCTACTCTTGCACTAGAGGAGTTTTGGAGAGGTTAGCATGTGTATAAGCCACAGTTAATCTTCCACCCTGCCTCCACTTGGGGAACAAGAGACTTAGTTTTTCTAAGTCTAGTTTTTCTGAGTTGGTCCCAAATGAGGGCCATTTAAAATTCAATATTTGTAAAAGTTGCTAAAGACCATTTATATAATTTAACATTTCAAGTAAGCCAAAGATTATTTCTTTGTATACTCAGATGTACTTCTTAAAAATGGTTTTTTGAGAAGTCTAAAAGTTACATTTTAATAATGCAGTTAGATGTAAAAATATCGCTAGTTAATATTGAGTAAATTTAAAGCATTTTAAATTATCTTTTGAAGAAAAAAATGCCATTTGGCATAACATGAAATGCATTAGATTACTTATGTGTTTCAAAACTGATAAAATTCCCTAAAGTGGTTACAGTATTTCCTTTGTTCTATGTCCTTGCTGCTCTTATATAAATTAAGACTTTTAGATAAATACTTTTAGATAAATGAAGAGTTTTCAGCTCTGTGCCTTTGGCTCAAACCTATAATCCTACCTACTTAGGTCTCAGCTCTAAGGATCTGGATTTAGGGTGGGCAGGAAAGTCCATGAGACTCTATCTCCAATTAACCACCAAAAAAACTGTAAATGGAACTGTAACTCAAGTGCTAGTCTTGAACAAAAAAAAAACTCAGGGACAGCCCAGGTCCTGAATTTAAGCCCCAGGACCTGTACCAAAACTTTAAAATTTTCACATAAAGATTTCCATAAAAAGTTGCAATTTCATATATTGTAAATGCTAATTGACTTTCCCCCCCAGGACAGCATTAATTAAAACATGATTTTTTTTTTTTAAATCAGTTATGGGGCTTGAACTCAGGGCCTGGGTGCTGTTTCTGAGTTTTTTTTCACAGGCTAGCACTGTGCCACCTGGAGCCACAGCTGTACTTCAGTTTTTTTTGGTGATTAATTGGAGCTAAGAGTTGCATGGACTTTCCTGCCCAGGTTGGCTTTGAACCGTGATTCTTGGATCTCAGCCTCCTGTGTAGATAGGATTACAAGCCTGAGCCACCAGTGCCCCACTTAAGTTTATACTTTTAGGACAGTTTTTGAAAGGGGTGAGAGAAACAATATGTTAGAGTTTGAAAACATTTTTTTTTCTTCAAGTTGTATAACATAGTCACATACCACACTGGCTTTTCTTCTTTTTTTAAAAAATTTAAATTGTTACTATAAATGTGATATATAGAGGGATTACAGTTACATAAGTTATGTGAAGAACTTATTTCTTTTTGGACAGTGTCACTCCTTCCCTTGCTCTTTCCTAGTTCCCCAGCCACAAGTTGTATAGTTCATTTTCAGCTTAGTACCTAGTAAATACCACTGCTGCATTGTTCATTCGTTGTCCCTCCATTTCTTTTCTTTTTTTTGGGGGGGGGGGGGTTCTGGTCGTGGGGCCTGAACTCTGGGCCTGGGCACTGTCCCTCAGCTCTTCAGCTCAAGGCTAGCGCTCTACCACCTGAGCCACAGCGTCAATTCCGGCTTTTTTTCTTTTTGCTTATGTGGTGCTGAGGAATCGAACCCAGGGCCTCATGCATGCAAGGCAAGCGCTCTACCACTGAGCCACCTTCCCAGCCCTGTCCCTCCATTTCTGTGTCCCACCTTACCCTCCCAAGACAGATCAACAAGGCAAAAAGAAAAGAAAAAGCAGCAACAAAGAAAAAAAACCCACATTTTCATTTTCTGGAGTTCATTTCAATAAATACTATTTTATATGATCAGATATACATAGCCATTGTGTCTTTGTGTTCCTTCCTCTCCCGAGAGTATCCTCCTTTGGTCTGAATATGTGTGAATGCCTAGACCCCTGTAATAATTTATCATGACCCAGTGTATTTTAGATCTAGCTTTTGCGTATGAGAGAAAACAGGTGCTGCTGTGTTTCTGAGCTTGGCTTACCTCACTTAACATTATCACATAACACACTAGCTTTTCTTCTTAATTTATGTGTCTTAATGTGTACTTATTTTAAAAAGATTGATGTGTAGTTCCCTGTCAAAACAAGAAATCTATACACTGTATTATGTAATATTACTGATCAGCAGGTTGAGGTCCTTTTATACTATCCAAATAGGAATTGATCCTGGGCCCATGACAGTTTTTATAATCTTTGTGAGTGGCAGAAACAGTAGTGAACAGTAGCAGGAGGCATCCTATAATGTTATTGCTCTTATAAGAGGCCTGAGTGCTGGGACTTTTAGCTCTACAAACAGGTGTTACAGCTCTCATGCTTGGCATACCTAGAACTTCAGCCCTTGAGAAAGGTGGTGTTAAGTTGGGATCCTCAGCCCTTAACAGTAACAGAGAAAATATTACAGCTCTCAGGCCTTTCCCAGCATTCAGGGCCCTATGGTTTCTCTTCTGTCAGGTTATTTTCAGCCTCTGTCTTACTTTAGCCTCAGAACTGCTTTTTACTGTTGGTCTCTGCTGTTGCTCTATTACCATCCTTAATAGTGCTGGTGTAAGGGCTCTGTTGACCACCATCGTCACTGTTGCTACCATGGCTGTTGCTTCCTCTAGATCAATAGCTACGTTGCTGGCCCAGTGCTGGCTTTACTGCTGCATCTACAGCTGCTGGTTTCACTGTCACTGCTGTTTCTGAGCTGCTGCTACTGTAGGGAGACTACTGCTACCCACTGCTGCTGCTGTTGTTGCTCTGTGCACAGTCTGTGTATGTATATGTGTGTGTGTATGTGTGTGTGTACGTGTATACGTGTATGTGTATAAGTACATGCACACATGCTAGTCCTGGGGCTTGAGTTTCGGGCCTGGCCACTGATCCTGAACTTTCTTTCTTACTTGAGGCTAGTGTTCTACCACAAGAGCAACAGCTTCAGTTTTGGCTCTTTGGTGATTAATGGAAGATGAGTCTCATGGACTTTCCTGCTTGGCTGTCTTCAAACCATGATCTCAGCTGTCAGCCTCCTGAGTAGCTAGGATTACAGGTGTGTGCCACTGGCACCTGGCTTCTTGCTTTCTTTCCCCTTCCCCTTCCCGTCCCTCCTCCCTTTTCCTCTTTTCTTTTCTTTCTCTTTCTTTACCAGATCAGCTGCTCTTGAAAATCAAAACTTGGCAAGAAAAGACAACTTGAGAGAAGTCTATTGGCCTAATATTGCAGTACAGGGTGGGGCGGGGGAGGGTAGCATAGGCAGTGTTTTCCTGATTGGCTTTTAAGTGAGCTGAACAGCTAGAAAGGGTTTGACAAATTTATGTACACCAATTTTGGAAGTCCAAAAAATAAAGAATTGTATTTACACCAGTTACAGAGCTTCTGTTGGGCCAGCAGGGCAACTGCATCCCCTCTGGCCTGGGTGGAAATGGCTGCAGTGTCATTTAGAGTTTGACAAGAACTGTGATGACCAAGTTTGGTGTACGCTATTAATTGGGCAGTGCTTTCCGGGGCCGGCGTTGTGCTTCTGCACTACCAAACTGTGCTTATAGTGTAGCTTCTTTATGGAGTCTGTGTAGTGTGCTAAGCAACTGGTGCTGGTATGAATGCTGTTGGCTGGTTGTATGGCTGATACCTTCATTCAAGGCTGCCAGGGCACCTGGGAAAGGTCTAACATAGGCTTATCAGTGGTATTAACAGTGCTTTAACTATGCTTAACTCCTGTCCTTTCCTGTGATCAGGGAATAGTGGGTCCCTATCATTTTAAACATATATCCTCTTAATCATTTAGGCTGCAATATCCAACAACACAAAACTTATTCTCAATTATCTCCTTCAAATACCTTCTAATGCCAGGCACTGGTGGCTCACACCTGTAATCTTAGCTACTCAGGAGGCTAACATCTGCAGATCATGGTTCAAACCTAGCCTGGATAGTAAAGTTCATGAGACTCTTATGTCCAGTGAACCACTAGAAAACCAGAAGTGGCGCTGTGGCTCAAAGTGGTAGATATATGTTTAAAAATCAAACGTAGGTAAAACTCAAAGACGAATGAGAAAATGGGAAAAATCTCAGGGCTGAATCTTAAATTTTTGGATCTTTAACTTATACTTTGTTCCAAAACTTGGCATGTTTGCTGTTGTTTTGGATTAAAAATTATTACTTGAGCTGGGTTCTGGTGGCTCACGCCTGTGATCCTACCTACTCAGGAGACTGAGATCTGAGGATCACAGTTCAAAACCAGCCCGGGAAGGAACATCCGTGAAACTCTTATCTCCAATTAACCATCAGAAAACTGGAAGTAGCGCTGTGGCTCAAGTGGTAGGGCACTTGCCTTGAGCTGAATTGCTCAGGGACAGTGCTCAGGCAAGTTCAAGCCCTACAACCAACTCCCCCCCCCCCAAAAAAAAATAATTAATTGATAGATTTGAGATACATTTTGTCCACATTACTTGACACATTTTCTTGTTCTTCATTTAAGATCATGTGTGCTTTACATTATATGTAAAGTGCACAAACAGTTTTTGGTAGTAGGAGGATTGAACTTAGGGCTTCATGGTTGCCAGCCAGGTGTTCTGCCATTTGACCCATTCTCCCAGCCCCTTAGTGCCCCTTAGTGCACTCAAGAGAAGGTGTTACTTTATTCCCTGGGTTAGCCTGGGCTAGCCTACTTGTGCTTCCCCATATTGCTGGGGAAGACAGGCACATGTCTTGTACCCAGCCATTAGTTGAGTTGAAGTCTTGAGAACCTTTTATGTCCAAACTGGTTTTGAACCACAATCCACCATACCTTCCTCTCAGGTAGCTAGGATTACAGGCTTGAGGACACCAAGCCTGGGCCTTGTGTAGTGTAATATATTTTTATAATTTCAGATTTTTTTTTTCTGAAGAGCAAACCCTTACTTTGCATTTTTGTAAGATGGTTGTACTTACTCCTGGTTGATACCTGTCAAAAGGTAAGATGAAGCAATGACTTCTGCTGGATTCAGAATGCTAGGAAATAAGAATGGAACTTTGTGAACTCTTGTAAACATTTCTGGGGCTGCCATATAACTTGTAGAGTACTTGTCTAGTAAGTGCAAGGTCATGAAGTTTGATCCTCAGCTAGGTACCACAAAAAAAAAAGGAGGAGTGAGAGAAAGAAGGAAAGGAGAGACAGGAAAGGGAAAAGAGGAAGAAAGAAGCATTTCTACTTGTATCTGTAAGAAGTCATATTTCTTAGGACTTAATTCATAATAGCTATGATTAATGTGATCTATAGAAAATATACGTTATGAAAAACAAACTAAAACAATTTTTTTTTACATGAAACTAAAATAAAATGCTGCTGTGAGAGGGAAAAAAAGCTTTAAACTTCTTGGATATGTTTAAAGAGAAATTTCCAGAGTGTCTGGATAGAATAAGGAAATTCATATATGTTGAATAATTTACAAACACTAGCCTATCTAGAATAATGTTGTGTAAGTGTTTATAGGGATGGCAACTATATAAAAATGTTATTTAATTTCCATTGGTTGATAAAATCTTAGAAATAAATATTACCTGTTAGCTTTGTTTGTTCATGGAATCTATGATAATTTCGACAATTTATTTCGTCTGTTTAGTCTTGCCTGTTCTGTGGTCCACTCCTATCAGTAGTGTCTAATTGAGACCAGCAAGGAAAACAAAGCATTCCTTTACATCAGGCACAGTATTTGAAGACTATGATGTAAAGGAAAGGGAGAAAAAAAATAAGGAATTTGGAATGGAATATCACATTTAAATATAACTTGCCTCCTCTATGTCCTGCAGAATAAACATTAGTTTTTATTAGGTGATTGAACCTGTTAATGTTCAAATATCACAGATCCAGTGGTCCAAGCTTAAGGGAGTTGAAAGAAATTCTTTAAAAAAAATTTTTTTATTGTGAAAATACTGTACAGAGGAGTTACAATTACATGAAAGAAATTCTTATAGTTGCTTCTCATTTCTTAACTTTAATTCCTTATCTTTTAATAAAAATTTTTGTACTTTTTAGGTGGTGTATTGTGTGTGTATACATGTGCATGTGTGCATGCTGTGTACAGGGGCACTGGGGCTTGAACTAAGGGCCTTTCTCACTTGGCTTTTTCACTCAAAGCTTTCTGCCACTTGAGACATACCTTTACTTTGTGAGACTTTAAATTTCTGAATACCAACTTGTCAGAAATTAACTGGATTTTTGACTTTTTTTTTAAATTGCAATTGGAGATAGCAAAAAAAAACGGGAGGGCGAGTTTTTTTATTTTTTAAACCTCAATAATTTCCTAACCATTATAGGAAAAGCCAGTTGTCATATCAGAGTAAAAATTTGTTCTCTTTAAAAATGAAGTCAGATGAGTAGAATAAAATACTGACTTTATTGCTCTAACTGCAAATCAAAAATACAACATGATTATAATAATGTCATAGGCTTAGTAAGAAGAAAATTATATTCAGTGTTAACTTTAATAATAGTTTATATTAGTCTTCAAACTTAGAAATTCAGTCTTCATTTCAAACTTAGAAATTCCTTCTCCATTTCAATACTGCTTTCAAGTTCTTGTGTAATTATACATTTAACTTTTGAATCTTTTATTTATGAGTAGGCTGACCTCTTAGCCTTACCATGGGTAAGATTTGTTTGTGCGCACATGTGCGTGTGCTGATCTGGGGGCTTGAACTCAGGCTCTGGGCACCATCCCTGAGCATTTTTGCTCAATTCTAATGATCTACCACTTGAGCCACAGCTCTACTTGCAACTTTTTGGTGGTTAATTGGAGATAAGAGTGTTGGAGACTTTACTGCATGGGCTGGCTTTGAATCTACATCCTCAGATCTCAGCCTCCGGAGTAGCTAGGATTACAGGCGTGAGACACGAGTGCCCTTAAATGTATCTTAAAACTCTTCTAAGAAGTGATGATACTGTCTAATGTAACTTTCAAAAACACCCTGTTAAACTGTTGGAATAGGAATGGACAGAGTTGACATCCACAAAGAGAAGAAATGATGCTTCTAGATAGAGTATATTAGAATCTTGAAATTTGGTTGGGTATAATGGGTCACACCTGTAACTACAGATACTTGGGAGGAAGAGATGGAAGAATTATAGTTCCAGGCCAGCCTGGGCAAAAAGTGAGACTCAATCTCAAAGAACAAGCCAGGCCTGGTGGTTTATATCTTTAATCCTATTGACTTTGAAGGCTGGGGATTCCAGTCCAAGGCTTATCCCAATCAGAAGTGAATAAAGAAGGCTGAAGTAAATAAGCAAAGCAAAGAGGGCTAAGTAAGGTATGGCTCAAGTGGTAGAACACTTGCCTAAGCAGCACATGGTTGAGTTCAAACCCTAGTTCTGAGAAATAAACAAATCTTTGAACTTACTATAGCTTACTGTAAAACTGGATCAATAATCTTTACAGGAGAGAAGAAATGACTAAAAGGGAGGGGAAAAAAGATGAATTAGCAGTTTAAACTTTTTGTGGGAATATACTGAATGAGAGACAGTTTTTGTACTGTAAGATTTCAAAATGAACTATGTTTGTTTAAGGATCTTTTTTTTTTTTGTCAGTTGTGGGGCTTGAACTCTTGGCCTCAGCTCTTCAGCTCAAAGCAAGCACTCTACCACTTGAGCCACAATGCCACTTCCGGTTTTCTGAGTGGTTTATTGAGATAGGAGTGGTTTATAGAGGTAAGAGTCTCAAGGAGTTTCCTGCATGGGCAGGCTTTGAACTGTGATCCTCAGATCTCAGCCTCCAGAGTAGCTAGGATTACAGGCATGAGCCACTGATGCTTGACTTGTTTAAATATCTTAAAAAGCCTCTTAATAGCTTTATAGATCTTCTGGGAGGTGCTACCTGTGAAAGAGGCATGGAGGCAATTAAGACAGCTGCTAATATACCTACAGGTTGTGCACAGGATGGTTCTTCACATATATATCCAAGAGCCTTCATGTCTAAGTATAGTTAGGAAGAATATCTAACAAAGTAAGGGATACATAAGATAAAGGTGGTGAATCATATAGCAGCATTGAAGTTGAATATATTGAAAACATTACTTGAACTGGTAGCTTAATTAGAAGTCAGTTGGCTAATGAAAACCTCACATTACATCTAAGTGAATATGAAAAACATTTAGCTGATAGTATTGGCAAACTCACCTAAGTTTTGAAATAAAATTATGCTGTTAAATGTATTTCATGAAGTTTAAAATGTATTTATCTGTGTAATCCATAGTATGGAGATGTACTATTTATGAATGATGATGAAAAATGCCAATTAAATAATATGATGCTAATTTTAAGATGCATTCTGACTTTATAGTTGTTAAAATGTTAGTATATCAAGAATTGAATATATTAGGATTGAATTATATTAAGAATCAATAAAGTGGAAAAATGCACCTGTGAGATAGATGAAATGACCATCAAGTACCCACACATATACACACAACTATGTATTACATACACCTAAGTGATTTAATTTTATTTATTTATTTATTTATTTATTTATTTATTTATTTATTTATTTATTTATTTATTTATTTATGCCAATCCTGGGGCTTGAACTCAGTGCCTGAGAACTGTCCCTGAGCTTCTTTTGCTCAAGGCTAGCACTCTATCACTTGAGCCACAGCTCTACTTCTGGCCTTTTCTGTTTATGTCGTACTACGGAATTGAACCTAGGGCTTCACACATGTTAGGAAAGCACTCTACCACTAAGCCATTTGTTTTTTAGAACAGTTTTAAGTTTAAAAGTAAAATTGAACAGCATTGAGTAATACGAAATATCCCCATATATCCAGACTTTCACAAACTCAAATTAGTCTATTATCAACATCTGTACTAGAATGGCATGTTCATTACAATTGATTGTCCTATATTATGGTTTCCTTTTTCTCTACTTTTTCAATCCTCTTTCCTCCCCTCCCAATAGATCCTGCTTTACTTTCCTCTCATTCATTTTTTTTTTTCTTCATTTTGAGGAAGAGTTTCTCTAACTTTTTGCCCAGGCTGTCTCCCAACCACAATCCTATCTGCCTTCTGAGTAGCTGACATCTACCATGATTTCCTGCCCTATAATTCACTCTTAACAATGAACATTCTGTGTATTTTGATAACTATATAAGACACATGTAATTTCACTGTTGTAGTATGTATGATGCAGCATAATTTCAATAGTCTAAAAATTCTCTGGGCTCTGTTGTTCACTCCTTCCTACCTCAGACTTGTAACTTGATCTCTTTTGCTGTGTGCATAATTTTTCTATTTCCAAAATTTCACATAGACTAACACAATATACAGCCTTTTCAAATTGGCTTTTCACATAAAGATATGTATTTAAGTTTCTTCCATGTCTTTTTGTGACTTGATAGTGTGTTTCTTTTTAGTGCTGAATAATATTTCATTGTCTAGATAAATTATAATAACATTGCTGTCTGTGGGCAGGTATTTATATAGTTATTTTCAACTCCTTTATGATAAATATTAAGGAGTGAAATTGCTGGATCAAATGGGAAGAATGTGTTTAGTATTTTAAAACTGTCAAACTGTTCCTTCAAAGTAGCTATACCATTTGCATTCTCCTTTTGTGTCATATTCTTCATTTGGTATTGTCAGTGTTGGGTTTTGGTTATCTGAATATGTGTCTAGTGGTATCTAGTTTTAATTTACACATGATTTATGGAATTTCTTTTCTTTTTTTTTAGGGAACTGATTTATGGTTTATAAAAGCCACATTTTTTATAGCAGTTTTTAAAAATTGTGATTAAGTGAATACATAAATTTCACAATTTTCACAGTATTGTGGGATAGTGATACTTAAAGTCACTAACATATTCTAACCTTCATGCGGCAAATTGTCTTTATCATGGCCCATAAAGTTTGAGTTCTATGAGCTTTAATAACATAGTTATTTCTCCCATATGCTTACTTGCTGTTTGTATATATTCTTTGGCAAAGGGTGTTTTAAGGTTTTGATCCCATGTTTTGTGTTATTTTCTTTGGATGTATATATATATATATATATATATATTTTTTTTTTTTTTTTTTTGGTCAGTCGTGGGACTTGAACTCTAGGCCTGGGGCACTGTCCCTGAGCTCTTCAACTCAAGGCTAGCACTCTACCACTTGAGCCACAGAGCCACTTCAGCCTTTTCTGCTTATGTTGGGCTGAGGAATCAAATGCAGGGCCTCATGCATGCAAAGCAAGCACTCTACCGCTGAGCCACCTTCCCAGCCCGGATGTATAACTTTTTTAAGTCCGGTCGTGGGGCCTGAACTCTGGGCCTGGGCGCTGTCCCTCAGCTCTTCAGCTCAAGGCTAGCACTCTACCGCTTGAGCCACAGCACCACTTCCGGCTTTTTTTTTCTGCTTATGTGGTGCTTAGAAATCGAAACCAGGGCCTCATGCATGTAAGGCAAGCGTTCTACCACTGAGCCACCTTCCCAGCCCCAACATTTTTTTGATTATATCTTTTGAAAATACTTTTTCTGAGTTTGTTGATTGACTTCTCATTCTCTTGAAGGTATCTTTCACAGAACAAAAATTCATAATTTTATTCTACTTGAATTTATCAGTTGTATCTCATGAATTGTGCTTCCCATATATGTATAATCTTTTTACTTCCTTTTATTTTGATTTTTGGTTGTGGTATAGATTTGAACTCAGAACCTCATGCTTGCTAAGCATACACTCTACCACTTGAGCCATGCCTCTAGCCCCTTTTGACCAGATGGGCTGCTATCTGCCTACCTGCACTTTTCCATATTTCTGGAGATGACAGGCACATGCCATATTTCTCAACTATTGGCTGAGATGGAGTCTCTACCTTTTATGTCAAGTCTGGCCTCCAGTTTAGATCCCTTATCTCTGTCTCCCAAGTAGCTATTATAGGTTTGAGACACCATTCTCAACTACTTCCTTTTCTTTTTCAAAGAGTTGTGATACTATATTTAAGACAACATAGAATGGATTTGATGTATGTTAACAAACTATTGTTTTTACAATGTCAAAAAATGTAAAAAAAAATCACAAAGGTATTAGAGCACAGAATCAACGAGAATGTTCTACTACTTTTCTTATTAGCTCAGCCTTACAGTCTGATGTTGGAAAGGAGTGATAAAAGGTGATATCTTTGCCTTGTTCCTGATGTCACTGAAAAGTATTTTAATTTTCCACCATTTTAGTTTGTTAGCTGTGACTTTTTAAAAATTTTTATTTATTTATTTTTTATTGTGAAAATACTGTACAGAGGAGTTACAATTACATAGGCAAGATAATGAGTACATTTCTTATCAAGCATTGTAGCCTCCTCCTTTGTTTCCCCTTCCCATCCCTTCCCATCCTCCCCCCAACCCCCTAGCTGTGGCTTCTTAATAAACATACATTATTTGGTTGAGAAAATTCTCCTCTATAGATAGTTTTCTGTGATTGTTTTCATGAATGGGTGTTGGATTTTATCAAATGCTTTTTTATTTTTTTAACAATATTTTGCTTTGTTGGGTAGGCCTGTCTTGTCAAATGCTTTTTCTGCATCTATTGAGATCATCATGTTTTTATTTTTTAACTTGTTGGTATGTACTGTATTATGTTGATTGGTTTTTGAATGCTGAGCCATCCTTGAAAAATGCGGACAATAGTACTTGATTTTGTTTTACCATTTTTTAAAATAGCTTTTTGGATTTAATTGGCTAATATTTTGTTGAGCATTTTTGCATTTGTAGTCATGAGACAAAGGGTCTCTAATGTTCTTATTTTGGCAGTCTTGATCTGTTTTGGGTATTAGAGTAATGCTGGCCTCATGGAATATGTTAAGTTTTCCTTTTGCTTCTGTCTTCTGAAAGATTAGAGCCTTGGCATAAGTGGTTTGTGCCTGATATCTGTAGGGGGTGAGATTCGGAATTTGAGACAAGGCTGGGTTTACATACATGTATATGAAAAAAAAAGGAGAATTGGCTTAATTTCTCCTTTAAATGTTTGGTAAAATTTACCAGCAGCCCCACCTGACCAGATTGTATATATCTTCTGTGAGTTTTGAGAGTATGTCTATTAAAGAATTATTTCATATCATAAAAAAATTAACAAATTTGTGGGCAGAAGAATTATTCATAGACTGTGATGAATATCATTTATCCAAAGTGCTTGGGACTGAAAGTATTGTGCATTTTAGGATATGTACATATACATAATGAGAGATCTTTAGGATGAGACTGAAGGTTCAACACAGATTTTGTGTTTCATGTGTACTTTCTTACTCTTTTGAATATTTTTGGACTGTGGAATATTTTCATAAATACATGAAATTCATTTGCATTTGTTGAAACACAAAAGATTTTATTTCTTCATGCCTATAATCCTAGCTAGTCAGGAGGCTGAGATTTGATATTCATGGCTCAAAACTGGCCTGGGCAGGAAAGTCCATGAGACGCTTATCTCCAGTTAATCATAGAAAAAGCCAGAAGTGGTGCTGTGGTTCTAGTCGTAGTGTACCAGCCTTGAGTAAAAGGAGCTCAGGAACAGTGCCCAGGTCTAGAGTTGAAGGTATTTGTCTCATGACTACAAATGCAAATATGCTGAAGGTAACTAAACTTTATTGGTGTACATGTATTTTGGTGGTACTTAGGTTTGAACTCAGTGCTTTATATGTTTGTTGGGTAGGCACCACATTGCTTGACTGACATCTTCAGCTCTTTTTGTGTTGCTTAATTTGAAGATAAGGCCTAGTTTTCTTTGCCTGTGCTTGCTTAGACAGAACTCCTGCTGTTTATGCTTCCTTCATAGCTGGGATGACCATCACATTCTGCTTTTTATTTGAAATGGGTTCT
This sequence comes from Dipodomys spectabilis, assembly GCF_019054845.1. Lineage (NCBI taxonomy): Eukaryota > Metazoa > Chordata > Mammalia > Rodentia > Heteromyidae > Dipodomys > Dipodomys spectabilis. The sequence continues at coordinate 1,258,013 of NW_024870813.1, read as the reverse complement.
CAAAAACTTTCTGGCTGGCAGTGATCTCTCACCTGAGTTCCAGTGGAAATTTTTTCCTTTTCCTTTTTCCTTTCCCTTTTCCCTTTCCCTCTTTCCTTTTACTTTCCCTTTCCACCAGTCATGGGGCTTGAATACAGGGCCTGGGCACTGTCCTTGAGCTTCTTTTGCTCAAGGCTAGTGCTCTACCACTTGAGCCACAGGGCCACTTCTGGCCTTTTCTGTTTATGTGGTACTGAGGAATGGAACCCAGGGCTTCATGCATGCTAAGGCAAGAACTCTACCACTGAGCCACATTCCCAGCCTGGCCAGTGGAATTTTCTACTGTGACATGCCAGCACTGAAAAAATGTCAGATTTGAAGACATTTTATATTTTAAATTTTGGGGCTAGGGGTGCTTAACCTGTTCTGATTTATTATTCTGAAAAATGTACATTTAGAGACGGCCCTTAGTGATGTACCCTTTTTTGAATCACCTTTTTTTCCTTAGTCTAGCTGACCATACAAGCTATCCAAAAGACCAAAAAACAAAAACCAACTAAATTTAGATTTAGGGCTTTAAATCTGTATTAAGATAACAAAAGTAGCTAAAATTCGTTAAAAACATGGCAAAAATAAATCACTCATAATTTCACAGTAAGTGGTTATTTTCATCCAGTCTACTTCAGTGAACATATATATTTTTTAACCTTACCTAGTTTTAATGCATATCATTGATATCTGCTGCATCATATGCTACAAAAATGAAAAGCAAAAAAAAAGATAAATTTTATTGATCATAAGTACCACAAAAAGTAACTAAAAAGCAAAAACAGAATGGGAATGTGGCTGTAGGGTAGGATACCTGCCTAATAAGCAGGAGGCTGTGGGTTCAAACCCCACAACAAAAGCAAACAAAAAGACCTATTTCATAGTTCACAAAAATATCTCTTAATAACACAGTATTCCTAATTCCTTCCTCCCATCTCTATCATTGATGTGGTTCATTTCACCCTGCATTAGTATATGTAATACACTGTTGACATTATTTGGAGATTTTATATTAGATCAATAAAGAATAAAAAATACTTTATTTACCATTAATTCCCTCATTAATGTGTAAATATTTTTAAAAAATGTAAACTTAGCGGCTGAGCCCTTGTGTTTCACCTGTAATTCTAGGAGTCTGAGACCTGGATGATTGAGATTTGAAGGGAGCATGATCACAAAAGTCCATTTTCAGTTAACCAGCAGAATGCCAGAATGGAGGTGTGGCTTAAGTGGTAGAGGGCCACCTCTGAGCAAGCCAATTGATCTAGAGCTCTGTCCCTCACTTCAATGCATACATACATTATATACATACTACTTGACTTTCTATCAGTTCCCTCCTGTATGAATGACTTTTTAAAAAAAGATTCCTTGCATTATTTCCTTAAGTACTTATTTAGGAAGGTTTCCTCCTCCCCACTTCGCTCTTCCCCAATCTCCACTTTGCTCTTCCTTCTCCCTCTCCTCCTCCGACCTTTGGAGACAAGATCTTTTTCTGTAGTCTAGATAAGTAGGCTGACCTTAAACTCACAGACCTCCTGCCTCAGCCTCTTCAGTGCTGAGACAAAAAGCATGTCACAATGCATGGCTTCCACTTTTTTTTTTAAAGGATAATTGGGAGATGTAAGAAGTTTTTCTTTATTTCCCCTTTTTCCTCAATACTTTATGGTGTTTTTTTTTTTTTTTTTTGTCGGTTGTGCGGCTTGAACTCTGGGCTTGAGTGCTGTCCCCCAGCTCTTCAGCTCAAGCGAGCACTCTACTGCTTGAGCCACAGCGCCATTTCCGGTTTTCTAGTGGTTTATTGGAGATAAGAGTCTCACAGATTTTCCTTGCCTGGGCTGGCTTTGAACTGTGATCCTCAGATCTCAGCCTTTTGAGTAGCTAGGATTATAGGCATGAGCCACCAGCGCCCGACTTCCTCAATACTTTAAAATATTGTACCTTACTCTTGTTTCCATGGGTTTTGAGATGATATTGAAAGTATTTCTTATCTTTTTCAATAGTAGGGTGTATTTTCCTCCTTCTATGTACATTTTTTTCCTTCTTCTTCTGCCTGTTTTGAGGCTTGAACTCTGGGCCTTGTTGCTGTCCCTGAGCTCCTTTTGCTTAAGGTTAGCACTCTACTATGTGAGCACAGCGCCACTTCTGGCTTTTTCTGTGATTAATTGGGGCCAAGAGTCTTACTGACTGGGCTGGCTTTGAACTGTGATCCTCAGGTCTCAACCTCCTGAGTAGTTATAATTACAAGTATGAACTACCTACCAGCACCTGGCTTTATCTACCTTTAAGAGAAGTTAATCTTTAATTTCTTTAGATTGAACAGGATATGCTTTGGTGTAATGAAGGGAATTTATCCTGCCTGGTGTTCTTGGATCTGTGGTTTGGTGTCTGATAACAATTTGGGAAATTCTAAGTACTTTTACTTCAAATCTTATGTGTCCCTTTTTTCCTTCTTATTTACATTATGTGTATCTTACATGTGTATAGTGTGCCACTGTTGTAAAGGGAACTCAATCATGAGAAACAGAGAAGCCACCACTTCTGAGATGGAATTGATAGTCTTCATTGGAGAGCCGTGACTCTTGTGTCAAAGACTAGCAGCCGTTAATTCAGCTAGCACAAAGTCTATATAGGTCCAAACCACATTAGGTGTGAGGAATTTATCCTAACAAAGTGCTATATGAGGACACTTAAACTTAATAAAGGTGTTAAAAATAAGCAAAGCAAATCAGATTAGACTCTTAAACTTAATAAAGGTGTTAAATATAAACACAGCAACCCATCTAAGGGAACAATCCAGGGAAATTAAGGGCCAGTTATCTAAGGGAAGTGAGACTTTCCTGGAGTTTAACAACTCAGGATACGTTTGTAATTTGAAGAATGTCCTCTAGTACCTCTAGAGTTTTTCAGAGCTATGTGGAAAGCCCCGCTCTACTCAGCAAAGCACCAAAATGGTTGTAAGGACAGGGCATATTGCTCAGACCCAGTCTCCTTACTTCACAGTACCCAAGAATTTCAGAAATTCTATTCTGTTCAGGTTTTTTTATCCTTTCTTTCCCCCCCAGAATATTTTTATTAGCCTTTCAGTTTGGAATATTTCTTCTTGGAGATAGGCTTGAGCTCAGATGTTATATATAACATTTGTATGAGGCCATCAAAGTTGTTTTTTTTTTTTTAATTTATATTTATTTTTGCCAGTCCTAGGGCTTGAACTCAGGGCCTGAGCACTGTTCCTGAGCTGCTTTTTGCTCAAGGCTAGCCCTCTACCACCTGAGCCACAGCGCCACTTCTAGCCTCTTCTGTTTTTGTGGTACTGAAATCGAACCCAGGGCTTCATGCATGCTAGGCAAACACTGTACCACAAAGCCATATTCCCAGTCCTTATTTTTATTTTTTGTAGGTCGTGGGACTTGAATTCAGGGCCTGGATGTTGTCCCTGAGCTTTTTCACTCAAGACTAGAGCTCTACCACTTGGAGCCACAGAACCACTTCCTGTTCTGTTAGTTTTAATCTTCAGCTTTGCGTGCCTGTGTGTGCGAACGCATGTGTACGTGTTGGTTTCAGGATTTGGGTATGGTCTCTGAGCTTTTTTTGTATTCAAGGCTAGCACTCTACCACTGAACTCCACTTCCAGCTTTTTTGGGCGGAGGTGGGGGGTTGTTAACTGGCGGTAAGAGTCTCATGAACTTTCCTGCCCAGGCTGTCTTTGAACTGTGATCTTTAGATCTCAGCTTCCTGAGTAGGATTATAGGCTTGAACCAGATATCTGCCTGCCCCCCCACCCTTCTGTTGTACAAAGGGATTTTAATTCAACATACCAGTTTAGGAGTACAATGAATCTTGATTAGTGTTGCCCCTCCCATCCTTCTCCTCCATCTCTCCCAACCCTTCAAGTTACCTGGTTCTGTTTTCATATATGTACATAGAATATTATGACTACATTTGCCTACCTTTTTCTCCATTTGCCTGTTTTCCCTCCACGTGACTTCCCTCCCTCTGAGCAACAGATTTCAGCTTCTTCAGCAATTCCTTTTGATTCTCTCTTAAAATTTCTGTTTCTGTTTACAGTTTGCATCTGTTCGTTCTTGTATATTATCTATCCATTAGAGACTTTAGTATGTTGATCATCATGCTTTAAATTCTTGGTCTGATTGTTTCAGCACCTTTGCCAGGTCTGAGTCTGTTTTTGATTTTTTTTTTCCTAATTTGAGTATCTCTTTGAGTTTGCTTTGTAAATTTTTTTGATAGGCAGATAGATACATTGTACCAGGCAAAAGGGATTAATGTAGTTAAGGCCTGTGGGGAAGTCCTGATGAAATCTTTCTGTTTTAGTGAATTTTGTGTCCCTGGACACTGTGCAGTTAAACAGTGCTTCTTAAGTTTTTTGTCCCTCCTCCTACACAGAAGACTGGAGTTGGGTACTTAGTCATGTCTAGAGAAAGCTGGAACTGGCTATTTCCCTTTTTCCAGATCATTTAGACAATACAACCCCCAGTGAGTTAGTCTCTAGCTAAGTAGTTTTCCTGAAGGCAACTCTTATTAAAAGGAAAACAGTGTTTTGGTATGTACAGAATGGTTTCTTTTGTCCCTTTTGGAAGCATAGGATATTTTATAATTCAGATTTCCCTAAGCCAGCACTAATTCCTAAGAACTTTTATTTATGCTTTCTGTTTGATCACCTTTTTACTTAAGTCTAAGTGGTTTCTAAGCAAATTAAATGACTGACTAGATCTCAAAGTTGATGCCTCTCCCTCTCCCTCTCCCTCTCCCTCTCCCTCTCCCTCTCCCTCTCTCCCTCTCCCTCTCTCCTTCTCTCTCCCTCCCCCTCCCCCTCTCCCCCTCCCCCTCCCCCCCTCCCCCTCCCCCACCTGTGATCCTGGGGTTTGAATTCAGGACCTGGAGCTGTACCTGAACTTTTTTTTTTTGGTCCGTCGTGGGCTTGAACTCTGGGCCTGGGCACTGTCCCTCAGCTCTTGAGCTCAAGGCTAGTGCTCTACCACTTGAGCCACAGCGACACTTCCAGCTTTTCCTGTTTATGTGGTGCTGAGGAATTGAATTCAGGGCCTCATGCATGCAAAGCAAGCACTGAGCCACCTTCCCAGTCCCCGTCCCTGAACTTTTTGCTCAAGACTAGAGTTCTGCCACTTGAGCCACAGCTCCACTTCCCGCTTTTTACTAGTTAATTGGAGATAAGAGTCTCAGACATTCCTGATAGGGCTAGCTAGCTTTGACTAGCCATCCTCAGATTTCAGCCTCCTGAGTATAGATAGATTACATGTAAGAGCTACCTATGCCTGGCTTGATCTTTCCTTTCCCTTTCTTTCCTTTTTTCTTTTTAAAAAAATAATTTGTAGTACTTGGAGATTTTATAATAGAAAATTTAAGGCTTTCTCATCAACATCTGTCTTATATTAAGGTTCTTTTATATTTGGAATTGAATTACTGGCTTAAGAGACAGGAATTACTTTGAAAAGTATTTTTTGGATCTAAAACAGATTTTGTCTTGCTTTTTAACAATATTCTGTAGTCAGGTGCTGTTGGCTTAGGCCTGTAATCCTAGGTATTCAGGTGGCTGAGATAGGAGGTTCCAAACTAGCATAGGCAGAAAAGCCAGAGAGACTCTTGCCTACAATTAACCAGAAAAAATAAAAGTTAAAAAAACAAAACACTGGAAGTGGAGGTGTGGCTCAAGTGGTAGAGGGCCAGCCTTTGAAGGGAAGAAAAAAAGCCAAGGTTAAAGTCCCAGTACCAGAACAAAAACAAATAGTATATATGTAATCTGTGGCTGTGTATTGCCATTCAGAAATGTATATATTTTCCCCTATAATGTGCACACGTGCGTGTGTGTGTGTGTGTGCGCGCGCGCACATGTGCGTATGCATGCGCATGCATGCGTGCACCTGTTAGTTCTGAGCTTTCAGGGTCTGGGTGCTGTCCCTGAGCTTCTTTTGCTCAGGGCTAGTGCTCTCCCACTTGAGTCCAAACTTCACTTCCAGCATTTTTAGTAATTATTTGGACTTAAGAGTCTGTTACAGACTTTCTACTTAGGCTGGCTTCCAGCCGAGATCATAAGATCTCAGCCTCCTGAGTAGCTAGGATTATAGGCATGAGCCCCAGCGTCTAGCATTTTCCCTAAAATTTTGATGAAGAATTTCAACATAAAAATTTTTTATCATGAATCCTTTATATTCATCAAATGCTTATCCATCTGTCATCTTTCATTGCTTCATTAATCAGGCTTACTTTTAATTATTTTGCTACCTTGCTAGGCCAGATGAACTCCTAGACACAAGTGAGGCTCCTGCAGTGTTTCCCAAGTTTGCTGGACTATAGGTGTATGCAACTAAGTCTGTGTTGCAAAGTTGCCCCATAGCAGAGCAGTTACCACTAAATACTTCAGCATTCATTAATTGGAGTTCAGTATTTTTTACATCTTTATGGAAGACCCAACTTATTATTTTATAGCTGTTTGGTTAAGTTAAAGAAGGCATGCATTTATTCTTGACATTTTAAAATACATTTTTTATTGTAAAAATACTATACAGAGGTGTTACAGTTACATGAGCAAGGTAGTGAGTACATTTCCCATTAAGCATTGTTATCTCCTCCTTTGTTTTTCCCCTACCCTTCCTTCCCGCCCACCTCCACAACTATACTTCCCCGCTCCCCTCATTCCCTATTTAAGCATTTTGTATTCTTGACATTTTTATTTCCTAGAAAACCAAATAATAGTGGAAATATAAGCATCCCTTTATAAAGTATCCTCTATCTTATTGCTAGATATTTTCCTACTTAAAACTTAGGCTTGCATAAAAACTTAAATGTGGATTTACATTGAGCTTCTATTTACAGTTGTTCCAAACTGGATGTAAGCTGTGTATTTGGTAGGTGAGGAGTTTAAAAAGTGCACATCCATACCATAGAATATTATTTAGCATTAAAATGGAATGAATTATTGGTACTTGTAACAACATGGATGAATTAAAGACATAATGAAGTAGAATTGAGAGTTTAGGGATTTGAAACTACTTAAGTAGTAATGTTCACCATGTTTTCATGTCCTTGTTCATTTGCATATATTTTTGAAGAAGTCTCTTCAGATCCTTTACTCATTCTTTATGTAACCTTTTTACTATTGATCTGTAATGATTCTAATACAGCCCTTATCAGATACATTAGCTGCAAAATTTGTCTTCTGTGGATGTCTTTTCACATTTCCTTTTGGTGGTACTAGGGTTTGAACTCAGGTTTTCATACTTGTTAGGCAGGTGCTGTGCTTCTTGAACCATACCACCAATTCCCCCCCTCGTGTGTGTGTGTGTGTGTGTGTGTGTGTGTGTGTGTGTGTGTGTGTGTGTGTGTGTGTGTGTGTGTGTGTGTGTGTGTGTGTGTGTGTGTGTGTGTGTGTGTGTGTGTGTGTGTGTGTGTGTGTGTGTGTGTGTGTGTGTGTGTGTGTGTTGAGTCTCTCTGTAGTCCAGGCTGGCCTCAGCTCTCAATCATCCTTGCTCAGTCTTCGGTGTGTTGGGATTCCTGGTGTGCAAGATCACAACCACTGATCTTTAAAAAAAAAAATACAACTTGTATTGTTATTAACAAGTTGTAATAGAAGAGTTACATTCCATAAGTCAGGTAATGAGTACTTTTTCTTGGACAGTGTCACGCCTTCCTTTATTTACCCCATTTCGCCCTTTTGCCTCTGCCCACAAGTTGCATAGTTCATTTTTTACATACCATGACTGCATGTGTTGTTCACTCTCCTATTTCTGTGCCCCCTATGACTCCACAAAAAGACAAAAGAAAAAGCAAAGACAAAAACAATACCAAAAATAACAGCAACAACAAAAACTATATTTCCATTTCTTGTAACCATCCATCTTTTTAATGTATTATTTGTATTTTTAATGGTTTATTTTTTAAATCATTATTTAAAAAGTGATATACAGAATGGTTACTTTTTACTTTCTTGATGGTGCTCTTTGGGGGAGAGGGTACTGGTACAGGGCCTTGACTCAGGACCTCTTGCTCAGTTTATTGCTCACAGCTGGTTCTCTACCACTTGAGCAATATCTCCAGTCAGGCTTTTTCTTTTTTTCTGAGCTTGTTAATTGGAGATAGGCTTTCTTGGACTTTTTCTAAAGTGGTTTCAAACTGTGATACTCAGATCTCAGTCTCTTGAGTAGCTGAGATTATAGGTGTATTTTCATGCATTTTTACTTGTCTTTTTATTTCCTTTAACCTACTAATTCTTCTCCCTCATTTTCCATCTCTTCCCACCTCAATTTATTTGTTGTAGAATTGTGTCTGTATGACCTACAGAGTTTCCTGGGTCTAGATTTTTCTGATAATGCTTCCATGATGCATACAGTTCAGTTTTCCCCTCTTCTGTTCTTTTTGCAAATTGGCTTTTAAAGATCACACAAACCATGTTTATGAACTTGCTTGATGAACTTGCATTCTACCACTTAAGCTATACTCCTATCCCTGCTTTTTGATAACTGTTTTGGAGATGGAGGCTCATGGACTTTTTCTGCTTGAGTTGACTTTGAACCTTGACCCTTCTACTCTCAACCTTCTTAGATTATAGGCATGAGCCACTGGCATCTGGCATTGTCTTAACCATTTTTAAATGTACAATTGAGTTGTATTAAATACATTGACAGTGTTTTGCATCCATCTTCAGAAATCTTAATCTTGTAAAACACTATACTCATCAAACAATTACTTCGTCTTTTCCTGGTCTTGACAACCAACTTTGGTCTGTAAATGTCTCATGTTAGTGTAATCATTCAGTAGTTTTTCTTTTGGGGACTGGTTTATTTCACTTGGCATAGACATAATATCTTGTGACTCATTCATGGTGTAGCACATGTCAGGATCTCCTTCATTTTAAAAACTTAATAATACTCCATTCTAACTTTGTTTCACGGTTTGGTTATAGAACTTTTGCTCTTTTGTTGTGTTAATTTTCTTACTATTTGCTTCTTAAATGGGTGGTACATAAATTTCAGGCATTTTGGTTGCTAGAGATTCTACAGTGGAAGTACTGTGAGGTCTTTAATGCTTGTTGAGGAACTGCAGTGAATATGAATGTCTGTTGTGGGCATCAGCCTCAGAGTTGTATTTTCTTACCTGTGCCAAAACATACACTGATGATTCTGTGCCACCAGCTGAGAATCTAGATCCTGAGTGGAATCTATGCTAGTCCTACTCCTACTTCTTGGCCACATTCTTCCCAGTAGAATGTCCATGTTAACCTAAATCACTCCCTCCCTGTATGCTATATCAAATCCTGCCAGTCCTTCAGTCCTTTGAATCACCTTAATTTACTTTTCTGGACTCAACTGAACCGATTATCTTTTTACTTGTAAAAGGTAGTCCTTAACTAATCACCATGTATGGTGATATGATAACCTTTGAATGGTCATCTATTACTACTTAAATATAAAAATATTTCTGTCTTGGTTCCTCATGCTGATTAAATGTTTTTTGCAGGCAGGAAACAATGTCTTAAATGTTTTAAAATTCCCTAGAGTATTCCTGGAAATATTAAATGGTATATATTTCTATTTTAATCTCATTTTCCCATTGCTAAGCTATGCAAATATACAGAGTCACATGTTTTGCCAAAAAGGTGGGTAAAGTTGGGCACTGGTGTCTCACATCTGTAATCCTACCAACTAAGAAGGCTGAGATCTGAGCATCAAGGTTTTTAGCCAGCTGGGGCAGGACTCTTTATTTTCAATAAACTATTCAGAAAAAGGCAGAAGTGGAACTGTGGCTCAAGTGGCTAGCCTTGAGCTCAGGGACAGCACTCAGGCTGAGTTCAAGTCCCAGGACCCACATAAAAAAAAACAAACAAAAAACGGGAGTAGTTCCCAGGCAAACTGATGGATTATGTGCATTTCTTTGGGATAGTTGCTTATAATTGTCTGTCTGAACTGCCTACAGATCTGTTGTTTCCATTTGAAATCTTCCTTGATTGTCCTAGTTGCTGCTTGTCCTGTATACAGGCTCCTCCTCTAGGCAATTGACTCACTGTTTTAAAAGCCAGCACAGTATATTAACTACCTACCTCTCATCACACTGAGATGAGAACTTAAATGTAGGCTTCCCTAACACTTTCTTCCTCAAGTGTTTACTCTTCTATTGAAATGGAACAACACTGTTCCTGACTTGCTTTTCCAGGTCTATTTTCCTGACTGTTTCCTCTTCCCATGCAAGGGATGGGTTTCACATGACAACTATTAACTGAAAATAATTTTAGTTTCTGTAATTTTTAGAATGTTACTAATTTATTGATATGTACATCGCAAAATGGTGACAATTGAATTTTTAATGAAGGTAATTTTAAGTTTTTACTAAGTAATTAGTTGAATTAAAGTAATTGAACTCTGACATAACCAGTATGTCCTTAAGGTGATAGATATTTATCCAGTATTCATGAAGTATAATTAGTCTTTTAGGAAACTATATCTGTGTAAAAGAATTCATCATACCTTTATTATCTTGCTTTGGCAATCTTGAAAAAAATATTTAAACTATAATCTCAGAGTGTGTATCACTAGAGAGTAAATCTATTCTGAAAAGGAAGTGGTTTTTACTTGCTAATCAGGACATGTAGAAATACTGTTTTAATGTGTCAATTTTGTTGTATCTGTTTCAGGACTATCAAATAAAATTTTTATAAGTTAAACAATATAATTGAATTGCAGGAAATGAAATCTTTTTCCTTAGATTGCTTATAATACTCTTTCTGAAACATTAACAGCTTGATGTTTTTGGTAGTATTGGGGTTTGGGCTATGGACCTTGATCTTGCTTGGCAAGTGTTTTACCACTTAAGCTATAATTCCAGCCTATTTTTTACCTTAAAGTAGGTTAATCTTTCTGTGTCCTTATCTACTTCTTTCCCAAACAAGGGAGAGGTCTTGAGCTGAAATCCCAGTATAGCAAAACAGAACAACCAAAAAACAAACAAAAAATTTCCACCAAGGTTTGTAATACAGTGCCCTTAAATTTCAGAATGTAATTTTGTAATGCTTTACTCTAATTTTTTGTGTTTCTTGTTGTTGTTGGTCGTGGGGCTTGACCTCTAGGCTTCGGTGCTGTGAGCACTCTACCACTTGAACCATAATTCTACTTCTAGTTTTCTGGTGTTTAACTGGTGATAAGAGTCTAATGGACTTTCCTGCCTGGGCTGGCTTTGAACTGAGGTCCTCAGATCTCAGCATCCTGAGTAGCTAGGACTACAGGTGTGAGCCACCAGCATGCGGCTTACTCTAAGTTTTTTAGTTGTGAAATGTTCTGATCATTTAAGAGGTGATGAAATAAAACATGTGTGTGCCTCATAACCAGATTTAAAAACTATTACTACTTAACTGTTTTTGTGTCAGATTAAAATAGAACTTTTTTTATTCTAAAAGCTGTACCACATAAAAATGTGTGTGTGTAATAAAGATGTACATTTTAAATAATAACACTAAAAATCTTTCCCAGTCCTCTAAGAAATGTAATGGTAGTCTTAAACCTGCACAGCTCTTTCCTCTGCAGAGGTAACAACCATCCTAAATTTGATGATACTCTCTTTTCCCCCCCACTTTTGCCACACTAATATTGTCCCTTTAATAATAATGGTACAATTATATATGTATTAGTTTTTCCTATGTTTCAGCTATATATGAATTGAAATATGTATATGTATATATACACATCCACACATATTAACATACATATATTACTGAACTTGTTTTACACTCAACATAATTGTGAGATTTTATTTATGTTGATATACTAAAGTTCTTTCACTTCTGTAATGATTCCATTTGTGATTATACTACAGTTTATTTTATTGTTGTTACAGATTTGTGCTTTCTTTGTTTTTGGTATTAAGAAAATACTGCTATAAATATGTGTGCCTGTGGTAGTTATATACACACATTTTTGTAGGTTATAATCTAGCGTTTTTGAGTCTCCAGAAATGTACGAAGACAACTTAGCTTGGGACAGTGTTGTCTCCTCCATGGTGTGTAAGTATATATATGTATATGTATATGTTTTCTTTATTCAGTGGTTATTAAATATTTTTGCTGATTCTACAATTTGGCTATTATGAAAAGGGCTATGATAAACATGGGTATGCAGTATTTTTCTTTCTTTCTTTCTTATTTTTTTTTTTTTGCCAGTCATGGAGCCTGAACTCTGGGTCTGAGCGCTGTCCCTCAGCTCTTCAGCTCAAGGCTAGCGCTCTACCACTGAAGCCACAGCGCCACTTCCGGCTTTTTCTGTTTATGTGGTGCTGAGGAATCGAACCCAGGGCCTCATGCTTGCAAGGCATGCACTCTACCGCTGAGCTACCTTCCCAGCCCCTGCAGTATTTTTCTTATGTATTGATATACAGTCTTTCAGATACATGCCCAAGAGTGGTGTGGCAGAGTCATGCGGTAGCCTTTCTTTTATGGGGGGAACTTGCATCTCCTGTCTCACCATCATTAAAAAAATTTACTGTGTGTGTGTGTGTGTGTGTGTGTGTGTGTGCGCGTGTGTGCGCGCACGTGTGCATGTTCTTGATAATTGCCATTCTAACATTTGTGAGATGGAACCTTAGTATAGTCTTGGTTTCCATTTCCTTTATGGCTAAGGATGTTGAACATTTTTTTTTAATGAGGCATTTGAACAGCTTCTGAGAACTGTTTCATTTTCTTGCCCATTTATTATCTAGATTATGTATTCTTTGGTTGTTTAATCTTTTGAGACCTTTGGATATTCATCCTGTATTTGTTGAATAGCTGGCAAAGATTTTCTCCCATTTTGTGGGTTGTTTCTTTGTTCTGATATGAGTAGAGAAACTCTTTAGTGTTTTCTTTTAGACTGTTACAGATTGAACCAAATAAGGAATTCAGGAGGTGCAGATTTGTGAGAGTATGGAAAGTCAAGAGAAATGAATTCTGTTCTGTGTTCTTTAAGTGTTAACACACTGTTGTAGTGTTGACTAGGCATTTGAGCTGTGTTTGTTTTTTAGCTCCACCTATCTTTGTTTTTTCCTGGGCTGACTCATTCAGGTGTGTCATCTTTCCCTTCTTAAAGTGTGGTATTCTTTTTTGAATTATGCTATCACTGCATAAAAAGTACTTTATCATAATAGTAGTTAAGTTCTTCTGCTCTCAGTCTCAAGCTATCACATGCTATCACCTTTTTTATAGGCCCCAAACCACCTTACTACATTGAGATAGTTTTCTGGTATCCATGGATTGTGTAAATCGTAAGTGGGAAGAGGACGGTGTCATTAGCAAGTGTACACTTTTAGAAAGGTGGAGAAAATATAACCATAAGGATAGAGGTATAGTCTAAAACAAATATATAAGTAAATAGGCAAATAACAGTAGCATTCTTGGAGTCATTTTGAGCTAGAGGACATAGCATTGTTTTCTTTTTGCTATTTGTTTATTAGCTAGGAGTACAGTGAGTTTGCAACATTTCCACATGTATATACAGTGTATCCCAACCAATCATATGTCGTCTATCACTGTCCTCTTCTATTAGTCTTTACCTCTTTATCTTTTGCCTTGCCAAAATAATTTCAACAAGTTTCATTGTTCTATTGTCATATATGCAAACAAACTGCTTAGACCATTTTCATCCTAATACATCTTCCTCATTAGCTCTGGGGAGAGCTGGCCCCCATTCCTTCAACAGAGCCTGCCCCACTTTCTGATGTTTATTAAAAAAATTTTTTTAATAACATGTTTTAATTGCACCAAGAGACTCCACCATGGTGTTTCTGATATGCTTATTTTGGTCAGAACAACAGTCTCAATTTCTTTCTCCCTCTCCACCTTGCTTAAGCCCCTATAAATCAACAACTTCCATTGAAACTCGTCATTGAGACTTCATTTTGAAGTTTTTACGATCTTTTTTTTTCTCTCCCCCCTACTAAACAGTCTCAGAATCAAGATTTCTCTATATGAATGCATATACATATCTGTATTTTAGGTCTAGCTTCCACGTGTTAACAAAAACATATGATATTCAGTTTTTTGGGCTTGTTTTATCTGTCTTAACAGTATGTTCTCCAATACCATTGATTTTCCTGTGAATGACATGATTTTGTTCTTCTTTACAACTGTGTAATATTCCATGGTGTGTGTATGTGTTTATATGTATATGTGTATCTGCTTCATTCATCTGTTATTGGATACCTTGACTGAGTCTGTTCTTTGCTATTATCAACAATGCTGCAATAAACATAGGTATCCTGATGTGGGTTTTTTTTTTTTTTTGTATTTTGATTTATGTTCCTTCAGATATATGCCCAGTAGGTAGGTCTATTTTAGTTTTTTGAGAAACCTTTGTAAGTGATTTCCATAGTGATTATACCAGTTTATGATGTCACAACAGGGTATAAGGATTCATTTTTCCCATTATCCTCACATCATTTTATTGCTTGTTTTCTTGATAATTCCCATTCTTACTGGGGGAAGTGGAATCCTCATATAAGTTTGCATTTCCTTTATTGCTAAGGATGTTAAACATTTTTGCATATATCATCTGAGAACTGTTCAGTTCCCTTGCTCATTTATTAGCTGGATTATTTGTTCTTCAGTTAACTTTTTGAGCTCTTTATATATTGTGGATATTGGTCATTTATTGTTGAATAGCTGGCAAAGATTTTCTCCTATTTCATGGGTCGTCTCTTGGTTCTGGTAATTGTATCTTTTGCAGTGGCAAAACTTTAATTTGATGCAGTTCTATTGGTCAACTCTAGTTCTTGTTTTCTGGGAAGTTGGGAGTACTTACTTGTTCCTGTTACTTCTGGGATATTCCCTCTTTTTGTAATAGATTTAAAGTTTCAGGTCTGTCTTTGAGTTCTTGGATCCATTTGGAGTTGATTTTTGTACACATGAAAAATAGAGGTCAAATTTCAGTGTCCTTAGTATAACCAGTTTTCTTAGTACTGTTGATTGAAGAGACTGACTTTTCTCCAGTGTATATTTTTGGCTCTATTGTCAAAATGTAGGTGGCTATTGCTGTATGATTTTATTTCTGGGTTTTCTGTTTTGTACTATTGGTCTTCATGTCTGTTTTTGTGTCTGCCAGTACCTAACTGTTTTTGTTACTCTGGTTCTGTAATATAAGTTGATGTCTGATATTATGATACCTCCAGTATTGTTCTTTTTGGTATGGATTGCTTTTGCTATTAGGGGCCTGTTAATGCATCCATTTCATTTTTTTATTGTTATTACAAAGGTGATGTACAAAGGGGTTACAATTCCATAAGTCAGGTAAAGAGTACATTTCTTTCTGGACAATGTCACCCCTCCCCCTCATTCTCTCCCTTCCATATCATTTATTATTATTACTAGTATTATTGTTACTGTTATTTATGCTGGTCCTGCCGCTTGAACTCATGGCCTGGGTGATGTCCCTGAGCTTTTGTGTTCAAGGCTGGTGCTCTACTAGTTGAGCTACAGCTCTGCTTCTGATTTTTTTGTGCTTAATTGGAGATAAGAGTCTCACAGACTTTACTGCCCCTTTTTGTGTCAAACTGTAATCCTCAGAGCTTAGCCTCCTGAGTAGCTAGGATTAAAGGCATGAGCCACTGGTACCTGGTACCCATATGGATTTTTAAATTGAAAATTGTCTATTTCTGTGAAGAATGACATTGGCATTTTGATGGGTATTGTATTGAGTCATGTAGATTGCTCTTGGTAGTATGGCCATTTTCACAGTATTAATTCTGCTAATCCATGAGTATGTCTTTCTGTCTAATGCAGTTTCTTTTTTCAAGGTTTCATCATTTTTGTTAATACTGAGGTATTTTATTGTTTGTGAAGATATTGCATGGAATTATTTTCCTTTCTTTATCAGCCTGTTCCTTGTTGGTATGTAGAAAAGCTAGGTTTTTTTTCTTTTGTTTGTTTGTTGCCAGTTCTGGGGTTTGAACTTAGGGGCAGGCACCATCTTGGGACTTTTTTTTTCCTTCTCCAACCTAGTTCTCTAATACTTGAGCCACAGCTTTACTTCTGGCTTTTTGGTGGTTAATTAAAGATGAGTATCTCACTGACTTTCCTACCCAAACTAGCTTTGAACTATGACCCTCAGATCTCAGCCTCCTGAAGCAGCTAAGTTTACCCGTATGAGACATGGTATCTGGCTGAAAAGCTACTGTTCGTTGTTTTTATATCCTGCTACATTTCTTTACCTTCCTTTTTTCTTTTATTATAAAGGTGATGTACAGAAGTGTTACAGTTACATAAGTCAGATGACTACTTACCTTTTATTCTGATACATTTCTGAAGCTATTTATCAGATCTGGTTTTTTGGAGTATCTGTAGTGTCCATTGAGTATAGAATTATACCTGCAAATTAGGATATTTTGACTTCTCCCTTGCCTCTTTGAAGCCCTTCCTTCCCCCCTCTCTTCCTTCTTTCTTTCTTTCTTTCTTTCTTTCTTTCTTTCTTTCTTTCTTTCTTTCTTTCTTTCTTTCTTTCTTTCTTTCTTTCTTTCTTTCTTTCTTTCTTTCTCTCTCTCTCTCTCTTTCCTTCCTTCCTTCCTTCCTTCCTTCCTTCCTTCCTTCCTTCCTTCCTTCCTTCCTACCTACCTACCTACCTTTCTTTCTTTTCTTTCTTCTTTCTTTCCTTTCTTTGTTGTGGGGCCTCAATTCTGGGCCTGGGCACTGTCCCTCAGCTCTTCAGCTCAAGGCTAGCACTCTACCACTTAAGCCACAGTGCCACTTCTGGCTTTTTCTGCTTATGTGGTGCTGAGGAATCGAACCCAGGGCCTCATGCACGCAAGGCAAGCACTCTACCAAAGTGCCACCTTCCCAGCCCTGAAGTCCTTTTTTTTCTTTCTTCTGCCTTATTGCACTGACTAGGGATTACTCTATAGAACCATATTGAATAGGAATGGGGAGAGTGGATACCATTGTCTGGTTCTTAACTTTAGGGGAATGATTTCAGTTATTTCCCACTTAATGTGATGTTGGCTATACATTTGCCTTTATTCAAGCCAGATGCTGGTGTCACATGCCTATAATCTTAGCTACTTAGGAATATGAGATCTGAACATTGTTGTTTGAAGCCAGCCTGGGCAGAAAACTGTGAGACTCTTATCTCCAGTTAGCTAGTGAAAAGTTAGAAATAGAGGCATAGCTCAAGTGGTAGAGAACCAGACTTGAGAGAAAAATCAAAGTTGGAGTTTGAGGCCCTGTGTTAAAGCCTCAGTACCAGCCTCTATTCAATTCATTTTACATTCCCTCCAGTCTTAGTTTTATCAGAGCTTTTATCAAAAAAGATGTTAAATTTTGTCAAGAGTCTTTTCTCTGACAGCTGAGGTGATCATATGATTTTTGTTCTTGATCCTGTTTGTGATGTATTACATTTATTGATTTACCTATGTTGAACCATCCACCTGTCCCTGGGATGAAATCAACATGATCATGGTATATTAGTTTTTTTATATATTGCTAGCCTTAAGTATTAGTTATCCTTGATCAGTTCACTATATTATAGTGAATTGCTGTAGCTAATATTTGCAATGTTGTAATTTTTTAGATGCTGAAAAGATGCAACAATGTGCAATTTAATTAATTAAAATTAATTAATTAATTTATTGTTGGTCCTGGGGCTTGAACTCCAGGCCTGGGCGCTGTCCCTGGGCTCTTTTGCTCAAGGCTAGTGCTCTACCACTTTGAGCCACAGCGCCACTTCTGGTTTTCTGGTGGTTAATTGGAGAAAGAATCACGGACTTTCCTGCCCAGGCTGGCATTAAACCTTAGCCTCCTGAGTAGCTAGGATTACAGGTGTGAGCCAACAGTGCCCAGCTAACAATGTGTATATTAGAAGAATTGCTGAACATTTAGCAATCTAAAATTATTTTCTGACAGTTCCTGATGGTAGAAATTTTACTATTTTTGTAGAAATTATTCAAAATATGATACTCATATTATTTAATACATTTTCCCTTTTCAAGCAAACCTAGCCAACAGAAATAAATGTATTCTTTTTTTTTTTTTTTTTGTGAAAATACCGTACAGAGGGGTTACAATTACATGGGCAAGATAATGAGTACATTTCTTATCAAGCATTGTTGCCTCCTCCTGTTTCCCCTTCCCACCCTCCCCCAATCCCCTCTCCACCAACGTTGTAAATGTATTCTTGTCTTTTCACCTTCTTCACAGTCATTTGCAGAGCAAATATTTTAAATTTTAATTTTCACTGTAATTTGGCTGACCTCCAATCCTACTGCCTCAGCCTTTTGTGCTAGGACTACAGGCATGTACCTCCATATCTACCTTTGAAATGTTGTGCTTTAGTTTTCTTTTTGCTCTCATGAATGATGGCTCTTGGTGTCATTCCCCATTTCCACTCAAACTAGATTGCCACTAACCTTTTTGTTTGTGTAGGTGTATCTTCTTTAGGATATTTCATATAAATGGAGCCATATAATGTGTGGCCCTTTGTGTCTGCTTTCATATAACATGTTTATAAGATTCATCCCTGTGTATCATACACATATCAGTTCTATTTATGGCTTTGCTTATTTTCATTTTTAATACCAATACTGGGAATTGAACTCAGGGCCTCTTGCATAACTTCCCCACTTTTTACCCCAATAGCCGTCACTCTATTATTTGAACCATGCCTCCAGTTCTGGCTTTTTTACTGGCTAATTAGAGGTAAGAGTTTCTTAGATTTGTCTGCCCTGGCTGTCTCTAAACCAAGATCCTCAGATCTCAGCTTCCTAAGTAGCTAGGATCATAGGTATTGAGCCACTGGCTCCTAGCGTATTTTTATTGCCAAATAATACTCCATAGTAATATTATGAATAGACCACTTGTTACTTAACCATTTGTCCGTTTGTCTTTTAGTTGGCATTTGGATTATTTCCACTTTCCTACCAACACCAGAAGAGTTACATCTGTAAACTTCTGTATGTATGTGCCAGTCAGGGCTTGGGAGGCTAGCACTCTACCACTTTAAGCCACAGCTCTACTTCTGGCTTTTTCTGTGGTTAATTGGAGATAAGAGTCTCACAGACTTTACTGCCCTGGAGGGCTTTGAACCTCAGTCCTCAGATCTCATACTCCTGAGTAGCTTGGATTTCAGGTGTGAGCTACCAGTACCCAGCTATCTATAAACTTTTTTTCTCATACATGATGTATGCATGCTTCTGTTTGTGTGTATAGTTTCCTTTTTAAGTACTGTGTTGTATCTCATATTTTAAAATGAGTTTAGTGTTCATTGTGACTAATTGATCTCATACTCATAAATGTTTAAGTGATATTGAATGACTTCTTTTACTGTCTTACAAAACAGTAGGACTAAAGATGCTTTAGTGTCTTTTCTATGTGGAGTTCATTTATTTATTTATTTATTTATTTTTTGTGTGTGTGTCCGGTTGTGGGGCCTGAGCTCTGGGCCTGGGCGCTGTCCCTCAGCTCTTCAGCTCAAGGCGAGCACCCTGCCACTTGAGTCACAGCGCCATTCTGGCTTTTTTTTGTTTTTGCTTATGTGGTGCTGAGGAATCGAACCCAGGGCAAGTACTCTACCCCTGAGCCACCTTCCCAGCTCCTCATTTATTTTTTTTTTCTCCAGTGTTATTCACATTCTTTAAACTGAGTGAGTATAAAAACTAGTAGTATGTTATTACTATTATATTTAAGTTCTATTTATGAAAAAAGATATACATAAATAATTGTATGTCACTGTTGTAAACACACAATGTGTTATTACTTCCTAGAATTCTGTAGACCAAGCAATAGCTTAAAGGAATGGGGAGGATTTGACAAGAGGATTTCTGATAAGACAAATGGAAGTTCAGGAAAAAGATAAAGATAACACATTTTGACTTTTGAATGAGAAAAATATGTAGAAAGGTGGAAGCAATAAATAGCCCGCTAAATTTAGGAAATAGCCAACAGATAGTTTAATACAACCTGCAAGTAGTGATTACTGGTAAGAAAAGGTAGATCAGATAGATTGAAAGCAGATTGCAGTTGTTTGTTCATTTCTCCTAAGGAATCTTGAAATAATGTCATATATAATTGAGAGTCATTTAAAAAGTTTTAAGTATATTTGCTTTTTGTTTGTTTTTTTGTTTTTTGGGGGGGAGGGAGGGTTCCTTGAACTCTGGGCCTGGGTACTGTCCCTGAGCTCTTCAGCTCAAGGCGAGCACTATACTACTTGAGCCACAGCTCCACTTCTGGTTTTCTGGTGGTTAATTGGAGATGGGAATCTTGGGGACTTTGCCGCCCTGGCTGGCTTTGAACTGTGATCCTCAGATCTCAGCCTCCCGAGTAGCTAGGATTACAGGTATGAGCCACCAGTGCCCAGCTATAGATTTGTATTTTTAAAATTTTTGGTAAGTAGAATTGGGCTATGAATATTTTAGTTTACTTCCATCACATCATCCAATCACTGACTTCCATCTTTTGTTCTAAGCAACCATTCCTTGACTTCTTGTCTCTAACTTAGCCTTTTCTAAGTATTTCATATATATGGAATGTGGTATTTTGCATTTGGTTTATTTCACCTAGCATGTTTTTGAAGTTCATTCACATTGTGATATGTGTTAGCATTTTATTCCTTTTTATTGCCATTGTGGTTTATGGCATACTTTGTGTACCCATTCAGCAGGTGATGGACATTTGAATTGTGTCTGGTTTTTGGATATGAAGAATAACACTGAGTGGGAAGGGAAGGGATGATGGGGGGAAAAATGAGGGTAACAATGCTCGATAGGAAATGGACTCATTACTCATGTAACTGTAACCCCTTTGTACAGTATCTTTACAATAAAAAATATATATTAAAAAAAAGAAAACTGCTCTTAGTATTTGTACTACATACATGCACATATATATTTATTTAGGTAGTCCCCATAGAGAAAAAATCTTGACTCATATGAATTTCAGTTTATATTTAAGAAATTGACAAAGTATTTCCTAGTTATTAAATCATTTTACCTTTCATCAATGTATGACAGTTATAATTTCTTCATATCTTAACACTTAAAATTAACTTTTTTATTATAACTATTCTAATGCCTATTGAGTGGCATCTTACTGTTTTAATTTGCTTTTTCTCATAAAGTAAAGTTATATTTGGAAACAAGGAGAGTCCCTAAAAGATGATAGCATGCTCTAGATGATGTGTTGGGGAAGACAGATTTTAATCCACCTGTTATTTAGCCATTGCCTAAATGTAGTACATGAAAGCAGAGAAAGGTTCGACTTAGTGATCCCAAGACTTTAGACCATTGTGGGGCACTGGTTGCTCAGACCTATAATCCTAGCTATTTCTTAGGATCAAGGTTCAAAGCCAGGCTGCATGGAATTAACCATCAAAAAAGCCAGAACTAGAGGTGTAGGTTCAAGTGGTAGAATGCCAGCCTTAAGCAAAAATGGCCAAAGGAGAGTATGAGTCACTGAGTTCAGGTTTCAGTAGCAGCTTGTAGCAGCTCTTGCTCAATGCCTGCGTGCATTCCTGTGCGCGTGTGCTCGTGCACACACCCACCCACCCACACTCAATTTCTAATGTTTGACAGTTGGGTTGATGATGCTAGCATTAGCTTAACAGTGACTGCACATGGCTGGGAAGGTGGCTCAGTGGTAGAGTGCTTGCCTTACATGCATGAGGCCCTGGGTTTGATTCCTCAGCACCACATAAGCAGAAAAAGCTGGAAGTGTCACTGTGGTAGAGTGCTAGCCTTGAGCTGAAGAGCTGAGGGACAGCACCCAGGCCCAGAGTTCAGGCCCCACAACCGGCAAAAATAAAAGTGACTGCACGTGCATTAGCAGTTTTGTACTCATAAATCATGGCTTTTATATTGATCCTGTTCTCTTTATGTTCCATTGGAATAAATATTTAATAGAGTTGTTTGGTAGTTTAGAAACATGTATCTAGTTTGAAAGATAAATCTGAGCTGAGATCTAAATTTAGTAGTTATCATTGAGTAGACAATAATTCATGGAAATAAATGGTTCATCTGTTCCTAAAAGTCTTATCTTTTGGGTTACTTTGAGCAACTAAAAATTGCCTAAACAGTGGAGGGTTTAATATAACATAACAATATAATTTAATATAACATAACAATCCAAGTTAAGATGGCCCTAGGTTATTTAGAATGACATTAAAGACTATTACCAGCTGCCCAGTTCTTTCCATCTTCTAATGTTGCTGCCTTTCTTCACCTGCTGGGTTGTCATTGTAGGTAGTCCCCTTCCTCATGATCCTGTAGTGGCTGCCTTGGATTTTATATTTCTAATCTAGAGTTGTATACAAAGTGGGAGTGAGAGGGGGTTGTTTCTATCTGACTTTTTCCTTTAAGCTAGCAAATCCATTACCAGAAGTTCCCTAGCCAGCATATTCTTGTCTTACTGCAAAAAAATTACAATTAAGCTTTTGCCAATTGGTAGGGGGAATGGAAATTACCCCATTTGGCTAGCCCAAGAATCTTTTTCTGATAATCTCTTCTGGAATAAGCCTTTCTTTCATAGTTTAGATAAGCTAGATTTTCTGAACAACTCAATCTCATATCACTGAGTCATTACCATTTAGTGATCTGAATCCTACTGTAATCTTTATGCTAGATTCTATGATGTACAAATAAATCTTTAAGAACTTAGTTTCAGCTCTGCACCAGGGCTCACATCTGTAATCTTAGCTACTGAGGAGGCTGAGATCTGAGGATCATGGTTTGAAGCCAGCTTACATAGCAAAAGCCATGAGATTCTTAACCTCCAATTAACCACCAAAATGCTGGAAGTGAAGATGTGGCTCAACTGCTAGAGCACTAACCTTGAGCTAAAAAGCTTAGAGACAGAGTGGATGCTGAGTTCAAGCCCCAGAAAGAGCACCCCCCTCCCTCAAAAAAAGTTTGATATGGAGGAAATAACCTTAAACATAATTGTGCACTAAAGTTTGTTTTTTGCATTACTGCAGTTTGAACTTAAGGTTTCTTCAGCCATGTATCCAGCCCCCCCCCCCCCTTTTTTTGCTTTATATCTTGAGTTTTTGCATGGGTTCAGCTTGGACCACAGTCTTTCTGTCTACATTGGTACATACCAGCATACCTAGTATATTTTGTTTAGGGTGGAGTCTTGATAAACTTCTTGCTCTGACTGGCCTTGAACTAGGATCCTTCTTGTTTTCTACCTCCCAAACACCTGGAATTACAGCTGTGAGCCAGTGCACTTGGCTGCATTTTGAGATTCAAAATCAATCTTACATTAAACATAAACTTTTAGAACATTAACACTACAGATTGTTTTGGTGTAGTAAACTAATTTAAATTACATTTTTTTAGTTACTCGTAGTTATGTTTTTCTGTAGCATAATATCTGTTTTAGTATACTGAGAGTTTTTAATAGTACTATCTTTTGATTAAGATCCCAACTAAAATTTCTGAAATTTGGTGTGTGTGTCTGTCTGTCTGTCTGTGTCTGTGTCTGTGTCTGCTGATACTAGCTTGAAATCAGGGCCTGGACACTGTTCTAGAGCTCTTTTTGCTTAAGTGCTCTACCACTTGAGTTGTAGATCCACTTCTAGCTTTTTGGTGGTTAATTGGAGAGCAGAGTCTCCTCAGGTTGGCTTTTGAACTGTGATTCTCAGACCTGAGCCTTCTGAGTGGCTAGGATTACAGACATGTATGGCTCAAGTGTTTGTATATATGAGAGAGAGAGAGTGCACGGGCACATACACGCGCGCGCGCGCGCGAGAGAGAGAGAGAGAGAGAGAGAGAGATTAATCTGGAGTTGTGAACTTAGAGGATTATTTTGGTTATATGCTTTCCTTTTTAAAAATTAACTTTTTGGATTTAGTCTGAAGTTTTTAACCTGTAGAAAGAATAATTACTTTTAGTTTTTTATTTTATTTTATTTTTGTTGGTCATGGGGCTTGAACTCAGGGTCTGGGCCTGGCCTTGATCAAGGTTAGTGCTCTACCACTTTGAGCCACAACTCCATTTCCAGTTTTCTGGTGGTTAATTAGAAATAAGAGTCATAGCCTTTCCTCCCCAGGCAGCTTTGAATTGTGATCCTTGGGTCTTAGCCTCCTGAATAGCTAGGATTACAAGTATGAGCCATCTAGTACTTGGCTCAATAATTACAATTATACTGAACAGTAGTTGAAAATGGTTTATATGTTATTATTTGATCCATTAAAAATATCTGGTAGAATTATATTTTATTATAATAACATATTACACATATTATTATAATATATTATTATTATATTTTAAGAAAAGGAACATTATGGACTTAGATGAACTTGACCTTTATTTTTTTGTTTGGGTTTTTTAAAAACTGTGTATACAATTACACACACACACACACACACACACACACACACACACACACACACACACACACACACACACACACACACACACACACCTTTTCTTTTTTGGTACTGGTGATCGAACCCAGGACATTGCATTTGCTAGGCAAGCACATTGCCACTGAGTTACACACACACACACACACACACACACACACACACACACACACACACACACACACACACACACACACACACACACACACACACACACACACACACACACACACACACACACACACACACACACACACACACACACACCCCTTTTCTTTTTTGGTACTGGTGATCGAACCCAGGACATTGCATTTGCTAGGCAAGCACATTGCCACTGAGTTACAGCCCAGCCCTTGATCTTTACTTAATACTGTAATTGTCTTCTCTCTCTCCTTCCTCATATGCCTCTAGGGAGGAATATTACTGTTGGCAAAGAATGACTTTGGAGGAAAATCTTTAGGCCATCCCTTATGTAGAAAACAATGCGTTTTATCTTTTTATGGCAATTCTTTAAGATTATGAAGGTCTCAAGAAACAATCAAACCTACCATTCTTGCCCTCTTATTTCTCTTAGTGACAATCCGAGATTTATATAATCATAGAAGTTCTGAAAAATATTAGAGACTGGTTAAACAGAAAAAGCACAGCTAATTGCTTTCAAGGTCAGGCTGGCTTTACTTGGACCATGAAAGATTTAGCATGGCCCTGTGGCAGCCTGTTTGCTGAGTGGAGACTTTTGTCTTTTAAGGAAGACTGTATTTGGTATGTTTGACCATTGTAGATTGGCCTTGTTTACATAAATATAGTCATTATTGCCAACACTGTTAAGCCTCAGTGTGACACAAATGATGCTTCTAAATGGTCTTGAAATCAAAGGCATTTAATTGCAATGGAATGAAAATAATATAGCTTTTGAAATTTCCTTTTGAAGTAATAAAAAACATTTCATTATTTGAAATTTCAGCTAAGAATACACTGCAATTATCAGGATCTGTAAACATGACATTTACCTTTAAATTTTATTTTGTTTATTTTTATTTTTTTTTTGTCAGTTGTGGGGCTTGAACTCAGGGCCTGGATGCTATTCCTAAGCCTCAGGCTAGAGCTCTACCTCTTGCGCCCCACAGCTCCACTTCTGGCCTTTTTGATAGTTAATTGGAGATAAAGAGTATCATGGGCATTTCTGCCCAGGCTGGCTTTGAACA
Source organism: Dipodomys spectabilis (assembly GCF_019054845.1). NCBI lineage: Eukaryota > Metazoa > Chordata > Mammalia > Rodentia > Heteromyidae > Dipodomys > Dipodomys spectabilis. The sequence continues at coordinate 1,232,452 of NW_024870813.1, read as the reverse complement.
GTGATCTTCAGAGCTCAGCCTCCTGAGTAGCTGGGAATACAGGCATAAACTACTAGCACCCAGCTTCAAATATATTTTTGTTCATGTTAAACATACGAATACAGTATAATTGTATAAGTAGTACTTTTCCAGCAGTTCTTATTTTCAAATTAAGATTTTTGATCCTCAAAACCTTAAGCTAACATGGAACATAATAAACAGGGTTTTTCCCCCCACAGAATTAACTTTATAGACTTACTTGGTCATTGGTTAGGAAAATAATAATTAGAATTTTTCATTGACTGTAAAAATACATAACTTTACACAATATATTTTTATTGCTCTTACATGTATTATTTTAACAAATAAAAGTTGTCTTTTTTCTCTTTCCCTGTGAACAGATTTGTGAAAATATGCATTCGTTTAATACTGTCTTGGAATTCATGAGATGGAAGCATAGGTCAAAGCTGTTTGGAGAAAATTGGAAGCTCAGTTTTATCTAGCCACATCTCCAAGGTAAGAAAAACACTTTTAAGAAAATAAAGTATGGGGCTGGGAAGGTGGCTTAGTAGTAGAGTGCTTGCTTTGCATGCATGAAGCCCTGAGTTCGATTCCTCAGCACCACATAAGCAGAAAAACCCGGAAGTGGTGCTGTGGCTCAAGTGGTAGAGCACTAGCCTTGAGCTGAAGAGCTCAGGGACAGTGCCCAGGCCCAGAGTTCAGACCCACAACTGACAAAAAAAAAAAAAAAGAAAATAAAGTATTATGAAAATTGTCCTTTATAGGCCTACATCTTTGAGCTTTTTTTTTTTAACTTCAGTTATCTTAACATAGTTGTACAAAATAGTTAACATTCAGTGAATCAGTTTATGAATAAAATGCCTTTTAATAGATGTCACCCCTTTCATCATTATCTTTCCCAATCCCATCCTTCCCCTCAATTTTCTGATTTTGAAAAGACATGCATTCAATAGTATGACTGCTTTCCTCCCTTCCTCTCTTCATTTATTTATTTCCCTCCCCTTAGTCTCCCACTCCATCTCTATTACTAATTTCCTGGTATTCATTTTATTGGACTGTGAGTTCATTTTTCTATGGAATTACACCATTTTAATTTTTCCATGCAAAAATACTAGAATGGTTCCTAACAGATATTCCCACATCTCAGCCTCTTCATTTGTTAGGATTATAGTGAACCAGTAGTGTCTCACAGTTCTCGTTTAAAAAAAAAAATAACTGGGTGCTAGGGGCTCAACTTTGTAATCCTAGCTACTGAGTATTGCCATCCCAGGCACAAAAGTCCATGAGGATCTTATCTCCAGTTAGCCACCAAAAAGCCAGAAATTGGGCTATGATGACAATGACTTCATCATAGGAAGCTGGTACTCTTCTTTCCTTTCATGTCTTACTTTGTGTCATGGACCAGCAGGCTGCAGTAGCTCAGAAATCACAAACAACAGGTATATATGGGATTTCTAACAACCATCCCCAGTAAAATAAACAGAACCAGAAGCAATGAGTTTAATGTGATATTTTATTCAAGGAAAAAAGTATCCAACATATATCTCTTTGATAGGTTTCAAAAAACTCTTGAGACATTTTATACAATATAGACATGCTGTCTATAAGTCTATATAGGAGGGCTGGGAAGGTGGCTCAGTGGTAGAATGCTTTACATGCATGAGGCCCTGGGTTCGATTCCTCAGCACCACATAAGCAAAAGGAAAAAAGCCGGAAGTGGCGCTGTGGCTCAAGTGGTAGAGTGCTAACCTAGAGCTGAAGGACAGCTCCCAGGCCCAGAGTTCAGGCCCCATGACCAGACCCCCCCAAAAAACACGACCGGACCCCCTCCCCAAAAAAAGTCTATATAGGATTCTTATTTTTGTATTCCATGAAGTTCTATTAGTATATATTTTACAGTTACAGTACACCTCCATCTGGACTATTCACATTTTTACACATTTTTTTTAATGTTTTTTATTGTGAAAATACTGTACAGAGGGGTTATAATTACATGAGCAAGGTAATGAATACATTTCTTATCAGGCATTGTTGCCTCCTTTGTTTTTCCCCTATCATCCCTTCCCTCTCACCTCCACAAGTACATTCCCCCTCTCCCTCCCCCCCCCCCCCTGCCCCTGGCCTAAATTGTAAAGTTCATTTTTCAACATAGTGTCTGTACTTCTCATTGTTACAATGGGTCAACCTGTATCCCCATTTAAACATTTTGTTTTATACATTTTTTTCAATTGAGAAACTGTTTTGTCTGTGTTAAGATTTTATGATGCTTTTTCTCTCTTCAATATGCTTATGACAGTTGAACATAAAAATTATATAATTCAATATTGAAAATGTACATTAATATACAATACTATAGTATAAGCAATGTATATATAACAAATAATGCAAAACTACTGCATAAAGTTAAACATATAACAACATAAAACATTCCAACCCTTCCAGATTTGATTTTAGATTGGCCTTTCCCTTCAAACTTTCATCTTTACTCATTTTTCTGATCTTTACTCATGTTTCAAATGTTATTCTAAAGTCTTTGAACAAACATTGAAACTCATTATTGCATTTCAATGCTTTTTGACCAAGACAGACATATGAATATACTGAAATAGAGTATGAAATACTAAATATTGTAAATATAGTCATGCAAACTACTCTATAAGCTAATAAATTTAATGTGTAAATCTATTCCATAAAATAATTAAAAAACACATCATGAACCTTTGCCATAAAATAATTTGGAAAACAAATTAATAATTTGAAACTATTTCCCCTTCTCCTCCCTCAGTTTCCATTGTATAAAATTTTCTCTTTTGTAGTAACCTTCACTTGGACACATTCCTTCCCTGGCAACCAATGATCTGCTGATGCCACCTCCTAGGAGCCTTTGCCTTCTCAGGCTTGAATTAACTCCCTCCAGCCCCCACCCAGTAATTATAAGGCCTGAGAGAATGCTCTCTGGCTACTGTACCCTAATGTGCATGTAAGAGGAGAGAAGCCCATTAGACTTGCTGTGTCCACTTTGCCTTCTACTGGTTAGGGATTGGGGTGCAGAGAAAGAGGGTCAGGGATAGAGTAGTAAAGACAGGAGTAGCAGGTACAGTGTGGTGCAGAGATTACCTGTCAGGATTGGAGAGGCAAGGACAGGGGGCAGGGACAGAGTAGCCAATTTTAAAGTAGCAGGAGTAGAGGTTACAGCCAGAAGGGTGGGCTAGATCTCTGGTCTCACCTTCCCAAGTTTGTCTGTTGGATCGTTAGGTAACAACTACTACTTGAACGAGTTCATAGGCCTCATTTTTGAGGGAAACAGTGGCTGTTTAAGGCTGCCCGCTGGTGTTCTACCATCTCGGGTAGCACCTCTCACTGAGAGAGTCAGAATCAAATCCCCTCCAAGGCTGTGGGACAGGCTGCACATCCACATAATGAGGGTACCTCACCTCTTTCAGCTCCTTTTTTTGGGGGGAGGGTTTGGTCGGGGGCCTGAACTCTGGGCCTGGGCGCTGTCCCTCAGCTCTTCAGCTCAAGGCTAGCGCTCTTATCACTTGAGCCACAGAGCCACTTCTGGTTTTTTTCTTCTTATGTGGTGCTGAGGAATCGAACCCAGGGCCTCATGCATGCAAGGCAAGCGCTCTACCACCTTAATGCTTCCCTCTCATTGGTCAGTTCAAAAGAAGAAATAAGAAAGGGGTGTGGCCAGCCATCCCCATCCCAGCCCCCAATTTAGGAGGAGTATCTTGGAGTCACAATATAATAACCTGACAATTACTCCTCCAAGGCACTAGCCCTACCCTGTCTGGGTGTGAGGCATTACCAACTCTAGTTGGGAGCAAGCCTGGCTTTCTAGGTAAACTGTCATGGTGAAACTGAAAGGCCTCTCCCAGTCCTGGACTTCTGTGTGCTGCAGACCTCATGACTGGGGTTAAGAACACAACTGTGAACTCAGGAAATGGATTAGAAAGGTGCTGCATGGGGCAGTGTATCACTAAAAGTCTCTTTCCTGATTCCACTTTTCAGCACCTATACTTTCATGTTTTAGCAATTGCCTCCAGGGAAATTTCACATCCAGTCAATCCCTTCTTCTCTCCTCTTTATTCATTTTTCCTCCAGTGTCCCTAATCCTGGTGGAGAATCAGCTTTTCTCCCAGCACCATCCATCTGGGCTCTCCTATTTGCCCAGAGCTGGTGCTCCTGAACTCTGTAAATTAGATCAGCCATTCTCCTGGGATTGCCTTTCTGAACTAAACCAGAAATGAACCTAAGTAGCTATGGGCTTGTGAGACCCAGTAAGTGTGCCTGGACTCTTTCCCCGCCACCCCCCCTGCACCCCTCCTCCTTTCCACACCCTTTCCCCTACTTCTGAGATCTCACTTACAGCCTCCCCATCTCAGCTCTCTTCAAGGTCTTCCTCTAGTATACCCAATATACCAATCCCCTCCTATACATTTTCAGCGATTAATAAGCACATTTGCCTTACTAGTGCCTACACAGTTCAGGACTAGATATTACATTTGTTTTACTTTTAGTGGAAGTTGATAAAGCAGAACTGGCTTGTACCAAGGCGTATATTTTGAGTGGAGTTGCCAGTGTAAATATGGAAATCCATTAAATACTCAGAAAGTACATTAGATGTAATAAAAGCTCACTTAACTTGCTTCTCTTCCATTGTTTATGTGAATTTTGTTGCAGGAATAGGTACTCCTCAGCTTGGTCAAATGAAGTTCCATCTTTCTTGAGCTATTAAGCAAGTTTTTTTTTTTTTTTTTTCTCATCTTCCTGGCATTTCCATTTCTCTGTGTATCTGCTATACTTTCTTTTCCCTACTGGCCAGCATAGCTCATAGGTCTCCATGGCTAACCAAGCCTTTCATTGTGCAAGAAAGTTGAGTTCTTCACATGTTCCAGTCAGCTTCCACCAAACAAAACCAGATTGCCCTAGCATGTGATCACCTAAATATAGGAAATCCCTTTCCTGTGGTTCTCACTATGGTCACATAGATATCAGGTAGGTAAGTGAGTGCTTCCTCCTAGAAAAGTCAGCAAGACAGATACTGATTCTTACTCAGATTCTCTGTTTTCTTCTCTCACTGAGATTTCTAAACTGAGCTCATGGGTCTGAGCCATAAAGAAGGAAAGATTCCTCCCTTGCCTTCCTTTCATGTGACCACCAGGATACCCCACCTGACTTAACAGCAGTACATATGTGATTGTTGAAAGAATATAAGGTAGCAGAACTGCTCAACAGTATAAAGAAAAAACTTGGTATCATCTGTCTGAAATTCAGGAGAATTCCAGATGGGGTGGCTCAGGCCTCCATACTCAGCTACTAGGGAGGCAAAGATGAGAATCCTGCTTTGAGTATACTCAGGGCATTCACATAGAACTAGCAGGGTTGCTGGTGTGGTCTTGTTGTCTCAACTACCTGGGAGGCTGAGAAGGGAAGGATTCCATATCTGAGCCAATCCAGGCTGAAAAATCTGCAAGACTTCACCCAGTGGAAGAAGACTTGTATGGTGACCTACATCTGTCATCCTTAGATGAGAAGTAAACATCAGGAGGAAAAGATATACTACTGTAACCACAACAAGTACAAATAATTCTGGCAAACTGGTCCATGTAGTGATCATCTGCCCAGCATGTCCCATGCACTGAGTTTAAAGCCAATACTCAATTAAGAAATTCTTAAGAAATGTTCTTGACCCACATGTTGTCAAGACAGATTGGTGTAATCACTTCCATTGCCCTTAGTCCCATAAATCATTGTTTGTTTGGTGCCAAGTATTGAATCCAGGGTGTCATGCATACTAAACACACATTCTAGCATTTATTTATACTCCCATGTCCAAGGAGATCTATCTATCTATCTATCTATCTATCTATCTATCTATCTATCTATCTATCTATCTATCTATCTATCTATCTATCTATCTATCTATCTAATCTAATCTATCGTTTATGTGACTTGTTGCATTAGAGTCCATAGTTCTACCTTCAGGCCTAAGGAGCAGAGATCCAAAAGGATCTGCTGTTCTATAAGCTCCAAAGACAGTAAGTTTGAGTAGTTTCTTTTGTTTTCTTTTTGTAGGTCATGGGTTTGAACTCACGGCCTGGGTGTTGTCCCTCAGCTCTTCAACTCAAGGCTAATGCTCTACCACTTGAGCAACAAAGCCACTTCTGTTTTCTGAGTAGTTCATTGGAGATAGAAGTCTCGCAGACTTTACTGCCCAGGCTGGCTTTGAACTGTGATCCTCAGATCTCAGCCTCCTGAGTAGCTATGATTATAGGCATGAGCCACTGGTGCCTGGAAAGTTTGAGTAGTATGATATTTCTCCTGCATTAATATCACATTATACTGCCTCTAGATTTCAGAAGAATTCTTTAGTTCACCTACCTGACTTGTGGAACCTAGAATTTTTCTGGAACTTAACCATGTGTTCTCTGATCTACCCATATATCTCTAGAGTAGGATATATGAAGGAATAAAAGGTTTGGCCACCATCCTCATGACACACCTAATTCAAGAAGGGATCACCAGACTGCCCTGACTTGACATTTCCTATGGGATGGCAAAAGGATTTACCTGGTAATTCTTGTATCATGAATCAGCTCAGACTCCCAGGCACTTGCCGATTCACAACTCAATCAGATAAACCAAAGAGTTGTATGGACAGTAGATCAGTGTTTGCCTTAGGCCAGTGACTGATCCAAGGGGAGAAAAAGGGTTGTCAAAGCTAAAGGATGCTCTATGTAAAGAAGACCTGGATCCTTTTCTGTTTCTGCTTCAACCCTGCCAAGAAATTACTCATCACTTATTTTTCTTTCCTTTCCATTCCCCCCCCTTTCCCTTTCCTTTTCTCTCCTTCCCTCTCCTCTCTCTTCTATCTCTCCCTCTCCTCTCTCTGCTCTCCCCTCTCCTCTCATACTGAGGTTAGAACTCAAGACTTCATGCTTGCTAGGCAGGTGCTCTACCAGTTAGCTACACTGTCAATCCCTTTTTGCACTGGCTGTTTTTTTAAGTAGAGTCTCATTTTAAGCCTAGACTGGCCTGGACTTTGATTCTCTTATTTGTGCCTCTCTGAATTACTGGGATTACAAGTATATGCCAACTTACCCAGCCATTGTGCTGCTCCTGTAGCTTGGATGATAGTCACATATCATTGTGCCCAACCATTGGTTGAAATGGGAGTCTCATGAACTTTTTTCTTTTGCCTTTAAACTTCAGTCCACTGATTCATTTTTGGCTTTCATCTGTTAACTAGGTTCCCAGTTTTTCTTTTTTGTTACGAGTCACCATGAATATACTATGAAGTTATTTGTATGAGCAGAAATAAGACATCAGTGTAATAGGGGTTAGTTACATGAGATTCTGGTTCACCTCCTATGGTTTATTAGTGCTTTGTAGACCTATAAAAGACTATTCTAAACATACTATTTCTGTAAAGTGATTGCTGCTGTGCCTTGTGACTTATGATGGTAACTCCAGTTATAAAATCCTTGATGGTCTGTCTCTATGTGTGTTAGAAGCTCATCTTCATGTGAAGAGGTTCTTTTCCAACAGTACCACAGAAGGTTTAACTTGAGAAAACCTAGAAGTCTGAGCTTCAGTTCTCCCATATGGACAGGCTAGAAAACTCACTCTCATCCCAGTCTAACACTGCCTCTAGTAGTTTTGAGACTGTTGAGCCTGGCTTAATGGAGTTGGGTAGCTTGCTCTAGAACTTGATTTGCTGAGAGCCTCTTTTTTCTTGGTCCTAATTAAAACTGATCAGCTGGTCTCTTGTATTAATTCTGTTTAAGTAATTCTAATTTTAAGCTCACTTTTCTTCTTGGAGTTGGTCTCACACTTAGAGGCATCTCTTGTTCAGCGTTTGAGTCAGCATGGAAGTCAGAATTGTCCCCTGTAGACTGGCAACAAAGGAGAAACTACACAACAGAGTTCTATCTTGTTAACTGTAGTGCGTATTCAAATCATATATATAATTTATGTTCTTTTAATGTATCCTTTCATATTATGTATTAGCTGCTTACATAAAATGGTTAATATTTAAACTTGGAGTTGGAAGCGCTCACTAGGACTGAAGAAAAAATTTTGGTGGGGCTAGGGGAACTAACAAAAAGAGTCATCTCTTGTGATAAGCAACAGTACCCTCAAATTATTATTATCTCAGCCTTTTCAGTATATCCATTGGAAGATACTTCCAGAAGGAGTTAGGAAAAAGTGGTATTCAAAAGAGTCAAATGCTTCTAATGTTTCAAGTTGATTAAATATAAAAAGTAGCCAGAATCTTACCCATAAAAAGTACCCAGAATCTACCCACCCTTCGCCAAATTGTCTGAATCCATTTGATATATCACTTAAAAAGCAACTTGTAGAAGTCTTTTGAAAACAAATTCTGTTATCAAATGTTCCCAGACCCTAGTCAAATAGCAATGGTATTGCAGACATGACTTTTCCATTAAGTACTAATCTACCCATTAATTTTAGCCAATTACATTTAAAGAAATGGTAACTCAAATCAATTACCTATGTTCTAGGTAATAGGAACAATAGGCATTTATTTTAGCATTCCCATTGCTTTATTCACGCATTTTTATAGTAAAAAGATTTACTCAAACAGAATGTTTGGAACAAGAAGATCCTTCAGTAAAATATTTGATTCTAGAAAAATGAAGAGATAGTATAATTTTCAAAGTAACAGAATGTTTGGGAGTTTAGAAAAACAAATGGTGCTTCTCCTTTGGAAATGCCATAAGAAGCTTACAACTGCTAACACTCATATTTTTATTAAAAAAAATTAGAGTTCCGGTAAGCTCTCTAAAGAAAAACTCATTGTAATTTGTTAAAATAATACAAGCTGGACACCAGTGGCTCAAGCCTGTAATCCTAGCTATTCAGGAGGCTGAGATTTGAGGATTGTGGTTCAAAGCCAGCCCAGGCAAGAAAGTCCAGAATATTCTTATCTCCAATTAGCCACCAGAAAACTGGAAGTGGCACTGTGGCTCAAAGTGGTAGAGCACTTGCCTTGAGTTGAAGAGTTCAGGGACAGAACCCACACCTAAAGTTCAAATCCCAAGACCAACAAAAAATAAAATAAAACATGGTACAAAGTATCACTTTAAAGCTTTTGACTATCCAAGAAAAGGAATATGAAGGGATTGTAAATAATGAAATGATAAACCATCATCATCAATTAGAATTAGTGTATAAAATATGGTAATTCGTTGAGTTGTTTCAGTATTTTGTATGCCTTAGATTTCCGTTAAAAACATAATTTTTTGAGCTTGTGGTTTCTTACACATGTAAGTATGTGATTAAGGGATTGTTTATTGTTTCAAATGCTTCAATAAGATATTTACTAGTATTAGATATTTACTCATATTACTAAGAATACACCATTGTGATGTTACTATTTAGATTTTAGGCCTTATCTCCCATTAGAAATAGTTTCTGCACCATATTTAATGAATAAAAGCTGGACCTTTTAGTCAACCCACCTATCCAGTCCTCCAGTGCACACTTACTCAATGCCTGTGAAATTCAGGTATTGATTTTGTTTTCCCCTGAGTCAACTCCTATGTCACAGTAAACCTGAAATTTTGAATCTTGAATGACTCCTTTGCAAATATATATAGTTTTTGTTGTTCTTTGGGTTTGAACTCAGGACCTAGCCACTGTCCCTGAACTTTTGCACTCAAGGCTAGTGCTCTACCACTTTGAGCCACAGTTCTACTTTCAGTTTTCTGGTGGTTAATTGGAGATAAGAGTCTCATGGACTTTGTCCTGCCTGGGCTGGCTTTGAACTATAATTCTCAGATCCCAGCCTTATGAGTAGCTAGGATTACAGGCGTTAGCTACCAGCGCCCAGCTTTTGCAAATAGTTTTTAAAGAAATAGCACATTGAACTGTGCGCAGGTGGCTCACACCTGTAATCCTAGCTACTCAGGAGTCTGAGGTCTGTGAGACTCATCTCCAGTTAATCACAGAAAAAGCTGGAAGTGGCAAGTGGCTCAGGTAGTTAGAGTGCTAGCCTTAAGCAAAAGGAGATCATTGATAATACCTAGGCCCAGAGTTCAAGCCCCAGAACTGGAGGAAAGAAAGGAAAGAGAGAGCAAATTACTTTCAAAACAATTCCTGAATATACATGCAGTAAAGTGAAACCAGTGTGTTTTTGAATTTAAATAACTTTCTTAAAAGCTAAACTTTAAACAACAGTGTTGATTAATGAGACTACTGCAATTTGTGAAGCTAGTTGGAGTTTACCAAAACAAATATATTAAAATACCAGTATCAACTGAAATGTTTCCATTGCATTTCTGTAATTAACATAATGAGTGGACTACTTAAGCCAATAATCCCACTATGAGAACTACAATCTATTCTGATTTTGCTGGACTCTAGTTTCTGAATGAGTCGTTTACCTATATTGACTGTACTGCTTTAATACAGTTCTTTCTCATGAAGCAAGAAAATAAATTGATTTGAAATGACAAAAACAAAACAACAAAATAAGGACATAGCCCATCTTCTGTTAAGCCTGGGATTATGCTACATTGCTGTAGAGCCTTAAAAGGCTGCTATGTCTAGCAAATCTAAGCAGACTTACAGGCAGTCCTCACCAGGCTACACTGCTAAAGAATTTTGCATTGGGAGCAGTGTGGAAACATTGAGGACTCCCAGAGCTTCAAGGAATTGGTTTCTTCTTGAAAATTTAGCCACGTACTTTACTCACTTTTGAAGGTAGCTCAATAGAATATTTACCTTGTGTATGGCCTGGGTTCAATCAAGGAGGGCGAGGGAAAAAAGAAAATGTGATGCTTCTTCTGTTTTTGTTTTGGCAATACTTGAGTTTTCAGCTCAGGTCCTGGTACTTACTAGGCAGGTGCTCTACTTGAGTTACATCCCTAGTCCTTTGTGCTTTTAGTTGGTTTTCACATAAGGCTTATTACATTTTTTGCCCAGGGCTGGCTTAAAACCATGATCCTCCCAATCTTTGCCTCTTGAGTATGTGGGATTACAGATAAAAGCCACTTGGGCTGGGCATGCAATGTATCTTGTTTTTCAGATTTACAAAATGCATAATTAAAAACCTGCCTTACAAAGGTAGTGTGAAGGTGAAGTAAATTAATGTATGTTAAATATTTAGAATAGTTCCAGGTCCAAAGTTAGAACTCTTCATTTTATCTACTATTAATATAATTTTATTATAATTGAATAATAATTATTACTAAGCCTCATACTTAATATTATTTGTTTTTTTTTTATGCAATAAAACTTCCTAGATATATACATCTTTTCAGAGCACAAGCATTTGATTTTATACTTTAACACTACTTTCTGTGGGTATACATTTAATAATTTCTACTTTTAACATTTGTCTTCTACTTTGTTTACTACCCTTTCTTAATTTCCAGCTCTGTAACACACACTTCTTTTTTTTGGTGTGGCATAACAGGCGTTTGAACTCAGCCTTACTTTGCTAAGCAGGCTCTCTACCACTTGGGTCTCTTTACTGGCCACATATACATCCTTTGATAACTAGTTAGTTAGACCTTTTTTTCCTGTGATTAAATAACTAACAAATACCTTAAAGGAGAAAGGATTTATTTTGGTAACGGTTTCAGAGATTTCAGTCCATAGGTCTTAGCTCTGTTGATTCCAGGCCTGTGGTAAGACAAAACCACATGGAGGTTCTTTCCTCATAGCAGGAAGACGAAGGAAGAAGGGACCAGGTTTAATTGCCAAAGGCATACTTCTTGGAACCCACTTCTTCCAGCAGTACTGCTAAAGTTTCTAGAGCCTTCCAAAATAACATCATCAACTGACGAATAGCCTATAAGGGGACATTTTATGTGTCGAAACCATAAGCTTATCTCTGTCATTTCTAGGAATTTTGAATATTAAGTGCATCTTTATTGTTTCAGTCTGATTTAGAACTTCTCATAGGTTTAAAAGCATCTTTCAAATATATCTTTTAATGGTTTATAATCCCTCCAGCAACTGAAAATTTAAGCCTTGGAATTATGTTTTGGTATCTTCATCCATATCTCAAATTTAGATGTTACCTGACCTTGCCACCCACTTCTACAGTAGTTTTCTTATTTCTTTGTTCCTATTGTCTCTCAAGCAGGCTAACTGCTTCTTTTTAAACTATTGTAATTATACTTCAAATTCTGTTTCACTCCACTCCCTTCAAAGCCATAATGAACTTACATCTTTGCTTAAAAACCTGCAGTGATTTCTCGTTGCCCATTGAGTAAAGTTCAGCTACTTTATTCTCCTATTTGAGGATCTCCTTAACTTAATTTCTACCTTATGTTTAATAATTTTTAACCTCTCTGAATTTAAAAGATCATATTTACTAATATAAACCAAATAGAAAATGTTCTGTTATAGTCTTTTCAGTCTTACTGATTTTTCTATATCTTTATCATACTTTTACAAATGAGTCCAGTCTGGAGTGCCTCCTTCACATCCTTTATTCTGAAATATGCCCATTAAGTGTGAGTTTAGATGTCACTGCCTTCATAAATGCTATCTTGGTCCTATCTCCTAGAGTTGATCTTATTTTCCCATGATTTGGGGTTTGAGTTTAGCTCTTGTGCTTTCATACTGAACATAAAACTTTCAACTGTCTACAATAACTTCTAAACCTTAGTTCTCCTTTTATACCCAGTGGCCCATTGAGTTGAAAATTAGTATTTAATATAGTTATTAGCCATAAATACTAGCCATATGATAAGGTGTCAGCAGCTGTATACAGTTACTGGATACCTATTGAATACCCTAGAGACATTTTTATGATTGTGGAAAAGTTATTTTGAGCAGCATCTAGAACACAGCAAATAATAGACACTGGTGGCAATAGTTTCAGAATAACACACCCTGTAGTAGAAATTTACCAGTATTTAACGTTTCACTAGAGTTCCTTAACAGTATACCCCAGGCCATTTAAAAGGTATTAAAAAATATATCTTTATCCCTAAGGATATATTGACACATTATTGATTGGTTGAATGAGTAAATTCTAAGAAATATTCGAAGTGGTATTTCTTGTTCTGTTAGGAGAGTTGGGAAGAGGAAGTAAAAAATGAAAAAAAAATCTCACCATTCAACCACATGCTGTTGGCTCATGCCTGTAATCATACCGACTTGGGAAATTAAGAGTGGAAGGACACAGTTTCAGGCTAGCCCAGGCTGAACAGTTTAAGACCCTATCTTGCAAAACCCAGCAAAAAACAGGGCTGGAGTTACAGCTCAAGTGATGGTAGAGCTCCAACCCAGCAAGCATGTGATCCTGAGTTCAAACCACAGTACCATCAAAAACATCATCACTCAACAAGTGAATGTTTTTAGGATAGTTTAATGAAGTATAGTGTAGATTAAACAAATGAAGATAGAAGACAGTATTCTCATCTAGTAATTCCTAAACTTAATGGACAAACATAACCACCTGAAGTGGTTTTTTGTTGTTTTAAATAAGGTCTAAAGTACAGCCTGAGAGTCTACATCTCTTTTAGGAATCAGCCTGGGTTTGGTTTGAAATGTTATCCTCAGATCTTAGCCTCCTGAGACATTAGGGTTAAAGATGTGAGCCACCAGGACCCAGCTTCAGTAATCATTTTCTTTTTTTCTTGCATGTACATGTGCATGTGCATGCATGCGCTGCTTGGAAGGCTTGAGCGTGGCCTAAGTGGTATAGAGCTCTAGCCTTGAGCACAAAAGCTCAGAGACACTGCCAACATCCTGAGTTCAAGCTCTAGGACTGGCATTTTAAAAATAGAAAAAGAAATTAGGGCTGGAAGTGGTTGTGACACATACCTGCAGTCACAACACCCAAGAGGTGGAGGCAGGAAGGAAAATTGTGAACTTGAGGCAAGTCTATTGCTCCTTAGTGAAATCAAGGCTACCCTGGGCTACATGTATAATACCATTCTGCCTCAAAAAATTCAATTTTAAAAAGAAAAGTTAATAAGTGCTTATGTATCTCAGAAAAAATGAAAAGTTACCTGAACTTACAGAAAGATACTAAAAAGGAAAAAAAGGACAAGGTAATGTCCTGGCCATCCATTGTCACTAAACTGTCATGAAAATCCCAAAATGAGCATGCCTGGGAAAACAGCCCTTTCCTGCTTCTTCATCACCTGCCTGAAACCACCATCACCTGACTGTCAATCACCTGACTGAGTCAGCAAAGGATCTCAGGCTCTGAGATCACTTCCTCATTCACTGAGGTCATTTCCTAAACTGTTCTGTTCATGTCTCCCTTGGACAGTGAGAGATTCCCTCGGGCAGACCTAACAGAGCACATCTTAGCCTGATGAGATGTACTGACAGAATGACAGAGATAAAATTAGATAGTCTATCCACAAGAAGGAAAATTCTTAGGCTTTGCTTGAAATTCATAGAGTAGGAATTTGTAGTTTTAAAGCTGTTTGTTTGTAGTCTTCCAGGTTTGTGAGGTGTTAAGTTTCCTATATAGCATCCTATATAATCTTGCTGATCAGGAGAGAGTTACTGAATATCTAATTTTAATACCCCTGCTCTTATTCTGGGTAATTGGGGGCTTAGAGTATATATATATATATCCATTTGACCTTTTCCTTGTGTCTGCTTGCCACAAGGTTGTTGTTGAATTTAAATAGTACTTCAAAGTTCCCTTTGTCAGATATATATTGTTTGTACTGAAGAAAGGACTGTATTTTCTTTTTGTCTGTGATTATTTCCGCATTATTTAACTTTGTATAACTACGTGATAGTTAAAAAAAAAAAGCATTATTTGTCTTAAACAAAATTGTATATTTGGGGAATTTATGTTTGCATGTATAAGTCTTTCTTCAAACCTGAGGATGTATCTGAAAATAGTGGAAATGTTTTCTCACCAGATCTTGACATAAGTCAAGATAAATGAGCAAAAGGAAGAAAATCGTATTTGTATCAGGAAAAAAATGCATTATTCCTTGCCTCTCTCTGGGAGAGTCTGATTTGTATTGAGCAAAAGCTGACATAACATTACCATTCTTTCTGTACTCTATTTACTTGTCTTGGTTCTAGTTACATGCTAAAACAAGGTTCTAGATGCCAGAGGTAGGAAGTGAACAGCACAGACACTTGTAACTTTCCAGAGTGAAACAGGTTGCAGGAAGGAAACAGAATAAAGAGTGAGGGACACACATATAATCCCAGCATTTGGGAGGCTAAGGCAGGAGGACCACAAGTTTGAGTTCAGTCTGGGCTGCATTAGGAGATTTTTTTTCTAAAACAAAAAAAGAGTAATAACATATATAATTATAACATGCCAAACACTGAAGATAAAAAATTGAGGGAGGATAGGATAACCCACAATAGTGGTATGATTCCAATTTAATCTAAGTGGGTGGATCACTAAATAAAAAGGATATTTCAAGTAAACTCAGAAGAGGTAAGGCAGTAGGTGATTTCTGGTGTCCTTGGGAACAGTATTAGAGCGCTCTGCATATGTAGCAGTCAGTCTTGCAGAAGGACTTGTTTAGGGAGCAGCTGTTGGGCCAGTGCACCTGGTGGAGTTTGGTGGACCTTTGTAGATGTTACTTTTTATTCTGAATAAGTTTGGCACCATTCGTGGATTGTTAACACAAGTGTGATGTAGTTTAATAGGCTTTTTATGAGAATGGCTCTGGCTGTTGTGTTGAGAATAAATGATGAGTAAGGGTGGATAGAAGACCAGTTAGGGGCTGTTTTAATAATCCAAAGGATTCAATTCTAGTAGCTTGGATCAGAGATAGCAGTGAAAGTGATGAGAAGTGTGTTGATTCAGGGTATATTTTGAAGATAAAATGTACTTGATGGCTCCTAGAATAGGGAAGTCCATGAGACTTATCTCCAATAAACCACTCAGAAAACAGGAAGTGGTGCTGCTATGGTTCAGTGGTAGAAGTGCTAGCCTTGAACTGAGATGCTGAGGGATAGCACCCAGGTCCAGAGTTCAAGCCCCACGACCAAATTAGGAAAAAAAAAAAAGAATGATCAAGGTTTTTAGCATGGGGGAATGAAAAGAGTAAGAGGCTGATAGCAAAGATTGGAAAAACCAGACTGAGAGGAAATAATACATGTGATGAATTACATGGCTGCTGATGATAATATTATTAGTCACTTTTAATAATACATGAGTCATCTTAAAAATTATTTGCACTTTGTGAATATAGTGGCTCACAGCTGTAATCCCATCTACTCAGTACAGAGAGCTTGGGAGACTGGGGGTGTAAATAATCCTAGGCAAAAAGTTAGTAAGACTTCATCTAATCAATAAGATTGGCATAGTGGCACACATCTGTCCCTGTTATCCCATCTGTGCATGAGGCATAAATAGAATTGTTGTCCGTACTAGTAAAAATGTAAGACTCTGTTTTAAAAATAACAAGCAAAAAGAGATGTTGGTATGCATCAAGACATAAAGTCCCTGCCTAGCAAGTGCAAGGCCCGGAGTTCAAACTCCAGTTGTTCTCTCTCTCTTTCTCTCGCTCTCTGTCTTTCTATCTGTCTCTGTGTGTCTCCCTCTGTCTCTCTGTCTTTCTGTCTCTCTGTCTCTCACTCACTCTGTCTCTCTCTTTCTCTCTCTCTCACAAACACAGCTCTTATAACCAGCCTATGTTTTCTTTACATATGTTATCAAGTTTTTTGCTTTGAAGTTAGAGTTGCTAATTTTAAGCTAATGTAACCTAGAACATGCAAATGCTTGTTCTTTTAATCTTTATCTGTTGGAATTATTTTGGTGGTCATAGACATAAGATGTTTACTGGCTCTTAATGGAAAAGGCCCCGAGTAAGTCAAGATTCAGACAAGATTGCTCTAGCAGTCATGCCTCCAAGGATCTAACTTTGGACATAACATAGCTGCCAGCAGCTTCTGGGATTTGGATTTAGTCTGAAGAAGTGACTTTATCCTTGCAGGCCCAACAGCAGTCCTGAGAATCTGTTAGACCAGTTTACGCTGGATGTTTCCCTATGACATAGAAGACAATGTGTGGGTTGTTTAGTGTAGGATAGAGCCTCTGTTCCTTAGAGAGGTTTTTTTTTTTTTTTAAATTGAAAATGTAAAAAAGTAGAGAAAAGTTTAAAATCACCTTTTTTGTTGTTGGGGGAGGCGGGGGTCGGTAGTGGGGCCTGAACTCTGAGCCTGGGTGCTGTCCCTGAGCTCTTCAGCTCAAGGCTAGCGCTCTACCACTTGAGCCAAAGCTCCACTTCTGGCTTTTTCTGCTTATGTGGTGCTGAGGAATTGAACCCAGGGCCTCATGCATGCTAGGCAAGCACTCTACCACTTGAGCTACCTTCCCAGTCCTAAAATCATTTTTGTATTATATAAACATGATGGTTAACCTAGCAAGAGTATAGGGCGGGGGGGGGGGGGGGGAGGAGGAAAGTGGGAGAAAAACGAGAGAGAGAATAACAATGTTCGACAAGAAATACATTTGTTGGTTTACTTATGTAACTAACCCCTGTACAACACCTTTACAATAATGTTTTTAAAAACCTTAGCGAGAGTGATTCCATTTTAAAAGATCAGGTGAAGAAACAATAAGCCCTCTGCATATTGCCTTTATATAACAATAAAAAGTTTAATAAAAAAGGTGAGAAATATTTTTGATCAAAAATAAAAGATTATTTTGATCAAAATTTTTGATCAAAAATAGTTTGATCAAAATAATTTTTATAATATAATAATGATCATTTTTTATTGTCGGGCATAGTATATGCCTGAGGAGGTTGAGACAAGAGGAACAGGAATTCCAAGTCATCCTGGAGTTTGAGGCTAGATTGGGCTGGCCCTGAGACCATCTTAAACAAAAACAAAAAACCGGCTGTGTACCAGTGGCTCACACCTGTAATTCCAGCTACTCAGGAGGCTGAGATCTGACGATCAAGGTTCAAAACCAGCCCAGGCAGTAAAGACCGTGAGACTCTTATCTCCAATTAACCACCAGAAAACCAGAAGTGGCCATGTGGCTTAAGTGATAGAGTGCTAGTCTTAAGCTGAATTGCTTAGGGACAGTACCCAGGCCCATAGTTCAAGCCCTATGACTGACCAAAAAAAAAAAAAAAACACCTGTGCTGGGTGCTGGTGGCTCTCGCCTGTAATCCTAGCTACTCAGGACGCTGAGTGAGATCTGAGATTTGAGGATCGGTTCAAAGCCAGCCTGGGCAGGAAAAGTCTATGAGACTCTTATCTTCAATTAACCACCAGAAAACCGGAAGTGTCTCTGTGGCTCACATGGAAGGACAGTCTCTACTCAAGCCCAGAGTTCAAGCCCCATGATTGACCCCAAAAAAAAAACAAAAACCTGTGTTTTAAATATTTTGGTCCTTTCTGATCAACTAAAGGAACTCTCATGTCCATATTGGAAGGACTGCAGATCCCTGTCTCACTAGAGTCCTTTGGACAGCTGCCCAACTGCAGAGGGACATAGCCACGACTCTCCAATAATGGTTTTAATGGAGTCAAATCCTTTTGGTTCCTTAATTTTTTCCTTTAATCCTGGGGATTTTGTTCTCTTTCTGGGAACATAACTTGAAACACTACAGAGCAAGTAATACTACAAAGAAAATGTCCTTAGCCAGGTGCTGGTAGATCACATCTGTAATCCTAGCTACTACTCAAGAGACTAAGATCTGAGAATCATGGTTGAAGCCAGTCTGGGGAGAAAAGTCTGTGAGACTGAAGTAGTACAGCACTAGCTGACAGCAGGAAAGCAAGACCGAGCATGAACTCCTAAGTTCAGGCCCTGTACTTGGACCTCGAAAAAAATATGTCTATAAATGCTGTTTGCATTAATAGCTTAATGTAACTCACAATGTACATTTCTTGCCTTCTATATAATTTCTTTTGTAACACATTACCATATTATAGTTGTAAATACCTTGTACTAGATCATTTTGTTATGTGATAAAATAATTTTTAAAAGAAAATTTTTTTAGTGGCTGAATACTATTCCCACTTAAACAGCTGGAACTGTAGAAGAACCATTAGGCAATAGTAAAATATGGTACTTATCTGTCAAAAACCAGTATTTCTCAGGAGGAACACTGTTAGCATTTAAGTTGAGACAGTTCTTTGTTTTGAGGGATTGCATTGCATTTTCCATTTTGGTCTCTGGTCTCTGCATGTCTTATTCTGTCTCAGAAAAAAGCCACTGGCACCTTCCTAGATCCTCATAGGAAAGGATTGCACCAATTTCTTTCACACTGACATTTGGTTTCCTAAGTAAAATACAGGGTTTAAAAAATTACTTTATTTTTGAAGTTCTGCTTTATTTTCCTAGTTCTAAAGCTAAGAACTGACCTAACATTTGAATTAATTTTTTTAGCCACAGGAATTTATAGAGATAATCTGAAAAAGGTTTTGATTGAATGTTGTATATATGAGGAAAAGAGAAATCTTTTTTGATGGCCAAATTTTGGTACTTTCTCATTTTTGACTTGGTTCATGTACTTTAGAGTAGGAAAGTTTCTAACATTTCTAACTTTGATAAGTTAAAAATACTTCATTTGTGGTGAGAAAAAGGAAGTGTCCTGAATCTGGAAGAACTCCTGAAGTCAGAATATCTTTGACACACTAAACAAGCTTTATGAACTGGATTTGGCGATGCACACCCAATCCCAGCTTCTTGGGAAGCGGAAGCAGGAAGATGAGTTTGAGAATAGCCAAGACAAAATATCTATTTGGTCTCAAAAACAAAATAAAAAAAATTGAAGGCATAACATAAGAAGTAGAGTGCTTACCTGTCAAATGTAAGGCCTTGGGTTCAATCCTTTAGTACCACAGAAATATAAAGCCACACATATATACTTTAGATGTTTATTTGTTCTAATTCCCTCTATATAAAAATAGATAAGTGGTGCAAATACAGTCAGTCTTTCTCACACTTATTGTCAGAATATATTTGTATCAGTCAAGTTCCAGTTAAGGAAGCTGAACCACATGGTTATTTTAAGAGAGTTTTCATTCAGAGAATTGATTACACTTGTATTAGAAGCTAAGAGAACACAAAAATTAAGCAGAAATAGTAATTGTGGGAAGTGGCGCCTAAGAGTTTCAGTTTTTAGAATTAAAAATCTTACGTGTCCCCATAAAGTTCTGAGCCCAACTACTCCTGTGACTAAGGAATTTATTGGGTTATTGAAGAGCTGGGACTCAAATCTAGAAGAATAGACAGCAATGTGTCCAAAGTGGTGCCAATGCCATGTGGCTGGTTCTGGGAGTACAGAAAGAAACTAGGAACCCAGCCAACAGCTGCTGCCAGTTGGGAAGGGTGTTGGTTTGGTGAATTTGACAGAAACAACAAAACAAACTAGAAAGAAAGCAGACCTTCTTACCTCTTCCAATTCTCTATTAGTTAGCCAGCTGGTGAAGGATACATTTTTAACAGAATCTCAATTTAGCATCATGAAGTAGAGAATACAGATAGAAAAGGAAGGTATGTTTTGTTTTATTTTCTAACTGAAAATAAATAGTATAATTATGGACACGGTTCTGTTTTCTTTTTAATCTCATTACTTTTATTTGCTGTCTAGTAATGAGTACAATTTGGGCTTTGCCAATGACATTCTTATTTTTACTGGCTGTGCAAACTTGGGCAGGTTTCTTAACCTTGCCAAACTCCACTTTTGCTTACAGAGTTGTGAAGATGAAATGAAACCTTACATGGCTCAATTAAAAAAATAACATCCTTAGCCAGGCACCGGTGGCTCATGCCTGTAATCCTACTCAGGAGGCTGAGATCTGAGGATTGCGGTTCAAAGCCAGCCCTGGCAGCAAAGTTCATGAGACTCTTATCTCCAATTAACCACCAGAAAACTGGAAGTGGCAGCACTGTGGCTCAAGTGGTAGAGTACTTGCCTTGAGCTGAAGAGTTCAGGGACAGCTCCCAGGCCCAGAGTTCAAGTCACATGACCCCCCCCCCCAATATATATATATATATATATATATATATATATATATATATATGTATGTATGTATGTATGTATGTATGTATGTAAAACATCCTTTATGGAATTGTAACCCCTTTGTGCAACTAAATAATAATCATAATCATGATAATGACAATTATAAATTCAAAAAACAGCATCCTACTTATCTTTTAATAATATATTGGACCAAATATCATATATGTAGATGATTATACATTACTAGTTTGTCATTCTATGACTAGCTCTATGAAATGCACCAGGCTATTTATCTGCCTTAACATATCTTTTCTCTATAAAAGTAGGAATAATTCTACTTATCATGTCATATGGATAGGCTGTACATGCAAAACTAATTTGCACATTATAAAGAAGACAAAGATTATATATAGTGTGCTAACATAATTACCATCAAATACTATATTTGAATTACTCACATTTAATGTATACAAAAGTGCTAGATGTGTCTTCTGCCACACTCTGAATTCTTTATCATCATATTGATTACTAATTATTATTCTTAATGCACCTAGAGGGGAGGCTGGCCTCTCTTACTTGTGCAACCAGATTCACTCCACCTGTTTCTTGGTTATTGTGCTTACTCCAGAGAAGAGACAGAAGAGTAACACTCAGACCTTTTTAATTAACAGTTGGCAAGCACTAAAAATTCCTTCTGGTAGGGAACTGGTGGTTCATGCCTGTAATCCTAGCTACTCAGGAGGCTGAGATCTGAGGATTGGGGCTTGAACCAGCCAGGGTAAGAAAGTCTGTGAGACTCTTATCTCCAGTTAACCACCAGAGTAACAGAAGAGGCACTGGGGCTCAATTTTGGTAGAGCAATAAATAGCCTTGAGCAAAAGAGCTCCGAGACAGTGCCCAAGCCCTGAGTTCCCATGACCAGGCCCCCAAAAAGATGTCCTTCCTTCTGTGCACAGATGTACCAAAGATTAGTGTATGGTGTAATCTATTTATGTTGTTTTTTAATTTATTGTTCAATATAGTGAAACAAAAAGACTGGTGTACAAGCAGAAAGGGAAATAAAGGGAGCAACCCCATTCACAATAACCTCCCAAAAAATAAAATATTTAGGAATTAACCTAACCAAAGATATAAAAGAACTACTTAATGAAAACTATAAAAAGTTAAAGAAAGAAATTGCAGAAGACACTAGGAAATGGAAAGACCTCCCATACTCTTGGATAGGCAGACTTAATATAGTGAAAATGGCAATACTGCCAAAATTAATATACAAATTCAATGCAATTCCTATTAAAATCCCAATGACGTACATCTCTGAAATACAGAAAACAGTCCAAAAATTCATATGAAACAACAAAAGACCCAGAATAGCCAAAACAATTCTAGGGAATAAAGACAACATGGGAGGGATATCCATGCCGAACTTCAAACTCTACTATAGAGCTATAATAACAAAGATAGCATGGAACTGGCACAAAAACAGACCCGAAGACCAATGGAACAGAATAGAAGATCCAGAAATAAATCCACAGGCCTACAGTCAGCTGATATATGACAAAGGAGCCAAAGACATACAATGGAAGAAACACAGCCTCTTCAGCCACTGGTGCTGGGAAAACTACGCATCCACATGCAGAAGACTAAAAGTGGACCCCAGCCTATCACCATGCACCAACATCAACTCAACATGGATTAAAGACCTTAACATTAAACCTGAATCTCTGAAACTACTGCAGGACAGAGTAGGAGAGACACTTGAACTTATAGGCCAGGGAAGAACTTCCTGAACAGAGTCCCAGGGTCACAACAAATTGGAGGGAGACTCGACAAATGGGACTACCTTAAAATTAAAAGCTTCTGCACAGCTAAAGCTATCTCGACCAAGCTGGAAAGACAACCAACTAATTGGGAAAAAATATTTATCAGCAATATATCAGACAAGGGATTAATATCCAGTATATACAGGGAACTCAAGAAATTAATCCCTCCCAAACCTTACAAACCAATTACTAAATGGACAAAGGAACTAAAGAGAGACTTTTCAGATGAAGAAATAAAAATGGCAAAGAAACACATCATCCCTGGTGGTGAAGGAAATGCAAATAAAGACAACCCTGAGATACCACCTTACCCCAGTCAGAATGTCCCACATCCACAAGTCAGCCAACAACAAATGCTGGAGGGGATGCGGAGAAAGAGGAACCCTATTACACTGCTGGTGGGAATGTGCACTTAAACAACCACTTTGGAAAGCAGTCTGGAGGGTCCTCAGAAAGCTAAATATTGACCTCCCTTATGATGCAATCATACCACTTCTAGGCATCTACCCTGAACAACAGGAACCAATATACAAGGACACATGCACCTCCATGTTTATTGCAGCACTGTTCACAATAGCTAGGATATGGAAACAACCCAGATGCCCTACCACAGATGAATGGATCCAAAAATTGTGGTATCTGTACACAATGGAATATTATGTAGCCATTAGAAATGTCAAAACAATGGCATTTGCAGGGAAATGGATGGAGCTAGAAGAAATCATGTTGAGCGAGGTAAGCCAAGAGCAAAGAGACAAGCGGTACATGGTCTCCCTGATAAGTGGATGTTAAATCCAAAATGTTAGATGATACGACAAAATTAACAGGACTTAAGAAACAAAAAACTTCCACTCATCTGGTCAAACCATGCTGCTGATCACATGTATGGTGTATATGTGTACGCTGTTACATGTTATAGACCGTGATAGACAATTTGCTCCAGGAAAGTTAGAATGAGTTTGTGACTTTAAAAGAGCATCACTGTCCCACAATACTGTGAAATTTGGGAAATTATGTAATCACTTAATCACAATTTAAAAAAACAACAACAGATTATTAAAAAAAAAAAAGACTGGTGTATACTGTAGGGTATTTGTAATATATCTACTAGGCCCTTGGTAAGGGATACAAAACCCACAAATGTTGCTGTTCGTGGTAATCCCGGTAATGTAACCTCAGCACTGGAGAGGCTGAGGTCCTAGAGCCAGTTTGGCCTACCATATCAGACCCTACCAATCCCCCCAAAAAACTAAACAAAACATAGAAACATGTCTACTATATCTTAACACCTACTAGCTTGTCTTGATTCTCTGGCTCTAGGAAGAATTTATACAGCTGTTGGGGAGATTTTGGCACTGAAGACTTCATAAAGTAGAACCTCCCCATCCCTATTTTAAGTTAGAATTCAGCTTCTCTTGGCTGCTGCCTGTGGGCTGTGAAAAATGTTTTTATGTGTGTCTCACATAGATTCCAAGGCAGGTTTGTTTTTTGTGTCTCTCACATAAATTCCAAGGCAGGTTTGTTTCTAAGGTTCCTGTGTAATGCCGCAGAAAAACACAACTCTATAAGTAAGTTATTTTCTACTGGAGTTGTTTAGAATTTGGTGAAATTGGTTTTTTACACTGAATCAAAATAACCATGACTAGAGTTGGTCCCATTATACTTGTGTGTATACTAAGGATTGGTGAGGAGAGGGTTTCAAATGGTGGAAGGAGTAGATGGATTGCTTGTTAAGGGAAAAGATGATATTCTTATGCTAATCTAGGCTCTGGATAAGGAGCAATGCAGCCATGCAAACAATGACTATGGAGCCAGAAAGTCTGCTGCCAGCTATTCCTTCTCAGAAGGCTTGTCAGACCCGGCGCCTGGAGCTGCCTGGGGGAGGGACCCCTGGAAAGAGAAGTTTTTTCCTTGCCACTTTATGGAACTGGCAGCCAGCCAGCTTGTTGGAAATTCTCAAACCTTTTCAGTAGAAAGTAAAAATTAAGGGTGGGGGTCTTTAACGGGAATAGGAAAGAATGACTTCAGTCTGTTTTTTCAGCTGACTTCAGCTTTTTCCTGTTTTGTTTTGAGTTTTCTTTTTTCTTCTTTTGGTTGAACTATTAGTTCAGTCCTTTTTTTGTTGTTTGTGAAGCCTTACACTTGTTTTTGAAATACATTATTTATATTTTTTTACAGTTTTGTCTTCATGTTATTTTCCAGAAAAAGAAACCGCACCAATCTGTGTTTGGTAAAGTAAATTTATTTGTATTTAGATGCTTATTTGGCTTAACCATTTAATAGATTTTAAAAATGGCCAACATCATTTTACAATTTTGATCATGTATTTTGAATGTCTTATGTTCTTGTCATTGCAAGATTAATTTTTAATATCAATATTCTTATTGGGGCTGGGAATGTGGCTTAGTGGTGAAGCCCTGGGTTCAATTCCTCAGTACCACATGTACAGAAAAAGCTGAAAGTGGCACTGAGGTTCAAGTGGTAGAGCACTAACCTTGAGCAAAAAGAAGCTCAGAACAGTGCCCAGGCCCTGAGTTCAAGCCCCAGGACTGGCCAAAAAAAAAAAAATTCTTACAGGAATTTAAAAACACGCACATTTTATTCTTGGATGTTAGACTCATTTCTAATATGATTATAAGATGAAATTAGTATTTTATACTATCATAATTATAGAAAAGTTAATATGATGGGATAAGGAGGAAGTCCTCAGTATTTTTATCATTAACAATTATAACAATAATAACTGGACATCTATTTTTATTGGTTGTGTGGTAATACAGATCCAACACACTAACGCAGCTGAGTTGGTGACATCACTCTCATTTTGTGACGAAGGAAAACTGATGCCTCAGCTGAAGTAACTTTCCCCAAGTCACACAGCAAAGTAGTTATATACTGGAACTGATATTTGAGACAAAGCAGACTGACATCATATTCACTCTCATAAAATTGCTCCCTAGAATATGATATGAAAAGTACCTGAAACAAAGCTGATGTCATTTTTATAGAGCCTTTTTGTCTGTAATGACTTATGATTAGGCTCTTACTATTTCGGCAAGTTTCCTATAATGATATTGAGGCCCAGCAAATTACCCCCAAGACCTAGCAGCTTAAAAAAATTATCACATAAATTTTCTGAATGTCAAGGATCCTCTAGAGATAGAGTGATTCTAACTTAGGGTTCTCATGAAACTTGTAGGTAAGCTGGGCGCTGGTGGCTCAAGCCTGTAATCCTAGCTACTTAAGAGGCTGAGATCTGAAGATCTTGGCTCAAAGCCAACCCAGGCACAAAAGTCCATGAGACTCTTATCTCCAATAAACTGCTCAGAAAAACCAGAAGTGGCACTGTGGCTCAAATGGTAGAGCGCTAGCCTTGAGCTGTAGAGCTTAGGGACAGCGCCCAGGTCCAGAGTTCAAGCCCCATGACTGACCAAGAAAAAAAAAAAAGAAATTTGTAGGTAAGGTATGTGAAAAGCTACAATCACCTAAAAGGATCTACTGCCCAGGTAGCTAATTTGAGTGGCTTTTGTAGGAGGCTCTGGGTGTCCCTATAATGTGGCTGCTGTCTTTCCTCAAGTGAGAGCAAAGCTGAAGTTCTGAATACTTTATGCTTAGTTGCAGAGGTCACACTATTGTTTCCATCTTTATAAGAAATGAGTCACTAAATCCAATCCACACTCAAAGTTGGGAATCAAGCTTTAGCATTTCAAGGGCATATCAAAGTATTTGTGGACATATTTTAGGTATATCACAAGAGTCTTTTGATTAAGAAAAGGGTTAAGGCAAGGTCTTATACTCTGTAATTTTAGAAGACAGTTGCCCTTGAACCTTTGATTCTCCTTTTTCAGCTTCTCTAGTACTGGGATTACAGGTATGCACCAACATGCCTGTCTGTTAATGTAATTTTTTATTTTTATTTTTATTTTTTGGTACTGGTCCTGAGGTTTGAATGTAGCACCTAGGTGCTATACTTGAGCTCTTTCACTCAAGGCTAGTGCTCTAGCACTTGAGCTACAGCTCCACTCCCAGCTTTTCTGCTGATTAATTGGGGATAAGAATCTCATGAAGGAACTGGGAATGTGGCTTAGTGGTAGAGTCCTTGCCTAGCATGCATGAAGCCCTGGGTTCCATTCCTCAGTACCACATAAACAGAAAAAGGCGTAAGTGGTACTGTGGCCCAAGTGGTAGAGCTCTAGCCTTGAGCATAGAGAGGCTCAGGGACAGAGCCCAAGCCCTGAGTTCAAGGCCTAAGACCTGAGGGGAGGGGTGGGGGGGGGGAATCTCATGGACATTCTTGTCTAGCCTGTCTTAGAACCACCATCCTCAGATCTCAGCTTCCTGAGTAGCTAGGATTATAGGCATGAGCCACTGGTGCCTGGCTGTTAATGCAATTTTTTTTTTTTTGGGGGGGGGGGTGTCCGGTTGTGGGCCTGTACTCTGGGCCTGGATGCTGTCCCTCAGCTCTTCAGCTCAAGGCTAGCACTCTACCACTTGAGCCACAGCACCACTTCCAGCTTTTTTCTTTTGCTTATGTGGTACTGAGGAATCGAACCCAGGGCCTCAGGCATGCAAGGCAAGCGCTCTACCACTGAGCCACCTTCCCAGCCCAATGCAATTTTTAAACAGTGCTCTGTCCTCAACAAGGGCCTTAGCTTTGAATATCTATATTCTGTTGACATCACAGATTTATATCTGCAGCACCAGAAATCTCCTTTAAGCTTCAGAACCAAATATCTATTAGATATTTCCTTTAGGTAATCTCATATGTCAAAATCTGTTCTTTTGAACTCTTACCTTTACTCCTTCCATAATCCACTTATTCTCATTTTAGTAACTTCTCATACCAGAAATGCGAGCCATCACTTTCCCTGCTGCTACATCTGCTCTAATATCAAGTACTATTGAGTCTATTTTTTCAGTATGTCATTTCAGTGAACCATCACCACTACTCTTGTAGCTTTCCTACATTTCTGAAATATACTTCTTACTAGTCTTTTGCTTCTGTTCTTGTCCCTTCTAGTCTATTAAATAGAAACCATTAAATAGAAAGCACTTGTTTTTGTTTTTGGTCAGTTGTGGGGCTTGAACACTGGGCCTGGGCGCTGTCCCTCAGCTCTTCAGCTCAAGGTGAGAGCTCTACCACTTAAGCCATAGCCCCACTTCTGGCTTTCTGATGGTTTATTGGAGATAAGAATCTCATGGACTTTTCCTGCCCGGGCTGGCTTTGAACCGTGATACTCAGATCTCAGCCTCCTGAGTAGCTAGGGTTACAGGCATGAGCCATTGGCGCCTGGCTCCCACTTGGTTTTAAATCACAAGTTTTTGGTAGAATCTTCACGGATCTGATCCTTTTCTATATCTTCAATTCCTGACACACAGTCTTTGTTTTTTTAATATTTTTTATTGCAAAGATACTGTATAGAGGGATTATAGTTACAAGACTAAGGTAATGAGTACATTTTCTATCAAGCATTGTTACCCACTCCTTTGTTTTCCCCTACTATCCCTTCCCTCCCACCTCCTACTTCCCCATCTCCTCCCTCCTTCCAACCTCCAAGTTGTAAAGTTTATTTTCAGCATAGTGTCTTATACGTCTCATTGCTGTCTTTGGGTTTTTTCTTTTGTTTTTATTTACTGGATCTTGAACTTCAGACCTTGTACACTCTTCACTGGTGCTCTACCACTTGAGTCACACCCCCACGTTAGGCTTTGTGCTGGTCAATTTATAGCTGGGAATATAGGCATGAACCACTTGCACCCAGTTATCACATTATCATTTATTTTGAACACTTCTGTCTTCCTCAAGATCTTTGCACAGGCTGTAGCCTATGCCAGGAACTCTGTTTGTGCTTCCCCCACTTTTATGAGGCAGTTTGTTCTAATGATTATGAATTCCATGAAGGCCTGGTCTGTTTAGATAATTATTACTGTATTCTTGATATCTAATAGAATAATGCATAAATTAGGCATTTAATAAGTAATAAATTAATAGTTAAGGCAAGAACACTTTACAAACTTCAGCACTGGAAAGGATCTAAGATGTCAGTCATTTAATTAGTATAGTCTCCCTTTCTATCATGTACTCCTTTTATATTCTAGTAAGGACTCTGGATTATTTCACAGAATAACTTCTGAGTCCTTTGCATTCCTGTCATTCTTCTCTCAGAGGTCTGACCAAGTGGAATAAAATAAGTTGATTATCCCCAGAGTATAGCAGTGTGTTTCTGTTAATGCTCGATAAGGATCTTAGTTATTGCAAGGGCTTTTAATCATCTAATATTTGGTGACTTTTCTCCATATAAGTTAGCACACATTTTTAGTCTGTAAGAATTTCTTACAGCTGAGGTTTGTTTTTTTTTTTGAAAGCACCCATGCTTCCCATGTGCTCTTTCACAAGTATATTACAAACATATTTCAGAGGAGAAAAATGTTGTTGAATACCTACTATATTCCAACACAATCCTAAATATTTTATAATACAGAAATAATATACCTAAAATACACAACAGGGTCATGAAGTGTGTAGCAAGCAGTTAATACATGGAATCTAGAAACAGACTTCTTTTTAAATATTACCCTATTGCTTACCAGTTGTGTGATCTTTGATAATTTCCTCAAATCTTGTTTGAATTGTACCTTCCTTATGAAGTAGTTGTGATGATACAATAAATTAACAAGATAGTACAATGAAGCTAGCACATAGAGGTAAACAGTCCTGTAATTATCTGTGGGTTAATAAATATTTTGATTATAAAGATGGATGAGAAAACTGATACAGAGAGGTTAGGTTAGGTTAAGACAGAGCTTGAATTTGAACTTGTGTTAGGGTAAAAGGATCATGGATGTTTATCTGGTAAGAGTTATGCACAGACACTGTTCTGTGGTGTGGCAATACTTAACACTTTCCAGGATTGCTCTGTAGGGTGCCCTGATTGTAGCTCTACCTAGCCAAGCCCAGCTTCAAATAAACTAATTGGAGGAACAGTGACACTGACAGAACAGGTCATAAAAATCAGTCCCCTGCCCAAGACTATAAGATCTTTGAAGCAAAAGGTGGCATATTTATGAGCCAGGTGTGGTGGTACACACCTGTAATCCCAGCACTCAGGAGGATCTTGCTATACCTAACATACCCTGAAACTCAGTGATCCTCTTAATTCGGCCTCTTGAGTGTTGAGATTTATAATATATGCTATCACACCCAGCCGGAATTTTGCTTAGTAATTACTTTAGAGCAACCAGAAACCCCTATTGAAGTTTGTTCACTTGCCTTTTTTTCCTTGGAAGTAGAGTTCTTACTGTGTTGCTCAGTTTTGTCTGCAACTTCTAGACGTAAGCAATATTCCTGTCTTAGCCTGTAATAGCTGGAACTGCACATGTTAACATCAACCCGTCTATTGAAATTTATTTAGTGTATTTCTTTTGGCTGGTCAGACAGAGAGGTCAGATGTCACAACTTGTTACTAAGTCATTAGGAATTATAATGTCTTGTTTTCTTGGAAAGCAAGGATTGCTTTAATCTTTTTAAAATGTATTTCAACATTGAAAGGTATATTTAGGCATTTATTTTCTGCTCTTAGTTTTTGAAAAACTTTGCAACATTTAGTTACATTTATTACCTTGCTAATATTTTTGTCTTTCAGGAGTCCCAGGAAAGAAGGTGGTGAAGTCATTGTCAAGTGATCTCAGACTTGTACAAGGAAATCGCTTTCAGCAAAGTCATTTAAATTAGTGAACTAGTGGACTAGTGTATAGGAAACATTAAAATTGAACAATGACTCAACCATATATTTATATCAGATTATTGGGAGCCTGTTTGTTCATCGTTTCTCATGTTCAAGGTAAATCTGTGGGTTTTTTGTTTGTTTGTTTTGTCAGTCTTGGGGCTTGAACTCTGGGCTTGGGCTCTGTCCTTGAACTCTTCAGCTCAAGGTGAGCGCTCTACCGCTTGAGCCACAGTGCCACTTAGTTTTCTGGTGGTTAATTGGAGTTGAGAGTCTCACATATTAAGTTATTTCTGTATATAAAAAACACCTTTTCGTGTTTTCTTTCAGCTATGTCCCTTTCTAAGCAACTCTGTTATATCAGCACAGCTTTTAAAGACACAAAGAAGAGACATAGGCCAAACAATTTGTTTAACTTGATTGTGATACAAACTTTTTTAAGTATTTTTAAAATTTTAGCCTTTCTTTATTTTATTTTATTTTGTTTTTTTAATTGTGAAAATACTGTACAGAGGGGTTAGAATTACATGGGCAAGATAATGAGTACATTTCTTATCAAGCATTGTAGCCTCCTCCTTTGTTTCCCCTTCCCATCCCTTCCCATCCTCCCTCCATTCCCCCTACCCAATGCTCCTTCCCCCCACCAAAGTTGTAAATTTTAGCCTTTCTTAACCTGTTTTCTCATCTATAACTTAGGCAGTATACACAGCGTGTGAAGGACAAAATGAAATAAAGTTATCAAGAGTACAGCTTAGTGCCTGAAAAACAAGTGCTCAAGGCTGAGCTTTAAAATGCCTATCTCCTTTGTAAGACCATAAAAAAAAACAAAGATGATAATTTTAAATCATTGTCATTATAGGTCTTAAAAATATGAGTGCCAAAAAAATAAAAAAATATGAGTGCCACTTGGCTATACTAAATACTAAGATTTCTCCATAGAATATTAAAATATGACCAGCATTGTAATTTGACCTATGTGTTAATTGTAATATGAGCTATGTACTCATACTTTGGAACTCCCAAACAGGAAGTTATTTCAAGGACTCAGATGGAGTATTTTTGTGCATGAGTCTTTTTCTCAATGCCTTAATTAGGGTAATATTTATACTGAAAAGATAATGCTTTTTACAAAGGAAATTTAGATAGAACTTATTGATCTATTCATTTTCTTAAGTTTTTTACTTTATAGGCTGCACTTTGATGTTTTATTTATAGTGATAAGGATTACTATTTACCCACAAGGAGAAACATGTATAGCAGTGTGTCTTTTTTTTTTTTTTTTTTGGTTTACCCTTCCTTCCCTCCACTTCTCTCTTTTGTTCCCCTAAAGAGACAACAATAAAAAGCAGTAACAACAACAAAATGCTTCCATTTCCTATAATTTGTTTTGATAAATAGTACTTTATTTTTTGGGGGGGGTTCGGTCGTGGGACTGAACTCTGGGCCTGGGCGCTGTCCTTCAGTTCTTCAGCTCAAGGCTAGTGCTCTACCACTTGAGCCACAGCGCCACTTCCGGCTTTTTTTTTTCTTTTTGCTTATGTGGTGCTGAGGAATCGAACCCAGGGCCTCAGGCATGCAAGACAAGCGCTCTACCACTGAGCCACCTTCCCAGCCCCGATAAATAGTACTTTAGATGTTCAGAGTAATTCACCTTTTAGGTTCTTCCCCAAGTGTATCCTATTTTAGTCTTTCTGTTTCTGTGTAAATGCATAGAGCCTTGAATATGTTATGTCCAATTGTATTTTAGATCTAGCTTCCACATAGGCAAGAAAACGTGCCATTTATCTCTCTGAGCTTGGTAAATCTTATGTTTCTCTGTTAATGCACAAGCACAGAATGAAGCCTGGAGCTTGCTGTATTTTGTCTTAATACAACAATAGGTATATCATTACCTTGCTCAAATATAGAGCCTTCTTATAAAAGCCACTTTTATCTGTGTGACACCAAATTATATGATGTAAAACTTAAACTTACATTGTTGTAAGTTTTGATCAGTATTAGCCAAAGCTGTCATGGTTGTGAAATGAAAGTTAATAGTCATGTATATTTTCTACCTCATTCTGAAGGCTTGACTTCCAGTCCTCAAGCTTGCTGGGCTTGCTTGTTTACCCTTTGAGCCACACTTCCAGCCTAGCTTTTTAATGGTTAATTGGAGACAGAGTCTCCTAGATTTCCTGCTTGGGCTGGCTTCAAACTGAGATCCTCCAGATCTTAACCTCTTCAATAGCTAGGATTACAGGCATCAGCAACCAGTACCCAGCATGGAAATAACTTTTGACTGTAGCTTTATCTTGATTTGTGTCTTAAGAAAGCAGATGTCTTCCTACTTTGATTTTTTTGTGATAAAATAGAAATAATAACACTTCATTTAGTTATGCACATACTTTTGAGCATCAGATGTTACAATATAGAATATTGTAACTTTATGCTACACCCAAAAGTCATCACGACAAAAAAGCTAGACAGAGTGGCACAAGTCACCTACAAGTCACCTACTATCGGTCAGTTGGTGCTTAGGCACACCTCTAAACAGGAAGCAAGACCCTGAAAAAAAACAGTGCTGGAAGCCTGGTTCAAGTGTCAGAGTATCTATCTGCCTACAAACTGGAAGGCCCTGAGTTCAAACCTCAGTGCCACCAAAAAAAAATACAAAAACATATTTAAGTCCATAAGTTCATGTTGTCACTTAAAAATAGCTAATTGAGCCAGGCACTGGTGGCCCACACCTGTAATTCTAACTACTCAGGAGGCTGAGATCTGAGGATCACAATTCAAAGCCAGCCTGGACAGGAAAGTTCCTGAGACTGTTATCTTGGAAGAACCACCAGAATACCAGAAGTGATGTGGCTTAAAGTGGTAGAGCGCTAGCTAGCTTTGAGCAAAAGTGCTCAGGGACAGTGCCCAGACCCTATGTTCAAGCCCCACAACTGACAAAAACAACAACAACAACAACAACAAAAAAACAGATTAATATTGAAGGATACTGATGAACTCATTAACTTTGGAAACCAGTAAATTAAGGGGGGAAGCAAGCACTAATCCTGCCTTTTATGATATGTACTTCTCATACCCAACTTAGATAAGGAAACCATCTCATTATGGAGCTATTTAATATAGGTCATAAATACAAGGAAATGCTCTAATTGGAATACTGCATTTTTCATTACCCCGATTGAATTAATCAATCTAGTCCTTAAAATTAGAGATAAGGGGGGCTGGGAAGGTAGCTCAGTGGTAGAGTGCTTGCCTTGCATGCATGAGGCCCTGGGTTCGATTCCTCAGCACCACATAAGCAAAAAGAAAAAAGCCGGAAGTGGCACTGTGGCTCAAGTGGTAGAGCACTAGTCTTGAGCTGAAGAGCTGAGGGACAGTGCCCAGGCCCAGAGTTAAGGCCCCACGACTGGACCAAAAAAAAAAAAAAATTAGAGATGAGGAGACATTTCTGTTTCTCTTTACCACAACTTGGAAAAGTAGCCTCATTTCAGGTTCTCAGAAGCCACAGGTCACTAGTGGCTGGCATACTGGACAGCTAGCTCCTGATCTTAACTACCATTTAAAACTGTAGGGGCAAAGGAATATGTTACAGTGATGCCAAAAGAATACAGTTAGAAAATCCAGATACTATAGAACACAAGCAACCTTATATAGGTGTGCACCACTATTCCCATTACTATCCCTGCCTGTTGTTTTGTGTGGTGTGTGGTGGTGTGTGTGTGTGTTTGTGTGTGTGTGTGTGTGTGTGTGTGTGTGTGTGTGTGTGTGTGTGTGTGTGTGTGTTTGCTGTTCTTGATGATTTTTCCCAAGCAGTTCTTAAACTGCAATCCTTCTGTCTCACTTCCCAATTGGCTAGAATTTCAGGCAAGAACCACCACATGTGGGTCCTCTATAAAATATTCTTTATGTTTGTTTACTTTGAAGCATGACATATCCCACTAGACCATTATAGGCCTCACAATTGTAGGCTTTTGTTAGCTTGGGTTTAAAGGAGGGCTGGTGCTCTAAAGTAATGATGGAAAGGTGTGCAGGATCCAGACCATGCTAGGCCTTGGCAGGACAGATAAAGAAGGCTGGATTTTCTTCTGTGTATTTTGAAGCCTGTAGTACATTGATCAGATTGATGTGCATTAATTGGCAGCTCTGTGGAAAATGGATTCGAAGGGCCAACAGCAGAAGTATAGCCAGTTTGGAGATTTTTTACTTAACTGTGGGTAGAACATGATATGGTAAGAGCAGTGGATTTGTAGAAAAATAGGGGGAAATGAAGTACACTTTGGAGACAAGTCAAGAGTTCCATTTAAGACAAACTGATTTTGAGGTATCTAAGCAAGTGGTAGCTTAAGGGGTAAATTAAGAAACCATCAATATAGAGATGGGTGATAGGGTTGGAGGTGGGTAATATTGCCTAGGAGAGACTACAGAGAGGCTCTGGCAACTATTGTTTTCCTGAGTTTTGAATGATGGAACCCTCAACAATTCTCTCCCTCCCTCCCTCACTCCCCTCTCCCCTCTCCCCCCTCTCTCCTCTCCCCTCTCTCCCTTCTCCCTTCTCTCCCCCCCAACCTCTCCCTCACCCATTCTCCCTCACCCCCCCCCCTTTTTTTTTGGTGCTGGCACTGGTGGTTGAACTCAGGATCTTAATTGCTTTCTTGGCTTTTTCTGCTCATGGTTGTCACTCTTGTCTCTTGAGCCACACCCCAGTTTTTCAGGCCTTTTGCTGGTTAATTGGAGATAAAGAGTTTCTGGGATTTATCTGCCCCAATTGGCTCAAACCTCTGTCTTCAGATCTCAGCCTCTTGAGTAGCTAGGATTATAAATGTGAGCTACTGGGGACTGGCAGGATCATCAACTTTTCTTGGCAGCTCTATGAAATACAATCAGTAAACAGAGTTTACTGTCTTGGCTCTTCATCACCTCTTGCTTTAGTCTTCAGTCTCTGCTCCCAGCAGCTCTCTGGTTCTCTTCAGTTACTTTAGTTGTTAACTGAGCCAGAGGCTCTACAGCCCTGGGAGTCCCAGAGGTACAGCTTCAGGAATAATTCTCTAGTTTCCTTATAGCTGCTGGAAGCCTGAAGCAAGAAACTCAGGGTTTCATCTGCTACTTAGTGTTAGTTGCCAGCCTAGCCTGCTTTATATGTGATAAGGAAATAAACAATAGGTGAACATTCTAGTTGAAGCCTCCTATACCAACCTGACAGAACTCCAAGATAGCCTAGAAAAAATGCATGCCGCACTTGTCAATCACAAACTTCTTTAGGAACCAATTATAATCTTTGTAGAACATCAGTCACAGCAGAAAGCTGGGACACTAGCAAGGGTTCTCCCCCATCTGGTCCTTAAAGTAGCTGCAGAGTAAGCAGGTTTTTGTAGACCTGGGCTTACCTTGCCTAGAGTGCTTTCCTACAGGTTGCCTTGAGCAGTTGTGACTGGAGGAGGGCCTCCTGAAATAGAACTGACCTTAGTATCCCACTAGTAGCAGTGGCCCATTAAGCTAGAATGGAGTTTTCTCAGTAGAATTGCAGAGTGTTCAAACTGCCAGACTGCCATGAGGATTTTCATGCTCAGTTCCAAAAAATGAGTTATTTATTTAACAGCTCCTTGCTCTAAACAACCAGGCACTAGGGAAGGGTCTGTCAGTTGTTAATCAGTTAGCTGTGGGTCTCCTATCCCATAGTTGAACTTGTTTAAAGGTGGGGCAAAGGGCAGGCACTAAAGGGTTCTTCAGGCAAGAATCTGTTGTGGAATTAACATCTCCAACTGTATTTAACAGTACTTAACTGCTGGCCATTGACATTTAGTTGGGTCCCTCTACCTGTGTCTTTCATTAGTGCAAAGCTTGTGACATAGCCATGTCTGGATAGCCCACAATACTTAGTATTAGTCTTGTGCATAAGTTTATAAATAACTGTTAATTATATGAATTAAATTATCTTAATGAGATACATTAGCAGCAATTGTTACAATAAAGAAACTTAGAAACTTAACTGTTGAGAATGGTAAGCAATTAGGTTTTCAGAGATGACTTATTTACAAATTCCATTTTTGAATACAGGGCAGAACCTAGACAGTATGCTCCATGGCACTGGAATGAAATCAGACTCTGATCAAAAGAAGTCAGAAAATGGAGTGACCTTAGCACCAGAGGATACCTTACCTTTTTTAAAGTGTTATTGTTCAGGACATTGCCCAGATGATGCTATTAATAACACATGCATGTAAGTATTTGGTGTAATCCTTAAGAGTTTGGAGAAGAAAGGTACATTTAGTACTACAATTAATAATATTGTTTGGGTATGGGTTTTTTTTTTTAAATCTCTGGCATCTTTCCTAAGAACTAACAGTTTCCTGTGTTAAATATAGGAACTTTGTTACCATTAAATAATTAATGTTAATTTTATTATGACATGGTATAGCCTTTTACTTTTTTCTGCAATGCTAAAGCATAAACCAAGGACCTTTTGCATGATAGGTAAGTTGCTCTACCACTTAACTGAGCTACATTTACAGTAGGTACCACTGTTGCATTTGTCATTTATGCAAATTTTTTAAAATTCATGATTCAAAACTTTTCCCTGGTTGCCTACGAAGCTAGCCTGGGCAAGAAAGTCTGTGAGACTCTTTATCTCCAATTAACGACCAGAAAACCTGAAGTGGCACTATGGCTCAAAGTGGTAGAGCACTAGTCGAGCAAAAGAGCTCAGGAACAGCTCTAAGGCCCTGAGTTCAAGCCCCAAGACTGAAACAAACAACAATAAAAATCCCTATCAGTAAAAAATGACGTTCAAATTCTTGGTAATATGTCCTTTCCAAAGATGTTTGTCATAATGTTGACTACAAAATTTTATAAATTAGCTTTCTATGATCATGTGACTGATTAACAAAGAAGATACATATCAATTTGGCACATTTAGAGGATTTATTTAATAGAACATTTTTCCACTTAACATAGGTTACTCGTTGGCTCTTTAGATTTTAGTTCAGACCCAACAGTTTTAATTTATCTTAAAACCTGCTTGGCAGCTGAGTACAATGACGTCTGTCATCCTACCTACTCAGGAAAGCAAAGGTGGAAGGGTGCTAATTGAGGCTAGTCTTGACAGAAGACCCTTATCTCAGCATAAAAAGCTGGGTGTGGTGGTATAATACACTTGTCATCCCAGCAGTGGCAGGAGGCATAAAAGAGATCATCATTTAAGCTGACCTGGGCAAAAAGTAAGATCCTGTATCAAAAATAACCAGAACAACAACAACAAAATGAGGTTCAAGCAGTGAAGTACCTGGCTTAGCAAGTACAAAGCCTCCGGTTTAAATCCTAGTGTCATCAGAAAAAAAAAAATTGTTTGGGGACTTGTGGTATAGCTTAGGTAGAAGACCACAGGTTCAATCCCTAGTACCATTGGAGCCAGGGATTCCTATTTGGTAATTTGAATTAAAAAATAAGATACTGAAAAGTCATATTTAAACTGATTTCTTGTTCTTTGGTATTTTGAGGGGAAGAATGGGGGAACAAGGTCTTCCTCTGTAGCCAAGGATGGCTTGGAACTCATGATGCAATTACAATATGTACTATTATACCTACCTGACCCTTCAGTACTTTCTGATGTGAAATTACATTTTTTTCCCCTCTCTTTTAGAACTAATGGGCATTGCTTTGCCATCATAGAAGAAGATGACCAGGGAGAAACAACATTAGCTTCTGGGTGTATGAAATACGAAGGATCTGATTTTCAATGCAAGGTGAGATCTCAATGGAACCCATGAAGAATGAGGCAGAGCTGTGTGGACAACATTAAGTGCCCTGGGAGTGGTGTGCCAACTCTACACACTGCTATGTGTTCACATTACCAAATATCCTGGAAGAACCAAATTCTTCAAGTAATATGACTATGCTAGTTAAGTTCCCAATTACTTTACTTGAAAAAAGTTTTAAATCATTCCAGGGTATCAGTACTGCAAAAAAATGATATTGTCACACCTATTTGTAAATGATACTGTTTACTGAATGCTTTAATAAGATGATGAACAGTAAGCTTTTTGCCATCAAGACAGCTTAGAAATGTTAAGATCTCATGAAAGAGGTATGTATCTAGAGTTATCTGAGCCAAGCATCTGTGGCTCAAACCTGTAATCCTCGTTGCTCATGAGGCTGAGATCTGAAGGTCACAGTTCAAAGCCAGCCCAGGCAGGAAAGTCCATGAGACTCTTGTTTCCAGTTAACCTCGGGAAAGCTGGAAGTGAAACTATGGCTCAAGTGATAGATCACTAGCTTTGGGCAAAGAAAGCTAAGGGACAGCACCCATTTCCTGAATTCAAGCCTAACATGAAGTAGATTTGAGAGAAAAAGAAAAAAAAAAAAAGAAAAAGAAAAGGCAGGGCTGGGAATGTGTCTTAGTGGTATAGTGCTTCCCTAGAATGCATGAAGCCCGGGCTAGGAAGGTGGCTCAGTGATAGAGCGCTTGCCTTGCATGCCTGAGGCCCTGGGTTCGATTCCTCAGCACCACATAAGCAAAAAGAAAAAAGCCGGAAGTGGAGCTGTGGCTCAAGTGGTAGAGTGCTAGCCTTGAGCTGAAGAGCTGAGGGACAGCATCCAGGCCCAGAGTTCAGGCCCCATGACCGGACCCAAAAAAAAAAAAAAAAAAAAAAGAATGCATGAAGCCCTGGGTTAGATTCCTCAGTACCACACAAACAGAAAAGCCAGAAGTGGTACTGTGGCTCAAGTGGTAGAGTTCTAGCTTGAGCAAAAGAAGCTCAAGGGCAGTGCCCAGGCTCTGAGTTCAAGCCCCAGGACTGGCAAAAAAAAAAAAGACATAACGGAGGTAAGCACTGGAAACTAATGGCTTGTAGTCCTAACTACTCAGTTGGCTAGACCTAAAGGATTAAAGTTTAAAACCAGCCAGGACAGAAAAGTCTATGGAGACTCTTGTCTCCAAAACAACCAACAAAAAAGCAGGTCTGAGGGCATAGCTCAAGTGCTAGAGTGCCAGCCAAGCAAGGAAGCAAAGTGAGTATGAGGCCCTGAGTTCAAACCTCAGTACCACTTAAATAAAAAAAACAATACAATGAACCCTAAGATATGTACTCAAATGTTTTTTTCTTTCATGCGATTGTTTCTAACACATAAGATTATTTCTTTGTTGCTTTGTATGTCCCTCCCTCACAGTTTAACCCCTGCTTTCACTGTATTTGATGTCTGTATAATTTGTGGAGGGGAAGGGAAAAAGCAAATCATTTAAATAGGGATACAGGTGGACCCATTGCAACAATGAGATGTACAAGTCGAAAACAAACTTTACAACTTTGGTGGGGGGAGAGGAGCATTGGGTAGGGGGGACAGGGGGAAGATGGGAAGTGATGGGAAGGGAAAACAAAGAAGGAGGCCATGATGCTTGATAAGAAATGTACTCATTTTCTTGCCCATGTAATTGTAACCCCTCTGTACAGTATTTTCACAATAAAAAAAAACCACCATCATGTGTTTTAGGAATCAGAGGTTTGGTAATAGTTATGAATGTCTTCACACCTCTGGTTATATACCTAATCTATCCAAAATTTTGTGTAACCATTTCCCAAGAGATTCTGCCAGTTTTTTGAAAAACAGCCCCAGTTAGAAATATATATAATTTAAGTCTTAGCTATGCAAGAAAAATTATTATTATTTAGAAATTCATAAGATCAGTGGAAACCTTCAAGGTTATGTATGTCCACCTTTCTGTGCTTAGTGTCACCCATTGGGCAAATGCCTGCAAATATGCCTTACTCTCTTTGGATCATAGAAAACAAATCTTGGTTGGGAATGAGGCTTAGTGGTAGAGTCCTTGCTTAGTATGCATGAAGCCCTGGGTTCAGTTTCTCAGTACCACATAAACAGAAAAAGCCAAAAGGGGCATTGTGGCTCAAGTGGTAGAGTGCTTACCCTTGAGCAAAAGAAGCTCAGGAACAGTGCCCAAGCCCTGAGTAGCCTCAGGACTGGCCAAAAGAAAAAAAAAAAGAAGAAATCTAATTGCTCCTCCTGATGATAGCATTTTATTCACTATCCAAAAAGGTTATTTGTAGTCTACTTTTCTTTTCATATCCTCTTTGCCAAGTGAAAAAGAAGAGTTCATAGTAACCTCAATTGCTTCTTATGTGTTCAACTTGTGATTCAGGGTTAGCCTCTCCCCCAACTCCAAAAAAAAAAAAGTCCAACAGACCCCAATCTCCCCATCTCATCCAAGAATTGTAAATGTGATGCTGATAGTCCATACCATCCCAAGCAGAAATCAAGACTCTATTGCAAAATTAACCTGAATCAAAAGGCCTACACTTGAGGCATGGCTCAAGCTATAGAGCACCTGCCTAACAAACACAAATCCTTGAGTTCAAACTCGAGTACAGAAAAAAAAAGTTTTCTTCACTTACCTGTTTTATGTGATAAAGTGATAACAGTTGGCATCAAATTTTGCATCAATTTCTGTGGCATTGAGTAAAGAATGATGTGACAGTCCTATTTTAGAGTGTCATTATAAATAGTAAGCCAGAAATTTTGTTTAGACTTGGCACTGTTGTCTCATACCTGCAGTCCTAGCTACTTACAAGGCTGAGATCTGAGGATCATGGTTCTAAGCCAGCCTGGGCAGGAAAGACTGAGAGACTTTTACCTCCAGTTAACCACCAGAAAACTGGAAGTGGAGTGAGCTATGGCTTAATGTTGTGGAGCACTAACCTTGAGCAGAAAAGCTCAGGGACATCAACCAAGCCCTGAGTTGAAGCCCTACAACCAACCAAAAAAAAAACAAATTAAAAAAAAAACAACACTTTATTTAGGAAAAAAAAAATTCCAACACTTTTTGCACATTTTGGTAGACATCCCTTCTGTTAAACCCAGCACCTAACCCAGGAGAGCATCTTTTGATCTTCCCTAAGCCTTCTTTTTTAAATTTAATTTTATTTATTAATTTTTCATTGTGACAATACCATCCAGAGGACTTACAATTACGTGGGCAAGATAATGAGTACATTTCTTATCAAGCATTGTGGCCTCCTCTTTGTTTCCTCTTCCTCTCTCTTCCCATACTCCCCTCACCTCCCCCCTTCCCACCAAAGTTGTGAAGTTCGTTTTTCCTCGACATAATGACTTGTACATCTCATTGTTGCAATGGGTCTACCTGTATCCTTAGTTAAACGATTTGTTTTTGCCCTTCCCCTCCACAAATCATACCAACATCAAATACAGTGAAAGCAGGGGTTTATAACGTGGGGGAGGGACATACAAAGCAACATAGAAATCATCTTATAAATATGTTAGAAACAATTGCATGAAAGAAAACAAAACACTTGAATACTTATCTTGGGGTTCATTCCCCTAACATCAACTTATCTGACCTTTTCTGCTGGACTCAGACATATACTAGTTATCGCATAAGCCTTTATCTCAGTATTTACACAACTTACTAAGTGTGGATCAAAACAGATGCCAGTGATTACACTTCACAGTCCCGTTCTTTGCTGCCCTCTGCTGGTAAATTATCTTGTTACATGTCTTCCTGTGATGAATTGTTTCTCTGAAAACTCATTGCTGCTATTCCATGTAATTTGGTTTCAGTTCCTTCCTCATGTCCTAACTCCTGTCCTACACACAAAATGTTTGCTTATGCTAGAATCGCCCACTTCATAATTTCCAAGTAATTTTTTCCCACAAGGATTTTTAATTCCTAGATAAATCTGGAGATTCAGTGACAGGTAGAGGATGGGGAAAGAGAAGGTTTATATCACCCTGTTCCACAGTCTGCACACTACTTTGCCCCTTAACCAGATATATCAGTAATCTGTGAAAGAAAGACATGTGGTTAGTCAGCTGATGTTTATTTTTGTTGAAGACATGGTATACCATGTCTTCCAGGGCTGCCTCGTGTATTTCAGCAAAAGGAACTAGATAGAAGAAACCAGATAAGACAAATTAGAAGTTGAAGGCCACAAAGGGAATAGCTGGCAAAGCTACAATTTAAAGTGTTTGATTCTAAACTCCTACTTTTTCCATGATACCATGCTGCCAGCCTTTAGTGTAGCTAGGATTACAAGTGTGAGCCACTGGCACATGGCCATACCTGTCTTTTAAGCCATCACACTGACACTGTCCTCATCTTTCTAGACTGTTAACTTATTTAGGTTAAAATTTATGAACTCATGTAGAATACAGACACATTGTAAGATCTCTTCGTACCTCTTGGTTGTC
Source organism: Dipodomys spectabilis (assembly GCF_019054845.1). NCBI lineage: Eukaryota > Metazoa > Chordata > Mammalia > Rodentia > Heteromyidae > Dipodomys > Dipodomys spectabilis. The sequence goes on along the minus strand of NW_024870813.1, from coordinate 1,189,792 downwards.
AGTGCCCACTGCCTAGTGGTTAGTTTGCACAAAACAGCAGTTAAGGAATTGTATCTCTTTACCTTGCATTCTACTGGTATATGAACAAAATATATAGCCATCCTGCCATATGAAAATCTAAGTCATGGACTCATATCCTTTTTAAGGTAATACCTGATTTTCTTACTAATCATCTGACACTCAAGAATGAACTGGTTAATTTCTGCTTATATATTCTTCTTACTCTCATAAACAACAATTTGTCTATTAAGATTTTAGCCTAGAATCGCATTTCTTCCAGGTAGTGCTTAATTAAATGTTAGCATTGAACTGGTCTTCTATAGAACTGTTACAGAAAATGTCAACATATAGAACTGTTACAGAAAATGTCAACATGTAATTGCTGATATCTCTTCTTAGGACTACGGTTTTTTTTCTCTACTTGTTTTCTGATCTGTTAGGGACACATCTTCTATATGGTTGATAGTCTCTAAAAACCCTTAAGTAATATTCTTTTTTCACCTACATGCTTCAACTTGTTTCTACTTCAAGTTCATTAGTTTCAACATAGCTGCCAAATGCAGAATCATAGTATCATTTACTTAATGGCATCTCTGTAGACTACCCTTCAATTTTTTAGTTTGATATTCAGCCTCTGCCCAAGTCTCAGTACTACTCTGAGATTATATTTTCTATAAATAATAATATTAATAATAATAATAGAATAATAATAAAATAAAATAATAATAATAATAAAATTACTATCCATGATTTCTAGGACAAGATGTAATAACTACTTTTTTCTTTTCAACTAAAAACAATTATAGTTTATTAAAATTTATCAAAGTTTGGGATAAAATAATTTGGTTCATCTACAGTTAAACTATAGTCTAGTGTTCTAATATGCCATTCACATGTTTGTTCTCCTTAAAAACCATTTTAGTCAAGTTGCCAGTGGCTCATGCCTATAATCCTAGCTACTCAAGAGATTGAGAGATAAGGATAGTAGTTAAAAGCCAATCCAGACAGGAAAGTCTGATCTCCAATTAACCACTTAAAAACCAGAGTGGTAGAGCTCTATCTTTGAGCTCAGGGACAGCACCTAGGCCCTGAATTCAAGCCTCACAACAAAAGACAAATTAGGAGTTGGAGGTATGGTTCAAGTGGTAGAGCATCAGCCAGTAAGCAAAAGCATCAGATACCAAGTTTGAATCTTGGTCATAGACTTAAAACTAATAAAACCATTCACAGTAATATTTCAGCATAAATTTTAATTTTTCAGTATTTTCACACATAAAATTGAAAAATTCCTCTCATTTTATTGAATTAGAAATTATATTTTATAAGTACAAAAGATTCAATATTAATTTACTATATCAAGCCAGTTCTCATTGTTATGAATACTCTTCTTCCAGGATTCACCAAAAGCCCAGCTACGCCGGACAATAGAATGTTGTCGGACCAATTTATGTAACCAGTATTTGCAACCTACACTGCCTCCTGTTGTTATAGGTAGGTTAGCACATGCTTCTCTGCAAAATTTTCTGTTTTTAACTATAAAAAAGCTGCATAGAGTTCTAAGGCTTTTGTTTTTTGTTGTTGTTCTTTTTCTGCCTTTTAACAGGATATGATAGAAAGAGCCTATGTTCATATGTTTTATGTCTTTCCACTATCAGGCCCATTCTTTGATGGCAGCGTCCGATGGCTAGTCGTGCTCATTTCTATGGCTGTCTGCATAATTGCTATGATCATCTTCTCCAGCTGCTTTTGTTACAAGTAAGATATCTGTGGGTTCTTCAGATTTCTCATTGTTATTATAAAGGTGATGCACAGAGGGGTTACAGTTACATAAGTCAAGTAGTGAGTACATTTCTTTTTGGATAATGTCACCCCTTCCCTTGGTCTCCCAGTTTTTCTTTCCCAACCCCACCCATAAGTTGTATATAGTTCATTTTCCACATGGTGTCCAGTGAGTACCATTGCTGCAATTGTTCATCCTTTGCCCTTCTACTTTTGTGCCTCTCCTAACAATCCCAAACACATATAAGCAAACAAACAGAACAAAAAGGAAAGAAAACAAAAATAGAAAAAAATCTTGCTTTTATTTCCTGTACTTTATTTTGATAAATACTATTTTATATGATCAGATACACATAGGTATTGTGTCTTTCTGTTCCTCTCCTAAGAGTATTCACCTTTGGTCTCACTATTTGTGAATGCCTAGAGACCTGTATAATTTATTACATTCCTGTATCTTAGATTTAGCTTCCATATACAAGAGGAAGCATATATTGTTTGTCTTTCTGAGTTTGGCTTGTCTCACTTAACATGATTTGTTTTAGGTCCATCTATTTCCCTGCAAATGAAATATTATTCTTCCTGATGGTAAAATTTCATTATGTATAGGTACCATATTTTTCAGATACACTCAAAATATTTTGTTCAATAAAGCCAGTTGGCAGAAAGCATTAACTGCTATGTACTGTTCAGAAATTGTTAATTTATATTCTCTAATTACATAGTTACTTAAATTAGTATATACTTGAAGAGAAAAAATTACCAATTAAATGGACACAATGTCATATTTCTTTTTTTGGGTGGGGGGGTCTGGTTGTGGGGCCTGAACTTTGGGCCTGGGCACTGTCCCTCAGCTCTTCAGCTCAAGGCTAGCGCTCTGCCACTTGAGCCACAGCGCCACTTCCGGCTTTTTTCTTTTTGCTCATGTGGTGTTGAGAGGAATCAAACCCAGGGCTTCAGGCATGCAAGACAAGCGCTCTACCACTGAGCCAACTTCCCAGCCCACAATGTCATATTTCTATGTTCAAGAATACTCCTGATTTCCCCCCCTTATTTGTAGAGTGGTTAGTTTCTTAATGACTGAATTTTTGTAGCTTGTCTCCAGAAACCAACTTGCTTATACTTTGGAGCTTCTAAAGTATTTGTACAGAAAGCAGTCATTAGAACAAAGACAGCCCCTGGTGAATATAAACTTCAATACTAAAACATTGTCATAATGGGATAATATTAGATACCAGTGGAGCCATAAATAAAATCTAAGTACATGAAGAAATTTATTATATGGTAAAGGTAACATTTCAGATCACTCAGGAAATTCTTTTAAGGTAAATGGATTTGAGACTAGCTATATAGGATAAATGAATTTGGAAAAACTCTCTATACTGAAATAGATTAGAAACAGACAAAATTATTCTTAGAGAAATCTGCAACCTGAAGAAAAGACCTAAAAATACTGCCATTAGGGTCCAGTAAAATAGCCTAGACAGACATCTTACAACGAGACCTATAATTAATCAGCCCTACAAATACAGTAACAGCTGCCAGAGAGAACATCCGTGCTAAATACTAATTGTGAGAAACAGGAGCTGTAAGATTGCCTATGTTACTACCTTCAAAGAGTTTGTCTGCAGAACACAGAAAGCACACAGTCATACTCCAGCTTCTATAAAATCTTCCCTTATCCCTCAGTACATTTAAGATTTTTCTCCTTTTATCACTGATTTTAAACAATCCAATTATACCGTAATGTGTTTTCTTCGTTGTTTTTTTTTTGTTTGTTTATTTGGTAGTGAGGCTTGAACTCTGGCCTAGGACTGTCCCTGAGCTCTTCAGCTCAAAGCTAGCACTCTACCACTTGAGCCACAGGGCTCACAGGTTTTCTGGTGGTTAATTGGAGATAAGAGTCTCATAGACTTTCTTGGCTGGGCCGGCTTTGAACTGCGATCCTCAGATAGCAGCCTACTGAGTAGCTAGGATTATAGGCGTGAGCCACTGGCACCTGGCTTTTCTTTGTAATTTTTAATACTTAGAGAGTTTGGTAAGTTTTTTAGATTTAGGGGTTCCTGATTTTCATTCAGTTTGGAAAATTTTTGGTCTTCCCTCCCCCATCCACCTTGCTGGGGCTTGAACTCAGGGCCTTGAACTCTTTCTGGGTCTTTTCCTCTCAAAGCTGGTACTCTGCCACTTGTGCCAGAGCTACACACCTCCAGTTCCTGCTTTTATCTGATTATTTGGAGATAGGGATTCTTGGATTTGTCTACCCAGGCTGGCTTTGAACCAAAATCCTCAGATCTCAGCCTCCTGAAAAGCTAGGATTATAGATAGCATGAGTTCCTGCTGCCCAGCGGTGCTGAACAATTTCTGGTTGGTGCTGAGTAGCAGTTTCCTGCCCTCCCCTAGAAGTAGGTTACTTCTTGTGGCAGGGCCTTATGTCCATAAGACTTTGATACCTTCCCGTCCCCCTTTTTTCATCTTCCTTCTCCAGAACAGACAGCATTGCTAACACATCCCCCTGAAGCAGAGAAATTTCAGTTCTGTTCCCTCAGAAGTGATAGTTCCTTGCCTGGAAGAAGTAATACTGGAAAAATAAATCATTGTGTGTAATGAGGCCATATGTTAATATATATATAATCATCATAATGTAAACAGGGATGTTGATCTAAATAAATGATATGTTACAGCTATGTTGGGACAATTCAAGGATATAATTGTTTGTTCTTTAGGAAAGCATACAAGAGTGTTAAATGAGTTATATATTCATTTTCCAAAGTGTGAGGTCAATGGTTAAGAGCCCAAGATTGGAAAGACTGAAAGTACCAATGCAAAAATGTTACTTAGAAATGATGAGGCCAGAAGTAAAGAATTAAACCTCAAGAAGCTAATTGTTTTCAGGTATAATAATGCATACTTAAAATCCCAGCACTGGGGAGGATGAGACAGGAGGACCAGGAGTTTTAAGTCTAGCCCTGGTTATAGAAGAGATTACCCTTCCAACTCCCTATCCCCAACCCCCAAAAAGAAAGCTTAATGCAGTGGCTTAAGCCTATAATCCTAGTTGCTTGGAAGGCAGAGATGAAGAGATTACAGTTTAAAGCCAGATGGGCAAAAAATTCAAGAAAGTCATGTGACTGGGCACAGTGGCACGCAGATGTCATTGTTGTCCACATCATCTCAGAGAAGAATAAGTAGGATCACAGCCCAAAGCAGTCCAAACACGGATACAAGATTATAGCAGTAGAAAAAGTATCTAGAGGCATGACTCAAGTGGTAGAGTGCCTGCTTAGCAAGTTTGATCCCCTGAGTTCAATAACCAGAAACAAAAAGAAATGTGTGGTTCTGAAATAGGTAGAAGGAAAGAAGACAGGAGTGATGTTTTGTTGCTAAGCTAACAACAACTATGTGATATTTAAAAGTAGAAGCTGGCGTCGGTGCGTCATACCTGTAATCCTAGCTACCTAGGAGGCTAAGATCTGAGGATCACAGTTCAAAGCCATCCAGGGCAGGAAAGTCCATGAGACTCTTATCTCCAATAAACTACTCAGAAAAGGCTGGAAGTGGGGCTGTGGTTCAAGTGGTAGAGTGCTAACCTTGTGCACAAAGAGGCTCAGGGACAGCATCCAAAGCTCTTGAGTTCAAGCCCCAGGACCAGCAAAATATAAGATAAATGTAGATGAACAAAGAACTCTGATAAATATTAAATACTAAGTTTTATAAACAAAATTTGATAGGAAGAAATGAAAACTTATATGATAGTAGAAGGATTGTACCTGAGACAGCCTTTAAGGAAGCCAGTGGAGCTTTTCATAGAATTCCAGATTCAGCTCTAACTTCCAGAAAGTAATACCAGAGAAATGTTCCATTTCACATTTGGATGTAATGAGATAGAAACAGTCTACCTGGAGAGTAGTAGACAGCCACACAGTAGATTGCTGTATAAAATTCTAGGTGCATTACTAAGTGAAAAGCAGTGTGGTCTGGGAGTGTAGCTTAGTGGTAGAGTGCTTACCTAGCATGAAGCCCTGGGTTTGATTCCTTAGTACCACATACACAGAAAACGCCAGAAGGGGCGCTGTGGCTCAAGTGGTAGGGTTCTAGCCTTGAGCAAAAGAAGCTCAGAGACGGTGCCGAGGCCTTGAGTTCAAGCTCCACTACTGGCAAAAGAAAAAAAAGAGAAAAAGCAATGTGCAGGGCAGTGCATACTGTATACAGCCACTTCTGGAAGAAAGAGTAAAGCAGAGGAAGTTACCAACAGTATGCATTGTTCTGTTTGAATATGCATAATTTATAGTCACTAGTTTACTCAGGAATGAGAAATATTTCCATTTCTTCAGAAAAAAAAGGGAAATAGTTGCTTTCCAAAGAAGTGATTTGATGACTTAGGGATGGGTGTGAGAGGAAGATTTTTCACTGTACATCCTTTTGTGCCTTTGAATTTCAAGCCATTTGAGTCAATTTCCTATGTATTTTTTTTCCTTATGATTATTTGTTTAGAGACACATAAATAAAGTTACACTATAGAACCCAGGTTGGCCAGGTCCTGTGATCTTTCTGCTTTACTTAGCCTCCTGAATGCTTGGCTTACAGGTGTGCCCAATTGTACCAGGCAAGTCTATGTAAAGTTTTAAAAATGAAAATAAAACTGTAAATATGGAAGTGGAGCTGTGGCTCAAGTGGTAGAATACCAGTCTTGAGTGAAAAAGCTAAGGGACTACACCCAAGCTGTGAGTTGAAGACCCATTTCTGGTGCATGCGTGCACACACACAACATGCACAGAACCATGTAAATATGGCTACCTAATATTGGAAACATCTATTTTGGTTTGTTCTCTCATTTCCATTGCATGATACAAATTCCAAATAGATTAAAGGACTAAATGAGAAAATCAAAAAATTTAAACATTGAGAGAATGATTTATTACATTAGAGTTAGAAAGATTGAAAGGAGATCAGTCACTTTACTACATTAAAATTAAAAATTGACATAAAATACCATAAACTGGAAAGTCATCACAATCACAGACTGAGAGAACATTATGGTAACATACAAGTATTAGAGACTAAGTTGGTTAATGTCCAGGTTATATAAAGGAGTCTTGTGAACCAATAGAAGAAAATATGAAACCTTAATTGAGTAGGCCATTGAGGGAAAGAAACTGAGAAGGAAAATAATTCAGACTCATTAATAATTAGAGGAAAGATAATTAAATCATACTCATCCAAAAATATGACACTTCAGGGTTTAGGGAAAGAGGAAATAGATATTGTGATGTTTTTCTTTTGATAGGAGTATAATTTTACTTTGGAAAGCAGCTTGGTGTAGTATGTATAAAATTGGATTTGTGTATGTCATCAGGAAAATTACACATCAGCACCTAAGGGAAAAGCACAGAAATGTTTATTAAAACACCAATTACATTAGTAAACTTTGAGGAATAAATGTAGTCTCAGGCCAAGTCATGGCAAATTCTTTCCCTTTTCAAAATGAAATATATATTTTTTAATTTATTTTTTTATTTTTATTTATTTTTAATTGTGAAAATACTGTACAGAGGGGTTACAATTACATGGGCAAGATAATGAGTACATTTCTTATAAAGCATTGTAGCCTCCTCCTTTGTTTCCCCTTCCCATCCCATCCTCCCTCCCCACCAAAGTTGTAAAGTTCATTTTAGACATAACGACTTGTACATCTCATTGTTGCAGTGGGTCCACCTGTATCCCTATTTAAACGATTTGGTTTTTTTCCCTTCCCCTCCATAGATTATAATGGCATCAAATACAGCGAAAGCAGGGGTTGTACTATGGGGGAGGGACATACAAAGCAACAAAGAACTAATCTTATAAATGTGTTAGAAACAATCGCATGAAAAAAAATTTGAATACATATCTTAAGGTTCATTTCCCTAATATCAACTTATCTGACCTTTTCTGCTTGACTCAGACATATACTAGTTCTTACAAATAAGGGAAACCATGGGACCTATGTTTCTTTGGGCCTGGCTGAAATATATTTTTTCATTTAACTTAAAAATGCAGTTAGAATCATAAATGGATAAATATGAAGTTGAAAGCAAATACACTGCCTATCCTTTCTCATCTTTTTAAATTTTGACATGACAGAATTTTAAAATTAAGTACTTTTTACAGGTGGGATGCCACTTACATGTTTTTGTTTTGTTTTTAAGACAAGCTCTTGCTAGCTCTGGTTATCCTTAAATTGAGGATCTTTCTGTGTCTCTCAGTTCTGGCATTACAGATATACATCACCATGCCTAGCTTTCTTTTCAGTTTGTTTTTTTTTTTCTAATCTACCAGTGCTCTGTAGACATCTCTCCATTTTTACAACACAGCGTTTTACTTTCTAAATTCCCATTTCTAGTCATACTGTAACAGCCTATTTTCCTGTGACAAGACAGCTTTGGATATGATTCTATCTGAAGGAAGGTGATGGTATTGAGAACCTCAAGGTTTTTCTTATCTCAAAATTTTATAGTTTTTCAATGTTAATACAGATTTTTCTGCTTTATTTGAAAGACATTATTGCAAGACCATTTCAAGCAGACGTCGTTATAATCGTGATTTGGAACAGGATGAAGCATTTATTCCAGTAGGAGAATCATTAAAAGACCTTATTGACCAGTCACAAAGCTCTGGTAGTGGATCGGGACTACCTTTATTGGTAAGTTATAAAGATAAGACATGTGAACTTATGTGTGTGTGTGTGTGTGTGTGTGTGTGTGTGTGTGTGTGTGTGTGTGTATACAAATACACACACATATATATAGATATACACATATGAGACAAATAAGAGCCATAGTAAGAAAGAAATGTGATTGAAGGTTGGCTTTTGTGTTTTTGAAACAGGGTCTTATACCTTTCCCTAGGCTGGCCTCAAATTCATGATCTTCCTGCTCCACATCCTGATTAGATTGAATTAAAAATATGTGGGCTGGGGTGCTGGGAAGCTAGCTTAGTGGTAGAGCACTTGCCTTCCATGTATGAGGCCCTGGGTTCGATTCCTTAGCACCACATAAGCAGAAAAGGCTGGAAGTGGCGCTGTAGCTCAAGTGGTAGTGCTTGCCTGTGGTGCTGTGGCTCAAGTGGTAGAGTGCTAGCCTTGAGCAAAAGAAGCTCAGGGACAACACCTAGTATCTCTTACTAGATTCTATTTATCAAGATTCAAAACTTTTTACTTTTTTCTGTAAAGGTTCAACGTACTATTGCCAAACAAATTCAGATGGTTCGACAAGTTGGTAAAGGCCGATATGGAGAAGTGTGGATGGGAAAATGGCGTGGTGAAAAAGTGGCAGTCAAAGTATTTTTTACCACTGAAGAAGCTAGCTGGTTTCGAGAAACAGAAATCTATCAAACAGTGCTCATGCGCCATGAAAATATACTTGGTGAGTACTCAGTCTGCTCTGTATTCTGACAGGGTTAAAGCTGCAGGTGGAAACCTGCATAATGTATCTACATGAATTCAACTTCATAAGTTTGGCTATCAGAAATTCATTAAAACTATACTCAGGCCCTTCATTTATTTACTGCCTACCTGAAGAAATAGCAGTGCATTTCAAATGGACAATAAATGTTATTTCAGTGGACTTACTCATATAGTAATGTGGAAACCAAGTCTTTATAGAAATAAGGTGTTTCTGGGGTATCTGTGGCTATCTGTTGCTATATTTACTTTCATCTTCTTTAGCTTAACAAGCCAACATGCAGCTTCATTGTATGTTCTGTACTTAGCCTGTGTTCTGCTTCCCATCTCATTCACACAATATGAAGTAATTTAAGCATTATCTGATCAGCAGGGTTTATAGCTTTTTTGAGTTTTCTTTTCAGCAACTGTTTTACTGATTTGAAGAGTACATAGCTTGTTGCCAGGCATAAAACAGGCACTTAACTTGGTTTTCTATTTGTAGTATAACAAATTACCATGAACTAGAAGGCTGAAAACAACAGAAGTGTATTTATTGCTTTGTAGTTCTAGAGAGGCTGGAAGTTGGAAATCAAGCTGTTTTCAGGGCCATGCTCTCTCAGAAAACACTACAGTGGGCATCCTTTCTTATCCTTTGGTGTTTTCTGACCTTTAGACAGCACTCCAATCTCTTTTCTGTTGTCCCCATGGCCTTTTTTTTATTCATTTTTTTATTGTGAAAATACTGTAGCAGAGGAGTTACAATAACATGAGCAAGGTAATGAGTACATTTCTTTTTTTTTTTATTGTGAAAATACTGTACAGAGGAGTTACAATTACATGGGCAAGATAATGAGTGTATTTCTTATCAAGTATTGTTGCGTTCTCCTTTATTTCCCCTTACGATCCCTGACCTCCCATTTCTCCCACCCCCCACCTCTTGTCCCCCACCCCATCCTCCCCGGCCAAAGTTGTACAGTTCGTTTTTAGACATAATGTCTTGTACATCTCATCATTGCAGTGGGTCCACCTGTATCCCTATTTAAACAATTTGTTTTTTCCCTTCCCCTCCCCAAATTATACCAACATCAAAAACAGTGAAAACAGGGGTTATACCAAGAAAGAAAAACCATTTGAGTCCTTATCTTGGGATTCATTTCGCCTAACATCAACTTATCTGACCGTTTCTGCTTGTCTCAGACATACACTAGTTATTGCAAATCAGGGAAACCATGGGACCTATGTTTCTTTGAGCCTGGCTTATTTCACTTAGCATAATTTTTTCCAAGTCTTTCCATTTCCTAACAAATGGGGAGATGTCATTCTTTCTGATGAAGGCATAGAATTCCATTGTGTGTATATACCACATTTTCTTGATCCATTCATCTATTGAGGGGCATCTGGGTTGGTTCCATATCTTAGCTATGGTAAATAATGCTGCAATAAACATAGTTGTGCTGGTAGCTTTAGTATGGTCTTGTTTATGATTGTTTGGGTAAATGCCCAAAAGTGGGATTGCTGGGTCATAGGGGAGCTCTATGTGGAGTCTTTTGAGGAACCTCCATACTACTTTCCAAAGTGGTTGAACAGGTTTACACTCCCACAAACAATGCAGTAGGGTTCCCTTCTGTCCACATCCCCTCCAGCATCTGTTGTTATTAGAGTTCTTGATTCTAGCCATTCTAACTGGGGTGAGGTGGTATCTCAATGTTGTTTTGATTTGCATTTCTTTTATGGCTAGGGAGGATGAGCATTTCTTCATGTGTCTGTTGCCCATGGCCTTCTTTCCTATATGTCTACAATCACACTTCTATCTTAGTCCTACCCTAATCCACCATGACCTCATCTTAATGTGATTCCATCTATACAGACCCTGTTCCCAAATAAGGTTACATTTATAAGTTCCAGGTAGACAAGATGGCAGGGGAGGGGTATGACACTATTCAACCCAGAATAGCTCCCCCGTCACCACTTTGTTAAGGAAAAGAGGAAGAGAGAAGGTGAAGATAAGTGAAGGGTATGGGTATGGCAACATTGTGGCCACTATGTAAACAAGGCAGCTATGGGGTGGTGCGTTATGGGTAAATTAGGAGTTGCTTTAGTTAGGATTTAAACATTTCAGCCTTAAACATTTTTCACATTATCAAAGTGAATTGAGACCCTTTCCAATAGAGAGCCATACAGATTTATCTTTTGAATTGTTAGACATTATATAATCTTGGTTATGTTATTGAGATTACTGCAAATTTATTGCAAAGGAAATGATAGAAATACAATTTTTGATAAAAATATTCAAATGATTTTGCCAAGCAAATTAAGTTAGCTGCATATAATGCACATAATACCTAAATTGTTCTTAGTATTCTGAATAAGCATTTATAACTATTCAGGGCGATCTCTGATAGCTAACTTTTTTAACATAACTGAACAGGTTTTATAGCAGCAGACATTAAAGGCACAGGTTCCTGGACTCAACTTTATTTGATTACTGATTACCATGAAAATGGATCTCTCTACGACTTTCTAAAGTGTGCCACACTAGATACCAGAGCCCTGCTCAAGTTGGCTTATTCAGCTGCCTGCGGTCTGTGCCACCTCCATACAGAAATATATGGCACTCAAGGAAAGCCTGCGATTGCTCATCGAGACCTAAAGAGCAAAAACATCCTTATCAAGAAAAATGGAAGTTGTTGCATTGCTGACCTGGGCCTTGCTGTTAAATTCAACAGGTACATCATGGTTCTTTGCCCACTGTTTTGAAATCATGTTTATTTTCATTCATTAAGATAGGGGGTGGAAAGGTTTCTTTTTAAAAAAAAAAAAAACTATTCTGTCATACTTCTTTATTTTCTTTTTGATCCTTGGGGATTGAATTTGAGGCCTGCACTATGCAAGCATACAGTCTTTCTACTGAGTGACATCCTCAGCCTATACACAGTTCTTGACTTCCTGCTGTAGAATTCCTCCTACTTCAGTTTGTGTACAGCTACTTCATCCTTTTTACGGGTACAGTTTTTATGAAATAGAAGTTTTTCCATATTACAAAACATTAAAGTTGTTTGAAGTTTGTATTTCTTAAAAAGAGAAGACATTGTTGTATTTTACCCACATATATTATATCCTTGAGGATTTCTGCAAGTGTTTTTTGATGATGGACCTCTATAGAAGAGGGGCTACTAAAAGTTTGCATAGCCGGGCACCAGTGGCTCACACTTGTAATCCTAGCTACTCAGGAGGCTCAAATCTGAGGATGGCAGTTCAAAGCCAGCCTGGGCAGGAAAGTCCATGAGACTCTGATCTCCAGTTAACCACCAGAAAACTGGAAGTGATGCTGTGACTCAAAGTGGTAGAGCACTAGCCTTGAGCTAAAGAGCTCAGGGACAGTGCCCAGGCCCGGAGTTTAAGCCCCATGACCAACCTCCCTCCCCCCCCCAAAAAAAAAAGTTGTTTTTTTTTCATATACTTAATTGTGGCATACTGTGTATTATCCCTTCAGAAAGGGTTTCAGTTTATACCCATAAATATATGGAGATAAGTATACTGTTTTTTATTACTACTTGGTATATCATTGTTAATTTTTTAAAATGAGAATTACAAAGTTTTAGGAACTGTTGAAGCCCTATATAACAAAAATACATTTGTTATTTCAGAATTCATTTTAGACCATAAAATTACTAATGAATAAAACTATAATCACCATCTAAATCTTTCTCCCTAATTAGTGTTCTAAGTTGATCTAGGTATAAGTAGCATATGTTAGAATAAATGCCCACTAGATGCTATTTTCAAAAATACAAGATATTATATTGATCTCTGCTTGAAGATAATTTCCAGAACCTACCAGGCCTCAAGGCACAAGCAACAAAGTATTCATGTATTTAACTCTAAAATTCAGTCCAAAACTTGTAAAACTGATCAGCAATTTATTAACATCAAGATGTGTATGAAAACATTGCTAACATAACTAAATTCATAGGACCCATGAAGGAAAAAATGTAATCCAGTCTCTTGAAGGCTGAGACTAACCTGTGAGAATGGAAAAGAAAATTATTCCTCTTTATTTTCATGTTCACTTCTCACATATAGTTATCTACCCTCTCTTAAAGAGGCACCAAACTCAATGGCAAAAGCTGACCTGAACAGTGAACACAGATACCTTGTATAAGTAAAGTGTTTATTGTCTTAATGGCTTCGGTGTGAAGTCATTAGTGTTTACTGCAGGCAGAGCACTAAGGTTAAGATACTGCTGTAACCCCCACTAGGGTATTAAGTATATAGTACATATTGAAAGGTATATGATTTTCTACTCTAAAGATGCTAAATTTCATAATATATCTGGCCCCAATGATTTCTGACAAGGAAGGTGAAATGAATATGTATTTAGGCAGAAATTTTGATATATTTGAGAAAAATAGGACAACTACTTTTTTCTTGACTCTCAGCCTATGCATTTTCTTCCTTCTGTTGCAGTGATACAAATGAAGTTGATGTACCCTTGAATACCAGAGTTGGCACTAAACGCTACATGGCTCCCGAAGTGCTAGATGAAAGCCTAAATAAAAACCATTTCCAGCCCTACATAATGGCAGACATCTATAGCTTTGGCCTAATCATTTGGGAAATGGCTCGTCGTTGTATCACAGGAGGTAAGAGTTGGAGTATTATTTTCAGGGTTCTGCCCTCCCCCCCTTAGCCCCCCCACGGTTGTGGGATCTGAACTCTGGGCCTGGGTGCTGTCCCTCAGTTCTAGTGGTAGAGCTAGTGCTCTACCACTTTGAGCGACAGGGGCCACTTCCGGCTTTTTCTACTTATGTGGTGCTGAGGAATTGAACCCAGGGCCTCATGCATGCAAGGCAAGCACTCTACCACTGAGCCACCTTCCTAGCCCTATTTTCAGGTTTTATATGTATGTTTTGTCTAAATAAAAATTTTATGGCCAGGCATGGTGTCATATGTCTATAATCTCAACTACTTGGGGGGTGGACATCAGGAAGATCACAGTTTAAGGCCATCTTGAACAAAAAGTTAGTGAGACCTTGTCTCAAACATCAAGCTGGGAATGTGTGATTCACATGCGTAATCCCAGCCAGAGAGCAAAAATCAGGAATAACTGTCTAAAAACAATGCTAAAAGGAGATAAGGATATGGCTTAAGTGGTAGAACACCTGCCTCGTGAGGCCTTGAGTTTAGTATTACCTTCCCCCACAAAGGTCCATTTATGTTATTTAGATGTTTTGTATGTTGGGTCCACAATCTTATTTTGGTAGCACTCATAGAACTCATGTAATCATCCTCACTGCTCAGATTTATTATAGTATAAGGATGAAAGTCAGAGTCAGCTAAGGTGCCTGCAGCAAAATCAGAGAAAACCAAGACACTCTTCTGAAAGTCCTCTCCCAGGGGAGCCTCTCAGGTTGAGATTCATTCTTCCCTCAATGAAGTGTGACATATGTGAAGTGTTGCCATACAGAGCTCAGTAGAGACCCTGCCAGCATGTGTGTGCATGTGTGCGTGTGTGTGTGTGTGTGTTGGTGTGTTGGTCCTGGGGTTTGAACTCAGGCCTTGAGCTTGTTTGGCTCAAGACTACCCCTCTTTGAGCCACAGCTCCACATCTAGCTTTTTGGGAGTTAATTGGAGCTAAAGAGTTTCATGGATTTTCCTGCCCACTCTGGCTTTGAACCTTGATCCTCAGATCTCAGCCTTCTGAGTAGCAAGGATTATAGGTGTGAACCACTGACTCCCAGCTTTTTGTTTTTTCCCCCTACTTTTTAATTTTAAAAAAGAAAAGCAACATTTCATGAGTTTGCATGTGATCCTTGCTTGGAGCCATTGCTAGTCTTCTTTGCATCAATCAGTTTTAGTATATGTGCTGCTGAGGGGAAATCTTTGTTTTGGGAGTTCAAATTCAGGGCCTCACACTTACCAGGCTGCTCCTCTGCCACTTGAGCCATGCTCTTGAACCCTTTTTTGCTTTAGTTTTTTTTTCAGAGAGAGTCTGACATTTTTCCCAGGTCTGCTCAGACTGGGATGCTCCTTTCTCCAGCCTGCTGGCTACTTGGGATCACAGGCACATACCACCACACCCAGCTTATGGGTTGAAACTGACTTTCACTTTATTCCTGGGCTGGCCTTGAATATGATCCTCCTGAAGGCTGCCTCCCAGGATGACATGTGTAAACACTTGAGATTATAACATGAGCCATCACACCCACATCCTCTTTTCCTTCTTTATGGAGGGATCTGTTGCAGTTCTGTAACTCAGTGAGAGATCCCGCATTTTGTTTGCCATGTTTGTGCTGTGTTTGTGCTTATCATGTTTTCTCATTCCCTGCAGGGATAGTGGAAGAGTACCAGTTGCCATACTACAACATGGTGCCCAGTGACCCTTCCTATGAAGACATGCGAGAGGTTGTCTGTGTCAAACGTTTGCGGCCAATTGTGTCTAACCGATGGAACAGTGATGAAGTAAGTGGAGCTGAACCCCTATAACAAGTGATTCGCGAATGTTACCACAGGTATACCGTCTTCTCATTCACATTCTCTTTGCTTTTCAGTGTCTACGAGCAGTGTTGAAGCTAATGTCAGAATGCTGGGCCCACAATCCAGCCTCCAGACTTACAGCACTGAGAATCAAGAAGACACTTGCCAAGATGGTTGAGTCCCAAGATGTAAAGATTTGACAGTGAAATAGTTGTGAGGAGGAATTCTAGACTGCCAGATCCTCTGGCACCAAAGGAATGGAGGAATTAGCATGGACCAAGGATGGTCCTTGGTTCTCAGACTCCTCACTACACCTTCACAGGCTGCTAACAAACTTCTCAGTACTCTGTAGAAGACAAGCTGGGAACTTCTAAACACTTCATTCTTTATATGTGGACAGCTTTATTTTAAATATAGTTTCTGATGCCTTTTTTTTTTTTAATTGGGTTTTATGAACTACATCAAGACTGCAATCCTGATTATAAGTCTCCAGTCAAACTTTGGGTACTGAATTGCCTGTTCATAGAATGGTGCTTTCTGTGAAAGCCTTAGGAGATAAATGAAAATGAGTTGAGCAGAGTGAAGAAATACACACTTTTGCCTTCTGCCTAAGAAAATGTAATGTTTGTGTTCTAACTTTGTAAAATAGCCTCTGGATTGTCTCTCTAGGATACAGCTTACTAATGTTAGTCCGCCATGCCTTCTTTCTAATGGACTATCTGCAAGTGCACGTCAGGACCCTCTGTTGCCATTGGAATTAGAAGAAAATTACTTATGAATGCACAGAAAGATATTGGTGGCCAATGGTTTTGTGCTTTAAAAAATGCAATATCCGACCAAGGTTCACCAATCTGTTAAAAGCCATGCCTCACCTTGAAAACGAGGTAGCTTCTCCACCAAGTTTATTTTTAACATACTTGTTGCTATAAGGCCAAAAGAAGTTAGAAGTATCCATAAATGTGGATTGTTTTCCTTCTACCACCATTTGTTTTTTAAATTGTTATTTTTACCATGGAAAGCCTCCTATCCAAAGTTGGAGCTTCCTATGCCACGAACCATGCTTGTAAAGAAAATACTTCTTACTGAAGCAAATTACCATATTGGATAGCAATGTAAGTGCCTATATTTCTCCTGCATTCTGTATGCTCAGTAACTTTTAAAAGGGAAGTTATTTATATTTTGTGTGTAATGTGCTTTACTTGCAAATATCCTCTCCTTTACAACCATATTTTATATATGTACATAGATTCATATGAATATTAATATATTCATATGTACGTTCATCCTATAGAACCAGCTCATATGTACCTCACATCCCATCCTTAGGGAAAAAAAATTGTTTGAAAGTAGAACTACATAATGAGTTTTCAGAATCCATATATATTCAAAGTAATACATCAAATCCAGGACTTTTCTAATTTTAGGCAAAAACTTCGTTAAGATAATACCATCTCAGTTTTTCTTTATGAAAGGATTCTATAATTATAAATTTATCAGAGCTGATATAAATTTATCAATGACTGTTAATGTGTTTTAGACATCTGAATCATTTGAGATCTTTGGGTTTATGATTTCTGGTTCTAACTTGTAAAGACTGTGAGGAGTCGAGCAGTATCTGTATCTACAACTAGTAGTTGTCTCTATAGCTGTATCTAGTCAGTATCTGTACAACTGTATATAGCTATTATTCAATCAAATTATACATATTTTACAGAAGACTTTTTATCTCTAAGAACAGTTCTGATTTACTTAACCATAGTACACTCCTGTCATGCTTTTTAAATACTATAGCTATGCTGAGCACACAAGTCATGAGAACATCAAGTGAGACAGTTTCCTTTCATAAAACATAAAGTCAATGTGACTGCATCACCATACAGCCAAAAAAGTTTAAGTGGGAAGAAATCAGAGCATATATTCATCTAGCACCAAAAACATGACTGCCAATTGAGGCTGAAACATAGCTTACTCTCTACACATCTTATTTCACAAATTTGAGTACTTGAGCTGCTTTCCTAAGTTTTCATTAACATAATTAGAATGTCAGGTGTTCATTAAGAGCAGCATATTTGTCTATTGGTAATACTCAACTTGCTTTTTTCAGAATATGTTCCCCACCTGCTTCCTGAGAAAGACAGATAAGTTCATAAGAATTACTGTGATTTGAGAACACTTAGAAAATATGGCATACTGAGTCTAAGTTAACTTTGATGTGTTTTTGACTTGTCAAAATATAAATCTTTAAAATTACATGTCATCATCCATAGGAAAGGCAAAATTTTTTTAGAAATATTTTTAATGGTGTGTTGAGGCAAAAATGGACAGTTATGTGAGGCTACTGTAATGATTTTAAAATTAACTTGGTCTTAGTGCTGTCAATAATCTTAGAAACTTGATTAGTAAAAACATTTTACAGAATAATGTGTTCTTTAAAAGAAGCAGCTGCTACTTCATCTGGAATCCTAAAATATAAAGAAGGTATCTAAAACTGTCCCCCCTGCCCCCCCCATCTTACGTTTGAAAATTCATCCAGTAAGTCAAATATAGAAAGAATATGTGAAACCAGTAAGAGGAAGTATCTATCATGTACTTCCTTAGTTCCTAATCTTGGAATCTATGATTTGGTCCCATATACAATGTAGTGTTTTTAAAGTTTGTGGTGTCAAGCCAGGAACTGGTAGTTCACATCTGTAATACTAGCTGCTTAGGAGGCTGAGATCTGAGGATCATGGTTCAAAGCCATCCTGAGCAGGAAAGTCCATGAGACTTTTATCTCCAATTAACTACCAAAAAGCAAGAAGGGGAACTGTGACTTGGGTAGAACTTAGCCTTGAGCAAAAAAGTTCAGGGACAGCACTCATTTCAAGCCCCAGGACTAAAAAAGCCTATGGTTTCACTCAGTCTCTTTAAATATTTAATGCATGAAAACAAACCAGCAAAAATACCCTGAATAGAAGCAGTAAAATTCTCAAAGAAATTTCTCATTGCATTTGTTTGCACTGTTAAGTAATTTTGTAGGGCGTATTTAGATTTGCTTCAGTGATCACTCTAAGCTTTAACTCATTATGACTTCATTTCTGAATAGAAAATTTGAATTTCTCTGGAAATACTTTTACAAAAGCTTTTTTCATCAGCATTTTATGTTGCCTTTCCAATGTCTAGAAGTGTTTGTAAACCTAGAAAGTGACCTTTTTGTTTTCATAAACTGTTGTGTTAAAATGTGCCAGATTTTTTATTTATTCACTCTGACAATATTCAAGAATTTTTTTCCAATGTTGTTTTGTTTTCTGTTAAGAACCAAAATGGAATACAGATTTTTTAAAATCTCCAAATTGACCGAGGATCAAATTTGACACCATTTATTCCAGGGCAGATTATTTTTTAAAACTACAGTGCATTTCACTTTATTTTGAATTGTTTCTGACTAACCAGGTTTCAACAGAATATTCACTAGGGTAACATAACATAGGGACTCATCTTCCTGCCTCCATGTAGAAGACAATGAGAGCCACAAAGGGGACTCATGTTCATAAGAACCAATCTTAAGTCCTGGACAGCGTAGGAACGAACCCACATGTGATAATCATCCCACAAGGAAAGTGTGAATACAGCTTTTGCAAAAGATTAAACATTAATGCAATTTTAGATTGTGCTCTGTACTCTGCTTTCCATGAAGTTATTTAAGCCCTCTTGTGATCTTTGTCCTTCCCACTTAAAAATTAAAATGTAGTATAAATTGTATAAAATGGAAGTATTATAGCTTACTTAGAAAAACTGTATATAGGAGTTGACAAAAGGGTAAAAACAACAGTTTCATTATGCAATTGTAAAACACCAAAACTAGAGATTCGTCTTTGATATGTAACACACTAAATGTATTTTGTATAGCATCTGGTTTAAAAGGTGCCTTATTAAGTTTACCATTAATTGCTTTGTTCTATATACAGATTATGTCCAATGTATCATTTTTAAGTAAATAACCTTATTTTAGTATACTTTAGTGATGTGTGTTTTGTGGTATTGTTCTTAAGTTGTATATCAGTAGTCATCAGTTGAGATTTTTTATGTGCATGTTATGTGTGTGTTTATAGTTGGGCTTGAACTCAGGTCCTCACACTCACCTTTTTTTTTCTTTTTTGTGCCTGTCCTGGGACTTTAACTCAGGACCTGGCCAGTGTCCTAAGCCTCTTTGTGCTCAAGGCTAGTGCTTTACCACTTGAGCCCCATCACTACTTCCTGCTTTTTCTGAGTAGTTTATTGGAGATTAGGGTCCATTGGACTTTGTTGCCTGCACTGGCTTCAAACCACAATCCTCAATCTCAACCTCCTGAGTAGCTAGGATTATAGGTGTGCCACTGACATTCTGCTTCATTGTCTTTTTTTTTGAAGGCTGATACTCTTCCAGTCAGCTGAACCATACCTCCACCTCTGGGTTTTTGCTGGTTAGTTGAAGATAAGAGTCTCACAGATGTTTCTGCCTAGACTAGCTTCAAACCATGATCAGCAGATCTCAGCCTTCTAGTAGGTGAGATCACCTAGTTGTGGTGTGAGTACCAGCGCTCAGCTATTGATTGCAATTTTGTAACAAGTAAGTTAGTGCCACATATATGAGGTGTGTATGACAGTGACCAGAAAACCAGCCTAGAGCACGTTGACCCATTTTCTTTTCTGTCTGTTCAAGAACCAAACCTACTGTAATAAAGGCTTTTTTTTTTCCTTTATTAAAAAAAAAATGGCCAGACACTGGTAGCTTATGTCTGTTATCCTAGCTACTCAAGAGGCTGAGATCTGAGGACTGTGATTCAAGGCCAGCCTGGGCAAGAAAGTCCATGAAACTGTTATCCAAAAGCCAGAAGTGGAGTTTTCAACCTGGAGAGCACTAACTTTGAGCTCAAGAGCAGCACCCAGACCCTGAGTTCAAGCCCCAAGACTGGGACACACAAAAATGATCAGAGTGTGTACTTGTTATGCGTAAACCCATGCACATGTGATTTTCATATCACACAACGCACGCACGCACGCACGCACATGCACACAAATAACAGCATGGTGGCTCCTATCTGTAATCCAAGCATTTGGGAGACTGAGGCAGAAGGATAGAAAGTTCGAGGGCCACCTGGGCTACATAGCAAGAGCCTAAAAAAACAAAATAGTAACAAACAGTGGAAGTAACTGAAGTATGGAAAAGGACATCTGTCTTTAGCAATGTATGTGGTAGATTATAAAGCACTTGAGAAAAGTTTCATTTTTAGTCAGGCATGGTGGTGTGCACATGTAGTTCTAGTTACTTAGGAGGTTGAAGGAGATAGGCCACTAGATTACTGTTTTTCCAGCCCCTTAATGGTTAGAAAATATAAATGGTATCTTGGACATCCTTATGTATAAATATTTTCCTATATTACATTTCTACAAAGGGCACTAGGGGATTTGAACTTTAAAGAGTTATTTTCAATGAAACAGCCTAACATTCTTGATAAATAGTGTCTTACTGCTACTCAAAAACATTTTCAGCCAGTGGCTCATGCCTGTAATCCTAGCTACTCAGGAGGCTGAGATCTGAGGATCATGGTTCGAAGCCAACCCCGGGCAGAAAAGTTGCTGAGAAACTTACCTCCAGTTAACTACTCAAAAATCAGAAGTGGAACTTTGGCTCAAAGTGATAGCCTTGAAGAAAAGAACTCAGGGACAGCACCTAGACCCTGATTTCAAGCCCCATGACGAACCATCCCCCACTCCCTGCACCGCCCCCACCCCCGCCAAAAAAAAAAAAAAAATGTTTTCAAGCCCAGTACCTGTGGCTTACACTTGTAATCCTAGCTACTCTGGAGGCTGAGAGCTGAGATCATGGTTTGCAGCCAATCCAGGCAGGAAAGTCTCTGAGACTCTTTATCTCCACTAAACTGCCAAAAACCAGAAGTCGAGCTGTGGCTCAAAGTGTTAGAGTGCTAGCTTTGAGCAAAACAAGCTCAGGGAAGAGCCTAAGCCGTGAGTTTGAGACCCAGGACCAGCACACAACAACAACAACAAAAATTATTTACACTCTCATTTCAAGAGAGTCCTTTCCTCACTAACATGTGCAGCTTGCTTGCCTCCTGCTCCTGCAGTGGGATGGGGGGCTTCAATAGGTTCCACTACTATTGAGGCTTGGCATCTGCCAGTCACTTGTTTCCAGGCCCTAAATTCCTGTTGGTACCTTCTGATGGGCCTCCTTTAGGGAGCTGAGCACATTGGCATCGTAAGATTGGTCACTGTTGTGTGTTCCTCAAGAGCTTGTTTGGTTGGGTGCCAGTGGCTCACACCAATAGTCTAGCTATATGAAAGAGGTTGAGATCTAGCCGGGCGCTGGTGGCTCACACCTGTAATCCTAGCTACTCAGGAGGCTGATATCTGAGGATCGCGGTTCAAAGCCGGCCTGGGCAGGAGAGACAGTGAGACTCCTATCTCCAATAAACCACCAGAAAACCAGAAGTGGCGCTGTAGCTCAAGTGGTAGAGCGCTTGCCTTGAGCTGAAGAGCTGAGGGGCAGCGCCCAGGCCCAGAGTTCAAGACCCACGACCGACAAAAAAAAAAAAAAAAGGCTGAGATCTGAGAATCTCATTTTGTTGTTGTTGTTGGTCCTGGGGCTTAAACTCTGGGCCTGAACGCTGTCCCTCAGCTCTTCATCTCAAGGCTAGCACTCCAGACCACTTGAGCGCCACTTCTGGCTTTTTCTGTTTATGTGGTGCTGAGGAATCAAACCCAGCGCCTCATGCATGTGAGGTAAGCACTCTACCACTGAGCCACCTTCCCAGCCCAGGATCTCATTTTAAAGCCAACCAAAGCAGACAAATCTGAGAGACTTGGATTAACCAGCCCAATGCCAGAAGTGGTGTGGCTCAAGTGGTAGAGTACTAGCCTTGAGTAAAAAAGTCAAGCCAGAGTGAGGCTCTAAATAAAAGCCCCAATACCAGCATATACACACCATTTTGGAAATTAGGTACAGGAACCCTCAGTTAATACACATTTTAAGAGAACATCTCAAAAGTAATGCAGCATGACAAAAAAAAAATCCCTGATATTTCCAGGCTAATCAAATACCTCCTTTCCTTCCATATGTGTAAGTTGGATAAAATACATTGATTTTTTCCTTCAGGCACTGTCATGCTCACCACTTTTTTGGAAAAGGGACTATTTCCAAGTCTATAATATTACCACTAGACTTAATAAAGCGGACATTAGGATGCAGACATTTTTGCTCTTCCTGGTCTAATATTTGTGGGTAATTTCAAGCAAATGCTAACTGGATCAGTAAATCTTCATTCACTTGGAGAAATATTGTTGCTGGTGCATTAGCCATGTCTGGTATCTTTCTGTGTGTTGGCATCCTCCTGTCCTGGGCAGAGCAGATCCATGACAGGTGGGTACAGCCTGTTGAAGGTGGCCACCCAGCAGCATAGTCTATGGTCACCTGGAGTCAGGTCTTGGGGAGTTCAAAACTTCAGTATCATTTCCTGGAGGCCCTTTTGCTTTCTTTACTTTTAAGATTGGGTCTTGGTTTTTGCCTGCACTGGCCTGAACCATGTGTTTCCTATTTATACTTCCCCAGTGGCTGAGATGACAGGCATATACTAATAGTCTGGATTTTTTCTAATGTTTATTGGGGATCTCACTAACTTTTTGTCCAGAAGGGCCTCAAACTGGGATACTCCTGATCTCTGCCTCTCTGGTAGTTTGGTTTAGAGTGTGAGCCAATACACAGGATTTGTTTATATTAGGACAGTAACTGAAGTTAAGTAAGCTTTGATAATACTGTTGTGTTTGCTGTTGCTCATCTTGGGGGTTTAATGATGGTATTTTTTTGGGGGGGGAGGGTTGGTCATGGGGCTTGAACTCTGGGCCTGGGCACTGTCCCTGAGCTCTTCAGCTCAAGGTGAGTGCTCTACTACTTGATCCACAGTGCCACTTCCAGTTTTCTGGCGGTTAATTGGAGATAAGAGTCTCATGGACTTTCCTGCCCAGGCTGGCTTTGAGCTGCCATCCCCAGATCTCAGCCTCCTGAGTAGCTAGGGTTACAGGCATGAGCTATCAGCACCTGGCTAACAGTGGGATTTGAACACTGCGCCCCATGCTTGGCAGAAAGGCACTCATCACTTAAGCCACTTCCCCATTCCTAAAAAGTAAGTTTGTAATACTTAGATCCTGTCCTCACACTTGGCCATTTGCTACATGAGGGGACAGACAGGTAATGAACTCTTCATCAGCTGATGGGTCCGTTTGCCAATATTGATAATTTCGGTATAGCCCACGATGTCACAAGTAACCAACAAGTGAATGTCACAAATATCCAAATGATTAGAAGAAAAAAATCCAAATGGCCTTTGGTAGAATATAGGCTCCCCACCCCTAATCATTGAAGAATCCCAGGTCTTTCACAACCCCTTATTCCTAACTTGTGATATATCAGGTCATTTATCTTGGTCAGTTAACTTTTTCTTTTTTCATTCAAGAACCAGGATTTGAGCAAGGGACGTATAGCTCAAATGGAAGAGCAACTGCCTAGCAAGCAAGAGGCCTTGACTTCAAATCCCAGAATGACCGTTATAAATATGCTTTTCAAGAACAATTGGAGTTACAACAATTGACATAAAAATAAAGAATTGCCCCAGCAAGGGAAAATTTACTTCTTCCCGGAAGGGTGTGCCATCAGCCAAAAATCTGGCAAACAAGCACACTGAGCAAATCAGGCTGCTCCTCTATTCCTAACACAGCAGGCCCTGCCCCTTTGCTCGATTGGTTGAGCTCAGGGTCACAATCTGCTTGTGATTGGCTAGTTTCAATAAGGTAAAATGTATTTACATAAGGTGATTTTGAAATAAGAATAACCATCTGAGGCATGTCTGTCATAATTCCATCTTGAAAAGAAATCAGTGTATGACCAAAACTTGCATTTCAAAAATCCTTTCTTACCCAAAAGCAGTTTCTCTTTTCCTTCACAAGAGCCAAGCCATCAGTCCAAAGCAGGAACTTTTAAGTAATACACTTTGATGGAAAAGACATCACACTATGAAAAAGAAAAATGGAGAGTAGAGGGGGGAAGGGAAGAAAAGACTTTTTTTCCCTTTAGTGTTTTAAAGTTTAAACTTTGCCAGTCTTGATATACTCTCTTGTATCTTTTAGAGGTGACAGGTAAAGTCATTTCCAGTAGGTGTCCTGTACTGGGCTTGGGACTAGCCACATGGTTCTGGTTCTGTTCCACAATTCCAGGTATATTTTGGGCCCATTTTAATATGGAGTCCCCTGAGATCACCCCATCTCTCCAGCAATCCCAAATACTTGGCTTATGATATCATGTTGCTATCTCATTCTACACTTGATATCTTCTGTTTTGTTTTGTTTTGTTTTGGTCAGTTGTGGGGCTTGAACTCTGGGACTGGGTGCTGTCCCTAGGCTCTTCAGCTCAATACTTGAGCCACCGCGCCACTCCTGGTTTTCTGGTGGTTTATTGGAGAGAAGGTTTTCCTGCCCTGGCTGGCTTTGAACCACGACCCTCAAATCTCAGCCTCCTGAGTAGCCGGCGCCTGGCTTTCTTTCTCCTTTTTTAAAGAGTTAGTTGTTCAAATGTCCTGATGAGTTTATGGTACCTTTTCATAGTTTCGAATATGTTTGCGGCTTATTTTACCTCAAGGTTCGGAGAGGTCTACTGTGTGGCTGTCATCTGCATTGTTCTGGGATCCTGGGGAAAAGTCAGTCACAGGGTCACTTGGACGACACTGAATGTCTCCATCTGAAGTAATTAGTTGCCTCAGTAGAGATGAGAAATCTGTAGAACATTTAGGATTTGTGTGTGTGTGTGTATGTGTGCATGTGTGCACATGCACATGCTGGGGCTTGAACTCAGTGCCTAAGTGTTGTCTCTGAGCTTTTTTTGCTCAAGACTAATGACCTACCACTTGAGCCATAACTCCACTATAAGCTTTCCTTTTTTTTTTATTGTGAAAATACTGTACAGAGGGGTTACAATTACATGGGCAAGATAATGAGTACATTTCTTATCAAGCATTGTAGCCTCCTCCTTTGTTTCCCCTTCCCATAAGCTTTCCTTTTTGAACTTGAAAAATCAGATTTATTTGGAGAAAACAAAAAACACAGGATGGGAGTTTTATATTTCAAGACATCTCCCAGGTAGTAATTCTACAGATTACAAATCATTTGCATAGAAGATATATTTGTGAATATATCAACCCGTTTTATTTCTCTACCAGCTTTTTTGATACTTCACTGGAGATGAGTGTCACAGCAGGCTGGGCGCTGGTGGCTCACACCGGTAATCCTAGCTACTCAGGAGGCTGAGATCTGAGGATCGCGGTTCAAAGCCAGCCGGGGCAGGAAAGTCTGTGAAACTATCTCCAATAAACCACTAGAAAACTGGAGGTGGCGCTGTGGCTCAAGCAGTAAAGCGCTCTCGAGCTGAAAAGCTGAGGGATAGCGCCCAAGCCCAGAGTTCAAGCCCCATGACTGGAAAAAAAAAAAAAAAAAGTGTCACAGACTTTCCTGCCAAGGCTGGCTTTGAACCATGATCTTCAGATCTCAGCCCCCTAAGTAGCTAGGATTATAGGCTTGAGCCATTGGCCCCTGGCCATAGAATTTTTGATACAATGATACAACTGTCTAATAATACAAATGAGCAGGAAAGTTGTGCTTGAACTTGACATTAAGGCTTTGTGAAATGTAACTAGATTTGTTCTTTGCATTGAAAGCACCCTGGTTATAAAAACAAAACAAGCTCAGAACTGAATGTAATCCTAGCTATCCAGGAAACTAAAATCTGAGGATCACACTTACAAGCCAGCCTGGGAAGGAAAATCTTTGAGACTCTCATCTCCAATTAGCCACCAAAAGGCTAAAAGTAGAGCTATGGCTAATGTAGTAGAGTATCAGCCTTCAGCAACAGAGCTAAGCGGAGTATCAGCCTTCAGCAACAGAGCTAAGCGCCGTGAGTTCAAGCCCTAATACAGTCACAAAAACAGACATAATTCCTTTCTCCGGTTCTCTTGCTCTAGAAACTTCTAGAGTCTCTCATATAAGGCTACTGGTACAGTTGATTAGTGAGTGCTTTTACTTCAAAGCCTCCTCTTCAAGATCTTCATTCATATATAAACTCACTACCACATGCAATAAGTTCCTAGAGAAAGAGCCCAGGGATGCGCCTGATCCTAATGTCCCAGTGCTGTGGTCAGCAGGCCCCAACTGTAACAGCAGGAGAGCACACAAGCAGCCAGCCGAGGCTGCTGGCAGCAAGGGCCTCCGTCAGCTTCAAACTTCCTGGTTTCAAGTTTGGCAACTGACAGCTGTGTTGGGCCAGTGGAGATTCAAAACTGTGGTCAAGATCATGAAGTCGTAGAATACTGGAATACTTAATAAGTATTATGTGTCCAGCACACCACAGATGGATATGGTTTAGGAGAGCTGTGAGTTACCCCAAAGTCAAACCAGCAGCAGTGGCCAGGGCGCCTAGCATAATCTTCATTTTAATCTTTACACATTAAGCGCACAAAGCTTTAGTGGCAAACACATTGCCGGGGGCAGGGGCAGGGGGTAATTTAAGTTAATGACTTTTTTTTTTTTTCCAGTCATAGGGCTTGAACTCAGGGCATCACTTTCTTGCCTAGCTTTTCTTGCTCAAGACTAGTATTCTACCACTTGAATCACAGCTCCACTTCCAGGTCTTTAGTGGTTAATTGGAGATAAGAGTCTCATGGATTTTCCTGCCCAGGCTGGCTTTGAATCACAACTCAGCCTCTTGTATAGCTAGGATTACAGATGTGGGCTGCTGGCACCCAGCCCAGTGTGATTTTTTTTTTAATAGACAAAAGTGTATTCAAGCAATGTTGGACAGTTCTCCCTAAGCCCCCTTTTTTCCTAATGGCTGGATGGCTGCTTTCTCAAGCCTGCTTGCTCTAGGATCTGAAACCTTGTTGCAAACCACCTGTTGCTATTCTGTTCTGAGCCCTACGACCTGCCATTGACATCATCGCTCTGTGTGGAGACCTCTGGACACTCCATGTGGAACCAGCTACATTGCTGCAGTCAGATACAGCCTTAGATGAGACAGGTCCCCCATGTGCCAATCCCAGATTCCTGTGGACTTTACTAATGTTTTGTCTCCCTAGAAGTAAATGAGGCAGAGTGAAAAGACATCACTTTATTCCAAAGCTGATCATTTGGGAGAAAGATGTTTACAGTAGCCCCTCCTTCAGCTCCCTCCACACTTTGAGGGACCAACAAAAATCAGGCTGTTCACAACCCCAGGCAGGAAGTCCTGATACTCTGACTAACCACCTAAAGAGCCAGAAGTGGAGCTGTGGCTCAAGAGGTAAAGTGCTAGCCTTGAGCAAAGAGAAAACCTCAGGGACAGCACATAGGCCCCAAGTTCAAGCCTCAGGACTAACACACACGAAAAAGAATAACATTGCTCATAAGATGGGTTTATGGCTTAGGGCTGGGAAGGTGGCTCAGTGGAAGAGTGCTTGCCTTACATGCATGAGGCCCTGGGTTCGATTCCTCAGCACCAAATACACCGAAAAAGCTGGAAGTGGCACTGTGGCTCAAGTGGTAGAGTGTTAACCTTGAGCTGAAGAGCTGAGGGACAGCACCCAGGCCCAGAGTTCAAGCCCCACGACTGATCAAAAGAAAAAATAAAAAGATACTGTCTTAGCTTTAATGCGAATGAGACAAGAACAAAACACATTAAAATTATTGATCTAGATTAAAGGCAAGGAATGACTGAAATTTAAAGAGATGACTAATTCCATTTTTCTCAAGCTCCAGCAGGCCTTTGCTCTGTGTGTGTGTGTGTGTGTGTGTGTGTGTGTGTGTGTGCGCGCGCGCGCGCGCGTGCCTGTACTTGCTCAAGGCTGGAGTTCTACCACTTGAGCCACTCCTCTACATATGGGTTTTTTTTGGCTGTTTAATTGGAGATAAGACTCCCTTGAATTTATCTGCCTGAACTGGCTTGAGGCCCAGAGTCTCATATCTCAGCCTCCTGAGTAGGTAGCTAGGACTACAGGTGTAAGCCACTGGTGCCTGCCTTTTCTCCATGTTTCACTGACAGAGACAAAATGAGTCTCTAGTGACCAGAGATCAGTACCCAGTTTTCACTTAACACATCACCTCTTTTTTTTACTTGGTGCTGGGAATGGAACTGGGGGCCTCACACATGCCAGGCGGTGAGTTTTACCCCCTGGCCCATCACCTCCATTTTAAACAATCCTTCTAAGAAAAGATCTTCTAAGCCTACAATTAGGAGGAAGAGGAAGCCAAAGAACAGTTCAAATACTCTACAGATGTTTCCAACCACAGGAGGAGCAAAATGCCAAAAATTTGTAGAATTAAAGTGTGGCAGAGGCTAAGTCATAGGGGAGAGGAAGGCATGTGGAGGCCAACTGAGTTCACTCATTTCGGAGGCCAAACCCAGCCCAGAGAACCATATTCCAGTCCTGATGGGGTGATGCCTCCAGCCAGGGGACGAGCTGGGACTGGGGGCTCTCCAAACCATCACTGAGCAGAGCCCCAGTCTAAAAGACAGCAGGCAAGCCCACATCATCTGATGAGAGTTGGGGCCAAAGTTCAGGTCTGGAACATCAGGAAGCCCCCAAAAGCAGTGCTGGGGGCGCTTTTCTTGGTTACTGAGCCATGGGTCAATTCAAACCACACCCTCTCACCCTTTTGCAACTCTGCCATAGAAAAGGTTGTAACAGTGCTCCCCCCGCTCAGCTCTGTGCTGTAGACTGGGGTTCGATGATGGCCCCCAAACACCAGTTGCCCCATGCCTGGGCCAGGGCCGAATTCAATGCTCACTGCAAAAAGGTAGACACCACGCTTTGGGGCTTGGAAGTGGCCATGTTCAGGGAAGTAGCTGCCACCAGTGTTGATGGCTGGGATGTTGAACTTCACCCTCTGGGGGGCAGTTATCCCTTCTGAAAAGCTGGCGTAGAAAGCCACAGGGGAGCCTGGAAAACAGAGGGGAAATGCTTGGTGAGTTCATTATCTATTCCCTGAATGAGGAATTAAATGCAGAGAGACCTGCCTTTATCATCCTATGAACATTGGAGTCAGAGCCCAGCACTGGTGGCTCATGCTTATAACCACCAAAAAGCCTATTTAGGAGGCTGAGAACTGAGAATTGAAGTTTGAAGTCAGCCTGGGCAGAAAAATGGGTGCGATCTCTAATTAACCAGCCCAAAGTCAGAAATGGAAGCTCAAGTGGTAGAGCACCAGTCTTGAGAAGGAAGAGTCAAGTGAGAGTGCCAGGCCCGAAGGCTTGAAGTGGCACAAAGGAAAAAAAATAGAAATAGGACATTATTTCTTGATAACCTACCTATTGCCAATACAGTGTGATCTCAAAGGGTAAATATAAACTTGTATCTCATGGAGATACATTTCCAAAGAGCATATTCTCAACCCTTTAGTTAGGACTTTCTCAAGACCTAAGTGTCCCTGGCTGTCGAATGGCTGTGTGACTAATAATGGCAGGCTGAGACAGGCTGGGAACCCAGATTTCCAACTTCCAGACATTTGCAACTTGCTAAGAATTTTCTTTTTCAGTGCCAAGGATCGAACCCAAGACCTCATGAATGCTCAGCTAGATCTTTATCACTGAGGACTCATGCCCAGACCATACCCAACTATCTTTAGACAGCTGGGGAAAGAGAATTTGTCTATCTTCCAGGTAACAATGTTAACCCTGGGAAATAACTGAGGAATGGAGAAGATGGTTCCTATTAGAGGTGAGCACTGGACCTTAGAGAAACAAGGAAAGAAAGGCCCCTCCAAGCTAGATGCAGTGCTGCACCCCTTCTCAGCTCTCTACCAGAGCCAGGAGTATTGTGAGTTCAAGACCAGCCTGGATAACATAGTGAGCCCTGCATAGTGAGCACCAATCCAGCTAGGTCTGGAAGCTACATGAAGCTTCCAAATATTGCTCTGAACTCTGGGATTACATCTGGGGAAACTGAGTCCCAGAAAGGCATAGCTTATTGCTCCAGACCACACAGCCAACCAATTACTAAACAGGGAGCAGACCTTGGATCTCCTGATTTTTGGGTGCTCTTCTGGCCCTCAGTTGCAGAAATGCTACCTCGGGCCTTAGGACAATCTCCCACAGGACAAGAGAGGAGGTGTCATGTATACAGACAGGAGAGGCTGCAGGGGCAAACAGGTCACAGCATAGGATCAGTAGGATGGTCCTCCTGAGTTCAGGACCTGACACTGACTTTGTCACCATCAAGGTAAAGTTCTTGTGAGTTCTGTCAAAATGCCGTTTTAGTGGAGGGAGGGGTCTTGAGGCTAGGGGGCAAGTTTCTTGGGAATAGAATTAGGCCCTCAAGGAGAAGATTTCACAACGGTCAGTCACTTTAGGTCCCAGAGTGAGAGCCAGGATCATTGATCTCCGGTCCATAAATAGCCTTGTGAATGCCAAAGTTTTGTTTTTCTCTGATTCTAGTAGGTTTTACGAGAATGAGATTGTTGGATTAAGGCAAAAAGCTGGGTGTTGGTGATGCAGTTCTCACAATTCCCAGCAGATGGCGCTCTAGCCCTGCTAAAGAAAGTCTGTCCAATAGCGCCCTCTGTGGGTACTTAGTCCTCTCCACCCTGCCTGCACCTGACCTTAAAGAGAGACCACACCCAGCCAGTGTGCCAAACCTGTGCTTTAGAAAGGAAAGCAAGGTGCAAACTGAAGATTGCACTCTTTGCAGTGCACAAATTCAAGCTCTACAATCTTCCACAAGACAAATAAGAGGAATATTTTAAAGGACAAATACTTCTGAATAATAAAATGTTGCAGTGGTAAACAGATGCCTAATTCTGAAAGTCATCAGGAAAATTCTGAAAGTCATCAGCAAATGGAGATCTTATGTGAGTCACAACATGGGAAAAAAGACAGCTGGGTGTTGGGAGAACCTGTTCCTTGGTGCCTCACACTGCCCCCTAGGTCATCATGAAGTATCATCAAGGCCAGGGTGGGGCCTTTCAGCAAGACTCCGAAAAACCCACATGCCAGTTTGCACCAGCAAACCCACCTTGTCCACAGCTCTGTGTCTGGAGACAAAGCAGTCCCAGCCCCAAGGTCACCTTTCCAGGGAGAAAATTGCTTGAGACCCAGAGCAGCA
This sequence comes from Dipodomys spectabilis, assembly GCF_019054845.1. Taxonomy (NCBI): domain Eukaryota; kingdom Metazoa; phylum Chordata; class Mammalia; order Rodentia; family Heteromyidae; genus Dipodomys; species Dipodomys spectabilis. Next base: position 1,157,971 of record NW_024870813.1, on the reverse strand, counting down.
TGAAGGGAAGAGATGGAAAGGTTGACTCCACATAACTTCAACCTCAAAGCCAGCTCCTAAGCCTGGGACATGGGACCCCGTAGAGACCAGCCATGGATGCACTTGTTAAAGAGGAGAGCCAACATTCTAGAGACAGCCCCTCTCTGCTGCTCACTGGCTGGGTGAACAGGTTCTTCCCTGGGTAAGATGGTAATGATGATGAATATGCGGATAAGCAGCTGTGATGACTCATCATGACAAAGCCCATGAATGGTACTGAAGGTAGGATGGCCAGACAGGACAACGGTAGGGTGTTACCATGATAGGTTTCCCCAGCCCTTGGAGCACAGGGCCTGGGGATGGGGAGAAAAAATGACAGGGAGGAGTTAAAGGGTGCACTTTCCTTCTCTGCTCTGTAGCTAGGGCAGCAGGCAGCCAGCAATGTGTATAGAAGCCTGTGAAAGTAACAGGAAGTACTTCTGCCAGCTTATGGGCTGTGGCACTACCATTCACTTTGCTTATTTATTTGCCAGTCTTGGACTTGAACTCAGGGTCTCATGCTCTCACAAGCTCACTTGGCTTTTTTCAATCACGTTTTTTCTCTATTCTCTCTCTCTCTCTCTCTCTCTCTCTCTCTCTCTCTCTTTCTTTTTGTAGTTGTTGTTGTTGTTGGTGGTGGTGGTGGTGGTGGTGGTAGTAGTAGTTGCAGGGCTTGAACTCAGGGTCTGGGCATTGTTCCTGAGATTTTGTGTTCAAAACTATAGCTCTGCCACATGAGCCATACCTCCACTTATGTATTTTTGCTGGTTAGTTGGACCTACAAGTCCTTCTCAGGCTGGCTTTGAACTGTGATCCTCAGATCTCAGCCTCCTGAGTAGCTAGGATTACAGGTATGAGCCACCAGCACCTAGCTTTGCTTGGCTTTTTTGTTCAAAGCTGGTTCATCACTTGAGCCATAGCTTCACTTCTGATTTTTTGCTGGTTAATTGGAGGTAAGAGTCTCATGGACTTGGCTGTGTAGGTGGACTTCAAAACATGATTCCTCAGATATTAGCCTCCTGAGTAGCTAAGATTATAGGCATGAACTACCAGTGCTCAACCCTCCAACAATCTTGACTTCTGCCTCCCTAAAATCCAGGTATACCCCTGAAAAGGGGAGTCAAGGGGAAATGGACCTTGAGTAGCGATGACCCAGGACCATACTACCAAGCTGGGGACTGTATTATCCTCCCACACCCGCTCAGTCCTCCTGGCCCAGCCACTTACCTGCCTCCCAGAGCTCTGCATTCAGGGCACCTTGCTCTAACCGTTTGGCATGGGCATCTGTCAAAGATTCCACTTGTTTTTTGTCCCTTTTCCTGGAAGCTTCCAGGCCTTTCTTCTGCTTCTTTCCTTTCCTGCTCATCATGGCCTGCAGTTTCCCCAGGTCTAGACTGACATTGGCTGCCACCAGTGCTTGGACATTCCCAAAGAGGCTGTGGAAGAAGTGCTGGTGCTGCTCCAGGCCTTGCTGGGTGGCAGAGAGTGCACTGCGAAGCGCCTCCAGGGAGCCATTGTTGGAGGAAGCCCAAGACTCGCAGCACTGCCCAAGGTGCTTGACGTCAAAGCGCAGGCGCTGGACCTCCTGCTCCAGCCCTTCCAGGACAGTGGCTCTGGCCTCCTCTGGCCCTGCATCATGGCTGGGCTCCAGATGCTCTGCCAGCCTTGGTAGCTCTACTCGACCATCCAGAGTCTGCTCCAGGGTAGTCACCCGGGCAGCCAGCTCATCCCAGCCAAGCGCTTGCTCCTGCAGCCCACTGGCAGCGTCCTGCAGGGCATTGCGGATCTCCTCATAACGTAGGGGCAGCAAACCAGGCGCCTCCTCAGACATCTTCTCCATTGTCTCCTCCCCAAAAAGCGCAGCCAGCACAGCCTCGTGCCGCAGCGCATCCTCCAGCAGGGCGGCAAAGGAGCTGTGCAGCTGTCGCATCTCCCGATGAGTGTCATTTGCAAATGCCTTCAGCTCTCCCACCGAACGCTCCAGTGCCTGCAGCTGGCTCCGGATCCTGGCTCTCTCTGCCCGGGCCCACTGGCCCTCTTCCTGGTGCAAATCCATTGCCAATGACAAGGTGTCCACGGTGCTCCTCAGGGCCTGCAGGGAGGAGCCGTCTAGTTGACGTCGCTCATCCAGGCTCACTTGAGTCTCCTCCAAAGCACGTGTGGCGTCCTTCTGCCCCTCCCGGATGGCATCCAGGTCATAGTAGAGCTTCTGGCAGTTACAGTCCTTGACGTACTTGATGAGGTCGGCATGGCCACCTTGCAGGTGCTGGAGGGTGAGGTTGAGCTCCAGGAGCTGCCGTTCCATCTCCTCCTTGTTCTCCTCCATGATAAGAGACTTCTCCATCAGGATCACCCGGAGTTCTCGCAGGCCGGTGTGATTCACCTGCAGCTCCTGCACCTGCCGCTCCACCTTGCTGATCTGATCAAACGTCTCATCAGATTCTGAGTACAGCTCCTTGATCTCATCCACATGCTGGGCTAGGGTGGCCCTCATGTCCTCAAGGGTGCCCTGCAACTCTTCTTCTCTATGGCTGGTGGCCACATGCAGGGCCGACAGATTCCTCTGTAGCTGACTCAGCCTGGCCTGCAGGCTGTCGGGCTCAGATCTTGGCGTTGCCATCACCAGGCTGACATTTGTCCCAGGGATCTCCTGAGCTTTGCTCAGCCGCTTTAACTTGGTGTCCACTTCAGCCTGGACCTCAGCCAGGGCATGGTGCAGGGACTGGCGCTGGGTGTGTAGACGCTCAGCCACATCCTGCTCAAGCTGGCCCATTCTGTAGCTGTTCTCCTCTACCTTCGTCTCAAACTTGGCTCCAAGCTCCTGGATGTCGGCCCTGGCCACCATGTCCTCCTGGACCCTCTTGATGGCCTGCCGATTGGCTTCCACGTCAAGGGACAGATTTCTTACAGCCTGGGAAAGGCTATGCAGGCTCTCGTTGAAGCTCCTCCAGATGGGGCTGAGGTGTGTTTCTAAGAAGTTGTCCATGTGCAGGGGCAACACGTGCTCCAAAGACCTGCCAGGAAACTCTGCAACAGACACCATGTTCACGCATGCCCATGGTCGCGGACACCCTTCCCGACTGAGGGAGCAAGGCCTCCGGGGTCTGGGGCCTCCTCCGGAATCCTCTACTCACCAAACTCCGTTTGATTGGTCTCTGTGGCAGCAGCAGTGAGGTTACTGGCCAGGGCATTCCACAGGCCTGGGAGGCCATCTGCAGCCTGGTGGATGTCATTCTGAAGGTCTCCCAGCAGGCGCTCTTGTTGTTTCTGCTGCTCCTCGACCCCACTGAGCTCCAAAGCAGGGTGACCTAAAGATACACAAGACATAGAGGTATTGAGGGACAGCTCGTCAGCCTAGGCAGGTCCTGGCATCCAGAGAAGATTTGGAAGCCAAAGACACGGGAGATGCATGCTGGCACCATCTGGGCTGGAGCTTCGATACCTTAGTTCCAGCAGGACACAGGCATGGCCTCTGTACCATCACCCTCCCTCCCACACCTTTGGCAGACATGACTAATCGATCACAGCACATTTCCTTCTGAAGCTACATCTTCACAGTTGGCAACCTTTGTTAATCGGAATTTTATCTTATGATAAAAACTCATTTCCCACTGGGCATGGTGTCTCACACCTATGATCCTAGCTACTCAGGAGGGTGAGATCTGAGGATCATAATTCAAAGGCAGACCCTGAGTTCAAGTCCACAACCAACAACAACAACAACTCACTTCCCATCCCAGCTGTGGGCTCAATTATTGTCTCTCGGTGATTCTCCTGTGATGATTCTAAGAACAAGAATGTCATAACTTTCTAGCCCTAGTAGATGAAAGACTTCTTGTAGGCCTGGGAGCTTTGTGTGGGTTCAGGCTCAAATTAGTCCTTGTCAGAAAATGGGGTCAAGGAAAAGGGCTGTGTGCTCAACCCCAGACAGACAGCTGAGGAAACCTGGCCCTTGGAGGGATGGTAGGGCCACTAAAAGAGTCCCTGGCTGTTTCAAGGGGCAAGATTTTCCTAAAATGGCATTGCCAATCATAGGAGAAAGGACAAGGGACCTGGGGCCTACCCCTCCCACACCTTTCCAGGGAAGCAACGCACCAAGTTCAAAGTCAACCAGCTGGTCCCACGGCTCATAGAGGACATCACTTGGCTCTGCAGGCACAGGAGTCATTGTGGGATCTGCAGAAGAAAACATTAGATGTTGACCCCAGAGGGGAGATGAATGGTATGACCTCTGGGGTCAGAGGTCAAGAGGAGGGGCTTCCAGGATCCCTACCATGATGCTGGCAGTTGGGACCTTGGAAGCCAGGACAGCACCTCCAGGCCGTGGAGGTCAGTACCTTCTGCTTGACTTGGTACACAGGCTTGTGGGCCACTCGGTACCTGGGGGGAGGAGAGGGATTTAGTGACTCCAGGGTGAGCCCACAGAGCCTGAGCAAATAGTCTGCCCACCCCACTCACATGACTTTGGCCTTCTGGCAGCCCAGAGCCTGCTGGGGACAGGGCTGCTGGGAATGGATGACGAATTTCTCTGTTTTACAAACGGCTATGAAGGTGACCAGCCTGGACTTCTGGTATGCACACCAGTTCCTGGAAAACAAACCAGAAGACAGAGCTGCAGATTAGCAGCCAGCAGCTTCGCCCCAGCTCCCCTTCCTGGAGGCCCAAAGGGGTGGCTGGTGTAGGGTACCAGCCTCTGCCCCACCCACCCAGCACCAGGACTCTGGAATCCATTAGCCTGAGAAGGGATGTGTATTATTCATCCCTGGGCTGTCTCTCCACAAACCTGGCTATTGGGGAACCTGAACTACCTACTGCCTTCCTGAAGCCTTCCCCAGAGCTGGCTCAGAGAGGGAGAGGAGCCCTCTGACGTCACACAGCCAAATTACCCATACAGCCAGGCATCAGCAGCTCATGCCTGTAATCCTAGCTAATCAAGGGGCTGAGATCTGAGGATGAAAGTTCAAAGTCAGCCTGGGCAGGCAAGCCCATGAGACTCTTCTCTTCAATTAACCACTAAAACACTGAACATGGAGTTGTGGCTCCGTGGTAGAACATTAGCCTTGAACAAAATAGCTAAGGGTCAGCGCCCAGGTCCTGAGCCTAAGCCCCCCACTATGGAAAAAAAATCAAATAAATAAAATAAAAATACCCATAGAGCCAGAAGAGCCCTCATTGTTCCCTGGTGACAGGGAGGCAGCACCGGGCAGCTGGCAGGGAGAGTCCTGGGTTGAATGCTTTCTACTTTCTGACTGTGATCTTGATCAAGGCCCTTAGGGAGTTTCCACTTCCCCATTCAACAGGAGGGAGTAGTGGTGCTTTCTTCTAAGTACCCAGTATCTCAGATAAGTACTCTCAGCTGCTGTAGTAAGCCCCTCCTGGCTGTCCTGGAAGCTCCCCAACTCTCATATCTTCCTCTCCAGAAATCCCGGCACAGCCAGGGCTCCTGTTCCTTGGTGGTATCCCATCAGGACCATGATAGAAGTGAGCTTTCCAACCCAGTGCTGGGCGCTCCTACCTGTGATCCTAGCTCCTCAGGAGGCTGAGATCTGAAGATCACACTTCAAAACCAGCCCAGGCAGGAAAGTCTGCAAGACTGATCTCCAATTAACCAGCAAAAAGCCAGAAGTGGAGCGGTGGCTCAAGTAGTAAAGTGCTGGACTTGAGTTAAAAAGCTTAGGAACAGTGCCCAGGTCCTGAGTTCAAACCCCAGTACACACACACACACACACACACACACACACACACACACACACAGGGGCCAAAGCTCAGCACTGGCAGTGACTATGCAAAGGTACAGATCTTCCCTTCAGAGTCCCCAGCCAGGACAGTCTCAGCATGGAGTATTAGGGCCAGGACCTGCAGTGGGTCTCAGGAACACAGGCTGTGGTGTGTGTGTGTGTGTGTGTGTGTGTGTGTGTGTCTGCGCGCGCACGTGTGTGGTGTGCGCATGTGCATGCAAGTGCCAGTACTGGGGCTTAAACTCAGGACCTTGCACTCTGGCTGGGCTTTCTCTTTTGCTCAAGGCTGAAGCTCTACCACTTGAACCACATCTCTACTGGCTTTTTGCTGGTTAATTAGCATAGGAGTCTCATGGACTTTTCCTCATAACCTGGGTGGTGTTGCTTAGCTTCCTCCCAACAAGGCTGGTGTTCTACCACTTAAACACACCTCCACTTCTGGCTTTTTTGCTGGTTATTTGGCTTTTTTCTTTTTGCTTATGTGGTGCTGAGGAATCGAACCCAGGGCCTCCTGCATGCAAGGCAAGCGCTCTACCACTGAGCCACTTTCCCAGCTTTGCTGGTTATTTGGAAATTATCCAGTCACTTAGACTTTGCTGCATGAGCTGGCTTCAAATCTCAATCTTCAGATCCCAGCCTCCTGAGTAGCTAGGATTACGGGCGTAGTGCCTGGCTCATGGGCTGTGTCTTGAGAAGAGATCAGAAGGGGCAGCAGGAAGCAGGGCAGAGTTATGGTGTGGCAAGGAGCTGCAGCGGGAGGCGGGTAGGTGCGGAGGTATGGCACTGGCAATGAAGCTGGACCATTTGCTGAGGCCATGGGAAGTCCCAGAGAAGTTTCCAGCCAGAAAGTACTATGAAAGCCATCCTGGTTCCTGGGCACCCGCAGGAAAGGAGTGGGTAAGGGATCCCAGGTGTAGGTGTTGATCCAGGGCAGGCATTATGGGAGACATGATCGCATCTGAAATGTTAGAAGGCCATGGTCAGGGATGCTGGTGATTGAAAACTACTGATGACTGAGGTTTTTGTTGTGGAAGATGCTGCAGGGACTGAAGGTCATCAGGTGACCACATCACACTAATTAAGAGTCTATGACTCTCACTCTGTCCCCTGGACAGAGAGCCTGAAAAGCTTTGTAGGAAATTGAACCAACCCCAGAGGAAGAGACCCAAGATGCTGTCATTATTAAACTCCCCCCCCCCCTCACTGGTGAAGCAGCCCAGCCAGAGCATCCTGTAACCAGACAGTCATGTCCATACACCTCATGTCCATTCAGCTTCTCAATCTACTCATCAGAGAGCAGACGGCCAAGGGGCACCTCGGAGGAAAGTCTGTTACAGAAGAGAGAAGTGAAGCCAGGCACCTGTGGCTCACGCCTGTCATCCTAGCTACTCAGGAGGCTGAGATCTGAGGATTGCAGTTCAAAGCCAGATTAAGCAGGAGACTTATTTCCAATTAATCACCAAAAAGCTGGAAGTAGAGCTGTGGCTCAATTGGTGGAGGACTAGTCTTAAGCACAAAAGCTCAAGGACAGTGCCCAGGCCCTGAGTTCAAGCCCCAGGACTAGCAAAAAAAAACAACAACAAAGAGGGAAGTGAGCTGTGGGCGTAGCTTGGTGATGGAGCACATGTGAAGACCATGTGAGACCCTGAATTCAATCCCCAGGACTAAGAGAAACAAAGAAAAAGAAAACAGCAGAGGGAGGTCAAAATGGTCAAAGGGTAGAAAAACCAGTTTGGAGAGAACCAAGACTATAGAGAGAAGAGAACTTTCCAAAAATGTGAACTCAAGATTCCCCAGATTGATAAGAGAAGTTACTGGATTCACACACACACACACACACACACACACACACACACACACACACACACGAAGCTCTGAAGTGCTTGAAATTCCAGCTGATCCAGAGTGGAGAACAGGGAGAAAAACTTTTGAGGCCAGTCTGGGCAAAGGTTATTGAGACTTTCATCTTAACCAATAAGCGGTCCCAGCTACTCAGGAGACCACAGAAAGCAGGATCCTGGTTTGAGGCCTGCTCCAGGCCAAATAAATAACTAAATAAATAAAATAGGGGAGTCTATCTGAAAAATAAGTAAAAGTTAAAAAAAAAGCACTGGACACAGCTCAAATGGTAGAGTACAAGCTGGACTCTAAGTTCAAATCCTAGTACCACTAAAAGAGAAAGGAAGGAGGGGAAGAAGGAAGGAAGGAAGGAAGGAAGGAAGGAAGGAAGGAAGGAAGGAAGGAAGGAAGGAAGAAGGAGGGAGGAAGGTTGTTTGATTCACTCAGTGCTGAAACTCTGAAACTGATTTTCCAGGCCTGTAGCTTAGGGGCTGTGGGTAAGATGTCTACCTGCAAGAGATACCAGCTCTGGGCTCAATGAAAATCCCTAGAACATGAAATTGGCCCCAGGAAACAATCTCTATGAACCACTGGTAGTGGGGACATTCCCTAGGTACATTTGGCCATGTCCGATGGCATGTATGTCATCTTGTGGTGCTGTGGATGTGTCATGGCTATCCCCATAGGTGAAGAATGTTACTAGATTCCCCATGACACACAGGATTCCCCATGCAGGCATTACCCAGGCGGGGATCACCTGTGCAAAGAGCTATGTAAGCAAGCACCACACTTCACACTCCAGTGGCCTCTGCCAGTGGGCTTGGTGCTCCCAGCCGAGTGCATCCTGCCAGGACTGACCAAAACCCTTCACCTTGAAGCCCTAGAACCGGAAACAGTGCCGCCCCGCCTTCCTGCCCGGGAACTTTCTCCTCTGACATGCCCAAACCTTGACCTTTAGCAAGCTGTCCACGCTCCCCACCCTTTGCAGCTCCTTCTTTGGCACAGAGCAGGCAGCTGGCCCAGAAGCCCTGGGAACATTCCTGACCTTTGCTTTGGTTTCCTACAGTGCCTGGCAGCTCCTAGCTGGCCCCCAGCACTCTTGCCCCAGGCTCCACATGCTAAAGCATTCTATTGTCCTCACTACCCCCTCTATCTCCTGCTGCTCCCTCTTCTTTTTTTTCACCTAGGGGAGGGGTCTTCTGGGCACCCCCATCTTCTCAAAAGCCTACTGAGGGGACAGGTGCCAGCACTGAGTGAGGGTATGATACCCCAGGCAGGACCCGAGGGCCAAATGCAGTGGACTTGACCCAGACAAGAGGGGCGGCTGACCCCCTTCCTTCAACATGTCAGGAGACCTTGAACAAAGTACCCCCCTCTCCCCCCTCCCCGCCCCCACTCTTCTGGAAATGTGGAGAAGCTGTGTCCCTGGGGACACAGAGGAGGGAAGGGAAAGCTGATGGCTCTGTCAGCCAGTGCTTTCTGCATAATAGATCGGTAGCTACCGGTTGGCCAGAGTCCTTAAGTGCCTCTCAGCCTGTCAATAAATCTGCCTTGGGCAGCGCCTTAACGCCTCCTGGGGTGGGGGTGGGAGAGTCCACAGCAGCCTTGCTCTCTAAGGCCTGCATCCAGCCATTAGCATGACAACCCCAAGGCAAACACACCCATAGTTTTGGTCCCTGAGCCTGAGAGAACTTGGCAAAGAAACCCGAGGCCCACTTTGTGGCCAGCCCAGATCCGGGCTTCCCTGAATGTGGGGAGGCTCCTGTGGCTGGGAGCCTTGGCCTCAGCTCTTCTCTAATGACACTCTGGGCCCCACAGCCAGGACAAAAATAAGTTCAGGAGCAGAGCATGGCCCAAACATCATGGCCTGGGCTCCATCCTGTTTCTGTGTGACCTCTAGTGACACGCTGGACTCCTCTGACCGAGAGGCTCCCTGAAGCAAACATCCCAAACGCTCCTCCCATTAAAAGAACCCAGGCTGGGGACTGATGGCTCCTGCCTGTAATCCTAGCTACTCCGGAGGCTGAGATCTGAGGATCATAGTTTCAAGCCAGCCTGGGCAGTCAAATCTGACAGACTCTTATCTCTAACCAGCATAAAGCTGAAAGGAGAGCTATGGCTTACATGGGAGAGCATCAGCCTTGAGCAAAATAATAGCTAAGGGACAGTGCCTAGGCCCTGAGTTCTAGCCCTAGCACAAAAAACAAAGCCTGGTGCTGATGACTGGGAACAGTATCAACTATACGCCCTCCCCCCCACCCCCGCCCCCACTGAGCTGTCAATCATAACAACAAGGGAATGGGACACCTTCCCCAGACTCTGCTTCCTCTCCATCAGGTCCAAATATTCAGGCTTCCTAGATAGAGCTTTGAGGGGTCTCCAGGGGGGACAGGGGGCTCGGAAGCAGCTAATTATATCCCTTCTTTACCCTGATACCTGACAATCTGGAGACACAGGGCACCTAGCACCCTGTTTTGTTCAAGCTTATCCTTCCAAAGGCTCGTGTGCAGGAGGACTAGGACTTCCCTGTCTCTTGGATATAGGTTGAAGAGCAAATTCATGGAAGAAGCCTGGCTGGGGCCCCTGTTAGGTGTACTGGCCCATCCTGCCCCCTTCCCCCTGTGGCTGGAGCAGCATTTCTGCCTCACCAGCCCAAGGAGCAGGGGAAGTTATCAGCCCAGGAAACGGCAGTGTTTCCTTCCTTTCTCAGCAGCCCCTCCGGATGCTTTGACATTGTGGGCTTGGCCTATGGAGTTCTCCACAGTTTCTGGCGCTGTGGGAAAGAGACTTTCGTAGGCAGGGGTGGCAGCCTTTGAATATCTGGGGATTCCTGGGCCAAGGATACAAGTGGGCAGATCTTCTTGAGTGGAGATCACCCAGAGAAAGGCAGAGAAACCCTAGGTTCCTGGGGCAAAGAGAATGTCCAATTTATCTCTACAACCAAGTGAGGAGGGAGACACAGGAGCAAGGGTCCTTCCTCTTATCCTCTGTGGCCCCCTCAAACTCCAGATGTCTGGTGGCTCACGCCTGTAATCTTAGCCACTCAAAGACGGAGATCTGAGGATCACAGTTTGAAGCCAGCCCCAGTAGAAAAGTCCATGAGACTCTTATCTCCAGTTAGCCACCAAAACGTCAGAAGTGGAGCTGTGGCTCAAGTGGTAGGGCAATAACCTTGAATGGGGGGAAAAAAGCTAAGAAATGGCACCCAGACCCTGAGTTCAAGCCCCAGTACTAGCACACACACAGAAAGCAAAGGGGGGCTGGGAGAGAGAGAGGTGCCCAGGGCCTGGGCCACAGAGCCGATGGCTTTGGGGAGGGAAGTTAGGTCTTTGGTCCTGAAATCAGAGCTCATGGCTTGATTGCCTCCACTGAATTAACTGTGTGTCAGAACTGGGCACAGGGCAGGATGGATTTCTCCACTCCTACCCACTCCACCAGGTCCTTCTTTGTGAAGAGTGGGTATGTACTGTTCATTCTCCTCTCTTACTTTTCCCTGGTCAAACCTACTTTCAGAAAAATGCCCAAGCCAGGCAAAGGTAGCTCATACCTGTAATCCTAGCTACTCAAGAGGCTGAGATCTGAGAATTACAGTAAAGTTTGGGAGACTTATCTCCAATTAATCACCAGAAAGCTGGAAGTGGAGCTATGGGTCAAGTGGTAGAGTGCTAGCCTTGAGTGACAGCTAAAAGACAGCACTCAGGCCCTGAGTTCAAGCCCCAGTTCTGGCATAGGAAAAGGAGAAGTAGGAAGAGGAGGAGGAGAAAGAAGTGGAGAAGGAGGAGGAAGAAGAGGAGGCGAAGGCAGAGGAGGAGGAAGAGGAAGAGGAGGAGGAGGAAGAGGAGAAGGAGGAGGAGAAGCATACACAAGGGGCCTTCATGTGGAAGAACTGGAAGCTGAATGAAGCCTCACACAGACAGGTGCTCCTTGGAGCCCAGGATGGTCCCTGTCGGGGCCCCAGTGTGGAGACTGTGGGTGAGCATGAATCTCAGTTCTCTCCATATCTAAATGCTTCTTTCTGAGGGCTAGTTGTAAACTCACTCAGCCTCAGAGCCAGTCCCAGCTCTCCTCAGCGGTGTGACCTACATCAAGTTACTCAGCCTCTCTAAACCATTTTTTTTTTTTTTTGGTCCGAGACCAGGACTAGAACTTGATATTTGATGCTCACTGGCAAGCACTCTACCCAGCCGAGCCATCCTCCAACCCCTACACCTCCAAGTCCTCCATGAATGGGGTTGCTGAGGAGATTTACAGAGCAAACACTTGGCAAGATGCCAGGCTTGGAGGCCAGCTCACAGGCACCTGCTGCTCTGATGATGACGCATGGCTCCAGAGTGGCTGCAGATCCTGAGAGGAACCTGCACCCCAGAACCTATCGGCAGAGTGGGGGTCCCCGGCCCCGCTTGAATTCAGGAAAATGGTGTCCAAGTCCCTACAGAAAGACAATCTTGAGTGTTGGGACTGTGGCTTCATGGTAGAGTGCTTGCCTAGCATGCAAGAAGCCCTGGGTTCGATTCCTCAGTGCCACATAAATAGAAAAAGCCGGAAGTGGCGCTATGGCTCAAGTGGTAGCTAGCCTTGAGCAAAAGAAGCTCAGGGGCAGTGCTCAGGCCCTGAGTTCAAGCCCTAGGACTGGCAAAAAAAAAAAAAAAAAGACCACTTTGCCCATTTCCAGAGGGTCCCTAGAGCACTGCCCCACTGGACCCCCTGTCTTCTGAGGATCGGGGGTCCTCTCAGCCATCACAGCCAGGCTTCTGGGCACTCAGACCACAACCCCAGACTGAAGGGTAGCTGTCCCCCAAGACCTGGGCTGGGTCAGCCTCGCTGGGGCTCAGCTTTCAGACCTGGAGCCAGAGCCTCCCCAACTGGAAGCATCCAGAACTACAGTCTCTGAGCCCCCCATGCTGGGTGTCAGCTGGTAAACACAATTCCTCCCTGCCCGCCCCCCCCCCCCCACTCCCTCTCCCTGCCCAAGCTCTATCCCCTGCTATGGGTTATGTAAGGCTCTTTGTGTTACTCTCCGGTCAGGCCTGGAATGCCCAACTGACATCTGAGACCTTGCTCAGCCGCACAACTGGCCTAGCAGCTAGCCTGGCCCATTTCATGGATGGGTAACTGAGGCCCAGAGAGGCTGTGCTCCAGTTGGGCTGTACTGAGACTCAAATGCCCCATGATCTTGGCCAAACTCCAAGCCCTCCTTACCGTCCAAGGGGGACCCTGCTGGGGTCCTCAGCTTCTGCCCCTGAGACTCCAGAGGATCTGGGGTCATGTGGATCAGAGAATCTGGTTCCAGGGGCCTGGGCCCAGGCTCCTGTCAGTCCCCAGCTCAGGGCTCCCCCGAGGCCCAGCAGCAGCGTCAGGATCATCTTGGCTTCAAGAGCAGACTTCGGACTGGTTCCGCTCAGGCTCAGCCTGGTCATAGACTCTCAAAACTGTCAGTGACGTGGTCCTCAAGTTGAATCTCAGAAGGAAAAGAAAACACAAGAATAACAAAGAGAGGAAGTGGCCCGGGCCAGCCCACCCCAGTGGGCCTCGTCCGGCCCCCCTCTCCATCCCCCGCCTGGCTCCCACGGAGGCCGCCAACCATGCAGGCCAGTTCCTGTACCTCAAGAGGACTTGGCTCAGGAACATGAGGAAGGTGGGAGACACGTGGGCAGGTTGGTCGCCACCAAACCTGTCCTTCTTGGAACCTTTTCCCTGGGAGTCAGGAAAAAAGACACAGGCTTTTAGCTGGAGTATTGGGAAGTGGTCTTCTGGGCTCAGGGGACTTGCTGCCCACACATGTGGCTGTTCAGGAAGTGGGCATGGGAGGTACATGGTGCCTCTTCAGCCTTTTTAGGCACTGGGTGGTGGGGACCAGCAGGTGGGTGGAGGCTCAGAGAAGGAAAGAACCACCTTGGGTCACACAGCAAAGCAGCCAAACCCAGCTCTTTGTGTACTCTTCCCCCCCAACTTCTCCAACTAGGTACCAGGATGCTGGGGTGGGGGGTGGGGGAGTCAGGTTTGCCTGAGAGGTTGGTCATTCTCTCACTGGACTGACTGGCATGATTCTGATCCCTACCCTACCTGAGACACTGGGGGCCACTGGCCAAGATGCCTACCCTCTCTGCCCAGACACACCACCCTAGGCCTGACATATGGAAGTCAGGCTAGGAATGAGCAGGGCAGCGATGGATTGCCATGTGTTCAATCTCTCCTATCCCCATGGGGAGAACAAGGTCAGCAGGTCAGGTCCGAGCCAGCTGGGGGCCCTGGGCTCAGCTCTCTGCTGTCCCACTAGAGGGAAAGACTCCCTCTTGCCCTCCCTGCCCCCACCCTGCCCAGCGCTGGCTGGGCTCCCAGCAGCCACCACAGCATCAATATTTCATCCACGTCAATAAGAGAGAGCGGCAGGGCGAGAGGCTGCAGCAGTACTCCGCCCGGTCCAGCCTGAAGCTCCGGGGAGCCTCCAGCCCCATCTTCACTCCCACCATGGACGTCTTTAAGAAGGGGTTCTCCATTGCCAAGGAGGGCGTGGTGGGTGCCGTGGAAAAGACCAAGCAGGGGGTGACAGAAGCGGCTGAGAAGACCAAGGAGGGAGTCATGTATGTGGGTGAGTGTGGCAGGGCGGGGCAGGGGGGAGGGCAGGAAGGCCAGGCGGCCAAAGAGGGTGAGCAGAATGTCAGCTCCCTGGCCCTGACTTCCCTCCTCAGCCCCAGGCAGCGATGTAGACAGAGGTGAGACCCTAGCTGTTGAAGTCCAGGTCCCCAGATCCTGGAATAACCAGAGCATTGGGCACATACCAGTGTCTGCTTGCCTCTGGCTTCCTCAGGGACTCCAGATCAGAGTGTCCCTGAGAGCCACTTGGGTCTCAGACACACCTGACCACCTGGCTGCTCATGCACAAAAGGCACTCACGAGCCTGCAGGGGTCCCCTGAGCCTCCAGACCCTGCAACTGTGAGGAGCCCGGTATTCGGGTAGACCACACCCTCTTCCATAGGAGCTGCTGTAGCCAGGCCAGGCCACAGGTTACTACCCTCACCAAAGTCCCTTGTCCGGATTCTACCCAAAGGGGGATGGAAAAGGAGGGGAGGACAAATCCATGGCTCAGCTCTGCATTGCTCTGCTGCCATGCCCCAGGCTCGGGCCATGCCCAGGCAGGGTCTGTATCCGTGGTCCACCAGGGTCCCTTCCCCCACCCCAAGCCTTGGGCTCCTTTGTCCCTTCATCCTGTCTGTCTCGTTCTTATCCGTCCCCGTCCTCCCAAACCAACAGGAAGTGGCTCTTTGAAGGGGTTGTTGTCCCCCGAGCTATCCGTCCCCCCAGCTGGTCCAGCTGCTCAGGGATAGATGTGCCCTGACACTTCCATTTCCTCCTCAGGCGCCAAGACCAAGGAGAACGTGGTGCAGAGTGTGACCTCAGGTAAGCAGCATGCCCCCTGTCCCCCGCAAACTGGCAGAGTCCTGGTGCTGAGACCCCTCCAAGTCTAGAATCCTCTTTACAGTGCATGCCTTTACTTCTTACATAGCCCCTGGCCACTGCAGCTGCCAAAGCAAGACAAGGGCGTGGCTCTGGGTCCCCTCGATCAATGGCAGAGCTCCCCTAGAGTCAGGAAGCAGGCAGGGGAGGGTCGTAAGGAGAGTCAGAACCCCTCCCCTGGAGACATCCATGCCTACATTCCTACTAAGGGCAGTGGGGAGTAGACTGGGGTGGGGGTGGGGGCTGGGGGCACAGCTTCCAGAGAACCAGAGTGTCCCCATACCTGATCCCCTCCATGGGCAGAGCCAGAGCCTGCCCTAGGGCACCCTCAGGTGGGGTTCATGAGCGAGGGCCCAGCACAGAGGAGCCATAGCTGTGGGGTAGAAAGAACTCTGCCTAACTCCTGCCAGCCAGGCACGGGGACCAACCAGAGTCCTCCCACAGTGGCTGAGAAGACCAAGGAGCAGGCCAATGTGGTCAGCGAGGCCGTGGTCACCAGTGTCAACACAGTGGCCACCAAGACCGTGGAGGAAGCAGAGAACATCGTGGTCACCACTGGGGTGGTGCGCAAGGTGAGGTGAGGGGCTCGTGTCTCCCCTGGGCTTTGGAGGCCAGCTGGCAGGAGGCGGCCCCCACACACGCGGGCACAGAGAGTCAGGCCCTGGGTTTGCTTTACAGTCAACACCCAGTAGAGGGGGTGTGTATGAGTGAGTGTGTGTGTGTGTGTATGCACACGTATACGTGCGCAGAGGGGTTATCCTTGGAGTGGAGAGTTCAGGGTCATTTTATAGACAAAGAAACTGAGACTCAAACCAAGTCTGCTCCATGGCTCTCAGTATAGAAGATGCCCCCATGTTTTATAAGTGAATGGTGGACCCCAGGCAGTGAACACCAGGCCAGAGCTGCCTAGTCATTACTGTCATCCCTGATCCAGCCTGGCTGCTGCCTTCTCCCGGAGCAGCAGGGAAGTAGTGCCCCCTGGTGGTGGAAAAATATCAAGGGCTTCAGCCCCACCCTCCACTGCGGTCTTTGTGTGAGCACGTGTGTGTGAGCATATACGTGTGCCTGTATGCATGCGTATCTGCAGTGTGTGTGTGTGTGTGTGTGTGTGTGTGTGTGTGTGTGTGTGAATGGTGCATGCATGTGTGTGGCTGTCAATAACAGCATTTATTGGACCAGACACTGATGGCTCACACCTGTGATCCTAGCTATTTAGGAGGCTGAGTTCTAAGGATTGTGGTTTGAAAACAGCCTGGATGTGGAAAGGAAGGCCCAGAGATTTGTCCATGTGTCCCCTGGCCTTGGCTAATCCATGTGGCTGTGGAGGTCCCTGCTGTGCTCAGAGACAGTGATGTTAGGTGGTATCAGAGAGTGGGGACTTGAGCCTAGAAGTGGGGTAAGAGCTATTTTCAGCCCCTATACCTGTCACAGATGGTATCTGAAGGTCCAGCATAACCAGCACTGTGAGGTCCCGCTCTCAGAGAGGGTGGGAACAAGGGTAGGGGACACCTGGAGAGTAGTCACTGGATGTCTGATTCTAAGACCAGCACAGAGTGTTCTTGTCATTGGAGCGAGCAGCTGCTCCCCCTCTACTCATTCCTAGCCCTGCCCCTTCCTAGTATGTGACTTTTGAGAAGCTATCTAATGTCTGTGGATCTCTATTTCTTATATATTTTTTCTTTATGTTGATCATGGAGCTTGAACTCAGGACCTGGGTACTGTTCCACAGCTTTTGTACTTAAGGCTAGTGCTCTACCATTTCGAGCCACAGCTCCACTTTGGTTTTCTGCTGGTTAATTGGAGATAAGAGTCTCACAGTTTTTCTTGCCTGGGCTGGCTTTGAACTACAATTCTCAGCCTCCTGAGTAGCTAGTATTACAGTTGTGAGCTACCAGTGACTGGCTTCCGTTTCTTTTTTTTTTTATTGGGTTGTGGGAGATGACAAACAAATGGCCCTAGGAAGCAGTTCTGCCTGACCTATAATGAGCACTTAGCAAATCACCACCTTCACCACCACCTCCACCATCATCACCCTGGCAGAACCCACTAGCTCCCCAGGAAGACTCCTCCCCACCTCCTACTAAAAGAGGACTAGGGCTGATGTCAAGTACCCCTTTGCTTGATGATCCTAGAGTAAGGCTGGCAAAAGCCCTGCCCCAAAAGAGACTTTTCTAGGGATCTCTCAAAAGCAATCCTCAGACCTTCTTCCCTCCCGCCAAGCCCGGGGGGTACATGCCCTGGCGGTACAGCGGTCGACCAGTTGTCTTTTGTGTGTTGTAATCATGACGATGGGGAGGAGGGTGGGGTTTTAGGAGGGAAGGGAAGGGGAAGGGAGGGAGAGTCGGTACTCTAGTTACCTGGCCATTTACACCATAGGATTCCTATGCTAATCTTGAGGTGCAGCAGGACTAACAAGATGGCTCACTTGCCCTACACCTAGAGAACCTGGCCCACCCTTTTATACATAATTCTACCAAAGGTTAAGGGCCCTGTAAGCTGGGTGCTGGTGGCTCACACCTGTAATCCTAACTACTCAGGAAGCTGAGATCTGAAGATCACGGTTTGAAGCTGGAGCAGAAAAGCCCCCATGGGACTTATCTCTAACCACTCAAAGACTAGAAGTAGTTCTGTGGCTTAAAGTGATAGAGTGCTAGTCTTCAGCAAAGGAGCTCAGGGACAGCACCCAGGCCCTGAGTTCAAGCCCTATGACCAACTCCTCTCCTCCAAAAGAAAAGAAACCACAGAGGATCCTGGAGCAAGCTGGACCTGATGCCAGCAAGTATTTCTACTATAAAGCCTGAGTCACTGAGTTTAATGCCTCTTCTCTCCAGCCTCAAGGTCAGGTGAAAAGTGATGACACAGCCCTGCACCTAGAATTACATTGGGGGCTGGTGATTCAGGGGCCTCTGCCCACCTCCTCTGCCATACCCACTGTCACCACACACACCCCAGGCTCCCATATCAAGAGACCCAAACAGACAGTGCTCATTGCTTGAGATCAGTGTGTTTGTGTGTGTGTCGGGGGTGGGGGGTACTTGTTACCCGCAAAAGGCTCAGCACTGTGAGATTACTCCAGCTATGGATCTCCACACCTCCTACACCTGTAGCTTCTCCAAGTAGAGCAGGGCCTCTGCCCATCTGTGAGGCCAGTGCAGACCAGGCCCTGGTGGCCACTAGACAGGCAGCTCTGAGTCCTCTCAGCCTCATGTGCCTTTGCCCCTTGCAGGAGGACTTGGAGCAACCTACCCCACCACAGGAGGACCAGGCAGCCAAAGAAGAGGTGGCTGAGGAGGTAAGGAGCTGGGAGGGCGTCCCCAGGGCTTACCAGGAGGCTCCTGGATGGGGATCTTGCATCCTTCTCAGAGCCCTGGAGCCTGTTAGGAGAGCCTCAGAGGGACTTAGCAGTAGAGCCAGCCCTGGGCCTGAGGATGAGATCTCCTAGGGCAGCCACTGAGGGTTGAGGGCCTGGAGGGGGCTGTGAGGGTCATTCTTTCTTCCAGGTTAAGAGTGGAGGAGACTAGAAGGCTGCCAGCTGGCTGTGGAGATACCCCCCAGACACGCCCCTCTGCCTTAGAGCCCACCCCCACACAGCATAAGAAGTGCCCAGTGTGGAATGCCCAGCAGGCTGCCCATGCTTCCGCGCCATCCCTGAGCCTCCACCTCCCACGGGCCCCACCCGCTCCTGTCCTTCTGACCCCGTAAGACCAGATGCTGCTGTGAACTTCCATTCCCTTTTTAAACATGATTTCAAATAAAACGAGCTCCAACCTTCAGCCATGTTTCCTGTCTGCTCTGCCACTGCTCATGAAGCCCCCAGAGACAGGAAGGAACTGGCTCAGCCTGTGCTGGGGACCAGGTACCCTATGGGAATACACTGGTGCTCTAGACCCTCCCCAACACATATAGCCAACCCACCAATGAATGCCCTTAGTAGCAGCACGGGCCTGTATGTCCCCACATTGTGTGTGTGTGTGTGTGTGTGTGTGTGTACTGGGGCTTAAACTCAGAGCTTGACTGTTGTTTCTATACTTTTTTCACTCAGGGCTAGTGCTCTACCACTTGAGCCACAGTTCCACTTCTGGCATTTTTTTTTTGTTGGCCAAGAGGCTTGAACTCAGGGCCTAGGCTCTGTCCCTGGGCTTTTCTGCTCAAGGCTAGTGCTCTACCACTTTGATCCAAAGCTCCACTTCCACTTTTCTGGTGGTTAATTGGAGAAAAGAGTCTCATGGACATTCCTGCCTGGGCTGGCCACAAACCATGATTCTCAGCTCTCAGCCTCTTGTGCAATTATAGGTGGGAGCCATTAGCACCTGGCTTGTCCCCAGGTTTGCGCTCAGCTACTGTTTGGAATGGACCCCACTGGAGTGAACGTTGAGGGGGTCCGCACTGTCCTCTGAGGAGTCTGAGGTGGGCAGGGTGAGGATACTGTGCACATCTTCAGCTCTGGTGACATCTTTGGAGACCAGGGATATCCTCCCTACAGCAGGAAGTAACTTGCAAACATGGCAAAGCCTAAACCCACAGCAGGACAGGGCATATTCACCCCAGCAGAGACGAGGTGACCCCAAGCTCCTTCCACCTCTCAGAGGCGGGCCTTTCATTCCTGCTCCTGGAAGCCTGTTGGGGTTGTAGAACATGACAAGGTTAAGTGCTGGTGGCACCCACCTGTAATCCTAGCTACTCAAGAGGCTGAGATGTGAGGATCTTGGTTCAAAGCCAGCCCAGGTAGTCAAGTCTATGGGATTCTTAGCTCCAATTAACCAGCAAAAGCCAGGAGGTTTGGCTCAAGTGGGAGAGCACCAGCCTTGAGTGAAAAAGCTAAGGGACAGTGCCTAGGCCTTGAGTTCAAGCCCCAATATGGGAAGGGGGAATGTGGTAGGTAAGAGTGATTCAGGGGTAAGAGTGATCTGATACATTGTATAAATACGTGGAAATGTCATAAGAAGACACGCTCCCCCTATGCAAGTAATGTATGCTAAAAATTACAAAAAAAAATAAATAACTCACCCAAGGGCACAGAACTAAGAAACATCAGAACTGAGCAGAGTGGGCACCAATGACCACACCTGTAATCCTAGCTATTCAGGAGGCTGATATCTGAGGTTGGAAGTTCAAAGCCAGCCAGGGCAGAAAAAAAATCCTTGACTCTTATCTCCAATTAACCACCACAAAGGCAGAAGCAAAGCTGTGGTTCAAGTGATAGAATGCCAGCCTTGAGTGAAAAATCTAAAGCCTCAATACAGGTACATAGACAGACAGAGAGAGAGAGAGAGAAACTG
This sequence comes from Dipodomys spectabilis, assembly GCF_019054845.1. Lineage (NCBI taxonomy): Eukaryota > Metazoa > Chordata > Mammalia > Rodentia > Heteromyidae > Dipodomys > Dipodomys spectabilis. The sequence goes on along the minus strand of NW_024870813.1, from coordinate 1,137,641 downwards.
GGCACAAACTTTTCACTCAGTTGAATCCATGCCATGCCCACCCCCAAAATTTCAAACTATCCCTGACACTAGCCAGGCCAGTGTCCAGCACGAGGACTCTTCGTTTTGCTCTTGGAATATTGTTCCCTGGACACCCCCACCCTCACCTTTGATGTCCAGTTTGGGGACAGAGCTTTGAAGGGACTTGCTGCAGGCTGCCAGCAAGTCCTAAGTCCTAAGTGCCAGCACCAATGCCTGAATCCACATATGACTCCAGAAACTGCCCTGCCCCCACTGCAGTGAAAAGCAGAGGTCAAGGGCAGCCCAGAGGCTGGGAGTCCAGTCAGGTATAGCAGAGAGTCCAGTCAGGTATAGCGGAGCTGGGTGTGCCCTAGTAGCCTGCCAATGGGTATCTACTGTTGGGAAGACAGGAAGATGCCAGGGACTGCTGGTCTCCTGGGAAGGAATGAAGGCACCAGAGGACACTCAGGGCAGTCAGGGCTCTCCTGTCCCCAACACCAACACATCAGCAGGCTGTGCATGCCCAGAAGAAGCCACTGCTAAGAAAAAGCAAAGAGAAGAAAGTCAACCTGGTGGCTAAGAGCTCAGAGAGAGGGCTCCTAGTCCTGGCTCCTGTGGATATTTAGCAGGCTCCTAGAGTTCTCTGCCTCCACTAAAAGAGGCTGTAAGGGTCCTTGATGCACCTCCCTCTACTATTTATTTTTTTTGGGTCCGATCGTTGGGCCTGAACTCTGGGCCTGGGCACTGTCCCTCAGCTCTTCAGCTCAAGGCTAGCGCTCTACCGCTTGAGCCATAGCGCCACTTCCGGCTTTTTTCTTTTTGCTTATGTGGTGCTGAGGAATCAAACCCAGGGCCTCAGGCTTGCAAGGCAAGCGCTCTACCACTGAGCCACCTTCCCAGCCCCGCTCCCTCTACTATTAAGCACATACTCAAGACCTATGCTGAGCCTGGTGTTTATGGCTCACACCTGTAATCCTTCCTTCTTAGGAGGCTGAGATCTGAGGATCAAGATTCAAAACCAGACTGGCAAAAGAAATCACTAATATTAAGGTGTTGCATGCCTATAATCCAGGCACTCAGAGGATTGAAGCAAGAGGATCTTGAGGTCAAGGCCAATCTAGGCTATATAGTGAGAACTTATCTTAAAATAAAACAATAAAAGCTGGGTGCTGGTAGCTAGAGTTAGTCCTAGCTATTCAGGAGACTGAGCTCTGAGGATGGAAGTTCAAAGCCAGCCCAGATAGGAAAGTCTGTGAGACTCTTCAGTGAACCTACAAAAAGCGGGAAGTGGAGCTGTGGCTTAATTGGTAGAGTGCTAGCCTTAAGCACAAGCTTAGAGAGAATGCATAAGCACTGAATTCAAGTTCTAGGATAAGTACTAAAAAATGAAATAAAACATAGGAGAAAAATAAAATAAAACGGGCTAGGATGGTGGCTCATTGGTGGAGTGCTTGCCTCGCATGCATGAGGCCCTGGGTTCTATTCCTCAGCACCACACAAGCAGAAAAAAGCCAGAAGTGGCGCTGTTGCTCAAGTGGTAGGGCGCTAGCCTTGAACTGAAGAGCTGAGGGACAGCACCCAGGCCCAGAGTTCAGCCCCCACGACCAACCAAAAAATAAAAAAATAAAATAAAACAGAGACAATGTGGCTCCAGTGATAGAATGCTTTCCTAGCAAGTCAGTAACTAGAGTTCAAATCTTAGTATCACCAAACAAAACAATAATTAGCTAAGCTGGATACCAGCGGCTTACACCTGTAATCTTAGCTACTCAGGAGGTTGAGATCTGAAGACCACTGTTCCAAACCAGCCTGGGTAGAAAACTTTGTGTGAGACTCTTATATCCAATTAACCAGTTAAAAGCCAGATATGGGCATGTTGCTCAAGTGATAGAAAGCAAGTCTTGAGCAAAAAGCACTAAGCAAGGGCATAAGGCCTGAGTTCAAATCCCAGATCTGGCATTCCCCTCCAAAAAAAATTAATCAAAACACTGATTTTAGAGGTCACATCACTAAAGAACTTATCATTAGTCTTCACTAGTTTTTCCATCAACAGCACTTCTGCTGATTCTTTTTCAGAAGGGCCATAAGGCTGTGTTTGCTGCAAGTTCACTTGAGTCTGTGAAAATATCCAATGGATGACTAACACAGACTGACAAAGCCTGGCATCTCTACTGCCATCTCCTATCTCTCTCCTTTGGCGCCCTAACCTCTGGGTCAGCCTTTAACTCTGTTGGTAGGAATGTTTGTCTAGGACTGGTCATAAAAACAGATTTGTCTGAAACTCACCTGATCTCTCTCCTATCCCTCTAGGCTGGAAGTCACCAAGATAAGAATGTTTAAGATTTATAGGTTCTTCATGGCCTTGTGATTGCCTGTGAACCACTACCAGGGTTCACATCAGTTCCAGATCACCGGAGAGGCGCCCAAAAGTCTCCAGCCAGCCATCCTTTCCTACCCTAAGCCCTCTTTCTCCTCCCCAACCTTCTGGCTTTAGGCCAGAAGGAGCTTGAAACATCTGCCCAGTGAAGACGATTCTTGCCAGGGTCTTGCAGGCAGTTCCAGTAAATCTTTGTGCTACCCCAACAACTTGACGGGCCAGTAAATAGATGGGTCTTCATTGACAGTTACCTGCAGTCCACTTAATCCTTACAAAAAATACACTGGAAGCCAGGTGCTGGTGGTTCACACCTGTAATCCTAGCCACACAGGAGGCTGAGATCTGAGGACTGTGGTTCAAAGCCAGCTCAGGCAGATAAGTCCTTGTCTTTTATCTCCAATTAACTAGCAAAATGCCAGAAGTGGTGTGGCTCAAGTGGTGGAGCATCAGCCTTGAGTAAAAAGGTCAAGCAAAATTGTAAGTCCTTTGAGTTCAAACCCCTGTTAGTGTCTTCCTTAAAGTTGGGGACACCAGGGCTGGGAAGGTGGCTAAGTGGTAGAGCGCTTGCCTTGCATGCCTGAGGCCCTGGGTTTGATTCCTCAACACCACATAAGCAAGAAGAAACAAGCCGGAAGTGGTGCTGTGGCTCAAGTGGTAGAGCGCTAGCCTTGAGCTAGCCTTGAGCTGAGGGACAGCGCCTAGGCCCAGTGTTCAGGGCCCACGACTGGACCCAAAAAAAAAAAAAGTTGGGGAAACCAAGGCTCAGAGAAATAAACTTGAATGTCTTGGGGGTATCAGAATTCAAAATACTAGTTTAACTCCAGTGTCTGCTGCTGTTTGGCCATACTGAGCTGTCCCTACCATTATCTCTCAGAGCTGGCTGTCCCTCCATGCAGAGGTTCCTGCCTTCTGGTCTTGCTTACTGATCTTGGGCCCTGGTACCAACTAGTACCAACAGCTGTGACATGAACTGAAGCAGTGGCAGAGGCCTTCCTGGATGGGCATGATGCTAACTAATGGGATTTCAGGAGGATTGGCAGGGCTGAGACAGGGGCTGGGCTGGGCTGGGCTCCTGGAAGTCCTGTAGTAGGCAGACAGCAGCCAAGCCTCCCTGCAGTGCTGCTGCTGGTGCTAGGAGGGAGTTTTGTATGTCTGTGCCTGCACTCATTCTGTCCCTCACCTAACCTCACCACCTGCTCCTTCCTCTTACCCAGGGTTGCCCAGCACATACCTGGGTTTCTAGAAAGTCCAAGCTAAGGGCTGACTATCTACTAACAAACCAGGGGACATAGGCCAGCAGACAGGGCCTGGGCAGAGACTCCCCGAAACTCTAGAATAAGAGAGACTCTGAGAGGGGCAGAGAATGAATGAAAAAAAAAATTGCAAAGCCAGGTGCCAGTGGCTCACACCTCCTAGCTACTCAGGAGGCCAAGATTTGAGCATGGTAGTTTGAAGCTAGCCTAAGCAAACAAACCTGGGAATTTTTATTTTTATTTTTTTGCTGCTTCTAGAGCTTGAACTCTGGGTCTTAGCAATGTCCCAAAGCTTTGCACTCTACCACTTGAGCCACAGCTCCACTTCCTTCCTTCCTACATTCCTTCCTTCCTTTCTTTCTTTCTTCCTACCTTCCTTCCTTCCTTCCCTCCTTCTTTCCTTTCTGTGGTTAATTGGAAATAAGTCTCTTGGACTTTTCTGCATGAGCTGGCTTCAGATGTCAGCCTCCTGAGTAGCTAAGATTACAGGCTCTCTCTCTCTCTCTCTCTCTCTCTCTCTATATATATATATATATATACACACACATACATACATACATATGAACTAGCAAAAAAGCTTGAGCCATAGCTTGAGGCCCAGAATTCAAAGCCCAGTATCAGTCCAAAGATAGATAGATGGTAGACAGACAGACAGACAGACAGACAGACAGACAGACAGATAGATAGGATGGACAGACAACAATGAGCAATGCTGGGCCTGGAGACACAGAGGGGTATGTGGTAAGGCTAATAGCAAGGGGCCTTACACTCTCACCTTGAGCGGTAGCAGGAGGTGCTGCTGTTGCTAGAATCCCTAGCTCCCCCACCAAGCCCCTAACTGCCCTTCTAGTGCCTCTTGATTGTCTCAAGCCCCAGAATTACTCCTTTGGGGGAAAGAAAAGTTAGCATCCCCTGAGCACGTCTGCCCTCTCTGAACTGTCCCTCCTGTCCAACTAGCTGGGCTTTGGTGACATGTGCAGTCATTGTCCCCTGCCTCGTTCAGGGGACAGCTTCCTCGTTTCTATTTGGGGCTGTCATACCAGGTTCTCATCTTCTTTAGGGTCTTTACCTAGTACTCCCTTCCTCCTACCCAGGTCCCAGTGGCCATGGCACAGATAGCCAGTCTGCAGGGCCAACTGGACACAGGAGGACTAAAGGTTCTGTAGTTGCCAGGGCCCTCTGGTTCACAGCCCACAGTGGCCAATTTATTTTATTTTACTTATTTATATATTTATTTTTATTGTTATTATGAAGGTGATGTGCAGAGGGATTACAATTACATAAGTCAAATAAAGAGTACATTTTTTTTGGGGGGGGGTGTCCGGTCGTGGGGCCTGAACTCGGCCTGGGCGCTGTCCCTCAGCTCTTCAGCTCAAGGCTAGCGCTCTACCTCTTCAGCCACAGCGCCACTTCCGGCTTTTTTCTTTTTTTGCTTATGTGGTGCTGAGGAATCGAACCCAGGGCCTCATGCAGGCAAGGCAAGCGCTCTACCACTGAGCTACCTTTCCAGCCCCAAGAGTACATTTCTTTTGGGACAGTGTCACCCCTTCTGTCAGTTTCTCTCCCAGTTTTTTTCCTCCCATCCCCACTGATAAGTTGTATATAGTTCATTTGCAACATAGTGTCTAATGAGTGCCACTCAGTGGCCAATTTAATCCTAACTCACTTGCCTCTGTTTCCTCCTATAAATGGATGCTAAATAATAACACTCATTCACTAGGTGATTGTAAACATTATATCAGAGACTATAAAGCATCAGCGAAGCACCTAGCATATGATAAATGATCAATAAGCAACAACTGCAAAGCTGGGCGCTGGGGGCTCACACCTGTAGTCCTAGCTACTTAGGGGGCTGAGAGCTGAGGATCAAGGTTCCACACCAGCCTGGCAAAGAAAGGTGGTGACACTCTTTATCTCCAATTAACTATCAAAAAAGCCACAAGTGGAGTTGTGGCACAAGAGGCAGAATATTAGTCTTGAGCAAAAACAGCTCAGGGACAGCACCCAGGTTCTGAGTGTAAGCCCAAGGACTGGCATACACACACACACACACACACACACACACACACACACACACAAAGTGTGTACAGGTATATGTGTGTGTTATTATCTTTAAATAGCTGTACAAAGGGGTTTCAATTCAACATATCAATTTATGAGTACAGTGCATCTGATCAATATCACCTCTTCCATTGTTCTCCCCCATCTCTCCCAACTCTACCCATCCCTTCAAGTTATCTGGTTCCATCTCCCTCCCTCCCTCCCTCCCTCCCTCCCCACTCTTTCTCTCCCTCCCTCCCTCTCTCCCTCCCACCCCCTCTCTCACACACATACATGATACGTGTCATGTGTGTGTGTGTGCTGGTCTTGGGGCTTGAACTCAGGGCCTAAGATGTCTCTGAGCTTTTGTGTTCAATGCTAGCACTCTACCACTTGAGCCAAATGTTCACTTTTTTGGTAGTTAATTGGATAACAGTCTCACATGCCTGCCCTCACCTGGCTTTAAACATTGATTCTCAGACCTCAGCCTCCTGAGGAGCTAGAATTACAGTAGTGAACCATTGGCACCAGGCTGTATACTGAATATTAACTGCTAGTATTTAATAACAATTTCAGCTCTGAGCTCCCAACCTAACACTGACCTCAGATCACCAGGGGATCCTCAAAGTAGAGGAGGAAGACATTGGTTGGGTTGGCTAGGTGAGGGAAGATATCTCTGTCCCTAGTCTCTTTCAGGACCCTAATCCCAGACCTCTGCACACCTCAGCCCTCTCTCTCCCTCCTGCTGAAGGTCTCACTTTCTCAGTATGAGCCCTCTAGGGGCCAGCAAAACACACATACACACACACACACACACACACACACACACCACACCCTTGAGGCAGTCAAGTGGAACCGCCCTCCTGTAGGGTGGGCCTGCCTTGGCTTTTGGGAATGCCTTAAAAAACCCAGGTGGACAGAGTCAGCAGGATCCAACAGTGTCTTGCAGCCCTGAGCACTCATTGAAGCTATGGCCAGCAAGGGTAGCAAGGACCTGAAGCCCCAGGTGGAAGGCACTGTCCCAGAAGCAGGTAAGTCTAGAGCTGTCCCTTGGCACCAGCAGGTGCGTTCACCTGGGCATCGTGGCAATTGTGAGGGTCTGAGCATTCTGGAAGTCCTTGGGCCTCATCTTCTTGAGATGAGGAGCCACAGAACACCCACCTGGACCAGAAGAGGGGTGATGGCTGAGGGAGACCCAAGCTAAGCTTTGGGTATTGCTGGTGTCCGCTCTAGCCCTCAGGCCAGGCAAAACCCAGGCAGACATGGAAAGCAGGCTGTGGCTACCTCTTCATGGACCTATATTTGCTGGGGTCTCCTGGAATAAGATAGGGTAAATATTGGGAGGGGTGTTGTTTTTACCCTCTCTAAAAAAATCCTTTCTTTACTTTGAATACCTCAACAGGGGCTGGGAAGGTGGCTTAGTGGTAGAGTGCTTGCCTAGCATGCATGAAGCCCTGGGTTTGATTCCTCAGTATCACATAAACAGAAAAGGCTGGAAGTGGTGTTATGGCACAAGTGGTAGAGTGCTAGCCTTGAGCAAAAGAAGCTCAGGGGCAGTGACCAAGCCCTGAGTTCAAGCCCCAGGACTAGCACAAAAAAAAAAAAAAAAGAAGAAGAAGAAGAAAGGAGGAAGAAGAGAAGAAAGAAGAAGAGGAGGAGCAGGAAGAGATACTATCCAAGCCAACTCCCTCTTTCCCCAGCACCCCAGCAACAAGCAACAGATTAAAATTTCCCCAAGAATGCTCTGTCTTTCTTCTGGGTCTCACTTTTCCAATCTGGAAGTTGAGTGCAAAGACTCCTACTCTGTGGCTTCTTATGGGGGTGCATAATCAATATTGAGGCTTGAACTCAGGGCCTGGGCACTGTCCTTTAGCTTACACTCAAGCCACAGCTCTACCTCCAGCTTTTTGCTGGTGCATTGGAGATAAGAGTCTCAGACTCTGTGGCCTAGGTTAGCTTGGAACCATGATCCTCTGATCTCAGCCTCTTGAGTAGCTAAGATTATAAGCATGGGCAGCACCTTGCCTCTGACTTGTTTTTTTGTTTCTGGTAAGGATGGGGGCACTAGGGAGCAAACCTAGGGCCTTATGCATGCTAAGCAAGGTATCTGTCACTGAGCTACATACCCAGCAGCCCGGGGTCAAGTCAGATACTTGCTAGCTTGCTGAGCATGTTGATCCATGTGAGCCCCTGAAAACTCCACTCGCCACAGCGGAAAAACTGTGGTCTAGGGGAGATGGCTAGATCCTGGAAGTTTCTTTCCCTTCTACATTTCTTCTCTTCATACCTTAAGTTGGCTGGTGAGTGACAACAACTGCCATTTGGGCCTGTATGACCTTTTAGAAGGGAGCCACTGAGTGGGGGATGGGACGTAGTAAGAGGCCATGGTAAAAGTAAAAGATAAAGGCCAAGTGCACTCAAGGTAGGAACTGAGCCCCCTTTATGTCCAGCAGCAGCCACAGCCGATAGGAGCTCTCTTCTGATCCTTGGTGATGAGGAGGAAAACAGGACAGAAGGGGCTTACAAGTTAGTAAGAACACCTAAAGAAGCCAGATGTGCCTGTGGCTCATGCCTGTAATCCTAGCTACTCAGGTGGCTGAGATCTGAGTATCTGAGGGTTCAAAGCCAGCACAGGCAGGAAAGTCTGTGAGACTCATCTCCAATTAACCAGCAAAAAGGCAGAAGTAGAGCTGTGGCTCAAGTGGTAGAGTTTAGCCTAGAGTGAAAAAGCTAAAGGGACAGTACCCAGGCTCTGAGTTCAAGGTCTAGTACACACACACACACACACACACACACACACACACACGCACACACACATGCACACACACACGCACACCATCCAAAGACATGGAAAAGAGCTGATGCCTCTCACTTCCTCACTGGCTGGCTGGAAGACTTCATCTCAAACTCAACTCTCCCTGAAGAACTAGGGGAAAGAGCAACGGAGGAGCTCCTTAGTCAGTGGTGTCTAAAGACTCTTATCTTTGTGTTACAGTGGCAACAGCTGGCGCAGCAGTTCAAGAACCATCCACTGAGGGAGGACAGAAAGGTCTGGTGGTGGTGCCCCAGGGTGGGAGGCTCAGGGCACCCTCTCTTTCCTCCCCCCCCCTCCACACACACACACACACACACACACACACACACACACACACACAGATCAGAAGTGGTTGCCAGGTGCCAGCTAGGATTACACCTGTAATCCTAGCTACTCAGGAGGCTGAGATCTGGAGATCAAGTTTGGAAGCCATCCCTGGCAGATAGAAAAGCCCTTGAAATTCTTATGTCCAACAAAAAGCACTTAGTAGAAGTGTGGGTTCAGTGGCAGAGTGCCACCCTTGAGCAGAAAAGCTAAGGGAAAGCACTTAGGCCCTGAGCTCAAGCCCCAGTACCATATAAATTATATATAGATATATAGACACATATTATATATGTATGTTATATATGTTAGGTATTTATATTATATATGTATATATGTATTATAGATAGATAGATAGATAATGGGCTTCCTGAGGAGACGCTTAACAGGACAACTAAGTCTGAAGGACAATGGCTCCCCAGGGCCCTGGCCTTACCTGGCCTCTCTCCTCCCCTCCCCTCCCCTTCCCTCCTCTAGGCACGGCAGCTTCCCGGGCTGGCCCTGTCCCCGCTGGCCCCACCACTGCCCCGGCCGCAGCCCCCGCCGCAGACCAAGGCAAGCTTGGTCCCCAGAAGTGATGGCAAAACTGGACACTTCCCTCCAGGCGCGTTCAACAGAACTTGACCCTGACCCCCTGTTGCCTGCTACTTCCTTGATCTGCCCTTAATTAAAGTTCGTATTTCCGGGGGTTGGGGGCGCGGCTCAGGGGGGGTAGAGCGCCAACCAATGAACCTGCGTCAGGCACTGAGTTCAAGTCCTGGTCTTGGACCAAAAATGACATAAATTTCCTCTTTCCAGTTTCTTGTCCACTGTGATGATTCTCTCCACATCAGACCCGGGCCTCTCGGGCCCAGGGCTGAACTCCCCCGACAGGAGCTCCCCATCAAATTCCGCACTCTTGTATCCGCCCCCCCCCCCCCCCAGAAACCAACGCTGTTCCTCTTGCTCCTAGGATGAGGGGGTCCTTGGTCCCCTGTGCCTCGCGGGGTCTGGAGAGGGGCGAGGGGAACAGGGGAACAGAGGAGGACGACCAAGCCCAGCGCCTGCGAGGCCCTCCGGGTTGGGCCGAGGTGGCGGGGCGCACCCGCCAGTGACTCACGGGACACCACGGCCAGGGTTTGGGGGCGTGTTTGGGGGCGATCTGCGCAGCCGCCGGTGAAGCCCCGCCCCACCCAGAGATGCGGGAGGGGGGGGGGGTGGGGGGGGAGTGTAAGGCGGGGCCGGGCGGGGTTGGTTTGGGGACTAATAGGTTGGAGGTAGGGAGCTCGGGACGCGTGCCCCAGCTGCTCTCCCCCTCGGTCCACGTCCTCCCTAAAGCTACTTGTTGGGGTGTGTGCACGTCCTGGGGCTTGAACTCAGGGCCTTGCACTCTCCCTTGGCTTTCGGTGGTCATTCAAACCTGGCGCTCTGCTACTTGCACTACCCCTTCACTTCCAGCTTCTTGCTGCCGGGGCTGGCTTCGAACCTCAGTCCTCAGATCTCAGCCTCCGGAGTAGCTAGGATCACAGCGCGCGCACCCGCGTGGGTCATCTGGGGGACGAGGAACCCTAACTTCTGTCCCTGGACGAAGCCAGCTATATCTGCCCCGAGAACTCTATTTCATGCTCCCTCCGCCTCCTCCCCTCCTTGCCTCTCCCCGGCACGTGTCCGCGCAGGCGACCGCTGCCCTGGGTGTGCCGGGCGGCTGAGTGACTCAGCCGTGCCGCAGGATGTGGCCCAGCTCGGCCGCTGGCGTGCGGCCGCGGCCCGGTCTTCCATTGTTTGGAAGGAGGGATTTCCCGCGCTTCCCTTTTCCCATCCCCACGCCTTAGCCTCGTTATTCCCAGCCCGGGTCTGCGGATGGGCGCACACCCAGCTTACCGTTCCAGTTCACAGAAACTTGACCGTGGACCCCTGCCCCGTTCGGGGGGAGCTGTCGAGAGACACAGAGGTTGCACCCCACGCCTGTCCCCCGGCCTGCCAGCAGGGGGCGGGGGCTCCTCTCTCTCTGTTCCTTCCCTGGTCTAGTTAAGACTAGAGGCTTGGGGGAAACAAGAGATGGTTTTTCTTCGTGACTGTGTTTTCTTCTTCTTTTGCTTTTTTGTCTTGTTTGCTCATTTGTATGTCTTTGGGAGGATAAGGGAGGGCAAAGAAATGGAAGGACAAAGGATGAATAAATACAGCAGTGGTATCATTAGATTCAATGTTGAAAATGAACCACACAACTTGTGGGTGAGGATGGTAGGGAGATGAGCGTTAGGAAAAGAGGAACACTGTCTAAAAAGAAATGTACTTTTTACCTGACATATGTAACTGTACATCACCTTTATAATAACTATTAAAAATTTTAGAAAAGAAACACAGTAGAGGGCTGGGAATGTGGCTTAGTGGTAGAATGCTTCTAGCATGCATGAAGCCCTGGGTTGGGTTCCCCAGTACCACATAAACAGAAAAGCCAGAAGTGGTGCTGTGGCTCAAGGGGTAGAGTGCTAGCCTTGAGCAAAAGAAGCTCGGGGACAGTGTCCCCAGGACTGGCAAAGAGAAGAAAAGAAAAAAGAAAAGAAAAGGGGAAAAAAACCAATAGAGGCCTTTCCTTCATACTTAGCTCTCCCCAACTCTCACTCCAGGGACTGAGCCTGTGCCAGGGTCCGTGAGGCACCCTAAGGTCCCTTGTTTCTCCACAAAGGAGCCTCCAAGTATGCACAATGTGGTAAAGCTTCCTGTTCAAAGGGCTGGCCCCCACAGAGCTCACAACTGTTAGCTCCTCAGGAAACTGAGATCTGAGAATTGTGATTTGAAGCCAGTCCAAGCAGGAAAGTCTGTGAGACTCTTATCTCCAATTAGCCTCCAGAAAACCAGAAGTGGAACTGTGGCTCAAGTGGTAGAGTGCTAGCCTTGACCACAAAAGTTCAGGGACAGCACACGGGTCCTGTGCTGTCTCCCATGACAGATGAGAAAAAGGGATGGCCCTGGAAGTGACACACAGTGAAGTCTGAGGAAGCACCCAGCAATTCCAGGGGCACCTCACCTGCAGAAGCAGGTGCTGCGTCAGAGAAGGCTGGCGAGGCTGGATCTGCTGGGCCCCATCATCATTCTTGCCCTGTGTGCGTCAGGGATTCAGGGATAAACCCTGGTAGGCCTGGCATCTCCTACTCACCTGTTCTCCTCCCACACAAGCTACTGCCTGGAAAGGCAGAGGGCGAGCTGAGTGCCAGGCGGCTTATCCTAGCTACTCAGAAGGCTGAGATTTGAGGATCACAGTTTAAAGCCAGGCTGGATAGGCAAGTCTTCTTGATACTCCAATTAACCATCTTAAGAAGCAGAAAGTGAGCTGGGCGGTGGTGGCTCATGCCTGTAATCCTAGCAACTCAGGAGGCTGAGATCTGTGGATAGTGGTTCAAAGCCATCCTGGGCAGGAAAGTCCATGAGACTTTCCTCCAACAAACTACCAGAAAACTGGAAAAGGCAGAATGGCTCAAAGTGGTAGAGCACTAGCCTTGAGCAAAAAGAGCTCAGGGACAGTGTCCAAGCCCTGAGCTCAAGCCCCACGACCCACAACAACAACAAAAAGCAGAACTTGGAGGTATGAGAGTTCAAGGACCTGATTTGCAAACCCCTGGAATGACACACAAAAAAAAATAAAATTCTACATGACTGAAAGAACCTAACTTGTTGTCTGATCTGAGCAGCCAAGAGAAATAGCAGTCAACTTTCTCAGTAGGCTAGTTTCAATGCATAAACCCTGAAGACCTCCCTGTTATAATCCTGATTCTAAAAGCAATCTGCCAAAAGCCAGTGGCTTATGCCAGTTTACTTGGGAGATGGTGATGGAAAGATGGAGGTTCCAGGCCAGCCCAAGGGAAGAAAAGTCTAAGAGACTCCTTCTCCATGGAAGAAACTAGGGGTGGTGGCCTTTGCATGTGTCAACCAGTTATGGTAGACAGCCTAAAATATGGTTATACTTCAGGTATTTGCCTGGAAAGGAAGTATCCCCAAAACAACCAGCACAGAAAAATTGTTGAGTTGCCAAAAGGAGACTACCACATGGTTCAGGCAGAAAAGAGTTTGTTTGGGAGAGCCAAACTGCTGGGCCACACTTAAGAGTAGGGTGTAGTGTGTGGCAGCTCAAACTAATGGCGGAGAGAGATTATATAGAGAAGGGCAAGACTGGAGCGGATGAGGAAGTGACCTCAGAGCCTCAGGAACCTCCTACTTCCCACAGATGTGCCAGCAACCGGTTACCTAGGTGACAGATGCTGGGTAGGGACTTCTAGGGAGGCTGAGTACAGTCTTGCATGGAAAGAGAACAAAGAAGGGACCTACATGCAATTTTGCACAGAGAGAAAACAAAGAGAAGAGGCCATTTTTCTTCTGGGTGGACCTAACATAGATACAATTCAGTAACAGAGAACTTGCCTACTAAGCATGAGGTTTTGATACTTACAAAATATCAGTCTGAGCTAACCTGATGTTAGCCAGCTCTTTTTCTGTCTCCTTCTTGTAAGGAAAGTAGCTGAAATAATCAAGCTACTTTTGTTTTATCCTCTGAGACTTTTTCGATCTATAAAATGTACTTTCTTTTCATTGGATTGTTTATGGACTAAAGTGTTGCTTTATTCTAGAATTAAAAGTAAGGCCAATTACAATCTTCAAGATGGGTGTGGAACTCATATCTATCCATAATCCCAGCACTCAAGAGACTGAGAAGTGAGTCTCTGACAGGTCTTCCTCCCTCCTCTTTTTTATTTTATCTTTTTTTAAATTTTAATTTAATTTTATTTTTTGGGGGGTCCGGTTGTGGGGCCTGAACTCTGGGCCTGGGCACTGTCCCTCAGCTCTTCAGCTCAAGGCTAGCACTCTACCACTTGAGCCACAGCGCCACTTCTGGCTTTTTGGTGCTTAATTGGAAAAAAAGAGTCTCACAGATTTTCCTGCTTGGGTTGGCTTCAAACTGTGATCATCAGATCTGTAAGTAGCTAGGATGACAGGCATGAGCCACTGGTGCCTGAATCTCCTTCCTCTTTTTTTGCCAGCCATTTTCAGTCAGTTGGATAGTTCTTTCTTAATATTTATCTCTGTATTCCTGCACAAACTGAAACATTGACCACTTTGGTTTCTGGGTTAACTGTCATCAGACAGAGGGAAGTGCAGAATTTCCTACACCCATTTTCTCTTCCATTCACTATTATAATTACTTATCTCCCCCACCTTCCTCCTTCTCCACCTCCTCCTCATAATCATCATCATCATTTTGGAAGTTGTCTGCTTTCTACTTTGCCAGAACTTGCAGCATTTACATCCATTGCTCCATTCTCAGCCACACCTTTGTTTTTGTCTTAGATCTGCAGTTGAAGATACTAAAAGCTCTGCTGTTCCTTCGGCTGAAGTGTTTCTTGATATTTCTTGGATGGTTAGAGTTAACCCTCCAGATGTTTTCTCAAGAATGAAACATTTACAGATGCACAGATCTGGGATCTGACTTCATCATATTTGTTTGTGCCAGTCCTGAGATGAACTCACAGCCTGGGAGCTGTCTCTGAGTCTCTTTGCTCAAGGCTAGCCCTCTATTGAAAAACAGATACAGGGCCTCAGTAATGCTACCTTGTCATCACCACCATCATGGCATCTTAATAGATGATGGGGACTTTACACCCAGTTCTGAAAGACACAGATGGGTCAAGGGTTGTAAAGCTCTAGGAAAGTCTTGCACCAGGGAATTCTTGCCCTACGCTCCAGGAAAGTCTTGCTCCAGGGAATTCTTGCCTTTGATTGCCCGATTGTTCCCCCTAGCTTGCTTTGTTTCTATTAACATGCTTTTGCTAAGTTTAGTTCCTCATACTAATCATGTAGATTTTTTTTTTGCCTTTATAAACTTTGTATTAACTGTATTTGAGGCTTCAAGTTCTTTTGGGACAAGACTCTGCTCTCAGTCGCCGGCTTTGTAATAAAGACACCAAACTGGACCTCTCAAAGTGTGGCTTCTCTGTATCTTGCTGACTGAATTCCTGTATAACACTGCCACTTAAGCCACAGTTCAGTTTCCAGCATTTTTTGGTGCTTAACTGGAGATAAGAGTCTCACAGACTTTCTTGCGTGGGCTAACCTCCAACCATGATCCTCAGATCTTAGCCTCTTGAGTAGCTAGGATTATAGGTTTCTACCACCAGTTTCTGCTTGCTAAGTGTTTTTTGTTCAAGGCTATCCCTCTACCTTTGAGCTGCAACCCCACTTCTGGCTTTTGTGGGTTAATTGGAGATGAGAATCACACAGACTTTCCTGTCCCAGCCAGCTTTGAATCATGATCCTCAAATCTCAGCCTCCTGAGTAGCTAGGATTACAGATGTGAGCCACTTCAGGTTTATACTATTCAGCTTTTCTGTATAACGTTTTCTATTTTACAAAAGGCAAGAAAGTTAAATAAAGACTGAAAATGAAGGGTTTAAGCATAAACAACCTCTAAGAAAGTTGTTGGTCCATAGGGAGAGGAGGATATGTGAGAGAAATAGACTGCCAGGAAAAGGGAACTAACAGGAGGAGGCTGGGCTAACAAGGAGCTTGAATTCCATTGGAAGAGACTACTTGCAACTATGATCATAGAACAATGAAACCTGTTGGAATTGTTTGGGAAAGAGAGAAGAGAGACAAGGAGACTGATGGGGGGCATTATTAGAATACAGTGTAAATATGAGTGGAAAGGTAACAGAAATCTCCCCCTTGTACAAATAATGCAAGTTAATTTAACAACAACAAAAAATAACTTTATGTGAATAGTCTTTTGAATTCCTAAGTGTTTGGACAATACTTTTGACCTTGTTAAAAATTATAAGAACCGAACTTTAATGGCTCATGCCTGTAATCCTAGCTACTCAGGAGACTGAGATCTGAGGATTGAATATTGAAGCCAGCCTGGGCAGGAAAGTCTGTGAGACCTTTATCTCTAATAAACAACTTAGAAAATGCTGGAAGTGACGATGTGATTCAAATGGTAGAGCTAGGCTAGCCTTGAGCAAAAAGAATTTCAGGGACAGTGCCCAGGCTCTGAGTTCAAGCCCAGGACCAGTACTATATAAAAAATATATATTATATAATAGACACTAGACACTATATTATATAATTTATATTACAATATGTTATATATAAAATAATATAATAATATATGTAATATATAAAATAATATTATATGTACATACCAGCCCCAGATTGGCTTTGAACCATGATTCTCAGATCTCAGCCTCTGAGTAGCTAGGATTACAGGTGAGAGTCACTGGCACACAGCCCACGAGACTCTTATCTTCAGTTAACTACCAAAAAGCCAGAAATGGCATGGTGGTTCAACTGGTACAATACTCATTTTGAGCAAACAAGCTCAGGGACAGTGCCCAAGCCCTGAATTCAAGTCTACAGAATGGTGTGTGTGGGTGCACTTGCACCCACACCCACACCCACACCCACACACACACACACACACACACACACACACGCCAGTATTGAGGTTTCTGGCTCCTGCTTAGCTATTTCTTCTTAAGGCTGGAGCTCTATCACTTATGCCATATCTCCACATCTAGCTTTTTGATGGTTAGTTGAAGTCTCTTGGATTTTTATGCCCAGGCTGGCTTTGAACTATGATCCCCAGATCTCAGCCTCCTTAGCTAGAATTACAGATGTGAGCTACCAGCACCTGACTTCATTTTGTTTTAATTAGTACAATTGCTGTTTTAATTTTGTTATAAATATGCTCTCCATGAACCATTAGAATCACAATGATAGACACAAAAATAAAGAATTGTCTCAGCAAGGCAAAATTTACTTCTGCAGAAAGGTTGTGCCATCAGCCACAAATCTGGCAAGCAAGCACACAGAGCAGGCAGGCTGCTCCCCTATTTATCCCTAAGGCAACAGGTTCTGCCCTTCTGCTCAGATTGGTTGAGCTCAGGTTCACAATCTGCTTATGATTGGTTAGTGTGAATAAGGGTAAAATGTATTTACATAAGATGATTTGAAATCAGATGAACAGTACACTCAAGTAATCTTAAAATACACTCACATCTTTTGCTATTTCTTGAACACTATAAAGCATTTCTTAATTCTATCCTGAAACGTATCCAGTCTAAGACAAAGCCTTATACTTCAAAAACCCTTCCTTAGGGATGGGAAGGGGAAACAAAGGAGGAGGCTACAATGCTTGATAAGAAATGTACTCATTGGGCTGGGAAGTTGGCTCAGTGGTAGAGCGCTTGCCTTGCATGCTCGAGGCCCTGGGTTCGATTCCTCAGCACCACATAAGCAAAAAGAAAAAAAAAAGCCGGAAGTGGTGCTGTGGCTCAAGTGGTAGAGTGCTAGCCTTGAGCTGAAGAGCTGAGGGACAGTGCCCAGGCCCAGAGTTCAGGCCCTACGACCGGACCCCCCCCCCCAAAAAAAAAAAGAAATGTACTCATTATCTTGCCCATGTAATTGTAACCCCTCTGTACAGTATTTTCACAATAAAAATAAAAAAAAAACCCTTCCTTATCTCAGAGCAGTTCATGTTTTGTTTAATAAGAACCAAGCCCTTAGGCCAAAGTAGGAACTTTAAAGCAACACACTTTGATTAAAAAAAAAAAAAAGACAGTTTTTCTCACTATTTTTCCACATCTATGCAATTTACTTATACAGTGATTGGTTGTCCTTGTTTTTTTTCCTTTTTTAAATAACTTTTTATTGAGATGAAGTGATTACATAAATTTTACAAGTTTCAGGGGATTGTGGCATAGTAATACTTAAAGTCACAAATGCATTTTAACCTTCACAAGACAAATTGTCATTATCATGATCTATAAAGTTTGTGAAGTCTATAAACTTCAACAATACCACTATTTCTTTCAAATTGGGTGATATGTACATTTCTTTCCCCTTGCTTAGTGTAAGTTGTGTGGGTTGCTGTTGTTTTGCAACACTGGGGTTTGAACTCAGGACCTTGCCTTTGCTAGATAAGTACTCTTCCACCTGAGGCACAACCCAGCTTATTGTTTTACATTATAGGAAATCAACCAAGGGCTTCCTTCAGGCTTGAAACTGAACTACATTCTCTAGCCTAGTGTGATCTTTTGATGTACACACATATATCATGATATCTTGTCATGTCATAGATCTGTGGGGCTCATTACTGCACTTGAGCTAATTAATAAATCCTTTTCTGCAAATACTCAGAATTCTTTTTGTGTTTTATTCCTGACTTATGGCAAGTTCCTGTTTTGTTTTTCCTATTATCTGGCCATCTTGTCACTCTGTGAGTACACTGAGATGATCTGAGTTTCTGCCCCACTCTAATCTTGTTTGTATTTATTTATTTATTTATGTTGTGGGTCATGGGGCTTGAACTCTGGGCTTGGGTGCTATCCCTCAGCTCTTCAGCTCAAGGCAAATAAATGCTCTATTGCTTGAGCCACAGCGCCACTTCTGGTTTTCTAGTGGTTTATTGGAGATAAGAGTCTCACGGACTTTCCTACCCAAGCTGGCTTTGAACTGTGATCCTCAGATCTCAGCCTCCTGAGTAGCTAGAATTATAGGCGTGAGCCACCGGCCCCCTGGCTATTTTTTATTTTTAAAATTTTATTGTCAAGGTAATATACAGCAGAGTTGCAGTTATGTAAGTAAGGTAGTAAGAACATTTCTTGTTGAACTTGCTTTTTTTTTTTTTTTTTTTTTGCCAGTGTTGGGGCTTGAACTCAGAGCCTGGGCACTGTCCCTTAGCTTTTTCACTCAAGGTATTTGTGCTCTACCACTTGAGCCACAGCACCACTTCTGGCTTTTTGGTAGTGATTTAGAGCTGAAACTTTCACAGACTTTCTTGCCCAGGCTGGCTTTGAGCTGTGATCCTCAGATCTCAGCCTCCTGAGTAGCTAGGATTATGGGCCTGAGCTACTGCCGCTAGTCTAAGGATCACAGCTGGGGCAGAGAAGTCTGAGTAGACTCCTATCTCCCATTAACCACCAAAAAAAACCTTGAAGTAGAGCTGTGGCTCAAGTGGTAGAGCACCAATACCTTGAGTGAAAAAAGCTAAGGGACAGTGCCCAGGCTCTGAATACAAGCCCCCCTCCCCCAACTGTAGAGCAATCTGAAGCAAAATAAAGCCCATATCAACCCATATCACACTTAACCTCAGAAAAATTAGGTCTTAGAAGATGTGTAAACCCCAAAGCAGGTGAGACTGAGCTGAACCCAAGTAAGAAGGACCGGAAATGGGAGGGCAGGACCAGATGGAGGAATATCCACATTGCAAGCAACCACTCCCAGGAAGGGAGTGAATGACAGCTCTCTGGGCTGACCCAAGGAACTATGAACCAAACAAACTATGGAAGAGTAGATGATATGCACAGCAGCCAGAGTCAGATGTCAAAGAGATGTATCTTCCAGGAAATGAGGCCACTCTTGAGAACACAAGGGCTGAGTCCCTGGAGGGTGCAATGGTGGGAGGACAGGGGGAAGAGAGAAGACTAGCAGGAAAGATCTGAGAGGCAGAACACTTTGTGAAGTGACTGTCTTTTTAAAGTTTTTGTCTAAGACTTTCTATCTGTCACTTTCTTTTGCTTATTGTCTGGCATTCAACCACCTGAGCCATGCCTCCAACCCAACATGACTGTTTTGAGTCTAATCCTTTGTGAATGAAGATCACCTCCCTGTCTCCAATTCTCATCATAGGATTCTCCCACTGATGTCTGAGAAATTCCACTCCATATTTTGTTTTACATGTCTGCCAGGACTTGGGCTTGAACTCAGGGCTTCATGGTCTCACTTAGCTTTTTCTGCTCAAGGTTGGGGCTTTTATTACTTAACCAGCACCTTCAATTCTGGCTTTTTGCTGGTTTATGGAAGATAATGTCTCTTAGATTTGTCTGTCCAGGCTTTGACCTGCAGTCCTCAGATCTCAGCCTACTGAGTAGTTAGGATTACAAGTGTGAGCTACCAAGGCCCAGTTCCACTTAATATTTGAACCCAGATCCCTGACAGCTTTTTTTTTTTTTGGTCATGGGGCTTGAAGTCTGGGCCTGGGCATGTCCCTGAGCTCTTTAGCTCAAGGCGAGCACTCTATCACTTGAGCCACAGCACCATTTCCAGTTTCTTGGTAGTTAACTGGAGATAAGAGTCTCATGGACTTTGCTGCCTGAGCTGGCTTTGAACTGCCATTCTCAGATCTCAGCCTCCTGAGTAGCTAGGATTATGGTGTGAGCCACCAGCACCTGGCTCCTGACAGCTTTTAATATACCATAAACACAAAGGTTTCATGACCAACAGAATAAATACCTCTCTGCCATTCCTACTACAGTTTCTATGTATTCCTCCCTAGCCTTTTGAAAGATTGCTTTGGGGGCTGGGAAGGTGGCTCAGTGGTAGAGCGCTTGCCTTGCATGCATGAGGCTCTGGGTTCGATACCTCAGCACCACATAAGCAAAAAGAAAAAAGCTGGAAGTGGCGCTGTGGCTCAAGTGGTAGAGCGTTACCCTTGAGCTGAATTGCTGAGGGACAGTGCCCAGGCCCAGAGTTCAGGCCCCACGACTGGACCCCCCCCCCAAAAAAAATGAAAGATTGCTTTGTGTGTGGGGGTGGGGGAGGGGTGTACACGTACATGCATGAATGCATGCACACATGTGTGCTAGTCTTAGGGCCTGGGAACTGTCCCTAAGCTTTTTTGCTCAAGTGCTCTACTACCTTGTGACACAGCTCCACTTCCAGCTTTTTTTAGTTAATTGGGGATGAGGATCTCACAGACTTTTCTGGCTGGGCTGGCTTTGACCCTCAGTCATCAGATTCCAACCACCCAAGTAGCTAGGATTACGGGAGTGAGCCACCGGGCTGGGAAGGTGGCTCAGTGGTAGAGTGTTTGCTTTGCATGCATGAGGCCCTGGCTTCCATTCCTCAGCACATAAGCAGAAAAAGCTGGAAGTGGCGCTGTGGCCTAAGTGGTAGAGCACTAGCCTTGAGCTGAAGAGCTGAGGGACAGCACCCAGGCCCAGAGTTAAGGCCCCACGACCAGCAAAAAAAAAAAAAAAAAGGAGTGAGCCACCAGTGCCTAGATTGAAAGTTCACATCTTAAATAACCATAGGACATGGAGCTGGGAAGGTGGCTCAGTGGTAGAGTGCTTGCCTGGCATGCATGAGGCCCTGGGTTTGACTCCTCAGCACCACACAAACAGAAAAAGCCAGAAGTGGCACTGTGGTTCAAGTGGTAGAGCGCTAGCCTTCAGCTGAAGAGCTCAGTGACAGTGCCCAGGCTCAGAGTTCAAGCCCCACCACTGACAATAAATAAATAAATAGAATAGAATAGAATAGCCATAGAACAGTGATCAGATTCAGGAAATGAACATAAGTGAATCTGACTACAGTGATTTTTTAAAGTTATTCACAAATAATCAAATTTATTAGGTTAATCAAGTGAATTTTAAGTTACTCAGTTCAGGAAATAGATGATACTATGCAATAGAAAATGTATTTATTATTTGATATATGTAAAGGTAATCCCATTATATATCACTTTTAAGACAACAATGAAGTTATTTAGTAAAAAAATCTAGTTACTAGATTCAGTACTAAAGTTAAATGAGTTTAAGTTAGTGTGAAGTAGACATAGTTACCCCTCTCTAGCAATTCTGTTCCTCGCAAAATCTATTTTGCCCGAATGTGGCCACATGAGGCTGTCTGTGGGAACATGTGCTTTGGGCAGACCTGGGTGGGGCTATCTGGATCGGTAAGAGAAAGACCACAAGGTAACTGCACACCTCGACTGGAGTTGGTCACTCCCACCTGACCTTTGCCTTTCTGATTAACAACTTGGTGTGTGTGTGTGTGTGTGTGTGTGTGTGTGTGTGTGCATGCGTGCGTGCACGTGCGTGCATGCACGTGCATGCACAGACCAGCTAAGATCAAGACCACTTTTTAGAGAGGATAAAGGAGTTTATTGCCTGCAATCTGAAGCAGGCTAGTGGTAGAAAGAAGTTTGGATCTGGAGAGAGGAGAGACTCTGGGCTTTAATATAAGCTGGTTACACAATAGGCATTAATCAGATAGATAAAAGGTCAGGCAGGCTGTCATCACCTTCTGACCAGGTGGTCAATTCCTTTCTAGTTGTGCAGGAATCATGACATCCTGTTTCTAACTCTTCTGTATTGCTATGTTTAAAAATGCCTGTGGGCTTCCGCTATTGATTCACATGGCCCTACCTCGTCTTCCCCCAGCTTCCAGCAACAGCCCCACCAGGCCATATTCCCATAACTGCGTGTGGGGGGCCAGATTCTGGCAACTGGATGCTGGAAAGTGCCTTTGCCAGGAGGGGTAACTTTTGTCTACTTAATTCCCTCCTCTAGTACATAACTCATTTCATTTAGACTTAAGTACTACTATCATTGCAGACAAGTGGATCTTATAAGGAAGCACAGGCCATGTGTGAGAAGGAGTAGAATTCAGTAATTCCACTAATTAAGGGTGTTAACCTTGAGTTCCAATTAAAAAGATTTTCATACCAATTTGATGTCTCATTTATTTGGTGTAAAATCAGCTTGCTTCCCTAAGTGTTGCACGTAGTCCTCCGGTGCATAGAACATAAGGTCCAGGCCACATCAGTTTTTTTTTTCTTTTTTTTTGGGTCCAGTCGTGGGGCCTGAACTCTGGGCCTGGGCGCTGTCCCTCAGCTCCTCAGCTCAAGGCTAGCGCTCTACCACTTGAGCCACAGCGCCACTTCCGGCTTTTTTTCTTTTTGCTTATGTGGTGCTGAGGAATCGAACCCAGGGCCTCATGCATGCAAGGCAAGCGCTCTACCACTGAGCCATCTTCTCAACCTTGGCCACATCAGTTTTGGAGGGCAACTTTAGCCAGGGAGTTGTGCTGAGTGTATAGGTCTGACGGCCATCTCCAATCTCTGCAGGTTCAGGTCGATGGTCTTGCTCAGTGTCTTGGGGTCAACATCTCCTTTCATGAGAGCAGTGGTCCCAATGGCAGAGGCCCCAGTGATCCTGTGCCAACCAGGGCTGGTATCACAGCCCTCTTGGTGTGGGTCAGATGGGGCACCATGAGGCTGAGACCTGCTTCCTCTCCATATACTCAGACCTGTGTCAGCACAACTACAAAAAATGCACAGGTCATTTGCAAAGACCCATCAATACATGATTTTAGGTCATCAGCACTCACAAAATCAGTTTCCCCTCAGGGGCATATAAACAATATTGTTTTGTAGGGTAACATTACCCATGCATGCTGAAAGCATGTGAGTAATTGATAAATGAGCCCTTAAAGAAATAGGAGGCCAAAAGGGATTTTTGAGATCAGCCAAGGCCCCATTTGCACAGGTGGCCAGGACTACAGGAGGCTCAGGATGATAAAAGAGACCCCTGGGTCTCTGTCAGTGACCCAGAATCTCATTCTTCAGACTTTGACCGTTGGAGCGTCTATTCCTATTTCCTGGACAGACATAGAAGCTTTGGGCCTGTGACTATTTCTCATAAGTGAGGTCTCCACTCCAAGAGGGTCATTACTTGTCACCACTGCTCTTTCATGACTATTTTTATGATCTATTCTGCCTCATTTTCCCCTAAAAATTACTTCAGTTCCTCCATCTTAAGGGAAGTTGATGAGTGAAGATCCATCTTCTGTAATTGTTTCAAGCTGAATAAAGGTGTTGGCCTTGCATAGCTAAGGATTCTAAGTCTTGTCTTTAGCAAGGGTGACATGGGAAATTTAGTTGTCAGATTAATGGGCTATCATTAGGAACACTAATTACAAACTGAAAAGGAAGCTATTTGAGAAGGAAGGGAGGATAATAAGCCACAAAAATAATATAAGGAACAACAAATTAATATCTCCCAAATACTAGTACCATAAAGATGAACAGCATTTTTTAAAATCTAAATAGATCCAAAGAACCATGAGGTAAGGAGCTCATTAAAGCTAAGAGCAGTAATTGAAGGACTGAGGAGACATTCTCTGAGTTTCTGGAATATACACATAACATTTAACATTTAACTAATAGATCTATTAGATCCAAAAGGCCAGGTGTCTTTATTGTGAGCCTCCAAAAGAGTGCCTTGATTTATTCATGCTCAGCCTTCCCTCTTTCCCTAAGCACATGAACTCATATGGCTGGTGCCAGACCAAATTTACCGTGAATTAGGGCCTTGAGCAGACATTAAGGATAGGATTTTTCCCTACTACCTGTTGGGACATCTTTGTCACTTTTAAACCATTTTTTTCCCAGACCTAGGGCTTAAACTCAGCCTTGGCACTGTCCCTGAGCCTCTTTGTGTTCAAGTAAAGCATTCTACCACTTGAGCCACAGTGCCACTTCAGGCATTTTCTGTTTATAGGTACTGAAGAATTGAACCCAGGGCTTCATACATGTTAGGCAAGCACTCTACCATGAAGCCATATTCCCAGCCCTTAAATCAATTTTTTTTAGACAGCCTTAGCATTTTAACTACCCACTATAATTAGAAATAGGTGACAGATAGGCAAGAATGTAAGTTCTTGCCCAGTTATAAAGTAGATGGGTCTGGACATTAGATAGATCTGCTTATGGACTATTTTCTTTTATTATTTATTTATTTATTTGTCAGTCGTGGGGCTTGAACTCTGGGCCTGGGTACTGTCCCTCAGCTCTTCAGCTCAAGGTTAGTGCTCTACCACTTGAGTCACAGCGCCACTTCCAGCTTTTTCTGCTTATGTGGTGCTGAGGAATCGAACCCAGGGTCCCTTGTCACCAGGATGAACTTTGTCATGGTAGGTCTGGTTAATTGTCTTCTTGCTGGGATAATGTCCCAGTTGGCATTTTTGCTCTTTGGTGGGATGATGTGTCCTTGTTGGCCAAATCGTATGTTGGAGGGATGTGACTGACAGGTCAGGTAAGGGTCAGTGCTGATAGACCCTTTTATTTCCAATTTAAGAGGCAAGGAGATCAGTAGAAATAGTTTACACACAGGAACTTATTTTATTTCAGTTTTTGCAGGTCCTGGGGTTTGAACTCAGGGCCTGGATGCTGTCACTAAGCCTGTTTGTGCTCAAGGCTAACACTCTACCACTGAGCCACAGAGCCACTTTTGGCTTTTTCTGAGTAGTTTCTTTTTTTTTTGTTTCTTTTTTTTTATAGTCCAGTCGTGGGGCCTGAACTCTGGGCCTGGGCGCTGTCCCTCAGCTCTTCAGCTCAAGGCTAGCGCTCTACCACTTGAGCCACAGTGCCACTTCTGGCTTTTTTCTTTTTGCTTATGTGGTGCTGAGGAATCGAACCCAGGGCCTCGAGCATGCAAGACAAGCGCTCTACCACTGAGCCACCTTCCTAGCCCCTCTGAGTAGTTTCTTGAAGATAAGAGTCTTTCTGGGGGCTGGGAATGTGTCTTAGCAGTAGAGTTCTTGCCTAGCATGCATGAAGCCCTGGGTTCGATTTCTCAGTACCACATAAACAGAAAAAGTTGGAAGTGGAATTGTGACTCACATGGTAGAGTGCTAGCCTTAAGCAAAAGTAGCTCAGACACAGTGCACAAGCCCTGAGTTCAAGCCCCAGGACTAACAAAACAAAACAATACAAAAAAACAAACAAACAGAGTCTTTCTGCTTGAACTCAGCCTTGTGAGTAGCTAGGATTATAAGTGTGAGCCACTGGCACCAAGCTCTGGAATTTATTAAGAATCAAGTTTAACAAGTCGTTGATCTCTCTGTGAGTCTGACTATATTTGGGACAGAGGATCAAATCTGTAATAGCAAAACATAAGAGTAGTCATGAAAATTTTGAAATAGCATCGGATTAGAGTATCTAGTTATTCTTAATTTTATATAGCACTTTAGGATACTAATTAAGATAAAAACCATTGTAGATATAACTAAGCCTTTTTTTAATTACAATGAGGAATGCAGAAACACAGGCCTCCTTGGGTCCTTTTTAGTTCTGTATCCAAGGTGGCTTAAATATTCAGGAAACAGAAATAGCTTTTTAGTTTTAAATATTATTTAAAAGCTCATCATTTGAAGGCTCATGACATAGCAAACACTTAAATGGACTTTGGTTTAGTTACTACTTATTTATTTAATTAATTAATTTATTTTTTGGCCAGTTCTGGGGCTTGAACTCAGGGCTTGGGCATTGTCACTGAGCTTTTTTTTTTTGCTCAAGGCTAGCACTCTACCACTTGAGCCACAGTGCCACCCTGGTTTTTCCTGTTAATGTGATACTGAGGAATCAAACCCAGGGCTTCATGCATGCTAGACAAGCACTCTACCACTAAGCCCATTACTTAGTTTTTTTATCATTAAAAACTTGACAAGTTTAATAGTATAAAGCGACTACTTTCATAAAAGGACATAAAGAATAAGTTGCTAGTTTTACATCAATGTATTAATCCTGACCTTAGGAAAAAGTTCTTTAGATTAGTTTTTAAATCATAACAACCTTAATCACATACCAACATTACTAATAAGCTCTATCTTACAATATTCAAGACATACCATCTGCTACTTACTGGAACGTTCTGTAGTAATTCTTAATTTCTCTCTCCATTTTGAAACAAACATCTAAGACAATTCTTACTTCCCAAATTGTTTCTCTCCAAAGAAACCATTCTTTTTGTTTCCTCAATTTCCTTTCAATGTCTTCCTTTATAAACTTCCCTTTTCTTGACACTTCCTTGTCTTAACTGATTTTTCTTTAATTGGCATTTAAAAATAACCCTTATAAAACCTTTGAACTCAAATAGCATAGTTACTCTTTTTTCCAATGCAATAACCCTTAGACACATCTGTTACTACCCAAATCTGACAACCCTCTTTGCAGTTTGAGTTTAAAACTGCCTGTTTTTTTCCCCCCCATTTTGCCTGGGGAACCAGATGACTCTTAGTTACAGTGATGGTAGTTTTTATGCATTAAAGTATCTGGACTATATTCACATATACATACACAGTTGTGCACAAAGGTCTTAAGGTGTGCTTAGGTTTTAAAAAATGAAAATCTGCTCTAAGTTTTCTGGAATTCCAGTGGCAAATAACATTATTGCCCATAGCATAATAGAACCATATGATCAGTACAAGAAAAACAAAGACTAAAACAATATAAAACTTTTGCCAACAACAAATAGAATCTCTACTCTTAAACACAGTTGAAGATTAAAAAATTTGGAATAATTTTGTGAGGAAGGCACTCTAGCAGATGAATTGACTTTTGAACATTCCTTTGATGGGTCTTAATTTTAAGGAGGGGAAGGGTGCTCAAACCAGATTACAGAAGGGAGAGGGAGACACCTTTCTCAAATTATTATTGTTATTTATCATTATTATTATATTTATTTTTTTTGTCGGTCATGGGGCTTGAACTCTGGGCTGTTCCTGAGCTCTTCAAGTCAAGGCTAGTGCTCTACTACTTGAGCCACAGTGCCATCCGGTTTCCTGGTGGTTTATTGGAGATAAAAGTCTCATGGACTTTCCTGCTCAGGCTGGCTTTGAACCGTAATCCTCAGATCTCAGCCTCTTGAGTAGCTAGGATTACAGGCATAAGCCACCAGCCCAAATTATTTTATAAACTTTATAGAAGTTTAAGATGGGTCTAATGACCCCCCCATCCTACACCAAAATTGAGCTATTTTGGCTCTCAAAGGTCTCTGAATTTGCTAATAGTTAATTTTACAGTCTCCACAAAAAAAATCTATTTAAAAATTTTTAATTATGTATTTTAAGCAGTGGCCTTACTCTGTTTTTAACCCATTTTTAGATCAGAGAACTTTACATGCCCATTTATATTGAGTCCAAACTATATTACCCAGAGAGATTAACTTTTTATAGGGGGGAGGCGTGTCTTCAGGCAGAGTCTAGAGGACTGGTGGTTCTTTCTAGTGTCCATTCTGGTTGTGAGGACGTTAGCATTCACATTATAGGCACATCCCCCCAGTCAGAGGGACATGGCCTGGGACACAGTGAGCCAGGAACTGATAAGTTTCCTGGGCTCATGTGACTCCCAGCCTCCCCAGAATCCCCAATTCAAGTTCCTAAGCATACATGAAAGGACAGTGAGCTTGCTTTTGGAAAAATCCATGCTTCTAGAGACTGAGCCAAGTGCAGTGGGTGCAGGCGCTAGGTAAGGGAACCCCAGACAAAGTGAGACAAAGAATGCCTTGAGCCACTGCCCCGACACAACCTAGAGAGAGAAGGATTACATAAGACAGCACACTTACTGTTAGGAAACTGAGTCGTGAATGTTAGGAAAGATCAGTAAACAAAAGGAGAGAAAGAAGGCAGAGACCTCAGCAGACCAGAACAGGCTTTGATCATGGCTGCAGAGGGCCTCCATGTAACACTGAGCAGGGTCAGAGAAACAAAGAGTGGGAAGTCTGGGGGTTGTAGGTTTTCATACACTCTAGGGTGAGCTTCTTCTTTGGAATTTCTTTGTCCTGTTCTATTGGGGATTTATTGTCTGAACTGTCCTGTTTGGGACTTAAGGGGCAAACCATCCCATTTGGTGTTTTATGGTAGGGCTATCCTCCTGATGCCTGCAATCCGGCACTTTCAGCTAAGGTAAGGGGTGAGGTTTTCTTGAGAACCAGGAGGGGTCCTCAGTAGGGGAGGGTGGTCAGTGAGCCATGGGAGTAACATGGGGTTATGAGAACAAGGCAGATTCCCATCACTTGCAGACAGACAAAATGACAACCAATGTCTTCTGAGGCCAAATGGCTGTTCTTGTCAGGACCAATTCTGACAAGGAACAATTCAAACAACTAGAGTCATGGCCGAGGCCAGTCAAAACCAAAACATGTCAGACTTCAGATTTGCATCCAGATAGGCCATTACTCAGTCACCCAACTCAGGAAGCCCCAATGAGTTAACTCACCTAAATATAGAACAGATCTTGTTCAGCACTCTTGCATAGTCTCTGAGGGGCAGGTCCTGGAACATCATCAGGTAGCACCTCTTCTCCTCCCAGAATCCATAGGTATCATAGGGAGCCTACAGGGAGAGGGCCTCAAACAGCGATGGGTGGGTAGAAGTGATCTGGCTGGTGCCTCCAAATGTTGTGGATTACAGACTAGCTAAGATCAAGACCACTTTTTAGAGAGGATAAAGGAGTTTATTGCCTGCGATCTGAACCACGCTAGTGCCAGAAAGAAGTTTGGATCCCGAGGGAGGGGATAACTTGGGTTTTATATAAGCTGGTTACACACAAAATAGGCATCAATCAGATATACAAAAAGTCAGGCAGACTGTCATTAACTTCTGACCAGGTGGTCAGTTCCTTTCTAGTTGTGCAGGAATCTTGACATCGTGTTGTGGGTTTCCATTTTTTATTCAAATGACCCTACCTAGTCTTCCTCAACCCACATTCCAGCAGTAATCCTACCAGGCCACATTCCCACAACTATATAGAGGCCATATTCCAGCAACTGAATGCTAGAAAGTGCCTTTTCCTGGAGGGGTAATGTTTCTACTTCATAACCAGCTTGTATGAAACCCAAGGTCTCCTCCCTCATCAGCTAAACTTTTTTGTTTTTATTTTAGTTTTGTTTTTAATTTTTTTTTTTTTTTTTGGTCAGTCATGGGGCTTGAACTCTGGGCCTGGGACCTGTCCCTCAGCTCTTCAGCTCAAGGCTAGCACCCTACCACTTGAGCCACAGTGCTACTTCTGACTTTTTCTGTTTATGTGGTGCTGAGAAATTGAACCCAGGGCCTCATGCATGCAAGGCAGTCGACCACTGAGCCACTTTCCCAGTCCCCTATTTTTTTGGTCATAGGCCTGGGTTCTATCCCTGAGCTTTTTTGCTCAAGGCAAACACTGTCATTTTGAGCCACAGTGCCACTTCTAGTTAACTGCAGATTAGAGTCTCATAGACTTTCCTGCCCGGGCTAGCTCTGAACTGTGATTCTCAGATCTCAGCCTCCTGAGTAGCTAGGATTATAGGCATGGACTACTAGCACCCAGCTTCTGACTACTAGTGCCAGCTTCTGGCTCTAATCTTGATCTTGGCTGGTCTGTACTTTTGTAACAAGTTAACTAAATAAATGAACTTATTAGTTAAACACCTTATTGGAATTTCATCAGTTTTTCCCACTAGTGTCTTTTTGTTTCCAGGATTCCATCCAAGATCCCAAAGTGCATTTTATAGTTATTCCTTCCTAGTCTCCTGAAGTTTCACAGGACTGTAATCACATTTGTTCACCTTTCTTGTTCTTTCACAATCTTGACAATTTTATTTTGTCTGCATCTGTGTTTGTCAAATGTGCTTTGGTTTGGGTTTGTCTGATATTTTCACATGTTGGACAGAGGTTATAGAAGTTTGGTAGGAATATCTCAGAAATGGCCAAGAGCCAATGGCTCATGCCTTTAATACTAGCTATACAGAAAACTGGGATTTGAAGATCACAGTTTGAAGTTCGACTGGGCAGACAAATCCAACAGCCTCTTATTTTCAATTAAGCAGCAAAAAGCCAGAAGTGGAATTGTGATTCAAGTAAAGCACCTGCTCTCTGTGTGTGTGTGTGTGTGTGTGTGTGTGTGTGTGTGTGTGTGTGTGTGTGTGTTGGTTCTGGGGCTTAATCTCAGTGTCTGGGTACTGTCTCTGAGCTTTACAACTTGAGTCACAGCTCCACTTCCAGCGTTTTTTGTTTTTGTTCTGTTTTTTTTTTTTTTTTATTGTTGTTTTGTCTTTTCCTCTTTGGTAATGGGGATTGAACCCAGCACATTGCACTTGCTAGGCAAGCACTTTACCACTGAGCTAGATGCCAGGGCCAGTTTTTTTTTTTTTAACGTTTAATTGGAGATAACAGTCTTAACAGATTTTCTTGCCCAGGCTGGCTTTGAACTGTGATCCTTGTATCTCAGCCTCCTGAGTAGCTAGGATTATGAAGTGAGCCACTGGTGCCCCACTGAGCACTGGTTTTGGGCAAAAATGTTAAGGGACAGTACCCAGGCCCTGAGTTCAATCCATAGTACTAACACACACACAAAAGAAACAATGTTATTTTCTTTTCTATGTTTTGTATCCCAGGGTTCATGTTGATGATTCATTATTGATGATGTGTTGAACTTCACATTTTGGCAAAGGTCATTTATGTTTATGCATAATAAGCTTGATTGTAGTTGGGGTCAGTCAACAGGGGCTATTGGTAGGAAATTGAGAGGAGAGAGCTCCCTCCTTACTATGTATGGTTTGACAATGGTGGTATTCCTCGGAGGAAGGCTCTAAGCCACAGCTCTCTCTTCTGCTCCTCCAGATCCAGGGAGATAATTAGTAGCTAGGCACAGGTGGCTCACACCTGTAATCCTAGCTACTTGGGAGACTGAGATCAATGGGTTGAGGTTCAAAGCAAGCCCCAACAGAAAAGTTTGTGAGACTCTTATCTCTAATTAAGGACCAATAAGCTGGAAGGGGTGGTGTGGCTCATGTAATGTCTACCACTTAGTGAAAGAGCCAAGCAAGAGAGTGAGGTCCCGAGTTCAAGCCCTGGTACTGGTACATCCACAGAAAGAATTGCCACTGTTGCTAGTCATCAGCATTCCATCAACTCTCACGGGTCCTTCATATCTATCTGAAAGCTCTCAGGTACTCATTTGCTGTGTCCCCTGACTGCCATCAGGTGTCTGGATGACATTCACAGATGCAGGCAAGTCTGACAGCTCATTTCAAACCATACAAGGAATTGTCCTACGTCAGCCCTACGTATTTTGCTGTGCAATACAAACATTTTAACAAGAGCATTGGTAATTACTAAGTTGGCAAATTGCTATTTGAAATATTGGTTCTTCTTGACTGATGATTCAGCCAGCTGGGTGTTTGCCAAACAGAGAGCAAATTCCCCTTGGAAAATGGGTTTACTCCTGGCAAAACCAGATTGTCCCTATCCCAGAGGAGGTTGGACTTGACCTTTTGACTCAGGATATGCTGGCATGGGCACCTGTGTTCAAGGGCTACTCTGGGGGCCCTTCTTCTAAGATGAGGTGATGGTGGGTGGGACCCACCTGAGTCATCTTCAACTTTGAGTAATCCGGTAAAGTAGCTCCCTCCAGGAGGGTCTGGAGCCTGTGTTTTAGACTGGAGCCATCTGGAGCCTAAATGTGGTTAGGAGGGACTAGAAAATGCAAGAAACATACTCATTTGGCCAAGCTAAAAAAAAAAAGAAGGGGGGGGGGGACTTGGAGACACAAAGTACAACAAAACTAAGACTTTAATGAAAATCTTATAAGATCAGGTGTCTGCTGGGCAGAGATACCGGAGAGTTTATACTAAACAACTTTGTTCCCCAATTTGAAATTTAAATACATTGCCAGACATTGCAGATTCACACCTGTAATCCTAGCTACTCAGGAGGCTGAGATGTGAGGATCAAGGTTCGAAACCACTCTTGTGTCTAATTAACCACCCAAAAGTCAGGAGTGCAGTTGTGGCTCAAATAGTAGAGTGTCAGCCTTGAGCACCAAACCTCAGGGAAAGTGCCAAAGGCCCTGAGTTCAAGCCCTAAGACCAGCACGCACACACACACACACACACACACACACACACACACACACACACACTCCAACAGGAAAACAAATGCACTTTTGGAGGTTGAATGAATTTTAGAAGATAATCTTTTCTTCATCTTTTTTTTTTTTTGCATTCTGAACAGGGGAGTTCTTTTGGTCTGTGCTTTCTGGCATGTGTCATTTTATGAGGATTCACCCTTCTCCCTACTGATTGATTCTCTCCTCTACCACTGCTTGTGATGTTCTATTCGCCACTCAGTTCTGGGCTTTATGGTTATCTCATCAATCAGTCAGCTGCTAAGTCATCCTATAAGCAGCTTTTCACTCAGAGTCAGATGTCTTGTCCATCAACGACTTGGTGCATCATTTACTTTATTTCCCACAAAAGGGGTCAAGGAGCCTGGTGCCAGTGGTTCATGCCCGTCATTCTAGCTAATCAGGAAGCTGAGATCTGAGGACTGAGGTTAGATGCCAGCCTGGGCAGATAAATCAGAGAGACTAGTACCTCCAATTTACCAGCAAAAAATCCAGAAGTGAAGCTGTGGCTCAGTGGTAGAGCATCAGCCTTGAGCAGAAAAAGATAAAGAAGAGTGAGTACCCAGAGCTGAGTGCTTGGTGGCTCATGCTTATAATCCTAGGAGGCTGAGATCTGAGGATCACAGTTAGAAGCTAGCTGGGGCAGGAAAGTCGATGAGACTCATCTTCAATAAACTAAAAGTGGTAGTACTCAGAGAAAAGCTGGAAGTGGCACTACAGCTCAAGTGGCAGAGTGCTAACCTTGAGACAAAGAAGCTCAGGGACAGCAGCCAGGTCCTGAGTTCAAGCCCCAAACACACAAAAAGAATGTCCAGACACATATACACCCATACATACAAATAGAGGGTAACAGGAAAAGAAGAAAAGAAAAAGAAAGAAAGGAGTCCAGAATGAGGCATATTTCTGAGAGGAATACGGAAGCTGGTCTGGGCACACAGGCTGATCCAGGAGGACAGGAAACTGGTCACAGCTGGAGCCAGAAGATCAGATGGGACTGGATCTAATCAGAGCAGAAGGGTCAGAGGCCCAAGTCCAGTCCTGGGCATTTTGGCTTCTCCTGGCCTCTTGCCTTCATCCTGCCAGGCATTTAGGACTTGTTTCTGGACACAAGGTAATTTATAGTAAGATGGCATTTGGAGTCACAGTGCTCACCCCAGGTTCATCCCAGGGCAGAGTCTCATAGGAAGGGGACTTGTACAGGGGCAGCATTTGCGTCTGGGGTCAGGGTTTCTGGGCTGGACTTTGCGCCTAGCACTAGAGCCAGAGTCCTGCCATGGGGCTAAGCTCTGGTAGAAGCCTATTTCTGAGGGCAGGTGAGCTGTAGTGAGGGGAATTAGGACAAGCACCCCTAGTCTGGGGTCCATGAGAGAGGAGTTTAGTGGGTGTAAAAGCTTTCTGTAACTGTTGTGTGTCTCCTGTCAAAAGAATGGACAAAGGGGATCCATATGGGAGTAGGGGTCATACCCATGCACAGGGGAGATGGGAAGGTCTTTGACCAGTCCAGGGAATGCTCCCATGCTTCATTCAGTGCTCTTCTCATCAGCAGTCCTCTCCTTTCTGACACTGAGTAGAATATTCTGGAACAAGAGGAAAACAGGGTTGACTCACTGGGCTTGTTTGAGTACCAGGACCTGCCTCTCCCCCCCCCCCTCCCAAACCCGCCACCCCTTTTTTCCAGTCCCTTCCAGGTTCACAGGGTAGCAAGAATCATATGCATATTGCATATATATGATATGTATGTATATGTGTGTGTGTGTCTGTGTGTCTGTGTCTGTGTATGTGTGTGCTCTCTTACTGAGATGTGAACTCAGGGCCTTAAACTCAGTGACTGTCCCTTAGCATTTTCACTCAAGGCTGGTGCTCTTTCTCTACAGCTCCACTTCTGACTATTTTTTTTTTTTTGCCAGTCCTGGGGCTTGAACTCAGGGCCTGGGCTCTGTCAGGCAGAGCCAATCTGTACTCAAGGCTATCACTCTACCACTTGAGCCATAGTGCCACTTCTGGCCTCTTCTGTTTATACGTACTGAGGAATCAAACTCAGGGCTTCATGCAGGCTAGGCAAGCACTCTACTAATAAGCCATATTCCCAGCCCTCTGGCTTAAAAAAATAGTTAATTGGAGATAAGAGTTTACTGCACATGCTGGTTTTGAACTCTAATCCTCACATCTCAGTCTTCTATCCTGCCAGTCAGTGCCTAACTTTCAGCTTTTTTGGTGGTGAATTGGAAATAAGAACCTCATGGACTTTCCTGCCCAGGCTGGCTTCTAACCAAATTCTCAGCTCTCAGCATCCTGAGTAGCTAGGATTACAAGAGGGAGCCACCAGCATTTGGCTCCATCCCTTTTTTCAAAGATGGCTTCCTTGGATCCACCTCTGCCCCGAGAACATGAAAATGACAGGTGTGCCCTTGTGACTCAGTGGTCTTGTTTCTCAAAGCCCCACTCTGGCCATAGCCCTAGGCCTACCATCACTGAGCAGGAATGGGAGAGGGCCTCACTTTGAAGAGCTCTGAAGAGCTTGGGCTGTGAAGGCCCACGATCTTAATAAACACTAATTAGATCTGGCCACACCTAGAAGCCTAAGGGAGAGCCTGCCTCCAGACTGGACCACGTGAGCAAGAATCTGAAGCTCTCTCCTCAACTCCTGACTAGCAGAACCTCTGGCTCCCAAATATTCTAACCCCACCTTGGCCCCACCCTGCTACTGGTTAGGCAGGGTTCACTGCCAAGGATCCTCCTTAATTACAGGTAGGTGTGTGTGTGTGTGTGTGTGTGTATGTGTGTGTGTGTGCATACACAAGTGCAGATGCATGCACCAGTACTGCTTGAACTCAAGCTCTGGGCACTGTCCCTTAGCTTTTTCTGATCAGAGCCAGTGCTCTACCACTTGAGCTACAGCTCCACTTCTGGCTTTTTGGTGGCCGTTGAAGGTAAGAGCCTCACAGATTTTCCTGGCTGGCTGGCTTTGAACTGAGATCTTCAGATTTCAACCTCCTGAGTAGCTAGGATTATAGATATAAGTCACCAGTGCCCATCCTTAATGAAGAGGAGAAAATAGGTATTAGCCAAGAGTTTGCATGCTATTGGTGACATAGCCAGGAAGGCAAAGCTGTCCCTATTTTATAGATGAGGAAACTGCAGCTCAAGTTGGGCCAATGACTAAGGAAGGCAGAATGCTACACATGACTCGAGACATCTCTGTCCTGCTGAGTAACTAGGGAGGCAACGTGACCTTTGCTGCATGCAGGCCAAGCCCAAAGGTACAGAGAAGGCCAGGGTCCCTATGTGCTGGCTGCCTCCACACTGGGCTACGCAGGAGTTGGGAGAGGGAATCAGCTGACTGGTGAGCCATGGTGACTTGCATCTGAACAATGCTATGTTCTCTCTTGTGAAAAGGCAGCACCTGTCTAATAAGGTTGCAAAGCTGCTCTTCAGAGCCAGTGTCCTTGTCATGGCAAGAACTGGGGTATCCCCTCCATGGTGTGCCTGACCTCAGTAGCTGTCCCCGGTTTCAGGCCCATAGTGCAAAAGCAACTTCAAAGATGTGTTTGCTGGGTGGCAGTAGCTCATGCCTGTAATCGTAACTACTCAAGAGGCTGAGAACTGAGGATCATAGTTCAAAGCCAGCTTGGGCAGGAAAATGAGACTCATATCTCTAATAAACTACCCCCTCTTCAATAAAAAGCAAGAAGTGTAGCTGTGGCCTAAGTGGTGGAATGCTAGCTTGAACAAGAGAATCTTAGGGACAGTGCCCCTGCTCTGAGTAAAGCCCCAGGACTGACACACATACACAAAAATTGTCTTTGCTGGACACTGATGGCTCATACCTGTAATCCTAGCTGTTCAGGAGCCTGAGATCTGAGGATTATGGTTATTCAAAGACAGCTAAGACAAGAAAATCTGTGAGACTCTTATCTTCAATTAACCACCAAAAACTTAGAGGTGGGGCTCAAGTGGTAGTACTCCAGCCTTGATGAGAAGAACCAAATGACAACTTGAGGCCTCAAGTTCAAGCCCCAGTACCAACACACACACACACACACACACACACACACACACACACACACACACACACACACACACACACACACACACACACCCTGTTTTTACTAAGATCTTTGAATTAATCAAAATGCCCTGCCAAGCACCAGTGGCTCATACTTCAATCCTAGCTACTGAGGAGGCTGAGATCTGAGACTTTCAATTTGAAGCCAGCAGAGGTAGGAAAATCCATGAGACCCTTAATCTCCAATAAATTACAAAAAATGGGGGTGGGGCAGAAGTGGAGCTGTGGCTTATAGTAGAATATATAGCTCATGGAGGCTGGGAATGTAGTTTAGTGGCAGAGTGTTTGCCTAGCACGCATGAAGCCCTGGTTCAATTCCTCAGTACCACATACACAGAAAAAGCCAGAAGTGGCCCTGTGGCTCAAGTGGTAGAGTGCTAGCCTTGAACAAAAGAAGCTCAGTGCCCAGGCCCTGAGTTCAAGTCCCAGGACTGGCCAAAAAAAAAAAAAAAAAAAGCTCACAACAGCAACCAGGATCATAGTTCGAACCCCAAGATGGGCACAGGAAAAAAAAGCGTGACTAGGCCATACTGGGAGCTCTGGCTAGCAGTCTGGAGCTCCTATGCATTGTCACTAGGGACATACAGTACCCAGGTTTGGGGGGTTTGGCAAAACTGTCATACCCCAGAACACTCAGCCTCCGAACCTCTGCGACTGGAAATATCCAGAGCTGACCTCTCCTGCCCAGCTTCAGCTCTACTTCCAGTCGCTGTGCTTCATAAAGTTCTTAGGCCATGGGGCAAGGGGGCTCCTCACTGTGACCAGGGCAGTGTATAGCCTTGGGATGCCCCACCCAGACTCTTCCTCCCAGGTACCTGCACTGACTCATCCACCCAGCATCCTCCTGGCCTGGTGAGGGCCCAGCGCCCATACCAGGAGCATCTATAAAAGCCTGCTAGTCCGGTCCCCAGTATCCTACTTGTCACTGCTTGCATTTGAACCATGTTCGGAGGTTTGGGGAAGCTGGCGGCCGAGGGCCTGGCTCACCGAACTGAGAAGGCCACTGAGGGAGCTGGTAAGATCTGGGCTTCTTTCTACTTGGCGAGGTAGGGGCAGACTCACCTGGGCCCATGGAAAGCTGGTGACAACACATGGGTGAAGGATTTGGAGGCGATTGGGGCCCCATTGGGACCTTTGGTGGGCAATCTTCATCAAAAGAGGGAGGTACTGGGGACCTAGCGACTGAGAGGGTGACTCAGGAGAAGCCAGTGAAGTCTTGTGCCCGAGCAGGCTTACTTCCCTGGGTCACCTGCACGAACCTGCTCAGGGGCTGTGAGTGTTGAGGGTTAGGAGGAAGACCAGGCCTGAGGGGAGTGTTCGCCCCAGGTACTAAGAGCTGGAGACTTAGAGCCTTCTCTTTGGAAACCTGGAGAGACTTCCCTCCAATCTGCCTATTCTGGAGCTGGAATATAGCTTAGTGGTAGAGCACTTACCTAGGATATGCAAGGCCTTGTGATTTTTCTTTTTGCCAGTCCTGGGGCTTGAACATAGTGCCTGGGCACTATCCCTTAGCTTCATTTGCTCAAGGCTAGCACTCTACCACTTGAACCACAGCACCGCTTCTGGCTTTTTCTGTTTATGTGGTACTAAAGAATGGAATCCAGGGCTTCATACATGCTAGGCAAGCACTCTACCACGAAGCCATATTCCTAGCCCAGGCCTTGTGATTTTTTTTTTTTGGTCCAGTCGTGGGGCCTGAACTCTGGGCCTGGGCACTGTCCCTCAGCTCTTCAGCTCAAGGCTAGTGCTCTACCACTTGAGCCACAGCGCCACTTCCGGCTTTTTTCTTTTTGCTTATGTGGTGCTGAGGAATCGAACCCAGGGCCTCAGGCATGCAAGGCAAGTGCTCTACCACTGAGCCACCTTCCCAGCCCCGTGATTTTTATTTTTTAATTTCAGTACTGGTGCTAGCGCTTGAATTCAGAACCACATGCTCTCACTCGGCTTTTTTGTTTAAGGCTGGTGTTCTACCACTTGAGCCACAATCCACTTCTGGCTTTTTGCTGGTTAATTGAAGATAAAAGTTACATGAACTTTTCTGGGCTGGTTTTGCACTGTGATCTTCAGATCTCAGCCTCTTGAGTACTAGGATTATTGGTGTGAGCCACCAGAGTCTGGCAGTTGATTTTATTTTTTAATTTTTATTTTGTTTTGCATTATGAAATGACACAAAACATACACAAAAACCTGCCTCTTCTATCTAGTCTATGCAGCCAAAGGAGGCCAGATTTTACTTTTTACCATAAAGTTAAAGCTTCAAAGATTCACTTATTACAAAAGCACAGAGTCTGTGCCTGTTCAAAGTCTGAAAGGACATTTCCATTCTTCTGGGAACCCAGGACCTGGCTTTGTGTGAGGTGAATGGCCAGGGGCGGCATGTGGCAGCTCATGCAAGTTCCACTGGTGGGATGTGATGGCAAAAATGCTGTGCTGAACTTTCTGTTCTTTAGACAGCTGCAGACACACCTGCCCTTTTATTTTCAATCTGTGAGTGGTACAGACCTCTTTTTATCCTCCACTAGCACCTCTGAGGTGTAGTTTTCTTTCATTATTATTATTTTTCGTGTGTGTGTGTGTGTGTGTGTGTGTGTGTGTGTGTGTGTGTGTGGACTCAAATCCTCTTGCTTTCCTTAGCTTTTTTACTCAAAGCGATTGTACTACCACTTGAGCAACATCTCCATTTCCAGCTTTTTGGTGGTTAATTGGATATAAGAACCTCACAGAGGGCTACGAATGTGGCTTAGTGGTAGAGTGCTTGTCTAGCATGCATGAAGCCCTGGGTTCAATCTCTCTCCCTCAGTACATAAACAGAAGAAGCAAGAAAGACAGAAAAAGCACTGTGGCTCAAGTGGTAGAACACTAGCCTTGAGCACAGAGAGGCTCAGGGATAGAGCTCTGGCCCTGAATTCAGTCCCCAGGAATGACAAAACCAGAAACAAAACCAAAAAACAGAACCCTCATAGGCTGGATGCTGGTGGATCATGCCTGTAATCCTAGCTACTCTGGAGGCTGAGATTTAAGAATCTCTGTTCAAAGATAGCCAAGGCAGTAAAGCCTAGCTTATCTCCAGTTAACTAGCAAAAAGCCAAAAGTGGAGCTATGGCTCAAGTGGTAGAGCACTAGACGAGCCAAACAGTTCAGGGACAGTACCTAGGCCCTGACATTAGTCCCCAAGGCTGTGCACATATGTATACACACCACACACACACACACACACACACAGAGCCAGCTTGGGCTGGCTTTGAACTGCAACCCTCAGATCTCAGTTTCAACCTTCTGAGTAACTAGGATTTCAGGCATAAGGCTGTAATTTTTGATTTTTATTTTGTTTTGCACTATGAAATGACACAAAACATACACAAAAACCTGCTTCTTCTATCTAGTCTATGCAACAAAGGGAGGGTAGATTTTTACTTTTCACCCTAAAGTTAAAGCTTCAAAGATTCGCTTATTACAAAAGCACAGAGTCTGTGCCTGTTCAAAGTCTGAAAGGACATTTCCATTCTTCTGGGAACCCAGGACCTGGCTTTGTGTGAGGTGACTGGCCAGGGGCAGCATGCGGCAGCTCATGCAAGTTCCACTGGTAGGAGGCGGTGGAACCTGGCTTCTGTTTTTCCTTTTTTAACAGATGAAAAACTCACAGTAGAAAAGTTCTGACTCCCAAATCATTCAATTCTAGCACATTATCCCCCACCCTTCCCCACAAAAAAGAAAACAATATAGAGACCCTATGGTGTTCAGGGAATTCCTTTATCCTGATAACTTGCTTGGGGTGGTGGGGGGAGAGTTGGTTTCTTTGTAAGAGGCGTGGGAATGAGGCCAAGGCCAAGGCAGGACAGCCAGCTCATCCTGAGAGGCGTGGTGGCTTGGTAAATACACCCAACTTGGCTCAAGTGTCCAGCTGGCAGAAGCCAACCCTGGCCTCCAAGTCCTGTAAGGCTGTGGGGCATGGAGGGCTTGTGTCCTCAGGCTGACCAGGTCATCTACAGCAGCCAGGCTTCTTGGGTCTTTATAGAGAGCCAGCTGGGGGCTTATCCTGAGTCATTTTGACCTGGCTGTGGGGTGGGGTGGGCAGCAGGCTGACACTGGCTCTCACTCAATTTATCTCTCCTATTCAGTTCATGCTGTGGAGGAAGTGGTAAAGGAGGTGGTGGACCACGCCAAGGAGGCTGGAGAGAAAGGTATGGACACTGAAGTTGGAGAGAGGAAGGAGGGCTGGATGGGGGAAAGAAAGAAGAGATGGCGGAAGGAAGCAGAGAGGAAAGGAAAGAAGAAGAAAAAGGGAAAAGAAAAGGCTAAGGCCTAGGGCCAGGGCTCTGGTGGCTCATGTCTGCAATCCTAGCTACTCAAAGAGGCTGAGATCTGAGGATTTTGGTTCAAAGCCAGCCAGGGTAGACAGATTTGAGAGACCCATGTTTCCAACTAACCAGAAAAATGCTGAAGTGGAGGGGTGGCTCAGGTGGTAGAGTAACAGCCTTGAGTAGAAGTAA
Source organism: Dipodomys spectabilis (assembly GCF_019054845.1). NCBI lineage: Eukaryota > Metazoa > Chordata > Mammalia > Rodentia > Heteromyidae > Dipodomys > Dipodomys spectabilis. Next base: position 1,096,812 of record NW_024870813.1, on the reverse strand, counting down.
ACAAGGCCCTGAGTTCAAGCACCAGTAATGGCACACACGTGCGTGCGCATAGACATGCACATGCACGCAAAGGCTAGGTGTAGCTCAAGGGTGTACTGTTTACCTAGCATGTATGAGAGGGTTCCTTTCTCAGTGAGAGGACAGAAATCAATGAGAGACACAATCAAGCAGGGAAATAGGGAGGAAGAAAGAAAGGAAAACTAGGTGCTGAAGCCAACCCCTTTTTATCCCAACTAGGTCAAGTCTTGTCCCTATAGTGCATCCCTTCAGTTGGCATGTAATTATTTATGCATGCAATTATTATGCAGACCACACCTTGTGTGAGGTTCCTTCCTGGTAGTCCTCTCTGTGGAATGGTATGATAAGGTCTGAACAGCAGCACACAGAGACCGAATAATTAAATATATAAGTATGTATTTGTGTAACTATGTGTGTATGTGTGTGCTGTGGTTTGGACAGTGTAAATAAATCATGTGGTACTTTATTCTTTATATCCAAATAGAATTATAGCCAGACACTGCTGGCTTACCCCTGTAAATCCTAGCTACTCAGAGGCTGAGGTCTGAGTTTAGCCAGTTCAAAGCCAGCATAGGCAGTAAAGTCTGTGAGTCTCTTATCTCTAGTTAACTAGTAGAAAGCCCAAAGTGGAGGTGTAGCTCCTGTGGTAGAGTGCTAGCCTTAGGCAAAAAAAGCCAAGCATAAGGACCAGAGTTAAGCTCCAGGCCTCCCCCACCCTCCAAATTGAAGAAATGTAATTTGTTAGGGAAATAAAACTCAATCAAATTCATTCTGCCAGAAGCCCTTTTTTCTTAGTCCTCTTGGGTCTGTTCTAAGGGCAGATCCCATGAGACATCACGGTGACCCTTGTTTAGACGGTGGCTAACTCAGCCACACTTTGTTTTTCTTCCCCACAGCCATCGCTGAAGCTTTAAAGAAAGCCCAAGAGTCAGGGGAGAAAGTGGTGAAGGATGTCACTGAGAAACTGACCCACACTGTCACTGACGCCGTCACCCATACAGCAGAGGGCCTGAGCAGACTGGGACAGTGAGTCCGTGCCGCTGGGGCTAATCCTCCCAAGTGTCAATAAAGAGTCATGAAGCCTATACACAGAGTGCTGGATTCATTTCTAACTGGATGGAACCACTAGGCAATCCCTCCTCTGCTGGAGGGGGAGATGGCAGCATGCGGTGGGATAGCCTCCCAATCAGATGCTTATCTATCACTCCAAGATTTCTCCTGTTCACCGAGAAGCTTGAATTGTTCACGTGCTTGCTTGCTACTTTCTGTCTCCTGTCTCTCCCTCTACCCTCATCCCATTCATTTCTGTTTCCTCTTCCTCGTTCCCCTTCCTCCTTTCATTCTAAATTTGTGCTCTACCACTGAGCTATATCCCCCCATATTGCTTCATGAAAGCCTTTAATTAGTTTGTTTGTTTTGTACTAGTCCTTTAGGGCCTAGACTAGTGCTCTACCATTTGTGCCATAACTCCACTTCTAGTTTTTGGTGGTTAATTGAAAATAAGCGTCTCATGGACTTTCTGCCTGGGCTGGTTGCAAACTTCTATCCTCAGATATTAGCCTCCTGAGTAGCTAGCATTACAGGTGTGAGCCACCAGCCATGGAAACCCAGTGAGAAACCATAATTGACATAATTGAGTGCATTGATATCCCCAAAAAGGACCAGAATCTGTCTAGCATATTCTTCTCATTTTTCTTGCAAGTTCTTGGAGGACTAAGAAAATGGACCAACCTATTAAGAGTTTGGCTTTAGGCTGCCTCATCTGAAAGAGGCTCAGATGACTTCCTTCCTTCTTTCCTTCCTTCCTTCCTTCCTTCCTTCCTTCCTTCCTTCCTTCCTTCCTTCCTTCCTTCCTTCCTTTCCTTCCTTCCCTCCCTCCCTCCCTCCCTCCCTCCCTTCCCTTCCCTTCCCTTCCCTTCCCTTCCCTTCCCTTCCCTTTCTGTCTTTCTTTCTTTCTTTCTTTTCTTTCTTTCTTTTCTTTCTTTCTTTCTTCCTTTCTTCCTTTCTCTTTCTTTCTTTCTGTGCACACACATGCATCCAGTGGGGCTCTATCCCTTAGCCTTTCTATTCAAGGCTGGTGCTCTATCACTTGAGCCATACCTCCACTCCTGGCTTGATGGTTAATTGAATAAAAAACCTCATCTGCAGAGAACTGTCATATTTGACCTAGCTGGTAGTCAGGAATACTCCACAACCAAGATGTCTTCATTTGTCTAACAGGCCCAATAAAAACCTGTGAAGGAAAAGCTGAAATGTCCGTAGGGGCTTTGAACACTAACACCTGGAGATCACATTCTTGAAGACTGCTGTGTAGGACTGTGTACATGCTCAGTAGAGACCTGACATGGCTCAGAACTCTTCCATCGGACTTATCTTGGGGATCTTGGCAAGCAAGAAGCGAGGGTTAGGCAGCAATGTACACTGCCTCACAGAGTGTTGGAGGAAAACCTAGACATGCACACATAGCACTAAGCCCCTTGGCAAAGATAGGAGATATATTGGTTTGTAGACTCTTAAAGAAATCTCTGTCCAATCATTGGTTGGCCACTAATCTAAATGACTAGGAACTTTAGCGGTCATATATGACAGGGAAAATGGACTTCAGTGTCAGAAAGTTTACTAAACAACAACAAATTGAGGAAAAAGGGCAGAAAAGTGAAATTTCCTGTGTTGCCACATTATTTTATTTACAACATCGTGGCTAGGGGTGCAGGTCAGTGGCAGAGCATATGCATGAGGCTCTGGGTTTGAGTCTCAGCACCAGAAAAAAATAAAATTAACAAAATTTGGGCTTGGAGTATAGCTCAGTGGTAGAGAGCTTGCCTTTTATATCTGAGGACTTGGGTTTGATTCTGAGTACCACAAATAAGGTAAAATGAAAGAGAATAAAATAAGCTGGATACCAGTGGCTTACTCCGGTAATACTACTTACTTAGGAGATTGCAATTTGAGGATCAGAATTTGAAGCTATCTCAGGCAGGAAAGTCTGTAAAACTCCCATCTCCAATTAACTAGCAAAAAGCCAGAAGTGTAGGTGTATCCCAAGTAGTTGAGTACCATCCTTGAGTAAAAGAGCTAAGAGACAGCTCTCAGGCCCCAAGTTCAAGCCCCAGTATTGGCACTAAAAAGTAACTAATGAAGTAAAAGAGATGTTCCTTCTTATTTAAATCTTATGCATACAAAGTTTAAATAGTCACTAACCTCCTGCTCCTTCAGCAAACTGTCAGGTTTTAAAACATTGCTGGGCCCTGATGGCTCACATTGTAATCCTAGCTATTTAGGAGGCTGAGATCTGAGAATCAAGATTTGAACCAGCTTTCTCATGGAAAATCCATGAGATTCTTATCTCCAATTAATTGCCAAAAGAGTCAGAAGTAGAGCTGTGGTTCAACTGGTAGACTGATAGTCTTGAACAAAAGAAGCTCAGGGACAGTGCCCAGGTGTTGAGTTCAAGCACCAGGACCAGCAAATAAGATAAGATAAAATAAATATATGCCTACAGAGTATCTATATGTCCATATGATGCTGCTGTCTCATGCCTTTAATCCTAGCTACTTAGAAGGCTGAGATTTGAGAATCATGGTTGGAAGCCATCCCTGAAGGAAAAATACGAGAGACTCTCATCTCCAATTAACCAATAAAAAGCTAAAAGGGGAGGTGTGGCTCAAGTGGTAGAACAAAATGGCTAGGGGATAGCACTTAGGCCCTGAGTTCAAGGCTCAGCATTGGCTCTCCACTCCTCCACCATCCTCAAGAAAAGAAAATGAGAGCCAGAGCTCAAGGATCAAGGTTAAAGTCCCAGCACTGGTGTCTACACACACACACTCCACAAAGAGCAGAGCGCTGGTGGCTCATGCCTATAATCCTACGTGCTCTGGAGGCTGAGATCTTAGGATTTCAGTTTGAAGCCAGTCCTGCAGGAAAGTCTGTGAGATGTCTTATCTCCAATTAACTGCCAAAAAGCAGGAAGTGGAGCTGTGGCTCAAGTGGTTGAGCACTTGCCTTGAGCAAAGAAGCTAAGGGACAGTGCCTAGGTCCTGAGTTCAAGCACCAGTACTGGTGCTAAAACAAAATAAAACAAAACCCCGAATTCTGGTGTAAAAGGTTTTAATTGCTCATGGTAAGAGCAGCCTGTCACATGATGTACTCCTCAGGGCTGGATAGGCAACGGGAGCAGCCATGGGATGCTGAGATCAGGTGGGGTGGGAGAAGGGATTCCCAGCCTGTGGAGCACTCTCCTGGTCACCGCCAGTGTTGGAGGTGAGTCCAGAGGTCCAAAACAGCTGCTGATGCTGCCTGCCTGCTTCAAGCCATTTCACTGGAGGTTGGGCTCTGCCATCCCTCATTGCACTACCTGAAATTTCCCCCACACAGCTCAGCTCTGGCTGATACACAGTGGCAGAGCTGGAGAGCACTCCAGAGCTTCTAAACTCACTTAATTTCGATCCCTCACTAGTTCCCTAACCTGGACCTTGTGAATATTTTGCCACCAGTGGTTAAGACTTTGTTAATCATACCTAAGATTTTAGTTGATGTATTCTTATGTCTTTTAGGAAACACTGTGAGGGCCTCAATGGCTGTTAACCTTCTAGAGGAGCAAGAGAGCTAATCCATACATTTTGGGTCAGTTCTAGGAGTCTCAGAGTTGATTAGCTCACATGATAAGTCCGCACAGATGCCCGGGGCCCTCCAATATTCTTGGCTTCTCAGTCTATCTTGGGATACAGAGAAGTGGCTTCAGTCATCCATAGATCTTGAGTAGAATCTGGGGCCATTAATCAAACCAAATTCATTATCTTTTTTTTTCCCTTTTTTTGTGAATCAGATACTATGTCCACACCCTGGGCTTGGCTGGGCAGCAGCCCTCAGTGAGTAACACTGACTATGGGGAGTTCACATGGCTTCACCCAGTTGTTAGTCTGGGCTGGAAATTCATCAGCCCGGTGGGCTTTATCAGCTGGTTTAGCTGAATGTTTTTCTCCCGGGGATAAACATGCTGGATGACTCATATCTGTAACATTGCCCTCATGACAGAAAATGTTCACCCCACTGGCTGGCTGGCTTTCCTGCTGGCCTTTTGGCCAGGCCAAGATTTCTGGACCTGTGCTTAGCCCTTTGGGCCAGTATTTTGTTCAGAGCAGCCTGTGCAGGTAGCTCTTGCTGGAACCAGAACCCAGCAGGCCAGGTATTTAAAAAAAAACAACAACAACAACACAATAAGCTCTGGGTGGAATGCAGCAGATCTATGTGAGAACCCTGGCTCTCTCTCTCTTTTTTTTTTTCCAGGGCTGAGGACCTAACCCAGGGCCTTGCTGGGCTAAACCCCCAGCCCCAACCCTGGCTCTCTTAAATCAATGTTTTCTTTTTAAAAAATAGCCTGGTTAGCTGGGCATTGGTGGCTCAGGCCTGTAATCCTAGCTACTCAGGAGGCTGAGATCTGAGCAACTCAGATCTCATAGTTTGAAGCCAGCTCCAGACAGGAAAGTCTGTGAGTGCCAGAAGGGGCACTGTGGCCCAAGTGGTAGAGCTAGGCTAGCCTTGAGCAAAAGTAGCTCAGGGACAGTACCCAGATGGAGTTCAAGCCTCAGGACCAGAAAAGAAAAAAAAGCCTGGTAATTTTCATTTTTTTGTCTCGTGTGTGTGTGTGTGTGTGTGTGTGTGTGTGTGTGTGTGTGTGTGTGTGTGTGTGTTGGTACTGGGGCTTGAAATCATGGCCCAAGTGATAGCCTCAGGACCAGAAAAGAAAAAAAAGCCTGGTAATTTTCATTTTTTTGTCTCGTGTGTGTGTGTGTGTGTGTGTGTGTGTTGGTACTGGGGCTTGAAATCATGGCCCAAGTGATAGCCTCAGGACCAGAAAAGAAAAAAAAGCCTGGTAATTTTCATTTTCCATTTTCTGTCTTGTGTGTGTGTGTGTGTGTTTTTGTCTCGTGTGTGTGTGTGTGTGTGTGTGTGTGTGTGTGTGTGTGTGTACTGGGCTTGAAATCATGGCCCAAGTGGTATCCCTTAGCTTTGTCTACTCAAGGCTAGCATTCTACCACTTGAGCCACAGCTCAACTTCTGGCTTTTTGGTAGTTAATTGGAGATGAGTCTTTCACAGACTTCCCTACCCATGCTGGCCTCACTCACAATTTTTTTTTTTTGTTCTTTATCTCTCCTACATATTATAAAACTACAAGCCATGGGTTCTTGGGTCTTTATATTGCTTTCAGTGGTGTCTTCTGCTAGCTTACCAATTTACCCACTTATTTTAGCAGCCATTATTTCAGTGATTCACCATTTTGATTCTCCCCAAATACCTCTAAAATCTCTTATGGCCAGGTGCTGGTGTCTCATGCTTGTAAATCCTGGCTACTCAGGAGGCTGAGATCTGAGCATTGCAGTTCAAAGCCAACCTGGGCAGGAAAGTTAATCTCCAATTAACCACTGGAAAACCAGAAGCGGTGCTGTGGCTCAAGTGGTAGAGTGCTCACCTTGAGCTGAAGAGCTCAGGGACAGCATCCAGGCCCAGAGTTCAAGCCCCATGATTGACAAAAAAAAAAACTTTTATGTTGGGCTGGGCACCCGTGGCTCATGCCACTCAAGAGGCTGAGACTTGAGGATCACAACTTCAGAGGTAGCCTAGGCAAGTCCCTGAGACTTTTTTTTTGCTGGTCCTGGCATTTGAACTCTGGGTGCTATCTCTGAGCTTTTTTGTGCTCTACCACTTAGCCATTGTGCCACTTTCGGTCTTTTCTTAGTAGTTTATTGGAGATTAGAGTCTGCTGGACTTTCCTGCCTCAGCTGGCTTTGAACTTTGATTCTCAGGTCTCAGCCTCCTGAATAGCTTAGACTACTGGTGCCTGGCCCTTAAATCTCTCATCTCCAATTAAACACACACACACACACACACACACACACACACACACAATTTTATAACTATAAAATTCTTAGAACAGCTGTGTGACTTTGAATTATGTAGGGATTTCTTACTATACTACAGGTACAGCAATCAAAGAAAAGTTTGTACTATTATCTTTTGGTGCCAGTTGGGAGGTTTGAACTCAGCCTGCTGCTGTTTGGCCTTTTTATTCACAGCTAGTATTCTCCCATTTGATCCATTTGAACCAGCTTTTTGCTGGTTAACTGGATATAAATCTCATTGGCTTATCTGCCCAGGCTAGCTCTGAACCATGATCCTGAGATCAGAACCTCCTGAGTAGCTGGGATTATAATAGTGAGGAGCCACTGGTGCCCAGCTAAATTGGAGGTTTTAAATGAAAAGGGCAGCAAAAGACAACCGACAAAGGGAAAAATATTTGCAAAGCATACATCCCCCAAAGGTCAAGTACCTATAGACTCAATTTAACAAGAGATAACTGTTACAAAATGGGAAAAGGATTTGAATAGAATGAAAATTGAGAATATAGTTGTCAAAGTGGTTGTGTTTGGAAGTGAAAGAGGGTGAAGATGTACAGACTGGAGGCAATAAGCTATTGTTTACAAGAAACCTTGGAAGCACTTTCGGGGTCTAGATCAGAATTCTCAACAAGGAATGGCTGCATGTAATGACCCTGCAGGGTCTTGCTTATGTAACTGATCTTGTTGATCCTTCTGCCTCAGCCTCCTGAGAACACAAGCATGGGCCTCCCCATCTGTTGGAAAACACTTGATCCTATGTTAGGACACTGCTGGAATCTTCTAGACAGAGGTCAGAGTAGTGTTAAACATTCTTAAAGGGACAGCACAGTCCTGCTTCCCCACACAGGGAAAATGACCAGCATAAAATGTTACTAGGGCTGGGTTTGAGAAACTGCATATCCAGTGTATGTCAGTTTGACCAAAAAGTCAATGAAAGTGATCTGTGAAAATAAACTGAACAATCTAATAACCAAACTACAAAGCAACCCTCCAGACTTTTGTACAAGGTCCATACAGCCATGCCTGGGCTATTTGATTAAATAGCAGGGGTAAGGCCTTAGGAATATGGAATTTGCTGTCCAAAGCACTTCTTTTTGGTGGTACTGAGGCTTGAACATAGGGCTTCTAGCTCGCTAACTAGGTTCTCTATCCTATGAGACATTGCCAGTCAAAAGAACTTTTTCATTTTTCTTTTTTTTTGAGTTGGTCCTGGGGCCTGAACTCTGGGCCTGGGCACTATCCCTCAGCTTTTCAGCTCAAGGATCGTGCTCTACCACCTGAGCCACAGCGCCACTTCTGGACTTTTTTGCTTATGTGGTGTTGAGGAATTGAACCCAGGGCCTCATGCATGCAAGGCAAGCACTCTACCACTGAGCTACCTTCCCAGCCCCCTTTTTCCTAAATTTAATCAACCAGAAAATGAAAATATTTCCTGACATGGGACTTATAAGCAGCCATTAAGAATTTTTCAGGTAGCCAGGAGCTGGTGGCTTATGCCTGTAATTCTATTCAGGAGGATGAGATTTCAGGATCGTAGTTTGAAACCAGCCAGGGGAGAAAAGCCCACAAGACTCTTATGTCTAATTAGCCACTCAAAAACCGTAAGTGCAGCTGTGGCTCAAAGAGCACTAGCCTTGAGCAAAAGAGCTCAGTGACAGTGCCCATGTCCTGAGTTCAACCCTATGACTGAAAAAAAAAAAAAAGAAATTTTCAGGTGCTAAGTGGTTTAAGACTATTTTAGAAGAAATTAAGAGCATTATGTCCAAGGCTTTAGAAGAATTTTAAGTTGTTGGGGCAGTAGTGCTATTTTGTGTTTGTGTTGTTGGCAAGGACAAGATTTCTTTTACCCATCAAGACTCCATTCCTTAGACAATTCACTTCTCTAACTTGAATATTAGGAAATCCCTCAAAATCAATACTCCTGATGTTTAGCTCAGGGCCTGACTAAGGCTTATCTCCATACTTCAGGTGGGGTGAAACATCTGCCTCACTCAGCATCCTTTCAAACTTCAGTACTTTACCTAAAGAGCAGACAGACATGAAGTGTCCAGGAACGGCTACATCCCAGTGCTACCAGGCTTGCCCATCTGACTGCCTTGGCTAGGAGTACAGAGGCAGAGCAGTGAAAGCCAAAGAATCCAGTGAAAGTTACACGTACACTGGGCACTTTAGCCGATAAACTCTATCATAGGACCCTGCTCTGCTGATTAGAGCTAGTATTCTTACAAGGCTGTTACACTCGGTGGCTAAGTCATTCCAAACTCCCTTAATTTAAAAGGCACTAGAAATCACTTTTAGTATGTCAGCTTTAAGCATTACAGATGCTGATACTGTTTAGTAAAATGAAGTGTGAGTGGCACAGAAATAAAATTTGAGCAGCTCATAATATAGTGAATAGCAAAGTTACACAGGCATTGCTAACCCCAATTAAAGATTTATTGTCTATTCATAATCAGTATTAAAAACCACAGAAAGGAAACATAGGCTTTAAAAAGGTAGGCTTTTAATAACTGCTCTTTATCACCAGGTTAAGTCATGCAGTTACAAAGTAGTTAGAAATTTGAAAGGATATGGTTAAAAAAAAAGTGTTCATTTTTACATAAATAGTATCTAGTAATTCATTGGGACCCCTACTGTTCAAAAGGACTCGACCAACTAATCCCCAAACCAAACACTCAACCTCAGGCTGTTTCTAGCCTGCTGCTGAAGCCAAGTGCAGCATGATTAGTCTCTAAAAGGAGGACACGGTCAAGCCACTCACTGGAAGGGTTCAGACTCCATCAGACTCCAAAGGGAGCTCAAATGTTTTTTTTTCCCCTTTTCTGGAACATTCTACTTCAATTATGGTTCAATGACACAACAGAAGCTCTTCAAAAGGGAACAACTAACATGATAAGGAAGTTACTGTATTCTTTGGACTATGTGTTGTAATTGTAGTTATTTAGCAAATTCTCTAAAATAGCCTCCCTCATTTGCAGATAGGTCTCTGTAGGACTATTTTTGCTGGACAGTAATATATGACTGATAAACTACAAATGATACTGTTTTATGTTATAAAAATACTAGCTTTCATCATTTATTATGTTTATAGGCTTTCACTGCTTGAGTCAAGTTAGGCTTGTTAAGTAATTAAAGGCAATATTACAGCAGCATGTTCTTATTTTTTTCTGGAAGAATAAAATGCATTAGGAGAAACAGCTTTCATTCTGGTTTTGCTGATGTGCAATACCAGTAACGCACTTGAGGACCATGCCACTTTCTGAAAATGCCATGTACTACTTCTTCCATGTGTCAGAGTCATGTGCCCAGGCTTGTCTGGAGATAAAGTAGTAGGTGGCTGCTCTTAATGCCCTTCCTGGCAGCAGCACTGACTGTGGAGAAGAGCCTGGAATGAGGCAGCAAAGCCAGGTGGGAGAGACCTTTTTATTAAAAGGCAAAATTTCTAAATGGTTTTCTAGCTTAAGTGATTTATACTTTCACATTCCATTTGTACATGATCCTCTAAACTTAGTTTCTTTCTTAAGGGGCTGATTCAGACTGACTTGTTGAGAACAGTGTCCATTACCTAACGAGTCATAAGAGAGAGAGAGAGTTCTGTGGTTACATGTAAACTTGTGATAGGTCGGCAGAAGTTATGGGTGAAGAGGGTGAGGAACGCAGCCACAATCCATCTATGTGAAAGTCACACCAGCCTCGTTGTACACTTTGAAGACTTTCTCAATGGCGTTGACATAGGCAGCTGTTCTCAGGTCCAAGCCCAGGTTATACTTCATGGCTGTGCGCATAATTTGCTAGAATAAGGAAGAAAAGGCAGAGAAGACCACATGACTTATGTAAGCTGGGACATGACATACAAAGTACACAGAGGGATCAAGGAAGTGCTGGTGGCCAAAGAAAACTTCTGTGGCAACAGACTTCCCTCTAGGCAGGAAGGACTAATCTTATAGAATATGAATGATTATTATCTATGCAGCAGCCAAGAAGTCACCCTGTGATCTCTGTCCATTAGGCATCCAGTTATCCCAGCTCTCAGCCTCTTGAGTAGCTGGATTACAGGTGTGAGCCACAGTAGGTGGTTGGATTTATAACACTTTAATAAGATCTCAAAAAAGAACTATCAAAACAAAGCACAGCTTTCTTTATCAGTATCTGCTCATGCTACTCCAACTTGGAGATCCAATGAGAGAATCTGAGCTCAAGAAGGAATTAGAAAAATTAGACTCACTTATTTTTGGCCTTGTCTGAAATAGGAATTAAATGGTCAAAAAATCCTTACTTATACCAAATTCTATAGTAAGATAGCTTCCTACAGCAGTCACGTTGTGAAAGACGGAGCAGCATTTCAGTCTATTTGGTTATTCAGTATTTAGCCAACTACCAAGCATTCCTTTTTAACTCAGCCTGATTTATTGCTGAGGGCTGAGAGACTTATCTGAGGGCTGACAACAGTTCTCTGAGTGTGAACAGGCATAAATCTACTGCACATAAATGTGGATCATGTACCAGATTGGTGTTTGCTTTCTTTCACCACACACAATCTGTCCAGAGATAACAGCTGAGCAGAAAGCAGACGCCATCTGCATACCTACCCGGGCAGACCGCTCCATGGTGTAGGCTAAGCCAGAGTGCACGATATCTTTCTCTGATGCACCCTGTTAGGAAAAAGAACACAACTTTAACAAAATCATACAAAGACTTGATTTGTGTCTCTAGAAGGATTCAGTCTTTTTTCATTTTTGGCTAGAGCTTGAACTCAGGGTGGGTCTCTACTATTTAAGCCACATATCCAATTTTGTTTTATGCTGGTTTTATCTATCCTATCCTGTTCTGTCCTGTCCTATCCATCCATCCATTGCTGGTCCTGGGCCTTGAACTCTGGATCTGGGCACTGTCCCTGAACCGTTTTTGTTGTTGCTGTTGTTGTGTCTTGAACTCTGGGCCTGGTAGCGGTCCCTGAGCTCTTCAGCTCAAGGCTAATGCTCTACCACTTGAGCCACAGTGCCACTTCTGGTTTTCTGGTGGTTTACTGGAGGTAAGAGTCTCATGGACTTTTCTGCCTTGGCTGGCTTTGAACCACAATCCTTAGATCTCAACCTCCTGAGTAGCTAGGATTATAGGCATGAGCCACCAGTGCCCAGCTTGTTCCTGAACTGTTTTGCTCAAGGTTAGCACTCTACCACTTGAGCCACAGCTCTATCTACTTCTGGCTTTTTTTGGGCAGTTAATTAAGATAAGAGTCTCATGGACTTTTCTGCCTGAGCTAGCTTTCAACTGTTAGATCCTCAGATCTCAGTCTCCAGAGTGGCATTAGCCACTGGCACCCTGCATATGCCAGTTATTATTTTTTTTTTGTTGGTCGTGGGGCTTGAACTCTGGGCCTGGGCGCTGTCCCTCAGCTCTTCAGCTGTAGACCTGCACTCTACCACTTAAGCCTCAGCCCGACTTCCGGCTCTTTCTGCTTATGTGGTGCTGAGGAATCAAACCGAGGGCCTCATGCATGTAAGGCAAGCACTCTACCACTGAGCCAACTTCTCAGCTCCATGCCAGTTAGTTTTGAGACAGGGTGTCACTTCCTGCCTGAGCTGTCATACACCTTCTTCAGGTGTTTTTTTCTTTGTTGCTGGGATCACAGGTATGTGCCACTGTGTTTAGCTTCATTCCTTGGAGTAAGTTAGTCCCTCTTGTAATGTCATTTTTCTGCTCTAGCTGGCCTCCAGGCCAGTGACCCAACAGTGACCCTCCTAGTCTTAGTCTCTCATGTAGCTTGGGATGACAGGCAGCTGCTACAGTACTCGGTTATGGATTGAGAAGGAGAAATTCACAAACTTTCTGCCTAGGTTGGCCTTGTTGAACAGTGATCCTTCCATTCTTGGTCTCCCAAGTAGCTAGGATTATAGGTGCAATCCACTGGTGACCAGCTGATTACCAAGGACTCTTAAAATACCCTTTTCTTCTCAATAAAGACTTGTAATTTCTGTACAGTATCAAGATACAATATGTTTTTTCTTTTTGGTACTGAGAATGGAACCCAGGGCCTCAGGCATGCTAGACAAATGCTTTACCACTGACCTACATATACCCAAGCCAAAGCATAGTATCTTCATAATCTCTTCATTGAGGCAGCTACATTTTAACCACAATTTAGTTTTAATGATGTTGGATAGAAAGAAATACTCATTAAGTAAGATCATGGTAAAACACTGAAACGGAATAGTATAGCCAAGAAACCTGAGGGTAAGTAGCAAGATTAGCACCTCTAACTCATCATGGCATTCACCTCAGTTTTCCAGGTGAACAGCAACACTGGACAGGATACAGGAAGGAATCTTGCTAACGCTACAGTTCTAGGGTAGAACCAAAAGATCTTAGCAACCCTTTAATTTTACTAATGAGGAACAGACAGGCTAGAGAAGGTTATAGATGACCTCCAACCCCATCAAGTCAGCTTATCTCTTTCCTATACAAATTGAATCTATAGATGAATTTCTTTGAATAGACTTATCTTGAAAAGCTTTCTATGAAATTTAAAGGTAAGTAACTACAACTACCACTCTTAATGTAACATATGCAGCTATAAAGAGGGTCATTAACACAAAGTTATCTGTATTGAACATCTTGATGACATACTGTATTCATTTGAGAAGGTATACTTACATAACTTTTACATTAAACTCTGTTTTGGTCTGTTAAATTAGGGAAAAAGAAAACTTCCTCTGTATGCTGAATACTACTGTTTCATTGGTTGATTCATACATTCAAACATAACCGAGTACTTCCTAGATGCCAGGTTCTTTTTGGTATTAGGGACACAGCTGAGGAAAAAATGTTTGCATAGAGCCTACATTCTAGTGGGGTGAGGGATAATGCATATACATGGACTTAAAACCATGAGGCATTTTGAATCTAGGTAAAGGCTCAGGTACTAAGGCCTCCCAATACTAAGAGGTAGGAAGATGAGCAAAAGGCAAGCAGAATTAGCAAGCAGGATGGAAAGACAGCAAGAATGTAGTGTTCTGAGAGCTAAGAGATGCCAATATCTCCAGGCTGCTGTGATCAATCAATAGTGAGATGAGTTGCTGATGAGTCTGGTTCAGATGAGGACTGAGAAGCTGGAGACAAGCCATGTAATGCGTAGAACAAGAGCTGAGCTTAACTAGAAGCACAAACATCTGATCTACTACAAGAGAAGATGGCTTAAGTAAGGGTAGGGAAAAGGAACAGGGTAGGTATGCCCAAGTTCTTGGCCTGCTTCTACTTTCCCCATGATAAGACAGTCGCTCATAAGCTGGAGAGCAAGAGGAAGGAAAGGTGAGGAGGAACACAATGCAATCAGTGAGAGAGGAGGAACACAATACAATCAGTGAGAGAGAAGAGAGGAATCTGATTCCTGAGCGCCACATGGGGCTACAGGTCAGGATTTAAGTGCTGGCAAGTCTGCAAATACAGAGGCAGTGGCATGGAGGAGGCAGAGAATTCAAGCCTGGTGTTGTGTTGCCTATATGAAACAAAATGATCAGTTAATAATGATGGAGCATGGAACTTAGTGAGAGAAGTACGAGTACTTTGTGAGGATATTAGGTCAGAAAATGGGATGCAACCCTTTAGCTGGGGGTAAGTTTTTTTCTTTTTGGGCTGTATGAGGTTGAATGCAAGATTTTCCATTTGCTACAGTGCTCTACCATATACCCAACCTGTTTTTAGTTTCCTGGTAAGGTCTTACTCTTGTCTGGGGCCAGCCTTCAACTAAGATCTTTGACCTTTTAAGTAGCCAGGATCATAGGTCTGTACATCATGCCTGAGTTTATTATTTATAGTGGGGTCTTACTAAATTTTTGCCTAGGCTTGCTTTGAACTGATCTTTGCTTCCTGAGTAGCTGGGCTTTACAGGTGTGAAGCTGCAGTTTTTTGTTTTCTGAGGCAGGGTTTCACTAACCAAAACCCAGGCCAGACTCCCTACATAACACCCTAGTACTGGAACTATAGATGCATGGTAACATGCAGTTAAAAAATGCATTTTTGACTGCTAAGACTCCTTGAAATCAATGAGAGTGAAATATAGCACTACAAGTCTAAAACCAGAGGATACAAAATCATTTAAACACTGAAAGACCAGTAAGTTTACCAAAGATTGTTTAAAAAAGGGGAAAGAATGGGGCTGGGAATGTGGCTTAGTGATTGAGTGCTAGCTTTGAGCAATAGCAGCTCAGAGACAGTGCCCAAACCACCCTGAATTCAAGCTCCAGGACTGGCAAAAAAAAAAAAAAAGGTGGGGGGAGGGGAGAAGGCTGGGTATTGGTGGATACCTATAATCCTAGCTACTCAAGAAGCTGAGATCTGGAGGATCACAGTTTGAAGGAAGAAGTCAGCCTGGGCAACGAAGTCCATGTACTTGTTGTCAGCAGAAAAGTCCATGGGACTCCATCCTTAAATAACCAGCCAAAAGCCTTCTCATTGCACTGCCAGTCACTCATGATGGAAATATGCCCTAAATTCTGGCATGCAGCAAAGACTTTAAAAAAAAAGGCACAGTTGTACATGGGAATCAGGCTTTCCAGCCAGAGAGCAGGAATTAAGAGAGTTGTGGTTCTGGGAAGAAGGAGGTCATGGGGGATATCACTGCGTGCTATAGTTTTTATGTTACCATCTGTGACTGACTATATGTGAAGTGCCAGACTCACCGATATTCTGTCCTGGAATTCTGCTGTGGGCACGACAGGAATTGTTCCACCATGCTTTCCGAATTTTCTTTCTAAGCTCTCTTGAACAGACACTATAAAAAGCCAAGAGATCAAGGTAAGATACTGCTGGTAGAGGAAGGGGGAAATAGTAAGAACTCAAAGTAGTCCCAAACTATATCCATAACCCTAAACCAATAGTTTTAGATCCTTAGCACGAGTGACATGGAAGGGTTAATCATTAAAAACTCAGAAAGGAACACAAGACTGCCAAATTCCTGTGTAAATGTGAATTTAGGTCACTGCTCTGTTTCCATAACACCCATTACCAGAGGTTTCCTTTAGTTCTACTAAAAAGAAAATGCTGGGGAAAAAGAAAAGGCAATCAATGGACACTTTGCCAGCTTTTCAGTGACCAAGTACAGGAGCTCAGCTGGAGGCTCCAGTCTCATTTCAGCCTGATGAGAAATTCTCCTCTTAACTGTGGAGCTGACTTTACTTAGACAAAAACAAGTATTCTCATCAGAGGACTCAAAACATTTCAGAACTTTTCGAGGAGCAACCAGAAATGGTTGAATGGATGAATTTCAATGATAAAAGGTAGATGCTTAAAAGACTTATAAAAACAAACAATATTAACTTGCAGATTACATTCTGGAATATTACTTTGTAATATAAAAATCTTAGTAAAACATATCAGTCAATACATTGAATAGTTAATGAAGCATATGATTTTTTTTTCCAGCCTTTTAATTGTCCCACATTATTATTTCTGGAGAACAAGAATATGGGAACTCACTGAGCAAGTGGTAGTTAGAATCTCTTTCATATTTGAAGGTCAGTCGACCATAGCTGACATGATTTAGATTCTTCAGCCACTCAAAGTAAGACACTGTCACTCCTCCAGCATTCAAGTAGAGATCCTATACACAAATTGTGACAACAAAGAAATAAGAACATGAACATGCTGAGTACCTGTGGCACACGCCTGTAATCCTAGCTACTCAGGAGGTTCAGATCTGAGTATCAAAGCCAGCCCTGAGAAGAAAAGTCCACGAGACACACAAGTCCAATTAACCAGTAAAATGCCAGACTTGAGACATAGCTTAAGTGGTAAGAGCACCAGCCTAGAAAGCGTAAGGCCCTGAGCTTCAAACTTCAGTACTACCAGCACCAACACCAAAAACAACAATTCATTATATAAAAACAAGTAAATCAATTTTCCAGTTATTTCTTGTAGTCAAGAAATTCAATACCAAGGCAGTCTAAGCTTTAAACAATTCCACAGTATCAGAAATTTCAGAGTTAATGACTGTTTTCCTTCTCCCATTACCCTTCAGTAGCCTATTCAGTTAAGTTCAATTTCTTACATGCTTCTCTCAAAAGAGGCCCTTCAAAATGTATCCTCTGCCCACACTTACTTCCAATGACATACCAGGAACACATGCTCCTCACAGTAGTTTTTCCTTTATTTTTTGATACATGATCTTACTGTGTAGCCCAGGCTGGTCTCAAACTCACTATCCTTTTGCCTCAGCTTTCTAAGTGCTGAGATTAGAAGCATGAACCATCATGCTTGATTCACTTTATTTTCTCAAAATAAAGGAAAACAAACAACACAATCTGGGAAACAAGCAGGCCTTCTCTCTCCTAATTAATTCCTAGTGAAAGACACTTATGGTTTCAGATACTGTTGAACATAGATGACTTACTGGAATAACCATGATGTTCCTCTCCAGGAAAATCTTATCAGCTTCTGGAGTGGTCGGTCCATTGGCACCTTCAGCAATGATCTGCAAGAGTCAGGGACAGATGGAAAATGCCAGAAACACAGTCATTGGGCAAGAGGTGTGGATAGGAGGATGAGAGGAAAAGCATAATTTTAATTAAACTTTACAAGTTATTTTGCTCTACTAAATTTATGAGTATATAATGCTAATTTTGTCTCTATTTTTCTTCCTTACATTTTGGAAGTTGCACAACTCTGAACATACTGAAAATTATGAGAGTACTTTAAATGTGTGGGATTTATGGTATATGCCACCAATAAAGATGTTAATAAAATGAGATTTTTTACTCAGATCACCCTAATTTTATAAGACAATGGTAATGCTTGCACCTTGGCTTTGACTCTGGGTGCGTTGGACTTGGTTAACTGCTTCTCGCTGGCAGCAGGGATCAGTATGTCACAGTCAGCTTCCAAGATACTTCCCTCATAGACCTTTGCCTTGGGGAAGCCCAGAATCGATCCATGTTGCTGTAATTGATTGAAAAACAGAATTAATGCCTGTTCCAAGGTCTAGATGGCTTTATTTTGTGCCTACTACATAAAAATGTATTCATTAAAAGCTTTTAAAACTGTATTAATAATTGAAAAAAGAGCAATGGGAATAGGTTTAAATAAGACAAGGCTAAGGGTAATCAAACTGTTCTAGAAATTAGATTAACATACCAATTTGAAATCTTCCAGTTCCTTTGGGTCAATACCATCTGGATTCCATATACTCCCATCAGATTCACCAACACCAACACATTTAGCACCAAAACGATGTAAATATCTCATAGAGTGCAGGCCCACATTACCAAATCCCTGTGAAGAACAATTATAGATGACATAAAAAGGCTATGTATGAATCTTTTTTTTTTTTTTTTTTGGTTTGTCGTAGGGCTTGAACTCTGGGCTTGGATGCTGTCGCTGTGCTTTTCAGTTCAAGGCTAGTGCTCTACCACTTGAGCCACAGCACCACTTCTGGTTTTCTGGAGGTTAATTGGAGGTAAGAGTCTCACGGACCTTCTTGTCCGGGCTGGCTTTGAACTGCGATCCTCAGATCTCAACCTTTTGAGTAGCTAGGAATACAGGTGTGAACCATCGGCGCCCGGCATGGATCATATTCTGACCAATGTACTCCCATGGTTTCTCATTCCATAGTAATGACTACTCCACTGTGGTCATTCTCCAATGACCAGTGGTTCCTATGGCTGTATAAAGGTATGTCCCTAGGTTAGAGGAATACAATCTCTATTTTAAAGTATCATTCATTTTAATTTGCAGTCCCTTAGATTCACATATCAGATAATTCTGAGCCAATGGACAAACTTTTCTGCACATTCACAACAGTTGTAGAAAACTGTTATGTCCCCAAGATACAACTAATATATAAAGAAATAAAAAAATAATTCACTAGGGAGACGAATTAAACCAAGGTTAAAGGAAAAGGATGTATTATACAGGAAACAACCACACTAAAAACCTAAAAGATTCAAAAGAATAAAATTTAAAGCTATACAAATCTATAAACGTTAAAAAAATGTAAATTATAAACTTTTTTTTTTTTTTTACCTGAACAACAAATGTCTTATCCCCAAATCCTGGTGTCATCCCTAAAATGCTCATGTAAGAAGCTTCATTGATGAAATTTTCAATCCCATGGAACACACCACGGCCAGTTGCAGAGATGCGCCCATGGATGCCACCTTGACTGATGGGTTTACCAGTAACGCAGGCATGTGCATTAATATCCTGCAAGAGGAGGCATGACTTAAAGAAGGAAATAACTCAAGTCCCACGATCAACCAACTAAAGTCAAAGCACATTTTCATTTAACAAAAAATACTCTCATGAAAAAATGTGTAACAGGAGGCTTCTAAGTTCAAGACCTGTCTAGGATATATGGTAAGGCCTTGTCTCAAAATATCAAACAAAATGTGTAAAGGGTGACATGGTGGCACACACCTGTATTCCCAGCACTTAGGAAGCTGAGGCAGGAAGAACTTGAGAGTTTGAGGCCAGCTTGGGAGGCCTAGTGAAACCTCAAAAAGCTGAAAAGAAAAAGGGTGTAGTGCCAAGTGCTTGCATGTCTGTAAGTATGCATATATCTAAAGCACAATTCACTAATAGGGACAGGCCTCATTTTTTCAACTTTCTGTTCTAGAAAATATAGAAAGTTCCTGCCAGGAGAAAATAAGAGTTTAGATATTAGTATCAAATGCAATAACCAATTATTATAAAAGTAGGCACATTCAACCTGAAGCTATTATTTCAATGGAGCACAAGTCATTCTGAGTCAAGGTATATACATTCCACTGGTCTTAATCTACCACAAGACTTGACTGTATCACCAAATCAGCTAGAGACAGGAAGAGGCAATGTGCAGCATTCTTGGATGGGGAGATTCAGAAATATTGCATTCTTCTGACAAGCTATTCTTCTATTTTAAAAAGGGAACTTGGAAAGATACTTAAGTTTATTTAAAAGAGAGGAGGAAAGTATTTAAGAATGTTTAAAAAGGTATATGTGGGCAAGACACTGAGGACTGTGCCAGTGTGGGTGCCAGTATCACTGGCCAGCATCATTAGCTCTGCAAAGCGAGAGGCATCAATCCGCTTGAGTTTTTACCAGTCATCTCTTGGCCCTCCCCTCTCTCTTTCCACTCTGGGTGTACATGTATACTCTTGGTCAAAATTAGGTTTAATTAGAAGAAAGGAAGGAGGTTTCCTTCAAAGCATCACACCTACTACAAACAAGGCAAGCAGAATACTGGAACAGACACATGGATCATGAACTGGAGAGCAGAGGCAATCTCCCTATATATATAGGAAATCGGCAGAGGATTGAGGCAACTTGCTACCATTGATCATGTGCAGTGCCTAGTGTCACATCAAATTTCTATCCCCAATATTACGCTATGGTTGGAGAGTTAGTGACCTGGTCTTTATATTCATCAAGTATTTTTACATAGAGAATCTGTATAATTACCAACAGAAAGGAAGGAGGTTAAAACGGACAGTCTTATAAAGCACTATAGAAACAGTAGTTTTCCCACAGTTTCCTTTCATGAATAATTAAAACTTAACTGCAAGCCTTGTAAGTTGCCAAATGCTTCTGAACAGTGGAAATGCAAATGCTGAGGCTGAAGGAAAAACTGTCTGAGAACAGGCCTGGTGCCAGCTGCCAGGCTCACTAGCATACCTAATGGTCCTAGAACCTTGGGAGGTAGGGAGATAGCACCACTCTTCCATGCTGCACTGACAAGAGGACAGGGCTCTAGTCTAAAAAAGAGTAACCAAAACTATGACTTCCTCACAATTAAAAAAAAAAACAAAAAAAAACCCAAACCCCCCCCCCCCCCCAAAAAAAACCTATGACTTCCTTATATAGGCCTGGACTTTCAATTTCCTATCAGTTGAAGAAAGGTCTCTTATTAGTACAGTTTAGCTGACAATGCCTTGTAAACTTTTCTTGTGCTGCCATCACTGTGAACAAACTACAAGTAATAATGCTATTAGTTTACAATCCTCTCAATACAGGGTGAGGTGGCCTATAAACTTAGTTACTTAGAGATTCAGTCTGAAAGGATGGCAGTTTACGGCCTAGGCAAAAAGGATGGAAAGACCCCATTGTCAGAAAATAATGGGTAGGGCAAAGAGCACCTGCCATCCCAGCTCCAACAGGAAGTGTAATTAAGAAGATTATGGTCTGGTCCAAGCCAGGTAGGGCAAGAGTGAGACACTATCTCAAACACAGCCAAAGCTTTTTAAGGGTTGAAGGTGTGGCTCAAGAAGAAGAGCATATGCCTAGCAAGGGTGAAACCCTACATCCAAGCCTCAGCATTATACTCCAACCTACCAGCCAACCAACCAAAAGTGGAGCTCATTTCACATTAAAAGGTGACATATGGAAGTGGTCCTTTTGGGAATGGTGGTCCATACCAAGATTCTCTGATGTATCTAATATTGCTCCTGTTTATTTCAATGGATATGTGCCATTGACTAGATGTAAAATTTATACTTATTTTTAGTGTTTACTAAGCACTGTGGATAGTTCTAAGTGTACTAGATAATTCCCCATGTAAACTATGAAGTACTATTTATTCAAAGGTATAACTATTACTACCCAAGCTCCTGGCCACAGGATGTTACTGAGTGATACTCTATCAGGAAATACACCATACCTCTCTGTTTCTCCTTCTCCAAGACCTATCTTTCCACTTGGGCTCTTGAAAGACCTGCCCTGTTCACCTCCAACCCCTTTCCTGAGGGACATTGCTAATACTTTTCATCGCTCTCTCACACCAATGAATCTATGGTTCAAAGCCAGATTCTAAACTCTACCATTTCTATTCCTCTTATCTTCCAAATTCCTAGATGTTCAAATCCAACCCATTTTTAAGATTTATCCCTCTTTTAGAAACAGCAGCCTTGTATAACTCATGTATTATACTATTCTTGTACCTTATCTGCTCCTTTTAAGTGAAAGCTCTGGAGTCAGAATAGATTATCCTCTAACTCATGATCTTCCTGGATTCAACCTCCTGAGTGCTGAGATTTCAGGTACGCACTACCAGGCCCACCTTAGAATATTTCTTAAATAACCTATTTCAGTAGCTCATGAAATGAACTGCCCTAGCTGAGGACAGTCCCAGCCCCAGGGCCCAGCTCAACCTATGTTCACTATGTTTATAGTTTTATAACAAAGAAAAGAGAAGCAAAGTTATATGCATGGCAAGCTTATGATTTTTCAAAGGGAAGAGATGAACCCAGATTCCCAATTTCTCATACAATCAGCTGCATTGTTACTTCTTGTGGACAGCAGTGCAGGAAGCCTTGGGGCTCCAGTGGATACTCACATAGTGCCCTATGGTGCTGGCATAGGTGTCAGCGATCCAGGACATCTCCCGCTCGCCGGTGCTCATGTCCGGGGCAGGCACATCAATGCCAGGACCTGGGAGCACAGGGAAAGGGCAGTACGCCAGTTTTGAAGACAAACTTACCCCAGACCAAAAATCCTTGCAATTCTCTAAGAGAACAAAGTCACTGTGGCTAGAAAAGTTTAGATCTCATTTAGGTAAGGAAAGAACAGAAATCCTCATTACGTGTTTCTCTATATGTAGCACTTTCTCCTACTGGCATTTACAAGTCTGGAAGCTAGCTATGCACAATAGATAGAAGCCACCTCATGGGAGTTCTGAGTGTGATCACAGGCAAATCGATTTGGTCTCCCAAGTTCAGTTCCCTAAACTGTAATAGAGATAGCAGTACCATTTTGCTTGACATAAGCAGGATTATCATGGCAAGAGGATCCATATGAAGTACATAGCAACAGGCGGTTACTGGTTTATTCCTCCTTACCATCCTGAGAAGAGGGAAGTATCATTGTTGAAGCAATCATTTAATGCCCATAAAACTATAACTTGTGTTAGAATGATGCTCTGACCTATCCATTGTGCAGCGTGCTTAAAAATTTAAGCCTTGGCCTTTAATTCCTCAGGTCACTGCCAGCTCTAATGCTGATGGTCAGAGTGAACCCTGAGAAAATGTGTTCAGTGATGCTCACTCCAATCTGTAAAGGCAGGACTATGTAGAAATACTCCTCTCAAGACAAATTATAAACAAGGTCATTTACTATTTTCTTTGGATTTCAGCCTTCTTATAAAGTTACAACTATATAGTTAATTGTATTAGACAAACTCTTTCTAAAAACACAACTTTAAAAGTGGTTAAACTATTTTTTAATTCTCTTACAGGAAATCCTATAAATCTCATGCTATCTACCCTCCCTAGCACCCTCTCTCCACCAGCACTGCCACTTAAAGACTGAAACCCTGTTCTAGCCTCTTCCACTGGCAAAAGGGCTCCTCTTACCCTAGCTGCTCACTTTCATTCCTTGAAAATGACATACCCCAGCAGCTGCAGCTTAGTACAATTTTTCTATTTAATATTTCTTTTGTAAGGGACAAATGACACATTGCTACTACTATTTCTAGAGATAATCTTGTTTCTACCAACATGAAGAATAAGCATGTTGTTTCAAAGCAACAATTCCAATTGGCAAGCCTAAAATAGTTTGTGATTCAGAAAGTATATTAACTGGTCCTTAAAAATATTAGTTTAGGGCTGGGAAGGTGGCTCAGTGGTAGACTGCTTTCCTCACATGCATGAGGTCCTGGGTTAGATTCCTCAGCACCACATAAACAGAAAAAGCCGGAAGTGGTGCTGTGTCTCAAGTGGTGGAGCACTAGCCTTGAGCTGAAGAGGTGAGGGACAGCGCCCAGGCCCAGAGTTCAGGCCCCACGATCACCAAAAAAAAAAAATAAATAAAATAAATAAAATATTAGTTTAGAAAGACAACCTCCCCTACTGAAGATAAAATCAAAGTACTACTGGGTTTACGAATGTACTACTTCACAAAAATCAATCTATGGTGGCGGATTAACTACAAGTAACTACTGACTGCAAGTAGTCCCTGAATTGCAGAATTTATTTATAATATTTAACAAAAAGGTCTGTGGCAAAAGTCCATTTTTTTCTGAAAAAAAAATCAACATCTCTAAGAACATGAGTATAAGGTAAGAACTGAAGGTATATGTAGACATAGGAGATGAGAAGGTTGGAGACATAGGGACCTGCAGGGAAATGTCACAGTATGTACACAGTATGTTACAATCTGACACAAGGTAATAAATAATTTCAAACTTTTCAAAAAATTATGAGAAAGCAATACTTTCAAACTCATTCTATGGGGCTGATAATCACCTTGATACCAAAGCTAGAAAAAGATATTACAGGAAAACTACAGACCAAATACCTCTTACAATTGTACCAAAAGAAATAAGATATTTAGTTCTAAGCCTTCTAGACTGAGAACTATGAGACATTATTGAAAGAAGTTAGTGATCACAATAAATGGAAAGATAGTCTATGCTCATAGATTGGAAGAAAACATGGTTATGATGCCAACACCCCCCAAATTGGTCCATACTCAATACTTCACTATGAAAACCCCACCTGCTCCACTTCCCTCCAGCACCTGTCACTCCACCAGGATTGTGACAAGCTGATTCTGAAGTCATAAAATGAAACAATCAGAATTCAATCTCATAGCTCAGATTGTGTGAATCATTAGCTGACAGTTTATGGAAAGTCAAAAGAATAGACATGTAAACTTTGATGTCATTCAGTGTCTCCACAGTCACTTAACTTACTGGTCAAGATTCATTAAATTACGCTGGACTCACTCTAAATGTGAGCAATAATCAAGACTGGATAAAGGTTAAAACCAAAGCTATTAAAATGCTCAGGCTTAGAGATAAGATATAAACATCAGTGAAGGCCATCATGAAGCTAAACATGCTTTCAACTCATCATATCAGAATTAGGGAGCTTTCCCACAGGCGTGGATGAGGTAGTGAACATGCTGCCTCTGTCAGTATGCTTCCACTTTGCAAGGATGCGTAAGTTCCTGCTGCTATGGGGAATGGTGAGAACCCAAATGCTTTTTAAAATTTGGAATTCAGGCCAAATCTTGTAAAATTCCAGCTTTAGTTGTATTTATTTTATTTCCATAGTAGTTTACCTTATGCTTTAATTTTCTAAAAATGGGACAAATTTCAAAATATGAATACCTTAGTTTGCAAGTAAAGGGAATGTGGGGAAAAAAAGAGCAAAGGCAGGAAAGAAAAAAGGACTCATTGTTGTTTTTAGTCTTTTTTAGTGTTATGTGTGTAGGTATAATAAGGCAAACATTCTATTAATTTCTATTTATTTTATTCAAGCAAGTGAGAAGCTTTTTAGATCAAGAAAAGAAACATATATAAAAAATATAAGTAAGCCAGTTACCAGTGGCTTATGCCTGCAATGCTAGCTACTCAGAAGTCTGAGATCTAGGGATCACAGTTTAAAGCCAGTCTGGGCAGAAAAGTCCGTAAGACTCTTTTCTCCAATTAACCAATAAAAGCTGGATGTGGAGCTGTGGCCCACTCAGGGACAGTGTCCAGGCCCTGAGTTCAAGCCCCAGGACTGCTGCATATACATACACAAAAGTTAAGATTGCTTGAAAATTTATACATTGCAAAGAATCCTATCTCACACAGAATGTATAAACACAGACACTAGGAAGTAAGACAATAAATATCTAGCAAATGAGCACAAGTATACTTAGAACTGTATTGTTGTTGAGAACCACATTAGCTTCACTACCTATTTTTATTGCTTTAAAGCTACAGCTATACTGTTTAAAAAACAGTATCTCCAAAAAGCATCAGATTCCTCCCCACTTTTGGGAAGATAGGATGGTTATTTAAAAAAACTGATTTCTACATATAAATTTTTTTTTAAATGAATTCAGGTATTTCACATCCTAAGCATTTCAACTGGCTCAGTAGAGAAGCTATCAGAGAGTACACTGATTCAAACACTTAGGAGGCATGCACAAGAAGAGGACATGTACATTGACAGCCTGAACTTCCCTATTATGGATGTGTTATAAAGAGTCTGAGTATGTCTGCCTATGACATCTATCACAGAACCTGGCTTTTAGGTAAAAAAGGGCTCTGTGTTGAGGCACACATAAAAGATTTATCAGAATTACTTTGTAAGTCTCATTATACACAGAAAAGCATATAGCAATACATACCAATAAAGCCCTTCTTTGCTAGTTCCATGGTGAACCTCCTTGTGATCTTTTCCAATTCATTATCCTAGAAAAAGGGGTGGGGGGGGGGGTTGGGGGGGAGAAAACACCAATAACAAAACAATGGAGAAAATCATTTAGGGTTATTCATATTTTCCAAGCACAGTGCATTTCCATGTATTTCTTATTGTAATCCTCTGTATAACCACAACACATTTCCATTTTAAAGGCACAAAAAAGGATAAAAAATAAGATTATAGGGGATGAGGGTGAGCTTAGCATGCATGAGCTTCTGTACTCAATCTATGTAACAAAAAGGTTAGGAAAATGATGACAGAACTAGGACTCAACACCAGTTCCTTTTCTCCACTTAAAAGAAAAACACTAGGGGCTGGGAAGGTGGCTCAGTGGTAGAGAGCTTGCCTTTCATGCATGAGGCCCTGGGTTCGATTCCTCAGCACCACATAAGCAAAAAGAAAAAAGCTGGAAGTGGCCCTGTGGCTCAAGTGGTAGAGCGCTGGCCTTGAGCTGAAGAGCTGAGGGACAGCGCCCAGGCCCAGAGTTCAGGCCCCATGACCGGACCCTCCCCCCCAAAAAAGAAAAACACTAAACCTTAATCAAGCTTAACTGAAAAATGATACAGCCAAGTTTGGTGGCACATGTTTATAATCCCAGCACTCAGGAGGCTGAAGTGGACCTGGGTTACATATCAAGATCCTCTCAAAATGATATATTATATTCATATGGAACATGTGAACTATGTCTACATTCTCATTTAAATCGTACATTTTAAAGAGAATGATACGTATTTATTATGTTTTTATATAAAACATT
Source organism: Dipodomys spectabilis (assembly GCF_019054845.1). NCBI lineage: Eukaryota > Metazoa > Chordata > Mammalia > Rodentia > Heteromyidae > Dipodomys > Dipodomys spectabilis. The sequence continues at coordinate 1,069,980 of NW_024870813.1, read as the reverse complement.
AATTTACTAATGGGTAGATCACTCTAAAAACCAATTTTAATTATCTTGGAACTGATAGGATCAACAATATACTTTACTGGATTAAGATATTTGCTCCCTAAAAGATATATGTACTATAAATTTAGATCATAGTTTTAAATCATAGATGTGTCTGAATATATTAAAGTAGGAAAATGAAAAAAGGTACTGGTAAGTAGTTAAGTTTTTTGTATGACAACACACTCTATAAGGTAATTATTTGCTTTTTTCATACTGCTTCTGGAAATCATCAAAAACCATTAATCTCACTGGTACAGGGTATAAATAGAAATCCAAAATGTCTAGTTCTTTGGTAAATGCATTGTATGTGTATATCTGTCACTTTGTTACTTACTGTGTAGTTCTTGGGATTGATCTTAACACCGGCTTTAGCACCCCCAAACGGCACATCTGGAAGAGGAGACTAAAAGTTGTTACTCTATAAAGGTTAAAATACAGGTTGAGGATTTTCTTTTTTTTCTTTTCTTTTTTGCCAGTCATGGGGTCTGAACTCTGGGCCTGGGCACTGACCTTCAGCTCTTCAGCTCAAGGCTGAAGAGCCACAGTGTCACTTCTGGCTTTTTCTGCTTATGTGGTGCTGAGGAATTGAACCCAGGGCCTCATGCATGCAAGGCAAGCACTCTACCACTGAGCCACCTTCCCAGCCCCAGCTTGAGGATTTCTTATCTGAAATCAGAAGACTTTTTAGCTTTCTGATTTAAAAAGATCTGCATCTATATAATGCTGTATCTTGGGGATGGAATTCAAGTCTAAACAAGTGTATTCTGTTTTATGAAGACACAGAAGCCTATGGGAAATTTGGCATGACACTGTTAGTATGCTTGCTCTTTAATTGCCGGGTAACCATTGTATAAGGTCAAGTATGGAATTTTCTAATTGCTACATGTTGGAATTCAGAAAGATTCAAATTTTAGAGCACTCTGGATTTCAGATGTTTACAGATGTTCAACCTGTATTACAAAAATGTGAATGTACGGAAATGTAACAATGAAATCCCTCCCTGTATAACCAATGTAAGCTGAAAAAAAAAAAGGTGAGATGCCCTTTCAGAATACTCAAGAAATAAACTCACACCAATCTCTTCTAAAATAAACTTTTAACTAAAAACTAAGTTTTATCATTAAAACTAATTGAAAAATGTTTAAGACTTAGTATGCAACTAAAAACAAAAAAAATTCAGTTCTGATAAGATACATTTCTAAAACATAAAAATAAACCTTATATGTAAACATATAGTCCAAGAGTTATTAAGTAGCAACGAAGAGGATCACTTACCCACCACTGCACACTTATATGTCATCAGAGAAGCCAGGGCTTTTACTTCATCTACACTCACATCAGTGCTGTAACGGATACCTGGTGATGATTTTTATGAAAAAGAAAATAGGGGTGGCGGGAGAGGAGGGATATTTATTCAGAACAGATTTCCAGGAAGTTTCAAAACAAAGAAACACCCCAAATACAGGATCCATTTTATTATCCCTTTGCTTCTAAGAATACTTGAGCTAGCTTATGTGTAAGACCATAAAATAAAATGAAAAGCTGCTATGTAGATACCCAGAAAGTACTTCAGTATGAACACTGACTTTGGTTTAAAGTATTCCAACAGTGATGGTAAAGACCCTGCTGAGGCAGGGCTTTAGAGATGACAAAGGCAGTCCCTTGTCCTTGAGGAAATTACAACCTAGCAGGACATAACACTAACTGATTTCTCAAGACAAAATTTATCTTCAAATTAATGTTTTTAATGCTTTCCAGAAGGCAACTAAGTTAAGATTTTTTTCTTTTGTTGCCTGGTTTGGGTGAGTTTGTAGAAGTGATTTAAAAAAAAAATCTTTTTTTTTTTTTTTGCCAGTATCAGGATTTGAACTTGATCTTGCTTGGGTTGCTTACTCATATGACTGAACTCTACCACTTTTGAACCATGCCTCCAGTTAGTTTTTTGCTGATTATTTTGGTGATGGAGTTTTAGGATTTTGGGCCTCAATCTTCTGGCTCTCAGCCTCCTGAGTAGCTAGGATTACAGGCATGTACCCAGCTAGAATTCTGCTTTCTGATAATACATGAGCATAGGCAAATAGCATAGTTACTAGGTTTGAGAGATTTAACCTCAATACCAGATGTATAGATGGGGGCTCTGGTTTCAACTGAGATATACAAGAAAATCCTTTTTGTTAATCCCTTACCCAACTGTCAGCCTCTCTCAACTGGGAGATGAGAGAAGAAAGGCCATCTCCCCTTTTCGGGGGATAAGCACTTCTAGTTTTGCCTATACTTCTGTGCGGATTAGAGTTGGCCAGTGGATGACAACTCCAAATCTTAATGCTTCTGTACCTGAAGGCACCAGGTATTTGGTACAAGGAACACAGAGTGTGAGTTTGCTCTTTCCACTGGCTTTGGGAGTCTAAGTTTCACAGGGTTAGGCTGCCTTTCCTCTACGGTTTCTCAGCCCATGGCACCATGTGAACAACATTTATAGGAAGCTACCCTCTCTTGTAAGAACTCTGGGAACCACTGGCAGTTTGAGAAAACCTCTTTATTCTAGAAACTATCAATACAAATACTGATATGCTTCAAGAATGTTTTTCTATAGTACAACCATAAAGAGCAAATCCTTAGGGGCTGAAGGCATGCCTTCCAAGTGTGAAACCCTGAGTCCCACCACCATATGGGGGGCGGGGTGTATGTGGAGGAGCAAATTCTGACATGTGATATAAGCCTCCAACTATTAGGAGGCTAAGGCAGGAAAATAGTTCAGTCAGGGTTGGCTGGGAGGCTTTGGGTTTGATCCCTAGCCTAGCACCGAGGGTAATAAACATTCTCTTGTGAATAAAAGCAAAACAACTAGTGTGAGAGGGTGGTACATTCTTGTAGTTTTAGCCATGTGGAAGGCTGAGTCTAATATAGACATCACAAAAACTTCTCTCAACCAACTGCCTTGTCCCCAAATAAACCACAAAAAAGTTAGACACCAGTGGTTCATGTCCTTAGTCCTAGATTCTTAGGAGACTGGATAAGAGGCCAGCTCTGCCTAGACAGAAATCTTTGCAACTCCATCTCAATGGGAGAAACTGAGCTTAGTGGCATGCCCAAACAATGCAAAAATGGACTGTGTGGCTCAGCAGTAGAGTGCCTGCCTAGTATCACCCATCTCCTCAAAAAAAATTCTTCATATATAAGTGTAATCCAAATTTCTATTTAATTTTTTTTTTTTTTGGGTCGGTCGTGAGGCTTGAACTTTGGGCCTGGGTGCTGTCCCTCAGCTCTTCAGCTCAAGGCGAGCTCTACCACTTGAGCTACAGCGCCACTTCCGGTTTTCTGGTAGATTATTGGAGATAGGAGTCTCACGGTCTCTCCTGCCCGGGCTGTCTTTGAACCTCGATCCTCAGATCTCAGCCTCCTGAGTAGCTAGCTAGGATTACAGGCATGAGCCACCAGCGCCCGGCTCTATTTAATTTTAAGTCTTGGAACAATACTGGAAACTGTGTGTAACAAAAAACACATTGTTTTTACTGGATGGAACCTAAGTGTTCTTTGTAAAGGAAGAAAACTGCCCCCGGCTATACCCATTTGGAATTACCTGTTACACCACGGGCATTATTAGGCAGACTATGAATACAGAACTCTTATAGCACCATGGGCTGGGAAGGTGGCTCAGTGGTAGAGCGCTTGCCTTGCATGCCTGAGGCCCTGGGTTCGATTCCTTAGCACCACATAAGCAAAAAAGAACAAAGCCGGAAGTGGCACTGTGGCTCAAGTGGTAGACTGCTAGCCTTGAGCTGAAGAGCTGAGGGACAGTGCCCAGGCCCAGTGTTCAGGCCCCACGACCGGACCCCCCCCAAAAAAAAACAAAAACCAAAACTCTTATAGCACCAGAGTGGCTATCTGGAAAGCAGCAACAGCTTAGAGGAGTTAAGTCCTGGAGTAATATAGGTGGGGGCAGGTAAAGACAGAAACTGAAGCAAGGCACACAACAGAGTACACAAAGCTTTTACTTCTAGCAGTATACTAGTAGAGATGTAAGCTATTGACATGAAAAAATAAAAATCTCAAAGTACATTCACAAATAAAATATTACGTAGTAGTAGTTGAGACCAACTGCAGTAAACAGGATACACTCACATTCCAGGAAAGTTAGTTATTTTTATTCCTATGGGATCCCAAACCAAAGATAACCGCTAAAAATATACTGTTACTTGAATATTCTGCACTATATTCTAATGGAATAAAAGAATACAAAAAGGAAGATATTCTGTACAAAATTTATGCATTCAGTAGACATCAAGAAATGAGTACAAGGGGGCTGGGAAGTTGGCTCAGTGGTAGAGCGCTTGCCTTGCATGCATGAGGCCCTGGGTTCTATTCCTCAGCACCACATAAGCAGAAAAAGCCGGAAGTGGTGCTGTGGATCAAGTGGTAGAGCGCTAGCCTTGAGCTGAAGAGCTGAGGGTCAGTGCCCAGGCCCAGAGTTCAGGCCCCACAACCAACCAAAAAAAGAAAAAAAGGAAAGAAATGAGTAGAATAGGAGTGTGTGGACACAACAAAAGAATTTTTGAATGGTTATATATCTTAAGAATTCCTATTTTGCTTCCTAAGTTAAAAAAAGAAGGCCTCAAATAGATAATATATACATACACATTTTTAAAATAATCCCTAAAACTTCATGTATTGAAAGGAATTGCTTAGTTGCTCAATTCCTTGGGTATAGTTCATTTAGAAGATGGCCTGGCCCAGCCAGGCTGAATTTAAACCCCAGTATAGGAAACAAAACAACAACAACAAAGATGACTCTTACTTGCAATCTGAATATTGACACTTTTTCTATTTAAGCAAGTCCTCCTTTATCTGTGAGACAGACCAGTGCGGCACAGAAGCCAAAGGTGAGCAGGTCTACCAGGAATGGCCACTTCCCCCCTTGCAGCACTGGGTCTGGAATCCAGCCTCATACTTGCTAGGTTAACAGAGATTGAATGAGTGCAAATGGACAGAAAGTAGAAGAAATAATTTAATTTCAACAATGGAGAAAGGTAAATCTGTGAAGGATATTGGCCACAGATGGTTTTAATGAAAAGTAGGTAGTATTCCATGACTGACTGAGCCATGATGATTAATTGTAAAGCCAAATATCATTAGAAATGATGTCTAAAAGAAAGGACCATATTCTGACGGATGACAAAATAATCTATGCTCCTGCCCACCAGAGCAAACTAGAGAACCACCATAGCGATGTTTATACTCATCAACTGGGTAACAGTTGAATGAAGAGCAGAGGACAGAATGAAGTTCTTACTAAATAGAACTATGATAGACCTTCTTTTCCTTTTTTTTTAGTGTGTGTGCTGGTACTGGGGCTTTTGAACTCAGCCTTTTTTGGCTCAAGGCTGGAGCTCTACTACTTCAGCCATGTCTCCAGTTCCAGATCTTGCACTATTATATTTTTTGACAGTCCAGGGCTTGAACTTGGGGCCTGGGCACTGTCCCTGAGCTGCTTTTGCTCAAGGCTAGCACTCTGCCAAATGAGCCACAGTGCCACTTCTGGCCTTTTCTGTTTATGTGGTACTGAGGAATTGAACCCAGTGCTTCATGCCACACTAAGGCAAGCACTCTACTACTAAGCCACATTCCCGGCCCCAAATTTTGCATTCTTAAGAGAAACTGACTACAGCTGTTCTACATTAAAAAGAAAAAAAAAACACAAACACTAATGAAATATAGGAGGTATCTGTAAACTATACACAGAACAAAGCAGTTCTCTGTCTCTTAATATGACAAGATACTGCTTAGTATGCTCAAAAATTATGATTGGTACACACTAAAGTTTTTCTAGGAGAAATAAAAATCAAAAGCATAAACTAGCCTGAGTTACCATAGCAATCAAGAAAACAGACCCACTCAATATTTTGAATGATTCAGTGAAAACCACAAGTCACTAGTTTAAATTTTTCTTCCGTTTCATGGGTGACTCCAAACCAAACATTAAGCAAGAAACATATAACCTATTACCAGGTTTATGTGATGAGTCAGTAACTTTCAAGTGTTAGAAAAAGTATATAAACTGAGATATTTTTAATAGGATATTATTTATTCCCCAGAAAATTATAAACTATCAATATTATTTTACAAATACAGAGGAATTGCAGACTAGGGATTTGGTTCAGAAATAGAGGCATTTGCCTAGCATGGGCAAATACCTGGTATCTAGACTGAAACAAACTTTTACCACAAATAGAGCCCCCAGAAGAACAAGAAGGGCATTAAAACTTTTCAAACACATTCAAGATGATATTTAACACTGCTACCACTGACCAACCAGAACCTGTTTTCTCAATTTTGGTTTATTTTCTTCACTTATAATAGCCTAACCTAACTGAAAGGACTAGAGCAGCAGTGAAGAGCTGCTGCCCATAAGTAATGACCATCTGGAAGCTTGGCACCAACTTAAAACATTCAGCTCTGGGAAGACCAATCCCACCGAGAAGCTAAGAAAAACCACACTTCTATTTGCTTAACTGGTACCAACTAACTGTTCCAAGAAGGCAGGGAAACATTGCATTTAAGCTTTAGAACCCAAGCCGGGCACTGGTGCCTAGCGCCAGTAGCTCACGCCTGAATCCTAGCTACTCAGGAGGCTGAGATCTGAGGATGGCATTCAAAGTTAGCCAGGGCAGGAAAGTCGAAGAGATTTTTATCTCCAATTAACCACCAGAAAACAGGAAGTGGCACTGTGGCTCAACTGATAGAGCACTTGCCTTGAGCTAAAGAGCTAAGGGACAGCACCCAAGATTTCAAACCCATTATTTAACATTTTTGTCTTTTGTCTTATCCATTTTACAAATAGTTTTATTTTGGGTGCAGATCCTGGGGCTTGAACTCATGGCCTGGGAGCTGTCTCTGAGCTCTAGATCTCAAGACTAGTGTACCACTTGAGTCACAACTCCACTTCTATCTTAAACCTTTTTTTTTTTGGTCCACCAGGGGGCTTGAACTTAGGGCCTGGGTGCTGTCCCTGAGCACTTTTTTGCTCAAGGCTAGTGCTCTACCAGTTTAAGCTACTTCTGTTTTTGTTTGTTTTCTGAGTGGTTAATTGGAGATAGCCTCATGGGGGACCTTCGCGCCCCCCCCCCCCCTCTCCGCTGGCTTCAAACCACCAATCCTTAGTTAGATCTCAGCTTCCTGAGTAGCTAGGATTACAGGCGTGAGCCATCAGTGCTCAACTTATCTTAACCATTTTCTTTTCTTTTTTTTTTTTTAAATTTTATTTTCTTGTAAAAACGCTATACAGAGGGGTTAGAGTTACATGAGTAAGGTAATGAGTACATTCTTGTCCAGCACTGTTAACCCTTCCTTTGTTTTTCTCCCACTATCCCTTCCCTCCCCACCTCTCCCACTTCCCTACCAAAGTTGTAAAGTTCATTTCCAACATAGTGATCTTAACCATTTTTAAGAGACAAAATTCAAGCTTCCTGGGAAGCAAATATTTTATCTATAGTGAAAAACATCAATTTCTTTTCATTAAATGTGAAATTATAAGAAGATGAAAATTGTGTGACTCAGTGGAAGAGTGCTGCATTTTTCAGGTCTTATCTTTCCAAACCATTCTCCATGTATTCATATATGGATGCATCTCTAAAAGACACAGTAGTGTCAAATGCTTAAATCTTTACATTATTTCTGGATGGATGGAAGATTATACACTAAAAGGAGGTTCTGGCTAAATTTTTCTTTCTAAATTTCTTATTCTGACAATGACTAATAGCAAACTCTAAGTCATACATTCCCAATAATTTTGCCCTTTCAGCAAAGAAACCTCAAGAAGTTAAGCAATATTCTAGTTAAAAGAGAACAATAACTTATTGTGTTCAGTGTCATATTTATATTTTCAATTCTAAGTGATAGGTAAGATAGGTCTTCAGCGAGGAAGAGAATTGTTGGGAGAAGGGAACAAAAAGACGTGCAGGCACCATAGGCAAAGGGACTGTTTTTTCCCTTTTGCTCTTTTTTTTTTTTTTGATGCTGAGGGTTGAATCTAGGGCTTCCTGCATGTTAGGCAAGCCCTCTACCACTGAGCTGTTTCTCTAACTTGACCATTCTTTTTTAGTTTCAAGACCAAGTACCAGGAGTAATTTCTGGGTCTTGGGATTCCAGATAGATACCACCATGTCTGGGCCATTGTCTCACTCCCGGTAAGGCTCTTTGGGGTGCCTGCAAGGCGGGAGGGTGGGGGTAGAGGGGGTGTCTCCAGTGGATAACTGAAAACAGGGATGGTACTGAACACTTTAAATATTGTGTTTTCTTCACACATATTGTATCTATTATAAGCTTTTACTTTTCACTTAAAGGAAGCATCTTTCTCTGGTATACCTGAATGCCAGCACCACTCTTGTGCCTTGGAAGCCATTAATAAGTAAAATAAGGGTTATTTGAGCCCAAGTACTGTGATTACCAAGACCTCTACTAAATGACTTAATGGGGTAGGTAGAACATATAGTGGAATACACTAATCAAGATAAGAGGGAGCTATTATAACACTTTTCTGCTCTTGGTACCTCATTTTTCTACCAATATTTGATACGGGTAACAGTCTAGATATCCTTGACTCTTTTCTCCTTCACCCCATATATCCAACTGGGGAATGTCACACTTTCTTCCAATTCCGATTCCCCAAGTTGAGGCAGATCTTACAGACAGAGCAACCCTTTATTTTAGATACCGGTTCTAAGTACAGAGCACACAATTCTGTTCATCTTGGTTCAAACCCTAGAACTGCCAAAAATATATAAATAAAAATCTTCTTAAATATAGAGCATAGTACTTGATAAGAGTAAGCAATTTAAAAACATAAAATGAATAGGCTATCAGAAATTTATGTGAACCAAGGAATGATTTTTAATTTTAAGGTTGCAGGTGAGAACATCTAATGAAAAACAATGATTTAAAATATGGACCCTAGTTCTTAGAGAAGGTTCTTATCTCATTCTGGATAAGATTACCCTTGGTTATTCATTTGTTCTTTCTCTCATGATAAGAGTGGTTAAGGAGTGGAGGGGGAGGGCACATGAACACTCATATAAGTCCTAAGGTCCAATATGTACAAAATGTCTTTTGAAGTTCTATAGTGTTATAGTTGTAATAATGAAAAATGGTAAAAGGAGCCATATTATTGACTACTTTTATGTATATACATTATTTTTGGTACTGGGGAATGAACTCAGGGCCTCATGCTTGCTAGGCAATAGTTCTACTGCTTGAACTATACCTCAAGCCCCATGATTTTTCATTTGTGTCATCTTTCACATTTTTCTCTGACCTAGAAGTCATTCAGAAAAATTAGGCTGTGGACATTCTCCAAGACTAATCAAGAGAAATGAGAGTGATTCATGACAAGGAGAAATTTTCTTAGTTTTGAACGGGGAGATGTGAAAGCTATTTCAAAATTATTCAGCTGAGTAATTAAGGAGGTTGGTGCTAGAATCAGGAGACAAGTGAACGAACTTTAATTTCATTATTTATGCAGCCATGTCACCTTTCCAAAGGAAACTTTACCCGTAAGTGTTGGCTACATTTGGAAGTTGGGGACAATGGTTTATTTAATAAAGCATAAAAAGCAATGATGCATGACAAGTTCTGAGCAAAATACCTGTCATACACGTGGATCTTTACTGTCAACTATTACTGTTAACCACTTTGCTTTGCCAGAGGGTAGAAGGCAAATGGCTCTGGGCTCTCCCACACAAGGCCAGTCTTTTGGTAACAGTAAGTCCAGCATTTAACTGATATATGAATCACATATGTGTTCTGAAAGAGGTTGGTTGAGTATAAGAATATATGGGCCATTTATGACTCTGTGCATTATTAAAGCACACAGATTTAATATCTCTTTTACTTGTACTGGAAAGATGGGTTATTATGCAAAATAAAAGAGAAGCAGAGAGAAGTGGAATTAGTGCCTTGGATATTTTTTTCAACATTGGTTAGTGTCTTAGTCTTTATCAACCGCAAACCAAATCTTTTTTTTTGGTCGGTCCTGGGGCTTGAACTCTGGGCGTGGGCGCTGTCCTTCAGCTCTTCAGCTCAAGGCGAGTGCTCTACCACTTGAGCTACAGCGCCACTTCTGGTTTTCTGGTGGTTTATTGGAGATAGGAGTCTCACGGTTTCTCCTGCCCAGGCTGGCTTTGAACTGCGATCCTCAGATCTCAGCCTCCTGAGTAGCTAGGATTACAGGCGTGAGCCACCAGCGCCCGGCCAAACCAATCTTTGATATCTCTAGTATTAGTGAACATAAAGATGTTCCCAAGCAACTTAAATTAACAACTGTAGTAAATCCAATTTTTTTTTTGAGCAGTGAGAATTCAGGGCCTCACACTTGCTAAACTGGCATCACATTGCATAAGACATGCCTTCAACCCTGTTTTTGCTGGTTATTTTCGAGATAGGCTCTTACAAAATATTCTGGCAGACCATCAGTCTCTTAAGTAGCTAGAATTACAGGTATGGGCCACTGGTAACTATCAGATAAATCCAAATTTTCCCTTATTCATAAACCAGCAAACCCCAAACTTAATTTCTTATCCTTAAATGTTATTACCAATTTTATTGGCATTTAATAATGTACACTGGTGCTTAGTTTTCAATTGATGGTGTCCTAATTCTTGCACTGTATACCTTGAATAATGAGTAACAATCTTTGTTTTCCCACATGTGGGGTTTTTACTGTCACAGCAAAGTTGCTAAATAGACTCACATAAATCATAGGCAAAACGAGAACTATTTGAAGCATACAAGTCTACCAACACTACAGATCTTTTCTGTATTCTCTAGTATACGTGGAAGGAAGAGACATATGGCTTCAATGAAATAAACAGTTCTGCATTTAACTAAAAAGTATTATAAACAACCTCTGAACTAAGAGCTAAGATACACAAATTACCTGTCTTCAAATCTATCAGACAGGTTAAATTGTACATTTTATCATGTGGCAGCAAGATGCAGACGCAGCATACTTTCAAAATATTAGAAGGTATGTTCATTCAAATTCTCAAGTTGATGATGGTTCAGCAGGTAAAAAAAGTCAGAAGAAGCATTTTTCCTCCTGGTAAAGACAGGATTGTCTCATTTTATTGTTTTTTTGCTTTTTTTGGGGGTCCGGTCGTGGGGCCTGAACTCTGGGCCTGGGCGCTGTCCCTCAGCTCTTCAGCTCAAGGCTAGCGCTCTACCACTTGAGCCACAGTGCCACTTCCAGCTTTTTTCTTTTTGCTTATGTGGTGCTGAGGAATCGAACCCAGGGCCTCAGGCATGCAAGGCAAGTGCTCTACCACTGAGCCACCTTCCCAGCCCCAGGATGTCTCATTTTAAAAGGCACCAAGCTTTGTGCAGTCTTACCCAAGCCCACATGGACTTTCCAATCTGGCCTGGCCATCCTGTCACTGAGCGAAGAATATCTACTTACTACTGCTGCTTTTTGCCATTAAACTCAATGGGTTGGGGTGTGTGAGTGTGAAATGAGTTGAGTGTGTGTATGTATTTATCAATCTATTTATATCTAAGTAAAAGATTTGGGGTCAGTGTTATCTGAGGGTTTAGTCCACAGCCCAACAACCATATGTAGACTTCTTTTCTGTGTGTGTGTGTAACTTGAGGCACATTGCCAATTCCCCATCCACCATATTTAAATGATGACAGCTTTATACCAGCACAACTATGTTTATTGCAGCATTATTTACCATAGCTAAGATATGGAACCAACCCAGATGCCCTTCAGTAGGTGAATGGATCAAGAAAATGTGGTATATATACACAATGGAATTCTATGCCTCCATCAGAAAGAATGACATTGCCCCATTTGTTAGGAAATGGCAAAACTTGGAAAAAAGTATATTAAGTGAAGTAAGCCAGGCACAAAGAAACACAGGTCCCATGGTTTCCCTTATTTGCAATATCTAGTATATGTATGAGTCAAGCGGAAAAAGTCAGATAATGTGATGTTAGGAAAATGAACCCTTAGATATGTATTTTAATGTTTTTTTTTCTTTCATGCATGTGTTTCTAACGCATTTATAAGATTATTTCTTTGTTGCTTTGTATGTCCCTCCCCCACAGTATAACCCCCGCTTTCAATATATTTGATGTCAGTATAACTTGTGGAGGAGATGGGGAAAAACAAGTGGTTTAAGGATTCAGGTGGACCTGTTGCAACAATGAGAAGTACAAATTGTCATGTCAAAAACAAGCTTTACAATGTCGGTTGGGCGGGGGGGGGGGGGGGGGGGGGGGGGGGGGGGGGGGGGGGAGGCTGGGAAGGGAGGTGAAGGGTAAACAAAGGAGGAGGCTGCAATGCTTGGTAAGAAATGTATGCATTATCCTGCCCATGTAATTGTAACCCCTTTGTACAATATGTTCACAAATAAAATAAAATTAAAAAAGATGACAGCTTTAGAATATAGAATTGGTGATGGAGGAAAATAAAGACAATGAGGGACAGGCTTGAAGAGAAAGAAGATTAACTTGGACATCAATGAGTCATTTTCTATCAATCTGTTATCTTTCCTTCCACCTGCTAGAGCTCTACCACTTGAGCCAAAGTATTATCTCTGTTTTTTCAGTGGTTAATTGGAGTCTGGTGGGGTCTTTTCTGCCAGGGATGGCTTAGAACCACAATCCTCAGATCTCAGCCTTCTGAGTAACTATGATTACAGATGTGAGCCACTGGTGCCCTACCCAAATGAACTTTTAAGTAATAAATTTTCTATAGTCCTTTGCAGAACTATGATAAATGATTTAAGAAAGAGTTTACTCTGACAACATTCCTATTGTACCTAATGTAGGAAAAAGCCCTATTGGGAGTGGTGAGGGAAGAAGGGGACCCCCACTAGTTGGCTGGATCAGCACAATCAACCCTTGGAAACCATTGGGGTAACAGATACTGCAAGATTACCCTCACATCAAATAGGACAATCCGTGTAATGTTTTCCAATGTTACCAGAATCACTTATTTTCACAATATTCATCTATGTGAAAACGTTTTTAAAGCTTCACTTAAACATCTTTCCAGAGCCTATAACATATTTTTTTTTCTCTACAAATGCTCACATGTCCGACTGAGTTACATCTCTACCCATTCTGTACATCCTTAATGTCTGAAAATCCAATGGCCTCCACTAAATATGATATTCAGGGAAGAGATGCACAAAAACAATGTTTTGGTGTTATTAAAATAAATTACTCAGCCACTTCCAGGTGACTAAACTACTTGTTTCCCTGAGGTAGGTAAATGGTCACTTTGCTTCAACCATGAGTATTTTATTTTCGGTTTACTAAGGATGCTGAGGAGGGAAGATTAGACGTAAGAAGCTGAGGGCTGGGAAGGAATGGAGAGAGCAGATGAGGTTTTCTATTAGTAAAGAGCACTGGGAAAAGATAGGTTAGTTGGGGAGTGAGTGGGAATGTGCTAAAATGGGTAAAAGGTAAACACTGAAGCTCACTGGAACTATCACCTAAATATTCTGTATTTCTAGTATCAGAGTAACATCAAGATTAACACTTTTCTTGCTTCTTTTTCAAGTTTGAGACTTAGTCTCCTATGTTGTTCAGGTTGGCCCCAAATTCTTGGACTGAAGTGATTATCCTGCTCCAGTTTCCTAAGTAAATAGTTGAGAATTTTAGGTGTGAACAACACAGTAGTACCGTTTTTTTTTTTTTTGCCAGTGCTGGGGCTTAAGCTTCTTTTGCTCAAGGCTAGCATTTTACCAATTGAGCCACACACAGCACCACTTCCAGCTTTTTCTGTGTATGTGGTAATGAGGACTCGAACCCAGGGTCTCATAAATGCGAGGCTAGAACTCCACCACTAAGCCCACAGTCCCAGCCCAGTAGTATCTTGTATTACTTTAGTGGTGGTACTGGTGTTGAACTCAGGGCCTGACACTCTAATTATTTCAGCCATGCCTACAGCCCAGTTCACCATGCCGCGCCCCTCCCCGCTGCTGCCCCCGGGTTATTCTGGAAATGGATTCTTATACTTAACTGCCCTGCTGGCTTTGAACCATGATCTCAGCCTCCTGAATCAATAAGATCACATGCTTGAGCCACCAGTGCCTGGCACAGCAGTCACCTTTTGAACAACCTTCTTATACATCAAAAAAGTTTTGTCCCACTAAAATAGTCCTGCTTAGAGAGTACATTTTTTTTTGTACTAGAACAAGGATAACAAATGTATTGCACCCAAAATCCTGAATGTTCTCAAAGGCACAGAAATTTATAGTACAGTTCCTAAATTTTGCCAACCACCTCTTTATTAACTTTCTAAAGGCTTTCACAGCTGTATAATCCTCAATTCAGTCTTTCAAATTCTTTAAGATACTAAGTAAATGTATTAATGTACAGTTACCAATTTTCTTTGACGCTGTATCACTTTGTAATATTTTCTACTTTAACTAGTTACAATCAGTTTCCCAGTCCAGGTAAAACAACTTTAGTACTATACTTCCTGTAAATGAGATAAACAAAATAGAAACTATCAGACATACTAGCACAATCCAGTTCTACAGTAACAGTGCTCTGCTAAGGAAAGTTGATGCAATTTGTTGCTAGGTTTAATATTTTGGCATTAAAACTGCTGTGGCAACAAGAGGAAGAGGACTGACAAACTAGCAAACTTGAGGTGTTTTTAGTTAATTTGTGGGGACTTGGGCTCAGAACAAACAGAGAGCTTCAGAGACCAAAACAGATTCTGTAGCAAAACTAATATACTGATTTATATGTGGGTCTTTAAGGGACTGGAAAACTACTGTCAAGATTGTGAAATATATTTGGTGTCCTTTGTAAAGAAAATCTGCAACGTTAGTATGGGCAGACATAGTTCTTACTCCAATATCCTTGTTTGCTTTTCATGTGATTTTAAACTTTCATTCCAGTTTTGGAAAATAAGGGCATGGTAGAAGGGAAAGCAAGGGAGGGGGGGGGGTAATTTTGGAGTTAGAAGAGAAATTACAGGTCAAGTGGTCCCACCAGTTTTTTGCAGAGGAAACTGAGCCAAAGGACAATTAAACTCCAAAGATAAAACCTCGAAGTGGGTGGAGTCAATGTAAATTTAGTAAATCATTAAATCCTTACCAGCAACCTTTGTCTCTTTCCCCTCCACCCCCACCCCAAGCTGGGAACTCTCTTCAAGCTTAAGTTTTTTTGGGTAGAGAAAGGATTTCTAAAAATTACCCCCATAAACCAGCTGGTATTAGAAAGCACTAGAAAAGGTTGAGGCAGACAAAAGGCCTTGCCTAACCTCTTATGTTTATAATCCGCCTAACCTCTTATGTTTATTATCCACCGCAAGCAAGACTTTCCTCGTTTTAAATGAAAAAAGAAGTGATCTTGTCTGTTGTAGGTTATTTTCAAGCA
This sequence comes from Dipodomys spectabilis, assembly GCF_019054845.1. Taxonomy (NCBI): domain Eukaryota; kingdom Metazoa; phylum Chordata; class Mammalia; order Rodentia; family Heteromyidae; genus Dipodomys; species Dipodomys spectabilis. The sequence continues at coordinate 1,054,551 of NW_024870813.1, read as the reverse complement.
TCTTTATAGACGTATATACCGCACAATTTGTTGGGGGACAATATGAAAAAGGCCCCAAGAAAGCAATCTTGACTATAAAAACTAAATCTACCAACTTCCAAAAGTTAAACTACCAGACAGCTCTGTGACGACTAATTGGTAACTTTTTCTGACGCTCCAATCTGGTGCTAGCCAGGACCGGTACACACCCCCAGGGCTATTTCATTCCATTGGCTGGCAGGTTGTCCTGAAGTCTAGATTTAATGTCAGGCTGTCCGGTGTTTATTTGTTAGAGATGTTTCACTGTTCATTAAAAAAATTTTTTTGATTAGTAGATTCCTTTGGTTGATACAACTGTCTAAATTTCAAACCTAGACCTCAAACCTAGAAGATGAGTCCTTTTCTGTGTTCTTATATCATCTGTTACTGTTGGGGAGAGGGGAAAGCAATAAAAAATTTCAGTTTGCATTCGAGGTGAGTCATTAAGAACCACCACAATAACCACCCAGGCAGCACCAGATGGGCTGGTCACTGACTTTTGTGGGAAGGCAATTTCGACAAGGCCCACCCTGGGTAAGGGACAAGGTGGCCCCAAAAAGACTGGCACCGCTCTTCTGAATCCAGCACCAGCAGATGCAGAGGCCCCGGGTGAGCGCTCCCGCGGTAAAGGAGGCGGGCCGACTACGTGGTGATTTTAGGGAGGGGAAGGAAAAAAAAAAGATCGTTATCCTCCCAGCCTACCACACCCATGCTGGGCTGGGCTGGACTGATGTAAACAGCGGCCCGAGAAAGCTAGAGGCCGGTAGCCGAAGGGCCAGGGCGGGACCGAGCCGGGGACGCTCACCTCCCTTGCACGGAGTGCGGTGCTGGCTGTGCTGGGCCCGGTAGCCCTCGATGACCTCCCAGGAGCCGTCGTCGCGCCGGATGGGGAAGGAGACGCTCAGCACATGGTTGCAGGGCTTGATGATCCGCAGGATGCCGCGCACCCGGTTCCGCTTCTGCTCCTCGCTGTCCCGGGTGCGCAGGTCCTCCACCAGCTTGTCTTCCACGATGCTGGCGCCGCGGTCGAAGAAGCCCTCCACCATCTTGAAGAAGTTGGGGGTCGTCCTCCCGGTCGGCAGCCGCCTCGCTGTAGTGGCGCCGGGCGGGCGGCGCGAGCCCGGCCGGCGGGGCGGCGGTGGGCGGCCCGCGGGCCCAGCCCAGCAGCGCGGCCGGGGTCGGCGGCGGCCGAGCCCAGCGCGGCGGGCCCGGCGCGGGACAGCAGCAGCGCTTCGCCCAGGCGGCGGTACATGGCGGCGGCGGACGGGAGGCCAGGAGGCGTGCGGGCCGCTAGGAGAGGGGCGCTCGGAGACCGGAGACCCAGGGAGGAAGGGCTGGGCGCGGGCTGCCCTTTTAAGCCGCAGCTTCCTGCCTGCACAGCTGTCCCCTCCCCTTGGCGGCTCGTCGCCTAACGGGGGAGGACGGGCCTCGGGGGCCACGCGCCGCCCAGGGCGCCGGGCCTCCGCCTCCGCCGCGGCCTCGCCCGGCCTCCCAGGCGGCGGCGCGTGCCGGCGGGGAGACGGGAGCGCGCAGGCGCGGGCGCGCTTGGCGCGCATGCTCGCTGGCGGGCGGGCGTAGAGGAGAGGCGGGGCGGGCTGGCGTGCTGGGATCTCGGGGGGGAGGACGCCCCCCGCCTCCTGCGGAAGCTCTCAGGTGTGTGCGGAGCGGAGGAGGAGCTGGTGGGGAAGGGGTGCGGGACGCTGGGATGGGGTGGGGCGGGAGCTGAGCCGGAATGAGGCCCTGGCTCTGGCCGCGGGCCCGGGGTGCGTTGAGTCACGGAACTCCCCACCCCCGCTGCATTTCCGCCCCAGGGCTCAGGTCTCCTGCGGATCCCCGGGTGCGGGCCGGGCCTCCGGACTGTGGGCTTCCTTCCTCGGTCCGCTGGCGCGGGAGGTCAGACTCCTTGCGGGTGGGACAGTGGCGGAACCGGAGAGGAAAGGAACTGGGGCTGGGGAATCCCTCGCAGACTGGCCTTTTTGTCCCATTCAGTCTAGCCATGTGCATCTCTTCCTACGTTTTACTGGCTGTGATAGGCACTTTCAGAATTGTAAACAAGGAAAGTAGAAATGACTTAGAAATACGACTATGCGCTCTCCCTGGAAATTCTGGAGGATAGGTGTATCCATTCAACGATCCAGGATCTGAGTTGTAGACTCAGATTGTAAAGCAATTTGAGGGGAATTGCTAAACCTAACAGTCCTTGAGTAAGTTTAGAGGTGCTTACAAAAGTCATTAAGGCAAGTTACCAAATACCACATTCCTATCATTAGTGGTCACAGAGTACTTTGGTGGTTTTATAATGGCACCTTTTTGTACTTCCGGAAATAATTCATCTTTTAAATGACATTACCCATCTATTAGAATACGAAAGAGAAGCCCTTAATTCTCATAGCAGTATTCTGCAAAGCATAAAGTGACAACTTAGCTCTATTAAACTACATTCACCTCTCTCAATGTACTCTGAAAAAAAAATTATTTTTCCTTAACAACAAAGTTTGTATCTCACTTGATAAGTAAATGATAGCCATTAACTATTTTTGTTTTGTGTTTTTCAGCCAAAAAGATGCTCTGAACTGCATCAGAAATTTGTCTTGATGGCTAAAAGATTAAGGTATCAATTTTCCTTTTCATTTTATTTTATATTGCAAAAAAAAGGCACACAAACCTGAAGTTTAAAACTTCCTCAGTTGGGAGAACAAAAATTCCAAATCCTTAAATTTCATCACAATGTGTAAGCTTAAAGAAATTTTTTTCTTTTCAGGCTCAATTCTTGATAAGTTCTCCAGGGAAAGTGGCTTTAGTTTTATCTCCTTTATCTTGTTCTTGATAATATAACTTTCAGAAAAAATAAATGTTTAACTTTGCTGTTTCTTTTAGTTCCCCTCAATTCAAGGAAGTAGATAGAATTTAAGAGGCTTTGGAAATTATCTTTATGGAGCATGTACGTATAGATGTCTTACAAAATGGCTCTATAAGAACCCCATAAGAGAAGCTGGGTGCTGGTGGCTCATGCCTGTAATCCTAGCTACTCAGGAGGCTGAGATCTGAGGATCACTGTTCAAAGCCAGCCCAGGCAGGAAAGTCTGTGAGACTATCTCCAATAAAAACCATTAGGAAACCGGAAGTGGCGCTGTGACTCAAGCAGTAGAGTGTTTGCCTTGAGCTGAAGAGCTGAGGGATAGCGCCCAAGCCCAGAGTTCAAGCCCCATGACAAACAACAACAAAAAAAGAACCTCTTAAGAGCCAGATCTGAGCATCACAGGTTGAAGACAGTCCAGATAGAAAAGTCTGTGAGACTCTTATCTCCAGTTAAGGATTAAGAAGCCACATTTGGAGCTGTGGCTCAAGTGGTAGAGAGGGGTGGTGCCTAGGCCCTGAGTTCAAGCCCTACTACTGCTACAAAGAAAATAAAAGAACACAGAAGATTTTTTTTAAAGTTTCTGTTATGTTTTACATACAAATTGCAGAAAGTTCAACTAGTATTTACAAGGTTGTGTTTGTTTTGGTGCCAGTCCTGGGACTTGAACTCAGGGCCTGGTCACTGTCCTCCCTGAGCTTCTTTTGCCCAAGGTTAGCACTCTGCCATTTGAGCCCCAGCTTCACTTCCAGCTTTTTTTTTTTTTGTTTTTGTTGGTTGTGAGGCTTGAACTCTGGGCCTGGGCCTTGAGCTCTGGGCCTAGGGGCTGTTGCTCAGCTCTTCAACTCAAGGCTAGCACCCTACCACTTAAGCCACAGCGCCACTTCCGGTTTTCTCTTGGTTTACCGGAGATGAGTTTGATTCCTATCTGGGCTGGCTTTGAATCGCAGTCCTCAGATCTCAGCCTCCTGAGTTGCTAGGATTATAGGCGTGAGTTACCTGCGCCTGGCTTCTGGCTTTTTTTTTTTTTTTTTTTTGGTAGTTTAGTGGAGATAAGTGTCTCTCAGACTTTCCTGCCTAGGCTGGCAATGGACCCTGATTATCAGATCCTAGCCTTTTGAATAGCTAGGATTACAGGTGTGAGCCTTTGGTACCTAGCATTTTGTGTGTGTGTGTGTGTGTATGTGGGTTTTGTTGTTGTTGTTTTGTTGGTCATGGGGCTTGAACTCTGGGCCTGGTCGCTGTCCCTCAGCTCAAGTCAAGTGCTCTGTCACGTAAGTCACATTGCCACTTCCGGTTTTCTGGTGGTTATTTGGGATAAGAATCTCACAGACTTTTCCTTCCCGGGCTGGTTTTGAACTGCGATCCTCTCAGCCTCCTGAGTAGCTCAGATTACAGGCTTGAGCCACCAGCGCCCCGCTTGTTTTTGGTTTTTAATTCCAGCTTTTTGGTGGTTAAATGGAGTTGAGTCTCTCAGAATTGTCTGCTGAGGCTGGCTTTGAATTAGTATCTTCAGATTTCAGTCTCTGAAGTAGCTAGGATTATAGCTGTGAGCCACTGGTGCCCAGCTGTAAATAGGTTTTAAAATTTGAGTTGAATTATTCAACTCCCCTTCTCCACTAGTACAGAATTGGAGTTATTTTTCTTTCTTTTAAAAAAATTTTATTGTTAAGATGTTGTACGGAAGGGTTACAGTTACACCAGTAAGTAAGGCAATAAATGAGTACATTACTTGTCCATCATTGTTACCCCTTCCCTTCCTTGTTGTCCCACTATCCCTTCCCTCCCCCAGCTCCCAACCTATCCCCCCTCTCCTCCTCTCTGCTGGAAGTTGTAAAGTTCATTTCCAATATACTATCCAGTGGGTATCTTTGTTGCAACGGGTCATCCTGTCCTTGTTTCAGTGTTTTGTTATTCCCTTTCCTCTCCCCAGATTAGACATATGTATATACAAGATGCAGGATATTGTAGTTATTTTTCTTTACCTTAAATAAATATTGTAATTTCTTAGTAAATTTTTGATGTTCCCTTGTGGGTAAATAGGCAAAGATTCTAACCCATATATCTGTGCCAGCTGTGGTGGTACAGGGCCATCATCCTCTTGCCTGTAGTTTTGTGGTGATCCAGGTGTTTCTTGGGTACAATGCCTAAAATTAGGATAATGCTCAAATACAGCAGGAGAACCACAAAAAATAGACAGATAGCAAAAAATATTTTTTTAGGAAAAGAAAGCATGCCTCCAGGGATTAGCTGGGGAGTTTTGGTAAGTTTTGGGAGTTTTGCCTCTTTAGAAATTGTTGGGATTTTAATCTAATAGGTTTGGAGAATAGGTGGTACAAAATCAGGAGTTTCCCTTTGAGGCCCTCCCCCAAAGGGCTTGGCCACTGGGCAGAGGCTTCTGGGTGTTGGACCCTAAACCTGAGTATGGGAAAGCACTCTTTGACCTTCCTATTTGACCTTCTTTGTCTTTCCTACTTTAATGAGGTAGGAGGAGTGTTCTCCTTAAGTATGTTGTGTCATTTATTTTCTTCATCCTTGGCCTAGACTTGGGACAGCTGGGCTTTTTTTAGGCACTAATGATGTCTACTTAGTTTCCTATGCCAGTAATCCTAGCACTCTCAAAACTGAGGATTGTAAGTTCAAGCATGCCCTATATAGCAAGTTCCAGGCCATTCAGAGTTATATAGAAAATCTAATCTCAAAAAAACAAGATGGGTGCTGGTGGTTCATGCCTGTAATCCTAGCTACGCAGGAGGCTGGGAGTACAAAGCTCTGGCAGGAAAGTTTATAAGACTCTTATCTCCAATTAACCACCGGAAAACTGGAAGTGTGCTGTGGTTCAAAATGGTAGAGTACTAGCCTGAGCAAAAAGAGCTCAAAGTCAGAGCCCAGACCCTCAGTTCAAGCCCCATGATTGACAAAAACAATTAAACAATGTCAACAAAACCTCTTCCTTTCCTTCCTCCTTTGCCTTCTTCATCTTCACTCTCCCTCCCAAAACTGGGGCTTGAACTCAGGGATTTGAGCTCTTCCTTAACCTTTTCTGTTAAGGCTTGTGCTCTAGCACTTGTACCGCACTGGCTTTTTGATGGTTAATTGGAGATGAGAATCTTGGATTTGTCTGCTGGGGCTGGTTTTAATAGCCAATTTGAATGTCAGCCACCTGAGTTGCTAAGATTATAGACATGAGCCACCAGGGCCCTGTTTGTTTCTTTTCTTTTCTTTTTCTTTTTTTGATCATGAGGCTTGAACTCAGGACCTGGGTGATGTCCCTGATCTTTTTCACTCAAGGCTAACACTGTACAACTTTGACTCACAGCTCCACTTCTGGTTTTTCTGGTGGTTAACTGTAGGTAAGAGTCTCACAGACTTTCCTGCCCCGCCTAGCTTTGAACAGGGATTCTCAGATCTCACTCTCCTAAGTAGTAGGATTACAGGCATAAGCCACCGGTGCCTGATATATATTCTTTTTTTTTTTTTGGTGGTATACTACCACTGAGCTATCCCCAGCTTTACATAAACACATACATACATATGTATATTTTCATCCATTTGTCATTGGCACATTTGGTTTATTTTAAGTATTAGTATTATGAATAGTCCACTTAACAAGCATTTTTGTCCAATTTTTGTGTGGATCTATTTTTAGTGTTTATTTGGAAGTGGAATTGCTAGGTGACCCTGTGCTTATCCTTTTGAGAAATGGCCAAATTGTTTTCCATTTTATTTTATTACACCATTTCAGTTTCTACTAACAGTATAGAGGGTTCCAATTTTTCTACATTCTCATTATAACTTCCTATCTGTCTTTTTTAGTATAGTTTCATTAGTGCATACATAGTATCATTTGCATCTTGACAGCTAATGATGTTGTTTGAGCATCTTTTCATGTGTTTAAATTGAGTTTAAGGCCAGCCTATGCTATATATAATCCCAAGTGCTGGGATTGCAAGTATGTGCCACTTAGCCTGGCTATTTTATTATTTTTGGTGCTATTATAAGTGAAATTGTTCACTCTAAGTGTATAGGAATACAGGTTTTTTTTTTTTACTGTATTATGATCTGTTATGCTTCTGCATTATTGAGTTCATTTATAATTAGGGGTGTGTGTGTGTGTGTGTGTGTGTGTGTGTGTGTGTGTGTGTGTGTGTGTGTGTGTGTGTGTGTGTGTGTGTGTGTGTGTGTGTGCGTGCGTGCGCGCGCCAGTCCTGGGGCTTGAACTGGGGCCCTCTTTTTGCTCATGGCTAATATTCTGCCACTTGAGCCACAACTCTGCTTCAGGCTTTTTTTAGTTGTTAATTGGAGATAAGACTCTCATGGACTTTCTTGCTTGGGCTGGCTTTGAACCTTGATCTTCAGATCTCAGGCTCCTGTGTAGCTAGGAATATAGGTGTGATTCATGTTGCTCAGCTATAATTAGTTTTTATAGATATTTCAGAGGATTCTTTAGGAACTCTACATAAGAGCCTAGCAATTTCAAATGGAGATAGTTCTAGTTCTTCCTTCCCAATTTAGTGCTTCCTTTTTCCTCCTCCTCTTCCTCCTTTTCTTCCTCCTCCTCCTCCTTTTTTTTCCTTCTCCTCCTTCTTCTCCTCCTCCTTCTTCTCTTCTTCTCCTTCCCCTCCTTCTCCTTCTTCTCCTTCTCCTCCTCCTCCTCCTTCTTCCCTCCCCTTCCTCCTTTTTCCCTCCTCTTCCTCCACCTTCCCTCCTCCTCCTCTTCCTTCTTCTGTCTTCTTTCTTCTTCTGTTTTTGGTGCAAGTACTTGGGCTTATATCAAGTACTGGCTGCTATTCCTTAGCTTTTCTGCTCAAGGCTGGCATTCTCCCACTTGAGCCATAGCAATACTGACAGCTTTTTAGTGGTTAGTTGGAGAAAAGAGTCACATGGCCTTTTCTGTCTTGGCTGGCTTCAAATTGTGATCCTTACATCTCAGCCTCCTCAGTAGCTAATGTTGCAGGCATGAGCTAGTCCTTCAATTCTTAATTCATAATTTTTATTTTGTGTAGATACAAATGACTTAAGGAGTTTGGTTCCCTCCTCATAACACATATACACACAGGAGACATGCTCTCCATAAAAGCAATTTTGTCTTGTTTCCCGTTACCAAAAATGCCATTTAATAATAGCAGGATTTAGCAGACAAGGCAGACATTGCCTATAAGTAATCATTCAATAAAGTTATGAAAGAACAGGTGGCTCAAACTTGTAATCCGAGCTACTTAGGAGTCTGAGATCTGAGGATTGAGATTTGAAATCAGCAAGAGTGTATGTGAGACTCTTATCTCCAATTAACTACCAAAAATTTGGAAGTAAAGGAGTGGCTCACAGATATAATGTCAGCTTTGAGCAAGAAACTGAATTTAAACCACAGTACTGGCATACCAAAAAATGATAAAAGATGTAAAAGTAGATTACTTAGAACATTTCTTTTGAAACATAGTAATCACCATAGTAGTAATAATAATAGCTACAACTTACTGCATTTTTACTATACTTCAACAGTCTGGTGCATTTTATTTGTTTTATTGGTCTCTACATCCTCATGTACTGTTGTATAGTATTTCGTTATATAGATGCATCACCATTTTAATCTTATACTTACTAAGCTTGATTTTGGCCAAAAGGCCAAATCATGGTTTGTAAATACAGGGTAGCAGTCACTTAGGCTCAGAACAGCCTAATCAACATAGCAATTTGGCTTCAAAGCAATTAGACTGAGAAGTGGACCTTTTTCAGTAATGGTAAATTTGTTATGTCATAGGTTGTTTTTCAACCTTTTGGCCCAGAAGCTTTCAGGAAAAAATTTTCTAACATTTGCTTTTGTGTTTCTAATTGATTTTCTGGGAGGTTTGCGATTTTGACTTTCTTCTCTTGTAGGCAGCATGCTTTTGTAATAAGCAAAACATAAAAAAACTCCACAAAAATAAAAGAAGCTATATCAGGGAAACAGATCTGGAGTCTTCATGATTTGTAGTCTTTATTTTTTTCCTTGAAAAAATCCTTTTTCCTAATAAATCCTAAGTTAGACATATCTGTTTGGTTTGGTTTTTACTTAGCTGCATTATCCAGCAACATGTAAGAAACAGTGTATTAATTCCTGCCTGAAGACTCTTTCCATGTGTGAAAAAACATGAGAGCTCATGGAACCATGTATCCCGCTCAAAGCTTAACTGTACTAATGTTTGATTCTGGTCTCACTCTGTGTTATTCAGTATGTCCCAGTCTCTTTCATTGTTTTAAAATTGAGGTTGATTTTTTTTTTGTTTTCTTATATGTTCAAAGCATATTTACTAACTCATCATTCAAAGCTCTTTATCTTATACAGGGTCTTCTAGACAGGCTAGACTCAAACTCACTATCTTTCTATCTCAGTTTTCTAACTTCTAGGATTATTGCCTGGTGTATTTATTAATCTATGTGAACGACACTCTATTCCAAGCACTTTAAAAATACACATATAAAATTTTATTGTGATTATTAAGGTGTTATACAGAATGATTACGATTTCATGTCAGGTATTGAATACTTTCTTTTTTTAGACAGTATCATCCCTTCCTTCACTTATCTGTATCCAAGCACTTTTATTATTTTTTTATTTTATTGTCGGTCGTGGGTCTTGAACTCTGGGCCTGAGCACTGTACCTCAGCTCTTCAGCTCAAGGCTAGCGCTCTACCACTTGAGCTACAGCGCCACTTCCGGTTTTCTGGTGGTTTATTGGAGATAAGTTTCACGGACTTTCTTGCCCGGGCTGGTTTTGAACCGCGATCCTCAGATCTCAGCCTCCTGAGTAGCTAGGATTACAGGTGTGAGCCACTGGCGCCCCGCTCCAAGCACTTTTAAAAGGAAAAAAAAAAAAAAGGCAAAACTTGCTGGGCCTGGAGGCACAGACTTGTAAATGCTAGCATTTGGGAGACTACAGCAGAATGGTCATTTTGGGGCCAGCATGAGGAGACCTTGTCTAAAAATCCAAAACAAATCTTTATCCTCTTTATATAGTAATCTGCTTTTAAAATTTTAGATAAATTATAATTTCTCTGTCTGTGTGTGTGTGTGTGTGTGTGTGTGTGTGTGTGTGCGTGTGTACGTGTGCGCGCACGCGCACATGCGTATGTATACTGGTACTGGGGCTTGAACTCAGTGCTCGGGCACTGCCTCTTTGTTTTTTAGCTTAAGGTTGGTGCTATACTACTTGAGCTACATCTCCAATTCCAGTTTTTTGCTCATTAATTGAAGCTAAGAGTCTCGTAGACTTTTCTACCTAGGCTGGCTTTAAATTGAAATCCGCAGATCTCAGTCTCCTAACTAGGTAGGATTATATGCATGAGTCACTGAGGTGCCCTGCTCAAGTATGATTTTAATATGGGGTTTGTGTTTGGATAGTAAGAAACGGAGTCTAAGTTAAAAAATTGTGATACATTTGTTAATCATTTTAAAAGCAAATTATACCAGGGAAGCAAAAACTTATTTTCCTTTGACTGTTGTGAAGGAACTACAAAAAAGAGACTTTGTTACATAAAGCTTGTTTAGAATAATTCAACTCCCCCCCCCCCCCCTGCAATTAGAGTTTTTAAAAGGCAGGAGAGATATACTCCAGTGAAGCAGAAGGGAGTAAGATAAAAACACCGATATTGTTGAGTCAGCACTGATAATGTTGAGTCAGCTAATTTCACAGTGTTTCACTTCCTGCTTTCCTGGACAATTGTGCGCTACCTGTAATACTTAGGATGCTTTGGTTCTCAGGTAACAATATCCATATAAACTAAGCCATAAACTAAGATAATTGTAACCTATCAAGGAACTTAGAGGCAGAACCTTTCCACTGTTGGTACAAAAGTTCAGGAATACACCAGATACTACCTGATAATCATTGTCATCTATATATTTAGCTAATTAGTGATACTTTTTTGTAATTGGAAGAGAACTATGGCAGTTCTAGGGGTCACAGACTCTAACAACTAGATACTATAGAGACAAATTTCCTCCTACTTTTACCCCTTTGTTAGCAAAGTGATTGCCGTCCAGCTTCAGCTTGCTGAGGTCTCAGTAGTGAGGCTTGGGTTCCATTCCCATGTCCTGGCTGGGAGGGAGTTTAGGGCTTTCTAAAATACTTTTAGCCTTTGAAGTGGAAGCAGGTTCTGCCATCTGGGAAGAAGGGTGGAATCATAAGGTAGGCAACAATTATTTTATTATTGTAATAAAATAATTTCCTAGATTACAAGTGAAATTTAATAAGAGGGCATACTTCTTAACTATGTCCTGCAAATTATGATGCTGTAGTTTGATATTCTCTACCTGGAGAAATCTGCCTCAAATTGTAATTATCTTCAAGGTTTTAAGTAATGATGGCAATTGTAGGATTATGCTTTTGTAAATTACTATTTATAAAGCTATTGCTTATAAACTGTTTTAAAGATTAACAGTTTATAAAGCAGTAGCTTCATGTTGTGGTGTTACTCTGTTGCTAGAAAGGAGGACAGATCAGAAACACCCCCTCAACTTGTTGGAATGCCATTGAAACACCAAGGGCTAAAATGACCTCATAGACTTTCTGACAAAGTTGCCATCAACTATTGGCTGTCTTGCACATAGAAGTTAATAGAAGAAGGCTAACCTGGTGCTTAGGTTGAAGTTAGGATTCTTGCCTTTTATTATCCTAACAGTAGAAATGACAGACTCATTGGATTCTCTAGAGTATAGTAATATAGTGTCATAAACATAGTTTGAGGTGAGACTACTTTAAAAACAGGTAAGGTACCTTATACATGGTTACTATCTTCTATATATTCCCCATTAAGAATATGAAATCTTTACAATTACATCCTTGGAGGGTCTTTGAAAATCAATGAAACACAGAGACTGCACCTTGGTTCTAGATATTGCTCTGTGCTGGCCAACCACAATGTAAGTTCAACAAGCTCTTCCAAATTAAGCCTAAATGAAACAAAACAAAAAAAACCATGAAGTGAACATATAAATGTCCACATGTCACTGGAAAGATACTGGCTTAGAGACAGAAGAAGCAGGGAACTAGAGGCTTGGGTAAAGTGAGATAGCTTTCAGTGAAAAATCCAAGCTGCCCTAGCTAAAAGAAAAAAAGAAAAGAAGCCAGCCTCTTCAAGCCTAAGCAGTTTGTAATTATAATGACAAGCTCAAGTTATAGCAAGTGTTTACCTTTACTTTTATGAATATTTTCTAGGTGTTTTATTAATTATATAGTCCAAAGGAAATTATTTTGAATAACGTTATTGGGCATATTCTTCTAAGTTGGCTCTAATGAGCTCCAGACTTGGATTGTCCTTCAAAGTTTCATATTCTTTTCTGTTTCTTCTTTTGATGGGACACACAAAAAAATTGAAACCAAATTAGAAAAACAGTCACAAATGGCTTTAATTTTCAAAAGTTTAAGTGGAATGAACCAAAGAATTCAAATGCCGAGAAATTCCATTTTCTGGGCTCTTAGATTTCACGTAATACATTAAAAAGAATACGAGACTAACAAAGGACTCACACATCCATAATAACTGAATTTTTGGCTATACATTTTCCTCCCTGACATAGCTCCTTCATTAAAAACTGAGATGCACCATAGACAAGATGGCAAGAGGCACAATTTCATTGCTAATCCTGTGTGCGTATACTGGTACTGGAATTTGAGCTCAGGGCCTTGAGCTCTTGCTTAGCTTTTTCTTTTTTCTTTTAATTGTTATTATAAAGGTGATGTACAGAAGGGTTATAGTTACATAAACCAGGTGAAGAGTATTTATATATATGTATATATATATTTTTTTGGTCAGTCATGAGGCTTGAACTCTGGGCTTGGGCGCTGTCCCTGCACTCTTCAGCTCAAGGCGAGTGCTCTACTGCTTGAGCCACAGTGCCACTTCCGGTTTTCTAGTGGGTTTTTATTGGAGATAAGAGTCTCACGGACATTCCTGCCAGGGCTGGCTTTGAACCGGGATTCTCAGATCTCAGCCTCCTGAGTAGCTAGGATTACAGGGTGAGGCACTGGCACCAGAAAGAGTATATTTTTTCACAATGTCACCTTGCTTGGCTTTTGCACTCAGGGCTGGCACCCTACCACTTGAGCCACAGCTCCACTTTCAGCTTTTTGCTGGTTAATTGGAGATAAGAGTCTCAAGGAATTTTCTGCCAGGGCTGGCTTCTAACTGCAACCTTCAGATCTCAGCCTTCTGAGTTGCTAGGATTACAAGGAGGAGCCACTAGCTCCTGGTTGCTACCCTATTTCTCAATCTTCATCACTACTGTCTCCTGTTTTCATACAGTCACTGCTATTTCTCACTGAGGAATTTTGAAGTTTTTCTAATTTTTCTCTGTAAGTATCAGCCTAAAGCAGTATAAACCGATGACTTAGTATTTGAAATGTGCTTCAAGGGTCATGAAAAGCATGCTGATTTATTTACACTGATTATTTACTAATAAGTGGAAAACAGTAACAATGAAAGTTTTTCACCTTTCTTTTTTTTGGGGGGGGGGTCCGGTTGTGGGGCCCTAACTATGGGCCTGGGCACTGTCCCTCAGCTCTTCAGCTCAAGGCTAGCCCTCTACCACTTGAGCCACAGCGCCACTTCCGGCTTTTTTCTTATGTGGTGCTGAGGAATCGAATCCAGGGCCTCATGCATGCAAGGCAAGCACTCTACCACTGAGCCACCTTCCCAGCCCCTTTCTTTTTTTCTTTTGGTAGTACTGGAGTTTGAAATCAGAGCCTCATGCTTACTTGGCTGGCACTCTGTTGTATGAGCCACACCTCTAGTCCTGACTTTTGCTATATATGTATATTTGTTGGTCATGGGGCTTGAACTCTGGGCCTGGGAGCTCTCCCTCAGCTCTTCAGCTCAAGGCTGGCACCCTACCCCTTGAGCCACAGCTCCACTTTCAGCTTTTTGCTGGTTAATTGGAGACAAGAGTCTCATGGACTTTCCTGTCTGGGCTGGCTTTGAACTGCAATCCTCAGATCTCAGCCTCCTTAGTAGCTAAGATGACTGGCGGGAGCCACAGGCACCCGGATATTGCTGATTATTTTTGGGATGGAGTTTAGTGAACTTTTTTGAAGGGGCTGGCTTTGAACCTTAATTCTCTAGATCTCAGCCTCCTGCATAGCAAGGATAACAGGGATGACCTACCTGTGCATAGCTTCTACTTTCAGTCATTGATTTTCTTATTTATAGTTGTTTTATTTGTATAGATTGTTTTGACGTATCTCTGGAAACTCTTATAGAAGAGTTGTAAAGTTAACCACAGAGTTCTCATAAACTTCAATTTTTCCTTAGCAATAACATCTTACACTGTGATGTTAGGCATTAGAGTAAGATATTACCATTGGTATAGCTATAGACTTCTTTTTCCCCTAGTACTAGGGCTTGAACTCAGGGCCTCAAGCTCTTGCTTAGCTCTTTTTGGCTCAAGGCTAGAGCTGTACCACTTGAGCCACACCTCCACTTCTGTTTTGTGTGTGTGTGTGTGTGTGTGTGTGTTATTTTGGCTGGTTAATTGGAGATAATTGGAGCCTTGAATTTGTCTACCCAGGCTAGCTTTGAAATCTTAATCTTCAGATTTTAGGATTACAGGCATGAGCCACCATTGTTCAGCTGCTTTAGCCATTTTAGAGGCTCATTTATGGTGTTGATCAACATGCTTTCTGCTGAAGTACCTGGAACTGGACTACTGATAATAGTTAGAGTTACTGCTGTGTTCTTAGTCCTTTTAGGTCATCATGTTTGGTACCCTGTGATCTTACTCCTTTGTTCTCAAGCTATAGATGACTGCCTTTTAGGCAGGTGCCCAGATGTGTTCAGTGTAAATGCTGACCAGAAACCTATGGCATGACTTTGTCTGAAAATGGCTTTCCAGTGTTAGTTTAGTTTTTAATCTGATATGTCTTTATAACATCAACACCCTTGATTCACATCTGGTTTTCTGTTAGCTAAATGGAGATAAGAGTCTCACAGACTTTTCTGCCCGGGCTGTCTTTGAACTGTGAACCTCAGATATTAATCTCTTGACTAGCTAGGATTACAGGAGTGAGACACCAGTGCCTTTATGCCTATAATAATCTTTTATACTGCTCTGTCCCTATAAATATATTAGGAGGTTTTTCCTCTCTCTTCTTCACTATGAGACTTAGCTCCAGATAGGAGAGGAGGTAAGATCTGAACTTGGATCTAATCTGTTGTCTAGTTCTTTCTCTGAACTGTTCTGTGTATCCATATTCTCAGTGGTTATGGGAGAAGTACACTTGTCAACACCTGCTCTTCTAGCTGTAGTTTACATGGCAAACTTTGCCACCAAAGTTTTCTTCTTTTGGTTAATGATTTTTAAAGCGATAGTTTTACAGTGTGAAAAGCTGTCATTTATGCCTTCAGCTTTCAAGAATTTTGATTTTAATACATCAAAGGAAAAACTATAAAACTCTTAGAAGATAGCTGAATATGATGGCATGTGCATGTAATCTCAGCACCTAAAGGCAGAGACAGATGGATCATGAGTCCAGGCCAGCTTGGGTTAACACAGAAAACCCTGTCTTTAAAAACAAATAAGCAAACAAACACAAAACAAAACCCAACCCTCCCCCCAAAAAAAGTTTAAGAAGAAAATGTAGATATAAATCTTCATGACCTGGGTTTTGGCATTAGTATCTTCAATATGATCCCAGAAGTTCAGGCAGTTAAGGAAAAAAATAAATCGCAGCTTATCAACATTAAAACTTCTGTGCTTCACAAAAAAAGAAAAAGACAACCATGGAATGGGAGAAAACAGTTAAAGATTGTGTATTTGATGATAGTCTAGTATCTAGAATATGTAAAGAGCTTTCTCACCTTGATAATAAAAAACAACTTAGTCAATTAAAGGATGGTTAAAGGATTTGAGTAGACATTTGTTCTAAGAAGATTTACAAATGGCCAACTAAATTGGGTTACTGGGTATTCATGCTGGTAATTCTAGCTATTCTAGAGGCTAACACCCAGAAGATTTAGTTTGAAATTAGCCTGGGCAGACTACATACATAATGCTGGGCTGGAGGCATGCATGGTTCAAATCTTAGAGTAGTACTGGCAAAAAACAAAAACAACAATAAAAAACCTGAAAATAACTCTCTCCCCTCCAAATCCCACAGATGGCCAAATAAACGTGTGAAAAAATGCTTAATGTCGCTATGCTCTAAGGAAATGTAAATAAAAATGAAATCGAAGTTAATATTTGCTTCTGTTGTATGTACAAAGGATAGCATGTTCAGTTACCATTCATCTCTGTTCGTTCACTCATTCATTTATTCTGGACAGTCTTGCTGTGGAGCGCAAGTTGGTCTTGAACACACATCCTCTTGCCTTCAACCTCCCAAATGCTGGGATTACAGGCTCTATGTTTATTGAGGGATCTGTAACCATGTTATGTTTATTTTATCCTTCTCTGTTATCAAGTTCTTTCAGCAAATGCTTGTTAAATCAGGTCTGGGAGATTTTAAGGGAAGTCATAGTCAGCATTGTCAAATGTAGCAACAGTTCAGCTAACTATGAGGACAGAGAAGTATCCCTTGATTGTGCCAGAAAGTGGCTGGTCGGTCATCTTCTGTGGCGTATCCATAGTAGAGATGAATGCTGTGGTGTTAACATAGCTAGATTGGTGAGACAGTGGAGACATCAAGTGCAGACATTCCTTTAAAAAAATCCTTTACTAGCCGGGCGCTGGTGGCTCACGCCTGTAATCCTAGCTACTCAGGAGGCTGAGATCTGAGGATCGCGGTTCAAAGCCAGCCCGGGCAGGAGAGACCGTGAGACTCCTATCTCCAATAAACCACCAGAAAACTGTAAGTGGCGCTGTAGCTCAAGTGGTAGAGTGCTCGCCTTGAGCTGAAGAGCTGAGGGACAGCGCCCAGGCCCAGAGTTCAAGCCCCACGACCGACCAAAAAAAAAAAAAAAATCCTTTACTATGGTAAGATGTGGGAGAGACCTCAGCTTAAAGAGCTCAGCATATTTCTTTGCTAAGGGGAACAATCAATAGAAAGGCAGAAGTTGGGGATGTATGAAGAAGGCGTGTGTAATTGATTGGACTTGTCCTTGGATTAGCAGGAATGGAGTAAGATGCTGGGTTCTAGGAGGGATTAACAATACACTCTTTTGCTGTTCATGGGGCTTGAACTCAGAATGTTGGTGAGGTCTCTGAGCTTTTTTGTTCAAGGCTATTGCCTACCATATGAGCCACAGCTCCGCTTCCAGCTTTTTGGTTGCTAATTAGGGATAAGAGTCTCACAGACTTTCCTGCTTGGGTACTGGCTTGAAACCAGGATCCTCAAATCTCAGCCTCCTGAGTAGCTAGGTTTATAGACATGAACCACCATTGCTCGGCTCACCTCAGCCCTTTGGATAATATTTTAGAAAGTGAAGTAGGATAATATCAGCTGAGATCATTGGGGAAAGAGGGTGATAATAGCAGGGAAGAAAAGAAGAAAAATGGGACTTGTATACAAGAAAGCCATTGGAGGAAGTGAAGAGAGAAACTGAGTAAGAAAGAATAGTGCATTTTTCTCTATTCTGGTATATGCAGTTATATTAATGATTTTTTTTCTTCCTTTGCTCAGAGCTCAACAGCCTGAGTATTTGAACAGAAAGTTAAGCAACCGGAATTGTCTTGTTCTGTTTTTTAAAAATTTCTACTTTCATTCAGAGTGTGTGTGTGTGTGTGTGTGTGTGTGTGTGTGTGTGTGTGTGTGTGTATGCTTGAACATAGCACCTGGGGTACTGCCCCTGAGCTTTTTTTGCTCAAGGCTAAGTGCTCTATCACTTGAGCTATAGGTCTATTTCAGTCTTTTTTGGTGGTTAATTGGAGATAAGAGTCTCATGGATTTTCCTACCTGGGCTGGCTTTGAACTTTGATCTTCAGTCTTTTGAGTAGCTAGGATTGCAGGCATGAGCAATCAGTGCCTGTCTTCATTCGCTTTTTTGTGTATTGGTACTGGGGGGCTTGGACTCTGGGCCTTTATGTAATCCCTTATTTTTTTTTTTTTAAATCAAAGATAGCACTCTACCACTTGAGCCACACAGCTCCACTTCTGGCAGTCTCTGATTTGTCTGCCTGGGGTGGCTTTGACCTGTCATCCTTAGAACTCAGACTCTTGAGTAGCTGGGATAACAGGCATTAGCCACTGGCACCTGGCTTTATTTTTTTGTTTTTTAATCATTTTAAAGCGGCTATACAAAAGGGCTTTAATTTGCCATGTCTGAATTTTAAGTGCTGGTGTGACAGAATGTTTTCAAGGTGAGAGATTTCATTGGTGAGGGTACTTAAGGTGATGGGGTCATAGAGATGAGACTGAATAGGGATGCAGTGATACCACTAGACTGCTGCTGGGAGAGGAAGGAGTTGGGGTGGAGACTGGATGGTGGAATTGCAGAACTGGAGAAGCCGTTGCCAGAAGACGGAATCTAGGATCTAGCTATTGAGAACAAAGTGAAGTTTACTGGCGTGGAGGTGGTCCAGGCTTTTATATGAGAAAGCTGTCAGAATGGTGGCTGAGCAGGGAGCAGTAAGATTCTGAGCCAGGTTGCGAAGCATTTAGTGTATATAGAAGGATGAGGAGTGAGTAGAGGACAAAAATAATGAGAGGGCTAAGGACAGAGAACATAAAGCCCCAGACAGGTACTTTTATGTGAGGGTGACAGAATAGTCATGGACCAAGAGTGACTTTTGTGGTCTGTGTTTGTTGGGTGAGAGAAAGTAGCTTACAATCAGATTTTAGCTAAGACTTGCAGGGTATTAGTGGAGTTGGTTCAGGACTTAAGGGTGTTGTTTACAGAGGAACAGTGGAAAATGTGTCAGAGAATGTAGCAGTTGAAGGCTACTTGAAGGGAAAGAGGATTCACAGGGCAAGACTGAGATGAGTGTGTAACAGAGAAGGAGAATTTAATTTTGCATGAAAGCCAGTACAGGTGGCTAGCATCACAGCTCTAATCCTAGCTAGGAGGTTGAGATCTGAGATCCAGCCCAGGCAGGAAACTCCATGAGACTCTTATCTCCAATTAATCACAGAAGTGGTGCTGTGGCTCAAGTGTGAGAGTGTTAGACATGAGTATAAGGAACTCAGGGACAGTGCCTAGGCCCAGAGTTCAAGCCCCAGGACCGGCCAAAAACATTTAAAAAAATGTTGCATCATGGTAAACAACAATGAAAAACTTGCGAGTCTAGGCTAATGTGAAAGTTTCAATTAGTTTTTCAGGAAAATGTGTACATGCCGATAGACTGAAATCCTAGCTTATGCACAAAGCCTTGAGTGGTAAACTGAGTTCAGGCCCTAGTATGAGCACATACACACACACAAAGAATAAAATGGATTTTCTGTTCAAGGCTGGCTTTTTATCACTCTACTTCCAGCTCTTTGTTGGTTAATTAGAGATAAGAGTCTCATGGACTATCCTGCCTGGGCTGGTGCTGGCTTTGAGCTTCAGTCCTCACATCTCAGCCTTTTGAGCAGCTAGAATTACAGGTGTGAGCCAATAGGGGCCACTTGCTGTTTTGTTCCTTAGCAGAGCTCATCTCTGGGTGAGGAGGGCCTGGATGAAAGCCACTGATGCTCATTTGATAGCTTGCCTTTGGCAATCGTGTTTGGGTAGAAAAAACCTTGAATCTGAAGTAGGATGAGAAAACATTGAGTCTTCGGGTTATTCTTGGCAGGTTGAGAGGAATATAAAAAGTTGAATCCCATTAGGAGTAGCAGGATGAGTGAGCCTTTGCTCTTCTTCTTGACTAGCTACTTGTCCTTAAAACAGTTATTTCATTTCTCAGAACTTCTATTTCTTCCTCTGATAGATAAAAATTGCATCTTACAAGATAAGGACATATGTGTATTGTGTGGCATATCAAGGGCTTTCAGTTAATGATCTTTTTTTTTTTTCCTTAAGGAAATTGTTTCTATATACCATGAATAAGTGAATGAATTATGAAGTTGCTGGAAAGGAAGGGACTGTTTTAATGGGAAATACCTTTTTACGCTGGCATCAGCTACATTGCTGACAAAGTGATACAGTCATGATACAGGTTGGATGGGAGTTAGAACCAGTTTCCTTCCGGCTTCCAACTGACATAATAAGCAAAACCTGACTGGGTAAACATAGGCCTATTTATTAGCTCACTTATTATTAATGTTAAACCAGCTTTGGTGCTGACTTCTATTCTTTTGGAAATTTCACTGTTGTCATTTGAAAGTTGACACACCTTCAAAAGCTTCACAAAATGCTCACTATCTCTAATCATTCTCCCAAAGGCCTGAAGTGTCTTTTCTAAAGTGGCCTTATCTTGCATGTGTTCACAATCATTGCCTGGAAGATGGATGGACTGGAAACCACCAGATGCTCATTTGGGTTTTGCAGGTGTCAGCATTAGGGTTTATAGATAGAATTTAACATTTATAACCTAAGCAAGGACAATCATTCCAAACAAAGCTATTTAAGAAAGAAAATCCTCAGGGAGTTTTCAGTTTCACAACTTACTCTGAATTTATTTTTTTAAAAAAAGGGTCAAGGAATGAATCCAGTCCTGTAATCTCAGCATTTTGGGAGGGGAGACAGGAGTTCAGCATCAGCTGGGACCGCATGGTGAGTTTGAAGTCAGTCTGGGATACAGATCAAGACCTTGCCTCAAAACATTTTCATGGAAATGTTGCCTAAGCAATACACTGAAACTGTGCTTGAACAAAACAGCTCAGGGACATAGTAGGTACTTAGTAAATTTTGTGCATTTATTCATTTATTTACTTATTTTGGTGCCAGCACCCAGGCTTGAACTCAGGGACTGGACATTGCTATTCTCCAGTTCTAGAATTTGTCTTCGCCTCAGAAGGACATTCCTTGTCCTCTAAACTCGCATCTATTTCTGCCGTCCTCAGCTCCTCTGGTGGTTTGCCCCACTGAATGTTTCATGTAAGTGGAATTCTACAAATGTTACCTGGTGTCTGGCTTCTTTCTTTTAGCATTAGGTATTCACTTAGCATAATGTTTTCAAGGGCACAGATCAAAACTCCATTCCTTTTTATAGCTGATAACAATCCATTATGAGCACATAGCACATATATTTTGCTTACCAGTTCATGGACATTTAAATTTTTTCTGCTTTTTGGGTATTATGAAGAAAGTACTGTTAGGAGCCCTTGTAACACCTGTTTGTTGGGACATGTGTTTTCAGTACTCTTTGGTATTTTACCTAGGTTGGAATTACTGAAGTCATATGGTTAAACAGGTTTTTGTTGTTGTTGTTGTTGTTATTGTTTATTTTTCTTCTCTTTTATGGTTGTACTGAGGTTTGAACGCAGGGCCTTGCCCTTGCTAGGCTGGTGCAATACCACTGAGCCATTCATTCATCCCTGGTTTTCGCTGGTTATTTTTAGGATAGGTCTTGCTTCCTGCCCTGGCATTCACCTGAGCTATGATCCATCTACTTTTAGCTTGCTGTTGTTGCTAGGATTACAGGTATGCACTACTATGACCAGTTTCCCCTTTGTGGAGATGGAGTCTCAAGAACTTTTCTGCCTAGGCTGGCTCCAAATAATGATTCTCCTGTTCTCAGCTTCCCAAGTAGCTAGGATTGACAGGCAGGAGCCATATGGGCTGATGATCCTACTGCTGCTGCTCCTTCTGCTTCCTGCTTCCTCTTCCTCCTCCTTTTTCTTTTGATGAGGGTCTTGCTATGTTAGCCCAATACTCCTTCCTTGCCTCCCAAATGCTAATTTTACAGACATGACAGGCTGTTTTTAACTTCTTGAGGAACTGTCACAACTGTCAAAGAAGCTACATTTTGTAGTAGTTTTCTTTTGTGGTGCTAGAGATTAAACCTAGGACCTTACCCATGCAAGGCAAATGCATTATCACTTAGCTACACCCACAGCCCTGTTCTGTAGTTTTTGATGTTCTCACACTTGAATAAATGACACAACTCTATTAAAATGCTGGCCTGAGGCCATTCATTCTCAACACAGCCCTTCTGGCAAGCCAGATGGAGGGTAAGAAATCTTAATTTGCCTCATTTGCTTCTCAGAATGAAAACATTCCAATATAAACCTACACTTGGGGATAGTGCCAGGATTTTCAGGCAGTTACTCTACCCACCTTCTTCTAAAAGTTACCAATGTACTTGGAATTGAGGGCATTTACTGTTATATGGAGACTTGTCCTAAAGTGACATGTTACAGTTCCCATTTTTCTTTAGTGAACTTCATATTTGGTTACATAGTATACTAAAACAGGAACTTGAGTATTGTTTTTTCTACAAAAAATATACTGACTCAAAATTTAGATTTGTAGTTCGTTAGGGAAGCATACTCTTTTTTTTTTTTTCTTGTTGGTTGTGGGGCTTGAACTCTGGGCTTGGGGCTTGAACTCTGGGCTTGGGCACTGCTCCTGTGCTCTTCAGCTCAAGGCTAGCACTCCACCACTTGAGCCACAGTGCCACTTCTAGTTTTCTGGTGGTTGATTGAAGATAAGAGTCTCATGGGGGCTGGGAAGGTGGCTCAGTGGTAGAGCGCTTGCCTTGCATGCCTGAGGCCCTGGGTTCGATTCCTCAGCACCACATAAGCAAAAAGAAAAAAGCTGGAATGGTGCTGTGGCTCAAGTGGTAGAGTGCTAGCCTTGAACTGAAGAGCTGAGGGACAGCACCCAGGCCCAGAGTTCAGGCCCCACGACCGAACCCAAAAAAGAAAAAAAAGAGTCTCATAGATGTTCCTGCCCGAGCTGGCTTTGAACTGAAATCCTCAGATCTCAGCTAGGATTACTAGCTGGGATTAGTAGCTAGGATTACTGCGTGAACCACTGGTGCTCAGCTTGGGAAGCATACTCTTAATCATGTGAATCATGGATTTGAAAAATGTATTAAAGGCAAATGAATGAAAAGTATTCTGCGTGATGTCTTAGATGTTTGAATGTTATCATGAATAAAATTATATGAAATTTAAAGGCTCTGGGATAGATTTGATTGTAATTAAATTTTACTAGATGTAAAATAATATTCAAAAATCATAAAAATATTACTTAAAGATCTGATTTTCTTTTGGTGGAAGAAAAAAAAAACCTCCACACACTGTCAATGGGAATGTAAAGTTGTGCAACCATTATGGAAATCAGTATGGTGTTACCTCACAAAGTAGAATTACCTTATGACCCTACCATACCACTCTTGGGCATAATCCAAAGGAGAGTAATTAACTATACAGAGAGTTACCTGCATACCCTCGTTTAACTCTTCACAATTGCCAAACTATGAAATCAGCCAAGGTGCTCAACAACTGTTGAATGGATAAAGAAACATGATGTGCATATGTATACACACCATAGAGTATTGCTCAGCCATAAAAATACAGCTACTGTATTTATATATATTATATGTATTTATATTTATTTTATAATATTTTAATATATTTTTGTTACTGGAGATCATCATGCAAGGAAGATAAGCAATGCTTAAAAAGCCAAATATCACGGGACTTGGAAGGTGGCTCAGTGGTAGAGCGCTTGCCTCGCATGCATGAGGCCCTGGGTTCGATTCCTCAGCACCACATAAGCAAAAAGAAAAAAAAAAACCAGAAGTGACGCTGTGGCTCAAGTGGTAGAGCACTAGCCTTGAGCTGAAGAGCTGAGGGACAGTGCCCAGGCCCAGAGTTCAGGCCCCACGACTGGACCAAAAAAAAGTCAAATATCACATTTTTGCTAATTTATGGAATCTAGCTCTAAAGGAGATCCTGTCTGCCTGTCTGCTCTGTCTTCTGTCTCTCTATCTAAAACATGACTATAAAGTGTAGGTCTGGGTAATAAAGGGAAAGAAGAGAAAGAATGATGGAGGATGAATAATAATGACATTATTCATTGTGTCTATGTATGGAAGTGGCATAAAGAAACTCACTGAAAATTGTTGAAAATAGGGGATTAGGGGAATGAGAAAAGAGCACCAGGTAAGTAAATCAGATTCAAATAAAGCATGCACATATGAAATATCATGGTGAAAACCCTTTGTACAATTAATACATACTGAAAAAAAATGAGGGGGGGAAAAACGAGCAAGTCAGACACAGGTGGCTCACGCCTATAATCCTAGCTGCTCAGGAGGCTGATCTGAAGAGTGCGATTCTAAGACAGCCTAGGCAGGAATGTTTCTTAGTTCCAATTAACCACCAGCAATCCAGAAGTGGCACTGTGGCTCAAAGTGGTAGAGCACTAGCTTTGAAAACAAACGTTCAAGGATAGTACCTAGGCCCTGAGTTAAGGCCCCATGACTGACTTCTCACCCCCAAATGAGCAAAGTAAACAGGCTCTGCTGAGGAGTGGACACAAGCCAAAAGTGGATTGGCCAACAAAGAGAATGAATGAAGGTGAATGTGGTGGAAAGTACTTTATGTGTATGCATGTAAGTAATATAGGGAAGTCTGTTAACAAGGACATATCAGGGAGAGTGATGGAGGTGTAAGTTTGATCAGGGTACATTGTGTACATGTTTAGAAATGTCCCAGTGAAACCCCATTGTAAAGGAATACATGCTAATATATGTTGGGTGGGGAGGGGCGGTCCTGGAGCTTAAATTCAGGGCTTGAGCTCTGTCCCTTAGTTTTTTTTGGCTCATGGCTGGTGCTCTATCATTTGAGCCACAACTCTACTTTTGGCCTTTTGTTGGTTAATTGGAGATAAGTCTCGGAGACTTTCCTGCCCCAAATCTTGATCCTCAGATTTCAGCCTCTTGAGTATCTATAATTACGGGCATGAGCTACTGGTGCCTGACAGGGACTTAAAAAAAAAATCTCTCTCCCTCTATTTTCCCTAAGTGCTGGTATTACAGGCATGTCCTACTATACTAAGAGAATTTTAATCCTTTTTGTCTACAAAAAAGATTTGAAATCTACAGTCCCATGTTCACTAAGCAGACACTCTGCCTCTTAAACTATTCTGCTAGTCACTTTTTGTTTGCATTGGTTAATTTCAAGATAGGGTCTCAATTTATGTGTAGGCCAACTTGAACTGTGCTCCTTCTATTTGTTCTTCAGTTTGGCCTTGAGATGTGTGTGTGTGTGTGTGTGTGTGTGTGTGTGTGTGTATGTGCCATCATACTCAGTCCTTGATTGAGATTGGTTCTCTCACACTTTAATATCTGGGCTGGTCTGGCTTTCCATTTCCTAATTAACTAGGGCTATAGGCATAGGCCACTGTGCCTGGTGACTTCTTTCACATTTTTGAGGATTGAATTCAGGGCCTTTTGTTTATTTGGAAGATTTCTTTTTAGTTTTTTTTTCTTCAAGTTTTATGAAGACCAGTATCATTATGAACATTGAATGGGTGTAGATTAAATTTTGTAGTTTTCTCTTATTCTTCAGTGATTTTTTTTTATCATTTTGGTGCTTAAAATTTTTTTTTATTATTATTGTTGACTTTGTGTTGTATAGCTCTTTACTTCACTTTGGGAATGTGGAAATACAGATAGTTGCATGCAAGTTAGAAAAATACTGAATTTTATCCAGGATTTGTATCTGAATAGAGTCTTGCACGTATGTTTGTATTCTGTGTGTGTGTTTGTGTGTGTGTGTCTGTCTTTCTCTCTGTCTGCTATTGTGCCAGTACTGGGACTTGGATTGAGAGCCTCATACTCTCGTCACTCCTTTTTGCTCAAGGTTGGTGCTCTATTATTTGAACCATATCTTCATTTTGGGCTTTGTGTTTAATTGGTTAATTTGGTTAACTGGAGATAAGAGGCCCTCAAACTTGTTTGCCAAGGCTGGCTTTGAACCTGGATTCTCATATTTCAGCCTCCTGAATATCTAGGTTACAGGAATGAGCCACCTGGGTCCAGCTGAAAGTAAGTCAGTCAATTTTTTTTGGGGGGGGGAGATCATTATGGCCATAGTAAGTGTACAGTTAATAACTTTTGTACTAACTAGGATTATACAGAAACTGCAATAGGAAACATGACCGAAAGAAAAATGTTGGTGACTGCTGTTTTTATTTAATGTAATGATAAAAGGAATGAAGTTAGGGCAGTAATGAGAATCCTAGTTATTCAGAAGGCTGAGATCTGAGTATCTCAATTCAAAGCCAGCCTGGGCAGAAAAGTCTAAGAAACTCCTATCTCCAATTAACCATCTAAAAGCCAGAAGTGGACGTGTGCTTCAAATGGTAGAGCACTAACTTTGAGTGAAAACGCTAAGGGTAAACATGTAGCACTAAGTTCAGGCCCTCAGTATTGGCATAAAAATAAAAGTAATTGAAAGTTGCCTAAATGTGTTCCTTTTATTTTCTGTGGGTTTTAGGGACTTTATGGATTAAATTGGCCTTTGTTTATTGTCTGAGATTTTAACTTTGTTTCACAATTCTGTTTCTTTGGAAAAATGTTCCTCAAATTTGTAGCAATGCATAACTAATCTTGAAGAACAACATTAAGTGTGAATTGAGACCTTTCCTATTGAAAGCAACATGGTGCTGCCTCAGCATTGAGTTAATCTATAGTTGTTACAAAGTTTCTTATTTAAATTGCTAACTTGCTTAGTAAGAGTGAATGATTGATGACAGCAACTATAAAGTGTAAGATAAAGCCTGAGTGGTTTGTAGGTATACCCCATGCTTCTGGTTGATTGGAATGTCCATAAATAACTTGCACTGATTGTTTTGTTAGGCATAGTTTCTAATGGTCAGATTTAGCTGCCAAGTTTAATTTTATGTCCCAGGGAAATCCTCAAATACTTAACTTTCTTTTTTTTTTTTTTCCTCCTGTTAGTTCTGAGGTCTGAACTCAGAGCATGGTCTCTGTCCCTTAGCCTTTTCTCTCCAGGGTGGCACTTTATAACTTGAGCCACACCTCCATTTCTGATTTTTTAGCTGGTTAATTGGAGATAGGAGTCTCATAGACTTTCTTGCTGGCTTTGAACCTTCATCCTTGGATCTCAGCCTCCTGAGTAGCTAGAATTACAGGCATGAGCCACTGGTACCAGGCTCTCTTTTGTTTTTAAAGCTTCAAGCCTCCTTATCTCCCATAAAAATAGCTTTGCTTTTATAAAATACAATAGCTCTCTTGTATTTAATTAGTTTCAAGCCAAGCAAAACTATTTATTATGTATAAGCCATTGTATTTTCTCCTAGTCTTATTCATAACAGACTTTGTTCAAAGAAATAAGACAAGCTGGCCCTATAAATTGATCAAAATGCAAAGGACTAAGAATGGCCAAATAGTTTTGAGAAATGACAGTGTTTTATTTCCTGATGTCAAGATTTTCTTTAAAGGTACTGTAGATACGACAGTCTCATCTTGATCAAAGTGGAACACGATAGAGAGCTCAGAAACAGACTCACATATTTGCTACTCCAGTGCCAAGCTAACCCAACTGGAGAAAGAAAAATTCACCATAAATCTCTATGTACATAGGAAACAGTGAATTTCCCTTTTATTGGATCCACACAGAGAAATTAGTGCAGTGGAGGATCATATACCTAAAATGCAAAAGCAAAAACTGTGAGAACTCCGTGTTCCCTCTTGCTGTATAACAAAAAAACCCAATACTTGGTGGCTTAAAGCAGCAGTATGTATTACCTTAAACTTTGTGGAGATGTCAGAAGGAGATTAGCCAGATAATTCAAGTTCAAGGTCTCTTAAGGAGTTTGTATCCAGATGTTAGCGAGGGCAGTCGTCTAAAGGCTGGACTGGGGCTAGAGAATCCCGGTGTGAAGCGGTCATGTCCCACCGCTGAGCTGGAGCAATAACTTCACTGGCATTGGCTGGAGAACCTGGTTCTGCACCCAGTGAACCTGCCTGTAGTGCTGCTCCAGCGCCCTTAGGACTTGGCAGCTGGCTTCCCTCAGGCTGAATGACCAAAGAGTGAGAGCAGGGAGGAAGCTGCAGTACTTCAAGTTACACCTTATTGTGCTATAATCTACGTGTTACTCAAGGGTAGGGTAGAAGAATTCGTTTCCCCTACTCTTTTGAGTCAAGATCTTGCCTTGATTCCTAGCCTGGCTTGAAACTCTTAGGTTCAAGGGACCACCTTCCCCCACCCTTCCAGCCCCTGATTCTTGCCTTATTTAGCCTCCTGAGTAGAGGAACTGTAGACATGGTCCCCTCTCTCGCTCTTCTCTTTCTCTCCTCCCCCCAAGGGTTTTCAGCTGAGCTCCATATACTTGCTAGGCAAGCTCCTAGCCACTTGTGCTACATCCCAACCCTATAGCCCTACTCCCTTAAATGGAGGAATATCAAAGAATTCGTTTATTCTGTGTATATGTATATGTATGTTGCTGGGGATTGAACCCAGGGACTCACATATGCCACATAAGCACTTTACCACTCTGTGTCACACACAGAATGTTTATAGAATTGGAGGTGTGGCCTAAATGATAGAGGCACTGAGTTTAAACCCCAGTATCATAGAAAACAAAATATTAGGAGTCTTATGCAAAATTAAAAGAAATTGGAAAAAAATAAACTATATTCCTACAAACAGTTGCTACTAAGTATTGAAAATATTGAACTAAAAGTCTTTAACTTATTTCCTGTATTGGCAATAGAAAATGTTTCTCTCTTTTTCTGTTTCTCCATACTATAACCTTGTTATACTACAATAAATCCTTGCTAAAACTCCTCCCCCCCAAAAATCTGCTGATACAGATAAATCATAAAACCATGTATTTAGAAAAATAAATATTAGTAATCATATGCTACATGACTTATGTGGAATCCAAAAAATGGCAAAACTATTCTACACTTACACACATCAGAAAATAGTTATGAGGGGCTAGGAATGTGGCTTAGTGGTAGAGTGCTTCCCTAGTATGCATGAAGCCCTGGGTTCAGATTCCTTAGTACCCATCTAGAAAGAGCCAGAAGTTGCCCTGCACTGGTGGCTCACACCTGTAATCCTAGCTGCTCAGGAGGATGGTATCTGAGGATCGAGTTTCAAAGCCAGCCCGGGCAGGAAAGTCAGTGAGACTCTTATCTCCATTAAACCGTTCAGAAAACTGGAAGTGGTTCTGTGGCTCAAGTGGTAGAGCACTAACATTGTGCTGAAGAGCTGAGGGATGGCACGCAGGTCTAGAGTTCAAGCCCCACGACAGAAAAAAAAAAATAAAGAAAAAGCCAGAAGTGGCACTGTCGCTCAAGTGGTTTGGTGCTAGCCTGAGCCAAAGAAGTTCAGGGACAGTGCCGAGGCCCTGAGTTCAAGCCCCAAGACCTTCAAAAAAAAAAAAAAAGGAAAAGAAGAAAAAGAAAAGACTGTGAGGTGAAGGGTGGTGAGGGATTCCAGAGGACCAAGAGCTACTCTGTGTTGTGTTTTGACCTGGGAAGAGAATGGTTTTTAATAGTCATTAGATTGAACTCTTAAGTCCTATGCATTTTACTGAGTGTTTAATTATACTTCCTTTAAAAGCAATAAATAAGGCTGGGTGAGGGAAGAGTGGAGGTGAGAGCAGGCTTAACCCCAGCACCCAACTATGAGATTGTGATTTCTAGTCTTAAAGGGGCAGACCTTTGGGTGCTGTGTAGTTGGAGGACTGGGGTAAAGTGTGATGTTTTAGGGTTTTCCCTCTCATCTTCTCTGAGATGGGTGACTATGGACAAGTTGATCCTTGGATGTGTGTCTAAGACATTTTCTAGTAAGAGATCTATTCCATTGTCTGCTGCTTCATTGCCCACACCTGCCAGTCTGGCTCATTTCCCCTTAGTTACCAAACATTGGCTATTTTCCTTCCTGTCTGTATTTACATTCTCAAATTGTATTATTAATTGCTAGATACAGTTTAGTCTCATTTATTTAATTTTTTAAATTTCAGTAGTGATGATTAAACCCATGGCAACTTCTCTCCTATTTCAACTAAGCTCCCAGCCCTTATTTAAAAATTTAACAGGAAAACTGATCAGAACACTTAACTGTTTAGCTTGTTCCTGTTTCTGATACTGTTTTAAAGAAAATAGGGAGACTCTTCAGAAGTCGAATGCATAGTCACTATGTATAACCTGTTTCTAACAGAGGCACCTGTGAGAGTGAAAGAGAAAGCCCGCACATGGGTAGCATGCTTTACCTAGGATTGTTGAGGACAAGTCAGAATGTGTGGTCACCCTATTGGTGAGCCAAGAGAAATAAAGCAAGCCATGCACCAGTGGCTCACCAGCCAGTAATCCTAGCTACTCAGGAGGCTGAGATCTGAGAAATGAGCTTGAAAGTTAATCCAGGCAGGGAAGTCTGCGAGACTCTTATCTCTAATTAACTGCCAGAAAACTGCAAGTGGAGCTGTGGCTCAAAGTGGCAGAGCACTAGCCTTGAGCAAAAAAGCTCAGGGACAATGCGCAGATCCTGAGTTCAAGCCCTATGACTGACAGAGCATGGGGATAGTAGGAGGAGTTCCTCAGTACCCTTATTGGCAAAATTACCCTTTAAGATACTAGCTAAGTTGTGGAAAGACGAGTACCCTCAGGCACTGTTGATAGCATTATAAATGGTTCCATTCTTTTGCAACCAACAATATATAATACATATTAGAAGCCATAAAAGTTTTAGCAATTACATGCCTAAGAGTGTTTATAAGACAAAATGGGGTAATACTAAATGCACTTTTATAAATAAGTTGGTGTATTAGAGATAACTTACCAAACTTAGATTTATAATTCAGATATTAAGGTAATGTTAAAATGATTAAGAAGATTGTAAATTGGTACAGAAAAGTGGCTAAAAGTGGATTAAAGCAAAATAGAAAATTATTTCCATTTTATCATTACCACATTATAAAAAGCACATAGGAGAAGTATAGTGGGTCTGTGTACCACCAGGAATGTGCATAGAGTTCTCTGTTTAAAACCATAAAAAGCTAATGTTCATTGAGTAATTACTGTGTGCTCTGACTTAATACTGGGAACTAGGAATGGATGTTATTCTCAACAGACAAGAAAGCATAATTCTCCTTTGATACTATTGTGTTTTTAGATATACAAAGAAGTAGCATATGAACCTTGTAATACTGTCACCTGGTTCAACATTTTTCAGTTTGCATGTTTAATAAATTTCAGGGTAGGAGTTGGGCACCAGTGGCTCATACCTATAATCCTAGCTAATTCAGAAGATGAGGTTTGAGGATTATGGATAGAAGCCAGTTTGAGAAGACAATGACCTCACATCTCTCTTATTCTAAAACTTGTGCATTTAGTTACCATCCCTCACTGACTCCTCTTGATTTTGTTATTGATGCTGTTGAGTAATACTCTGATTGTTTAGTCTGTGAAAGGCACATGAAAAAGGTTCATAGTAATTGTAATCTATAGAAGATTTTTTTGTTGGTTTTGATATGGAAAAAAGCACTCTCTTTTAGTCACAGGTAGTTTGGAACAAGTGTTTTTTGGTTGTTGTTGTTAGTGTTGGGCAAAGACAAAACGTGCTGATACAGTTCATCCTGTTTTATAAATCTTTTACCCATTCGTCAGACTCTGACCATTCTAAAGATAAAGGATGATGGTTGTATTGGTCTTTCTGAGTGGTGGCCTTCTGCAGATTGAGAAACTGTATAATTATTAACTGTGCTAATGGATATGTACTCGCAGGTTTTGTCTGGTATCGTGATGAGCTTTAACCTTCTCTGTGCACACCCAAAACGTATCCTAGAATCTTTGAAACTCATCAGTTGTCAGTGACTTAACTCTTGCTATGATAAATGTTTTCCCTGTTCTCAGCCCTCTATATCCCTGACACACACTTGTACCTCTTATAAGTGCGTAGGAGCAGCAACCTTTGGTATAAATATTTTAATTACACATTTTTGAACAATCAAGGGTTTTTTTCTAGTTAATTTTTTGGATGGCTGGGAGTCCCATACACAGGTGTTTATGGAGGATAATAGCTGTTATGTAGTAAAAATTTATGTGCTTTACTGAATCTTGATTTCTATCAAACATTTGTCATCCTGGGAGATTAGATTCCTGTGAAATCTCAAAACTGCTTTGTGTTATGGGTGCTCTGCCATCTTGCCCAGAAGCTAAGGAAGGCTTTAAAGCTTGTCTTTGATTCTTTCATGATAATATCAAATGTACTGAGGCTAGAAATATAGGCCTAGGGCTGGGAATGTGACTTAGTGGTAGAGTGTTTGCCTAGCATGCATGAAGCCCCGGGTTCGATTCCTCAGTACCACATAAACAGAAAAAGCCAGAAGTGGTGCTGTGGTAAGTGGTAGGGTGCTAGCCAGGCCCTGAGTTCAAGCCCCAGGACTGGCAAGAAAAAAAAAAGAGAGAAAAAAGAAAAAGAAAAAAAATGCAGGTCTGAAGTGGGGAGAGAGCTTTCAGTACCAATTTGGAAAGCATATTGGGTATGGGGTAGTTGAACTGATATGATGGAGGAAGTAAGGATGGAATATAGTATTTGACTTGGTTTGCATAAAATGGATAATGAATTATTTTGATATATATGTTACTGTGCATTCTGTAGATAAGACTTCCCTGGTAACTAGCTATTTTAGCTAGTAACTGTAACTCTGTAACTCTGCTTCTGCTGTTTTCTGAACAATGCCAGCCCTAACCCAGCTGAACCATCACCACCTTTTGTTCTTTTTCTCTGCCTCCTACCAGCAAAACCTTGGTGGAAAATTTAAACTTAAGGTGCAAATTTCTTGTAACAACCATTGGCTAAAACCAACACCCAACCTCCCCCTTTCCCTGCCCTAGCCCAAAATGCTTAAAAGCCAATGTGCGCTGGTACTCTGGGCCACTTCCTGAAATTCCTGACTCCAGGTATAGGTCCTGGCACATCAACACTTTTCACTCAATAAAAACTTTTACATTTTCACTGAGGACTGAGTGGTCTCACATCCACACTACAAAACAAATGGGATTCGATACAAATCTCTAGATATGTGTGAAATGAAGAGATGACCCAAGGAGGAAGAGAAAGAGAAAAACCAGAACAGTAGAAAGGATGGCTAGGAAAGAATGGTGTTCTAAGAGTGGAGAAGTACTATGAATACTTAACTTGGCAATTGGACTTCATTATTGTTAATAGATATAGGAAGTGAGCCTGACTTCAACACATTTAGAAGAAAATGGGGGGAGGGCCACAAGCAGAGAGAGTCTTACAGTCTTTTTACACATCTTGGAGATTACTGCAGCAGGCCTGACCCTTGGCTAACCCAATTAGGGCAGCTTCCTTAAGCCTTTGTTGGGCTGGGCAATATGGATCACTCAGTGCCAAAGTTTTATGATTAGCCATAGTCCTAAGAGCCCATGAAGAAAGCAGGTATAGAGCAGACAAAACCATATTGTCTCAGGCTTTCCCTTTCTAGTGACACCTTTGCTTTTAAGCTCTGAATCATTATTTTCTAGTTACCACTCTATGGCCCTCATTAGATTATGAACTCCTGGTTAGGGGTGAATTCCCAGAATGCCCACAAATAATCTTATGTGTTTGTTTTGTGAATGATTGAATGAAAAAGAAACAATAAATATCTGTCTTTTAAATCTTCAAATAATCCCATTTTGGTGGTCTCACAGATTCAATAAGAATAGAAGGACTAAGGAAAAGATTGATAAACAGTTGTAAATGTTGCAAATTGATGAGGACCGAAAGTTGTCTGATCTTTGGGTTTTCCTATTAGTTTGCATTACTGAAAATATTAGAGCAAAATTCAGGAACAGAAGGTATGTTTAAGTTTGTTGAACAAACATGAGAAAGAGAACAAAGAAACCACCCAGGAGAAGTTCTTTTTTTTACTTCATTTTTAAAGGTTTAAGGCTATCGGGATGAAACTATTGGAGAAGAAACCCAGACTTCCTTGATTTAGCTCATTACATGGTTAATTGTATGCATGTGGGTTGCTTATAGCTAAATATTCCTACATTATGATCATTTGTTTCTTCCTTCCTCCTTCCCTTGGTTTTTTCTTTTGTTTGTTTTTTCTTGTGCAGGTTTGAACTGTGGCTGCTCTCCCTTAGCTTTTTCACTTAAGGCAGGCATTCTATCACTTGACCCACAGCTCCATTTCTGGTTTTCTGCTGGTTTATTGGAGATAAGAGTCTTATGTACTTCCCTGCCTGAGCTAGTTTTGAACCATGATCCTCAGATCTTAGCCTACTGAGTAGCTATGATTACAGGTCTGAGCCATTGGTGCCTGGCTCATCCTTGGTTTATTTTTTAAAATAAACCAAGTTAATGGTTTAATGAATTTTCTTTTTTGGTCAGTCATGGGACTTGAACTCAGGCTGCTGGGTACTGTCCCTGACTTCTTTCACTCAAGGCTAGCACTCTACCAATTTGAGCCACAATTCCACTTTTGTTTTTTTGTTTTGCTTTGTTTGGGAGTTGTGGTGGTGGTGGTGGTGGTGGTGGTGGTGGTGGTGGTGGTGGTGGTGATGGTGGTGGTGAATTGTAGATAAGAATCTCATGGGCTTTCCTGTCTGAGCTGACTTTGAACCTCAATCCTCAGATCTCAGCCTCCTGAGTAGCTAGGATTACAGGCCTGAGCCACCAGCCCTGATTCCTCCTTGGTTTTGAAACCTAATTTGAATTTGAAGGCTTTTGCTATGCTATTTGGGGGCCTCCTAGTGGCATATCTAGTAATGGTATTTAAATAGTAATGTAGTGGAGCTTGAACTCTGGGCCTGGGAGCTGGCCCTGAGCTCTTCAGCTCAAGGCTAGTGCTCTACTACTTGAGCCATAGCACCACTTCTGGTTTTCTGGTGGTGAACTGGAGATAAGAGTCTCACAGACTTTCCTGCCTGGACTGGCTTTGAACTGCAGTCTCAGATCTCAGCCTCCTGAATGGCTAGGATTACAGGCGTGAGCACCGACGCTTGGCTTTGGGTTGTTCTTTCTATGAGAGTTGGTATGTAGTAATTACAGATGCTTGGATCTTTGACTTTCAGTGAGTCCTGATGTGAAACCTAAACTTAATACAAATTTGTCTCCCCAATAATTCATTAGTATAAGCAGTTTGAAACTTACTATATGTCTATTTTAGTTGCTAATACTGTAGCAGCTGCGTCACTGTACTCTGATACCAAAATCTTAGCTAGAGGACATTGTTCTATATGGCTTTGATGTTATATTTGAGTTGAAGGTTAGTCAAGAATTGCCTGAATTATCAAACAAAAGAGATTGACCTTGTTAAAATAATACAAATTAATTATCACAACAAAAAACTTAGAATGTAGATATAGTTTAAAAATTTATCCATGATGTTGAGTGCCAGGGGCTCACACCTGTAATCCTACCTACTCTGGAAGCCAAGATCTGAGAATCCCAGTTTGAAGCCAGCCTGGGCAGGAAAGTCTGCGAAACTCTTTTTTTTTTTTTTTTGTCGGTCGTGGGGCCTGAATTCTGGGCCTGGGTGTTGTCCCTCAGCTCTTCAGCTCAAAGCTAGCGCTCTACCAGTTGAGCCACAGTGCCACTTCCGGCTTTTTCTGCTTATGTGGTGCTGAGGAATCGAACCCAGGGCTTCATGCATGCAAGGCAAGCACTCTACCACTGAGCCACCTTCCCAGCCCCAAGTCTGTGAGACTCTTATCTCCAATCATGTATCTCTTGCATTCTCTTTTCCTCCCTCCCTCCCTTCCTTTTTCTCTTTCTTCTTCCCTCGCTCCCTCCCTCCCTCTCTTCCTTCCTTCCTTTCTTCCTTCCTTTCTTGCCCCCCTTTCCTCTTTTCCCCCTCCCCCGCTCCAACCCCCTTTCTCTCCTTTTTCCTCCCTTTCTTTCTGTGCTGGTACTAGGGTTTGAACTCAGCCTTGGAACTGTCCCTTAAGCTTTTTTGCACTTGAGCCACAGCAGATTCACTTCAGGCTTTGTGGTTAATTAGAGATTAGAGCTTCATCCTAGCTTGCTTCAAACCACAATCCTTAGATCTATCAGTTAGTATTATAGGTATGAGCTTCCCATGCCTGACTTTGGTATGATTCTTTTCTTTATCTCAGTAAATAAGATGTTTACTTAGATTTAGTTACATCAAATGCCACAGCTAATGAGAAGCTTGAGTGGTAATAAAGTTCTCTTTTTCTATATGTTATAAAATGATTACTAGCCAGATATTAGGAAAGAAGATAAATATAGATACAATTATTAATTGTATGAACAGATTGAAAATAGAACATATACTCACATATGCATTTTAAAGAAAACTTCACTTTTTTATATTCTTTGCCTTCTAGTTAGAGCCTTCTATTTTGGTTTGGGGGAGTTGAGTTCACAGTTGAAGGAAAAAGGATCCCAGAACTTACAGAAATAATCTATGCACTAAAAAGAACAGGTAACTTGTCATACAATGAAATGAATGCTTTAAGCTGAATTATTATTTCAGTGAAAAACTTTTTCAATATAACAAATAAGTGTACTAAAATTTTTTTTGAGGGGTGGGTCGGTTGTGGGACTTGAACTCTGGGCCTGAGCACTGTCCCTCAGCTCCTCAGTTCAAGGCTAGTGTTATACCACTTGAGCCACAGTGCCACTTCTGGTTTTCTGGTGGCTTATTGGAGATAAGAGTTTCATGGACTTTCCTGCCCAGGCTGGCTTTACTGCGATCCTCAGATCTCAGCCTCCTGAGTAGCTAGGATTATAGATATGAGCCACCGGCGCCCGGCTCATATTAAAATTGTATTTGTTTAATACTTAGCTTTATTTCTCTGAGAGTCTTTAGATGAAGATTTTTGATGACTATTTTGATTTATATGTATCATATTTCAATGATGATTTCTTGTGTATTTATGAATTTTATAACCAAGTGGAATTTCAAAAGAAACCACCTCTATTAATTATATTTTTATTCACTATATTTTATTTGGGTAAATTATTTTGGTAAAAAAATATGTAAGTCTGACAAAAAGTAATTTTGTACTTTTAAATTTGCAACAGAAATTATGAGTGGAAGATCTCAAGTCCACATTTTTTGGGGTGCTCCAGTTGTTCCACTGAATATGACGGTATCCCAAGGAACAACTTCCTCAAAGCCCACTGCTGCCCCCTGGAAGGAAATGCAGCTTTTATACAATCAGGATTCTTTCCATCTGACTGAAAACCATGAGCTCCAAGACCTGAGAAATAGTCATAACCTGGAAGCTGCAGGACTTCCAAGCCTTCTTAGTGGCCATCTTTTAGAGACCTCTGTGTATAGATCTGTTCTGTTGAAAGATGACCGTCTACATTGCACACAGAACATAAAATCCCAGGAAAGTCCCCCCTTGGGCCCGAGTGATGAGGCTTGTGGATTTAAAAGCATCGTTCAGCATCTACCTGAAGAAGAAATATTTCAAGAGCTTCACTGTAAAAATAAGAACATTATAGGTGAACAGCCCCCAAATCAGTCAAACATATGTGGCCAAAACTTTCAAACAAATTCCTTTCAGTTAAATCATAAATGTGCAGCTATGTTGGATTTGGCCTGTGGTACTGAACAGATTAACATAGAGCCAGAAACTACAGAAACAAAGAGTGTGCCAACAGAACACCATGGAATACAAAACCAGCCTGGGACATGGTCTGAAGGAGCAGTCAAGAAAACCTCCAATCCAGGAGTATCTACTGACACGGAGTTCCTCAGTATATTGACCTCTAGTCAGGTTGCTTTTTTAGCTCAAAAGAAGGATA
Organism: Dipodomys spectabilis; assembly: GCF_019054845.1. Lineage (NCBI taxonomy): Eukaryota > Metazoa > Chordata > Mammalia > Rodentia > Heteromyidae > Dipodomys > Dipodomys spectabilis. The sequence goes on along the minus strand of NW_024870813.1, from coordinate 1,017,114 downwards.
CAGGCAAAGAGACTATAAATAAAGGCATCATAAAGATGCAGATTGAATCAAAACCAGGTCCTGGGGACTTAGGAACAACCGCAACTAATCTGATTCAGCCAAATGGTTTTACAGAAGGATGTGAACATAGGCAGAACCAAGCCTGTTCTGGAGAACTTCTAAGCCGTGTTTGTCCTGAAACAAAAAATAGCCTCGTTCACATCAGTCCTGCAAAAGGTCTGAAAGAAAATTTGGGATCTGAAGAACTTTACAGTTCTGATGATGAGCTGCCACCGAATGAGATACACATTGAGCTGTGTAGCTCAGGGTTCCTGTGTTCCCAACTAAATGCTTCCCATCAAAGTGCTACTGAACAAAAATGGACTTCTAAAGATAAATTGGACCACCCCAGTGCTCGGTCTAAAGTACTCCCAGTGCCTAAGAAGCAGAAGTTAGGTTCTAATGCAGGAGAGGCAGCTGGGGCAACGTGTCAAAGGAATGTGTCTGCACTTACGAATATTAAAAAAATAACATTAATCAAAAATTGTGATTCTAAAAGTCAGAAGTATAATTGTTTAGTTATGGTGCTAGCTCCATGTCATGTGAAAGAAATAAACATAAAATCTGGACCAAATTCTGGTTCAAAAGTGCCTTTGTCAACAATTGAAGTAATTGACCAATCAGAAATTAAGAAGAGGGTTGAGTTGTGGAGGACTGCAGCATTTTGGGCACTTACAGTATTTCTTGGAGATATAATTTTACTGACAGGTGAGATCATCGAGGTAGTGGTGTCATCTTATTTCATAAAGCTGTTTCGTCTTCTTCTTTTTTTTTTTTTTGTATTGGTGTTGGGGCTTGGACTCATATGGGGACTGTCCGTTGGCAAGCATTTTTCCTCAAGTTTAGTACTCTACCTCTTGAGCCACAACTCCACTTTGGGCTTTTTGATGCTTTACTTGTATAATCTCACAGGGCTGGCTTAGAACTAGGTCCTCAGATCTCAGCATCTTAAGTAGCTAGGATTACAGGTATGAACCAGCAAGGCTCAGCAAAGCTGGAGTTTGATTTGTTGTCTCTCACTTTTAAGTCTTTGAGGACTGTCTGTACCATTTGCCTTCACTGGATTCAGCATGACTGGTGCCTAATAGCATCTATGTTTGTCTCCTTATCTGAGTATCCTACGTGTTGCTATTTCTGAACCTCTCTTTTATTATTACTTCTCATTTGTTATTTATTTATTTATTTTTATTATTCTCTCCTTACTTTGATCCTACCTTTCCACTCACTCTCTCCTCTATGAAGCCTTCTTTGATTGTTCCTATTTCTCATTCGCCATCTAACTGTTTGAGTCATATTATTGGTCTCCTCTCCATTGCCTTATGATTTTTGTCTACATGTCATATTATTAGCCCTTCACTTTATGTTAACAGTCATATGATGGACAGTGGTACTGCTTTGCTATTGCTGGTAATGCTGTTGTATTGTGCTCTTACTGAAGAAACAGGTAAAAACTGTATGAGGAAGATCCTGTTTATGATCTCCATTTTTCAGTTGAGAAAATTGAGGCTTAAGAAAAGTCATACTTATAGGAAAGGGCAAAGCCATAATTACACCTAGACTCCAGAATCTATGCTCATCTAGTTATATACATAATTTCTATCCTGCTTTTTCACCTATCATAAGAAATCTAGCTGGGCGCCGGTGGCTCACGCCTATAATCCTAGCTACTCAGGAGGCTTAGATCTGAGGCTCATGGTTCAAAGCCAGCCCGGGCAGGAAAGTCTGTGAGACTCTAATCTCTAATAAACTACTAGAAAACAGGAAGTGGCGCTGTGGCTCAAGAGGTAGAGCGCTTGCCTTGAGCTGAAGAGTGTAGGGATGGTGCCCAGGCCTAGAGTTCAAGCCACACAACCGACCAAAAAAAAAAAAAAAGAAAGAAAGAAATCTAGGATTTTGTTATATGTTCTATGTAGGTTAAAATCAGTACACAGAGTCAGGTGCTGGTGGCTCATGCCTCTAATCCTAGCTACTCAGGAGGCTAATATCTGAGGATCACAGTTCAAAGCCAGCCTGGGCAAGAAAGTCATGAGACTCTTATCTCCAATAAACCACCAGAAAACAGGAAGTGGTGCTGTGGCTCAAGTGGTAGAGCATTCACCTTGAGCTGAAGAGCTGAGGGCCAGTGCCCATGCCGAGTTCAAGCCCCATGACTGACAAAAAAAAAAAAAAAGTCAATACACAGTGTATTAATGCCAGGAGGAAACTGATTAAGCTTAATAACCTGTCTAAGAAAGGATGTAATGGACAAGAGGTAGATACAAGTTTCATTAGCTTCAAAAGAAGGAAACCACAGTATTTAAGAAACAGAAGATTTAATTTATCAGAAATATTCTTTAGATATTGGTGATGGTGGCTCATACCTGTAATTGTAGCTGCTCAGAAGGCTGCAATCTGAGGATTGCAGTTCAAAGTCAGCCTGGGCAGAAAAGTCTGTGAAACTCTTTTCAATTAACCAGCTAAAATCTAGAAGTGGAACTATAGGAATTATTTATCTGCCAAGCTTGAAGAAGGTAAGACACATTTTGAATGTATTAATTTCTAGTAGAGTACCAGCCTTAAGTAGAAAGCCATACTAGAACACAGGGCCTTGAGTTCAAACCCCAGTACCAACACCAAAAACAAAGCCTTTAGCTCAATTGCCTTAAGTAAAGGAAACTTTTTCTGTAGAGCAGTGAGCACAATACCATTAAAGTTTTTTTGTACTGTTCCTGGGGCTTCAACCTGGGGCCTAGGTGCTATTCCTGAGCTTTGTTTACTTGAGGCTAGTGCTCTACCATTTGAGCCAAAGCCCCATTTCTGGCTTTTTTGGTAGTTTAATGAGGGTTAAGTGTTTCATAGACTTTCCTGCCTGGGCTGGCTTCAAACCATGGTAGGTCAGTTAACCACAGACTGAAATAAGGCATGATCACAATTTTTCTCCCCCTCTAGATATTACTACTAAAGAGGATCAATGGATTGGTGAGACAGTACTCCAGTCAACATTTACCAGTCAGTTATTGAATCTTGGGAATTATTCATCTGTCCAGCCTGAAAAATGTAAGACATATATTTTGAATGTATTAATTTCTTAATACTGAAAGTACAGGTGCTACCAAATTTATTACACTTCAATTTATGGTTTTTTTCACTTTAACATATGCACAGCCTTTGGGTTGTGAATTTTGATTCTTAACAGATGCTAGGAGAAAGCAGGGCAAGTGTAGGGAGAACCAGCCAGGTGGCCTCAGCCTGGAAGGGAGCAGGGCATGTTCGTGGAAAGCCAGCCAGGTGGCTCATAGAGTATTTCACATGTGGTACCAAGCAGCTTATAAGAGAGTGACAATGGTCAAGATATTTGGGTAAGACAGGACCAGTAAGACTCTAGGAACTGAGGAACCAATGGGATACAAGGTGGTAAGGAAGTTAAAAAGCAATGGAGTTAAGAGCCACATGCTGATCTGACACATTTGTAATACTACTCAGGAGGCTTGAGATCTGAAGATTATGGTTCAAAACCAGCCCAGCAGGAAAGTCTGTGAGGCTCTTATTTCCAATAAACACCAAAAGGCTAGAGATAGATCTGTGGCTCATGTGGTGGAGTGTTAGCCTTGAGCACAAAAGTTCAGAGACAGTGCCCAGGCCCTGAGTTCACACCCTTGGACTGGCACAAAAAAATAAAAAGGGTAATGGAGTAAAAAAAAATTGGTTTATTAGTAAGGATGGCCAATAAACATATGAGGGAATGCTAAACACCTCTGGCCACAAATATGCAAATCAAACAAAACTGAAATTTCATCTCACCATAGTCAGATTGACCATCATCAAGAATATGAACAACCACAAATGCTGGCAGAGAAGTAGGGGAAAGGAACCCTATTAAACTGTTGGTATAGACTAGTGAAACCACTCTGAAGACAGTCTAAAGATTCCTCAACAAACTAAACATAAAAATCCATGGGTGGAGGGAATGGCGCAAGTGGTAGACTGCTAGTCTAGCAAGCATGGGACCCTGAGTTCAAAACCACCCTATGATCCAGTAATACTACTCTTGGGCATCTGTCTAGAATATTGGTACAGTAAAGACACTTGCATATCCATGTTCATTGCTGCTCTATTCCAAGTAGCCAAGCTATGGAAGCAGCTCAGATGCCCTACAATAAATGAATAGATCAAGAAAATGTGGTATATTTAGACAATGGAATATTACTCATCTATCAGAACTAATAACATTATGTTTTCCGCAGGGAAATAGATGGACCTAGAAAAATTATGTTATGTGAAGTAAGTCAGGCTCAGAGAGGCAAACAGTGAATGTTTTCTCTCATACGTGGAGTTAGATCTAAATTATAAACATATATGAAAACATAGAGGGATAAATGCATATGTATACAAACGAATTGACTAAAGATGGTATACTTAGGACAGGAGTCCAATGGAGTGACTCCTCTGAACAACTAACCAACCATTTAATAACATGAATACTAGGAAGCTGACACATGTTTTATTGAAGGGGAGAAGGGCAAGGGGAGGGGGGACAGATGGAGAAAGGAAGAGTCACTAGATTCAATATATATTTTATATATACGTTGAACTATACAATGAATATATATGGATGAGATTGGGAAAAATAGGGGAGAAGGATGAAAGGACTTTGATCAAGAGGCATTGTCTCATGCCTAATCTGACCTGTTGAATTGAAACTCCTTGGTACATGTACGTAAAATCACATTTTAAAAATTTAATAAAAGATAATTGGTTTATTAATAGGAGAGAAATATATATAGCCACATAAAGAAGTAAAGTAACAAAACAAAACTTTGGGAGATGGTAAATAATTCTGTTTCCATTGCTTAAAAATACCAGCCTTTAGCCCGGTGCTGATGGTTCATGCCTGTAATCCTAGCTACTTAGGAGGCTGAGATATGAGGATCACGGTTCAAAGCCAGCCCAGGCAAGAAAGTCCATGAGACTCTTATCTCTAGTAAACCACAAAAAAACTGGAAGTGGTGCTGTGGCTCAAGTGGTAGAGTACTAGCCTTGAGCTGAAGAGCTGAGGGACAGTGCCCAGGCCCAGAATTAAAGCCCATGACTGACAAAATAAATATAAATAAATAAATAAATAATATATATGTATCAGCTTTTAGTTTTGGTTCTGCAGTAACTCAAAAAGCTGCATGTTTTGTAGAAATGAAGTCCTGTTTAACATCTAATCATGCAACATAAAATACAGTTCTAAGAAAATAGGCAGTTGTCAAGAAAGTACCATGCTGCCATTTTGTTTGTGTGTACTTTCTTCCTTAGATTTCAGTACAGTTGGCAGTGTTGTGCTTCAGGACCTACTGGCATATGTGAGTTTACAGTACTCATATCTCAGAGATCTTCCTCCCAGGCGACCTCAGAGAGTGAACACTATAGAGTTTGTGGAATTGGCACAGCTGCAACCTGATATCCTGGTCCATGCTCTGCTAAGAGTGGTGGATATTACCATACTGACAGGTAAGCATTTTGACTGCCTCTTTAATTTTAGGTTATGAAAATTAAGGTACCTACCAGGCACCAATGGCTCATGCCTGTAATCCTAGCTATTCAGGAGGCTGGAGATCTGAGGATTACAGTTTGAAATCATCTGGGGCAGGACATCTATGAGACTCTTAGGTCCAGTTAACCACCAAAAAGCCAGAAGTGGAGGCATCACCCAAATGTTAAGAGTGCTAAATTTGAGCAGAAAAGCTCTAGGGCAGTGCCTAGGCCCTGAGTTCAAGCTTCAGAACTGGCACCAAAAGAAACAAAACAAAAATTAAGGTACCAAACCATCTTAGTGTATCATTAAGTGATCATTGTGTTTTTCCTGAGATACAGTGTTACCTGTACCCTAATGCCAACTAAGGTACTTCTTTTTCCTCTTACAGAAGCATTGTATACTTACAGAGGACAGAAGCAAAGGAAAATCGTATTAACAGTGGAACAGGCCCAAGGGCAACATTACACGCTTGTGTTATGGGGTCCTGGAGCAGCCTGGTGCCCTCAACTTCAAAGGAAAAAAGGTAAATACACCAAAAAGCCTTTCATCTATTTATACTTTGTAAATGATTAATGAGTCTAAGATGCAAAAAATCTGAACACTGGATTGCATGCAAAATAAAAGTAACCGTAAATATTCTGCCTATTTCTGGGTTATAATTTTATATTCACAGCAATTTAAAAAAGTAACTGAAGTCTTCTATAATTAGTAGTGGCAAAATAAAAGATTAAATTTAATCTCAGGTATACTACTTTACCTTCTTAGTGAAGGTCTTATTTTGTTCAAATAATGTTCTTTAGAATTTAATTATGGAGAAGCTCCTTCAGTTTTTTTATTTTATTTCTAGTTTAGTTTTGCCAAAGTTCTCTGGTTTTAAGGTATAGCTTAGGGAGTTACCATAACTTTCAAATTACAGTCATTAGTTTACAAATAACTGTCTTTGAGATTTTTTTCCATTTGTTTTAAAGGCATGAGCTGTTAGCTGTCATAGGGCGCTTTTTTTTTGTTGTTGGATTTCTTCTTATCATTATTAAGTAGCTGTACAAAGGGTTACAATTCCATAATTGTAACTCAGGTCAGTGTCACCCCTTCCTTTGTTGTTTCCCATTTTCCCCCTCCCATCCCTACCCTCACATTACATAGTTCACTATTTACATGATGTACATTGAATATATTTATTACATTTGCTCAAGGATGGTCATTTTTAAAATATGACTCAAAGCTGGGTACAATGGCACATACCTATAATCCCAGTACTCTGGAGGCTGAGGCAGGAGGGTCAAGACTTTAAAGTCAGACTGAACTATAGTAGCTAGACTGTATCTAAACAAATTAAAAAGAAAAGAAAAAAATCACATATGGACTAATATTACATTTTTCTTTAAAATATCAATCAAGGGCTGGGAAGGTGGCTCAGTGGTAGAGTGTTTGCCTTGCATGCATGAGGCCCTGGGTTCAATTCCTCAGCACCACATAGGCAGATAAAGCCGGAAGTGGCTCTGTGGCTCAAGTGATAGAGAGCTAGCCTTGAGCTGAAGAGCTGAGGGACAGCGCCCAGACCCGGAGTTCAGGCCCATGACTGGCAGAATAAAAGAAAAAATAGAAACAAAATCAATATTTTGTAATGTATAGATTCATGTTTCTATAAATTAGTGTCTTTTGCTATTGTGAGATTGTTTAGTAAACAGTCAAAAATGGTTTAATTAGTTGTCTATAAGTTATTTTTTTCCCTCAAGAAATAGTTTGGTTAAGTATATAACCCACATACATTTTCCCTTCAGCCCCTCCCCCCTCCCCCAGTACTGGGGCTTGCACACTCATTTGGCTTTTTTGCGCAGTGCTGGTGCTCTACCACTTGAGCCACCTTCACTTTATAGGTTTTTTTGCTGCTTAGTTGGAGATAAAGGCCTCACAAACTTTCCTGCCTGGGCTGGCCAAAAATGCAATCCTCATATTTCAGTCTTCTGACTAGCTAGGATTACAGGCCGTGAATCACTGTTGGTGCCTGGCACTTTTTTTTTTTTTTTTTTTGAGACTGCATCTCACTATGTCATCCACACTGACCTGGAAGGAACCCACTATGCAACACAGCCTGGCCTAGAATTCACAGTCCTCCTGTTTTCAGCCTCTTGAATGCTAGGATTACCACTGTGCAGCACCATACCCAAAACTCAACCCATTATATTTTACCTGAAGGAGTTAATGTCTCTTTCCAAACTTCTGCCTCCTTCCTAGTTATTTGTAGGTAGGATCTGTCACATTGCCTCTTAATCATTAATAGGGTTTGAGATTAGTCTGACTTTTGACTTTTATGTTAGGGTCAATGACAGGTATTTGTTCAGTTGAGAAATTTGACAAACATGTATTGATGATAGATGGGCATGATCCCTTAGTGGCATGCCTCTGCTGGGAACATGCATGTAGTGCATGCTGGGCTGATAGGTAGGTCAGAGGTAGACTGGAGCTGAGGCAAAGCCCATGGCACCATACCTACTCTGAATATTCTCTTAAGTAGTTATTTTTCTGTATACTTACGTTACTATTGAAAACCTGTGCATTCAGAAATTAAGATACAGTTGTTATTTATGTAATTTGTTAATTTGGCTTGCCTTTATTTATATCATCATCACTTTTTTTTTTTCTTTTTTCTTTTTGGGTCCGGTTGTGGGGCCTGAACTCTGGGCCTGGGCGCTGTCCCTCAGCTCTTCAGCTCAAGGCTAGCGCTCTACCACTTGAGCCACGGTGCCACTTCCAGCTTTTTTCTTTTTGCTTATGTGGTGCTGAGGAATCGAACCCAGGGCCTCAGACATGCAAGGCAAGCACTCTACCACTGAGCCACCTTCCCAGCCCACATCATCATCACTTTTAAGTTTTAAAATTCATATCACTTTCTCAAGACAGTTTTTAAAATAGAAAATAGCAGTTTTGAAGTGGTTGTGCTTTCAGATATTGTTAGCATTCTGTTCATTCATTTAGTGTTTTCTCAGTCATTCTCTGTGTTCACCTCTGTGTCAGTCTGCAGCCACTGGTTTTATTTGCTTCCAGGGACAATGAACTCACCCTGAGATAAAATGGGCCAGAAATGGGCCCCAAGCAGACATGATTGAATACTAGAGGAAATGGAATTGATTTTTTTTTTTTTTTGCAGAGGAAAGGTGAATAATAATAAACCTCCAGTTCACATTCTTTGAAACATGGCATTGCTGGTAGGAATTTGGCCTGCTTTGTTGCACCAAGCCTTAGTCACAGTTTAGGTACTAATGAGAGAAAGCTGGGGACATAAATTATACTTGCAAAGAGAATTTGCTAAGCCAGGCTCTGGTGGCTGACACCTATAATCCTAGCTGCTCAGGAGGTTCAGATATGAGGATTGTGATTCAAAGCCAGCCCAGGCAGGAAAGTATAGAGATGTGGTTCAAGTGGCACTAGTCTTGAGCAAAAGAGCCAAGGGACAGCACTCTCCTTGAGTTGAAGCCACAATACTGGTGTGCCCACATGCACATGTATGCATACATACATATACACATGCACATACACATACACATGCAGGCATACACACACAGATACAAAGACTTTGTAGCTACCCACAACTAAACTTGAGCACTGAGGGCGTATCATTAGAACTGGAATATAACTCAGGCAATGCTGGTGGGCTTCAGGAGGACATGGAGCAGGAGCTTCAAAGCTGCAGTGATCTTGGCAGCCACTTTGTGTATCATGTTCCTCCCTTGGCACCACATACAAAACAGAAAACATTTACCAGCTACTGATTCTACTTTCTTTTTTTGCTTGTTCTTTCAAGAGGCAAGTCTCATTTTCAAATTTCCAATAAAGAAAATCTGATTCATACACAGTAACCTAGGAGGCAGAATTGCAAAATGCTAATGTGAGGGCTTAACTTTTTCACTCAAGGCTGGCTCTCTACCCCTACTGGCTTTTTGCTGGTTAATTGGAAATAAGAGTCTTGCAACAGACTTTTTTTTAAACCTGAACTGACTTTGCACCTCGATACTCAGATCTCAGGCTCCTGGGTAGCTTGGATGACAGACATGAGTCACTGGCAACCAGCTCCAAAATTCATTAGTGATAAAAGTTGTCTTAACTGATTCAATTGGCTCAATCTATTTAATCTGATTCTGAGCCTAGACTTTTTTCCTTTTTTATGACTTCCTGTTTTTATTTGTTTAAGATTACATTTGGGAGTTTAAGAATCTTTTTGTTCAGCACAATTGCATAGTAGAAAACCTCGAACTGCATACAACACCATGGTCAACCTGTGAATGCCTATTTGATGATGACAGAAGGGCTGTTGCATTTAAAAAAAAATTTCAAAAAAGTGCACCTTCTTTGGTCAAGATGTCAGACTTGGAGACCCACCTAAAGGATAAATGTTCAGGTAAGATCTTTACATAAAGTGTAGCTATGTTTAATACAAGCAAAGAAGCTACCATTTGTGAGAAATATATAATTAAATGTAAAAGTAAAATATAGATCTGTGCACATAGGAGATCCAAATGTTAGCTTTCTGCTTCCAAATCGGTGAGATTAATCTGTAATGATTCAGGATCACTTAAAGTGCCTTCTATGGGTAATTACTAGCAACTCATCATTTGATAAAGCAGAAATAAAAGTGGCTTTAATTAGAGTTACTGTTGAGATCAACTAGCTGTCATCTAGACATGGCTAAGATCTAGAACGGATACTTTCTGTCCTGTTTTGATGTTTGTCCCCAAGGCTTCACACACTGGAAGCTGGGTCCCTACTGTGGCATTAGGAGGTGGACTTTTAAGAGGTGTGTGTCTAGGGGGGGGTGTGAATGGGAAAGATGAGAGAGGGTAAATATGGTCAAAGTATACACATACATGAAAATAGAACAATGAAACCTGTTGGAATTATTTTACAAAGAAGAAGATGAAAGAAGGATAGAGGGGGTGAGATTGATGGTGTACATTGTATGCATGTATAGAAATATCACAATAAAGCCCCTCTGTACAATTAATGTATGCTAATAAAATGCTTAATTTCAAAAAAAGGTGGACCTGGTGCTAGGGGCTCACATGTGTAATCCTAAGCTACTCAGGAGGCTGAAATCAAATCTCAGTTCAAAGCCAGCCTGGGCAGGAAAATGTGTGAGACAGTTATCTCTAATTGGATACCAAAAAGTCAGAACTGGAGTTGTGGCTCAAGTGGTAGAGTGTTAGCCTTGAGTGAAGAAGCTAAAACACAGCCCAGGCCCTGAGTCCATGTCCCAGTACTGCCACCAGTACTGGCAACAGTGCCAGGCAAGCTTTAGAAGAGATTGTGGGATCGTAGTCTCCCTGAGAGATTTCCTGTTAAGAAATAGGACCTCTTATATGAACCCTGTTAATCACTATGAGATTCTTAACAAAATCAAGCCAGTACCAATACTATGCCTTGAATTTTCAGACCTGTGAACTAAATCTATTTTCTTAAAAAGCTAGCCTGTATTATGTAAAACAGTCTTCTGTACATCCTGAACTTAGGTGTGTACACAGGTGGAAAATTAGTCTTCAGAGGCATACCACGTAGAAGAACATTTGCGATGATGAACGGTATCACATGTTCACATATTTTCCATTAATTCTAATTACAGTGATTTGTATTCTTTGAAGGAGAAAATGAACACATTTTTGGTTCACACTGTCATAGACTTGGGATTGAAGAGAGACTACAATAGTGAAAATAACTACATAGATTTCTACAATCTACATAAGAAATAGGTTTTAGTAGATTGCATTAGCTTCCTACCAACATAATGTTAAAAAAATTTTATAGTAAATTCTATTACAGCTTAGCTAGCATTTGAAGCCTGTTTAAGGTTTGCTAAATGAGAAAATTATAGTAATTAATACTTTTGGAAGCTAATGAAAATTTTTCATTGGCTCTGATAGTAAGTGCATTTTAGAAGTAAGAAGGGTTGAAGAAAAAAGAATATGCAAACCTATATCTGTAGGTTATTTTTGTGGTACTAGGTTTTGAACTCAGAGCCTCTGACTTACTAGACAGATTCTCTACCATTTAAGCCATATTTCTTGTTCCTTTCTGCACTGTTCTATTTTTATTTTTTTTTAATATTTTTGTTAGTCATGGGCCTTGAACTTATGGCTTGGGCACTGACCCTGAGCTCTTTTGCTCTACAGGCATGAGCCATTGGTGTCCAGCTCTGCACTGGTTATTTTTGAGGTAGGGTCTTACTTTCTGCTCACGCATGTACTTGGACCAAAATCTACTATTTCAGGCTTCCCATTGTATTTGAGATGAGAGGTGCATGCCACCACACCCAGCTTCTCTATAACCTTTTTTTTCCTGGCTGGCCTGGAACCATGCTCTTCCCAATCTCAGCCTCTGACATACCTAGGATGACTGGCCTGAGCTATCACATCCAGCTCTGGGTTGAGAAGGGGTTTGGGAGCTCTTTGTCCTAATCTGGCCTCATACTACAATCTTCCTGATCCTAACTGCTCCCAAGTAGCTAGTATTATAAGTGTGAGCTGCAGACAATTGGCTGGAAGTCTGATTTGTATACATTCTGGTCAACATTTGGAGTGGACAGACTTTCTAATTTTAGTCACATGCCAGCATTCTACCAACTATGCTACATCCTTAGCCCTATATATTGATTTTGTAATTTGTAACCTTGATAAATTTCACTCAATAGTTATTCGATGTAGATTTGGATTTTCTAGCTCATTGTCTGTGAATAAAGAAAGACACACTACTTTCCAGGATGGTGCTTATTTATTTATTTTTCTTTCCTGATTGTACTTGGTAGCTCCTCCAGTATAATACTGAAGAGAGGAGTTGTGAGCATAACATTATTCATGATGTTAGGGAGAAAGCACTCTTTCATTATTAAATATGATATTGGCAACAGGTTTTTCAGATTTTTTGATGAGGCTATCTTGTGTTTATAGTTGATGAAACATTTTAATCTCCATTGTGCTTGGCTTGGTTTTTCTTGTTTTTGTTTTTTGGTTGTGGGACTTGAACTCAGGGCCTGGGTACTGTCCCTGACCCTTTTTTGCTCAAGGCTAGTGCTCTACCACTTTGAGCCAGAGTGCTACTTCTGGTTTTCTAGTGGTTAATTGGAGCTAAGAGTCTCAAAGACTTTTCCTACCTGGGCTGGCTTCAAACTGTAATCCTTAGATCTCAGCCTCCTGAGTAGCTAGGATTACAGGTATGAGCTACTGGCACTTGGCTGGTTATATTCTCTTTTGTTTTTGTTCTTTTTTTTGGTCATGGGGCTTGAACTCTGGGCCTGCGTGCTAACTCTGAGCTCTTTAGCTCAAGGTGAACACTCTACCACTTGAGCCACAGTGCCACTTGCGGTTTTCTGGTGGTGTATTGGAGATAAGAGTCTCAAGGTGGCTGGGAAGGTAGCTCAGTGGTAGAGTGCTTGCTTTGCATGCATGAGACCCTGGGTTCGATTCCTCCACCACATAAGCAAAAAAAGAAAAAAATGGAAGTGGCACTGTGGCTCAAGTGGTAAAGCACTAGCCTTGAGCTGAAGAGCTGAAGGACAGCGCCCAGGCCCAGAGTTGAGGCCCCACGACCGGACCAAAAAAAAAAAAGAGTCTCAAGGACTTTCCTGCCTGGGCTGGCTTTGAACCATGATCCTCAGATCTCAGCCTCCTGAGTAACTGGAGCCACTGGCATCTGGCTTATTTCTTTTTAATTTCATTTCTTTTTACTTATTTTTTGTTGTTGTTATTTATGTGGTACTAAGGAATTGAACCCAGGGCCTCATGCATGCCAGGTAAGCACTCCACCACTAAGCCATATTCTTAGCCCAGCTAAGATTTTATAGTTTATAGCTCCTAAGAATTTTGTTCATTTCATTTATGTTGTTGGCCATAACAAGAAAAAAATCATTACATAAAGTTATAATATTCTCTTACTGTCCCTTTTAATATTGTTATTGTAATATTGTTTAATATTGATAGTGATCTGAGCTCATAATGGTAATTTGTTTCTCCTTTCTCTTTTGGCTAGAAGTTTATCAAATTTTATTGATTTTTAACTACCTTTGGTTTCACTGCTTTTTTTAAATTTAATTTAATTTTATTTGTATCAACACTGATACTAATTTCTTTCTTTCTTTCTTTCTTTTTTTTAGTTGGTCGTGGGGCCTGAACTCTGGGTCTGGGCACTGTCCCACAGCTCTTGAGCTCAAGGCGAGTGCTCTGCCACTTGAGCCACAGTGCCACTTCCAGCTTTTTCTGCTTATGTGGTGCTGAGGAATCGAACTCAGGGCCTCTGCATGCAAGGCAAGCACTCTACCACTGAGCCACCTTCCCAGCCCCCTGAATGATTTCTTTTCTTCTGCTTACTTAGGTTTTGCTTCTTATTTCAGCTGGAAATTGAGGTCACTGGTATGAGACTTTTATTTATTTTTACAACATGTATTTTTATTTTTTATTTTTTTATTTTTTTGGGTCCGGTCATGGGGCCTGAACTCTAGGCCTGGGCGCTGTCCCTCAGCTCTTCAGCTCAAGGCTAGAGCTCTACCACTTGAGCCACAGAGCTACTTCTGGCTTTTTTCTTTTTGCTTATGTGGTGCTGAGGAATCAAACCCAGGGCCTCATGCATGCAAGGCAAGCGCTCTACCACTAAGCCACCTTCCCAGCCCCAACATGTACTTTTAGTGCCACTAATTTCTCTCTAGTGAAGCTTCTGAATTCTTTGTCCAATTCCCTGTGCATTGGACTACTATAGCTGGTAGAAAAGCTCTATTCCCAGCTTTGCCAGCTCTAGGGATTGTTCCTTGACCTCTAACTACCTGTACCAGTCAGAAGATACTCTTCCCTCTCTGGGGATTCTAAGGGTTTTAGAAACTGTCAAAGAGGGATTGTAAATCTTATCCTTTATTCCACCTTGGTCAAATGCCACATTAAAATGCTGCTAGTTGTATTAATTGGTGTACTTATAACTATTTTCCAAGGTATGGTTATAGGCAAACATTGTTACAGTTTGAAACCAAGCTAAAGAGAATGCAAGTAGAAAATTAAAATACTTCAAAATAACCAACTTCTGCTAGGTACTATGGTCCATGGCTATCGTCCAGCTGTTTGAGATGCGGAAGGATCACTTGTACCTAGGAGTTGGAGACAAGCCTGAACAAGATAGCCAGACCCCATCTCATGAAAACAAAAAAGGAAAGAAAGCCCACAAACAACAACAACAAAACCCTTTTAGTTGAGTATAAAGCTTTTCTTCTCAGAGAATGCTGTAAACCTGATTTCAGATTGAGGCCTTTACTCTTGTGCATCTCATCTCTAACACTGTGTAGAATTAAGAGAGACAGGGGTACCCCATTCTGTTTTCTGTGGCTGGGATTTTTGAGACAATCTTGCATTTTCCACAGTCCAGTCCCCTCTTTCTAGGCCAATAGTGCCTTCCATTGCAAGATGTTCTCTAGGGCCCTAACTAACCTGCCACACTATTTAACTTCTTAACAAAATCTACCAGTTCCATTAGAATAAATGATATCATTGGTAGAACTGACAAAGCTATCTTTGGGCCCTGAAAGACTACAGCAAATAGATGAACTTATGAATGAAAGAGTTCACTGTTCAAAAAGAAAGGCACTCATTACCTTACTTAAGTAACTAACCATAACCCCTCTGTATACCACCTTTACAATAAAAAATTGAAATAAAGAATGAAAGAGTTACCACTACTGAACTCCAAAAGAGATAACAAGAAAATATAATAGGAGTTCAAAGTGTTGAGTTCTTTCCCCCCCATTTTTGTTTTTAAGATATTAAAAAGCAACATGGTACAAATGTTGTGGTTACTAGTAAAAAGGACTCAGATTTTTCAAAGTGAATTTTTATAAACAATTCTGCAAGGAAACAAACAATCTTGGTACAAAATAGTTTTTGTTAATAAGATTAGAATTTTTTTAATCAAAAAATGTTAACTTTCTTTTCAGTCGATGTTCACAAAAAAACCCACCAACAAATAAAAACAAAACACAACAAAAAATAACCCTGTACAAGCTCCCTAGTAAAGTGTATCCTTACACCCTGTCCTGGGCATTTTGAAAAGTTAAAATTTCTGCACTCTGAGTGATAGAGACAGCACATAAAGGCTTTCATGAATCTTTTCCAAAAAGAGCATTTTTGGTAAAACATTTTACTATTTTATCTGACTAAGCATTGATATTTTATTCTTCTGAAAAAAAGAATTTACATTAATAGTGTAATTATTAATGTAAAAACATATAAGGAGAGACATTTAACTTCCTGAGTGGACAGTCTTATATGAAACATGGTTTAATTTTTTAAATTGCTTAAATTTGCTAGAGGCACTGGTGGTTCGTGCCTGTAATCCTCGCTAGTCAGGAGGCTGAGAGCTGAGGATTGTGGTTTGAAGCCAGCCCAGGAAGGAAAGAGACTTTTATCTACAATAAACTATCAAATCAGAAGTAAAGCTGTGGCTCCAGTGGTAAAATGCTTTAAGCAAAGGTACCTCAGAGATAGTGCCTAGGCCATGAATTCAAGCCCAGGGCCAGCAAAAAAAAAAAACCCAAACAAACCCAACACAACAACAAAAAAAACCTCCTGAAATTTTAGAATGAAATAGTATGTGTAGCTCTACATATGTGAGTTCAAACAGGGTTCAAAAGAACAAGTCACCAAATTTATACTTAAAATTTCTAAGGCAGTATTTCTCCCCAAACATAATCAATATGCTTCCTCAAAGAAAAGTGTTAATAAGATGAATCACTGGGAAGTTGTATTTGCTTATTAACAACATACAGACAGCCATTTCACATTATCAATTTAAATGCTTTCTATTATAGCCATGGGGATTAACAAGATATTCCTGCAATACAAAAGGACAACAGATAATTAAATATTTGCCTTATAATATAACCAACCAATCTATACAATTCATCCTATCTAATTGTTTAAAATGATCCGGAACTGTAGCACTTTCTTTTGCATAAAACTCTTTTCTCTTCCAAAAACCATGAAGTGAAAGGTTATTACTGTAATAAGACAGAACCACAGTTCTTCTCATTTCTGTATGAAACTGCAGCTATAGGTCTTAAAACTTACAAGAAATATGCAACTTGGAAATCCTCTCTGTACAGTTTTATACAGTTTCCAAACCAGCTTAATCACAAGGACCTTAAATGGCCCTACAAGATAGTCGCATTGTACCACTTCATAGCATCAAGGTAAGTGCCATTTTCCATCTCTACTATTGTCTCTTCTGTTATTGTTCCAGCCATCAGGACTCCTGTCTTCATAAAAGAAATCATCTCTGATTCCTCCATGATGGTAGTTAGGCCCTGGACCAGTGTTGGCTATAATGTCTCTCTGTTAGGTAGGGATGGGAACTTTGTCTGACTTTGCACTGTGATGGCAGTGTATCTTGCCGCCGCCACTGGAAACTTGAAGACGGTTTAAAGGTGTGACCATGTGACTGAACTGATGATGAAAATCCAGACAGATCTACATGCAGAAACCAAATTTCCCATCATATGACATCTGTCTCAAAACATTGCTCATCACTGCTTGTCTTGGATAATTTTCTGGCAAAGAGAAAAGTCTCTGAGTTATTTGTGAAAATGGAGTCATATTATCCACAGTCCTTTCATATCTGGTAGGAGATGTGGAGATAGGGTTTGAGTACTGGGTATAGGATGGACTGACATCCTGTGAGGCAAGACTAGTTCCTGATCTGAACCAAAGTTTGATGGGCCTTCCAGAAAGTTTGATTCCATTAAGTAGATTCATTGTGTAAGGAACATTTGCTTCTTGTTTGAAGTTGACACATGCAAACTGCTTTGGTTTATCATCCTTGTCTTTGGAATTTTCACCTTTATTTCTGGCCTGGATTGGTGCAACAGCTCGAAAAAGTGCTCCTCAGTGACTTTAGTCACTGAGTGACTAAATTCTTGGCCCAAGAGTGTTAAATTCTTGACCCAAAGTACCCTGAGGATTATGATGCTTAATCTTGATTGTCAACTTGGTAGATTGAGAAGTGCTCCCCCTCGAGACTGTACAGCACACCTATGGTGAGGAGGAACCACCCCAAATATGGACAGCACCGTCCCATAGACTGGGGGCCTGAATGGGATAAGTGGGGGAAAGGGAGAGCACCAACTTGCACAGGCACATTCTTGCCCTCTCTTCCTCTTTCCCTTTCTCTCTCTGCTTCCTGACTGCCTGGTTGTGAGCTGCTCTGCTCCACCATGCCCTCCCTGTCTTAAACTGAATCAAAAGCAAATGCTTTCTGCGTTAGATTGTTATGTCAGATATTTTGTCACAGAATTGAAAAAGCTAACTCAAGAATGAAGAACAAGCCGGGTGCTAGTGGCTCATGCCTGTAATCCTAGCTACTCAGGAGGCTGAGATCTGAGGATAATGGTTCAGAGCCAGCCCAGGCAGAAAAGTCCCTGAGACTCTTCAGTTAACCACCAGAAAACTGGAAGCGGTGCTGTGGCTCAAGTGGTAGAGTACTCTTGAGCTGAAGAGCTTAGGGACAGTGCCCAGGCCCAGAGTTCAAGCTCTATACCAACAACAACAACAAAAGAATGAAGTCTTCAACCCTTAAAAAGGAAAAGAGAGAATGGTGCTCAAGTAGACCCTTAGACCTCACTGGTATACAGAAAGACCAAGATGTATTAGGAAGGAGAATGTCTGGTAGATAGCAATTAGCCAGTATTTCTTCAGTGGGTGAATATGTGAACCTTTAATTGGTGAGCATGCTTGAGGTTCCAGTGAGTCACACGAGAAACCTTTTTTTGTCTCATCTCATCTTGATCCATTCTCTTCTCTTTTTTATTTATTTATTTATTTGGTATAGGTACCAGGGCTTGAACTCAGGGCCTGGGTATCCCAATCATGGCTGGCACTGTATACCACTTCAGCCACAGCTCCACTTCTGGCGTTTTGCTGGTCATTGAACATAAGAGTTGCACAAGCTGGTCTTCCCAAGCTGACTTCGAACCACAATTCTCAGATCTCAGTCTCCTGGTTAGCTAGGATTATAGGTCTGAGCCACTGGAGCCCTACTCTTCCTTTATTTTTGAGGTAGGAGCTTAAATACATCTTCAGTCAGTTGGGTTCCAGATTTAGTATGGAAGCCTTGGTAAGACTCTAGGAAGGGGTGAAGACCAAAAGCAAGACTTCAATGTAGCCTTTACTATAAGTTGTTAGTATTATCCCCACCATTGGTCCTCAACTCTACCCAGATCTGAGCTCCTCCCTGCTCTGGAGATCCTGCCCTACAGCTAGCTATTCCCTCTCTCCACCTAGACCTGACAGTGCATGCATCTTACCTCACCTTCCCCTCCTCTCCACCCTACACCCTTTGACTTGGATGGGAGCAGACGCCATGTGCTCCCTCTCCCGGAGAGATGGCCCCTCTAATAAACTGTATATTTCTCCTGTGCTGCCTGCCTCTGGGTGGTCCTCTGGGAGGGTCCTGAAGGATCCTTTCAGAAGTGACTACAATCAACCAAATTTAGCCTTGTAAGTTAATTTGATCATTTAGGTTCAATAACATAAACAATTTCTTTTTATCTTTCATAGGAGTAGTTCTGATTAAAGCCCGGATTTTAGAGCTGGCATTTCTTATCCCAGCAGCTCAGAAGATAGTCCTAAATGCTCACAGTTCTTTGAAGAATATTTTTTCCTCTCTTCCTAAAATTATATTTACTGGCTGTGCAAAATGTGGATTGGAACTAGAAACAGATGAGAACAGGATCTATAGACAATGTCTTAGCTGCTTGCCCTTTGTTGGGAAGAAAACATACTATCGGTAAGCAAACAAAGCCACCCAATTGGTGGAAATATTTATGATTATAGGACTGGAAATTACTGAAAAATTTCAAATATCAATGCTTACTTTGTATTAGAACTAATGAGAAGCTAGTCTAAGAGCATAAACATTTCCTGTGTGACAAATAGCAATTCTTTTTTTACTGGGGAAAAATACTGGATTGGACCTAGGGCCTCATACCTACAAGGCCAGTGCTCTACCACATTGTGACCCATACACAAATGGGAATTTGTGTGTGTGTATATGTGCCTGTAGTGGGCTCATATACACAACTCAGGGCCTTGCACTCTTGCTTGGCTTTTTTGCTCAAGCCTCGTGCTCTGCCATTAAGTCACACCTCCACTTTAAGATTTTGGCTGGTTAATTGGAGATTAAGAGTCTCATGGACTTTTTTTGCCTGGGCTGGCTTAGAACTGTGATCTTTAGATTTCTGCCTCCTAAGTAGCTAGCATTATAGGCATGAGCCACCAGGGCCCAACTAGGATTTTTTTTTTTAAGAACAAATTGGAAGACGTTATCATCTTCACTTTCTTGGGGGAGGGCACTGGGCTTTGAACTCAGAGCCTCACGTGATTTCCCTGTCTTAGTCAGATATACTCAAGATTCTGTTTACATTTTTAACCAAGATCTAAATGTTCCATATATGCATTTCCCCATCCTAATATATAAATAGAATTTAAGGGTTGACAGTATTGCATGTTCTTACCCCTGCCTTGTTTGTCCAAGCTAGTAAATGTTTAACTCTCAGTATCTTAGTTTTCCCATCTGTACTTTTGAAATTAAAGATGCATGTTCTATGGTAAAATTGTTAACTAACTCAGTGAAGAGGTTATTTTCTATGCTCTTATTATTTTCTACCGCTTCAATATCTAAAAACTAAATGTAGATATAGTCACCATTTTTCACTTTTTGAGACAAGATCTTGCTTTATAGCCCAGGCTGGTCCCAAACTTATGATTGTCCTGCCTAAGCCCCCCAAATGCTGGGATTGCAGCTGTGAGCCATCACACCCACCTAAATTTAGCATATTTCAAGAAAATGTATAGAAGCTTAATCCATATATTTTATTTCTATTTGCAAATAAGTATGATGATGAGGATGATGATGATGAAGAAGAAGATGATGATGATGATGATGATAAACCTTGTGCTGGTTCTAGGGCTTGAACTCAGGGCCTGGACACTGTCCCTGAGCTTTTGTGCTCAAGGCTAGCACTCTACCACTTGAGACATAGTTCATCTTATAGCTTTTTTACAGTTAATTGGAGATAAGAAGGTCATGGACTTTGCTGCCTATGCTGGCTTCAAACCATGATCCTTAGTTCTTAGCCTCCTGAGTAGCTAAGATGTGAGTGACTGGTACCCAATTTGTATGCTTATTATAAATAACTGAATGTATCTTGCAATTACTTTATACTTTGCTTTTGTAGGAAAGAAATTAAAGTGACATGTCTGGTTTATAACAAACATAATTAAAATTGACATACACCAGTAGTTAAGTGGTAGAGCACCAGCCATAATTGGAAAAGCCGAATGAGAGCACAAGGCCCCAAGTTCAAACCTTAGTACAAAAAACTTATTTTCTTGGGGCTATATGTCCTGTAATGACAAATGGCTTGTCTAGCATACCTACGGCTCTGGGTTTGATCCACAGCACATGAAAAAAAAAAACCAGAAAACAAATAAACTTTCTTTTTTTTCCTCCACAAGATTCCTAAATTCGTTGAGTGAAGGAACAAGATTTATCTTATTACTAATGTATACCTAGTGTCCATAGCACATGATAGACATGCCGTTTGTGTTTATTAAAAAAAAAAAGAGCCTGAAATGTATGGAGGAAGGGTAAACAAATGCAGTCATGGTATTCTATATATGCTATGTAAAAAATGAACTCTGCAACTTGTAGCAGGGATGGGAGGAGATGACTGGTAGAAAATGAAGGAAGGGGCGACATTGTCCAGAAAGAATTATAGTCATTACCTAGAATCTTAACCCCTCTGTGTAACATTTTACTAATAACAGTGAAATTATATATTTTTAAATAACAGTAACATTAATAATAAATAAAAAACCTGGAGAAAGAATATAGAGCCAGAAGAGGAAAGGGCCTGGAATCATCAGCTGGATAATGATGGTGTGGAGAGTGAAAATCACCAGTCATAGTTTCTCTGTTACACTAAATTTTTCTCTCTCAGTGAATCTGATTCTAAATTCTGTTCTCAATTTCTTCTGGGCAGGCCAGCTTTAATGACTGTAGTCGATGGAAGACAAAGTGTTGGCATCCATGTGGGATCAAAGTTGATGGAGAAGATTCTTCTTAACATCTCTCCAGACTGTCTCCACAGAATGATAGGTAGCATATCAGCACACCAGGGAAGGCTCCTTGTGGGATCATTAATTCAATAGCATACATGACATATTGGAACAAAAGGAATGCTGTGTTGTACATAAAACTTTTGGGGACAATGTTAAAGCAGAGGCTAATTCAGCTTGAGTGAAACATAAATCTTTCTAAGTTGGAAGATAAGACTTATTCTCCTCCTCACTCAGTGAATAGAGGGAAGCTTCTAAATTCTCTTTACTGAAATTCATTCCTGGTCAGCAAAAACATTGGGACCCTCATTTTTTAGTACGTTTTTTATTGTAAAAATACTGTACAGAGGGGTTACAGTTACATGAGCAAGGTAATGAGTCCATTTCCTATTGAGCATTGTTGCCTCCTCCTTTGTTTTCCCCCTATCATCCCTTCCCTCCCACCTCCACCACTACTCTCCCCCCACCCTGCCAGCCAGTTGTAAAGGGACCCTCATTGTATAATAGTTCAACAAGGGAATGTGTGTGAAGCTCATCAGCCATCAGTGGAATAGATTGTACAGTTTTGTAATACCCTACTTGTCAGGTGATCAGTCTCCATACCTGTCCTCATAAGCCATAGACTGGTTAAACAAAGTTAATTTGGTTCTTGTGTGTGTGTGTGTGTGTGTGTGTGTGTGTGTGTGTGTGTGATGTGTGATGTGTGAGGGTCTGGGGGTGGGGAGATGTGTGCGTGCATGCTGCAGTCTGAACTCAGGGCTTCATGCTTTGACTTAGCATTTTCCACTAAGGGTTATTTATCATTGAGCCATACTTCCACTTCCAGCTTTTTGCTAGTTAATTGGAAATAAATCTTTCCAATTTTTCTGCCCAGGCTGGCTTTGAATTACAATCCTCAGATCTCAGCTCCATGAGTAGTTAGGGGCTTCCCCAATCTAGCTCTTTCATTTGCTTTGTCTTTATAGTACACTGTTTTTCTTGAGTTTGTTGCTTACATGGTGAACACTGCATGCAACACAGAGCAGTATGATAGACAGTGTTTGTACTGGCCATGGGCAGAGCTTCTTCCAGACTTTTCTGGGGGATAATGAGTGGGGGCAGGGTCACATCAGCTTTGCTGTTGGCTATGTTTGCCTTTGGGTCAGCACAGGCTTCAGGTTTCTTGCCTGTCCTCTGGGTTGTTGGTGGGGAGTGATCCTCTGCAGCCCTGCTGTGCTGTCACCTTTAGCCCTGTTCTCTGCACCTTCCCAGAGGGACCTCCAGGAGGGGGCCTCCCATGTTCTCTTTCCAAATTGACTCATAATGTTTTTACAGATTCTGTAGTACAGGACTTGGTACTTACAATGTGTAGTGATCAGATGGGTACGTTACATTTCTATAACTTTAAACATTTATCTGTGTGTGTGTGTGTGTGTGTGTGTGTGTGTGTGAGAGAGAGAGAGAGAGAGAGAGAGAGAGATATGTTCAGAATCTCCCGTTCTTGCTTCAGTCATGCATCAGTTGAAGTTGGGTCATATTCTGAGTGGTGCATCTTGCATGAATGCTACAGTGTGCTTATACAGACCCTTGTGGTACAGTCACTCCACCTGGCCTGTGGATGCATTCAGGAAACTTGGGAAACAGCATGAATGAGGCTACTGCCAGTGTAACATAGCATTCTGCTTTATAGTAAACCTCCCTCCACCTCCCACTTTTCTTTCTGGTGGTACTGGGATTTGAACTTGAGACCTCATGCTTCCTAGTCAGTTGCTGTACCAGGCAGTTATGCCTCCAGACCTTTTTGGCACTAGATTATTTGTGTATTTATTTATTTATTATTTCCCAGTTCTGGGGCTTGAACTCAGGGCGTGAGCACTATCCCTGAGCTTCTTTTTACTCAGGATAGCACTCTACCACTTGAATCATAGCACCACTTCTGGCTTTTTCTGAGTAGTTTATTGGAGATAAGAACCTCATGGACTTTCCTGCCAGGGCAGGCTTTGAACTGCACTCTTCAGATATCAGCCTTTTGAGGATCTAGGATTACAAGCATGAGCCACTAGCATCTGGCAGCACTAGTTATTTTTGAGATAGGGTCTTGCTTCCTGCCTATTTACAGGCCTCCACCGAGATCTGCCTATATCAGGCTTCCTGTCATGGCTGGGATTTCAGGCACGTTCTACCCTTCCCAGCTTCTTTTTGTTGAGATCTCACAAACTTTCCTGCCCAGGCTAGCCTCGAACTGCAGTCCTCCTGATCTCAGCTTCACAAGTAGCTAGGGTTATAGATACTAGCTATAACTGTTACCTGTCTAATAAGCTACATAGAAAGAGTACAGTGTAAAATAAGTTTTAAAAAGCTATAATGAATATGTAAACTAGTAGCACAGTTGGTTAGTTACTATCATTACCAAGTATTATGCGCTGTACAAAATTGTATTGCAAGTGGCAGCACAGTAGGTTTGTGTACCCCAGCATCACCACCCCCGTCATGAATTTGCTGCCTATGACATAATGACAGCTCTGTCGTCGGGCAGTCAGAATGCTTTGCTCCGTGTCAGTGCCGTGGGACGTCATTGTATGCGGAAGCCCCTCCCTGACCCCACGTGTCCCACGACTGCATTTTGAATCCCTTCATGTTCTCTCTCAGTCTCAGCCTGTCCAGGCTTCTGTTGTTCTTTGGTGCCTGCCTGCCTAGTGAGAGGCCACAGACTCTGGTCCAGTCCCACACTTACAGCCATGGTTTGGCTGTGGCACTTCCTTCATGGCCCTATCTCTTCTGCCCTGGAAGCCAAGCTCTGCCGTGAGCCTTTGGGGGTTTCCATGTGGTCCTGCCCCTCCCACAGCAGTAGGGGACCAGAAAAGGTCTTGATCAAAGGTGAGTTTTTTTTTGTCTCTCTCTCTCAGGGTTAGAAGGAGGTTTTTGTTGTTGTTGTTGTTATTGTTTGCGTTTTTTAACATCTGGGCTATAGATCTACTACCCATCCTTCACCTTAGGGCTTTTGTCTCTTATGGGGAGGCCCAGGTATACGCTATTTTCCTCCTTCTCTAGATTGCCCTGCAGTTGGAAGCTTTTCCCTGATGTGTGCTCCAGACTTGGGAGCACCTGGCAGAGGCAAGAACAGCTAGGAAGGGCCTGTGCCTAGGGCACTGGGCTAAACTTGGCTTTTAGCAGTTCCTTAAGGCCTCAGATTCAATCCCCTTGTCCCTGTTGGGAAGGCCTAGCATCTTCCCAAGCCTGGTCTCATTCTCCTCACAGGCACCTGACCTGCCTGGCTCTGCTGCCGGACAGCTGTTCAGATTTCTCATGGGTTCAAGGGAGTGTTCATTTTGTAGTGTAGCTTTTTATAATAGTTTTTAGGGTATGAGCCACAATTTTTTCTCCCTCTGCATTCTAATTTAAAACCAGTTTGGTTCTTTAAAAATCAATTTCTTTATTTCCTTTTTAATGGTCTCTTTTCGTGTTCAGTATTCATTTTATGTGTGCTGGTATGAGGGTTTGAACTCAGACCTCATGCTCCTGCTTGGCTTTTTTGCTCAAGGCTGATACTCCACCACTTGAGCCATACCTCTACTTCCAGCTTTTTGCTGATTGATTGGAGATAGGACTCTCACAGATTTCTCTGCTTGGACTGACTAGAAGGCATAATCCTCAGATCTCAGACTCCTGAGTAGCTAGGATGACAAGTGTGAGCCATTGGTCCTGGCTTGCTTTGACATTTTTGAGATACAGTCTTATTTCTTGGTGTTAGATTATGACCACAAATGAAAATGTCACTAGTCAAAGTTATCAGATTATCACTAATGCTAACTTTCCTAGTTTATCCAAGTGGAAAGGCAAATACTTTAAGTTACCTCTGAAATCATGTCACTATATTGCCATGACAGTAGGGCCCACCCAAGAAGAACTGGGAGTATTGATGAGGGAACTGGGATTTGACAACCTGCTAAATTTCTTCACTAGATTTTAAAGAAAATAAGAGGAAGAATAGGGGAAGCATCTACCCATAATTTTAATCATCAAGAATAGGTAATCATTAAATTACAGATTCAAGGCTCTTTTCTAGCTAAGATTGATTAGTAGTCTCAATCCAAAAATCAGCCTTCTGAAATGCTCCAAAATCCAAAAGTATTTTTGAGTGTCAGTGTGCTGCTACAAGTGAGAATTCCACACCCAACTTCCATGTGATAGACTGCAGTCCAAATGCAGATGCAGTCCGGGCTCCAGTGTCTCACACCTGTAATCTTAGCTGTTCAGGAGGCTGAGTTCTAAGCACTGCAGTTTGAAGCCAGCTTGGGTAGAAAAGTCTGTGAGATTCTCATCTCCAATTGAAAGTGAAGGTGTGGTTCAAGTGGTAGAGCACCAGTGCCCAGGCTGTGAGTTCAGGCCCCAGTACTGGCACAAAAATAGAGAGGGAAAAAATGGAAGAGAGGGAAAGAAGGAAGGAAGGAAGGGAGGGAGGGAGGGAGGGAGGGAGCGAGGGAGGGAGGGAGGGAGGGAGGGAGAGAAAATATTAAAATGTTACATAAAATTTCCTTCAGGTGATGTGTATAAGATGTATGAAGCATAAATAAACTTCATGCTTAGACCTGGTACTTAGACTTGTTCCTAAGTTCAAAACAGTCCAAGACCCAAACCACATTTTCACCAAGGCCTTTGGATGAGGGCTGCAAGCCTGGGCATCTGTGTGACTGTGATGCTACTACCATAGACTGGATGTGGTGAGCCTTCTCTGTCAGTCTTCACCCCACTAAGCCTACTTCTTCACTGTATTGAAACAAGAGGATGAAAACGTTAGAATGAGGATCTTGGGAGAGACTGAATTCCCTCAGTGGAGTGGCGGGGTGCTGCCCAGCACACGGAGCACTCAGTGTATGCTTTGTCCCTCCGCAGTGCCTTCCACCGATGTCATGTTCGGGATGGTCGCCGCAGACCTGCTCCATGCCCTGCTGGCCGTCCACACTGACCCCTGCCTTTTGAAGATCCAGAGCCTCTTTGTGTCTGATGAAAACAGCTATCCATTGCAACAGGACTTCTTCCTGCTGGACTTCTGTCCTGACCTGTGGAAGGCTTGGAACCTACGCTCGGCCCAGAGGCCAGGGGAGGCACGTACAGGCCCTCCAAGGAAAAAGTACTGAAAAGATGTCTCTTTTGAAGTAAATGAGTGACATTATTTTCCTCTGGCATTTACAATCAGTTAAATAAATGAATTTAAAATATATTTATTAGCTGGGCACTGGTGGCTCACGTCTATAATCCTAGCTACTCAGCAGGCTGCGATCTGAGGGTCACAGTTCAAAGCCAGCCCAGGCAGGAAGGTCCCTGAGACTCTTTATCTCCAATTAACCACCCAAAAGCTGGAAGTGGAGATAATAGCTCAAGTGATTAAGTATCAGCATTGAGCCAAAAAGCTCCAAGAGAGTCAGGAGAGTACCTAGTCCCTGAGTTTAAGCCCCAGGATAGGCACACTTAAGAAAAACTATTTATTGGGCTGGGAAGGTGGCTCAGTGGTAGAGCGCTTGCCTTGCATGCATGAGGCCCTGGGTTCGATTCCTCAGCACCACATAAACAAGAAGAAAAAGCCAGAAGTGGTGCTGTGGCTCAAGTGGTAGAGCGCTAGCCTTGAGCTGAAGAGCTGAGGGACAGCGCCCAGGCCCAGAGCTCAGGCCCCACGACCGGACCAAAAAAAAAAAAAACAAAAAAAAACTATTTATTAATATGTATTTAAATAAATACAATGAATAAATGTATTTTATTAGCACAATAGAATTGTGCTAAATGAATAAAGCTGTAAAAATTCTGTGAAGTTTTGATTATTGTGTTTGTTGCTTTTTCCTTTTCTTCTGGAGAAATGTGTAATAGTGCTCCAGGAATTACAGAGTCCCTCAGGCTTGGGAGGTGGCACGTGCTTGTAACATCATTATTGAGGAGCCTGAGATTCACTGGGCAAATCAGTGTTCAGTGGTAGTCTGGGTAAATAAATTCATGGGATCTCATCTTACAGAAAAAGCTGTACATCTGTCATCCCAGCTATGGCAGGAAGCAAAAATAGGGGATTGCAGTTTAGGCAAAAAGCAACCTCCTACCTCACAAGTAACCAGAGTCAAAAGGACTGGAGGTTTGGCTCAGATGGTAGAGTACTTGCTTAGCAAGCATGAATCCTTGAGTTCAAATCCCAGTATACATGTTTGTGTGTGTGTGTATGTGTGTGTACATATATACATATATGAGTCCCTCATTTCATTGCATTTAGCTTCTGCTACATTCAAGGCACTGGTTTAGAGGCATTTATTTAGAAATTGTAAATCACTAATTTAATTGTAAATCACTTTGTAAATCACTAATTTAAATAATTTTCTTGATTATAATTATATATGATAAGGAATTAGTTTGTATAAGTTTGTGTGTTTAGGTAAGCTCAAGACAAGTATGTAGGGGCTAGGAAGGTGGCTCAGTGGTAAAGTGTTTGCCTCGCATGCATGAAGCCCTGGGTTCGATTCCTTAGCACTACGTAAACAGAAAAAGCCAGAAGTGGCACTGTGGCTCAAGTAGTAGAGCACTAGCCTTGAGCTGAAGATCTGAGGGACAGCGCCCAGGCCCAGAGTTCAAGCCTCAAAACCGACCAAAAAAAAAGTGTGTCCTCCCAAGAAACACACTTCAATGGAAGGAAACAAGATTTGTTTTCAACTCATAACTAACTCATAACTAATGGCTGTTAGTTCATGTGTAGTATTTGCGTGCCTTACTGAAGTTCTTTATTGACACTTAATACTGTTTGTTATTTTGTGCTTACAGAAGAGGCATGTGTGAAATGTTAGTCACCAGTGAAGAATTATATGGTGGGCCTTAACCTGTAAGATTGGAGCATTAGATTATCAATAGATTATTTATTGATTAATCAAATTCATGAAGAAAACACATTTATTGCTTGTTTTAAAAAGATTCAGTTCATTGAAATTTTTTTTTCTACTTGAGTTTAAATTATGGCTTCCCTAACAATGCAGAGTTTGGTGATTCAATAATAATATCTAAAATGGCATCTGTGGATGCATGCATGTGTGCACATACACACTCCTCCCCTACTTCCCATGGAGCAGGATCTGTAGTTTTCAACAAGTTCTCAGAGGGATCTGTGACAGACAAAAGAACAAGAAGCTTAAATTAATCAATTTCTTCATAGGGGACTGAAAAAAAAAGAAAAACTAGAGCAAATGCTTGTTAAGGCTTTGTCTAGCGCATTAGTCGATGGATAGAAAACAATTGTCCTGATCTTGTCTCAGAGAATCTGGGATTTGAACAAAAGCAGCTCTGTGGATAATCCATCTAATGGGTGATGGGACGCCAGCCTGTAAATAATGGCTTCCATCTGTGCTCTTCATTTTTTCAATATTTGTGTGTGTGCGTGAGTGCACACGCACATGTGTACATATGTATGCCAATTATGGGGCTTGAACTCAGGGCCTAGCTTTTTCATTCAAAGTTGGTGCTTTACCACTTGAATCACACCTCCACTTCCAGCTTTTTGCTGACTAATTGAAGCTGGACTCCCATGGATTTGTCTGGACTGGCTCCAAACCTCTATTCTTATATCTCAGCCTCCTGAATAGCTAGGATTACAGGGGTAAGCCACCAACCAATCCATGTTCTTTAGACTAACACCATTAGGGAACAGACTCAGAATTATATAAACTCTGCCCAATCAGTGAAAGTTCAACAAGAGAAGCAGTCCAAGTGCCCTCCCTCCTTGGTTCATCCTGTATCAACCAACACACAATCCCTCAGAGCAGATGGCTCACATGTCTGCTGGGAAGAAATCCTTACACTATTCATACCAAGACAAATCAACCAGCTTATAACAACATCTCTGCTTTCACTATATGTCTTGCAGAATATTGCAGAATATTTCAGATTTTCTATGGCATACTGCCATAGAAGATGGAGGAAAACTTTAACGGGAAAATAGTTGCCTTTGTCTTTAAATATGCAAGGTAGCTGGGTGCTGGTGTAATTCTAGTTGCTTTTAGGAGGCTGAGATCTAAAGATCACAGTGTGAAACCAGCTTGGGCAGGTTTGTGAAACTTTTTTTTTTTTTTTTGGGTCCAGTCGTGGGGCCTGAACTCTGGGCCTGGGCACTGTCCCTCAGCTCTTCAGCTCAAGGCTAGTGCTCTACCACTTGAGCCACAGTGCCACTTCCGGCTTTTTTCTTTTTGCTTATGTGGTGCTGAGGAATTGAACCCAAGGCCTCAGGCATGCAAGGCAAGCACGCTACCTCTGAGCCACCTTCCCAGCCCCAGGTTTGTGAGACTCTTAACTCCAGTTAATTTGTGTGGTGGTCTTAGGGCTAGAACTTGTCTTTTTCACTTGAGGCTGATTACTACTAGTTTTATGGACCTAACTGTCTAGGATGGCTTAGAACCTCAATCTTCAGATCTCAGCCGCCTGAGCAGCTTATTTACAGGCCTTAGCAACCAGTGTCAAGCAGTCTTAAATGCTCCATTTGTGCCTAGTGAGTTTCCAGAAAGTTAGCAATCAACAATTAGAACAAAATGTTCGTTTTGCCTGGTAGTTTAAAGTTGACTTCTCTCTTTATGTCAGTAGGAGAGTGATGTAGGCCAGGAAGCCAGATTTGCCAATCCTCATTCTGTCTTTGGGGATAATGAACTTAGTTTGTTATTAATTCCACCCACTTACAGTTTATATTTGCTAAGGGTGACCTTTCTGCTTCCATGTTGGACTTCATGTTTTGAAAACCACTGCCAGCTTGAGAGTTCTTGTAGAAAGATCTAGAAGCCTGTACAAGTGGACTTATATCTCAGGACAGGAAGCTTAGATTCCACATGGAGTTCAGACATTACACACAAGGTGTGTGCATTGTCTTTGACTTTATTCACTCAAAACTGGCAGTCTACCACTTGATCCACAGCTCTGCTTCTGGCTTTTTGGTGGTCAGTTGGAGATAAGAATCTTAGAGTCTTTTCTGCCTGGGCTGGCCTGGGACTGCAATCCTCAGAGCTCAGCCTTCTGAGTAGCTAGGATGACAGCTGTGAGCCACCAGAGCCTGGCAAGCATGAACAAATCTATGGCACCGATTAAATCCTCTGCATTAAGCTGCCAGCAGCAGCAGCCAATGGAAGTCTCGGCCTTCCATTTGCTGCTGGAAAGTCTTAGAATACATTTTTTTCTAAGACTTTTGATCTTTGCAATGACCAGAAACAGATAAGAAGTGGCACTGGATGGATGCTGAGGGAACAGATCCTCAACACTCAATTTAGCTTTTTATTTTAATTTTCAATATGTTAATTTATTTTTTGCAATGCTAAGGACTGAACCTAGAGCCTTGTGCATTCCACCAACTTACCACACCCCATCCATCCCTAGACTACTGTTGGTTTCTTTTGTTTTGTTCACTATAGAGTATTACTATGTAGCCTAGGCTGACCTAGAACTTGTGATCCTCCTACCTTAGCCTCCCAAGTGCTGCCTGGGATTACAGGCATGCACTACCACACCTGGTTTTACCTAAGGTTTTATTTTGTTTTACATGAGCTTATAGACCCTTCAGGTAAAATCACAAGTCATAACCATGACAAGACAGTCAACTGCATCTTCATTTGAAAATGGAAATGCCCTCAACTTCTCATTAAAAAAAAAAAAGTTCAGAACAAAAGTAGAAAGAATACTATGATCACCAGATGGGGTCAGTTTGGCACATCTGCTCTTGCTCATGACCTCCTCTCCACGGTTTCCTTTGCACGAAACATCTGAAAGTGATGTTCAGACATTCCGAAGCTGCAGCCTAAGTGCTCAACACCTCCTGAAAATGAGAACCTTCTCTTGTAATCCACAACTCCTCAAGTGGCTGGCTTGTGTCAGCTTGCAGCCATCATCTCCAATGCCATAAACATCACAATATGCCACCTCCCTCTGCCAGCTGGCTCACACAGAACCACAGGAAGCCCCTGATGCCATACATCTGCATAACCACAGGGCCCAAACCGCCTCACTCCAGCTGTGTGCTACTCTGAAGAGTAGCTACCACAGCTCAGTTCCTGCTCTTCTAATGTAGAATCTTTCCTGAACTATTAGATTATAATTATAGTTATTTTGTTGTGCTATCTAAAAATAGGTTTAATGACTGGGCACTGGTGGTTTATGCCTGTGATCCCAGCTACTCAGGAGGCTGAGACCTGAGGATGGCAGTTATAAGCTAGCCCCAGGCAGAAAAGTCTGTGAAACTCTTATCTCCAATTAACAAATGAAAAGCTAGAAGTAGGGGTGTGGATCAAGTGGTACCAGCCTTGAGTGGGGAGAGAGGATAGGGACATGGACAAGTGAGAGCAAAAGGCCCTGAGTACAACCAACCCCCCCCCTCCCCCACACATGTACAAAGGCTAAACTAAGCACAATGTTTAGAAACTATAAGCTTTTTAAAACTAGGACCTTTTTGGGGGTCCGGTCGTGGGGCCTGAACTTTGGGCCTGGGCACTCTCCCTTAGCTCTTCAAGGCTAGCGTTCTACCACTTGAGCCACAGCGCCACTTCCGGCTTTTTTCTTTTTGCTTGTGTGGTGCTGAGGAATCGAACCCAGGGCCTCATGCATGCAAGGCAAGCGCTCTACCACTAAGCCACCTTCCCAGCCCTAAAACTAGGACTTAAAAAAAAAAACAAACTACGTTTCTATCTTAATTTTTAATTATCTTTAAGTAGTTGTAAAAAGGGGTTATCAAATTCAGCATGTATGCTTACTAGTTTTTAAAAATTAGGAAATATGCTGTGTGCTGGTGGCTCATGCCTGTAACCGTAGCTACTCAGGAGGCTGAAATCTAAGGATCATGGTTTGAAGCCAGCCCTGGCAGGAAAATTTGTGAGACTCTTTATCTCCCAATTAATCACCAGAAAACCTGGAAGTGGAGCTGTGGCTCAATTGGTAGAGCACTAGCCTTGAGTAGAAGAGCTCAGGGACAGCGCCCAGGCCATGAGTTCAAGCTCCAGGAACAAGCACCAAAAAAAAAAAAAAATTAGAAAATCTGCTGGGATGTAGCTCAGTGGCAAAGCACTTGCAAAAGAAGTTCAGGGACAGTGCCCAAGTCCTGAGTTCAGGCCCCAGATCTACACAGGGAAAAAAAAAAGAAAGAAACAGGGATATGACTATTAGATGGGTGAATTTCTTTGTGACGTACATCTTAAGAAAAATAATAAACACGTAAAAGACTTATTAAAGCAAAAACTAAGTTAATAAAACTTTTAAAACTCGTTTTAGTAATTCCAGTATAGTTAGTGAAAAACATCTTTTTAGGAAATTGTATGGACGTAAATATTGCTAAAAGAAAAACTCTGGACCAATTATATTGAACAAAGTTCACTTGAACAAGGAAAAACTTGCAAATTGGGTTGTCCTTGGGCCAGAACAGATTCAGGGACCAATCTTGCTTGCAATGCAGTCTGAAAGCTTTTTTCCTTGTTGTTGTTGTTGGAGTTTAAACTCAGGGCCTTGTGCTTGCTAGGCTGGTGTTCTACCACTTGAGCCATACACCCCCATCCCGTTTCTGATATTAGTTGTTTTTTCAGGAAGGGCCTTGCCTTTTTGTATGGGCCAGACTCAGGCTTTGATCCTTCTACCTATGGCCTCCTGAGTAGGTAGGATTACAAGTGTACACGACCTCATCTAGTCTGAAAAGCTACTATGGACAGAAAAAGGAATTGATACCCAGCAAAGAGAAGTGAGGAGCAGAGAAACATGGCTTGGTTCCAGCTTGGCATTCGTCTTACTGAAACAGTGGGTAGCCTGCGGCTGACTGAAGTTGGTTGCTGTGAGTGACCAGGACTCATAGGTGTTTCAGGGACAAATTCCAAAAATAGATTGCTAGTTTGCTTAGTTGCAAAAGTTACTTAACAGTTCTTTTCTGTTGTTGTTTGGTGTATGTGGTGTGTGTATGGTGTATGTGTGTATGTGTGTGTGTGTGTTTTGTTTTTGACAAGGTCTTGCTATGTAGCTCTAGCTAGCCTCAGACTCACCATGTACCTCTGGCTGGCCTTGAATTTGTCATCTTACTGCCTCAGTCTTCCAAGTGCTGGGATTACAGGCATGTGCTACTCTACCTAGCTTTAGATTGTGTTTTTTTTTCTATAAGGAAGCAAGTGTTTAAGTAAGTGGGCCAAATTAGAGTAGTCAAAAAATTGTAAACATTTTTTTCTTTTTTGAGTGTGCCTGCACAGGAACTTGAACTCAAGGCCTCATACTCTTGCTTTTTTTTTTTCTCTCAAAGCTGAAATTCTATCACTTGAACCACACCTCTATTTCCAGCTTTTTGGTGGTTAATTGGAGATCAGAGTCTCACAGACTTTTCTGTCCAGACTGGCTTTGAACCACAATCCTCAGATCCCAGCCTCCAGAGTAGTTAAGATTATAAGGGTGAGCCACCAGTGCCCAGCAGAGAAAAATGTTTATTCTGACGGAGTGAACAATTATAGTAAAACTTTTCCTTAATGCAATGTGGAAAGGTGTCTGAAATCAGAAATAAGCCAAGTAGCTTTTCTCTATACTACAATGAAAAAGATGAGAATGAAATCAGGAAAAAATTCCATTCATAATAGCCTCAAAAAAACCCCAAGAAAACAACAAAAATACAACTTAGGAATAAACTAAGGAGGTGAAAAACCTCTACAATGAAAACTATAAAACCTTAAAATATTGAAGACGACATCAGAATATGGTAAGACCTTCCATGTCCATAGATTGATAGCATTAGTATTTATTAATTACAAATTAGTATAGAATGGTCATATTAACACAATGTAGAGACTCAATGCTTTTTCCCATCAGAATCCCACTGTTCGTTCTTCACAGATGTAGAAAAATCAGTCCAAAAATTCATATAGAAACATAAAAAACTCCAAATAGGAAAAGTAATCCTAAACGAAAAGAGCAACAAGAGATGCATCACAATCCTAGACTTCAAATTATACTGAAGAGCCCTAGTGACAAAACCAACACGGTACTTGCACAAGCCCTATGTTGAACAGTAGAGGGCGCCAGAGACAGGGCGGTGAGCAGCGCTGGGTCGCCGCGGGAGCAGGAGGCAGGCCCAGGGTGCGCAGTCCCGCCCCTTCTAGAGGGACCTGACAATCACGTCCCTATTTTTCTCCTAGCTCTCTACGCTCCTCCCCTCAGCCCCGCCCCCTCCGCTCATCAAAGTTGTCAGTCAGCAAACTGAAGCAAGCAGATGGTCAGATACAAAAGGGCCAACCAACAAACTGCTTCTTTGTCCCAGGTTTTATTTCATCAATGGAAATTTACACCACAGAAATCTGGAAGGAAATGTGATCTGTAAAAGAAAAAGGGAGGGAGGCAGGAAGGAAAGGCTGAGTATGCACACATAGAAGAGACTTCATTCGATGGATATCACTGGACCTTGGATAGACCCCTTCCCAGGAATGCAGGCTGTGAAGCAGCTACAGATGATCTGTCTTTTCTTCACTGTCTTTGGCAATATGTAATAACAATTTTTCAACATCCGGAGTCTGTCTCAAGTTCCACCTCTACTACTTTGTATGAGTGTGAGTATGTGTGTGTGCCAATACTGGGGGTTGAACTCAGGACCTGGGCTCAATGCCTTGGCTTTCTTGCTCATGGTTGGTGCTCTACCATCTAAGTCACAGCTCCACCTCTGGCTTTTTGGTAGTTAACTCAAGATAAGTCTCACACAGACTTTCCAGATTGGGCTGGCTTCAAACCTTACTCCTCAGATCTCAGCGTCCTGAGTAGTTAGAATTACAGGTGTGAGTCACCAGCACCCAGCTAATTCCTCTTAAAATAAAGCTAAGAATGGAAAGGAGAGCAATTTGGGCAAATAATCCCACACTAAATAGTAGGGGAAAAAATACGAATATTACAATCTGTCTTCACAATGGCATACTAAATTCAGTTAAGAAATATAGTCATAATGGAATAACCAGGTTTATGGAAATCTAATCAGTAAATTACTCTTATTCTAGTTACCTATTCAAACCTGCTTAGCAAGTACCTTCTCCCTGCTCCTTGGATAAAATATAGAGCAAGTCCCATGACTTTTTATTTATTTATTTTTGTCCCATGACCTTTTCCAATTACTGTTATATAAGAAAATCTTTCTTCTCTTGCAATTTCTGGTTCCAAAAACAGGCTCTTCAGCACTTAGGCTACAATTACAAACAGACTGTTGGGTCTTTTCTATTTTGTTTTTCCTTCCTTTCTCTATTTCTTTCCCTCCCTCCCTCCCTTCCTTTCTTCCTCCCTCCCTCCTTCCCTTCTTCCTCCTTCCCTCCTTCCCTCCCTTCCTTCCAGATTCTTGAGGGGGATCTTTGCAGGATTACATTCTAGAAAAAACAAGTGACATAGAGCTGTATGAAAGCTACAACCCAGCCTCAGGTGAGTTTAGGATCTCCTTAGAATAAGATGGCCTCTCCATGCTCTGTCTAGCAGAGAAAGATATTCTCTACTGATAATTTTGCTGGAGCCAGTATAATTTATTATAATGGGCAGAATTCATTAATACCTGATGGAATATACCAGAAAACATGATTAAATGAGGAAAGCACACACAATAACATTGAGCCATTAATGACTCAGAGACTTGATAGTATCAGATACTTGACTGATTAAAAAAATAGAGTTTCATCCAATCTCTGGACCCTATGGGAAAGAATTAAATGGAAATTTAGAACTGGAAAACATAACGAATTGAATTAAGAACTTAGCATATATATTAACCACAGTTTTACTCAGCATTTTCCTTGTATGCCAACACTGAGGCTTGAACTTAGGGCCTCTTGCTTGGCTTTTTCTTTCTTTTTTTGTGCTGTTCCTGGGGCCTGAACTCAGGGCCGGGCCACTGTCTCTGAGCTTTTTATGCTCACTGCTGGCACTCTACCACTTGAGCCACAGCTTCACTTCTGGCTTTTTGGTGGTTAATTAAAGGTAAGTCTTATAGACTTTTTTGCCCAGGCTGGCTTTGAATCTTGACCCTAGGATCTCAACCTCATGAATAGTTAGAAATACAGGTTTGAGCCACCAGTACCCAGAAACAGAAGATTTCTTTCTGCCAGGGTTATGTGTAGATAGGATTTGAAACAACCCAGGTGGCTCATACTGAGGCACAGAAACACACATGTAGTTTTTGCCCTGTGTCTATAGCCCCATTCCTTTTTCTTTCAGCAGACCTGGGAGTCTCTTACCATTTATATTTTTCTCAGACCAGTCAGATACACTGGTCCACTATATGCTGCAAACAAGACACTTAAAACTTTACAAGTGACCCTAGAAAGGCCACTATTAATCATGAACCTTGGAAGTGGAGGTGTGGCTCAAGCAGGAGAGTGTCAGCTTTGAGTGGAAAAAGCCAAATGAGTGTGAGGCTGTGAGTCCAAATCCCAGTGATTGGCACCAAACACCCCCCAACATGCACATGCACACACACACACACACACACACACACACACACACACACACACACACAAAGTGTGGGGTTGGAGGCTTGGATCAGTTGGTAGAGCACTAGCCAATGAGCAAAAGCACCAGGTACTGAGTTTAAGTTTTGGTTTCAGACCAAAGAAAAAAATAAAAGAAAAATATTGAGTCATGAGCTTCACCTCAGAATGTGGGGGTGTTTGGCACTCACTGGTTCCTGATCAAATGGAAATAGTCCTTAGTAACCTAGTCTGTAGAAAGGTCTTATTCTAAGTGTGCTATGAAGCTGTTAAAAGCTATGACAGTGTGTGCTATTCTGAAAATATGCATGTGAAATACAGTAGCAAAAACACTCAAAAGCTAGTCTGGCAGTATGGACCAGTGCCGAGCAAAGTCTATATGCACTGATGCATCTGAAGTGAAGTCTGAGGCACAAACTCAGCTGAAGTTGCTTTGCGAGGTAAGGAAAGAGAGACACGGGTTCAAAGTTCTGCTTTAGTTACACAGTAACAACGGCATCAGCTCTGCAAACTCTGAGGGACTAGAGTACAGCTATAGACCCTTGCTCTATAACAGTAACCGTGAAGAGCACAACGGGGGTTCATTAGCTTGAACAGGACTTTTGGGCAGTTGATGGCAGTGACTGTGGAAATCGCCATCTTAATTTTTTATCTTATTTTGTACCAGTACAGAGGCTTGCATTCAGGGCCTTGGGCTCTTGTTGCCAGTATTCATTCAAAACTGGTGTTCTACCACTTCAGCCATACCACCACCTCTGGCTTTTTAATGGTTAACTGGGGATAAAAGCCTCATGGACTTTTTTCTGCCAGGGTAGTTTTGAACTCTCTGAGTGGCCAGGATTGCAGGCGTGAGCCACCGGGGACCAGCTGCCCTCAGAATGGCGTTGATGCCTACTAGGCATGAAAGTCATACATGGATTGTTAGGTTTAGGAGAAAAGTTCTCAGGCCCATGGGCTATGCCATGGCTTCATTCCTTCACCATTTTCTACTGACAGTGAGAGCCCAAGGGCTGAATACTGTTGGCTAAGGCCAGCACAGAAACCAGCAACAGATCACATATAAGGGAGAGAAGTTGGGGCCTCTAGGGGAGGGTGCGTCATGAGCAAGACTTGACATGAAACCAATGCTTGGAAAGAAGTGCAGCACACTGCCAGCTTGCTGGCAGGTCCCAAGGTCACCTTGAACTTCCATTCAGCCTAAATAGTTCAAGACACCTGAGATCCCATTATAAATCATGACCGTGATGAGCAGGATCATGATCTGAGTTCCAGTCCAGGCAGCCCCTCAGGTAAAGAGGGGTGGAGTGTGTGGAGAGGGCTCCTGGCCATACCTGCAGACAGGGCAGGCTCCTTTGTTCTTCTTCTCCGCTGTACAGCAGCATTCACGTTGCCATGCCTCCTGCTGGCCCCACAGCACAGTGAGATGTTGGATGAAACATCCATGCTGGTGGCTGCCTGTTGCATGCAATTGCGAGAGCTGTGCGCTCCAGGCGCTGTGTCATGGCTCAGAGGGGCTGCAGAGCGCATGCCAGCGCTTCACCAGTTCCTTGGGCTTGTTGAGCATCTCATTCCAGTGTTCCAACTCCCTGCCTCGGGAGTACATGTAGGGGCCTAGCACCACACGACCCAGTGGGTGGCTCTCTTCAGTGGAGAGAGAGAGAGAGAGAGAGAGAGAGAGGGGGGGGGGGAAGCACTGTTAATCTTGAGCATAGAGGATATATTTCTCACATCCTGACATCCCTACTGGTTTCTTTCTCTGACTTTCACTTCCTTGAAGGAAGTAGCAAGTCTCCCTCTTTCTAAGCAACTCAAGATCTTCAAGAAGGTCCTCATTTCGCTCTAAAGGGCTATATGTGTACACACATGCATGTACATGCGTGTGCCAGTACTGGGGCTGAAACTCAGGGCTTTGCTCTCTTGCTTGATTTTTTTTGCTCAAGGATGGCCCTCTACCCCTTGAGCCACAGCTTCATTTCTGCCCCCCGCCTTTATTTTGCTGCTTCACGGGAGAGAAGAGTCTCACAAAACTTTTCTGGCTTTTATCTCTGTCTCCTAAGTAGGTAGGATTACAGGTGCAAGCCACAGCACCCGGCAAGAGCTACTTCTTGTCTCTGGGAAACCCCAGGAGAGGGAGCCTCATCTGCATCTGCAGGGTGTGTTATGCCCACTGCATGCCAAGGGGATGGCAGAGGAAAAGGGCCTCCCTAGAGAGGTGTCTCCCATCAGCTGCCTTCAGAATTTAGAACAAGCCACAGTGATATCTATTTCCTAACTACCACATGCACGGGAGATGGGTCCTATATCTAGCCCAAGTAACCAGCCATAGCCTGATGGCTCTCCTTCCCCGATAGTGGCAGTGCATGGCTGGCGACAGGCAGTGTGGGGTCCCTGGTTGATCTGATACCTTCTCCCTCTCCCCAAGGATCTTAAAGGATTTTTAGAAGGCAGGACAAAAATGCAGAGTGCACAAGGCCACAAGCACAGGTCACTGCACTGTTGACCGAGACAGCCATCTTGCCTCCTGATCTCTCTGCAGATTTGCCCAAGTAAAGCAGCAGAGAACAATCTTAATCCTCTTTCTGGAAACCCACAGAGTCCAACTGGACCACAGCTGAACTCCTCAAGCCCCAGTCCTGATGACGAGCTGTGTGTTTTTGGCCATGGACCTCAGCCTCTCTGACAGTGAGTGTCTATAACCAGGAGTCAGATGGCTCTTTTAGTAGTCATGTATTCATTTTTTTTTTAGCCAGTCCTGGGGCTTGACCTCAGGTCCTGGGCACTGTCCCTGAGCTTCTTTTGCTCAGGGCTACCACTCTATCACTTGAGCCACAGGACCACCTCCACCTTTTTCTGTTTATATGGTACTGCAGAATCAAACTCAGGGCTTCATGCATGCTAGGCAAGCACTCTACCACAAAGCCACCTTCTCAGGTCTTTATTCACTCTTTCTTGGCAGCTTCTCCTTTGCCCACTGCCCCAGCAGCCCAGGTCCCAGCCCCGGCCTTACTGTCCCCTTCAGTGTCCTGCAACACCGTCAGACTGAGGCTGGCCGTGTCCAGCTTGGCAGCATCAGCCTTGAAGCTGAAGGTCTCATTGTACACAGGGTTGATGGAGCCCAGGACAGTCGAAGTCTTCTTGCACTTGACAAATTTGTTGTGGTTCATCAGAGACAGTTTGACATATACACCTAAGGGGCAGCAACACACCAGTGGGCAGGGAGAAGAAGGCAGGGCCCAGCCTCCACCCGTGGGAGCTCTGGCTTAGGAGGACACATGCCCAATCTCAGTGCCAAGGCCCCTTTGCTCTCAGCCACCGAGACCAGAGGAGGTGACGAGAGGAAACAAGGTTGATTAGTGGGATAGCTTCTAGCCAAGGAAACACTGGGTCTCCTGCCTTTTCCTTTCTCTGCCTTGGGAGGTGTCCGACGTGTGAGAGCCCGTCCCTCCCTTTTGGGAAGGGGGCTCATGGTCCTCGACCCCCGCAGGGGTCTCTGGAGCAGCTGTTTGTTCAAAGGGCTGAGGGTGGGACTCAGATGGCTTTAGATCCACAGTGGAGGCTTGGCTCCCAACCTGCTTTTGACACCCTAGGTACAAACCCCACCAGGCGGCAGCAGGCACCTCCACCTTGTTGGGAGCATTAAAAAGGGTTGGGTTAGGAGGGTCAGCCAGGGCCAAGTCTTTGTCTCTGTTTCTGTCTATCTGTCTGTCTCTCAGTTTCTCTCTCTCTTTTGGTGCCAGTCCTGGGGCTTGAACTCACAGCCTGGGCACTGTCCCTTAGCTTTTTTTTACTCATGGCTAGCACTGTACCACTTGAGCCACAACTCCACTTCTGGCTTTTTTGCTGATTAACTGGAGATAAGAGTCTCACACATGTTCTTGCCTGAGCTGACTTCAAACCGAGATCCTCAAGATCTCCGCCTCCTGAGTATCTAGGATTATAGGCATGTGTTACCAATGCCCAGCAGGGCCATGGCTCTTGATTTCAGTGTTCTGAGAGGCAGAGGGAAGAAAACCAGACTATGGGCATGAAGCTCCTTCTCCAGGGGCTGGGGGATGCCAGGCTGAGGGATAGGTGGAGGTAAAGGACAGTTCCAGGAGACTGCACTGAGGAAAGGATGGTCTTGGGTCAAGGTAGAACTCTTGGTAGGATAGAATGACTACAGCTGGGCTGGGAAGGTGGCTCAGTGGTAGAGTGCTTGCCTTGCATGCATGAGGCCCTGGGTTCGATTCCTCAGCACCACATAAGCAAAAAGAAAAAAGCCGGAAGTGGCGCTGTGGCTCAAGTGGTAGAGCACTAGCCTTGAGCTGAAGAGCTGAGGGACAGCGCCCAGGCCCAGAGTTCAGGTCCCACGACTGGACCCAAAAAAAAAAAAAAAAAAGAATGGCTACAGCCTTGGGTTCACTGTAGAAAAAGGCTTCTCCTAGCAGACTTGTCCACTGTGGAGGGCAGGACACAGGAGATAGTGCGTAGCTGGTGATGGGGTGTGTGCAGGTAGAAAGTTGGGTGGTGAGCTAGGCACGGGTGGCTCACACCTGTGATTAGAACTACTCAGGAGGCTCAGATCTGAGGATCACAGTTCCAAACCAGCCCAGGCAGAAAAGTCTGTGAGAGTCTAACCTCTAATTAACCCTCCCCCTCCCCTCCCCCCAAAAAGGAAGTGAAGCTGTAACTTAAGTAGTAGAGCACTAGCGTTGAGCACAAAACTCAAAGACAGCACCCAGGCCCTGAGTTCAAGCCCTGTGACTAACCAAAAAGAAAGAAAAGAGAGTGGTATGGCTAAAGTCAGATTTCAACCTCAGGGCCCAGGCTTAGAGGGTGGGAGATTCCCTAAGAGGAGAAAGGAAGGGTGGGGGGACTCACTGACAACACCTCTGTGTTCCTGGAGCTGGAGGCCCTTAGCACGCAGCACAACCACGGTCAGGCGGCTCAGGTAGTCATTGTAGCCAAGGCAGAACTGGAGGTCGCCAAACTCCGAGGGAGGCTGGGGAGGCCAAGATGGAAGCCCCGATCTACTCACCAGCAAGGGTGCCGGGGGGGGGGGGGGGGGGAACCACAGAACCCCACAGTGCCTCCTTCCTCCTCCCAGTGGTCAGACACCATGCATGTGACCTGCCAGCCCAGTCTCCTTTAACCCCCTACCATTTTACTGGTGGGGAAACTGAGGTGTGGACAGTTGGAGGGACTTGTGCAGTACAGACTGAGCAACTCTGGTGCCAAAGGCTGAAATCCGAAATGATCTGACAGCCAAAATGTTAAGTAAGTAGAAATTTACACAATGAAAAAATGTTGTTTCATTTACAAAACCATTTAAAAGAGTGTATAAAATTATCTTCAGATGAGCCAGGAGTCAGTGGCTCACACCTATAATTCTACTCAGGAGCCTGAGATCTGAAGACAGGTTCAAAATTGGTCTGAGCAGATAAGTCCAAGAGATCCCATCTCCAGTTAAATAGCAAAAAGGTGAGAGTGAAAATATGGCTCAAGTGGTAGAGAGCCAGCCGTGTGGAAAAAAGCCAAGTGAGAGCATGAGGCTCTGAGTTCAAGCCTCTGTATGGGCACTCCCCATGCCAAAAAAAACAAACAAAAACAAAACCCAGACTTACCTCCAGGCTATGTGTATGAGGTATGTATGAAATGGAAATGAATTTTGTGTTAGACTTGGGATCCTTCCCCAAGATATCTCATTATGTCTATGCAAATGTTCCAAAATCTAAAACAGCAGCATTTGAAGTAAGGATGCTCAACCCACAGTAATGGATCAGAGGCAAGAATTCACAGCCAGCTCTGTGGCATTCCCCAAATAATTTTGAGGCGCTCATGTCCTTCTTAGAATTGGGCAAATAATGGGTAAATACTTGTCAGGCTGGGTGCGGTGGCTCAGGTCTGTAATCCTATCTACTCAGGAGGCTGAGATTTAAGGATCACGGTTCAAAGTCAGCCTGGGCAGGAAAGTCCATGAGACTCTTATCTCCAATTATCCAGCCAAAAGCCGATGCAGAGCTGTGGTTGAACGTTAGCCTTGAGCACAAAGAGGCTCAGGGACAGTATCCAGGCCCTGAGTTCAAGCCTCAGGATTGGTACCCCCTCAAGATATATAGAATATTAAGTATAATCAATTATACATAATATTACATAATATATTATATTATGTATTATATAATATATTTTTTAATATCATTCCCCCCTCCCCGTGATCTATTTGTCACTGCTGACTTGGGTGAGAATCCAAATGTACATTCTCCAAGTTGTCCAGGTCATCTGACAGCCTGAGTAGCAAAGACCTTGGGGGTGCCCTCCCTGCCCAGGAGCAGGTCCTTGTCCTTGCACCCCATGTAGCTCAGTACCTGTGCCCACCACAGGTACTGAGTGGTATGCAGGGAGCTGAGGACCGACGCTGGCAACAGGTAGGGGGTGGATCCTGTCTGCACCTGTGGGCTGCCCACGGTGGGGCTGACACTTGGGGACCTCCACCTTACCTCCAGGCTCTCAGCCTCCAGGTCTCTCCAGATGATCCTGCGGCAGTCACCTGCCAGGGTCTCACTCTTCAGGGGGAACAGCACGTGGCCTAGGGGCTGGTGTTTCCTCTGTTTGTCTACGTGGTACACTGAGAACCTCAGCACTCTCTGGGTGATGTTCTTGCTAGACACCTGAGGGTGGTGAGGATCCAGCCAGGAACAGACATAGGGGTACAGAAATGTGATGATGTTTGATACATTGTACACAGGCACTTTGGGAGAGAGGCATCTCAAGATTACATACCTCAAATCCAGGTACCCCTAAGGGACCCTTCTTAGCATCAGGATCAAACACTGTGGAAGTATGTGCCATAGTTGGGTCACATAGGAAACTGGGCAGACCTGCAGTGTCCACCAGCAGCTGGGGTCTTGTTAGAAAGGTCGGATTTGAGGCCACTCCCCAGACATAGGAATCAGAATCTGCCCTTGAACAAGGCCTTGAGGTAATTTTCTTGCACATAAAGCATAGCAGGACATGGCCTGTCTCTGCTAATGACTTCAGGGAGACCAGCTCTTCTGGTTCTGAGACTTAGCCTGCTTGTCTATAAAATGAGATCTAGGTCCTTCTTCGCAGAGAACACCCAGTCATGGTGTGTTACCTACCACAGAAGGCCAATTAACACTGATCCTCCCTGGTCCCCCCCCCCCCCCCACCGCTCCCTGTGGCCCCTTTTCTTCAAGGATCAGGTTGAAGCTGGGTAAGGTAGAGAGTGCTGAGTGGCTGAGTGCCTTGGTCTTGATCCCCAAAATGGCAGATCCACCTCTGAGTTCTCATAGCTTGACCCTTGCTGGAACCAAGCCACCCATTTTCCTAGCTCTCAGCCTCTGAAGAAGGCATGAACTATGACGCTGACCTCAGATAGTGCACACTTTCTGGAAGCCAATTGGCTTCTCCTTACCTCTCAGGTCAACTGGCTGCACAGCTCTTTCGAGAATGTTTGTCCAAGGCTTCTAAAGCAGGTGTTGATTTCCAGTGTCCCCCAAGGGCCCCTAGTCACCTGCTGAGGCTCTCAGGTCAC
The DNA here is from genome assembly GCF_019054845.1 of Dipodomys spectabilis. Lineage (NCBI taxonomy): Eukaryota > Metazoa > Chordata > Mammalia > Rodentia > Heteromyidae > Dipodomys > Dipodomys spectabilis. Next base: position 972,465 of record NW_024870813.1, on the reverse strand, counting down.
TGTGGACTAAGGGCCCCAAGTGCCTTGCCACATCCAGACCTTACGCCAGCCCTCCCAAGGGCAGCAGAGGTAGCATTTCTGTCCTAGCATGGCCTTCTAGCCTCTGACAGCTTAGGACATTCCTGCCCCACTCCAAGGTGCCTGGGGCGAGGGGGTGTTTCTAGGTAGAATATAACCAATATCCTGCCTTCCTGGTATAACTTTGGCCAAAATCCCATACTACCCAGGCTTTGGGCTTCCTTTGAGCCTTGTGGACCAGGGCTTGGGACTCAATAGGTCGTCCAAAGCACCTATTGCCTGGATCTGGGGTGTGTAACTGTTTTTAATTTTTATTTATTTTGTCAGTTGTGGGGCTTGAACTCAGGGCCTGGTCACTGTCCCTGAGCCTCTTTGTGCTCAAAGTTGGTGTTTTGCCACTTGAGCCACAGAGCCACTTCCAGTTTTTGAGTGATTAATTGGAGATTAAAAAAAAAAATCTCACAGGGACTTTTCTGCTTGGGCTGGCTTTGAACTGTTATCCTCAGATCTCAGCCTCCTGAGTAGCTAGGATTACAGGTGTGAACCACCGGTGTCCCTTAATTATTTTTTTTTTGAATTGTGCCAATAATGAGAGCTTGAACTCAGGACCTGAGCTATTTTCCTTAGCTTCTTTTGCTCAAGGCTAGCACTTTACCACTTGAGTCACAGGTCCACTTCAGGCTTTTTGGTGATTAATTGGAAATAAGAGTCTCATTTTCCTGCCTGGGCTGCCTTTGAACTGTGATCCTCAGATCTCAGCTTCCTGAGTAGCTAGGATTACAGGTGTGAGTCACCAGTGCCCCACTCTGAGTTGTGTAATCTTGAGACCTCCTCCAGGCAGCCAGCACAGGAGGGTCCCAGCTTCTAGCCATCCCCTTCCAGTCTCTCCTCTGCCCACCCCATTAGGCACTGACTTCCGCAGGCCCAGCCCCTGCTTGCTAGGTAAAGCAGGACAGGAGGCAGAGAGGTTCATGGGAAGTAGGGCGTGCAAGGCCTTGGCTATATAGGGGTCTGGGTTGTCCTGGGCAAGGCTCCCTCCAGAGTCCTCACCTGGAAGATGAAGTGTTCATCGAACTGCGGGTTGGAAGTTTTGCGTTTGGTCTTGGATTGAAGGAAGCGTCGCTCATCAGGCAGCAGGTGGAGCTTCACCAGGGGGCTGCAGGTCTCAGAGGGAGCTTGCAGCTGCCGTGCCTTGATCAGGCCTACCAGCAGCCTCTCAGCCTCCTGCTGATATTCCACCGAGAACCACAGCCTGCCCAGGCAGCCAGCTGGGAAGTCAGTCTCACTTGTGTCCTTGGGGAACTTGTACAGCTCTGGGTTGATGGCTCCCATCACACATGCCTTTCCTACAACAGAGGGGCAGCAAGGTCTAACCACCCGGAGGAAGACAGGGACATGGGGAACAGTGGCGAGCCCTTGATGCACCCCCACACTGGCCCTTGTCCTATGCTCTGATCCTAGTTAGTCTGATGGCTCTCTCTCCTCCTGTCCTTTTCAGACTAAGTCCTACTCCTTCAGCTGGTATGGTATCTCCAGGGAGTTTTCCAAAGCCAAGCTGAAAGCCTTAGCAGAACCCAGAACATTCATTCCACACTGGTCCCTCTCCTGACCTTCATCTCTAGAGGTAAATAATCTGCTTTGTAGCACATGGTGCCCAGTGCCTAGCTGGCTCTTATCTGTGGTGTCTAGAGAAAGACTCAGTGATAAGAGGTTTCCTTTTTCTTTTCATTCTTTCTTTTCTTTTCCTTGGTGCCAGTACTAGAACTTGAACTCAGGGCCTGAGTGCTGTTTCTTAGGTTTTTTTCTGCTCAAGGCTAGCACTCTACCTCTTGAGCCACAGCTCCACTTCTGGCTTTTTGCTAGTTAATTGGAGATAAGAGTCTTACAGACTTGCCTGCCAGGGCTGGTTTCAAACCAGTCTTCAGCTCTCAGCTTCCTGTGTAGCTAGGATTACAGACGTGCCCCACTTACACCCAGCTAAGATACGTCCTTTTTTTCTCTTCCTTTCTCTTCAAATTAGAAGGGCCAAACTGGTTATCGTCTGATTCCTTGGAAGTTCTTCGAGGATATCTCCAGAATAAAGGAAAACTTAGGAAGTTGTGTCTCTCCTTTTTAACCTTCTGCCCTCCACCATTCTAGAGTAGGACCCAGGCACAGCTCTGCAGCTGGGATGGCTGGGCTCTAAACCATCACTACTACTTCATGACCTTGAGGAAGATAATGCTAACCTTCCTGAGCCTCCATGTAAGAACGTACAAAATGGGGTGATATTATTTCCCCCCACAAAATCATGATAAGGTCAGCTTACTGGCATGGAGTTCAGCTGGCACTTAGTGAATGAAAACTAGCAGAATGAATGGGGTAACTCTGACATCTCTGGGCTGGCCTAAGCAGTGTTCAGGTGCCAGATTGGTGAAAACAGATGGATTTTTTTTCAGCTGCTGAGCCCGAGGAGTAGTACAGGTAGTACTTACGCACCAAGGCTGTCAGTGGAGGTGTGAGATGGGAGCTTGGGGGCTGGGCAGGGGTCCTGTGGGGCCTGAGCCCTATCTCGGCTGTCCAGGGGCACCCAGTCTCGGCCTTGGAGAGAAGGAGGCACCACAAATGGCACATTTGGTGGCCTGATCAGAGGTAGGGAAATATAAAACAACATGTAAGGGCTGGTGCAGTCACTGAGGGCTCAGAGGAGAGGCTGAGTACCAGGGGCTAGAGGGAGAAAAGCCACAGGAACAAAACAAAAGAGCATAATTTCCTGGGTCTGTTTGCCTTCCCCTCGCTATTTCCTCCCTTCCCTCTCTCCTCCCTTCCCTCTCTTCTTCCTTCCTTCTCTTCTCCCCTCCTCCTATCCATCCCTCTTTCTCTTCCCCCTCTCCTTCCCCTTCCTCTCTCCAATCCCTCCCCCTCTTTCACCTACCCTCTCCCCAACCCCATCTGCCAGAACCAGAGCCCCAGCATCTCTTTGCTCACAGGTGTGAGCAGAGAATCAACATAATCTCAGCCTGTTTGGGTTCTAATTCTTCTCTTGCTTGTCATGCTACCTATGATGTATACACTCTAAGCCTCAGTTTCCTCACCTGGAAAGTTAGGTTCATAATGCCTGCCTTCATCTTATGGCCAGGTTTCTGGGATTTCTTGCAGAGTCCCTCGTATGCTGATGACCCATAATAAGTACTCTACAAACAGAACTTTATTTCCCACTCCACCCCAAAGGCAAACTCCACAGGAAGGGTCCTAAAGACCCAGAATCCCCCCCCCCCTCCAAGTTTCCATATTCTGCTTCACCTGTGCAGCTGGCCCTCCCCATGTGGCTGGCAGCACCCGTCCCCAGGGCTGTTGGAGGCAGCAGTGGTAGTGGTCATGGCTGGTGACGCTGGCAACTCCTCATAGGTGAACGTGACACAGAGCCTTCTCCACAGGCAGCAGCTCACCCCGATCAGCAGCACCAGCAGCAGTCCCCCAACGATGCCCCCAATCACCAGGGCCAGTTGAGCTAGGGGCAGAGGCCACCACGCAGAATGTGAGTCCACCTGAGGAATGCTACTTCTCTCTGACCTCTGGGGCAAGGTAGGACAACAGCCCCAGGAGTGGCAGGTAGGTGAGCAGGCTGCTTGTTGACTAACTGCTAAGGTCTCAGTGGAAAAGACATTTCCCTGGAGCCCCTCTGATTCCTCTTGGCAAGCCAGATGTCAGAATGTGGTCAATGGGAATCATTTATTTGTGTGTCTGAACAGAAAGCAAACCTAACCAGGGCACTTGGTGGCTCAAGTCTGTAATCATATCTACACAGGAGGTTCAAAAGTCCTGAAGAGGGCTGGGAAGGTAGCTTGGTGGTAGAGTGCTTGCCTCACATGCATGAGACCCTGGGTTCGATTCCTCAGCACCACATGAGCAGATAAAGCCGGAAGTGGCGCTGTGGCTCAAGTGGTAGAGTGCTAGCCTTGAGCCGAAGAGCTGAGGGACAGCGCCCAGGCCCAGAATTCAGGCCCTACAACCGACCAAAAAAAAAAAAAAAAAGTCCTGGAGACTCTTATCTCCAACTAACTAACAAAAAGCTGAAGCAGAGGTGTGGCTCAAGTGGTTGAGTGCCAGCCTTGAGTGAAAAAGCTAAGAGACAGCACTTCAGGCCCTAGTTCCTGCACAAAAAAAGGAAGGAGAGAGAGGGGAAGGGGAGGGAGGGAAAACCTCCCTGGCCAAGCCTCTGCTTCCCCTGATCTCCGCTCAAGGTTTGAGTGTGGGCTTGGGTGTGCATTCAGTGATACCCCAGGAAGACTCGGCTCTGATGTTCACTCAGAGCTCTAGCTTAGGGATCTGGAACCTGCTGCAAGGCTGGATCCCGGATCCAGTAACCTTCCCCAACACCGCTCGGCCCTCTCCTCCCCCCTCCGACCCCCCCCCCCCAAAACTTTGGACGGGAGGTGGGAGGCTCAGCAGCTAAGTGGGAGAGGGGGAGGGGTGTTAGGTGAGACAAATCCAGACTTGAGTCACCCCACCCCCACATGGGGGGCGGGGGGACCTGGGAGGCTTCGCTCAGAGCCCACTGAGCACACAGACGCTGGATCTCTCGTTGGCGATCCAGGCTGAGAAAAAGAGTATGGTGCGGGCAAGTGCCAGCATGGGGTTTCTCCAGCTCCAGGGCCCGACAGGGCGGGTGGTGCGAAGGCGGGGTCCCCCGTACCTGGCTGACTAGGGTGGCCCCAGCGTCCACTGCCTTGCGGGTGGGAGCCGGGCCGCGGCCGGCGGGCCGAGGAGGGGCGTCGCTCCAGCGGAGCCGCGGGCGCGCTGCGCCCGGGCCCGGGTGGGGAGGCAAGCGCACTTACCCGCCATGGGGCTGCTCTGGTTGGCTCTTCTTTGGGGGTGTAGGGGGCGCCAGCCGGGGCAGGGTCGCACGGGTCTCTTCGGTGCAGGCTCTTAAACCTCAGCTCTTCTTCTGTGGATGGCGCGGCGCGGCGCGGTGGGTCCGCGGCGCGGTGGCCGGAGGCAGGCGGGACCCAGCGCCCCGACGCCCCGGCTCCGCCCCACGCCTCGCCCGGGAGGGGCTCCGAGCGGCCCCTGAGCCAGGCAGGTCCTCGGGGCCAGAGCCACGGGCGCCAGGGTGAGCCTGCGACCCCAGGCTGGGTAGATCACTCGTGGATGATCTTAAAGCCTTCTCCTCCAGCATCCGACAGAGGGCTTGCTTGGTGGCCTCGGCACGCGCGGTGCCCACGGTCAGAAACGCGCCTCCACCCATGCCCAGATCCTGAGCACACTCCCTGAATCCCAGGGTGGAATCTCCACTCTTGTCGCTGGCTCCCGTGTTCCCTGCCTAGAGGTCTGGGCATCATCAAGGTGCCCAAGTTTACCCTCACTGTCCTGGGAGCAGGAACGGCCGCAACAAGCAGGAGCTGGGAGCCGGGCGATTCTGTGGTCCAGCCTCCTGCGTTCCAGCTCGCCATCTGTGCATCTGGGGACACTTTAGCACCTGGGTCTACTTTCCTTATTGGGTTCACAATAGTAAGTCTAGTGACTGACCCACTGATGACTTACAGAGTACGCAAGGGGGCCTTCAAAAAGTAGCATCAAAAACCTGGCACCAATGGCTCACGCCTGTAATTCTAGCTACTCAGGAGGCTGAGATCTGAGGATCAAAGTTTACAGAGCCAGGTCAGGAAAGACAGTGCAACTCTTTAAAAAATATATTTGAAAATGCTAGAAACAAAGGGGTTACAGTTACATTGGTCAAGCAAAGAGTACATGTCCTTTTGGACAATGTCACCCCTTCCCTTGCTGTCTCCCAGTTTTTTCCTTCCATCCCCACCTATAAGTTGTACAGTTAATTTTCAACATAGTGTCCAGTGAATACTATTGCTGTATTTGTTCACCCTTTGACCCTCTGTTTCTGTGCTTCCCCTTGTACTGCCAATGACATATAGACAAACAACACAAAAAAGAAAGAAAACACAGTAAAAAAAAAAAACCCACAAAACCTCATTTCTATTTTGTGAAGTTCGTTTTGACAATATTATTTTGTATGATCAGTGAGACTCATCTCTGATTAGTCACCCAAACAGCCAAAAGTGGAGCTGTGGCTCAAGTGGTAGAGCACCACCCTTGAGCAAGAAGGCTCAGGAGCAGTGCCCTGGCCCTGAGTTCAAGTCTTAGAATTAGCAGTGCACACACGCACGTGCGCACACACACACGCACACACACTACACACACACACAAAGTAGTGTCTTGCGTGTCCACTGTTAATCAGTGACTAACAGAGGGAGGTCATTGCCTGTGCCCACTCACTATCCACAGCTCCTGTTACTATGGTGATTATCATCCGAAAGCCTGGCTGATCCGGGATGATAAAAGCAGCTTTGACAAAGGCTCCTTTACCTTTAAGGGTGCTGGGGTTTTCCACTCCATTCCACCTGAGGATCCACACCTGCTTTCACAACTCCCCCACTCTAGAGAGGGTTGGGAGGGGTGAGCATTTGAGACCTGAAGGTATCTGTAACTTGTGATCAAATGAAATGAGAGGTGGTGGTAGTCCATCATGTTTTCCAGCCTCACAGGTAATGTCTGATGACAGAGCACTGGTACTCTTCCTGCAATCTCCTATCGATGATGGACCAGGGTGGAACAGGGAAGACAGGGTGGAAAGCTGCTCCTTGATCAGCTGCTTGAAGCTCTGGCCCCCTGAAGTTGTAGGGGTTGGGTGAGTGTGGAATTGGGGTGTCTCTTACCTCTTGGAGTAGGGATTTGGGGAGCCATCTGTGTACATGTGCGTCTGGGGTCTGGATGGAGGGGAGTGGTGAGAAAGCCAGGCCCAGAACTGGTCCTTCACCTACTAGTCTCTCCTCCAGCTAACCAGCCATGGGACCCCAATCAGATTGGCAGGAGTTTCCAGAGACCCCAGAACTTAATTTCTGTTTCTAGAGGTGATCATGGGGGTAGCAACTGGGAAATGAGCTCCCAGCTTCACCAAGCCTCCCATCTTTCCCTTTGGGTATGAGTCAAAATACCTATAGGCATTGATTTCCTGTTATAAGCGTAACAAATTGTCATAGGTATAGCACTTTTAGACACAAATGTATTAGTTTGTTTTTCTGGAGGGTCAGAAAGCTAAAACAGGCCTCCATTTCCCTCCTTCCCTCCCTCTCTCCCTCCTCCCCTTCCTTCTCCTTCTCATCTCCCCTTCCTTCCTATTTTGTCCTCCTCCTCCCCTTCTTCCATCTCTTCCTCTCCCTCTTTCCCCTGCTCCTCCTCCTCCTTCCTCCTTTTTTCTCTAAGCTTGCTGGGCTTCTTTGTTGTGCTGGTGCTCTACCACTTGAGACATGCCTCCAGTTCTGATTTTTCCTGGTTAATTGGAAATGGAGTCTCATTCACTTTTCTGCTTGGGTTGCCTTTGAACTGCTGTCCTCTGGTTCTCAGTCTCCTGAATAATTGATTACAAGCTTGAGCCACTGGAGCTTGTATCCACCGACTTTTTGCCTCTTTCTTATAAGAATGCTCCAGCTTGTATGAGCCAATCCTGGGTAAATTTCTTTATGAGAGGATCATTACATAAACCCATCTGCAATGTCCCTTTTGCCTTACATAGGTAATCTACTCATAATTTAGTGGGGGGGGGGTATGTCTTTGAGACCATTCTTGGGTTGACCACAATGTCCATGCAGGGCTTTTGGGGTGATGACTTACAATCTTCCTCCTACTGTCTGCTCAAGACTGACTCAGGCAGCTAGAAAGTCCTACATGAAAAACTTAGGGTAGGGGCTAGTGCACGCCTTGCAAGCATGAGGCCCTGGATTCGATTCCTCAGCACCACATAAACAGAAAAAGCCGGAAGTGGCGCTGTGGCTCCAGTGGTAGAGCGCTAGCCTTGAGCTGAAGAGCTGAGGGACAGCGCCCAGGCCCAGAGTTCAGGCCCCATGACCAGCAAAAAGAAAAAAAAAGAAAAAACCTTAGGGTAACTCTTCAGCCTCTCTCTCTCTCTCTCTGTATGTATGTATGTATGCATGTGTGGTGTTACTCAGGACCTGGGTGCTGTCCTTGAGGTGTTTTATTTATTTATTTTTTTGCTCAAAACTAGTGCTATCCAATTGGGCTACACCTTGACTTCAGCTTTTTGTTGGTTGATTGGAGATAAGAGTCTCATAGACTTTCCTGTCTGGGCTGGCTTTGAACTGTGACACTCAGATCTCAGCCTCTTGAGTAGCTAGAATTATAGACATGAGCTGCTGGAGCCCAGCTGTCCTTTAGCTTCTTTGATCCCTCTACTGGCTCCTCATTCTGGGTACCAGCTTCTGCATAGGGCTTGCATTCATGCTGCAAGCATCTAGCCAGCCCAATTAGCTTTCCAAGAGGCAGGAGAGAGTGCACCTTTCTGACATTCCCAATGTTTGTGCCACGCACACTATCTAAGTGAACCTCCTGTCAGCCCCACAAGGTTGGGATAATGCCCTTGGATAATGAAATTAAAGAGGAGCCAGGCACCTGTGGCTCATGCTTGTAATCCTAGCTACTCATGAGGCTGAGATCCGAGGATCACAGTTCAAAGCCAGCCCAGACAGAAAAGTCCATGAGACTTATAGAATGCTAACCTTGAGCAAAAAAGCACCAGGATGGGGCCTTGGCCTTGAGTTCAAGCCTCAGGACTGGCATCAAAAAGAAAAGTAAAAGAAATAAGGGAGGGTTCTTCATTCTTCTAGTAAGTGGTAGAGCAGACCAACACCTGGCCTCCATCCTTCCTTCCTCCTTACTGATTAGCTGAAGGCTCACTAGGGCTCCAGGAGACCATTTCTCATGGAGAAGTCCTTGGCCTAGGCCAAGAACCTCAGGCGCTGTGGTCAGTCCCCCCTCCATCCACAGTTCCACAGGCTCCCAAAGACCAGCCTGGCCAAGAGCCAACTCCACATAATGAAAGCACCACCCAGGGCTAGCTGCAGGCCTGACCCTACTTCCTGTTTTCAAATCTCTCTCAGTTCTGGGTGTCTGGAGCTGAGAAACTTGGAAACAGCAGCACACATAGTTTCTCTCTTCTATGGCCAAAAGGATGTCATATCTCCATTGGTAAGAACATTTCCAAGGAGAGTTACAGGAAGCCCAAGAGTTTAAAGGCCTGCAAATGCCTGCAGGTGATTAATAATTCAAGGCAGTGGATAATTCATGGGAAAGGACACTTGCAATTAACCTTAAGAATCATCTAAGGAAGTGTCATCTCTCATCACTTAGGAACAGAGAGGCCAGAATGGGATAAATGCCACACCAAGAGAGGTATCTAAGATGGTCTTTCTGATATTTATATAAATTCTACTCTGGTTATTCTAGGCCTTTCTTTATGAGAAGTAAAAGGGTTCCCACCACTAGTCTTTTTTTCTTACAGTGCTTGAACTCAAGGCATGCACACTGTCCCTGAGCTTTTGCTCAAGGCTAGCACTCTGCTACCTGAGTTACATCTCTTCTCCCAGCTTTTTGGTGGTTAATTGAAGAAAAGAGACTCATGGACATTCCTACCTGCACTGGCTTTAAATCTGGATCCTCAGATCTCAGCCTCCTAAGTAGCTAGAATTGCAGGCATGAGCCACTGACACCTAGCTTGGATATTATATTCTTATATATCATCTCAAGGCTTGGTTGATCTTCCGCTTGTGGGTTTTTTGCTTTGTTTTGTGTTGTACTTGGCTTGAATTCAGAGCCTTGCACTATTGCTTTTTTATTTTATTGGCTTTTCACTCAAGGGGAGCATTCTACCACTGGAACCAAAGCACTACTTCTGGCTTTTTGGTGGTTAATTGGAGATAATAGTCTCACAGACTTTCTTGCCCAGGATGACTTTGAACTAGGACCCACAGATCTCCGTCTGCTAGGTATGATTACAGGTGTGAGCCACTAGTACCCGTCTTCAACCTCAGACTTTTGTAAAGGCAGCAATGCGCTCACTTCATAGGGAGCGGTTCAAGCCATCACAGCATCCTCTCTCATCTCCCTTTGATAGCTTCTGTCCCATCCAACTTCCTTTGCATAGGATGGCTTGTGACAATGTTTTGGCTAGTGAGGCATATGAAAGCATCTTCCAGGGAGCTGCTGGGAAAGACTTGGTGTTTTTGACACAGTGAGATAAATGGACATTTCCTCTAAAACATTAACTGTCACACTTCAAAGAATGTGGCAAACTGACTTTCAAAGGTATCAACTGGCCAGCAGAAACAGAAAAGGCCAACACAGTGAAGGAGAGAGATCTGTGATATTCCTTTGATGGGAGAAGGCTGGAGCCGTGATGTGGTCTCCCATTAGGGGCAAGTGGAGTAGCTGACCCCTCCCTTCTATCCCAGAGAGCATTGGCTTCAAAGAGAGTGCTCTGCAAGCTTGCCTGTTTTTGCGGGGGAGCCACTTGGACTGGCACACAGGCAATTGTAGTTCCTGACTTGGGTGGTGAGGTGTGAGAAAGAAGAGATCAAACTATTGTGGGGAGAAGTCGCTGTATTTCCTATAATGGTGGGCCAAAGGCTTGTGGACCACATGTGTTATTTGGATTTCGAGTATGGCCCTGAATGTGATTGAAGGTGGCTACTGGTATTTATCTGGGCAGACTTTCAGGATATGGAATATGAGCATGCTTTTTACGATCAGATCAAGGCCATATGAATGAAAGGGTCAATGTATGATTGCTCTGTTCATGTTGCTATAACAAAATATCTGAATCTGGGAACTTTATAATGAAAAGAGGTTTATGTGGCTCATGATTTTGGTGACTGGAAGGTCTAAAGAGTGTCTCACTGATACTCTGACGGATGCAGATTTCCTGGCCATCATGTATGTCATGGCAGAGAACTGAAAAGGACATCTTTTGAGAGAGGTCAAGGACATGGGTGGCTTTACTTCAAAAACCTGCTCTGTGTCAGGCATCAGTGGCGCATGCCTGTAATCATAGCTGCTCATGAGGCTGAGGTTTGAGGATTGCAGTTTGAAGCCATCTTGGGCCGGAAAAACCCATAGGACTCTTTAATTAATTACCAAAAACAGCTGTAAGTAGAGCTGTGGCTCAAATAGTATAGTGATAGCCTTGAGTAGAAAAGCTCAAGGGACAGGGCCCAGGCGCTGGCCTGGCATGCACACACACACACACACACACACACACACACACACAAACACACCCCCCAAAATAAACAGAAAACAAAAAACCTTGCTTTCTTGAAAGCTAACCTAGTCAATGGAGACCTGGCCCCACCCCTTAAAGATTCTACCACTTCAAATGCCATATCGGGATGGATCTTCCAGATGAGGAAAACTTGCAGATGAGGACAAACCACATTCCATCGCAGCAGTGATCATCTCAGATATTGGCCCAAAGTCTGGCCAGAGGATGGATGGAATCATAGTGGAAGGAAGTAGAAGGGGGACTTTCTAGAGGCTGAGGAAACAAATTGTTTCTGATTATTTGATTGGATGAAGGGATTCAGCTTTGGACTAGGATAGGGGTTGGGCCCTACCTATCCAAGCGCCCATGAAAGAACATTTAACTTCTTCCAGACCCAGAAAGCATAAGACCATCTTATGAGACCATCAGGAAAGAACTCTGCATAATCCCTTGTACTTCTCAGCTAAGACTGAGGATGCTGCTCAAAGCATTAGTTCAGAGCCCAGGGTTTGCCTATAGTAGGCAATAGCTACAGGAGATAAGAAAACTTTACCTAAATTTCAAATTTGTACATTAAATTGTTACCAAAATTTGGTCATCTGTGGCTCACACCTGTAATCCTAGCTACTCAGGAGGCTGAGAGCTGAGGATCATGATTCAAAGCTAGCCATGGCAGGAAAGTTCATGAGACTCTTATCTTCAATTAAAGTCAGAAGTGGGGCTGTGGCTCAAGTTGTAGAGCACCAGGCTTAAGCAAATGAAAAGCTGAGGGACAGCATCTAGGCCCTAAGTTCAAGCCCCAGTACCAAGACTAAATAGTCTCCCGATTGGGGCTTTTTGATGACTTCCCTTGAAATTGTGACAGCACACAAAGATAGGAGGTTATCTCTGTGGAATACTTCTCAGTTCCAAGGTGTACTCCCTAGGGAGCTCAGTTCTGGTCCTTATCCTCTTCCATTCCCCAGATAGATCCTGAGATTCAAGATAAGTCCATTTTATTAGATTTTACTGCTCAGGTAGAGCTTTTCCTATAAAAAGCAAACCAATTAAAAGTGCTAAGCTCACAGGGAAGATCATTCTTTGACAATTTTCTATGAATAAATGCTTGTTCCAAGTCTTCCCTATCCAACGATAGCATTATACTTCCGTACTCGCAACATGGTAGAAAAGATGCTTGAGTGCTATTGGATGTTGAGCTTTGTCATGTGACTTGCTTGGGCCAGTGGAATATTAGCAGAGATGATAGTGTAGAAGCTGGACAAGTTCTGTGATTGGCCTTGTTCTCCTGGGCTTTAGTCATTATAGTAAGAAAACCATGGCTCAGGGGGTGCTGATTGTAAGCTAATGGAAGATCAGGAAGCAGGTCTGAATCCAAAAATGAACCTGGAATCAATGGGTCCACACTATGCCAGCTGAACACATGAGGCAGAGACACACTTATGAATGAATAAATGCCTTAGAGATTCTGTAACAGAAAAAGCTGAGTGGAGCGCCATCCCACTTTCTGATTCCTTTGATAAAAATGAAGTATTGGGCTGAGCTGTACCACAATCCCTAGGCCTCATTGCACTTTGAGGCTTTGGCCCAGGGTGGATGGTCTTGCCACTTCTCCTTATTGGCTGGCTTTTGTGTGTGTGTGTGTGTGTGTACAGTGTGGCTTGAATCTAGGACCTGGGTGCTGTGTCTTAGTTTTTTTTTTTTTTTTGCCAGTTCTGGAGCTTGAACTCAGGGCCTGGCCACTGTCCCTGTCTTTTGCTCAAGACTAGCACTCTACTGCTTGAGCCACAGTGCCACTTCTGGATTTTTCTGTTTATGTGGGACTGAGGAATCGAACCCAGGGCTTCATGCATGCTGGGCAAGCACTCTACCACTAAGCCACATTCCCAGCCCATGCCTTAGCTTTTTTTTTGATCAAGGTTGGCACTCGGTCCTTAATTGGAGGTAAGAGTCTGATGGATTTCCTGCTCAGGTTAGCTTCAAACAGTAATCCTCAGATTTTAGCTTCTTGAGTAGCTCGGATTATAGGAGTGAGCCACCGGTGCTCAGCTTTGGCTTTGATCGTCTAAGTGAACCATTGTTCATAGTTGCAGGAGTGATGAGAGGTAGTAACAGAGGTAGAAGGGGAAGAAGGCTTGTAGAAGATACTGGGGGTCATTATTACATGGTGTACTCCGTTCTTCTGTTACCGCAGCACCTCAGAGATGTTCTAGGAAAGTCCCATCTCTCTTCCTGCTATGGTTGACTGTACCCTCCACATCTGGCTCTTCTGGCTGCAGTGAGTAGCGACTGACCAGAGCCAATGAACTGCAAGCAACTCTGGGACAGAAAATGTTCTTCTTGAAGGATTTAATTCTAATGAAAGAGTCTTGAATGATAACAAAAGAACCTAACCAACGAAAGGGCCAGCTCAGAGTAAGTGCCACCCAGAGAATGCGAGAGCCACTGAGTCCTGATAACAGCTGACTCAGATCACACCTGGTGACTCATGCCTGCAATTCTAGCTACTCAGGAGGCTGAAATCTGAGGATCTCAGTTGAAAGGGAGAGACTTTATTTCCAATTGAAGAGCAAAGAGCTGGAAGTAGAAATGTGGCTTAAGTGGTAGAGAGCTAGCCTTGAGAATAAAAAGAATAAAAGTTGAGAGAGAGAGAGAGAGACAGAGACAGAGACAGAGACAGAGACACAGAGAGAGAGACAGAGAGACAGACATAGAGACTAGGGACAGAGACTAGAGAAAGAAACACAAGGAGGTAATTCAAGATTTCGAAGCAATATACATCCTTGTCAGTAGAGGGTGCTAGTTGGTTAAAAAAAATGAGGAGCAAAGATAGAAGGGAGTCAGACCAGGAAGCTTCTGGAAGAAAGTGATAGGTCTATGGATATTTCTGGAAGCATCTCACTCACTCTGGGGACTTACAGCTCTGCCCAAGTTTCCATGCAGTTTTAGAACAAATTCACTTCCTTTTCCCAACAAAACAAGCTTCAAATGGCCCCTGACTTAGCATTTGTGCATGTGTAGTCCGAGCAGGGCAGGGCAAAGGAGTAGAGGGAGTGTTAATTCTGGAGCTTGAACTCAAGGCCTAGGTGCTGTCTCTGAGCTTCTTTGCTCTAGGCTAGTTCTCTAGTACTTGAACCACAGCTCTACTTCCTGCATTTTTGGTGGGGTTGATTGGAGATAAAAAGTCTCATGGCCTTCCCTGCTGGGGCTGGCTTTGAACTGTGATCCTCAGACCTTATCCTCCAGAATAGGTAGGAATATAGTCCTAAGCCACAGAATTAAGGTCCTGACTTACCTTTCAAAGCTGACCTCCAGCAATCCTAATCTATGATGCTTCTACTGCCTTCTTGGGTCTTGTGACAAGTGTGTCACTGAGGCTACTTTAAACAACACAAATTAATTTCTCCTTTTGATTGAACTATCAAGGGATTTGGATGGGCCTGTAGTCTTACTTGGGTTCAGGTCTCCACTGGTAGACTAGGGAACCTTATTCTGCATGTTCTTTGTCATCCTCTGGTCTGGTACCCCTAGTGAGCTTTGTGTAAGATGGTGGCAGTGGCTTTAGTATCCATATCCCTTTAGGAAGACCTTCTTCAGGTTCTCCTGTGCCTGTGTGTGTGTGTGTGTGTGTGTGTGTGTGTGTGTGTGTGTGTGTGTGTGTTTTGGTATTGAGACTTGAACTCAGGGTCTTGTGCTCTTGCTTGGCTTTTTTTGCTTAAGGATAGAACTTTACCACTTGAGCCACATCTCCACTTCCAGCTGTTTTCTGGTTAGTTGAAGGTAAGAGTGTTTCAGATTTGTCTGCCTGGGCTGGTTTTGAACTAGGATCCTCAGATTTCAGTCTCCTGATTACAGGCATGAGCCACTGGTGCTCCCCTTCCCAGAGGATTTCTTTGTTATGTATCCTTGGTTATAAGTGGGAGGCTTGCTTATCTTGAACAATCTCTCTGGTCAGTGATTGGCTCAGGCCTTGTCACACACCCCTCTTCTGAGACCCACCCAAAGCACAGGGGTGGAGAAGAGGGAAGGTGAGTAATCTTTAGAATGTAGGTTGAGCTGCTGGAAGAAAGTCTTCCAGGGAGACTGGCTTATACAAGACAGAAACATCTTTCCTTAACTACAGGTAAGCATCCTAGGATCCTAGGGTTTTTCATTATTTTTCCCTGTTCTTCTGCTTCAGTATGCCTAGGCAATAGACAAGGGGAAAGATGGAGGGTCACCCCTTTTCATTAAAGGCGTCAGCTCTTTTCATGTCAGCCCTCTTGGCCAGTAAGTTGGCCAAACATACCTTCTGAATCATTTGCTGATAATCTTTCTCTTTTTTTCCCCCTTTTTCTTTTCTTTCTTTCTTTTTTTTTTTGCTGGACCTGAGGCCTGAATTCAGGTCCTGGGTGCTGTCTCTGAGCCTTTTTGTGCTCTGAGCCTAGCACTCTACCACTTGAGCCACAGAGCCACTTTTGGCTTTTTCTGAGGAGTTTATTGGAGTTAACAGTCTCACGGACTTTCCTGTCCAGGCTGGCTCTGAACCTTGATCCTCAGATCCTGGCCTCTTGAATAGCTAGGATTATAGGTGTGAGCCACCTGTGCCTGGCTTCTCTTCTCTTCTTTTCTTTTCCTTTTCCTTTTCCTTTCCTTTCCTTTCTTTCCTTTTGTTTTCTCTCCCTCCCTTCTTTCCTTCCTTTTTCTTCCTTCTTGCCTTCATTTCTTCCTTTCTTTTTTTTTTTTCTTTCCCAGAAAGCAAACAAGCAAACATCTCTTCCTTTAAACATAGGAGATGAAGGCAATTAGGGAGCAATTGGCAATCTCAACCCCAGTCTGTCCAATGGACCATCTGACTGTGTCCTGGCTTTCTGGTATAAAGAACATCCTCTCCCTGTGGAGGAACCAACCCTGAAGTTCCATCCAGGGCTGGTGTCCAGCTTCCAGCCTAGGAGCTAGGAAGGGACAGCAGCACCATGAGGTCTGCAGGTATTTCTTCACAGTGTAGAACCTTCTACACATACACAAGTGTGCATCTGTTGTAAGGATAGGAGAACCTCATTGGAAACCCATGTCCACAAGGAAAAGTGAATTCCACATCCCCAAGGGGTGGGGCAAATGTTCTGGAGGACAACCCCTCCTCTCCAGGACTTTTCCTCAGCAGTAGTTTTTGATTTTGTGGTCATTTCTTGGAGTGGACATCAATGGATGTCCTTCTTTGGGCTGCCTAGCTCTGTAGCTCACTCTGCTGGTACAAGTTGGGTGGCTTGGGGAAAGGTTGCATTGAGTCAGAGATTAAGGCTGTTATTGGCCAAGCTCATGGTGTCTTTAGCAATATGTGTGTCTCATATTCTCAGTTGGCTTTCTCTCTATTTGCTTTGTTGTTCTTGTGGGCAAGTAGCCATGGTTGAGCCTAAAAACCATGCATTCTTCTCCCTCTTGAGATCACCTGAGATACTCAGCTTGGGTTAAAAGGAATAGCCTTGGTCTGGTATTTGCCACTAAGCCTCTGTCATGATCAGGCTGAGTACCCTTGCTAAAAAGTGCATGAGAAAGCCAGGCAGTGGTGGCTTGCAACTGTAATCCTAGTTATTTACGAAGCTGAGATCTGAGGTGGTTCAAAGCCAGCCCAGGCAGGAAAGTCTGTGGGATTCTTATTTCCAATGAACTACCAAAAAAGCCAGAAGTGGAGCTGTGGCTCAAGTGGTAGAGTGCCAGCCTTGCACAAAACATGCTTAAGGACTACACCTAGGCCCTGAGTTCAAGTACCAGGACTGGTACACACACATGAGAAACAGGGCTCTATTGTCTTGCATCCTGCTAATATGACTTCTCCAGAAACTCCTATAAGTCAGCTTAGTGTGCAGTATAAAAGACGTAGATTTTGTTGTTGTTGTTGAACTTAGGACCTTGAACGCTTGCTTGCTTGGTAGGCTCTCTAGCTTGCTTGGCTGGTGCTCATTAATACTTGAGCCATGACTATAGTCTGATTTTGTGTGTGTGTGTGTGTTTGTGTGTGCGTGTGTATGGTGTTGAGGAACTGGTTTGTTATCCACTGTGGCAGGGTATAACATGTCTGCAGCTCTGACATCTTTAGCGTCTTGTCCTCACCTCAAATCATAACTTTATTGAAACCCAGGGAAAGGGAAGAAACCAAAGCACATCTTGTCAGAAGGGCATGGTCATGACCAAAAAACTACACAGGTCACTTGGGCTCACCTCTCATGGGTCAGAGCATAGCTGTTCAGCATGCTGGCTCCAGGGCACTGGATGGTGTTCTCTGTGCTATGGGCACACATGCACTCTGAGCTATAATGCAACAGGTATGGTGAGTATGTATTGAAGAAAATTAGTCATTCTGTATTGGGTCATTCCTCAGTAAAATGGGGAGAGATGAATTGTGTTGAGCTGAAAAGTACTACTTTGGGGTCTCTCTTCTGGGTTTCTCAGCTCTTTCCTTTTCCTGATGTCACTAGTGCATCTTTCATCAGTCTCCCTGAACCCCTCATCTCTCAGGCCTTGGGGTGAAGGTCGTCTCACAATCTAGGGCTGGCCATTATTAGAGACTCAGGACAGCATGATATTGAACTGAGGTGGTAGAACAACTGAAGTAGTTGAACTACTATTCATGCATGCATGCATTCATTCATACATTCATATATTCATACATTCATCTGCTATATGTTAAGTTCTAGGGAACCAGTGTCTGTCAGATTTTTTTTTTTAAAAAAGCATAGTTGGCCAGTTGCCAGTAGCTCATACCTGTAATCCTAGCTACTCAAGAGGCTAAGATCTAAGGATCTCAGTTCAAAGTCAGCCCAGGCAGAAAAATCCATCAAACTCTATCTTCAACCAGAAGCTTAAAGTGGAGGCAAAAGTGGTGGAGTGGCAGTATTGAGTGAAAAAGCTAAGGGAGAGTGTCCTGCCATAAGTTCAAGTCCTAGTACCAGCGCGCGTGTGCGCGCGCACACACACACACACACACACACACACACACACACACACACAGAGCATTGTTTCGTTCATGGAACTTGTGGCTACATGAGTTTCCTGCACTCTAGGGTTTTTTTTTTTTTTAGATTTTTATTGTAAAGATACTGTACAAAGTGGTTACAGCTACATGAGTAAAGTTTCCTGTCGAGTTTTGTTACCTCCTCCTTTGTTTTCCCTCTACCATCCCTTCCCTCTCACCTCCCCAACTCCTTCCTCTCCACCCAAAGTTGTAAAGTTCATTTTCAACATAATGTCTTGTACATCTCATTGCTACAATGGGTCAACCTGTAACCTTATTTCAATGTTTTGTTATTTCCCTTCCCCTCCCCAAATTAGAAAAATGTATATACAAGATGCAGGACACCGGAATCAAATACAGTGAAAACAGGGGTTATACCATGGGAGAAGAACATACAAAAGAAACAAAAAAAATCAGAGTATATTTTAAGTACATTAAAAATAACAGCAACAAAGATAAAACCTCTTGTGTCCCTATATTGGGATTCATTTTGTAGAGTGTGTATTTTGAAAACTACGTACATTCAATAACAGCCTATATGCTTTTCCGGGAATGTGGAGCTCTATTTTTCTTTTCTTTTTTTATAGCAATTTTTATTGTGATTAAGTGATTTTATAAATTTCACAAATTTCACAGTATTGTGGGATAGTGATACTTAGTTAAAGTCACAAACACATTCTAACCTTCATGGGGCAAATTGTTTTTATCGTGGTCTATAAAGTTTATGAATTCTATGAGCTTTGACAATACAGTTATTCCACATCAGGTGATATATTCATTTCTTTCCTTTTGCTTAGTGTCAGCTGTTCCCTCATTCCCGCTCATTCCCTCCCTCCCATCGCTGCCATTGAGTTGCTTGGTTCATTTTGATCAATGACCAGTGCAAGTAATGGGTCCTGCTGTTGTATGTTTCCCCATTTTCCTCTGTTTCTGTGTCCTTCTCCTAGTTTCCCTCAGATGTGCACATATATACCATATATGTGGTCAGCAGCATGGGGCCATTTAGTGATGATATGACAAGATGAATGGAGGTTCTTTGTTTCTCGAGTCTTGTTTACTTTGTCATATCTCCTTACGTTTTGGATTTAATATCCACTTATCAGGGAGACCATGTCCTGTTTGTCTCTTTACTCTTGGCTTACCTCACTCAACATGATTTTTTCTAGTTCCATCCATTTCCCTGTGAATGCCATTATTTTGTCCTTTCTAATGGCTGCATAATATTCCATTGAATATAGGTACCACAGTTTTTGGATCCATTCATCTTTAGTGGGGCATCTGGGTTGTTCCCATATCTTGGCTATTATAAACAGTGCTGCAATGAACATGGAGGTGCATGTGTCCTTTGTATCCTGGTTCCTTTTGTTCAGGGTAGATGCCTAGGAGTGGTATGGCTGGGTCATAGGGGAGGTCTATATTTAGCTTTCTGAGGATCCTCTCTAGGGGTATTTTTTAAAATTTTATTTTATCATAAGGGTGATGGACAGAGGGGTTACAGTTACACAAGTAAGGTAATGAGTATATTTCATATCAAACATTGTTATTCCCTCCTTCATCTTCTCCCACTTCCCTCCCAACTTTCCTCTAGGGATCCCATGTGGCTCTATTGTAGCTCTCTTTTCCATAGCTACTTATTCTCAATGTACCCCCCGCCCTGACCCTTTTTTTTGGTGCTGGTTGTAGGACTTGAACTCAGGGCCTGTGTGTTGTCCCTGAGTCTTTCTGCTTAAGGCTAGCACTCTGCCAGTTGAGCTGCATCCCTTCTTTCAGCTTTTCGGTGTTTAATTGGAGATGAGTCTCACAGACTTTCCTGCCCAGGCTGGCTTTGAACTGTGATCCCCATATCTCAGTCTCCTGAGTAGCTAGGATTATAGGTGTCAGTTATGGGCAGCACCTCTTTAAAGTCTGACACAGACAAGGTTCCCCAGTGGCCATCAGTATTACTTTCTCTTAGTCTCACAACATCATCTTGCCTATCCCTTAGAGGAACAATGGTCTCATTCTCTGTGATCCAGAGGGAGCTATTTTTAGTTGGTTTGGTTTGGTCTTAGCGTGGTGTCCCTGCTCTCCAGGAAGGGCAGATGTCATAAGCTGGCCAAATGAAGATCTCCATTCCTCAATCAGGGTCAATAAAATTTAAGTAAGAGTAATTAGGTCCTAAAAGGCGGGAGTAACAGTTAGACTAGGATTAGCAGTAACTTTCTCTTCGGAGTGGATACTTCCCATATGTGATCACCAGCATCTCGATGGGCCCCCTCCGAGGTTCCATGCACATCTTACGCTTGCTCCTCTTCCATCACTGTCAGAGTCTTAGTAAATGGCACTTGGCCTATGTAGTCCTCAAGTTAGGAAGCAATTTAGAAAGCTTCATTTCTCTACCCCAACCTGTCCCGTCCTAGCTTGCACCTCCAGAACTTGATAACAACCCTTCCTCTCTCCCTTCCTTCTTTTTCTCTCTCCTTTTTCTTCCTTCCTTTTGTCTTTCCTTCCTTCTTTTCCTCCCTCCACTCTCCATCCCTCCCTTCTTTCCTTCTTTGCCTTCTTTCTTTTCCTTCATCCTTCTTTTCCTCCCTCCCTCTCTTCTTTCCCTCCCTCTCTTCTTTTCCTCTCTTCCCTTCTTCCCTCCCTCTCTCCCTCCTTCCCTCCCTCCCTCCCTCCTTCCTTCCTTCCTTCCTTCCTTCTTTCCTTCCTTCGAACGCATGAGGATGTTGGGACTGGAATCCACCTTAGAGTCCCTATCTTGGGTGCTCCCTGGGCAGCTCCACAGCCTAGGAGACCCTAGGCTCCCAAGGAGGGAAACCTCCTTGTTAAGTCACAGATGGAAGAAGGGGACTAGTGGGCCAATCACCAAGGCCAAGGTGATGCTTGGTGACCATTCCAGTATAGTCTAGACAGGCCGTCTGTGGGCATCTGGTAGGTACTGGAGACATCCAGCTGGCTTCCTTGAAGTACATAGTAAAGTTCTTGGTGTGGGGGGGGGGGCTCTCAGGAAGCTCAGGGAGCTGGGAGCCCCAGATTTGAAACAAGTCTGGCATTAACTTTCAGTGTAGCCACACATACCTCCTCCTTCCTTCTACTGTTCCCCACCCCCAGTATTGGGCCTTGAACTCAGATCCTGGGTGCTGTCCCTTCCTTAGCTTTTTCACTCAAGGCTAGCATGCTATTACTTGAGCCACAGCTCTACCCCTGGCTCTTTTGTGGTTAATTGGAGAAAAGAGTTTCACAGATTTTCCTGACCTGGTCGGCTTTGAACCTCAATCCTCAGATCTCAGCATTTTAAGTAAATAGGGTTGCAGGTGTGGGCCACTCATCTTGGCTCTCCATTCCACCTTGGAGATCTCTAAAATGGGAATTAGTAAGATTCCTCAGGTCTGGAAAGAGTGGTTCTGATTGGTCTTAGGGGCAGAAGTGGGAAGTGTCTCCAGGAAGCAAATCCCATGGGCCTCTTTGGGCAGGACTGGCCAGCCATATTTATATGTGGTGGGCAAACCAGAGCCTGGGTCCCTACTTGAGTACCCTGTTGGTTAGGATGCTCAGCGTCCCTAGTCCAGAATTTATCTGAGCAAATAGAAAGAGGAGAAGAGGCAGCATAGGCCCCTGGTTCCAGCAGGGGAATAGTGCAGACACATGGTGAAGGCTGGACAATCAAGTTGGGGTCTCTAGGACTGGTGTCAACAAAGAAGGGGCAACCCTCTGGAGATGGGGGTTCAAAGACACTGCAAGCTCTGGTGTTAGGTGGAAGGAACTCCTTGAGGGGAGATGGGGTCCCATGGAATGGACTGGGGCTCCCCTCCCCAGTGGGACCAACAGATTGTAGGGTCTGGAGAGCTGCGGACGACGCAAGGAAGGACGTTTTGGAGTTGTAGGGAGAGCGGGAGCCTGAGTGGAATCTGCACTGTTTGGAGGTCACTGTGACTGCCAGCTTTGGAATTCTTGCAGCAGGGCTGGTAAATTGAAGGCCCCAAGTTAAGTTGGGTTGGGAGGTCAAGCATAGCAATAGAGACAGGAGAGGTGGAGAGGGGTGATGGAATGCTGAAAGTGGTGGCTTTTAGGGACACTGCTGAGAAGATGATCCTGGGGAAAGAGTCTATGAAATTTGAGTGTCAGGGGCAGCAGGAGATACTGAGGACCAGGCTGGGTACATAGATTAAAACGAATCCATCCAGCTTGGGGCCTAGGAGCCTAGAGCTGAGAAAATGGGACCGTGAGCTCAGGACCTGGACAACCTCTAATCCATAGCTGCAGGGCTAGGACTGGAGCTAATGGCCACCAGCCCTGGCCCTAGAGGAAGGAAGTCTCTGAGTCTAGAGAATTGTGAGGCCAGGGTGATGCAGAGGTGGGAGCTTGGAGGAGGTCACCTCTCAGCTTGCAGACCTAGGTGCCTCCAGACCTAGGTGCGGGAGAGAGCAGGAATCAATGGGGCAAAGCGATGAGAAAGTAAACTTGGGGGGGGGAAGGGGCTGGAGGATTATGGGGAGCAGGTCTGTAAGGCAGGGGATCGAGGGGCTGGGCAGGCCTGGATCATGCACGGTACAGATCTGGCGGAAAAGACCGGACAGTGGCAGGGGTGGGGGTGGGGTGGAGGCAGAGGGGAAGGGGCGTGGCTAGAGGGGGCGTGGTCGAGATAAGGGGGCGTGGCCTAGAGCCAGGCAGGCGGAGGAGCACGGAGGCGGACCTAGGTAGAAAAGGCCAGACAATGGGGGGGGGAGGGGAGGAGGAGGAGGAGGAGAGGCAGCGGAGAGAAGGGGCGTGGCTAGAGGGCGTGGGGCGGGGCCGAGGCCAGGGGCGGGGCCGGACGCAACGCGGGGGCGGACCCAGGTGAGCGGGGCCACCTCCATCACCCCGCGTCCCTCCCTGGTGCCCCAGTGCCCGCCATCCCTGCCAGTCCCTCCCAGTATTGGCTCCGCGGCCAGCCCGCTCTTGGCGGGCGGCGTCTGGGGCCCTGACCGGGTCCGGCCCAGCTCCATCTTGGGCCGCCGCGCCGGGCACCTGTGGCCGCCTCAGGAGCAGCGCTTCCGCCGGCCTGCGTGGCGCCGGGAGGGCGAGAGGGTGAGAGGTCAGCTCCCTGCGTGGCCGTGGGAGGTGGGGAGGGGGGGCTAGGCGGCGCCTCCCCCTGCCTACGCCCCAGAACCCGCTGCTCACTTCTGCCTCGACCCCAACATCCGGCCCTCCTCCCGCTGCCAGTGTCCGTCCCCGCACCGCCTCGCCCCTCCCGGCCCGATCCCGGCCCCTCGCCGTCTCCTCCGCCCACCCCTGCATTTCCCGTCCTCGGCCCCTGACCCGGCTCCTTCAGCATCCACCCTGCCCGCGCCCATTCCGCCTTCCTCCCAGCCGCAGTCCCCCGCCCACCCCGCCCTCACCCCGCCCCCCGTCTCCCCGTCCCTCTCCGGCCCCAGCACCCTGCCCGCCAGCCCTCCGCCCGGCCTCTCTTTTAGGCTTTGGTGCTGAGAAGGTCTCGAGCCTTTGTGGACATCCGTCCTTCTAAAACCCTCGGGGGCTTTGCTGGAGAGGGTGGGGAGCCAGCCCGGGCCGGGTGAAGCCACGTGGTGAGATGTGTTTGGGCCTTTGGCCCGCCGCTGGGCGGCCTGTGCTTGGCCTGCAGCTGGAGGCTGTGTGGACGTCGTTTCCTGCAGGCTTGGGCCTGTGTCTTGGCCCCTGCTGTCCACGGTGGGGCATGTGTCCATGCCTCATGCTGGGGCCCTGTGCTGGTGCTGCTTCTAGGCTAGGGCAGCTGGAGACTTACCCTCCCCCCCCCCACCGGAAGAGGCACCTCCCCAGGAAAGTGAATGCATGGTTGATGGGGGCAGGGGATGGTGGTAAATCTCTGTGATGAGCGAATGGCGTCCTTGGGAGCACTGCCCATGATTACCTTTTTCCTGCCACTTGCCTGTGATCAGTGTTTTGTTGCTCTTAATGCCGGTGTCATTTTGTCCTAAGGCACTGTCAATCTGTTAGGGGTAGTTTGGTCCTATGCAAATCTTCCCTTTTAGGAGAACTCTGGTGCATTGTTCAGCTTTGGCCCAGATTGTTGCTTTCTGGCCTCTTTGGGCTCTGGAATGGATTAAACTACCTTCTGGAGGTTCCAATACCTCCGTATTCCTGTATGACTTAGTGAGGGATTTGTGGGGTGTGTATCCCTATGTAGTTCTTGAGAGTAAGTTTCATATTTTGAAATGTGACCAGTTTCCCTCCCCACCCCCACCTTTGTGGGTTTGCATTTTCCATTGTGGCTTCCTGAACACACAGGTTATATCCCAATGCCTGGATGGTAACAAGAAGGGACATACTTGGCTGTCACAGTGTGGTTTGGGATGTGAACCTCGGGAGCCCAAAGGCCTGGGTTCCTCTGATTGAGTTAGAATTAGAACCTCTGCCCAAATCGTCCCAGAGTTTCTATTTTCTTTTGTGCCGGTACTGGGGCTTGAATTCATGGGAGCATTTACTCAAAATGGTATGGGTTAATTGCTTTTTTGTGTGTGTGCTGAGTATTGAACCCACAATGTTGTACTTGCCAGGTAAGTGCTTTGCCACTGAGCCTCATCTCAGCCCAGCATGGGTGAATTGCTGCATGGGAAACTGTCCTCTAGTTGCTGACATCAGAACCTAAGGTAGCAGATCAGCCCAGCATTAGCCACCCAACATCAGCTCCAGCCATTATGACTATAGCACTAAGTGGTGCAAGAAAGAAAATATAAATATCAAACACTGTTCTTGGATGCTTCCTTGTGCCTGTTCTTTATTGTATACTAAAACACCTTCCCAGGGGCTCTTTTGAGCAAAAGAAGAGCCTTTTCCATGGTTCTAACTAAAGGCAGGAGAAGCTGCTATTCAGGCCATATAGTATGTGTACTGTGTACACATTCCCATATTCTCCAAGATAAAGGTTTAAAATAGGTCTGGGAAAACAGCATGGTGATGCAGACACTGGAGACAATATCTACTGGGTGGTAGGATAGGGGGAAAGAAGAAAGGATGAAAAGCAAGATGAAGCTGACCTGGGGCTGTCAACCTTGGTGATGTCCTAAAAGGGTTTCCCTGCCCCATAGTGTAAGAGGAGAGAAAGAGCGTTAATTTTAGCTCTATGCAATCATGTTTAGTCTTTACAACATGCAGGGTGGGAACAGCTTCAGTTTTACAGATTGGGGACACTGAGGCTCAAAGAGGTGTTTACCTGAGGGCCTCTTTCATGGGAAGCTCCTCTCCTTGGTGTTGGCCACAGGGAGAATGGGAAGGCCCTCTAGGTGGGGGTCACTATGAACAACTTTCCTCAGAGCCCTTGCCCGGCCAAGCTGGGGAGGCCAGGCTGTACACTGTTGGGGTTCTTTCTGCTATGGGTTCTTTGACATTTTACACTGTTTCAGGGTTCAGTTTAATTACTTTCCACTTGAAGACTTGTGGGGCAAGGAAGTGAACCCTCCATGGTCATTGGTCACTCTGGGAGAGATGGCTAACTGGGCACTGGCAGTGTCTGGGGAAGCACAAGTAGACACTCTCATTCTCTCTCTCTCTGTGCCTGTACTGGGGCTTTTATTCAGTAGCTGAGTGTTGTCCCTTAGCATTTTTGCTCAAAGCTGATGCTCTACCACTTGAGCCACAGCTTCACTTCTGGCTTTTTGACTCTCTGTGAGATAAGACTCTCACAGACTTTCCTGCCCAGGATGGCTTTGAACCTTGATCCTCAGATCTCCATTTCTTGAGTAGCTAGGATTACAAGCGTGAGCCACTAGCTCCCAGCAAAGAAGACTCTGTTCTAATGCCTTCTTTCTAGGTCCTAGTGGGAGTGGGAGGTGGTGAGGGGTCACTAGTGGTGACACCATGTGTTTCCTCTATGGGCCAGGCACTGACTTGGTTCTTTATGACCCTATTCCCTAGGAGGGTCCAAAGTAGTGCTGGGGTTCACTGCAAGACACTCCTGATGGGACCTTTTTGGGGTTCTTGAATACACAGTTGGCTGGCTTTCTTCCCGCCAGTGGCTGTCGATGACCACAGACCTTCTAGGCAGCAGATGTGCACTGGTGTCCCTTACTCCACACAGCCTAAGAAGCAGTGGGGTGGGCATGGAGCCAGGCTTTGCCCCTACTCATTCACTTATTCCACTGGCATCCTCGGGCTCCATTGTCAGTGCCAGGTACTACAATTCCTGGGGCTCTGGGAAGTAACAATGGCGACAACAGTAACCCATAGTGTTTAGAGAGGCATAGTGTTCAGAGAGGCAGAGTGTGGTACACACTCGTGGACTTGATTCCTAACTAAGGCCCTGCCCAGCTGGGTGCCCTTGGGCAGGTCACTAAGCCTCTGAACTCTGACCTCTTCCTTTGTAGAATGGGGATAGTGACTTATGAGCTTGCTCTGGCAGTGAAATGAGAACATGTTTGCAAAGGAAGTGGCAGATACCTGGCCCATGGTGGATGATCAGCACCACTGTCAGCACCGTTGACTTTGTTCCTCTTCTCTGTTTATCTGATCATCTTAGAGCTCCTTGAGAGATAGAGCTCCTTTAGAGAAGCTCTTGGGCCAGAATCCTCTCCTGGCTACTCCTTTTCTTGATCCTCCCAAGTACCCACAATGGCTTTGGCTTTGGGTGTAGCTGGGATGGGACATTTCCTATCAGGCTGAACTATGTTCAGCTCCATAGTCCATTATTGTTGCCATTAGCCACCGGTAGCCCATTAAATTCTAATGAATTAAGATTAAATAAAATCAGAAATTCCATTTCTTGGTCACTGTAGCTGCCTGTCAGATGCTCAGGAGCCACAAGTGACTGGTGCCTGGTACCTGGAACAGCACTAGGTGGAGCCATCATGGCCGGATGTGTGGGCACCAGACACTGGCTTCAGACCCATCCTTTCTATTGGCTCTCCTGATCTCAGGTCAGCAGAGATGACACAGAAACTTTTGCCTTTGCAGTAACACAGAAACTGAGTTCTGGAACCATTTCCACATTCCTGTTTGGGTGGCCTTGCTCACCTGGCCAGAGTGGTTGCTTTCCTGACAGTTCTTATCAGGCCAGGAAAGGGAAGGCAGGGCTGGGATTGCCCAAACCAAAGTTGTTGTCTTCTGTACCCATCTCCAGCCCCTCCCACCCAGCAAGGAGTCAGGGAGTTATCTTCCTCAATCAAGGCTTTGGCCCAGACACTCTGACTCTGGACCATGTCCAGTCCTCTCCCTCAGTGTCCCTGAATGCTCTGTCTACCCTGTTCCTTCTACCTGGTCACCTTCTCCCTCTCTCCCTTGACTTCCCTGACTGGTCCTCCAGAAAGCCTTTTCCCATCATCCCCCGGTGTGAGCGCAACTGACCTGGCAGGGATCTCCCTCAGACCCCATTATGGGCACTCAGCCCGCTCCTCTGTGGGCTTGCCCTTGGACTGGCAGCAGACATTCTCTGTGCCAGCTGTGTTGTGTCAGGTCAGTGCAAGGGTGCTGGTCAGGTGGCGAGGAACAGGCCACATGGCAGACTTGGCCAACTGGCTGGTGGAGAAGCTGATAGCCAGACTGTTCCATCTAGGCCTAGAGTTAGAGATAGAGGCGGCCCGGCTGGAGGATCAAGAAAGATTCCCAGGAGGAGCACTGAGGTGGAACAGGACCTTCACTGACAATGTTGTGTGGCAGGGCCAGTGGGGAGGTCCAAGGGGGAAGAAGGTCTGTGTGGCTGGAACCGGGGACAAGGAGGATGCAGGTACACTGGACAAAGGGAATTGAAATTTTGTTGTTGATTTTGTTTGCAGTATGGGGCTTGAACTCAGGGCCTGGGCTCTGTCCCTGAGCTCTTTTGCTCAAGGCCAGCACTCTACCACTTTGAGCCACAACGCCACTTCTGGTTTTCTGGTGGTAAAGTGGAGATAAGAGTCTCATGGATTTTCCTGCCTGGGCTGGCTTCAAATGGTGATCTTCAGATCTCAGCCTCATGAGTAGCTAGGATGACAGGCATGAGCTACCAGCACCTGGCAATATGTCTGAATTTTGATGTTCAGTGTTTGCTGGACCACCATTTCCAGGGGACAGCCAGATCTAAATGATTCTCATATTCCCACCTGCGGAGCCACCCATGAGCCATGGCTTGGGAGACGGCTGCAGAACAAATGTACAGTTGCCCAATGAGTCCCATGCATAAAGGGCTGAGCTTGATGGGGGTCACAGAACTCTGCTACCCTTTACTACTGCCAATACTGAATCTTGGAGACATGGCAGGCCAGAGAGGATGAGCAGAGGGGGCAACAGCAGAACCTAAGACCATCCTCAGTCCTGTGTTCATTGCTGATATCCACCAGTCCAGCTATATAGGCTATTAATATTCTGCAGTATTTCTTCCGTGCCAGTCATCTCAAAGCTGGTGTCCCAAACCCATGCACCCAGTGCTACAGGCTTGCCCCTAGGACTTCAGCAGATGTAGCCAGCCTGTAAAATCAACATCTGGTGGGTTGGAGGCGTGGCTCAGGTGGTAGAGCATCAGGCAATGAGTGAAAGCAAATGTCAGATAGTGAGTTCAAGTCTCAGTCTTGGACAAACAAGCAAACAAAAACAAAATGAAAAATATCTGGCTGGTGGTGTCCCCAGAACCCTGTGACAGAAAGAACTGACCATTAGATGTTTGTGTGTCATGTGGGATGGCCTTGATTTGAAGCATCTGATGTCACTGATTGGCTTATGGCTCTGACCAGTCAGGCAGGTTGGGACTGAAACTGTCTCCTAAGTGTGCCTCGCTCTATGAGGGTTTAGGGCAGACTCCACCACACAACTCCACTCTACTCACTTGCTTTCTTTTTTCCTGCAGGCAGCCATGAGCTCCAGCCACCCTGAGCCTAGTGCCCAAGCACCTCAGAGCCCCCGTGCCCAGCCTTTGTCCCAGAGCTCTTCCAGTCTGCTGTGTGAAGGCCGGGAGCAGAGGCCAGAACTCCGCAAGAGTGCCAGCAGTACTGTCTGGCAAGCCCAGCCGGGCAAGGCCAGCACACATTCCCAAGCCCCAGAGGAAGAAGGATGCCAGACGGAGAGCATGGAGCAGGCTCGGGCCTTTAGTCCCCAGTCACCGCCTGGTGCTGTGGGCCGCTGGCGGAGCAGCACTGTGGGCAACGTGTCCACTATGGGCACTGGAGATCTGTGTCGCCTGCGGGCTCCCAGCGTGGCTGCTGTGCAGAGGAGCCACTCTGACCTGGCCCGTAGCAGCCAGACCCGTGGTCATGGTGGAGCCCGGAAGGCCAGTCTCAGCTGTTCGGCTCTTGGAGGCTCACCTGTCCATGGGCCTCATCAGCCACCTGGTAGTGTTTCTGGCCAGGCTGACCAGACCAATGTAGGTCTGGAAAAGGATGTGACTCAAGAGGATGCGACTTCTAACTCCGCCTGGATGCTGGGCGAGAGTCAGGTGTGTGAGCCTTCCCAGGATCGGGAGGGTACAGCTGCCCACAGCAGCGGATCCCAAGTCGGGCCCAAAGCCTCTGGGCAGCCAGCTGCCACCTCCTGCCATGCTCTGTCCCCAGCTGCTCTGCTTGGAAGCATGAGGGAGACAGGGGCTCCTGGCTGTTGCCATGTCCTGCCTGCCACAGGGATCTTGGCCTTTCCCAAACTGGTGGCTTCTGTGAGTGAGTCCGGGCTGCAGGTTCAGCAGGGGTTGAAGTTCCACTGTAAGTTGCCTGCGGGGCTCCCTGGGCACACTCACTGCTGTGCCCACCCGTGGGGGACCACAGGCTTAGCCACAGATCCAGGCTCCAGGACCAAAGATGTATGGACCATGACCTCAGCCAGTGACTTGGCTCCCGGGTTGTCCTCAGCCCAGGATGCTGGTGTGCAGGCAGCTCCAGTGGCAACCAGCAAGGCTGTGGCCACCAGCCCGTCCCTGGAAGCCCCTGTGTCCCTGCACATCTTCCCAGAGGTAACTCTGGGGTCCAGCCTGGAAGAGGCATCATCTCCAGTGCGGGATGTGAGGTGGGACTCCGAGGGCATGACGTGGGAAGTATATGGAGCCTCGGTGGACCCTGAGGTGCTCGGTGTGGCCATCCAGAAGCACCTGGAGATGCAGTTTGAACAGCTGCAGCGGGCGCCAGCTAGCGAGGACAGTCTGTCGGCCGAGGGCCGCAGGGGCCCCCTGCGTGCCGTCATGCAGTCCCTGAGACGCCCCAGCTGCTGTGGCTGCTCTGGAACAGCCCTCGAGTGAGGCACAAGGCCTGCAGGCTGGCCTGGCCCACAGACTGAGCCCTTGGGCAGGACCAAGGACCGTGGAGGCCTGTGCCCCTGGGCCCCCAGCACAGGTGGGCACGTCTCTCACCTGGGCACTGACTGCCTGCAGAATGCAGGACTGAGCCTGGAGGTTCCAGCTCCACACAGCTGGGCTGGTGGGTTTTTCTTTTCTTTTCTTTTCTTTTTTTTTTTTAAAGGGCTTGATTCCCAAGAGTTCCATGCTGGGCTCTGGACTTTGGGTTTCTGCACTGTGAATAAGTGAGATCCTCCGTGTTGTGTAAAATCGCTGTATTCAGTCTGCTCTCAGCACTTACTTTCCATGTTTCCCACTGCCCCCAGGACTTTATTGCCAAAGGCCTTCTGTGTGCCATATACTGTGCTTGTCACCTTACCTGATTGAGTCTTTTATCTCTTCATCCCATTTTACAGCTGGAACCACAGACATTTGGCAGAGCTCTGTCTAGTGAGCCCCATGGTGGACTGCTTGCGCTGGTGGGCTAAGATTCAAAGCCAGTGCTAGCTGAGCCCAGCACATGCCCAGTGTGGGGTGGTGCAAGTTAGGAACAGGAAGGGTTTATGGAGCTCATGTTCTGTGGGTTCTGAGGTACAAAATTGAGGCTATTCCTGCCCTGGCCAACTTTGGGGAGTGGGGAGAGGGAGGTCGGGAGGAGTGGGGCTACCCACAGGCATTGAGATACTTCTAAGATCCAGCTTTCCTGTGGACAACAAGTGAATACCTGTCCCCAAATATACTGCAGGCCTGAAACTGTACCATTATCCCCTCATTCTTTTGGCTTAACTCTTCATTCCCAGTGGGTGAAGCTGTTCAGAGAGGAAGCCTGGCTGAGGGCCCTGGGCTGTGGGCTCACATCATACTTGATAGGACGGGTCTGCCACTGAGGGCCTGCAGGGGCCAGGGAGGCCTGTGATCAATGCTCACTCCTGACAAGGAGAGGAGGAGGAGGGAGGGGACACAGGGCTGATGCTGCATGACTTCATTACTCAGGGCCTTCACAAGGCCTGGGAGGATGGGAGTGGGCTTTTATTTTTCTTTGTTTCTTTCCCTTTTTCTTCTCTTTTCTTTTCTTTTTGGTGCTGATCTAGGGGCTTGAAATAGGGCCTGGGTGCTATTCTTCAGTTTTTGTTCAAGGTTAATACTCTACCACTTGAGCTTTAGACCCATTTCTGGCTTATTTGGTGGTTTATTGGAGATAAGAGTCTCCTGGACTTACGTACCTGGGCTGGCTTCAAACTGTGATCCTCAGATTTCAGTCTCCTCAGTAGTTAGGATTACAGATGTGCATGTCAGGTTCCTGGGAGTCTTATATCTTTATCGGTTTTTACCAAACTCCTGGATTAGAAGCCCCTAGGCTACTTCTTGTGGGGAACCAGAAGGCCAGGTAGAGTGAAGGACCTAGACTTGGCCCCATAACTGCATGGATGAATTTTCTAACAATTTGAGTGAGAAGATGGGGGGAGGGAGCAATGGGAAGCCAGGACCTGAAATCTGGCTTCTCTTTCCCCTTCCCCAAGGATTTGGTGCTCAATAAGGGGCGTGGCTTAATCTTTGAGGTGGGAGAGGCATTCTAGCAGACCAGAGAACAAGGCGGGAGAGAGAGGGACCCTTCAGACCAGAAGTTCCACTATGGGAGTTGTTACCCGGAAATGTGCTTTTCCCATGGGAGCATGTACAGATATTTTCGGGGGCCTGTCTTTTCCATTCTGGGACAGAGCAGACAGTTCACACTGGGCTATGGCATGTGAGTTCCCCCACCTTCCACCCCTGTGCTTGGCTCTGTCCAGGGCCAGCCTAGATTGGGGGATCGATGGAAGAGTATAACTAGCTGCCAGGATGTGGCTGGGGCGGGGAGTGGTGGTGGTCAGGTTTCAATGTAGAGACCCTTTCGACTGCCAGTGGAAGAGAGATTGGGATAGAAGAGGCAGAAGCGGAGAGGGTGTAGGTGGTGAGAGGCGAGGAGGGTTCCAGGGAGGGTCTCATTAAAAGATGAGGAGTGGGCTGCCGGGGGCTAGGTTCCCACATGAGTGGGCCCATGGTGGGGGGAGGGGTTCCATAAGGCTGAGGTCCTTCCAGATTTTGCAGGCAGAGGCTCAGGCCACTCCTGGGACAAGAGAAGGCCAATGGGCAGGCTGGGGTGTGTGTGTGTGTGTGTGGAAGAGTGAGAGGACCACATGCCAAAGGGCTTGGCTGGCATCAGTGAAACCCATTTCACAAAGAGACTTTCTCCTTCCTCATATGCAGATCCCGTGAGTTCATTGTTTAGCTGGTAAATGTCAATCCAACCACCAGGTTGCAACCGGTACTGGGATGTAGGCTGGGCTGGGCCACCCACCTACCACCTGATTATGACCCAGATTGAAATGAGCAGGGTGTGTCCAGGCTGGAGCCCCAGAGCACCTGCCAGGTAAATCACCTGCTGGGGCTGGCATACCCCTGCCATCAGGCCTCCCTGAAGCAACGAACTGCAGCTTAAATTCTGCATTGGAGACTCACCCTTGCTCCTCTTGCTGAGCCCCTTTCTGGGTCAGGTTGAGGCCCTCAGTGGGTCAGGACTGTGCAGCAAGGCCATGGCTTCCTTTGCAGGTCTTTCCCCCTCATATTCCAGCTTTCTGGCCAGACCCTCTGGGTCCCTTTCAGGACCCATTCTGGGAGGTGTTGGGTTTTGCTATGTCAATGTTTGTTTTATTTCAAATTCAAAATAAATACAAGTTAGTTAGATTAGAGCCTTGTCAGGTCCCAATGAGGACTGGGTATTGGTCCTGTCTGGTCTTGTTTATTTCGCTCTGATAGATCCTGTCCTTTAGAACATAAACTGCAGAGCTCCATACCCTGGCAGGGATTCCCTCTCTTACCTTCTGTGGCTCCTTCCTTGTGTCTACTGGCTTTTCTGTGGTTGTCTGTGGGCTACCTACTCTGTGGCCAGGACATGGGTTCACATCTCCTGTCCTGCCATTGCCCTGCTAAAGAAACATTGCTCCAAAGGAAGGAGAACTCTGACTGTGGGAACTCCTGCTGACCACTGGTAACAGTGCTGGGGATAGTAAAAAGAAGACAGCGGTCCTTTTCCATTAGGATGTCACCTCCATGTCAGCTGGTTTGGGTCTCTGTCCCCTGAATATGCTACATCATTCTTTGACAGGGGCTAAAAACTGTCATTGACAGCATGAGATCTCAGGTAAGTCATTAACCTTGAGGATCCTAAGCTTACTCAGCTGTACAATGAGATGGCTACAGGGCTTCCTCCTTCATTGCCTGTTGTGAGGATCAAATGGTATAACCAACGCAGAGCTTGAGCACACACACTGGTTGTTGGTGGTGTTTGGTGCCCCTGCCACAGGAAGGGCCAGCTTGGCTGTCATTATTTCCTTAAAACTTCCTCCTTCAGACTGGCCTGGTGATATACACCTGAAATCCCAGCTACTTGAGAAGCAAAGGCAGAAGGTTCACAAGTTTAAGGCTAGCCAACCAAAGTTAAGAAGAATATGCCAAAAACAAAATATGAAGAAAAGGGCTAAGGGTATGGCTCAGTGGCAGAGCTCTTATTTAACACTCATGAGGTCCTCACTTCAACTACCAATACTGGGAAAAAAGTTCCCATTCACAGCCCCTTCTCAGGTTCTTCAGCGTGTGTGTGTGTGTGTGTGTGTGTGTGTGTGTGTGTGTGTGTGTGTGTGTGAGAGAGAGAGAGAGAGAGAGAGAGTGTGTGAGTGTCCTGGGGCTTGAACTCAGGGCCTGGGCACTGTCCCTGAGCTTTTTTTGCCCAAGGCTAATGCTCTACCACTTGAGCCACAGCTCATTTTCTAAAAAATTTTATTTGTGGTTAATTGGAGATAAGAGTTCTTGTGGATTTTAATGCCTGGGTTGACTTTGAACCATGATCCTCAGATCACAGCCTCCTGAGTAGCAAAGATTACAGACCTATGATGCCCAGGTAAGATTCTTCAGCTTTGTACCCTGCTTGGTACATGTATTCTCTAGCCAGAGACCTCTGAGAATATGGTCTCCACATTCAAGAAGGCCACCCCCTCCCTTACCACTAACACTGGGGTTAGACTCCCCAAAAGTGCATGCCAATACAGGGACCATGATGAGTATTGGAGAGAAAAATGGAGAGGCAGAAATAAAACAAGGACAGTCCAGAGCCAACAAGGGAGCCTGGATCCCAAATTTCACCTCAAAGTTAAGGTCACTAGGGGCTGAAGGACAAGACTCCAGGCCTTTGTTTTATGGCATGCAGCTTGGGAAGCTCCCGGAGTCCTGGGTGGTCTCTGTAAGGAATTACAGGAGTTATAGATAGATCATCTCAAACAATGGTATATACTGAAATTGCCAGAAGGGATCACAGGCATCTGGAGGTGTGCCCACTGATGGTGCATTTATGTAGAAAGCAGCCCATCACCCAGGTTCACATGGAGTTTGTGGCCCACAAAACACTTAGAACTTCCCTTCATGAATGCATGGCTTCAAAGCCATTCTGTTCATTTGTATTCTCACCACCTGACTTTATCATATTGGCCTGGCCCAGTTTTGTCATCTGAAGTGATGACTAGTCCTTTATCAGTTTTCATCTAACTTGTTAGGCAGAGCAGGGCCAGTACCACTGGGGCACCCTGTAGTTCAGGATGCTCCTCATGTATCTAAATCTACACAGTTATCATGAACCATCTTGCTCAAGGCAAATTTAATGTTAAAATCTAGATCATTAGCATCAATTACACAGTGCAGTCCAACCACTCTACCTGCTTCTGAAGTTTGAGATCAAACTTCGAAGATTTGCAGACACTACCTTCTTGTCCTTTTGGGGAACAAGGAGCAGCCCTACCTTTAGCATCCTTCCTGTTTAGCCTCCAGTTTCAAAGGCTGTTGCCAGTAAACAAGGCCTCTTCTGCAATCCGTGGGAGGAGACAGTGAAGACGGGCAGGCCAGGCTCCTCAGCCATTCTCTAGTAGTTTCTTCATTGAGCCTTCTGTTCTGCTCATGCTTTTTGGTGGGAGTGCTTCTAAATCTAGGTGGAACTCTTAGAAGGAAGTGGGGACCATGTTGACCTAAAGGACTGCAAGAATACAGGGCAAGTTCTATTGCCATGGTTTTAGAGAGGTAATAAGCAGGGAAGGAGTCTGGGGGAAAGCTGGTATTTGTTAAAAACCAGCAGGGTGGGCTGGGAAGGTGGCTCAGTGGTAGAGCGCTTGCCTTGCATGCATGAGGCCCTGGGTTTGATTCCTCAGCACCACATAAGCAAAGAAAGTCAAAAGTGGCCCTGTGGCTCAAGTGGTAGAGTGCTAGCCTTCAGCTGCAGAGCTGAGGGACAGCACCCAGGCCCAGAGTTCAGGCCCCACGACCAACCAAAAAACAAAAAAAACCAAAAACAAACAAAACAATCCAACAGGGTGACAGTGGCTCATCCCTGTCATCCTAGCTACTTAGGAGGCTGAGATCTAAGAATCACAGTTCAGAGGCTGCATGGACAGGAAAGTTCATGAAACTCTTATCTCCAATTAACCAGCAAAAAACCTGGAAGTGGAGCTGTAGCTCAAATGGTAGAGCACTGGGCAAAAAAGCTCAGGGACAGCGGGCAGGACCTACGCTCAAGCCCTGGATTGGCAACCACCCCCAAACCAAAGAACAACGAAACCCTAAGCTAAACCAAACTGGTATGGGTTGAGAGACTGAGGGCCAGCTAGTGAGCTCTGACTCTCTTGTTCCAAAACTTGGGTGCATGCCATCTTTGCATTCTTGATCATGCAGAACTCATGCTGATTCTCCCCTTCTCCTCAGGAAGGAGGCCAGTCTGGACCCATAAGCATGAGCTCTGCAAACAGATACCCTAAAATCCTTCTTTCACAGCCTGACTTAACAGGCGCGAATGCAAACTGAAAGTTCACAAACGCAGCTCTGGCTGGAAGAGTGTGTTCAATTTTAAAGTGCCACTGGACTCCTTGTCTAGCCTACCTAGGCTGATACCTTTTATTTTCCAGCATCTTTCCCGAAGAAAGACAGGGTGCTTTCTCTGCAACCCATGAACTTGGATGGACCTGTACAGCCTCTCTATGTGCAGCCTGGGACAAGTGTGGAGGCTTCCATGGTCCTGTGCCCACTCTGCCCATTCATTCCCTTTCAGGCTTTTCTCTTTTGCCCCAGGTCCTCATATCCCCCTGGTCCCTCTGTCTTTCCACCATCCCATTGTCCTTGCTCTGACCTCCTGCCTCCTTTATGCCAAGAGTCTGCTCTGTTGTTCCAAATCTTAGCCTTTCTCTTTTCATGGCCTGAGACACTTCTGGATATGGGTCTCAGCAGCCTTGATTTTTAGAGGCCTAAGCCCCTCCTCTCTACTTGTCTTTTCCCTTTTTGGACACACATGAAATGATTCATAATTGCCAAATGGCTTCCTACTCTAGGGAAGCCCACTCCCTGGGGTAGCTTTGTTTGGGGCCAGAAAAAGCAACTGTTTGTGTCAGTGATCTTGCTGAAAGTGAATGGAAACAATCTGCTCATGTGGGAGGGGTACCCCATGAGCCCTAAGTTCGAGTGGTCCTCCTTGGTGTGGGTGTGGGTGGGGGTATGGTGGGGAGTGGGAGAGTAGCTAGCTGACTGGCTAAGGTTGCACACTGGGTAGGTGATATCTACCTGCTGTTTTGAGGCAGGTGATTTTCTCTTTGATGTGTTCAGAATCTTCTGTGACTTGTAATTGGCTTGCAATTGGGTGTGGCCTGAGCTGCCTTACGGACATATCACATTGTCCTACCCACGTACCTTTTTCCTGTGAGGAACTGGGTTTATGTCTGGGAGCCAGGGCCCAGAGCTGGGGCAGGAGACTGGACATTAACATCAACTGGTCCATCTCCCAAGTCTGAGCAGAGCCAGCAGAGGGAGCCTCTGGTCAGGCTGGGATTTTCCATGTGCTAAATTGGGTGCTGGGACCCAGAGCTGGGACAGGTAGAATTGTCTTCCCACACCAGACTTCTTCCATGTTCCTGCTTTCTTGGTACCTCACCTGTAGCTATAAAAATAAGCTCAGTCACCATACACTGGTGGCATATGCCTGTAATCCTTGCTACTCAGGAGATGAAGATCTGAGGACAGCAGTTCAAAGCCATCCTGGGTAGTGTGAGACTTTCATCGCCAATGAAGCACCAAAAAAGCTGGAAGTGGAGCTGTGGCTGAATAGTAGAGTGCCGGTCTTTGCACAACATCTCAAGGACAGCACCCAGGTCCTGAGTTCAAGCCCCAGGACCGATACACACACCCATACATGCTTTTCCAGTTGTCTCCTAGTATCTATCTCCTATCCCATGCCCTTGGGTCCCCTAGGTGGTCTCCTAGGATGGACTGGGACTGGAAGTGGAGGGTCCTGTCCTATTCCTGCCTCCTACTCTCCAGAGGCTTGCGTGGTTATGGTGGTAACTGGTCAGGCACCCAGGGGCCAGGCCTGGGTGAGGCAGACAGCTTAACACCCCCTAGTGGCCATCTGAGGCACAGCCAGGGAGCGCCAGACAAGGTGTGTTTGTTTTCATTTCCTCACTTGGAGCCAGGTGGGGTTAGGCTTGACTGCTTATCTGCACACTCTCTCCTCTGGGCTCCTTCAAGCTGCGTGATCACGTGACCCTACCTTCTGGTATCTTCAAGCTATCTGATGCAGGGCAAGCTGGTGAATGCCACTGGTCCTGTTTCTTCCTATGTAAAATGAGGATTGTCACATTCAAACGTACCCCTAGTACATACTCTGGCTTGAACTCAGGACCTTAGGCTTTCACTAACTTTTTTCACTCAAGGTTGGTGCTCGATCACTTGAGTCAGAGCTCTACCTCTGGCTTTTTGCTGATTAATTGAAGACCAGAGTCTTGCAGACTTTTCTGCCGGGGCTGACTTCAAAACAGGATCTTCAGATCTCAGCTTCCCCAGTAGCTAGGATTATAGGACTAAGCCACTTTCAGCAAGATGAAATTCTTCTTTGGGGGTAGGGTTTGGGGGGAGGGTTAGCCATGAGGTTTGAACTCAGGGCCTGAGTGCTGTCCTTGAGCCCTTTCGCTCAAGGCTAGTGTTTATCCACTCTGAGTCACAGTTCCACGTCCCATTTTCTGGTGGTTAATTGGAGATAAGAGTCTCAGAAATGTTTCTGCTCAGCCTGGCTTTGAACCTCCATCCTCAGATCTCAGCCTCCTGAGTAGCTTGGGTTAGAGGAGTGAGCCTCTTTCTTAAAGAGCTTTTTATTCAGGGTTTATCTTTCTTCTTAACTTCAAAGCAAGCCTCTCAATGATAAAGATACTGTCTCTTTTAGGTACGGGTTCCCAGCACTTTGTTCCAGGAGGGCCTTAGGTGCTAAAGGACACAGAATTTTCTAAGGTCAAACTGTGGTCAGCTAGAAGAGGGCTCCTTCTGAGTCAAGGCCTCAGGAGTGGGCGTCGGGAGACCCTTGGGTTGTTGAGGCTTCATGGGTTGGAACTGATGTCTCAAAGGCCACGCTGCTTGGAGAAAAGCCACAGGGAGTTACAATTCAAGGCCGCAGACCCTGGAAAACCATCTCGCATTTTGGGCTGGGACACAGCAGACATGCACAGTGCCCTCCTATCCCCCTCACCACACCCTTAAGCTCTCAGCTCTGGATGCACTGGCAGCTTCCGACTTTGTATTTCTGTGTCTCTCTGACCATAAAAACAAGCTGAGTCTCCAAGGGCCAGTGGCTCATGCCTGTAATGTTTAGAATAGTTAGGAGGCTGAGATCTGAGGATGGAGGTTTGCAGCCAGCCTGGGCAGGAAAGTCTATGAAAGTCTCACCTCCAATTAACCGCCAAAACACCAGAAATGGAGATGTGGTTCAAATGGTAGAGTGCTAGCCTTGAGGAGAAAAAACAAAATCAGGGACAGCCCCCAAGCCTGTTTAAGCTCTAGTACTGGCAAAAAAACAAACCTAGGCTGAGATCTGAGGATTGCAGGGAAGACTGTGATAGAAAAGATCAGGGGACTCTTATCTCCAATCAACTTGCAAAGATCCAGAAGTGGAAGTGTGGTTCAATTGGTAGAGGGCCAGCCGTGAACAAAAATGCCAAGTTTAGGGTAGAAAAACTCTGAGTTTAAACCCCAGTCCTGTGGGGGAAGGGGGGAGTGATGAAGGGGGAAAGAAAGAGATGGGGGGGAGAAAGGAAAAAAAAGATAACAGCCAATCCCTCCATGTTGGCATGTCAGAAGCTTCAAGTTACCAATGCAAGCCTTGCTTGGGGCGTCAGACAGCAGTAACTACAAAAGTCTAGGAATGCCCTGTTAGAGAACATGGGTCAAGTTAAAAATATCAGGAGTGGAAAATGCATTTATTACTCCTGACCTACCAGACATCTCAGCCTAGCAGCACAACACAACAACTGTAGATTGTGGGTCAGTTCCCTTACAATCACATGGCTGCCTGAGAGCTGTGGCTTGCTGACCTGCCCGGCATTAAGAAAGCAGATTATACCAAATTCAGATTCTGAAGTGTTGTTTCTTCTGAATGTGAATTGATTTTGTGGCATCCTAAAGTTGGAAAAAAATCTTATTTGGGACCATCTAAGTTGAGGACGATCTGTAATTCCCTTGTTTTACTTCAGGCCTGTGGAAATGTTGTTCAACAACACTTTGGGGGTGAAGCAGGCTCCCAGAAAGTCTTTGACTTGAGGAAACTCTCTCAATCCCCCCAGACTCAGCTAAGGCCCTGTCATGCATGATTATGGTAAGAGGAAGTAGCTTCTTGGGGACACTTCCCACAGGTGTCAATGACATTCAGATGTTTACTCTCTGGTGAAGTCTCTGTTTTTGAATTCATGCAGGATGAACTCTGAATTATAAGGGTGAACCATGAGCACTTGGAAGGATCTTCTTTTAAAAATGTCCCTCTCGGCTGGGAAGGTGGCTCAGTGGTAGAGTGCTTGCCTTGCATGCAGAAAAAGCTGGAAGTGGCGCTGTGGCTCAAGTGGTAGAGCGCTAGCCTTGAGCTGAAGAACTGAGGGACAGCGCCCAAGCCCAGAGTTCAGGCCCCACAACCGACAAAAAAAAAAAAGCTGGGCGCTGGTGGCTCACACCTGTAATCCTAGCTACTCAGGAGGCTGAGATCTGAGGATCACAGTTCAAAGCCAGCTTGGGCAGGAAAGTCGGTGAGACTCTTATCTCCAATAAACCACTAGAAAACCGGAAGTGGTGCTGTGGCTCAAGTGGTAGAGTGCTCCCCTTGAGCTGAAGAGATGAGGGATGGCGCCCAGGCCAAGAGTTCAAGCCCCACGACCGGCAAAAACAAATAAACAAAAAACATGTCCCTCTCCAATCCAGGGTTCCAATCCTCAGAAGCCAAAACCACTTTGTGCCTTGACAAACTTTGTCAAGATGTGAGCACCCCTTCCCATCCTGGAAGACACAATTAATTATGCAGCACTTGCTAAATTGCTGTTCTTACTCAGTTTGATGTAGCTACAATTAAATTGCTTTCTTTGTTCATTTTTATTTTCCAGACTTGTTAATTTTTTATAGCTATAGTGGGTTTCTTGCCAATATAGTAGTTGTAATGAGTAGGGGTTGTAATGAGTTTCAGACTGAACTTTTGTAGTTCAGGGGCCCATCTTCCTTTAAGTGGGGATTTGGAGGCTAGGAGTCTCACCTCTCAACTTCAAGGATTAATTTGAGGTGTGGAGAGCAGCTGTTGTTCAATGTCTTCTACCAGGTCCATTTCCCAGCACTCTCTCCCTCCTTCACACCTCTCCATGGAGTTGATCATCTGAATTTTAGGTTCACTAGGTGATTTCTAGAATTGGAAGGGCTAGCTTCTTTGAGGTCAAAGGTGATTTCTAACTTATGTAATATCTAGCCACAGTGGAGCTTGGCTCAGACAAGTTGCCAGGGCAGGTTGTCTTCAGTGGACCCCCCAAGACGATCTCTTTCCCCAGTTTCAAAAAGAAGAATCCTGGGATGAAATATGATTGGCCAAGACTGAGTCATGTGACTTCTGGAAACCAATCCATTGTGGAAGGGGGTGGGAGATACATGGCAGCGGGAGGAAGGGAGAGATGTGGCTTTGCCAAAGGAGAGGAGAGTGAGGGAGTGTTGAGATAAATAGACCTTCATTTCTGGGGGGCCTAATGTGGCCAGATGTAGATGTAGAAGGAAGGCTTGGCATTCCCAGGGGCCCTTGAGAAGCTACAACACAGGTCTCTCCATTCATAGATACACTACCCAACATATACACCAGAGACTCCATGCACACACACACACACACACACACACACACACACAGCTGGCCCCATAAACCATACAGTTCACACCCACTTCTACCACACATAACACACAGCACACAACAGATGTACCCTCTGCCTTCTAGAGCTCTCTCTCACACAGACCGTACTGCATACACACAAACACCATGTGCACCACACAGCACACTCACCATGCACCTCACATCACACTCCTATACTGCACACCTACACCATACACACACATGGATCAATGCAGCAGGCAGCAGTGGGTGTGGGAACCTGCATCAGAGCCCATGCCAAGACAACAACTATGGGCACCAAGGATGGCAGTGCTGCCAGCCCTGAAGACAGCTTCTTTTCCTCCAGGTGACAAAAATGACAGTCTCTGCAGGCCATAGAGAACCTTAACTCAAAGATGACATTCAAAAATAGATTCAACAAACAGTTGTGTAAACAGCAGAACTCATAACTGAATAGAGGCACCAAAGAAATGGAACTATTTTGAACAAACAGAAGACTAAAAAAAAAAAGAGAAAGAAATGAAAACGAAATCGGAAGTGGAGCTTTGACTCAAATAGTAGAGCCCTGGCCCTAGGCAAAAAAGCCAGGTGAGAGCCTGAGGTCCTTAATTCAAACCCCAGTGCTGCCATGGACACACATACACTCACTCTCTCCTTTAAGGGGGATGCGTCGATCAATTCTATTAGACAAGAATAAGTCTAAAATGATGACCGAAATGAATTGATGAGATGTTGACAACACAAAATAGGATTTTCCCGACATTGTCTTTCAATCCAGTCAAGCTGACAACCAGAAAAATACACAGAGAATTAGTGAAGTGAAAAAACAAGGCCGGGGATACTCTAACAGTCATGTTCTAGGGTATCTAGTCAGAAAGACAGCCAGCACTCTACTGAATTCCAGTCCACTCTTTGTTCTGAGTATAGAGTGGACCAAATGCATGGACTATGCTACTGTGGCCATCAGCAAATTCTGTCTAATGAATGTGAGAGGTGGTCTCTGATTCTCCTGAACTGAGGACTACCTTCTCCCTACTGACTGTAGCGGGCTCTGACCAAGCTCTGAAGCTTTTCAGCCTATGTAATACCTATGTTAGACTGTTAAAGTTGTTATATTTTATTATTAGTTACTGTGGTTAACTTCTTACTGTACCTATTGCATAAATACAGCTTTATCATATATACATATAGGAAAAAAACATGTATAGGATTTAGTAAGGGTTCCTATTTTACCATTAACTCAAGTGTAGCAAGGAGGTTTGCAATGGTATCACTCCTTTGAACAATTAATTCATAGTTTAACAAAATAAATACCTGGAAGCGAACCATGGGTTGCCAGGAATGGTGGGGAGGGGGAGGAGGGGAATCAAAGGAAGAAGGGAAGACAAACGGAGAGAGATGAATATAGTCATGATTGTCAGTGTACATCTGTGAAAATGGAACCACATAACTTGAGGGGATGGATGGGGTTGGGAGAAATCGGGGCGGCGTTGGTAGAGAATAATGGAAGGGGTGGCATTGATTAAGATGTATTTACTCACTCATAAGCAGACATATTGAAATAACACCCCTTTGCACAGTTACTTAAAGATAACAAAACTATATATGTATAATTATATATATGCATAATCTATATATAGACATATATATTATATAATTCATAGACATATATTGTATATGGTATATATCTATAATTATGCATAATATATCTATATATAGATATGTATAATTTCTATTTAATATAGCACAGCCTACACTATACACTGTACACTATAGTTTTTGTTCTT
The DNA here is from genome assembly GCF_019054845.1 of Dipodomys spectabilis. Taxonomy (NCBI): domain Eukaryota; kingdom Metazoa; phylum Chordata; class Mammalia; order Rodentia; family Heteromyidae; genus Dipodomys; species Dipodomys spectabilis. The sequence goes on along the minus strand of NW_024870813.1, from coordinate 929,154 downwards.
CTCTGTATGTGGGGAGGCTAGATGGCTCCTTTGCTGGTGGGATTCCAGTGGGGCTTGGTCAGTGGGAGGACTCAGGGGCTTGGAAGTGGAGAGAGGGGCTGTTAGGATTTACCACTGCCTTTGTTTTCAGGCTGCCTCTGGGGACAGTGGCACCATGACTGTTACAATGGGAACCCTCCCCATGGTCTTTTGTCTTACTCCGCTAGCTATAGGCTGGATCTACTTCTTATTTTTGCTGGTGTCTAGGCACTTAGGCAAGTCCGTTTTATCTCTCTGTCTAAATCCTGAAATCTACCTTTCTAGTGAAGTCTCTAGTTTTGAATTCATCCAGGATGAACTCTGCTTCCTGCTTACACTGTGACTGATATACTGTCTTTCATTGTCTTTTTCCCCCTCCCTTCCTGGAAATTTAATTAGTTGGATGATCATTTATGTTAGTCATCTATGTCTATTCTTTTTGAAGTTTTCTAGGTTATGGAACATTTCCTTATTTCATTCTCCCATCCTGTCCAATGAATATTTTCTTCTTTCCTCCCTCTCTTCCTCCTTCCCTCCCTTCCTCCCTTCTTCCCTTCCTTCCTTCCTTCTTTCCTCCCTTCCTCCCTTCTTTCCTCCCTTCTTTCCTTCCTTCCTTCCTTCCTTCCTTCCTTCCTTCCCTCCTCCCTCCCTCTCTCCCTCCCTTCCTTACTTCCTTCCTTCCCTCCTCCCTCCTTCCCTCCCTCCCTCCCTTCCTCCCTTCCTTCTTTCCTTCTTTCCTTCCTCCCTTCCTCTCTTCCTCCCTCCCTCCCTCCCTCCCTCCCTCCCTCCCTCCCTCCCTTCCTTCCTTCCTTCCTTCCTTCCTTCCTTCCTTCCTTCCTTCCTTCCTTCCTTCCTTCCTTCCTTCCTTCCTTTCCCTTTCTTCCTTTCCCTCCCTTCCTTTCCCTCCCTTCTCCCCCCTCTCCTTCAGAGAGGAAGGTCTCACTGAGTAGACCAAGTTGGCTTTGAACTGTTGATCCTCTCACTTTAGTCTCCTGAGTGCTGGGATTACAGGTATGTACAACCATACTGGGCTTGAAGTGTTTTTAAGTTTCTGAATTAAAGTTTAATTTTCAAGGGTCTTTTCTTGTATTCTTGATTTCCTTTGCTTCATAGCCATCTGCTTTTGTTGCATAGATACAGTAACTTTCTAAGCCCAAGAGTAATGGGAAGTTTTGTTCTTTCTTCTTTCTTTTTCACTCCTTTTATTTGGCCGGTACAAAGGCTTGAATGCAGGACCTCACACTTGCCAGGCTTTCTCGCTCAGAGTTGGCACTCTACCACTTGAAACATATCTCCAGCCTGACATTTTGCTGGTTAATTAGAGTCCCCAGGACTTTTCTTTTCCATCTGACTTTTTTGAATTGTGATCCTCTGGATCTCAGCCTTCAGAGTAGCTGGTGAGCCACTAGCCCAAAGTTTTTGATTTCTTAAAGTTCTGTTTCCCAAATTATTTCCATTTGCTTTGGAGATTGGTTCATTTGTTTACCTTCTTGATCATCTCCTTTGTGTTGATGACTTTCTGAATGTGTAGGGAACTTTGATTCCCTTTTCACAAAAGTGGGAAAGTCAGCTTTTTCCCCTGGATACTTGTTATATCTTCTTAGGAAAATTCAGGCCACTGTTCTATGCACAGTAGCTTTGAACCATGCTTGACAGTCTTGCTCTGGAATGCAAAGGGGTATGTGTGTGTGTGCGTGCGTGTGTGTGTGTGTGTGCGCGCGCGCGTGTGCACAGGGGAGGTAAAAGAGCTAGATCTCCAAGAAAGAACAAGAGTTTTCTACATGGAAAGTGAGCTCATTGAATAACACCTACAAGTGGACATGTCTTGCAGCTCAGTAACATTACCTGAACACTGAAGTGGAGAACAAGTTGGAGGGAGAAGAGGAAGCAGCAATAGAAGGGCTTAAGGGAAAATGGAGTCAGACTAGTTGTAGAAGATCATGATGACTGAGCTCATAGAGACTCTCTGGACCCTGTTGGACTAAGCTAGGTGAGACATGTGGCTTGTGACATGGGGCTAGAGCCACTTCACATTAGAAATGGAGGGAAAAAACCTAAGGTTTGGACAGCCATAGCTCTGAGTGTTTCCTGTCATTGAGATGGAGATGGGAGGAGGCTCAGGGAGAAGCTTCAGTGTCCAGGTTGTGACCACTTGCTACACTAGCTCTCAGATTAGTGGTCCCAGTCCTGTGTCTCCATGGATCTGGCCCTAAGTCCCAGGGAACTTCAGCAAGGACGGGGCTCAGGGTTTGTCTTCTACCTGAGGCCTTCTCATTGGACTAAGGAGAATTCCAATCTTGATGTCGATGGGGTTTATAGCAAGAGGTCCACTGGATCATGAATGTGCTTCACTAAACCATGTAGAGAGATACAGACACCTGAGAGATTAATGTTCTTTCTTTTAAAAATATTTTTATTATTATAAAGGCGATGTATAGAGGGGTGACAGTTACATAAGTCAGGTAAAGAGTACATTTCTTTTTGGACAATGTCATCCCTTCCCTTGCTGCCTCCAGCTTTTCCCTCCTGTCCCCACCCACAAGTTGTATAGCTCATTTTCAACATAGTGTCCAGTGAGTACCACTGCTGCATTTGTTCACCCTTTGTCTCTCCATTTCTGTGACCCCCTCACCCTCCCAAAGACAGATAAATAAGACAAAAAGAAAGCAAAACAAAACAACAAAGAAAAAGCCACTTGTTTCCGTTTCTTGGAGTTCATTTCGATAAATATTTTACACGATCAGAGGCACATACGAACTGCACCTCTAAGGGTAGCCTCCTTGGGTCTCACTGTGTGTGAATCTAGAGTACTGTATCATTTATCATGTCCCCGTGTATTTTAGTTCTAGCTTCCACATATGAGAGAAAACATGAGCTTTGTCTCTCTGAGGTAGGCTTGTGAGATTAGTACCCTTGTTTGACTTCTGTGGTTCATAGGGAACTTATCTCCACCAGAAAACTGGAAATGGAGCTATGGCTCAAAGACGTAGAGTACTAGACTTGAGCAGAAAACTCAGGGACAGCTCCTAGGCCCTGAGTTCAAGTCCCATGACTGACAAAAGAAAATAAACAAAAGGAGTTGTGAAGGCTAAAAAGAAAAGGAGAAAGAAGAGGAAGATGAAAAGAATGAGGAATAATGAAGATGAAGTAGATGAAGAAGATGATAATGAATAAATTGGTTCTGTTTTTTTCCATCTTTATAAAGCATTTAACCCTCTTGTATATAACTCACTCCTTCTAAAGAAAAAAATGCTGAAATGTAAGGCTGTGCAAGATTTGTTTTTAAACCAGGTAGTGTCTTTTGTATAGTTAACACACTACTGAATGTGCCATTACAGCCCTATCCTGGTGGTTTTTTCAATAGTCACTAACCTTGCCCAATACCATATAGAGCTTGTAAACTGGCATGGACATTTTTTTTTTCATTGTGGAGCTTGAACTCAGAGCTTGAATCCCCGAGCATTATCCCTGAGCATTTTTGCTCAAGGCTAGTGCTCTACCACTTTGAGCCACAACTCACTTCCAGTTTTCTGGTCATTAATTCTCAGATCTCAGCCTCCAGAGTAGTTAGGATTACAGGCATAAGCCTGTGCCCAGGAGCTTTCTTGTTTTTTTTTTTTTTTTGTTGTTGTTGTTGTTGGCCATGGGGCCTGAACTCTGAGCCTGGGCACTGTCCCTCAGCTCTTCAGCTCAAGGCTAGCGCTCTACCACTTGAGCCACAGTGCCACTTCCATATTTTTTCTGCTTATGTGGTGCTGAGGAATCAAACCTAGGGCCTCCTACATGCAAGCAAGCACTCTACCACTGAGCCACCTTCCTAGCCCCCTTTCTTGTTTTTTAATTAATGGGGGGGAGGGGGGAAGAAAAAGCATCTGTTCCCCTAGATAGATAACATCACTTCCTTCTTTTGTGAGAAGATACTAAGATGCTGTGTGGGCCTGTTCTGCATTCCAGGACAGAGATAAGAGTTATGCCTTAGAGATGGGGGAGTGGGGAGACAAAGTTTCAGCCAGGCAGCATCACCTGCCTCTGTGCAGGGTTGCAGGCATGCATCATGCAGCCAGGATGCAGGGAGCTGGGTTGTGAAGGAAGAACAGCTCTTCTTAGAAAGTCAAGCAGGAAAGAGTGGGTCTGAAGGAAGATAAGATGGCTACACATCCACTGCTAGTGAGTGGAAGTGTGAATGAGGGCAAACCTAGTTCCTATCTGGGATCTGGCTGTTGGAAGGGTGACTCCAGACAAATAGCTTACTCTCTGCTTCAGTGCTCCATCAGGCAGACAGCAATGAAAAGGAGCACCCTTTGAGCAAACAGGATGATTAAAGAAGGTGATTTCTGTAGTCTAGACAACTCTAAGCACAGATGTTGATCTAGCAAGGGCCACTGACATAACGCCAGGGGCCATTTCCATGGGAAGTCAGGGATGGTTTTATCAGGGAGTTGTGCATGTCCAGAATTTAGGAGGTGCTCTTGAAGCAGATATGTGCCCTTCATCAGGGACTCTAAGCACATTGCCTTGGGGAGAGAATGGTGTTAATGTATTTAAAACAGAACAACCCTTGCAATGTGTATTTCATCTGCCTTGTAATGTCCCTTGGCTCCAAAGGAGAAAAGAATATCTTCTCATTTATCCCTTAGGACCCACTCTCCAAGTGTTCTGCTTATACCCCTGGCAGCCCATCTTTTCTTCTCGCTCCCTGGCTGACTCTTTAGCTACACTGTCCCAACCCTTCTACCCCAGAGGGTTTGTCCTTGTCCAAGCCCTTGGTCTGGGCCACAGATCTAACAGCCTCCTCTATGGAATAACTTACTTCCTTGTTTACATGCCCCTTGGCTGTCTTCTCATCCCTTGGCTGTGAATTCCTCCCTGTCCTGGTGGGCTTTGTGTGGCTCGATAGAAAGTTAGGTCTGCAGTTAAGGTTGTGGAGGGAGTTTATAACAAGGCACCTTCTTGTGCCCATTTCAGGGGTGAGGAAACTGAGTTTGAGATTGGCGAGAGGAGAGGATGCGGAGAGAGAGAGGAGAGGAAGAGTCAAAGAGGAGAGACAGAGATAGATGGGCAGACAGACAGGGAGGGCACCCTAGCAGACAGTGTAATTGCAATAGATTCAGCGCGGCCAGGGTGGGCGAAAAGCGTGCCCTGCGTGCTGCAGGCTGCTGCTGCGGGGCCCTGGGCTTGGGGGCTTGCGGTGGGCGTGGCTCTGGGAGCGTCCTGGGGGCGGGAGCAGCCCGCTGGGCTCTGCGGGCGGCGGCTTGAGCGGCTCTGATCCACACCCCAAAGCGCAGCCACCATAAGAGCAGGTGAGGCCTGGGCGGGCCTTTAACCCTTTTGGATCTCAGTCGGGGCTGGGATCGGAGGGACCCGGACTCCGATCCTCCCAGAAGCGGAGCGCGCTGCTGCTCCCTGGCATCTGAGCCCTGGGCTCCAAGGCTTCCTGCGGGGCTGGGGCGCACGGTGCCTCGCGGTGGAGCTGAGCTGGAGTAGCGCCTCGCCTGAGGGGCTGTGGTTCACTTCCTCCCCGTGACTGCCATCAGAGGAGGTAAGGGGCACACCAAGAGCCTGGGTGGTGGGCACGGAGACTGTATAACGCTTAGAGGGGCAGTGTGTGTCCTGGGGTGTGTGTGTATGTGTGTGTGTGTGTATGGGGTGTGTAGTTGCAGCCAAGCCCCTATTCTCTCCTGAGCTGCCTGGAAACTAAATCCAGACAGCATTCTGCTGATCTTGTTTTAATCATCTGCCTCTCGCCTGGGTGCTGGTGGCTCACGCCTGTAAACCTCGCTACCCTGGAGGCCGAGATCTGAGGATTGTGGTTCAAAGCGCTTATCTCCCAGTAACTACCAAAATAAAACAAAATAAAATAAAGCCATAAGTAGAGCTTAGTCGGCCTCCCCTTTCCAGGATTGGCACCCATTTGGATGTGTCTGGAGGACCCGAGGCTCCCAGGTTCTTACAGGTCAGTGGGACCCAGCCTAGCAGCCATGAAGGTGATCACCCCAAAGTGATCTGCAAGAGGACAGATGGGTTCTTTGAAAGGAAGCTACTGGTCCTGCGCTGACATCAGAACTGCCATGAAGTGGGGGTTGTAAGGCAGTGTTTGGGGTGACAGGGGGTGGACCCTGGGTAGACTGCCTTTCTACCCGATCAGCAGAGGCACCTGGAGCATCTCTGTCCCTGCTGGTTTGACTGATCCACATCCCAGCAGCCTAAACACGACCCTGGCTCTGGAGCTCCTGGAGTGGATAAGGTTTGGCTTGGTTAGTAGAGCTGGGATGTTCATTTCCAGCATTGCCACCTGTCAGACATCAGTTTGCCTCTTGCATTGACACTCACTACACTTTCCTTTCCTCTTTTCAAAAGGCATTCTGTTTGGAAGGGTGGGTGCTTAGGATTGCAGGTCCAGACCGACCTTCTGCACCTTCAGAGAGAGGGGCACTGCCTAGTACCTTCCATGTCAAAATGTCTACCCTTGGCATCACCCTGGAAGCTCTAGGGTCCAAGTTTCAGTTTAGTCTTGGCACAAGGCAGGGAGGTGGAGGGTTGTACCTGGTACTGAGGATACCCCAGGGCAGGGGCAACTGTGTGGGGCATAAAGATGTGCAACAGTCTGGCATGTTTAGGGATTGCAAACTGAACAGGTGATTTAATCGTTGGCTTAGTATAATTTGTGGAGAGGACAATGGGTATCCTGTCTTCATGACAGACAGTAGGAAGAAGCTAGTGTGCAGATGAGACAGTCTGCAACCCTGGGAGTCATCACTTCGCCCTGTGTCACTTGAGAAACAAGGCTGGTGGGGCAGGGAGGGGCGAGACAGGAGGATGCACGTGGGACCCTTCTGGAAGACTTACATGGTCTCTGTGCTCAACAGCCTTTCTTGCTGTCCCCATTGAGATCAGATGTGACCAGAGGCTTTCTACTCATGGTCTCTGAACAAGTCTGTCCCCTATCTCTGCATACCAACTTATGATCAAAGCAGCCTTCGATCTGAAGAGGGCTGACTCAGTCAGCTTGCTTGCTGTTGGGACTGAGGCTAAAATGCTTCTGAGTCTTTGGTTTTCATCCATGAAATGCATTGGTAATACCCATGTTTCAAAATAAAGTAGCTAGTGGGGCACTGGTGGTTCATGTTGTAATCCTAGTTACTCAGGAGGCTAAGATCTAAGGATCATTATTTCAAACCCAGCCCAGGCAGAAAAGTCTTTGAAACTCTTATATTCAATCAACCATCAAATCGAACTACTTAAAGACAATAAAAATATAAAAAAGCAAAAAATCAAAATGAACCAGCAAAAAACTGGAAGTAGAGCTGAGGATCAAGTAGAGAGTCAGCTTTGAGTGAAAAAGCCAAGTGAGAGCCTGACACCCTGAATTCAAGCCCCAGTACCAGCACATATATACAGAATAAACTAGCTAATACATGCAAGAATCGAGCACATCTTTAGCATACAACAAAGGCTTTGTATAAGGTAGCAATCATCAGATGCTGGTCTCTTACCTAAAGCCTTAAATGATAGCTCCTATTTCTCCAAGGAGATTGCCTTGGGGTGAAAGCAGCCAAGAACCATCTCCTGGATCCTTGCTCCTTCTTAGATTCCATCCTAGAGGTGCAAGTGTGAGACATGTTTTTTTTTTTTTTTTTTTTTACCTTGCAGGCATCATCTCTGACTTGGAGCCTTTAGTTCAAGAACTACTGGATCTTCTCACATTCACCATGAATACTTCTCACTTCCTGGCTTCACTTTCCCCAGGATTTTCCTGGGGTGGGAACAAAAGCCACCCACTGGGCATCCTATACAACTTCTCTGACAACTGCCAGGATTCCATGGACTTGCTGGCCTTCATCGTCACCTGCTACGTCATTGAGACCATCATAGGGGTCTTGGGGAACCTCTGCCTGATATATGTAACCATGAAGCAGAAAGATAAAACCAATGTGACCAACCTGCTCATTGCCAACCTGGCCTTCTCTGACTTACTCATGTGCCTCATCTGCCAGCCACTCACGGTTACCTACACCATCATGGACTACTGGATCTTTGGCGAGGTCCTGTGCAAGATGTTATTCTTCATCCAGTGTGTGTCCGTGACAGTCTCCATCCTGTCACTTGTCCTTGTGGCCCTGGAGAGGCATCAGCTCATTGTCAACCCAACAGGCTGGAAACCTACTATCCTTCAGGCCTACCTGGGGATTGTGGTAATCTGGCTCATTGCCTGCTTCCTTTCCCTGCCTTTCTTGATCTACAGCATTCTTGACAGTGTCTTCCATCAGGAGCACCCCAAGGCTTTCGAGTTTCTGGCAGACAAGGTAGTGTGTACTGAGTCCTGGCCCCTGAAGCACCACCGTGTCATCTACACCACTTTCTTGCTACTCTTCCAGTACTGCATCCCGCTGGGATTCATCTTGGTGTGCTACTTGCGCATCTACCTGTGCCTGCGGAGGCAGGGACGTGTGATCCACAGGAGCACCTACAGCTCACGCGAGGGGCAGATGAAACGGATCAATGGGGTACTTGTGGCCATGGTGGCTGCCTTCGCAGTGCTCTGGCTGCCCTTACACATATTCAATACCCTGGAGGACTGGCACCCTGAGGTCATCTCCGTGTGCCATGGTAACCATATCTTCTTGGTGTGCCACCTGCTTGCCATGGCCTCTACCTGTGTCAACCCTTTTATTTATGGCTTTCTCAACACCAATATCAAGAAGGAGATCAAGGCCTTTGTGCTGACCTGCCAGAATTGTTGTACCCTGGAGGAGTCGGAGCCTGTGCCCCTGTCCACAGTGCACACGGAAGTGTCCAAAGGGTCTCTGAAGCTAACTGGCAGGTCTAAGCCCATCTAGCTGTTTCTAGGGATTCTCCTGTCACAGTCCTTGTGTTTCACTTAGTGAAGTGGTTATGTTATAGGTGGGAGACAGGACCTGCCTTATGGGGGTCAAGAATAGGCTGGCAAGGCAATTTTTCTTTTACATCTTCTGTGTTCAGAGGATATAAACCATTTTCTTTTGGGATAATTCTGTTTCCAGATTGGGCAAGTTGGGCTTCTGGATGCTACAGCTGTCTGTAGCTGGCAAGGTTCACTCCAGTAACTCAGCAACAGATGCCTGGCCTGGGAAGCCACTAGGGAGAAGGAGAGAGAGAGGGGGGGGAGAAAGATAGATAGACAGAGAGACAGAAAGAGAGACAGAGAGAGACAGAGACAGAGAGAGACAGAGAGAGAGAGATTGAGGCCACTAAGGGATGTGCGAGAGAAAGGATGTATGGAGACAGAGCTCTAGACATTGTTTAACCCTGCACTTTGGGAGAGTGAGGCATGTAGATATGCTATGTAAGAGTTCAAGCTGGACACTGATGGCTCATACTTGTAATCCTAGCTACTCAGGAGGCTGAGATCTGAGGACGGTGGTTTGAAACCAGCTTGGTCAGGAAAACCTGTGAGACTTTTATCTAACATTAAGTGAAAGTGGAGCTGTGGCCCAGCAGAGTGCTAGCCTTGAGCAAAAATGCTAAGGGACAGTGCCTAGGCCCTGAGTTCAAGCTCCAGGACTGGGTACGCATGCATGCACGTGCTTACGCGCACACACACACACACACACATGCAGACACAGAGAATTCAGCAGAGTTGAATTCTTAGCTGTTGTACCATTAGTACATCCAGGTATTGGATCCAGGTATTCCTGGATCCTCAAACCCCTCTGTAGGAGGAGGAGTTCCACAGTCTACCTCCTACTTCTCCTTTCTCCTTTTATACTACTTCTGTCAGTCCTTGTGGAATCTGCCTGTAAGTGTCTCTTCTTGATGAGATTATGAACATCTTGAGAATTATAACCATATTGTCATGGAATTCATGTCCTCCATGTCTAAGAAAAGCTTTAGCAGAGAGAGACAGAGAGAGAGAAAGAGAGAGAGAGAGATAGAGAGAGAAATGGAGAGAGAGAGAGAGAGAGAGAGAGAGAGAGAGAGAGAGAGAGAGAGAGAGAGAGAGAGAGAGAGAGAACTTTATATTATGGTTCAGGGGCAAAGAAACTACTCATTACTGAGTCTTAGGCCAAGGAAAGGTACTCTAGAGTACCAGGGCTCAGGATGTTGTACCCTTTGATGCTTGAGAACAAAGCTCCTTTAAGATGTTAGAATGCCTGATGACAGGGCAACCAAGATGGGCATCTGGTAAAGGTGATTTGTATTAGGAACTAGAGCAATTGTAGGAGCCTCACTGAGTGGTTTCTGTGCCCTCCTCCTCTTCACTTTTCTTAGGTCAATACAGCCCACATGGGTGGCTATTTCTTGCTTCCATCCCTAATGATCCATGGCATTGGTTGGTTACTGGTATTGTAGGAATTTGCTATCCAAAGTATGGTCAAAAGTTCAGCAACCTTGGTATCAAGGCAAATCTTTGTGGTCTTTCCAAACCTGTTGAATTAGCATGTGTATATTATCAAGATCTCTGGGTTAATTGTTGGCACATGAAACCTGAAAAAGCACTGCTGTAGAAATTAGGTTGCCCTGGAGCCTGGAGTTACTGGGGGAGTATCTATAAACTTGCATTGTGGGATCAAGGGCAGAGTTGGACACATGCCTTTGAATTTGGAATTGTGAAAAAGTGTGCTTAGTTTTGGGTTATATGTTTTCTCTCCAGTTGCATGTGGATGTATGTCTTGTGAAGCCTTTCCATTGTTTCAATAAATACTTGCCAGATATTTAGTTTGCATCATTCTGTTTGTAGCTGACATGACTTTTTGTATTTTGTTCTATTCCATTTAAAATTGTATCATCAACAGTTTTTCATCATTTGTGTGTGTGTGTGGTGCGTGTGTATGTGCCAGCCATGGGGCTTGAACTCAGGGCCTGAGTGCTGTTTCTTTTTTGCTCAAGACTGATACTCTGTTACTTGAACCAGAAATCCAATTTGGTTTTTGATGGTTAACTGGAGATAAGACTCTCATAGACTTTTTGTTCAGCCTGTCAGAAAAAGATTTGTCCTCAGATCACAAAGGATCTGTGATCCTCAGATCTTAGCCTCCTGAGTAGCTAGATTACAGGTATGAGCCACTAGTGCCTGGTTTAACAAGTACTTACTGCTGGCTAATTATGTGTCAGGAACATGGTGGACAACAGTGTAAAGGTTCTACCTCTGATAGAACTTTAATTCATAATGCAGTTGAAACAATAGGTTCTACAGGTGTCCACAGCTATGTGCTGAAGAGTCTACCCTTAGGGGTAGAAGTAGACACATCCACCATCTCATAGGGCCCCTCAAAGGCAGAGCCCAAGATACCCATCTTATGGCACTGCAATATGTCACACATTCTTGGATAGAGCAGCTAGGCAACACACACTTACCAAGTGAAAACTTATTATTAAGGAACTGAATTTGTCTGAAGAGAGTTTCCTAATGAGGAGTTCAAGTTCTTCATGAATCTGTGCATGATCAAAGGGCAATCCAAACTTCCATTGGCCTTAGAGACACCCCTTACTCCCATCCTCACCCCAGGTTCAGTGGTCTTCACTTGAGTTTGCTTGGAAATGTGGCTGTGTAATTGTGAACTTGGATGTTCTTTGTTGTTTAAATTTGACTGCTTACTTGAAACTCATAACATTTGAGTCTGAAAACAGTTTATCAGTATAATTGGATGCCTGCCCAAAGTTCTCTTAAATGTATGTTCTTTCATTGATAAAACTATGAATGGGGCATTTAGTTGTCCATTTTCTCACTGCCAAGGTAACCAGACTGAAAATAAGGGGCAAATTCAGAACAAAGAACTCCAACATACTGGTGAAAACCCGGATAGCCGTATCTTCTGGGCCAGGTCATGTGTTTTATGAAGCTTGCAGCCTGTGCCTGCCTTGTAAATGTCATTTGCTGCCCCATGTGGCACTTATATGGATGGTAGATCTAGATAGACTTTTCCAAACAAAGCTTCCTTTGACTGATCTACCTCTTCAACCCACATTCCTGTAGTGATGGAAGGCTCAGGTCTTGCTTTTTTTGCTTTTGGTGCTGGGAATTGAGCCCAGGCCCTTGTGCAAGGGCTAGGTAAGCATCCTACCACTGAGCTACATTCTCAGCTTATCTGATTAACTGTGAGCACTGATCATTGCCCTGGGCCCCCTGGGCCCAATAGTCATCTAGACTCCTGTAATCCAAAGAAGGCTGGGCAATGAAACAAGAGAGGGTGGGAATGAAACTCAGGGTTCTGAATTATAAGGCATTTTCCAGTGGTTAGAACATTCTCATTAAAAACACGGGCAACTATAGCCCTAAGCCAGTCCTGAGCTGGGCTTTTTATGACTTCCATCACTGAAGAAAAGCTTTCCCCTTCAGTTCTAATTTGAAACATTGTGAGAAGGACTTTGACTGGGCAGGTGTGCTTCAGCTATTGAGTTTATGAGCCAGGGCAAAGGAAGGTGGCGTTCTGGATCATTGCAGCCCTGTCTTTCCATGTGGTACAGGAGTGATGAGAGAGAAGGGATTCCAGCAGAAAAAGCAGAGAGAGCTCACAGGCAAGTTGAGAGGATTGAAGGAGGTACTGTCCATGGAAGTGTCTGGCAGCGTGTCCTGGATTCACAAAGGAGCCACTTGTCCATGCTTAATAATATTGCTGGGAACTGGTGGTTCGGGCCTACAATCTTAGCTATCAGGAGGCCGAGATCTTAGGATCATGGTTTGAAGCCAGCCTAGGCAGGAAAGTCTGTAAGACCCATCTCCAATTAACTACTAAAAAAAAAAAAAACAGCCAGAAATGGAGCTATGACTCAAGTGGTAGAGCACTAGCTTGGAGCAAAAATGCTCGGGGACATTTTCCAGGCCAAAAGTTCAAACCCAGGACCAGTACACACATGCAAATTTTGTTGATGATGATGTCATGTCCTAAGCATTTTTGCACTCAGGAAACAGAAACCATACCAGTTATTTCAACAGAGGGAATTGAATGGAGGAACTTGTGATTTTAGCAAGAAATCATGGACTAGGTGACTGCAAAAAGAGAATTATAAGGTACTTGGAGGGAACAACTACAGAAAATAAGACTGGAGTGCACAGGGAAGAGTAAGGCTCACTCAAGTTGGGAAGCTAGGGTCTCCCTGGGAACTCCTTAAGCCTGGCTCAGGAGGTGTTGGAAAGCTTCACATTGGATTCTTTTACAGCTATAGGAAGGAATCTGGTGGGGTGCTGCTTCTAGGAAGAGGTGGCAGATAGGGAGGCCAAGCATCTTCTCCTACTCCCCACAGGCCTCACAATTTCCCTCCAGTGACCTGGATTGGTAAACTCTACAGGGAACAGACAGAAAAGGATTTGCAGATTCCCATCCTTCAGCCATGAAGTGGAATGTATCCCAGGGCATTTGAAGCTACAGAAGAATAGCTTACTCATTGACTACTCAGAGAAGTCTTTATGTAAGCACTTTGTTCAAGCCATGGAGCTGATATGCATGTGGCTGTGATATCTCCTTGGCATGGCTTCTAGTTTGGATCACTGGAGATATGAGGCCTGGTCCAGAGCCTAAGTACAAGAAAAGCCATCAGCTCCCTGGAAGCCAGGATGTATTCATTTCTAGCTAATTCTCTCTCACACATCTGTCACACTTTACAGTTGCAATCTTCAGTGCATTTCCTTAAGATGTAGGTGCATGCCTGAATTTCCAAAGATATCTGGAAACTTTGGCAAAGGCAAACATTTTGTGTTTCACTTCTGTCCACTTATACCCTCCCCTTAATCTAGTGATTTACTCTAAGCTCGTTGGTGTGGTTATTAGGGTCTGGAGGCTTCTGGCTTAGCCCATCCCTTTGCTGTGTTTGCTTTTTTTGCCTGTACTGCTAGGCATTGGTTTTTAGACTTCCTTATGAGGGAATACTAGCCAGTAAGATAGCCATTTGGCCATGTGTGAGACCACTGAGCACTTGAAATGTGGCTAATCAGGTGGCTGAGGATTGAGGTTCGAAGGTGGCTCCAGTTGAATCCAGGAGACAATCCACCCTAACGGACTACTGTCATTGTCACTTGGCATGGCAGAAAGGGGCTGTTGCTCCCTGACTGTGCAAATGCAACTGGAAGAGCTGAGCAGATGACCAGGACTTTGTGCACCTCACTACAACTGGATCTGGGGTCCTGATTCCACCAGTTGTGGGCTCAGTCCTGGGACACTATCCCAAACTCTGCTGCCAGTCTAGCTGGTCCTGAGCACTGCCCTGGAATGGGTGAACACATTTGTTCCCCAGCTTATCTTGGTGGGTTTCTGCCAACCAAGCCTGTTTCATCTGGCAGTGTGTGGGCTGCCAAACTGTTTTTCCTTGTTTATGTAAAGAGTTTGGGGCCTTCCATAGCCTTCTTCTCAAACTTGCTAAAGAGAAGCTGTTCTCACAAGCACAGTCATGATGAAGGCAGGGTTTTGAGGCTGTATGGGGTACCTTGATGTAAGGGCTGTACCTCTCTAGTCCTCTCACTTTCCCCCATCCTGTGTCCATCGTACATTGCCCAGGTTTGTCTCTAACCTAGACGTTATGGGGGAGGGGTCCTGTGTCCAGTGACAAGTCCTACCTTTGTCCAGAAAGGGGGACTGGGCATCTAAAGAGCCTGTGCAATCCTAGCGGATCTCTCTCTCTCTCTCTCTCTTTCCCTCCTTTCCTCCCTCCCTCTTCTTCTGGACATCATGTCCCTGAAATCCACCCCATCTTTGTCCCTCCTACCCTCATCTTCCATGACACTACTTTAGGCTGGTCTTCCTAACTCCAGCTGCTCCTCTGTTCCCCATACATTGGGCTGATGCTGTGTCAGGCTTCATTTCCATGTCCCACCCCATGCACTTCCAATGAGGAATTTTGCATGTGTTCTTGGTTTCAGCTGCCAAAGACAGGCACATGGATTCTAAACTCACATCTCCTTTGTACTCCATTTAACAGCCAGCTAGGTATCTGTGGAGCATCCCCTGTCTACCTCAAGTGCAAGCCCAAACAAAATGTGGGCCATTCCCTAGGTACCTGTTGGGCTTGCATGGCAGCGACTTCTGTCATGAACCACCTGATTCTCTCATTAGGAACATTTGATTCATCTTACTCTTTTCCTTGGGAAGGAATGAGGGAGGGAAGGTACCTATCTCCGTCTCCTGTTTTGCAGTCACAGATCTCATTCTAACTCACTTCTTTGGTGGTTCTCACTATTCCCCCCATCAAGATTCAGGGTGCAGATACAAGGCCTGATTTTTTGTTTTTCCAGGTCTTCATTCAGATGGCCTTTCCCTGTGTGCTCCAACCTCCTCCTCTATCCTAGCCCAGCACCTTCCTCACCTTTGGCTCCTCTAATATTGTCTCTCTTTTTTTAATTTGATGTTGACTGAATCCCTGTGTACTTTCTACTTCTCAGTTTATCTCCTCTGAAAGCTTTCCTGGGTTCCATTTTTTCTTTGTTGTTGTTGTTGTTTGTTGGTTGGTTGGTTAGTTGTGGGTCTAATGCTGGGCCTGGGTGCTGTCCCTGAGCTCTTCAGCTCAAAGCTCTACCACTTGAACTACAGCACCACTTCCAGTTTTCTGGTGGTTAATTGGAGATAAGAGTCTTATGCATTTTCCTGCCTGGACTGGCTTTGAACTACGATCCCCACATCTCCCGAGTAGCTAGGATTACAGGTGTGAGCACTGGCATCAGGATTCCATTGTTTCTTGTCTGCACCCTCAAAACACTGTGCTACAACTCCACTGGGCAGGCAGGGAGTTTGAGCTGGAAAGAAGAGACTTGTCATCTGTCTGTCACCCCTCAAGCCCAGAGATTGAGCTTTGTCTCCTAGGAAGCTACCAGCCCAGACCTGAAGTAAATGTCCCATGAAAGGACAGTGTGTTGGTTTCTGCCAGGAGGAATAGACTAACAGAAAGAGAAGTGTGTAGTTGACACAGCTGGGCCTCCAATTGGAATGAACCAGTCCAGCAATCTTATCTTCCTGACTCGGAAACTGATCAAGGCTACCAGTATCAGCAGCAACGTGGGAAAAGAAGCTCTCCTTAAAAAACATTTTAATTGGGCTGGGAAGGTGGCTCAGTGGTAGAGCGCTTGCCTTGCATGCCCAAGGCCCTGGGTTCGATTCCTCAGCACCACATAAATAAAAACAAAAAAGCCGGAAGTGGCGCTGTGGCTCAAGTGGTAGAGCGCTAGCCTTGAGCTGAAGAGCTGAGGGACAGCGTGCAGGACCAGAGTTTAGGCCCCAAGACTGGACTCCCCTCCCCCCTCCCTGCAAAAAGAAACATTTTAACTAAGCCAGGCACCAGTGAGTCAGCTAATCAGGAGGCTGAGATCTGATGATTGTGGTTCGAAGCCAGTCTGGGCAGGAAAATACATGAGACTGTTATCTCCAATGAATCACAGAAAAAGCCAGAAGTGGTGCTGTGGCTCAAAATGGTAGAGTGCTATACTTGAGCAAAAGGAGCCCAGGAACAGTGCCCAGGCTCAGAGTTTAAGCCCCAGGACTGGCCAAAAAGAAAGGAAGAAAGAAAGAAAAAAGAAAGAAAGAAAGAAAGTATTTAAACTATTAGGGCGCCAGTGGCTCATGCCTGTAATCCTAGCTATCAGGAGGTTGAGATCTGAGGATCACAGTTTATAGCCAACTGGGGCAGGAGAGTCCTTGAGACTCTCACCAGAAAACTTGAAGTGGAGCTGTGACTCAAAGTGGCAGAGTGCTGGCCTTGAGCGGAAAAAGCTCAAAGACAGTGCCCAGGCCCTGAGTTCAAGCCCCATGACCGACAACAAAACCAAACCATTTAAACTAGAATTCAGTCTAGAAGAACAAGGTTTGTCTAATTGTACTTAAGAAAGTAATATTGTATGATGTAAGTTAACTTCAATAGAGGCAGAAAAAGGAAGAGACAGAGACACAGAGAAGACAGGGAGGGGGATGAGGAGGAGAAGGATGGGGGAGAAATGGAAAAAGAGGAGGGGGGAGGAAAAGGAAGAGGAGGAGGAAAAGGAAGAGGAAGGAGAGGATAAGAAAGGGGTAAAAGGAAGAGAAAGGAGGAATAGGAAGAGGAGAAGGAGGAAGAAGAGGGGGTAGGCAGAGGGGAAGGAGAAGGAGGGGGGGAGAGGAAAGGGAGGAGGGGGGAAAGGAGGAAGGAATAGGAGTGGGGGGGGGGAGATTAGGCAGGTTAAGCAGACATTGTCCCTTGCCCTGGTGAGCACTGGGGGAAACCCTTTTACTTCTTTCTCATCTGATCCTACTTCCTCTACTTTTCCCTAGGTGGGACCTTTGGCACAGAAATATAAGAAACCTGAATGTATCAACATAGAGACTCAGTAACTAAGACTTTGTTACTATGCAAATACCCAAACTTCCTTTCATAAGCTGGCCTTTGACCATGTTCTGAGGAATACTCAGCATGTGTGTGTCCATTTGAGATGTAAGCCACTGTGCCTTCCTCCCAGAGGCCAGGTGCCCTTTCCATCTGTTTTTCCCAGTCTCCCCTGCTGTGTTTTGATCATTTCTATGGTCATTGTCCTTAGGTGATCACCATTAAAGTGACAACTTCTTTGGAGCTTATAATGTGCTGGGTAACATGCATTGTTTCAGTGGATGACAGGATAGAATGGCTATCAGTGAATGGGGTCAACACTAAATGCCTTGCTTGCCAGGTTCTCGGGCTACTGCAAGATGGAAAGGCAGCCTGGAGCAGCTCAGAGCTGGTCGGGTAGATTCCATTTGCTTGTTAGATTCCTGAACAACACTTCTTTTCTATGCGTTATTGCATAATGAAATGTAATAAATAATCAAACATGTAGCCAGGAGGGAAGGCTAAATAATCTATGATATGATAGGCTGATGGGCTGCACTAGAAAATACTTATGACTTGTTAAATATTTTAAAAATCAGGATATTAAAGCACCGTGCATGTGGCCTTCTATATTGTCAGCATACTTCCACACTTATGGAAAATCATCACTTTCCAAGAAGGAATACCCAGTGGCCATGGGATTATAGTGACTTATTTGTTCCCTGGGTAGTTTTCATATATCTCAAGTTTGTTACAGTAAGCTAATGTAATCTGAAAAGCTACACACAAAAAGAAAAAGCCATGCCAGGTGCCAGTGGTTCACACCTGTAATCCTAGCTACTCAGGAGGCTGAGACTGAGGATTGTGGGGTCAAAGCCAACCTGTGCAGAAAAAAATACCCATGAGACCTTTGTCTCCAGTTAACAAGCAAAAAGCCAGAAGTAAAGGTGTGGCTCAAGTGATGGAGTGCTAACCTTTAGTGAAAAAGCTAACCAAGAGTTTGAAGTCCTGAGTTAAAGCCCCAGTGCTAGCACCAAAACAAACAAACTACTTCCATACTTGGGTGGAAAAGGTCATTCAAGAAGCATTTTAGGAAAATAGAAAAGAAAAGAGGCGTGGCCCAGTTGGTAAAGCGCTAGCTAATGAGTGAAAGCGGCAGGTACTGAGTTTGGATCTTGGTCTCAGCCTAAAAGAAAAAAGAAGCATCTTAGGGTCCCTGGATTCTTGCTCTTTGGTCACAGAGCCTAGTTCTAATCATTCCTACAAGAAATGAAGCCTTTCCTTCAAGCCTGTGTCATGAGAAACACAGGCATCAGGACATAGCAAGATTCCTGAGGGAACAAGTAACTTGCTTAAGGACATTTCGTGGCAGCTGATTTCTATCCTACTGGTCCAGGCAATGCATTTCAGTCAGCCTTTTGCAGCTTTATTATCGGAGAGTGAATGTGTCCTGTGGCTAGTGTGAACTCTCTTTTATCTGGCTGGAAGGGTGTGAGTCCGTCTGAACGGACTGTTATCTCCAAGAGGCCCATTTGCTCCAGATCCAATCAGGCACTGAGATACACTAGAATACAGGTGACAGGAAGCAAAGGGTTGCAGCAGAGAGAGTCCTGCATGAGTATTTGGGCAGCTGGGGGACCCTGCATTGTGACTACCCATCCTGGGCCACAGTATCCTATCCTCAAGCATACACCTCTGTTAACTTTTATGAATATCTAGCCATTCTGCCCATCTTGGGGATAGCTATCTTGGGGTAACTCTAGAGCTTCAAGGGGGTTTTTTCAATGTTCTTTGAGGATTCTAATTTTTCTTTGGGTTTGGACTTAGGACCCTAGGTTGTTAGAAAGTATCAGGATCGGAGTTTGTCAAAGCCAAATATGTCAACCCATACATGCCTGGTAGCTCAGGTATGTAATCCTACCTACTCAGGAGGCTGAGATCTGAGGATCGTGGTTCAAAGCCAGCATGGGCAGAAAGATCTGTGAGACTCTTATGTCCAATTAACTACAAAAACCTGGAAGTGGAGCTGTGGCTCAAATGGCAAAGTGCTAACCTGGTGCAAAGAAAAGCTAGGGGTCAGTGCCTAGGCCCTGACTTCAAGCCCTAGAACTGGGGAAAAAATAGGTCAGAATAGAGACTCTTTATGAGGCCTTCCCTTCTGATATCTGAGTCACAGCTCCTCCTTGTCTTCATCAGCTCAGCCTGAGGCTATAATAGAATACCAGAGTCTAGGTAGCATATAACAAAACATTATCTCACACTTCTGCACCTGGGTTACCTAAGGTCAAGATATGGGCAGAGTCATAGATGGTGTCTCTCCACTGTTTTCACATGAGAAAGGGGTGGAGGGAGTCCTGTGGAGCACCCCCCCATCAGAATACCCACCCAATGATGCTATCTTCCAACCACTTCTCAAAGTCCTCCCTCCAATACGACTCCATGGGGGATGAAATTTTCCACATAACAATTTGGGAATGGGGCACACACATTGAATCTACAGAATCTCCTCCATCCCAGGCTGGCCTCTGTGCCTTATCTGAGTGCCCATATAAGCAGAGTCTAAGCATCCTTGAATTTTCTCCTTGTATCAGGAGCTGGGTGGAAGTGTCCACTGAATCTCCTGAGAGTTTGGAGCCCTCCCCTGCCTCTTTTTCTAAAGTTTCCTTCTTTCACAGTATGTGTGGCTCTCTGTGCTCTGTCCTGTATTGCTACTTCCTTTGCCTTCAATGTCCTTATCCCTAGTGCCCATGTTTCCAGGGAGCCTGGAATGGATAACTTGCATGTCACTCCTTTATGATGCCTTTGCTAGATGTCCAGACTGGCTCTGGTCCTATCTTTGACTGCCATGGCTCCTGAGTTCTCTGGCATAGCTACAAGTATAAACCTAGTTTGTACTTAGAGATTGTGGGGTCAGTTTCTTTCTACCTCTCCAAGAATATCTACTTACTCAGAATAGAACCTAGTCTTGTTTGTGGCCAGAGACTGATAGAGCAGGGACCTTGCACTTCCAGGACCTGCATGAGAACAATACCAACACGTGGTCCTCTTTCTTTTTCCCCTATTTTCAGCCTCATTGACTTCCTAGTAGTTGAACATTTATGCTTTGCTTTTCTCACGGTCTTCAACTTGACTGTATTCACTTTATTGAAAACTTTAGATATTTTATTTCTACTCATCCTTCAATGTTCAGTTTTATTAGCATAGCCAGGCTGGGTAAAAATCTTCTGTAATAAACTCTTATTAGTTTCCTCTGCTTTTTCTCCCCAGCACTGATCCCAGTTTGCAATTAGGGGTTTTTGTGGTAATTGCATGAATACTTGATGCATCACTGGTATTTAACTTTGATGGGAGCAGAGACGTGAGTCTAATTTTATTGTTCTAATCTTATTCCCAACATCAAAGCCCAAGCTTGGCATGTAGTAATGTTGAGTTGACTTGAAGCATTAGAGCCAACACATGTGTTTAGCACCAGCACATAGGAGGTCACATAGAAAAGCTATGATCACATTGGATCTGAACCAAAGTCATTTCTCAAGTCAAAAATTTCAGATCTGAGACTTTTTCCATTAATGCAGGAAGTCAAAGTCAGGATGAGGGCTCTGCTTTGCTTGCAGCTTGCTATCACTTTACCTGTAGATTTTATTAAGCACTTGAATTCGCAGCTTCTTTTGAACAAGTTGGAGTTGTGCCCTCCGCTCTGAATTTGTGTCTGGTCACTCTTGTGAGACCTGAGTCATACATAGCTGCCTCTCTAGAGAGTCACACTAACTTATGGATAACAGGACCCTCATCCCTAACTTGTGGCATTTGCCCATCCTTGTTGATGGATGTGTAATATTCATCTGAGCACTCTGGTTAGGGAGAGATAGCTAAACCAAAGGGCTTTGCCAAATAAGGAAGTCTTAGTCTCTCCACAGTGAGGACTCTGTGGCAGGGCCCTGTGCAGAGCCTCCCTGGAAGCAGGAAGGGGGGAAGCTGTGACAGGTACACACTGATGAACCTCATGTGAGATGAGGTCAGGTGTGAGATAGGATCAGGGACAAAGCATCTAGATTGTGGGAATAGGGTTCTAAGAAGTGCTTATGCAGCTAGCCTGGGAGCAGTGCTGGAGGAAACAGCAGCTCTGGAGTGGTGATCAGGAGCCCAGAGGCCTTTCTGCAGTCATCTGAGTGTGGTTTCAAATTCCTTAGACCTGAGAGATAAGAGCTAAGGCTGGACCTCATTGACAGGCTTGATTGACACTAGGGATTGAATCAGACCCAAGGGACAGTAGCTATCTACGTCAGTCACTTGAGTGAACTTTGTTTTTCATGAAAAAGTTCTAAGTGAGCTCATTCAGGTGACATGCTGGCTTGCTGGGAGGTCCCTGAGTATTTGCCTTGATTAGATATTTCTTGATAAAGTACAGAGCATCACCAATCCAGTGCCAGACACAAAAGGGGCATATATTAGAGGGGAAGGATGGATTTCCAGGCCACTCAAGGAGAAAGTATGTAACTGGACCTCATGAAGAAGGAAAGTTGAGGCTGGGTATAAAAATAGAGAGACTTCGTAGCCTCTTATTTCCCCTTTCCCATCTTTTCTTCCATTGCTTCATTGTTCTTTGTTTTTGGCTTTATTCTCCCTCCCTATCTGGTGTTCATCAGCCAGAAAATCTTGGATTCTCAGATCCAACACTCAACAGAGATAGATGGAAGTCATTAACAATCTCATTTCAAATTTCCAGGAGAAGGAGTTAGATCAACTCTTCTACAAAAAAGCTATCTGGAGTGTTTAGAGAAAGAACTCAGATGGTCTCTGTGCCTACCATGGAGCTCAGGTTGGCTGAGTCTGACAGTGGAACTGTGAACTCAGCACCCATCAAGCCCATGCAGAGCTCCGCATGTTGGCGAACTGGCATTTCAGTACACTAGGGAGGTAGACGTCCTATAGTTATGGGCACCTGTCCTTTCATGCTCTTGGACAGCAATAATTCTCAGCACATCCCTGGGCAGTCATCTGAAAGTGATTCAGTCTGTTGCTGCTCAGTGTCCTGACCAGAGATGAGGATGAGAGAAAAGGAAACTGTTCAGGTAGATAGAGAGAAAAAGTGGCAGACACAACATATGATTGGTAACATATGTCCCATCATGGTGTTTTTTGTTCCCATAGTGCCTCAGGCTCCTGCTCATATGCTTCTTCTTCCCATAATTCCCTGGGTGCCTGCTCAACCAATGAAAAGAGCCAGGGTTGTGCATGCACAGGTCATCAGGCAATCAGCACACGGCCTAGTGGAGGAGATGTGGGAGGAGCCTCATGCTATAATAATGGCTCTCCCAGAGGATGCCATTGGACTCTGGGCCCCTCTCCAGATGGAGAGCTTCACTACATACTTTCACAGCTTTCCTTTCACTTTCAAATAAACATACTCTGTTTAAATACTTTCCTGCCTCTTAATTCTTTAAAAGACAGAAAAGAAATCCCTACTCTTAGACAGTATCAAGGATGAATGCAAATACTATGGCTATCCCAAGCTCTAGGATCTGAGAATGACACAGATCCTCTGTTGGCCAGGGAAGGGACTACTGTAGCTTCTAGGAGTGACGGGGGGGGGGGGGGGTGCGCTCAGATTTATGGTCTCTGTAGATGTTGTATTTTGAGACTTCAGGTTAGCTAGGGGAGCAGCAGTGTGTGCCCCAAAGGAACCTTGTCCTCAAGTTTCTTATAGCCTCATTAGAGGATGGATGGGGGAAGCCAATGATCACATGTACACATGTCAGAAGGAGGGGGACATTCTCTTTAGCAGGATGGCATCAACTTCCCACGACAGATGGGAAAGAGTCATGTGCTTCTGGATGTCTGGAAGGTAAAGGTGTGGCCACAGAAAAACTTACTTGGCTTGTGAGGTTGGAGCTAAGGGTACCCAAGGACAAAGGGATTTTAAATTTATTATTATTATTATTATTAGTGTGGGTGCTGGGGTTTGAAATAACATCCTTGTGCTTTTGCTTAGCTTATTGTTTTTGCTCAGGGCTGGTCTTTTACCACTTGAACCACATATCTATTTCCACCTTTTTTTGGTTAGTTGGAGATTAAAGTGTTTCTTGAATTTATATGCCCAGGCTGGCTTCAAACTTTGAGCCTTAGATCTCAGCTTTCTCAGTAGCTAGGATTACAGGCATGAGCCACTGGCACTCAGCCTGAAAGGACTTTCTTGGTAAAGCTGGGGCTTTCATTTTACCTAGGAGCGATGTAGAGTCACTGAACATTTTAGGGACCCTCATGGGATAGTAAAATAAAGACTTCCTATAGTTTTGGTCCCACATTTCCAGCAGGGAGCTTCCAGGACCTTAGAATTTCCAAAGTGGCAAGAGTGTCTTTGTTATTTTTGTTGGGTCTCTGAAACTATTCCTGAATTTATGCTCATGATGTGATTCACTGCAGGACTGTAAATGATTTCAGGTTGGAGCTGACCCAGTGATTAAAGGGTTGAGACTTGGAAGCACAAGATATTAGTCTGACATTTATGAAGAGGTAGGGGGCTAGAGATAGAGTATAGTCACATGAGCAATGCATTGATTGATGATCATTCATGTCTATACCATGAAACTCTAACAAAAACTCTGGACATGGAAATTTGAGTATCCTTGGTAGGAAATCACACATTCATGTATCATGAGAATGAGACGTCATGTGGACATATATACTTCGAATTTGGGGGAATTCACTCAGATTGTCTCTTCATTTGGCTTGTCCTGATGTGTATCTTAATCATCATTATCATCTTCATCATAATCATAATGATAATGATAATGCTGAAGTCAGGTGCCAATGACTCATGCCTGTTATCCTATCTGCTCAGGAGACTGAGATCTGAAGCCAGCCCAGATAGGAAAGTCCATGAGATTCTTATTGTCAATTAAGTACCCTAAACCAGGAAGTAGAACAGTGGCTCAAGGGGTAGAGTGTTAGCCTTGAGCAAAAAACCTCAGAGACAGCACATGATTCCTGAGATCAAGCCTCAAGATCAACACACACACACACACACACACACACACACACACACCCTTGCAATTATAAATTTTAAGATGTCATTCTGTGAAATACTGATTGTGAACTCTTCCAGATTTGTAGCTAGTTGATCACAAGTGAAAATTCCACTGGTGCCACACATGTGTACACACATTCTCTCTCTCTGTCTCTCTGTCTCTGTCTCTGTCTCTGTCTCTCTCTCTCTCTCTCTTCCTTTCTTACAGGACATCTGGCCTGCTGGCCTGCTCTGACACACAGCCTCTCCTAGGAAGAAATAACAGAAATGAGGCAAGATCTATTGCTATTTCTCTGATGAACCAGAATTCTGACCACCATGTTGAGCAGTCAGGGCCTGGTTGCTGGTGCACTGCTGGGACGGGCTGGATGAGGGGCTGATTTTCTTCTGTTCCCATGGCAACTCCCCTCAAAGAATATGGTACTGGAAAGCTCCCCTTCCCCCCCCCCCCCCCATTCTCACAGGAACATGGATGGAATGCTTATTATGCCTGTAACCTATTTCTTGGCCATTTCTGGAAACTCCAGAATCCCTGTGGAGTCACTGTGAGGGTGGCCATGGCTCCACAGAGCTACATGCTAGAGGATACAGGCTCCAGGGTCAGATGAACCCAGGCTTTCTACTGGCTCCATCTTTTCCCTGCCAGGTGGCTGCAGCAAGTCTTGCTTTCTTCTAGGCCTCAGTTTCCTGATCTGCAGAGCAGAATGTGTCGACACCTTCTACAGAGCAGTTATATTTTGAATGCAGTTATATTTTGAGTACTATGGGCATCACAGAAATATGAGGTATTCAACAATTGAAGATTTGGCTGTATCAGGCAGCAACAAGAGAGCTATCTGGACTGGACACTAATGTCTATTCTTGTAATCCAGCTACTTAGGAGGCTGAGATCTGAGGATCACATTATATAGCCAGACTAGGCAGAAAAGTCCATGAGGCTTATCTTCAATTATCCACTAAAAAAGAAAGAAGAGGAGCTGTGTGGCTGTGTGGTAGAATGCCAGACTTGTGAAAAAGCTCAGGAACAGCATCTAGGCCTTGAGTTCCAGCCCCAGGACTGACATGAAAGAGGAGGGAGGGAAGGAGGAAGGGAGAGACAGAGAGAGAGAAAGAGACAGAGACAGAGATACAGAGAGACAGACATAGAGAAAGAGACAGACATAGAGAAAGACCAGAGAGAGAGAGAGAGAGACAGAGAGAGACAGAGAGAGACAGAGAGAGAATACAGAGCACAAGCCATCCTTCCCTCATCAAAAGGTTGGGTGTGGGTGAGGGAGTAAGTATTTCCTGTGCATTCTGTGGATACTCCCTGCTTGCCCTCCATTGGTCTCAGATCTGGTCTCCTGGGATGACTCTCAGTCTATGGGCTGAGGATGAGTCCAGCTACAAGGCAGCATCAGGCCAAGTTGCTAGAATGAGCCAGGTGGGCACTGTTTGAGGGGGCATCCTAGGTGAGGAGTCACTGGAGTAGAGTAGGGTTCCTAACGACTTATCTATCTGAAGGGTGATGGTTAGGATCCCTCCATTTTTTGGTGTGTGTGTGTGTGTGTGTGTGTGTGTGTGTGTGTGTGTGTGTGAGAAAGTGTGTGCACTGATACTGGGTCTAGAACCCAGGGCCTTACGTCTTGCTTGTCTTTAAAAATGTGCCAGTTCTGGAATTTGAACTCAGGGCCTGGGCACTATCCCAGAGTTTTTTATTTAAGGCTAGCACTCTATCACCTGAGCCACATCTCCACAGCTCCATTCCAGCTTTTTGGTAGTTAATCAGAGATAAGAGTCTCATGGACTTTCCTGTCCCAGTTGATGATCCTCAGATTTCAGCCTCCTGAGTACAAAGATTACAGATGTGAGCCACCGGTGCCTGGCTTAGTTGGCTTTTTAAACTCAAAATGGAAGCTCTGCCACTTGAGCCATACTTTTTTGTTGGCTAATTGGAGATAAGAGTCTCACAAATTTGTTTGAATGTGCTGGCTTTGAACCTTGATCCCCAGATCTCAGCCTCCTGAGTAGCTAAGAATATAGATATGAGCCACTCGTCCCTGGCTTCCATTTGATTTCATATGCCCTCAGCCTTAGAGGTAGTTGCTGCTGGTGTTAGGCTGGTAAGATGTCTCAGGTGGCAAAGGTGCAGTCCAAGGTCCTCATGTAAGTAGCCAAGGCTGAAGATCAGACCTGCTCCCTTCCCAAACGCACCTCTTGCTTCTTCCACTGAAACTAGGCTATGACCACTATGCCCTTTCAGCCTCTATCTCTGACTGACTCCTGAGTTATCCCTCAGCTGGGATCTCATTACTGTCCGGAATGTGGCTCCAGCCTCCCTACCTTGGCTACTAATGAGCCTGCTAATCTCATTGTCCGCAAATGAATGTGACGTGAAATTAAAAGATGCTAGGAGACACTACCATCAGTCGAATAAGTTGGCTTCAATTTATTATGTTTTGGATTCAATTATACTTCTCCTCCAATCCGCTATGAACATCAATCCAGCTGCTGGCTTAAGAGGAATGGCTAGAAGCAACTATTACAATTTCTTTTCCAGCTTCCTCCATTCAGCTTGGATTCTGGCATGAGCATGGGATGGAAAAGCTTGACCTGGATGTGGGGAGGTCAAGGGAGTTCAAGGCCAGCTGCTGAGTCTCTCGCCTGCCAGCCAGCCAGCATATTTCCTGTCGGAGAAGGGATACAAAGCAGTGTACTCGATTAAAATGGTTTAAAAATTATTTTTAGTGCATAAACACTCCAAGAGACTACATAAAAGGGAATGTTGCAGTCATAGCCTCTGTTGTGTGATTGACCACAGGAGACATGGTGACCAGAAGTCTGGGCTTAGCCTGGTCACAAACTCTTTGTGTGACTTGGGCAAATCATCAATTTCTCCCAGCCTCAGTTTCCCATTTGAAAATATGGAACTCAAAGAATGATTTTCCAGCGCTCTGGATTCTGAATTGTTCCTTTCTTTTTGCTCATGAGTATCTACCAGAAGTTGACACTTGGACCTGATTTCTTCAGCTGCCTCTGGGGCTTTCTTCTGGGCTGGTCAGAGGTTGGAATTAGCCAGGGGGGAGTTCTTACTGGAAGGCAAAAGAATAGGAAGGGAGAGGTCATGATTTTCTCTGTCTCTCTCTGTCTCTTTTGTGCCAGTATTGGGGCTTGAACTCAGGGCTGTGCCCTTTTCCTTGGCTTTTTTATGCTCAAGGCTAGCCCTCTCCCGCTTGAGCAACATCTCCACTTCCTGTTTTATGCTAGTTAATTAGAGATAAGAGTCTTACAGACTTTCCTGACTGGGCTAGCTTTGAACTGTGATCCTCAGATCTCAGCCTTCTAGGTAGCTAGGATTACAGATATAAGCCACCAGAGCATGGCTAGGTCATGGCACTTTTGCCCCCATTCAAGGTTGCCTTCCCCTAGGGTCCTGTTCTCAATCTCTTTTCCTATGTCTCCACATCTTTCTGGCTTTGGGGACCCCAGATTTCCTTCTTGTTGCTTTGGCCTATGAGTAGCAACACATCCTAGAGCTACTCATCTCTGTGTCTCTCAACATCCCTGCGTGTTCCCTGAACCTGCCGTCCATATGGCGTATTTTCATGAACATTTCATCATTTGAGCCATCAGGCATGAATGTCATTTCTGGTCAAAACCTTGAGTAATGTGGATTCAACATCCATTTTTGGAGCTCAGCATAATGACTCACACCTGTAATCCTAGCTATTCAGGAGGCTGAGCTCTGCAATCTGAGGACTGAGGTTCAAGGACAGCCAGAGGCAGAAAAGTCCACGAGACTCTTGTCTTCAGTTAATTATCAAAAGGCCAAAAGTGGAGATGTGACTCATGTGTTGAGTGCCAGTCTTGAACAAAGAAACTAAAGGAGATTGCAGGGCCTTGAGTTCACGCCCTAGTACCAGCACAAAAGAGAAAAAAGAAATTCACTTTTTGATTGACCTTCCTATGAAGGGTCCTCTAAAGAGAGGGTTGGGGGCAGGCGGAAAGAGGTCCTGTTTGGGGAGACAGTCTTGCTTTAAGGCTAGGTGGGTGGCAAGAGGCAGTACCTGGGGGTACTGGCAGCCCCAGACATAGGACACACCTGGATGCCAGGTTAGGGTGGTGATGGTGAGGGCTTGGCCTCAGAGAGTGGATGATGGCATTGGAGGACAAAGGGCATGAAGGAAGGCTGCACATCCACCCTCCGGATGTGGCAGGCCAAGAAGCCCCTAATAGAAGCCCAGTGTCCTCAGTGACCCCTAAGAAGGAGGGGATTTGGAGAAGCTCCCAATGATGAGGAGGATTTGCTCTGGAATGGTGCTCCCAGTGGTATAGTAACAGGACATGTGATCATGGTGGAACAGTCAGAAGCAACGGAATCCCAGAGCAGGGAGAAGGGAGAAGCAGGAGCTGGAGGGTCGGGCCAGGGACCAGACTCAGGATTGGCCTCCAGGAGGGCAGTGTATGGTTCCTCAATTTGGTTCATGATCCTGGCCTCTGGAGCGGGGGAGGACATTTCTCCAGGATCCCTGGGTCCAGGAACCCTGGGTCCAGGAGTGTGGGAGAAGTACTCTGCAACGGGCTCCATGACTGGTCCCAGGGGGTGGTTATCCTTCGGGCCATGCTGGGACTCAGCCCATCCAGCTGAGTGGGCTGAGTTCAACTTGTTTTGTTTTGTTTTTGTGTCCATCCTGGGGCTTGAACTTAGGGCCCGGGTGTTGTCTCTGAGCTTTTTAATTTTAATTTTATTTTAAAAGTTTTATTTTATTTTTTTATTGTGAAAATACTGTACAGAGGGGTTACAATTACATGGGCAAGATAATGAGTACATTTCTTATCAAGCATTGTAGTCTCCTCCTTTGTTTCCCCTTCCCCCCCACCCAATCTTCCCCGCTTCCCCCCCCCCCCCCAACCAAAGTTGTAAAGTTCGTTTTCGACATAACGACTTGTACATTTCATTGTTGCTTTATTTTATTTTTTCGCTCAAAGCTACCACTTGAGCCACAGCTCCACATCTGGCTTTTTGGTGGTTAATTGGAGGTAAGAGTCTCATGGCCTTTTCTGCTGCTTGGACTGGTGTTGAACTACAATCTTCAGATCTCAACCTCCTGAGTCACCTGTGTGTGTGTGTGTGTGTGTGTGTGTGTGTGTGTGTGTGTGTGTGTGTGTGTGTGTGTTTGCTGGTCCTGGGGCTTAAACTCAGAATCTGAGACCTATCCCTGAGCTTTTGTGCTCAAGCCTGGCTCTCTACCACTTGGACCACCATAGTTCCACCTCCAGCTTTTTGGTGGTTCATTGGAGAGAGTGTCTCATGGACTTTTCTTCCTGGGCTGGCTTCAAACCACTGTCTTTAGATCTCAGCTTCCTGAGTAGCTAGGATAACAGACATGAGCTACCTGTGCCTGGCTTGAGTTCAGTTTCACTGGCTTCCACATCTTGGATCTCATACTATGGCATGGATGGACTGAAGATGGTTTGGTCGTGAGTGTTGTTTATTTACTTGGAGGTGCAGGAAAGCAGGAGCTATCAGGAGAAATGAAGTTTCTGTCATCACAGAAAAAACAGAAACTTTCACCTGGAAGCCTTATGTTGACAGAGATAGGTGCAAATGTCAGGGACACTGGTAGGCGCAGAAGGGCTCAGGGAACTTCCTCAGCTTGGGGCTTTGGGTAGCAGGGACTTTTAAGTCAGTAGGAAAACAAGGCATGAGGAAGTCTGACCAGGACTTCTGGGAAAATGGGCAGAATTTGCATTAAGAGCCTGAGCATCAGCTCAGATCTTCAGCAAAGGGGAGTCCTAGCTACTCAGGAAGCTGAGATCTGAGGATCATGGTTCAAAGCCAGCTTGGGCAGGAAAGTCCATGAGATTCATATCTCCAGTTAATCCACAAAAAGCTCGAAGTAGAGGATGGCTTAAGTGGCAGAACATCAGCCTTAAGTGGAAAAGCTAAGAGATATTTCCCAGGCCCTGATCATTCAAGCCCCAGGATCATGAACCCAAGAAAGGGAATGGGATCTCGGTCAGCTGTTCCTCAAGTGTTCCTGTCATCCCCCAGGGCAGAGATGACAGGCTATCATGGATAGGGGTATGGAGACTGGGATAAGCTGAATGAATTCAGCTCTCTGGACCAGTACAGGTCAGATGAACTGTACCCTAGGAAACAGAAATGGGGCAGAGATGTTCTTTCAGAGAGAACAGTCACCTTATATCTCTTAGGGAGAATGATGATGAGATACCCACTCATTCATTTGCTTTTATTAAAGTTTCAAAAATATTTGTACCATTTGACTTTTATTGTGTTTTAATTATGTTTTGTGCACCAGGGCATGAACTCAGAGCCTTAGTCTCCTACTTGGCATTTCCATTCAAGGCTGATGCTCTACCCTTTGAGCCATACTTCTACTCCCAGCTTTTTGATGGTTAATTGGAAATAAGAGCCTCAGATCTTAGCCTTTTGAGTAGCTAGGATTACAGGCTTGAGCCACTAGCACCCAGTGTTTTTTGTAAATTGGTGAATAGTAATCTCTGTAGAACTCAGTGTGGGGCTTGAACTTAGGGCCTGGGTACTGTCCTAAACCTCTTTGCTCTATCACTTGAGCCACAGCGCCATGTCTGGTTTTTGAGTGGTTAATCAAGGTAAGATTCTCACATAGACTTTTCTGCCTGGGCTGGCTTCGAAATGCAATCTCTAGATCTCAGCCCCCTGAGTAGCTAAGTTTACAGGCATGAGCCACCAGCGCCTGGTCCAGAGTATATATATCTATATCTATATATATTTGTTGGTCATGGAGGCTGAACTCTGGGACTAGGTGCTGTCCCTCAGTTCTTCAGCTCAAGGCTAGCAGCCTACCACTTGAGCCACAGCACCACTTCTGGCTTTTTTTCTGCTCATGTGGTGCTGAGGGATTGAACCCAGGGCCTCATGCATGCGAGGCAAGCACTCTAACATTGAACCAACTTCCCAGCTCCCAGAGTGATATTTTGATACATGTGTATACTGAGTAATGATTAGAATATTTAGCTTATCTGCCATCCCACACACTAATCATTTCTTCATGATGTGAACATTCCAAATCTTCTATTTTGAGTTATACAACACAACATTGTTCATGATGAGATTTTTTTCGAACAGATTTAGAATGTCTACCTTTTATTGAAAACAAATGCGAAGCAAAGCAGTTTCATTCTTAAAAAGCATGATTCAGAACAGGAGTGGTGGCTTACTACACCTGTAACCCCAGCTACTTGGGAGGCAAGGATAGGAGGATGGTGGTTTGAGGCTATACCAGGCAAAAAGTTAGCAAGACCCTATTTAAAAAGCAAGCCAAATAGTTGGTACATATCCCAGTGACATGGAAAATGTAGATAGAAGGATCACAGGCCATCTCCCATGTTAAAAAATAACTAAAGGGAAAAGACCTGGGAGCATGATTCAAATTGTAGAGACCCTAAATTCAATCCCTAGTATCATCAAAATTAGTGTAATTCAAGTATTAATAAAGATTAATCCAGTTGAGAGTTTTGCTCTTTAACTCTAAACTTTTGTAATATTGGGTTTTGAACTCAGAGCCTTGCACTTTCTTGGGTGGCACTCTACCTCCTAAACCAGAGGTCTAGCTTTGTTTCTGTACTGGTCTTGTGACTTGAACTCAGGACCTCAGCACTGTCCTTGAGCTTTTTTGCTCAAGTTTAGTGTTCTACCACTCGAGCCACAGCTCCATTTCTGGTTTTTTGTTGGTTAATTGAAGGTAAGAGTCACACAGACTTTCCTGCCCTGGCTTTGAATCTTGATCTTCAGATCTCAGCTTCTGGAGTAGCTAGGAGTACAGGTGTGAACCACGGCTTCTTGGTTTTTGCTCATTATTTTGGAGATGGAATCTAGCAAACTTTTCTGTCTGGGCTGACTTTGCACTACAGTTCTTAAGATCTTAGTCTCCTGAGTGGCTATGGTTACAGGTGTATGCCACAGGTACCTGACTAGACTTCTAAACTTGATTCCAAGGGTAGTCATCATATAGATATGGGTACAATCAGCATGTTCCATTCAGAGCTCAGGACAGTCATCCAAATGTTTAAAAATCGTTCCTTCTCATAGTGTGTTTGGTGATCCACAAATTGTAAACAAACAGGAACACATCAAACAGATGGAAAGGTTTATGATGATAAGAAACAGTAGCTAACCTCACGGCTTCTCTGCTTGCCTTATCCTCCAGAGGCAACTTCTTGCAAACATTCCCATTTATAGTTCTCTGTCACTGTAAGTAGCAAGCATTCACATTCACAGATATTTGACTCATCTGCAGAAAATTTATTGACCTACAATGGAAATGAGAGAGAGAGGCTTTTGTATATGTCTCTCTTTCCGCTCAGAGTTTTATTGTTCCCCCATGATTAATTTTAGTTAATCTGTTAGGAACTTTTAAATCTTTTAAACTATGTATTCTACTTTGATTCTGCACTTCCTCAGCCTCAGGGAGGGTAGTGGACTGGGGTGGCCAATTTGAGTCTATGCCCAGGCCCTTCCTCTGTGTGTGTGTGTGTGTGTGTGTGTGTGTGTGTGTGTGTGTATGTGTGTGTGTGTACTTGTCCTGGGGCTTGAACTTAGAGCCTGGGTGATGTCCCTGAGCTTTTTGTTCAAGGCCAGCGCTCAACCACTTGAGCCACAGCATCACTTCTGCTTTTTTTTTGACTTATTAGAGAGAAGAGTATCACCGACTTTCCTGCTTAGGCTGGTCTTTAACAGGGATCCTTAGATCTTAGCCTCCTGAGGACCTAGGATTACAGGTATGAGCCACTAGCCCCCAGATCCACTTCCTTTTGGAAGGGCTCTTCCCTGTACCACACTGGACCTGTGCTGCTGGCTGGGCAGACAGTGCACAGTATACCCTTGGCCATGACCCCTCCTGACCCCTGGGCATGTTATCCTTGCCAGGGTCTGGGTGCCAGTGGCTCACACTTGTAATCTTGGCTACTCAGGGGACTGAGAGCTGAGTCTCGCAGTTTGAAGCCAGTCCCAGCAGGAAAGTCTGAGAGACTCTTATCTCCAATTAACTAGAAAAAAGTTGTAAATGGAGAAGTGGCTCAAGTGATAGAGTACTAGCTGTACCAAAAAAGCTAAGGGACAGTACCTAGGCCCTGAGTTCAAGTACCAACACAAAAGGAAAAACAACCTTCTCAGGAATTTCACCAAGAACACTTTTATGCAGGGATAGAATGTAGGAAATGCAAGGTTGACTCTTATAGGCCCTTTCCCCACATTTCCATGTGGCCAGATCTTTTTTTTCTCTTTTTTCTTGTGGTGGGTATATTGGGGCTTAAACTTACTCTTATACTTGGCTTGCTTGCTCTCTGGGCTGGTGCTCTACCACTTGATCCACAGTGCTATGTCCGGCTTTTTCTGGAGATAAGAGTCTCATGACTACTCTGCTCAGGCTGGCTTGGAACCAGAATCTCAGATCTCAGCCTCCCGAGTAGCTAGGATTCCAGGCGTGACCCACTGACACCTGGCATGTTTTGAATTTCTTAGCTTATGTTTCAATGATGGTTCAGGGAGATAGGAGGTAAGGAATAAAGGAAGGGCATAGTGGAAGGTGGGTGCTGGTGGCTCACTCCTATAATCCTAGCTGCTCTGAAAGCTGAGATCTAATGATGATGGTCCAAAGCCATTCCAGGTAGAAAAGACTGTGAAACTTATCTCTGATTAATCAGCAAGAAGCCAGAAGTGGAGGTGTACCTCAAGTGGTACCTCAAATTGTACAACAAGCTAAGGGAGAGTACACTGGCCTTGAGTTCTAGCTCTGGCACCAGCACACACGCATGCACACATGCACACATACACACACCTGTCACACACACACATGCACACACACACACACACACATACACACACATGCAACTGTGCAGACGGAAGGGCTGGCACCTTGGCTTTGGGCAAGCCAAGTGTGCCATGACTTACTCTCTCCCTCACTGTGTGATCTCAGGTAAGTTTGCTCACATTTGATCCCCAGATCCTCCTAAGCAATATGCAAGGCTGTGGAGGATGGATAAGACTCACATATGATTAACAGGTGCCCAACAAATGCATCTTTATTTTTTAATTTTTTTAAGTAGTACTAGGTTTTGAACTTAGGGTCTTGCATTTGCTAAAGAGGGGCTCTATCACTTGGGCCGTACCTCCAGCCCTTTTTGATTTTGTTATTTTTTTAATAGGATCTTGCATTTTGGCCTGGATTATGATTTCCTATTTCTGTTTCTTGGATAACAAATATATGCCTCTGTGCCCACTTTTATTGGTTGAGATAGGAACTTTTGGCCTCAAATTATGGTCCTCTTGATCTCAGCCTCCTGAGTAGATACTATTTATAGGA
Organism: Dipodomys spectabilis; assembly: GCF_019054845.1. Classification (NCBI taxonomy): domain Eukaryota; kingdom Metazoa; phylum Chordata; class Mammalia; order Rodentia; family Heteromyidae; genus Dipodomys; species Dipodomys spectabilis. The sequence goes on along the minus strand of NW_024870813.1, from coordinate 894,528 downwards.
ATGTACCACCACACCTGGTCATCTGTATCATCCTCCTCCTCCTCCTCCTCCTCCTCTTCCTCCTCTTCTTTCTCTTCCTCCTGTTCCTCCTCCTCCTCTTCCTGTTCCTCCTTTTTTTTTTGAGACAAGGTCTGTTTGGTAGACTTGGCTGGCCTTGGCTGGCCTTGAGTTCACGATCCTGCTGCCTCATCCACTCAAATGCTGGGAATACAAATAGGTACCACATGCCTGGCCTAATTGTTCCTTCTGTATGTCACCTGTACCTTGGTCAAGGCTAAGTGCTGGGAGAGTGTGGTGTAGCTCTATGGGACCACCACAGGTTTCTGTCTCCTATTAGAAGTGACAGCTTCTGCCAGGCACTGGTGGCTCATGCCTGTAATCCTAGCCACTCAAGAGGCTGAGCTTTAAGGATTGTGGTTCAAAGCCAGCCTAGGCAGAAAAGTCTGTGAGACTCTTATCTCCAATTAACCACCAGAAAGATGGAAGGAGAGCTGTGGCTCACATGGTAGAGTGCTAGCCTTGAGCAAAAATAAAGTAAATAAAATTTAAAAATAAAAATTTTTAAAAATCTCGGGAACAGCTCCCAGACCCTAAGATTAAGCCCCAGGATCAGCAGTGAATACATACATACATACATAATACATATGTACATACATACATATATACATACATACATAAGATAAAAAGGGACCATTTGCTGGTACCAGAGCTGAAGGTAAGGGGGTAGGCCATGGCATTTTAAGAAAGTCACCTGCTCTAACACTTGTCTTTTGGAAGCTCCACTCATCTACCTCATTTCAAACAATAAAACATCACAGACATTTAACTATTTGTGGATATGTAATTAAGTATGTACATATCACATAGCATTTTATCCATGAGACTGTGTGTGTGTGTGTGTGTGTGTGTGTGTGTGTGTGTGTGTGTGTGTGTGTGTGTGTGTGTGTGTGTGTGCTGGTCTTAGGGTTTGAGCTCAGGGCCTGGATTCTGTCCCTGAGCTTCTTTTGCTCAAGGCTAATATTCTACCACTTGAGCCACGCTCCACTTCTAGCTCCTTTTTTTTTTTTTTTTTGGTAGGGGGAGTCATTCATTGGGGATAAGACTCTCACAGACTTTCTTGCCCTGGGCTGGCTTGAAACCATGGATCCTCAGATCTCAGCCTCCTGAGTAACTAGGATTGTATGCATGAGTCACTGGCAGTAGGCTCCATGGAACACTGTTGTGGTTTCTGAGCAATATTTAAGCTAGGAGGCCAGCTATACCAAGCACAGGTCATGCAGGTGACGACTGTCAGTTTGCTGAAAGGGCAGCAACAGGGTATGACCTCACAAAACCACTGGGAGTGGCAGTGAGCGAGGTCCAAAAGGAAAAGACTTACTGTACAGAAAGAGTGGGGGAAACTTGGACTGCAATCCTTTTTCTCTCCTTGGCAGAAGGAAGGGGAGAGAGGATAAAAGTGCTCAGGTTAAGGATGAGGATTTGTGTTTTTTCCGTTAGATACCCCCCCCCCCCCCCAAACATTGATATAATCCTGGGGCTTGAACTCAGGGCTTGGGCACTATCTCTGAGCTTCTTTTGCTCAAGACTCAACCATTTGAGCCACAGCTCTACTTCTTGCTTTTGGGGAGTTAATTTATCAGAGATCATTGTCTCATACTTTTCTGGACTGGCTTCAAACTGCCAACTCAAATCTAAGCCTCTTAAGTAGCTGGGATTACAAGGGTGAGTCGCCAGCATCTGGCTTTGATAGGCTCTTTATCTCTCCCAACTTGAGACTTGTTAAAGTATCCAGACTAGCCTCATTCCCACCCCTCAGTGGGAGCAAGACTGACATGCTCCTTGGGAGAATGGCAAAGAAAGGCCAAGAAGGCTCTGCCCATCCCATGATATCTGAAGAGACCTGGCACAGGCTAGGGAATGCTTCAGGGTCCCTAATAGGGCAGTTGAGATGGGGATTTGAGCTTCTCCCTGCATTTGCTGTGGGCTGATCTAGTTGGCATCAAGGAGGGATATGGGGACAAAGTGAAGCCACTGCCCAGGAAGACTAGATGCTGACTGAGAACTAGCCAGAGTGCCAACACGCAGCCCAGGGGAAAGGTCAGGCCAGCAAAAGGGCCACAAATCAGAACTGGAGGTCATAGGGCAGCCATGACTGGGCATCCTTATCCCAAAAGGTGGGATTCAAGCTGAGAGTTGCTTAAAGCCTAAGTATGAAGTCAGTGGCTGTGGGGCTCGCACAGACATGTGACCATGTTACTGTGCTTCTCTCATTGCTATAGAGAAGCTCTCATGGGAGAGAGATGGCCACCCCTTCCTCTAGGAAACAGACAATGCACACCAGTGCAGAACTTTCCTGAAGAGCAAAGCAAAGGGATGGAGAGAGAGAATAATAGTTGTGCGAATGGGTTAGACTTAGGAAGGCAAATGGCACAGTGAGACCAAAGGAGGATACTCCTAGGGGAAGAACACAAAGGTATAATGCCCAGGTGCCTCTGATCATATAAAATAAGATTCATCCAAAAGAACTCCAGGAAATGGAAACAAGAGGGATTTTTTTTTCTTTGTTAAAAAAGAAAGGTAAAGGAGTGGTCTTTGAGAAAGAGTGAGGAGGAGGCAGATGAAGGTGATGATCTATTTTCCGTTGCTATATCAAAACGCCGGAATCTGGGTAGTTTATGAAGAATAGAGGGCTGCTGGGCTCCTGGCTCTGGAGGTTGGGAAGTTGCAGGTCAGGAGGTGGCATCTGGTGGAAGTCTTAATTCTTCTCATCATCGTGAAGCTGAAAAGTGTGAGGAAGAGAGTGGGGCCATCAGGAAGGGGAGCCCTGCTTTACAACCACCTGCTCTTGTGTTATCTCTTCCAGGCCCTTGAGAACAGCATTAATCCCTTTCAATGACCTACTATAAGACTGCCCCCCCCCCCCATCCCCGTACTGCTAGTGTCAATTGAATTCCAAAATGAGGTGTTTTTTTGGGGTGGGGAGGGGTATAGGTGTGGGGGCATACCATGTTCAAACAAGGCGTAGGAAGATGAAGCTACTGACCCCAGGCCACCTGCTGGTTGCAGCTAGGTCTGAGGAGGTTAGTAAGGAGAGCAAGGTGTGTGTGTGTGTGTGTGTGTGTGTGTGTGTGTGTGTGTGTGGCCCCAGAGAGGGAGGGCATGACAGACAGGGAGCTGAGTGCTCTGGACTCAACCATCAGAGGATGCCTACTGGGGATGAGTATCCGACTCCCCCTCCGAACACCCTAGCCTTTTCCTGATTCCACTCTGCTGGACTCAGGGGCAAGACCAGAGCTTTATGCAAAATAATGACTCAGAAGAAATCTGATGTTAAAAGAAATTTTGGAGAACATCATCCTCTGGTTTTAAAAAGGAGGAAACAGGTTCAGAGAGGGTGAGCAATTTGTGTTTGTATGTGTGCGTATGTAGTGTGTGTGCTGCTCAGTTCTGGGGCACTGTCCCTAAACTTCTGTGCTCAAGGCTAGCGCTCTACTGCTTGAGCCACAGCTCCACTGCTGGCTTTTTGGTGGCTAACTGGAGATCAGTTGGGCTGGCTTTGAACTGAGATTCTCAGATTTCAGCCTTCTGTGTAGCTAGGATTACAGGCATGAGCCACAAGTGCCTGGCTGGGTGGATAATGTTTTTAAGGGTCACACAACTTACCTGGACAGTTTTCTGAAAACCTCTCCAGTGCCTTTTCTACTCCTCTTTTTTCCCCCTCTCTCTACCTCCCTCCTTCCTCTGTGTGTGGCATTATTGAAGCTTGAACTCAGGACTCGGTGCTATCCCTCAGCTCTTGGCCCCCCCTCCTTACCCCTCCCCTCCCCCCCCCCCCCCCCCCGCGCTGCCCAGCTCCGGCTGGTACTCTACCATTTTGCTAGAGATAAAAGTCTCACAGAGTTTCCTGCCTAAGCTAGCTTGAACCTTGCTCCTCAGATGTCGGTTGCTTAAGTAGCGAGGATTACAGGCATGGGCCACTAGAACTCAGTTTTTTTTTTCCTAGTTCTGTTCAGATCTCTGCCAAGGGAATACCACTAATGGTATAAGGTGATAGAAGGCAGATAGAGCCTGCTAATGGATGCTAGCAGGTTGGCTGCTTCCTCTTCTTCCAGGTTGGCTGCTTCCTCTTCTTCCACTGTCTGGTTTGAGATGTAACATCTGGGTTTCACCGCCAAGTCCAGAACCCCCGAGCATCACTGGTATTCTTGAAAAAGTTCGTTAACCATTTACATGAACTGGAGCTATAGGGAGGTGCTCTTTCCTCCCTCCTCCCTCCCCCCTCCCTTACTCCCTCCTCATCTTTCTCCCTCTTCTCTTTCTCTTTCTTTCTTTCTTCCTTCCTTCCTTCCTTCCTTCCTTCCTTTCTTTCTCTCTTTCTTTCTTTCTTTCTTTCTTTCTTTCTTTCTTTCTTTCTTTCTTTCTTTCTTTCTTTCTTTCTTTCTTTCTTTCTTTCTTTCTTTCTTTCTTTCTTTCTTGTACTGGGGTACTGGAGCTTGAACTCAGGACCTTGTGCTCTTGGTTGGCTTTTCACTCAAACTCTACCACTTGTGCTCCACTTTTGGCGTTTTGCTAGTTAATTGGAGATAAGAGCTCATGAATTTTCCTGCCCAGGCTGTTTTTGAACAACGATCCTCAGATCTCAACCTCCTGAGTACCTAGGATTAGTTATGAGCCAGCACCAGTGCCTGGCCTTCTTGCTTTCTTATCCTCAGGGAATATCTTTCATACATCCGAAGTGGGGAAGGGAGGTAGAGGGAACCAATGCTTACCTGCCCACTCTTAGCATGTGGTTATGTATGCATGCATACATACTCACATGTATAAACACACATCGGCCTATTAGACTGTGGAGCTGGTAAGGATGTTGTAAGACCCAAGATAACACTCTCTCCCCTTCTCCCCCTCTCTCTCATGCTTTAGCACTCCCCCAGGCCCACAGCTGTGGAGGTCTTCCTGATAGCGCAGTCTTTAATCATGTTGTGGAGGACAGGATGATCTGAGCTGCAGGAATCTGCTTAGTTGATAACTTAATTTGGAGGCCAGGCCCCATTTGTAAGCAGTGACAGCATGCCCCACGGAAACCCAGAATTCAATTAGAGCCAAGCTGCCCATTCCTCATCCCTCCATGACCTTGCCTGGCTCCCTGCCAGCCACCATTCTCTTGGCTGAATGCTCCCTGAGGTCTGCAGAACAAATTTCCCACCGGAGGTCTGGTCGACTTTTTTGATCCCCACAGTTTGGGGCTGAAGGGACAAGGTGTTCTTGGTCCCTGGGCAATTGCATGCAGGACAACTGCAAGTGTTTTGTGGATAGAGGGGCTTCCAGTCTTAAAGGTCTTCCCAAATGCCACCCAGCTTTCCAGGTATTGAGGGCTCACACTTGTAATCCTAGCTACTCAGAAGGCTAAGATCTGAAGACTGTGGTTCCAAGCCAGTCTGGGCAGAAAAGCTTGTGACTCTTATCTCTAATGACCTAACAAAAAGTCAGAAGTGGAGGCTGTGGCTCAAGTGGTAGAATGTCAGCCTTGAGCAAAAAAGCCAAGCGAGAGTGTAAGGTCCTGAGTTAAAAGCCCAGTACTGGGACACACACACACACACACACACACACACACACACACACACACACACACACACACACACACACTGCCTCCCCCTTTCCCTGCAATCACCCACCCAGAAAGCCATTCAATGTGATGCTACCTGGATTGCTTATTGGTAACAAAAATGGAAATTAAGGCTGTTAGAAAATCAGATGCATTTTAATAACATACAAAGCAGACTCTAGATACACGCAATCACCCCCCATTCATACAAAAACTTCAAATGTGTGATTAGCTAAGGGCCACACAGCTTGGCATCAAGTCATAAGACTAGAATTTTCTTTTTTTTTTTTAAATTTTATTTTATTTTATTTGAGAACATACTGTACAGAGGGGTTACAATTACATGGGCAGGATAATGCATACATTTCTTACCAAGCATTGCAGCCTCCTCCTTTGTTTACCCTTCACCTCCCTTCCCAGCCTCCCCCCTCCCTCCCACCCAATCATACCCCCCCCCCCACCGACATTGTAAAGCTGGTTTTGACATGACATTTTGTACTTCTCATTGTTGCAACAGGTCCACCTGAATCCTTAAACGACTTGTTTGTCCCCATCTCCTCCACATGTTATACTGACATCAAATATAGTGAAAGCGGGGGTTACACTGTGGGGGAGGGACATACAAAGCAACAAAGAAATAATCTTATAAATGCGTTAGAAATACATGCATGAAAGAAACAAAAACATTAAAATACATATTTGAGGTTTCGTTTTCCTAACATCACATTATCTGACTTTTTCCGCTTGACTCATACCTATACTAGATATTGCAAATAAGGGAAACCATGGGACCTATGTTTCTTTGGGCCTGGCTTACTTCACTTAATATAATTTTTTCCAAGCCTTTCCATTTCCTAACAAATGGGGAAATGTCATTCTTTCTGATGGAGGCATAGAATTCCATTGTGTATATATACCACCTCTTCTTGATCCATTCATCTACTGAGGGGCATCTGGGTTGGTTCCATGTCTTAGCTATGGTAAATAATGCTGCAATAAACATAGTTGTGCTGGTAGAATTTTCTTGTTAGTTCTGGAAGTTCACACCTATCTCTGATAATTTTCTCTACTAAAAATTCCTGGTGATCTATGTTTGCTTTATAGTTCAGCTTCCTCATCATATGAACTATTTAGTTATCCTTCAGTTTGCATGCTTGCAATACATGGGTGCTGATTACCTTGAAAGTTTTGTCTAGAAGGGAAAGTTTGGTCTGGGGAGGTTTTTTAACTGGGCTTAGAAGAAAAGAACGTTACAGTCATCTAGCAAATTCTCCTATACTTCAGGAGGGTGAGATAAGGCAGGTGTCACGTGATTTCCTATTCCTTCCTTCCTTCCTTCCTTCCTTCCTTCCTTCCTTCCTTCCTCCCTCCCTTCCTTCCTCTCTCCCTCCCTCTCTCCCTTCCTTCCTTCCTTCCTTCCCTCTTTTCTTTTTCCTCTCCCTTTGAATGGAGAGCCTCAGACCTCAGCCTTCCAAGGATTACAGGTATGAACCACAGGCACCAGGTTTCTTTTTCTTTAAGAAATGATTTTAATATTTCCACCAAAAATGTACATGTTTAAGGAAATACTTTATTTGATTTGAACAACACACAATATATTTATGTAATTTTTACCATCAAGTTGAAAATGTGTTTCTTAAACAACAACAACAATACTGACAAGCCCAGTGCTGATGGATATATTATAGATTATAGATATATAGTCAGAAGTTACTCAGGAGGCTGAGATCTAGAAGATTGAGGTTAAAAGCTAGCTCAGGCAGAAATGCTCATGAGACTTTGTCTCCAAAGTAACCATCAAAAAACAAGGCTGGAAATGTGGCATGCGTGTGCGTGCACATTCATGGGTGTGCACATACTTGCACATAAACACACACCAACTCTGGAAACAAGTCTTTACTTTCTGAACATTATGGCTATCTTCTACTAAGTACACCGGGCCATAAAGAAAATAGAAATCAAAGCAACTCTGAGATTCTATCTCCCCCGCAGTTAGATTGGCCAACATTACAAATTTAAACAACAAACGTTGGCAGGGATGTGGGGGAAAAAGGAACCCTATCACACTGTTGGTGGGGATGTGAACTAGTACAACACTCTGGAAAGCAGTCTGGAGGTTCCTCAGAAAACTAAATGTGGACCTTCTCTATAACCCAGCCATACCACTCTTGGGCAGGGCATCTACCCTGAACATCACGATCCAGGTTATGAAAAGGACACCTAGATATCCATTCTCATTGCTGCATTATTCACAAATAGCTAAGTTGTAGGAACAACCCAAATGCCCTACAATAGATGAATGGATCAAAAAATGAGGTATCTATACACAATGGAATTTTACACAACCATTAGAAAGAATAATATTGGGGCTGGAAAAGTGGCTCAGTGGTAGAGTGCTTGCCTTGCATGCCTGAGACCCTGGGTTCGATTCCTCAGCACCACATAAGCAAAAAGAAAAAAGCTGGAAGTGACGCTGTGGCTCAAGTGATAGAGTGCTAGCCTTGAGCTGAAGAGCTGAGGGACAGCGCCCAGGCCCAGAGTTCAGGCCCCCACAACTGGACCAAAAAAAAAAAAAAAAAAAAGAAAAGAAAGAATAATACTATGTCATTCCAGTGAAATGGATGGACCTATGACAAATCATGTTAAATGAGGTGAGCCAAGCTCAGAGTGACAAATGGCACATGTTTTCTCTCATATGCAAAAGCTAGATCTAAATTACACCAGGACATGATAAATTATACATTATTCTAGGCATTCACACACAGTGAGACCAAAGGAGGACACTGTTAGGAGATGAACACAAAAGCACAATGCTTATGTGCCTCTGATCATACAAAATAATATTTATCAAATTAACTCAAGGAAGTGGAAACAAGAGTTTTTTCTTTTGTGCTGTTTTTTTCTGTTTGTGTGTTTATCTGTTTTTGGGAGGGTAAGGGAGCATAGAAATGGAGAGATGAACAGTGAACAAATGCAGCAGTGGTACTCACTGGACACTAGGTTGAAAATGAACTATACAACTTGTGGGTGGGAATGGGAGGGAAAAACTGGGAGAGAGTGAGGGAAGGGGTGACATTATCCAAAATGTATGTAACTGTGACACCCCCTTTATAATAACAATAAAAAAGAAATTTGGAATCAAGAAAACACAAACTTCCCCTACTCAGATTCTGAGGAAGGCCAGATTTCTCCCTCCGCTGTCCCTCAGCTTCTCTGCTTTGCCATTTAGCCTTTCTCCTGCACAATGTCAGCCACTAGAGGGCATTATGAGAGCAGGTTTCCAGGCCAGCTTGGCACCAACTCTAAACAGCCATCAACCAGCCCCAGTCCCTGGGCCTATACAAAGGGGGTTTTGAGAAGAGGCGGACGCTTCATGAGTTGTGTAGGGTTGCAAGGGGAGGCAGGGGGAAGGATGAAATCAAAGAGTAGAAGGAGGAACTTAGCAAAGACTTGGGTAATTGTGGAGAGGTCACAGCTCACCTGTGTCCATACAGCAAGGCTTTCTGGTAGCATAGGAGTTGCCTAGTCCTGGAGATTAAGCTATGGCTACAAAGCTGTGGGTCTGGGGAGGATCTGGCATGTCAGGTTGAGCAAAGGGGGCAGAGCCAGTTCAGACAGGACATCCTGCGCTACCTAAAGGACTCGGGTCTGGGACTGACAGGAGTCTACCTCACATCATATTAGAGACACAATTCTCAAGCTGGGCTAGGTGCAAAGCCAGGGACAGGCTGGAAGGAGGGAAAAGCCAATGGGATAACAGTGTCCACCTCAGCCACAAACCAGGAGGAAGCTTGGACACCAATGTGGAACTATGGAAAGTTCAGGCCTAGGACCTCAGGCTCAGGCCTAGGGCTCACAAGTAATTTCAAATATTTATCCTATCTGGGTAGGAGCTATAGAATACAGGCTCTGCTCCCTACTAAGGGGACAGAGACCCAGTAGCTTGGGATAGGCTCAAATATTTAAAAAAGCTCATGAGGATCAAGGCTGAAGATGACCAAGGCTGGATTCCTTCTGGGAAATCAAGTCAGAACCACACAATGCTAGTGTGGAAAAGGCTGGTGTGCATCCTGGTTGTGCATCCACAGAGAGTGGTAATAGCTCCAATGCTGGGCTCCAATTTCCAGGCTCACCTAAGCATGTTCACTGCCATATTGCTGTTGGAAATGTCACTGGTGTCAGCCATGATCCTTCCCTTCCTTTCTTCTGCCAAGGCTCACCATTGTCTTGGGAACCCTATGAATCTCTCAGCCCGCAGCACAGCTCTCCCTGACTTACCCTGCCATCTTTATCTCTGACTCTCCCTTCTTCTCAGGGCATGCACTTAACATTCGCTTAGTGTCTGGTACAGACCAGATTCCTTCTACTTTTGGCTTCCTCCCTGTCTGGAATGTTCTTTCCTGTTCCATCTACCTGATAAGCACTGAATCATCATCCTGCAGAACTCTTCAAGCTTCCCTGAGCTACCTGGTCAGCCTCTACATGATGGCAGGTATAATAATAAAGCTACACACTAAAACTATAATAACAATAGAGTTGCTGGTCACAAATCCACCTCTCTATCCCTTGCCCAAGAGGATTCTGGGAAAGGAATAAAGGGTATTCAACTCTCAGGAAAGTAGCGCTTTGTGGGGTCAAGGATAAACAGTAAATAGGCCAAGGCCAATATTCTAGTCCTATCCACTCAACAGCACAAAAGCAGGATGGATGCTTGTTTGTAGAGAGGCCCATGTGATCAGAAGCTACTCAGGGTAAGACTGGGAAAGGAGGAGGGTCATTAGACAGAAAGGACTGGGGTTCTTGCTTGAATGGACTTCACAGAACTTCTGCTGTAACTAGATTGTATAAGGAAGTACACTATGTGCTTGGAAGAAAGTTCAGGAGCCTGACTAAAGTTTGGCCACACAGAGAATCTTTGTGGTGATGCCTTGTTTTTCTCCCTTGTTGAAATCACATTAAGCAGATCCTCAAACTATCTTTTAAAAAACCCACCAAGAACAAGATAGGTAAAACAAACATCTCAAACAGCAATTGCAAAACTATTTTTGGAATGTGACTGTTTGCTTAGGAGAGTCTAGAAGATTGTTCCAAGCAAATTAAAAAAAAAAAAAGATCTGGAAGTACTGAGTGTGTAGCTAATGTCCTTCCCCAGCCACCATGAGAGTTATCTGATACACAACACACAGTTGGGGTCACCTCTAGGGGGAGACAATTCTCACTCTGACCTCTGAGGAAGATTGTGTTTCCTCGAACCTAAGGGGACCTTCTGTTTCTGCTTTGTCTCATGTCTCTTCTAAGGGCAGAAGTGATTCTCCTAAAACAGATGCCAGTGCTGGGCACGAATTGGATCTGGCATTTCCTATTTCCTTGGTTACAGCTTCTCTCTGGCCACATGAGGGCTATTTTGGGGTGGACTGTCAGAATCCATGCCTCGTGAGTCAATGGTAGGGGACAGCGGGTTGCAGGGTAGAGGAGTTCTCTAAGTTCTTCCACAATTACTTTGGCAGAGGGCAATTGTTAGTCAGACAGTGACTCAGTACTGAAAGGAAGTTCAGGGCAGGACTTGAGCAACAACAACAAACAAAGAACAACCACCCAAGTTGGTATCCAGGTGCCACACCCTGACACAGCTGTTGGAGGTTTCTGTGAAAGTCTTGGGCCGCTTCTGCATGGTGTAGCGTGGGCTGTGTGAAGCCTTGGCCATTGTGGGATGGGTGGTGTTGAGATAGGCCTTCAGGAAGGAGTCCAGGTTAGAGGAGGCCCGGTGGTAAAGTCCTCAGTGGTCTCAGAAGAGGAGGAAGATGGAGAGAGCTCTTTTTTTCTGGGATGAACATGGAGGACAGGCATGTGAGAAGAAGGCAGTTGTCTGCTAGCTGGGAACTCAGCCCTGCAGAGGTACTGAACCATGCCTCAAACCAAATACCTTGTTCTTAGACATAATAGCATCCAGAGATATGAAGTTGAAGTATGTGTTGTTTAAGCCATCCAGCTATCTGTGGAATTTTGTTATGGAGTAAGACACTTTGGTATGTAGCTGTCAACCTTCCTGACTCTTCAACCCAATGCCAGGGATGGAGGCCTGTTCCTGGAGGAGTGGACTCCAGAGCTCTGTACCAGCTCTACAGATGTCATCTATTCTTGTGAGGGGGTCGTGCTGCCTGGTAGTTATATAGTTTGAGTATCATTTATGGTGGATTAAACAACAACAACAACAAACAGCTGAGCACTAATGGCTCATGACTGAAATCCCATCTCTCAGGAAGCTGAGACCTGATGATCACAGTTTGAAGCCAGCCTAGGCAGGAAAGTCTGTGAGACTTTTATCTCCAATTAACCAGCAAACAAACCAGAAGTGGAACTGTGTCTCAGTAGTAGAGCACTAGCCTTGAACAAAAACAGGTCTCATGGGCTGGGAAGGTGGCTCAGTGGTAGAGCGCTTGCCTTGTATGCTCAAGGCCCTGGGTTCGATTCCTCAGCACCACATAAGCAAAAAGAAAAAAGCCGGAAGTGGCGCTGTGGCTCAAGTGGTAGAGCGCTAGCCTTGAGCTGAAGAGCTGAGGGACAGCGCCCAGGCCCACAGTTCAGGCCCCACGACCGGACCCCCCCCCCAAAAAAAAACAAAACCAAAAAAAAACCAGGTCTCATGGAAAGCACCCAGACCCTGAGTTCAAACCCTGGGACTACACACAAAGAAAAATCAAGACAAACCTCTTTTCAATTCTTTGATCTCCCAGTCATTGACAAGTGGGGTCCACGGCCCTTTTCCTTGAGAATGGGGTGGCTTGTGATATTTTTGATCAATAGAGTTAGGAGGAAGTGGTGCCATGTGACTCCTGGTTGACTCAAAGACTCCTACAAGTCCACTGGGAAACCATGGCAACCTGAGCTTTGGCTCAAGTGGTAGAATGCCAGCCTTGAGCGGAAAAGCTAAGGAACAGTGCCTAGGCCTTGAGTTCAAATCCCAGTACCACTGAACACATGTGCACATACCCACACTCATATCTTGACACTTTTTGTAAGTATACATGTTTATTAACTCGGAAAACCCAACACATAAGAAGACTTCCATCAGCTTCTCCATTATCCAGGCTCTAAGGGCATGAAATCAGGGTGAAAGTCATGGAATTAGGATGAGAGTTTTGCTCAGGGCTGGGCACTTCCCTGTGTTTCATGCTTCATAATGGAAGGAAAGAACACTGATTGGATCAGGGACTAGGTCTGAGCCTTGAAGACCTGGTGTAATTACTTTGTTATGGTTTTCCAAAGAGGATGGTTGAAGGTTGTAGACTTGCCAATTGGCACCTATGGGTCCCTTTTTAGTTGCTCACAGGCTTGTGCCTCAAACCAAAGCTCTCTCTTGAGCTTCTTATTGGTTGCCCAATAAGGAAGCCTATTGTCTGAGACACGTGTTAGATATCCTATATTCATTCCTTGGATCCGGCCATCCTCCCCAGACTCCTCCCTCCTTCCTCCCAGACCCTGATTCAGTAGATGGGGCAAGGCTAAGGTATATCTGTATAACCTGTGCTCAGATGATTCTGTGCCAATGAAAAGTTCCTATCTGGAGAGGAAGAGATGACCTCTGACCTCTTGCAGGTCCCTTCATGTGGACTTATTTGTTCTAGAGGTATGCTCAGGTTGCACACGTATCCTGAAATGACCTGGGGAATGGTGGAAGAAGAGGAGCCCAGGGTAGTTTCACCCTCTGGGTCAAAAACATTGTCTGAAGAGCCCTTGAAACTGGGAGCTGGAAGACTAAAAGACTACTGAAGTTCCCACCCCCCACCCCACCCATGGCCAAGGTCATACAAGCAGGGCCCTGGAGACTCCAGTTTCTTGGCTTCTGTGCTCATTTGGTGCGTTCATGAGTCACTACCCACCAGGCTCAGGAGGGCATTCTTGTAGTCACCACTGGTGTCATCCTGGGGGAAGAAGGCATGGGATTCAAAAGGAGTGTTTATGACCCTGTCCAGCTCATCAGGAGGAGCAGCTGTTGTTATAAATGCTGAGTTATGCTTCTTGGGAGGGGCCTGTCTCTTCATGGCCTCACTTAGAACCCAGATGTGCTCAGCCATTCACTTATTTATTTGGTGCCAGCATTGGGGCTTGAATTCGGGGTCTCTTACTCTCACTTTCTTACTCAAGACTGGCTTTACAATCTAGGAGTTGTTGGTTACTTGAAGGTAAGAGTCTCGTGTCTTTCCTGCCTAGGGTGGCTTTGATCAGCAGAGATCCTCAGATCTTAGCCTTCTCAGTAGCTACTATTCACTTATTCAGCCATTTACCTATTGAGCATGGACCAACATGTCTTCAAGACCTGTGATTGCAATTCAAGGAGCTGAGGCTGAACGTAGGGAGCCTGGAGCCACACTGGGAGGCAGGGCTGTGGGGTAGAGATGGCTACTGACTGTTCACTTCTGTAGGATCTGTTCTGTGGTCTATGAAGTGTTGCAGAGATGTGAGGCATGGATGGTGATGGGAAGTGGAGTTGCCTACTTAGCAGTTGGCTCAGGTCAGGGATCCAGCAGTGTTTGTCCCCCAACAAGATGAGTTCCACAGTGCTGATGGCTGGACCCATTTCTTAGTCATTGGTAGGTCCCAACAGGACTGGCACACAGCCAGAGGGAAAACACAAGGCCAAATCATGAAGCTCCCTTTTGGTATGGTTGAGGAAAACGGGCTCAAGAGAGGGGAGTGGGTTCATCCAATGCCCTGGGTGCTAAGGGGTGGGGCTTATTCCACCTTGCCCTCAAACAGGTTAGGCCTCATGGGAATTAGTGATTCTTTAACAATTTAGATTTTTTTTCCCTGAAATCTTGTTGATTTTTAATGGCGTCTTAAAATTTTCTCTCTCCTTTTTTAAAAATTGGAATCATCTTGTCTGCTTTATCTAACCTGTGGATCATAAATGGAGCTTTTCACTTTTCAATCCGGGACCTTGAACTCAGGGCCTGGGCACTGTCCCTGAGCTTTTGTGCTCCAGGATAGTTATCTACTGCTATGAGCCACAGCTCCATTTACAGCTTTTTGGTGGCTAATTGGAGATAAGAGACACACAAACTTTCCTGTCCCTACTAGGTTCAAACTGATCTCAGCCTCTTGGGTAGCTAGGATAATAGGTATGAGCCACTGATGGCTGGCTTTTTTCCTTTTTTTTTTGGACAATACTAGACTCTAAAATCAAACTTGCTAAGTGCTAGCAGACTTCCAGATAACAAGTAGCCAAAGTTCTAGAATCCTCCAATGAACTTGGAGAGAAATAGCTCTTTTGACAATTAATGCAAATTAAGACCTTGGGATGGGGAAAGCATGGCTTACCGCGATCATGCTGCTAAGAGTCTTGCCATACATCTTCTGGAATTGACCTTTGATAAGATTTAAGTCAATCTCACTCCTGGAAACGATGTTCCTTATCAGAGTCCCATCGCGTGTTCCTGCTCCCTAGACAAGACAGCATCAATCAACCACCACATCTCCTCTTTCCTAGGTATTTCTGGGGTGATAGGTAAAACTGTATGATTGAGTTCTGGGGATTTCTAGAGGGAAGTAGGTGGATGAACCTCTGCTTCAGAGAAGAAAGCACTAAAGATGCTTTGGTGGCCCAGTGTTTGCGTTCCCTCCATATCTTCTTATTACTCTGTCTCTTTCCTTATTAAAGCCAAATGCTCTACCTTGTAATGCTTGTTTGTTGTACCATGTCAAATTCTGGACACAAAGTACTGACCTGGGAAGAAGATGCCTCCCTGGAGCAGCAATGTCACCCTCCTGCCCTTTTTCATCTCTGATTGGCTTTTTTTTTGCATATGTGTGTGCTGGTACTAGAACTTGAACTTGAGGCCTGAGCACTGTCCCTGGGTTGTTTTGCTCAAGGCTAGTGCTCTACTATATGAGCCACCACTCTACTTCCAGCTTTTTGTGGTTAATTTGAGACAAGAGTCTCATGGACTTTCCTTGCCTGGGCTGGCTTTAAACAGTGATCTTCAGATCTCAGTCTCCTGAGTAGCTAGAATTACAGATGTGAGCCACTGGCACCTGACCCTCCTTTTTTTTGGTACTTATACAAGGGCTTGAACTCGGGACCTGTGCATTGGCCCTTAACTTTTTACTCAAGACTTTATCTCCTACCGCTTGAGCTACACCTCTATTTATGGCTTTTTGCTGGTTAATCGAGAGAAAAGTCTCATGTCTTTCCTGATCCAGCTGGCTTTGAATCATAATCCTCATATTTCAGACTCCTGGGTAGCTAGGATAAGAGGTGAGAGCCACTAGAGGGTGGCTCTGATCAATCATGTGTCAAATGGAGCCTCATGGCCAAGGGAATTCCTGCCCTCTCTCATTTCTGGTGCAGACATGGCTAGAGGGCTTGGGGTTGCTAGCATGGTTCTGTTTCAGGTAATGCAAACCATTATAAAGTGGGCATTTAATTTAGTCTCAGGAAACTGAATGCGTTCCAGATACCAGAATCTCTACCTGCTGAGTGCTATGGGCACCGGCTTTTGCACATAGGGCTGCCTTTTACACAACAGGAAGTATGAGGTTTGCACCTGAGCATAGGTAGGAGCTGCTACTCCCTGAGCTGGTCTGCGTGTGACTTCCAGCAACAGTCCACCCCCTCCCAACACCAGGCCAAGTAGTGCCAGGAAAAGCACAATCAGATGGACTTGGATTCAAGTTGCAGCTCTGTTGTTTAGCAACTGAGTGACCTTGAATCTGGGCCTTAATTTCACCATCACTAGAAGTTACCACACAGGTTCTCAATATTGTTGTAAAAGTTCAGTGTATCGGAGCATCCAGGGCTCAGGCTTGGATTCAAGCTACTCAGGAGGCTGAGATCTGAGGATCATAGTTCCAATCCAGTGTGGGCAGGAAAATCTGTGAGACTCTTATTTCAAGGTAACCACCAATAAGCTGGAAGTGGAGCTGTGGCTCAAGTGGCAGAGCACTAGCCTTGAACACAAAAGCTTAGGATCAGTGTCCAGGCTTCAAGCTCCAGGAATGGTGCACACATGTAACTCCTTGCCTAAATTCACCTTCTAGAAGGTGTGTCTTCCTTGCCGAGGCTCAGTTTTCCCTCTGAAAACTAAAGCCTTTCTGATGGCAGAAGAAGTCAGGACCAGAGGAACTCGAGGCAGCCATGGCCTCTGAACTTCTTAGCAGGTGGTGTGACACAGGACTGATGGTAAGGGAGGCAGTAGACAGAACTTTACCTTCATGGCATAGTAGAGTCGCTCAGCAAAGTAGCCATGGAGGTTCCGCGTGCATTTCACTGATAAACACAAAAGCTCTGTTAATATCTGAAGGTTGTAGGTGGAATTGTCTACATCTTTAGTTATTTATGTCTCATTGCAGGTCTGAAAGGTTAGCATTGGGTAAGGCTAGGCACATTTTTTTGTGCCTACTTCCAAAATGGAGGCTTTGTGTTCAAGTGGGTGGGAACAGGGAAGAGAGCCTAGGTCACTGGGCTCAGCCCTAAAAGTCCAGAACAGGCAGGCTAAAGGGCAGAATGTGAAACACACTGAAAGCCTGTAGGACACATCGGTAGCCATCAGCTCAGGCCCATCAGAGGACTGCTCAGACCCACCAGGACAGCCTCTGAGCAAACTCCACAAGACACCACCATGAATCCTACCACCCAGTGGCATAGAGGGGTCACAGCATGATGGTCACAGGCCTCAGAGTACCCTCTGAACCAGGAACTCTGCATTTTGAAATCCCAAGAGGAGCTTGGTCCTAGCAACTAAGGCACCCAGGGGACCTGCTCTATCTAGCAGGACCTCTACTTGTTATTCCATGCATGTTCCTTTCCCGACTGGTGCTTCAGAGGCCTGGCACTCACCTGGGGCAGTGGCATGTTAACATAGAACTTTACAGGAGCCTGGGTTTTGAGGAAGGTCGACGTGTATTTACACTCTGTCTCCAGGGTGCTGTGTGACTTTATTCTCAACCTTCAGAGACTAAGGAGACTTTAAGGAGAAGTGTTAGCACCATGAGGCCCTGCATACCTTTGCTGTTTGGGTGTTATTACCTAGGATCTGGGGGTAGACTTGAGCGGCTAAGGTTAGAGCAAGGGTGGTCAGATGCTCCAACATAGACTGGCTTTTGTCTCTATTAAGTGCTCAGGTCTCACACAGTAGGGAGTTCCCTAAATGCTAAGATCTCTACAGAGGCAACCTGGACTGGAGGTGAGCACACAGCCCGAAAGCCTTCACCTCAGCTCCAGGATCTGAGGGCCTAGAGGAAAGGCCCCTCTGTCTGGGCTTCTGTGTAAAGGTCCCAACTCCGCACTGACTCTCCATTATGATCTCAGCTCTGGACTCCAGATGCACTCTAGAATGGGTCTTCCAAAGTAAACCCAGCCTCCTGCAATGAGGGGGAGGTTCACAGTGTTCCTAGGGTCAGATCATCAACTTCTCCATTGGGACTCAAGCCATAGACCACCATTTATTCGACTGGCATCTGAGGCAAGGGCGATGTAGCTTTGTGCAGGGTAACACTGTTAGACCACAGTGCTTCCTATATGGCTGTCATGGGCCAAGGGCCTGGACCTGGTGTCATGAATACACACACACACACACACACACACACACACACACACACACACATCGTCTTATGAAGACACACAATCTCTCACACACATAAACACATTGCTTAACACCTACACAGGCACACACATTGTCTAATACATATTCACACACATACACACATACCCACATATACATAAACATATTGTCTCCACACACACATAAAACATACATAAACATATTGTCTCCAACACATCTGTATCCACACAGGGTAATACACACTCACATACATAGAAACATTGTTTCCCTAATATATACACCCATATTAACACACTCACACAATATACACATGAACACCTTGTCTCTAACACACACATGTACACACACACACACAATCTAACACATACAATATAAGGATGTGTAACACCCATCCGTGCACACACACTGTCTCTCTTCTCTCTAACACACACTCACACCCACATGCATACACACACTCACACAACCCTCATGATCACACAGGCAGTACAGAGAACAGTCCCAGCAGGACACTCTGAATCTCTAGAGGTGGAATTGTCCCAGGGCCCTTGGCTAAGGGGTACAAGCTGAGAGTTTTGGTGCAGAAGGAGTTTCCTTGCAAATGAACTGGATCCTTATCAATTGGAACCAATCACTTGGATCACCTCTGTGAGCTGGTGAACATATGCATGTGAAAGTATGTGTCTCTTACCCACAGTGAGCATGGCCTCCTCCAGGGAGCCGTGGGTCTCACTCTTGATACTGTCCTCAATGCTCTTGTTGGCGATTCTCTCATATTCCTCAAACACTGTGGGAGATAACTCAATTTAGGGATGTGTAGATTATAGACTGCAGCTCAATGTAGCACCTCTGCCTCCCTCTTGGCAATCAGAGGAAGGGTCCAGGGCTCCTCAGCTTTCTCTCCCACTCTAAGAGTGTTCCCTGGCCTTGTCTGGCTCTGCCCCTACCTCTCATCAGGTGGGTGGCACTGCGGGTACACAGGATGGTAATGAATTTCATCTCGTCGGTTCCTCGGATCTTCTCGCCTGCTGCATACAGATCCTAGGATCAGGAAAACTACAAGTTGGTGAAGGAGACAAAGGAAGTGAGGAACAGTACCTAGAACCCTAGAGCTTGGGGTCAGCCTCTGTCTACTCAGCCAGGACAGCTTTTTTTTTTTTTTTTGACTGTGCATACAGCCCTGAGCTCCTTCTTCTTCAATAGCTCTGGCTTACGGAAGTGGTGCTGTGGCTCAAGTGGTAGAGCGCTAGCCTTGAGCTGAAGAGCTGAGGGACAGTGCCCGGGCCCAGAGTTCAGGGCCCACGACCGGACCCCCCCCAAAAAATAGCTCTGGCTTAGACGCTCTGCTCTGCACTTGGACCAAACTACTTTAGGAAATGCTCCTCTAACCCTCACCTCTGGGAATACTGAGCACCAAGCACTCCACTAGTAGACAGACAGACATAGACAAACACATATGCAAGTATCACTCTGGACCTAACTCCCCTAGGAATGTAGGCCCATCCTGCTACAATAGCTTCCTCACCCCCTCGGGCCTCCCTTCCCTTCTCTGAGTGTCCCCAATACCCTCTCTTTCCTCCTCAGACACCACAAAGCAAAAGTCTGCAGGGTTCTTAGCCAGGCTTGATCTATGTCAAAGAAAGTCCTGAGTAGGTGGACTAGTGAGGCTTCCAGGAGTCAGACCTCAAGTCCAGATGGCAGGGGTAGGGCACAGACTCACCTGTGCATCTTGGAGGGCCAGTCCTGGGTCCACAAAGCCACTTAGATTATCCCTGCTGCCCTAGAAACAGAAGAGATGGCTCTGTAAGATAGGACAGCAGGTCAGAGCACAAGAGGCTGAAAAGACAGTGGGATTTAGAGAGGTGTCAGAGCAAAGCTGTCATTTTTGGCCATGGGGCCTTGAGCAAGTTGGTTATCCTCCTCAAGCCTCAGTTTTCTCATAGGTACACTGGGAGTAGGAAGGCTCTCTCATTGGGATTGGGGAGGCCAAGGGTCTGGTGTAGGGCATGCATGAGGGACCCATTCAACGATGGGATGCTCTCCTCTTCTTTCCTAGATGCTTCATCTGGCTGAGCCTGAAGAGGAGTGGGGCTCCACAGTGAGAACCCTTCCATCATCAGACACAGCTGATGTAAACAAACCACTGTGTTTTTCAATGTCCCAGTCCCTACTCCACTGGACCAGCTTAAGGCCTGCTCCCTGAGGTCAGCTTAAGGCCTGCTCCCTGAGGTGGAGCTGTTGAGATCTTCAAGTCACAGAACCCCAAGGAGCCTGGACTGTAATACCTGTAAGAGGCACACCAGGATGCGCTCTAGGTAGCCACTCGTGTCTGCTTGGATGTCTTCCTCCAGGCTGGACCCATAGTCTGCAGGGAAACAAGCCCATAAGGTAAAGGGGTTGACCTAGGAATTGATCCAAAGGCCCTATTTTCCAGACTCTTCTACTCAAGTCTTTTAGGAAGGCCAAGACATTGATCCTCCCATTTCTGGGAGTACTGAGCACCCAGCACTCCACCAGCAAACAGATATACAGAGATCTGGACATGTACATCTCACCCTGTACCCATATATGCAGGCCACTCATGCCTCACAGAACTTCCCATACCTTAGGTCTCTCTTTTCTTCTTCTGAATCTCCATGACACTTTTTTCCTCAGATGCCACAGAGTGGGGACCTGGTCTTGACACAATGTCAAGGTGACAGATTCGTCACCTGGGTGTTCATGCAGAACCAAGATTGACATGACACTCAAGGCATAGAAATGGGCTAGGCCAGAGAGCCAAGGTAGGGGCTACCAGTGGGGCTCCATATCATTGTCAAGTTTGGCAAAACCAAAGCCAACAGACAAACTTGCCACCACGTCCACAGCATAGAGGACTAGTTGACTTTGCTTGATTTGTAACCTGTGACTATGAAGAACAGCTGGACAGTGGTCTATGCTCTCCACACAATGGGGTCCTACACTGATCTGAAAGATTACAAGTCAATACACAACAAAGCCACTTGCACAACCATCTTCATTACTGTACTACTCGCCATAGCCAAGTTAGGGTAATAGTCTAGATGCCCTTCAATGGATGAATGGATCAAGAAAATGTGGTAGATATATACTATGGAATTTTATTCATCCATCAAAAAGGATAATATTATATCATTTGTAGAGAAATAGATGGATCTGGAGAAAATGATGTTCAGTGAAGTAAGTCAGGCTCAGGGAGACTGCTTTCTCTCTTAATGAGGAAGTTAAATCTAATTTGTAAATATATATGTAAATATATAAGGTTACATGTACATGTGTGATATTTAAGGGGAAGATTCCAATGGTGTAATTCCTTTGAACAGTTAACTTACAACTAACAAAATGAATACCAAGGAGCTGCAATTTGAGGCTTCAGAGGGGTTGAGGTAAGGGGAGACAAATGGAGAGAGAGAGTAGGAGAATTCAGTCATACTATTTAATGTATGTATGTAGAAATAGAGCTAGGAAAATTGAGGGCATGGTGGGGTTGGGAATGATGAAAGGGGTGACATTGTTAAAGATGTCTCATACCATGAGCTGACATGTTGAATTGAAACCCCTTTGTACAACTTGTGGGAAAAGCCATCTTTTTATTTTTTAATCCAAGTGGGTCTTTTCTGTCAAAATGGGTTGCTTCCTTTCTGTCAATCCTGTGAGAACTGTTTTTCTGAAAAGTTCCTTCTTTGGCTAGGTAGCTTGGACCTTGTTGATTAAATTTTAGTTAAGTCCTTTTCCTGCTACATTATTAACTAATTAATACCTTAATTAATCAATATCAATTAATATCTTAATTAAGATATTCTGTTACAAAGCTCACAGAATTTTAGTTACATCTTGTCCCTGTTAAATAAGCTACATCCTTTTGCAGGTTGTGGATCTGAGCTCAGTCAATCTGAGCAAGGAGGTGGGGCCTGCTGTGTTAGGGATAAAAAGGGAGCAGCCTGGTGGCTCTGTGTGCTTCTTTGCCATATTTTCCAAATAAGGGTTCACCCTCTACAAATGTAAACTTTGCCGTGTCCAGCTCATTTCTATATGTCATCCCAGTATCCTGAAGACATATCTAACAAACTAATTAAAGATAATAAAAAAAGAAATAACAGCAACAACAAAGACCCAGTGGGGCCCTAGATGATGACCCTCTGCAGTCTGTGAACACCCAAGAAGGAGCCAGCCTGTTTGCTTCTGGTACAGCCAGAAATCTGAGTTGGGCACATGCCCGCTCTTCTCAGCAGCATATTTGAGATTGGGTCTGAATCACATCTGAGCTGGCACACACAGGTGCTCAGCATGTCCGTGTGGAAGGCCTTTCTAATGGGGCCCAGTTCCCTTGGGAACTGCGTGACCCTTCTTCCCTGTCAGGCTGCCAAAACCCATGCCAGTCCCAAGCAAGACTTTAACTCAGGCCCCAGCTCCCCTCCACCTTGATAGCCCCTTACCTTCCTCATAGGCCTTCATGATCTCCTGTAGCTGGTGTTTGGTCCTGGAGGCTAGGATCTCAATGATGACTCCCTCTTTGGTTCCTAAGCCCTGGAGACAGAAACCTGTGCTGGAGTGTTCTGCCTGTGCGTGAAATTCCACTCTATCCCTCTTCCCAAGCCTCAGCAAACATTGGCATGACTCGAATGGGGCTTTTGTTGGGGGGATGTTCCTGAAGAAACCTGTTAGGGAAAGCTCTACCTCAACTCCCCCTCTTTAGCTGGGTGGTCTCATCTGGGGGTGGGGTGGGCTCTAACCTGTCTAGCTTAAGTATTTTGATTTACAAATGAGGATAATAAGCATCTCTATCCTGATGTATGCAAGTACCTGGCCTCCCTCACATAGAAATAATAGTGAAATAATCACTCTCCTGGCTCCTACATCCTTTCTAATCTACAAAAGCAAAGGGATTGGTAGGGAGTAAAGAGGATCTGGGAGGGTCTGGGAGATCATGCATGGAACTGTAGATGTGAATTTCTATATTTCTCTTTTCTGGGGTAGTACTGGGATTTGAACTCAGGGCTTGAGACTTGCTAGGTTGGTATGATACCCTTGAGCCATATATCTATCACTCAGAGATAGGTTTCTAACTTTACTGTATACCTGGTCTAATCCCATTCTGAGACATAACCGACTTGGGCTTCATTATAGCCAGTCAATCCGGGGTTTGGATGACTGTCTGAGTAGTAGGTGGTAAGCTCACTGGGTTCAGCCGTGGGGAATCATGCACTTACCTTCATGGCATCGTGTAGCTCTTTGGCCTCATATCTATATGGTGGGTACATGAGGGCCACGATGAGTCTCTCGAGCTTGCCACTCAGCTCTGACTTCAAGGTCTCAGTGAGGTCCTAAGGAAAGAACAAGGGAAGATAGGATGAGTTGGCTGTCCTTTAGGTCCACAGGAGTGCCCAGGAGTTCAAGCTACATGCCCTCATGGCCTCTGCCACGTGCTGGCTACTGTTTCTTAAATCAGCTGCCCAGTCTCTCTAAACATGAAGAAGAAGGAGTAGGAGAAAATTGTACCATTGCTTAGGGAGTGATGGATCGATGCGTGACTTAACTCAACATGTAAGCAGTGCTGGGCACATTCGAGGCTCACAGGAGACTGTACAGTCCTGTGGGAGGCCGTATGGTGCTCAGCACACCAATGAATACCTGCCATGTGCCATGGAGGCACTCAGTGAAGAGTGGGAGGGAGGGAGGAAGCAAAAAAAGGAAGAGAGGTAAAATGGAATGAAAGGAGGGAAAAAGGAAGGAAGGAAGGAAAAAAGGAAGGGAGGGAAGGAGTAATGGAGAGAGGGAAGAAAGGTGAAGGAAGGAAAAGAGAAAGGGAGAGAGAGGGAGGGAGGCAAGAAAGAAAGAAAGAAAGAAAAATGGAGAGTGGGAAGGAGGAAGGAAGCAAAGACAGAAGGAAGGTAGAAAGGGATGAAAGGAAGGAGAAAGGAAAGGAAGAAAGGGAGGAAAGAGGAAGGAGAAAGGGAGGAAAAGAGGAAGGAAGAAAGTGAGGAAAGACAGAAGGAAGAAAGGGAGGAAAGGAGAGAGAGAAGAAGAAAAGGAAAGAAGGAAAGGTTATATCTCAGCATATCTCTTTTTAAGGATTTGTGTCCAAAGAATCACCTGGCCATATCGAGCTATCTGCAGAGAGCAACAGAGACCAAGGACTTTGTCATCCTGGATTTAAATCCCAACTTTATTGCTTATAGGCTTTGGGACCGTGGGTAACTCACTCAGTTTTCTCTGAACATCGGTTTCTCCAAGTGTTGAATTTGGAGAATAACAAATAGCTCTGAGGATTAAGAAAGAGGAATAGTAAAAATTTATATTGATTTTTTTTTTCTCCAAAGGGATGTAATTAATCTTTCAGAGTTTGATCCAATGCTGCTTTCTCCTCCTACTCTTCTTTTTCTTTCTTTTCTTTCTTTCTTTCCCTCTTTCTTTCTTTCTTTCTCTCTTTCTCTTTTTCTCCCTCCCTTCCTTCCTTCTTTCTTTCCTTCCTTTCTTTTCTTTCTTCCTTTCTTTTCTTTCTTTCTTCCTTCCTTCCTTTCTTTCTTTCTTTCTTCCTTTCTTTCTCTTTCTTCTTTCTTTCTTTCTTTCTCTCTCTCCTTCCTTCCTTCTTTCGTTCCTTCCTTCCTGCTTTCCTTTCTTTTCTTTCTTCCTCCCTCCTCCTCCCCTGCCCCCGACCTTCTCCTCCTCCTCTTCCTCCTTCTCCTCTTCCTCCTCCTCCTCCTTGATCTCTTCCTCCTCCTTCTCTTCCTCTTTTTCCTCCTTCATGCTAGTACTAGGGCTTGAACTCAGTGCCTGAACACTGTCCCTTAGCTTTTTGACTCAAGGCTGGAGTCTACTATTTGAGCCACAGCTACTTTTGGCTTTTTGATGTTTAATTGGAGAAAAAAGTCTCATGGATTTTTCTGCTTGTGCTGGCTTGGAACCATGACTCAAATCTCAGCATCTTGAGTTGCTGAGATTACAGGCATGAGGCACTTGCATTTGTTTTTATGTTCTGTGAGCAACTCTAAATGTCTGGCTCTGCATTAGGGCAGGTAGAGTGCTTGTAGAGTTTCCTAGTTGGTGAAGAGATAAGGTAGAGTCAAAGTAGCTCTAACATGAGAGTATATGCCTATGCTGTGGAGGAGAAGGGGGTCAGGCCTTCATTGAAGGGGGTGTAGGAAAGAGCCTGAAGGCAGGAAATAGACCTTAGGTCAAAGGCTAACACTTTAACTATGAAGACCAGGGGATAGAGAAAGTTAAAGTGGAAGTGGGTCAGCTGAAGGCCAGCACCATACTGAAGTTCAGAAGTTATAAAAAGGTCTGCCAGATGAAACAGAAGTCAGTTCAACCTGAACTTCAGATGAATAAAGAGTAATAACTTTGCTGGGCACCAGTAGCTTATATGTGTAATCCTAACTACTCAGAAGGCTGAAATCTGAGGATCACAGTTCAAAGCCAGCCCTGGCAGGAAAGTCTGAGAGACTGTTATCAACCAGTAAGAAGCTGGAAGTGGAGCTATGGTGCAAATGGTAGTCTTACCTTTGAGCAAAAAGCTAGATCTCAAGCCCTGAGTTCAAGCCCTAGTATTGGCACACACACACACACACACACACAGGACTAATAGTTTCAGTGCATGAATGTCTCATATGCTTGTTTTCCAGTAGGGAGTTCAAAAGAAATGTTCATCCAGGGTGGAGCTGCCCCCAGGCTGCAACCCCCAGCATTCTCCTTACCTTGCCGAACTGAGCCTTGAAGGACTTGGCAATCTGCTGCCTCTGGGAATTGTTTCTCCGAGTGAGCACATCTATGATAGCCTGCTCGTTGGTCCCTACAGAGGTACACAGCATGAGTGTCCCTTCTCCTTCCAGGAGGATGGAGAGGACAAAGGAGGGGAGGGGACAGCTGCCTGGTAACTGAGCAGTGAGACCATTACCTGCACAACTCTAAAGGCCCAGATGATTTTCATGGTGTAAACAAAATGCTTAGAAAATCTATCTTCGCCCCCCTCCACCTCCCACCCATACGATGTCAGGTGTGACCCAGGTCCACTCTCACAGGGAAAGAATCTGACTTTCTCCCTGGACCTTTTGGAATTTGGCCAATTAAGTTTTCCCACCTGTCCCTCCTTTGTGCTGTTTATGGCTGGGGAAGGTCATGACAAAGAATCCAGACCAAAGGGTCTGAGATCCTTCCTGGTGGCTTGTCACCCAGCTGAGTGGTCGATCCTGTCAGGGTGGGAGGAGAACAGGGCTTGTGCTTGTGGGTGGAGCCATGCAAAAGGCTGGCATAGGCCATTCTTTTCTCTCTCCATCATGTGGAGGGTAGCATTGGGTAGACACTGGAGGCAGGAAGGAAGTGGGGTCTCTGGCCAGCCACCATGGGAGGCCGAACCACTCATGCAGCTGATGTCTCATAGGCCTGTGTATAGCTCTATAGAACTCCTGTATTCTGTGCCAGGCCCTGCACCAAATCCTGCCCAGATGGACACAGCAGATGGCTGTCCCTATTTCTCTTTTATTATCCCAAGAAGGAATGGTCACCCACCCCTGGGTCTGTGTGATGGTCTGGGTAAAGAAATCACTCTCAGGGGGGTGGGGGGAGGATGGGAAGGGGAAACAAAGGAGGAGGCTACAATGTTTGATAAGAAATGTACTCATCTTGCCCATGTAATTGTACCCCATCTGTACAGTATTTTTATAATAATAATAAAAAAGAAATCACTCTCAGAGTAAAACAGGACCCTCTCCTCCCCCACTACTGACCCCCCCCCCCCGCCCCATTCCCGGCTGTCCCCTGACATCTGCTTTGCAGGATGGTGAACAAAGTCTTAGGCATAGCTCGCCAGTGCAAAGGATGCAGATGGTCACTCACCAATCCCCTTCATGGCTTTATAGAGGGTCTCTGCATCTGGGTCCGGGTTGAAGTGGGAGCTGCCCTTCACTGTGACGCCCTCCTGTTCAACCTGCAAGAGACCCAGGCCTACTCAATGCCAGAAAGCTCCAAGAGGGTAGGGCACCTTCCTGGCCATACCCTGTGCTTCTTTCCTGGGCATGGAGTCCAGTTAGGCCAATGGCTGGTCCCTCCAGCCCCTTGTCTAAGAAGCTGGAACAGCTCATGGGGATTAGAGGGTATGCAGAATGCGCTAAGGATGTGAAGCAAATCAGATGACCAAAGTACCTGGGCCCTTACTAAGGCATTCTTAGTGGCATGCTTAGTGGCTGCTTAGCTGGGTGCTCTGGGTAGTTTCCCAGAAGGGCCGGTAAAGGGTGGGAGGAGAAATGGATAAAAGCATTTAATTTGAGGGAGGCTCTGAGATCCCTCAAAAGGAAAGGAGTTCAGACTGGATTTCCACTCACCTCTTCACACCCAACTCTTGCATCATCAGCACCCATCTGTTTACTCACTCAGCCCCCGTCCAATCGTCTGCTCCTCCATTCCCCACCCAACTACGAAACCACTATGTCTATCCATTAATCCTGGCCTTGCTTTGCCCTGCCCAGCCCCGCCTTGCCCTGCCCTGCCTTGCCTACCCTCCTCCTTTCCTTTTTTCCTTGTGAACACTTACAAATGCATGAGGCTATCCATTAATCCATTTTCCTTCCCACTTTATCTCCCTACCTCTTTTTCCCTCTCTTCTTCCATTCATCCATCCATCCACCCATCTTCCCTTCCATCTAAGCCTCAAGTTAGAACCTGAAAAAAATGTAGCAAATTCTCATCCATGGTAAATTTGTAAGTCTTTTAATTCAATGCCTTAAACTGTTGCTTGTTTCTGTCAAGACTGGCATTTTAGCATGTGACCCCCACCTCAACTTCTGGTGTTTTCCTGGTTAATTGGAAATAAGAGTCTCATAAGGTGATCTTTTGATCTCCTTTGCTTGAATTTCAAAGTCAAAACATTGAAGCAGATACTCCTGTCTCATGTCTTAGCACCATGTTTTATAAGTCCTGTGGAAATTCCATGCAGGGAGCCAATGTGGGCTTTGACAATGCCCAGCTGGGCCCACACACAGATTGTTTGCCTGTGGAGTCACTAGATGCTGTAAGATGCTGTAAGATGTTGGCTGTTTGAGCATCCCCTCTGTGGGGTGCACTGAATGCCACAGGGAGCTCACTGCCTTTCCAGCAAGTCACCCTAGGTAAATGTTAATTCCCTATTTTACAAGCAAAGGAACTGGGCTTGGAGTCCCAGCTAGTAAATGGTGTGCTGGCATTTCATCCGTAGCTTGACTCAGGCACTGAGCTCCCCACCACTCCACTCTATTGATGAGCCAACCTCTCCCCACACATGGGGATTTCCTGGAATATTTCATTGGAGACAGCCTCACCCATAGGCATGCATGTCCAGGGAACTTTGACCCCTATCCTCAGTCAGTACCCAGGGGTCTGTGGGACTCAGTCACTGAAGAGCTAGCTCCCTTTCAGAGGCCACTGTTTCTTAGCAGCTCCCTGGGTGGCTCTGATGTGACTGTGTTGAGAAGCTCGTCTTACTTCCCATGCTGAAAAACAGATGTGATGGTGTTTGGAGAACCACAAGCAGGCTGGATATCTTCTGGGCTTGATATCTCCTGGAGAGGAGCTCCTAAGGTGTCTACTGACGTGCCCCTGCAGGTCTGCCTCAGACTCCTGACCAGACAACTCTAGGCAGGTGAGTCCAGACAAATACCTTTTTACTGGAAATGTGACTGATTCAGAGAGCCATCAACTCCTCATCTGGCCATTCTGTGATGGTCACAAGGGAACTCTTGCTCTCCATGTCACCAGCTGCCCAGCAAACCAAGAATGCCATTTGTGTGTGTGTGTGTGTGTGTGTGTGTGTGTGTGTGTGTGTGTGTGTGTGTGTGTGTGTGTGTGCTGGTCTTATTGCTTGAATTCAGGCTATTGTACTCAAGGCTAGTGGTCTATCACTTTGAGCCACAGCACCATTTTCAGCTTTTTGGTAGTTAATTGGAGATAAGAATCTTGAGGACTTTCCTACCCTTGCTGGCTTTGAACCACTATCTTCAGGTCTCAACCTCCTGAGTAGCTGGGATTACAGGTATGAGCCACTGACACCTGGCTTGGAATGCCTTTCTAAAGAGGGGCACAGAAGACACTTTCAACCTGACCACAGGGACCTCATCTCAAAGATGAGGCTTTTTCCATTCTCTCTTTTATTCCCTCCTCTATCCTGTTTCTGGTCCAGCTTTGTGCCCAGAGGGCATTTGGTTGTCATAAGGGTCTACTTATACTAGGAACAAATAGCTTTATGAAATTGCTTCTAGAAGAAGAGGTGTGGTTCAAGTGGAAGAACACTAGCCTTGAGCAAAACAGCCAAGGGAGAGCATGAGGCCCCGAGTTCAACACACAGACAGACACAGACACAGACACAGACACAGACACACACACACACACACACACACACACAAACACGCGCGCACAGAGATTGCTTCTTTCCCTAAGTAAATATATTTTTTGCCTTTAAAGAGTGCTTGGAGTCTCCTAAAGCTTTTATAATTTCATCAACTTATTGTTAAAGAAAATATAAGAGCTAAAATAAAATTTCTAAAATGAAATAAAAACAAGATTTACCTGTGACTTTTCTTCCCCAAGCCAGATCTCCCATAAGCCACAAAGGCCCAAGTCAGCAGGGTTTTGGCTTTCAAATCAGACTGTTCACACTGTACCTCTGATCTACCATTCAATAGTGTGATAACCTTGGCATTTATGTTGCCCACCAATGCCTCAGTTTCCTCATCTGTGCTTAAAAATACTGGGATCTGCCTTATAAAATTGCTATGAAAGAGGCAGGGCCACAGGCTCAAACTAGTGGCTCAGGAGGTTGAGATCTGAGGATCGCAGTTCAAAACCAGCCCAGGCAGGAAAGTCTGTGAGATTCTTATCTCCACTAAACTACCAAGAAAAAAAAAAAGCCAGAAGTGGAGCTGTGGGTTAAGTGGTAGAGCACTAGCTTGGAGCATACGAAGCTCAGGGACAGCACCCAGGTCCCAAGTTCAAGTGGCAGGATACACACAAGCATGCACGTGTACATGCGTACGTGCACATGCACACACACACACACACACACACACACACACACACACACATACACACATACACAGAAAATTGCTGTGGGGTACCTTGAGGGACATTCCCACACATAGAAGCTCAGCAAGGGCCTTCTTCCTTCTGCTAGTTTTGCCTTTTACCCTTACCTAAGGTACCCAAGGCCCAGAATCAGGTTGCTTCAGCATGTTCCTGACTTTGGAAACTGTGCCTGCCATGTGGCACTTGTTCCCAGAATCTGAGATGGCCCGGGAGGCTGTCATGGCTTCTCGTCCTGACTTGGCTGACATTTGCTTCTCTGAGGCCAGGATGACGGTTCTACTTCACTTTGGTCTCCAGTATGTCCTGCCTGTCCAGAGCCCTGCATGTCTTGTATCTAAGATCCCCTCCATGGGTGGTAACATTGTGACAGAGATTTCCTGAAGCTGGACACCATTGGTTTGCTCATTAAGGTGCACAGAGAGCCTGGGGGCAGACTGTGGAGATCAAATTCTTCCTAGCCTTTGTCGGAACCTAGGTAAGCCACTTGATGTCTCTGGTTTCATCCTCTGAAAATATAGCTATAATGAAGTAGAGCTGCCTGGGGAGGAGATGTACTTGTACCTGCCCAGGAGATGATCCAGCTTGTCTCTTTTGTCTAGCACAAACCCTGCTTTAGATAAGTCTCCTGAACATCTGCCAATGCAGTTGGGGATGTTAGGGTGTGGCCCTTCACAGCCTCTGGTCACTCTAGAAAATATGGATTCTAAATACACAAAACTTCTAAGGGCTAGATTGTCATGCTTACTAGCCTCTTTATGTTCACTCTTGAAAAATAAATGTCATTGATCCTTAGTGCCTGTCTACTCCCTCCGAATCATGGACATTGAGTGGTTCCCAATAGTAGCCCACTCACCAAGGCTACTCTCCAGCTCAAAACCCATTGCTTTTTTTTGTTCCAGTTTTAGGGTTTGAACTCAGGGCCTGGGTATTCTCCCTTAGCTTTCTTTCTTTCTTTTTTTGATCTATTCCTTAAAATTATTTAAATATAATTTTAGTGTTACTAAGCTGTGTACAGTGGAGTTACAATTTCATAAAATCCTTACCTATTTTGCTTAAGTACTCTACCACTTGAGCCACAACTTCGCTGCCAGCTTTTTGCTGTTTAATTGGAGATAAGAGTTTCACAGATTTGTCTGCCCAGTCTGGCTTCAAGGCATGATCCTCACATCTCAACTTCCTCTAGTATCTAAGAGTACAGGCATGAGCTCTCAGCTCCTAGCTTTCCCCATTGCTTTTATATTAAGCCTTAACTCCTCAGCTTGCTATGTGAGGGCTTTTAGGATCCATTCTGCCTGCTTCTCCTGGCCTGTATTCAAACCATCCAGTGCACGTAAGCCACGTCAGGTGATTTTCTTCCAGAGTCAAGTTCCCCACCCTTCTCTCGGTTCCATATATGATTTTCTCTGCAAGGAGAAATCTTCCGGGTCTCTTCCCCACTGCCCCCAAATCAGACACAATTGCACATGACACATTCACACATGGAGCTCAACCATAAGACCCCCTCCTTCAGTGGCCTGGCCCAGTAGGGCCCTTCCTTTGGACGGCTCTCACCCCAGGTCTAACTTTCAGCTTCCCAATTGCATTTCAAGACTTCTTCGTCAACTTCTTGTCCCATGGGCATTTTCTTCTCTGCTCCTCCCAGGGCTTGGCTCAGCAGATTCTACCTTTCTCTTCTCTCTCAGGTCCCCCCACTATCCATCACCCAACGTAGTACAGAAATACATCCCTTCTGCATGCCTCCACTTACCCAAGATTTCCACCAGGCCATCTTGCTCACTTTGTGGCTACCTTTCTCAGGAAGATGAAGAGACACTGGTTGCGTTCTGCTCTGCCTCTGAATGAGTCTGTCTGCACTTGAAGATCAGGCATCTGGGTGGGTGTGGTGGTGCAAGCAGGCCTCGCCCAGCCTCACCCCTGCCCTCCTCCCTTTCCTCTGGGTTCTTCTTGGCTCTGGGCTCCTCCTGTGGCTCCCAGGCCCCACCCAGGCACTGCCCAGGCCTGCCCTGGAGAATCACACCACTCACTGCAAAATGTTTGGGCGGTGGCTGTCCCACAGATTGGAAATTCTGAGGCGCCTTTGAGAGCTGACTTAGTAAACAGGGCTGCAGTTTCACAAGGGTTTTGCTAGATGTGGCTATGAAAGGAAGCACTCATGTGTCCCTTCCTGTATTCCAGTCTCTACCCGATGAACAGTCCAGTGAAGGACACGAGGAGACAGAAGCCTCCATTCATGGACACACTATCTGAATCCCTCTGCAATGATCTGTGGACTGTGTCACAGCCCCAGGAAATAGGTATGAGGTCTGTGAGCTTGAGTAGGAAACTAGCTCCAGCACATGGATGATTGGTCCAAATGACACACAGCATGTGCCACAGACTCAGTCCCTTAAGACCTCTTGGACTTATAGGCTTGCGCTCCACACTGGGCCCCAGACACACAGGCTGCCAACTGAAGGAGGAATCTTCCTATGAAGAGATTCATTTTTGATCCTCTGGGGTTTGCCTGCTTGCTTAGAATTTCCCCCCAGAATGACTCTTCTCATATCACCCCTTAACCCAGCCAACTCTACCCACCCTTCAATGTAAATATCCTGTCTAGAAGACCACCCTTTCTATCCCAAGGAAAGACCCATTAGGTTCCCAGGACTGCCATGGGGGAGGTTTTTGCTTTTTCTCTTCCTTCCTTTCTTCCTCCCTCCCTCTCTCCTTCCCTCCCACTTCCTTCCTTCCTTCCTTCCTTCCTTCCTCCCTCCCTTCCTCCCTCGCTCCCTCTTCCTTCCTCCCTCCCTCTCTCCCTCTCTCCCTCCCTCCCTCTCTCCCTCCCTCCCTCCCTTCCTTCTTTCCTTCCTTCCTTCCTCTCTCTCTCCCTCCCTTCCTCCCTCCCTCCCTCCCTCCCTCCCTCCCTCTTCCTTCCTCTCTCCCTCCCTCCCTCCCTCCCTCTTCCTTCCTTCCTTCCTTCCTTCCTTCCTTCCTTCCTCCCTCTCTCCCTCCCTCCCTCCCTCTTCCTTCCTTCCTTCCTTCCTCGCTCTCTCCTTCCCTCCCTCCATTCCTCCCTCCCCCCTCCTTTGCTCGCTTGCTCCCTTTTTGGTACTAGTACCAGGGCTTGAACTCAGGGCCTAGGCTCTGTCCCTGACCTTTTCCGATCAAGGCCTGTATTGTTTTTTTTTTTTTTTGGGTCCGGTTGTGGGGCCTGAACTCTGGGCCTGGGCGCTGTCCCTCAGCTCTTCAGCTCAAGGCTAGTGCTCTACCACTTGAGCCACAGCGCCACTTCTGGCTTTTTTCTTTTTGCTTATATGGTGCTGAGGAATCAAACCCAGGGCCTCAGGCATGCAAGGCAAGCGCTCTACCATTGAGCCACCTTCCCAGCCCCTCAAGGCCTATGTTCTATCACTTGAGCTACAGCCCCATTTCTGGCTTTTTAGTGGTTAATTGGAGGTAAAAGTCTCCAGAACTTTTCTGTGATGGCTGGCTTCAAACTGTGACCTCTGGGGCTCGGCCTCCTGAGTATCTAGGATTATAAGGATGAGCCACTGGCTCCCCCTGTCTCCGTGCCTGTAAATTCACGGTAACTTCTCAGATAAGAATTATCCTATGATACAAAATGCTCTAATTTTCCAACCAAGGGTCCAGTGCTCTCAGGTTGTTCCTTGTGGTACTGTGGGTGGAGTAGGTGCATGTCAAACTGGGCCAGCAAGCACAGGTGAGGGGGAAAGTCTTGTTCAGCATAAGCAGCCATTGCTTAGAGCTACCCAGAAAGCTGGGGAGCCATTGTGGTAATTCTTAGGAGCTCAGCTACTCCCTGAGCACCAAAAAGCATGGAAGAGGTTTGGGACCAGTGACTCTGAGGCCCTTTCAAGAGATTCTTACCAAAGTTGAGTTGTTATCTGGGTGACTGCGATGGGACCCCTGGAAGTAGCAGTATAATGGGGCCACAGGAGAGGCCTGGATTCTCTGCCTTCTCTTCTCAGGCCTACTTCTGATTAACACCTGCAACCAGGGGTCCCCAAAGCTCTGGGATATCCAGTGCCTTTGGCCATTTGTTCTCATTTCTTTTCTGCCAACTTCATGATCCCCATAGGACTCCTTCCTGACCCAGGCCCTCTTCCCTTCCAGAGCTATGGGTTTGATTCTGGCTGATTTTTGGGAACATCTGGGCACATTTCAAATCTCCCAGCCCAGAGATCAGAGTGGTAAGCACCCCTCTCCCCTTATTTCTATATTCCTCTAGATGCTGTTGGGTTCAACTGTCTTATCCCAGTGTCATCTATTAAGGCCTATATCAGCGTGGGCTTTTCAGATGTGACATCCTTACATTTACCCTGGAACCCCTTACCCACCCACGTATGCCCACATTCTGCCTCATGCCCATTTCCCCTCTCCTGAATAGACTTTCCTTTCTCCTAAATGGACAATGGGGAACTTGGCAGTCCTTACCATGTGGCTTCCATCTTATCTAGGGCAATCCTCTCTCCCTGGCCTATCCAGCTGAATAACCATATGATGTCACTAAACCAAAGCCAGGTGCCTGGCACTTCTCTGCTCCTCCTCTGAGCCCTGGAATCATACCAACCTTAGCAGACTAATCAATAGTATGCTGAGCCTTAATTGAAGAATTCATGGTATCCTGGATAGTCCCTGGCAGGACCACACCGGCCAATGAGAATGGCAGAAGCCTGCTCAGGCCCTGAGGGTGCTCAGGACTCTGCCTGGCTGAGCTCCTGTGCCTGGCTGAGCTGCTGTGGGTCTCCAGATTTGATCACAAGAGGCACCCAGGCCTCAAAGAGTGCTGTACTGTGCTGGACTCCACTGAATTTCACATGCATTACTGGCTGTGTGGCTCCATGTTCTGGAAGAAGCACTGATTTTCAGCACAGCCCTGCAGGCTGAGAGCAGAAAGCCCAGAATGTGGTTTCAGCAAAAGGTGATGAGAGGGGCTTATCTATGGAGCCTGGGGTGAAGAGGGAGGCTGCTCTGAGAAAGTGATCTTCCACTTGGCCATGTATAATCTTCCTGGGAGATAGCCAGGGAGGGGAAGCGGAGAGAGGCCTCAGCATGATGTTCATGTATAGACAAGCATCAGTGCAACAGTATGTGCATGTGTGCGCATGTGCAGAGATGAATCCTGCACACAGTGTCCAGCCTGCATCTCCCAGCTCCTTCTCAGTTACATAAACTTCAAACAGAAGCAGGGAGAAGCATGCACAAGCATGTAGTGTGGAAGGTGTGGCCCACTGCAGTGGAGACTGGCTGCAGTCAGGACAGAAAGAAGCAGGTGAAGTGGGGAGACTGGGTGAGGCTTTCAGGTATGCAAAAGGGAGATATGATCCTGAGCACCTAGAGGTGATGGAGAGCAGAGTTCTTCCCACGACTCTTCCCAGGGCCTGTGTGAACAGTGGGAAGTGGAGCATAAATTGTCCCATGAGGACCTCACTCAAGGTGTTTAGAATAGCTGCCAAGCTGTATGTGACTGCAAGGGCTGGGGCTCACCCCACGGCTGGTTTCATCAGTTTAGCAGGAGGCCAGGTAAACTATAGGCCAGAAGAGGGGTGAGGTCATGAAGGTGGTTGTTGGCAAGTTAGACAGAGTCATGTGGTTTAAGTGGAAGACAGCCAGTCCAAATGTTGGTCAGAGGCTGACTCTGGATCTGAGCGGAATTTTCCTGGTCCCAGAATATGAAACTTCTTTCAAGCTCCAGAACTTGATGTTCCCCAGGAGAAGGCAAATTCCCTGCCTTGTAGGACTCCCCCAAACTAACCCTGAAATCTAAACCCCAAGTCTCTTCCTCAGCAGTAGTTACATTCCTGGATTTCTCCACCATGTTTGCATTTGCCCCAGGCAGGTAGTATACACAGTTCTTTGTGTGTGTGTGTGTGTGTGTGTGTGCTGTTCCTGTTCCTGTTACCTCTGGCCGTGGAGCAGGAAGAGAGTTGTGATACGCTTCAGCCTCTCATCTTTTCCTAGGTCCCCCTGGGGCACCCACAATGGCTTTCCCCATTCATCCTGTTTGGATCTGTGCAGGACATTACCTGGACATGACAGATGTGCCTTTCCCAGCATTCTATTTTTCCCATTAACTCTGTCTAGTCATGTTACATGTGTAATTGAATGCACTTTTTTCTAAGTCTGCCTTTTCCATAATTAACTGTTCTTGTATTACCTCATGCCCCTTCCCTCCTTTTGCTTGGATTTATTTATTTATCTGTTCAAGTCTGATGGTCTACCAATTAGGTCACATCCATTTCTGCCTTTTTAGAAATTGGAGATAAACGTCTCATAGACTTTTCTGCGCAAGCTGACTTTGAATCACAATCTTTAGATTGCAGATTCCTGAATAGTGAGGATTACAGGTATGAGCCACCTGTATCTGGCCTGTATCATTTTTAAAAAATTATTTTATTGTTATTATCAAGGTGATGTACAGAGGGATTACAATTACATGAGTCATGTAATGAGTACATTTCCTTACATACAGTGCCTTCCCTTCCCTCACTCTGTATCATTTTTTTTGGAACATTCTACACATACTTATTTCAATGGCCCTTGTAGATCTTTCTATTCTCTCTACTTTGGGGGCTCTGAAACCCTTCAGATTCAATATATATGTCCAATTTAGCAAACAAAAAATCTGTTAATTTTAGGTTTTTGATCCGTCAGAAGTTGAACGATAAGGGTAGGGGCAATAAGGAAACTCTCCAGATTTACGGGCCTGGGGAGAGAGCAGTGGCAGCATCTTGGAGGGAGTTCTGGTATACTTGGCTTGGTAGTTTCTTAAGGGAGGGCATTGCCTGGGTTGTGCACATACCCTTGGGGGACAAACTGTCTGTGCTACAGGAAAACACTCCCTGCTTAATTGACAGCAGTTCTTTGCAGAGCAGACTGCCTTTGGAATGGGGACACAGTCCCTGTTTGATTGAAGACAGATCCTTGGGGCGCAGGTCGCCTGTGGGATGGCACAGCATTCCTGACTGGGTCGGAGGCAGATCCGTGTAGGGCAGGGGACCTGTGTGCAGCTGGGGTTCATGACAGCAAAGCTGGTGCCTCTGCCCTGTGGAGTGAAGAGAGAGAAGTTCACTGAGATACCACTGGAATTGAGGCAGAGGCTGCCATTGCCTGGCTGAGGGTCATCGTGTCAGGACCCATCGAGGCTGACAAATGTGGCTTTGCTGAGGCTGCATGTGAATCAAATCAAATCATAATCAAAACAGAATCACTGGAGTCAAGTGCAAATAAAAATACAAATGAAAACATATGAAGGTGAGAGTTTATGAGGGAAGTGGTCTCATACATGTGCACCTCAAAAAAACTCTCAAAAAAGCCCAATGAAATCCAACTTTGGACACTACAAAGGTTTCCAAAACAAATATAGACACTTCAGAACACTGACTCAGACTCCAAAAGATATATCCATGTTCTAGTCTCTTACATTAAAAACACTTCTGTAAGAGCTCCAATCCTTTAATTAGTTAATTTGGGAATGATTTTACCTGTATTTTATCACTGATCCTTGGATACCTTTTTATGAATCTTTGTGCCCAAGTGTCATTATTTCAAAATAAATTGTGATTCTCGTGTGTGTGCGTGTGTGTGCGTGTGTGCAATGGTCGGCAGTATTTGGTTTCCTGCTTTCTACTTCTCCACATTCATGTTGCCCCAGGACATTTTTATGAGCTATTTTCTCTGCTTAGAAAGAAGTCCTCCAATTTTCACTCCACTCCTGGGCTTGAACTCTGGGCCTTAGGTGTTCCTTAGCTTTTTTTGCTTATGACTAGTGCTCTACCATGTGAACCACAACTCCACTTCTGGCTTTTTTGGTGCCTAATAGAAGATAAGAGTTTCACAGGTTTTCCTGCCCAGGCTGGCCTTAAATCCCAATCTTCAGATCTCAACCTCTTGAGAAGTTAAGATTACACCCATGAGCCACTTATGCCCAGCATTCATTGACTTCTTTTTACCAATTTGTTTTCAGCTTAAATATCAGAGAGTCTTTTCTGGCCAACCAGATGTCTGCTGGTATATTAGTAACTTTATTTTCTAGGTATAGTTTGGCACTCCATGACAGTCCTCAATGTTCTCCAGTTTTGTTTTTCAAAAAACCCCGAAATCTTAGCTATTCAGGAGGCTGAGATCTGAGGATGGTAGTTCAAAGCCAGCCCAGATAGG
Source organism: Dipodomys spectabilis (assembly GCF_019054845.1). Lineage (NCBI taxonomy): Eukaryota > Metazoa > Chordata > Mammalia > Rodentia > Heteromyidae > Dipodomys > Dipodomys spectabilis. Next base: position 856,140 of record NW_024870813.1, on the reverse strand, counting down.
AAAGTCCATTTGACTCATATCTCCATTTAATTACTAAAAAGTCAGAAGTGGAGCTGTGGCTCAAGTGGTAGAGTGCTAGCCTTGAGCCAAAAACCTCAGGGACAGTGTTTAGGCCCTGAGTTGAAGCTCCATGACCAGTACACACACACACACACACACACACACACACACACACACACACACACACACACACACACACACACACACACACACACGAGTTGATATTGATATTGTGGTTGAGGCTTTTATATTTTCAAATATTTACTTAAAGCAACAAGTAAAGTTTTGTGATTTCTTTTCATGGTAGGTGAGTCTTACTTTTGTTGGCATTCAGATTTTGTTGCTGTTATGGATAGAATGGCATGCCTTATGTTTATCTATAGCTTACCTTTCTTGACTATTTAAATTGCTTGGGAAGGTATTGGGCTTTATTGCAGGAGTGGGAGAACAGGGCTGGGGAAAGGTCTGCAGAAAGAGAGGCTTCTAGCTGGCTGCAGAGACCTGGAGTCTGGGGTCTCCAGGTAAAGAGGTGTGTATGTGGGGTGCCTGAAGGCTGCCCCTATTCACTGAATGCAGCTATTGAAACTAGCTGACAGTTGGTCGTTTCTCACATTGGCCCAAGCTTTCCACAATAAAGTGACATTACCCCAGATGAGTGACAAATATTTGATCTATAGCCTGTCCTGATAGGGCTTTGGAGTTCTGGCTCTACTTCTGGGTTTCTTGATCTCATGGAGATTTGTATGTGGCAGGGCAGGGTGGCAAGGAGTTAGAGAAAACTCTATCACCACCCAGTCCCAAAGTTAGGATCTGAGATTTTCCCAGGCAAATCCTGTTGCCTTTCTACTTCCTGCCATACCCACAAGAGGGCCTGGCTGAGCCCTGCCTGAGAACTACTTCAGGAAAAGGGATGTGCAGTGGATGGTAGTGGAAGGTGGATAGCTGACATCTGTCATGGGCAAGACAAATGACTGGGAACAAGTTACTCAGCTTCTCTGGGCTTCAGCTACCTCTGGGTAAATGAGAGGGAGGATAAGACCCACTATACAGTTGCTGGGGGAATATAGTTAGCGCTTGGGCTCTTAGCTGGCCCACAAGTGGCCTCACTAAATACCTGCTACCCGTATTGGCACCCCAGCAATGACAATCCTAAGAATGTGGTTTCTTCTCATATTCACTAAACAGTGGCACAGAGGGGACTTTCATTACCTGTTAAATTGGTGAGGGTTGTCCAGCGAATACCTTCAACCATGTCCCCTCCTGGCCCCCATGACGTGCCATGGGACAAACTGTCTGGGGTACTCCTGAGCACAGGGCATGAGCATCATTTATCAGCTCACAAAGGCTATACCCTGAGCTCCAGCCCCACAGGGTTGGAGGTCAAAGCAATGGCCTTTCTGTCCATCAAGAATATCCTTGTGTCCTGCTCACCTGGATCCTGGGTGAACAACATGGAAATGTCTGGTGGCAGGCTGAAGGAATGTAGCAGCAGGGAGCCACAGTGCCCTATAAACCAGAGAGGATATGAGGAAGCGGCCTGGCAGGGCCACAGCCTCTACAGAAGGCAAGGCCACCCAAGTCATCCATGTCTCCCCAGGGATCTGTGACCTGTGACCTCCAGAGGAGAGCCTGGTAGGCTAGTGTCCAGGACACAAAGAAATTAGGAATCTAGAATGACACAGTGTTTTGGGGAAGAGGAAAAGCTTGGGGGCCTGCTTTGGAGAATTCAAAAGGCTGAGACCCCCTGTAGCAGCAGATGGAGGCCTGAGGTGACACAAGTTCTGAGCAGGGATCCAGGATTGGGGGCCTGGACTTGGAGGGAGGGGACGCTAAGAGAAGGAGGTGAGAGGCCTCACGTCTTACTTGGACAGGTGTCTGAGACAAGGGCAGAGAGAAGAGGAAGGAGAGAGGAAGCAGAGAGGCCCTGGCCTGGTCAGGCTGTATTTTGGCTGCAGCCCTACAGCTATGGACCTTGTCAGGTGTCACCCAGAAGGGATGGGAAAAGAATCATAAACCAGGATATAGCAAAGCCATCAACACAACCACATTCATTGCAGTACTATTCACCTTAGCCAAGGAATGGAATCAGCTCAGGTGCCCCTCAGTGGATGAATGGATCAAGAAAATATGGTATAAATTACATAATGAAATTGAACTCATCCATTAGAAGGAATGGAAAGCCTTGGGAAAAACTATGTTAAGTAAGTTGGGCCTAGAGAGACAAAGGATCCATGTTTTCCCTTATCTGTGGAAGCTAGATTGAGCTTACAAACTCCTAAGTAAATATGTTGGGTGGTATGCAACTGTATATTGATTCAAGGAGATCTTAATTAGTATAATTCCTTAGAAAGCCAAAGTCAAAGCAAAATAAAACACCAGGGAGCAAGTACCTGAAAGGTGTAGAGTGGGGTCAAGGGGAAGGGAGTAGATGAAAAAGAGAGAAAGGGGGGATGCAGACAACAACTCAATATATATCCTACAAGGCAGGGAGGTGGTAGGTTAGGGAGGGGAGTGGTAGCTTAGGGAGGTATGGGTGATAATGTTAAAAAGGATGACATTGATCAAGATATACAGTATTTATAGACTGCTTGGTTAAATGGGAAGTCCATCATAAAATGACTTAAAGATAATAATAATTTCAAAAAGAAACCTTAAGAAAACAACAAGAGGGGTGGGGTTGAAAAGAGGTAGTGAGTGGTCAGAGTAGGCCAGAAGCAATGGTCTCTTCCCTCTCTGGAGTTTGGGCTTTGGCTCACTGGCTATGGCCTACAGTGAGGGAAGGGCCAAGGCTGTGCCAGCAGAAGGACTAGACTAGAAGCTCCCGGGAGGAAGTGCTGGGTCTGCCACAGACAAAGCCATGAGCCAAGGAGGAGGACAGCACCAGGAAGGCCCTTTCTTTCTTAATCCTGGCCTCCTGGGGTCAGTCCATCGCTGATTGGCCAGCTTCTCCTTCATAAGATAGACCTAGAAGAAGGGAAGGGACTTTGGGCTGAATTTCTCTTGTGTCCCTTCCAGGGTCAACTTCTGCACAGGGTCTCTCCCTTTCCATAGCTCCTTTTGTCTTATCTCCACAGGCAAACAGGACCACTGGGCTAGCCCAGTGCCTCATTGGTCATGAAGAGCCAGGGACTGGGACCTGCCATGCCACCTGATTTTTAAATTTTATTTTAATGATGCTGCCACTAATGCCTAAAGACTAGTCTTTTCTTTCCTTCCCTTTCTTTCTTTTTTTCTCTCTTTATTTTTTCCTGCCCTTTTTCTTTTAATTTTTTCCTTCTTTCCTTCCTTCCTTCCTTCCTTCCTCCCTCCTTCCCTCCCCCTCCCTCCCTCCCTCCCTCCTTCCTTTCTTTCTTCCTTCCTTCCTTCCTTCCTTCCTCCTTTCCTTCCTTGTTGGTACTGGAACTTGAACTCAAGTTTGTACTTTCCCTTTGCTTTTTCACTCAAGGCTGGTGTTCTACCACTTGAGCCATCCCACTACTTCTGGAATATTGCTGGTTAGTTGGAGATAAGAGTCTCACAGAGTTTCTTGCTTGGGTTGACTTCATACTCAGATCTCAGCCTCCCGAGTAGCTAGGATTATAGGTATGAACCATCAGCACCTGGCTAGTCATTTTTATTACTCCTAAACTTGTTTTTTTTTAAATTATTTTTGCCAGTCAATGTGTCTTGGCTCATCAACCTATAGGCTAGAGGACATCAAAGACACTGCTAGGGCTGAGGTCAGTGACTCTGTAGACCAGGGAGAGACTGGTAAGAAGTCATTCAATAGCCTTATGGAGAAACCTGGATTCTGTCCAAACAAGGCAGGTGTTAGGACAGGCTAGGTGGGTAGTAGAAGTCCCAATTCATGCTGCCCTCCCTTGAGGGCCTAGAGAGGTGTCAGCTAGACACAGATACCATGCAGTCCATATCTGGTCCCATAGAGACACATTATCAGAGCCCCCACATCAGGGCTGCATCAGAGGCCCCAGGCTGAGGCCTCTTGGGTGAGAACTGGTTTATGCCTTTCCTCCTCTGCCCAGCAGAGGTCACAGCTTGCACACCACAGGGCCCTTGTCACCTGCATTGGTCTGCTTGCGCATCCACAGCAAGAAATGACCAGGGTGGGGTAGGCATTCACAGACTGATATGGCGCTGCAGGTGGTGTAGGGCACTCATCTTCTATCTCCTAGAAGGAAAGAACACCAGTTGCCTTGTCTGAAGCACATGGGAGCATGCATGCTGTGTCCACTTGCAGCCCTGCATGCAGTTAATGCTGCAGGGTAAATGGAGTAAGGAATGAGTAGCAACTCTCTCTCATGGGTGAGGGTCTTCCTTGAGAAGAACAGCCACTTCTTCTGGCTTACAGATGATGTTCAACCTCCTGAACTGTCCCCAGTATATTTCTGCGCCCTTGGCTTTTCTGGACAGCCTGAGCTGGCAGAAGCTAGCCTGGAGACTGGCAGGTGATTTCCCCTTCCATTTGGCTTTGGCCTCATTGGCATGGTCTTCCAAGGATATTTCACAGCCAGTACTGGTCCCAGCCTGGGTAAGGAGCCAAGATCTTCTTACTCCCCAAGCCCAGACCCTCCCTCTTCCAGCCATTCACTGTCTCTTCTGGTTTACCCTGGGTGAACCATAGCTACTCACATAACTTGGTTCCTGAGCTCACCCTGGAAGACGGACATCACAGTTCAAGCCAGCTAAGATGCCTACCTCTCCTCAGACCTGTGGTCCCTACGGCTGACCTCAGCTGTGCTCTGGGCCTAACTAGAACCAAGGGATCAAGACAAATCAAAGAAACAAACTAGACAGGTACCCAGAGTTGGAGCTGGAGACTTAGACCAGAAATAGGAGACTCCTTTTTCAGGAGCCTGGCTTCATCCTAGGCATCCCCTAAGAGGCTTACTGAACCAGAAAGAGTCCACCGGTACAGTAATGATGGCTCTACATGGGGAAGTGGGTCCCATGGCATCATGCCTCTAGTCATGGGGAGCTGCTGGGAGGCTGGACAGGGGCACTGGGTAGGCAAAATTACTGCTAGTGTTTCTCCTTCCAGTCCTAGGCTGACCCTCCGACCTCTTTTCATCTGTCCCTTTTCATGGTTACTCCTCAGACTAGGATGATGTCAAAACCCATAGCAGGACTCACTTCTGTTGCTGCTGCTGGTGGTGCTGGAGGAGGAGGCTCCTTGACTCTCTGGAATGAGAAATAGACACAAGATAGGTTTGGGATGATGGGGTGCGCTGTGCCTCAGCCCTGAAGGAGGCAGCCCTGTTCTGACCATGGGGACAGAACACAGCCTGGGCCTGTCTGTATGGACACACTGCACTTGTAGAGATGGTTCCAGGAAGCTCTATCTGAGTGGAGGGAGCCTTGAGCTTGGAGATGAGCACCGCATTAAGGCCCAGTGACTCCAGGGCTGTTCTTCTGCCCACCCCACCCACAGCAGGGTCCTCTCCTGCCTCCCTTTCTGTGTGAGCTCCTGGCCCTTCCTCCCTACTCTTAGAATGTCCTCCTCAGCTTCTCTGTTATCTACTCCTCTGGGCAGAAATGGGTCCTGCCTGCTTGGTGTTGGCTATTCTATCTTTCCCACATCTGCCCTTTCTTCCTTCCTACAATTCTCAGTTCACAATTCCAACTTCAGTTCGCCAGCACCCTACTGTCTCTAATGCCCCAGTTGCCAGTCTCATTCTTTGTCCCTGCCCTATTTACCCAGGGCCCTGACTGTGTATCATGCGAATCAGCACTTTACCCTCCTGCTTCAAGCAGAGGGTGCCTGATGATGAGCTCCCTGGGGGAAAGAACTTGCCACTTCTGGGTGTGTGCCTCTCAAGTCCAAGTCCCTGTTCACAGTGAGGCTCAGCAGTGAAAGGTGAAGGAATGATAGAAGGTGCTAGAATCATGCAGAGACCTGGGTTGATGTGAATGTCATGGCTGCCCCAGAGGGCATTCAGCCTTCCTGGTTGGTGCCATTGCATGTGGGGCCACTGGCCTTTATGGGGAAATCCTGTCCTCTTCTTGCCCCTATAGTTGCTGCACCTGGATTCCTGTCCATCTGAGGGTTGCAGAGGACTAGCCCCAGTGTCTGGATTCTACTTTCTACAGTGGCCTTTTACCTGCTTAAGCTAGCCTTGGCCTTATCTGGTCATGATCTGGGGGCCCAGGCTGGGTCTATGGTGTGGCTCTGTGATGGTAGAGGTTATGGGTTGACTGGGTCAGATTTGATGGGCAACTGCCCCCAGGTGGGATCCTGGGCTTCCCTCTGTGTCTCTGGGCAGGAGGTCATGTGCCTAAACCTTGGGTGTGGGCAGGTTGTGGGGGCTCTCACCTTCTTGCAGCACAACTTCCAGCAACACCACAGCAGCAGGGGAAGTAGTAGAAGGGCCGGCAGGAAAGCAAGTAATTTCAGGTTTGAGTCATCGTTTCCCTGTGACAGAGGGTATGTGGCAGATAGTACAGTGGCAGAGGCCTGGGGAGAGGTGTGGGGACTCCAATCCGAGTGACCAGCCCTTGCTTTCCATCATTTTATCCTCCTCCAGAGGTTTCCCAGATAGAGGGATTGTTTTGGGAGGAAGGGCGATTTAAGGAGTAGGGCTGGTTCCCAGACAGCTCAGATCCCACCTCTAGCCCTTCTCTGCCCAGGAAGGCCCAGAATGGCTCAGAATGCTCAGTGATCTGAGGAACCTAGCTCCCTTGCCCAATTGGCCTCTATTAATAGTACAGTGTTTTTTGTTTTTTGTTTTGGTTGTTGTTGTTATTGTTGTTGTTCTGGTACTACAGCTTAAACTCAGGCCTAGGCCCTGCCCCTTAGCTTTTTACTCAAGGCTGATGCTCTACCACCCGAGCCACAGCTCTATTGCCAGCATTTTGCTAGTTAACTGGAAATAAGTGTTTCATGGACTGTCTTTCCCAAGCTGGCTTTGAACTATGACCCCCCCCTCCCCCCGACTCCGGCCCCCAGATCTCAGCTTTCTGAGTAGCTAGGATTACAGGTGTAAACCACCAGCTCCTGGCTTGATACAGGGTTTTGTGAAGACAACCAAAAAGATATAGTGCCTAGATTGGGGAGGGGGGAGGCTTGGGGTCCCAGAAACCTGCAGGCCCAAGAAAGAGTCAGACCAGGTGACAAGGTCAGCCTCCCTGACTTTATTCCTACTTTGGCTCTGTATCCTTGGCCTCCCCTCTCCCCCACTCACTTCACTGAGCCTGAGCTACACATGTCCCCAAGGGCAGGGGTAGCCATCCCACATTTGCATGTGGGCGTTCAGAATTTAGAGGAATGGGGACAACTCTCCTGTTCTCACTACCAGTCTGAAAGCTCAGGTGCCATGTGGCAGGCAGCCTGCCCAGCCTTCCTCAGTCAGTCTTGGGTGCAGAGATGGCCTGAAGCTGGTCCCTGGGACCAGCATCCTCCTCTCCAGGGAGCAGAGCCAGTCACACACCTGACAGCTTCAGGTATAAGGGGCCTAGGGGGCACTAAGGAGGGGAAAGAGGGGAGCCTGAGGACCATGCCAATGGCAGGCTTGAGGATGGGTCCAGAGTGAAGATTGAGACCGCTTGTCTCACGTATGGCTGGGGCATTGAGTCACTGGCACACACCCTGACTGCCGTTGGGGGAACCCTCTTATCTCTGTGCCTGACACACCTGTGTGGAGGAGCTGGTGTCCAGGACATCCTGGACTGTCCCCTGCCACACAGCCCCACTGTGCCACATGGACCCAGTAGGGATTGGGATGGGTTTTCCAGACCCCAGCTACACTTGGGCCTGGGGCCCTTCACCTTTTTCATCTTTCCCGGAAAAGTTTATCAGTACAGGTGTTCCAACAGCCAGGGGCCACACTCCCAAATGGATACTCACACATCTGATGTTGGAATAGCTGATCTGGTTCCCAAGGAAGGTAATGCCATTGTTCAGGCTGATTTGGACAATGACCGTCCTAATGTACAGAGGAGGAACATGGTGAGAAAAGCTGAAGAAAACATGAGGTAGGCCTTTGGTGAAATGGAGAATGAATTGGAAATGGCACTTGGTACTCCCAGAGAGTGAACAGCAGGTCGTGAGATCTCATCCCCAAGCAGTGGGAGGTGAGCTTCTGCAATAATGGTCAATGGCCTGACTGTGAGGAAGCTCCTAGTTTACTATGTCATGGGGGCCAATCAGGGGATCTGCATGATGGCTCCATTATAACATTTATTATAGAGTTTTAGCTCTTAAAGGCAACCTCGAGCAAAGGGACCCACCATTGGGCTCATAGAGCCTGGACATTGTGCATCCCTGGATGCTATGGTGAGGGCAGGTGGAACAATGTTCTCTTCCCTCCTCTGCAGATACATACTGCCTCACAGAGGGACATCCTGTATTCTGCACATAAACTACCTGCAAACACTGACCTCTGCTCTCCTCCCTCCCACCTCCAACATGGGCACTTACTGTCCAGCTTTATCCAATACTGGTCCAGGACAAACTATGGTCTTCTCTGTCATACTGATGGCTTTTTCATCTAATAAAAGTGACAGGATATTGTTCATGGTCACAACCATCCACCCCTGTCACTCTCTGCTAGCAGAGTGGACACTGTCAGAGAACCAGCTTCTCCCGAGTTTCTACTTAGGAACACCAATTCAGACTCGACTCTCAGCTTTGCCAGCCCAAGCAGAGTCCTGGTGTCAACAGGTTGGGAAAGCAAGAGCCCTGGGCTCAGATGCTCACCTGCCAGGGACCGACAGGGGCAGAGGACAGAATAGAACACAGAGGGAAGCCCAAATAGTAACATACAAGGTATCAGGATGGCTACCTAGTTGTGAGTGATCTTGTGGTTCTTTGGAGAGATACAAGTTCTTATGGAAAGAACCTGGACTCTACACATGTGGAAGCTGATGGAAAGGCTCTGTGGTGAGGGTATCAGGCAACCACACAGTGTGGGTTGGGTAACAGGTATGATTATAGCACATAGTGTGATGTGCACGATGTCATGAGAAGCTAAACAAAAGGGAACAATAAATCTCCAACGTCCAAAAGTGACTCAGAGCAGGCTCTCATCTCAGGGAGGCTGGCTTGGTGTTGGCTTGTCCTCACAGCAGCTTTTACCCTACTCCATCCTCCCTCCCTCCTGACAGCTGAGGCTGAGGAGCTGAGATTTGAACTGAGACCAAGGCAATGACCAGCCAGACTCTGAGGGAAGAGTGTTCTGGGCAGTAGGAGTTGTATGTGCTCAGGTCCTAAGGCAGGAACTATTCAGCTTATTGAGGAGGCGAAGAAGCAAGCCAAGAAAGAAAAACAGAAAACTTTTGAGTTATTTCAAGTGAGATTGATCCATTGTGGATGGCACATACCCCAGATACACACACTTTGGACCTAGAGTCCACAGGTACATTGTGAAGAATCATGGATAACATTAGGATTTTTGACTAGATGATCTGGGTGAATGGTGGTGCTGTTTACTGAGAAGAAAAGCCTCCCTCCCTCTCCTTCCTCTTTCCTTTCATCTCTCATTTTCTCTTCTCCTCCCTCCCTATTCTCTTCCTTCCTTCTTCTCCTCCTTCCCTTCATCTTCTCCTCCCTCCCTCTCTCTCTCTCCCTCCTTCCCTCCCTCTTTTCCTTCCTTCCTTCCTTTCCTTCCTTCTTCCTTCCTTTCTTCCTTCCTTCCTTCCCTTGGAAGGCTCAAATCATCATCATTCCTGATATTAAATTCTTTCCATTTTGCCTATCACGTAAAGAAAAGAGTCGAGAGCCAAGCTGAATCATTGCTGGTTGAGCTGCTTGCTCTCTATAGCTGGCTTCAACTTCCCAGGTCCCTGGCTTCCCTTCTACAGCCTGAAATCAATCTCTTTCTGGGAAGGTTCTCTGTGCACAAGACCAACTCAATGCCCCGAGACAGGCATCCTCAAAGACAACTATGACTCACATGACCCCAGCAGTGAAGTTGCCTCCTCCTTTTCCTGAGAGCTACTCCCCTGACCCACCAGCAGACTGGAGGTCTGCAGCCTCAGCTGTCAGGGAGGAAGGGAGGATGGAGCAGGGTAAAAGCTGCTCTGAGGACAAGCCAACATCAAGCCAGCCTCACTGAGATGAGAGCCTGCTCTGAGTTACTTTTGGATGTTGGAGATTTATTGTTCCCTTCTGTTTAGCTGAGGGGCAGCCCAGCCCAGTCTCTCCTTCCACAGATCCAAGTTCCTGCTGACCCAAAGTGCTACAAATTGTTGGCAAGGTATGGAGGGCTTGGCTGGTGGAGGAGAAGGGAAATGCATGACTTAGAGGCACAGAGGTGGACAACTTACCCAAGATGTTGTTGTTGAACTTGAATCGACAAACAATCAGGGATGGGTGTTTTGCATTCTGAAAACCATGTCCAGAAACGATCACTTCATAAGGTTCTGCAAGGACAGCTCTGAGTGAGAAAGGGCTGTGTTCCATCTGGTCTCATTGTTCACGGCAGCCAGTGATCCAGATGGAGTTCCCAAGGGACCCACATGAATCAGGCTGCTGTGAGCCAACATCTGTGAGTCCTGCAGGCCACATCCTCATATGAAGTCACTAGGTATCCATGCTAATACACTGCCTTGAGGACATCTGGACATTTCTCTACTGTCCCTGATACAATATGCCCATGAAAAGCATCAAGCTTGCAGGAAACAGCACAGCCAGGGTTGATGCTGATGTCATAGGTCTGAGAAGGGGAAAGATGAAGGGGAGAGGAGGTCCCTGCCCACAGGGGTGCTTCATAGAAGACATCCCAACTCCACTGTGGGTCCAGAGGCCAACTCACCTTGTTCACCCATCTATTCCTCAGCCACCAATGACCTCAGACCAGTGTGACACCTCCAAGCCTCCTGAGGCCAGCAATGTACAAGGGGCCAGAGAGAGAGGGCAGTTGGTGTCAGTACCACAGGTCTTCTGGCTTCAAATCCAAGCTCATTTGCCTGTAAATCTGCCCCTAGTCCAGGCCTGGCTCTTTCCTGTCCCACATGGCACTCGAGAAGCCCAGGTCAGTTGATGGATGAGTGTCTCCTGTGCACCTGGCTTTTATCATTGGTTCTCTGTCATCCTGGTTGATGCAGTGCCGGCCCAAGGAAACAGCCCATCCTGTGTCATTTGGGTTCAGGCTCCTGCCTTAGGCTTCCCACCAATGACTGTCACCCTGTGTGTGGCAGCTTTATATAAGATGGGCAATGGTTTAACAGGTCACTGGCTGAGCTGTGTGTGGAGGCACCTGTCACCTTGGTTCAGCACCAGTGAGGAAAAGGTGACAAATCACATCTTCACCTGGGGTTTGTCACAGCTACCCAGGTACTAAGGCCTATGTGTGCAGGATCATAATCCCAGAGGCAGAAGAGATCTTCTGTGGGAAGTGGTCCTCCAGCCCCCTTGACTTCTGGCACAGCAGTCTCTGATTCTTGTGCAGCCTGGGAGGGGGTGGGACAATCCAGAGCCAAAGATTAGGGTGGGCATATCAGGATCAGCTTCCAGAGGTTCTGCTGGGGACCGCAGCACATTGATATCTATGTCTCCCAGTAATCCTGATCTGCTATTTCTGTCCATTGGAGGCCACACTACAGGACCCAGATATGTGGTCCTGACCCCAGACTGGATACAATGCAGAACGGAACATATTTTTCTCTCTGCCAGTGGGGCCACCCATGGAGGATGCAAGGCCAGGACCCACCTACCCAGTCTGGTGTTATCTGAAGCATCAGGAAAAGGGAAGTTGATGGCTCTCTGACTGTTTTCCCCAGGGTACAGGTAGCAGCCATGTGAGGTCATACCTGCATGGGCACTACTACTGACAGGGAGGTGGCCATCCCTGACCATTATGGTATGTCCTTACCACACTGATGGAGGGCTGGAAAGAGGACACTTTTTTTCAATTCCAGACCATGGGGACAGGTGTGTCCATTTCCCTAATAGGGGAATGTCAGTTGTAGCTGTGTTTATGTCTGCCTTTCTCAGGAGGGGTTTCTTCCATCCCTAGTAGGATGGTGGATGTTGGACTGTGCCTCGTTTTTCTTCATTGATGAGCGTATTTGCCCAGTTTCTCGTCCCACTTGGTGGCTGTGTTAAGTTCCAGTGATTGGCATCTCCAGTCCTGTTCCGCTTGGCCCTGTGGCTGCGCTCCTGCTGCACCATGTGTTTGACTGTTTGCATGCTGCTCCATTCCATTTGCTAGGAGTTTTTAAATATATTTTCTCCCTCACATTACCACTGCATGTTTAATTGTGATAAATGAGCAGTATTTAAATCCAAGCTGTCCTCACAGAATAAACCCTCATGTATATTACCTGATACCTGGTGGATGGTCATGGAGACTCCATGCCCACATCCACAACCTCACACACTCATCCATACATGCACTACACATCCCAGATCCACACAACACCCACAATGGCACACAGAGTCCTCCTCAGACATGGTACACCATATGCACACCCACTACACTGTAGGCAAATACTCTACAACCAACTTTCATTCACATACCACCACATATTTGGCACCTAAATACTATACCCCTAACACACATACCACAAGCCACATACCCCATAGAAATACAACACACACGTTACAAACACTCCACAAACACACTACCTTACCTATGCCATAAGAATGCATGCCGTTCATGTACTATGTACACACAGCCACACTCCAACACACTCTGACACACACCACATATACCAAGAATAGCACATCAGCTGGATGCTGGTGGCTCATGCCCGTAATCCTAACTACGAAGGAGGCTGAGATCTGAGGATCATGGTTCAAAACCAGCCTGAGCAGGAAAATCTATGAGACTCTAATCTCTAATTAACCACCAGAAAATCAGAAGTGGTATTGTAGCTCAAACTGGAGAGTGCTAGCCTTGAGTGAAAAAAGCTCAGGAATAGTGCCCAGGCCCTGAGTTCAAGTCTCATGATTGACAAAAAACGACTAACATATCACATACCTCAAAATACTACATGTTAATGCATACTGTTATACACACAAATGCCATATTCCCTGTAACACACAAGACACACATCAAAACCACACAGATCATATAAGCCATATATACATTCCAAATCTTGTACTGCATGCACACCTCACCAAAGCAGCAGTACCCACCTGAACACCACACACATAATCCACATGTAGACATCCACTACACAAACACCTCTCCCACATGCAAAGACATCCTTGAACCCCACCCACACATCCCACCACACACAAACTCAGAGACACGTCATATAAAGATATCACACCCACTCACTTCTCCCACAATGCCTCACAACACTGAAACACACCCACATGCTCACCCCACCAGCACACACCACACAACATACATGTACACCATATATGACACACATGTTACAAGCAACATAAACATCATAGCTTCTATACAACAGACGCAGGCAAGTGACATTCCCCACACTACACATCACTTCCATACTTCACACGCATTTACTTAAGCCACATAACACAGACTGCCATCCATACCCCCCCTTGTAACATGCATTACACATTACACGGACAGTACATTACCTATTTTTGTCACACAAAAGTGCTCACCTCATACACACCCACATGCATACTGCATACCCATGCTGTGAGTATGTCACATGTACACACACCACACAGAGACCCCACACAATAGGTTCACAAATCACAAACACCACATACACAATAGCATGTACAATACAGCAAAATGACATCTGTTCACACACATACAAATACCCACAGGTGAGTTAAGCTATGGGTGCACATCAGTGGTGCTGGCCCTTACCTCCTGCACAAATTGTTGTCAGCTCCACTGACCGAGCTTCAACACAGCACCTAGCAGAGAGCTGAAAGAGAGAGCAGCAAGGGTCGGGGCAGACGGGATGAGCCTTAGGGTCCAGAGACATGCCCGCTGCCTCTGCTCACCTCCTCTCTGTACGCCCTACTTACGGAGTCAACGATGCTTTGCAAACCCTTGAACCCATTTTGCACCCCAAACATGTGCTCTGGTGTATCTGCAATTGCAAGCAGCTAGAAGGGAAAAGAGGTGACTTGAGCCCCTTGTCCCCAAACTAGAAGATGCAGTAGGGACCCAAACCTGGGAGATGGTGTCTTTCCCTCAGACTGTGGGATCCCATGGAATAGCAGGTGCTGAGTGCCAGGCACTGGCTTCTACCTCAGTTCAGGCCTAGAGAATGGGAGCTCTCCCACCCTGTGTGTGAATGTGTGTGTGAGGAGGGGGGAAGGGGGTCTACTTAAGACACCTTTGTCACCTTCTGTAAATCTCCAGTGACAGATGAGATTACCCCCTGGTTGGTGTGGGGATCTATCTTTGAGATTTGTCCCATAGAGTCTGCAAAGAGCATTGAGTCCCCCGATGGAAAGTACCTGGTCTCTGTTGTACTCCAGCACACCCACAGTATAAATGATCGACCCCAGTTTCCGAGCCTTGTGAGCCTAAGAGAAAGGAAATGCTAAGAAGAAATCCCCAAATATCTTGGGCTAAACTACTGCTATACGTTGAAGGCCCTCACCTCCTCTTTGGTGGCCTCAAATGCATCTGGCAACAGTGTTCCATCCGTTAGAACTATGATCACACTGGAAACATTGCCTGCAGAAGAGACAAGAGAGTGAGCCCAGTGGTCAAGGCTCCAAAAGGGGCCTGCAGAGGCTCCAGGATGAATTCAGGCTGTTAGAGCCAGGCATTGCGCAAACTTCAAAGACAGGCACTCACCAACATATGATTTCTATAACAGGGCCCCACCTAAAAGGCAGACTGTCCCACAAGCCTATCCTGGCCACAGGGCAGAGGGGAGCAGCCAGAACAACTGCAGAGGAGGCTGAGTGAAGCCGGTGGAAGCTGGACCCTGTTCAGATTATAGCCACCAGGTGGTCCTGCTTGCTATTGGGAGTCTAGCAGCTCAGGGCTGCTGGTCAGAGGGCACTAGGCAAGGGGACCCTCAGCATCAATCCTCACTAGGCCCCCAGCTACTACTCAGACAGGCATTCGGTACCCAAAGTCCAGAGGAACATGGGTTCTGGGTATGCACAGCTGTTTGAACTACCTGACCAGGGGCCCAGGAGGCAGGTGAGGTGAAGGGCAGCCAGGGGGAAGTGAGTCCTTGATCAGTTCAGCCCACTGCCATTTCCTCCTTTATGTACATGAGGCCCATCTGTAGGTCAAGGACCCACACACGTGTCTACCCAGGGCCTCCTGTCCTCAGAACCATCCTGGGGGGGGGGTGCTTTGCTCACAGCAATGAGGTCAGCACCTGGCTCCAAGAGCAGAGTAAGAAAGGGACTCAGGGACACCAGTGCCCAGCCCTTTCCAGGGAGCCATGGCTCTGGGTCTGCTCCAACTCAATTCAAGCACAGGCCACTTACCTAACGATCTGGCATTTTCTATCTGATGAATTGCCTGCAAAGATATGAATCAATATTGGGGGAGATGGTGAGATGACCCCAGTGACACTCTAAACCATGAGCCAGCTCCCATACGAAGCCCTCCTCATCTCCACCTTTTTAAATCCTTCTTGCATATATGTGTGTCCCACGGGCACCACTTGCTGAAGTTTGTTAAGACCTTGACGAATTTCTTGTCTGCAAAAGAAGAGAAGGCAAGTTGAGATGAAGAAGGTTGACTGTGACAAACAGCACCCAAGCTGCACAGTCCTGTCCACTGTGCAGATGGCCTGGGCGGGAGGGAGCACCAGGCAGGTAGCTCTATGACTCCCATCCTGCACTGGGTCTAATACACAGGGTTTGGCATCCTTCTATGTCCCTGACCCACTCCATGAACACTGTGGCAAGTCAGGAGGAGAAGGGGAACTGCTGAGCAAGTCCCTTGGGAAGATCTGGTTTTGTCTCAGTCTAGTCCTGTCTCAGGGCACTCAGGCCTCCCTTGGAAACCCTTCCCCATGCCCTGCCTGGACCCTCTCTGGTGAGAGTGATGGCATCCTAAGATGTACATCTGTGAGTCAAGGACTCTCAGTGATGCTGGCATTCCTAATCCTAACCCTCCTACAGAAGCCACCCTTGTTTGAAGCCCTTCAATGGATAGAGCTGAGTTTGGACAATGTCATCCTTCAAAAAGTCCCTGCCCAATTCCCACCCCTCCCCTACTACCACTGTCCCCTGGGGGCCTGACTCCCTTCCTGCTAAACAAAACAGCCAATCTGTTTAAACAGAGCCAATCTCCAGGCCTTTGTGTGTTTCTGCTCCAAAGTTCCTAAGCTGGGACAAATGCCGGCCATGAGGCAGGGCCATGGCCTGTCAGGTGCTGTTAAAGCCCACAGGATGGATTGGAAAAGACAGAACTGGCTCTAGTGGCAGTGCTATGACCGGAGGTGGGGAGGGCCAGTGACTAGGTTCTGGCTAATCCAAACTGACAAGCCTGAAGTAGCCCAGCATGATGCCCTAGAGTGAACCCTGAGGTGGCCTCCTGGTGGGGGCAGAGAGAGACCTCGCCATGGGCTGAGCTCAGAGGGCTGCAAACCAGCCCTGCCTGAGTCTGCCTAGTAGTGCCCAGCACCCCAGTGGGGGGGACAGACCAGAGTCTGCTCAGCTGGGCTCCTCCATCTCTGAGCAGCCCAGCTCCCTTCTCATTTCCTAGCCTTGCTCCTTTCTCTCTGCCCAAACCAGACCAGTCCAACTCTTTCTCTCGGCCCAGCCCCTTCTGTGTCTCTGGGCCTTGCCACAGTTCCTTTGGATGGACTTCCACTTTTTCCCTCATACCCATTCAATCCTCTCTCAAACCCAGGCCAAAGGACACAACCTACAGGGTTGTTTCTGGACCACAGAGACAGTCTCACTCCACTGCTTAAAGCTGGACCTGAGGCACCTTCTTTACAGGCCCCAAGTCCTCTGCTCTGTGTCCTGAGGAGGACTGGCTTCCTCTGCTTCATTCCCTGCTCCTGGCTTCTCTCTAGGGCCAGGACAGAGGCCGAGGAAATCTGGCAGACACCTCTGATCCCCAATGTCTCCATCTTTCTTGGTGTGCCTTCTTTACTCTGTAGGAATCCAAGCATTGTAGGCAAAGTCACCCCTTCCCAGCCAGTGGAAGCTGCCCAGCTCCTGGCCTGGGGACTCTGGTCACACAGTTGGGTCATCTCTGCTTCATGATTGCTGCTAGCTAAGCCTCCCCACAACATGTAGCCCAGCCAGCGACTCAACACTACCCGAATCTCCTCTGCCTGGCTGCTATTGGGAAAGCCAGCTGTCTCCATAAAGCATGCAGCATTTCTGGTTCCCAGCTATCTCCGTCCGGCTCTCCCAGGGGAGACTGACATGCTCACAGCAGGCCCAACATAGGCACATAACTGCTCCCTTTGCTCCCCTCAATCTGTGATGCTGTCACAGTCTGCTTCCCAGAGGGAATTCAGGAGTGAGGAATGACAGGATAGAGTGTGGAGAACTTCTGGAGATGCTGGCTCTGTGGGTTCCCAGGAAGCAGCTATCCAGAGTGGGTGGAGCTTGGGCTGGAGGTCAGTATAGTTACTGCAGAGTGTTACAAGGCCACTATGTGCAATGATAGGAGTCTCCCAAATGTTTTCACAAAGCCTGCAGCTTTCTGGAGCTCCTATGGCCTGGGCCACGCTGGGTTCAAAGTGACCCCTACCTGTCCGAGGTGAGTGGCATGAGTACGGTGGCATCTGTTGAATAGAGAATGAAGGACATCCGAACCCTTGAGCTGGGAAGGAAGCACAGCTGGTGAGAAGTGGATGCAATTGGTCAGTGGGACTCAGGAGCAGCCATGAGCCTCAGCCTGGCTCCCCTCCTCTTCCCTCCCTTCTGGCTCTGGCCTCCTGGTCTGTTCCTGGCTCTGACACACTACACACACAAACACACACACACACACACACACACACACCTGACATGCTCACACATGTGTACTCTCACACATGTACATACCATCCACCTACACTAACATGCATGTGCACACTCTCTTACTCAACCCATACATACACACTCACACTCATACACACAGATTCACACTCCTGCTCCATGTCAAACAGGCAAAGTGTCTTTCCTGCTTCTCCCTGAAGACTTCTAGCTTCTCCTTGCTGCCATGTTCTTGAACTCTCCAGCTGTCTTTACTCATTGACTTCCTTTCTTCTCTCTTCCTCACTCTTGCTCTTCATAGCCACTCACAGGGAAGCTCTTACCCTGCCTTCTGGCTCAAGACCTTCAGACCCATTAGGACATTGCTGTCTACTGCCTTAGCTGAACTTCCCGTTGTCTTTGCCTTTGATCTTGACTCAGTTCACCTACAGTTATCAGACTTTTCTTTTTGGAGAATAACCTGGATCTTGTCTGCTCACCCCTAGTCCCAGAACCTTCTATGGCTTCCAACAGGAAATCTAACCCCCTCGGCCTGATATAATAAATCCCTATACCCCTGATCTCTAGCTGACCTGAGCTTTCCCAGCCCTCACCTGAATCATCCTCACTCTACAGCCAGATCAGACCACCCATGCCCTAGAGGCCCTGGGCCTCTAGGCTAGCCATGGGCTGGTGCCACCAGGATCTGTGTACCCATGCCCACAAATCTAATGGGTGTGCCCTCTGCCTCCCAGGGGGACTGTTCCTCGAAGCACATTGCCTGTGTGGCAGGGAGAAGCCATACTTTTGGAATTTCTTCACCAAATTTTCCACGAATGAATAAATTTCAAACCAGTTGTTGTCTACGCTGCCCGACCTGAAGACAAAGGAGACAGGAGTCAGGGTTTGGTGATCTTAGCTACTCAGGAGGCTGAGATCTGAGGATTGTGGTTCAAAACCAGCCCAGAAAGCAAAGTCTATGAGACTTATCTCCACTTAACCACCAAAAGGCTGGAAGTGGTATAAGATTGGCCTTGAACAACAAAGCTCAGGGGCAGTTCCCAGGCCCTGAGTTCAAATCCTAGGACTGGCACTCTCTCCCCCCCACCCCAACACACATCAAAGAAATAGTTGCTGGGGACAAGGAGTAAGGATGCCAAGTTTGTGGATCCAGCAGACATTTCTCTGGGCCTTTATAATTCCATCATTTCACTCACACCATGGGAGGAAGTAATTCTTTCACCCCTATAACATTTTACTGCAAACTAACTTTGACTGACCACATATAAAAGCCTCAGACACTTGGAGACTCACTGTCAAACTGAAGTGGGGAGCTAGCTCCTACCCCCTCAAGCTGTTGGGAAGCCTGCAGCATTCACATTAATGACAAGCGCACATTAATAATATTTCACCTTAGTAATACCCTTCTATATTCTAGGGCTGGGCTTGGCTCCTACTGGGCTTTGTAGCAAGACTTTAGAGTGAGAAGGACATGTGCACCAGAGCAGAAGTGGATAGATGCTTATGGACCACAGACACATTCTGTAAGACTATCAATTCCTATGACCCATACATCCTTATCTGAATACCCATACACCCAGACTCTGCCAGGATCAAAGGGCCAAGACCTGCTCAGAGTATCTCAAAAGTCAGGTTGCAGAGAGAAGAAGAACTTAGTTTTGTTTTGGATCTGGGAGCTAATGAACTGAAGCCCATGTTCCTCCAACAGTAAGTGTTCAAATAGAAAGAGATGGTGGACAGAGCCCAGCCAAAGACAGGACTATTCATCATCAGCTGTTAGGAAACCTTGCCAACTTTGGAGTCCACTGCCCTCTGGGACACCAGACAGAAACTTCTTTGATTCTCTGCAACCCAAGATGTTTGGAAGTCTCCCTCCACGCTGTGCAAAGAAGGAAAGGGGAACTAGCAGGGGTGCTCCCAACTTCTGAGCACTGCACTCTAGCTCTGAGTGAATGAGTACTATGTCATCCCCAGCCTAACTGAGAGATGAGAAAGGAGCTCAGGCCATTTCTCCAGACCCAAGTTTACCCCATCTTCCCTTTCTTCCCAGCCAGGAGGTGCCTAATGGACAGCTCAGCTTACCAAGGACCACATGGATGCTCCTAGAGTTCAGAGACTATCCTGTGTCCCTCTACATCAATACCCCTTAGGTATTGGTTCTTAGCAAAGCAAAGGACACTTGGAGCAGTGGTCAGCAGAGGCAACCAAGTCTCCTCCCCAGGGCTCCTGCAATAAGCATCTTATCTGGCTGAGAAGGCAGCTCCTAGTGTTCAGTTGGCCGAGGGCCACCTAGGACCAGACCCAGAGCAAGGTATCAGAGAGGCAGAACCATCAAGATTCCTCTTTCAGGAAACAAGTCAAAACAGAGGCCTGGGCACATTGGCTCATCTCTCAAACCTGGTTCTGCCGGCAGGGACTGGGAAACCAATCACTGTTTCCCCAAGGTATTGGGGATATGAATACAACAGGGGGAAACTCACTTGTCTAGGATAAGATAGAGGTCAAAGACTCCCCGACATGAATGAACATTAGATTCCTGGGAAACCAACCACTGTTTCCCCAGGGTATTGGGGATACAGATACAACAAGGGGAAACTCACTTGTCTAAGATAAAGTAGAGGTCGAAGATGCCCCGACATGAATGCACATTAGATTGCAGGCTTGTGTTGGAGCTTCTGCCTAGACCCAGGCGATGGAGTATTTTCCAGCCAGGTCCTTTGTACTTGAGGCCATCTGCTCTACCACGCGGTAGAAGTTGCAGGATTAGCAACAGGAAGAGTGCAGAGCAGGGAACCTGGAGATTGTGGCTCCCCATTTTCCTGGCTGTCCCTGTGACTCTGCCAGCACTTAAGAGCGCTGTGCAGTCACAGGTAGACTGAATACTGGCCTCTAGCCTCTGGCCTTGTTATCTTTGCTTAACCCACAAGGGGTTAAGGCCCTTTGTGCCCTATGGCCAAATGTGGCCCTCCATCACACTCCTGCTCAGAGCACAGGGACTGGGGGAAGCAGTTGACTCTGGGGTATCCTGCCTCCCCCCTACTTGAGTAACCCTTCCCCCACTCCAGGGCAAAATACACTGGAGTTATGATGGACAGGAGGGTTGACATGGTGACTTTGTGACCTGCAGCCCTGCTCAATGCCCTGTGTATTAACAGTGCTAAGTGGCCATCATAGAATCTTTAGAAGTGTCATGAGGCTGCCTTGTCCCTTATCACACCCCTCAGAGTATTCTGCAGTGGTTTTTGAGGGATCAGCCCAAAGAAGCTAGGCATTTTGTTAATTGAGAGAGGGCGGTGGAGGGGGCTGAGGATCCAGGAGATGGAGGCCATTCATGGCCCCAAAGTCCTCTGTGATGAGGCATAGTGAAGTTTTCTATGTCTGGGTTACAAGCCAGCCATCCTTCTTTGGTGACATGAAACAAAGACTATTTTATTGTACTAATGGGTATGTGGCGGGGGAGGGTGTATGTGGGGGGAGGGATGCCATGTTGGGGAGAAACCTGAGCAGTGGAGTGGGACCTGTGTGAGGGGGACTGGAAGTCTCTGGAGGCTTCCTTCCTATGGGCCTGGGGTTGGGGAAGAAGGGGCCTCTGCTGGACTCTTCATGGAAACACTGCATGTGGTCTGTCTATGAGTCTCTGCATGTAGTTTCTTCACAGTCTGGTGGCCTTGGGTTGAGTGGATTTTTTCATGGTGGCTCAGAGCTCCAGGGGGGAGGATCTGCACTGGGCCAGGCAGCAGCTCTGTGGCCCTTTATGACATCACCTCTCAAGTCACATAGTGTCCCTTCTGTCTCCAGCCCATCGGGGCTCCAGAGGAAGGGATGAAGACCCTGGCTGCCATAGTGAGAGGTAGGCATGGGCTCTCCCTGGAGCCTGACTACCGCAGAACATAGGAAAGGGATGTGATGAAGATGCTAAAATGTGGAGGATCACATTCAAAGGAGATTTAGAAATGTAAGACTCTGAGGGGACATCATGGTGACAATACTTGGATCAATGTGACTTGTCTTGTTTTATGTGAATACAATTAATTTTTGTCTGGATATGGCTAACATAAAAATTATAACTGATACACGACACTGAATGTGTGGGAATTTTTTGAACTATGCTTAAATTAAGGTACTGTCTTGAATAATGGTATTTAAACATTTATTAAATCTAGTATATTTTCCCCAGCAACACAGTGGCTCCCTTTGGTCACACCCTTCATGCATTTCTTCTTATCATAGTTTTATAGCTTTCTTATTGGTTAGATGTTGAGCTGCAGCCTTAATTTGCCCTTTAGTAATTCCTTATGGGATTGGTCGTCTGTTCACATGACTTAACCTCTGTGTTCACTCCTTTGTGAAGGGGATGTTCATATGTACATGCTATTTCTTTCATGTGGTGTTCCTTTTTCTCATATTGGTCTACTAATATTATGTATTATCAATTATCCTTTAGCAATTATTGCAGCATTTCCAGTATACAGCTTATTTTTACACTGTAATTCATTAGCTATTTATGTGCCAGTCCTGAAATTTGAACTCAGGACCTACGCCTGAGCTTCTTTTGCTCAAGGCTAGTGTTCTACCACTTGAGCCACACTCCATTTCTGGTTTCTTTTTGGGAGGGGGCATAGTTTATTAGAGATGAGTGTGTCTCATGGACTTTCCTGCCTACCAGGCTGGCTTCGAACCTCGATCCTCAGATCTCAGCCTGAATAGCTGAATAGCTGGGATTACAAGCATGAGCCACTGGCACCTAGTTATATTTTATATTCTAAAAACAAAATGTGCATCCTTAATTTTGATGCACACCATTGCTGTGGTTTAGTTGAGTCACCATGTGGCCCTTTTGAAAGTTGGTGGGACTTAAGAAGGAGGATCCTAACAGAAAGGCTTCCAGTCTAACACTGTGTGTTAGGCCCTGCCAGAAAACCACACAGACATCCAGGCACAAAGAACAAAGAAAGGTTTATTGCCAGCAAAGGACCAGCAAGGCCCCTTCTCACAAATGAGAAGTGATGACCTGGAAGGGCTAAAAGGGCTGGGAGGTGGGGACTTTGGTATGGATTTGTGAGCCAGGGACTTCAACATGGCAGGCTAGGTTTTATGTCAGCTGCCCACCTAGTAGACAAGAGACTGCAGCTGCCCAGACTGAAGTCATCTCATATGGTTGTAACTGCCCCAATGGAGTGCCATCTCAAGGTAAAGTGGAGAGGAGGCCTGTTATTTGCTGCCTGTACCAAATGAGTCCTCTGGGAACGTGCCTGCTAGATCCTGGAAAAGGAGATAAGCTATGGGAATGAAACCTATTGAACTAACCCTGTCTGAGCATCTTTTCCACTTTTCTTGAATGTGGATAAAAGCCACCCTTCTAGATACTGGCATGACATACTGCTGTTTCCAGAGTTCCAAAGATATGGGGAGCCACATGATTTTTGGGTGGGAACTTGCAAATTGTGAATCAAAATAGATCTTTTCTCCTTTAAGTTAGTTCATGTTTAGTTTTCCTGTCAAAGGACATTTGGACATTTATGACATTGGCTGGCCATACAGAATTATCAATACAGGCAGATGGCCAAGGGCAACTGACAAGAAGCATATGTGTCTGTCCTGTCATGTACAAAATGATTTCGAGGGCCTTATACAGCCTGCAGGCCAGACATTCCCCCACCAAGGAGAAACTGACAGACGCACAGCTGAATTGTCATTTCCCACAGGCAGCCTATCCCGTCCTATGTGGACAGTTCTGCTCTGACACCTTTTGGATCTCAGTGGTCACAGAACTTACTTTAATCTGGCACAATGCTGCAGTCCCACAGTTGGCTGTTGGCTGGGAGCGAGGGGGTGTCTGGAAAGGTGGAAAGGCAGCTGGATCACTCCAGAAAAAACTCACAGACTTTCTGTGCCATGCAAAGACAGCTCCACTGCTGATTGGTTAAATCTGCCCAAGCAGAATCTGCAGTTGCTCTTGTCCTAGGGCTTGCAGACAGGCAGAAGCTAGAGGCACAGGATGGACTACAAAGCCTACTTTGCCATTCTTGCCTCTAATAGCCAAGAACTCAGAAGAAGGCCTGTAGTAGCTGCATTTTTCAAGATGCTAATTACTAGCCAGTTGACTTTGTAGACACAAGTTAAGCTGATTTTTGCAGTTTATTGTGATCTTTCAGGCAATTTGTCTGAGACGTCATGTCTGGCTTCAGCCTGAGCTGGATGGATGGCAGAAGCTCCAAAGTTGCCCCCTAAATCACAGAGATCAGACTTGACATTGAAAGTCTGGTTGCTTGGCTTCCAGCTGTCTCTGCCTGGCTTCACCTGACTCTCAGTTCTAGTAAAGGCAGCAGATCCTCTGCAGAGGCTCCACCTCTGGAAATAGGAGGGGCCTCCCAGAGAGCTCCTGGGTCAAGATCAGGGCCAGGAGCTTCCCATTGCTCACTGCACTGTTCTCTCCTATACAAGAGGCCTACTAGAATCCAAGTAAGATATCCCCTGCTGTTGTGTCACAACTCAGAATGTGAGTGGATAAATCCATCTCACTTCTTCCACTTTGTTTTCTCTTTTTCCTCTTCCTTCTTTTTCTGCACACAGAATTCTATTTTTGCTTTCTTTCCTCTCAAGTTGGATTTATGAACTACCATCCATCCATCCATCTACCCACCAGTCTGTCTGTCTGTCTATCCATCATCCATGCATCTTTCTATTCATGATGAACACTCCCATATTCATAGGCATTTACTGATTGGGTTACAGAGACCCCTGATGCAACCACAGTGAGAGGTTTCTGATGTTTTTCCTCACTGCCATTCCAAGATTCAGATTTAGTGTGGTAGCCTTGAGCATTTGCCTGGTCCACCTATGCCTCAGTTTCCTCATCAGTGGACAACACTACTGGAATCTGCCTTATATATTTCTTAGGAGAGGAGAGCGAGGGAGGTATTAAATGAGTTGTACTCAGAGGACTGTCTCCCACAGTAAGGTCATGTGAGTGCCATCATTATGCAGCCAGTTTAACCAGGTACATGCAAGGATGGCTGATCACACCTGCTTTTCCCAGGGCCATCTGTCCTCTGAGTCAGTTTTCCTCCTGAGATGCCCCAGCCCACCTACATGGACTAGAGAACTTGGGAAGGAAGGTTCAAGTTCAAGTTCATTCTGACTCAGCAGGGGCTTCCTCTCATGATCCTGTGTCATGTTTAGTAAACGGGTGTCTCTGTGATTTTGAAAGAATTGCCTTGTCTACTTTGGTTTGGGGAAGCTCTGATGCAAAATTGTTTTCTGAAAAATCCTGTCTGTCCCAAGTCCTCAGGGGATTCAGGTGGTGGAACAAATTGCTGGTATGTTTGAGGGCTCCTCCCATTTTTCTCTTCCTTAGGGCAATTTCCCCCCAATGAATGTCAAACCTAAGTTACCATTAAGCTATAATAGAAGAGGCTGGGGGGGTGTCTTTTTTCCTGCCATCCCTGTTATAAATGCTTACTATAGATAGCCTGGTGAGGAGCCCTGTGAGTGGCCAAGGTAGGGAGAGGGGTCCTTCCCTCATACCACCATGTCCTCCTCCATTAGAACCCTGACTAAAATGCAAAGGCAGTCATATTCATAACCAGATGTATGGACTTGCTAAGTGCCAGCAAGTTCTTTATTAAAGCACATGTATCGCTTCCTACAGACTCCCACAGTCTCTAGAGAGAGGTAAGTACCATCTAACATTCATCTCTGCCTATAAATGACAGACATTTAGGACCAACTTCAGAGGAAGTAGGCTAAGGTTTCCAGGAGCAGAGTTGTCATCTGTTAGAACCATTCCTGAATACTTCTAAGAGAGAGAGATGCAGTGTCTCTTACACTAGCAGATGTGTGTGTGTGTGTGTGTGTGTGTGTGTATGTGTGTGTGTGTGTGTGCACTAGTACTGAGGTTTGAACTCTGGGTGTCTTGCTCTCTCTGGCTTTTTCCACTGAAGGCTGGCACTCTATCACTGGAGCCAGACCTCCACTTTTTCTGATTAATGGGAGGTAAGAGTCTCATGGACTTTTTTACATTTTACATTACTTTTTTATTTGAGCCACAATCCTCAGACTGCAGCCTCCTGAGTGGCTAAAATTACAGATGTGAGTCAATAGTGCTCAGCTACTAGCTAACTTGCTGTTTGCCTACCCCTTTCCTAGCATCATGAGTGCCATGATTAAAATGAGGAGGAGGTCATCATAGTTATAATCAAGTACATTGATTTCCATTCTTCGATCTTCAGAAATTCAAGATCAAGGTGCCAGCCCTCAGAAGGACAAATGCTAGGAAGTGATAGGGGATGTTTTCCTCTGACACACTCCCATTTGCTCAGGGGAATAAGTCTGAAAATGAGGCCAAAGAGAACCATGGAGTTCCTTCTCTTGACTTGTAAGAACCCAGGTACAGGGCTCATAGTATGGCTACCCAGGTGGGTGCCATGTCAAGATAGACAAGAAATAGCACTTTCTGGAATGAATTCTTTGAGGGTCAAAATGATATGCCTAACCCATATATGTAGTACAAACTATTCTAGCAAACTATTTTCCCTGTGGACATCTGGGGGACAATATGGTTCTCACTATAGATTCTATTCAATCAATACTGATCTGGAACCAAAATCTGGTCTAACCTGTACATGCTTTAGAGAAATTCAGCATCAATGTAGCTGTTTCAGATGGATTAAGGGATCTTGGTGTAAGCTTATGTGTCACAGCCCTTACTGACAGTGATAAGGGCATGGGAAGTGGACCTTCACATCTAGCACTCATATGGCACCAGGAGATTTGTCTTGGCAGGGATAACAAGAGTGGAGCATCCTCCTGGGTGACAAGCTCGTACCAATCAGCAATAGATTCTCTCTTTATTATAATCTAAGACTTGGCACATGTGTTCAATTGGGTGGCACAGCCATCTAAGTCATGGCTTCGTGTGGTCTGAGAGGCCTGTTACATGGGTGGGAGGGATAGCTGAGGTCTGTGGGCCCACCAGTCAGAGTGAGAGATCAAGGACAGCACCCTAGATGGGGGCCAAGAGCACTGGCCTGGGAAGTGGTGGCACTGAGGGCAGTAGGTGACAGGGACGCACTCCTGGCTGGGCGGAAGATGGAGCTGTGAATTGTAGGGCAGCTGCCCACAGATGGCCGGCATGAAGCTGAAGTTGGAGCACCTCCCCTGTGGGGAGGAGAAGACACAAGGTCACAGAGATGCTACTGAAATTGGGATCAAAGGGCTGCAGTTGTCTGGCTCAGGGAGTGAGGCTGGGAGTATCTGCACCACGGGACAGGCCTGAGTGAAGAATCTTCTCTGCCTTGGGTGCTCTACTACACCATTCAGATCTGGTGTGGTATGCTGGACATATCTACCTGGTCTGGGGAGGAGGGTAGACCAATGTCTCTGAAAGGCTTTTGGGTCCTTATTCTTGGAATCTGAGGATATATCTTAGCTGCCAGAAAGGATTTCCAGTTATGATTAAGGGTTTGGGCCTGGGGAGCTGAGCTGGAAGCTGGGTGGACCACATCATGTGGTATGGAGGGTCCACAAGAGAGTGGCACAGGGAGATGAGGTCAGGAGGCAGGCAGGGGCCACTGGAAGGCTCTGTGCTGCTAGCTGTGCAGATGCAGGAGGGGAAGGCTGCAGCTGCAGCTCTAGTAGACACTTGTCCTCAAGGACATGCAGCTCCCAGATCCAGGGATGCAACCTGAGGGACATCTTGATTTCTTCCCAGTGGATCCATTCCCATTCCAGATTTCTAGATGCTGAGGCCCATAATGGGACAGGATGAGGAACTGTGTGTATTCTGGATCAGGAGCTGGGAATGTGGAGCCCTGTGCTAGCTAGGTGGAAAATGGAAGCACAGCCAAACTAAGGGAAAGGGGAGTTGGAGTTGTTCCAAATCTTGAAGGGCTCATAGCACTGAGGCAAGTCTTGGTGGCTGGAATCATTGGGGTACTACAAGTCTTGGCCTTCATGAGCAATAATAGTTTCATTTCTTCTATTCCATGATTCTCTGAATGGCTCAGATCTAAAAGTGGACAGCACTCTCTTTCCTTCCATGTCATTTCTGTCTCTAGTCTACAGCATTAAGTGCCTCTTGTCCATGTCCTGTATTTTCATCATTCCTCAGTCTAGTGGATCTTTTTGATCTCTGATTTTTGCAAGTCCAAGTTTACTCACATTCCTGAACCTCAACTGCTATTTCTAACTTTCTGTCCTCAAGCCAGGATTGGAGGGAGACTCTGATTCCAAAGCTTAGAGCACTTGGGTGGAACTTCTTTGTGCAATGTTCTCTCTCTCTGTCTGTCTTACACATATATTTATATAACACACACACATGTACACTCAGCACATGGGCCCAATTTACCTTCAACACTCTGCCTTCCCTGTCATAGATCTTACATCCAGTTCAGATCTTTTGTCCCGGTCTTTTAACAGACACCAAAATGCCCATGGCCTTGACCCAAAGTAAGCAATGATAGCCTTCTCTCTACGTCTCCAGATTCAGGACAGCTTGAGCAGGTGCTATACCTAGCCATGGCATGCTACTACAAGCTGACTAACACATTACAGGACACACCATTAAGCAAGGCCCAGGGCATAGGCCAAGCCTCACTGGAGCCATTAGTCAGGGTTTCCCAAACTTCCTCTTTCTACCTTATGAACAGTACTCAACCCATTCCTGAGGGCTTGGGCATGAAGGATCTTCCCTGCTAGCCAGTGCTCTCTTCTGTGCTACACTGGCCTGGTTCAGATAATGTGGTCAATGTCGTCCTTACACAGACCCTGGAGACCTTGCACTATGACTGATCATGTCTATTCAGAGCTTAGAGCATGAGTAGTCCAGGTAGATGAACCCAGGCCAGCCAGGAAGGAGACCTTAGGAGCCCTGAGGGCTTGAGCAAGGCAGTCTTCCAGTGTGATCACAGGTTGAAGCAATAAAGAGGAAGGCAATGGGAAAGGGGAGAGCTAGGCTTTCTTTGAATTCCAGGCTTTGTGACATGGGACAAATGATTCAGTCTCTCTGGGCTTGAGCCACTCTGGGTAAAGGGGAGCATTCTCCCTTGGTTCATGTCAAGATGCATCAGCAAACCATATCCTTGCAGGCACCCAGCATAGACAAAAGGAATGGCTATTCTGTTAGGGGTGTCCCTACTCACCCCGATCCTGGACGAATACCACGTCAATGGCAGTGGTTGACAGAGTGGGGCCTCTAGGCCGTATATAGTCCTGTTGCCCTGAAAAGCAGAAGAGGCCATGAAGAAGCAGTTCGGCATGGCCGGGTGAGACCAGAGCTGAGAAAAGATTAGGAGAGAGGAGGCCGAAGAGTCCCTGACCTAGGGAGGTTGTATCATGGCTACAGCCTGTCAGTTCAGATGCCTCATGGGCCCTGCCCAATGCCACACATTGGATATAGATCAGAAGAGATTGTGAGTGTCCAGAACAGGCCACCCTCTCTGGAGGCGGGAATTGGGCTCTCTGTGGCCTACAATGATGGGAGAGACAAGACTGATTAGAGGTTCCCAGAAGAGTTGGGTCCACTACAGACAAATCTATGACCACGGAGAGGGAGGGCAGCACCAGGCAAGAACTGGAAGTACTTTCTTTCATTCTTTCCTCCTTTTCATTGGCTGCGTGGGGCAGGGGGTCCATCCCTGTGACAGGACCATGGCTGCTGCTTGGTCAGCTTGACTTTCACCAAGATGGAGTTTCTATTTGTGTGTGTGTGTGTATGTGTGTGTGTGTGTGTGTGTGTGTGTGTGTGTGTGTGTGTGTGTGTGAAAGAGAAAGAGAAAGAGAAAGATAGGCAGACACAGTAACAGATACAGAGAGAGTGTGTGTTTGTGTACTGGGGCTTGATCTCAGGGACTTATGCTTTCTTTTGGCTTTGGGGCTTAAGTCTTGTCCTGTTTTGGCGTTCTGCTGGTAAATCAAAGATAAGAGCCTCATGGACTTTTCTGCCTAGGCTAGCTTCAAACTGTGATCCTCAAATCTCCTCAAAGCCTCCTGAGTAGCTAGGATTATAGTCATGAGCCATTAGTACTCAGCTACGATGGACTTCTTATGAAGGAAGGACAGGGTCCTTGGGCTCAATTGCTTTATCTCTTCCAGGCCTAACCTGAGACTGTTATACCCTATATGAGTCTCCATCTTGGTCTCTTTGTGTAGCTTTTTTCACCTCATCTCCACAGGAAGCAGGCCCTTTGCTTTCACTCTGCATGAAGAGCTAGGCTACTGGAGCTTCTTATTTTCATGGTTGCAGAGACTGGTCCTTATTGCTTTTATAGTCTCCGACCTCACAAACAAATTTGTGGTCTAGCATGATTTCCCTCATTCACATTCAGGTGTAGTTTGATATCTAAACCTGTCCATGGGCTGAGGAGAATGAGTCTGAGGACTTCAGATTGGCTGGACAGGGCAGCTAGCAGTGACATACAGGATACTGGGAAGTGAAAAGGTGTCCACAGTGCTGAGACTGGCTAGCCCGGATGGGGTGACTCCTTATGCTTGCTGTTGTCTGTTGACCTTCACGAAAGGATGGACATATGATTCCCTCACAAAGCAAGTGGTCCAGGTCAGTCAGAGCCACATTTCCTCCCATTCCCAGGCCTCTGTGTTTGGATCCAACTCCCCTGTCTTCCTGAGCCCAACCAGGGGTCACAGCTCCTCACCGGTAGGCATCTGTTCACACACATGCCACGGCATGAACAGCAGCAGACGATCATAGTGGGACACACATTCAAGGTCGGTGGTGGGGGTGGGGGTGGAGGACGCTTTTTCTTTTTGATCTAGGAGAAAACAAAGCACCAGGCTGGGTCCTGGATGCAGTCTAGCACCCAGGAGCAGGGGTATGAGGTCCCTTCATTTCTCTGGCACTTGTTCACAATATAAATTGTGAAAGGAAGCGCTGTGAACAGCTCTCTACACTCCTCCAAAAGAAGACTAGCCAAATCTCCAGTGACAGAGATGTGGTGCATTGCCAAACTGACTCCAACATGTTGTTGTACCCTAGCTTTTCCCAGGCCACTCGTGCTGGCAGAGGCTGGGCTGCTGGGCAGGTGATTGTCCTCTCCGCTTGGCTGTGACCTTTCAGGCACACTCTCACCAGTCTATTCTGTAGCCTGTACAGAGGCTGTTTACTACCCCCTTCCTGGGCTAGGTTCTGTATGCCTTCCTCTTCATGTCCCCACCCCAGGTGAGTCATGGTTGCACCTGCATCCTGGTCCCTGTGTTCACCTGGTACAGCTCTTAGGAGCTTAGGGCCAGCCGTGACTCTGACCCATTCCTCAGGCTTGTGGTCCCTAAGGCTGACCTTTGGCAAATATCTTAGCATTGCTAGAACCCAAGGGTCAAGATCAAAGAAGCCAGACAGACCTACCAGAATCTGGAGATGAGGACCAGGACTTAGAGCTCCATTTTCAGAAACCAGTGAAAACCTAGACCATTGGTTCTATAGGGAAGGCCACAATTACAGAAACAGATCTTGGAGGTGGTAAGTGGGAGACAGCCAGGATGAAATCATTGCATGATGCCAACCTTTTGCACACATTCTCTCTCTCTCCTCCCTTCCTCCCTCCTTCCTTCTCTCCCTCCTTCTGTCTCTGTCTCTGTCTCTCTTCAGTTGTAGGGCTTAAACTCAGGGCCTAGGCACTGTTCCTGAGCTCTTTCACTCAAGACTTCAAAGCTAGTGCTCCACCACATTGAGCCACAGCTCTGTTCCAGTTTTTGTTTTTGTTTTTGTGGTTAATCGGAGATAAAGAGTCTCAGGGACTTTTCCTGCTCCAGGCTGGCTTTGAACCAAGATCCTCAGATCTCATCCTCCTGAATACCTAGGATTTACAGGCAGGAGCCACTGGTGC
Organism: Dipodomys spectabilis; assembly: GCF_019054845.1. Classification (NCBI taxonomy): domain Eukaryota; kingdom Metazoa; phylum Chordata; class Mammalia; order Rodentia; family Heteromyidae; genus Dipodomys; species Dipodomys spectabilis. Next base: position 824,511 of record NW_024870813.1, on the reverse strand, counting down.
CAGGCTCCACACCCATCCATAATCCTCTTTCTCCCTCCTTTTTCCTCCAGATAGGTGGGAACTTTTGGACATGGGATGTGAGAGTCAGGGCCCTCCTGAGACCTATGGTGGTAACTTCAGCATGCACGGTAGGACTCACCTTCACGGGGGGTGGTGGTGGAGGAGGCTTTTTGACCTAGAATGAGATATAGGCACAAGATGAGTTGAGGCTGTGGGCCTTGCCAAAGGTGGCCCTGGTCTGGCCATGGGGACAGGATGCAGCCCAGCACTGTCTGGACACCCTGTGCTAGGGGACTGGCCGTCCACCTGGCTCTGGGGAGTCCTGTGCCTCTCAGTGGGGGCTGGGTGATGGGAGGGCCCTGGGAGTCCCTGCTGTGGCAGTACCCTCTCCTGCCTCCCCTCCTCTGTGAGAACCTGCAGTCTCTTCCTCCTCATCCCTTGCTTTCTCTGCTTTCTAGTCCCCCAGGCAGAGATCAGCCCTATCTACTCTGTGCTAGGTGTTTTCGTCTTTCCCACACCTGCTCTTTCTTCCTCTTGCAAGCTCTCTGGAATGTTCCTTTCAATCCCGCTCACCAACACTTCTGCCTTCCCTCCTACTCCAGGTGCCAATCTCATCCTTTACCCCTGCCCTATTTAGGTGACCATCTCATTCTTTCTTCTTGCCCTGTTTACCCAGGAGCATGAATGTTCAGAGGGTTGGCATTTCACCCTTATGCTGATGAGTTCCCTGGGAGCAGAAATGTGCTTCTTCCTCTGTGCACTTCCCAAGCCCAGTCTTCACAAGTAAAGCAACAGTGGGAAGAGCTAGAAATGCGCAGATACCTCTGTGCGTCTCTGTGTGGCTGCCCCAGAGGGGCACCCAGAGGGCACCTTTCTAGTTAGCATCACTCTGCATTTGGGGGTCCTGGTGTTCACAGGGAACCCTGTTCTCATGCCACACAGAGGCCCCTCGTGGTCTACCCAAGACCCAGAGAGGTCCAGCTTCAGGGTCTTGTTTCTTATCTCATGGGGCTTTGGGAATCTCCTTCTGCTGGCTTTAGTAGGATGCCCTGGGGATCCCAAGTCTAGATCTGGGATCTGGGATTATCATGGTAGAATCTGGATGTCTCTGGGCCAGAACAGATGAGAAACTTCCCAGTGCTCTTATGGGGCTCTTATGTAGCTAGATCTCTGGGTAGGAAGAGGCTATTTACCTTCCTGCAGCACAGCCACCAAGCCCACCATAGCAGCACAGGGATCAGCATTATGCCCAGGACTATGGTGAAGAATATCTCTATATCAGTTGGCCCAAAGTAAAAGGTCGCTGTGCTCTGGGGCACAGCAGGAATCGGGGGTGGTGGAACAGGCAAGGGTGGGAATATAGGTATTTCTGGGGGTGGTACAGGCTCTGGGGGTGGAACTATCTCCGGGGTGGGGGTTGTTGTCGTCTCTGGGGTTAGAGGAGTCTCTGTAGTTTCCATAGTCTCTGGTTCTTCTGGAAGCATTATGGGTGGAACCTCGGGTAGAGGCGGAGGTGGGGGTGTCGTGGTGGTGGTTGTCGTAGTTGTTGTAGTTGTTGTGGTTGTAGGTGTGGTGGTCTGTGTCGGTGTAGTAGTTGTTACAGTTACAGTTGTCAGTGGTTGGCTGGTGGTGGTATTCAATGGGACCAAGTCCTGTGTGAGAGAGGAAGAGTGAGATTACCATATAATTTTATCTTGCAGACAGTCTTTATGGCCAATGTCTTGGAGGACAAAGGCACTGTGAGGATCACGAAAAGACAGTTGCCCAGATAAAAGAGGGGAGGAGCTGGGGCCCAAAGAAACTTGCAGGCCCAAGAGGAGCAGGGCCAGGAGACTTGGGTCCTGGCTACCTCCCTGTCTATCCACATTGGCTCTGCAAGATTGGGCTCACCACTCACTTCCCTGAGCCTGAACTACCCATTATCCAATCATAGGTGCAGTCCTCCTGCATGGACACATGGAAGTTCAAAGCTTAGAGATCCTCCTAGATCAGGCTCTGACCACCTGGGGCATAAGAAATGAGGACAGCTCTCCAGTTGTCCCTTCCATTCAGGGAGCTCAGGGGTCCTGTGGCAGGTAGTCTGACCAGCCCTTTCTTGAGTCAGGCCTTGCTTCGAGAGGAGGCTGCAGAGGGACAGAGGGGAAGCCGCTTGGCTGAAAGGAGGGCAATATGGAGGATGCCAGTGTGGTCTCGGTCTGGGCTGATGTCCTGCTCTGTGTGCTTTCCTAACTGGCCCAGGACAGCTCCTGGGGTGGATCCCAATGAGCACACATGTGAGTGGGACCTACTGATTGCTGCATGGCTGGGTGTGAAGGGATGAGCCAGCCAGACCCAGAGTGTGTTGCCACTTCTGTAGGGTCCTCATGTGCTGAGAGACCCAAAGAGTGATGACAAGAGGACACAGACCTCCCTCTCCCAGACACACCCTCCAGCCATGTTGCATTGGGCTAGGGTGCAGAGATGGCGTGAAGCTGGGGAAGTGGTCCTTGGGGACCAGCATCCTCCTCCCCAGGGAGCAGAGCCAGCCATAAGAGTCCCTGACAGAGTCCCCTGGCAGCAGGAGGGGAGGGCTGCAGGTGAGAAGGGCCTAGGGGCACTAGGGAGGGAGGGAGAAAGGAGGAGAGAGAGGAGAGGCTGAGGACAAGGCAAATGGCAGAGGTGTCATCAATAGGTTAGAGGTTGAGGTCTAAAGTAGGTTTAGGGTCTTTGCAGTAGCTGGGGCACTCATGTAGGGCACATGCTCTGACTGCAGCTGGGAGTGCCCTCCGATTCTTGTGCTTAGGGTCCCCATATAGTGAGGCTGGTGCCCATGTTATTCTGCACAGAGACTCTGCACTCAGAGCCATGATCCCAACCTTGGTACTCACACAGATAGTTGAATTTGCATTGACAGGTCTGACTAAGTAGATGGTTCCATTGTTCAAGCTGATTTCAATTTTGATAATTCTAATGCACACAAAGAACAGATTCATATATATATATACATATATGTGTGTGTATATATATATATGTATGTATGTATGTATGTATGTATGGTCTTCAGGTCTCCTTATGACGCCCTGGTATTCTGGGCCCTCAATACCTGGGTGAGAGTTCATGCCTAAAAGCATGAGCCCCACCCTCTGAAATGATGGCCAAATGATATGGCTCAGGCAGAGTTGCTCTCTTGGCATCTGATTGCCCTAGTGGGCTTGGCCCATAAGTGATTATGGGAGGGCTAATTCATGACTCAGACGCTTCCAAACTTTCTTGTCTCTGATGTTAAAGATGAGCTGGACTCAAGGGACAAAACCTATTACTTTTTGTGTTATCCTCAGGGGAACTCAAGCCATTGTGAATTCCTGGACCCCATGGGGTCCATCAACAAAGGCAGGCATTGAAGTGTCCTCTTCCCTCCTTGTACTGATACATGCTCTCTGGCAGAGGGATATTCCACATCCTATATACTTAATGCTGGTAAACACTGTCTGGCATTGTCTCCTGACTCTTAGTACTGATAATTATAGGTACTTACAGTCCTGGATGGTCTACTTTTGGTATAGGACAAGTTACAGAATTTTTTGTCCTATTGACTGCCTCTTCTTCTAAAAGAAAACAGCACAAGAAGAGTATCAATAGAAGCCGGTTGCCGGTGGCTCACACCTGTGATCCTAACTACTCAGGAGGCTGAAATCTTAGGATTGCAGTTTGAAGCTGACCCTGGGCAGGAAAGTCCCTGAGACTCTTACCTCTGATTAACCACCAGAAAACTGAAATTAGAGCTATGGCTCAGAGTAGTAGAGCACTAGCCTTGAGGGGAAAAGCTCAGGAACAACTCCCAGGCCCTGAGTTTAAGCTCCAGGACCAAAAACAACAAAGAATGGTCATATCCATACACTTCTGTCTCCCTTTGCTGTCATGGAAAAGCAAAGCTGATATCTTAGCCCTTTGATAATTTCTGAAAGTAGGTAATGGGTCCTTAAAGTTCATGTATAATGATTGTTTGTTGCGTGCTTGGACTGTACCCATTGAAAATCAATTGAAGAGGAAGCAGGGAATGATCTGAGAAGAGGGGTGTGGTAGGCCTTGGGGATGAAATGTGACAAGGCCCTTGGCAGGAACTATTGTGCTTGTTGAGTCAGCCAGGAGAGGTGTATGTGTGGAGGGGCTAAGAAGAGCCCTGAATATTATTTCAAATTCAGTAGGTCTTCAAGGACTATACAGACTCTAGTCATACTTTGGACATAGAGACAAGATTTGCTAGGGATGGGAAGGGGAAACAAAGGAGGAGGCAACAATGCTTGATAAGAAATGTACTCATTATCTTGCCCATGTAATTGTAACCCCTCTGTACAGTATTTTCACAATAAAAATAAAAAAAAAAGATTTGCTGCTGTGAGTAAAGGGCTGAAATGATTCAAAATGAAACTAGGATTTTTTTCTCCTTCAAATAAGCACCAAAATAAGCTGGAAGTGGAGCTGTGGGTCAAGTAGTACAGTGCTAGCCTTGAACAAAAAGCCTCAGGGACAGCACCCAGGACCTGAGTTTAAGACTCAAGCTCAGAACATACACATACACACAAAAATATGACTTGTTAAATTTGGACTTTATTGTCACTCTAAACTAAAACTTTAGGGTTTTTTTCCCCTCAAATTTTCATCATCCAATAGTTTACCTCTTGCTAAAAAAGCCATACATGATCTGAGTTTTGTAAAGATTTTTAAAATTGCCTTTGTAAAGGTGATGTACAGAGGGCTTATAGTTACATAAGTCAAGGAAAGAGTATATTTCTTTTTGGACAATGTCACCCCTCTGTTAGCGCAATGAGCTCCCTTTCTGTAGCTTAGCATGCTCCTCCCCACTTCCACAGCTTGGCATGTTCCCTTCCTAGGCAACACTAGGCCTGTTTAGTAAAGGCAGTAAATAATCAGCCTCCAACCCCACCTTTACCTTGGGATGGCACTCCTCTGGGGCAGCTACCACCATATAAAGCAGCAAGAGCTCCTTAGAGTGACCTTCAGGTCTGGGCAGCTGCAGAGCCCCTTATCTACTACTTTGAGAGCAGCCATAAATCCTGGTCCACCACAGTGAGGCCCCTGGTCCTCAGGTCTCTACCAGAGTCTCCACCTCCTAACCCCTTCTAGCCCCTCCTAAACCTCCTAGGTTATAGAGGTCACTTCAGACAATAGCCAGCACTTCTCACTTTTCCCTTGTGGGAAGGGGTCTTGCTGGCCCCTTTCCCAGCAATAAACCTTTCTTTGTTCTCAGTACCTGGATGTCTGTGTGGTTTTCTGGCAAAAGTCTAATAATCTAACACCTTCCCCTTCTCTCTCAGTTCTTCCCTCCTGTCCCCTCACCAAGTTGTATAGTTCATTTTCAGCATAGATACTGCGATTTTTGACCACAGGGTCTGAGTGGATGCTAGTGCCTTTTACTGAGATAAGGAAATTTGTGGAGAGGATACATATACCTTCCTTCCTTCCTTCTCCGTCCACATACCTTCCTCCCTCCCTTCGACTCTCCCTTATTTTCTCCAGCCTGCCTACTTGCCTTCCTCCCTGAGCTTGGGAGTCTCAGAAGAGTTCCATAGCCTACAGTCAGGAAACTGTCTCAGTCCTAAACCCAATTCTCTCCATGCCATTTGCTCATATTGATATAGCTAGGCTGTATCCTGTCTGGTCTGGCTGGCAGCTCTCCACCTGTCTGGCTCCAGCTCCACAGTGCTGTCTTCTCCTCTGCAGACTGTAATGAATGGCCTCACAGGGCCTCATTGGTCCTGCTGTGTTGTACTTCTGGGAGGGTTGTCTCTTTCCTATCATGACTCAGCTTCCTGAGGTCAGAGGAGCTGGACTTTCTTTTCCCAGAGGCCTGAGCCACAACTGGACACCTGCTAAGCCATGGGCACAGATAAGGCCAGAGCAGATTCCTCCCTGACATGAAATGGGTGTGAGCAAAGGAAGCTGATCAGCCATCTCCCATGGGCTTCCATGTCCAGTGGAGGTACTAGTTCCACTGGGACATCTTCCTCAGGAGAACTAGGATTTTTAGCTTATTCTTTATTTTTCTTTTTGTAAAAGCAGACTTGTTTATTTAGAGATATTTCTGCCACTTTTATAGTATAGGATATTATGTCTGTATGAGCTCTACAGGTCAAAACTCAAAAGAGGAAAATCAGCCTCTTGGGGGTCTCTCTGGGGTCTTGTTTACCTTGGGCCATTGTTGGGCACCAATATGTCCTTTGAGGAACAATTCTGTGACTGTCAACAGTTTTACATCAACATCAGCTTCGAACTTGGGGTTGGGAGAGCTGGGGGTGGGGGAATGATAAGAGGGGTGACCTTAATCAAGCTGCATTGTACCCCTAAACTGACATGTTTGATTTGAAACCCTTTTGTACAACTATTAAAAGATAATAATAATAATATTCAAGTAAAGTGAACCTTATGGATTTGAGAGTTCTAACAGTTTATTAATCTTTGAGTTTGGAGTTAGGAGTAATATTTTAATCCTTTATGTGTTTCTATTTGTCTATTTTCTAGTGTGCATCCTTTTTATTAGAAAAAAACATAATAATGTTAAAAGTCACAAACATTATAACTTAAAGCATAAAATAAAAAAAAATAGTAACAAAATGAAAATTAAATAAATTTAAAAAATTTAAAAATCTTAAATACACAATAGTATTTTCCCCTCTTTCTCACTTGAGTCATGGCTGCTACTTCTATTGATGATTTGTTTTTTTCTTATTGATGATTTATTAGCATGGGGACCAGCTGGTTCAGCCTACATCATAGGTTATATCATCTAGAAATTTCTGAACCTTGATACCCTCATTGTGCTAATCAGAAACACAAGTCAGGAAATGGGCTCAAGGAAAGGACTTGCTTCTGCAGGTGGGTGGTTGGGACTAAGCTTGGAAAAGAAGTCCTCACAAAGGTGAGCACTGACCCCTTCAATGGGGGTTTTGTGTAGTACAGGAAATTGGAATGGGGCAGCTAATCTTGACCCATTGAAGCATCTACTGTGAGGCATGGTGGACTGCGTGCCCAGTACAGCTTGCCCCCTGGGAATGGAGTCTTCAAGGAAGATTATTGGATGGAGATAAACACTAAACACCGGTTGTCATAGTGGGTATCTCTGTGTGTGTGTGTGTGTGTGTGTGTGTGTGTGTGTGTGTGTGTGTGCGCCAGTCCTGGGGCTTGAACTTAGGGCCTGGGTGCTATCCCTAAACTTTTTTCACTCAAGGCTAGTGCTTTACCACCTTGAGCCACGGTTCTACTTTCAGCTTTTTTTGGTAGTTAATTAGAGATAAGAGTCTCAGGGAAACTCACAAGACATTATGTTGGAAATGAACTTTACAACTTCGGGGGTGAAGAGAGGCAGGGAGGTAGAGGAGGGATGGGATAGAAGGAGAAAAACAAAGGAGGGGGTAACAATGCTCAGCAAGAAATGCACTCATCATCTTACTCATGTAACTGTAATCCCTCTGTACAGCATCTTTACAATAAAATAAAATTTTAATAAAAGTTCCAGGAGATAAGACTATCTCGTCTGGGGATATCTTCTTAGGAACATGACAAGAATTCTGGGCAGCTACCAGACTTAGAGCTCCAGGGCTCCTGCCCTGTCCTATCAGCAGACCAAAGATGGTGTCTTTGGCTCTGAAGGAAGGAAAGGAGAACGGGATAGAGCAAATGCTCCAGTGAGCACAGCTCAACACCAAACCAGCTCACTGAGTGGAGATCTGTTTTAACTTCTTAGTTATTTGGGAATTGATTGTGCTCTGTGTTTAGATGGGGTGGATCGTTAGCATCCCAGCCATATCTATGTTCCTACGGCCCTAAAACATCCATTGAGAATGATCAGCAAGGGCTGGAATGTGGGGAGAGGTCTTGACAGGTGGAAGGGAAGGATATGGCATGGCAAATGTGTGACTCAGACAGGGTCTACTTACCAAAAGTTTTGTCACCAATTGTTAACCTGCAGATAAGTTGGTCCCGATTTTTTCCATTATGAAAACCATATCCTTTTACAACAACTTCCTTGTCTCCTGTAAGGACAACGTATACGCATCAGGGAGACTAGAAGGCTCTGGTCTTATTGTTCATAGTAAGCTGTACCCCAGGGGGGCCAAACAAGTCAGGCAGCTGTGAGTGAGCCAACATCTGTGGATCCTGCAGGCCACATCCTCATACGAAGTCACTAGGTATCCATGCTAATACACTGGCTTGAGGACATCTGGACATTTCTCTACTGTCCCTGATACAATATGCCCATGAAAAGCATCAAGCTTGCAGGAAACAGCACAGCCAGGGTTGATGCTGATGTCATAGGTCTGAGAAGGGGAAAGATGAAGGGGAGAGGAGGTCCCTTCCCACAGGGGTGCCTCACAGAAGACATCCCAACTCCACTGTGGGTCCAGAGGCCAACACACCTTCTTCATTCCATCTATTCCTCAGCCACCAATGACCTCAGACCAGTGTGACACCTCCAAGCCTCCTGAGGCCAGCAATGTACAAGGGGCCAGAGAGAGAGGGCAGTTGGTGTCAGTACCACAGGTCTTCTGGCTTCAAATCCAAGCTCATTTGCCTGTACATCTGCCCCTAGTCCAGGCCTGATTCTTTCCCATCCCACATGGCACTCGAGGAGCCCAGGTCAGTTGATGGATGAGTGTCTCCTGTGCACCTGGCTTTTGTCATTGGTTCTCTGTCATCCTGGTTGATGCAGTGCCTTAGGCTTCCCACCAACGACTGTCACCCTGTGTGTGGCAGCTTTGTATAAGATGGGCAATGGTTTAACAGGTCACTGGCTGAGCTGTGTGTGGAGGCACCTGTCACCTTGGTTCAGCACCAGTGAGGAAAAGGTGACAAATCACATCTTTGCTGGGGTTGGAGACACCAGAGCCTGTGTATACAGACATAATGTCTTCAGCCCAGAGGCAAAAGAGATGCTCTATGGTGAAGTCTTTCACCTTCCTTGACCTCTCAGCACAGCAGTCTGTGACTCTTGTTCAGTCTGGGGAGAGGTGGGACAGCCCAGAGCCAAGGACCAGAATGGACCTATCAGGATCAACTTCCGGATGCACCATCAAATACCAGTTTCTACATCTCCCAACAGTCCTGCTATTTCAGTTGGAGGCAACACTGCAATCTCCATCTATGTGGTCCAGGCAGGGCACTATGGGTAGTGGAGCTGAGGTGATCTTAGTTCCATCTTCTCACCACCTCCCATGGAAGATGGAAGGCCACAGGCCCAGCCTCCCTGGCTGGTGATATCTGCAACAGCTGAGATATCTCCAGCAGAAAAGGGAAGCTGACAGCTTTACTTCATTCTCTCCAGGGGACAGGTGTCATTCCTGTGGGGTCAAGTTTGTATGCACAGCACACCTGACAGAGAGGTGGCCATCCCCAACCACAATAGTGTATCTATACCACACCAGAGCAGGGCACTTGCATTTGACAAAGGAGACCTTCTCCTCTAGAGACAGGTGTGGTCATCCAATTGTGCCTAGGTCTTCTTCATCCATTAACGTAACTGCCTTATTTTTGTCCCCAAGTTTTGGATGCATGAAGTCCACCTACATTTCAAAGCCTGTCTCTGCCTGGCTTTTGTGCCCTATACCCCAAGTGTTCTTGCTTTACAGGTTGAACATCCTGTATTTGAACAGGGGAAATATAAATTGGTCCAAAATACTTTTTTTCCTCCAGTGCTTGAGTTTGAGCTCAGTGCCTTGAATTTCTTGTCTAACCACTTGAACCATGCTCTCAAGTCAAGCTCTCATGCTCTTGTGTGTGTGTGTGTGTGCGTGTGTGCACACGCGTGCCAGTCCTTGGGTGTGAACTTTGAGCCAGGGTACTGTCCTTGAGCTTCTTTTGCTCAAGGCTAGCTCTCTACCACTTGATACAAAGATCCACTTCTGGAGTATCCAAACATTTCTACCCAAAACATTAGGGATAAGGCATTTTTAACTTCTACAGCTGCTTTGTATGTTGCTGCATCTCATTTGCTAGCGCATCTTAACACTTAAAAGGTACTGTATTTATATATATGATTTTGCTATTACATTTTCTGTTATTAGTTCTAAAACCAAGAAGCAGGAATAGCAGCACCACACATACCCAGAGGTCCCTCTCTCACACAATACTTGACACCCAGTGCAATTATGGACACTACATCCCATATCCACCACCCAGCACATCCACCTGGGAACACATCCCCTGTGTACTCCAGATACAATGCACCAAACATGTCACCAACTGCACATTCACATTCATTAGGCCCACTCACTATCTCCATCTACAAAGCCATAAATGGCACCACACCATGCTCCTCACATAGTACAGAGATGGCGCATAGAGTTTATACACTTTGAAAACACACATCCATCACAGTTGGCTCACAAGATGACAGCACACAGCAGGCACATCAATGCTTGTACACAAATACCATGGACACCCCTCCATATACCACTTGTGACACACTGCAAGCAAGGACACCCGATCACACACATGTGGATCACAAACACACAGGTGTCACGTGCACACCACACACATCACACACCCACACTACACACACACACACACACATACATCTCACAGTACTGAACACACATGCCACACATCCTACACACTGGGGCACACACACAAATGCACTGTGTTGACCATGGCGGCCATTCCTCAGCTCTCACCTACACATAGACGTTCTGCAAATTTGACCATGGGGCAAGCCGTGGTTGCAATCTGAGACAGAGAAAGGGAAGGAAAGAGACAGAGTGTAACCCTTGAGGGCCCATGAGTCCCCTCCCATCCTTCCTCCATCCCTAGTCTCACTCACCATGTCCACCTCATGATGTAGAAGATTGGGTTCACCAGCTACCTGAAACACATGATCCTCATCATCTGCGATCATAACTAACTACAACAGAGAGAAAGTAGCTTGAGACCTCCCAATCAGGGCTCAGAGGATGCTACATGACCCAAATCCGGGATGTGGTCTTTTTCCCTCACACGATGGGGGCAGTGGGGTGGTAAATGCTTAGGGCCAGACACTGGGAAGCTCTCTGAGAGGGCATTGACTCAAACACCTTGGCAGCAGCCACCTGCTTCCCACATCCTCTGGAGTCAGTGAAGCCTGACCTTGAGACTTTACCTCTATAGGCTGTAAAGGGCCGCAGGTCCCTTGCATTGAGTTACCTGTGTCCTTATAGCACTGTTTAAACCAATGATGAAAACGTATGATCCCAGTTGCCGAGCCATGTCAGCCTAAGGAAATAAAAATGGACTGTTAAGTTAGATCATCTAATTGCTTGAGAGGTAAATAAATGCCAGTGAGGTTGGTCTGGATTTACCTCATTCTTAGCGTCCTCCAACACTGCAGGTTCCATTACTCCAGTGATCATGATCAAGATTATATTAAACACCTTGATGCCTGTTGAAAAAGCAAAGAGAGTGCTGATTAATAGAGCTCCAGGCCTGCCATAGGCTAGTAGGGCCTGGCATTGCTCATTGCAAGTAGACTGGATGCACACCCCTCACTTTGGGCTCCTGAGAAAGATCCCCAAACCCAGCACCCAATTCTCAGGGTAAGAAGGGTACCTCACCTCTGGCTTATTCAACAGATGAAAAAGAAAGGGTCCCATTTAACAAGCAGCCTAGACTCTTATAAACCTCAGGCTATGCAATCTTTGACACAAGGCAATCCAGCCACTAACCCCATAAGCCCAGCCTGGTCATAGGGTAGAGGGGAATAGCCAGAACCTCTGCCAAGGAGAACAAATGAGGTAGATTAAAACCAGGGGCATGCTCAGATGATAGCATGCAGGCACTGGGGTCCTCGTCATCTAGGACTGCTGGTTAGAGATTACTGAGCCGGAGACTCCTTGTCCCCTAAGCATCCTAGTTGGGCTCTATAGATCTACTTATTTCAGACAGGCACTGGGGACCCAAAGTCTAGACAGGTATGGATCCTGGGTATGCACAGCTGTTTGTATAACCTGCCTGATGCATAGGCCCACAAGGTAGGTAAGGCAAAAGTAGACAAGGAAGATCTGGCAGCCAGGGGGAAACTGAGCTGTGGTTTCCACACATTGAGTCCTTGGTCTGCTCAGTCCCCTGCCATTTCATCTTTTCTGTTCACAAGGTCCATCTGTAGGTCAAGGACCCACACATATATCCACCCAGGGCCTTCTGTCCTTCTCAGAATTATCCTGGGGGCAGGGGTGCTTTACCCAGTGCAACAAGATCAGCACCTGGCTCCAAAAGCATGGTGGAGAAGGAACCCAGGGGCATCTGTACCCAGCCCTCTCCAGGAAGCCAAGGCTCTGGGTCTGCCCCTAGGCTAATGAAGGCACAGGCCACTTACCTTTTGAGTTGGTCTTTATGATCTGCTCATTTGCCTGAAAGAAATGAAGACACGTTGGGGAGATGATTGGTAGCACTTTGAACTAGAAAGCAGCTCTCGTGGAAGGCACTCACTATCCTTACCTTTTTAAGGGCTAGGTTCAAATTTAGTTTTCCTGTTAATGTAACAGTGTTCATTTCAATAAGCTTTGTACTGATTACCTCTCTGCAAAAGAATAAAATAAAAAAAAACAAGTTGAGGTGAGGAAGGTAGATAGTGAATAACAGCACCCAAGCTGTCCCACATCTCTATCTACTGTGCAGAGGGCCTGGATGAGAGGGAGCACCAGGCAGGTAGCCCTGTCACCCCCATCCTGCACTGGTTATGGAAGGAGGGTTTGACTCTTTTTCTGTTCCTGATCCCATGAGCACTGTGGCAGGCCAAGAGGGGAAGGGAATTGCTTAGCTCTTCCTTGAGAAACTTCTTCCTGGATCATCCCTGGTGAGAGTGGTGGTATCTTAGCATGTCTATCTGTGAGTCAGGGATTCTCAGTGACACTGGCATTCCTACTCCTAACCCTCATTTGGAGCCCTTCAATGGGTAGAGCTGAATTTGGAGAAGGTCATCCTTCTGAGCCCTGCCCAGTTCGTACCCCTCCCCCACTGCCATCACCCTCTGGCCTGACTCCCTCCCGCTACCCTACTAAAGGAAACAGCCAATCTGCTTAAACAGACACAAACCCCAGGACCTTGTATGTGTCTGGGCAAAAGGCCCCACGCTGGGAGAAGTGTTGGCCAAGAGGCAGGGACATGGCCTTTCAGGTGGTGTCAAAGCCCACAGGATGCATTGGGACAGCAGGGCTGGCTCTGGTGGCAATATTAAGACAGAAGTGGCAGTGAGGGTTGGTGTCTAGGTTCTGACTAGTCTAAAGTGATGGGGCTGAAGTGCGCTAGCAAAGTGCTCCAGAGTGGACCCTGCGGTGGCTTGCTGGTGGGGGCAGAGAGATTCTGCTATGGGCTGAGATCTGAGAGCTACCTACCCAACCCTGCTTGATTCTGCCCAGCACCCCACTTCTAGCACCCCAATGGGTGCAGACCAGGGTCTTCACAGTCTGACTCAGTCCTTTCTCTTGGAGCAGCTCAGATCCTGAAGTTTCTCTGGAACCTGGGATGTACTTCTCATGGCTTCTCCTCTTCTTCCTTTATACCTACCCAGTTCCCTATTGCACCCTAGCTACAGGACAAACCCCACCAGGGCCAGCTTTTCCCAGCATCTTATCCTCAGACTCCTGAGGCTGCTCAGACTGCTGAGGCTTCACTACCACTTCTGGCTTCTCTCTAGGCCTCTGGCTGAGGCTGAGGGAAACCTGAAGATGCTCTAGTCCTCCATATCCCTGCCTCTGATCTTCTCTCACTCGGCATAGGGTCCACATTGCAGGCCAGGCTCTCCCTTCCTCTCAGACAGCCTGAAGTTCCCTTTACCCACCACTACCCACAAAGCTCCCAGCCCTTCCCCCTGGATCCTGGCTGCCTCTTTGTCTTACTCTTCCAGTGCAGAGAGTCACCCGTCACAGCCAACTCTCCAAAATTCAGGAGTAATGCATTAGATACTGGAGGCTCATGTCTGTGACCCTAGCTACTTAGGAGGCAGAGATCTGAGGATCACAGTTTGAAGCCAGCCTGGGAAGGAAACTCTTTAAGATTCTCTAATTAATCAGCCAAAAGCATGAAATAGAGTTTTGGCTCCATTGTTACAGGTTACAGCATTAGCCTTGATCAAAGGGACAGCATCCCGGCCCCGAATACAAGCTCAAGTATTGATCCCACTTCCCCCCACCCACCACCCCAAAAAGAATGATGGAATGCAAGGGACAGAGTGGAGAAAGGCCTATGGGCCCAGTAAAACAGGGGTTCATGGAGACAGGACTGCAGTGATTGGAGGTCAGTGTGGTTACTGAGGGATGTCACAACAGCCACCATGAGCAACAATAGATATTTCAGCGAAGCCTGCAAAGAAGGCCTGGAGCTTCTGTGGTCTGGGCCTTAAGGACACTTTGGGGGTTCAAAGGGACCCCTACCTGTTCCCAGTGAGTGCCAAGGCCACCCGAGCATTTGTGTCATAGAGAATGAAGGACATGCGCTGGTTTGGGCTGGAGAAGAAGAAGAATTGGTGAGAAGCCTTAGTTCTTCAGTGGTCAGAGGAACTCAGGAGCAGCCAGGGAGTGGTGTGGGCCACAGCCTGGCTCCTCTCCCCTCTCACTTCCGAGATGGGCCACTGAGATGAGTTTAGTTCAGGTTGCTGAAGCCCTAGGAGATTGGAATCCTGGAGGAGAGAACCTGCCAGGACAGCTCCCGGGTCCTTCTCTGCTGCCACATACACAAAGGGGCATGTATGCTCACGTGTGCACACACACAGATTCACACATGCATATTTACATGGTCACACATATTCACATGGATACACAACAACATACATCTACACATCTATACACACATACCCATGGTGAAATAATCATACATATGCACAGACAGACACACAAGGCGTGTGACATCTAATGCTTCTGTATGAGGGCCTCCCTCCCACCTAGCTTTTCTTCTACTGTCAAATGCTTTGCATCTTCATCTCCCCTAGACACCTTCTTTTCCTCCCAGGTTTAGGCAGAAGCAGCAGATGCTGTTGAGATTCCCATGATACTGGGGGTTCTGTCCTGCCTAGCATGCCACCCTGGGCTCTGTGCTCCTCATCCTGGGATGAGGATGTCCTCTGCCAGCCAGGTAGCCACTCCCCTCCTCCCGCATGCACAAGGGGGTCTGTAACATAAAGAGGTCATACTCCACATGCTTCTCCACAAAATCTTCAAATGATGTGTACAGAGCACCCCAGCTAGTTGTGGTTTTCGATCTGAAAAGGAAAGAGATATGAGTCAGGGCAGGTAAGGTGCATTCATGGCCAGGAAGCAATAGTTCCTGCAGCCTTCCAGTGGATTCTTTACAAAGCTTCCACTCTAATCTTCTAATCACATGGGATCATCCTAGAAGTATCAGACCTGCTCCTCAGGCTGTAGATCCTTCTGAAGCCTGCTCTGCTCTGAGCTTGGCCTCATGCCCCAATCTCACTCACTCCCCCGCATTTCCCAGCATCCACAGAAGCAGATGCAAGACAGGTGCTCCAGGGGCCTGGGCCTCAGCCAGGGATGACAAGGGAACATGCTATTGAGTAGATCAGATTTTCAATCAGCCTTCAGAACCCAGCCATGAAGACAAAAACAGATCCAGTCAGGACTGTGCTAGCATCTTCTTCTCTAACCACTAAGATGAGCAACAGACCCAACCTGTCCCACAGTCCAATTCCTTCTCATAGCCTTCCTCTTTAAGGGAGATAGTCCCATCTACCTAACTTCTCATGGGCCAAATTCTTTGGAATCTCTCCACAGCTCTGAAGGGGAATAAGAACCATTCTAGGTATGGAGCATATATCTAGATAAAGGTCAAGGGCTGTCATGTTTGTCCTAATCTTGAAGACAGTATGAGAAACTGAAGAGGACTTGACCCCGGGACCTGAGTCTGTTCATGTGTTTCACATGTTGTATAAATCAGACACCCAGCCAGCAGGAACCACTTCTCCTTGTCATCAAGATGACTCACTTCAAGGTCATGTTTACATGTAAACATTACCAGATACCAGCAGCAACCTCCTTTCTACCACCTACTGCCCTGCGATCCTGCCTCTAAAGCTGCACAGAGATGACAAGCAAGTTCAGTAGTATGTGATGCTAACGGCATCAAGATGACTATTCATGGAGCATCAAGATGACTATTCACGGAGCATATGGATACCAGGAGCTCTTCTTGTGTGCTTTCCTTCCAGCTCAACCCCATTATCCCAGCTCAGTCACATTCCTGAGGAAATCTGAGGCTCTGAAAGATTAGCCCATTGTCTAAATATAATATTCATATGCACACGGATCTGAACTCAGATCTTTCTTCAAATTCCATGCTTTTGCCACTACATTTGACATATCTATGTGTCGTGATAATATCCAATAAGTGCCAGTAACTAAACACTGGACTGGAAACTGATCCCAGAGAAGGAAATTTACCTTGGGCAGCTTCCAGACTCAAGTGCAAGACAGCTCCTTTCCTAGCTCATGGTGAAATTTTCCTGGCATTATCCTTCTGCTTCCCCCTGCATGAAAGCTGACTTCCCATGATGGCTCATGCACAAACAGACTGTTCTATTCACTCATAAGCTCTGGAGTGGGGTTAAGTTTGAGAAGGGAGTGAACACTTGCAGGAAGAGGAATGGTACACTAGACAGACCGATTTCCAGGGAGAAGATGGTATGGCTGAACTCTGAGCACGCAGCTCTATTCATGTGTCAGTGCCCACCCACAGACAAGAACGGTGACTACCAGGCATGAGAGGCCACCTCTAGGATTAAAAGCTGAGACTCCAACGTCACAGTGATGTCACCATACCAGAGGAATGGGAGTAAAGATATGGAGTAGAAACAAAGGAGTAGAAGTTTAGAAAGTAAAAAAATCTCTTTGCCCTTTGATAGTGTGTAAACCCTCAAACAGAGTCAGTTCAAGCATGGTATCAAAAATAAGTATATAGCTGGGTATGGTGGCTGATGTCTATAATCCTAACTACTCAGGAGGCTGAGATCTGAGAATCATGGTTCCCTCCAAAGCTCACTAGCTTTGAACAACAAAAGCTCAAAGATAGCATCCAAGTTCCCAGTCCAAGCCGCAGGACCAGCACATATCCATGTGTGTGTACGCATGTGCGCGCATGCACGCACGCACACACATAATACACACACACGCTCACGCGCGCGCGACAAAGTACATGATATCAGAAGAAAGAATAAAACTAAAGGATTTGCAAGGAGCTGCTTGTAAGAGTTCAGGTGGTTGGGAAGAGTTGGGGTGGTTGGGAAGGCAGTCTTTTTCCGTGTCTGACATAATTAAGTTTAAGCAGAAAATGGATAGAAGAGCCAAAGAACATTATTGCTAAAATGGTCAATTTGCCAAAATAAGAAAGCAATCATATGCATCAAAAATCAGAACAATCTTTTAGAACACTGAAAGAACTGATCAGAGAAATTGATCTATACTGCAAAATCTTCTATATTTTACTTTCAGTCATGGGTAGAAGCTGGGCATCAGTGCTCATGTCCATAATCCTAGCTACTCAGATCCATAATACTAGCTACTAAGATCTAAGGATTGTGGTTTGAAACCAGCCTGGAAAGTCTGTGAGAACCTTATCTTCAATTAACCACTCAAAACGCTGGAAGTAGAGCTGTAGTTCACATGGTAGAGCACCAGCCTTGAGTGAAAAAGCTAAGAGAGAGTGCTGAAGCCCTAAGTTCAAGCCCCAGTAGCTGCACGAGAGAGAGAGAGAGAGAGAGACAGAGACAGAGACAGAGACAGAGAGTTAGAGACAGAGAGACAGAGAGAGACAAAGAGAGAGAGAGAAAGAGAGGAGAGAATAGCAAACTATATTTTTTTCTCAAGTGCATATGGAATATCCCTCAGGATAATTTTATGTTGGTATAATGCAAACTAGAAAGTCTCAATCATACCAAACACCTTGTTCAATCACAATGGATATGTCAAAATTTAAGAAAACAACCTTAAATAATAGGCTAAAGAAGAAATGACAAGAAATAGTAGAAAACACCTTGAGACAAATGAAAATGAAAACACAATGGTGAGAAATATAGAGTACACAGACAGTAGTACTGAGAGAAAACCATAGATCATGGATTGAAAGAGGGGACCCGCCAGTCTACAAGCAGTATTCACACTGCAGGGATCCAGGAAAAACAAGGAGTAAAACAAATGCAAGTCCACCACAAGAAGTAAATACAAATGATCATAGCAGAGATAAAGACCAGAAAACTGAGTGAGCACACGCCATAAAACCAAATGTTATTTCTTTGAAAAGTATAAAGCAATTGACGAGGATTATCCTGAATTATCTGGAATATCTTAGAAGGAAAGAAGCATGACTCAAATCATTGGCAGGAGAAAATGAAAGTGGAAATATGACTTCAAACTCAACAGAAATGAAAGCTTAATTATAAACCTAGATAAAATGGGACAAATCCTAGGAACACCTGTAGCCTACTCAAACTGAATGATCTAGAAATCATAAACGAAAACCATTAATAAAATCTTAACCAAAATCTCCCAACAGAGAAAAGCCCAGAACCAGCTGGTGAATTCTAGCCAATATTCCACCAGGAGTTAATACCAGTGTCTTCCAAACTCTTCCAAAATTGAAGAGGAGGAAAACTCCCAAACTCATTCTATAAGACAGCATCCATTACCCTAACACTGATGCCAGACAAGGGCCCTGTCAGAAAAGAGTACTACAAACTACTGTCCATGAAAGACACAGTATGAGGAAACAGAACTCAGCAACATTTGAAAGTCTATACACTGGCCAAGTGGAACCTACTTCTACAGCACAAAGATGGTTCTGAATAGAAAACAGGCTGGAGAAAACAAAGTACATGACAGTTTTAACTGATGCAGAAAAAGCATTTGAAAGAATCCAACAACCTTTCCTGATAAAAACACTCACATTAGGACTCAAGAAAAGGTTTAGAATATAAAAATATATGAGAGGTATACAGTGAATACATCCAATGGTGAAAGACGAAAACTTTACCTTCTAAGATCTAGACGAATATCATAGTTTTTAGTAACAACACTTTTAGTCAACCTAGTAATCACAAGACATATCCAAATTAGAAATGTACAAGTAAACTTCCTGTTGTTTGCAGATGGCTCTTGTCATGTGTGGGGAAAAAACCCTGCAAGCTATCATAGAAAATCTATTCAAGCTAACATGAATTCAGCCAAGTACCTGATTATGAAATTAATAGGCAAAGCCAATTGTATTCCTGAACACTGACAATAGCAATCTAAATTAAATTAAGAAAACAATTCTATTAATAATAGCATTAGAGTAAAATCTTTAGGAATAAGTTAAACCAAAGAATCAAAATAAAAGTTCTTAAAACTAAAGTATTACTAGCTGGTCACCAGCGGTTTACACCTGTAATTTTAGCTGAGATCTAAAGTCACAGTTTGAAGCCAGCCTGGGCAGGAAAGTCTGTGAGACTCCAATTAACTACCTAGCAGCTGTAAGTTGAGCTATGGCTCAGCGTTAGAGCAATAGCCCTGAGAAAAATGCTCAGGGATAGCTCCTCAGTCTTGAGTTGAAGCCCCAGGACCAGTACAGAAAAACATGCCCAGCACTGGCGGGTGGCTCATGCCTGTAATCCTAGTTATTCAGAAGGCTGAGATTGAGGATCAAGATTTGAAGCTAGTCTGGGCAAGAAAATCTGTGAGACAATTTTCTCCAATTAACTTCATTTAAAAAAATGCCAGAAGTGGAGCTGTGATTCAAGTGTTAGAGCACTAGCCTTGAATAGAAGAATATCTAGGGACAGCACCTATGTCCTGAGTTCAAGCACCAGGACTGGCACAAAAACAAACAAAAACATTACTAAAGAAATTTAGACACAAATAAATACAAAGATATCTCACAGTTATGAAATTATAACTAAGATTGTAAGCATTATGCCCACCTTTGGTCCTCAGCTCTGTCTAGACCTGAGCTCCTCCCAGCTCTGAAGTTCCTGCCATACAGCTGGCCACCCCCCTCTCTTCCCAGACTCACCTGAGCTTCCGCCTAACTCACTTCCTGCCCAAGTCCCTCCTGCTACCTTTGCTCCTTCTCCGGGGGGAAATATGGCTCCTCTAATAAACCTTGTAATAATCTTTCTCCTGTGCCTGCCTGCCTCTTTGTGGTCCCCAGGGATGGATGTGATGGACACTTTCAAAGATGATAATACTTGCCAATGTACTCAGAGATTTAATTTGGTCTGTGTCAAAATCCCTACATTTGTGGTGTGTGTGTGTGTGTGTGTGTGTGTGTGTGTGTGTGTGTGTGTGTGTGTGTGTGTGTATGTACATGTAAGCAGAACATTTTGTAGTAGTTTTGTAGTAGTTCATTTTGAAATCCATATGGACTATCAAGGGATCACAACAAAACTTGGGAAAGAAGAATATAGAAGACTTGATTTTAAAACTGATTACAAATCTGTAAATAAAACAGTGTAGTTTAGCCAGAGGACAGACGACAGACTATCTACTGCTATACTTCAAGTCTTCAGTGTCCTTGCCACTAAAGGCATGGTCCTCAGCATTTGGTACTGTTGGGAGGTAATGGGTATATCTCTCAAGGGTCCTAAGGAGGAGTAAGAAGAGAAATATGAACACAGGTGGATGATCTGAACTGCATGCTGGTGAGAGGTCTTTCTGGTCGAGATTCCTCTTCCTTCCCATCCCCTTCTGAAGCCCCCTCAGCAGCAGAGTTGCCTGGCCCATACCAAGGTTGCCTGTAGGAACAGATGTGGATCTAGCTGAAGGTGAAACAGCCCTGAGGTCTCCTTTAAGCTCCAGAGTTTCCATAGGCTTATAAGGCTGTTTGGGCCAAGGGGAAGCCCTACTTACTCCCACCCATTTCCTTATCATAGATCTGGCGGCAAAGCACTCCCCGATGGGTGTCCTGTGCACTGACTCATCCTTAGCTAACATTCAGGAACAGTCTGTTTTTTGGCTCTGCCTGAACTTTGAGCACATTCTCTAGGTAAAGTGTGCATGGTGGGGAGAGAATCAGTCTCCTTAGGGGACATCCAGGGAACTCCCTGCCTTTCCCAGCAATATCTCAGGAAATCAAGGACACTGAGCTTAAGGACAACCCTTTCCACACAGCCTAGCGACCAGGTCTGATCAGCCTCTGTCAAAGGCTTCAAAGGCTGCTGGTTAAAGGATGCAGAATTGGGGTGGTCGGCCTGGGACCATGTGGCATGAAATGTTAAAGGCTGCAACTTCCTTACATAAGCTGGGAAATGGTGATAAAGGGCACATCCCAGGTGCCAATGTGGAGATATAGAGGAAAGCAGATTATGCGTCCTTTCTTTCTCTCCCAGGAAGAGCTAAGACATGTTGTAGATTAGACAAGTTCTATTCTAAGGCTAAGAAAGAACACTGCTTCTGCGATACTGAAGACATCTCTCCTAAAAAAGCTTCCCTGACTCAATGCTGAGTACAGACCACACAGTAAGAGGTGAGAGTAGACAGATGGTAAACCTGAGTGATTCTGAAGCCCTACCTTCTACACTTGATCATAACACCCAAGGAACCTAGACCCTCACAGAGCCAGGCCAGTGGCTCATCTCTCCTGGGTGGCTGGCAGAGTCCACATTACAGGCCTGCCCTGTGCATGGTGCCTGCACTGACCCTGGCAGACAGCAGAGGATAGAGAACACAGACTCCAGATAAAGATCGACATGCTAACCCACACTGCCCTCCAGGTTTGGGGGATCTCAGCTCTTTCCCTTCCTTTTCAAGATACAGCATGCAGCAGATACACCTGCTTCTCATTTAGGCTCTCAGAGAATATACCCACTAGGGAGGAGGGATAAAACTTTCTCCTTTAGTTCCAGGATTCAATGAGCCTGGTTTGCTTTTTCAAGGAGCTACTACAATCACCCTGCCTGGCGAGGGAAGCCAAGAGAAGCAGGGCGCAGAGCGGGCCCAGATCCAGCCATCATAGTGGCTAATCCCTCTCCCCAACTCCAGTGCATCAGGTCTGTACTGCTTGTTGCTTGGGTTCTTGGAGTAGATGGCCATCCTGTGGGCCCGTGGGACCAACAATCCTGGGAGCCACTTGAAGCCAGGGCAAGAAGAACTACTCACATAGCCAAAAGGTAGTAGATATCAAAGATACCATCGCAGTACTCTATAACCTTTGGTAGAACCTCTTCTGGCTCAAAAGTAAAATCTAGTTCAACCTTCTGATCATGACCATGATCCTGATCCCTCCCCTCTGGGACTTCAGGTTCTTGGAAAATATCAGGGTCCACAGGCTCAGAGTAGTCATATCTCCACTCAGAGTATGAACGCAGGATGCCCTGAAACAGCACCAGTAAAAGTAAAAACCCAGAGCAAGGGACCTGGAGAAGGCAACCCCCCATTTTTCTTCGCTAGCCTTGTGATCTTGGGATTCTATGGCAGAGCTGAGTTAGACAGTGTGCCAGCCATCTCTAGCTTCCTTCTCTATCGTCTCTGCCTGCGCCCGGAGGCCCAGGGCCCTTGTGCCCATCACCAGTGATCACTGCTGTCTTCGATCAGGCTCCCACTCAGAGCAAAGGGACTAGGGAAAGTTACTGGTTCTAAGCTGTCCTGCTTTCAGATACCTGAAAAACCCTTCTCCTACTTCAGGGTAAAATATACTGGAGTTATGATGGACAGGAGGGTTGACATGGTGACTTTGTGACCTGCAGCCCTGCTCAATGCCCTGTGTATTAACAGTACCAAGTGGCTGTCACGAGGCCACCTTTCCCTCATCACAACCCCTCAGGTATTCTGCAGTGGTGAGTGAGGGACCAGCCCAAAGAACCCAGGCATTTTGTTAAATGAGCGAGGATGGTAGAGGGGGCTGAAGTCAATTATCACTGCAAGGAGATCCAGGCACGGGAGGCCAACATGTCAGAAATGGAGAAGCCATCAGCTTGGGCATTTGCAGACAGGGAATGGCAGGTTCTAGAAGGAGATGGAGGCCATTCGTGGCCCTGAAGTCCTCTGTGAATGAGGCAAATAAAGTTTTCCATGTCTGGGTTATAAGCCATCCTCCCTTGGTGACATGAATCAAGAAGTATTTTATTATGCTCATGGATTCTGTGGGCCGGGTCCTCATGGAAGGTATTGCGGGGGGTGGGGTATGCCAGGTTGGGGTGGCCCAGTGGGGTAGGACCTGTGTGAGGGGGACTGGAAGTCACTGGAGGCTTCCTCCCTCTGGCTCAGTGGGTAGGGGGGCCTTCAAGCTGGGCTCTGCTGGGCTCTTCCTGGAGACCCTGCATGTGGTCTGTCTGTGAATCTCTGCATGTGGCTTCCTCACAGCCTGGTGGCCTTGGGGTGAGTAGACTTTCTCATGGTAGCTCAGAGCTCCAGGGTGGAGGATTTGCAGCGGGCCAGGTAGCAGCTGTGTGGCCCTTTATGACGTCACCTCCCAAGTCACATAGTGTCCCTTCTACTGTCTCCAGCCCATCAGAGGTCTAAAGGGAGGGATGAAGACCTTGACTGTCAGGGTCATGGTCACTGTCTGTGCTGTTGGTATGTTGGCCTTTCTGAACTGCAGCCCTTGGAATGGTAGAAGGGGACAGGATGCAGACAAGGATGTAGTGATTGTGCTCTAAAGAGAAACTTTTGTACTCTTGGAAAGTTCCACAAGACATTATACTCAGAGTCTTCTAGTCCAGGTGTCCCAGGCCAGAGTATGGTAGCTTCCAGAGATTCCCAGTCCCCTTCCTGCTGGTCTTGCTCTGAGGCTTAGATTTCTTTTGGACTTTGAGAGAGAGCAATTGTAAAAGTACCTGTATTCATTTTGTTTTGCATGTCTAAGAGCGATAGGTGCTTAAAATTTTTAATACATGTAGATATTTAAGTACATAAAACATAAAAGTGACAGCTGGCATAGAGCATTAGAGTGGAGGGGATTTTGTTTTAGCTTGTTTGGAGTGGTATTTGAAATAGAACACCTTAAAATTATCTTCAGTTGTACAGAAGGGTTTTGATTCAACATGTCAGCTTATGAGTTCAATGGCTCTTGATCAATGTCACCCCTTCCATTGCTCTCCCACATCTTTCCCAGCTGCATCTACATCCTGCCCACATGTGGTTCCATTTTCACATATACATATTGAATATAATGATTGTATTTGACCACCCTTTCCTCTCTCCAGTTAGCTGTCCCACCCTGAAATAGAATACCTTGATTTACAGGTGGTATTTTGGAATTGATGAAATCTAGTATACATCTTCCCATCAGTACATTGGAATTGTCCTGCTTCACAATTTTTAGTGATGAAAGGAAGCAAAGTTAAAGCATGTTGGAGACTTCAAGCTCAGAGTCCTCCAGTCCAGGTGTTCCAAGCCACAGTGGTGTAGCTTCTAGAGATTTCCAGTCCCCTGCCTACTGGTACAGCCCTAATGCTAAGATTTCTATCCATCATGGTGGTCCTCTCCACCCTACTCTCCATGATGGTTTTTCTTTTTGAACTTGTAAATACAATAAAATGATCAAGATTTTTATATTACTAAGGTTAGGTGCCTTGTAACCCAGAAATAGTTATGTGCACTATCCCTCATTCACACAGAATTTGACCAGTCTGCAGGTTCTCAGTGTTCCAGATGCTGCTATCATCTGGCTGGTTTCGATGTGCATTAGAATGTCCTCTCTGTTTACAACTGGCTGGACTTCCAGTTCATAGACGATATCATAGACAATATACACCTCAGCTACTTGCCAGCACCCTCTCTCAGTTAAAAGGAAAACAAACAAACAAACTAGATTCCTTAGCTAGACCTGAGAGGGTCTGGGATGAGGGACAAGGAAGTCTCATGACATGTGTAAAGTTTCTCTGAGTGGCACTGGACACTGTTCATATGCAGGAAAATACACAGGGCTCTTGTTGCTCAAGTCTGAGCTCTTCTGCTGTTGTCATTGTTGTCTCTGTACAGCACTGGGCGCCTCCATCACCCAGTGCTCACAGGGGAGACTCTTTGGAACTTAGGCTAGAGCTCTAGATGTTTTTTACAACATTTCAGGGCAGGGCCAAACTGACACTGGCAGAATGTGAAGTTGTTCAGTGAGTGGATAATTGAGCAGAGAGTGTTCAGAAAGCAGTGAGCCTTCATTCACTGTAGGCAGGATCAGCCCTAAGGAATTCTGCTTTGCAGATAGTGTGTAGTGTGCAGGCCAAGTGTGCTCAGGTTCCAGGCTCTGGCCTCACCCTTATTTCCTCAAGGAGGGAAAGCCGCCATAGGGGTCTTGATGGCTCTATCTCTCCACTATGTTGGCTTGGGTTTGGTCTTGGGTGGCCCTCAGTCAGCTAAGGACTAGGAGCAACCTTCTCAGTCATTTGAGCTGCTCACTGCAAGGAAGCCCTGGGCAGGAGGCTGGCTGCCTCTCCTGCCCACTCTCCCAGCATCACTGCTCAGAATGTCCTTTTGCTCTGCTGCCCCTAAGGGTGTTGTTTCTTCCATCATGTGGATTGCCATAGATCATCCTTGTACTCTAGGAACAGCCGAGTTGTGTCAGTGTCACCCTGGGTAAGCTGAACTGTCAATTAGGCTCATGCTGGCTGGGAAGGAAGAGAAGGAATGGTGACTGTGGGTCTTGGAGCAATGGTCTGGGCTACCTCCTCAGCTCTCAGCTTGGCTGGGGTGCAATGGACAGAGGGCTGGAGACAGAGGTGCAGATCTCCCTGCCCTTCCTTCCCTGGAAGGAAGGAGTCCTCCAAATGTCCTGAGTAGCAGAGAAGCCAAAAGGTTTCTGTTTGGCAATCTGTAGTTTGTAGGCTCCTAGGTTTGAGTATGTCCAGAGAGCTGGTGGTAACACATCCTAGGCTTCCTTGCCTGGCTTCTCGGCTTTCTTCTTCTCCTTGGACATTTACTATTGTGGGAACATGAGCCCCAGCTTCATATCTCATAAGCAATTCAGCTACTGAGGAGGCCAGCTCCCCAGTGGAAACGAATTCCCCTTTTCTCCCCAGTCCAGGACTTCTGAGATGTCCTGAGCAGGTATTGGCCCTTTGTTCCTGGCGCAGTTTGAGGTGTGTGACTCTACCTTAGGCATCAGGGTAGAGCAGGGTAGGGGCATGAGCCCATCTATGGCTCCTTCGGGTGTATCTGATGCCATCTAGTGAAGGTGTTCTGTCCACCCCCTTGGGATCTTGCTGTGAAGCTCACTAGGGTCCAAGCCCAGCCCTGATGGATAAGAAGAGTTGTAGGCACTGGTAGAGTGCACTATCTTGATCTGAGTTATATACATCTGCCATTGTCATGTCTGTGGAGACATCAGGTGATAGGCAATGAGGTGAAGGCAGATACAGGCAGTAAGAGTGACTGTCTCACCTGTCTGGATGTCTGTGATGCTACTCCATCAATCCTGCCTCATGGGCCTGCAAATGTCACTCTACCACCTGCCAATCAGGCTCCAGGCACCTTGTATCTCAACCTGGTTAACCCATGAAGTAGAACACTGGGGTTGATCTGTTAATCTCTGCATGTATGTGACTTTTAGGCTCTGTGAAACAAGAGTAGTACAAAGAACAAAAACAAATGAAAACAACAAAAAAATTGACCAAGATAGGCCTCACATTCCAAGCCTAATGTTAGGCAAAGGAGCGGGACCACATGATCTAAAATATTGGCCAGCTCAAGCCAGGTGCTGGTGGCTCACAACTGTAATCCTAGCTACTCAGGAAGCTGAGATCTGAGGATCATGGTCGCCAGCCCAGGCAGCAAAGTCTGTGAGACTCTTTTTTTGTCGGTCATAGGGCTTGAACTCTGGGCTTGGGCGCATTCCCTGTACTCTTCAGCTCAAGGCAAGCACTCTGCTGCTTAAGCTATAGTGCTGCTTCCGGTTTTCTAGTGGTTTTTTTGGAGATGAGTCTCACAGACTTTCCTGCCTGGGCAGGCTTTGAACCATGATTCTCAGATCTCAGCCTCCTGAGTAGCTAGGATTACAGGCATGAGCCACCGGCGCCCGGCTTTGATGAGACTCTTTTTTTTTTTTTTGGGTCCGGTCATGGGGCCTGAACTCTGGGTCTGGGCGCTGTCCCTCAACTCTTCAGCTCAAGGCTAGTGCTCTACCACTTGATCCACAGCGCCACTTCCGGCTTTTTTCTTTTTGCTTATGTGTTGCTGAGGACTAGAACTCAGGGCCTCAGGCATGCAAGGCAAGCGCTCTACCACTGAGCCACCTTCCCAGCCCATCGATGAGACTCTTATCTCCAATAAAGCACCAGGAAACTGCAAGTGGCACTGTGGCTCACGTAGTAGCGCACTAGCCTTGAGCTGAAGAGATGAGGGAGAGTGCCCAGGCCCAGAGTTCAAACCCTACGACTGATTAAAAAGAATTTTTTTTGGCCCGCTCCTCTGGAAATGCTGAGACTCCAAACAAGGTCAAATCAAACCTCTGTGTCCACCGCCAAGGAATGAAACACCAGGTGAAGGACCCACAGAGCAGCAGCTGAAACTGGGATCAGCATCTCACGCCAGTGTACCTAACATGGAGTGGACATATGGACACATGGGCCGTCTTGGGGTTACACTATGCAAATCTCAGCTCTGTGACAAAGAACACAGAGGGAAGGAACCATTGGCCTCCTCCAGCTAAGTACTGAAGATTCAGTTCCCTGGGTATGGGGAGGGCTAGAGTAAATGGGAAGGGAAGCCTCCCTTCTACGACACATTCAGCAATGGAATATCCCATACAATGGAGACCAAGGATAGGCCATCCAATAGACAAGAAAATACAGAACTTTTCTTGACAAATATTAAGGGACAAAGACTAGGATGTTACAATTTCAAAAACTAGGACAGTTCCACCTCTCCCCACAAAATGTTGCACAAGACCCATCTGGCCCAGCTTCTGGGTGACAGATGGAGTCAGAGTTGGTAGGAAGAGGCCAGATCCACACTTAGCACCCATATGATGACAGGAGTTCCATCCTGGAAGGAACAGCATTAATACCAAGAGACAGCAGAGTATCTTCCTAGGTGACAAACTACCCAATTGGCAACAGGTTCTAAATCTTTTTATTAGAAACAAAAACTTGGCACATGCATTCAACTGTGTGGTACAGCTGTCCAATCTCCAGGATTTGTGTGGTCTGAGAGACCTGTTACATGGGTGGGAGGGACAGCAGAGGCCTGCGGGCTCTGAATTCCGAGGGAGGGATCAAGGACAGCACCCTGGAGGGAGGCCAGGAACACCGGCCTGGGAAGTTGTAGCACTGAGGGCAGTAGGTGACAGGGATGCACTCCTGGCTGGGTGGAAGGCTGATCTGTGCGTTGTAGGGCAGCTGCCCACAGA
The DNA here is from genome assembly GCF_019054845.1 of Dipodomys spectabilis. Lineage (NCBI taxonomy): Eukaryota > Metazoa > Chordata > Mammalia > Rodentia > Heteromyidae > Dipodomys > Dipodomys spectabilis. The sequence goes on along the minus strand of NW_024870813.1, from coordinate 796,224 downwards.
TGGCCGGCATGAGGCTGAAGTTGGAGCAGGACCCCTGTGAGGAGAAGACACAAGGTCACAAATGCCATTGAAATTGGGCTCAGAGGGCTGCAGCTGTCTGGCTCAGAGAGTCAGGTTAGGAACATCTGCGCCACAGGACAGGCCTGGGTAAAGATGATTCAAGCATGATTCAAGCCCAGTTCTATGAGTCCCAACCTCTGTGACATGGGACAAATCACTCAGACGCTTTGAGCTTCAGCCACCTTCACTATAAGGGTGCATTCTTGCTTAGCTTTGAACCATAGCTCCTGAAGATTCCCAACAAGGACAAAGGTGCTGGCATTTCTGCCCATAAGGAGTGGCACTGTCCTCACCTGGGTCCTGGATGGGTACCAAGTCAACGGCAGTGGCGGGCAGCTTGGAGCATCCAGACAGCACATGGCCATGTTGCTCTGCAAGGCAGACAAAGTCACATGGAATCAGCTCAGCATGGCTGCTGACTGCACAAGTTGAAGAAGTCTGCACCTTCACAGGAGGAGCCAGCTGGCCCTGGAGAACTCAAAGGCTGAAGCCTTGTATAACATGAGGCAGAGGCCTCCAGGAGGGACCTGAGGTGGGGCACAGGGCCTAGGCAGAGATCCTGGATTGGGAGTATGTGGGCTAAGGGTAGACACACAAGGAAAGATAGGTAGAGGCACTCTGTTCTAATTAGAAGTAGGAGCCTGAGACCAGAGCAGAGAGAGGAGGAAGGCAGAGTGGAGGTAGAAGAGGCCCTGACTTAGTGGTGTGTCTTCCTGGCATGAGTGCTGCCATTCAGGACCTACGCGGGGCCTGTCAAGTGTCACACACTGGCTGGGGAACAGAAGAGGTAGTGAGTGTCCACAACATGCTCTAGGCAGCCGTCTCTTCTCTCTCTGGAGGCTGAGCTTTTTTGCCCTGTTGTTGTCAGTAAGGAAAGGGGAAGGACAATGTTCCTAGAAGAACCAGCAGCAGCCAGCAGGAAGCCATGGAACCTCCATAGACCTAGCCATGACTGAGGAAGAAGACAGCACCAGGAAGGCCCTCCACATCAGCAGCCTCCTAGGGCTGGTCCACCCCTGTCCACGGTCTGTGGCTTGCTGCTTGGCCAGCTTCTCCTTCACCAAGATGGACCTAAAACCTCTTAGGAAGGAGGAGCAGGGTCCTCAGTCTAAATTGCTTTGTGGACCTTCCAAGCTCAGCTCCTGCACAGGGAAGTTGTAATAACCTTAGGCTCTCCTCTGCCTGTAGCTCTTTTTGTTTCATCTCCACAGGTAAACAGGATATTGGGCCAGTGCTTTTCCTCAATGGATGAAGATGCTGTGGCTAGCATTGGCCAGGCCACTGGAATGTCCTGTTTTTATGGTAGGCCTAGATGGCTAAGGACTGGTCCTCCTCCTCCTCCTCCTCCTCCTCCTCCCTCCTCCTCCCTCCTCCTCCCTCCTCCTCCTCCTCCTCCTCCTCCTCCTCCTCCTCCTCCTCCTCCTCCTCCTCCTCCTCCTCCTCCTCCTCCTCCTCCTCCTCCCCCTCCCCCTCCTCCTCCTCCTCCTCCTCCTCCTCCTCCTCCTCCTCCTCCTCCTCCTCCTCCTCCTCCTCCTCCTCCTCCTCCTCCTCCTCCTCCTCCTCCTCCTCCTCCTCCTCATTACTTTACAATCCCTGACCTCACAAGCCAATGTGTGGCCTGATGTGATTTCCCTCATCCGCCTTTAGGCCTAGTTTGACATCAAAACCTCTCTTTGGACTGATGACAGTGAGTCTGAAGATCTTGGATTGGCTAGATGGTGCTACCAGCAGCCATATCCAGAAACTGGGTGCTGAAAAGTATCTGTGGTGCAGAGACAGGCTAGGTGAGATGGGCTGACACCTTATGCTTGCTGCTTGGCCATCACAGTAGGACAGGCTTGTGATTGTCCTCCAGCATGGATTCCCTTGCTCTGGCTTCCTCCTGGGCTTGGGGCTGTCTCCTGACTGGGTTCCACTCTCTTCCTGAGCCTCTACAGGAGGCACAGCACCTTACCTCCAGGGCTGCGCTATCACATATGCCACGGCACGCACAGCAGCAGACAATCACAGTTGGACACACGTTCACAGTGGGTGGTGGTGGAGGAGGCTGTGGAGGATGCTTCTTCTTTAGCTAGGAAGAGACAAAAGTACCAGGCTAGATCCTTAACTGCAGCACAGGGTAGAAAGGATGGCTGTCCCTTCATTTCTCTGGCACTAAGTTAATGTTCTGAATGGAACAAGCTTTGAACAGTTCTCCACAGTCCTCCATGAAGAATAGCAAATTACTCTGGTAGGGTTTTGTTTTGTTTTGTTTTTGTTTTGTGCTGATACTAGGGCTTGAACTCATGGCTGGCCTGGCCTTTTCCCCTTCACTCCACTTAAGTTACAGCTCCACTTCCAGATTTTTGCTGGTGCTGGTTAATTGGGTATAAGAGTCTATGAACATCTTTGCTTGGGCTGGCTTTGAATCACAATCTTCATATACCAACTTCTTGAGTAGCTAGGATCATAGGCTTAAGCTATTCCTTTGTTTTATACATGTAGCATTCTCAACCTGCCTCCAACACATTTCTGTGCCACCGGCTTTGCCAGGCAGCCTGTGTTGACAGAGCATTGGCTTGGAGGCCAGGCAATGATCTAGCACTGATGATGACTAGCCTCTTCACCCAATTCTGCCTCCCAGGATCAGCCTCTAAGGTGACTGCAGCTGGCACAGGTCTTCCTTGAATGGGGTGCTGGTTTCCCTCCTTTCCCCAATCTGGGTCCTCACTGACCAAAACACTTACTACCTCTTCCGGTCCCCAACCCAGGTGAGTCATGGCTGTTCATGTACCTTGGCTCTTGTGCTCACCTGGGGCCAGCCTTCAATCTACTGAATATGCCTACCTCTCCTCAGGCCTGTAGTATTTAAGACCCACCCAAGCCAAGCTCTTGGCCCTTCCAGGATCCCAGGGATCATGACACTAATAGAGAAAGACAGACACCCAGAGACCAGAGAATGGGCACTAGGACCCCAGACATGAGGCTCTGTTTCAGGAACCTGGCCATGTCCTGTATGTCTCCTAGAGTTCTATGTATCCAGTGAAAGGCCACTGATTCAGTGGAGATGTGTGGAAATGGAGCCCACAGCACCAAGGCTGTCACCAGGCCTCAGTGGGGAGCTGCAGGAAGCCTAGGTAGAGGACGGATTTGTCTGGGTGATAGCACTGTGAGATGCTAGCCCCCATACACATCCTTAACCCTTTGCCCCTTCTTCTTTTCCCAGGCAGGCGGAACATGCTGAGCATTGGGTTTGCAATGCCTGTTCCACCATTATTGGCCTCCACAAACCTGTGGTGTCAGGGCACCCAGCAGGACTCACCTTCGCGGGTGGCAGTATTGGTACTGGAGGCTCCTTGACAGGCTGGAATGAGAAACGCACAGGATGGGCTGGGTAATGGGGTGGGCTGTGCCTCAGCCCTACACAAGGAGGTCCTGTCTGACCCTGTGCCTACAGTGATGGGACCAGCAGGCTGCACCCAACTCCAGGAAGCCCTGAGCTTCCCTGTAGGGGCTGGGGTATGAGGACCACAGTGAGGGCCTTTAAGAGGCCCAGCTACCATGGTGCTGCTGCCTTGCCCACCCGGATTGCAGCACACCTCTCCCTTCTCCCCCCACTCCCCCTCCTCCCCTGCCTGCCTCCCTTCCTCTGGGAAACCTTGCTGTCCTGGGACCTTTTCTCTGTTCCCTTGGGATGGTCCCCTAGCTTTCTCTGCTGTCTACTCTTCTGGGCAGAGATAAGCTCTGTCTATGCTGGCTGCTGTTCAATCTTTCCCCCTACTTGTTCATTCTTCTCTCTTCCTGCAACCCTCTGGAATGTTCCTTCCAAGGAAGCTCATCAGCATCTCTGCCTTCTCTCAGGGTTCAGTTCTGCCCCACGTTCTCAGCCCTGCTTTATTTACCCAGGGCCCTGGATGCATGCTAGAGGGGGTTGGCACTTCACCCCTATGCACTGAACAGGTGGCTGCATGTAGCTTCCTGGAAGCAGGAATGCACAACTTCCCAAGTGCCCTCCTAGGCCCAGTGCATGAGTGTTCACAGTGGTGTTCAGTAGTGTCTGGGAGCATCTGGCACCATGCAGAGATCCATGCTGGTGGTAACAGAGTGGCTGTCACTCATCTTACCTGGCTGGTACCATAGCATTTGGGGAAATCTGTCTTGTTGGGGAGCTCTGTTCTCTTACCCTTGTGTTCTTGTCCATCTGAGGCCTACAAAGGTCCAGTTATTGTGTCCCAGTCTACTCTCAGGATGCTGTGGCGGCCTGGATCCTGAGCCCAGTCATCCAAGCCCAACATCCTGTACAACCTGGGCAGAGCCCTGGTATCAGGGAATGTAAAGGGCAGATTCCACACCCTTGCTGGTCATTTGCTGACCTTGGAGGTGATGGGAACTGGCCACAGACTGGGTCAGGAGGAGCCCCATGCTGCGTCCCTGGTACCGAGGGCTAGATTCTGGGGTTGTTCAGGTGGAGAGCACTCACCGGTGGGCAACACAGTTGTCGGAGACAGCCAAGTAATAACACAGCCAACAGCAGCGCCATGCCAATGGGGATGAAAACAAAATTGCTGATCATGGGCGTTTGTGGTGTGACCTGTGGAATGGTGGTGATGGTAGGTTCTACAACCTCAGGAATTGGAATTAAAATTGGTGTTGTAGTCGTTGTAGGAGTTGTAGTTGTGGTAGTTGTCATTAGCTCTGTCGTTGTAGTTGTAGCTGTAGTAGTTGTTGTTGTGGTCGTCGGCGTGGTTGTAGTTGTAGTTGTTGTTGTAGTTGTAGTAGTAGTAGTTGTAGTAGTAGTAGTTGTTGTTGTTTTAGTTTTTGGTCTTGGCCTGGTAGGTTTTGTTCTGATGGTAGTTGTGAGAGTTCTATCCTGGAAGAGCAAGAAGCTACCATTCCACCCCTCCCCTGAGGCTACAGCATCAGAAGGGGCCTGGGAGACACTAGAAGTTCTGTTTCCAGGTGTCCATCACCTTCCATCCCATGTCTCCTCCCTTTCCTCCACAGGGGTTGCGGGGATTCTGATCTGCATGCACACAGCACACACCTTAATGGTGGGAAGGCCCAGAATGCTCTGTGTTCTGGCAACACCAGTCCATCAGCCTTATTGACAATACAGAGTTGTGTGGGAAGCATAAAAAGATTTGAGTGACCAGTAGTGGAAAGTAGGAACTGGGGCCCACAGAATTCCAAAGGCTCCAAAAGATTTCAGGTGGAGAAATCTAGGCCCATCTCTTTCATTCTCTTTCTGTTTGTGATTGTAGCCTTGGGTCCACCACTCGCCTCCCTGAGCCTCAGTTGCACACCTGCCTAAAATCATGGGGAGCCCTTCCCTGTGGGCACACGGGAGCTCAGAGTTAAGAGACAGTTCTAGCACTGGTTGGGTCATGTGGGACTTAAAAAGTGGGACAGCTCTCCTGCTGTCATCTTCAGTTACGGGCTCAGGTGCCCTGTGGCAGGCAGCCGGCTCAGCCCTCCTCAGCCCTCCTCAGTGAAGCCTTACTGAAGAGGAGGCCACAGAGGGACAGAGGAGAAGCAGCTTGGCTGAAAGGAGGGCAATAGGGAGGGTGCCGGCTGAGCTGCCATCCTGCTCTGCTCTGTGTGCTTTCCTAACTGGCCCAGGACAGCTCCTGGGGTGGATCCCAATGAGCACACATGTGAGTGGGACCTACTGATTGCTGCATGGCTGGGTGTGAAGGGATGAGCCAGCCAGCCAGCTAGACCCAGAGTGTACCACCACCTCTGTGGGGTCCTCATGTGCTGAGAGACCCAAATGGTGATGACAAGAGGACACAGACCTCCCTCTCCCAGGCACACCCTCCAGCCATGTTGCATTGGGCTAGGGTGCAGAGATGGCGTGAAGCTGGGGAAGTGTTCCTTGGGGACCAGCATCCTCCTCCCCAGGGAGCAAAGCCAGCCACAAGAATCCCTGACAGAGTCCCCTGACAGCAGGAGGGGAGAGCTGCAGGTGAGAAGGGCCTAGGGGCACTAGGGAGGGAGGGAAGGGGGAAGGGAGGAAGAAGAAAGGGATGTCTGAGGACAAGGCAAATGGCAGAAATTTCACCAATACTAGGTTTGGGGATGGGTCCAAAGTGAAGATTGAGACCACTTGTTTCACTTGTAGCTGGGGCACTGAGTCACTGGCACACACTCTGACTGCAGCTGGGGGAGTCCTCTTATTCCTGTTCCTGGCATGCTCATATGGAGGAGCCAGTGTCAGGACATCCTGGACTGTTCCCTGCTACACAGCCTCGCCGTGCCCCATTGACCCAGTGGGAATTGGGATGAGCCATTCAGGTGCTCTGTGTCCCTGCTGTACATGGGACCGGCCTGGAATCCTCTGCCTTTTGATCCTCCCTGGCTCAGTCCAGCCAGGGGACCACAGCCCCAAACCCTTACTCACACATCTTCTAGTGGCCACATACACGTTTTGGCCCACGTAGCTACGCCCCTTGTTCAAGCTGACTTGAATAAAGACTGCTCTAAGAAAAACAAACACAGACATTGAGGCGAGGTCTAGAGAAACAGGTCTTTTGTCAAGGTTCAAAGCCTAGCCTTTAGCTTTCCTCGTGGTGTCAAGAAAATCAACATTCCAAGGCAGTAGAAAGCTAACACTTCATCCCCATGCAGAGGGAAGTCAGCCTCTGCAAGGATGCAATGGGCTGACCATGAGCAACCTTGTGGGAGAGAATGCCATGATGGCCAAGGGTCAGCCATCAGGAGATCTGCACAATATCCCATTCATGATGGCTATTACAGAGTTTGCTGTCTTAGCTCTGAAAGGGGACCTGGAGCAATATGACCCCTGTTGGGCCCATCATCTCCTTTGTCCCCCCTGGACACCATGGAGATGGTCCACAAGGACGGAGGGCAAGTATCCTCTCCTCTGCCCCCCACAACATGTACTGCCTGGCAGAGGGACACACAATATTCTGTATACATACTACTGGACACTGACTCTTGATATCCTCCCTTCAGCCTCCAACACAAGCACTTACCTTCCAACATCCTCTGAGTATGGGGTAGGACAAAAGATCATGGTAGGAGTGTAGTTGACAGCCTTCTCAGCTACAAGAAAGACAGGGGGTTGTGCTTGTGATCATGCATGTCCACTTGTATCACACTTTACGCTACAGGGCTGACACTGTCCAATAACCAGCCCCTCCTCCTTGCCTTCTGGTACTGATACTTGATAAGGCTCATCTTTTGACCTTACCAGCCCAAGACAGAGTCATGGTATTCAAAAGGGTGGGCAGTAAGTATTCTGGGCTCATGAGTTTTAACTTGTCAGGAGCTAACAGGAACAGGGTAAAACAGAACACAAAGATCAGCACAAAGAATAACATGCAAGATATTAGCAGAGTAATGAGACGAAGGGACAAGAAACGCATGGATCCAGATGGCTGCCTACATGTGGGTGATTTTGTGGCTCTTTGGAGAGATACAAGTTCTCGTGGAAAGAACCTGGAATCTTCACACATTCAATGATGCCATGCCTGGAAGCTGCTGGAAAAGCTCTGTGGTGAGGGTCTCAGGCAACCGCACAGTGTGGGTTGGGCAACACTGCAAGTGGATAATGAGTATGATTCTTAGTATGTAGTGTCTATTAGAAGCAGTTCTCTCTGAGATTTGAACTGAGATCAAGCCAAGGGAGTGATCTAAGGGAAGAGTGTTCTGGGCTATGGGAATTGCATGTCCTAAGTTCCCAAGACAGAAACTGTTAAGCTTGTTAATAAAGGGAGCAATGTGGTGAATCAGTAACTGGTAGGAGGGTGTGGGCCTTGGATAAGGTTTGAGTTTTGTAAAGTCAGGTAGAATTCTGGGAGGTTGCAAAAACTCTGGACTAGTTTTGACAAAAAGACAATAGGACTTGTTGGAGGGGGGTGGTAGGGGGGGATAAGGTTGAAAAAAACCAAGAGTGACATTTAGGATTTATCCAATAGAACTGAGTAGATGGTGGTGGAGCTGTTAATGGAGATGAGAAGCCACAACAGGAAATAGAGATATTTGGTAATATGTCTTCTTCTTCCTCCTCCCCCCCTTTCTTCCCCTCTGCAGGCCTCACAGAGCTCATAGCTCCTTTGAGAGCAGCTAGATCCATAGACACTCCAAGGGGCCACCTCCCTTGGAGAAGAACTCAGCTTTTGGCTTGCTTTTTAGTTTTTATAAAAGCAGGCTTATTATCTTTTTTTTTTTTTTAAATTTAATTTAATTTTATTTGTGAACATACTGTACAGAGGAGTTACAGTTACATGGGCAGGATAATGCGTACATTTCTTACCAAGCATTGCAGCCTCCTCCTTTGTTTACCCTTCACATCCCTTCCCAGCCTCCCCCCTCCCCCCTAATCCCAATCCTTCTCCTTCCCCCCCCCCCCCCCACCAACGTTGTAAAACTCGTTTTGGACATGACAACTTGTACTTCTCATTGTTGCAACAGGTCCACCTGTATCCTTAAACAACTGGTTTTTCCCCATCTCCTCCACAAGTTATACTGAAATCAAATATAGTGAAAGCAGGGGTTATATTGTGGGGGAGGGACATACAAAGCAACAAAGAGATAATCTTATAAATGTGTTAGAAACACATCAGGCTTATTATCTTATTTTGAAACATTCTATAAATTTTACAGCACAGGATTCTATGTGTGTGAGGTCCATAGGTCAAAATTCAAGGAGGGAAATTAGCCTCACTCCCTAACCTCTCTGGGTCTCTCTGAGGTCTTGTCTATCTTGGGCTATTGCTAGGCCCTGGTGTGTACCATGAGGAATAAATCTGGGATTGCCATCAGTGTCTACATCAAACCCAGCTTCTTGTTATAAAAATAGTATTCAAGTAAAATTAGCCTTATTATATGATAAGTTTGTTAAAGTGTTAACAATTGGTTTGGGGACTACAGGAAAAGTTATAAGTCTTTATTTTTGTCTATGTATTTCACTGCCTTTTCTCATGTCCATCATTGTATAATTAACATTAATTGCTAATTTTGTATAATTTATAACATTAATTCATGGTGAAATTTATTCTAAAAACATAATTCAAAATTTAAATAATTATTTTAGAACAACAACTATATGTTCTCTATAAAGTAATTTCTATAGCTTTTCCTTTTTCTTTCCTATCTCAGGACTGGTAGTAACAATGCATTTCATTACTACATAGACTGATTTAATGGACATACCATCCAGTGATTTCTAAAGCTTATTATTCTGATGATGGGCACAACATGGCTTGGCTGGTCTTTATGAAGATTTAAACAGGACAGGCACTGGGATTTCTGCTTCCAAGGTTAGGTGTGAAGTAGCCTGAATTCCAAGGCCCAAGCCTGGCAGTTGGCACTCTTTGTCAGCCCATGGTAAATATAGTATTCACCCTCCTTTCAAAGTAGACTCCTTGTGGCCCTAAACTGACTCAAAGTACTTGGGGGTGTGGCCTGTCCCACAAGGAGACCTATGAGTTGGGCCTTCACCTTAGAAAGGCAGGAAACTGAAGATAGGGTAAGTCAGGGGCTACTTCAGGGACAAGCCAGCACCAAACTCAGTCCAATGAGGAGCAATACTTGCTCCAAGATGCTCTTGGGGTGGGGGTGGGGGCCTGGAGTTTTTCTTCCCACTTTGCTAGTGAAGGAGGTGGCCAGGCATTCCAACCAGGTTCCTCTTTTCATTGGGGCACAACTCAAAGGCACCAAAGGGGTTTACTTACTTTTGAAAACATATCCCGGGAAATTGTATCTGCAAATAATATTCTCCAAACTCCCAGCAAACTCAAAGCCACGTCCCTGAAGAGTCATGATGTCACCTCCTATGAGGATGATATTCAGATCAGGGAAGGAGCAGCAGGTGTTTGTTCTCTGTGATCTCATCATTCATGGCTGTCTAGCCCCAAATTGAACCACTAGGAGGCCTTACAAGGTATTAGCCATGTGTGAGCCTTCTGTGCACCCTGCTCCGAGCCCCCCAAGTCCTGGTCAAAGCCTCATCAGATGTCGACTCATACCGAGGGTACCCTCCACCACGGGTCAGATAAGACAGAGTTTCTCATAGTGAAGACACTGTGCATGGGTGCTGGGGTCACTGAGCATGCGCAGCATCACCTTAATGGTTGCCATGCCTGTGGCAGTGAAGGCCCAAGAAGCAAGGCTTGACACCAAAAGTTGGGAGGTACCTGGCCCTGACCCTGGCCAGTCAAGGTCCCCAAAGGAGAAGTCCTGTTTTACTAAACAAGGACAACTTCTAATCCACCCAAGGGGCCAGCAATGTCTTCCTTCCACCCAAATGACACATCATGGTCCCCGAGGCCAACAGCACACAAGGCGAGTCATGTACTTGTACAGCCTGGGAGCCCCAAGCCAAGGACCAGGATAAACATATCAGGACCAGCTTCCAGATGCAAGGCCGGGCACTACACCAACTAATCTCTACGTATCCTAACAATCCTGATCTGCAATCTACCAATCAGAGGCTACAATGAAATTTCCAGGGATCTGTCCCAGTTCTCAGGCTGGCAGCAGAGATGATGTGAGCTTAGGTCTGTGTCTCCACAATCATGGCTAGGGGGCTTCCCACAGAAGATACAAGGTCAGTACCCAGTTGCAGCATCAGCTGGGCTGTCCCCAGCAGGTAAAGGAAGCTGTGTGCTCCCTGATGTTCTCTTCCCCATGGTGCAGCCTGTGAGCCAAATGGGACCCATTTGCAAGGACTTACTTCAGAGGTTTTAAACATAGCATATTCTCACATTTCTACTGCATCACAATTTTTGTTGCAGTAAATAAGCAACAATTGTACTTCCACTGTTCTCATATTACCTGAGACCCAGTGGTGGACATGGAGCGTTCACAAGCATATCCATCACCTCACATACGCGCATCCTTAGACAGCTCTTCTGAAATACACACATGGCACACTTATCCGTGCTCTGACACTCATGCATTCAACTCTACTCATACACATTGGAACATCTACCCAATTGACACGTACTGCCCTCACACCACCCACACACCACCCACACACAATGCACACAAGACAACATCACCTGTACATAGCACTCACACCCAATATATACTATATGTACTGTAACCCTATGCACAATAGGTCAGGGGCCCAGGTACTTTAAAGGTAGAGACAAGAAAATCCTGGCTCAAAGCAGGTTCTGGTAGCTTAGCTAGTTTAAGACCCTATGTGAACAACAAACTAAAAATAAGAGACCTGGGACACAAAATCAGTGGTAGAGTGCTTGCCTCGCAAGTGTTAGAACCTGCGTGCAAACCACAGCATGAAAAAAATTAAAGAAACACAATAAAATGACTCAGAACATATCTTCATAACCATCCCAGCACCACACCCCACACCACCAACACACACACACACACACACACACACACACACACACACACACACACACACACACACACACACAGGCCTACATTTGTTTCTTTGTTTGCCCACAACAGACCCTCCAGCTCTTACCTCCAATACACATTGTACGGTTCTGCACAGATATGAGTCGAGGACACAGCTTTGCTTGCATCTGGAAGGAAGAGAACAGTGGAGCAGGAAATGGCAGCATGCAGTTTCAGTGAGAAGCTGCACACACCAGCACAGGGCATCAACACTCACTATATTCACAGCTTCCTGCAGGTAATACTACCAAAATGTATTCTGTGGTACATCTGTAATTTGCACTAACTAAAGAAAGAGAAGGTAGCATGAGTTCCCCAGCCAGTGGTCCAAAGGTGCAGCACACTTGTAGGGATGTGGAGACGTTGGAGTGGCAGGGGCTGCTGTGCACCCTTCAGGCTTAGGGTCCAGGAAGTTCTCTCACTCCTTATATAGAAACTTCCTATAGCCCAAGTTTCCAGAGCTGATGAAAAGACCACCCACTGGCAAACCTGGGAAGTTTTTCTTGCAGAACTTTTGCATGGGGCCCCCCAGAAATCCCATCTCCCAAGTTACCTGAGCTCTGCTAGAAAAGCCTGTACCCACGGCATAAATGACTGCCCCCAATTTCCGTGAATATTTAGCCTAGAAGAGAAGGAATGAAACAGAGATGATTCAAATACACAACCAAAGAAAAATGCTGCTGAGGACAGTTTGAACTTACTTCCCGCAGAGTAACCTTGAACTCAGGTTCTTGCATTTCATTCTGGATTACGATGACGATCGCGCTGTATGTGTGGAGACCTGCCGGATAGCAAAGCATGCACTGGTCAGTGGTGCTGCAGGTGTGTGGCCTGCACAGGCTTGGGGTATGCCAGATCACAGCCCTGTCCACTGCAGGGGGAGGCAGTAGATGCTCTTCACACCTTGTGATCCTGGCCCAGGTACTTCAACACCACAGCAGAACCTCACAGTCATAAGATGACCTAGCTTAAGACCCTGATAATAGATGAAGAGACTGGGTGAACAGGCTCCTTCCCAATAGGTGGGCTCAGTAAATGCAGACAGTAGAGTCTTTGACATGAGATAGCCTAGCCACGGGATACCAGTCCAGGCTAGCCAAGGGCAGAGGGTAGCAACCAGAGTCTCTGCAGAGGGGACCAAATGAGGCAGATGGAGGGCAGGGCCTGCTCCAGCCACAGTATGCATGGCTATTTGCATGCCTGACGAGGGGCCCAGGAGGCAGGTGAGATGAAGGAAGATGAGGAAGGTCTAGCAGCCAGGGGGAAACTGAGCTGTGGTTTTCACACACTGGGTATTTGATCTGCCCAGGCCCTGGCCACTTCCTCTTTTCTGTTCATCACATATCTGTAGGCTCTGGGCAGCCAGGGCCTCCTGTCCTTCTGAGAACCATCTTGGGGTCAGGGGTGCTTTGCCCACTGTAACAAAGTCAGCACCTGGCTCCAAGAGCAGAGTGAAAAAGGAAGCCAGGGGCACTTGTGCCTAGCCCTCTTCAGGGAGTCTTGGCTCTGAATCTTCCCCAGTCCCATACCCTCAAAGGACACTTACCTAACCTTTTCAATCTTTCAATCTGTATATTTGCCTGAAAGAAATGAAGATATGTTGGGGAGACAGTGACAAGAATCGAGTCACACTCTACCTTGTGAGGGAGCTCACTGGTCTCACCTTGTAGAGTGCATGAAATGGGAGCAGGTACCCTGCAGGGATAGTGTACCTCAGTCTAGAAAGCCCATTTTGAATTTTTACTCTGAAAAACAAAACAAAAACAAGAAGGTTAAAGTGAGGGAGTCTGACAGTGTAGCATCCCAATGCACTGTGTGCAGATGTCTTTGACAAGAGAATGTGCCAGACAAGCAGCCCTGTCACCCCTATCTTGCATGGGGTCTTGGAAATGGGGCTTGTGTCCTTCCATGAATCCCCTTATCACTGCATCAGGTCAGGAGGGGCAGGGGTAAACTTAACAAGTCTCTCAGGATGTATGGCTTTCTCAGAGGCTAGTCTTATTTCAGGGCACTCAAGCCGCCCTAGGGGACCTCTTCAAAGTTCTTGTCTGGACCATCTCTTGGGAGAGCAGCGGCATCCTAGAATGTCCATCCATGAGTCAGGGACTCTCAGTGACACTGGCATTCCTACTCCTAACCCTAATGCTGGGGCCACCCTCATTTAGAACCCTTCCATGGGTAGAGCTGAATTTGGAGAATGTCATCCTTCTGAGCCCATGCCAAGCGCCCCCCTCCCCCACTGCCACCACCCCCTGGCCTAACCCCCTCCCTCCCTCTACCCTACTAAAGGAAACAGCCAATCTGCTTAAACAGACACAAGCCCAGGACCTTGTGTGCCTCTGATCCAAAGGCGCCAAGAAGTGCTGGCCATGAGGCAGGGACATGGCCTTTCAGGTGGTGTCAAAGCCCACAGGATGCACTGGGACAGCAGGGCTGGCTCTGGTGGCAGTACTAAGACAGAAGTGGCAGGGAGGGCTGGTGTCTAGGTTCTGACTAATCTAAAGTGATGGGGCTGAAGTGCCCTAGCAAAGTGCTCCAGAGTGGACCCTGAAATGGCATGCGGACGGGGGGCAGAGAGATTCTGCTATGGGCTGAGCTCTGATGGCTTCCACCAGAACCCATGTAGGACCTTCTATGAGCAGGTTGTTCAAGTCCCTGAGACTCGTGTCTGGGAAGAGGCTAGGAAGCAGGGGCAGTACTGAGGGCTTTGTGTGGAGGCAGGGGACCCTGGCAGATGCTTCCTGATAATGATTAAGAGCAATTGAAAAGGCCACTTCCAGAAACCCACTGGGGGCCAAAGCAGGGCCTGCCCAGCTCAATAAAACCCCTCTCAGAGCAGCCAATGACTCCCCTCTGACTAGCCCAGCCCTGGGTCTCTGCCAACATAGCCCATCCCCCATCCTCTCTGCCCATAGCAGCAAAGGTCCCTACCGTCTGACAAACCCAGCCTTCTCCTCTCACCAGTGAAGCCAGCACAGCCTCTTCCTCTCTGACCAGCTCAGACTCTCTCTGGCTGGCTTCTCCTTTTTGTTCTGATACCCGTTCAGTTCTCCCAAGCCCAAGTGACAGGACACACTCACCAGGTCATCTCTGAACCACATAGCCTTGCCCATCTCAACTCCTTGCTGCAAGACCGTGAACACATCCTCCATAGGCCTTCATGGTCCTGAGGGGTCTGCCTGGTTTCACTTCACTCCTTGGGCCTTACTTCTTTTGAATGCCATAATAAAGTCTCAGGGAAATATGCCCTCTCTGTCTCTGCCTCTGTCTCTATCTCTGTCTATCTCTTTCATACACACAGTCTTCAGTGTTCCTGTTCTGTGCTTCTCTCACTCTACATGGGGTCCAGACATTGCTTCTTCCTGAAACATGAGAAACGCCTCATCTTCTTGCCTCTGGGTCTTTAGGCCCAGATGGGACAACTCTGTCCCATGGCTTCTTCCACTTACCTTCCTGCAACACCCAGAGGGCCTAGGACTCAGGAATCCACCAGGATATCCCTTGCCTTCTGACAGAGCCTCCAGCCTTTCCACCTGCTCCCTAGCCTCTTCCCTTGTCCCAGGTCTCAGGGAAGTAAGTGACCTGCTGGTATGGGCCCCACACTGGTCAAGGTTCTGGTAGGATCCTGGTATTTGCTTCCCCAGGCACCTAGGACATGAAGATTGTCACATGCAGCTATCTGAATGAATTCAGAGTGACGGAGTGGAGCATGGGGCAGAAGTAGGGGAGTAGAACTACTGGAAATGCTGATAACTTCAAGATCAACTCTGGAACTCAGTGTGGGCTCTGATGTGGTCCCTTCTAGCCCTCTCTGTGCATTTCTGGGAGCTCCATGGTCAGCAAGTCCTCACTTGTATGGACACCTAAGATTCAAACCACTGCCTACCTGTTTGAGGTTATAGGTAAGATGATGTTGCCTTTGCAAGCAAAGGAAATGAAGGAAATGCGTAGCACAGGGCTGAGGAGGAAGCAGAAGTTGGTGAGACTAGAAGACACTGGCTCAGCATGATTTTTATCAGTAGTCATGGTGGGGAATAGACCCAAGGCCCCCCACCCCAGTGTTGTACTTTGGGAGTTAATGTATGACAAGGGGTTGGATATATTTTGTAGAGAATGCTGAAGCCATGGGCAATGTGGACCAGAGGAGATTGCCAGAATGACTTGAATCCTAATGCTCCAATAACCAACAAACACACATGCACATATGTCAACACACACTCACCTATTCATAGTCACACATGTACATCCATACCCCCACCAATGGACACAGATGTATGCACACAGTTCCACAACTCAGAGACAAACATACACTGTGTATACAGACACACAAGCTCTCTCTCTCTCTCTCTCTCTCTCTCTCTCTCTCTCTCTCTCTCACACACACACACACACACACACACACACACACACACACATATACACACACACACACAGACCAACACCTAAGCTGAGCAATGAAGCGATTCCCTCTGTCCTCCACCAGTATTTCCTTCCCACCCAGCATCTTACTACTGATAGGCTCTCTGCTTCTCCAAGCTCTTTTCCTCTTCCCATCCCCTCCTCCCCATTCCATCTCAGAGAAATGACTCCTTCTTGGCAATCCGAGACAAATATCTCCTCTACTCTCTGCTTCCTACTCTTGCCCATGATCCTCAGACCTCTAGGTGAATTGTTACCCACTATCTTGGCAGAACTCCCCACTGCCCCCCACCCTTGTTCTTGACTTAAGTTGCCCATACTTATCAGAGTTTTCTTCTGGGAGAATAATCTTGATCTTGTCCTTGTTGCCCAAGAAACCTCTATGGCTTTCAGTGGGCAGTCCAAACTCCTTGGCCTGGCATGATGAGTTCCTATGATTATAGGCCCCAGTGGACTTGTGGCCTCCCTTCCCATCCCTTACCTAAGTTACCTTCACTCCACAGCCTGAACAGACACATACTCATTAGAGGTCACCCTGGAGGTTGATGTGATCTTGTGTCTACTTCATTTTGAAGACCAAGTTCACATTCCCATGTTATCTTGGATGTGAACCTGTCATCTACAGTTTCTTCCATTTCCCTGTCCTTTCTTTTCGTCCTTAGCAGGCCCTGCCAAGCTATGAGCTGCTTACTGATTAGTGGTGTCCCTGTCTTGGTATAAATCCTAGTCAGGCAGGTCTTGTACTTCAGTACAGGATGATTCCCTGGTCAATGCCCCTGCTCCCAGGCAGAGCAGCCAAGATGTGGAGACTGCCTGGGAGCGGTGTTCACTACCTCCTTTCCTACCCTGCCCTGCCCTGTCCTGCATGCCTCCTGGGCTCTGTTCTCCCATGCAGGGAGAACATGCCCACTTATCTAGTGGAAGTTGCCCTTTCCTGGCCAAGGGGACCATCCCTACAGCAGAGAGGGGTGTGCAGCATGTTGAAGCCATACTTTTTTCTAAACCTTGCCACTATGTCCACCGCAAACTTGTACACAAACTTCCATTGTTTTTGCACGTGGATTCCCCTGAAGAAAAGAAAACACAAGGACTCAGAGGGAGGTAGACTCTTAAAAAGGAGCCTCCAGGAGGCTTACCACCTTGCTCCCCTGCCGACTCTCTGAGCATAATACATGACCATGGGAGCCAATTTCATCAAGTCTGTTATGGGTACAGGAAGACAAAGAGCCGCTCTGCTAGGATGGAGGACTTCCTATGATTAGGGACATCATGGCTAACCATGATGTGGCTGGTTGGGCTAACAAGGGCTCCATCAAATTGAAAATTGGGAGGATGGGCTTGGAATGACCCCTGGTCTACCCACCCCCAGCCCTGTGTGTGTGTGTGTGTGTGTGTGTGTGCCAAGAATCTCAGTCCTTTGCCATCTGAATGCTACTGAAAAATGCCAAAGAGGGACCCAGCGAGGCCTGGCATTCCTCTGCTTGACTATTGGGTTCTTGGAGCAATCTGACCTCCCCATCAGGTGAGAAGCTTTTTGCAAGCCTATGCCCTGCACCTGAGCCATGACACCTAGTTTGCTCTTTCCATATTTCCCAGTTATCCCATGGGCAGATATAGTCAGTCATTCCACATACTTCCCTGTCTGGTCTGGCTTCAAACTGTGATCCTCAGATCTCAGACTCTTGAAGCTAAGATTACAAGTGTTGAGCCACTGGCACTGAGCTAAGAATCCTCACATTTTCCTATAGCCCAGGGACAAATGGATCTGTAGATCATTTGGGGACAAGAAATATTAAAGGTAGGGAGCAGAGGTGAGGATCAAGGGCTCCCTTGTTTAATCCACACCTGGGGATGGTTTGAGTGAATCTGAGGTGAAGTTATGACATTGGGTCCATCACTGGACTTGTGCTCTTAATGTGTTTTATAGGTTGTATGATCCAGACACGTAGCTTGCAGCCTCTACCCCTCCCTTCAAATTGTGACTAGGAGTTCTACGTATGGGCCCTAATTCTCCCCTCAAATCTTCACTGTGCTCATGAATGTGACTCTCCTGATAGGCATGTTTACGTGTGGTGATTGGCACATAAGAACACATACTTCTCCATTCTACTCTACTGCCTTGCTGAGCTGTTTCTGAAGCTTCACAGAGACAAGGCACAAGGTCAGTACTACATTACACTTCAAGTGTCAAAATGAATATTCATGGAGACATGGGTCTCAGGTGTTCTACATGTGTGCTTTCCACTCAGATCCACCCCATGATAGAAGCTCATTCATATTCCTCAGAATACCAAGGCTCTGAAATCAGTTTTGATAATATTCATATCCAGCCAGGTTGTACATGGCACTTTACATACCAGTTGTCCAACATTCACTGGATGAGTAAGCTTATACTCTGAAGACCAATAAAGAGCCAAAAGATGTATCCTGGGCAGCTCTCAGACTCAAGATATGTCCTTTCCTAGCTCATGGTGAAGTTTTCCTCTTATTTACCTTCAGCTTTGTCCCCTGGTGAAGACTTCCCCAGCACAAGCTGGGGGGGGGTCCCTTCTACTCATACTCTAGACTGGGGTTCAGTTTGATATGGGAGTGAGTGTGTCTGGGTCCAGAACACAGAACGTGAGCAGACAAGAACAGTGGTCACCAGACTCGTAGGAACACCTCAAGGATTAAAGGCTGACACACATATCTCAGTGATGTCACCACACTGGAGGATGGGAGGAGATGGGACCAAATCTCAGAAAGACTCAAACTATGCTCTTTCCTTTACGTGATCAGGTCACAGAAAATGGGGGAGCTGCCAGCAGAGGCCGCCAGACTACCACCCCAGGGCTCCCTGGGGTGAGTGTCTCACGTGGCTCAGATGGCAGCTGTTAGTGCTCAGCTGGCTGAGGGCCACCCAGGACCAGTCCCAGGTCAGTGTGCTGGAGAGGCAGAGCCATCCACAGCCAAAGTTGGCTTCCTTGCCTTTAGAAAATAAGTCAGGGCAAAGGCCTGGACCTGGAGCCTGAGCACGCTGGGCCCTGCTAATCTACAATGTGGAGGCCCTTGGACCTGGTCCTGCCGGCAATGAATGGGTTCCACCTAGAGGGAAAGAATTGCTGGGCCACTCACTTGTCCAGAGCAAGGTAGATATCAGGGTTGGTATTACATTCTTCAAAGCGTTGCCTTCGTTGCCTCTGATGTATTGGTCTCTGGTCTTCGATGCCGTAAAAACTTCTAGAGTCCAGGTCTAGATGCCTGAAGTCTTCCCAATAAGCATCTGAGTACTGCAGGCTCCATGTGCTGTCCAGGGATACGGATATCAGTAGCAACAGCGGGAACAGCACAGACTTATGCACACAGGGGCAGGAACCCTGCATTTTACTCACAGTCCCTGGGATGGTTTTATTCTTGCATGCTAGCAAGAGACCATGCATCAACCACCTTTGAACCTCCTTCTCCTCGGCTCCCACCTATCCCCAGGGGACATACACCTCTGTGGCCTATCACCAGGGTTCCAGAAGCCTTCCACTAAATTCCTGCTCAGAGAAAAGCCAGTGGGGGAAGAAGCTAGCTCTAGGAAGTCCTGCTTCCTAGGACATCTAAATAGCCCACCCCCACACCAAGCCAAATGACCTTGGGATTATGATAGACATGGTTGCCATGGTGACTTTGTGACCTGCAGCCTTGCTCAATGCACTACATATTGATAGTGTCCAGTGGCAGTCATAAAAGCTTTAGAAGTGTCATGAGGCCTCCTTGTTCCTCATCACAACCAATCACAGGTGGTCCTTAGGGGCTAGTTCAAGGGCACTGGATACTGTAAACCGAGGGAGGGTGCTTGACATGACCAAGGTTATGTGTCACTGTGGGTGCTGACATGTTTTCTAGATTCTCCTGTGCACAAATGAATATTCTAGAGTCTCACTTCTCTTCTCCTTTGCGTTTTTGATGTATGTATATGTTGTATGTATCCACTCTGTAGCCCAGGAAAATACAGGTTTACCTTCTGTGAGTTTTCCAAGCAGTACCAGCCCCCTTTGCCACCTGTGTTCTTGGTTATGCAAAATATAGTTGAAGAAGACAGGTGTTTTTTCATTCCCTAGAATTGATTTTGATAAATATTATTTCATATGACCAGAGGAACGGAGGCATTGTGACTTTGATTCTTTTCCTAAGAGTATACTCCTTTGGTCTCACTGTGTGTGAATGCCTAGAGTTCTGTTTAATTTATCATATCCCAGTGAATTTAGATCTAGCTTCCACATCTGAGAGAAAACATGAGCTATTGGTGTCTCTGAGCTTGGCTTACCTCACTTAACCTGGAGGAAGCCAGTTCTTAACTGCAATTCAATCCATATATATACACTTCAAAGGAAAGTCATCTATCTTGCTTCATTTTATACCAGGAGAAGAATTTGGAACTGGGAAACTAATTGAGACCAAAACTGTGAACTGGCAAGTAAGATGGGAAAGCAAGAGTGGAGTCATGACTAAAAATATCACAAAAGTCTCCATTCATTTTGTGTAAGGATGTTGATGATCTAATGAACTTTTGGCTAGTTGTCCTCCAGAGCTCCTATGAAGCAGGTATATACAGATATAGGTTCAGGGTTTCCATGGGGAACCAAGTGTGGTTCCTCTGAATCTGCCATTTAGGATATCCATGCTTGCCACACATTTCTATTGGTAATTCCATTTTGATATTCCTCTACCAGGTGATGGAGGATAAACTGTCAAACACTACAGTGAGGACCAAAATCCAAACTCATGCCTTCCCAGCATTCCCATTCTACTATGGCAGCCACATGCATGTCTCCTAGATTTTTCTTTTAAAAGAGGCACTTGTTCCTAATAATAGGCTTATATGGAAAACCTATCCAATCAATGTCTTCAGTGCGGTGACATCACTGTGATGTAAGGGTGTCAGCTTTTAGCCCTAGAGATGTCCTCACATGGCTCGTGGCCACTCATCTTGACTGTTGGTGGGCACTGTGTACTGGGAGTTCAGGCAGTATGTGCTACCATGCTATCATCTCACGGGAAACCTGTCTGTCCAGTGCACTGTTCTTCCTCCTGCAAGTGTTCAAGTTCCCAGTAATGTAACCACATTGGAGGGATGGGAGGAGAAAGGGAAGAACCTCCAAAGAGTCAAGCTATGATACTGTACATGTTCTTTCACTCTTGTAATCAATTCATTGGGAATGGAGAACTGTCAAACAACAATACAAGGCACACTGTAGTGGTCAGTGTTGGCCAATAGTACATGTACAGAATATTGGCTGCCCTCTGCCAGGCAGTATATGTCTTTGGGTGGCAGAGGAGAGGACACTTGCCCTCCTGCCCTTGTGGACCATCCCCATGGTGTCCAGGAATGCACAGTGGCCAGGCTCTGTGAGGGGAGACACAGGAGTCAATGGGCTCAATCGGGGTACTGTTGCTTCAGGTCCCCTTTCAGAGCTAAGACAGAAAAGTCTGTAATAACCATTATGAAGAGGACACTGTGAGATACCTTGAAGGCTGACCCTTGGCCACCATGGCATTTCCTCCTCCACGAGGTTCCTCATGGTCAGCCCATTGCATCCTTGCAGAGCTGATCTCCCTCTGCATGGGGATGAAGCCTCAGCTCTCTACTGGTTTGAATGTAGATTTTCATGACACCATGAGGAAAGCTAAAGGCTAGGCTTTGAACCTTGACAACAGAATCTGTTTCTCTAGGCCTCTCCTCAATGTCTGTGTTTGTTTTGGTTAGAGCAGTCTTTATTCAAGTCAGCTTGAACAAGGGCCAAAAACATGTATGTGGCCACTAGAAGATGTGTAAGGGTTTGGGGTTGGGGTCCCCTGGCTGGACTGAGACACTGAGTCACAACTCCACTTCCAGCTATTTGCTGGGTAATTGGAGGAGATAAGAGTGGGCTTTTCTGCCTGGGCTTATTTCAAACTACAGTCCTCAGATCTTAGTAGCTAGGTTTACAAGTGTGAGCCACCAGCATCTGGCTGACTTTGGTGACTTGAAATTCCTTTGTCCTTGTCATTTGCGGTTTCACTAAGGTCTGGGTGATGGCTCATAACTAGGATTAGATGTCTCATTTCTATATCAGTGGGGCTCCTACCATAAAAGAAAAGTTTGGCTTGTGGGACCATCACCCACAGTTCTGATGCTTGTTCCCAAACCACAGTTTTGATGGTTGGTCCCTGTCTTTTCTTTGTAATAGACTCTCCAAATCTTTGTAGGGACTGTGTGCCCCCTAAACCCCCACACTGGCCTCAGATAACTTATGTAAATAAATGAAAGCATGGATACAGGAATGAATGTAACAAATGGGGGCTCAGGGTGTTTTCTGCTTCCATTTCCATATCTATTTCTCTGGGAGTTTTCTCGTCTCCAATTCAAGTTTCTATACCTGGTGGTACAAAGAACAGAACCCATACATACACAGGTGGCTGCCAATGCTCCAGTCATTCTGTTCCCCCAAACTAACCCATCTCCATCCATCCCACTAGAGAGGAAATCCCCGGTAATGAAAGCCATGGTACAATGGACATCCCACTCATAGGCGTTCAGTGCCCCCCCTCCACAGGCATCATTACCTCCCGAAACTTCAGGTCTTAGAGATCAGGAAACTCGGGGGTCTGTCTGTTGTTCCACACCTAGGGGACTTCTGGGACTGCTGTAGAGACGATCTAGGATGACTTGAAGGCACAGTGAGGACTCCAGTGATGACCCCGGGCTCAGTGAAGACTGGTTGGCCTCTGACCTCGTGGGGAGAGGGGGAGGGAATGCTTGAGCGAGGCTGAGGTCACAGGGCCTCCAAGGCAGGTAGGTGGAGGGAGCAGCACCACCGTTGTCGCAGAGTCCAGGAGCTCCCAAGAGATCAAAGCGCACTGGGCGTCGCCTCCCAAGGCCACAGGGCTGCACCAAGGCGCCCCAGCTGTCCCGCAGGCGCCCGAGCCCAACGCCTGCAGCAGCCACCGCTGGCCAGGGTCGGGCCGCCGCTCCGCCGCGGTTGGGCGGGCATCAGCCAGTGAGCTCTGACCAATAGGATTGCCAGGCCGGAGGGCCCCACCTTCCCGGAGGCGGGCCCCCGGAGTGGGGCGGGGCCTAGGCTCCCGAGGGCTCCCCAGGCAAGTTCAGAACCGCGCACCCGCGTTGGCACCCGCTGCCCGGCACCCGCGCCGCTCGCTGTCGCTGCGGGAGAGCCCAGGTGAGACGCGCCCTTCTGTCCTACCCGGACGGACCCGCGAGCGGGCGTGGGCGGCGGGATCTCCTCACTTTTCCCGGGGCAGAAGTCTGTCTTGGAGCTGGTGTAGGCTTTCCTCCGTGGCCACCTGCCCCCAGCTCTCCCCAGTTCTGCTCCCAGCCCCTTCTCCCCCTCCTCGGCTCTTCTTCCACTTTCGTCTTGTCTGTCTCTTCTTTGGGGGCTATTTCCCTCTTTTTCCTGTTCTTTTCTCTCTCTCCTCTCCTCTCTCTTTTCCCAGCCCCCTCTTCTGTCCACAATTCTGTCTGATTCCCACTTCCTCACCGAGGTTGAGTGCTTGCTATTTGAGCTTCAGCTCCTCCATCTATCCATCCATCCATTCATCCATCCATCCATCCATCCATCCACCCACCCACTCACCCATTCCCCCTCCCTTCTTCCCTCCCTCCTCCTCCCTCCTTCTCTCACTTCGTTTATCCAGTATCTCTGTTATCCTTGACAAGGCTTGTAGTGAACTCTAGCTAGCATTAAGAACCCTTTATCAGTCCTAGATTCTTTTTTCCAACGGATTATTTCCAAAGATTTGAGCATGTGCCCTGTTCAGTGCTTCTGGTGGGGAAAAATACATCAATGATCAAGTTATAAATCTCCGAGTTATCAGGGTGAGTGGAAAAGAAATACCTGGTTTTGGAGACAAGACGTTTGTTAAATTCTCTTCCTGACATTTTTTCCCCCTCTACTAGGCATAGGCAGCGCACCAGAGAGCCAATCCTTGCAGCAGTATTTAGAGCACAGTGCCACCCAAGCCTGCCTCAGGGCAGGTTGTACAGAGTCATGCTGGGGAAGCACAGCCGCGTGGGGCTAGGGGAGACAATGGAAGGCAAGAGTGGTCTACGTGAAACCTTTCCATGGGAGAGAGTGTAAGAAATAGGAACTAAACTGAAACCCCTTTGTGCAACTGCTAAAGATAATAACATAAAAATAATAAGAAATGGCAAAACACATGCTAGCAATGGCTCTGATATACAAACATTAAGTTACATAGTAACTGCTGCCTGAGACATTAGACATTTTATCACCAAAATTATGGCAGGGGAAATGAATGGTTTGTTTATATTAGGTAGGAGGAAAATATTCCCCATTAATATTAAAGATTGTCTTATACATATATCAAGGGAAGAAATCCAGGGAATCAAATCAAATTAATGTTTGAGGTGTAAGTATAAGCAATATATATTGACACTAATATTTTAATTAAAATTTAATCTTGTCAAAGAGACCTGCTTTTATTTGGGTGATTTTTGAATATATAAAGAGATTTTTGATATGTATGTATAATGTATACATAACATGTATATTCAAAAGCATGTGTAGACATACATGCTAAGGTACTTTGTTTTTAAGGATATTAATTACTAACTGTGGAAAGAATTGGCTTCATAGAAATAATTTAAACTGTTTTTCAAGTTTATTGTGTTCTTTAATGATAATTCACCCATTTTAACTTTGTACTTGATACAGAAAAGGAAATTTGGCATTAGGTAATTCACACAGAAATAAAAAGAAATTAAACAGGATGGAGAAGGACTGTGGTATGTTTAGAGAAAAATTTACCATGTCAGGTAAAAGGATGTCCAACACATTTATAGGTATGAATGGGGCTATTTTTTTTTTAGCATACTGTTCGATGAATTGAAGCATTTAGTCTCTTTTTTAAAAAAGATCATATTAGCTGGTCACCAATGGCTCCTATAATCTTAGCTACTCAGGAGGCTGAGATCTAAAGATCTCAGTTCAAAGCCAGCCCCAGCAGGAAACTGTAAGGTTCTTATCTCCAATAAATTACTCAAAAAGTGGGAAGTGGTGCTGTGGCTCAAGTGGTAGAGTGCATCTTGAGCAAAAGATGCTCAGAGACAGCACCCAGACCCAGAGTTCAAGCCCCAGGTCCAGCAATACACACACACACACACACACACACACACACACACACACACGTCTTTGTTAGCATAGGTTAATTGGAGAAGGTAATGGGCTTCATTTGATACTTTTATACAAGTACATAGCAGGCTTTGATCATGTTTAGCCCCTCCTCCCTTTAGCTCTCTCTTGTCCTCTCTGCCCTTCTGCTTATTCTGTTGGCTTGTTTTGTTTTGAATTACTGGGGTTTGAACTCAGGGCCTTAAAAAGTTTCCTTAGTTTGCTTGCTCATGGCTGGTGCTGTACCACTTGAGGCATGCTTTCAGCTTGGCTTTTTGCTTGTTATTTAAGTCTTGAAGGCTTTTCTGCTAGGGCTGGCATCAGACCTCAGTCATCCAGATCTCAGCCTTCTGAGTAGCTAAAATGATAGGTGTGAAGCACCACTCTTTGGCTCAGATTTTTTTTTTCTTTAGGAATCCAAGAGGTAGCAATTTACATTTAAAATAAGTAATCACATCATTTAAAAAATAATAATAAGCTATGTCTTGAGCTTCAGTGCTTTAAAACTTATTTTCCTCTGCATTTCTATGTCATTGAGAAGATCCATACTTCTGAATAAGGTCACTTAGATGGCACTATTGCTGCCATGTGAGTCAGGGAAGCAGTTAAATATATAAACTACAGACTTTCTCCCATGAAATTTGTCACTGGGGCTGTGATCATGGCTAGGGACTTACTTGTATTCTTTATCAATCAGAGCTGCTATTGATTGAGTTCTTGATTGCTAACACTCACAGAACACTGTTTCACTCAATCCCAAATACTGTGAAATGAAGATGGCCATCTCCATTTTACTTAACGGGATACCAAAGCCTGAAGTGGTTTTCCAAGAGCATACAGCTTCTGAGTGGTTGTGCTGAGGCTACCACCCAAGTCCCCTGGAGCCTGAGGGCTCTGGGTTAATTCAGGCCTGGTATACAACTAGCTATGATGCTGCAGCCTCAGCTCCAGATGGCACACCTGTTGGCTGAGTGACTACATGTGTTGGAATGCTGCTTCTGGGGTCAGTGTCTGGGCCATCCTCGGTCAAGGCTGACTGTACAACCCCACATCTTCAGGGCCCCTGGGATGCGCTGGTTTTACCCTCTGCGATCCGTGTTCCTGATTCTGCAGGCTTGGGCAGCTGAGGGGACAATGAGATTGAATCTCTCCTTCCATGGGTCCACATGGCCAAGTAGTGTTGAAACTAAGTCTAGCCTTACCATGAACCTGGAAAGGTTCTGAGAACCTTGCACTTGGCTTTGCAAGCAAAGAATTGCTACTTGAGGGGTACAGCCATAGCTAGATGGGGAGCCTATGATTGCTGGGTGGGAAGTGGTACCACCAGATAGCCTCCAAACTTCAGTTTTAATTTTTTTAGTGTTCTAAAGAGTATGCCTAGACACATTGCTATTCCTCTTACACAAACACAGGAGTTCTGGTCACTATGCAGAGGAAGTTAATCAAGACTTGGTTTCTAAGCTGCAGCTCAAAGCACCTGGAGATTGCCAGGTGATGGGATGTGAATGCCTTCAGACATATCAGGAAAATGCCAGGCCATTTTGTCTTTATTTCATTTTATTTTTCTGGTCCTGGGGCTTGAATTTAGAGCCTGGGTGCTGTCCCTAAACTTTTTGGCTCAAGGCTACTGCTCTACCACTTGAATCCTGACTTCACTTTTGGAGTTTGTGTGTGTGTGTGTGTGTGTGTGTGTGTGTGTGTGTGTGTGCGTGTGTGTGTGTGTGTGTTTAATTGGAGGTAAGAGTCTCACAGACTTTACTGCCCAAGCTGGCTTCAGCCTCAATACTCAGATCTCAGCCTCCTGAGTAATTAAGATTATAGGAGTGTGCCACTGAGGCCTGGCATTTTGTCATTCTAAAAAATACTGTTGCCAACTGATTTCTGAGAGTCACAAGTAGTAGGAATGTGGCCATGAAGTGACTATATCTCTTTGTGCTAAATGTAATAATTTATCTTCATGAAGATTAAGCCAGGCTTCTTGGTAGTTTAGATAAATTAATCTATCTAGTCTAATCTATCCTTAGATATATTAACCTAACTAATCTAGTGAGATAGACATCCAAGCATTCCTTTTTATAGATGTAAAAAGAGGGGAATTAGCCAGGGACCATTGGCTCACACCTGGAATCTTCTGTTCCTGGAGCTCACACACTTGACTTCTGTGTGTGGGGAGAGCTCTATGCCTAGAGAAAAGCCAGCCAGGTATCATAGAAGGGTATAACCAGGTGTCTCAGACACTGGAATGTCAGCCTTCAGTTAAGCCCAAGGGTGGGTAATAAAGAAATACATGCTCATCATCTCTCAGCATGCAATTCTTGCTATGCTGGTCAATGGGAGCATCCTAGTATGACCGGGGAGTGTTGGGAACATTAGAAAGTGCCTCTCTTGTGGCAGGAAAGTTTGCTATGCTGCTAGCCACCTTATAGCCTTGGAGAGCTCAGGGTCAGAAAGTGTCCGATGCTCCAGTGATCGGAATGCCCTGACAGTGGCTGGTTTTGAATTCAGTCAGGCTAGTTCATATAGAAACACCCAGGGTGCTTTGGAGCGATGTCTCTGCAATTCAAAGGGATGGCTTACTGAGGCTAGAATGAAAAGACCAAGAAGAAGAAGAGCTCCTTCTTGGGACACACACAATGATGGTGTGATGATGAGCATGCTAGGAGTGTCAGGGCAGAGAGCCCTGATGAACTGATCCTATTGAGGACAGCTGAGGAGAACAGAAGGTCTTTTCATATTAAGTTTGGAGCAAAGAGAATAAAGACTGCATAGATCCATTGCGGCCTAGGGCAGCTGGTGTCTGTGTGGCAAAAGAGGAAGGGGCAACTCCACTCTGCCTGCAGAACATCTGGACAGAGACCAACCTGCAGGTGCGCAGAGTATTGGCAAGTCCCCATAGGAAAGGAAGATCCTAGCAGCTCTGAGCGCTGTGGGTGTGGTCAGCATCCTGAATCAGATGACTCTCTAGCCAAGACATGGAATGACTGGGAGATGAGGTTCTGCCTTTGCGGGGGTTATTTGAGAGGCGCTGGTGGTCAAGAGAGATGTGGATGATGACTAGAGGTGGGTGAGACCTGAGAACTCAACTTTGCTAATGGGGAGGGTCTTGGGATAAAGGAAGAGCTTGAACTGCAAACCAAGGATAAGCTATGGGGGAAAGCCACAGCAGCTCACATCATTTTCCATTTTTATGGTTTTCCATTATCTGGACTGGAGCTTAGAAGAACATACTTGTGTGTGTGTGTGTGTGTGTGTGTGTGTGTGTGTGTGTGTGTGTGCGTGCGCGCGAGCGCACACGCGCGTGCTAATACTAGCTCTTGACCTCAGGACCTCAAGTTCCCACTTTTTCCACAAGGCTGGTACTCTACCACTTGAGCTACACCTTCACGTCTTTCACGTCTGCCTTTTGGCTGGTGTACTAGAGACCAGAATGTTTCGTATTTGTTTGCCCCAGCTGGCTTTGAACCTTCATCCTACAAGGACATGCACTTGCTTGAGTGGTCTGCTCCAAGCAGTGATGATTCACAAGGCAGAGGTGGTCTTTGGGGCAGCAAAGGTCCCCAGACACTTTGTAATCTTCTTATCCTGTCCCTATTAACACGTGGCCTCTGACTTCTCCTTTTTCTTTCTCCTTCTCCTTATTTATTGTGCATTCATTTTCTTTCTTCTCCTCATTCTCCTCTCCCCTAAGATTGGCTGCTGGCATGATGGGGCATGAAATTGGACAGGAAGCCCACCACACCAGAGGGCAGTGTACAGATCCATAGTAGACCCAGAAAATGGAATACTGTGCTGAGTTTATCAAGATGGTGGGTGTCAGGTTGGGTTGAGACACAACTTCCTTCTTATGGTGGTCGCGAAAATTCAGCAAAATCAAGTGTACTAAGCCTCTGGCATGTAGGCACACAGTTGAAATGAGTGGCTATTCTATTTCTATCCTGAATATTTTAGTGTACACACATCAGTCTTCCTATAAGACCAAGTGTGCCCATTTCAATTCTGAGACAAGGGGTTACACCTCCTTTTCAGGGCTCCTTGAATAGTCTGGTGTCAGGGACTCAATGTCCATGGTGGGCAAGGCTGCATGAACTGTGAAAAGGCGGAGGGGTGCCAAGTGCAGTAGGGTGGTTTGTTTGCAGCCTGGAAATGATTTAGTGTGGACCTCCTCATTCTCCAGAGGACTGTGTGTGGTCAGGGAAAGGAGGAGAGAGAAAACTTGTTTGAGTATGTGAGTGTGTATATGCTTGAGTGTGAATATGTCAGAGTACATGTGTGTGTTTCATATATGAGAGTGAATGTATGAGTGTGCATGTGAGTGTAAGTGTATATCTATGTGTTCACTCATGTGTGAGTGTGTGTGTGTTTGTGTGTATGCCAGTCCTGGGGCTTAAAGTCAGGGGCTGCGCACTGACCCTAATTTTTTGTGCTCAAGGCTAGTGCTCTCCCATTTGAGCCCCAACTGTACTTCTGACTTTTTGCTGATTAATTGGAAATAAGAGTCTCATGGACTTTCCTGCCCTAGCTCTTTTTGAACTGTGATCCTCAAATCTCAGCCTTCTGAGTAGCTAAGATTACAGGTGTGAGCCACTGGTGCATGGCTTGGGCTGGTGTTTGGTTATTATTGTTGTTTTTAAACACAGGAGCTGTTTTAGGACAAGTTGAAGTCTCCTTTTTTCTGCTGGTTGGGCAGCTTCTTTAAAAATTTTTTTGTTTTTGTTTTTTCAAAATCTCTTTTTTTTTAACCAGGCATTGGTGGCTTACATATGTAATCCTAGCTACTTATGGGGCTGAAATGTAAAAATCATGGTTCAACACCAGCCTGGGCAGAAAAGACTGATTTTTTTTTTTTTTTTTGCCAGTCTTGGGGCCTGAACTCTGGGCCTGGGCGCTGTCCCTCAGCTCTTCAGCTCAAGGCTAACACTGTACCATTTAAGCCACAGTACCACTTCCAGCTTTTTCTGCTTATGTGCTTCTGAGGAATCGATCCCAGGGCGTCATGCATGCAAGGCAAGCACTCTACCACTGAGTCACCTTCCCAGCCCTGACTGACTCTTAACTTCAATTAACCACCAAAACACTGAGCATGGCACTGTGTTAGACCACCAGCCTTGAGCAGAAAAAGGTAAGCAACAGCCTCAGTACTGGCACATACACAAAAGGGCAATTTTTGTTTTATTTCGCTGGAGGCCTCTGAATGAAAGGGGCTAGATGTGGGTGCTGAGTGCTTCCTTCATAGTGTAGTTGTGCTAGGAGGAGACTGCCAGAAAACAGAACTGCCTAGAGCCTGAGCGACATTTCTGTATAACCTGCCCCTGGAGTCCCAAGGATTTAGGAGCTCAGTCGCTCACTTCTACAATCACCCTGGGTCTGGGGAAGTATTTTTTCAATGATGAAAATTCTGAAATGCTAGGTGGTGCCTGGTTCTGCAGTACCCATCACCGACTGAAGGGGCGCTAGAGGATCGATGGCCTACTTTCAGAAACCCGAGGGAGGGCCATGTGGCCTGGCAAGGCAGGGATGTGATGGAGACTAGGCACAGCCCAGACCCACCCTGCCTGGCCTGGGTGTAGTTCCTCCAGCTCTCAGCCCTCTTAGCCACTTGGGCTTGCACATGTTCCTGGCTGCAAGTGCTTGAACCAGTCCAGCACTCTGAAGGATCAGGCAGCAAAACCCAGGATGGCAACTGGCAAGCTGGGGGGAAAAAGCTGTCCTCAGGCAAGCTGCAAACAAGTTAGAAATGCCATGGAAGTCAAGCTGGTGGCTGGGAGTCATGTGCTTTTTAATAAGGCAACTGCTGCCCAGATGCTGACTCTTGCAAGGGTGGTGGGAGCCACAGGCATGTCTGGGTAGCAGCAGCCTGTGTGTGTGTGTGTGTGTGTGTGTGTGTGTGTGTGTGTGTGTGTGTGTGTGTGTGTGTGTGTGTGTTGCAGTCATTCCTCCCAGATGAGAGTCCTGGAGGCACAGCCCTCTGAGCTGGGTGGAGATGACACATCGAGGGCAATCAGGAATCTTTGGATGCAAGTAATAGAGGCAGGCTCTAGGCAACGCCAATGAGAAGGAATTAATTACGTTATGCTGTGGGGATGGAGTGAGATGGAGGTGGACCCCAGGATTGGAAGGACCAGTGGACAACTGAGCTGTAAAAAGTCAAAGCGGCATGGCAAAGTCCCCATGGCAGGAATGTGTAGGTAATTTCCCAAACGGAAATTGGGCTTGGTTAGGAAGGTTGCTGAGTGATATAAAACTGAACCTACCCATCAGATGTCTACTCTAGTGTCAGAGAGCAATGATTTGTCCTTCCTTGGGCTGGATACCAGTGGTTCATACCTATCATCCTAGCTACTCAGGAAGTTGAGATCTAGGGATCACAGTTCGAAGCCAACCTTTGCAGGAAAGCCGGTGAGACACTTTATCTTCAGTTAAACAGCAAAAAAAGCCTGAAGTGGATCTATGGCTCAAGCAGTAGAGTATTGGCCTTGAGTGAAAAACCTAAGTGAGAACATGAAGCACTGAGTTCAAGCCCCAGTATTGGCGTGCGTGCGCGCGTACACACACACACACACACACACACACACACACACACACAGAGCTCTCCCAGAAAAAAACAGAAGCAAGCAAGCAGAAGCAAGTAGGGTGTGGGGAATGGTATGAACCAAGGAGCTGCCCGCCTAGGAGACAGAAAGAGCAGGATGGAGTGAGGGACAAGGATCGTGCAATCCTCCAATGCTGTGACCTTTTCAGGCTGAGAACTCCTCTGGGCACTGGACATTGAGCCAGGGCCTCATGAAGCAGAGTTTGGAGCAGGAGCTAACAGTATGGGGCTTCTCACAGCAGAGTTTGCTTGTTGGTAGATGAGCCCAAACCCCAGGAATTTTCTACTCTGGGAGCAGAAACTTTTCTTTCCTGCCACTCCAGCATCTTTAATTCCCAGCCCTGCTCTGATTGATTCCCAGGAAGCATTTCTGCCAATTGTCTCTGCTCTTCCCTGTATTGGGCCATGGATCTTCTGGGGTGAGGGGCTGCTACTCTGGGGCTCTTTCTAGTAGATGTCTTAGTCCCTACATCTCTCAGCTGCTGCTAAGAAGATCTGGTGTCCAAATGACACATTCTCCTCCTTTGCTCTTCCCCTCTCTCCTTGAAGGCAGTATGACACTACCCTTATGCTACAGTCAGGAAGGGAGACCAAGAATCCGGTGACTCATCTGATGTTAGCACTTGTGGTGTGCTGAATGACTGATGACTGTCTCACTGTCCCATTGCTTCTCTCTGCAGAGCCCCCGTGATCAAATGTGTCTGGGCCAGCTACTCTGGGCAATCTCTAATCTCAGGACTCCCCTCAGGGAGCCAAGCTTGCCCTGAAGATGGATGGCTACTGAAGCATTTGTCCTGATAACCCTACTAGGCCCTGCTCGACCATCCGGGTCCTGCTGATCACCATGGCTACTGGGGAGGGGGCTTCTCTGAGCCCTTTGTCCGATATCAGGCAGCAACTTAGTGAGCCTGAGCAGAGCCAGGACTGCAAGCCAGTACTGCTTGAGAAAACGAACCACCTGCACTCTGAAGCTGTCACGGAGCCCAGTGGCCAAGATGTGGCCCATGCTGAGCCAGCTGAATCATTGGTACCTAGAAAACCTGTACCAGGCAAGCTGCATCTGTCCGGGAAGGCATATATGAGCCAAAGGCAGAGTGCCTTCATGAAGCTTCCACAGCTCCAGGTGAAGCTGGGGGATTGCCAGGCCTGGGAAGGAGACCACAAAGACCAGCCAGGTCAGCCTCATCCCCAGCAGCTGGCCCTGGACATTCCCAGGGCTATGGAAGGCAGCAACACAGACTGCTCTGTGGGGCCTAAAACAACCAGAAGTGAGCAGAGAAGCGCATTCAGCAAACCTACTAAGAGACCAACAGAGCGATCGAGGTGTTTTCCTGTCATCCCAGTAGGGGCACCTGGAGATTCCTTAGGGGTGCTCTCAGGACTCTTCACGTCTTCAGACATCCCTGGCTGGGGTGGACTGTCCACTTGCACACTCCTGGGTGATTACTGGAATTTGAGAATGCTGTCACAGAACTCTGTGCTCTGCAGTACCTTTCAAGGGACCCCTATGCTGTGGCTGGAACACACCCAGGTCCGGGTACCCACACCTTTGGCGCCCCCTGCCACCGCCTCAAGGGCCCTCCTGCCATCCCCACTCTCCTCCCCAGGCTTGTCCACCCAGAACTGGTGCGTCAAGTGCAGCCTTGCCTTCCGCCTGACGGCTGACCTCGTCTTCCACATGCGGTCTCACCATAAACGGGAGCACGCGGGCGCTGACTCACTTCCCAAGAAGCGCCGGGAGGAGGCGCTCACTTGCCACGTCTGCCACGAGTACTTCCGGGAGCGCCACCACCTCTCCAGGCACATGACTTCTCACAGTTAGCAGGTGACCTGGGGTCCAGTGTCCCGCAGTGAGGAAGATGTGGACAAAGAGGGGCTGGACCCTCTCCAGAGATGGGCATTTCCACACGAGGCAACCTGTATGATGTGTTCTGCAGGAAGTGAAGTTGTGGCTTGTAGGGGTGTACTTTTCTTTTTTTCTCTAGGTCTTGGACTCAGGGTGTGGGCGCTGTCCCTAAGCTTCTTTGCTGAAGGCTAACACTCTACCATTTGAGCTACAGCTTCATGTCAGGCTTTTTGGTGGTGACTTGCAGAGAAGAGTCTCACAGACTTTCCTGTCTAGGCTGGCTTTGAACCTTGGTCCTCAGATCTCAGCCTCCTGAGTCGCTAGGATTACAGGCATGAGCCACTGGGGCCCAGCTCAAAGTGTGCTTTGCTTATTGAGGCTCTTGAGACCCAAGGGGCACGGGGTGGAGGGGGCAAGCTGTTCCGGGCACCATTCCCATTACTGTGCACAGAGGCACCTCTGGTACACACATTTTTGGCTTTGCCTATTCTAATCTGAACTCTTCCACCTGTAAGCTGTAGCCTTGGACAAGTTTCTTCTGCCTAATGCTCCTCATTTTTTTTCTCTTCTGTAAACTGGCGTGGTGATATTTATGTCTTGTATTTATTTTCATTTTCATTTATTTTTTGTAAATGTTGGTACTGGGGCCTGGGTATTCTCTCTTAACCTTTTCACTCAAGGGTCTCACTCTACCACTTGAGCTACTCCTCTACTTTTTGCTAGTTAATTGGAGATAAAACCCTCACAGTTTGTTCTTCCCTGGCTGGCTTTGAACCATGATCCTCAGATCTTAGCTTCCTAAGTAGCTAGGATTGCAGCAATGAGCCCCCAGCACCTTCTCTTTAGACACAGGTTTTATACTCTTTGTCATTTGTGGTAGGCCTAAAAATCATATCACATATGTAATATCAATCTCTGAAGCAAGTCTTCAAAAAAAATAAGTCATTCTTTGCTAAGCTTTGCTTTTTGTTGTGGCCCTGAGAGACAAATCATCAGCAATCAATTTTGAATAGGGAATGGGAAATGGGTTCAAGTAATAGGAGAGGGAAGGAGAAGAATGATAAATTTGGTGTTTTCTCCCTCTGAATCTTGGGTTTTCCCAGGGCTGGGGGCAGAAGGCTCTACTGTCTGATCCCTTTGCTGCTCTAAGCTGCGTGGATTAGGCTATTTTTGGTCCCAGCCACTCTGGTCCTTAGGCCAGGTGGAAGCTAAGTCCCATAGGAAGTGGGAGGGTGGCCAGTGGAGGGACTTGAAGGCAGTTCCTCCTTGTTCAGGAGTGTTTGGGCTGCATAGTTTCTCTTTCATTCCATTCCAGGTATGTGGGACCCCAGGGCCTTGCAGACACTCAGGACTTGCGCAGGGGAAGCAGATGTGGGGACATGGGTATAGGAGGGTGAGTGAGACAGAAAATGTGCTTAGGTTCTGCTCTCTGGTGCTTCAGCCTAGCCTGAAGTTGGGGCTCTGTAAGGACATTCAGGCGTACCTTCCACATTCCTTCTTGGTAGAATATACACTATTGTCTTTGTTATGGAAGTGACCATAACATCTCCTAGCAAACATTTCCAGGCCAGGTTCATCTTTTCCTTCCTAATAGGGGCGTGGCTAGTTCTTGACTGACAGCACTTGGATATGGGCCTCCAGCCCCCCGACCACCACCCTCTCCCCACTTGCTCTAGCCCTGCATGGTCAGTCAGTCTCTGATGAGGAGGCTGATGTGCCCTTGAGAGGCCCGTGCCCCCTCCCGATCATGTGCGCATGCCTAGTCCCTGCCCGGGGCCTTTTTTGGAGCTCCTTGCTTTATTCTATTACTTGTGACTGGCTGGCCTGGCACCCTCAGAATCTGCCTGGGGAGAAGGCAAAGGGACAGGAGGAGATGGGCCTGGCCCACCCTACATTCCTTTCTTCACCTAACAGTCGAAGGTTTGGCTGTCCAGAATGTACTATGAATTTTGGTGAACAGTAACAGAAACCTGCAGGTCTGACTAGCCCAGATTGCCACCTTTGAGTCCCCTCAGGGCCCAGATGGTCCACTGGTCATTCACAAAGTCAAAGGAACAACCTCTCAGCTCACTCTGCCCAGTCATGACTGACATAACTCCCTACCAGGTCTCAGGAGAAACATCAGCCTGACCTTCAGGAAGAATTTCATCATCGAGCCAACCCTTCTGGTGCTGACCAGCCATGCCTTCCCAGAGGTAGAGCAGGGGGCTGTGATGGGAGGTTAGACACCAATCTGAGACAGGAGGTTGGGGAGACAGGGGATGGCAGGCTGGGCCCTGAGCAAAGCCATAGCAAACACAAGCTCCTCTTGGTCCTCATGAAAGACTGGGAGGATGGGGTGAGGGTGGGAAATGGGGTATCTGGGTGTCTGGGGGCAGGTGTGGGTGTGTGGATGATGGTGCGCTGAGGATAGGAACTGGCTTGGGGCAGGCAGGGCTAGGCAGGGTGGGAGCAATGAGCTCAGATAGGGTGCTGAGAGTTTAAGGGGCCCAGGGGCTGTGTGAGCCTTGGTCACTGGGTGGCTACTGGCCAGCTGGGTCCGACACCCATAGAGAAGATGGGTGGGACTTGGTTTTCCTTTTCCTTTTGCTGTGTCTGAGCATGTAGCTACATGAGAAGGCACACATGCGCGAAGCCTAACCTTTCAGTTGGCAGGGCGGACTATTTTTATTTTCTTTCTACCTTAATTGTTCTTCTCCAACTGGGCTCACCATGCAATCAAAACAGCAGTATCTTTGCAGTCAGATAGATGTGAGATCAGGTCCCATTCATCTCATTTATTGGAAGAAAACAAAGCCTTTAGTCGACAAGGGTTGGAAGGGATTTCCAGCAAAGGCTGCGCCCAGTCTTGGAAACCGGAGACATCTCGCTGGGCAGCAGCTGGAGAAAGCAGCCAGGACCCCAGCCAAAGTTACTTCCGGAAGCTGCCACTGGAGGGCGCAACTGCCACCTCTATTCATGACAGGGACAGGCATATCACTGCTCCCCTCCCCCACAAAGGACATCCATCTGGCCCATCATGTCTGGTTCCCTGGTTGCTTCTTCCTGATTAACCCTCTTTTCCAGGCACCTTGCACTAACAAAGACAAGCCTATATATTCACATCCCACTAGGACTCTAGGCTTCTAGGCCTTCCAGCTTCAGAGAGGAAAGACGGCAGCTAATGTTGGCTGGATGCTAGATTGACTCATAATTTTCACAGCCTCAAATGTAGTTTGTGAGTGTGTGTGTGTGGCGTGTGTGTGTGTGTGTGTGTGTGTGCCACTACTAAGGCTTGAATTCAGCGCCTGGCTCTTTTTGCTCAAAGGTGGCACTCTACTACTTGAGCCACTGTTCTTCCAGCTTTTGGGTGGTTAGTTGGAGATAAGAGTCTCCTGTACTTTTTTTGCCTGGGCTGGCTTCAAACTGTGATCCTCAGATCTCAGCCTCCTGAGTAGTTCAGATTATAGGAGTGAGCCAGAAGTGCTTGGTTCAAATGTAGTTTCATCTCTCCCATTGAAGGGATGAGAAAACTGAGACTCAGAGAGGTGAAGTAAGTTGCTCCGTATTGCACAGCTGAGAAGCAGCTGGGCTGGCCTTCTCTCCTTGGCAGGCTGACTCTGGAACCTGGTCTCCTAACCACCTCATTGCTGCTTCGTTACTGCCACAGGCACAGAGGGGGAGAAATTTTCTGCAAGTCCATGGAGTGTGTGTGTGTGTGTGTGTGTGTGTGTGTGTGTGTGTGTGTGTGTGTGTGTGTGTGTGTGTGTGTGTATGTCTAAGTGTGCAAGTGCTGAGTGGCATAAAGAAGGACAATTGTCCACCATGCTGGCTGAGTGGCCTGGGGCAGGTTGTTGAGCTTGCTGTATCTCAGTACCGTCCTGTGGTGAAGGAATCCATGCAGCCTGAGTTTCAGAAGACAGAGAATCACAAATATTCCATCTCTCTGTCCCTTCCCCTGTGGAAGATCTCTGGGACCTGTGCTATTTGCTGAAGCCCACAGCCCTGGCACCACGCATTAAACCCAAACAGCTGCCTATGAGTCTTGACAATGGGCGCCAAAGAAACCCAGTGAGATAAAAAGAAAATCTAGAGAAAGAACCAAGGTAACATTGGCCGGTGATGGTGACAGGGTTAGGTGCTCAGTGACATCATTTATTTTATCTTTTGGAATACTGACTATTGCATTGGAAAGTGATGACATGTGATCACTAGGAAGGGGTAGAAAACTGCCAAGTATTTACAGAGGTAAAATTGATATCCAGAATTCTGTCACTTAGAAGAGACCATGGTGAAAATTTACATGATCTTCAGAGAGATACGTGTATCTATGTATATACATAAATACATATCTGTATCTATCATCAGTGTATCTATGTATCCATCTATGTATCTATTATCTAGCTATCATCAATCTTTCACTATCTATTATCTACCA
This sequence comes from Dipodomys spectabilis, assembly GCF_019054845.1. NCBI lineage: Eukaryota > Metazoa > Chordata > Mammalia > Rodentia > Heteromyidae > Dipodomys > Dipodomys spectabilis. The sequence goes on along the minus strand of NW_024870813.1, from coordinate 758,362 downwards.
TGTGTGTATCTATTTATCATCTACCGATTGCTATAATCTATCTATTATCTATTTATCTATGGAGAAATGGGAGAGGGAGATAGAGAAGTCATCACGCTGAAAAGTAGTCACACATTTGCCTGAAGATTCAAAGGTCTTAAAGTATAAGATCACATTGTACACCCCAAATTTTACACCCACTTGACCTTACTTGAATATAGCAGAAAAACAAGGGACTTCAGTGAGATTTTAGCCTGGATCAGGCAGAGTTTGGGTAGGGTTAGCTCAAGGGTTGCCCCGTGGACACCCCCTGGGCTGCGTAGCTCCCCCAAGGCTGGGGAGGCCAGGGCTGTTCCCCAGGCCCAAGAGAAGTTGTCTTTGGGGAGTTTACTGATCCGGCAGGGCTGGCAGCTCCAGTGTGACCTGGGAACCTTCCAAGGCTAGATGACACTGGTCACTGCACTTGAGGGCCCTGGGCTCCTGGGCCCCGACTAGGAGTTAGAATGCTTTCTTTTCATGACCAGCTTCCCCTCCATCAGGACTGTGGACAGGACCTCACAGGCTGTTGTTTTTGAGTTCTTGATCTCTCTAGCATGACAGGGCACTCTGAATCCCAGAGCACCAGCTAGGGGCCTTATTTCCAGCCTCTGGTCTCCTCAGACCCTCCCTGGGCTGGCTGAGTGTGAGCATCTGAGGACCACAGGTGGCACTAACATAGACTTCCTTCCTGTGCACATAGAAATGTTTGTGTTACGATGTATCTAAACTCAGAGCCAGGTGTCCTGCCAGTGTCAGGCAGGATGAGGCTAGGGTAAATAGACAGTGCTGCCCCTGAAGGCTACACAGCATGTCAGGAGAGAGACACTCACATGTCAGCATAGGTAGAGTCTTAGCAGGGACAGATGCTCAAAGATTTGAAGCCTCTGGCCTCTCAGGAGCCACAGCTTCAGGTGGCCACCAAACACTGGAAATGTGCAGATCTAGCTTATCACCTGAGCTACATAGACCTTTCCAAAGACTTTGTACAAAAACATGCTATTCGACTGGGTGCTAATTAGGTCCACACCTGTGATCTGAGCTCCTCAGGAGGTGGAGAGCTAGACGATTGAGGTTTGAGGCCAGCTGGGCAGAGAAGACTGTTAAACTCCATCTCCAAAATAACTAGCTAAAGGCTGATCTGGAGGTGTGGCTCAATTAGTAGAACACCAGCCAAACAAGCAAGGTGAGCAAGCATGAGGTCTTGAGTTCAAACTTTGGTAGCAGCAAAACAAAAACAAAAACATGCCATTCATTGTAATTGCTATATTGATTATTGGTAAAATAACACTACTGTGGATATAAGTTAATATAGCTCACACTGGGTTAAATACATTATACGGATAGTCTCCAATTTATGATGCCTTGACTTGTAAATTTTTAACTTCACAGTAAGTTTGTCCATGTCTTAAATGCAGTGTGTCAGTGTGTGTGTGTGTGTGTGTGTGTGTGTGTGTGTGTGTGTGTGTGTGTGTGTGTGTGTGTGTGTGTGTGTGTGCTGGACCTGGGGCTTGAACTCAGGGTCTAGGCACTGTCCCTGAGCATCTTCCTCAAGGCTGGCACTCTACAACTTGAGCCACAGCTCCACTTCTGGCTTAATTGGAGATTAATTGGTGATTCACTGGAGATAAGAGTCTCATGAACTTTCCTGTCCAGGTTGGCTTCCATTCACGATCCTCAGATCTTAGCCTCCTGAGTGGTTAGGATTATAGATGTGAGCCACCAGAGCTGGCTTAAATGCATTTTTGACTTAGCAATACTTTTCAGTCAGGTTAAGTGTATAGGAATATAACTCCATTGTAAACCAAGGTGCTCCTTGGCTTACCATTAAATGAGTCGTTTGTTTCATTTGCTTTTGATAGAAGTACCTACTAGAAAATGCCAGTGGGGTTGTTTTCTTCTCCCATCATTCTATCCACAGAGCTGCTGTTGGTGGAAATCTGAGGACCAGACTGGGTGAGGGTTGAGCTGGATTTTACCTCCCCCAAATAACTACACAGGGAGATTGTTTCTGGGGGCGGGAGGTGTTCTTGTCTGTGAGGCTCCAGGCAAGGAGGAACAGGGCAGTAGTGAGTAGTGGGGGGATGAATTCCAAGGGCTCCCTCGGTGCTCAACCTTGTTGAGGGTGAGCAGGCTTCTGAGCTGCATCTCAGCCTCAGGGGGGATTTTCTGGTGTATCATGATACCCCAGCCCTGTCCATACAAGCCCTCCTGGTACCCCACAAACCTCAGCCTCGAAGGGCATGCTGGAGTGTCTCCTTAGCTTTGGCGAGGGCCACTTCCGCAGGAATTAGCACATGGGGGGTCACACCCACCCCCTCCCAAGAGCTCCCATCCATGGCTCCCACAGAGCGGGCTGTGGGGATGGTAATGTACAGGTGGGTGTCATCCACATGGTAGGTCTGTGGTGGCTGGCAGCCCCCACTGGTCACCTCCCCAATGACCAGGGCCCTACCCAGCCTCTTCATGATGTAGGTAAACTCTTCAGCTGCTCCGGCAGTCATGCCACTGGTCAGAATGACCACACTCTTCTTGGAGCCATAGCGTTCACCTAGAAGACAGAGACCCTTCAGCATGGGGTCAAGTCATGATCCACAGGCCTGCCTTCTCTGGGCTGGCCCAACTGTGGGGTGGAGGGGAGGGGGGAGGGAGCTGGAGTGGAGTCTGAGTGCCAGCATCCACCTGTGGGCCCTTGGTTTCTCTCTGAGCCCTCTATGAAATGGAAACAGGAGTGTGTGCTGAATTATAAGCATTTAGTGTTCGAGCCCCTCACCCCGGCCAGGCAGTTTCTTTCATCATCGGAAGAAGAGAAGAAGAGAAAGTCCTGACCTTTCTTAAGGGCCAATGTGTATTTTGTCATCTTAACTAATGGGAACCCTGGATCTGACCTTTTGATTTGGACCCTCAGAATGGCAACATTTGGGACTTAGCATCAGCAGCCCAGCCCTGCAGGGCAGCACAACCTAACAGCTGTCAACGCCATTTGAAGGTTTCCCATAGTATATCAAACAAGTACAAAGAAAGCAGATTATCCAGGTGCCAGTGGCTCATGTCTTGAATCCCAGCTACTCAGGAGGCTGAGATTTGAGGATTGTTGTTCAAAGCCAGCCCAAGCAGGGAAATCCATGAGGCTCTTATCTTCAATTAACCACCAAGAAGCCAGACGTGAAGCTGTGGCTCAAGTGGTAGAGCACTAGCCTTAAGTCAAAAAGCTAAGGGGCAGTGCTCAGGCTCTGAGTTCAAACCCCACTACAGGCACAAAAAGAAAAGAAAACATATTAAGTTAATTTTGATTGTGAACTATTTAACCCAAGGTATTCAATATATGATTCTTTTGACTGTAACCAAATGAAAAGCATTAATGAAGTATTTTGCTTAGTTTCTTGTCCCCAATAGTAGAATTTCCAAGTCTTTTGAGCACAAGATGGCCTTTGGCTCCCATAGTGGACACAAAGTTTCAGTATCTTACCACCTTTAAATCTGAGTTAATTTCAATTTCTAGCCACAGATGCTGGCTTGGATGTAACGTTCACAGAACTCTGATCTGTGCTTACATTTTGCAGTATTATTGGGTATGTAGCTTAGAAGCTATGATACAATACTGTGAAAGGAGGAAGTGCAGGAATTAAGGCAGCAGAGTCCCCAGGTCATAAGCACCCCCTATTGGCCTCTCCAGTGCCCTCTTGTGGTCAGATCTGAGAATCACTGGTTTTGCATGCTGAGCTAGAGAAGGACGGAGGTCATTACCCAGGAAGGGGTTTTGTGAATTCTGGGACCATAAAGCTCAGAGGCTGTCTCTGTTTCTTCAGACATTTCTCTAGGATGAGGCAGAAAAGGGAAGGCTGGAAAACTGGTGGATTTAATGATTGATTGGAGAGATGCTTCTATTTCTGTGGTTATAGTATCCAGAGTGGGTGGTCATGCTGGTATTAGAGAGAAACGTTCACATGTTGGCTCTTTTACTTATGAGCTGAGTGACCTAAACAAGATATTTAATCTAGTCAATTGACATTTTTCTACTTCAGAAAATGAGTACCACAGACAGTGGGCAGAGTTTAAATGTCATTATACCAAATGCATGGGCCAGGCTAGGAGATTTATGTTCTTTTGGTCACTGTTACCTAATCTCAAGCTATCTTTCTCCAATTTTCCAGAAGCATCTAGAATGATAACAAAAAGGGGAAATCTTCATGTACCTGCGAGCTGGGTATGAGTCCAGAGTTCGCTGACAGAATCATTGGGCCGGCTGTAGATCCTGTCCAGTAGAATGGGAGGGCCCTCATCAAAGAAGTAGGAGCACAGGGCAGAGATGGAGGAGGTAGGGCCACCAATGTTGAACCTGAAGAAAAGGAAGTGGGGTCCACCATGGTAGAGGGGAGCTCTCAGGGAAACTTCAATACCCCTCTGCAATATCCTGCTGCAGCAAGAACCCTTGCTCTGTGGAGAGTTTAAATTCTAGACAGCCTGAATATGGTATCCCTTCTTCCCCCTTCAGAATTTCATAGAGTGGGACATGGCCTGAAGTGATTCCCAGAACACTAGTCGCTTGACACTAAGAGACTCTGTGGTCAAATACATTGAGAGACTACTGAATAGTGTGCCCTTTCCTCTGATCACGTGTTAATACTTGGTGTGTGTATGTATGTGTATGCCCACATGCATGCACACACTTATGTGCTGGTCCTCCTGAACTCAGACCCTGGACATTGTCCCTGAGCTTTTGTGCTCAAAGCTAGTGCTCTATCACTTGAGCCACAACTCAACTTTCTCACTTTTGGGTGGTTAATTGGAGAAAAGAGTCCCACGGATTTTCCTATCTGGGATGGCTTTGAACCATGATGCACAAGATCTCAGTTTCCTGAGTAGATAGAATTGCAGATATAAGCCACTGGCACCTGTTGGCCTTCTTGTCTTTAAAAACATGTGTGATAGCCAGGTGCTGGTGGCTCTCACTTGTAATCCTAGCTACTCAAGGGGCTGGGATTTAAGGGTCATAGTTCAAAGCCAACATGGGTAGGTAAGTCCACGGGACACTAATCTCCAATTAACTGACAAAGAGCTGAAATTTGGACTGTGGCTGAAGTGGTAGAGCATTAAAAAAAAAAAAGAAAAGCTAAGGGTATAGGGCCTAGGCCCTTATGTCAAGTCCCAGTACCGGCACCTAGAATTTAATCAGAAAAGAACTTGACATAAGAGTGGCTTAAATGTTCCCTAACAGGTCTGTGGCACAAAATACTCAGAGACCCACAAGATCCACCCACCTTGTTTCTAGGCATATATTAAACCATCTGTTGGGAAATGGTTTACCTTCCAGGAGGAAAAAAACCTGCCTCACAGATTTCATTGCCACCTAGTGGTGACTGAAACCCATGCACCTGGTCTGGGTGCTCCCAGACCACTTACCCTGCTGCCTCTCTGATAGGCAACCAGGGGAGGGGGAAGGGTCCCCATAGAGAGGAACAGCCTGCCCCTCCCCAAGCCCATGGAAGGTGTCCAGCCTATGTCCAAGATGGACTTAGAAGTCACAGGAGGCTTAAGTCTGCGGGCTCCTCTACATGGGGTCCATTGGAAACATGGAGAGCTGCTCTGTGATGGAAATTTGGTATAGTATGCATGTTCTTATGGAAACTAAGGGACATGACTAGCTGAAGACGTCCTTCTGGGGACCATGTGGGGCTACAAAGAAGATTTCTTTTAGCAGAAAAATGGTTTATGTTCCATTTCTCTTGCAATTGTCATGAAGAAGGCAGTAATAGGTTGCTTTTGTATGATCTGGGTTCAGCTATAGGTGGAGGGCTTGGCTGCCCTAAACATGACTAGTCATTATAATCACATGGGAAGCTTGTCAACTATGTTATTTCTGCTCCTAGGTTGCTGATATAAGGGGGCTGGGTGGGGCCTGGGTATCAGCATTTTTGATATTTTCCCTCCCATCGAATTGCTAGGACAGGAACCAGAAATACACATGGAGATCATTAGAAGAGCTTAAACAAAATACCAGTGTGGGGGCCCTCCTGTCCAATTACACCTGAACCCCTGGTCTGCTGTCTGAGCCCTGGTCTCAGGGTACCTTTTCTTCCCCACTGAGGCCCACACTTCTGGATGTCTCCCAGGAGGGCTAGGCGTGGCCTGGAACCACTTCACTGACCTCATGTCAATGATCAGGGCATCTGTGTGCACGATCTTCTTCCAGATGTGCTCCACCAGCAGCTCCGAGACCTGGGTGAGCAGCTCGCAGTCCCCAAACATGTCAAACCTCAGGTAGCCAATGTTGTCCTCCAGCACATTAGTGTGGAAAGAGAATTTGATCAGGTCTTCAAAGACTTCAGGGGAAGGGATCTGAAGGAATGAGAGGCCAACCTCAGCAACAGGAGAGCTAATTGCAGAACCCAGAAAGGGAAGCCATTGGTCCATCTTTTGTGTGGTGAGTGTGTGCTTGAACTCAGGGCCTGGGCACTGTCCCTTAGCTTTCTGACTCGAGACTAGCACTCATCACCTGAGCCATACCTCTATGTCTGGCTTCTTGGTGATCAATTGGAGATAAGAGTCTCACAAACTTTCCTGGGTTGGCTTCAAATTGTGATCCTCAGATCTCAGCCTTTTGAGTATCTAGGATTACAGGCATGAGCTACTGGTACCCAGCCATGGGTCCACTTTATATCCTGAGAAACACAAGAGGAATGGTTAGGAAATTAACATCCTTGAAGGAGTCAATGGGCCAGGGACTTTTCCAATAGCATATCTTGTGGATTACTATGGGCCTGGGTCTATTAGCAGTCTCCTTGCTCAGATCTGCCAACCCCACATCATGGTGTTCAGAACTGAAAGTGTTACATACAATTTCCTCTCTGGCTCCACCAAACCCATTAGACACTTTCCAATATGCCCAGGCTCATCTTCCTCTCCAACACTGGGACTGGAAGGGAAGGCAAAGTTACCTTTTCTAGGGGACAGACCCTGGGCTAGACACTTTGCAGCTCTTAATTATCACACTCACAATCACCGTGTAGAGGGGATGCCATTATTCTACTCTCTCTGTGAGGACTCTGAAGCACAGCGATATTAAGTAACTTGCCTGAGGTCACACAACCATTAAGGGATGACTATTGATCCAAATTGTGAAACTTGGCTGTGATGGAAAGGAACAAGCAGGAAATGTGGAAATTGGGGGTTCTGTAAGTCCAACGTAGGGTCCTCCTGCATGGGTGGAGACTCTGCTCCCAGCCCCTAACAGCAGCAGGTTGTCCAGCCCCATGGGCAGGCCGCCTAGCAGCAGCCCTGCCTGCCCACACTCTGTTCCAGGCCATTACCTTGTGAGTTAGCACACAAGACCCATGTCTCCAAGGTGACCTTTGGCCACTGGGCCCTGTTGGATTTCTTTTACTGGCAGAGGCACAGTTCCAGGATGTGTTCCTCAGACCTAAGTGGGTCCTGGTGAGTTCATCATGCTATGTTCAGCAAAGTAGCTTCAGTAATACATTCCCATGTCTGCCTCCCCTGCCCACCCATCTGGCTTCCTGCTCAGTGAGCACCTCCCTGTCAGCTGTGAACTATCAAGGCCCCCCCCCCCCCAATCAGGTCTCCTTTCAAGAAAGCCAGGGCTGTGCTGCCCTGTCCACTCACTGGGAACACACACACACACACACACACACACACACACACACACACAGAGCATCACTCATGAGAAAACAGTATAGAGAGATGTCAACAGTGCTGCTTTTGACAGTGCTTACCGAGTGTGGGGCCCCTGAATCTCGCAGCTCCCTTGGCCACTGGTGCAAAGAACTTTCCCTTACCCACCCTCAGTGGCCACACTCTACCTTACTTTGACTATAGCAAACTTCTTCTGAAATTCTCGTCCTTGGGTGAAGCCTGTGCCTACCTCAGTGCCACTTTGCATTGTGGAGGAGAAGGGGTGGGCAGTGGGCTCAGGTCACATCCTGTGCACTGTGGGAGGGAGGAGGTGGGCAGTGGGCTTCTAGCCAAAATAGGCCTGTGTCTAGGCTCCATATTTTAGTTCTGAAGCCATGAGGCTGGGAATCTGTCTCCTTCTCAGCCCCTGCCTTCACTTTCCAGCTTTGCCCTGACTCATACAAACCCTTGAAGCAAATAGCATGAGCACAAACCCTATATTTGCAGTGGAGGAAACCATAGCTCAGGACCTCAGGAAACTTACTGATTTCCCTCTTCCCCAACACTGATGCTGAAAACCCTCGCAAACTCTTGCCTTCCAACCAGAACTGGGAAGTCCTCCTTTACCCTAGCAGTTCACACTGGGTTCTCTTGAACGCAAATGCTCTACAGAGGTGTTCAAAAAGTAGATGGGACATAGTGCCAGACAGGAAAAAAGACATGACTGGCAGATGACATAGAAACAAGCCTGGAAGCCCTGGTCTTTCACTAGGCACACTTCACTCCCAGAATCGGGTGAGGGCCTGGCCTCCCTTGTATCTCACCTGCATGGGTACAATGCCGGGAATGCGGTCCTTGGCATCCTCAGGGATGTGGGCTGTCTTCAGGTGTGGGTCTCCCGACAACATCTGCAAGTCAGCTCCCAGCATCTCTGCCAGGGCCCCTTCGGAAGTCACCAATGCATAGCGGCTCTGCAGACCGCTCAGCTTGGCAGCCATCTTGGCCCCCAGCTCGGGGGATGCATAATTATCAGCCACCAGCTTCCCAGCCGTCTGCAGCACGGTGGGCACCTTGGCACGCAGGGCCACTATGTCCTGGGCGGTGCTGAGGGCCTCGCTCATGGGTACTGTGATGTCAGGCTCTACACCAGCCAGATCCCAGGCCTCACCAGTGGTGGCACTGAGAGCCATCTGGGTGGGCATGGAGGCATACAAGGGGCTGGTGCCCACTTGGTAGATGCCCACGGAGAGGGCGCCTCCAGCTGTGGGCTCCCCGATGACCGTGGCCCTCTGCAGGTCCTGCATGGTGTGAGCAAACGCCTCTGCCGCCGAGCCGCTGGTGTGGCTCATCAGGATGTAGAGGTCCTTGTGGGGCCCGTAGCGCTGCCCGGCAGCCTGGGGCAGGGTCCACACCTTCGTGACTCTCGAGGTGGCTCTGTCGAAGATGGAGTAGAGGTGCTGAGGGGGCTCTGCCTCGAAGAAGTAGGAACAGAGCAGGGGGACGGCCGAAGAGTAGCTGCCGGGGTTGTAACGCAGGTCCACAACCAGTGCGGCCGTGTCTACCAGCTTCTGCCACACCAGCTTCACCAGCTGCGGCCCGATGGCCTTCACTGTCTCCAGTTCGGCCATGGCGTCGAACCGCAGGTAGCCAAGCTGGCCGGGTAGCACGTCGGTCTTGAAGAGAGCCTCAATCAGGTAGGAGAGCTCTTCTGGAGAGGGGACCACGGGGGGTGGCAGGGGCACCTCCTCTGCCACCAGCTCCCCGGGGCTGTGGAACACGAGCAGGCGGTGATCCTCGGACACCTCCTGTAGGTCAGCCGTGAGCTGCGAGGCCAGGGACTCCAAGTCCACCGCCGTGCGGTAGGCTCCCCGGGCTAGTTTAGCCCGAAGCAGGGCGCTGGTTTGCCCCACCACTTCCGGACGGGCATAATGGGCCTCCAGCAGGCGCCCCGTGCCCTCCACCAGGGCCCCCAGGCTGCGGTGGAAATCTAACACTTCCCGGGCCCTGTCCAGGGCCTCCTCGGCCAGCACGATGGCGTCGGGCACCACGCCTCCGCCCAGCCAGCCCTCCCCGTGGTTGTCGATGAAGGTGAGGACGGGCACGATGAGCACCAAGCCGCCCTCGGGCGCCTCCAGCAAGGGCACCACGCACGTGTGGAGCAGGCTGCCCGCCGTGATCTCCCCCACCAGGGTGGCCCAGCCCAGCGACTGCATGAGGAAGGCGAACTCCTCGGCGGCCGTGGCCGTGCGGTGGCTGGTGAGCAGGTACACGCCGCGCTGGTTGCCGTAGCGCCGGCCCAGCAGCTCCCGGTGGCTGAAATGCTCCTGCGTGACGTTGGTCCGCCGGTCGTAGGTGGTGAACAGGCGCACGGGGCCATCCTCGGGGCCCTGGAAATAAGACAGCAGCAGGGGCACGGCCGACGAGGGCCCCCCCGGGTTGTGGCGCAGGTCCATGATGAGGTGCTCCGTGTCCTGCAGGGGGGCCCACACCTGGCGCAGCACGTGCGGCCCCAGCGCGCCCAGCACCGAGGCGTCCGCGAACTTGTCAAAGCGCAGGTAGCCCACGTTGCCGGGCAACACCGACACCTGGAACACAGAGTCGATCAGGGCGCTCCGGGCCGCCTCATCCTGCGGCACTTCAGAGCCTGTCACGGGGGGATCTTCAGCTCCAGCCTCCGGCCCTGAAGACGTCTCTCGGGGCCCGACGGCCCGCACCAGGAGACGGGGATCTTCAGACACAGCTTGCAAGCCGGCATTGAGCTTCGTGACCAGATCCTCCTCAGAGACCACCGCTGAGTAGTCCATGTTGGCCAGGTGATGCAACAGGGCTGGCACGCGGTCCACCAGCGTGTAATAGTCCTGCAGGGCCTCCTGCAGGCGCTGGATGACCCCTGGCAGGGAGCGGCGCAAGGTGAGGATGGCCAGGGCCTTCTCCAGAGCCTGCTCGGCTGGTGTCCCCACGCAGGGCAACACCCCGCTGCCCTCCCAGGTCTGGCTGCCTCCGCCCAGGGGGCCCAGAGATCTGGATACAGGGACGGTGAGGAAGAAGTCCGATTGGCCTATCCTGAGCTTCTGGAGATCCAGGGCTCCCCCCTCCGTCCGCTCCCCCACCACGATGGCCCTGCGCATCTGCTTGAGGATGTAGGCGATGTCCTCGGCCACTCCTCCGGTGCGGCCGCTGGTGAGGACCACCACATCCTTCTCAGCGCTGTATCTTTCTCCCAGGACCTTGGGTAGGGTCCAGATCTCCGTGGTGGTGTTGGAGGGGCGATCGTAGATGGTATCCACGTGCAGGACCGTGTTCCCAGGGTGCAGGTAGGAAATGACATAGGGGATTCCGGAGACGTGGCCGCTGGTGCAATGTCGGAGATCCAGCACCAAGGCAGAGGTGCCCATGAGTTGGCTCCACACGTGGGCCACCAAGAAATCTCCGAGCTCGCTCAGCACCTCCTGGCCTGGGAGGTCATCCACCCTCAGGTAGCCCACGTTACCCTCCAGGACCTCATGGTGTATCTTCTCCTGCAGCCACGTTAGCAGCTCCTCTTGGGTGAAGTTGCTGGGTGCTGTGGTTTGCCGGGGAGCCTCCAGGGTGCTGGGTTCGTAGGAGATAACCAGGCGGGGGTCATTCAGAGAGCTCTGTACCCCAGCTGTCAGCACGTGGGCCAGTGTCTGAGGGTCTGAGATGCCCAGAATCTCCTGACTCTTCATGGCTTGCTGGATGGCCGCCTGCATTCCCATCAGGTTCTCTGGGAAGCAGTAGTTATCCAGGAGGACCTTGGCCATATCCAGGACCAGGCTGGGCTGGAACAGGTGTGTCGGGCCAGCCAGGCCACAGAGCAGCATGGACAAGATCAGGACCCATTCTTTCATCATTGGGTTCCCCAGGAGACTTGCTCCTAAACAGAAGCTTGCTTTACAGAGTACAAGATTTGTGCTCTGCTCTGAGCTGCCTTCCTTCCTCGTCCTTCTCAGTGGGCAGACAGAAGGTTTAGGGCTCAACTCAGGAGTGGAGACGAGGCTTCTAGCTCCAGTAAGCCTTTAATCCTGTCTAATTCAAGTGCATCAGCCTGGGGCAGACTGGAGAGAAGGGGCCGGGGTAATTTGATTGGAAGGATCAGTGGATCTCATCTTGTTGAGCTGTCCCTGTGTAAAATAATGGGAATGACTTGTTTGAGTTTCCCTGCTGTGTTTTACAAACTGATAGTTTGCACCAGAGCTTTCTAAAGTAATGTTATTAACTGGCAAAGGAACCCACAAATAAGTAGCATTTCCCCACCCTCCTGGATGACCTCTTATGAGCCTCTGGTCCTCAGTACTGGAGGTCCGGGATCTGCTCTCTTCTATACTATAGGACTAGGAAAGAAGCTTATATATTGAGGAGATTACATGAGAAAATTTGTTACATTTGTATGAAGTTCTTTTCAATACCCAGTAAGTTACTGGATCCTTTGTTTTACAAAGAATTCAGTAACTAAATGAACCCACACTTTCAGGTGAGCCATAGGTGGGGGGGGGGCAGTGGGAAGAAGCCTGTGGAGCCACAGTTTTCTCAGACAGTGCAGAGGTTGATTAGGGGCCGTTGCTCACCTCAGGATCTGCCATTTATTCCTAAGTCCTGCTAACGCCTCTGAGATCCAGATATACCCCTCAAAGCATCTCACCACAGGCTACTGTAGGTGCGACCAGTGTGACTCCTGATGAAGTAATGTTTGCTTTGAGGTCTTAGGAGTAACTGCACAGGTCGTCCTGCAGTTGGAGAAAGAATTGAGGCCTTGCATTACTAGGCCTTACACCGAATCCAGGACTTGGCCCCTACCTGCTCAGAGCACATCTATTTCTTTCCTCCTCCTCCTCCTCCTCCTCCTCCTCCTCCTTTTATGGTGCCAGTACTGGAGCTTGAATGCAGGACCTGGCCACTGTTTCTTAGCTTTTTCACTCAAGGCTGGTGCTCCACTACTTGAGCAAAAGCTCCACTTCTGGCTTTTTGGTGGTTACTTAGAGACAAGAGTCTCACAGACTTTCCTACCCCGGCTTGCTTGGAGGAATCACAATTCTCAGATCTCAGCTTCCTGAATAGCTAGAATTATAGATGTGAGCCACCAGCACCTGGCAGACTGTGGACCCACGTACCCCACAGACTCTCTAGCTCCCAGCTTCTGATTCTTCTCAAGGAAGTGATGTGAGTGTTGCTTGGAACTGACTTGCTACCGATGGATACTCCAGAATGTTCTACCCTGGAGCCATGGCTTGGAGCCCCTGCTTTGCCCATGCAACCCTCTGGGTGGGGATGTTTCTCTCTTGCAGCAGATGAGGCCACCCTGGTTAGACGTGGACTAGATGGCCGGTGGCAGGGAACAGCAGTTCAGAGCTGCCTGTGCAGAGTGGGCAGCAGGTGGCGTCCCGTGCGCGTCAGCAGATAGCTGGGGATGTTGGGCTTGGAGGCAGGGGAGTTTGCTCTGCACAATCTGCTCTCTGGAAATCATTATCTGAGGATGTTTACCAAGTGGTTTATGAAGGCCAAAGAGGTCAATTAGCTAAAACAAACATATTTTTAGCTCATTAGGATTTGTTTAATGCCCAAGTGACATCTGGTCACTTCTCTTCACTGTTTGCAGCCAATGGGAAAGAGTGTGATTTATTGTCAGAATGAGGCTGGGGTGGGATGCTGTTTATGTGCTGTACTGCCTCAGGCCCCCTGGGAAGACACAGCCTCCTGTTCTGCCTCCATCTAAGGAAATCCAACTCTGAATTTGTAATCTGAGATCTTCTGAGGGTGTTTCTCTGTTGTTGCTGGAGCCCAGACCATGCTCTGAACAGGAAGGGCTGTGGGCAAAGATGATCGGGAATAGGCTTTCTTGGGGGAACAATTTAGTACAAAGATGTAGTGTCATAACAGGAAGCCTGGAGCTGAGGCTGGGCTTTCTTGTGTGGATGATCCATAGTTTGTGGTAGTATGAGAAAAATACCAAAGTCTGTTGTAGGTTCCTGGGGTGTCTGAGGCAGACAGCAACTAGGGCCAGGAAGTGGAGTGTTTAGAAGCAATGCTGCCTACGGGCACAGCCCAAGGCAGGTAGGAAGGTCCCTTCCCTGCCAAGACTTCTTCAAACTTCAGTTGTCCCAGTGTCTGGGTTATATGTGAGAGGGGACATGAACGGAAGGCAGAAGTCTCCTTAACTCACCTCAGAACATAAAATTCAGGAACAGTAATAACCACTAGCTATGCATTATCCTTTCCTATTTTAGGGTCATAGGGAGAAACACACTTGTAAGAGAGATATCTATTCAGACCCTTGTGGGTACAACATCTACCCGCTCACCCATCCATCTTTCAGTGCCATCCCAGAATAGTATACACAATAAGTTTCATTAGATTTTACTCATTTCAACACTTGCAGTAAACATCTCTCCTGGTTCAAATGTATACATTAAACTCATCCTTTTAATCAGTACATAATAATTCTTGGTGATGCAGTCATTGCTTCTCTAGTGCCGTGGCTTGGGTGGGGACTCTGGAATTCATGAGCTAAAAACATAATTCAACGCTATGTGTTGTGACATTTGAATGTGAACCTTTGGGAGATGTCTAGGTCATGAGTGTGACCCCCGCCCACCCCCAAAGGCATTTGAGGCATATGAGAGGAGATAGGGGAGTTCATTTTCTCTGTCTCACTATGTGATACCTTCCACCATGCTAAAATGAAGGAAGAAGACCAATACCAGAAGCCAGAGCATGCTCTCAGGATTCCCAGCCTCCTTAGCGGTAAGCTAGATGAACTCCCATTTTTTTTTTTTTATAAATTATATAGTCTGAGGCATTCAGTTATAGCAGCAGAAAAGAGACCAAGATACTTAGTGAAATATACCTTAACCACTTTCATTGTTTTCTTCTATAAGCAATGTTGTGAACCAGTACTTTTGGATTCAGGCCATATACACTTTTATTCTTCTTCTTTTTCTTCTTTTTTTTTTTGTGCCAGTCCTGGGGGTTGCACTTAGGTCCTGGGCCCTGTCCATGCCCCTCCCCTTTTTTTTTTTGCTCAAGACTAGTGCTCTACCACTTGAGCCACGGCTCCATTTCTGGCTCTCTTTGGTGGTTAATTGGAGATAAAATTCTCACAGGCATTCTTTCCCTGGGCTGTTTTTGAACCACAATTCTCAGATCTCAGCCTCTTGAGTGGTTAGGATTATAGGTGTGAGCTACCAGCAGTTGGCTTACATGTTTGTTTTCTTGATTACATTTTCAGTAACTTATAAATTGTATAATAAAGGTCTACTTTTTAAATTTCTTTCACCTATTTGATGCATAATTGACATCAAGTAAGCTGTCCTGAGATAAAGCAGATGATTTCATGCATTTTGCCACATATAGACACCCATGAAACCATCACCCTCTAATCCCTCACATGCTCCTTCCACATCTCCATCCCCATCTCTAGAACACACAGATCTACTTTCTGTACTCAGGCTGGAGTAGTTTTCGGTGTCTAGAATTTTATACAAATGAAATCAGATCACGTGTACTGTTTTGTGGAGCTTGTTTCACTCAGCATACCTTCAAGATGCATGCAGATTGTTAAGTATCCCTCTAGCTTGTTTATTTTCCCACTATGGAGAATTCCATTGCATAGATCACTACTATTTTTTTCTGTACTGGCACTGGCCTTGTACTTAGGGCTTGGGCCCTGTCCCTTAGCATTTTTACAGGATGCTAGCACTCTACCACTTGAACCCTTACTGCTGGTTTTTGCTAGTTAATTGGAGATTAAGAGTCTCAGATCTCAGCCTCCTAAGTAGCTAGGATTACAGGCAAGACTTCCTTCCAAATTCTTACCTCTACCTAGTATCCAGATTCATACACACTAAACCAGACAAGCCTTGAAGTCATGTCTTTTTTTCAAAAGTGAGGAAGGAAGAAGGTAGCAAGAGTAACACATGCGATTGCCAGTCATTTTGATATCGAAGTTGACTATAGTAGACTTGAGTCCTAAGTCTCTGAGATCTTAGGCTGGCAGCTTGGAAGGAAAACCCCTTTCTAGGCCCTTCTTTAAGGAATGCCAGAGGGCTTTCAGTCTTGATTTCTCTCCAGCACATTTGCACCTGTTCTACTATCTTAATGGTGGCATTTTGGATACAGCAGACCCCGTGGCTCCCAGCAGGGAGTCAGGTAGACAGATGGCAAGACCCACAACATCCCTGTCAGTAGATATAAGTCTTTCCCATGGGATGGGAAGGTGCCTCAGTGATAGAGCGCTTGCCTTGCATGCCTGAGGCCCTGGGTTTGATTCCTCAGCACCACATAAGCAAAAAGAAAAAAGCCGGAAGTGGCGCTGTGGCTCAAGTGGTAGAGCGCTAGCCTTGAGCTGAAGAGCTGAGGGACAGTGCCCAGGCCCAGAGTTCAGGCCCCACGACCAGACCTCTCCCCCCAAAGAAAAAGTCTTTCCCAAAGTTTTATTTGAGATGGAGAGTCAAGGCCAAAGTCAGCAAGGATGAGCAAATAGGCTTTGCATGCACGTCTGTGGAGGGTGGCCAGCATTAGAAGCCAAGGGTCTGAGAACAGGGTGGAGAAGGAGCAGGAAGAACAGACACACAGGAAGCTAAGAGGGGCAGATCTGATCCCTTAGGATCAGGGTTGACAGTCCCTAAGGATGGTGGGCAAGACTGTCCCCTTTAGTATGGTGTGGTACCCAACCAAGGGCTACCATAGAGAGCTCCTAGAGCAGCAGGTGGAAGCCAAAGGTAAGAAGAGACACAGCTATAGTAGTCCAAAAGCCCACTTAAAGGCCAGATGCTGGCTTCTTACTCCTATAACCCTAGCTGCTCAGGATGCTGAGATTCAGAGGACTGCTATGAAATCCAAGCCTGGGCAGAAAAGTCCACAAAGCTCTATCTCCAAGAGATCCCAGCCCAAAGCCAGGCTGGAGTCATAGCTCGAGTGGTAGCATGCTAGCCAATCCCCAGAAAAGAAAAGTTTACCTAAAAATCAGGGGAAGGTGGTTAGTATTTTACTATAAACATAAACCAAAAACCTGTTATCTATAGTGGCTATCATTGTATACAAAAGGAAAGAGATATATGCCCTAAAGGCACGCAGCTTTTATAAAGGAAATCTATCTATCTATCTATCTATCTATCTATCTATCTATCTATCTATCTATTATCTATCTATCTATCTATCTATCTATCTATCTATCTATCTATCTATCTATCTATCTATCTGGTTGTGGGGTTTGAACTCAGGACCTGAACTTTCTCACTCAATAATGGTGCTCTACCACTTGAGCCACAGTTTCATTTCTTGTTTTTTGCTAGTTAATTGGAAATAAGAGTACTACAGACTTTCTTTCCCTGAATGGGTTTGAACCACAATCCTCAGATCTCAGCCTCCTAAGTACCTAGGGTTACAGATATGAGCCACTGGTGTCCAGCTTAATTTCCTTGTTCACCCTTTTTTCTTTCTTTCTTTCTTTCTTTCTTTCTTTCTTTCTTTCTTTCTTCCTTCCTTCCTTCCTTCCTTCCTTCCTTCCTTCCTTCCTTCCTTCCTTCCTTCCTTTCTTTCTTTCTTTCTTTCTTTCTTTCTTTCTTTCTTTCTTTCTTTCTTTCTTTCTTTTTTTCACAAATGCTATAGAACACTAAACTTAGCTTAGGGCCTGTAAAGCTGGCTAGGTGTCCAGATGGCAGATGCATGCTCCATGACCAAAGCCCATATTGCTCAGGCCTCTCATAAAAAAGAAAAGGTCAGCACAACCCTGCTTATTTCTTCTATGTATGTATGTATGTATGTATGTATGTATCTATCTATCTATCTATCTATCTATCAATTTATCTTGCTAGCACAGCAAGCAGCTCCACCTATTGCAGGAGCTGCTGGGAGGAGAGGGCAGCCTGAAATGGGTTTGCCTCAGCCTCTGCTGCTGCCTGGCCTGGGAAGTCACTTGTTCTATGTTGAGCTTGGCAATCTTATCAGTAGAACATCAAATATCATCACACTGTGGCAGCTTGGAGGAGCAGCTAAGAGGATGGTATTGGAACCTATGTGTCCAAGGAAGTCACCTTTGGGCGCACATGTGAAAAGCCTATGGGCAGGAGTCTAAGGAAGAATCTAATGTATAGAAAAAATATACCTGGTTGGGTAACTTGGGCATGGAGCCACTCTATGGTGCTCACTCAGGGTAAAAGAACTTTCAAGATAAGGAGGACAGGCCCTCCCCAACTTACATGTGTAAGCCAGCAAAGAACACAAGCCAGGCTTCAGGGGAATTAAGCCTGCAGCCAGGTCTGGGAGAATACTGGGAGCAGTACGGCCATCATGTTAAGTGACCTTGTTCACAGAACTTCTCTCAAATGAGTGATGCCCTACAAGTGCCTTGCTGACCACAGGACGTCCCATTGCAGCTTAAAATGGCAATGCCCAGGGATGGGAGAGCCAAGGGAGAGCAGAGTCTGGGGAAGAGAGTGCCCAGAGGAGGGCGGCATTAGCCTGGGAATGATGGGTTCTTATTTTTCTGCTATTTTTGATTCTGTCTGCTAGTGTGACACACACACAGGTGTGTGTGTGTGTGTGTGTGTGTGTGTGCATCATGCTGGTGCTCAAGGGGATGGCATCCCTTAGCTTTTTCACGCATGCCTGGTGCTCTACTACCTGAGCTATAGCTTCACTTCTGGCTTTTTGCTGGCTAGTTGGAAATAGAAATCTCATCGATTTTCCTACCTGGCCTGGCTAGGAACTGCAATCCTCAGATCTCAGCCTCCTAAATACCTAGGCTGCCATTGTGACTTTGAAAAAGCCATCTGGATGGCAGAAGAGCCGTAGGAAGAATATAGGCTTGGTCTCACAAACAGGGCTTCCAATCCTAGCTCCCTCAGGAGCATGGGGCTAGTGGATTCTAGCAAAGTGTGATGCCTCCAGATACCCCCCATAGTCTGTGCTCACAAAACACCACATAAAAATGTTCTGTTGTTGTGCTGACTATTGTCCAGAGCCACAAGATGTATGTGCTGGCACATCTGGTTGCCTTTGCTTTCCACATTTCCCTGTCCCTTTGTCTCCATGTGTCTACCTGGCCCATTTTTTTCAGCACCTGTTTGCCTTCTCCTCTCACTCCTGGCAAAGAGGACACATCACAGTGAAGACAGAAGACAGCCCGTTAGCCTTTTCATCTCAATGTGTGGATTCAGAGAGGGCCCTCGCTTCCCTGTGTTCAGCTTCTTCATATATGTGACAATACAAGATCACCACCCTCATGTAAGAAAGAGGAACATGTTTAAGAATGTTTCTGATGCAGTATTGAAAGAACTCGTCAGTAGAGAGGGGATTCACTCGGTTATATGAATGAATGGTGATAATTGGGTTCTCTGGCTATGGATGAATAATTGTTGATTCTTATATAAAGAATAACCCAGTGAGATAGAAGCCAGAGAACATACAGATCCTGGTTTTCCTCTGGCATGCTCTGGCCTTGCATATTTGACTACCATCACTTAGTTCTGTGCCTGAGGCCAGGATTCCCGCTGGGGTTAACTAAGGTGAAAGGCTCCAGAGGACTTACAGCCATAAGCAGCCTGGGATAGGAGGGTTGTGGCTTCCAAATCAGGCCTGTGACAACTACGTAACGGCACCTTGGCCCTCCCCTGAACCAGGAAGAGAGAGCTGAGCATCCGGAGGGAGCTATGAAGTGGGTGGTATTGGAGCTGAGGCCTTGCTCACAGAAACTGGGTTGTACAGCTGGGAGTTTAGGGAGGAGGGGGGGAATGACTGACAGGACAATGAGCCAATGGGTGGAGAACAGGGAATGGCCTTATGGGTGGGGCTTGGCTGGAGCTGGGTGCCTGAGCAGGAGTGTGGTAGACAGATGCTGGTGGAATAGTTCAGGCCGTAGAACAAGGGGCAAATGACATAGGGCTGTTTGTGTGTCTTAGTGAGAGCCTGGCAAGCCTTCTCTGAAATGCATGGAGGTAGAGGAAGGTAGAATCACTAACTGCTGTCATCCACTTAACTGCTGCTCACAAGCCCATCTGTATACACAGCCCATATATACAGACATGTCCCCTGACCCCAGTGTGCACTCACGGCCCACCTGTGCCTATCCATCTCTGTGGACACGCCACGTCCTTCCTTCTTGTTTCCTGCCCCAGGTAAAGTGACAGCACCTGGAAGAGGGGGCTTATACATGGGGGGAGGCAGAGATGTGGGGCTAGAGGAGCCTCAGGCTCCTGTCTCATAATCAGAAAAGGCCAGGAGACAGACATTTGACTTTATTTCCATGTGAAACTTTCCCATAGGTGCAGAAACACAGGCAGGCCTGGAAGATGTCATTACCCGGCTGTGAACACTATGATTCCACACTACCTCATTGGTACCAAAAATTCATATTTTCTTCAACTCCAGTAGTTAAACAACAGTGCTTCCTTGTGGTTTTGTGTTGTGTGGTGGGGAGTGGTGGGGGTAGCATGTGTTAAAGTTGGTCATTGGTTTCGTGTCAACCTTGGACACACAAAAAAATTCAAAACATTTTAAATATGGGGGAGTGGCCAATTAGAGTAAACCAATAGGAATGATCCAGGCTTCTCCTAAGCCGCCCTGCTCTGGACAGAGGTCAGCAGACCATGGGGTGAAATCTTCACCAGTTTCCATGTAGTCCCATATGTGGCCAGGAGAATGGGCAAGAGAATGAAACACAGGAAATGAAAACTGTCCTCTCTCGGGGTCAGTGGGGGATGGCGCGTGTTAATCAAGGAATCAAGCAAGTGCAGGCTGAGCCTATGGCAGTGATAAGCAAGAGTTCTCCAGGCCAGAAGCCCTCACCCTGGAAGGCTGACTGTCTTATCTTTTGAGTGTAGGTCACCAAGGAGTAAAAATAGGAATCTTTCAAATACCAAACCAAGAGCACATTTAATTCCAACCAACTCAAATCCCCAGCCCTGTACTTACTTTCATGAAGTCCTTGGCTGGGAACACCTCTGACTGCCTTTTGCTATGGAGATGGCCGTTCTGTATGAGTAATTAAGAGAGGCCCAGAGCATAGGCTGTCACTCAGACCAACAATGAGTTTGATTCCAAGATTGCAAACGGTCCTGTGTGAACCCTTGCCCACTGCACAAGCAGGCAAAGCCACTCAGGCTAGAGCACCATGCACTAGAGGGCTATTGTTCTAAGCCGTCAGTCTCTCCATCCTGCAGCTGAACTCAGGGTGATATAATAAAGCGTTTGGTCATGGCATGAGCACAGATCTGGCAGGTTCTGCCCTGGACATATAATAAGCACTCCACCCACACCCAGCTCTGGTCAGACTCCCAGGTCCAGTTGTACCCTCAGTACCAGGTGGCCTGTTAAGATGCATGGGTACCCAGAAAGGTCCCAGGGTTTGGTGTCCCACAGATTTGGGGTGGGATCCAACCACTGACCAGGACAAACGAACCTGCCTGAGTTTTGGTTTCTGAATCTATAAATTGGAGGTCATAATGCCCAGCACACAGGGGTGTAATATGCTATGCCAGGATGAGATTTCCTTTGTCTTTTCACTCTTTTGTGGTGGTGATGGTGGTGGTGGTGGTGTGTGTATGTGTGTACTGGGACTTGAACTCAGGGCCTGAGTGCTGTCCCTCAGCTTTTTCACTCAAGGCTGGTGCTCTACCTTGCAGGCCACATCTCCACTTCTGGAGTTTTGGGGGTGGTTAGTGGGGATAAGGGATTTCCTGCCCCAGCTGGCTTTGAACTTTGATAACCAGATCTCATCCTCCTGAATAGCTAGGATTACAGGCGTGAATAATCAGTGCGCAGCTACACCCACACTCTCTTACTGGAGTAAACTCCTTGAACTCTTCCATGAATGTCTCCACATCATCGGTCTATCAATTCTCCTCTGGCTAATTTCTCAGTTTTCAGCTAACTCTTGTTCCCGGTCCATCACTTCCCTTTCATTCCACCGCCCTTCCAGCTCTCCTGTTCTGTCCCCACCTCCACGTGTCCACTTCCTCATCTTTCCCAAAGTACAATGCAAGGGCACGTGCTTTGTGTAGGGCATCAGAAGGGCAGGAAGCTCCTTTCCTTCTCCAGGCTGGCATGCAGATTGACTTAACCCTTGTAGTTCCCAAGGGGACACAGAGCTTCGCATTAAGACCCCCTTCCCTCCCTGCCTCCCCCAGTCCCAGGGGGTGGGTACTACCTGCACCCACACTCTGCCACACTCATCCCCTCATAGTGGTACTTGAGGGTGGGCACCCCCATGTCATCCTTGTAGAGGATGGAGATGGGACTCAGTTTGGTGGGCACACAGCAAGCTTTGCCCACTTTGGTGGGGAACTTCAGATGCACCAGGGTCTGCACGATGGCGTGTTTTGTCGGTGTCACGTCATCAGCCAGAGGGAAGAAGCAGCCACCTTTGCATTCATAGGCGTCATACTCCTTGGGGGCGATGATCCAACTGTCCCAGCCGATGTCCTCAAAGTTCACCCGCAGGGAGGTCTTCTGACAGTGGCTGCCCGCCCCAGTGCTCCTCTTCCGCCTGGCTAAAGACGATACCATGGCGGGGTGTCCATCCACATCCTCCTCTTCTTCCTGCTCATGGCTCTCACCTGCTTTGCCAAAGCTGTTCTTGGATGTCTTCTTCAGCACAGTCTCTTGCTCATGGCTGATCATCTCTCTGAGCTCCAGCCGGGTCTCCCTTGTCCCATTGCTACGGTCATTGGAGAAGACGACGAAAAAAGGTAGATTTTTTGAACCTGGGGGCACACTGATGTCTAGGGTATCACAGGCTTTTCGGTGGCTCTGCACGGTCACTTCGAGCTTATTTTTGCTCGTGGTGGAATCTGCTCGGACCCAACGCTTTACGGCACTGGAAACTTCCAAGGTCTCCCAGCCCTCATCCCGAATGTCCTGGGCCACAAGGAAGGTCTTGGTCTCCGCCTCCTCCCAGGAACCTTCTCCATCCAGGACGTCGTAAATGACCATGTTTCCTTCCAGCCCATGAGAGGGGTCCACGTGATTCTGACAGGAGACGTAGAGACGGAGCTCAGCCCTGGTGATCTGCTCATGCCTGGGGATGGAGATGTTGAAGAGCAGGATGTGTTTCTGGAAGGGAAAGTCCTCTGTAGCAGCTGTAGAAACAGCATCTGAAATGCAAAAACACAGGATAAGCATCTGCTGGAGCCTGTTTGCATGATGCTAAAGTGGTCTTATGGTTTGGTTGTAGCGGTAGCAGGAAGACAGTTTTTGTCTTTATTATCTCTACCATGTTTCACATAAGACCTGAGCACAAGAGTGTTTCGCAAGTTTTGTAGAGGATTTCCCAAGGAAAAACACATGTATGTGCCAGCAATTGGGGCTGCTGGCTGCTGTTGTGCATTGTGGATTGTGCATCTGCTATGTGCC
Source organism: Dipodomys spectabilis (assembly GCF_019054845.1). Classification (NCBI taxonomy): domain Eukaryota; kingdom Metazoa; phylum Chordata; class Mammalia; order Rodentia; family Heteromyidae; genus Dipodomys; species Dipodomys spectabilis. The sequence goes on along the minus strand of NW_024870813.1, from coordinate 735,349 downwards.
TGCCACTATACTAAGAGCTTTGCATAATGTTTTTATTTTTAAGTTGTTATTATAAAGGTGATAGACAAAGGGGTTACAGTCACATAATGAGTACATTTCTTTTTGGACAATGTCACCCCTACACTCACTCCCAGTTTGCAATGTGTATAATATATAATATTATATATGACTCATTCTTATATTTGCTCTTGAAGACTCTTTTATTCTACTTTTACATACAGAGAGGTTGTGACTCAAGGTATTTAATTACTGAAGTGCACACAGCTAGTAAAGAGTATCTTCACAGAAAGCAAAACATAAAACACATAATTACAGAGGGGACTGGTGGCTCATGCCTATAATTCTATCTGCTCAGGAGGCTGAGGTCCAAGGATCATGATTCAAAGTCAGTGTGGGAAGGAAAGTCCATGAGACTCTTATCTTCAATTAACCACCCCAAAAAGCCAGAAGTGGACATGTGGCTCAAGTGACAGGGTGTCAGCTTTTTAAAAAAATTTATTTTTAATTTTATTATTTTTTTATTGTGAAAATACTGTACAGAGGGGTTACAATTACATGGGCAAGATCATGAGTACATTTCTTATCAAGCATTGTAACCTCCTCCTTTGTTTCCCCTTCCCATCCCTTCCCATCCTCCCCCGCCCCCCACCCAATCCTCCTCCCCCTCTTTCCCCCACCCAATCCTCCTCCGCCCCCTCCCCCCTCACCAAAGTTGTAAAGTTCCTTTTGGACATAACGACTTGGACATTTCATTGTTGCAATGGGTCCACCTGTATCCCTAGTTAAACGATTTGTTTTTTCCCTTTCCCTCCACAAATTATACTGACATCAAGCAAAGTGAAAGCAGGGGTTATACCATGGGGGAGGGACATACAAAGCAACAAAGAAATAATCTTATAAATATGTTAGAAACAATCGCATAAAAGAAAAAAAATCATTTGAATACATATCTTAGGGTTCATTTCCCTAACATCACCTTATACGACCTTTTCTGCTTGACTCAGACATATACTAGTTGTTGCAAATAAGGGAAACCATAGGGCCTATGTTTCTTTGGGCCTGGCTTACTTCACTTAGTATAATTTTTTCCAGGTCTTTCCATTTCCTAACAAATGGGGCAATGTCCTTCTTTCTGATGGATGTATATATACCACATTTTCTTGATCCATTCATCTACTGAGGGGCATCTGGGTTGGTTCCATATCTTAGCTATGGTAAATAATGCTGCAATAAACATAGTAGGGTGTCAGCTTTGAGTGAAAAGCTAAAGGACAGCATATAGGCAGGCCCTGTGTTCAAATATTGGTACAAAGCAAACAAACAACAAACTAACAAGACCACTGTCAACCTGAGAGTGAAGTTCTTCAGTGCCTGTACATGAAGGAGAAACTCTGGTTGAGAATCATGCAAGACCAACAGTAAGCTGAGGTAAGAAATCTCAAATCTAAGCAGGGTACAGAGAAATCAGTTGGATTTGTCCCTTCAAAGCAAAGTGAAAGCAGAGGGTATTTTTTTTGTTAGAGGAAAGCATACATATTTTTCTTGATGACTTTATCAGATCAGCAAAAACTCGGGCTTGTATTTTAGCCATAAAATCATCTCTATTTCCCATTTCTCTTGGAGTAATGCTTGGCCATTACACTAACCTATAGATCAACCTCAAAGAGAGAAGAGAATTGTAGTTTCTGAATATCTTCTATAGGTATGCACAGGGGCTGCGTACCAAGACCCCCAGAGGATGCTTGAGGGTGTAATACTGACCTCCATACATACTGGGCTCCTTTCTTACGTATACATGCTCACCTATAACATTTAATTTGTAAACTAAGCACAGTAAGAGACTAAGAGCAGTGCTTAATAGTAAAATTGAACAAATGGAATGAATCTACCAGAATATAAGTAGTTTAAAACTGGCAAATTGTTTGTCTTCAGAAGTTTCCACTTATATTTTTATTATTATAACTATCTTTTTTTTTTTTTGCTGCCAGTACTGGGTCTTGAATTCAGGGCCTCTTGCTCTTGCTTAGCTTTTTCTGCTCAAGGTTGGTCCTCCTCCACTTGAGTTACAGCTCCACATCAGGCTTTTTTTCTAGTTAATTGGGGATAAGAGTCTCTCAGATTTGTCTGCCCAGGCTGACTTTGAACCAGGATCATGAGTAGTTAAGATTACAGGTGTAAGCCATGGGTTCAGGCCTCCTGGCTTTTCATTAATGCTGCAGTAGCAGGATAGGGCAGCTATCGGTGCAGGTTTGGGGGCCTGGGCAGAATCCATCAGCCTGATTTTTCACTTGGGCAAGCACACTTAGCCCTGATTGCTCAGGCTTCACGATTTGGGAACTCTCCTAGTCTATGCCAGGTCAAGTTGAAAAATTAGGGGACACAAGCCTTAGTGATGTTTACCTTCTAGCATTCCTAAGTCAGGGAAGTGAATATTTTAAAAATAATGACTCTTTCTATCCAAATATTTTGAAAACCCTTTCATGATTTCATGATTTCAAAGTTGAGAAATATACCAATTTCCTGGGGGCTAAATAACTTGTCTTTTTTGAATAGAAAGGGCACAGAAAGAGAGCAGGAGAATGGGAAGTAGGGAGAAGTTAAGAAGAGAAAGAAGAGGAGAAAAGAGGAGGAAGAGGAGGAGGAGAGAGGAGAGGAGGGGGAAAGGGAGGGGAGAGGAGAGGAGAGGGAAGGAGGAGGAAGAGAGAGGAGAGGAGGGGGAAAAGGAGGAAAGAGGAGAGGAGGGAGAAGGGGAGGGGAGAGGAGACGAGGGAGAGAAGATGGGAAAGGGGTAATAAAGGGTGGGGGAGGAAAAGGATGGGTGGAGGGGAGAGACATGGAGGAGGGATGGGAAAGGGGTCAGAAGGGAGAGGAGAGGATGGGGGAGGGGAGAGGAAAAAAGGGGAAGGGAGGGGAGAGGAGGGGAGGGGAGGGGCGCCTACATAGCTGAGCACCTACTCCATTGAATACAGAATATAGCCCAAGAAGGAGGATCCAGCCAGGCAGAGATGGCCACTAGAACCGTTCATGATGATGGACAGGCCTGGTGATCTCCACTGCCCTGTAGGGTAGGCATTAACTACACATAATGTTGAGCACTGGAGATGTAGCTGATGAGTTAAAGAACTCCATTTTTATCCTATTTTATTGCAGTTCATCTCAAGGACAACCTGAAGAGCAGTATGCGGCCAGTAGCAAGCCCCCCTTGGCAGTGAGTTTGTGGGGCCAGTGAGTTCTACCCCCAAATACCCACAAAACAAGTCAACTCTACCTTCCACACTGAAGCTCCTGACGATGTTGGAGGCCGGGGTGGATGACTTGTCGCTGGTATACCTGTTGTACAGATCAATCATGTACTGGGGTGGTTCCACTCGGGTTTTGTCCTGGGAGGGAACCCCACTTAGGTTTAAGCTGCGCAGAAAATCCACCTTCATATTCTCTAGAAACATCTTCAGGTTAAAGATGCCTTCCTGTTGCCCGTCTCTGGATTCCTCCTGCAAATTATGGGGGAATGTGGATGATGGCGGCTCCCAGCTCTGCAGCGGCTTGCCCTGCATGGGCCAGGCCAGCAAGAACAGCATGGGCAGGGACACCCACAGTGCCCTAAGGGACATCTTGGGTCCTGGAGGGAAGACTGCAGTGTATTACCGGTAGCAGGAGCGAGCCAGGGAAGAGCGGGCCTCCTGCATTGTCCGTCCTGCTGACCACTCTGTGAAGAGCGTGGGCTCTCCCCCGCTGTCCCCGGACGGTCTTCCACTTGTTCTTATCTAGCTGTCAGTGTTGTGCTCCGACCTCTTATCTAAGGGAGCTCTGTTAATGAAGACTCTATAAACATCTGACAGGGTTTGTGGGAAGGACATGGCCTACTGTAGAGGCGCTGCATTTCTCTAAGGGGGTCATCGCCCCTCATTAGGATCTGTTCTCATTTCCTTGCCAGCTCTGTTCAGAAAAATCTCCAGACAAGAATGACACATGCCCCATCTCCTGGGCCACAAGAACAAAGCATCCAGGAAACATGACTGAAAAATTCTCCAAATATAGAAGCAACAATACAAAACACACGGAAGATGAAAGAGCAGGGGACAGGAGCAATAGGTGTGGAGCGGGGCTAGCCCCAGGGTGAGGCCAGGCCTGCTCCTGTCGATCACGATCCGCCACTGTGCTTCACAGCTCCCTTTGCCGAAGGAATCACTGAGTGTGGGCATGTGTGTGCTCACCAGTGCTGGGGCTTGAACTTGGGGCCTGTGTGCCCCAAGTTAGCTTCTTTGCTTAAGCTGTGCTTTACTACCTCAGCCACAACTTCACACCCAGCATTTTTTGCTGGTTAATTGGAGATAAGAGGTCATGGACTTTCCTTCCCAGATTGGCTTTGAACTGAACTTCAGATCTCAGCCTCGTGAATAGCTAGCATGACAGGTATGGCATCAACGCCTGGCAAGGGATGATGCTATTTAAAGAGCAGTTTGCTTGCACTTAGCTCCTGTCCATTTCCATCACAAGTGGCATTAACTAAAGCAAAGAATGAAGACAGTGAAAATGACATACTGCTCCATGCTGGCAGGGCTCCTGGGGAATGTGCTGAGAGCTGAGAAGGTTCAGGGAGATGCAGGAGGAGGTGTGGAAGACTGTGGTCAGAAATCCCACAGTTGGAAGGATAAAACGAGGAGCTACCAAGTAGCTGGCTCTGAGAGAACTGCTTGTCCTTATCCTTTGAGGACACAATGTGGGGAGGAAGGAAAGGGCACAGCTTCAGAAATGCTGCTTGGGAAAGGGCCAGGAAGTGTGCTGGGCAGGGATCTAGCTCAGTGCAGGAACTCCATGGGGCAGGGAGAAGATGAATTACATGAGGGTCTGGAGAGCTAGAGAACAGGACAGGTAGCCCCACCAAGAGGTGTTCTAGCCTGGAGGTCCATCCAGGATCCTTCTACATTCAAGGGACTGAGCAGAAAGACCTCAAGGATGCTTTACACATGGTCAGTGAGATACCAAAGGCTGCTACCTAGTGTTAGTTTTTTTAATATGTTGAGATATTTTCCCCAAATTATGACAGTAATATATAGGACAGATAATTTAAGAGATACAAAACAACAGGCGCTGATGGCAATGGTCTGTATTCCTTTCACAAGAGGGTAAGAGGAGAGAAATAGAAGCCTCCTGGCCAGAAAGTTCCAGTAAGCTTTATAGTGTCTGTCTGTCCCTGATTGGATCATTGAGCCAAGCTTCAGCCAATCATTGCTGCCAGTGAATTCAACGTCCTGATTGGCAGAAGCCTCTAAAATTGGGGCATATGATATTTGTGTAGGGAGAGTCAGGATCAGAGGGTCCCTACAGGGCTTCCAAGTCTGGGCACTAGAAGAAGGACTGTATAAACATTTTCCTGTATCAGGCAAAACTTTTTGTGAACTTCATTTTTTTCACATCTAATCACAGGAGCCACCTAATTAATGTCGACATTCTCCAGCCATAGGACAGTTAAGACACTTTGCTAAGATAATGTTACAAGCTAAATTATTCCATGTTACCGTGGTTCATATTCTGTGTTATTTTCTTAGGATAAATCATCAGAAGTGGAATGTCTAGCCCCAAGTATGTATACATGAGTATAAAGCTCTTGGTAAACATTGCTAAGCTGGTTTCTAGAAAGATTCTCTTAAAATTCACTTCCATGAGCCAAGCCACACAGCCACCAGCAGATGTTTCTAGTCTGATTCTGTTAAATAAAATTCATAGGAGCCCATTGCTTTGGTCCAGCCTCTGCTCTGGGCTCTGTCAGGCCAGTCCAAACCACAGTGGTGTCATTCACATTAAGTGCCACATAATCAAACTGAACTCTAAAAACAGGCTAGTTTCCAAGAAGAACAGGGCTTCTTATAGCCATCAATGAAAAGGGTTTCAGGTGAACTAGCCAGCCAGGTAAAGAGGCTGCCTTATGTAAGGAAAGCAGCTCTGAAATGACTGATTTCTTATTGTTCTCTATTTCTACTTCCCTGAGTCACTTTCTATCTGTAAATGGACTTCTGCTATTTTGTTTATTGGAACACTTGTTGTATTATAGAATTATATTATTATACTTATCAACAATTATGTTTTATTAATATATTAATTATATTATAATTATATTGTGTTATAAATTTTGTTATATATAAGGAATTATGTATAACTCATATGCAAATATATATAGGATACATACCTACACATAAACAATTTTATAATAAAATTATAAAATAATAATTACATTTCTATATAGTTATAAAATAGAGAAATAGAAATAAATTGGATTTTGTATAAGTCTATAACTAATTGAGATATAAGGACAACATAATTATACCAGTTATATATGTAAATATAAAATCATATATAAATGGTTAAATAAAATAATAATAATAATGATACACAAGTGTATGGGATGTAAGTATAAAATATATAAATAAGCATGAATGGGCATCCTAAGGCATAAAGTATTAGGGGTTGGAGGTATGACTCAGTTGGTAGAGTGCTATCCAATGAGCAAAAGTTGAAGGTACTGAGTTCTAGTCCCAGTCTCAGACCTAAAAAGAAAAGAAAAAAAGAAGAGAAAAGGAATCAAGTGTTAATATACAATTGTGTTTTAAAATGTTATTGTAGAGGTGATGTAAATAGGAGTTACAGTTATATAAGTATGACAATTAATACATTTCTTTATACAATTATATCTCAGTATCAACAAGAGATTGGTTCCAGAACCCTCACAGAAAGCAAAACCTGTGGGTGCCTCTATCTCTTTTATAAGATAATGTAGAAGATGATCAGTAGGTAAAAGGTGTGGTTGGAGAGAATAGCTTGTAATAACATATAGCACATGGGCTGGGAAGGTGGCTCAGTGGTAGAGCGCTTGCCTTGCATGCATGAGGCCCTGGGTTCGATTCCTCAGCACCACATAAGCAAAAACAAAAAAGCCGGAAGTGGCGCTGTGGCTCAAGTGGTAGAGCGCTAGCCTTGAGCTGAAGAGCTGAGGGACAGCGCCCAGGCCCAAAGTTCAGGCCCCATGACCGGACCAAAAAAAAAATAATAAAATAAAATAAAAATAACATATAGCACAATAATTACTCTTGTCAACATTGATGAATTGTGTCCATCTAGTGTGGACTCATTACCTGACATACAATTATAACCCCTATGTACATTACCTCTACATAACAATAAATATATTTTTTAAAAAAAGAATGTTTCCAAATACTAGAGGGATGCTTGTCTGAGATGAGAAATTATCCTGGTATGATCATCACATGGCCCACATGAGTTAAGATGGTCCATTGCACCCCACAAATATGCCACAAATATACCACTACAATTAAAAACAAGATATTTGTCGGGAGCCAGTGGCTCATGCCTGTAATCCTAGCTACTCAGGGGGCTGAGATCTGAGGATCATGGTTCAAAGTCACCCTGGGCAGGGAAGTCTATATGACTCTTGCCTCTAACAAACTACTCAGAAAAAGCTGCAAGTAGCACTGTGGCTCAAGTGGTAGAGCACTAGTCTTGAGAACAAAGAAGCTTAGAGACAATGCCTAGGCCCTGAGTTCAAGTGTCAGGACTGGCAAAACAAACATAAAAACATAGGGTATTTGCCAGGCATTGGTGACTCATGCCTATAATTCTAGCTACTTAGGAGGCTGAGAGCTAATGATTGTGATTTGAAGCCAACCTGGGCAGGAAAGTCTGTGAGACTCTTCATTTCCAATTAACCATCAGAAAACTAGAAGTGATTCTGTAGCTCAAAGTGGTAGAGTGCTAGCCTCGAGGGACAAAGCTCAGGGACAGTGCCCAGGCTGTTTGTCCCTTCCCCTTCCCCTCCCTTCCCCTTCTCTTCCTCTTTCTTCCCTTCCCTTCCTCTCTCTTCCCGTGCTCCTTCCGTGTCTCCTGCAGCCCAGCAGTATGCTCTCCCCAAATAAACTCTTTTCTGCCTGAACTTTGTGGCTATTTCCTTTTGGCTAAACCTTGCAAATGGTTGCTATACTGTATCGTTTTATTTATGCCTGTTCAGTTCAGGTGTAATTTTCAGTTCATACATTTGCAACTCAAGGTTGGTTGCATCTGAGGAGGTGGAACCTCATATGGAAGGTGATGTTGGAACCCTCTTAACCACCACCTTATATACATAAGACTGCTGAGAGACTGTAGGAAGAAGTTAGATTGGATTCAACCTGAATCATAAACTCCAGAGGCAGAATAAGGGAACCACAGCTTGAATGAGCACCACCATCTTGGAAGTACAAGAGGGAAGGGGAAAACTGTCTATTTCCAGGTTTTGGTAAAGGGTGCACAACTCAACTTGAGTGGCAAACCAGTCTATGTCCTCGGCTCCTACCTAGCCCTCTTTAATGTATGGCCATCCAACACTCCTTGCAGTCTACCATATCTGTACTACACCAGGCAAATCTGTCCCTCCCCTTCAGCTTTTCTGTGGTGTCATCTCCATTCCTCTTGTTCTGAAGGCCCCTCTTCAACCCACCCCATCCCAGATACCTGTAAGTTCCTCTTTCACAGCTTCTTCTCCATCCTGTCACAACACAATGTTACCCATTGACATGTGCTGGAATTTTGTGAGTGACAAGTGTAGAGAGGTGCCTGTTGGGATGCTTCTGGCAAGACTCAAGGCAAGGCTGAGTATCTGTGGCTTCATGCCTGTAATCCTAGCTACTCAGGAGGCTGAGATCTGAGGATCATGATTTGAAATCAACTCAGGCAGGAATGTCTCAAACTTATCTGCAATTAGCCAGCAAAAAGCCAGAAGCGGAGGTGTGGCTCAAGTGTTCGAATGCTGGACTTGAGTGAAAAAGCTAAAGGATAATGCTTAGGCCCAGAGTTCAAGTCCAAGTTCAAGTCCTGGTACAAAAATAAGATTCAAACCTACCTGCCGGGATGTTGTCTCCCCAGATTTGGTCCCTCAGCCTCCAGTTCCTATCACTGCTCACATCTTCAGGGTTGCCTGGGTTCCTCAAGCTACTGTGGCTGCTGGGACAGAGGGCTAGAGAATCGGGGACTAGCAGTTTCCCATCCAGTGGCAGCCTAAAGCTAGGAGGTACATCCACACACCCACCTCCCTGTTCTCTGAAGTGTGACATGAGCTGCAGACCTCCCACAGGCCCAGATGTGGTGATTTATGGCTCCTTGCCTTCTCCCTGCCTGCTCCAGCCTCACCTGTGTATCTGGAGTGTACTAATACCTGACCCTCACATAGGAGCCCCAAGCTCAGGAGTCCCACCGAAGCTAGATACCCTAGGCTGCTTCTCTCTAGACTCCCCCTGCAGAGGAGCCCTGCAGAGACACAGGGCTGTCATTCCTTCAGGTCCTGCTGATGGGATCAGAGGTTCACCTGCCTCAAATCGGACCCAGGTTCTCCTTTAGAAATGCCATCTTAGCTGAGAGCAGGTGGTTCAAGTCTATAGTCCCAGTCCATCTCAGGAGGCTGCGATGGGAGGATCTTGGTTCTAAGTCAACCCTGGCAAACAAATCTAAGAGGCTCTTATCTCCAGTTAACTGCCAAAAAGGCCAGGGGAGTAGAGGTGTAGCTCAAGTGGTCGAGTGCCAGCCTTGAGTGAAAAAACCAAGTGAGAAGTACAAAGCTTTCAGTTCAAGCCCCACTCTCAACACCAAAAACAACAACAACAGCAGCAAAAAGTCATCCATAAACTTCAGGCACAACAGACATGTGAAGGTACAAGCAATGCAGCAATGCCAATGCCAGACATGCAGGAGTCATTTGAGAGTGACTACATTTCCACAGGGCTGTTGTTCATTCCACCAACATGTACAAGGCCTTTCTAGGCCCTTCTGAACCCATGAGTCTCTGGAGAGATCCTATGACTGCGCTTCCTGTTTGAGGTGCCTTAGGAAAAGACCTCTGTTCTCTTACAGAAGGAGCAATTCCAGATGTTCCTTGCAATCCCCCAGAAACCCCCTTGAGCTAGGGGAAGTTCCAGAGGGCCTGCGTACCTGTCTGGCTCACATCTTGTCCTGCTGCTATCTCAGGGTGGGGATCTGAGGTCAGAGAGGATAGAATAGGATCCTGGAAGGCGTAGGAACAATTCAGTTTCTGGAGTTAGAGACAGACTGAGAGAGAATAGTAGTGCAGGAGACTGGGGGGGGGGGGAGTAGGGAGGGAGGAATCTCTGCTATGTTCCCAGCTGTCAATCAAATATTACAGTTACAGATTGATGGGGATCAATTGATATTATAGAATGGATGACATTCCATTTTTTTCCAGATACCATAGTACCTTTAATTTATTAGCTTTCCATAAAACACAGACCACACACAATCTACAGTATACAAAGTATAACTTACAAAAATATAAAAAAAAAATCTTGGGTTATTTTTTAGTATTCCAACATATTATACTGTGTTATTTCCAGATGCATATTTAAACAATCCACACCTACCTAGCATGATTATCTGTGTGAAGGATGATGTCAAGTCCTTTTTTGTTTTAAAGTAAAATATATATATATAATATATATAATCAAGAGAAAGAAATGCACACTGGTTATGTGTGCTCTTATGTATGGATAAGAGCAGTGGAGTGTGAAAGAAAATACTCATTTATGCCATAATTTAGGTGCTGCTTCCAGTAGGTGGCCCACAGGCTTTGAAACTGGGCAATTACATGGCATTTTTTTTGCATGGAAAGGGAGTGAATCTGAGGCTTGCAAAGGCCGCTCAGGTTTCAAGATGATGAACACACATGCCAATATGGTAGACACTTGCATCCCAATGAGCAAACTTCAGGTCAGGGCCAACTTCATATCCCTTCAGAGGACCCAGGGGGCGAAGTCACTAACAAGGAAAGATTCTAGATCTTTCCAATTGATGGCCCAATAGTCAGATGTTGCTGGTACCGGCAGGATTGCCTGTACTCTCTGCCTTGTGCTTGAAGTTCCCCTGGGCCAAATCCTGGCTACACAAGGCCAAGAGAATGTTGCTGTGCTGGACAGAGACGGGCAGTCCTGCATTCCAACCTGTCTTACCGACAGGCACAGGTTTCCACAGACATGTTGGGGTACACCTTCAGAACGACATTCCGGTTCTCATCTAGGAAAAGGACTCCAAGCGAGTTCATCTTGTCTGGGACACAGCAAGGCTCTGGGACTCCGGGAACAATGCCTACAGCTCTGACGATGCTCTGAATGGTGGCATGGTTGGATGGGCGGACAATCTGCAGGAAGAGAAGGGAGCGGGGTTACTTCGCAAGCAGGTTATGCTCTGCTGTCATTCCTTGAGTTCCTTGACTGAGAAGATAGTGGCCAAGAGGAAACGATGGGCTCCCAAGGCTGAGCACTCACACATGCTCTTAAATCAACTGTACACTGAGTCACAATTGGGTGCTAGTGGCTCATGTGTGTAATATTAGCTAGTCAGGAGACTGAGATCTGAGGATCACAGTTTTAAGATAGTCTGGGCAGACAAACCTAAGGGACTCTTATATCCAATTAACCAATATAAAGCCTGCAGTGGATGTGTAGCTCAACTATCAGAATGCCAGCCTTGTGTAAAAAAAGACAAGTGATTGCAGAAGGCCCTGAGTACAAGCCTCTAGTATCAGCACAACAAAACTTGAGTTGCAGTCTAAGCCCTCAAGAGCCCACTTCTGCCTTCTTAAGGGATAATGCATCCACTACATAGCATTTGCCACTTGGGGGTGCCAGTGCGTCACAGATCCCCAGGAGCAAGTGGAGCTGGGCAACCACTGAGGAGTTAAGGAGAATGCCCCAGCCAGCAGACCTGCCTCCCTTCAGTGATCCTGGGATTGAGTGGGAAGGGGAACTGCCCACAATTCCCATGTGTGCCTGAACTTGGGGAGTAGGTGCAGTTTTATTGGCATCCTTCCATATTGTCATCTTATTCTACAGAGAGGCTGTAAGTTTCTTTTTACCAGTGAAGAGACCAAAGCTTAAAACGACAAGTAACTCAACCAAGATTCCCCAGTCAGAAAGTTGCCTGGCTTGGAAATGATGCCTAACTCTCAGGTCAAATATATCCAAAGTCACTTCTCCACGTCCCCTTCCCCCACCCCCCCACCCCCAGCCCCCACACCTTCTCTCTCTTTCGCTGTGCTAGGACTAGTGCTTGAACTCAGGGCCTAGGTACTACCCAAGGCTAACAATACTTTAGCACTTGAACCACACACACCTCTGCTTCTGTGTTTTGTTTCTTTGTTTGTTAGTTAATTGGACATAAAGAGTCTCATACTTTCCTGCCCAGGCTGGCTTCAACCCAAGATCCTCAGATCTTAACCTCTTGAGTAGGTAAGATTACAGGTGTGAGCCACCAGCACCCAGCCAAGAAAGCCTTCTCTTGTTGGGGGAGAGGAAGGTAGATCTAACTGAACATGTGCAGCTCTGGCTAGGGTCCTGGCTGGTGTCCTGGAAGGTAGGAAGACAGCAAACTGGGCTGGTGAGTGAGTTAAATGTCAGGTCAGCTGTGAGCCTGCAGTGGTTACATCTGCCTTGGCTCTGAGCACATGCAAACCCTTCTGATAAACTGTGTCTCGCTGGTATACCCCTTCCTCTCTCTTGAATATGCACAGCTTTGAGAAGAAGCCTCTTCATTCCCACACAGATTAGTATGGCCTACATCTGGGGCTGGGTTTCACTAGAGGTTCATGTTGAACTTACGCACTGACTTTCTTTCTTCGAGGGTAAACCAGGGGAACTTTGTAGAGTGGTTGGGAGGAAACAGTACTGGGTGCTAAGCACAGAGATCACCAGCCCAACTTTGGCTGCAGGGACATGGATGCACAGAGCCACACCCCAGCTTGTGCAGAAGGTGAGAGTCTGAAGGTTAGGGCCAGCACAATGAAACAGCCCAGTGCTATGTGTCAGGCTGAACAATGGCACAGGAGGGCTAGCTGCCCAGAGAGTAACTGCCCTGATCTGGAGCTCTACTGTATTGGGAGAGTCACTGAGACCAATACTTGGCTGGCCGTAGACACTAAAAGCCATGAGATCTAGGCCAGGAACAAAAGAAAGCCTGGTCCATGAGGGAACTTCTAGGACCACAGGACTTTGTACGTGGCCACTATATTAGGAATGTACTTTCAAAGACACAGGTCCTTGTGTATTTTAGAAGAGATGTTCTTATTTAAAAAATTCCAATTCAGCCCAGCATTGGTGGCTCATGCCTGTAATCCTCGCTACTCAAGAGGGTGCAATCTGAGGATCATGGTTTGAAGACAGTCTGGGCAGGAAAGTCTGTGACACTCTTGTCTCTACTTAACCACACAAAATCCAGAAGTGGAGCGTTGCTCAAGTGGTAGACTGCTACATTTGAGCAAAAAAAAAAACCTCAGGGACAGTACCCAGGACCTGAGTTTAAGCCATAAGACTGCTCCTTCCACCCCCCCCCCCCCCAAAAAAAAATCCACTTCAAAAGCTCAGCCAAACCAAATGCTTCCTGCCACTTTGGGACCTCCATCTACCTACCCTTTACCTCTGTAGATGGGAAGTCTCTCTATTCTGATTTGCAGAGGATGCGACAGAGGTGAGGCAGGCACAAGGATGGGCCAAAAGGGGCAGACCTGAGAGTAAGGTGTAGATGCACAGGTAGAGCGCCTACCTTGGGCATGGGGAACTCACAGGCTCCGGCACAGTAGTAGGCGTCAAAGGATTTGGGCGAGATGATCCATTCGTTCCATCCGATGTCTGCGAAGTCAACCCTCAGGTACCTCCGGGAACAGACCCGAGGTTCATCCCACTGTCGTCTCCGGGCTTTCTGCATGGTCTTCTCGTCAAAGTCCAGCACCTGTGAGGAGGCGGAGAAGGAGTCCTGACCCTTCTTCCTGCGATCCTTTCGCCCTGGCCGGGGCTTCAGTGCCCGAAAAGGGTTGGGCCATAACTCGTGCTTGTGGTAATGCTGGCCGTGGGTGGCATGCACTGGCCGCTCATCCAGCCCAGGCAGCTCATTGTCCTGGAGGGGCCCAGAGGCCTGAGCTGCCCTGCGCACTCGGGGATCTGAAGAGCTGTTGGGGGCTGTGCGGGGCTCAGATTCTCCAGATGGGAAAGGGTCATATCTCTGCAGGGTCACTGCCACGCTGTTGGGCTCGGCGATGGCCAGATCGTTGGCGTAGACAAGGATATAGGGCGCGTGGGGGCTGGGCTTCAGCACCCCAGGGTCCTTCTCCCCAGATTCTAGCTGGACTGTGAGGAACAGCTCCCCATCCCGGCGGGCTGCCTTGATGATAGAAGAGATGTCCTTGGCCTGCCACAGTCCCCGTGGTGGGGTAGCCAGGGTCATGGCCCCTCGGAGCAGCCCCTGCGTGGCTGTGTTCTGTGAGAGGCTTCGGAAGAGCAAGTGCAGGCGGGCTGGTGGGCCCGGGGGGAGCAGGCGACAGGAGGAATTCTTGGCCCGTGGCTTGCATAACATCCCACGGGGTTGGGGCCACCATGGTGGCTCCGAGTAGAAGTGGAAGGTGGCGGTGAGGATCATTTCTGAGTCCTGCATGGAGGTCAAGTTGAAGAAATACACGGCTTTCTGGTCGACCACTTCTGCAAGGGGAAGGCAGACCACAGGCTGTTTATTCTAGGAATCACACCTCCCTCAGGGGTTGCTTGCCCCTGGGGGGCTGCGGCCGGGGGGGGGGGGGGGGGGGGGGGGGGGGGGGGGGGGAGGGGCAGAGTACATTTAACCCAACACTTCTAGGTAGGGTAAGCTCTTGTTCATCTCTTGTAAACCTACTCACATTGAACCAATGGGGGCGCCCTTTACTGCTTTCAGTGACTAGGAGGCTAAAGCTCTTGTTCCTGCTCTGCTCCCTTCACTGCCCTCAAAGAACAAATCAGCAGGCAAAACTGATGCCTTCATTAAGTGCTCAATATGACTTGAGTCCAAGGTAGCCCCTCTCAGGATTTGCAGAGTCTTCTATTCTAAGCAGCCAGTTTTTGTTTGTTGTTTTTCTGCCGGTACTAGGGCTTAAACTCAAGGCCTGGGCACCGTCCTTTAGCTAGCTTTCTTGCTCAAGAATGGTGCTCTATCACTTGAGCCACAGCTCCACCTACAGTATTTGGTGGTTAATTGGAAATAAGAGTCACACAGACTTTCTTGCCCTAACTGGTTTGAAACCCTGATCATCAGATCTTAACCTCCTAAGTGGCTAGGACTATAGGCAACTGGTGCCTGGCTAGGAGCCAGTGTTTAAATGCAGTCATTAAACACTACTTCTGTTAAAAATGAGGTGAGAGCTGGGAAGGTGGCTCAGTGGTAGTGTTTGCCTCCCATGCATGAGGCCCTGGGTTCAACTCCTCAGCACTGCATAAGCAGAAAAAACCAGAAGTGTTCTGTGGCTCAAGTGGTAGAGCACTAGCCTTGAGCTGAAGAGCTGAGGGACAGCACCCAGGCCCAGAGTTTAGGCCCCACAACGGACAAAAAAAATGAGGTGAAATAAGGAGACTTTCATATTTTTTTCATTGCATTCTGAGCAGCTCATAAGGGAATCTGGGGCTAAAAGCTCAGTTGCAAGTTGAACATTTTGCTATTTGTCCTACCCTGGAATTTTTTTTTGTCAGTCGTGGGGCCTGAACTCTGGGCCTAGACGCTGTCCCTCAGCTCTTCAGCTCAAGGCTAGCACTCTACCACTTAAGCCAACAGTACCGCTTCCAGCTTTTTCTGTTTTATGTGGTGCTGAGGAATCGAACCCAGGTCCCTCATGCATGTGAAGCAAGCACTCTACCACTGTGCCACCTTCCCAGCCCCTACCTTGGAAATTTTAAGATGGGAGGGGGGAAGGAAGAGGGAGAAACAAGAGGAGGAGGGGAAGGGGAGGAGGGAAAGGGAAAAGGAGAGAAGTGGGAGAGAGGAAAAGAGAAACAGAACACACATACACACACACACACACACACACACACACACACAATGTCAGGATTGCACAAGGTCACTGCACAAAACCTTCCAAGCCCAGGTTGCCCCCTGGAGGCATAAGCCCATAAGGATCAGGACCACTCAGCAACCATCTGCATCATGGCTGGAGAAGGCTCGGCCTCTGCTTCCCCAGGGTAGCTGCCCAGCCAAGCCCTTTCCTTCTTGCCTGGTTCCACTATGTGTTTCTCAGCATGAGCCAGGAAGCAGTCCCAGCCGTGGAGGTGACGTGAGCTCTTACGATGACAAAATCCTCTCTTGGATTCAGAGGGGAGAAAGGGGCCTTCCTGGTGACTCCTGGTAATGCTGCAGGCCAATGGGAGACCAAAATGGCCAGCACAGGTTTTCTCTCTTCTGCTACTGCTAAAGGTTTGTTTGCTGGGTAAAGCCAAGAGAGAAGCAAGGCCCCTAAGCCCCAAAGGCATGTATGGGTGGACACTGGGCCCCCCAATGGACATAGATCTGGGTTCTACTTCTGACACCTGCAGACTGAGGACCGGCCGGGGTTTTCAATCATAATCTGCAGTTTAATCTTCATTGCATTTACTCTTTCAATCATTTAATCTTCATTGCATTTTTTAAAACTTTATGGGGGAGGGACACATTCTCTTAAGGAGCCATAAGAGGGAACAAAGAACAAAAGAGAGAACGTTTTTGAAGGGTCTTCTAAGTACCAGTGATGGCTAAAGGCATTCCCTTGGCTAATGCTCATGATCCATCCTTAACATGGGTGTCACAGCCCTTCCAATGCATCATGCAGATAAAGCTGTGTTTGCCAGCTGTGGTGGCTCATGCCTATAATCCTAACTACTCAGGAGGCTGAGATCTGAGGATCGTGGTTTGAAGTCATCCTGGGCAGGAAAGTCCATGAGACTCTTGTCTCCAACAGACTACCAAAAAAGCCAGAAGTGGAGTTGTGGCTCAAACGGTAAAGCCTTGAGCAAAAGAAGCTCAAGGACATACCCAGCCCTTAAGTTCAAGCCCCAGAACTGGCACACACAAAAATAAGCTAAACAACAACACAAAAAACCCTGAACAAACAAAAAAGCAGTGCTTCCCAAGTTCAAGTCCCACAACCAAAAAAGGAAAAGCAGTACTGTCGGTTTCCTGTGTATTTAATTCAGCTTCCCAGGAACACAGTAGCCTTGAAAGTCATAATCTAGCAACCAGCACCCAACTCTACTTCCAACCAGCACCCAGTCCTACTTCCACCACTAGGAAGATTGGGGAGCATCTCCAGTGGTAGGGGCGATGTATATGTGGCAGCTCTTTCCTGTTGTCAATCACTTGCTGGAGCCCTGTATTATGTGCACACAAGCAGATGAGAGAAGAAAGGGGAACCAAGGAGGCTCCTCCCACCTCCTGTCCTCTGACCTGGGCAACACACTGGCTAGCAGTAGCCCTCCAGGCTGGCAGCACATGCTCTAGCAACCATACTCACGGGCTCCATGCAGCCCTATACTCGGAGCCTTAACTTTCCTCCTCAGCTTCCTAGGATCCTCTACCTTCTGTGCTTACTGTAGGCTGAAAGAACCAGCCTAAGGCTGGCACCAGTGTGTCTCCACTGTACCTGGGACATGCAACATGAAGTTAGGTGTGCGACATGGCAACATGTAGCATCATGGCAGTGGCTCAAGTGGTAAAGCACTAGCCTTGCGCAAATAAAGCTCAGGGACAGAGCTCAGGCCCTGAGTTCAAGCCTCAGGACCAAGAATAACAAATACAAATAAAAAAGAAAGTTCTGGATTTGGGAGCCTGTTAGATTTAGGAAGTCCCACTTTGAGAAGAATGCACAGCATAATTGACCAGTTATGGAGTTCTGACCTCCTGGCATAAAGACTTGGCCCAGGACTCGGTGTTGTGAAGGCATATACCTCTTTTTTCACTGTGAAAGGAGCAGGGAGGTGACATCCATTCTATGGGTGATGAACTAGAGCTTCAAAAAGGGTGTATAACTAGCCTAAAGTCACATAGCTGGCAAAGGGCAGAATCTACCTCTAACCATACCCTTTTCCCCAAATAACAGTTCTGGCCATTACTGGGATGTACCTAAGAACAAAAGAACCAAACTTACTTTGTGCTGAAAACAATGATGCATCCTCCAAACACAAGCCACTCTTTGTATGGTTTTCCTTTGTTTGCTTTTGCAATGATACTGGAGTTTGAACTCAGGGCCTCATGCTCTTGGCTTGGCTTTTTCATTCAAGACTGATACTCTACTACTTGAGTCCCACATCCACTCCCACCTTTTTTGCTGAGGAATTGGAGATAAGAGTCTCATGAGCTCTTCTATTCATGCAGGCTTCCTACTGTGACCTTCAGATCTCAGCCTCTTGAGTAGCTAGGATTACAAGCGTGTGCCACCAGCCATGGGTATGGAGTAACAGAAGTAAGAGGTGCTGAGCATGTGTTTCCCACTGGCTCAGTGGGGGCCAGGGGTTCACTACAACACTTCCTAGCTGTAAGGACTGAGGCAAGAAACAAAACCTCTCCACATCTGTTTCCTCATCTATAAACTGGAAGTGTTTTAAGCACCTGCTTAAACTTAACCTATGGTTAGCTCTGCAGAGCTCACTTGAATCACAGAGCCTGGCACCCAGGACATGCTCAGAGGCATAGCCAGGTGGCCACGGGGACTGTCACTACCCTCGGGGCACCCCAAATTTGCTCTTTCATAAACAAATACACACTCATAGATTCTACCAGAGGGATCATAGTATTTACGTACATGTATTCTCATCTGAAATCACTTTGTTTTTCCATTCCTGGTTGTCCAAAAATGGTTTTCTATGGCCAACAGGAAATAGCCATTGGCTATTCTTTCTCTGGAGAATTCCCTCCTCAGATGGGGTTTTGGTTTCTCATTACTGATCTGTAGACTTTCTTGACATAGTAAGGCTGCTAACCTTGTCCATCTCTCCCAATTGATCTGCTTTAGGAGTATGTATGAGATCTTGGGTGTCTTGATAAGTTGAAGCCTCACTACCCATCCAACCCCTTCCAGCGGGGCTCAGAACTCTCTTATCTCCTACCTTCCTGTTCCTAACCAGCCCCAGTCCTTGTTACTCTGGCAGTCAGCTTCTCCATACACACCCCAGGGGCTGCCATGGCTTTGTTCTACCATGGCCTTGTTCAGGGTCTGGCCTTGACTGTAGCAGCCACCCTATGACTATCACCCATGGATGTCACACACAAACAAAGCCTGGGCTGACTTTGAACCCCAATCCTCAGACCTCAGCCTCCTGAGCAGCTAGGATTACAGGATGAGGCACAGATGCCCAGTTACTTTCATCTGCTTGTCAGTTCATGAGGGATTTTGCTATGGTCAAGATTCCATGTATCTTTGTGTCCTTCTGGCTTACTCTCTACCAAATGAGAGGCTGAGGAAACAGGCTATGTTTGGATATGATTTATCCCCAAAGAGTTCACATGTTGGGGCATAAAACTTACTTACCCATTTAATCCACCCCCCCCACCCCCGCCCACTGTGAAGAGGAAGTGGGGCCTTTAGGAGATAGAACCTACCAGGAGGTGGTTAGGTCATTGAGAGCCCCACTCAGGGCCTAACATAACTTCCATGAGACTCCATTCAGTTCCCCCAGGGAGCAATTGTTATACTTGGTTAACCTGTCTGTCAAATTCTTTTCTGTAGCTGGGCACTAGTGACTCATGCCAAATCCTAGCTACTCAAAAGGCAGAGGTCTGAACGTTGTGGTTCGAACCCAGCCTGGATAAGAAAGTCCATGACACTCTTATCTGCAGCTAACTACCAAAAATGCTAGTAGTGGAGCTGTGGCTTAGTTGTAGAGTACTAGCCTTGAGAAAAACAAAAAAAGAAAGAAAGAAAAAGAAAACAAAACACTCAGGGACAGCACCCAGGTCCTGAGTTCAAGCCCCAGGACTGAACCCAAAACAAAAATGCTTCTCTGTGAAGGCCTTGCAGGCTCCTCCTGCTCCCTGGCTTCCTACCTTGCTGTGGGATCACTCCCTCCCCTGTGTCCTCCGGCCACTGTACCATCTGCCATGCCGTGACACAGCCCCAGCATCCTTGCCAGAACTGGTACCATGCCCTGTGGATTTTCAGCCTCCAAAAATGTGAACTAAATAAAAACCTCTTTATGAGTTTCTCAGACTCCGCTCTCTTGTGATAGCAGCAGAAAATGGACTCGTACACTTGGGGAGCTGAAATAAGCTTGCCTTTGGGCAGTTTTGATAAATTGTGATTATAGCATAGTTCACATTTTAGAGGTGAAGTAAATGAAGTCAGGCAGGCAGGGGCTGACACTTGGAGAGGGCTAGGGAGGTGCTCTGGCATTAACCCTTCAGGCAAGGCTGACAGGCTGTCTTCTACTGAGGTACTTCAGGAAGCAGTACAAGAGGAGCCTGCTTCAATAACAGTTAAGAGCTAACACACTGTAGACACATGTGCCAGGGCCTGGTACCAGCACATGCCATGTGTGATTTAGTGAATTACAAAGCAAGCAAACAAACAAAACAAGCATCTTGGTGCTGGTGGCTCACCCTGGTAATCCTATCTACTCAGGAGGATGTAGTTTGAGGAACACAATTCCAGCCTGGGCGGGAAAGTCCAGGTGACTTTATTTCCAATTAACCAGGAGAAAGCTGGAAGTGGAGACATGGCTTAAGTAGCAGCCTTGAACATAAAAAGCTGAGAGACAACACTTAGGCCCCGAGTACAAGGTTCAGTATGGACAAAACAAAACAAAAAACCCCAAACAAATGTCTTAAAAAAAAAAAAAATATCATTTTAGAAGTGGGGGAAAAAACCCAGAAAACAAAAAAAACCTAGATCTGGGTGCTACAATAGGTACACATCTTGCACTCAGAACCTGAGCAATGCTGGGAATGTAGATGAAGATGCCAACTGCAGGGGTGGGTCCATGTCTTGGCTCGGAGGGCCTAGACCCCATCGCGGAGCAGCCTAAGGCTGGGATGTTCTAGAAGCCGAGCTGAAATTTCCACACAGATGGTCTCCCTCACCAGAGGATCACACAGCCTCACAGATAGATCTCTAGGTCAGGAGGCAGAGACCCCCCAAGGGCTAGCCAGGATTGGGAATGAAGCAAATCAGGAAGAAAACAGGAAATCTAGCCACTGCTTTATACCAGGTACCAAGCCTGCCTTCTCCCATTCAGTCCTCCCCCTCCCTCTTCCCAGTGAAGCTCAGAATGGGAAAGTAACATGCAAGACAGCACTCAGCCAGTGGCTGGTAAGGCTGGGAATGGTGTCCAGGTTTGTCTCAGGGTTCCAAAGAAGAGGAGTCTGTCAGACAATTCTGGGCTGCATGGGAATCCTGATTTCTAACACTGGTCCATCACACTGCTACCAGACCGGGGGCTTGGTTGTGCTAGAGCTGGTGAGAAAGGAAGGGGGTGGAGAGAACAGTTAATAGGGCAGCAGATAGGTAAGAAGAAGCCATCACTGCCAGTGTACAATCTGCTCTGTCTTAATTTCCTTATCTGTAAAATGGGAGTGATCGATTCCAGGCACTGTCTCCAGGCCCTTTGAAGAGTTAAAACGGTGTGTGTTACTGCCGTTTCCATGAACCCCGTTCTGTGAAAAGAAAGACTGAACCAGACCTCTCGACAGACATCTCTGTGCCCAAGATGTGGCAGGTGGCTCACTCCTGGTTACAGCAGTGAGGACAAGGCTCAGAGGACTGGGTTCATGAACAAGTAAGGTCAAGTTTAAACCAACTTGAACACAATGCTTTGTACTGTCAGGAACAGCACACGATAATGCCTAACCCAGCCTGTGCTTTCTCAATTCACCATTCCTAAACCACATGAGGAGAGACACTGGCCCATTTCATAAACAAGTACAATCAAGTCGCTGTGGCTTGAGTGATTTATCCCAAATGTGTGTGCATGCACACATGTGCTGGTACTGGTAACTGGGGCTTGAACTCAGGGCCTGGATACTGTCCCTTAGCTACTTAGTTCAAGGCTGACACTTTATCACTTGAGCCACAGCTCCACTTCCCACCTTTTGGTCGTTAATTAGAGATGAGTCTCACGCTTCCCCATCCAATCTGGCTTTAAACTATGATCCTCAGATCTGAGCTTCCTGAGTAGCTAGGATTACAGGTATGAGCCACTGATGACCAGCTCCAAGTGACTCTAAATACTTTTTACTCCCCCAGAAATGGACCAGATGTGCTATAAAAGGTACCAGAAAGGGTAGAGTTCCTTCCTGCTGATTGGCCTGGAACCCAGGACCTTGCCTGTGATGTCTGCTCATTGGAGGATGAGAGGCTGTTTTTCTATAACAGGTGCTCTCATGCTTGGCTATGGGAAGCCACACTTCTTGTGTCTGGCTCTGAAGCCAGGATGTGACCTACAGTGACACAGTGAGCAGGAGGTGACAGGTCTGGCGTCTCCTTCCCTTCTGTGTCAGGGGAGCAGCCTACAGACTGATGAATAGCCTCCTCCTCTAGAGGGCTGCAGGAGACCCTCACCCACATTTTCCAGAACAGCATTCTACAATCATGAACAGTCACCATGACAACCAGGGTCTTCCCACCGCCCCTGCTGCCCAGGCTGTACCTCCTCTCTGACCCAGAGTGAGCAGCCATAGTCCCACAGGCCCAGCAGGGAGACTGCTCACTGCCGGGTTCAGAAAGCCTTAGGCACAAGGCAGGGAGGGCCTCTCTGCCACTGGCCTGTGCCAAGCTCTGTCCAAAGTGTGATGTTCATCTTGGAAAAGTGGGCATGGACTGGACAGGAGACAGGTGCTCTCCTGCCCAAGTTTTGATCCCCTTCCTTAAGCCCTAGTGGCTAGAACATTCTAAGCCAAAGCCCTCAAAGTCCTGGGCCCTAGAGACCCAGACCCCTTCTCTCTGCTTCCCTGTCAGCAGAACCATTGAGCGTTGGCTGGAGCTTTATACTTCCAGCCCCAACTTCTATCAAGGCTGTGTTGTCCCTCCTGTCCGTGACCCCCTCATCCCACTGGGCTTGTCACCCGTGTGCACCCCCAGCCATGCCCATCTCCACCTTGTGCCTAAGCTTTGTGCATGGGATGTTCGTTGTCTACACATCGGTGCCATCCAGTGCCACTAGAAACTGGTCTATGATCGAGTCATGAGGCAGATCGCCAGTTCAAAGAAAGAATGAATGAATCAGGGAAGAGAAGGAAGAGGAAAAGCAGAGGCGCAGAGACAGGAAGGCTCAACAAGTGAGGGAGGAGGAGGATCGGGATGCCCCCAAGTCCCCTCTACTTACCCAGCTGGGCGCGAAAGCTGCGGACAGTGTTGCCTCCTCCGGGCCGGGCGCCGCGCCTGCTGTATTTGTCATAGAGCCGGAGCATGTGGACAGCGACCATGTCCTGGGCGCCCGGGCCCAGCGCGGCTGCCACTTCCCCAGGGGGGTACTGGGGGTCCTTGTCCCCCCGCAGGCCGTCGGTGGTCTCTGGCAGTGCGGACCAGGAGGAGCCCGCGTGGCTGCAGCCGGAGCCCCGAAGCACCAGGAGCAGCTGCAGAAGCGGGAGCAGCAGGCGGGACCCCAAGTCGGTCCTAGTGGGGCCACGAGCCATGGTGGGTTGACAGCGGCGGAGGGGGCCCGAGCCCAGGACCGGGAGCGGAGAGCTGCGGTTCACCAGCGCTGCTGGCGGGCTCCGCGGACCGAGGGAATGTGGGGATCCCCGGGAAATCGGGGGTCTCGGGATGCTGCTAGGTACGAAGATGGGCGCGGGTCCGGCAGCCGGGCGCTCGCTGCGTCCACTCGGGCTGAGCCCCGGCCGTCCGTCCCGAGCGGGCGCGCTGCCGCCTGGCTGACGCGCCGCGAAACTTTGCCGCCCACGGCCTTCGCGCCGGGCCTAAGCGGGTTCGAGGGGAGGGGCGGGGCGGGGTGCGGCAGCGGGCGGCGCCCTCGCGGGGGACCCGGGCTCGGCGTCCCAGACCACTCCGGCCCGCCGCCACCGCGCAGATCGTCCGTGGCCGGACTGCGCCGTGCGTGCGCTCCTGTGTGCGGCGGGCGCGCGCGCCGAGGTGTGCGCCCGCGGGTGGAGGGGTGGGGTGGGGGCTCGGGCGTGGGCGAGCGCGCTCCCCCGAGCCCCCGCCGGGAGCCTGAGACCCAGCCCCGAGGCCGCTGGCGGCTCCCGCGCGTCGGCGCCGGCAGCCTCGCCAGCGCTGCGCGGGGGGCTGGGCGACCTCTGGAAGGGGCGGCGCGGGCAGGGTTACCCCTTCAATGGCATGCCATGGTGAAGTGGTTGGAAGATGACAGTTCCCCCGTGAGGAGGACCTGAGTGTGTGTGTGTGTGTATGCAGTTGTCTCTGAGCCAGTGTGAGTCCAAAACACAAGCAAAGTGTGCAGGCTGAGAATTTGGAACCTGAGGACCCTTCTTAAGCCAGTTCTAAAAAAAAAGAATTAAATGAATGAATGAATGAATAAATAAATAAAACCTCTTCCAAAGCTCCAAAACTCAACCAACCTAAGGCAATGGTAACATGATCTTGATCCAAATTCAGAATTAGAATTAGCCGATTAACGGATCCTTTATTTGGCAACACTGATTCCAGTGGTTAAAGAAATACATCAAAGGTTCTTATAAATCTTTGGGCTAGGTTGCTAGATTTAAAAAAAATAAAGGCATGCTTTCAATTTGTTTGTTTGTTTGTTTTCAAAAAAGTTTCCAAAGAGAAAAGTCCATAACTCTGAATAAAGATACTCTGTGTAAGGGCTTGTGTGGTAAGCCCAGGCCCAGGCCCTAGCCAGCAGTTTAGCTGGGGCAGAAGGTCCTGAACTTTGTTTCTCCTCTAGAAAGGTTATTTCCCAATGGATAGAATTCAAGGCTTGGCGAACTTAATGCTAGGGAAAATTAGTCTCACTAACTCACTCAAGGTGAAATTTAGTGTTTCAGAATGTTCCACATACTAGTGACTGTCACAAATAGACACAATCCACAGGTATTTTCCCATCACAGCAAAGTGAGTTCAGATTTCTCAAAATACAACTTTTGCTCATCTGTACTTTGAAATGAGAGTAGCAGTTACATTGCACTAGCTAAGAAATTACTGAAAAAAGATATACATTACATGTGCCCATGCTATCAAGTTGTTTTAAAAAGTATTTTTCATAAACTATCCTTTGATATGATTGGTTTTCTTTGTAATCCTGCATAGTTTAGTTTAGGAGGTTCTACCAGATTGAGGAATGGAAGTTTGAGAAATCCTTTTGAGTGAATAACAGGAACACCCCCCCCCCCCCCCCCCCCCAGCTTCAAACCCACTGTCTTCCAGAAAGTTCTCCAAACCATTTATGCTACATTTTGAAGGACAAGTTACAAACTTGTGAAAGCTCTGTTCCTTTTCTTTACTTGGTAACTTTGGGCTCCATGAGCCAAAATAGTTACTTTTCTTGGAGCCCTCACAATGTAATAATTGAAAAATTGCTGGAAAAAGCTTCTGTCCATGTGTAAAATATAACCCATTTGAATCTTTTTTTTTTTTTTTAAGAATCTCAAATTGTCAAATTAGAGGTCATCCTATCCAGAACTTCCGAACCTCAAACTTATAGCTTTGGGGAACCACAGAGAAGCATTTTATTTATTTTGAAAATCAGCTTGCTTTGCCTCTGACTTCCCATTAGACTATCGCTATGAATTCATTCTGTGAACCGATTAAAAAAAAAAAAATTGCTCAAGTCATAGTAAACACTTGAATCTCTCCTTATAAACGATCCAGACCATCTTTTACAGTCCCCTCCCTCTCCCACACCTCCCTTTTCCCTATGTGCCCCTCATTTCCCCTCTGCCCCCCTCTCTCCTTCTCCCCCAGAATGCCTCTGACCTGCCCTGGTTGGGGGTAACCTCTGCTCAGGGGGTAGTTTTGTCTCTGCTGGGGCGGTACACAATCCAGGCCTGTGAAAAGGAGGGATGAGTCTGCAGGAGGCCAGCACAAGCTGGGCTATTGGGATCTGTGTCCATTAAAGCCTCCTCACCCTCCTTAACTCATTCTTAACTCCATTCAAGGCAGTCTGAGGGTCAGGCTTTAGCTGCCACTAAAACCTGTAGGGTTCAGATTCTCTGACATTGTTGCGAAAGAATTAAGGCATCAGCCAGGGACGGCTAATATTTCTTGCCTCGTTTTATTGCCGAACAGCGGGACTGTAAAGTTTTGAACACTAGAGCACTGTGGCCCTCTTTCATGTGGCCGAGATGATGGGATAAAAATGTGTTTGCTGAAGCAATTCAGATTACCACTGGGTCACATCCTCCCAGGCTCCGGTACACAGCCCTGGAGATGGCACAGCTAAGAAGCAATGCAATCTCTGCATAAACACGGCTCAGGCCCAACAGCATCTCTAGTGTGGAATTGAGGCTCGTTGTGGAGTTGGCCGATGAACATGGTTTGTTTTTAATATCCCAGGATAAATGAGCGTGGAGATGATGACTGTGGATGTAACTCCTCCAGATCCACGATTTCTACCAGCTTTTTACAAGACATTCCCAGTCCCAGGAGCAATGAACTGCTATGATCAGAGGTGCTGAGGTTTTCAGCTTGCAGATTAGGGTTAGGCAGTGTTCTCCCCAGTGAAGGGAGGGGAGGGGAGGGCCCTCAGCCCGCCATGAGAATGGCAGGGGAGGAAGTGCAGTGGGTGGAAGTACTGGATGCCTAAGTAAAGGAGAAAGCAATTGGGAAGCCCCGAAAAGCAAGCTCCTTTGGTCTCACCAAAAACCTTTTCCTTGCAGGATGCCATGGCTCATGTCTGAAATTGTAGCTATTCAGGAGGCTAAGAGCTGAACATCTCAGTTTGAAGCCAGCTCAGGCAGGAAAGTCTGTGAGACTCCCAATTAACCAGCAAAAAGCCAGAAGTGCATGCATCACTCAAGTGGTAGAGTACCACTCTTGAGTGGAAAAGCTACTGGGTGCTGGTGGCTCACACCTATAATCCTAGCTACTCAGGAAACAGAGATCTGAAGGTTGTGTCTCAAAGCCAGCCAGAGCAGGAAAGTCCTGAGACTCTTATCTCTAATTAATCACAGAAGCCAGAAACAGAGTTGTGACTCAAGAGGTTGAGGTCCAGCCTTGAGTAGAGAAACTCAAGGATAGCACCCAGGCCCAGAGTTCAAGGCTCAGATTCAGCGCCCCCCCCAAAAAAAATTTAAGGAAGAGTATCCAGAACTGTGTACCTGTGTTCAAGTCCCAGTACACACACACACACACACACACACACACACACACACACACACACACACACAGTTCCTTTTTCTAATGACATGAACCCATGTAGTTATTTCATGGTATTGTCCAGTTAATTTGTGGCTGAGCTTGTTCTTGTTCTAATCAACTCTGTAACCCTGGGGTGGTTTCTTGGATTCCCAGAATCCTGGAAGATTGTTTGAAACCCTGGCTCTGTTTTGAAGCTCTACGTTGGTTTTATGGCCTTGGATCAACCTATTTCTTGGAAGCTGAAGTATGGATATGACCCTGTGAACCAGTGGGACTAAGTTCCTGTTGCCATTTTCACTACTACCTAGCTGTGTGACCATCAGCAAGTGACTTGCCTTCTCTGGGCTTCCATTTCTTCAACTTGAAACTGGGGACAAGAGTAGGCTGCTGTGTGGATTTGTGGTGAAGTTTTCATGGGAGATGGTACAAAATGGTGCCCATCACATTGTGAGAGCCTATTTCAAGTTTACCCAGACTCTGGGGGAGATTTGGTAAGTTCTTCAGCCTGGTGGTTCCTTGATCGGCAGAGGAAATACATTGACTTATTCCACAGTGCCAAGATATGGAAAGTAAAGAGAGAGGGTCTTGTGTCCTGAGAGGGTCTTGTGTCCCTGATGAGGAAGCTTCAGCTCTCCACAGAGCTGTTGTGATCAGTGCGTCTGTCTGTCTGTGGGAGGCTGATTCACAGCTCTTCATCTCCATTTTCAAAGCCCTTGTTCCTTCAGGACAAAAGAAATGCCAGCAAGTCCCTGTTTCTGTTGGAGCTGGAGCTGTGGGGCGCTAGAGACAAGGATCCTGGGCCTCTCCAAGATGCCGGGGCCAGAATGTAATAAATCTGTGAAATAACAAGCACAAAGGACTTCATAATCAATGACAGATTTATTTTATTTATTTATTTATTTTTATGCTGGCAACATCCATCGGTAGAGTTCACATTTTATAGAGAAATAACTCCCCCCCGTGTGTGATTTCTCCTCTTCAGTCCCATAGACTCTCTTTCTGAAAGTTTGGGAAAACTCAGAGAATCCACGTTGGCTCCTCTGAGAACTGTGGCCAGCAAAAGCATGACTTCCCCTTGGGCGGGAACCCAACTCTTTCGGGGTACTTCCTAGGGTGCTGAGGGCCATTCATTTCTGTTTTGCTAAAATACCCGTGACATGTGAATAAACCAGGATTACAGAACATTGTCTCGGGCAGTAATCTGAGCCGGCATGGGCTCTGGTTTGATGAAATATAGTGTTCTCTGAGCAAACATGGGAATTGCTATTACTTCTCGTTAAAGCTGAACAGTGGGACTATTTAGAACTGGGTGCATGAATGCGGCACTGTAGGGAGTGACAATTTGAAGGGAGCCGATTTGAAGGAGGGAGGGGATGGTGGGGTGTGAGCCTGTGTGTTTGAGTTGGCCAGAGCCAGTCAGTTAAGAGGAATCCACGAGAGAGGCAGCCAAAGAGACACTTTGAAAATTAGGACTCCTTTGGGGACTGCACAGCCACTAGACAGCCACAAAAGAATCTTCCTCAAAGCCTTTGATGGGTTTCCTTTGCAGGAGGGACAAAGCTTTGTGTCCTCATCCCGGCTACCAAGTCCTTACCACCCATCTGTGCCATGGGTTGGTCCTTTTCGTGTGTGTCCACGTGTTGCTACTGGGGCTTGAACTCAGAACCTGGGCACTGTCCCTTAGCTTTTGTGCTCAAGGCTGGCACTCTACCACTTGGGACACAGTTCTACTTCTGGCTTTTTGGTGGTTAACTGGAGATAAAGAGTCTCCTAGACTTTCCTGCCTAGGTTTGCTTCAATCTGTGATGCTCAGATCTCAGCCTCTTGAGTATCTAGGAGTATAAACCACCAGCACCAGCTTGGCTTGTTTGTCTTGATGGAGATTTTTCCACTCTTTTCCTGCTTCTCCTCTCACATCCCAGGATTCAGAGCAACCCACACTAGGTTTCTCTGGTCCTCCTCTCAGCCCTGTCTCCACTGCTTTCAGGGTGATAGCACTGATTGCTGTCATACACCCTCTAATGTCCCTCTAGGACCTAGGCACCAGCTGCCATGAAGAGGACTCACAGTGGGCCTCCCACAAAGATTCTTCCTTCCCTAGGGACAGCCAACTAGACAATACAGGATACAGAGGCCTGGACATTAGAGGGATCCAGGACTCCATGTCTGCTCTTCGGAGCTTACAGTGTTGCATTTGGTTTCTTCCTTTGTCTGATTCTACTCTCCTCCATCTTGATAGATGTGGCCACTAACAACTCCCCCCACACCTCTGTACTTGGCCTGGTTCCTAATACCTGCCTAGGTAGTACTGGTTCACCAAAAGATCTAAGGGCATGGATTCTGAGATAGGTGTGAGGCCAGAATGCCCAGTGGTAATGAGGGCTCTGTGATGGGTGCAGCAGATGGGTGGATGACCCCCCCCCCTCCAGTATTTTGTCCTCCACAGAGTTCAAGGTCTCCCATCTCTCAGAGCCTTAGAGACAGGGACAGCTCAGAAAACCATGGCTGGCTCTGTTGAGTGTTAGGTATTTATTGTAGAGAGACCACAAAAGGCAGAGAACAAATCAGTAATTCAAGGCAAAAGATGAATATCAGAGGGCTGTCTTAGAAATAAGGAAATTCTCATTTCTTACAGCTGTCTCTGGGAATCAGGTTGATCTATCTATCTATCCTTCTGTTTCTCTGTCTATCTATCTTGTTGGTACTGAGGCTTGAACTCAGGGTCTGGGCACTTGTCTCTTAGCTTATTTGCTCAAGTGATACTCTACCACTTGAGCCACACCT
Source organism: Dipodomys spectabilis (assembly GCF_019054845.1). Taxonomy (NCBI): domain Eukaryota; kingdom Metazoa; phylum Chordata; class Mammalia; order Rodentia; family Heteromyidae; genus Dipodomys; species Dipodomys spectabilis. The sequence continues at coordinate 705,492 of NW_024870813.1, read as the reverse complement.
CTATTTCTGATTTTTTTTGCTGGTTAACTGGAAGTAAGAGTCTGTGAGACTCTGTAAGATAAGAGTCTGTGGACTTTCCTGCCCAAGCTGATTGAACTGCAATTCTCAGATCTCAGACTCCTGAGCAGCTGGGATTCCAAATGAAAACCACCGGTGCCCAGCTGGCCCATGATTTAAATAGAAAGGAGGCAGAGCTCCAGACATGAATGATTCTTAACCTCAACAAGTCTGTTAGGATAAAATTGGAGCTCTGATTGGGAAGGAGAGGTCCTGAGCATTGGGGCCACCATAGTTAAGATGTCTAAGAATCCTAAAACTCTCTATTTCTATGTTCCCCTCTCTAAGATGGTTTAAGCATGACATGTGTCCCTCTTGTGGTGACCCCATACCTGCCCTGCAGAGAGTGTTGTCAACTCCTAACCTAGCCAGAAAAGTGTTGAACCCATAAAGGAGGGAAAACACTGTAGACTGGTGGATAGGAACCAGCCAGGCATGGGAGGGTAGAGTTGGGACTAGATCCTGAGTGTATTGAGTCAAGGGAAAGGAATAAAGAACAGCATGGAAAGTTCTATCAATAGAAGAGATCTTTCTATGATGCAGTGTTTGCACCCTGGCCAGGGATCCAGGAGATGGTTGGGTTATGGGTTGGCTCTTATACATTGGAAAAAGCAATGGCCTACATGAAGTGACATATTGATGCCAAAATTGCCACTGCAATGGTAGAGGAATAGATTAAAAGCTTAGAGACGTGAACATGCTTGATTTGAAATGGTTGCCAGACCCTGGTGGCTCATGCCTATAATCCTAGCTACTCAGGAGGCTGAGATCAGAGTATCATGGTTTGAAACCAGCTCGGGCAGAAAAGTCTGTGAGACTCTTATCTATAATTAACTTCCAAAAAAAGCCAGAAGTGGAGCTGTGGCTCAAGTGGTAGAACACTAGCCTTGAGCACAAAAGCTCAGGGACAGTGCCTTGGCCCTGAGTTCAAGCCTCAGAACTGGCACCAAAAAGAAAAGAAAAGAAAAAAGTAAATGGTATGTCAGACCAGAAAACCATCAGCCTATGATGTTCCCTGAAAGAGCTAAGGATTCTTCAGACTTATGAGAGAGGATTCATGGCATCATGAAAAAAGTATAGTAATAGCTTCCGATGTTAGAGATCAAGGAAAAGATTCTGAAATGAAAACAATGAAAGTGACCATATTGATGAAGTCCGAGAAGAAGATTCTAAATGAGCCCCAAGATAGGGACACAAGAGGTTTTATCTTTGTTGCTGTTGTTTTTAATGTACTTAAAATGTACTGTGTGATTTTTTTGTTTCTTTTGTATGCTCTTCCCACATGGTATAACCCCTGTTTTCACTGTATTTGATTCTGGTGCCCTGCATCTTGTATATACATTTTTCTTTTTTTAATATACATTTTTCTAATTTGGGGAGGGGAAGGGAAATAACAAAATGCTGAAACAGGGATACAGGTTTTCCCATTGTAACAATGAGATGTACAAGACACTATGTTGAAAATAAACTTTACAGCTTTGTGGGGAGAAGTTGGAGAGGTGGGGAGGGAAGGGATGGAAGGGGAAAACAAAGGAGGGGGGTAATAATGCTTGATAGGAAATGTACTCATTACTTTACTCATGTAACTGTAACCCTTTTGTACAGTGTCTTTGCAATAATATATCTTTGCAATATATATAATTACATATAATTATATATATGTATACAAAAGAAGAAGAAGATTCTAGAACTATTCCCTCACCCCTTATCCAGTCAGATGACTAAGTCTGAGACTGAATGGAAGGTGTTATTACTGAACTGGGATTCCTAGAAGAAACAAGAATGAAAGAATCCCACAGGAACAAACTGCTTATAACCGTCCAAATCAATGATCAAAGTGAGAGCCAGAATTGGAGGAAAGCCAGAGTTCATACCTCGCACAGAGCCATGGAGGTGTTAATAGAATGTGGAGCTCCAGAGAACTGTTCAATTTATGTCATCAAAAATAAACCCAGGCCAGGCACCAGTGCCACATGCTCGTAACCTTAGCTACTTTGGAGGCTGTGATCAGAGGATGGAGGTCCAAAGTCAGCCTTGGCAGAAAAATTTGTGAAATACTTATCTCCGATAATCCAGCAAACAGCCAGAAGTGAAAGTGTGGTTCAAGTGGTAGAGCATCAGCCTTGGGGCAGACTCCAGGCTCTGAGTTGAAGCTCTAGTACACACACACACACACACACACACACACACACACACACACACACACACTCTCTCTCTCTCTCTCTCTCTCTCTCTCTCTACAATAAATAAATAAGCCATATTATCACATCTTGTACTTCCCTTCAGAATAAAATAACTTCTGGAAGGCCTTTTGGTGCTGGAGACTAAATTCTGCACCTAGGATATAATTCTTTACCCACAGGGCCACACAGGCTGCTCACTCAAATCCATTGAGTGAAACAGAGAAAAAGAAAGTTTTCTGTCACCTGTCCAGGCTGCTTGGACTTATCAGCTGTTAGACATATGTGAAATGTATGCCAAGGCCCAATGGGAGGAAGGATTTTGAAGCAAGGCTCAGCCATCTGTAGCAGAGAACTCTGGCCATCTTTCTTTCTTTCTTTTTTTTTGTCAGTCGTGGGGCTTGAACTCTAGGCCTAGGCACTGTCCCTCAGCTCTTCAGCTCAAGGCTAGCACTCTATCACTTGAATCACAATGCCACTTCTGGCTTTTTTTCTGCTTATATAGTACTGAGGAGTTGAACGCAGGGCCTCATGCATGTGAGGCAAGCATTCTACCACTGAGCCAACTTCCCAGCCCATTTGGCCATCTTTCAAAAAGCACAAAAGTGTGTTGCTGCACTCCCTTTGTGGTGGAGAGCCTCTCACAGGCCATCAGGTGATGGTGTGACAGGAAATGCTGTCATAAACTGAACCCTCTTAGACCTACCACATCATAGTTTTGGGTAGGCCCAGAAATAGTTCATCAAAGATGAGTGTAGGTGCCAGGTGCAGGTGGCTCATGCCTGTAATCCTAGCTACTCAAGAGGCTGAGATCTGAGGATTTCAGTTCAAAGCTTTCCTGGGCCAAAAAGTCTGTAAGTCTCTTACTGCCAATACACTACCAAGAAGTTAGAAGTGGAGCTGTGACTCACGTGGTAGAGTACTAGCCTTGTGCACAAGAGCTCAAGAACAGCACCTAGGCCCTGAGTTCAAGTCCTAGGATGGGCACAAAAGAAAGCATGGGGCATCTGAATTTGGACATGGGCAGTGCCAGGGGGTGCTATGAAGCTGCTCTAACGGGTGGCTCAGATTTCTATTTTCACATCTGGGGCCACAGGGGGTCCCTTATGTCCAAGTGTTGGAGGGGGAAATTGTGAGACAGGCAGGTTTTGATCATAAACCAATTTTTTTTTTTGCTGTTCTGTACCTTAAGTCAAGTGTGAAAGATAGCAGTAAGAAGAAATCTTTTTCATGAGAAGAGCTTGAGGCACACATGCACACCCACGATGTGTGGGAAGAAAAATGACCTGAGATAAAAATTTGTGAGCAGTGGCAATGGCCAGTTGAGTGGGAGCCTGAACTTAAAGAAAAAGCAAGAAAGAAAAGAAATATTAGAGAAATAGAGGCCATAAGTATGATTTCTGTGTTGAATAATCAGGTATAATGGCTCATGGCTGTAATTCTAGCTATTCAGGAGGCTGAGAAATTTGAGGATCCTGGTTCAAAGCTAGCCTGGACAAGAAATTGCATGGGACTCATATCTCCAACTAACTAGCAAAAGGCTGGAAGCAGAGGTGTATCTCAAGTGGTAGAGCACTGGCCTTGATTGACAAAGCTAAGGGAGAAGGTAAGGCTCTGAATTCAAACCCCAGTACTGGCACATACACACAAAAATGTCTATCAGAGAGTACCCACCCGGGAGAAGGAGCTAGCAATGGAGGAGAGACAGCTTAGCCAGCCTGTGGCATCAGCCATACTGATGTTCACGTGAAGGAGTAGAAGCCCTGTGTAGCACATCAATTTAAGCACCTAGTAACCCAAGCTACTTGTCTCTCAGTGTACAGGTAAGGTCTTTCACCAGAGGAAGTGCTAATTGAGATAGTGGAAAAGCTAGAACTGACAGAAAAGGAGAGAAATAGATTGTCCTTGCAACCTTTCTCTCAAATGTTTTCACAGAAGAGACCAGGACGATCCTAGTGATGCTATTGCCAAACAGGTTGGGATACTCATGCTAATCAAATGAGCCCAAACTGAAGAGGTGGACACTGTGCTGCTGCCCCCTTTAGGCTGGAGGTCTCCATTGCTTCATCATGATCTTCCACCCCTAGTGTTACCTGCTGATAGCTCTCAGCTGAGATCTTGCCCTCAGCTGCCTAAAGGGGGCGTGCTGTCCACAGCCACATTTCTTTCCCTGAGCCATCTATGTCAGATAGTTGGACTATATGAAAAGTCAAAAACTCAGGCTCCTTTGTCCCTTGTGACAAATCTGAGGGATCATCTCAGCTCCTGAGCTGCCTTTGGGAGTAGCCTCAGCACCTTGTTGTATCCATATCACATTCAATGTCCTGGCTGTCCATCCTGTCTCTCACAGACAATGGCTTAAGTGCTTGGCCCATGACCCTGCTGCTCTTAATTCTCCACCTCCTCCTTCTTCCGAAACCCCCAAATATCATTTTCCTTTGGTATTTCCTTCACATCTCTCTCACTCTTGCAAGTTCCCCTCCCTCCCCTTTTTTTAAACAAAGAGCAGACTGCAGGTTCATACGAAATTCATGAGCCTGTATTTCTCTTATTTATTTTTATGGTTAATTCTATTTATAACAAGGAATGCTGGTTTTCCGTTTTATACTTGAGATGTAAAGATTCTGTTTAAAATAAAATAAAACACAGTGAGTTGGTTTAAAGAAAGCGATGTTAAATAAATGATAGTTTTGGCAGATATTGTGAAGGTGATTAACTGAAGGATAGCTCCACTCCAGCTATTTCTCCTGCCCCTCCCCTAGAGACAGCCCCAGGGCCCCATTCTTCCATTCCTTGTGGAGGGCCCTGTGTAATAGTGTCTCCATGTTTGAGTTTGTAGCTTTCCAGGGCACACTCCAATGGCCGGAGGACCTCCCCTTAGACTCTACCTTCTTTAAAGGTTCTCCTACCTCCTAATAGCACCAAGCATTTAACACACATGTCTTTGGGTGCCTGTTAAATGGTCTGGATAGACCATTGCAACATTACAATGTTCTTTCTGATTATAGCTAACAGTCCTCTAGTTCTGGGTTCCTCTCCTCACAAACTCAAGCCAGCCCTTCATTCTTAGCTTGTGTCTCTGTCCCAGTCTCCACTCACCGCCCCCCCCCACTGTCCACCATGTTATGTCACGCCTCACTAGCAAGGCCAGCGCTCCCCCCAGCCACTTGTCAGTCTAGGTCCTGGGTTTCTGGTCAGGTGAGCCGATCATCTTGTTCTACCCACACTTCCCTCAGCAGTCACCCTCTCCATGGTCCTCCAGAATTCACTCATCTTGCCTTCCGTTCTTCAGCAGAGGACCAGCATTTACATCCCAGACCTAATGGCGACCACAGCACTAGGCCAGTGCAGACTTTCCTGATTGGCATGGCTTCCCTCCATCATTTTGAAACTGCTTTCCTTTCTGTGGAGAAATGTTGTTCCCAAAACGGGGCTCTGCAGGAACTGGCTGTGTGAAAGTTGTCCTTCATGACTTAGCCAATCCCACCTGCTGTCCACTGGCCACAAAAAAAGCCCAGAGAGGAACCCCCAGTTTGGGGTTTTCCTTAGTGGATTTGGTGGTGGAAGGCCCAATTCCTCTCTTTGCTGAGGCTGATTGTTGTAAGAATACACCTAGCTATAGCAGCCATGTGTGTGCAACAGAGAGAATTTCTCTAAAAGAAAGGGAAACTGGGGAATCTATGGAGGGGAGTGAGAGAGGAGAGGAAGAGGGAGATGTGGAGAAGAAGAGGGGGAGGGAAAGAGCGGGAAGGACAGGAGAGCAAGAAAGAATGGAGAATGAAAGAAGAGGAAGAGGAGAAGGAAAGATAAAGACAGTAGGTTAGGACAAGGGGAAGAAAGGTGTGTTCATTATCTATTGCAGTTTAACAAACTACTCCCATAGGGGGTCCCTGACTTACAATGGATCTGACTTATTTACGTTTTTTTTTACAATTGTATCAAAGGGCAAGATATTCAGTAGAAATAGGAACTCCCCATGTTAAATTTTGATCTCATCCAAGTCTCTCAATATGCAGTTCAGTTAAAAAGGCGTTGTGTGTGTGTGTGTGTGTGTGTGTGTGTGTGTGTGTGTGTGCACGTGCATGCACACCAGTACTGTGGCTTGAACTCAGGGCCTAATGCTCTCACCTGGCTTTTTCACTCAAGGCTGGCTCTCTACCATGAGTCACAGTTTCACTTCTGGCTCTGTGGTAGGTCATTGGAGATAAGAGTCTCATGGCCTTTCCTGCCCTGGCCAGCTTTGAATCCCGACTCTCAGTTCTCAGCCTCCTATGTAGCTAGGATTATATGCAGGCATGAGCCACTAGCACCTGGCCTGCAGTTCAAAAGCCTTTATGTTGACATCAGCAGTGAACCTCAGCTCTTAGTCACCCATACGAACAAGAAGGAAAATAGCCAGTACTTGATGCCACTTCGTGTTGCTAAGCTGTGATATCCAAGAGGCTAGGTACAATTGTGTGTGTGTGTGTGTGTATGTGTACATGTGTGTGTGTGTGTGTGTGTGTGTGTGTGTGTGTGTGTGTGTATGTGTGTGTGAAAATGTATGAGTACGGAGGCTGGAACTAAGGACCTGGGAGTTGTCCCTTAGTTTTTCAGCTCAAGGTTAACACTCTACCACTTAAGCCACAGCTCCACTTTTGGCTTTATGTTGGTTAACTGGAGAATCTTGTATGCTTTTCTGTCCCTGCTGGCTTTGAACCTCCATCTTCAGATCTCAGCCTCCTGAGTAGCTAGGATTATTTAATCACGAGCCATAGGCGGCCAGTTAGTAATGCATTTTTATTTATCTATTTGTTTATTTATTTAGTCAGTTGTGGGGCCTGAACTCTGGGTCTGGGCACTGTCCCTCAGCTCTCCAGCTCAAGGCTAATGCTCTACCACCTGAACCACAGTGCCACTTCTGGCTTTTTCTGCTTATGTGGTGCTGAGGAATCGAACCCAGGGCCTCATGCATACAAGGCAAGCACTCTACCACTGAGCCACCTTCCCAGCCCAGAAATGCATTTTTGACTTGCTGCCAGTTACTCCATTGTAAGTGGAGGCAGTTCTGTCCATACCATCTACTGCTCCAAGGGGGCAGTGTGGTCCAGCTGCAGCTTCATTCAAGGTCATCCCAACATTACAGTTGAGATATTGGCTGGAACTGTAGTTACCTCAAAATTTACCCAGCAGCACCTGCTTCAAATCTCCCTCCTACATGATGGGGGATTCATTTCTTCGAGTCTCAGTTTCTTTGGTTCTCTTTTTCTGGGCATCTCCACTTATTCTCCAATCCCGAGTCTTCACCCACACCTAGACCTGGACCTGAGGCTAGTAGATTTGATTGGTTCCTACTTCCAAAACCCCAGGCCATTCCTTCCACACTTGTATCTCCTGCAGCAGCTCTAGGTTTAGGCATGAGGCAGAGGTTCATTGCTGACTCCATCCTCTTCTCTCCCACATCTGCAACTAGACACCATTCCTGTCCAGCAGGTCTTCTAAGCATCTCTCTTCCTGATCCATTCAGGAAAATTTTTCTATTCGGGCCTTTGTCATTTCTCACAAGTGGTTCTCAGTTCAGTCTGACCATCATTAATCCCCTGCTTCCACAGACAAGGCCATCTTTTTGATGTCAGAGTTGACCCAGACCCTCTCCTGTCCTTGGTGTAACCTCTAGGTAAGACTTTCACAAATGACTCCTGCCCCCCACTACCCACCCTTCTAGGCTGTTCTCTCAGCCTGAAAGTTTCTCCTACTCTAGACCTACCTGAGGAATCTTGTACTACCTTCATATCCCAGGGTCAAGTTACATTTCATCTAGAAGAGTTTCCAGAACTCCCTTTCTCCCATCCCACCCCTGTGAAGGGGGGCTCTCCAGCTGCTCTTGAGCAGAGGTTCCTGCAGATGTCTCTTTCTGTATGATGTCTTTTGGGTGTCCAGGAGGCAAAGGAGGGTCAGCTCTAGGACTAGGAGAAGGGATTAGGGGTTTTGATGCTTGGGAAGTTCTTAACAGTCCCCAGATCCTTGGATCCCTTCTTTACCTCTGGCTGTCCCTCTGGGCTTTGATCTTGAGGCCCATGAGAAAAGTAACAGGCTAGAATTGCTCAGCTCTTTGAGCAGTGATCATTTCCTCTGGCTGTAGAAGTTGCTAATCTTCAGTGATATAGTCAGGCATCTGTGGTGATAGAAATATAACTTAGCCAGATGCTGGTGGATCACACTTGTAATCCTAGCTACTCAGGAGGCTGAAATCTGAGGATCATGGTTCGAAGCCAGCCCAGGAAGGAAAGTCCATGAGACTCTTTTCTCCAATAAACTACCCAGAAAATGCTGGAAATGGCTCTGTGGGTCAAGTGAGAGTGCTAGCCTAGATCATAAAGAGGCTCAGGGACAGTGTCCAGGCCCTAAGTTCAAGCCCTAGGACCAGCAAAGAAACAAACAAACAAAAAACCAAGAAGAAGGAGGAGGAGGAGGAGGAGGAGGAGAAGGAGGAGGAGGAGGAGGAGGAGGAGGAGGAGGAGGAGGAGGAGGAGGAGGAGGAGGAGGAGGAGGAGGAGGAGGAGGAGGAGGAGGAGGAGGAGGAGGAGGAGGAGGAGAAGGAGAAGGAGAAGGAGAAGGAGAAGAAGAAGAAGAAGAAGAAGAAGAAGCTAAACTAGAGGAATTGAGAATGAGAGCAATGATGCCTCAGAAAACCACACTGAGAGCCAGCCTTTGGGAAAACTCAAAGCAGAGATCTCCTTATTGTAGTGCCCTCCTCACTGCTTTCCTCTTCAAAATGTTAACTAGTTATCCAGGTGTTAGCTCATGCCTGTAATCCTAGCTACTTACGAGGCTGAGATATAAGGATTCTGTACAAAGCTAGCCTGGGCATGAACGTCACAGCGGCTCTTATCTCCATTTAACCTGTAAAAAACCAGAAGTGGAAGTATGGCTCAAATAGAAGAATGTCAGCCTACTATTTGAAAAAGTGAAGGGTCAGAGCCTAGGCCCCAAGTTTAAGCCCCAGTGCCAGCATACATGCGCACGTGCACGCGCGCGCGCGTGCGCGCACACACACACACACACACACACTTATATCATCTTTGTTTTCTATTTCCAGTCTAAGAGTTTAGTCTGTCCCCACCACCTTTTCCTCTTTATGAATTCACTGAAGCCTTCACCGTGGCTCTCCCAGCAGGTTTATTCAGTTTAGAGGGATTCACAATGTTGGCCCCATGAGACCTGCTTGGATTCTTACTGACATTTTCCCTGGTCCCATGGCCTTTCTCCAAGTCCTACATCCTGCCTCAAATAGCCAGACTCTGAGAGGCATTGGCAGGCTCATGCCGGGTTAGATCCTGACATGAGTAAAGACTGTATCTTGGCACTTCTTTTTCTGATGGAGGTCCTTCCCCCATCCCCTTCAGTGTGGACCCTGCCAGCTAGTGTGGGCCTAGGCAAGCAGTGCTGTGAATTTAGGAAAGTGCTATAGATTTAGGGAAGAGCTGAGCCCCTGAACCTTAGAGATCCTGGAGTCCTTGTCCATCATGTCCAGGCTGCCAGAGCCTGAGCCCGGCTCAGTCCAGGCCCAACCTCATCTTACAGTGGATACAAGAACTTTGCAGCATTTGTTTTCTTCATTGTTAAATGCAAGTGCTAATGAACTTACTTCTCAGGCTGACAAAGAAGAGTGAAGAGGAAAGAGCTGAGATAATACGTAGTCTCCTGATTATAACAGGATGAGTGTGCACAGGCCTTTCCTGGTGACCACGCTGAGCATCCTACACCCCAGGAATCACAGTCGCCAGAGTAAGGCATCTGAACTTTATTACTGGTTCTTCCTCTCTACCGTAGCCTCACACCAAGACACATTCTTACCCTGTCCAGGCTTCCCTGGCTCCTTGGTTGGCCTGCTGTATTAAGACCCTGGAGGCCAACCTCACACTCCACATTATCCTTCTGAGTGAGCTGGCCTCAATTATCTTCTATCCTATCTACATCTTCCTGAGAGAGGACTGTGGTCCCACTCAGCTGCCCACAATATCTGGGTTTTGGCCTCCCAGAGTTCATGCTGTTGCTCAATTCAAACCCACTGGCAGCTCTACCCCTAGCCCCATCCTGTTACCCTGCTAGATCCCATGGTTATGCATGTGAGTAATGTGCTTCTATTCTGATATTAAGGGGAAAAAGCCAGGCACTGCTGGTTTATGCCTGTAATCCTAGCTTCTCAGGGGTCTGAGATCTCAGGATTATGATGCAAAGTTAGCCCAGGTAGAAAAGTCCATGTAATTCATCTCCAGTTAATCAGCAAAAATCTGGAAGTTAAGGGGTGGCTAAAATGGTAAAACTCCAGCATTGAGAGAAAAGCTAAGGGACAGAGTTCAGGCCCTGAGTTTAATCCCTAATATTGGCATGCAGCACCCCTAATTACAGACACCGGGAATTTAAAAAATACTGACATGATAGTCAAAGGAAATAGTATTTATCACAATTCAGGTACACTGAGTCAAGGAATCTTTGAATAGCGTCTGAAATGGCAATTCATTAAAGAAGAAAGTTTCTATTGAAGATTTCCTTAGTGATTGTTTTGGAGACAATTCATTGGCTAGACAGAAATCCTGATTGGCTAGTTAATTAGGGCATTTCTAGCTGAGAGATACTGAAGGCCAAAGGATATTGACTTTGATGGTTCAGGATATTGACTTTACGGTTCCTCTGAGTTTTTGGAAAGTGTGAGCAAAATCATCTTCTACTCTTCTGATTCTACTTTAGAAAGCGTTGGCTTTAATTACTTCTGTGTGTGTGTGTGTGTGTGTGTGTGTGAATTAGGAAGTGTTTAGAATATGTACGTAGGCCCAGGAGAGAGTTAATGGGGTTACCACCCCCCTTTGTGGAAAGGATTCTGTTAGTCAGATTTGCATTACAGCAACAAAATTCCAGAGACAACAAATTTATAAAGAGAAAGAAGTTGTTCTAGGGATTCCAGTCCAAGTCTGGATAGCCTTCTGTGACTTTGGACTTCTGATGAGGACATTGGATGACAATGATAGGGATTGTGTCAGGGCCAACTCCCCACATCATCACTCAGGAGGAAGAGCAAGAGAAAAGGTAGATCCCACAATCCCTTGTAAGGCCTTACCCTAAAGCCTCCAGGACCTCCATCGGGGCCTTATCTCAAAAGGTTCCAAAACCACCTCCTTGGGGACCAAGTCTTTAATGCATGGGGCTTACAGGGAGACTATTCCTTCTTCAAATCATGACTGATTGTCTCTGCTTTGTAGACCTTTTGTCCATAGTAACTGCTTGAGACTGTGGAGCTTGTAAAGCTTTTTCTTTCTCCTCTTTCTCCTCCTCCTCCTCTTCCTCCTCCTCCTTCTCCTCCTCCTCCTCCTATTCCTGCTCCTCCTCCTCCTATTCCTCTTCGTCCTCCTCCTCCTCCTTCTCCTCCTCTTCTTCCTCTTCCTCCTCTTCTTCTTCTTCCTCCTCCTCCTCTTCCTCCTCCTCCTCCTCTTCTTCCTCCCCCTTCTGTGCTGGTATTGGGGCTGGAATTCAGAACCTTGAGTTCTCACTTGTTTTTTTCACTCATTTTTAGTAGCTGGTACAAAATTAGGAGTTGCAACCTAATTTTCTTCCATGTAAGCATTTGCTGTTACCTGGCACAGAACTGCAGTATTAATCTGAATGGCTTACCTCAGACACCCTCTGCCAGATACAATTCTTTCCAGCATGCATTCCCCTGGGTGGTTCAATACTGGCTTTGAACTGTGATCCTCAGATCTCAGCCTCCTGATTTGCTGGGATTCTCAGCCTGAGTCACAGGTGCTTTGCTTTGAACATCATTCTTCAACTCTCTGTGATGCCAGGTATCTTTTCACTCCATGACACAGGACAGCGGGATGGTGTACTCATACTGTCTGCCCTCAGCCTTGTCACAGCTCTTCTTTATGCCTGGAAGCCAGGTGTGGGGGACTTTGTACCGCTATGGTGCCACTGCGCCCCAGACCCTCACTGTCTTGGAGGCTGATCAGCGCCTCTCTGGAGCCTGCAGAGGCACCTGGCAGGCTGGCAGGCAGCTTTTATGTGCCTAGTTAGGTTTTATGGTGCAGCCAGGCGGGTCTGTGTCTGTTGAGGCGTGTGGATGACTGGGCGTCTGTGCTCCTGGCTGGTTCTGCCCGAGAGCTGGACTGGTGAGGCCACCCTGGGGACATGGTCTAAGGCCAGCCACAGAACGGGGGACCTGGCCATCCTTGGCTAAGTTTTATTACCCTTGAGATATATTATTTCCATTTGCCCACAATAAGGGTTGGGCTACATCAAGCTGGGCGGTGGAGGATGCAGGGTGAGAAGTGTGGAGTACTTTTCTTCCCTCAGCCAGGGCAAGTCTAGGTCTCGACAGTTCTGGGGTGCTGCCACTGTCCTACTTGACCAAGCATCTTTGAGACTAATGTTTTTATTTTGGTGGTGGGTACTGGGGCTTAAACCTAGGTCTGGCATTCTGCCACTTGAGCCACACCTCCACTTCCAGCCTTTTGCTGCTTAATTGGAGAAAAGAGTCTCACAGACTTTCCACTTAGGCTGGCTTTACTTCTTGATCCTCAAATTTCAGCCTCCAGAGTAACTGGGGTTACAGGCATGAGCCACTAACACCTGGATGCTTCGAGTGGGAATTGGACAATAAACCATAAGTAGATAAAGTAGTGAGATGGGTTTGGGCAACATGAGTTCTTGGGAAGGAAAGTAATAGGGTCAACCAGAAGCACATGACAGCACAGTGGTCAGCTCTTATCTAAAGGTGGATGCCAGAATAGGGGGTGCATTGAGGCTGCACAGGAGAGAATAGTTTTACAATGCAGAACTCAGGCTAAAGCCAGGAATGGGAGAAACAGTGAGGCGATAGTTGGGCCTGCCAAGGTACCCTTGGTCTTGGTGATGCATGAACACTTCACTTTGTTTGGCAGAGAATGCACAGAGACTGTGCCACTCACAGAGACTCACAGGCACATGAGCTGGGTAGCTACTAAAGGAGTATGGGGGTGGGGTGCAATGGGGTACACAATGGCTTAGAAGGACCAGCTCTGTTTGGGTGGCGTTGAGGTGTGTTGGAATTACTCCATTCATAGTCAATAACCTCTGGCATTCCCATATGTGTTCTGGCGGGGTGATTGGTGACATGGTCAGGGTAATCATGGATTCTTCCTTGGGAATGGTGTTGAACTCTGCTTCCCAGTAGTTGTAAGTAGTTCTGGGCATGCAGAAATGGGCAGATAGTGCACCAAGAAGGTGGCAGAGAAAAGAGAGCCAAGTCCAGGAAGGAGGAAATGTACAGACGTGATGAGAATTGCTGGAAGCTTAGTAGGGCTGGCAGCTGGGACACCAGCAGAGAGAGCCAAAAGAGGAGGATGGATGAGAGGCAGGGAGAAGGGCAGGAGGAGAAGCAAGGAGAGGGGAAGGGACAGGGGGAGTAGGGTCAGGAGGAGAGACTAAAGGAGAGACGGATACAGGCCTGGAAGGGACTCAAGGAGCTAGGAGTCATCTACCTTGTCTTGTGTGTGGAGGGTCCCAGGAGAAGGCTGGATCTGAGAAAGGCATGGTCAGGCTTAGTTTTAGAGATCTCTGTGATGGCTCCAGGCAGGACAAGAAAAGGCCATGGTGCTCCAGGCAGGAAACATGCAGCAGCTGAACTACAGGAGATCACAGGGATGGAGAGGAAGGATAGGCATAAGGGAATCATGAAATGAGGTCAGCCAGGGGATGTAGGATCAGGGTATCTGACACGATGAAGCCAAGCCTAAGGATCAGGGTGGAAGCTGTGGAAAGCTATGGAGAATGCAAGGTCAGGCTGGAAGAGCACCTGGTAGAGAGGAGCTAAGAAAATCAAAGCACTCACCCTAGCTTTCCCTACTGTGGGTTGAGGCCATGAAGCTAGCTCTAAGCTTGTGGAACTGTGAATGGAAGTCATGCATTATTTTCCATCTAGTTCAAGGTTAGTCAGCAGAGCTGAATTCCTATACTTCTCCCACCTCTTGAGAACTGCTAGGTAGTCAAAGCTTGAGAAGGCAGCCATTGAAGGAAGGCTGTCTGACCTTCATAACAGATACCTGGAATGAACTTGAGGTTGGGGGATGGGTACTGTCAATGGTAGGTGAGGGCTTGTGTCTTGGTGCTCATTTGGAGTCAGGAAGCAGAAGATATAAGACGCAAGGGCAGGAGGATCACCATTCCAAAGAGGAAAAGCTTGCTAGTGTCCTAGTGTCTCCCCAGTCAGTGAGGCAGTCCTTTGCTACCTGGGAAGAATGAGTCAGGAAGGCTAGAGATGCCTTGTACCACACCCTGGGAGGGACTGCTTAAACATCCATGTGATCTTTGAATTCATCATGGCTTAGCCCATCATTAATGAACCAGCCTAGCTTACAGGAGGACCCTGCAGCCGGGAGAACCATCCAGTCCTGGCTGTCACAAGGTGGAACCTCCCCAGATTTACCCCTGACCTTTTATGCATATACTCAGGATCCCTGACTGGACCAGGATCCAGTTTTGATTCTCCCCATTGAAAGCTCCAAGAGTGATCAGAGTGGACCACGACAACTTGTCCCCATGATCCTACTAAACTCTGCATTCCATCAAAGCTCTAGTCCTTTACCTAAAAAATTCAGCGATTCTCAGCTATTTGGACCATTAACGGGCAGGCAAAGCAATGTCCCAGAGCTCTATGTTTGGTGAAATCAACATCTATGTTTATTGTTTTGTATGTGTATGTTGGGGCGGGGGAGCTTGAACTCAGGGCCTCATCCTCTCACTTTGTTTTTTCACTTGAGACTGGCACTCTACCACTTGAGACACAGTTCTACTTCTGGCTTTTTGCTGGCTAATTGGAGATAAGGCCTCACAGACTCTCCTTCCCAGGCTGCCTTTGAATCCAAATCCTCAGATCTCAATCTCTGGAGTGATAGAGTTACAAGTGAGAGCCACTGGCACCTAACAGCACCCATATTTCTATACTTGGGTTCCACAGCCGAGATCAGTAATACCCGAGGGAAGGAGTCAATTTTATATATTGGTTCTGCTCTGCACAACTTCTTTCCTATTGTCTCCCCCCATTAAGCACTAATGTGTTTCTTTAGATTTTTTTTCTGAGAAACCCCACTTAAAAAGAAATAGGACACAAGCAAACCTTATTCTTCTGGGTATATCCATTGTCCATATAAATCATGTCCAGTGCATGTTCTTTTGAGTTTAATTTTACCCCACAGAGGCCGCTTTTCGTGAAATCTACATCTAAGCAGACCTGTGCTCATCCACTGCTGTCTCCCTGGTTGTGCTTTGAGGAGCTTGTCTCCTCTCCCTTCTGCTGGTCCTTAAAACCCCACTTTGATAGGTTTCTTCTTGAGCTTCCCCCCGCCCCCCTCAAACACCGATTACTACTTCACTTGAAAACTATCTTGGCTTTCTGATTGCCTGCTGGGAAATCTGGCATCCTGTGGATATCTCTTTCTTCCTGTATATTCTTTCTTTTTTGTCATATGTCTTATTTTTCCAGTCATGAAGCTCCCACTCCCCTACCTGTCCTGGGGCTTGAACTGAGCCTAGGTTCTGTCCCTGAGCCTCTCTGTGTTCAAGGTTAGTGCTCTTCCACTTGAGCCACAGTGCCACTTCTGGCTTTTTCTGAGTATATTATTGGAGATAAAAGTCTCATCGACTTTCTTTGCCCAGGCTGGCTTTGAATCATGATGCTCGGATCTCAGCCTCCTGACTAGCTGGGATTATAGGCATGAGCTACTGGCACCCAGCAAGAAGTTTTGGAGATCCTTTTTTGATTCTTCATATTCTGAATCTCCAGATTAATATGGCTTCTGTTTCTCCTGCCCCTCCAACACCATTGTGCTGAGCCTTAGTAGAGTCTTTTTTTTTTTCTTAGTGAAGTAAGGTTTTATTTGTTTGCTTCTCTCAAGACCAGACAAAGAAAATAAAAATCAGAGAATACTAATACCCTTTACAAAACATACTTGAGAAAAAGAGTAACTTTTAATGAATGCTATTTTAGAGAATAGGAATTCTTCAGTGATAAACCTTGACAGAAATGATTCAGCTCCCCAAAATACAGGAAAAATACAATTGAAAACTAAACTTCCTAAGGATGTTTTATGAAAAAAATAGAATAAATTCAATAAAAATAGATAATCATATTATCTCCACTCGAATCAGAATATGTATTTTAAGTGGATACATATTTTATGGATTAAGACTTGGAATTGCTTTCTCCTTGTTAAAATAAAATAAGCATATAAATCATAAGAAACCTGAAAAGTACAATCATAAGTAGCAAATTCCAGTTAGGTGGCTAGAAATTAAATAAATTATTTAGAAGTATTACATGGGGATAATTAACTCAGTGGAAACATTTACACATTATATATTCTTTCCTCTTCTTTCCTCTTGCTTCTTCTCTGTCTTCTCCCTTCTCTTCCTCTTCCTCCTCTCTCTTCTCTTCTCCCTCGTAGAGTCTTTTAATTTAAAAACACAGGACCTTCAGATGGAAAAAAAAATCTTGCATTTGTTTTTTAGTGCTCATCCTCCCTCCATTTTCTATTTATTATCTGTTTGAAACTTCTCATAGCTTTCCTTTAGATCTTCTGGATTATTCCTATTAGCTTCTCATTCTTCTCTCCTAATTTCCATCTTCAAATCTTGCAAGCTTTCCCCTCCCTTCTCTCCGACTTGCTATTTGTAATACTACAGCTTGAACTTAAGGCCTTTGCTTGCTAAGAAGGTACTGGACTAATTTCAGTTAAACTCTGGAAGGACTTTCAATGAACTCAACAAAATGGTTATTAAATTATTTGGAAGAATACATGAGTAAAAATAACTAACACAAGCTGGGCACCTGTGGCTCAGGCCTGTATTCCTAGCTACTCAGGAGGATGAGATCTGGGGAGAGCAAATCAGGGCAAGAAAGTCTATGAGATTCTTATCTCCAATTAACCACCAGAAAACCAGAAGGGGCACTGTGCCTCAAAGTGATAGAACGCTAGCCTTTGAGCAAAAACGCTCAGGGACAGCATCCAGGCTCTCACTTTAAGCTTATGACGATGACCACCACCACCACCACTACCACACGACCACCACCAAAATCCCAACTAACATATTCTGGAAAAGTGTGTGTGTGTGTAGGGGGGTGTATTCTGGAGGATTGCAGTATGAAAACAGCTGGGCTGAAAAGTTTGGTAGGCTCCATCTCCAAAATAACTAGCAAGAAACCAAGCTGGAAGTATGGCTCAGGTGGTAGAACACCAGTGTAACAAGCATGAGGCTCTGATTTCAACACCAGTATTGTCCCCCTCAAAAGAAAACATCTAGAATAAAAACATAATGGTTAATATTAGTATGTAATATAATGATTAAAGTTAATAACAATGTATTATATATTTGAAAATTGCTGAGAATAGTTTTTGATGTATTCTAATTAGAAAGAAGTATGTGAAGCAATTCATATACTTTAGCTTCACTTAGATATCCTGCAATGAATACATATTTCAAAATAACATGTGTGCTATAAACATACGAGTTTTATCAATCAAAAATAAATTTTAAAAGCAACTAGTTCTAATAAGTATATATAGAAAGGTTGTAGAATGTGAACTCCATATAAAAACTGTATTTCTAGTTTGTCACTTCTGGTGGCTCCCTCCTGAAATCTTAGCTACAAAGTCAGATGAGATCTGAGGCTCAAAGTTCAAAGCCAGTCTGGGCAGGAAAATCTGTGAGATTTCTATCTCCAATTAACCAGCAAGAAGCTGGAAATGAGCTGTGGCTCAAGTATTAGATCATCAGCCAGAGGTAAAACACTGAGAGTATAAGGCTCTGAGCTCAATCCCCAAAGACTGAGACACAACAAAATTGTATTTCCATATGCTAAAAAAATTAAATCAGAAATTAAAATAGATAAATAGCACCATTTTATTTATTTGTTGGTTTGTTTACTTGCTGGCACCATGTCTTGAACTCAAACACTCAGGGTTTGCACTCTCCCACAGCATTTTTTTTCCAGAGTTAAGGACAGAATTCAGGGCCTTGCACTTTCCAGGCAAATGTTCTTCCACTGAGCTAAATCTTCAACTACATCCCCCAGCATTTTATTTTCTTCCCCCCCCCACTCCTTCAGCTGATGCTCTACTTGAGCCACAGTTTCAGTCCAGCTCTTTGGCTGGTTAGAGATAGAGTCCCTTGAACTTTCTGCCCAGACTAGCTTCAAAACTTTGATCCTCAGATCTCAGCCTGCAGAGTAGCGAGGGTTGCATGGGCCAATAGCATCATTTTTAATAGCATCATCAACCACAAAACACCTGGTGATAAATCTGATATAAAAGCAAAAGATTAGGATGTCATCAACTACAAATCTTAAGAGAATAATTAAAGATGTAAATAATTGGTGAGATACATTGCATTTGTGGATCAGAAAACTCATTAAGATATGGATTCTATCCTAAGTGAGATATCTATATATCTATATATCTATATCTATATCTATATCTATATATCCATTTAATGTAACAATGATAAAAATCTAGTGGGATTTTGTTTTGGAAGAATGAAAAATGAACTCTAAGGTTGATATGGAAACTCAGAGGACTTGGAATAATGGAACTAACTCTGAAAATGGAAAACAAATTTGGAAGATTTATGAATTTCAGTACTTACAAAGCTGCAATATTTAAACAGTGATGGCACTCATGTCAAGAACTGCAAGTAAATTAATGGAACAAAATGAATCATAAATTCTGTGTTCAAGCAACCTTGATTTTGCTTAATATTTGACTCAAAATTAAATAGTAGTGATGTTGATCATTTGAGTATGCCAAAGAGGGGTCATTATATGTTTTCTTCTTGTGAGAGGCAAAAGTTCTGAACTTCAGAAAAAGAGTTCCATACTGAAGTTACTAAGATCTGCAGTAAGAATTAATTTTTCTATCCATGAAATTGTGAAAAAGGGAAAAGAAATAGGTGTTAGATTTGTTGTCACACCTCAAACTGCAAAAGTTACAGCTGTGGTGTGTGATTAGCACTCAGTGAGATGGAGAAAGGAACTAAATTTACAGGTGGAAGACTGGAACAAAAAACATGTCCCACTGATGAGGATGTGTAGCACCAGAACATGTAGGTTCTATGGTGTCTGATGCTTCAGGCATTTCCTGGAGATGTTGGATTGCAATGTAGGGGATGGAGAACCACTGCACTTGATTCCATGTGGCCATTTTTCAAAATCCATAGAACTGCTCTTCACAGAATGCAGCTAGTATAAAGTGCAGAAGGCAAGGAATAAAATGAATGGCCCATCTCAGTGCCATATATGAAAATTAGAAATTAACACATATAATACAATAATATATATAAAGTAGGAGTCTACTCTGAGTAACACACCCTTATATGATCCCTGGAGTCACAGGGAGACTTCTGGCTGAAGGTAGGCTTTTCCTTGGGGATCTCTCTCTCTCTCTCTTTCTCTCTCTCTCTCTCTCTCTCTCTCTCTCTGTGTGTGTGTGTGTGTGTGTGTGTGTGTGTGTGTGTGTGTGTGTGTGTGTGCCTACCAGTACCAGAGGTTGAACTCAAGACCTGGGCCTTAGCTTTTTTTTCTCAAGTCTGCTGATATACCACTTGAGCTATACCTCTACTTCTGGTCCTTTGTTGCTGGTTAATTGGAGATAAGACAATTCCTCTTGCCCGGGCTGGCTTTGAACCACAATCTTCAGATCTCAGTCTCCTGAGTAGTTAGGTTTATAGGCATGAGCTACCAGTTCCCAGATATCCACTAAGGTCTTGGTGATTACTGGAATGGGTTTACCACCCAGTGGAAATCATATGTGAAGTTTCAAATATCCATGCTCCCTAGATCACTTTCCCATTTGGCTGCATGAATGGGAGAAATAGTCCATAAGTCACCTGACTTCCATCTTAGACTCTGTCCTAGATCTGCCTAGAATTTGAGCCAAATACTACCTCTCTCTCCCAGGACAAATACCCTGTCAAAAACATAGGTTTAATTATCTTTAGCACTAGGGATCCCACCTCTATCAAACTCTTAAGCTGTTCTATTTGGAAATACTTGAGTTTATAACATCAGTCTTCAAATTGACTGAGTGGAAGATTCTGTAGCTACTTGATTGATGGTGTTTGGTCCTTTTTCAAACAAGTATACTTTCTGGGGCATGGTAGTGTTTTGTTGCAAGTCTATGGGGGTCCAGAAGCACACCCAACAGAGGGACAAAAACATCCTCCTTTTGTGGGATATCCAAACACAACAATGATGACAAATGGCAAAGGCATATGCCACATGCAGCCTCATGTACCACCCTATTGCTCTGGTACAGGGACATTAAGGTCTCTGTGGTCAGAAAGTGGGGCATATGTGGAAATCATATCAGTCCTGGGGCCAGTCTTCTGGTTAGAGGGAGGAAATCATTCATCCTGTGACTGCCTATTGTGAAGAGAAGACAGCTGAGAACCAGTGGAGAGGATGGAGACCAGGCCCAGGTGGCCCTCCACCACCTCTTCTGGTCAGTGATGTTTCTGTGGGGCTAACCACTCAAATCACAGAACACACCTGGTCCTCCCACTCTATACAGCCACCCATGGGGTCTGCCATGGACATTCAGAAGAGACAGATATTGTCCTTTTAGAGCATCATGGGAAAACCTCTGTCTTGGAAAGACTGGCCTCAGTTGGGGCTTTGTGGGGTCTCTTGTGGGGAGAGAAGCTGTGACCAATCAATGGTTGCATCCCCAAACCAGCCCATCAACCTCAGGGAGCTTTCTATAAACCTCGAGTTGCTTCTTCTTCTTCCTCCTCCTCCTCCTCCTCCTGCTCCTCCTCTTCCTCCTCCTCCTTCTTCTCCTTCTCCATCTCCTTCTCTGTCTTCATCTTCCTCTTTGTCTTGTCTTCTTCCTTCCTTCCTTCCTTTTTTTTTTGTACAGGGGCTTGAACTCAAGGTCTTGGTACTTTCCCTTAGCATTTTCTATCAAAGCCAGTGATCTATTACTTGAGCCACAGCTCCACTTCTTGCTTTTTACTGGTTAATTAGAGATAAAAATATCATAGTCTGCTGCCTGGACTGACTTAAAACTGTGATCCCCAGATCTCAGCCTCCTGAAGGCATGAGCCACCAATTCTGAGCTAAATCTTGATTCTTTAAATTCCATGTAGTCTCATTAATACAGAGGAATTCTGCATCCAAATGTTTATTTTCTTTCATTGCATGGGCCATGTACAAAGGCAAAGGGAGACTGTTGATGAACATTGTAAAACATCAGGACAATTATCTGACATATTCATTCACCAGAGACTGTTTGGAAGGTACCAAATCAGAAAAATGACTCTCATTCCTGTCCCACCAATTTAACTTCATTTCTGATATTATTCTATCCTTGACATTCTGTTGCTATTGCTGTCCTGTGACACAACTGTGATTATACAATTGCACACCTTCTTATCATCAATTCGTATTTTTTCCTCAAAAGCATACATATTCCATGTGATTGCAAATTTTTCCTTAATATCACAGATAATAGATTAATTGGCCATTGCATCATTGTTGATTAATTAATGGATTTAGCCATCATAAATAATACTAAAGTGAGCATTTTTAAACCTAAGATTATTTCTTATACTGGAAACTATTACACCAAAGGATACAAACATTTTTAGGTTCTTGATTTTCCATGGAAAAGCCCACCTTAAGGTTATGCTTTCCAGGTGCCCAGAGACAGTCATAAGAGGCCTCTTCACAAACCCCTCCACTGAGATCAGCCTGTGGCCTGCATGGGTTCGTGATGTGTTCTGCAGTCCTCTTCCTTCCCATTCCCTCCACTCTTGCTGTGGAAACCTTTGAAGAATGTTCTAGGCTGAAGGAAACACTAGCCTTGAGCAATTGTACCAGCAGCTGTTGTTCCTGGGCAGACTGGTCCCCACCCCTGGAAGAGCCAGTAAATCCCATCCCACGTGAGTGGCTGGTGGCCCCACAGGAGCAGAGTGATTAATGAAGGTGCCTTCCTGTCTCTGCAGCAACAGGCCTGGGGTCCTGGGTTCAAAGGACTGTCTCTGACTCATTATTTTCCCATTTCCTGAAAGCAGTTACAACCACATGTTAACTGAGAGCCCCTCCCTCCCTGCCCAAACCAAACAGGGGGCTTGTCTCTCTCTTCCACAGGCTAGCAGATCTGGCAACAAGGAGAGCATCCAGGCAGGGGTGGGGGCAGGTGCTATTGCCTGGCAGGCTGCTTCCTCCCCAGCATAGGAGACACTTCCCCTGACCTTCACCCCACCCTTCTCCTTTCTACTCTCAGTGCTTCATCTTGTGCTCTTGGCTCTTTCACGTTTCATCCCTGGAGAGAAGGCTGACCTGAGAGGCCCTAGGCCTCACTGTGAGAGTGTGGTCAGAGACTGAGCAGGGGTAGAGTCAATGAACCTTAGGAGAGAAGGATTTATTTTTGAGGCTAGGAGGTATCAACCATCTTTCCAACTTGACAAGATATGGGAGTACGAACCATGATGATAACAGTGGGCAGGAAGAAAGCAGGCGTTCTAACTTTTGTGGGGTACTCCAAGCTGCCCAGAAGCAGGTCCAGCTGTGCTTCCAAGGCAAGGCTTGGAGATCGTTGCTCAATAGAAGTACCTATGCCAGAGCATAGACAGCCACCAGTTGGAAGCCTCAGGATCAGAAAGCCCTTAGCCTAACAAAACAGCCTGATACATTTGGGAACCACTTCATTCCTTTCATAAACCTTTGAATGCCTTTCAGGAGTCAGGAAGGGACATAAGGTAAGCAAATGAAGTTTTTTGTTTGTTTTTTCTTTTGTATCAGTACCAGAGTTTGAACTCTGAGCCAGAGTATTGTCCCTTAGATTTTTGCTCAATAGTGTGTTCTACCATTTGAGTCACACTTCTACTTCTTTCTGGCTTCTTTCTGGTTAATTGTCCATGAGTCTTGTGGTAAAATGCTCAAGTTCAGGACGCAAAGAAGACCACCAGAGACCTAGATGTATGTAATCAGCAGCGAGGTATTTATTGTAAGCTAGCTCGGTCCTCTGTGCACACAGTAAACAACTGGTGACGTAGAGATGCCCCGAGCCTAGAGTTTGCAGCAGTTTTATGCACTCTTTGGGGAAGGCTGGGGCTTTGCACTCATCATATCACTCCTTGACAAATCAACACACACCACGGGAAAATCATAAAACATCTCTAAAACATGATTTGCGTGTCCAATGGCGGGAAGGAATCTAGAAAGGGTTACTGGTCAGAACAAGGGGTTGATGCACTTTAAAATTATTGGTTCAAGTCACAAGGGTAGTGCAAGGGAGTACTTGCAGAACTGCAGGACTTTCTGGTTAGATATTGGTCACTACTCCTAGGTGGGGGCTCTCTGGAATCTCAGACAATTCGACCTTCAGCTTATCTTAGGCAAGCATCATCTGCAGTTTTCCAAGGTCTGTTTGCACTTAGCTTTAAATTCCAGAATAAAATGAGGTCCCAGGTAAATTATTGGTCAGGTCTTTCAGTGGACTTTCCTGTTCAGGCTGGCTTTGAATCATGGTCCTCATATCTCAGCCTCCCAAGTAGCTAAGAATACAGGTATAAGCCACCAGCACTTGGCTAGTAAATGTACTCTTGCTTATGAAAATGAAATATCTGTCCCAGAGAGCCTACCCCCTGGCCACTTTCCTACACAAAGGAGTCAACAGAGAGACTAGAACGTTCTTCTTATACACAGTATCCAGTGTTTAAATAGGTCCCAGGTACTTACCATCTGTCTATCATTTACTTATTTATTTATTTCGTTAGTTAGTGCTATTCCTAAGGTGTTTTTTTGTTTTTTTGTTTTTTTTTGGGTCTGGTTGTGGGGCCTGAACTCTGGGCCTGGGTGCTGTCCCTTAGCTCTTCAGCTCAAGGCTAGCGCTCTACCACTTGAGCCACAGCGCCACTTCTGGCTTTTTTCCTTTTGCTTATGTGGTGCTGAGGAATTGAATCCAGGGCCTCATGCATGCAAGGCAAGCGCTCTACCACTGAGCCACCTTCCCAGCCCCTGTTCCTAGGGTTTTAACTCAGGGCTTGGTGTTATCCCGAGCTTCTTTTGCTTAGGGCTAGCACTCTACCACTTGAGCCACAACTCCACTTCTGGCCTTTTGATGAGTCTCAAGGACTTTTCTGCACAGGCTAGCTTCAAAGTCAGGTCCTCAGATCTCAGCCTCTTGAGTAGCTAGGATTATAGGTGCGAGCCACCAGTGCCTGGCTCTCATCCTTTTTTAAAATTAAATGTTCTTGTTCCAGAGCTGGGATATTGCTTAGCAGTAAAGGGTTTGTTTAACATGCATGGGACCCTGTGCTCAATTCCCAGCATTTCATAAAAATGAAGAAAACTTCACATTCCTCTAATTTCCATGTATTGTGAATTCTATCTGCTCACCCTCCCCATGATAAACCATACTTTTTCTTTTGGAATGTGAGGTACAAAATGAACATTCTTTCAGGCTCCTCCCAGGTTTTGAATATCCTGTGCCCCTGATTCCATCTGATACACTGATAGGTGTGTATGAAATTGGGTATTTAGTGCTCAGGTCCAAAGTACCAGGAGCCCCAAGTTAGGTCCAGCCACCCACTTCCCCATGCCAGATAAAGAGCAGAAAGGGAAGATTTCTTACATGGAGGCCATGGGAAAAATAGCACTTCAGTACTTTCTCTACCATCTTTTGGGGTACATACATAGGAACAATTGAGGACACGAGTTGAGAAAGAAATATATAACAAAAATAGTCCCAATTGGAAGGTATGGCAGGGCTGACTATTTGCTCAGTCTTTGCCTCTGGAGGGGTTTTGAAGATTTTATTACTGTAACAAAAAAAGATGGTCTTCCCCATCCCCACCCAATTCTTTAATGTGAATATTTATCCAACTTAGCCAAGACACTACCCTTTACTCCATGACAACAGACACAACTTTGTGGGGCTGAGGAGGCAGCTCAGTGGTAGAGCACTTGTCTCCTGTACAAGACTCTATGTTCTTCAATCCCCTGTACTGCAAACAAACAAACAAAAAAGCCACCTTGTCCAGTTGCAGTTCATCTCAATCATATTTTGAAGACTAGCTCTTTAGAGCTAGTCTGTCTCCCACCCACAAGTCTCTATGGACGTGTCAGAGTGTGCAGCTCCTGGAGATTCTGCAAGGCAAAGTGCTGCTTATGAACTTAGGAGACGTGACGACCCATGTGTAGCCTCTTAGTCTGTGTGTGGGATGAGGGGGACAGAGTGGCGCAAGCTATCTACAGCTGGGACTTGTTTACAAGACACACAGGACCAATATTGACCCATCGCATCTCTGTACTGACTAAGGACATAAACCATGCTTTAGAACAAGCTTTCAGGAAACACCAGCAGAAATTCAACTGAAGCTGTTCTCCAACTACAGACTTCGCAAGCAGACTAATATGAAGAGCTTTCTTTGAGTTGTTCAACTCTCTCCCTGGATCACTGTATTTGCTTTGAGCTTCATCTTTGCAAAGCCACTAGTCCCAGCTGGTGCTCATTAAAAGAGTGTTGACAGCATTCATTTCTTATTCTATTGATGGGCGTGGGGGTGGGAAAGGAACATTTGTTGAGTTTCTACTGGGTAGGAATGTCCTGTGAGGCCATCTATATACATGACTCCACTTACCCTCCCTCTGACACTGAAATCCCTTCTTACCTCTCATTTCACCTTGGGGAAAGCTAAGAGTGACATCAGGTTAAGTTGTTTGTCCTTGTTAACAAAGCTAGTAATGACAGAGTTTGTGTGTTGGAATGTTGAGCTGTTTGACTCAAAGGCTCCCACTTTGCTTCTTACTTGAGATTCTGTACCAGTGCTGTCCAATGGAAATAGAAGGTCAGCCATGAGTGGGAGCCAAATATGTAATTTTATATTTTCTCCTAGCCACATGAAAAAAGAGAAAGCCAGGAGACATTCATTCAGTGATGGGTGTTATTTCACTCAACGGATCCAACATATTCGTATTTCAACATGTAATCAATACAGAATGATTAATTTTACATTCATTTAGGGATTTTTTTTTTGTGGTGAATCTTTGGAATCCATTGTGGCACTGACATGTTCAACACATATCCATTTGGACTAGCCACATTGCAATGTTCAGTGACCATATCAGACTTGGGTCTACCATATTAGACAGCTCAACTATAAAAATATAAAAATAGCTATTTTGGTTTGGGAGAATTGCTTTTTTGTTCCCTCCCTTAAATGCATTGCTTCTTGGGAAATGGTCAATGAATTCTGAATGAATTAGTGTAACTGACATCTTTTAAAGTTATATTAGGCAGCATAAATGACCCTAAAAAACAACTGCAGATGAAATTGCATACCACTGGAATTGACTCCCTTACATGTGGAGGGTGGGAGTGAGCCCCAGATACAGCATGGTCAGATTCTATCGAGGCTACTTTGGCTTGCATCTGGCTGCCTTCTCACCGTATCCTCTCATAGCTGAAATAAACAGCTCTAGTGATTTTCCTCTCCTCCTCCTCCTCTTCCTCCTCCTCCTCCTCCTCCTCCTCCTCCTCACTCCTCCTCCTCCTCTTCCCCCTCCTCCTCTTCTTCCTCCTCTTCCTCCTTGTGCTTCTCCTCCTTCTTCCCCCTGATCTTCTCCTTTTCCTCTTTTGTCTCTTCCTCTTTACCCTTCTTTTCTTCTTCCTTCTTCTCCACTTCCATTTCCTCTTCTTTTCACCTTCTCCTTTTCTTTTTCCTTCTCGACAAGATATCACTATACAACCCAGGCTGGCTTTATCTCACAATCCTCCTGCCTCAGCTTCCTAAGTGCTGTGATTCCAGGCATGTCCCTCCCGGGTCCATGTCTCTTCTTACAAGAAACACTAATCTCGTCATGAGACCTCATGACTTTGTGGAACCCTCACTGACTCCCAAAAGCCTTGACTCTGAAGAGCATCATGTTGTGTTGACTAAAGTATGATACTCGTAGGAGAGGACTGAAATGATTTAACACCTTCAAACAAGGAACCTACAGATTATCAAAATGAGCACCAGGAAGCGGAAACATGTCTTGCCAGAGGGGAGGAGGTCAAGGGGAGGGAAGGAAGATATGGAGCAAAGAAGGGTGGGTGAAGGTAATTGTAATATTCCATGTAAATGTATGAAGATTGAACCAGGAACTTAAGGGGATGGGTAGGATTGGGAATGATGGGGCAGAATGACATTGATTAAGATGCATTGTATGGGGGTTGGAGGTATGAATCAGTTGGTAGAGGACCAGCCAATGAGAAAAAGCATCAAAAGAACAAGATGCATTGTGTTCATAAGCTGACGTATTGAATCTAAACCCCTTTGTATAACTATTTAAAGATAATTTAAAAATAAATAAGTAACACATGCCCAGAGAACCATGTTGGAGATTAGGTTTTCAATCTGGGAGCAAGGGATACAAATACTCAGTCGATAACATCACTGACCACAAGGCAGGATGCGAACATTTCAGTGTTCAGGGATGCCAAATATCTTTGGGGTTATCTCTGAGAACAACTCTGAACCTCTTGTTGGTGTGTCATGTGAGGCTTGCTTGTGGCAGAAGTGGCCCTGCAGAGTAGACTTCCGTGCTAACCCTGCTCTCTACAAGTCTGTGCAGTCCTTTCCCTCAGTCATTACAGCAAGAGAAAGTAGCCTTCACCCAATTTGTAAGAGTCTGATGTGGGGCTCTGAGGTTCAGTGGCAGGTTCTAGGGTACCCATGGTAGCTGGAGCAGGAGCCAGGGCTCCTCCCTCAGAACTCCAGGTCCCAGTATGCCCCTCCGGTGGCTCACATTCTGCTGTGCTGCTGATGGCACACTGGCATGTCCTGGAGAACCAACATGTTTTGCATTTGGGTACCCTTTGTGGATAGATGTAGAACCTCATCTGTGTCCATATTTGTTGGCTTGGGCAGTAAGACACTCAAAAGGAGACAAGATCACTTTGCATGCATCTGGGAATCTTTTAGAGTAGGCACTTGACCAGGCTACACATTTGTTATCATAATGTGTGTTATTAAAGTGCTTATCTAACTTGCTCTTGAGGCCACTCTTTTGGGAGTAGCCATCTGCCAAGACAGTCCTTCTCTAATGAAGACTTGACCTGAGAGGTGATGTAGGGGAGGAGCAAGATACAGAGACAGAGACAGAAAGAATGCATGTGTCTCATGTAAGACATAGTGAAGGGGGAAATCAGAATGAACAGCACAGATGATGAAATTTATTAATCATAGGTCCCAGAAAGGTTAAAGAGGTTAACTGGGACACTGGGACTTGGGGATGGAAGAGATTTCAACCAAGGGTGTGTGTGTGTGTGTGTGTGTGTGTGTGTGTGTGTGTGTGTTAGAGAGAGAAAGAGAGAGAGCAAGAGAGAGAGAGAGACGGACAGACAGGCAGACAGACAGGCAGACAGGCAGACAGAGATAAAGTTAGAAAGACAGAGACACATAGATACAGAGACAAAAGAGAGAGATAAAGACACAGAGAGAAACCGAGAGAAACAAAGAGAGGCAGAAAGATAGGACCAGTGGGACTATGTTGTCATTAACTTCCATGTCATTGTTCTTGGACTTCCCCTTTAGGACTTTGGATTGAATGCTAATTTAATTACATTGACTCTGGTGCTGAGCATTAGGTTTTACCCTTGTCAGCAACTGTGGGGTGCATTGGATTTTGAGTCAGAGGGAGGAGGCAACAATTGGGCTATACTATAAACTACCTCATGGGGGAAAAGGTTAGATTGTCACCCACTCCCATTACAGCACACACCCATCTTTTCACCCCTGTTACAAATGAAATGGGAAAGTGAACAGAATTTCTAATCATTTTATCCACCTCTTAGAAATCCTGTATCATGAACACATTTTTGCTAACCTGAAAGGTGAAATAATATGGCATGGATACCCACCTTTCCTCTCATCATTAGGTATCAGCCTTCCCATTTCTTCTGTGATAGTCCCTTAAGATTAAGGCCCCTTCTCCCTTTCAGTTGGATTATTTAAGATTTTGTGGCTCAATGAGTCATTCTTTTACTTTCAAAACAATATTTCTGGTTTCCTGCCTTGCTTACAAAGGTTACATTTACTCAAGGTTAGAAAGTCCATGCCAAGCAGAGTTCTTGGTTGCAGGCAGCCAAAGCCAACTTGATTTCACTTAAGCAGAAAACAGACGTAGTAGATGGATACTAGATATCTTAGTGAAAAGGCTCACTGTTTGGAACAGGCCTTGGAGAAGAATCCAGACAGCTCATAACATAATCAGATCACACTCTGTGCACAGTCTGGGGACTGGTGCTGTTATCCACCACCCCTGATAGATTCCTGCAGACAAGAGCTGACTCCTGGATTCTCCTGCCATTGTCATCACTATCACAAGAGGCTTCCATTTCACATCTCTTCCACCACCATCAGCACTACCAGCTTCTCCAGCACCATCACCCTATCCATACTATCTCCAGCAGCAGCATCAACCCCATCACCATTGCTCCACCACTATCTCCCCCATTGCCATCCCCACACCACCATCTCCTCCACCACCATCTTCTTCACCACTGTCTCCATCACCACCATCTCCCCACTGTAAGGTCTGCTCCTGGATGGCTAGCAGACTCCACCCTCCTCGCAGCAATCTCCACCCAGTACCTATGTTGCCTAGGCAACTGGCACACCTGGAAGAGGTCACATCTGCATCTGCTAAGGTCACATCTGGATTTGCCCCTGCCCTAGATAAGGCCTAGCCCAGGGCCAGATGCTCTCTTTGTCAGCCATGTGGAGTGCCAACCTGGCCTGGTGCCAACCAGTCTACTGAATAAACCTACCCCTTACCTAAATACTACACATGTGGTGCTGTTCTTACGCTGCATCTTCTTTAAAAACCTAACTCCTCCTCCATCGCCATCTTCACCACCACGACTGCCACTAATATTACTGCCCCCACCATCGACCTGTCATCAGCCACTGTCAATCCTTCCTCCATTACTCCTCCTCTACCTTCACCAACATCACCATCCTCACAACTAGAGTGACTTCTACAGGGCAGGCTGTTGTGATATTCAGAGTCCTCAGTGTGATCATTCACATCTAGGCTTTAGTTGTCAGGAGTCAGCGAATAACCTGATATTTGAATGAACTACACAAAGACTGACATTCTTATTATATATTAATACATTAAAGGGTGTTATATCCTGTAATATGATATGTTATTGTATTAATTCTCCCCCTCTAAGAATGTAACATGTTAAAAGTCCACTGTTATCATTGTGATTTTTATCAAATCCTAACAAGTGTTGGAATTTGAACCAAGTCCAGTAATGGAGTTCCAACAAGTTTTGTTCATATGGTGTCAGTCTTACTGACAGTAAGTATATTTATGATTGTTATTATATCTTTTGTCGAGAGCCCTGCAGGGAGTCTCTCTGCATGATAAGCTTGACTATCTCGCTGGAACATCTCTCAAGGCTATTTACAGAATCTGGTCTTTGCATCCTGCCCCAAACAAAGACCAGGTAGCTGCTATTGACCACCTTTTCACATTGCCCTAAGCAAGCATCCTGCAGCTGCTACGCCCAATGAAAAAGCTTCCTTATTCTAAGCATATAAATACCCCTGTGTGAAAAATAAAATTTGGCAGCTTGATCAGAATCCTTGTCTTGCTGTCCTTCTTCGTGTCTCTTGTCCCTTCATTCCTTCTCGGTTAGGTTCACTGCCCTGGTTGAAGTCCTGCGGGTCGGGACAACTGGCGCCCAACGTGGGGCACAAGCCTCTGACTGAGGAAGGAACGCCGTCCTCCGGGAAAACTTGGCCAAGTACAGTCCGAGATCGTGAGATCGCCTCGACAGACCCCACCGAGAGACTGATCCAGGAGGAGAGTGGGGACGGCGCATGGTGAGTGACCCACTATGGGACAAGCAATATCGTCACATGATCTATTTCTGTCAGACCTCAGGGAGGCCTTCAAGACACGGGGAACGCGGGTTAAGAAAAAGGATTTAGAATTATTTTTCTCATTCATAGAGGACTTGTAGGAATCATAGATGCAAAAAGATGGCAAAGAGTAGGAGATTGTTTAACAGATTATGAAACCTTTGGTTCAGAAAAGGTTCCTGCTACGGCCTTTTCCTATTGGAATTTGATTAATGAAGTTTTAAAAGGTTCTCTATTTGATAGTGGAATTTTAAAACTTGTAAAAACAGGAGAGGAGGTTCTCCAACATGCCTCTAGGCCCCCCTCGGCTTGCCCATCAGTTGTATTAGATATGACTGCTGGTCAATTTACTGAAAATCCCTTCCTTTTGTGGCCCAGCCCTTCAGGGGCCCACTGCCCCTCCTGATCCAGATGTTTTTTCTCCCCCCCTTTTACCTAACCTGGCACCTTTACGCGAGACTCTTCAACATAGGCGAGAACACCTTCAACTTTTAAAAGAACTGCGGTCCCTTGATTATGAACTCCGCATACTGGCCTTGGCCGATACGCCAAAAACGCCTGATAAAATTAAGGTTAGATCAGGCCATCAATCAGTTCTCGCCTTTCCAGTAACTCGGAGCCAGACAGATAGGACCTCAGAGGGTGAGGAGGATGAATCAGAAGAGGAGGAAAAGGAGGATGAAGAGCAGGATACTGGGGATGAAGAGGAACAACCCACCCAGGGAAAAGGCCAACAAGAGTATAAGAGGCTTACCCTCCGGTTTGTTGAAAAGCTTAAAAAATGCATGTGCCCAATATGGCCCGACTGCGCCTTATACATTAGCCTTGTTAGAAAACCAAAGTGCGCGCTGGCTCACCCCTAATGATTGGAAGTTCCTGGCCCGCGCCACCCTTAGTGGGGGTGATTTTGTTTTATGGAATGCGGACTTTAAGGAACAATGTAGAGAGACCGCGCAAAAAAATTTGGCTAAAACATCTTCAAAAACCTGGACCTATACTAAACTTTTGGGTAATGCGCCCTTTGATACCAATGCTGAACAGGCGCGCTTTCCTACTGGACTTTTGGCACAAATTCAAAACGCTGGCCTTTATGCTTGGAAGCGTCTCCCTCAAAAGGGATCGGCTACTACTTCCCTGGCAAAGGTTAGACAGGGGCCAGAGGAACCCTACAGTGACTTTGTCTCGCGGCTTAACTTGGCTGCAGAAAGGCTTCTTGGGCCAAGTGAAAGTGAAAGTGCCTTTGTTGAACATCTTGCCTTTGAAAATGCTAATCCGGCATGTCAAGATGTCCTCCGACCACATAAAAACAAGGGTGACCTCTCTGAGTTCGTCAGGCTTTGTGCTGGAGTAGGAACCGCTCACACCATGGGGCTCGCCATAGGTGCCGCCTTTACCAAGGCATTTCAAGGTTCAGTCCCCAGCTCGCATACTTGCTTTAATTGTAAACAACCTGGTCACTTTGCACGTGAATGTCCCTTCGGCAAACAAAGCCAAGGGGCAATGCCCTCCCAAGCTACAGGTAGACCACTCCCTGCCATTCTTTGTCCCAAATGTGGTAAGGGCCATCATTGGGCCAACGAATGTAGATCCAAAACAAATGCCCTTGGACAGCCCATTCTCTCTCGGTTTTCGGGAAACTTCCCTCGGGGCCAGCCCCTGGCCCCGACCATCCCCAAGACAAGCCCAGGGGCAATAGGGTTTGTCCCCTCCCAAACTCCCAGGCCTACACAAGCCCCCCACCTCTCTCCACAATTGCCTCCCTCCAGCGGGCAACCCCAGGCAGTGCAGGACTGGACCTCTGTGCTGCCACCGACACAGTACTAGACTCTATACAAGGACCTCAAATAATACCCACTGGGACCCTGGGACCCCCTCCGTCTCATATGTGTGCCCTTATTCTTGGAAGAGCCTCTGCTACCTTACAAGGTGTCCAAGTTTTTCCTGGTATTATTGATAATGATTATACAGGAGAAATAAAAATTTTGGCCACGGCCATTAATGGGATTGCAGCTATTCCAGCTGGAACTAGGCTTGCACAATTGATACTGCTCCCATTAAATTCAGGGGATTCTTCCACTGCTCAGACCACACCGCGAGGAACTGCTTCTTTGGGGTCTTCTGATGCGTATTGGGTTCAGCCTATCACTCAAAAAAGACCCACCCTCACCCTGCGAATTGAAGGAAAGGAGTTTCAGGGAATTTTGGATACTGGTGCAGATGCCACAATTATTTCCCAAAAATATTGGCCACCAAGTTGGCCCCTTACCCCGTCCCTAACTGACCTTAAAGGCATAGGGCAGTCAAAAAACCCTTTGGTAAGCTCCAGGGTTCTTAATTGGACTGACAAAGAGGGCAATAAGGGAACTCCTTTTGTTGTTCCTGACCTCCCTGTTAACCTATGGGGTCGCGATATCTTGACCCAGATGAAAGTTATCCTTGCTAGTCCCAATTCTGTGGTTACACATCAAATGCTCAGTATGGATTTTGTCCCTGGTACGGGTCTTGGAAAATCAGGAGAAGGAATCGTTGAGCCCATCCAAGCTACCCAAAAAATAGATAAACATGGGTTTGGGTATTCGGATTTTTAGTATCGGCCCCTGACCCTCCTGTGCCCCATGCAGATAAAATCATTTGGGAATCCCAAACGCCTGTGTGGGTGGATCAGTGGCCTCTTACCCAAGAAAAATTGGAGGCTGCCTCCATGTTAGTACAGGAACAGCTGGTGGCAGGCCATATAGAGCCCTCTACTTCACCATGGAATACTCCTATTTTTGTTATAAAGAAAAAATCAGGCAAATGGTGCCTTTTACAAGATCTACGCGCCGTTAATAAAGCTATGTGTCCAATGGGAGCGCTACAGCCAGGCATTCCCACACCGGTGGCTATTCCCAGGGACTATTACAAAATGGTTATTGATTTAAAAGATTGTTTTTTTACCATTCCCCTACATCCTGAGGACAGACCCTATTTTGCCTTTAGCCTTCCTCGCATTAACTTTCAAGGCCCCATGCAAAGATTTCAATGGAAGGTACTCCCCCAAGGTATGGCTAATAGCCCTAGCCTTTGTCAAAAGTATGTTGCCCAGGCAGTGGACCCTGTGAGAAAACGATGGCAGCGCGTCTATATATTACATTATATGGATGACTTGTTGCTTGCTGCACCTGACCCCCACGAACTTAGAAACTGCTATTTAGACCTTTATAAAGCCCTTACTGCCCTGGGACTACAGGTTGCCCCCGATAAAGTTCAAACACAGGATCCCTATACTTATTTGGGTCTAGAACTCCAAAATAATCAAATTCGGGTTCCTCAAATTCAACTTCGTTTAGACCATCTTCACACCCTTAATGATTTTCAAAAGCTGCTTGGAGATATTCAATGGCTTAGGCCATACCTAAGGTTGTCCACCAGCGTGCTTTTGCCTCTTAATGAGATTTTAAAAGGGGATTCTGACCCCTCCTCTCCTCGCAAGCTTACTCCCAATGCTCGAAATGCTTTAACCCAAGTTACTGAGGCCATTGCCCAGCAGTTTGTTACACAGATTTCCTATAATCTTCCTCTGGTCTTAATTATTTTACATACCCCTCATACACCCACAGGATTGTTTTGGCAACAGATTCTCCACTCCAATAATAAGGGCAGCCCCCTGCTTTGGGTCCATTTACCCACCACATCCCCCAAGGTTATTGCTGTTTACCCTGCCCAGATAGCCTCTATCATTATCAAAGGTCGCTTGCTTTCTCGACAATATTTCGGCAAGGACCCTGATACCATTTTAATTCCATACACCAAAGACCAGACTCAATTTTTACTCCAGACTGGGGATGAATGGGGCATCGCCCTGTCAGGATTTTTAGGACTAATTGACAATCATCTCCCCAATGATCCCCTTTTACACTTCGCCCAGCTACATCCATTTGTTTTTCCCAAGGTTACTCAAAAGGCTCCCATTCCTCAAGCCCTCACTGTCTTTGCAGTGGCTCAAGCAATGGCCGTGCAGCCTTTGTTGTTAACAACCATACCACCACCTTTGATGCCCCTTACCAATCAGCCCAGCTTGTGGAGTTATTTGCTATAACACAGGTTTTTATGACGTTTTTTGATAAGCCTATTAATATTTATACAGATAGTGCTTACATTGCTCATTCTGTTCCCTTGCTAGAAATTTCACCCGCTATTAAAACTTCTTCCAATGCGGCATTTTTATTTACTCAGCTTCAACAGCTAATTCAGGCCAGGAGACATCCATTTTTTCTGGGACACATTAGGGCACATTCTGATCTCCCTGGCCCTCTTACACAGGGTAACGCTCAAGCTGATGCGGCCACTCGTTCCATTTTTCCGGTTTTTGTTGGGTCTGTCCAAAAGGCTACAGAATTACATAATCTCCACCATCTAAACTCCCAGAGCCTTCGATTGCTTTGTAAAATTACTAGACAACAAGCACGGGAGATAGTAAAGGCATGCCCTGCCTGTGTTGTCTCTGTTCCTGTACAACATCTGGGTGTTAACCCCCGTGGACTGCTACCCAATCAAATCTGGCAAATGGATGTTACCCATTTTCCTGAATTTGGAAAAACAAGATATGTACATGTCTCCATAGACACATTTAGCGGGTTTGTTTTTGCTTCACCACACTCAGGAGAAACTGCCAAAGATGTTCTCTCTCACCTTGTTCTAGCCTTTTCTGTAATGGGAAAACCAGCCCACATAAAGACAGACAATGGCCCAGACTATACCAGTGCCAAGTTTAAACAGTTTTGTGCTATTTTTCAGATTTGTCATACTACTGGGATTCCCTATAACCCCCAAGGTCAGGGCATTGTAGAACGAGCCCACCACACCCTAAAAACCTGGCTTACTTGCCTCAAAGCCTCTGCCTTTTCATTTTCCACTCCTAGGGATTGCCTTAGTCACACATTGTTTGCCCTTAATTTTCTAACTCTGGACAATGAAGGCCACTCGGCAGCTGACAGGTATTGGCACCCATCTTCCAGTTCTGCCCGCCCGTCTGTCATGTGGCGAGACCCCCTTACAGGCAAATGGAAGGGCCCAGATCCTGTTCTTATCTGGGGGCGAGGTTCAGCCTGTATTTTAGATCAAGAACAAGCGGCCCCAAGGTGGCTGCCAGAACGCTTGATAAAACAGGTGAATGGCTTACCACAACCCAGGGGAAGCCTTCCCCCCGAGGATGATGCCTTTTCTCTTGCAGATGCAGCTAGAACTCCAGACATGGACCATCCTGTTTAAATTTATTAAATAACAGATTAATCTCTTGGTTTCTAAGCCCATACAGGTTCATCACCATCGCCTTGATATGGCAGACCGCAGCATCGAGATCTAGGATTGACCCCAGGCTTTTAATTAGTGTTTTGCCATGAGCTTGTTCCAGTGGGAAACAGCCCTCCTTTTTTTCTTATTTAGAAAACCCTCCTTATTCATAACTCCTGACCTTTCAACGGGCAAGACATATTGCCATAAGGGATAGGTTCGCCCCTCCTCCTATAGGCCCCTCCGCTTGGGGGAGGATGCACCTATGGGAGGAAGAAAAAATGCTCTAATCAAGGGTGCAGGTAAGACTGCAGGGGGATGGATCCGCGAGATCCCAAAACCCAAGACCCCTGAGTGGCAAGCTCTGGTGCATGACGGTTGGCATGCATACCCACAAGCCGTCTCCTCAAAAAACATGCCAAGGTCTGTAAAATTCCCCTCCCCGAGTGAGGACGCTCGCTCGGAGCGGAGAAAAACCCTGGGCCCTTAGAGGAACAGAGCCTCTGTCACCCCCTCAAAAAGAGCACCAACAATTGATGGTCAATTTTCTAAATAAGAAAGGGGGAGATGTCGAGAGCCCTGCAGGGAGTCTCTCTGCATGATAAGCTTGACTATCTCGCTGGAACATCTCTCAAGGCTATTTACAGAATCTGGTCTTTGCATCCTGCCCCAAACAAAGACCAGGTAGCTGCTATTGACCACCTTTTCACATTGCCCTAAGCAAGCATCCTGCAGCTGCTACGCCCAATGAAAAAGCTTCCTTATTCTAAGCATATAAATACCCCTGTGTGAAAAATAAAATTTGGCAGCTTGATCAGAATCCTTGTCTTGCTGTCCTTCTTCGTGTCTCTTGTCCCTTCATTCCTTCTCGGTTAGGTTCACTGCCCTGGTTGAAGTCCTGCGGGTCGGGACAATCTTTCATATTTTAAAATGTTAAATGCCATTTTTAACTTCATCCAAACAGGATATATGAGTCATTTAAATCTGAAGTCCCATCTTATCTTTCTGCCCTGCAGATTTCCCTGGTTTTATCATTTGGCTCATTTGCTGATTTTTATTTGGGAATAGGGAGTGTTGGGTTGCACTTATAACATCCCCAAAGATGCTTCCTTCCCAGAAGATTCCTTGATGTGCCTGAGTCCTGGGCACTGAGTCTGTCTTACCTCTTGGTCTTCATAGCACATATGCCATTGAGCTCTCTCCGTCTGATACATTCCAGGGTGAGACCTGGATGGGCTTTTTCTGATAGCTGCTGTGGCAGTATGTGTCTTTCAGCTCTATCTTCTGGGAGGTCTGTTGTCTCACCGAGAAGCTGATATTTGAGTTTATATTTAGGAGCTTGGGGTATCTGGGCTTGTCCATAAGCAGTCTCCCTACAGTATGCGAGCAGGGCCAATCTTCAGGCAGAAAATGTGGTTTCTCAATGTCAGGAAAAGATCAAGATCTTGCATTCACCTGCCTCTCCTCCAGCCTGTCTGTCTTACCTTGGGGGTACCAGCCTGCAAGGAGAAGGACCCCATTTTCCTGGACCCATTTGTTGAGAGGAGCTGACAAATGGCTTCCTCTGTAATTGCACTTTCTGCCAGTGATTTTTTCCATTCCATTCTCTGACTTGTGCCAGGAAAAACATTTCACACTTGTCTGACACCTTTTCTCCTCTGAGCTCTGAGTACTTTACAAGCAAACAGTTACTATTATTGCCATCTGAAGAGCCTGAGAGAGCCATAGGATCAAAGCTGCCACAGTTGGGGGTAAAGTCAGAGGCTCATAGACACCAAACAGACCAATCTCAGCTCCTGGCAGAAGCAGTGCGAGACTCAGATTCTTGAAGAAGAGTGGCTCTGGGGAGGATGGTGAGCCCTGGATCCCTAGAGACCTCCTCGAAGCCTTTCTAGTCCAGTGTCAAGGTGACTACTCTCCTTTGCCAATGGCTTCAGAAGATAATGAGATCTTTGAAACCACTGTCTGCTGGGAAAGGTGGGTAGAAGGCTCATAATTTATCTGGAGATAAGAAGGTTCATGACTTCGAGTCTTGAAGAACAGGAAGAAGATCTGGGTTGCTGAGGCCCCAAGGCCTAGGTCACATGGAGCGAGATTATCTACTTAAACTTTACCAACCACTGGCTTTGTTGGTCCCCTGAGTGCCCATCCCCAGGGTGGTCCTGTGGAGATGACTCTAGCCATTGGTGAGATGTCTTGTACAGAGTGAGGATGCAGCAGGGTGACTGATACCCAAGGCCTATTTCAGCCCAGACTTTGCATCAGGATGGATTCTTGTGCTATCTCCTCCAGGTGGTGGAGACCTTGGGGCTGAGCCCTTGAAATTCTGCTCAAGCCACATCTTACTGGATCCCCAACTCCCTGGTTCTCATCTCTTTAACTTGGCAGACCTTGATTTGTGGTCTATGGTTTTCATGTCTGTAGGGAATTTTGCCCAGTGGCAGATCGCTTGTCTAGCTCAGAGGAATGCCTGTAACCACGATTCTCATAACCAACAAACAAGACCTGTGTGTGTGTGTGTGTGTGTGTGTGTGTGTGTGCATCCAACAGATGCATTGCCAGGCACATCTCTCTGCGTTATAGCACACTTAAACCTTTCAAACTCCAAGAAGGTTTTTGGATTCCATTTTACAAATAAGGGATTAGAGATTAAATAAGTGGCTCACACAAGTCAGAAGCAGGGCTGGGATTGGAACCTACTTCTCTTTGGCTCTGATACTTCTTAAACAGGCCTGCCTTGAAATTAGAGTTAAGTGCCACAAACAAGGTCCCACAGACCTTGTCTAACTGGCCCTGAGTCTTTCCTGACTAGCCAAGTCCTCCCAGGTTCCAAGAACTATTTCTCAAAAGCTGGTTGCCCACTGACTGCCAGGAGGCCTATCTGGGGTTGGCTTCCCTACTCCCCTCAGCCTTTACAGATACATCAGAGAACTCTGGGCTCAGGCCCAGGCCCAGCATGGTAGCCCTTGTCCAACCCCGTGGTTTGTGATCTGTCCATTCATAACTCCTCTGAGCCGGCACTTGCCATTCTTCCATGACCACCCAGTTAGCCCCACATAGCCTGGAAGTGTAGTCTGAGTCGCCCAGGCTAAGGACACTTCAATCTTCATGGGCCCTGATACTCCGCCCGCCCACTGTAGGCCACCCTAGCTGCAGCCAGCCCAGCCTGCCCAGCCAAGTGGACACTGGAGCCCAGAAACAGCAGGGACTGAGCATCCTCTATAAGCCACAAAAGGGGGATTCACAAATCAAAGGGCCCCGAGAGAACAAAACTGTCACATCAGTCCATCATGAAGCCAGATCTCAAAATAACATGCTGGAGTCCTGCTAGCAGTGAGTCACCACTAGCCAGAAGAAGCACAGTGGGTCCTGGCTGCGTGGAAAAACACCTCAGTGGCCAGCTGGCTGCGTTCATCCAGGCCTGGGAGGCATGGGGTGTTAGTGGGGGTGGTTCTGTGTTTTTGTGACACCTTGTAGCTAGGAGTCAGACTTGGTGGGACCCCCTAAGAGTAGGAGAAAGAGAACCCAGGAACAGCCAAGGCTCTGTCTCCCTGAGGACAGAATCTCAGGCCCCTCTATTCACCAATGCTTGTCCCAGCCTCTAGGTGACGTGCCTGGGGCCGGATCACCATGGGAGCTCATCATCATCTTCCAAGTTCTTCTCTCTGTGTCACTATCACCTGTTCCCAAGTGATGAGGGACGCTCTGGTGTCTGCAAGTGGGTTGACACAGAACACAGATCTAGAACCAATGCTCTAGCACTCTGATGGCTTAGCTTCCTAGCCCTAAAGTCCAGATCCAGGGCACAACATGTAGGCATCATGTGGACTACTCACATGCATCTTTCTGAGGCCGTTCTTCCACAAGACCCCATCCTAAGGCCTTGTTCCTTCCTCCCAGCAACGTGGATTTCTCCTGGCGTGAAAGCGACAGCATGTATGCCAATGCATATTATGATCTCATGGCTCTGATTCCCCTTTATTCCCAATTCATTTCTCCTTCCCCAGCCTCACTGACAAAATGAAAAGCTAGATGGAATTTAGGGAGATAGGACATTCAGTTCTGAAACTTCAGCACTATATGTAATGACCTTAATACCCTGGGTGGCAGAAATGAGGTGAACGTTTCCTCTGGGGAAAGGAGGAGAGGCAATGGAGGGGAGAGTAAAAAGTGGGTCCTTGGCTTTCCTCTCTGAGTTCCTTGCTACTGGTGCTGTCTAATATTTCTCTGCCAATTAAAGGATTAAAAAGCAGTATTTAAGGTAAACAGAGTAAGTTTATTTTAAAATGAAAGGAAAACCATGAAAGAAAATAGCTCTCCCTCTGAAGAGAGGCCTGAAGAAACGTCCAGTGGAGTACTTGTGGATGGCTCCTCCCCATCTCCTACCCTTGGCTTTGTTCTGATTGCTTGATGATTTGGGTATGTGCCACCCTGACTCTTCACATTGGTTGAATGGGCATCCAGGGCATTATTAACGAAGAAGCATTTGAGCCGGAACTCACAGCACTATGGGTAGACACATTTAAGCAGGAGAGTGAGGTACTATTGGAACAAGAAATGTTATGATGGGATCCATGTTATCTGCCATGAGTTTGTCTACAACTTTTTGTCCCTATCATGAACAGTTCCCCTTTCTCTCTCTTACTACCTTCTCGAATCTGTTACCCTGGGGTTGTGGCCTGGTCAGAACTTAAGGGGATCTTCTTGGTGGCATGTGGTGTGAGTCAAAGCCCTAGCTGATGTTTCTGTTCCTATTAGACCCTGCTGGAATGACCAGGATCTGATTTCACTTTGGCCTATTGTGAGGGTCCATCACCAAGAGACTGGGAAGGAGCAGTGGAGGTGTGAGCTCTGATATCTCTTTCAGATGTAGCTCATGCAGCCTTTCTGCACCCAACAACCCATTTCTACAACCCACTAGCACTACTTGGCTGTTCTGGGCTATTGCATGCCTGACGCTTTCCCCCAGATGGCTGTGGGGCTGAAGACCCACTGGAGAACTCAGAATTGCTGCCTCCTCGTCACTGTGCAATAGCTATGTATAACATGGAGCAGGAAGCCTTTAGAGAGAGTGGATCTGTGGCATGGCCAGCTGGATCAGGGCTGCTGAACTGAGCTCTGCAGATGTCCTAATGGGTAATGGATCAGGGCTCTGGGTTCATGTGTTCCTCACATAGAGGACAGCAGAGGGATGCCTCCCAGAGCCAGGCCTTTGCAAGACCATCTATGCCTCCTCTAAGCATTGCCTTCAATCCACTTCTCATTGCAGCCCTATGATGGGGCATTTTTACCCCACATTACAGAAGTGAGCACTGACTCAGAGAAACCAATAGTTTTATTATTGGCAACACAGCCAAGAGGCTGGAAGCTGGGATTTCCACCAGCATCTCTGCCTTGACAGTGAGGTCAGAGTAGCACCCCAGAGAGTTTCTCAGACCACTTGTGACTGTGGCTCTGCTGGTAGCTCAGATAAGTCTTCATATAAGTCAAAAAGGTCACTGAGGCTCAGGCAAGCCCAGCTACTGTCACAGATAGCCCCTTCCCTGAGAAGGTAAGGCTGCCCACTTGAGGCTCTAGGAGACTTCAGTGCCTGGCATCTGGCCTTCAGATCATCTCTGGGGCTCTCCTGTTAAGTCCTGCACTGGGCTCAGTGTCCCCAGCACACAGACAATGATGCATGGAAAATGGGATTTTTCTATGGGTCCATGTCTCAGACAGGTGGGGGATGTATCTCCACTGAACTGAGTGGTGAAAGTTATTATCTTAGGCTGCAAGACTTGGGAGTGACTGACTTTTCCGGCTTTTTTTTTCTTTTTGCTTATGTGGTGCTGAGGAATCGAACACAGGGCCTCAGGCATGCAAGGCAAGTGCTCTACCACTGAGCCACCTTCCCAGCCCCACGAGTGACTGACTTTTCATCCTGAATTCCAGTTCCCTGTCTGATCATAATTGTGTCTCTGCTACCTATGTGTGACATCACCCAGACCTAACTCTTTGCCCTTTCTCTATGACTTCCCTAGAATGGTTTCAATCAATTACACTTGAAACACCCCTGAGTCTCTCAGATGTCATGTCTTCCTAGACTTTCTTTCTGCCTCTGGCTCCCTCTGGCCTTCCTCTGCTTCCCTTCTGCTCAGACTCCAATTACAAGAACTGAGTCACTGTGCTGTGGCTTCCCTGTTTATTCTACTGTAGTTTCATTCTTCTGGAAACAGTCCAGCCATGAATCCCACCACTCAATACACTTTTCCTTGCAGCTGTCTGAGCGGTTCAGTGCTACAGGAGAAGATCAGACCACGGATGTGTACCTCACCTGTGCCAGCTGGGAACTCTCCGCTCTGACTGTCTTCTGTGTCATCTACACAGAGCCCTGAGACCAGATCCTTCCTGAATGATTTCTGCAGCTTTGTTCTTTGGTGACCCACTTTAAAATTTTTCTTTTACGCTGATCCTGGGGCTTGAACTCAGGGTCTGGGAGCTGTCCCTTAGCTTTTGTGCTCAAGGCTAGGGCTCTAGCACCCATAACTCCTCTTCTGGCTTTTTGTGGTAGTTAATTGAAGACAAGAGTCTCAGACTTTCCGACTCAGGCTAACGTCAAACCATGATCCTTAGATCTCAGCCTCCTGGGTAGCTAGGATTACAGGTTTGTGCCATTGGTGCCCAGCTTGATGGCTCACTTTTACTCCAGCCATTTTCTTTGCTTACACTTTCCTTTACTTTTCAAGCTCACACCCCACCTGTTAACTCTCACTCCATCCTCCCAACAAGTGACTGTAGCCCAATGAACAGTGCGATCTTGTTGCTGAACCCAATCCAAAGAAGGGAGGAGCTCTGCATTTTCTACTGGCATAGAAGCCTCTTCCAGCCTTCAGTTGTCACGTTGTTGATTCCCCCACCCCCACCCCCGCAACGTGGAAATAGTGAACCATATCCTTTTTGGTTTCCATGGTGAAGCATCCCTCTCATCCTCTCCCCATCTCTCACAGCAGTCTCCTTTGCAGTCTCCTTTTCTCTTCTGGTGATCTGGGTGTTGGGGCTCCCATCCTCTTTTTCCTTGTCTCTCCTCACACTGGATCACCTTGTCCAGGCTGAGGTCTTCTGTGGCCCAGTGAGTCTCAGGTATGGTCAACCCAATGTGATGGTAGCCTGCTATACTTTCTGCATGATGGCCAGGCTGGGAGAATGTGGTGGCTCTAGAAGGAGTCCCACAAAGACTTTGTGCCTGGGGGTGGTCTAAACAGGGGACCCTTGGGACAGCAGGATGATACTGAGGTCTTCCGCCTTGGAGACTCTGTGGCCTTTGAAGTAGTCGCATGGTCATGACTAGGGAGCTTGTTAGATCTGCAGGGTCTTGGTCCACCTCCTGATCGTAAAGTTCATGTTGACAGGTCTCAGCAGTGATCAGCATGTACAGAGGAGAAGGCTGCCAGGCCTAGCCTTGGCCTGCTGACATGGGGCAGAGCAGTGAGAGTCAGCAAACTGGGTTTCTTCAGATGTGTTTCTTTCAAAATAAGGGGCCAGCTTCCCAAGGGAAATGTGATGGAAGGAGCCCTTTGGTTTTTCAATGGAGTGGAGGCTTATACTTGTGAAAGAATTCTTTTATAGGTGTCAAAGGAGATTTTATACTTTTATACTTGTCAAAGGAGATCCTAACATGAAAATAACTTTTCAACAACTGGGTACTGGTGGCTTAGGCCTGTAATCCTACCTACTCAGGAGGCTGAGATCTAAGG
The DNA here is from genome assembly GCF_019054845.1 of Dipodomys spectabilis. NCBI lineage: Eukaryota > Metazoa > Chordata > Mammalia > Rodentia > Heteromyidae > Dipodomys > Dipodomys spectabilis. The sequence goes on along the minus strand of NW_024870813.1, from coordinate 661,322 downwards.
ATTGTGGCTCAAAGCCAGCTTGGGCAGAAAAGTCCAAGAGATTCTTATCTCTAATTAACCAGCAAAAAAACTGGAGGTGGAGCTGTTCAAGGGATAGAGTTCCAACCTTGGGCAAAAAAGCTTAAGAGGCAGCATTTAGGCCCTGATTCCAGCCCTAATACTTGCATAATAACAAACAACAACAAAAATCTCTTGCTTCAGCTTGGTGAGCTGGTAGGGGGAATATAATTTAAATAAAAGCTCTGATGGGCTTAGCTATCCTGAGAGTTGCTGGAGCCCAGCTGGGCTTCCTTCTCTCCTCTATCCTCCAGGCCTGTCCAACTGAATCTACAGAATCTGAGCACATGAGCATTGGTTGGCTACATATGATTGAAATCAACCCTGGCTTTTGAGTTGGCTCCTGAAGCCAAAAACAATAGGCCTACCTGTTGTACATGCATAGAGTAGTTGGGATTGGGTTGGGAACTTGCCCATCACCAGCTCTACCTACATCACGAGTACCCTCAGGCTGGCCAAACAAGGCCCAGGTTGTTTGAAAGAAATAAGAGCCCCTGCTGTGGGGACAGCATGCCTTATTCCCATGTTCCAAACTCAGATGATTAGAATGGAGGCTCTTTTGGTTTCAGACAGAGCAGAAGAGATGAGAGAGAGAGGCTCTCCTGCTGAGTCCTGGTGGTTCATCCCTATAATCTAGCTTTTCAGGAGGCTGAGTCCTGAGGATTGCCCTGTGAAGCCAGCTGGTGCAGAAACATCTGAGACTCACCTCCAATTTAAAAAGCCAGCAAGCAGCCAGAAATAGAGGTGTGGTAATGCACCAGCCTTGAAGAAAAAAGCTAAGGGGCAGAATCCAGGCCCTGAGTTCAAGCCCTAGGACAAGTGGCACAGAGGAGAGAGAGAGAGAGAGAGAGAGAGAGAGAGAGAGGGAGAGAGAGAGAGAGAGAGAGAGAGAGAGAGAAAGAACTTCTCTTGGAGGGGACTGTAGTCTAGACTCCAAAATGTTCCTGCAGCTGCAGTCCCAGGAAACTGCTGGCAGTCACCCAGCGACTTGCGTGTGCTAGTTTGGTTCCTGCCCATGGTGTTGTGCTTCTTCTCACTCACCATTTGTTCCTTTTTCTGACGAAGGCCTTCTGATTTGTTATCTTGTCCTTGACACCAGCTCCTGGGCTGTTTCTGCATGAGTCATATATCAGGCACAGGGAAACACTGCTCAGGGACCCTTTTTGCCCCAGCTGGCAGAGGAGAGGTTGGCTGATAGCCCATCTCACCCTGCTTCCTTAAGCTCTGGGCGGCAGCCCTGGTCACTGACAGAGCAAGTACAACTATGAGGCTATACCTGCTCCTTCCCACTAGGGATTCTCCTAAGGATGAGTCCCAAGATCTCTGCACCAGGCAGAGATTTTGGACCTGTCTGTATCCTTGTCTGGATCTCCAGGACAGATTTGTACTCCTAACTTGGCTTGTGCATCTCCTTCCTAGAGAACTTGTATGAGAGAGCCTGGCAGAATCAGGCCCAGGGCACTGGTGCCTCATGGATCACTAAAGGGTCTTGGAGAGGGAGACTAGATGGGGGAATGGTGATAGTCCCACCTCAGAAGATTACCTGGAGCTTCCAGCTCTGCTCTAGAGAAGATCTGACCACCTGAAACTCCCCATAAGTTGCTTCTTTTGTGGAGAACACAAATGTCTAACCTTCTTGGAGAAGGAATGAGGAGATGATGGCAGCAACGACAGTGCCTAGGAGATGTTCAGGAGGCTCAAAGATGCAGCTGCCATTGAGCCAGTGACCAGGTCAGTCTCCAAAGCAGGCAGGTGACAGGTAGGCCATGTAAGGTGTATTGCAAGAGAGGAGAGTATGAGTGTATGTGCACATGTGTGGTACCTGTATGTGTGGATATGCGCATGCATGTGTGTTATATGATTATGTGAGCACAAGCTTGGAGATAGACAAGAGTAGACAAGGGGAGCCCCGACATTCTATCACAGGACCCCAGGTCCCAGAGTGGGCTCAGCAAATAGGGCAAAATGGATGAGCACCAGCCTCTGTTTCCCTGTATTAGTCCAGTACGAGAGCTTGACATGAATCTGACTGGCTCAATCTGCATGGCCACAGCCAACCCCACAGGATCTGAGTCCCCACTGTGATAAAATAATTAGGGCCAGACGAAGGTCTTAATTCTGGGCCTATCCTTCAAGGTTTAAATCACACCAAAGGAAAGACTACTTTTTGAGACTCTAGGGTTTTGATTTTTGAGGGGCATGAGGTCCTGAGGGGACAGTATAGCTTTAAGATATCTGTTATTCCTTGGCTCATGTTTGTAATCCTACCCACTCAGGAGACTGAGGCAGACAAATCCATGAGATTTTTATCTCCAATTAACTAGCAAAAAGCCAGAAATGGAGGTGTGGTTCAAATGGTAGAGTGCCAGTCATGAGTGAAAATCTGAGCAAGAATGTAAGGCCCTGATTTCAAGCCCCGATACTGGCACACACACACACACACACACACACACACACACACACACACACACACACTTATATCCATTTAGCCTTACAAAGATGCTTTAGCCTTCAATTCTTAAATCACTGCTGGTCCATCTTGGGGACCAGTGGCCATGAGATAGCCCTCTCTCTACTTCAAGTATTCCCTAAGCCAAGCTGGCCATGCCTGTCTACCCTTAGGCCAGGCTTCCTTGAGGCTGGACTCAGCCATCTCCCTGCTAGGGAATGGGCCTGGGCTCCAACTCCAGTTCATCAAGTACAAGCAAAAGCTGAAGTGAGACAATGCCACTAATTGTGACCCAGTTACTCTATCAAGAATGAAAGTATCCATTCTAGTACTTGACTTCAGTTGACTCAGATAGTCTTCTGGAGGCTGGTGCTGTTTTCATATCTATTTTATGAAGACACAGAAGAGTCAAGAAAATTGTTTGGTGGGGGTTTCATAGTCCAGGGTGGGATGAGGCTCCTGGGTCAAGATGAAGGAAGGGTGGTCTTCCTCGGCTGAGGCCAGAAGCCTATGCAACCTCACCTGCACTACCAAGAGTCCTTTGAACACACTGCCCCATTTGCCTTCATTGCCCTAGAGGATTCTCACAAAGTTCCAGGATCCTGGTGGGGATGGACAAGGACACTCTGGTTTGGGCATTTGTTTCCAGTAAACTCTAAACTACAAGCAGCCTCCTCTTGCCAAAGCCCCAGCTGCAAAGTAGCTTGGAGTATAGAAGCAGCCTGTTCATCCTCTGGCTGTCCCTGATCTTGAGCTTCCTGCAGAGGACACTCCTGTATGACCTGATTACCAGCAGTGTATGATGATATTATGCCCAGCACAACAGTTGCGTTCACACCCCTGCCATGGAATTCCATAGCACCTCCTTCATCCCCACTAAACAGGTAAGGACTGAACTCAGAAGTTCTTTTTTTTTTTTTTTTTAATAGCAATTTTTTATTGTGATTAAGTGATTACATACATTTCACAAATTTCACAGTATTGTGGGACAGTGATACTTAGTTAAAGTCACAAACACATTCTAACCTTCATGGGGCAAATTGTCTTTATTGTGGTCTATAAAGTTAATGTGAACTCAGAAGTTCTATAGTGCTGGTTGCCACTGGCTCACACCTATAATCCTAACTGCTAAGGAGACTGAGATCTGCCAGCTCAGGCAGACAAATCTGTGAGACTCTAATCTCCAACTAACTACCCTTCAAAGAAAGCCATAAGTGGAACTGTGGCTCCAGTGGTAGAGCACCAGCCTTGAGTGATAAATTACTCATACCCACCCAGTTCAAGCCCCAATACACACACACACACACACATTCACACACATGTAAGTTCTATGGTTTGCTAAAGGCCACCTTGCCTGAGTGGGAGAGGCAGCCAAGACTGAAACTTATTACTAGAGACATTCTGTCCTAAGCCTTTCAGTCTCAGTATTAGGCCATTTGGGTCCAGCATCATTCATCTGCAGACTTTTGGATAAGAAAGTGGTAGGTGTGCAGGGATTTGATAGCTGACAGCTGTAATCCTGGCTACTCAGGAGGCTGAGATCTGAGCATCAGGTTTTGAAGCCAACTTCAGTTGTCTGTAAGACTTGCTAGTTAACCACCAAAGAGTTGGAAGTGGAAGCATGTATCAAGTGTAGAGCACTAGCAATGAGTAAAAAAGCTAAGGAGCAGCACTCAGACCCCAGGTTCAAGTCTTAGTACCAGCATGCTCACACACACACACACACACACACACACACACAAATAACACACACATGGCATGCAGCAGGCATGCTCAGGTCAGCTGGTTTGTGCAGGTCACAGTCATGTTGGTCCTTGACACTTCTCTGGACTTCTCTGGTGTGTGTGTTGTGGTGGGGGAGGGCTGGAAGGGAGAGCCATCTGGACCATGACTGGCTGTACAGAAGGTCACCCAGCCCAGTCCTTGGAGGCCTGTATGCTGACAGAGGTCTGTTTTGCTTGCCCCTGACTTTGGCTTTCCTAGAGGCAGAAGTTGGCTCTGAGATGCTAAGAGGTCCCTCCTAGATCTCTCTGTGTCCCTGGCGATGAGTGGCCGGGGCCCTGACTCACACCTCTTACTTGTTGGCTAGAATCCACAGGTGTCTTTCCCTGGTCAGAAAGTCAGCCCAGCTGCTGAGCCAAATAAATCTGGTAAATGACACAAATAAATAAACTGGGAAGATGAACATGAGTGCTATTACTGAGCTTTGCATTTCTCTCTGAGCTTCAGACAGCAAAATGACTTTATTATCCTCCCTGTTCATAAAAAGGTTCAAGAGGCTGCATTTGCTCAGAGAAACCCATCATTTCCATGGTGGGACCCCAGGAAATATGCTATTCTCAGGTGTCTTATACATAGACTTTTAACTTTCTAGCTGCCAATAGTTTCCATGGCTTCCCCTCTGTAGAAGTAAGATCTCAAACTCTGTGAGACTATTGCATTGCTGGAGAGGGGCAGACCCCCACCAAGCCCCATAGAACATGGCTTAATGGTGGTCAACTTCATGCAAAATTCAGTCTTCCAATGGGAAATGCTGTAGTTCAGATGCCAGAGGTACCAGGCACCACTATTGCCAAAGGCCTCAGAAAAACAAGGCCACTCTGTCATAGACTGGAACCTTCAACCTTTCCCTTGAGATAGCTTGATTGTTTTGGGCATTTTATTATAGTGACTGAAGGCTGACTAACACAGGAAGCTGAACTAACAGGAAATATCTATAAGTATGACTATTGGCTTCTAAGTGACCATGTATGTCCCTCACATTTTCCTAGAATATACTGATGTCAGAGACATGTATCATTGTGCCCATCCTGAGGTACAATGGGTAGGGCCTCTAATATTGTACTTGACTAAACAAATAATAAAATAGTGGGCTTTGGGATGCATAGGGCTGGCATTTGGAGGTGGTGATGTGGTTGCTCATGCACCAATTCACATGTTTCTTAGGTACAACTTGACACCTTCAGAAAGAAGTCCAAGAATTTTCTCAGCAACATGTATCTAGCTGTATATCTAGAAGATGGCTCCTTGACCTTCCTCGGGGAAAGAATAATCCTCCAAAGCACATGTCCTTTATTCTATATTCTAGAGGGACTCCAAGTTCAAATGCCCCGCCTCTTCCCAAAGAGAGAAAGACTCCTTGCTTGAAGTTTATATCTTGTACTCACAGAAAAGAAATGAACGAGGGAGGAAATCATTCTTGAGTCCCAATTACATGGCAGGTGCTCCTACCTGGTGATTAGCTGTCCCAATTTGCCCAAGACAGAGGAGAACCTGAAATGCTCAGACTGGAGTAGTTACTGTTCAGCTTTGACCCCCTCCTCCCCCCCCCACAAGATTTCTGTGGTGTAGGAATTACCACTGTCATTCCAGAGATTAAAAACTGGTCTCCCTCACTAGAATATGCCTATTAACCTATAAGTAAACATACTGGGTGGTATGCAAGTGGTTAGAAATGAATTAACTGAAATATTAGACTCTATGGAGAGGCAAATAGTATAATTCTTTAGAAAGACTAAGTCAGAGCCCAACAAAATCAACACCAAGAAATGAGTACTTGCAAGAGGCAGGGTGGGGCCAGGGAAAAGGGTAAAGAGGGGAATTGGTGAGAATGCAGGCAAGAACTCATTGTATATGCCACAGAGTTGAGAAAAATAAGGGAAGGGGTGGGTCAAAGGGGAGGTGAAGACTTTGAAGGGATCAAGATGCATTATATACATAAGCTGCTTTATTAAATGGCAAAAATTTAATCCATAACCTAAAAATTAAGAAAAGTAAGGGAAGGGGTAGGTGAGAATGTTGAAAGGGATGACATTGATCAAGACACACCATTTTCATAAACTGCTTTGTTGAACGGCAACTCCTTTGTACAACTACTAAAAGATAATAAAAACATTAAAACAATAGTAACAACAAAACTACTCTGGGGTTCCAATAAGCCATTTGCCCTGTATGGGGGTCCACCAAGGTTACATTCTTTCCATTGCTGTCTCTTGTCATGCTTGAGAGTATGGGAAGATATTCTAGCCTACTGACCTGAGTCTTCGTTTCCTGATGACACCATCCAGCTACCCTTGGCTCTCTGGTGGGATGCCCATTCTCCCCTGGGTCTCTGTCTCCTTGGTCCTTGTGTGGTTTCCCATGAAGTTCAAAGCCAGAATTGCCAGGTTGAGGTCAGACTTCCTTATTGCTCTGTAGGGAACAATCTTGATCACATGGGACCGCTGAGGGGAAGGGTAGAGGAGATATGTCCAGGTGGCAGGTCCCTTTAGCAACACATCTCCAACTAGTGCTATTCTCCAATCACCTTGACTATAATAGAAGTGACATCTTGACGCCCACCTGAGACTCCTGCCTCTTCCTCCCAATGGATGCCTGACAGACTATTATATTTTGAATGCTAAAAGCCCCCAACAGTAAGCATTACGCCCACCTTTGGTCCTCGGCTCCACCCAGACTTGAGCTCCTCCCTGCCCAGGAGTTCCCACCAGACAGCTGGCCCCTCCCTCTCTCCACCCAGACCCACCTGCACTCCTCATCTACCTCACTTCCTATCCCCCAGACCCTGCTGCTACCTAGATAAGGGAGGTCACCATGTGCTCTCTCTTCCAGGGAATATGGCTCCTCTAATAAACCTTGTAATAATCTTTCTCCTGTGCCTGCCTGCCTATGTGTGGTCCCCTGGGATGGACGTGATGGATCCATTAGTGGCCCATACTGGGATAGGTTCCCCAGTGGATTTGCTCCCCCCCTCCACTTAGGATGGGGGTCTGCCCAGCTTCCCTGGGACCTAGCCTGAGATCCTACACTCCTAAATGCCAGAGGACCAACAAGGTAATTTTCTTCTGACCAAGCGCTCTACCTGCTGTCCAACACTGGCTAATTAAGTCCTACTTCCAGGTGAGTGAAGAGTCTTAGCTTTCACTGTGCAGGCTTCGTGCCTCTGTCGGGGGGCCTCGGGACTCTCCACAAAAACCTTGGCCAAGTATCTAGCTGATGGCCTCCATGGCCAAGGGATGACATGGAGAAATGTGATGACATTTCCCACTGGTTGCTTCCCACTTTTTGAGCCAAATTCACTGCCAGGGATGCTCGCAGTCAGATTTTGGTTCCACCATCACTTACCACGGAGAAGGACATACAACTAAATTTCCTTACAATCAAATTTGGCCCCAAATTTAAAACTCCACTTATATGAGCACTTGGGCAGCTCTCTCTCTCTCTCTCTCTCTCTCTCTCTCTCTCTCTCTCTCTCTCTCTCTCCCTCCTCTGGAGCCTCCCCATGAGGCCTCCTCTTCGAGGCCCCCCTCCTCTTTGAGGTCCCCCTCCTCTGTGGCCTCCCTTGCAAGGCCTCCTCCCCTAAAGGACCTCCTGGTCTGCGGCCCCCTCTGCTGAGCTCCCTCCTCTGCAAGGCCCCCACTCCCCTGCAGGACCCCTCCTCTGCCTTTGTAGTGGGGAGTAGAACCTGAAGCTCCATGTGTGCTAGAAACAATGCACCCTCACTGTCCAAATCTTCAGCTCTCTCTAGCGTTGACCATGTGGCAGATGCGCCATCTTGGCATCATGGGAACTCAGCTGTTATTTTGGGCCAACTCGATTTCATGCCAACTCAACTTGATTCTGTGACCCCTTCCTCCCGCCCCCCACCTGACCAGCCATACCCTTACATGTCTGTTCATGTCTTGTCTCCTGTTTACTAAAAGTTCCTTGTTGTTGGCAAAGTTTTGTATTTTAAACTGACCACGTGGTTCCATCATAATTCAGCAAAGCAATTCCAAAAAACCTTTAACAGCCAATTTTAAAATCTAAGTACACTCTATAATCTCCACAAACATGTCTGTCTATTTGTCTATATGTAAATAATTATGGTTTCAAGATTATCAAGTACTCTGCTTATTAAAAATCTTTCTCAATGGAAGCTGTGATTTAATCTAAATTGCTTTAAAACTTTGTGACCTGACTATAAGCCAAAGATAAAACAAGCAGTTTTAAAAGGTGTTGGGAAAGGAGTTAGAAAAGATGGTTTCCTTTGCAAAGTAAATGAAATTGGTAATTAAGTTGGCTTTGGTTTATGTCATTCCTATATCCATCTATTGTAAGAAACTAAGGCTAAGGTTTTTTGTTTTTTTTTTTTTGGTCCGGTCTTGGGGCCTGAACTCTGGGCCTGGGCGCTGTCCTTCAGCTCTTCAGCTCAAGGCTAGTGCTCTACCACTTGAGCCACAGCGCCACTTCTGGCTTTTTTCTTTATGTGGTGCTGAGGAATCGAACCAAGGGCCTCAAGCATGCAAGGCAAGCGCTCTACCACTGAGCCACCTTCCCAGCCCCAAGGCTAAGGTTTTAATTCTGTTTTCTCCCCTGTGTGCCAGTCAACTCCCTTTAAAATCAAGGGACCAGAGTGACTCAAACAAAACAAAGTTGTCCCAACTGCCTAAACCAGTGGCACCAGCCTGCAAAAGCCAGTGTGAACCAGGTCTTTAACTAGTATATGTAGAAATTTTTGCAGGTAACCAGCGGGAGGTGCAGCAGATGCCACAGCCTCGCCCAGACTCTGGCCTCGATCCATCACACATGACCAAAAGCCTGCTAATTTGGGGTAAAACACAAGCCACCTTAGATAATTGTTCCTGTAATGTTAATCCCCACAAGTTAGACCATAAGGGGTATATGAGCAAAGGATATAAGTTGACTTCTATGCTATTTTACAATTGGATCTATTTCTAAAGGAAAAGAGATGCTACAGTCTATAGTACATTTAGAAAAACTGCCAGTTTCCTAAACGTAACTCAGACTGCAGAAAAAATGTGGCCAGTTTAAACCTTCCACTGGCCAAGAGGTAAAGGGTGTATCCAGTGCTTCAATGAAGCATTTAAATGCAAATAACATGATTAAAGTGACTTTTTAAAAAGGGATTAAATATGGCATCTCCTTTGTAAAAATTTGGGAAGTTGTGGGGAGTGGCTGGCCTCTCAGACAAAATTTAAGATTAAAATTGTCTTAAAGGTTTTTTTTAAAGTCCAAAAAGATAAATTAGGATTACCAGAGACCTGAGATTATGTCCCTATTGAGATCCGCCTATATCAGGTTCTTGAGCCAGCCAGAAAAATGCTTTTATAAACCAGATTGTTAAACAGGTTTCCCTGCTGTAGACCAAGATATAAACCACTTTAAACAGGCTGCCCAGATAGGTTTACAGGACATTTTGGAGAGAGTAAGAAGGAAGCCTTGCTTTAAAAGGAACAGAACTGGGGAGGGAAGGGATAGTAGCAGAAAAAGGAGGGGGTAACAATGCTTGACAAGAAATGTACTCATTGCCTTACTCATGTAACTGTAATCCCTCTTTATATCATCTAAACAATAATTTTTTAAAGGAAAATAAAAACAAAACAGGTTGCCCAGAGGCAACCTGTGGTACTTAGAGTGCCAATGTCTCAGTTTAAAAACATCTACTAGGTTTTATTAGAAAACTCTGGCAAGTTATCGGTAACTTCTATCTCATTGATCTCCTTGTTGCTTTAATTGGAAATAAAAAGGGCTTTTGTAACAAAGACTCCTTTTGCCACAGTTCAAAGCCATCCCAGGCACAAAGAATCCCTCTAAAACTCCATCTCCCAGCTAATCAGCCCAGAGCCAGTCTGGAGGCATGGCTCGAGACTCACCTCTAAGTATCCAGCCAAAGGCTGAAAGTGGTGCTGTGGCTCAAGTGTTAGAGCGCTTTCCTTGAGCAGAAGTGCTCAGGGGCAGTGCCCAGACCTTGAGTCCAAACCTGGTAAATGTCAACTGGGACAAGCTATCCCAGCAGTGGATGCTGAGACACTCACCAGAACAAAGTCAGTGGAATAGCATGGAGAGGAGTAAGGAGATGACGTCCTAAATGAAGTCACTTTATGCTCGCCATCTGAAAATTAATCAGAGCTGGGAGATCAAGAGAAATAGTTGTTTGCCCACCAAATATCCATACCTGTCTACCTTCTAATTGGACAGAAAGTTAACAGTCTTTCTTTATTACCTGCTATTTGTATTTATAGCAGCCTCTGACTGGTACTCCCAACCAATCCATGATAATCTCCCCACCCAGTTACCCAAAAGACCCTAGACACTTCCTTTCTGCCTTCCTGCCCCGAGTCCAGTTATTCCCCTTCCCTGTAAAGGGCTGCAACTGGGCTTATACTCCAAATGGAACTTTTCTGACCCATGGCCAAGGTGTGTTCTCCTATGTCATTCATGTTAACTCACCTTGTCACCTTGTTAGCTTTTTATCTGATCTTTCCAAAAGTCTCTTTCAACAGGAAATATGCCCCGCCCAAGATACCACTTGGGAACAAGTCAAGGCCATCCTGTTCCTACAAGCAACTGAAGACATCACTTACACTGCTCTGCCTTGCCCAGCGCAGACCCAGACCCTAAAAACCCCAGCTCCAGGGATTCCTTGATGCTCCCAGGCCAGCAGGAAGTAGCCCAAAGAGTCCATGACACCCTTTGGCTCTGGTACCTCTAAATATCTCTGCTACCTCCTCCTCAGGTTACTTTGATCCGAAAGCAGGAAAAGTCTTACTCCCACTCCTCCAGGATGCCGGGAGTCAGGTACCATGCTATGTCTCCAATCCAAGACAAAAAAGGCAATTTCAGTTTTTTGAGAGCCCCTTCTGGGAATCAATCCTCCCATGGCATAGTCCTCTCTTGGGCTGCTAAGAGCAATTTTTGCCTTAACAGCAACTTTGCCTTTTATTAATTGTGTCTTGCATTTTAGATAACTATTGTCAAGGAAGAAGGAGGACCTTTACCAACCACTGTCAAGCAAATGCTTCTTGGATGGTACCCAGCCAAGCAACAAAGCAGAGACCCCTGACTACTTTGCCCCTTTACGGCAGCAAGTAGCTCCAGAAGAAACTACCTCCACCTGTGCCTCCCAACCTGGTACCCCCTATTTTTATTAAACAACAGAGTAGGGATCCCCACCTTCAGTCCTCAGCTCTACCCAGACTTGACCTCCTCACTTCCTATCCCCCAGACCCTGCTGCCACCTAGATAGGAGAGGTCACCATGTGCTCTCTCTCCAGGGGAAATATGGCTTCTCTAATAAACCTTGTAATAATCTTTCTCCGGTGCCTGCCTGCCTGCCAGGGCACAGTCCCCTGGGATGGATGTGATGGATCCTTTCACCAACACTTAAATTTCCCTATCTGATGAACTGGGAATTCCAGCAAGACTATTGCAAATAAATCTTTGTGCTCATTCTGGGAGCCCGGGGAAGATTACATCTTTTTCAGAAAAGAGGAGCTCCATGTACAGAAGCCAGTGAAGATTTTGAGTAAAGTCAGAATAAAACAGGCCCCAAGCCAAAGTATGGGGGGGGGGGGGGGCAAACCTATCTACATCTCCCAGAAATAAAAGACTAGATTTTTGGTGATTTCTCAACAATGTAAGGCCTTTAGCTTTGGAAACTTCCTCCCAGGAAGTTATAAGAAGGAGCTGCAAAGTCTTTTCTTTTTTTCTTCTTTCCTGTCCCTCTGGGTCTCTGGTTGAAGCCAGAAAGTATTCTCTTTTTCATTCTCCTGGTCCTGGAGGATCTTGAATCAAAGGGACTTCATTCTTTGTTTGTACTTATCTTGATTGGAACCCCAGGGTTTCCCCTTTGTGTTTTGATAATAATAGCTTAGGCTAATCTGAATATCCTGGTGGGGACCACCCACTTCCCCTAAACAAGCAGCTCACCTTTCATGTTAGAGCCTCCTCTTTGCCGGAGAAGTTTGATAGGCACAGTTTCACTGAATGTGGCTACTTAGCTCTCAGATCAGTGGCATTTTCATCACAGATGTCAAAGCCAGAAACCCCAGTGGGCTGTGCTCCTTCTGATCACCCTTAAGGCTATTCCCTGTGGGCAGGGCAGTGAGGGTCACAACTAAGGCTGCAGGGATAAATATCACTACAGAGCCAAGGGATGGAAGGTAGGTGTGGAATCAGTCTCTCTGCAGTGCTCTAGATTTCCTCCCAGAGCTGGGGATGGGGACCCAGTGAGCACTGTTCAGAGGTGCTTCTGGGAAAGGGATTTGGGAGTAAAGATCAGGAGTGAGACTTGGTTTCTGAGTTGAGTCTTGGAGCTGCTCAACTGAATCAGCAGTTCCTCAGGCTGAGAGTGGTATATGTCAGTCATTGCACATCTTGTGAAGTCACTGGCCTATCTATGCCTGTCACTCTTTGATCTTATTCTCCTGGCATGGAAAGAGCCTTACACCGATAGCCATTCTGAACTTAGCTCTGGAGAAGCCAGAAAGTTGGGAGTCACACCAAGAGACAAAGTGGGAAGAGACCACATTAGAAAGAAGAGAAAGCTGCCAAAGCTATGGATCTCAGCCCTGTGTGGAGCCAGGAGCTCAGATGCCTGGTCTGTGGAAGATTTCCATTGATCAGTCTACTTCACACACAGTGTCTTGTTTCTCCCAGTATCTTGTTTGTAGGTTTGGTGGACTCTGCTGGTGGTGCTTGTTCAAACAGCTACAGCAGACCACCACAAACTGACAAGGATTGTGTGAGAATGCAGCCAACCAGGCAGGATCTGGACACCCTGTTGCTGTTGGCTGTTGGTCCAGTTCTTACTAGGAAAGTAAATATCTAGCTCGTCAGTGGCCTTTCCATGTGGCTTGGGTTTTCTTAAGTGTGGAGGGAGGTGGGAGAAAAGCAAGAGATAACCCCAAAGTTCAAATTGTCCATGTTATTCACATGAAAGCCACAAGGCTTCTTTCAACCCAGTCTTGGAAGTCCTACCATGTTGATTCCACCCCTCTGTGTATCCAGAGAATTACCAGCATGGCCCATTCTCAAAGGAAAGGTGCCATCTGGGACGCTGGCATGCATCTAGATCTGAGACTCACTCATGTACCATACTGAGGCCACCAAAGCTAGGATGTCCATCATAATTTAGCCCCAGTGTCTTGGTGGATCATTTCATTGGTGTCTTGAATTAGTCAGCTTGCCACTATTATAATGAAATACCTAAGGGAGCTAGATTTCTAAAGAGAAAAGATTTATTCTGACTTTCGGTTCTAGAGGTCCAGTTAAGGTCCTGTGATCCCACAGCTTTGGGTCTCGGACAAGGGCAATACTTTATGGTAGGAGTACATAGTGGAGAAAACCAACTTTTACCTCATAATCCAGGAAGCAGAAAGAAAAGGTGGCCAGGGTCCCAGAATCCCACTCAAAGACACAACAAGTGACCTAAGAACTTCCAACTATGCTCCAACTAGGTCTTATTTGTAAGATTGGCTCCTGAATGGTGAGCAGACTCCACCCTCCTCACAGCCAAATCTCCACCCAGTACCTGTGTTACCTAGACAACTGGTACACCTGGAAGAGGTCACATCGGCATTTGCTGAGATCACATCTGGATCTGATGTGGCCACACCTTTCTCCCGCCTGGTCCTACCTCTTCTTACCTGGTCCCACATCCCTTTACCTGGCCACACCTTCCCCTCCCCTCCCCCCCTCAGATAAGGCATGGTCCAGGGCCAGACACCCTCTTTCTCAGCCTCGTGGAGTGCCAACCTGGCCTGGTGCCAGCTGGAATGATGAATAAGCCTACCTCTTACCTGAATACCACCTGCATGGTGTTCTTACTTGGCAGCCTCTTTAAAACCCTGACATTATCTCCTCATAGCATTACCTATGGGACTGACTCTTCAAGGACCTTTGGAGAGGACCCTCTACGCCCAAAGTATATTAGATGTGTAGCTTGCATCAAGCCAATTTAAATACTCCTCTGTGTTCTGCCCAGTGACCTAGTCTGGGAGGCCAAGGAGGGCTTTGGAGAAAATGATGTTTGAGTTGTGCTCTGAAGGATGAAATTCTAATTGCTTTGTGTGTGGAAGGGGGGGGTGTATTTGTTCACATGTAGGTGTGCGTGGAAGTGTGTGCCTGATACTAGGTCTTGAACTCAGGGCCTTATGCTTTTGCCTGCCTTTTTCACTCAAAGCTGTCATTCTGCCACTTGAGCCACATATCCACTTCTGGCATTTTGCTGTTCAATTGAAGATGAGTCTCATAAGTTTGTCTGCTCTATCTGTCTTTGAATCAAGACCATTAGATATTAGCCTCCAGAGTAGTTAGGTCTACAGTTAGGATTAAACCAATGGTTGGCTGCTAATAGCTCTTGATGGAGGATCTGGCAAATGCATTTAGTAAGTGACAGTGTCCTAGTAAGCTTCGGATTCTAGTGAGAGGTATAGGAGTAGCTAAAGGCAATGCCATGAAGCCATCTCTATGAGAAGCCATGCCTAACGGGGGTTGGGGGTGATTCCTGGACTTGGGTTCAACTATTTAAAGAAGGAAGAGGTCTTATTTCTTTTCCCTCCCTCCCTCCCTCCCTCCTTCCCTCCCTCCCTCCCTCCCTCCCTCCCTCCCTTCCTTCCTTCCTTCCTTCCTTCCTTCCTTCCTTCCTTCCTTCCTTCCTTCCTTCCTTCCTTCCTTCTTTCTTTTCCTCTCTCTCTCATGCTTTCTTCCTCTTTCATTCTTGGTTTCTCTCTCTTTTTTCTTTTACTTTTTGTTATTTTGTGCTGGGCCTGAAGCTTGAACTTAGGGCCTGAGTGCTGTCTCTGAGCTTCTTTTGCCCAAGGCTACCACTCTACACTTTGAACCACAGCTCCACTTTAGGCTATTGTAGTAGTTTATTGGAGAAAAGAGTCTCATGGATTTTCCTGCCTGGGTTGACTTCAAACCACAATGCTCATATCTCAGCCTCCTGAGTGAGTAGGAGTACATTGTATTTCTTAAATATAACCGCTAGGTCAGTGCATATGCTCTTTTCGTGCATGGTTGAATGGGGTAGGTTATTCTCTGCTGACATGAATAGCATAGAAATTAGCATTCTTGATTTACAGGATTAGGACTTTCTCAGGCTATTCTATCAGACAGTGAAAACAGCTTTGTAAGTAACCTCTATGGATTGGCAGTTTAGTTGAGGAAGAGGTGCTGGGATGGGCGCACAGCAGAACTCCTTGACCTATAAAATCTTCAAAAGGTGGGTTTATTTGCACATGCAGAGATTGTTTGATGTGTTCCTAATCCTCTTTCTTTTTTTTCTTCCAATACCAGGGCTTAAACTCAGGGCCTGGACACTGTCATTGAAGATTTTTGCTCAAGACTAGTGCTCTACCATTTGAGCTGCAGTTCTACTTTTGACATTTTTGGTGCTTTATTGGAGGTATGACTCTCCCAGACTTTCCTGCAAGGTCTGGTATAGGACAAGGATCCTCAGATCTCAGCTTCCTGAGTAGTTAGGATTACAGGCATGAGCCACCAGCATCTTGCACAAAAGCATTTTTTAAGTTTCCTCTAACAAGAGGTCTGTCTCATTTAATTAGTTTGGGTGTGACATGGGTTTCAAGATCTTCAAATTTTCCTGGGTGATATTTCTGTGTAGCTCTGATTGGAAAATGTGTGTGTGTGTGTGTGTGTGTGTGTGTGTGTGTGTGTGTGTGTGTGTGTTGTGTGTGTAAGGGGGTTAGGGCCATATGTTTTAGGCATTATTCCAAATGGGAGTTGTTTGACTGGGAAAGAGATTCTGCTTGGCAATTTCTAAGCCCTAAAACAGCTTGTTCTTAGGAGTTTGTTTCTTTGGAAAGCTTGACCATTTCATGAGATTTCTAGCATTCAGGGGTTTTTAGTTATGGTTTGGCTCCCTGTGGATTAGATGACCTTTCAAAATATCCTCCAACTCCATGAGTGTATAAAAACTGATATCAAAACTTCCCTTGATAGATTCCTTTACCATTTAGATGAGGAATGTAAAAAAGAAAAAGGATTAAAATAACCCAATGAATTCTGGATTGTGGAAAATGTCATTACTGGTAATGAAAATTACAGGAAACCTTACTGACGCTTGCTCCCTCCCCAAAACTAACATGAGAGCATGTTTTTACTTCTGATGCAATAATTAAGTTTGCCCAAGAAAATGTCTCACTGTGAATGCCTCTGGGCAAGGGCTAAATGAAGCCTTTAACTCTCTGATAAATGTGATCCTCTTCGTTCACTGAACCCTGCTGGGGCAGACAAGCTTCCCGAATGGATTAACTCTGAGTAGATGTGTTGGAAGGTGCTAGAAAGAAGGATTAGAGCTTCCTAAGGCCCAGAAAGGCTGACTTTGTTAGAACATGGGAGAAGCTTCGGTGACTTCTGCCCAGCTAATGACAAACCACAGTTTCAGAACGAGGTCAAATAGCCAAGATGGAAATAAGAGCTCAAAGTCAGTCTCATCCAATGTGTTGGGGATGAAGCCACAGATTGACTCAATGCTGAGTGTAAACCAGACAATGTGCATGTACCATGTAGGCCCTGTAGATAAATGGGAGAGAAATGCACAGCTGTCCTTGACCTCAGGGAGGTAGCATTTTGGTCAGGATACAGAGAGATCTTTTACTTTTGTCCTGGTTCTGGGTCTTGAACTCAGGGCTTGGGTACTGTCTCTGAGCTTTTGGGCTCTGCCCATCCAGAGATACCTAAATATGAATCTCCTTACCGACTGGTATTAGGTAAGCTCAAAAAAAGACATAGACTTCGGGGTGCAGGCAAAACTGGATGGCACTGGGAGACAGTGGAGTCACAAGTCACAGTAAGCATAGGTCAGTTACTTAGTTGCAAACACGTTAATGAAGTGAGGGGAAGGTTTAGTTTAGTAGATATCAGTGAAACTGAAAGTAAAAGCCCTTTGAAGCCAGGTATAGGTGGTTCACACCTGTAATCCTAGCTACACAGGAAGCTTAAATCTGAGGATCCTGATTGAAAGCTAGCTTGGGTAGAAAAGTCTACAAGACTCAATCTCTAATTAATCAGCAAAAACTTGGAAGTATAAGTGTGGCTCAAGTCGTAAAGTACCAGCTTTGAGTAGAAAAGCCAAGTGAGAATGTGAGGCCCTGAATTCAATCCCAGTAGTGCCATGTGTGTGCAATCCCAGTACTACTACACCTGCGAGCACACACACACACACACCTTTTGAAGAGTTCTTTCTTCTAGAAGAAATACCAGTGCTGGGCACTGTTTTTTTGTTTGTTTTTTTTTTATTGTCCTCCCTGCTTTCTGTATAGAAGTACAAACTAGTGAGTTAAGTCTGGTACTTGTCTTAGTACTTGGGTGATAAAGTTTGGCCCAAAGAGGCCTCTGTACATTGTGAATTGTAACCTAATTAGATGAGCAAATAGGCCAAGTAATTAAGAGTAGACTTAACATTCTTAACCCAGCAACTGAGCTTAAGTCAATCACAACACCCAAACCTTTCAGAGACTGAAAGCTGCCAAGACAAGACACAGATGGTTTGATAACCTTTTACGTCCCTGAGACTAGATGTATGTTATTTGAAATTGTATTAGTTATCTATTGCTATTTCCAAAATTACTCTGCAAATATTGTAGCCTCTCACTATTTAAGTGAACATAAAACAAAACAAAACATTAGAGCAGGGTGCTGTAATCCTAGCTGCTCTGGAGGCTGAGATCTGAGATGAAGGTTTGAAGCCACCCTAAGCATAAATGTCCAAGAGACTCTTATTTTTAATTCAACAAAAAGATGGGAGTAGAGATGTGGCTGAAGCAGTAGAGAGCAAGCCTTGAGAAAAAAAGCCAAATGAGAGCACAGTCCTTGAGTTCAAGCCCAAGTATTGATTAGAAAATAAAGAATAAGAAAAGGGAACCTGAATGCTTCTAACGCAAGGATTCTCACCAGGCTGCAACAAAGATATCAGACAGGGCTCAACTGGAGAATAATATGCTTCCAAGCTTACTTCTACTATTGTTGGAACAATTTAGTTCCTGGATGGCAGTTGTTTGCTGTTTGAACAGCAAACAACATAAGACAGCTCATATATGGCAATTTGCTTTTTTTAAGAGTAAGGCTTCCAAAGATGGATGACATAAGCAAATAAGCAAGACAAAAATCAAAGTCATTTTTGTAATTAAATTTTGGAAATCTTATCCTCTTACATTGCTATTTTCTTTTTATTACAACCCAGATTCCAAGTCCACCCATACACAGGGGAGGAGATTATACAAGGTAATAAATACCAGGAGGCAGGATGATTGGACTCTTAAAAGTTGCCGACAGTTAACAAGACCCATTGAGAAAACATTATTACCGGACATCACCCGTAATCCTAGATACTCAGGAGGTTAAGATCTGAGGATCATGGTTCAAAGCCAGCCAGTAGGAAAGTCTAGGAAATTCTTATCTTTAATTAACTACCAAAACGCCAGAAGTGGAGCTGTGGCTTTAGTGATAGAGTACTTATCCTTAGGCCAAAACGTTCAGGGACAGCACCCAGGCCCTGAGTTCAAGCCCCAGCATTGGTACAAAAGAGAAAGAAAGAAAGAAAGAAAAAGAAAGAAAGAAAGAAAGAAAGAAAGAAAGAAAGAAAGAAAGAAAGAAAGAAAGAAAGAAAGAAAGAAAGAAAGAAACATTTTTTCCAATCCATGGTATGCCATATATTAAAATGAAAATAAATCTCACTATCATTCTTTGGACTACATATTTTCATTCAGTTCTTGCATTGCAAGCATATATCTTTTGCTACATTCTCAAGATCCAACACCTTTGTGTCAGGGGACATAGTCTTCAGGACCCAGAGTTGTGCTTCATCAGCAAGCAGCCATGGTTGCCACGTAGCTTCCTCAAGGGACTGGTTAAGTATTTGAAGCAGCCAGTGCTGGTACAAGAGCAGAGCAATTCACCAGCTATTGTCTGATGGACCTTCATTCAAGGAAGCTAGGACACTAGGCAATGGTTTAGCATCTGTTAATTGCCTTGGTTCCTAATATCTTAGTTGATTTAAAGGAAAAATAAACATTAAAATGCTTATTATTAACTTTAATGTAAAGTATATTAAATACGTAGATTTCATTAGGTAGCTGATGAAGAAAACACCTCATGGTATTCAGGCAGGGAAAAGGAGTTTATTTACCGAACTGCTGTCCCCGCCATGCATGGTGGAGAGGCATGGCCAAAAAGGGGTGACCCGTCCCCAGGCCAGGAATTATCTAGGCCAGGATTGGAAGAGGTGTGGCCAGGTGGGGGAAAGGTGTGGTCACACTGGATCTGGATGTGACCTCAGAGCCCTGTGGACAGATGGGAGGCCTGTAACCAAAGGCAGCCCAGGATATGACTTAGCAGGAGGGGGAGGTGACTGCTTCCAGGTGTCAGTTATCTAGGTAACTTAGATTTCTGAGCAGAAACTTAGCCAAGAGGTAGGCAGGTGTCTGCACTGGGCCTACAAGGCCCAGGGCAGACCTTACAATTAACAGTGATTTAACAGTGTTCAATGGTGCTTTAACAAAGCTTAACTACTCCCTTAAGTTCCTCTGTCTTACATTCCTGTCTGTAATTCTTGTACATACAGGACCATGAGTTTCATACATTCTTTCAATAACCTTCCCCACTTTCCCCTCATGCCATGGGCGTTGTTAAGCCTCTTTGTGTCCCTGGCCAGTGTTATTCTTAAGGAGGAATCTTTCCTTTGAACTGTTAGGTCTGTACAACTTGTCTTTAGAAGTCTGTACATGTTTCTCTGATTGTGGCTCACAGGTATATGACCATTTTCTAGATCCATATGTGATTTTTAGTTTTCAGTTCTTCTTCCTCTTCGATTTTCCAAATGGTTTCAGAAGGTCAAGCAGAGAATCAATTCTCTAATACCTTCCCCTATAACTTTCTTCTTTGTCTTTCAAAATAACTTCTCAACTCTTCCAGATTCAAATTTAAAGAAAGAGCTTGGCTTGATGTAATGGAGTTGGGATGCACATTCCAATTTGACAGAGAGACCAGAGCTCTCATAATTGAGAAGTCCCCTGGCTTGCTTGGTATGCAGATTAATCAAAGGGTAGTTTGGGAACAGAAAGAAAATAAAGTGATGCTGGAGGGAGAGATAGACAAACCATTCTCCTAAATTGAAGGATTTCCATGGGAAAGGAACACACGAAGGACCACTGAATAGTATACTTTAAGATGGATTTAATGGTCTGTAACTCTCTTTCTCTCATACACAAACATACATATATGTATACATACATTTGTGTGTATATTATATTTATAGTGTATAATATGTATAATACATTCTATTCATATACTATAAAATACATATTTATACATTATATAAATATATAAAATACATAATATATACATAATAGATCATGTTATACATTATGTATTATAATATATTGCATGCATTATATGTATATATGTATATAATATATACATGTGTTATATATACCATACATAATATGGTATATGTAAGCCCAGAAGCCTCCTCTCTCATAGCTTAGCATGCTCTTTCCCTAGGCAACACTAGGTCCATGTAGTAAAGGCAGTAAATCATTAGCCCCAATCATCTTTCCCTGAGAGAGCTTTCCTTTGGGATAGTTATAACCATATAAGGCAGCTAGATTCCCCAAATCTCCGAGGTTATAAAAGTCACCTGAAACAGTAGCCCAATAGCCGGCACTTCTCACTCCTCTCTTGTGAGAAGCGGTGTTGCCAGTCCCTTTACTGGCGATAAGCCTTGTCTTTGTTCTTTGTACCTGGATGTCTATGTGGTTTCCTGGCAAAGTCTAATATACTCTAACAGTATAGATAATATGTATCATATATTATGTTAATAAATAATGTATCACATATCATATATTATATGCTATATTCATAACTTATATTTAGATTATGTATTACATACAATATGTAATATATAATACAATTATATATTACATATTATATAACATATACAATCATATATTGTGTGCTATATAACATACTGTATAATACATATTATATAGCATGTATTATATAGTATATATTATATAATATATTTAATATGCTGAAAAACTTAAAGTAGTTTATGATGCTTAGGAATCAAAGAGAAAAGATTTCCACTAAAAGACTTTCCATGACTCAGTCTGGTGCTGGTGGCTTACGCCCATAATCCTAGTTACTCAGGAGACCAAGATGTGACTATCAAGGTTTGATCCAGGCAGGAAAGTCTGTGAGATGCTTATATCCAATTTATCACCAGAAAAGAGGAAGTGGAGCTGTGGCTCAAAGTGGTACAGCCATAGCTTTGAGCAAAAGAAGCTCAGAGACAGGGCCTAGCCCCTGAGTCCAAGCCCTACAACCACCAATAAAATCACTTTCTATGACTCGCCACAAAAATCCCTGAAAGACTTAGGATCTTTGACTTCATGAAAACAGATTTATTTTCTTCTTCCTGAGCCTCTCACTTGGGTGTTTCAGCTCATGTCTGCTTTGAGTTTCCCTCCAGGGCATGAGGGACAGCATGGTGTGTGTCAAGGATTGTTGGGACCTATTCTGTGCTCCATGATTGGAACAGAAGGGACCATGTCAGCAGTGGAAGAGAAAGAGGTAGAAAAGACAGAGAGACAAAGACCAGTACTGGAAAGTCTCTATGATAACAGAAGAACAGAATACATGGAAATAAGGAATATTTGAAATAGGGAATATTTCAAAACACAGTGATGGTAGCTTTCAGGGCATTTGTCCAGAAATGATTCTAGAACCCTCAGGGCTCCAAGAATCTCTGCTTGTCAGTCAGAGGCAATGTACCAGATAATCCTCAATAGATATTTTATATCCATAGTGGGTGTAAGAATGAATAGAGATCTCCAGATCTCCCCAATCTTGGTTCCTCTCATTCCACCTGTGATATGTCACGAGAGGCTCCCTAATGAATACTTTCCCCAATAATCATATGTTCATCTAATCACACTAAACTTGATATCCTGCAAGAAATCCTACTGTCCTGAAACCTCCATGATGTGAGGAAGCTCAAGTAAGACAAAGTCACATGAAGAAACACTGTATAGAGAGTCCCAGCCAGTTCCCATTGCTCTACCCATCACAGTCCAGGCCCTAGGCACAGGAGAGAAAAGACTAGCTTGGACATTCAGCCTAGGTAAGCCTTAAGATATACTAGCCCCAGGTGACATCTAATTGCAGAACATGAGATTAGAATTGCCCAAGGCCAATTAACCCAGAGATTTATGGAAGACTTGAGGAATTGTTTTGAATTTCTGAGTTTGGGGACTGTTTATTGAACAGAAATAGATGATTACATTAGCCTACTAAGCCAGAGGAGGCTATTCTTTGAAGACACTTGCTCTACTTCTATAGTTTGGGGTAAAATGAGGAGTTATCATCCTCCTCAGTGGCTGCAGTACTTTTGTCCAGTGGGGGGTTCCACTCAAGCCAGATCTCTCCACATTTTACTCTTTCCCTGAGTCAGGGATTGCCAGCAATGATTCTGAGCACAGAGTTCAGAACTAGGCTCAGAGCCTGTGTCTGGGCACTAATTTTTTCCAGGAGCACCCAGCAATCTGGGCTATGCCCAGGATTTTGTCATGTGTCCCCAGACTGAATCTCTCTTTCTATATCCAGAGCTCTGAAATGCCCTGCTCTTGCCTCTTGTCCCTGAGAATAAGTATCCCTCCAAGAGGGGAGCCTGGGAAAGTTCTGGAAACAGAAAAGGAATCAGTGTCCAGCAGAGCCCTCAGGCCAGACTGTTACCCTCTAGTCCCTGGCTCAATCTGCCTGTTATTCAGGACTCTGGGTAGTTTATATTTTATTACTGATGGCTCAAGGCCAAGGTTTTATAGAAATGTTTATTCTGGCAACAAAGGGTAGCATTTCCTGGGCTACATTTCAGAGGAGAAAAAAAAAAAAACACCAAGTTTCAAGATTTAGGCTCCCTGTATGGTGTTCGTTTTCTCCTCATGCCATGCCAGGATCAAAACAGAGCTGGCTTCTTGAGGTTAAAAACTCCATTCTTATCCCTAGACTTGGCCCTTCTAGAAGACACAGAAGCACACTTTTCCTCTGACATAGGTACTGTGTGGTTTCTTGTGTGATTCCCCAAGCTTCAGGGCCTGAGACACATAGAGGTGTTAGAATGTGATGTGAAGGGTCAGCCATCAATATCATTGATGTCCATTCTGGCTAGCCTACTCAATGGTCTCCAGACAGCATTACTGAGGCTCCTTGTCCATGTGAAACCTCATACTAGGCAAGACCACCTCCATATGGTCAAGCCTTGAAGGAGTTAGATAGCAACTTGGTCAGGGAATGATATATACAAACTATCTCTTCATGAAATGTTTTTTAAAAATCAATCAACTTATCATACTTGCACACACATACACATTATCTGAATAAATTGAGTGACACATAGATTACTTCTTATATTTCATCAGCTAAAGATTGGGGTCATTTGCACGTTCCACATATAAGTATACCCTGAGGGCCTGGGGCACTGATCACCAGCTGGCTTTTGACCTATGTCCTCCTTGGATGAGTGGCCTGGAAAACAGTAGCCCACTGATTGCCAGGGGAGCCCATCAGAACAACTGGGAATGGCCTCCCTGTCTGCCTGGGCCATTCCTACAGCTCATTCTGCACCGCCCAAGAGGCATTGCTTCTCAGCTCCTTTGCTTGCACCTCAGTGCTGGCTCCCATTCTCCAGTAAGGGTGGAAAAATGAGATCACAGGGAAGCAAAACAAAGAAGCCTGGGCTAAAGAACAACAGAGCCAGGTCAGAAGCTGGTCAGGACTATGCTGTCTGGAAGGTACAAAGAAGGCTGAGGAGGTTGGGGCAAAGGACACACAGGAATAGAGGGGTCTCTTTCCAGGACCTGGGGACAAATGACAAAGGACACATGTCATGGGATGGAAGTCATATAACTTCTTTGAGCCTGTCTCTTCCTCCTCCTCATTTTTAAAATTATTTTAAATTTCATTCCTTATTTTATTACATTTTGTTTTAATGGTTGAGATAGAATAATCCAGATGGTCTGAAACTCAATATTCTCCTGCCTCAATCTCTTGAACGTTGGGATTATAGGCATGAGACATGATGCTCAACACTCTATCTCTTCTTTAACACTGGTAGATGCAAGAATACTCTGATTCATATTAGCTTTTTAAGAAATCTTTTGGCAAATCATGTAAGTATGAAAAATCTTCTGTAAAGTGTATTGGTGAAAGGACCCCACCATTACCATATTGCCACAAGAAGCATCAGATAACACTTAAAGGAAACAGATTTGAGCTGGTGGTCCTTTGGTCCTTGCCTTCGGTAGCTCTGTGGCCAGCTGAATCCCACAGCAGAAAAGAATCATAGGAGTTCTTGCTCCCATTCTGCCATCAGGTAAATCTATCAGGGAGGCCCAGGACAGCCTGCAGGAGCATGTGTGTGACTGGGTGATAGACCCGTCTGCTAAGTACATTGCAAGTTCTGTAGCACTGGGCACATCCCCCACCAGAGTTGCTGATTGGTGGAGGGGGAGCTGTAGAGGTAGGGCAGGGGATGGTGGCCCATCTGGAAAGACATTAAAAAGGAACCTGATAACCTCGCTCCACTTCCTCCAATGAGAGTATACTTCTGTGGTCATTTACCTCTACCTGCAGCTGAAGAGAATGCAAATCAGTGGTCCAAGGTGTATTGCTTTCTTTATCTCCACCTCCCATCACAATTGTACACTCACACCAACAAGAATGCTTGGCTTGAAGATCCTCCACCCTGAGAGGCTTGGATTTCCCTATGCCCTATGGTCCCCAAGTTCTTTCTATCAACTGCATGTCCATGTACTCCCTAGAGCCATGTGGTGAAGCCCTTTGCCCCAGGCTTAGGGTTTTTGGTGGTTTATGGAAGTGAGACCTTTGGGAGGTACTTAGTATTCCATGAGGTCCTGGGAGGAGGGAGGTACCTCCATGACAGTCTTCATGCCCTCTCTCTGTGATTTATAAGGATACATTGACAACTTCCCTAAGTTGTCTGCAAACTGAGAAGTGAGTCCTCTCCAGATTGTGTCACTATGATAACACCTTGGTCTCTGACCTCCCAACTGGCAGAACTGTGAGAAATAAAATGTTTGTAGTGTAGGTTACTCAGTTAACAGTATTTTGTTACAGCAGCTAGAACAGCCTGAGACATCTCTGAAAGTCTCCTGTGGATCTCCTGACATCCCTGGATCTAGTCTTTGGCCCCCACTCATAAAATCCTACATGTGGCTTGTCTTTGCCTGATGGTGATAGTGCTCCTGCCTGGGAAGGACCCTGAATGGAAGGACACAGCGATGTCTGTGGCAAATATGGTCCCTGGAGTGACTAAGTATCTACAAGGAAGAGATCCAGAATCATTTAAAGTTGTCTGTGCAAGTGGAGAGGAGACAGACTCATAAAGTAATGACAGAGAAGCAGCAGCTAGATGCTTCCCTGCCCTGAACATGTGGGGCCCAACCTGGGCTATATTGGAGGTGAGAGTTGAGCCGTGGAGGGAGCTATGTCCTCCAGGAACTCATGTTGAAGTGTGGCTGGGTTGGGTGTGCATGGAGCCTTATACCCTCAGGACATCAGGGAGGTAGCTCTGATTGGGTCCACAGTGCAGGAAGACCGATGGAATCAGGAAAATCACAGTGTGATATTTTTGTAAGTGTTGACCCATTTGAATTTGGGGATAAAAGACAATAAAATTTGTAGCATAAGTATATACAAATACAAGCATATCCTGCATGAAATGTCCTGACATGAAAACAATATTTGCTACTTAGCCGAAAAGCAAATTTAACTAGACATCCCTTTAACTGGTCCAGAAATCCTACCTGGAGAAATGGTGAATGTCTAGGCTGGGAGGATCATAGTCTACAAGCTTAAATGTTAACATTCTCCCACCAAAATCAAAGATCCCAATCCTTAAAGTATAAAGTCTCTCCAAAAGGTTGAGATCCTGAAAATGTAAATCTGGGGAAATGACTGTAAAACTCTTTAAGTAACATTTATTTGCATTTTTCAAAGGAAATTTCCTTAAGAAACATAAAATATGACAGAACACACAATAGGTCCCTCTACACAATAAAGCAAGCTATTATGTTATGCATATTTCTGTGAGCATGCACAGAGATAGCAATGAGAGTTGTGTGGGTGTAACAGTTATGAACAGGTGAACTTCATTCATAAGGGAACGACAAAAAGCAAAGCATATAAACTATGGCTGGTCAGTGTATAAACCTGGCCTTATCACGGCTAGCATCCACAGACCAACAGAATTAGGTCTTCTGATGAGACAGACCATAAACATGGTTAAGTCATTGAGTATAACTGAAAATGCACTCATCTCTCTCAGATTTTGGCTTTCTACTCTTTGGTTATTATACCAGTACCACGACTTGAATTCAGGACCTTGCACTCTCACTAGGATTGCTTGCTTAACTGGTATACTACCACTTGAGCCACATCTCCACCCAACTTTGTGCTAATTAGAAGTGGAGTCTTCCAGACTTTTCTGCCCAGGATGGCTTTGAATCATGATCCTTTAAACTCAGCCTTCAGAGTAGCTATGATTACAGATGTTAGCCACCTATGCCCAGCTTTACCATTTTTTTTTTTTTTGTCGTGGGGCTTGGACTCTGGGCCTGGGCGCTATCCCTCAGCTCTTCAGCTCAAGGCTAGCCACAGTGCCACTTCTGGTTTTCTGGTGGTTTATTGGAGATAAAAGTCTCACAGACTTTCCTGCGTAGGCTGGCTTTAACTGCGATCCTCAGATCTCAGCCTCCTGAGTAGCTAGGATTACAGGTGTGAGCCACTGGTGCCTGAAAGCTTTACCTTCTTAGGTCATCCTTTCTTCTCCAGTGAGAATTAGGCTTTGCCAGTTTTCACCTTTCAGAATTTCAACATGTGGGATTTTATTTTTCTAGATGATGAGTTTGGGGATTTTAGATAGGAATTTTGATCTTTCAGGACTTTACCATTCAAGACTATGATGTTTGAGATTGTATTTTTATAAGCTTCAGGGATTTCCCCTTGCCTGGACCATGCATGGAGAGCACTGTCCTCAGTTCTCTGGTGACCAATCCCAAGCTTCTTACTTCTCAGAATAAAATGAAGCTGTTTTAATATATCCAGCTATTTCATGTAGACAATAACAATGATACTGTTTGTGAGAGATACATTCTCAATAGGCATCTCTTCCTTCCTTCCTTCTTTCCTTCCTTCCTCCCTCCTTCCCTCCCTCCTTCTCTCCTTCTCCTCCCCTTCCCTCTCCTCTCCTCTCCTCTCCTCTCTTCTCTTCTCTTTTCCTCTCCTCTCTTCTCTTCTCCTCTTCCTCCTCCCCTCTCTCTGTCTTTTTTCTCTTCTGGGAGAGAAGATAATTGTCCTAGTTTTGAACTTGCTAGGTTTGATGTGTTACAGATCATATAGGTGAAGATGGCAAGAGAAGATCCACAGCCCAAGGGTAAGGCTTGGGCCTCTTTCAGGATTGGCTGGTGACAATCCATGGGATAAAAGTAGATGAAATTTCTCAGGGCGTGCACAGAGAATTGAAAGAGATGATAGTCAGGGAGAAATAACTTCTGTAAAAATGAAAGATTTGATTGTTTACATTCATTTGGTTTGAAAATTGTAATTATGTATTTTAGAAAACATTTAATCACTTAGCCTAATATTTTAATTAGTACTAGGTACAACATATTGTTTTGAAGCATTCTTCATACATAATGGAATGTATAAATTATGTTAATCAAGAGGTAGATGATGTTACATATCATTTTGGAGGTGTGTGGTTAGAATAATTCAACTTTCTACTCTTAGAAATTCAAGAATACGTTAATAACTATAGTAGTATTTTACTACAGACCTCTTAAATACATTCCTACTGTCTAGCTGAAAATTTCCACCCTTTGACCAGCGTCCCCCAATCCTATCTTCTACATCATAGTCTAATGGCTCCCCAGGGATTACTCATAGCCCTATTCTATGGCTGAGGAAACACACATGCTCAGAGATGGATAGAAACTCAGTCAGAGCTACAGTTAGAGGAAAACTAAGCTCACTGCAGCAGGCCTATCAAGTCTCCTACTAGGTCTCTGTATTGTATTGGGAAAGGGAAGCTAGGGCTCCTCAGAGCTACCCTTCCCAGCAGGACACTATGGCTTCCTTCTGATCCCTCTCCCCTGATTCCTATCTCCTTCTGTCTTCTGCAGGGAAGGCATCTTGGATATCCTAAGTTTGTTGGAGCAACTTCACTTGCTCTGGGGCCTCAGTGAGTCACCATGATCTCACCTGTCAAACCGGAAGAGGAAGAATGTATAGACACATGATCTGGAGTCTCTGGATCCTTCCCTTTCCATTTCCATAATATTACACTGACTGCTTCTTTGCTCACTCTCTAGGGCTTTCACTGCACACTCATGATCCAAAATAAAACAGAAAAGTATTTATTATATCCCCCAACTTCTAAGTGGGACTCTTGTCAAGCTTACATCGTCTAGAAAAAGCTTTAAGGGAAACCTCCACATACATCCATTATACCAATTTCTTGGTGAGTTCCTTAAACTGAACCTTTGTGGCTGAGAAATTATTTCTCATTTTCCTCATTTCTCTGAGACTCTTCAACGCCCTTTACTATACCAAATCCTGAAAACTTCCTTGGAAATGCAGAAAATTAAGTGAAACAAGAGTGCTATAGAATATATCAAACGGTCTGGCACAAATTAATGAAAAGAGCTTTGCTTGTAAAAGAGAAATATTCAGTTCATTCAAACAAGGAAAGCTCTGTAGATGAAGCTTACATTTTCCATTTGGCTTTAACACCTCAAAATGCTGTGTGTTGGGAGGGAGAAGCTTGTTGTACCCTGGCCATTCGAAGTGGTGGGATGTAGAGGGGAGTCCAGTGTATCCTTTTGAATACAGATGTCATTTTCATTGCCTGGATGAGGAAACTAGCACAGAGAATCCAGTGACATGCTTAGAGTGATCTACCAGGGAGTTGTGCAGCCACACTCATTCCTAGGTTCTGAGCTTCTCAGTTTGTGATAGTGCCTTCTTTATGGGCCAACATCTCTAAGAAATAAGGATGGACCCATCTTTCAAAGGTCAGAAGTGACCACAGATGAGGTGTTTATGAATTGAGGTTGTCTATGGACTATCTTCAAGGCCTTCCTTCTGGAACTGTCTTCATTATTTTGGGGCAGACCCTGAAGCTTTCTTAGGAATTTTGCAGATAATACTTGGCTCTCTCTTCATGTTCACCTTTCTCCCTTTGGACTAACTTTCCCAGCTTCAAGATGATGGATGTGAGAAAACTGTCGTTTCTATCAAAATGTATTGTGTGAAAGTTCTTGTTTTGGCTTGGCTCTTGTTGAGAAAAAAAAAAGAGAAACTGCTTCAGGATAAGGAAGGGGTTTTGAAATGTAAGGTTTTTGTCTGAAACTAGTTTTTTTTCAGGACGCATTTAAGATATACCTCAGAAGACAAACCTCAGATTGCTCAAGAATTAGCATAGGTACAGGTATATTTTGAGATTATTTGTGGACTGTTAATCTTATTTCAAAGGCACGTTTTACCGAATTCAAACCAGCCAATCATGAGCAGATTGCGAACCTGAGCTCAACCAATCTGAGCAAAAGGGATTGCTGGGGATAAATAAGGAAGTAGCTGCGTTGCTTTGTGTGCTTGCTTGCTAGGTTTTGGGGCTAATGGTGCACCCTTTTGCAGAAATAAATTTTGCCTTGCTGAGACAATTTTTTTGTTTTCATGTGACTCCAGTGGTCTTGGAGAGCATATTTATAACATGGAGGAAATGAAGTTCATAGAACCTGACCAACAGATAAATTATGTATGAGTCCACTTCACAAGTTTGGTGTCTTGGAGTCATTAATTTGACCTCCAGGATTCAGTATTCTCATCTGCAAAGTGAGCATATTAATTTTTGCTCCCGGGGCTGTAACAAAGATTAATTACACATACTATACCTTGACGAATATGTTTCCACTCCAGTGTAGACACTCTCCTCCATTTCCTCCCAGACTCAAATGTTTCAGATACATAGGGTGAGTTGGAGAAGGACCAGAAAAAGAAAGTCTGAACCCAGAGGTACATATCATCTCTCTCTTTGAGTAAGGTAATACAGCTTTAGTCTTTAAAATCAGCCTCAAATGAAACCATGTCTGGAGGGAAATCATGTCCAGGGGTCTTGGGTCTCCTTGGGTTTGATGGGACCAAGAGATGCTATTCTCAAAAGAAGAGTCAGGATATAAAACCTGGTGATGGCAACCTGGTACTTAGGTACACATTCAGAAGCACTATCTCTAAGTAACCATCAAAAAATCTGGAGGTGGAAATGTGGCTCACGTGGTAGAGTGCTAGATTTGAGCCAAAAAAAAAAAAGCTCAAGGACAATGCCTGGATGTGAGTTCAAGCCCCAGAACTGGCAAAAAAAAAAAAAAAAAAAAAAAAAAACCTTTGAAAGGTAAAATTCAGATAATGCCCAGGGATGTTGGGGTGGTTAGTTCTGATGAGACACACAAAGTTCTGAGTGGATGAAGAAGGAGCTTCAGTCTCCCTGGCTCTGACTGGAAGGAAATGCCCATGCCAGGTATCCTGTGCCGAGTGTTCCTGCCTCTCCTGGCTCCCCATTCAGCCTGCAACCATCCGCCAAGGATTGAAGTCATGGATGCCACCTCCTCTTCCAAGGCCTGCTCTGTGGTTGTGCCAGGACCTGGGCATTAGCTCCTTTCACTTACTTGAAGAGAATGAATTATGCCAGGATCGTGTTAACCATCATTTAGAGATTATTTTTGGAGACAGAAAACTCTTTAGCAGAAGGCATTGGAGGTTATACAACTGTTTTGAGTGCGGTTCTTGGATACTCAAAACAGACCCGCCAAGATGAAGTCGTCATTAAATGGCGCTCTGGGGACAAAGTTGACAGTCACCTTTGGTACATGCCATGGCGAGCATGTCGTTGCCCCAGCCAGAAGTGGGGCCTGCTCTGTTGCATCAGGACTTGCCCCCATTTACGTTGGGAAGGTCTCAGGAGCTAGCTGATGGAAAGAAGTGCAGCAGGATCCAGGAACACCTACTCCCTCACTCATGGTATCTCATCACACAAGGGACCCAGTGTTAGGGAGACTGGAGCCTGGTTCTGGACATTTCCATGTCCAGCTCTGTCTTAACCCTTTGATGGATTAGGTTGTCTGATCCCTGGACTTCTATGGCTAGTTCCCACATACTTGAGGTTTTCTTGCCTTCATGATGAAAACCACAGCTAGAGACCCATAAAGTCTGATGAGCACACTTTGCATTAGGACACATGCATAGCATAGGGACACTAGTGTGTCGGAAGACCCAAGGGGAACACCCCTTGTAAACTAAAGAGTAAGAGTTCATTCTTTCTATCTCCAGTGAAGTATTTATTTTTATTTTCATATTTTGTGCTAGTACTGGGCTTTGAACTCAAGGCCTAGGTGCTGTCTCTTAGATTTTTCACTCAAGGCAGAGCCATAGTTCCACGTCTATCTATTTGGTGACTAATTGGACATAAGAGTCTCACAACTTTCTTGGCCCGGCTGGCTTTGAACCTCGATTCTCAGATCTCAGCTTCCTGAGTAGCTAGGATTACAGGCAGGAGCCATTGGTACCCAACCTCTAGTGAGTTTTAAAGTTTGATAGGCCTTTAGACATGAGCTCCCCTGGGACTATACAAGTCACTTGACTGAATCAACCCTGTATGATTACATTATATGTCTGTCTGAGTTACTTAGGGTTGCTCTCACAAAATACCAGATTGAGTGGCTAAAACAACACGCATTTATTTTCTGTGTTTTGGAACCTGGGTCTAAGGTCCAGATATCAACAGAAATTACTTCTTTCTTCTTGGTTTGAAGACACCCACTTTCTCCTTGCCTTCATGTGATCTTCCTTCCATGTGCATCTGAGTCCTAATCTCTTCATCTTTTTTTTTTATGGTACTGTTAAAGGCCTGGGCACTGTCACTTAGTTTATTTTGCTCAAGGCTAGTGTTCTACCATTTGAACCATAGCTCCCCTTCTACTTTTTGGTGGTTAATTAGTGATAAGAACCACACAGATTTTCCTGCTTGTCTGGCATGGAACTACAGTCCTCAGAGCTCAGAGCCATGAGTGGCTAGGATTACAGGTGTGAGCCACTGGCACCTGGCTCTAATCTTCTCTTATTGTAAGAACACAAGGTATATTAGATTAGTGTCTACCATAACTATGTATACCAATAAAATATATGTGTAGCTATGAAGGAGCCTATTAGATTGACTCAGGTTAGCCCACAATGGCCATCTGCAGGGTGGAAAGACAGAGAACACAGTAGCTGCTCAGTTCAAGAAGCTGGGAGCCTCAAAGCAAGAAAGATCAATGACTCAGCCCCAGTCAAAAGCTAAAAGCCTAGAAAACCCTTGGAGAGCATTGTGTAAGTTGGTGGTCAGTCAATGGCTGAAAAATCCACAATCTCATGTCTATAAATGAGAGCAATTGCAGTCAGCACACCTGTTCAAGTCAGGGAGCAAACATCTATCTTGCACCCATCTCACAAGAAAGTTTTCTCCGTCCTCCCATTTTCTATTCTCTAGGCTACGGTGTATTATTGGTAGGCCACTCTTATTCAGGGAGAATCCCAACACTCAGTTCTCTGACCCACACGTCAACCATGCTTGAAACATCCTCTCAGTCCCTGAGTTTACTTTACTATTCTTCTGCATGCTCCTCAATCCAGTCAGGTTGACAACCAACATAAACATTCACATCTTGTGATCATATTTCAAACCAATTATCTATCTAAAGGCCTTATCTCCAAATAAAGTCATATTTTGAAGCACTGGGCATTAGGGGATCAACATATGAAGGGGACACAATTGAATTCATAATGATGACAAGATTCAGTACATAAGGATAACTATGTAAGCTTTAAAAAGCTGGAGGGGCTGTGGTGGCTCAACCCTGTAATCCTAGCTATCAAGAGGCTAAGATCTGAAAATTGTGGTTCAAAGCCAACCTAGGCAGAAAAAGCCATGAGACTTTTATCTCCAATTAACCATCAAAGAGCTAGAAATGGAGATGTGCCTCAGTTGGTAGAATGCCAGCCTTGAGTAAAAAAGCCAAATGAGAATACAAGGCCCCAACTTAAAGTCCCAATACCAGTATAAGAATGCAAAACAAAACAAAACAAAAAAACTGAAAACTTAGGCAGATGTGATGGCACATATCTGTAATCCTGGTACTTGTGCTACACACTGACATCCTGTCTCAAAAAATAAGGAAGGGAGAGAAGAAGGAAGGAAGGGAGGAAGGGAGGGAGGAAGGAAGGGAGGAAGGAAGGAAGGAAGGGAGGAAGGAAGGGAGGAAGGAAGGAAGGAAGGAAGGAAGAGAAGGAGGAAGGGAGGGAGGGAAGAAGGGAGTTAAGAAAAAGAAAAGTGGTACTTAATCTGATCTTTGCTAATCTTTTCTGTTTCCTTAACATAGCCCTCTGAACATAGCCCACACGATGATTTCACAACTCACTAATGGCTACCAAATATAGTGTTATAAACTATGACTATTGCCAAATTCTGAGAAGTTCTATTTCAACACTAAACTAAAGGGCTGAGAGACACTGATTGAGACCAAAGCCCTTACTTTTTAAAAAAAGCCCTTATTTAAATATATATATATATATATATATATATACTTATTGTAAAAATGTTGTACAGAGGGGTTACAGTTACATGAGTAGGGTAATGTGTACATTTTATAGCCAGTATTGTTACCTCCTCCTTTGTTTTCCCCCTACTCCCTACCATTTCCCTCCCCACCTCCCCAACTCCTCCCACCCACCCCCACACTGACCTTGTAAAGTTTGTTTTCAACATAGTGTCCTGTTTATCTCATCATCACAACGGGTCAGCCTGCATTCCCATATTCTGCAATATTCCTTCCCCTCCCCAAATTACAAAAATGTATATACAAAATGTAGAACACTGGCATCAAATCGAGTGAAAACAGGGGTTATACCATGGGGGAAGAACATACAAAAGAAACAAAAGAATTACATAGTGCATTGTAAGTACATTAAAAACACTAGCAAGAAAGAAAAAAACCACTTGTGTCCCGTCTTGGGATACATTTTGCTTAATATTATCTCATGTGGTCATTTGACCTTCTCAGCTTGTCCTAGACATATACTAGTCATTGCAAACAAAGGAAACCATGAGACGTATGTTTCTTTGGGCCTGGCTTACTTCATTTAACATAATTTTTTCCAACTCTTTCCCTTTCCTAACAAATGAGGCAATATCATTCTTTCTGATGGAGGCATAGAATTCCATTGTGTGTGTGTGTGTGTGTGTGTGTGTGTGTGTGTGTGTGTATCATATTTTCTTGATCCATTCATCTACTGAGGGGCATTGGGGTTGGTTCCATATCTTAACTATGGTAAATAATGCTGCAATAAACATGGTTGTGCTGGTAGCTTTGGTATGACCTTGTTTGTAATTGTTTGGGTAAATGCCTAAAAGTGGGATTGCTGAGTCATAAGGAAGCTCTATATGGAATCTTTTGAGGAACCTCCATACTGCTTTCCAGAGTGGTTGAACAAGTTTACACTCACACCAAAAATGCAGTAAGGTTCCCTTTTGGCCACATCCCTTCCAGCATGTGTTGTTACTAGACTTCTTGATTATAGCCATTCTAACTGGGGTGAGGTGGAATCTCAACATTGTCTTGATTTGCATTTCTTTTATGGCTAGAGAAGTTGAGCATTTCTTCATATCTCTATTGGCCATTCTTATTTCCTCTTCAGAGAAGTCTCTCTTTAAGTCTTTAGCCCATTTATTAATTGGGTAGTTGTTTCTTTGAGGATTTGTTGTTGGAGGATTTAGTTTTTTGAGTTCTAAGTATATTTTAGATGTGAGACCCTCGTCTATGGCTAGTGAAGATCTTTTCCCAGTCCATGGGCTTTCTATTGATCTTTCTAGCTATGTCCTTTGCCATGCAGAAGCTCTGCAGTTTCATGCAATCCCATTTGTCCAATCTTTCTTTGATTTTTTTTGTGCTTCTGGGTCTCTATTAAGAAAATTTCGGTCTGTGCCAAGGAGCCCTACAGTTTCTCCTATTCCTTCCTGTAATGTTTGCATGGACTCTGCTTTTATTTTGAGGTCTTTGATCCATTTGGAGTTGATTCGGGTGCAGGGTGATATATAAGGATCTAGCTTTAGTTTCCTACAAGTGTTTAACCAATTTTGCCAGCACCATTTACTGAAAAGGCTGTTTTTCTTCCATTCAATTTCTTTAGCTTCCTTGTCCAAGATTAGGTGGCTATAGGTCCGCGGGTTCATTTCTGGGTCTTCAGTCCTATTTCATTGGTCCTCAGGTCTGTTCTTGTGCCGGTACCATGCTGTTTTGATTACTATGGCCAAAGCCCTTACTTTAATGATAAGTGAGTTCAAACCCTGGATAGACTTGAACAAGCCTGGCTAGGGAATGTCTGTTATATTGGTGGTCAGTGGCTGAGAGTAGAGGGTTCAGGTTTCTTCCCAAAAGGAGAGCCATGAGTCAAGGAAAGGACAGAGTGTAAGAGCCAGGTCCTAGACATAGTTCCAAGAATCAAAACAAGAGGACCACTGAACGCAAGCTTAGGACCAAGAATGGAAGGATCTGCCATAAAGGCCAGGCTCTGGGCAGATGTCCGAGAGCACCCTAAACCAAGCTCATTTATGTTGGGGGCTGAAAGGTAGCACAAGAACTAGCCCCTGCCAGCTATGGACAAGTAGGACAGTGCTGTTCTCAGCCTACCTTATCTTCTAGAACTTTTGCTAAATGGTAAGAGGAGAACTGATTAAGGTCAGTGCGGTCAGACATCTCATAGCAGAGCCCTGACATCTTCCACTTGAAATATTTGGCAAAGCCAAAATGAGATGGCTTTAGCATCTAGAACATCAAGTGGCCTAGAAGACACTCCCAAAAATTCCAAAATTATATCCAGAGCATTTTGCCAATTGCAGTCCTAAAATACAAAACCAAATATAGCCAACCACTTGCTTATATAAATATTTATTATTTCTTTGATCAAGTATGCAATTATGGTTTTGGAACAGACACACATTCTTTTTTGTGTTGTGGTGTGTGTGTGTGTGTGTGTGTGTGTGTACAGGCTCCAGGGCTTGAACTCAGGGCCTTGTATTCTCGTGGCTGGTGTTCTGCCACTTGCCAATTGTAATCCCAAAATACAAATAAAATATAGTCAATCACTTGCTTATGTAAGTATATAATTTCTCTGATCAAATATAGAATTACAGTTTGGGAACAGAATTTATATATATTTTTTTTTTGTCAGGGACTGTGCTGTCCTGTAGTTTTTAGCTCAAGACTAATTTCCAACCATGATACTCCAGGTCTCAGATTACTGAGTAGTTAAGATTATAGGCATGAGCCATGGGTGCTTAGCCCAATTTATTTTTAAACACAGAGAGATGATGTTTTCAAGGTTCTGTCCTATGGTACCTGGATTGAAGCTGGCTTTCGTTGCCTTCGACTGACTCATAGAAATGTTTAGCCAGAATAAAACATAGATTCTATTCCCTAAAGAATACTAGAGGAAGTGGCGCTGTAGCTCAAGTGGTAGAGCGCGTGCTTTGAGCTGAAGAGCTGAGGGACAGCACCCAGGCCCAGAGTTCAAGCCCCACGACCAACCAAACAAAACAAAACAAAACAAAACAAAGAATACTAGAAAGCTGTGACTGCACACCTGCTTGAAGGGCAAGTTTTGTTATGTGTGATTTGTGATTTGGTGGATGGTTGCCCCACAGCACAAGGGGCTTCCTAAGGGGAGGGCTGCATGCCAGACTGGCTACTTGTCTGTACTGGTTTGCACTGGTGGCTGCAACAAAACAAACTGACCACACACAGATATGCATTGTTCCATAATTCTGGAGACTTGGAGGAGGTCTGAAATCTAGGTTTCAGAAGGGTTGGGTTTTGATTTCTTTCCTTGGATTACAAATGACTGTCTGTATATTCATGTAACATTTTCCCTGTATGACTCTTTAGCTCCAAATTTTCCTCTCTATAAGGTCTCAGGCCTATTGGATTAGGCTCCATTCTGATGACCTCATCTTAATTATTCTATAAAGTTCCTGCCTCCAAATAAGCTTGCATTCTGAGGTACTGTGGATTTAAATGTGCTGTTAAATTACTTTTCCACCAATCTAACAAATAATAAGAGATAATGAGATCATTTACTTCTAAGGAGAAAAGGGTTATTTTATAGTTTCGGAGTTTAGGGGCTGATCAGTTGGCCTATCTGCTTTGGACTTGTGGCAAGGCCACAGGTGGGCCACAGGTGGGAGAATGTGGCCAAAGAACAGAAGAGAAGCGGAAGAGTGAGATCTCACAATCCCTTTCCAAGCTATACCTGCAATGACCTATACACCTCTTACCAGGCTCCACCCCCTAAAGCTTCCACCACTTATATACCAAGTCCCCAAGGTAATCAGCCTCCACCTCCAAACTATATAAGATATCAGTACATTAGTGTGTGTGTGTGTGTGTGTGTGTGTGTGTGTGTGTGTGTGTGTGCACGCGCGCAAGCACACAGGGTGTGTGCATGTGTGCTGGGACTGGAGCTTGAACTCAGGGTCTAGGCATTGTTCTGAGCTTTTTGTGATTAAGGCTGATATCTTGCCACTTGAGCCACAGCTCCACTTCTGGCTTTTTGCTGGTTAACTGGTGATTAGTTTCACACACGTTCCTGTACAGACTGGCTTTGAACCATGTTCTTCAGATCTCAGCCTCCTGATTACAAGTGTAGATCACTGGCACCCAGTAATACATGAAATTTGAAGGCAGTCTATTAAACCCCAAATACTACCATACCTCCAGTTCTTCACTAAAGAAATATTCAGCAAATTAACCAAGCTGGATCTCTTTTATCCAATAGGAAAGTGTAAATCACTGGCACCCAGTAAAGACATGAAATTTGAAGGCAGACTATCAAACCCCAAATACTATCATACCTCCAGTTCTTGACTAAAGAAACTAATCTGGATCTCTTTTATCTGATAGGTAAAGTATTCAAGGCCCAAGAGTGTTTAAAAAAATGTTATAGCAATGATTCTGCACTGGAAAAATCTAAAAAAGCTGTTCCAAAACGTTCATGTTAGTCATAAAAGTCTTCGTAAAGTTTAGCAGAGGGTGTCTCACTTCAGCTTATGTGCTTCCTGAGGAATACTCCAAGATAAACCAGTTATAAAAAGTGCCTCTCAGTAAATGAATGAGTTGAATGTACATAGCTCATTACACAAATATAGTTGGTTAAAGGTAATAGGAAGCCATCCAGAAGTGATGGCTCAGGCCTGAGGTGGCTGCTCTTGATCTGGTATTAATGAGATATCCAGTTAGTTCTCCTGCCTCGTGGCTTTCATGGGAGTCTTCTGCTGTAAGGCAGGCTTATTGCCCTGCTCTCCAAAGCACCAAAGCTGTGGGTGGAAGACTGTCTTCATTCCTCTCTTCTGACCATCAAAATGGAAAGAGTCGTGCCTTTTCTTTCTTAGTAAAAGGCACAAGCTCAAGATGCTGGTGGCTCATGCCAGTAATCCTAGTTACTCAGGAGGTTGATATCTGAGGATCATGGTTTGAAGCCAGCAAAGGCAGGAAAGCCCATGAGACTCTTACCTCCAATTAACAATTAAAAAGCAGGAAGTAGAGCGGTGATTCAAAGTGGGAGAGGGCTAGCCTTGAGTAAAAAACGTTTAGGGACAGCACTGTCCCTAGTAACCTAGTTCTATACTGAAAGACCTGCATTATGTCTGGATTTACTACTTCATACCAAAACAGGCCAAAAAATATTGGTGTCAATCAAGCCTAGTCTGAAACTTCTGAACTAGGAGCAAAACGAACATTTTTTTTTCTTTATTTAGTTGACTGTCTCTGGTATTTGTCATAATGTAGGAAAGTTGATTAGTATGTCATCAATCCATCTGTCCCACTTACTTATTATTTTGGCTTCTGGGCCAACAGTTCTAGCCCTGTTCATTGATCTCCAATAGATAACTGGCCCTGTCCAGTGATGTTAGATTGTCTACACCATGGAAAACTCTACACCCTGAAAAATAGTTTTTTGAAAGGATCCATGGAGAGAAACTGATATGTCAATGGCCATTCAGCCATTTCCATGATCCTCCACTTCTACATTTTTTTTTCATTTTTGTAACATTTGCTCATTTTCACAGAAGTCATGATGACTGCTTTAGTTAAGGTTTACATTTGCTCCCAATGTCCTGTCACTAAAGGATAGTACAAACACACTAGCATTACAGGACTGCTGTTCTTAAATTCTTCATCCCTTTTAGGTTTGGATTCAGAGGATCCAGACTCTCAGGATTTGGGCCAGAAATTCTTGTGGCCTTTCCTCAATGACTATAAAATAGAAGCAAATATTCTCCTTTGCTGAGAGGGAGAAGAAGAGACTAGGAAAAAGGAACTGATCTTAAGGCTGGAAAGGGAGATGGGTCTGACTCTTCTGCAGAAGATGCTGTCATCTCATTGGCTATTTAGAACAATCTCCCAGCATCCCTTTGGCTATAGAATAGTCAGGTATCACTGTGATGGTAACAGATGCTGTCTACTTCTCTCTGGTCCAACCTTAACTTCTTTCTTTGTTGTTAATAAACTTCAATTGGTTCTTTGTCTGTTTTTTCTGATAGATATATAGGGCTTTGGGTTCTTGAATTGAGAGGATGGTTCTGGGGATCACAAATACAGAACTAAAAAGAATGGAATGCAGTTTATTCCTGTTGCTTATAGTCTGGTAGGAAAGAAAAATGAAGCACATGTAAATAAATTTGCAGGATCCTATAAGTTACCTTGTTCTGAACCCCCTAACTGTGCTCAGCCTAATCTTGGTCACCCAGTGGCTGTTCACAGCTCCTGGAATGTGGTTGACTGCCAACTAAGAACTTAAGAAATCATAACTACTTCTCAAATGCCTACCATAAACTAAGCACTTTTTCCCAAACACTCCATGCATATTAACACATTTTACCCCACCACAGCCCTATAAGATAGATTATTACCATCAGACGCATTTCAATGATACAGGAACTGAAGGACAGAGTGGTGGGTAACTTGCTTAAAGCTACACAGGAAGTAGGCAGCAAAGGATCCGAGATCTGAGGGCAGTTTCCAAGTTTTATCCTCTACAGAATCACACCTTGACTTTTGTCATCAAACTTCCATCATGTGATGAAAAGTTGATCAAAAGCAAACAAAGTGTATAATGACTTAAGCCTGTGAGGCCAAAGCTGACAACTGCCAGAGCTAAGGAGATCTTTATGCTTGAGACAGTCTATCCCTCCCTTCCTCATGAGTGTGGATCAGGTTAAAAAGCTAGTCCTCTTCTTCCTCATTCATTCTGTGTTTGTAGAAACTGCATAATGATCAAAGCTGTCTTAGAGCCCAGGGTGAGCCCTGATGTAAACCGAGCTTCCGCCAGGAGCCCTGCCTTCTCTCCCCAGCCTAGCTGTCAACACGGCACCCGGGGAGCCCTGTGACTCTCCTTTGAAAAAATACATCTGTCGTGCAATCTGCACACGGTGGCCAAGTGAAGAGAGAAACCATCAAGGCCCATCTGGAACCTGTGGAAATTTAGTTATCTACCTTTTACATGGTAAAGCTGGCTTAGGTTCTTTGGTAGGAGGCTGGAGGTGGGAGGCTACATAAAACTTTATAAAATCAGTAGGTAATGTATAGCCCCAGAGAGAATTTGCTTGTAGATCTCGGAGGCAGGGTTGTCTCATAAAGAGAAGACTTTGGTCTCCCCAAGGTCATGACTCTAGAAAACCTTATTGAACTTCATTTTATTACTTGTAGCTGGCTCCAGATTGCTACATGAGGTATTCAACTTTGAGGACACTTATCCCCATAGACCATGTTCCTAAGGTTTTGTGAGATCCACACTCCTAGGAAGGTGATTTCATCTGTACCTCAAACCAGACTTCCCTGTAGACTTTCTATTCTAACACGTGCCCTCTGTTGGAAAGCCAGGGTAGGCTACATTTTGCTGAAGTAACAAATCACCTAAATATTTGTAGTGGGTTACCATAAGAACAGTTTACCTGGCTCTCATGAAGATCAGCTGCAAATCTGGGTGAGCCTCCTCTCTGTTCTGTTCAATCTAGGCTGTTTCCTCCTTTGAATTTCTCATTTCAGCACTTAGCAGATGAAGAAAGAGTCAGAAGGTTCAGCATCCAAGTTAATTACTTTGGCCTAGAGGTGACACAGGATTTCCATTTCCATTTTCCTACTGAGAACTAGTTACATGACCATACCTCAATTCAAAGATTGGAATTTATAATTCACTGCATAACTGTAAGTAGAAGAAGATTACTTTTTGGTGATCCACAGGGACAAAAGTGCTCTTCATTGGGTAAAGAGTTCCACCTGTGTCCCCTCTGAGCAATTACCTTTTGATTAACCAGCTTCAGAATTATGGAAGCTTAATGTAGATGAAAGTTAGAGGCCATTAATTAGTTTATCCCAAGCCAGGATCCTTTGTATCAGTCCTAATTAAAGCAAAGTCTCACTACCTTACAAGCAGAAAAATCTCAGGCTCAGGCATCCTGATTGGAAAATTCCTCCTTATTGAGAACTTAACGAGCCTACTTAACCTGGTATGATCAGTTCCCAAGTTTAGTTCCCTCTCCTTAAATAGAGCTGGCTCCAAAGAGACAAATGGCACATCGTCTCCCTGATAAGTGAATGTTAAATCCAAACTGTAAGGAGATAAGACAAAGTAAACAAGACTCGAGAAAGAAAGGACCGCCACTCATCTGGTCGAATCATTACTAAATGACGCCATGCTGCTACCACATATATGGTATATATGTGCACATGGGAGGTAAACTAGGAGGAGAAGACAGAAACAGAAGGAAACAGGGGAAAACATACAACACCAGCAGGACCCATTAGCTGCACTGGACATTGATCAAAACGAACTAAGCAACTCAATGGCAGCGATGGGAGGGAGGGAATGAGTGGGAAAGAGGGAACAGCTGACACTAAGCAAAAGGAATGAAATGAATATATCACCCAATGTGGACAAAATAACTGTATTGTCAAAGCTCATAGAACTCATAAACTTTATAGACCACGGTAAAGACAATTTGCCCCATGAAGGTTAGAATGTGTTTGTGACTATCCCACAATACTGTGAAACTTGTGAAATTTATGCAATCACTTAATCACAATAAAAATTGCAAAAAAAAAAAAAAAGAGTTGGCTCCATCCACATCCATATCACATGGACCTTCAAATGCCTGAGTCTATCAACGTGACTCCATTCTGCCAATAGCTTTCTAGGTGACATAAACTTCGTTTTCCTGACTTTCCCTTTAATGACCCTCATTTTCTCACTGTTCAGATCACCATTCTGTATCACCTCCATTCAGGGAGCACCATTTTCCTGTGGTCTGTCTATTGTCAAATTAAGAGTTATCACTGTGCTGCTTTTGAGCATTCATGGTTTGAGCAATGTCATATAACTTTTCCCAGAATCCCCTTCACATTCTGGCCTTGTATTTCACCTGAAATTGTTGAGATTTTAGGTCTAAAATTTACCCTGTCTCCTTCCAAGTTCCTGTCTAGTGGTTTGTAGACAAAAGGAGAATAAAATAGAAATGAAAGGCTTTATTAATGGTTGGGCAAGCATCCCAAGACTGACAGTAGACAGACCCCTTTG
The DNA here is from genome assembly GCF_019054845.1 of Dipodomys spectabilis. Taxonomy (NCBI): domain Eukaryota; kingdom Metazoa; phylum Chordata; class Mammalia; order Rodentia; family Heteromyidae; genus Dipodomys; species Dipodomys spectabilis. The sequence continues at coordinate 618,274 of NW_024870813.1, read as the reverse complement.
ATCTAAACTGATGCAGAACTCAATCTGATTGGCTAATGCTAAAAAGTGACCTCGGCTCCTCCCCATCCCATGCTGAAGACAACTTAGAAGAAGGATAAGCCTGCCCTCACTCATTCACTGAAAAACAAAGATGTTGGAACATACACAGGTGTGCACATGCGCACACCTACACAAACATGCACACTACAAAATGGCAGGGTTTGCCTTCAGAAGACAAGTCCTGGACTTTGACCATCTATGTTTAGACAACAGAGAAGGAACAAGAGGGCTTGGGCCCCTATACTTGTCTCGAAGGAACTTGTGAGCTAAATAGGTGAGAGTCATAGTGACCCTGTTCATCCACTAGTTAAAGCTTCTCAGGGACATACTTCACTGTTTTATTTGAAGACTCTTTGGCCATTCCTTAATCTAACAAGATCATGTTGAATCATGATCTGATGATCCAGTAGATTAGCTCATCTTGGTTTTTATTTCCTTCCGTGTTATTCAAGTTTCTTGGCACAAAAGGAACATAGAAATAAGACATACGTCTATTCATTTCTAGCTATGTTGATACTCCTTTAGTATCATTTTAGCTAGAAATTGGTAAGTTATGTAGCACAATATGTCTTTGAATCCAACTTGCTAAACTTTTACCTAAAGGAAAGCCTTATCTAGGAGGACATGAGGCTGGTTTGTCACAGCTTATCCGTACTGGGTCGTTGTGGTTCCCTCAGCCAGAAATGACACTGTCTTCCATGTAATGGATGTACTTAGAAGTTTTCTAAGAAGCTGGTCTTTTTTAGAATTTGCCATTGTTTTAAAGCACTAGCATAACAACTGCCTCTCCACTACTTAATTATTTTGATAGTTTTTTTAAGTTTAAGGGGCTTTTTCTGCAAGGAGAATGTTTATACATGTACATCCTGAATTTAATGTAGAAGGAGAAAAGCTAATGAGCTTTAAGATTTTAACAAAACATAATTTTATAGAATAAAAAACATGTATCTTAACTATACCTGTCTAATAATTTCACAATTATAAATAGAATTGTTTAAGTTTTTTCTAACACATATACAACATTCTAAGCCTATTTCATCAAACTTCAAAAGCATTTATTTAAAAGTACAGGCAAGTATAGGAGATTGTCTTTTACATGAAATGCTTTGTAATCCAGGCTGGGGGTGGTACCATCTAGGGTCTAGGTTTGTTTTCTTCACCAATTAAAATTAGTTAGAGGGACATTTGCCAGGTCACAGATGCAAAGGGCACATGTATATACTAGAGACCAAGGCCTGGTAGAAATAAGACAAGTACCTTTAGCTCCATCGTTTTTCCATTCCATGTTAGAGCCAGTCCCTAATGCCATTTTCTGCCCCTAACTACTTAGTTATGGATGCCTAACTTTTCCTCAATAATATTGCACATGTGTGGGTCTCCTCTCTGCTGCAAGCATGCTACCTCATAATTTGATATATTCAGTCTAAAGGGATGGGCACAGAAGTTCAATGTTCTTTTCCCAGACCATAACATCAAACCATCAGGATAAGATCCTCCAGTGAGTGTTCTTTGTTCTGTCTCAATGTTTTGGTTATCTATAATTACATAACAAATTATTGCCCAAACCTCATTAATAGCTTAAAACAACAAATCTTTAAGGTCTCATGAATTTTGTGAGCCATCATTTCGGAAATGGACTGGCCTTCACTGAGGGTGAAGGATTTGCTGTGGGATGGTTCACCTGTGGGGCTGTTATTGTGAGCCTCAGTTCCTCACTGGACTCCCTACACTCCATGTTACATGGAACATCCTATAGGACAGTTAAAATTAGTTATTCAGGAAAGTGTTACAATGTCTCTGGTGACCTGGGATTGGAATTCATAATGTGTGACTTCCAGTGATACATTGAAAGTCCAGTCCATATTTTAAGGGAGAGAAGTCAATCTCTTTTTTGTGAAGGGAGAAGAATGAAGAGCTACACATACATTAAGATCACTATATGGAGTACCTTGAAGGGCCAGAATTCTAGATTAGGTCACTACCAGACCATTGTGTCCCATCAGCACAATCACTGAGTGACTTAGTGGAACACAGCCCTTTGCTGAGCTAAGAGAACTATGGTGCATGAAAAAGAAGCAAATCTTTGTTGTATCTGCTCATTGGAATATGGATATCATTCACAATCACAGCATAAACTAGGCTATCTCAACCACTGGTTGTTTTGAATGCATAAATAAAATCCTAAGTATGAACTCCCTGAGTTAAAAAATTTTTTTCAAATTTTTTTTTTTTTTTTGTCAGGGTATTGAACTCTGGGCCTAGGCACTGTCCTTGAGCTCTTCAGCTCAAGGTGAGTACTCTACCACTTGAGCCACAGCACCACTTCCAGTTTTTTTGGTGGTTAATTGGAGATAAGAGTCTCACAGATTTTCCTGCCCAGGCTAGCTTTGAACCATGATCCTCTCAGCCTCCTGAGTAGCTAGGATTATAGTCATGAGCCATTGGTGCCCCACATTTTCAATCTTTATATTGTTTTAAGAGTTTAATTTGTTTTATGCTTACTTGAGTCTTTAGCAATTCCCTCAGATGCAGACTCCAAACTAGGTGTTTGTTATTTCAGAAGATAAGGAAATACACATTCTAGTCTAGAAAAAGTCCGTTTGTCAAAAGTGATCTAAACCAAGCCACTGGCTGAGTTTCTTTTGACAATGAAGTTCTGTTTGTTACATCATTAAGCCATTGTCTTTCAAAATCTAAATTCAAAGATCTAAAGTTTTGAAACTTGGTGTCTTTCCCAGAAATGATGTACTTAAAAACTATTGTCCTGTCATTATGATAAATTGGCTCAGTCTATGAATATTAATTGGAAACTTATGCATGTCTTATCAATATTGCATTATAATTAGGAGGGTCATGTTGAGGTTCCATGTACTATGAGATGAGAGATGGATGCATGCGGTGTTTAGCTAATTAATCATCTGTGGGATGATTAACTAAATGCTCTGTGGAATTCTCTGTTTAATTGGTTACTGTGGAAGATCACAAGGGCCATTGATTGCTTGACACCTCCTCTACCTCTTGATTACATGGCTTCATAATATAGCACTCTTATTAGGAAAGATTAATTCATTTAGAGTTTCCTATGTTTATTCTTGCTTATCTATATGGTGAGAAATGGAACTCTATGCTTTGTAAATAGACATATGCTTAATAGAAAATATAAGGGCAAACAAATACTCTTCAGCTTATTAGAAACAATAAAACTATTATATATACTATTATCTCTTCCCAGGTCTTGAATCTCTTAGCCTTGGGGCTGGAACTGTATCCTAGGCTGCCCTGAGTCTCTAATTTATTGCTTTAGATCCTGATATGTCTCAAACCTTTCCCCAAAAACCTCTTTCTTCCTATACAAGTAGGTAATCTGTTAGTTCTGTTTATTAGGACCATCTTAATATCCCCCCTACCTTATTAAAACTTCATATTCAAGTAACAATATAGACAGCAAGAAATATCTTCATGGACCAAAGACAGCCCAGTCTGACCTGGTTTAGGCCAGTTTAGCTCCTGTCTGGATATCTGTATCAAACTTCTACTTCCTCTTTCTCCCTTCTACCCTAAATCCAATTCCTCCCATGGCATCAGCGAAATCTCCTCACTATGTAATCAGGTTGCACCAATCTCTGCAAAGATTCACCAATGGCTTCCTGAAAAGAAAGAGCAATGCCTGTACACTGGCTCCAAAGCCCTGGTTGCCCTGAATTCCAAGAGAACACCTCATTCAGCAAACAGAATTACATTCACTCCTGCTTCCCCCACATACCCACCAGTGCTCAGTGACAGAACAGTATGTAAGGGAATCCTGCCCAGGTGGGGTTCATCCTCCTGAGGCATAGTGCTCACAGGCTCTGACAGACACAGTGTCCACAACTCTCTCCAGGCCTCATAGCTCATCCTCCCAGCATGCTGGAATCAAGACTGGCCTTTGTGCTGGTCCTGTTTTCTGGTACCTCAGTGACAAACCTCCACTGTGGAGAATTAATTACCCAAAGACAAAGGCTTCATCATCCATGTCATCATGTCATTCCATTTTCTGGGTTTCTTCTATAAGGGTCTGGAAGATATAGCTACACAGAGCAGGGAAGTGAAAAAGAGCTCAGCCTGGTACGTCTTCTTCCTCCTCTTCCTCCTTCTCTCTCTCTCTCTCTCTCTCTCTCTGTCTGTCTCACTCATTCTCTCCCATCATTCCCTCCCTCCCTCCCTTCCTTCCTCCTTTCCTTCTTTCCTCCCTTCTTTCTTTCCTCCCTTCCTTCTTTCTTGTTTCCCAGACAACTAGAGAAGGCTGATATTCCAGCTTAATATTAGGAAGAACTGCTGAACCAAGACTCCTAGTGAAATAGCAAGTTTTAAAATAATCAGATTTTTTTCTCCAGGTGATTTACAGAGGAGTTCAGTTATACAAGTAAGGTAATAAGTCAATTTCTTGTTTAACTTAGTATTCCTTCCCTCATTTTTCTCCTACCTTCCTCTTCCACTCTCCTCCCCGCACCAGTTGTACAGATCCATATTTCCTGGTGAATATCACAAATTTTAAGTGGTAGTAAGTTTTCCATCTGGACAGGCAACCAAGCACAAACTGAAGGATGGGTTACTAAAGCTGCTGGGAACAACGTGGTCTGACAGCAGGCCAAGGTAGATGCTCAGTCTGATTCCTGCCAGATTTCCTTGTGCTCCCTGGCTGAGTTAAACAGTGTGTTGCCCCTTTTCAAGTCCCAGGAAAGCCAATCACTGCCTAATCAGCATGAGACACGCATAACAGGGTGCCCTCCTATGTCCCTCATGTCTGTGTTTTGTCATGGATGGGAAGAGAGGAGGGAGGGTACAGAAATGGACCTCCTGATGACATGACATCAGCATCTTAGGACAACTTAGAGGTCAGGCTGCTCTCCAAACCAATAAAATGGATCTGATCTTTCCATCTTTTCTCAAGAACATCTTCCTACCAATGCCCTGCTAAAGGATTGATATTTAAAAAGTTGTTTTTGGCATCTGTCAACATACATTTCTTCCAGATGTTACCAGAAGGTTCCAGACCAGTCTCAATGGCTCAAACAAAATCATAAGAATTTAAAAAGAGTCTAAATTGGTGGTGAGTCTAGCCTGGGTCTTGAACAGGATTTTATTTGCTGAAGGCAAAATGCCTGTTCTTAATGCTCTACTGGCCAAAAATATTATTTGCATTTAAAGAAAAATAATCAAATGCTTTTTTGGGTGCTCACACTAATTTTTCTCTTCTGTTTAGACGGAGGACAGTGCTACCCTGTTTTCAGTTAGCCTCAATGTCCCCAGTCTTCTGGCTTCAGCTCAAATTAAAGAGATAGGACCAATTTTTCATTAAAAAATGGTTCAATAAACAAACATGCAGCAATTCTATTTAGGCTGAGATGTTCAGAAAAATAAATGTTTTCTGTTCACTCCTTCATAGTGCATACCTCTAATAAAATGCTCCCTTCCCTTAAAAAAATAAGATATTCTTCTGATTGGATGGCCTGAAGAAACTGAGCTGAAACAGAATATCTTTTCATTTGCCCAGATTCCTGCATAGCTGAACCAAGTGGATCCTGGATAGAATTTGTTGAGCTAATGTTATTCTTTCAGCTTTCAAATTGATCAAGAATCAATCTGATTCTAGAAATCACCACCTTGTAAGGAAAGATGGAAGAAATAATTCTTTGTCAATGGGGTTGAGACTTCCTACTTTAGAAAGCACATAAGGTTGAGGTTGTATGCTTGCAATGTTTTCTTTGAGTGTATTTCTGGAACCAGGCAGAAGCCCATTGGAACCTGCTTAACCTCTATGCTTCAGATTGGAGTTTGGAGCAAGAAGGTGGGTGGATATTCTACAGCAGGAATGAAGAAAATGTCACTGGAGTATATAGAGTTCAATTCCTCTACTACTCATGCTCCAAAGAATGGTGAAACAGTGTCACCCATCCTGCATATTCGTCTACAATGAGATAGTCTACTACCTCATATGAACACTTGGGAGTCCCTGACCCTTGACTCTCACAGGTTTACCAAAAAAAAAAAAAAGGTAAAACTGGAAATCCAGTTTCCTCCTTACTGAAATACCAGTGTTACAACCTAGACTAACACATTATTCAACAATGCTCAGGCAACCTGAGAGGACACACAAAAGAGTTGAATGAAATAATCAGTGATGCTGTCCAGGGTTCAGCCTTGTTTTCTCTGCTGTCTAAAGAATTAAATGGAAGGAAAGTGTTTAAAGCAGACTGAGCAAGTTTGTTTGGAAGCCAACAGCAAAGGAAACAACAAAGCAGCCATCTTACCCAAGGAGGGGTTCTGGGAGGGTGCACATTCTCTTTGGGACTTCCTGTAAATCAAGGTCTCCTCTCTCTGCCCTTTTAGGGCATGCTCCTGGGTTTGATTGGTCCAGAAGTGGACATACACTGCAGGAAGAGTCATGATTGGTTCCCTGGTCCAAGGGTGGGCATATACCATGAGAAGTGTCATAATTGGCTCCCTCGTGTCCCCTATGTTCCCCCATATAAGCAGCTCATACATTTTGCTGAATCACCCCCCCCCCCACATCCTTCTGATTCATTCCCACCTCCCCTACCATGTTGGAGCCAGACCCAGCTGCCATGGTCTACCTAGCCAGAGAAGCTGACTTCTTCACACCAGCAGAGATCACCAAGCTCACGGAGAAGAGATAAACTATCCCCCCCTGCGCTCTGACTTCCAGACGCACAGCACCAATGAGCTTCATACAATAATGGTTTGATTCTCTACATTAGCATGGCTCATTATCCAGATACAATGGCCAGAATGCATGAGGCCACAAACCCCTTGGCCTGGCACAAGGACCTTCACCAAAAGCCATCTAACCGGCTGCAGCTCCCAGAAGCTTCACCTATTATCTGTCTGTCTGTGTGTCTGTCCCTAAGTCATTGCCTCCCTTAGTCACTGGCATTCCACCATCTGGGATCTCTTAGAAGGCACACACATGGCAATCTCTCCTTTCTTTTGGTTGGCTGTTCCTCTGCCAAGATTCTCCATAACTCTCCTTCTTCCTTCCTCTCATATGGAAGCTCATATGAGTGTAATCAATTTTCCTCACTGGGCTTAGGGTTTGGACCTGTGTTCTAAGGAATTTGGGGCCCACCCAAATTCCACACCAGATGTTGTGATGATCTGGTGGTGTCTCTCTGTGAACACAGGGGCTTCTCAGACCAGCATAGGGTGACCCCATGTCATCCTTGGAATTGAGCTCCTCTACAAACACTGGCCCAGACAGAGTTCATCCAGGATGGGGCAGTAGCTGCCAAGCCAGACAATGGCCTATGATGATGGCCTGGAGCTCTGTCTGAGAACAGAGGTCTCAGAGAGGGAGGTGACCTGATGTACTATGTCATGGGAACACGCTGCCCCAGAGGGTTGTGTGGAGAATGGGACAAGAAACAAAAAGACCAACAGGGAAATGGACTGTGTGTGTGAGTGTGTGGGTGTACGTGTGTGCGTGTGTGCACATGCACATGCATGCACACACATACACACACATACACACACATGTGCAGGCCAGTATTGAAGCTTGAACTCAGGGCCTGGGCACTGTCCTTTAGTTTTCTCCACTCAAGGCCGGCTGTCTACTATTTGAGTCACACCTCCACTTCCAGCTGTGTGGTGGTATTAAAGATTAGACTTTCTTGGCTGGGCTGGCTAGGAACCTCAAGCTTTAGATCTCCATCTCCTGAGTCTCAAGGATTACAGATGTGAGCCACTGGCACCCTACTGGACCTCTTCTTAACCAGAGGCCAAGGCCATGGGCTGTGGGCAGTGGTTGTGTCCCTGTGGCCACTCCCATTCTAGCTCTAAGCTGTGATCTCCATGGGATGTCTCTTTAGTCAGAACTCCCAAGATATCGGAGGCAAAGGCTGGCCACAGGGGCATCCTAGAGCTGCTGGGTAAAAGAGGGATGAGGGATTTCAGAAGGAGGTGAGTTGGGGCCCTGTCCTTTCCTGTCAGGGATCAGAGACCAGTGTGATTTGGTGTCCTGCCCAGGCTGGCTGAAGCTCACCATACTGGCACCTACCAGGAGGCAGGATGCCCAGAGGTTGGTGGTGACAGGCTTTGCCAAGTTGTCAACACAAGATCCCTTTCCACAGCATCTCTTCACAGCCAATCTCAAAGGAGCCATGGCAGTGGAGACCCAAGAACCTCTTTACAGAGGCCAGCATCCTGCTTTGAAGACCTCTACTGCTGACTACCTGTGTGAGCTACAGCAAGTTGCTGAACCTCTCTGTGTCTCTATTTACTCAACCACAAAATGGAGGTCATGATGGAGTTCTACTACATTCTAGGGTTTATCAGAACTGAGCTCATAGCAAAGGCTTGGTAGACATTGGCTGTTATAATTATGACCCTGTTTCTGGCATCTTCCTGGAAGGCCAGCAGGAGAATTTTGGATGAATGTTTTGTAGATGGTCAGACCAGAGCTCATGTGTGACTTGTCACCTTGGGGTAAAAGCCTGGCCATTGTCCCCTCTGGGGACAAGATTTGGCTTTCCTGTGATGGAGTCAGCCCAGCTGGCTGTACAGATGGCTCAGAGAGCCTGGGGCTCTCAGAGGCTTTCCTGTCCTGCATATTCAGTGACCCCCATCACCAGCACAGGTTGGAGTCTAGGTGTTGGGGAACATTTGGGGGCAGTGACTGGCCAGCCTGAGCAGTACTGGGGGAGCCGAGATCCTCAGAGCCAGAAGATAAACATGTTAACTGAACTTTCCATCTGTCATTTCAGAGAGTCATTTACTGCCTAGCTGTGGTTGGAAAAATTAAGTCCTTGTAATTTAGAGTCAATATTTCTCCCCAAATCGTGTTAGACAAGTTGGCGGCACTCGCACCTTCTCCATAGTGTCGCCTATAATCAAAACAAGTTTGCTGTATGCACACCATCCACTGCCCTGCCTAACTGGCTGTCCTGTGTTGGGCATGGATGCTGAATGCCAAGGGGGGTGGGGGGTCTGGGCACACTGGGCTGTGGGCAGCTGGGGAATCTTCATAGCAATGGCAAGAATGAGTGCCATCCTCCTCACCTGCTCTCCTCTGCCTAATACAAAACAAACCTCCCTTAAAGCTGCTCTGGCTGCCGACCGCAGCCAGCAGCCTAACCCAACACACGTGTACTTCCTCACAGGCCTGAGGCCTGCAGGGCGGAGGGCAAGGTGTTATTTCTCCTGTGGCCTCTCTCCTTGACTTGTCCATAGCAACTTCTCAGTGTGTCTTCACACTCTTGCCTTTCTGCGTGTGACTGTGTCCTGGTCTCCTCTCACAAGGACTGTTGTCATACACGATTAAGACCCACCCTTAGGTGATCACTGTGTCTCATGCTATAATCCTAGCTTCTCAGGAGGCTGAGATCTGAGGATCCAAGCTCAGAGCCAGGCTGGGCAGAAAAGTCCACAAGACTCTTATCTCCAATTAACCAACAACCAACAAAAAGCTGGAAGGGTAGGAGTGCCTTAAGTAGTAGAACACCAGCTTGAGTGAAAAAGCTGAATGATAACATGCAGTCCTGAGTTCAAGCTACCCCCCACCACACACACACACACACACACACACACACACACACACACACACACACACACACGACCCTCTAGCTGAGGTTCTAGGGAATTCAGTCTTCAACACCTGAATTTCCAACTCAGCCCACAGCACCTTGCCCTTTCTATATTGGTTCATTCTTAATATACCAATGAGAAACTGGTCTCACTGACTTCCTTTTGCAAAGGGGGAAAACTGAGACTTTGAGATGGTGGGTAGTTGTCCCTCAGCCCCACAGCCAGCAAAGTCAGGCCATAGAGCTCGAGGTGGGATTTCTGGTTATCATATTTTGTATCACAGAACAACCACAGCCCCAGATTGGCACTGTATTGGACACTTCACAGACTCCAGAACTCTTCAAAGACCCAATGCAAGTGATAAGGAGCAACTCCAGCTAAAGGCAGAACTGTTCAGTAGAACAATGAGACTTCTGGGCACCAATTTGTCTGTCTCCAGGAGGATGAAGCAGAGGTGCCTACACAGTTAGGAAGTTGTCTTCAACTAGCCAGACCCAGGCAAATCGGCTTGAGGGTTCTTTCCTAGAGATTTCTCTTATTGCCTAGTTTCCATGTATAAACTTTGGAGATCACTTACTTACCAGGCTCTACATAATTTAGGTTTTAATTTTAATTTTAAGTGTGTGTATGTGCACGTGTGCATGCATCCGGGCTTGAACTCAGCACCTTGCACTGTCACTTGGATTTTTCCACTGAAGGCTACTGTTCTACCGCATAAGCCATAACTTCAATTTCAATCATTTAGTTTTAAAAATAAACAGCTAAAATCATAATAAGCTGCCCTGGACCAGGGAAGGTTCAACTCTAAATCTCAGCTTCTATCCCAAATTCTCATTTTGAGATGGGGAAACTGAGGCAGGGAGAACAACACTGACTTCTCCAAGGCCACATAATGACTGGGTAATTGAGCAATCGAGTGGGTTGTAGAATTCAGGTTTGGGTCCCCAGTGTGGTACCCTGCGGCCTCACCTGCTTATACATTATCCCTTATCATGTTCTAGAACAATAGAGGCCAAGGATTAGCTGTGTGGCCACATGACCTGCTAGCCTTTGAACCATGTTTCCTGTCTCAGTGGGGCCGAGGCTATGACTGGCAGTGTAGGGACAGGGACATGGCAGATGGGTGGGAGAACAGCAGCATTTTTTCAGACTCACACAGTCTCTGAGCCAAGCCAGCCCACCCAGAGCTGCAGCATGGTCTCCAGGAACCAAAGGTGTTTGATGCAAATCAATACAACCTGGAGGTCCACAACATTCGCTCTCCTAAAGGGCCTTCCCCACCTGTATCCACTCTCATGTTCCCTGAGGAAACTGAGTTCCAGCCAGATTCAATGACTTGCTCAAGGCTGACAAGAGAAAAAGGCAGCACTCAACCCCAAGACCCCTGGTTCTAACCCCAGCTCCATCCCCAAGTCTTAGAGCTGGTCTTCTGGGCCCATCCTGGCTTTGGATTGAGGCTTGAATTGTGGCCATTAGGCTATTGCCCCTACTACCGGGATAGTGATAGAGGGACCTTGGAGAGGTGGCCTATTTGGACAGAGCCCAGGGGTTCTGTTTCCAGGAGAGTTACCCTCTTACACCCTTAGTGTTGTCTTTCAAAGTCCCACATACATTTGCTATCACTTCCCAGTCCCCTGCCCTCTGCTTCTCCTGATCAGTGAGCAATATTAGTGTGCCTACCCCAGGGGTCTGAGGCCTGCTGGCCTTCTGTGTGTGGTATTTCCCTGGTCCATGGGCCCAGCCCTCCCTCCACTTCCTTGGGAAAGCACACAGGGAAGGCAGACTGAGGTCTGGGGATTGAAGGCCTGTCTCTTGTCTATTCCAGTTCTCTACCTCTGGGACTACTGAAGGCCCCTTCTGACCAAGGACCTCCAAGTAACAAGAAAGAACTCTCCTTGCCACACATACCTCTTCACAGCAATCCGGGATGCCCTAGTGCTTCTGATTGGAGGGATATGGCCCTAAAGCTGATGGTCAGGACTGCCAGAGCCCTTGGTTAAGGAGAATTTCAAATCACTGTTTCTTGGATGTATGCACAGAAATATGATATAATATCACTCCTGTGATTAGGTCATACTAGCCAAAGGAGTTGTTTTGTCAGGCACCAGTGGCTCACACCTGTATTCCTAGCTACTCAGAAGGCTGAGATCTGAAGATCACAGTTCAAAGCCAGTCCAGGAAGGAAAATCAATGAGACTCCAATTTGCCAGCAAAAAGCTGGAGGTGAAACTGTGACTCAAGTGGTAGAACACCAATTTTGAATGAAAAGGCTAAGGGACAGTGCTCAAGCCCTGAGTTCAAGCCCAAGTTTCTGGCACACACCCAGACACACAGACACACAGACACACACACACACACACACACACACACACGCACGCACGCACGCACGAACACACACAATGTAACAGTACAGCTGATACTAAGCAAGGTTTCCTGGGTGATGCTGACCTCTCCACGTAAGTCCATATGGAAATGCTGCAGCAACTCTCTTTCTGGCCTAAGGGCCACATGACCAGGGAAAACAGTCAAGAGTGACCTCTGGTCGACAGTCCCAGGCACACAGGGACCTCAGTGCTGTGACCACAGTGAGCTAAATTCTGCATCTGTGAGTCTCAGACCAGAATGTGGCCAGCACCATTGTGGTTTCAGCCTAGTAAGATGTTGGAAGATCCCACCAGCCCTCCTTATCCAACATCTTGTCCCTTTGGAAGCTGGGGGGGGGGGTGATATGCCTGTGTATGTCGTATGTGTGTGTGTGTGTGTGTGTGTGTGTGCGCACACACACACACATACACGTGCCAGTTCTAGGACTTGAACTCATGTCCTGGGCACTGTACCCTTAGCTTTTGATTCCAAACTGGTATTCTACCACTTGAGCCACAGTTCCACTTCTAGCTTTTTGGTGGTTAATTGGAGATAAGAGTCCCACAGACTTTCCTGCCCAGGTTGACTTTGAACCAAGATCTGCAGATCTCAACTTCCTGAGTAGCAAAGATTATAAGCTAAGATTATAACTATAACTCAGCTTCGCACTGTGGTTTATCAGTGGCTCTGGGGCCCAGTGACTGGCATTGGTTGTAGCCAGAGCAGTGAGAGGTAACATTGAACCAGGAAAACCTTCCCAAGGAACATCCTGGTGGTATGCAGCTCACAGAAAGCTCTTTGTATCTACTCTCTCTCTCTCTCCCATTGTGTCTTTGTGTATTAATCTGGAGAGAGAGAGAGAGAGAGAGAGAGAGAGAGAGAGAGAGGAGGGGGGGAGAGAGAGAGAGAGGGAGGGAGAGAGAGAAATTGAGAGAGAGAGAGAGAGAGAACATGTGACCAGTTCTGCCCCCTTGGGGTCTGAATGGAAGCATCTGATTTCTATCTGGATGGAGCCTTTGAATGAACTCACTCATTCCTTACTCTTCTCAGTCTATAAGGGCAATCTATAGCACTCCAGGCCTAGCTTGCACTCTATATGAGGACAGTGAGAAGCAGAGTCCCCTGGCAGTCAACTTGCAGCCAACATGTCACCTGAGTGACTGAATAATACAGCTATGTGTTCTAAAGTTATTATATAGTCAGCTGTTACTACAGCAGCACTGAACCCATACTGACTAATGGTACCTGGCCATGCCACTTAGGACAAGCAGAACTCCTTGCTGCCCATATGTCTAGATGACATGCGTATTGACCTAGGACAGGCAGTGGAGCACCCTTGATAAAGAATCTTCTGGAATGCTGGCATTTGGCATTTGGCTAGTCTTTAAGGCTGTCAGAAAAATCTAAAAGAAATATCTGTTCTCTTATAAATTAGATACAATTATCCCTCTGCATCCATGTGTTTCCTATCCACAGATTTGATCAATCTCAGGTTGCAAATATGTTTAGAAATTGTGCCTGTACTGAGCATATACAGACAACTTTTCTGGTCATCATTCCTTCAATAGGACAAGCATTCACATCATATTAAGTATTATAAGTCTTGTAGGGATAATTTAGAGTACATGTGAGAGTGTGCATAGGTTATATATAGACACCGGACCACAATTATACAAGGAACTTGAGCATTTGTGGGTTTTGGTACCTCTGAAAGGGCCTGGGAGCCAATCCCCCACCCCCCCACAAGGATATTGAGCAAGGACTATAAATTCCCACACTCTGTGCAAGGTTACTTTCCACATTTATGTTCATTTTAAACATTTCTCCAAGTTGTTATAGAATTAGTAAGCATCACTTTTAATGGCTGAATAAATACTTCAGAGTGGATTATGAAAGAATGTACTTAATTCCTCCTTCCCTGTGGTGGGACACCGAGATTGTTTGCAATTTTGTTCTCATAGAAGTACCAGTGCCATAAACATCTTTGGGCATAAAGCTTGTTTTCTGTTGAATATTATTTACTTTGGCTAGATTCCCAGAAATGGAATACCTGGGCAAAAATATCCTGAAACCTTGCATTTTTCAAACAGATTTGAATAGGACAGCATTCATCCCCACTGATGCCAAGGGATACCCTGGGCAGCAAAGGAATGGATGTACATTTCCATAATGAGGAAAACCCAATCAGGTTTGGACCACCCTCCTGACTGCTGCTTATCCCTCTCCTACACCACAGTGCTGGAGGCCAAACCCCACAAAGTTGAACCCACCCGGGGGGGCCTTGACCAAGCAATGGTCTCCAACAACAGCAGCTCAGTGCTCTCTGCTGCTGCTAGCCCAACTCATAACATTCCTGGGCTCTCACCACTATTTCTTCCAATACCTCTCTGGGGTCCGTGGGCCACTAGGAGCCTCCTGATGGTCCTAAATAGCTCATATCATCTACCTCGTGGGTCCCAAGCTCATTGGTTTCTGGCTCCTGATAGGACCTGGCTCTTTTCCAAGGCCCTGGCTTCATCCGTTGCTTCTCTCTCTAAAGAAGTAGGGCTGGCAGCTGGAGGGATACTGTCCCCTGTAAAGCCACCCTCCAACTCACCTCTGATGTGTCCTGTGGTGGCCCAGCTTGTCGCTGATCTTTTTTTTTTTTGTTGGTCGTGGGGCTTGAACTCTGGGCCTGGGCGCTGTCCCTCAGCTCTTCAGCTCAAGGCAAGCACTCTACCACTTGAGCTACAGCACCACTTCCGGTTTTCTGGTGGTTTATTGGAGATAGGAGTCTCATGGTCTCTCCTGCCCGGGCTGGCTTTGAACCATGATCCTCAGATCTCAGCCTCCTGAGTAGCTAGGATTACAGGCGTGAGCCACCAGCACCCGACCTTGTTGCTGATCTTATCTGAAGTTACTTCTCCTAATATTTGGGCTGATTTGGAGCCTGAGAATAACTTTAATGGTTATCATTCCATTCACCATCAATTCTCCCTTTCTTGCCCAAAGCTCAACCTGTACCCCAGCAAGCCTTTCTCTCCTAACAGGGCATAATGAGTCAATCCTTTACTAAACTTTAGACAGGCTTTCCTGAGCCCTCCCTTTCTTCTATACCTTGTCATGACCTTGACACAACTGGGCCAGTTATAGTAAAGACTTCATAAATGAGTTTACTGAGACACCCCTCCCCTTAATATCTGCCATTGTTTGGATATAGTTGTCTTCACTGCAGCTTACATTGAAGTTTAATTGTGGTGACACTGAAAAGTTGCGGGCCTTGGAGCTCTGTCCACATGAGAGGACTGATATGACTCCCTTGGAGTGAATTAGTTACTTCAAGAGTAGGTTGCTACAAAGCATCTTGAAGAGATGGAATGAGGGCAGTCAGATTGGACTGTGGCAAGCCCTAAGAAACAGGTAGAGGTGCCCCAGATCCCAGGACCAGACCCAGGAAGTACTGAGGCCTAAATGGGATTATTTCTAATCAGCATCCTGGCTTTTCCTCCTCCCCACTCAATATGACAGTGAGAACAGATGTGCAGAGAGGGCATGGCTCATGTGCTTGTCACCTGGGTCCATATTGCATGTTCAGGGCCAAACAGTCCCCCTTGCTGGGCCAGGTGAACTGCAGAACCTGGCTTTCCAGGTGCCTCGAGCAGCACTTGTCACTAGAAGGAAGACTCTCTCTTGATTCTGGGTAATGTCCCTCCCAGTAGATTGGCTATGGCACAGAGCGGGATAGTAGATGGTCCCAGATGCATTGGCCCTATCATTTTCTTATTCTGGCACCAGGCAGGCCTTGACCTGCAGTACCCTGGTCCCTCTGCAGCCATCTGGTGGTGGCTCCCCAGCTGTGCCTCTTCAGGCGGCTTTGGAATTCTGTGGTCAAAGAGGTGACCTGTCCCCTTGGAAGGGAGCTCCTGAAATAACCCACAGAAAAGGAAAGGCCTTGCCAGGAGGGCATACCACCTACCATGGGCATGTGAAGCTGGGAAACTTCCTTTGACTTTCTAAGCTCATGACCTGCATTAGTCAATAGTAGAGGCAGAGTGCAAAGTCCTCCTTGGGTAAGTTCTGCTGATCCATCAGCCCAGCCTCAGCCCCAACCTTGCACTAGGCACAAGTAGGGAGCTGGTGGTTCACACCTGTAATCCTATTCAGAGGGCTGAATATTTGAGGATTGTGGTTGGAAGCCAGCCCAGGCAGGAAAGTCCATATGACTCTTATCTCCAATTAACTACCCAAAAGCTAGAAGTGGAGTTGTATAGTTCTATTGGTAAAATGCCAGCCTTAAGTGAGAAAGCTAAGGGACAGCACCCAGGTCCTGCGTTCAATCCCTAGTACTGACACATACACACACAAAAGCCACAGACTGGCTTATCTGTTCACTTGGAGATAAAACATATCTAGGTATGACTTATTTGCCTGGTGCCTGTCCCCTGAATTGGGAGTCAGCTATCACTCTGAGGATGGTAAATTTCTTCATTGTGACAAGGTTAGAAGAAAGCCATCCTGAAGGCCCTGGGATTTATGGCCCAGCTCACTTACCAGTGCTGGTGGCTCATCTCTACAACTGTACCCAGCTCAGCTGAGCCCCATCATCACGACTACCCACATAGCACCTGCCTCACTGTGTTCCTCCCTCCATGGGTGCTTTGCTGACTCACCCATCTGCCCCCTTTGCTCCTGGCTTATGTTGCCTCTGTGAGTTGCCCTCTGCCCTCTAACTGCTGAAGTGGAGCTGTGCTCTGTTGGCCTTGCTCTGAGGAGAGGTATTTGCGCATTTGGCCTCCGTGAGGCACTCTATACTCTGGCCAGATTTTATAGTTCAGAAATGCAAGGTCTTGTTTGCTATAGAGCTCCCCCAAGAAAACAAAAAGGCCTGGGAACTATCACCCAGGACAGCTCTCAGACAAAGTCCGAAGCTCACAGCTTGTGTGTGCACTCTTGGATGCTCTGTTTGGCTCAAAGCAGATCGGCAGAGGGATCAAAGATGACACTTGCAATTAGATTTCATGGTGATGGTGTGTCCCAGATTTCAGAGAATCTGGAACAAATGTGTGAGAAATCTGTGCCCAGGACAACTATCGGCTATAAGCTCTCCCTTGCCCCAGAGCTATCAGGTACCAGATCCTCAGAATGGTTTCCCCACAGCAGGTCTGATGATGCCAGAGTCCTGGGACTGATTGCCCAAGAATAAGAAACAGGTGAACTGTCACTGTGATAAGCCCAGTGACTCTGCCTTCTATGCCTGGGACTGCTCCTAAGCACAGACACCTACAGGCACATGCGTATCCACAGCAGCCTGGAGAGACAAACCCCAAGCCAGGCATCCTCAGAGTTATCCACACTTAACCAACCTCCATGTGCTTGCTTGCTGAGACAATGCAGATAAGTTAGGTTTGGCTGAGTCATCTCTTGCCACAGATGGATGCTGGCTGAAGATGGTTTGAGGTTTTTCCATTTTATGATGATGCAAACATGAACTCAACTCGTGATCACTCCGCTGTTCCTGTTCAATACAGCAGTCAACAAGTTGCACGGGATAGTCAACACCATGTTGTAAAATAAGCTGGGCTATTGCTGGATACAGTGGCTCCGTGCCTATAATCCTAGCTGTTCAAGAAGGGGAGATCGAGAGGATCACAGTTTGAGGCCAGCTGGGGCAAAAACTCATCAAGACGCCTATATCAATCAGTAAACTGGGCATAGTGGCATGCCTGTAATCCAGATACCAGGTAGGCAGATCTCCCTCCCCAGGCAAAAATTTTTAAAAAATAACAAAAGCAGGCCAGACACGAGTAGCTCACACCTATAATTCTAACAGCTTAGGAGGTTGATACCTGTGGTCCGTGGATCAAAGCCAACCTGGGCAGAGAAAGCTGAGAGGCTCTCATTTTCAATTCACTACCAAAAAGTCAGAAGTAGAGTTGTGGCTCAAGTGGTAGAGTGCCAGTCTTGAGTAGAAAAGGCTAAGGGATAGCTCCTAGGCTGAAGTAGCAGAGTATTAGCAAGCACAGGGCCTTGAGGTCAAACCACAGCACCACTATAAAAGGCAAAAAAAGTGTTAGATGATTTTGTCAAATTCTAGGTTAATATTAAATGTTCTGAGCATTTTTGAGGTAGCTTGAGTGTTTGGCAGGTTAGGTGCGCTAAGTGAACTTTGAAGGTACAATGGATTCGTTAGGATATAGCACATCATAAGTTGAGACACATCTGTATTTCAATCCCAAATCTGTCTGGCTCTTATAGTCCTGTGCGAGCTTTCCCTATGCTCAGCCTCAGCCAGAGGTCAACTTCCGCCTTATTCGCTTAATATGTTCTATGAATCCATTACTGGCCTACATAAATAACATTGAAAGGGAACTTTATACCACAAGTATAAATAGGAAACCATTAATTCTTGCTGTAAGTAGAAAGGAACTATATTTAAAAATACAATGAAAATAAAGCAAGCTTATTAAATTCTAGTAAGACCCTATTTTGCCAAGTTGTTCAGACTAAAACTGTTCTCCTTTTGTTAAAGAGAGAAATTATCATGTGTTAGAGCAATGTTACAGACATGCCTTTAGGGTTCTAAAAGATCACGTTTTCCTTGCAAACCTCAGTGTTATTTTAGTCATCCATTTATTAAATGTTCATTGGGTGCTTCTGTAGAGTGGATGGTTCTTGGGACCATTAGTAATGAACAAAGAGAAAAGGGATGGAGTTCATCTCGTTGTATTGCTTATTGTCTGTCAGGGAAGACAGACAAGGAGCAAATAAATAAATTGAGATGTGATTTTGAGATGAACAGAAAACAATGAAAGAAAATTGAGGGGAGGATAGTTTAGATGTGTTCTCGGGGAGGGTCAGATGCAGAGTTACGATTTGGCCATGCTGAATTGGAGATTGTAAATGGAGAGCCAAATAGTGATTTTTTTTCTTTTAATTTGTGCTAATCCTAGGGCTTGAATTCAGAGCCTGGGCCTTATCTCTTAACTTTTTTGTTCAAGCCTGGTGTTCTATCATTTGAACCACACCTCCCTGTCTGGCCTTTTGGTGGTTAATTGCATATAAGAGTCTCAAGGACTTTTCTGCTAAGGCTGGCTTCTAACTGTGATCCTTAGATCTCAGCCTCCTGAGTGGCTAGGGTTACAGGCAAGAACCATTGGCACCTGACTTGAACAGTGATTCGGACTAGGCCAGTGTGGGGAGGTTGAATTTGAAATAATCAATTTAGGACAAGCAATGGCAAGGATGGTGTTTGAAGACATGGCCTCGTGTCCAATTACCCAAGAAGTGGATGTAGATAGAGTAATTGTGGCTGATGATCCAATCCCTGACAGCCCCATATTCTTGGGTGAGGCAGAAGAGGATGAACAGGTTGCTCAGGTGAAGGCAGAATGACCTGGTGATCCTCACTGATCCTATGGAAATGACCATGAGAGCGTATGCCAAGGATGGAGTCATCTACTGAAACAGTTATGGACAGGTCTGGATTGGCTGGATTAGCCACAATGGCTGCCACTGGCCCAGTTTGGGCAAAACAGTACATTGTTTGGAGAGGCTTGGAGTAAGGAAGGAGGGCAGGAATAGGAACCTGAGAATCCAGACCCTCCTTTACTCTTTCAAGGAATCATGCTTTTGTATATGTGTGTGTATGTGTGCCAGTACTAGGGCTTGAGTTCAGGGCCTGGGCATTGTCCTTAGTTTTTTTGTTCAAGGCTGGTGCTCAATCACTATGTCCTGGTTGATTGGAGATAATCATCTCATGGACTTAGACTTGCCTGCCTTGAATGGCTTTCAACCATGATCCTCAGATCTCAGCCTCCTGGGGCACTAGGAAGACAGGTGTGGGCCACTGGTGCCCAGCTCAATCATGCTGGTATTTAAGAACTCATCTGAGTAGCTGCCTCTGAAATACCTCATGAGTCCCCCACAAATCAAATTGCCAACCATGTGGCCTAAAAGTTCATCCAGGAAATCCCAGACTAATAGAAATCCCTGCCTTGTGTCTAAGACCAGTAACACCCCTGGCAGGGTCACCTCTAGGTTCATTCCTCCCTAGGAAGGGTCTTACCTTTCTGGGTATGAGACCCAGGGCCCACACACAATGCAGATGTGTGTAGCAGAAGGGCTGATTTGTGCCAGGGTTGCTGAGCCACGCACAACCAAACTTCTTATTCCATAACACAGCAAGGCGCCGGGGTAAGTCATGCTCCGGCATGGATATTTATTGATCTTGATTCATATGATCCAAGAAAAGCTTGGCCACAACGCTTCTGGTTCAATCCCAAGGCTGTGGGGGCTGGGCACGGGTGAGAGAGAAGGAAATGGAATTTGAAGAAATCTGTCCTTAAGAAAATAACTCTTTGTAAACCTGATTTCTGGGATACTGGTGCATGTAATAGTGAAATGCTGTGTTGCTCTTTGGAGGTGGCTGTGAATAGGGGCTCTGTTAGCTGCTGGCTGGGGGCCTCACAGGCAAAGCAAGCCAGAAAGAGCAGAGGGTCGCCTTCCTGAAGTCAATGGTGAGCAGAATCTGCAAGGAACAGGGCCCTTCCTCCCCCAAGGCTTCTGCCAGCAGTATAGGAGCCGAAAGGGCCTCACATGGACAGGCAATTTTATATTAAGCCAACAAAGCAATTATACACTAAGGCCAGATCTGTCTTTCCTCCCTGGGCAATTCTAGCAGGCAGCCGATAGATAGCCTCATGGGTACCTACATTTTCTTTTTGCCCATTTGGCAAAAAAATGAAGAAAGGTCTATGCCTAACTAACCACCAGAACAAAAGTAGGAGACAGTTTGACTTACTTATTTTTGCAAGAAGAAAAAGACTAAAATAACTTCTGAGAGTGCTGCAGGTGCCCAGTGTCTGTGGTTGGCATTCTCTTTCATGTTTGCCAACATCTTTGTTTTGCAGACAAGAAACGAAGATTGAGAGCAATGACTTACTCAAGATCTCGTAGCGATGGGCAGGCACATGGACTTTGATAAATGGTTTCTTCTGAGGTTTTTAAACCTGGCTGACTTTCTGATTACCAGAGATTTCTGTCCTTGACCGTGGATTTGGAATAATAATCACGTGTGAATCTCCAGATGCTTGCCCCAGAGCCAGTGTCCTAGCTCCCAGGGACAGGCTGCATTGTGCGGTTTACTTGCTAGGGGTAGTAGCTACCATCCTCACCAGGACTTTCTTCTTCCCTTCTACACATGAGCACTGGTCACGTGAGCATTGGTCTTGTGGGCACTGACTTTGTGTGCTCTCCTCCCCCCTTGCTGCCTCCATATTGGTTATCTTTTGTAATTCTTACCATAGGAGCTATTTTCCAGAAAAACAGAAGCCCAGCAAGGGTAAGCAACTTATCTCAGGTAACAGAACCGTGACTCAAAGCTAGCATCTAGGACCACAGCCTCCCACATTTAAGCATAAACCCACTGTGCAAGCTCTGAAGAATCCTCATCTGAGCTGGGCACCAATGACTCATACCTATGATCCTACCTACTCAGAAGGCTGAGATCTGAAGAATGCAGTTAGAAGCCAGCCTGGGCAGGAAAGTACATCAGACTCTTAACTCTAGGTAACTGCCAAAAGCAGAGGTGTGGCCCTTGTGGTAGAGCACTAGAAGCTAAGAGACAGAATCCAGGACCTGAGTTGTAGCTCCTGTACCAACACACACACACACACACCTCCATCTGACTCTTCAGTTGGACTAGAACTGATGACCAAGTTGAGGAGTAGATTCCTTTGAGAGCATGGCCTATGACCTCAACCACCCAGCTCAGAGGGACCTGTTTACGGATGATGATGACATGGAACATGTAATTTTCTAATCCCTTGTGTCCTCTCCAATACCTGTGAGGTTGATTTTATTAATACAATATTTTACAGAGGGAGAAACTGGGATGGGGACTTGGCCAAGGTTACTTGACTATGAAGTGATAGATTCAGGAGACAAACCCAACTCTATCTATCTGGCTCCTAAAGCTGTCAACCTGCGGGTACCCTCAACTGCTCTGTAGGCCCCATGCCTGGGCTAAAGATGGGAATGGCTCCTAGCTCCAGGCCTTCTGTCCTGTTGATGCCCAGGTTTCCCTCTTCATGGAGACACTGTATGTGGACTGCATAGCCAAAGGGAAGAGCAGGATGGGTTCCTAGGGACCTATCACATATGCTCAGTAGAATAGAAAAATCCAATTTTCTTCATTGTTTCTGGCTACTGGTGCTATGGAAGGTACTATATTTAGCTCAAGTGTTTCCCTTTTCTCTGACTCCCAAGACAGTTGTAGATATTATATGTTGACATATATCTGTGATGTGATTTCACCTCTTAACACTGAGAAGCCATTGCACCTCTCTCTGCATGTTTCAGATTCTATGTGACACCTCAAAACCAGTAGGTAGTCATTGATTCTCTGCTCAAAGCCTCATTTCAATCATTCCCAAGGACCAGGACACTAGAGACTCTCTGCGATATTAGATTCTATCCTAATACTGGGAAACTTCAAGGGGAACTGAATGAATGAGCATGAAATAGGCTAAGGCTGGAGATAGGATGGTATCACCAGCTCAATGAAAGCTTCCTTTCTGAAGCTCAAGGTCTAGGCAGAGATGAGAGCCCTTCATTAGATGTTCGCTTTCACTCAAGCCTTCTGGCTTCAATATTACAGACCTAATGTGAACCTTCAGAGACGCCAGTTCACTTACTCTTGGCACAATCCGGCTTCCTCTCTCAATATAAATGAAAAGCATGGAAATCTTGTAAAGTTGATTCCAAATGCATCATGCATATCTACACAGTCTTAAAAATCCAGCATTTGGATAGCTGTCTGGAGATGCATCAGAAACACATGGAGGAGATTTGCTATAAACTGTACCACTGGCCTCTGAAATTAAGGGAAAAAGTGCTTGGCCTGGACCATTTGGGAATTAAGGATATCTGAGACCTTGAAGCTTCAGTGAATATTCCCCAGGCAGAAGATTCTTTGGCCCACTTCCCCAGACTCCCTATGAGACTTGTTAAAGGGGAAAGGAAATGAGTAGAAGAGGAAGGGGAAAGGTAGCAAGGTCTTTTCAGAAAGGTAGACCGTGAAGGTGGAGATTGTGGAGAATTTGGGAGGTTGAGGGGAGGTGCCCAGTAGATTCTCAAAATCTGAAACCAGGTTCTCTTGGTTTGTCCGACAGTGATTCAGGCAGAGTTTTCTTTGTGGGCTGTCCATGGATCTTGCAAATAATCACACACGTCATCCAGAAACTATTTACATCGTGGAGTGGCCAGAGCACGTAGAATGATTGGAACCATTCAGATCATTTCCATGAGGTCTGGTAATGCGTAGGTTGGGTGCCATGTGCTTTTTCTTTTCCTCCTTGGCTGGTGTTTGAAGGTATGATGTGTTATTTTCCACCTGTTTACTTTTAACACAAAGCTCAGTTGACTAAGTGAATTCTGTTTTGAAGACCTCAAACGATACTTTGAGATCAAGTCAATTTGGGAGGTGGGGAGTAGGGGGACAACCAGCCAAATTCAAATCCCATATGTTCAAGGTTAATGACCATCTGGTTTAAAAAAAAAATAACAGAAGGCCAGAAGGATCACGAAATGTGTGGACAGCACATTGAGGACAATCTCTGACTTTGGGAAGCAGAGAACAAATCCACCCATAAGCTGATGGCCCTTACTGAGGCCATCACTGGTCAGCCTGGTGGAAACTTGTACATCCTTTGGCACTGGACACAAGTGCCATCAAGATTATGTGATTCTTCTTTGTTGCTGAGTAAGAAGCAGTGTGAAATGCCAGGCTGGGAACATGTATGAATACAAGACTGTCCTGGAGTCTCCCAGATTGGTGGGTCTTTGAGTTTGGAGTAAGATAATTGCTCCTTGCACTCCTACCTTGCCCCTAGGGCTACTCCCTGAAGGAGGCTGCCTAGCTCTCCTGGGTGCTTGTTTCAGAAGGGTTGGGTTCACTCTCTTCTTCTTGAGTCTAGATTTTAGAATCTGAGTTCTCACTTTCTCCCAGCCAAACATCTGGAGCAGGCAGACCACTGTGTACTCTGAATGTGTCATGGAATTTATCTCACATTGCCCTTTTCCAGGGGATTGTCAGGAGGAGGGTGTAGGAAACACATACACACATATAAACACACACACACATCTGGGGTGTAGGAATCAAGGCTTATAAGCTTTGGATGGGAATGCTAAGAATGAGTGGGGTCCTCCAATCTGCTCTTTCCAGCTCTGCACCATTGACTGCTGCCAAGTGAAGTTTTAGAGGAGAGGAAGGCATCTGATCCCTATCTCAGGTGCACCTTAGCATGTGAGAGAGGGAGATAATATAAACACAGAACAGATTGAATACACACAGGTGTTGGAGTTGCTGGGCAGGTGCATTCACAAACTCATGCACTAATAAACTTTATATTGTGTGTGTGCGCGCATACACCTGCATGTGTGCGCACGTGCCAATACTGAGGCTTGATCTGAGGGTTGAAAGCTCTTTCTTACCTTTTTCACTTAAAGCTGGTGCTCTGCCACTTAAGTCACAGCTCCAATTGCAGCTTTTTTGGTGGTTAATTGGACATAAGAGTCTTATAGACTTTTCTGCCAAGGCTGGCTTCAAGTGTTTTATCCTCAGATTTCAGCCTCCTGAGTAGCTAGGATTACAAGTATGAACCACTAGAGTTTGGCTTTACTTTGTACTTTAAGATAAATATGCAGTCCTTTTTGCTTTTTTTTTTGTTTGTTTTTGGGGGGGGCAGGGGTTCAGTTGTGGGGCTTGAACTCAGCCTGGGTGTAGTCTCTGAACTCTTCAGCTCAAGGCAAGTGATCTACCACTTAAGCCACAGCACCACTTCCGGTTTTCTGGTGGCTAATTGGAGATAAGAGTCTCACAGACTTTCCTGCCTTGGCTGGCTTCAAACCGCAATCCTCAGATCTCGGCTTCCTGAGTAGCTAGGATTACAGCCACAAGCCATCAGTGCCCAGCTATGTCGTCCTTTAGTAAGAAGACAAAAGGAACTAAAAGAGAAAGGTACCACACAGTGGAGTGAGGGATTTGTGTCTGTGGAGGTTAACAAATTAGGAAGGTGGTCAGTGGCAGTGGTGATGGAGGTGTCAGGGGATTAAAAGAAAAATGCTGAGTCTTGGCTATCTAGACAGGACCAAAGGACAGCATCATTCAGAAACCAGACCAATGCAGAATGACTTAAATGGCCAAAGAGGCAGTGTAGGAAAGGAGGAAGGAGAGATCTGGGTCTTAGCAGGAAAAGCATATGTGCACATTTTGGTTGTTTTCTTGTTTGTTTTTTGTTCTTTTTTTGCTTTTATTTTTCAGTCCTAGCACTTGAACTCAAGGCCTGAGTGCTGTCTCTGAGCTTTTTTTATTTCTTCAAGGATAATACTCTACTACTTCAGCCACAGTTCCATTTCTTCCTTTTTGGTGATTAGCTGGAGTTAAAAGTTAAGACTTTTGCTGCCTGGGCTGGCTTTGAACTGTGATTTTTCAGATCTCAGTCTCTTGAGTTGCCAGTGTTAAAGGTGGGAGCCACTGGTGCCCATACAGTTTCAATTTTTTTTGTTGTTGTTGGTTGTGAGGCCTGAACTCTGGTCTGGTGCTGTCCTTCAGCTCTTCAGCTCAAGGCTAGCACTCTACCACTTGAGCCACAGCACCAGTTTGGCTTTTTCTGCTTATGTGGTGCTGAGGAATCAAACCCAGGGCCTCATGCATGCAAGGCAAGCACTCTACCACTAAGCCACCTTCCCAGCTCGTTTCAATTTTTATCCCAAAGGCTGTAACAAAAGCTATTCGAGCCAGGGACTGGTGGTTCATACTTGTAATCCTAAGTATTCAAGAAGCTGAGATCTGAGCATCATGATTTGAAGCCAGCCCAGAAAGGAAATTGCATGAGAATCTGATCTCTAATCAACCAACAAAAAGCTGGAAGTGGAGGTATAGCTCACTTAGCCTTGAATGAAAAAGCCAAGTGAGAGCACAAGCCCTGAGTTCGTTCCCCACTCCTGGCACGCATGCATACGCATGTATGTGCGCATAAACGTACATACACAGATACAAAGCTATGCAAGCCAGGGCCTAGCCTAAGAGCCTACACTCCCATCATAGACTATCTTTGGAGACTGGAGACTTGCAGGGTTGGAATCTCAAGACAACCTCAATCAGGGCTAATTAATAACCTGCTTATACAAAAACCAATAGTGAGATAGACAATTTTGCCAATGTCTGTGGGAGAAGCAATTGTAGATGCAGTGGCTTTTATGGCATCTGTACGGACACCCTCCCCCCTCCCCGATGGACCCCCTCCCCTCTCCCTGTCCCATCTCCAAGGTTCCCCATCATCTGTCTTCCACAGCAAGGGGAAGGGGAAGGCAGCCCAGCGGGGCTTCAACGGGCCATCAATCTTCATTAAGTCCACATTGTCTTCAAGAGAGCAGGCTGTGCTTAGAAGGGCTGCTTAAAGGAAGGCTGTGACCCCAGAGTGTTTAGAAAGAAAGGCTAATTGACCATGGGAAAATCAAACGGATACCATCACTGGTGTTGCAGCTCCTGGGCACTCGGACAAGTCCCCTGGTCACGCTTCTGCCTCATCTGTAACAATGGAGATGTCTATGAAGCACTTACCAATGCTCCCAAACATGGAGCCGCCCAGATAACAGATCTCTCTCTCTCTCTCTCTCTCTCTCTCTCTCTCTCTCTCTCTCTCTCTCTCTCTCTCCCCTCCCTCACCTCTCTCCTCTTTCTCACCTCTCTCCTCTTTCTCTCCTCCTCTCTTCTCTCTCTCAGGAAAGAATGGAGTGCTCCAATGGGAGGGAAGCCAGCTTAGACATGGGGCAAAGCTAGCACCAGAGGGCATGAGATTCCTTGCTGCCCAATCAAATCCAACATGACACCCTGTCTCGTCGTTTTGGAGGTTTCAGGGTTTGTTTTTTTTTTCTTTCAATTTTATATCAGTGTAATTAACAAATAAAAATTGTATGTATGTGGGATGTAAAACTTGATGTTTTGATATTCCCAGACATTGTGACATATCCCAACCAAGTTGATTGACAAACATACACATTTCTTTATTCTTCTCTCTTCTTTCTTCCTTCCTTCCTCTCTTCCTTCCTTCTTCTTTCCTTTCTCTCTTTCTCTTTACCCCTTTCTACCTCTCTCCTCCTTTTCTTCTAATTTTTCCTCATCTTCTCTCTTTCTTCTTTTTTCTTCCCTTCTTATCTTCTTCTTTTTCCTTCATCTTTCCCTCTCCTCTTCCTCCTCTTCTTCCTCCTCCTCCCCCTTCTCCCCCTTCTCTCCCTCCTCTTCCTCCTCCTCCTTCTTCTTCTCTCTCTCTTTTTTTTTTGGGTCCGGTCATGGGGCCTGAACTCTGGGCCTGGGCTCTGTCCCTCAGCTCTTCAGCTCAAGGCTAGCGCTCTACCACTTGAGCCACAGTGCCACTTCCGGCTTTTTTCTTTTTGCTTATGTGGTGCTGAGGAATCGAACCCAGGGCCTCATGCATGCAAGGCAATCGCTCTACCACTGAGCCACCTTCCCAGCCCCTCCTTCTTCTCTTTCTTTACTTCCTCTTTTTCCTTCTTCTTCTCCTGTGAAAACATGTGAGGTCTAACTTTAGCAAATTTCAAATATACTTTCTCATGGGAGTAAAAAATGTTACTTCTAGAAGGAATTCAATGACAGGGCCATGTTCGGGTACTGTATTGTTGTTGGGTGGATAGTTGATCTTGTTAAATTAAGTTAAATGTGGCCTCCAGGGGCCTCCAAACAGGCTGTTGCATAATGAAGCATTATCTAAGTGCACATGTACACCTACTGAAAACCTAACTAGGAGCATACACTCACACAATAGCTAGCCTACAGCCAACATAGCAGCCAAGCTTCAGTCAGTAACAGGTTGTCAGTGTTTAAACAGTACTCAAATAAGGCAAAGCCAGAGCTGTAATCAGTTAGGCTATCTCTGCACCTCACTTCCCTTTTTCTGTCCATAAACACAAGACATACCAGAGGTCTTTGAGCTTTCTGTGGTTCTGAGGGCTACCTAACTAATAAATCGCCCTGTTCAACTAAACTCTGCTAAGTTTAATTAGTTTAAACCTTTCTTTTTTTTAACAATAATCTTCAATCATTCAGACCTAGACCATTGGCAATGCACTTTTACTTGAGTAAATTTCCACTGCACTGGGTCTCCAATAGCTCATGGTCACTGCCAGTGTGCACACACGTGCACACATATGGGAGGCATTCAACAATAGGAGTCACTGGGAGAGCAGAGGGAGTGGTTCAAAGGAGAGGTGTTTGCAGCTACGGAAGCTGAAATATCATTTTACAGGCAGGGAAACTGAGTCACAGGTGGCTCAAGGTAATACAACCAGTACAAGGTGGAATGCAAATCCAGGTCACTGACTGAGGCTCGTGTGTCAGATCACTAAGAACCTCTGATTTCTTACCTTCTATCATTTCAGTCTAAAGCAAGTTCTAACTTTGACTGTTTGCTTTGTTCTTTTTTCTTTTATATCCTTCTTTCCTCTCTCCCTTTCTCTCTCTTTCCCCCTCTTACTCTTCCATCCTTCCCTCCTTCTCTTCATTTCTTTCCTTCCTCCCTCCCTCCTGTTCCCCCCCCCCCACCCCATTACCAAATTTGAATCTCAGGGTCTTGTGCCTAATGGGCAGATACATATCACTTTAGTCACTTCCCAGTCCATTTTTGCTTTGGCTGTTTTCTCAAAAAAGTTTTCACATTTTAGGCCCACTTCAAACTACAATCATTCTACATTTTTTGCCTCCTGCATAACTGGGCTCACAGATGTACAACACCACACCTAGCTTGTTCTCTGAAATGGGGGTTCTTGAACATTGTCTTGCTTGGGCTGGCACTCTCTTCCTCCCCAGTAGCTATGATGATAAGTAGGAGGCACCAGGCCCAGACTTTGCTTTGATATGTGTTGTGCAGCATGATATTGAAAGGAGTCTTGCCCCCTACCTACATCTCCCCTCTGTTATCTGATTCTCATGGGGTCACATGATGATGGCAGGTCTTGTCTGAATCATTCATTTCCACAGTTATCTACTGAGCCTCATTGTCAATCATCAGTCTTCTCCCTGGATGTATGGTGAACAAAACCAAACCTACTAACTGAAGTGCTAGGTGAAGGGCCAGGGTCAGGCCATTCTAAATTTGCCATGGCTTTGCTGGGCCAAGAACTGTCCTAAGTACCATCTGTCACCTTCCTGTCATCTAGTGAAGCAGGCCTTCGCAGTTGGAGGATCCCATGAGGACAGCCAGAGTTCCAAGTCAGTGGTTGGGGATGGAGCATATAACAGGCTCCTGCGGCTGCTGCTACTTCAAGGGACAAGTAGAGAGCTTGATGTCCCAATGAGAGAAACTTGAAGGGTCTGGTGAATCCATTGGTAGAGCTGTATAGAAGAAGGTAGGAAAGACAACAAGGAGAAATCTGGAACTACTGCCAGGTAGGGAGAACACAAGTGCAACTTTTGGTGTGTTTAAATATTCCTATTAAAAGGGGCATGCAAAATTGTTACGTGAGGCTGGATGTTTGTGGCTCATGCCTGTAATCCTAGCTACTCGGGAGGCTGAAATCTGAGGATTCTAGTTTGAAGCCAGCCTAGGTAGGCAAACCTGAGAGATTCTTACCTTCAGTTAAGTAGCAAAATCCCAGAAGTGGAAGTATGGCTCAAGTGGTAGAGTTCTAGCCTTGAGCAAAAAAAGGCAAGTAAGAGTACAAAGCCCTGAGTTCAAGCCCCAGGACTGGCACAAAAAACAAAATGTGGTATGACATTTACAGTTTAGAGGTTCCCAGAAAAGAAGAGGATGACAGAATGCCCTTGGCTATGGAAAGGGCATAGAAGACGATGGAGCAAATCTGTTCATGAGTAACCTTACCATGAACAGTGCTGTGCTGTAATCTTGTGTTGACCTCCCAAACCTGGAGTTTGGTATGTAGTCCACCAAGGTACAAGGCTACTTTGAAGCAGGGAAGCAGGGTGCTGGTGGCTCACTGTAATCCTAGCTACTCAGGAGGCTGAGATCTGAGGATCCTGATTTGAAACTAGCCTGGGCTAGAAAGTCCATGTAACTCTTATCTCCAATTAAACACCAAAAAGCCAGAAGTGGAGTTGTGGCTCAAGAATAGTGTCCAGGTTCTGAGTTCAAGCCTCAGGACTTTCATACACACATGCACACACCACACACACACACACACACACACACACACACACACACACATTGACTTTGAATAACCTGGTGCTGGAGCTCTCTCTACTACAAGTGAGGAAAGTAGGCCTAGAGAAATTGAATAACTTGTCCAAACTCACAAAAAGTAACCAATGGCAGAGCGTAGATGAGAACTAATGCCTGTGTCTGGGTCAGAATCTGACACCTGTCGTCTTAACCACAGTACCAAGAATCGAGATAGAAACCCAGAGCAACCACTGTCCAGAAGAGATAGAACATGGCTATTAGAAATGTGTGCTGAAACACGCAATTATGGTCTAGATACTTGCTGGAGAACACTTAGTGAGAGTCCCTGTGCGATTCAGCCTGTTCTCCTCTATAGACAGTGGCCCTGCCACCCTCCTAAAGCACAAGGGTCCTCTCCAAATTCATATGCTGAAGTCCCACCCCTCCCTCTCCCTCCTACTCCCAGAATCCATGTGATAGTACAGGATAACCTGTTGAGAGCTTTTGAAGAATCAAGTAAGCCTGAATATGGTTATGGGGTGAAACCCTGGTTGCATAGAACTGGAGTTCTTATGAGGATATATCTCCCTCTCCTCTCCTCTCTTTTCCTCTCCTCCCATCTTCTCTCCCCTTATTGCCTCTCCTCCCCACAATCTCTTCTCCCATCCCCTCTCCTCTCCTCTCTCCCCATGACCCCTCTTTTTGTCTTTGTCTCTCTATGTCTCTCTCCCATACCCCTCCACATATTTTCTCCCTTCGATGCCTCTCTTCTCCTCCATCTTCTTTTATTTTTTGGGGGGGGTCTGGTTGTGGGGCCTGAACTCTGGGTCTGGGCGCTGTCCCTCAGCGCTTCAGCTCAAGGCTAACACTCTACCACTTGAGCCACAGCGCCACTTCTGGCTTTTTTCTTTTTGTTTATGTGGTGCTGAGGAATTGAACCCAGAGCCTCAGTCATGCAAGGCAAGCACTCTACCACTGAGCCACCTTCTCAGCCCTCCTCCATCTTCTTTCCCCTCCATTCCTCTCTTCTCATTATTTCTTCTTCTTCTTCTTCTTCTTCTTCTTCTTCTTCTTCTTCTTCTTCTTCTTCTTCTTCTTCTTCTTCTTCTTCTTCTTCTTCTTCTTCTTCTTCTTCTTCTTCTTCTTCTTCTTCTTCTTCTTCTTCTTCTTCTTCTTCTTCTTCTTCTGCTTCTTCTGCTTCTTCTTCTGCTTCTGCTTCTTCTTCTGCTTCTGCTTCTGCTTCTGCTTCTTCTTCTGCTTCTTCTTCTGCTTCTGCTTCTGCTTCTTCTTCTGCTTCTGCTTCTCCCTCCTCCTTCCACTGCTCCTCCTCCTTACTCCTCTTCTTTCTCCTCTTTCCCCTTCCTCCTCCTCCACAATTAGAATGGCCTGACCCTGGCCCTTTACTCAGCGCTGCTTTTCTCTGTCTTTGCCTGTCTCTGTCTCTCTTTCTCTCTTTCTGACATGAAGACACAAGAAGAAGGTGAACATTTGAAATTTCAGAGGTGAGGGGAAGAGCCATCACCAGAAACAGAAGCCCCCAAGAACCTTGTTCTTGGATTTGTCAGCCTCCTTGCTGTAGAAATAGATAATAGGTTACTATTACTTGAAACTCTCAGTCTGGGTATTGGGTTGTAACAGCCCCGCACACTAAAACCCTCTCCCTCAGCATGAGGCTCTGGTTAATCTCCCAAGTCATTGAAAGGCTTCTGAATAGCTCAGGGAGCTTTGCTCCTGAGACTTTCATCCATCTCTGTTACCTCTGTAAATACAGGCCCATGTGGTTCTGGACTGTCTTCATAAGAAAGGCTATGTTCTTCTCTCGGTAAACTATTAAGAGAAACTTTGCTCAAATGTCTTTTTCCTTGGTAAACACACGGTAGGTCAGGAGTTTTCAAGTCAATGCTTTCCACCTGTGGCTAGAAGATTCGGCATGCAGACTCCTGTTCAGATGCTTGCCACTTGGGAAACATCAGCATGATGCTGGCTTTTTGATGGACTTCATGGATCTCACAGTGACCTTTAAGTTATTGATGCAACTTGTTTATTGGCAAAGCTATGTGAGATCAATGTGCATTTTGCTTGTGAATCGTGGCTCAGATTCTGAGCCATGAGTCAGGAATTATCTCTCAACAGAACCTTATGTTTTCCTAATGGGTGACAGTGGCTCAAATTTATATTTATTTATATTTATCTTTCTATCCATCCATCCATCCACCTGTCTATCTATCTATCCATGTGTCCATGTCATTTTTCTGTCATCTGCCACTGACCTAATATCCATCATCCATCTAGATACCATCTATTTTCTCTACCTACAATCAACGTTCTAATGAACTGATATCCTATTTAATGTGATCATAATTTAGCTGTACGTAGTAACAGTCAAGCATCGCCAAATTCCTAGGGGAAATATCCACAAACTTAAATGCACTGTCAACCTCTGTATTTCCATCCCTCCTCATTCTTTTCTACGGAAGTGTTAGTCCCACAGCCTGCAAGTGTTCCATGATGGGCTGAACTTTTCAGCCACAAGCTATCTGAGTTGGAGGATTCTGCTCATCCATTCACCACTTAGGGTTCTGCTTTTTAGTCTGAAACATTTTTAATATTAATATTGACTATCCTCCTTGTCTTCAAAAACAGTCTTTGAGTTCCAAAAGTATGGCTACCATTGGTAGATTTGGTGACGGAGCAGAGGTAAATAAACTTGCTCCATCAGAAGCCAGCTCAGCAGGTTTACAGATCTGGAAAAACTTTCTTCTCGCTCTTTAAGAAAAATTACTAGAGGATATACTACAGAGCGATGAATAAGGAGCCAATAATGAGGAGAAAGTTAGGCTATAAACCAGTGTTCTGTACAGAAAACTCTAGGCTGTATAAATGGTCCAGAAATGAATTGTTTGGACCACAGTCCCTAGAAGAATGTCTGCAAGTAAACACTGAATGCCTCATAAGTTATAATATTATTTAGGTGCCAATCTTACTGATAAGGCAAAGGCCAAGTATTTTTTTTTTTGGTCAGTCATGGGGCTTGCTTGAACTATGGGCCTGGGCACTGCCTCTGAGCTATTTTGCTCAAGGGAATGCTCTATCACTTTGAACTACAGCACTACTTCTGGTTTTCTGGTAGTTAATTGAAAGTAAGATTCTCATGGACTTCCTTGCCCAGGCTTGCTTTGAAGCTCAATCTGAGCTTCTTGAGTAGCTAGGATTACAGGTGTGATCCACCAGCACCCGACCCAAGTATTCTTTTTATGATAGGAAAAAATATAACCCAGAGAAAGTATATTTAAAAAAAATCATAAAGACAGTATCTTTGACAAGTAGCAATTACACTGGTAAGTTGTGCTTTAATGATAATTAAAAGCTCATATCCCTTCCCCATCATTCTAACCCACCCACTGAAATGCTACAAAAATACTGTACTCTTTTTTTCTGTTTTTGTGCCAGTACTGAGGCTGGAACTGAGGGACTTGTGCTTGATTGGCTTTTTCTTTCAAGGCTGATGTTCTATACTTTGAGCCACATCTCTGCTTCTCACTCTTTGCTGGTTAATTGGAGATAAGAGTCTCAGACTTCCTTCCCAGGCTGGCTTTGAACCTTGATCCTTACGTCTCAGCCTCCTGAGTAGCTGGGATCACAGTTGTGAGCAACTGAGAACCAGCTAAGTATCTCATATTTGTTTGTATAATTAACTTACAGACAACGCATAGGACATAAATCTTATCTTTTATAAATTCTAACTGTACATTTCTTCTACATGTTAGCCACCCTGAAGTTGAGATGCACTTTATAATCAATAGGCTATTGACAATTGTACCGTGTTTTTCACTTAGTAAAAAAATAATGGTATGCCTTAGTCTACTAGATTTCATCAAATGTTATGAATTGATAGAGGAGAATAAAAATGTTGCAATCCTTGGCTCTTTTATTGATGTAAGAGTAGAAATGATGGGAGGTCAGATGGAGAAGAAAGGGTTGAATCTCCTCCAATCTTTACTGGAGGATACTTTCCTTCCTCTAACTCCCATGGCAGAGGGGAACAGAGTGTTTTGGAAATAAAGATCAGGATATGGCTCTGTACATATTTTAATGTCACAAAACTAAAAGAAGGAAAGGAAAATATACTGCTATACACACATATGTTTGGAGGCTGGGTCCAATCTGGGCTCAGCCCAATCTGATGTACATAATTTGAAATGGTCAATTTTGAGAGTTAGTAAACCAAGAAAGAAGACTCTGTAAACATTATTCAGACCTATGAAAATCACATCCAAAAAAAGAAAACGTAGAAAGTTTAGAAAGTCACCCCTGTTGAAGAGTAAGGGCGAAGGAAAAGAAGTGCTTGCTTTTCAACTTTCAGTATCATTTGAGTTTTTCCTACTACATGTATACCTGTTATAACATTAATTATAAAAATGAATTATAAAATGAGTTATAAAATTAAGACATCAGAAAGACATATTCTGAATCTGAAAAACATCATTTCCAAACTCATTTGTTAATTATTCTGTACTATCCACAGGAGATTTTCTGGTAGGGAGAATGAAAGTACTTTAACTAATATACATGTTCTTCTAGGCTGATGGTGAGTGTTTTGTGTTAATCTAACTGTGAACCCAACATTTGCCCATGGTTGCCATACCCTGCCTCGAAGTAAAAGCAACTAATTTCACATTCAATTGATGGCTTTTGTTGACAACCCCTGCTCTTACAGGGTTGATAAGCAAATATCTATTTAAATAAATTCCTTATTTCACTAAAAGATGACCTACCATTTTTATGAGACAGTATTGTTCAAAGTTTAGTTTGAGGTGCTTTGTGGAGATTTTTGTTTTATTACAGTAGTTAACTGATTTCACATGCTTTTGAACACTCAAAACTAAAATGATTATGTCCATTTAGTAAGGAGTATTGTGTATTAGGGCCTTGGATATCTGTAATAGTTTGTAATTTCCAACTGTTGATCTCAAATCATTTTCTATGGAGGATATTGGAATGTGTATGCATGTGTATGGGTGCATGGATATTGGACTGTGTGTGTGTGTGTGTGTGTGTGTGTGTGTGTGTGTGTGTGTGCATGTGCACATATACCTAATCAAAGACATAGGCCTGAGATCATTATTGGAGATCATTTTGTTAAGGAGGTGGCCAACATTTCCCTCACTCAACTTCTGGCCAAAGCTTTTAAGTCTGCTTTTAATTAGCAACAAAGTGCTGATAGCCATTCAGTCCATTTAGTATAGAACAGTCTCAGTGGTTTCTTTCTTTCTTTCTTTCTTTCCTTCCTTCCTAGCTTCTTTCTTTCCTTCCTTCCTTCCTTCCTTTCTTTCTTTCTTTCTCTCTTTCTTTCTTTCTTTCCCTTCCTTCCTTCCTAGTACTTTACCACTTGAGCCATAGCTCCACTTCTGGCTTTTTGGTAGTTCATTAGAGATTAAAGTCTCACAAACTTTCCTGCCTAGCCTGGTTTTTAACATGATCCTCAGATCTCCACCTCCTAAGTAGCTAGAATTAGAAGTATGAGCCACCAACACCCGGTTTCTCATTGATTTCTTAACAGACCATCAACTATTTCAATCTTTCTAGGACTGTAAAATCTATCTTAAGTAGCCAGGTGCCAGTGACTCATGCTAGTCAGGAGACTGAGATCTGAGAATTGTGGTTCAAAGCCAGTCAGGGCAAGAAAGTCTGTACGATTCTTATCTCCAATCAACCAGCAAAAAAAAGTGATAGTGCTAGCCATGAACAAAACATCCCTTAGGAACAGTACCCAGTCCCTAAATTCAAGCCCCAGGACTAGGACTCAGGTGTGCAGGCAGACACACACACACACACACACACACACACACACACCTCCCCTGGGGCTGTTGCAGTCATTCTAGGTGGACCAGGGAGATCTGTTTGCTTCCTAAACCCCAATTTCATAGTCCAGACTTCACTTAGAAATCACAAGACATCACCAGAGTACCAGGATTGGGGACGTGGCTCCTAGAGTGACAGCAACTCATCCTCCTGATCCCCAGGGGAGAGCATGAGGACAGCATGAGAGCTGTCAAGGACAGCTTAGTCTCCCAGGCCCAGAGACCCTTCCCCATTTATGTCCACTCTCTGGGCTTCCTCTGTGTGTCACTGAGAAGCTAACACCCAGAAGGTCAGCACAAGTACTGTCTTACTTTCCCCTGTACCCCAAGATTAGCCAGTATCTTGTCTGTAGGTAGGTAGCAGGTTCTTAGCAAACATGCCCTTTCCTCCCCCTATCCTCCAGTTGACCTGGACAGACACTGTAACCTAGTCTTCCCTGTGTTGATTTTGGGGCCTCCACTGGCTGTTTCTCCCTCTCCTGGCCTCCCCTCTTAAACCTGGGACCAGATAAGAGTGCCAACACGATTTATCAAACACCCTGGGCTCCAGCCTTAGGCCCTCAGGGACTTTGAGAGGAAACAGGCACCATGTGCTTCCAATGAGTTTTATTCAGCTCATCATGTCGTTCTGTCAGAGCTGGGGGCTGAGAGGGACAGCCTGGAACTGGTTCATGGCTCTGTTTAAAGATGTTTTTCTTAGAAGCAGGAAGTTACGTCCTGCCAAGAAGAAATGAAAATAAAGCCCCCAAGGGTTCACTTGGAGGTTCGCTGGGAGCCAGGAGGAAGTCTGAAGAGTGTGAAGAGGCCTCTGTCCAGAGCTCGCAGTCAGGGCAAGGCGAGCCCTGGCAGGTGATCATCTGGGGTAAATCACACACACACACACACACACACACACACACACACACACACACACATACACACACACACACACACACACACACACACACACACACACACACACCCCTGGCCCCAGTGACTCCAGGGGGGCCTGGCCAGCAATGCACAGCACCTTTCTCTGCCACTTGAGGTGCCCACTTCACCCCATTCCTCCAAGTCTCTATTGAGGAAGGCCAGTTGTGATCCTTGGGGATCACAGGAGTAAGGGGGTAGGGTGGGGCCAGAGGCAGCAGGAAGTACAGGCAACTCTGAGGTCCTAATCCTGGCCCTACAACAGATGAGCACAAATGCGGGGACAGATTCTCGTACTTCTTTAGGGCAGCAGATCCTGTACTGAGAACTCAGGAGCTTTCCTTTCCACTGCCCTAAGCTACTCAGACCCTTTGCTTGGCCTCTTAGGGTCAGGTTCAGACAACATGCTGATCAAAGTTATTCACCAGGCAAGTGGGCCTGAGCTAAATAAACAGCTGGGTGTATGAAGAAAGGCTGAGGAAGTGAGACCTGCTAGCAAAGCAGGGTCCCTCTTCATACAATGGGGGGTATTTTTGTCTCAGTGCCCCCACAGCTAGATGCTCAGACCTAGAGGGGAGCAGATGTGGGCAGACCCCAAAGAGAAGGACCAGCATTGCAGAATATAATTGTTCTTTCTTACCTGTGAGGGAAATTTCTTTTTTTTTTTTTTGAGGAGGAGGAGAGGATAGTAGTAGAACTTGAACTTGGCATCTGGACACTGTCCCTTAACATTTTCCACTCAAGGCTGGTGCTCTACCCACTAAGACACAACTCCATTTCTGGCTTTTTTTTGGTGGTTAATTAGAGATAAGAGTCTCATGTTCTTTTTCTGCTTACTCCAGCTCTGAACCTGGATGCTCAGATCTCAGTTTCCTAAATAGCTAGGATTATAGATAGGAGTAGCTACCAGCCCCTGGCAAGAGGGAAATGTTTTAGCAGAAAGGAAACAATTCATTTCTACATTTTTTTTTCCTGCAAATACTGAGTGCTTTCTAATGCTCTGTGGGAAAACAAACCAAACAACAACAAGGTAGCCAAAATGAGTTCTGCCATTTCCTGACTTGCTGATCCTGGGCAATTAGAGTCTCAGTATTCTCAATCTTGACAGAGGAATAACATCTCTATTTTACTGGGTCCTTGTGAAAATCTAACACTTCCAGCTGTACCTAAGCCCCTTGGGAAATGTGGCTGCTTCCTCCCTTGGGCCCTGAGACCCATGACACATTTGGTCCTCTTAGCCCTGGTAATATACACACCATGCCAGTCAATAATGTGTTTCTGAGCTTTTAAAGAAGAGAGTTAAACTTTGTTCCTCCATCTGTCCCACCTCCAAGCACCCAGACCCTGGAAGATTTCCCTGTCCACCTGAGCATAGATTGAATAAATAGCAAAACAATTTGTTTCCTTTATGACTAAATAGCAAAACAATTTGTTTCCTTTACTGTGTACTTATGTATCTGGGCTACAAAGAATGGATATGACCAGAGTTAACCACATGGAAATACAGAGAACAATTCAAGTTCGGTATTTCAGTCACTGTCCAGTGACCTGCAAGGCTGCAGAATTCTGAAGATGGACATGATGTCAAGAGTGAGCTAGTGAAACATAGAGAGCCGGAAATCTGCTTAGTCCCAACCCTTTCCAGCAAATGGCTTCTTGCTGGATGGCAGAGCACAGCACTCAGTCGCTCTCAGAGGTACCTCGAAGGCATGGCACCTGGCTATAGGTTCCAAATTTGGCAGAGAGTAGGAGACACAGGGTTGTGATGTAAGCTAGCTACTTCAAGGGCAAGTGCCCAACCCTGAGGACGTATGTGGAAATCCTCCCAGGGCAGCTTCCAGGCATGCCTCCTTGGGGAGTTAGGGATCTTTGAGGACAGATTTAATTCCAAAGCATGGTGCAAGCATGATTGGTGGGTATATGAGCTGTTTTCACCAAGGTTCCAAGCAAGTATTTTAGGTTCTGTGTTTCATTTCTATTCAACATTATGCATTTTTTGTGTGTCTTTACAGGAAGTGATACCTGCTTCTCATTTATGGAACAACACAGAGTTTTATTTTAAAATAAATAGGCCAAATATAATCCTCTGTGTGATGGCTGAAGCCTAAAATACTTAGGTGTGAATGTATGCAGGGCTTGCATGTTGTAAGTAACAAAAGAAATCAAGAAAAAGTCACAAAAATGCAGAGACTTAATATAGGTTGGAAGATTTAATGTAGTAAAGCTGTAAATTTCCAGTTCACAAGCAGATTTAGTAGAGTTTTATCAAAACTCGGGCAACATTTCTTCTCTACCTTTCCCTTCCCTCCCCCCCCCTTTCCCTTCCTTTTCTTTTTTTCTCCTGCCCCTTCCATTCCCTTCTCTTCTCTTTTCTCC
Source organism: Dipodomys spectabilis (assembly GCF_019054845.1). NCBI lineage: Eukaryota > Metazoa > Chordata > Mammalia > Rodentia > Heteromyidae > Dipodomys > Dipodomys spectabilis. The sequence continues at coordinate 578,973 of NW_024870813.1, read as the reverse complement.
AGTTTTCCCCTTTCCTTCCCTCCCACTCTTTCCATCCCTTCCCTTCTTTTTCCTTTTTCCTTACTTTTCTTTCCCCTTCCCTTCTCTTCCCTTCCCTCAACACTCAACGAGGAAGACGTAGCAAACGAGGTGATTCTAGAAAATCCCTATGCCTGTCTCAGAAGGACAGTGAGTTACCTGCCATCCTTGGTATTTCCTTACCAACACAGCTCTGCTTCTCAGAATTGCTCCCCAAACCCTTTAACTCTACTATGCAAAGGTCATATCAGAAGGCTTCCTTTTCTAACATATCCTGATGCTTTTGAGACCTGGCTTCAAATAAGGCCCACTCACCAGGAACAAACCCTTGGCTAGGGTGACTTGATTGCTGACATGTGCGTCGGCACTGGTGGGATTATGGCTTCTCTTTCTGTTACTTATTTGGAGAGATGACAGCTGGGTTCCGCCAAAAGTTCTCCTGACAGCAACTTAAGAAACTGTGGGATGAAGGATGGAGGATACTTTCTAATTCTGTTTGTATTCTCTCCTGAGGATACCAAAATAAGATCTCAAGAAAAACAGAGCTTGTTAGAACTCTGCCAGAGAACACCCATCCACCAGCTGCAACGCTGGAGAATACTCAACTGGCCCAGAATGCATTGCTCTGGAAATGCAATGACAACCCAAATCTAGACCAACAATACTCCCTGAGGTGTCCAATCACCAATGCCTCTCCCTCTCACTCCATACCTGAAGGTGAGATGTCTGAGTAGGCAGCAGACACTTGGCAAATGCAAAATGTTTTGTCAACCTAAGAGGATGTGCTGAAGAGAGTGGGTGATTGAAAGCAGATGAAGGCAGGAGTCAGTGATTGGGCTTCTCCTGGGAAACATTCCAGTCTGGGCAGAGGGCCCCCCCCCCAGGCTGGGGGGAGGGGCTCCATGTCTCCAGCATCAGCTCCAGATTGGCTGGGTTGATAGGAAATGTTTTGGGCGGGGAGGAACAGGCTGAGCTCAGGACAGAGAGTTGTAAGGCCAAACTTACTGTTCAAACACTCAGATGCTCTGATTGAAGATTTCACATAGGGCTAGTGGATGACCACTCCAGTGGATGACCACATCCACCTCTGAATGAACGATTTGCTTTCAAGGAGTAGAAGGAATACATCTTGTGATGTTTGATTAAAGGGAGCCTTCGTCGTCGTTGTCGTCTTCTTCTTCTTTTTCTTCCTCTTCTTTTTCTTCTTTTCATTCTTTCTCTTCTTCTGCAGCTGCTGCTGCTGCTGCTGCATGTGTGTGTGTGTGTGTGTGTGTGTGTGTGTGATTGCATGCCAGTACTGAGATTTGAACTCAGGGCCTGTCCCTTTACTCTAGACCTCTACCATTTGATCCACAGGACCTTCTGCTACAATTGCAAGAACATTACAAACCCAGAACCCTCATGCTCGACTATATTGAAGCTCTAACCCCCCACGCCCTTCATCCCTTGTATCTCTGACAGTGTCCAGTGCCATTTAGTGACCTTCTTCAGTGATGATTAAATCCTGACCTGACCTGTTGAGGCCTCTGTCTTCTTCTTTCCCTTCATCTGCTTGATGTTTACTACCACTACATCTAGCATTTTGCTAGTTAATTAGAAAAAATGGTCTCTTGGACTTTCCTACCTGGGCAGGCTTCCAACTGTGACCCTCAGATCTCAGCCTCCCGAGTAGCTAAGATTACAGGTGTGAGCCATCTGTGCCCAGCTTCTGCTACTGTGGTTGCCTGGCGAGCATTTACTTCTCAGAGCACTATGCAGGGACCCCACCCACAGTAAGTCCTTCTTCAGCTCCCCAGGCTTCACCACACTGTATGCCTTACATGTCATATAAGGCAAGTGGTTAGGCTGCTTCTAGAGAACTCCTTGGGGGCAGGTATATGAGTGCCTCCTACCTGATTCCATTTCTGGCACAAAATAGGTGTGAGCAGCATGCATTCAATCCATAAATGTTTTTACCTTGATTACTTTGTCTTCAGTGGGATTTTTCAAGCTGGCTATACAAAGTTAGTCTCATTGCTTCTAATGTTGAAAATAGCAGGTAACCACTGTAAGAAGCATGCTTCCCTCCCAGAAATTAGGTTGTCAGCCCTAAGATCCCACACAGAGAGGCTCAGCCTCCAGGGCAGGCTAATTACCATTGTACCATGTTTCCTGGTACTATTTCCTTTCAAGCATCCCTGTGCTGTTTAATATGGTTGCAGTTGTTCTCATCAGATGCAGGCAGTGAGTCCAGACATCTGGTCCTCCGCTGAAGGATGGGGTGAGGACTAGAGGCAGAAAGGGGGCTTTTAGTTCCCTCATAGTGATGCCCAGTGTGGTGGGTCTTGTGTTAAATGACTCAGGTAGACATCTGCTTCCATTTGCCAGCACACCCATGTGCACAAATATAGCTACACCAACTCCCTAGTGATAGGCAGGGAGACATCCTGCCTCAGTGCTTCCTTTATGGCCACCTAGTTATTGTAGTGAGATGAATTGCTGGGTACCACTGAGGACATCACATTATCTTGGGGCACACTCTATTCTGAAAGAGCTACTTTTCTGGTAGCTAGATGTTAGTAGATATAATTGTCTTACAGTATACAAGGGGGACTGGCTCCAAGATCACCCCACCCCCAAGATACTTTACTGATGTTCAAGTTCTTGATTAAAAAAAAGACAAAGCATTTGCATATAACTTACATGCCTCCTCCTATATACTTTAATTTATCTCTCGATGAAGTGCAATATAAATGCTATGGGAAATAGTTGCTATTTTGTATGGTTTAAGGAATCATCACAAAAAAAGCACAGACACTATTTCCACAGACTTCCATATATTTTTGATCTGATATATCCATGATTGTTTTAATATGTTCATCTGAGCCATGGATAGAGGGGCCCTCTTAATGTGTGCATGCTTCTCCCCATTATGTTTGAAGGCTTCAGAGGAGGAGTCAAGGTCTCAAAGTTTTCCTTTTTAGGCTTCATCTTAGTCAGCTTTTCATCTGAAACAATCAATTTACACAGGAAAAGGGCTCCATTTTGGCTTACCAATTTGGAGGTTCTAGTACATGTTCAGTTGGCTCTGATGGTTTGAGCCTGTAGGAAGATAGTACGTTATAGTAGGAGCACATGGCAGAACAAGTCCACTCACCTTATGATGTGAAGGCAACGGAGAGTGAGGAGCACCACTTCCTGACGCTCAGCCCGCGATGGTGGAGATCCATGAGGATGGAGGTGGTGTGCTTAAGCGACGGGTTGTGAATCATCAGTCACAAAGGATGTCATGCTATCCTCGCTATGACATTCACCGAAAGGAGAAGGACACCATGTACATGCCTCTCCTGTTACACTCTTTCTGTTCCAGGTTTTTTTTTTTCCAGTCCTGGAGTTTCAACTCAGAGTCTTGTACTTGCTAGACACCTGCTCTAGAACTTGAGCCATGCACCCTCAGCTCTTTTTGCTTTAGGTTACTTTTCAAAGACGGTCTCCCACATTTGCCCTGGCCAGCCTTTGACTGGGATCTTCTTACCTCCATCTCCTGTTAACTGGGAGTAGAAGTGTGTGTTACAATGCCCAGTCCTTCCGTTCAGTTCTGATACAGGGTTTTAGCAGCAGGAATATAAACTGAATAGTTTCTCCCAGAAATCCATACGAGAGTCTAATCCCCTGATGGGACTATATTAGAAAACAGGATCTGTAAGTGGTAAAGAGTACGTGAATTCAGAAGTAGATCCTAATCCAATATTACTAGTATGTTTATAAGAAGAGGAGACACTAGGGGGTGTGTGCAGAGAAAAGACCATTATAGTGAGAAGACAGCTCAAAAGAGAAAAGCCTTAGAAGAAACCAACCCTGCCACACCTTAATGTCAGATTTATACTTTCCAGAGCCATGAGGAAATAAATTTCTGTTGTTTAAGTGTCCCAGGTTTTTTTTGTTAAGGCAAATGGTACAAAGTCTTACCAACCTCCACAAAGGAGATGATGCCTGAAAAATTCACTGAACAAGGAGGAGGCATATGAGACAGGTTGGGAGGGCTGCTGGTAAGATGATATTTTCAGGTGTTTAGAGTTATTTTCTCTATTCCCTCTCTTCCTCTCAGTGGAAAATGAGGAAGATAAAATTCAAAGTGTGAAAAGTGTGTATGCTTGGCTTTTAATTTTGAAAATAGACTTGTGAAATTCACAGAAGAGACAATGGGGTGCTTAAAATGAATACTTAAAATATTGACAAGCTGGAGCTACCCTCACAAACAAAATAAGCATCTGTGTGGACCAGAGATAGAAAGTGAACACACATGATGAGAATTGAAGCTGTAGAAATAACTCCTGGCCTCACGAAGATGACTGACTGTGGGAATGTGACCACAGTCCAGACCCTGGCATCTGCACGAAGCCCATAAAGAGGCAGAGCTTTTGGGTAACACAGATTTGAGATGAGGTCAGACCTAATCAGTTGCCAGGGGCTGCTGATGGTACAGAATGTATTCCCTGGGTGCAGGAAGGAATAGAGGAAGCCATTCATCTGGGAGCACAGCAAGCTGGGTCCCAGTCTGGAGACAGAATCAGCAATATTCCTGTGAGCTATAGTCTTGGACTTCAAATACTAGAGCTGCTGGGGATATAAAGGCAACAGCAAGATAGCCAGGAAAGTATGGATAGATGTAGGGAACAGAAAAGGCAAATGAAACAGAACACTGTTGGTAGAGATCACTAACTCTGTGTGTGTGTGTGTGTGTGTGTGTGTGTGTGTGTGTGTGTGTGCGCGTGCGTGTGCACGTGCACAAGCTCAAGTACCAGAGCTCATGCTGAACTTTCATTCAGGCTTTCAGGATCACAGCTTTACCACTTGAGCCTTGCATTTTGCAAGTTAATTTAGAAATGAAGTCTGGTAGGCTTTTTCTGTTGGGGCTGGCTTTGAACCAGACCCCCAGATCTGAGCCTCCTGAGGCACTATGCGATGACGGGTGTGAGCCAATGGTGCTAGGTGAGATGATGAACTTGAGACAGAAACAATATGGAACTAAAGCTGTGGAAGGTAATAACACAGATGATAGAGTAGGAATTTGGAAGGACTTTCAGAACAAGCTAAAGTCATGTACTTGTTTGGGATGAAGGTGAAGATTCTAAATAGTTTTCAATATTGCTAAAAAAAAAATATGTGATTTTTTTAAAGTAAAAATGCCTGAGGACAATTGCTCTTATCTAATAGTTATAGACTCTAACTTCCAAGCAATAGAATGGAAAGAAGAAGAAATCAAGCATCGAATCCAACAGAACACAGGAACAAGGCAACAAAAAGAGGCAAAGTAGCTGAGTGAGGCAGCTTACACTAAGTCGTAGACATCTCCTTATACCTACTTCACAGTTCAAGGCCAATATGGACAAAAAATTCACACAAGACGAACTCAGCAAAGAAACATAGGTCCCATGGTTTCCCTTATTTGCAATAACTAGTATATGTCTGAGACAAGCAGAAAAGGTCAGATAAGTTGATGTTAAGCGAAATGAACCCCAAGTGTTTTTTCTTTCTTGCAATTGTTTCTAATATATTTATAAGATGATGTCTTTGTTGCTTTGTATGACCCTCCCCCACAGTATGACCCCTGTTTTCACTGTATTTGATGTTGGTATAACTTGTGGAGGGGAAGGGAAAAAACAAATTGTTTAAATAGGGATACAGGTGGACCATTGAAACAATGAGATGTACAAGATGTTATGTCAAAAATGAACTTTACAACTTTGGTGGGGGGGGAGAGGAAGGAATGGGCTGGGGGGAAAATGGGAAAGGATGGGAAGGGGAAACAAAGGAGGAGGCAACCATGCTTGATAAGAAATGTACTCATTACCTTGCCCATGTAATTGTAACCCATCTATACGGTATTTTCAAAATTAAAAAAAAAAAAACCAAACTCAACCCAAAAGCCAAGTATGTCATTCCAGCTGGGCAGAAAGTGTAAATAGGAGGATCACAGTCTGATTCGTACCAGACATAATCGGGAGACAGTAGAAAAAAATAACTAAAGCCAAAAGGGTTGTAAGTATGGATCATTGGTAGAGTACTTGCTTAGAAAGCCCAAGGCCATGAGTTTTAGTCCCCCAAAACACACAAAAATGGGGAGAGAGTGATAAAGGTATCATCTGCTGTCTGTGGGTAGATAGTCTCATGGGGAAGCTGGCATGTAAGTGGGTGAAGTAATGCAATGAAAACTACTATCAAACCAGTTGCAAGGTTTCTGGGATAACTGAGAAAGAGCTGACAATCAGGATGGGCTCCCTTGGAGAGGTGGCACATCTGCAAAGTCTTACAGGATGACAAGTTCCCAACAGAACACAGCTGGCAGAGTGACCATCACAGGAAGGCACAAGCATAGCAGGCTGTGTATGGACTGCAAGAGTCAAATCGATGCCCGGCACCAGTGGCTAATATCTGTAATTCCAGCTACTTAGGAGGCTAGAAGCTGAGGATCTTTGTAGCTAGCCTGTGCAGAAAAGTCTATGAGACTCTTATTTCCAATTAACCAGCAAAAACCTAGAAGTGGAGGTGTGGTTCATGTGGTAGAGTGCCAGCATGATCAAAAAAGCCAAGCAAGAGCACAAAGCCCTGAGTTCGAGCCCCAGTACTGGAATGAACAAACAAACATACAAACAAAAACCCAAACAACAACAGCACAAAGGTTTTTTTTTTCTCATTTTTTTTGGGGGGGGTCCGGTAGTGGGGCCTGAACTCTGGGCCTGGGTGCTGTCCCTCAGCTCTTCAGCTCGAGGCTAGCACTCTACCACTTGAGCCACAGCGCCACTTCTGGCTTTTTTCTTTTTGCTTATGTGGTGCTGAGGAATCAAACCCAGGGCCTCGAGCATGCAAGGCAAGCGCTCTACCACTGAGCCACCTTCCCAGCCCCTCTCATTGTTATTTTTTGAATGTGGACGTTTAAAGCTAAAGAGGTGAGGCTGATTCCCCAGAGTCCTGAGCATAATGAAGTGTGGTCATGATCAAACCTGAGGCCTCTGGACCCTGACTCTGTACTCTTTTCATTGCTCTGCCTCCATCTCTCTCCTCATTGCTGTCTTATTTTTATCCATTGTAATGATGACCAAAAAGTATAGCTTCTGGCAGGAGGCATTTGAGTGTAGTTGTGTGTGTGTGTGCTCACGCACATGTGTGCGTGCATAAAAGTGTGGGGGTATGAATTTGTAGCAAATAAGTATGGTAAGTATGGTTCTGTGTGTTCTGGAAGCCAGATATCCATTAGCCAACCTCCAAACCATGCATTTGTGGGTGACAGATGTTTGGATTCAATTATGATCAAGGGAAAATAGTTTTGCCTTCCAAGGAAAGACGACATTGTTTGAGGTAAAGGGCAGCCATATATAACATTGGTGATGAATATTGTTCATTGTGGAAACACTCTCTTAAAGTACCCTGTTTAAAAGAGGGAGAGTGCATTCAGAAGCTTTTAACCCACCGGATTTAATTGCACCCAAGTGCCAAAATAAACCCCCTGTTAACAAACCTCCAACTCTCCTGATTCCTCACACTCGCTCACAGCTGTGAGTGGAGAATGGAAGTCAGATGCTTGGACAGCGCACAGCATATAAAGAATCCACATGTGCGCCTCTGGCTGCTATGGCCCTTCAATGACAAAAATGTCCAGGCCCAAGAAGAAAGGAAAACACAGTGCCACACTTAGATCTTGTCCCATGCCTACCACTAGTCCCTTGCATGCTATCAAGACTTAAGTCAGTTGGTGGTGACTCACACCTGTAAACCTCTCCGAAGGCTGAGATCTGTGGATCATGGTTCAAAACCAGAATAGGCAAAATATTTCATGAGACTCTTATTTCCAATTAGCTAGCAAAAAGCCACAAGTAGGGATTTAGCAGAATGCTAGCCTTAAATGAAAAACTGGTGCTTTTACACCTGCAATCCTAGCTATTCAGAAGGCTGAGACCTGAGGATCAGTGTTCAAAGCCAACCTGGGCAGGAAAGCCCTTGAGACTGGTGTCTCCAAGTAACTACCAAAAAGCTGGAAGTGGAGCTGTGAGCTGTGACTCTCAAGTGGTAGAGCATTAGCCTTGATTGAAAAAGCCAACCAACTCTGGGAGGCCCTGAATTCAAGCCCCAGGACCAGCACACACACACACACACACACACACCACTGAAATAACTTAGATAAGTCTCATTAAGGGTAAACATATATTTGGAGTGGGAAGCCACATATCATAGAACACACAGATGTTCTCTGTTGGCTTTCCCCAATGCCTTGGGCTATTCCCATGGAGTCATCCTGAGCCCATGTGTGGTCCTAACAATTGAGTCAGCTCAGCCAGGCTCCTCTACACCTCCCCTTGGGTCCTGGGGCAGTTCTCTCTCCGGCTTTCTTTCTCTGACTGCTATTTCTCAGTCTCCTTTACTGGTGATTCTTATTCTACCCACAGCTTGATTGTTGCCACTCCAAATATTCCATTATCACTCAGTGCCAGAAGTTCTGCTTGTACAGACACACAATGTATGGTGGGCTTGTGCAAAGCACTGTGGTATTGCAGGGGGAAATGGGTATTATAAGATGGTCTTAATGACTCTGACGGGAGCTATATGGGTTCTGATTGGGACAGAGAGAAGACCCAGAACTTGGGTTTGGTACCTTGTCTTTAGGTTAAGAAGAGAACTATGGACCTCAGTTTTAAGAGAATAGCAGGAAATGGGATATAGGACAAGCAAAAAACCATCTATGCAGGGGGAGATGGCACAGGAACAGGTAACAGGAATCTAGAGTCTATCCAGGTGCTGAGCACTTTGGAAACAAAATGGACAATGGCATAAAGGTGGAGAGGCAGGAGTCTGGAAAGTACAAAGGTGTCTGTCTTTCCCTTGAAGTCAATGGAGAACCAAGGGAATTTTAAAAGGGAATGAACCAGATCTTGTCTTCATTTTAGAAATATTATTTATGACATGAAGATGATGTGACTACTAGGTTTAGGTGATGGAAGGAAGAGAAGGGGTATGGTTGGGACCAGGCATGAAGATCCATGAGGTGTCTGTTGCCTCAGTCTAGGTAAAGATGAGGATGCTCTCAGCCAAAAACAGCCAATGGGAGTTGAGGGGTGGAGGCTTGGAGGAGATGGTCCAGAAGTGGAATCACATCGCTCCCTCTGAAACAACAGAAAAAAAATGTTAGAGGAACCACCCCACTAACCACTCTAGCCCCTTTATTTCTGGACTGAGCATCTGGAAGAAAGGTAGTGAGTTTCTGTTTTTTGACCAGTTTTTTTTAAAAACTAAACTTTAAAATTTTAGATTAGGGGGCTGGGAAGGTGTCTCAGTGGTAGAGTGCTTGCCTTGCCTGCCTGAGGCCCTGGGTTCAATTCCTCAGCACCACATACGCAAAAAGAAAAAAGCCAGAAGTGGTGCTGTGGCCCAAGTGGCAGAGCACTAGCCTTGAGCTGAAGAGCTGAGGGACAGAGCCCAGGCCCAGAGTTCAGGCCCCACGACCGGAACCCCCCCCCCAAAAAAAAATTTAGATTAGTTTTAGATTTATAGAAAAGGTTATCAAGTGAGGTGTAATTCCTATGTCTCCAATGCTAATTATTTCCTTGCAGGTCACAAGTAATGAGCCAGTTATCAACTTCACACTTTTTAGATTGTTCTTCCTCTCTAATGCCTTTTTTCTTCTTCAGGAATCCATCCAGGATACATTGCATGTAGTTGTCTTGGCTCTATTGGGTCCCTCATAGTGGCAATTTCCCAGACATCTCAGGCTTGTTGATCTATTTCTTACTTTCATCTCTGTTATTATTATTATTGGTGTTGTTAATAGTAATATTGTTGTTGTTATTGCTGGTGTTATGCCAGTATGGGTGCTTGAAATTAGGATTTTGCACTGACAAACTTGGCTTTTTCACTCAAGGCTTAAGCCAGAGTGCCACATCTAGCAATTTTTGGCTTACTGGAAATGAAAGTCTCACAGACTTTTGTGCCTGGATTGGCTTCAAACCACACTCATCAGATCTCAGCCTTCTGAAAAGCTAAGATTACAAGCATGAGCCACCACATACCAGTTTACTTCTATAATTTTTTACTTCACATAGTGTGGGGGCTCAATTGTTCATCCTTAAACACCAGGACAATTTCTACATCTTGTGGATTCATCAGAACATCCCATCTCCCTCTCTTTGGCCTGAGGTCTATTGGATATTACAACTATACTTGCTATTGAATGATTGATTGATTCAGTCCTAGGGCTTGAACTCTAGGACTGGGTGCTTTTGTTCTCAAGGCTAGTGCCCTACCACTTGAACCACAGCTCCACTTCTGGCTCTTTTTTGTAGTTTTATTGGAGATAAGAATCTTCCCAGGCTGGCTTCAAACTGCAATCCTCAGTGTCCTGGGTAGCTAAAACTATAGGCATGAGCCACTGGCACCCAGCCATTTTTATGTATTTATTTTGGTATTTACTTTGGATTGAACTGAAGGCCTTGAGATTACAAAGTAGTCACTTTGCCTTTCATGAATGCAGTAATTGCAGTTATCAAAGGGCTTGAGAATTTCTGAGAATGTGGCTTAGTGGTAGAGTGCTTGCCTAGCATGCATGAAGTCCTGGGTTTGATTCCTCAGTACCACATAAACAAAAAAGCCAGAAGTGGTGCTGTGGCTCAAGATGTAGAGCACTAACCTTGAGCACAAAGAGGCTCAGGTGCCCAGGCCCTGAGTTTAAGCCCCACAACCGACAAAAAAGGGCTTGAGGCTGCAAGTTCAATGTCTTACTCTCTTTTACCCTCCTTTTAACTTTCTATTTTAGGATAATGCAACCAGAAAGCCCTCATTTGATGTCAGTCCCTTAGTTTGGATAGTCTATACCTCTAGAATTATGAACCAATGAATTTTTCTTCATTATATATGTCACAGTCTTTGCTGTCTTGTTAGGATAGCAAAACTGGACTAAGACTATAGCCCAGAGATTGTTGCAGTACAAACTTTGGAGAATGTACTTGGCCACAATAGCCCATACCTTCCTGTTTTTCCAGAGCAACTAGAAATGGAAATGAAAAGAGAGCCACGCTTGGCTGCTGGAAGTTGAGGTTCAACCTCAGGGAGAGAACCCGAAGATTATATTATAGTCTTCTCTGGAAGGTCAATTCATTCTCGGCATTTAAAATATATAAGACCAACTCACAATTTGGCATGCGTGTGACAAGTCCCTTAATTAAAGCACATGGTCTGAGCATAGTCCAGATGGTATCATATGCCAGAGCTGTGTGAAAGACTCATTTGTAGACATCACCACCACCTTGTTGATGAGGCCATATTGTCATTTGCTCAGGTTATATGAAAGGAATGGCAGAACAGGATTGTGAACCCAAACTCTTCAATTCACAGGTGATGACATTGTCTTGGTCTGCTGGCCTAGCTTCCTAGAAAAAAAAAGCCTAGAATGAGAGAGACTGGGGTGGGGGTGGGGTGGCAAGTTGGCAGGTTTATAGGTATCTCCTGTCTGTGCTATGTGTTGGGGGTTCATGAGAATGTGCCCCCAGATCCTGTAGGCTTTCCTGATTTCAAACGCCCCATTGCACAAACAGCACATTCAAAGAGAAAAACACATTTTGAGCTCAGCAGGGACTCAGAAGGGCTTTACAAAAAGTCCTCTTATATGGCTTATAGGTCTCCAAGGCTTCACATGTGTTTGTTTTTTGCACCGAGTGATGGAGAATGTAATTAAATGTGAACATTAAAATGTCAGGCAGTAATTAACAAAGGGCCTGTGTTGGCTGCTTAGGGTCCTCCACCCTTGGATAGAAAAGCAGAGATTGGCCAGCAGGAGTCCAGTGAGGCTAGCACTCCCTGGTATACTATCCAGCCCCAGGGGATCATTGGTTCCACACTGATTCTCAGCAAGTGCCTTCTCTGTGCTAGGACCAGGTATGATCAGGGACATCAGCACTAGACAGAGACCCTCCCTCAGCTAAACAGTATTGCCAGCGCTTATCCATCCTCACTAATTCTCACCAGAGTGAGACAGTCCTTACCAGGACTGAACCAGGGCTCAGATGCTTACAAGATCTCACCAAAGCTTGCTATAACCTTATCAAGCCTCACCAGAACCTCACTGGATCTCACCAAGGCCTCAACAGACTTTACCAAGGTAGGGTCTACCAGGGCTTCACTCGGCCCACCCTTCTCACAGAAAACCTAACTAGGCCTTACTAGGCCTTATTAGAACCTTATTAGACCTGACCAGGCCATAACAGAGCCTTACGAGCCACACCAGAGATCACTAGGACTCGAAGCCTGATCAGGCCTCAATAGGCCTCAGTAGACTTGACCAGAGTCACACCAGCCCTCACCAGCTTAATCAGAGATTCACTATGCCTTACCAAGACTTACCAGGTCTTTCCCAACTTCAGTATGTTCAAAAAGGCTTCACCAAACCTCATCAGGCTTTACCGAGGCTTACCAGGAATCACCAGACTCCAATAGGTTCACCTTCACTAGGCTTAACTAAGATTCACAAGGCCACATTAGGCTGTTCTAGGCCACACAAGATTTCACTAGACCTCACCAGGCTTCACTAGGCCCAACGTGGCCCCACTAGGCCATACTGGGACATACTAGGCTATACTGGACAATACAAGGCCCATTAGGCCTCAGTAGAACCCACCAGGTACCAGTAGGCCCCACTAGACCTCATTAGTCTCCTTTGGACCCACTAGGCCCTTCAGGCCCTACTATGATCCACCAGGTCTTGCTAGGCACCATTAGTCCCCAGTAGGCCCCTAGTCCTCCCTAGGTCCTTCCTAGTCCTCCCTAGACCTTATGATACCACACTGGGTTATACGAGGCCCCTAGGACTCATTAGACTTTACTGGATCTCACTCGGCCCCATTAGGGCTTCTAGGCTTCACTAGGTACCACTAGGCTTTACTCAAACCCACTAGGACCCATTAGGACCCACTAGACCTCATTAGGCTCCACTATGTCCCCTAGGCTCCATTAGGACTACTAGGTACCACAATGCCTTATTAGGCCCTGCTTGGCCCCACTTGACACCCTAGGCCTCACTAGGCCCCACTTGGTACTCCAGATCTTGCTAGGCCCCATGAGGCCCCACTTGGTACCCTAAGCACTACTAGGCAATACTAGACCTTATTAGACCTCACTAGGTTCCACTAGGCCCAAGGAGGTATCATTAGTCCCCTCCCCCATCAAGTTCTCACTAGGCCCCACTAGGCTTACTAGATCCCATTAGGCCCCACTAGGCCCTACTATCCCCTTAGGTTCCACTGGGCCCCACTAGGCCCAATTAGGCCCCCTAAGTCTCCTAGCCCCACTAAACCCTACTAGGTCTTCGTAGTCTTCACTAGATACTATTAGACTCCCTATGCCTCACTAGACCCAACTAGGCCCCTAGGCCTTCCTTGGTCCCCTAGGCCTCACTAGGCCCTACTAGGTTTCACTAAGTCTCCTAGGTCCTTCTAGGCCCAGCTAGGTCCTACTGGGCTTCATTAAGAACTCTAGGTCCCACTAGATCTGGCTAGGCCTTAGTATGCCCAACTATGCCTCACTGGGACCCCTAGGCACCACTAGGCCTCACTATGCCCCCTAGATTCCACTAGGCTGGGCTAGGCTGCACTGGGCCTCATTATGCTCTACTAGGCCTCACTAAGGCCCATTAGGCCCCACTAGGCTGTACTAGGCTTCACTCGACCTCACTAAGCCTTTTAGACATCACTAGGCTTCACTAGGTCCCATAAGGTCACATAAGGACTCACTAGGCTTACTAGACCTTACCTGCCCTTACTATGCACCACTGGGCCCTCTAGGCTTTACTAGGCCCCACTAGGCCTTACCTGCCCTTGCTATGCACACTGGGCCCCCTAGGCCTTACTAAGCCCCACTTGGCCTTACCTGGCCTTAGTAGGCAGCACTGGTCCGTTAAGCCTTACTAGGCCCCACTAGGCCTCACTAGGCCCCACTAGGCCTCACTAGGCCCAACTAAGCTGTAGTAGACTCCTTAGGCATCATTAGACCCCCTACTCTCAAATAGGACCCATTAGAGCCCCTAGGCTCACTAGGTCCCACTAGGCCTTACTTGGCCTCAATAGATCTCAGTAGGCCCCTACGTTTCACTAGGGCCCAGTAGGTTTCACTGGTTATTACTAGGGTCCCTTGGCCTCACTAGGCCCTACTAGTTCCCCTCAGAATCATGAGGTCTACTAGTCCCTCTAGATTCTCCTTGGCCTCAGTAGGCCCCACCAGGCCCCAGTAGATCCCCTAGGTCCACTAGACTCTACTAGGCCTTAGTAGTCCTTACTAGGCACCACTAGACCGTACTGAGCCTCATTCTGTCCCCTAGACCCCACTAAGTCTCCTAGATTTAATTATGACTCACTAGACCACATTAGGCCTTACCTGGCCTCACTAGGCTCCACTAGACCTAAGCCGCATTAGATTGCACTAAGCTTCAAGGACCACGCTAATATTTACTAGGCCTTTTATGCTCACTAGGCTCTATTAGGCCTTGTCTGGCCTCACAAGGCACCACTAGACCCATATGACTCACCAGAACCCACTAGATCATACTAGGCCTTACAAGGTCTCATTAGGCCCCACTAGGCTTCACTGTGCCCCACCAATCCCCACAGGTTATACTAGGCCCCACTAGGGGCCTTACTAAGCCTTATTAGTCCCACTAGACTCCACTAGTCCTACTACATTTCACTAGGACTCTTAGGTGTAAGTCCCACTAGGACCCCTTGGCCTCAGAAGGCCCTACTAGGCCTAGACTATACGCTAGGCCCCATGAGGCCCGATGAGGTCCTCTACACCTAATTAGGCCCACTAGACCCCATTAGCCCCCCTAGGTCTAATTAGGCCCTACCAGTCTCCTTAGGCTCCACTAGGTTCTACTAGGACCCCCACACCTACCTAGGCCCCATTAGGCCTTACTGGTTCTCATTGTTCCTCTAGGCAGGGCCCCAGTAGGCCTCCTAGGCTACACTAGACCTCACTTGACCCCCCACTAGGCCCCCTAGGCCTAATTAAGCCCCACTAGTTCCCCTAGCTTCCACTAGGACCTCTAGACCTAACTAGTTTCCACTAGGCCTCAGTAGGCCCCACTAGTCCTTCTAAGCCACACTCCCCCTATGATGACCCTTTAGGTCTTGTAGGCCTAACTAGGCCTATTAGACCACACTAGGCCCCCTAGGCCTAACTAGGTCCCTAGTTCCCCTAGCTTCCACTAGGACTCATAGGCCTCATTTGGGCCCTACTAGGCCACAAAGGCTTCACTAGGCCTTACTAGGCTCCTTTGGCCTCATTTGTACCTGCTATACTCCACTCATCTCCCTAGGCCTCCTTAGGCTTCATTAGGCTCCACAGGCCGCTAGGCCCATCTAGGCCTCACTAAGCCCCCCTAGGACTCAGTAGGTCACCTAGGCTCCATGAGGCCCCTTAAGTCCCAATAGGCTAGGCTAGGCCTCATTAGGTTTCACTATGCCCTACGTCTTACTAGATGTGCTAAGAGGTACCACAAAGCCTCAATATATCCCCTAAGTCCCACTAGGACTGGCTAGGTCTCCCTAGGCCTCACTATGCTCCATAGGTCCCTCTAGGTTCAACTAGGCATCACTAGGCCTCAGTAGGCCTCTCAAGGCCTTCTAGGTTTCACCAGGTCCCACTAGACCCCACTATGCCTCATTAGGCCCCCACTAGGCCCCCTAGGCTCCACTAGGCCCCCGTAAGACCCACTAAGCATCATAACATCTCACTAGTTTCCACTGGTGCCGTAGGCCTCACTTGGCCCCACTAAGCTTCACTTGACCTTACCAGGCCTCACTTGACACCACTAAGCCTAATTATGCCTCACTAGGCCCCACTAAGCCTCATTCAACCACACTAGTCTCCTTAAGCTACTCTAAGCCCCATTAGTCATCCTAGGTTACACAAGACCCACTAAGCCCTCTAGGCCTAACTAGGTCCCACTAGTCTCCCTAACTTCCAGTAGATCTCCTATGCTTTACTAGGGTCTACTAGGCCAACTGGGCCCCCCTAGTTTCACTAGGCTCTATTGTCTCTCTAGGCTCCACTTAGCCCCACTAAGCTCCACTAGGCTTCAAAGACTTCACCAGGCCTTAACAGGGTCCTTGACCTCACTAGGACCTACTATACTCCACTCATCCCCCTATGTCCTACTAGGCCTTAGTGGGCCTCACTAGGTCCCCTAGGGTACCACTAGGCCTCACTATACCTCCTAAGTCCCACTCGTCCTGGCTAGGCCTACTAGGCTTCACTAGGCCCTGATATTCCACTAGTGACCCTACACAACCCTGGGTTCTACTAGGCCCCACTTGTCCTCATTAGGCCTCCTCAATAGGTCTCACTTGTCTTCCTACATTCTACTAGGCCCCACTAGGCCTCAATAGTCTCCCTAGGTCCCCTTATGCCTCTCCCTAGGCCCTACTAGTCCTCACACTAGACTCACTGGGCCACGTTGGCCTCAATTAGCCTCACTGGATCCTCTAAGTTCACTAGCCCCACTAGACTTCACTATGTCACTGGTCCTTCTAGGTTCCACTAGGCCCCACTAGGCCCCTTAAAGCCTAAGTAGTCCTTACTTGGCCTTATTAGGCTTATTAGGCCACCTAGGCCTGACTAAGCTTCAGTGTCTTACTAGTCCTTCCAAGTCCCACTAGCACCACTAGATCCACTAGGCCCCACTGGGCCTCATTAGCTCTCACTAGGCCTCACTAGGTTCCATTAGGCTCACTAGATCTCCTAGGCCTCACTAGGCTCCAGTAGCCCCACTACTAGGTTCACTAGGCCTTACTAGGCTCCTTTGGCTTCACTAGGTCCCACTAGGCTTCACGTATGCTTCTAAGCCTCCTTAGGCCTTAGTAGTTCCACTAGGCCCCACTAGGCTCACAAGGACTCCTAAGCTTCACTAGACCCAGTAGACTTCACTAGGCTTTACAGGGCTCCCTTGGCATCATTAGGTCCCATTAGGTCCCATCAGTGCCCCTAGGCCCTATTAGGCCTCACTCAATCCACTAGGCCCCACAAGGACCCCTAGGCTTTACTAAGCCATACTAGGCCCCACATGGCCCCCTCTAGGTCTTACTAGGCCTCATTAGGCATCACAAGTTCTCCTTGCTTCACTAGATGCCAATAGGTATCACTAGCCTTACTAGTCTTCACTAGGCCACACTTATTTATTATGTCTTACTATACCCAGTATAGCTCCTAGGTTTCACTAGGCCCTTCTAGGCCCCAATAGACTCCACTAGGCCTCACTAGTCCTCCCTAGGCCCCACTTATTTGATTAGGCCTTACTACCACTCAGTATATCCTCTAGGGCCTCACTGGGCCTCACTAGGCCCTACTAGCCCCCACTAGGCCTTACTAGGACTCACTAGGCTCCACTTGGTTTATTAGTGTTTACTATACCCAGTATTCCCCTTATGCCTAGATCCTACTAGTTCTCATAGACCCTACACTAGGCCTCAGTAGGCCTTGCTAGGCCTCAGTAGTCTTCACTAGGTCTTGCTAGGCCTCACTAGGCTTCACTAGGCTTTACTAGCGTTCATTAGGCCTCATTAAGCCCCACATGTCCTCAATAGACCCTGCCTTCCTGGTCCCTATTGGCTTTACAGGCCTCAGTAGGCCCTATAGGTCCCATTAGTCCCACTAGTCCTCCCTAGGCCTTATTAGGCACCACTAGGCCTCATGAGGCTTCCCTAGGCCTCACAAGGCTTTATTAAGCTCCAGTAGCCTGTACCAGGCTTCACTAGGCCCCACTATGCTTAACTAGGCCTCACTAGGTTTTACTAAGCCCAGTAGTCTTTACTAGGCCTCAGGCCCCACAAGTCTCTCCTAGGCCCCAAATGGATTATTAGGCTTCATTAGTCTCTGTAAGGTCCCACTAGGCCTCACTAGGCCCAGCTAGGCCTCCCCTAGGCTTCACTAGATTTTTACTAGGCCTCACTAGGCTTCACAAGGCCCCACTAGGTCTCACTAGGCCCAATTGTGTCTTGCTAGGCTTCACTAGGCCCAACTATGTCATACTAGACTTCACTAGGTCCCACTGGGACTTGCTAGTCCTCACTAGGCCCCACTGGGCCTCACTAGGCCTCATTAGGCTTTACCAGGTGAGGTGACACCTAGTATATTTCCTTGCACTCTGACCATTGATCAGGTCCTTCTTCAACAAGCAGATGAGACATGCATCACAAATGTGTGTGCTCCTGACAGGTTTCTGTTACAGATGTGCATGATGTCAGCTACTATTACTCCTCCTGGAGCTGCTTTCACTCACTGGGACCCTGATCAGGATGGCGTTAGCCTCCCACCTTGTCTGAATGCCTTGAATCTAGAATGTATCTAGAAAGAAGAACAAAGACGCAATGACTGCCTGTATGTCCCATAATTATCACAGGACATGAAATCTGCTCTTCTCGGGTGTTAGAAATCTATAAAATCTAAATGCTCATTTATATCTCCATCGTTCTTCTTTCCTATGAACCTCCCTACCTGCTAAGGGCTGCCTTCTGTGGCCAGGGCCTGGTACTCCATGATGTAGAACCTCCATGAAGTACTGTGTCCCGGCCTCAGCTGGCATATCAGGAGGTAGATGTTAATTAAGCAAAAGGCCCCCTTCCTAAGTAAAGAACTCCCAGCTATCATAAGCCAAGTAACTCAACATACTTAGAACTACTTCCTGCAGAGAGAATGGGGCAAAGGATGAGATAAGCAGAAAGCCCTGTCACAAGAGGATTCTTGTTGATTGGTTGAGCATTTTACATGGAATCATTATTTGTAGGCGATTGTGCAGAAAACATGTCCTCTGATTAAAGTATGAGTTGTCCTATAAGAGAGTCTTCCCTTAGTCTGCCTGCCTTGTATGTCATGTCTTGGAAATGTGAAGATTCTTTCATGACAGGTACATATGGCCAACAGCAAACCTCAGGAGGACATCTCTGAATTCCTGGTGAAGGACAGCCCATGCATGCTTGGCAAGCGCAGTGAAGTACACATCCCCCCCAGCACTTAACCTTCATTCTCTTCTGTTTTTTTTTTTTTTTTTTTTTTTTTTTATTTATTTATTTATTTATTTATTTTTTTTTTATTGTAAAGCTACTATACAGAGGGTCACAGTTACATGAGTGAGGTTATGAGTACACTTCCTCTTGAACATTGTTACCCCCTCCATTGTTTTCCCCCTACCATCCCCTCCCTCCCTCCCTTCCCCGAGGTTCTTTTTTTTTTTTTTTTTGATTGTGATTAAATGATTACATAATTTCAAAGTCACAAGTTCATTCTAACTTCCCTGGAGCAAATTGTCTACCACAGTCTGTAATATATAACAGTGTTCACATGTTATATACCATATTTGTGATCAGCAGCATGAGGATATTTAGTAGTGGTTCAACCATATGAGCGGGAGTTCTTTGTTTCTTAAGTCCTGTTAGTTTTGTCGTATCACTAACCTTTTGGATTTAGCATCCACTTATGAGGGAGACCATGTACCGTTTGTCTCTTCGTTCTTGGCTTACCTCGCTCAACATGATTCCTTCTAGCTCCATCCATTTCCCTGCAAATGCCATTATTTTGTCATTTCTAATGGCTGCATAATATTCCATTGTGTATAGATACCACAATTTTTGGATCCATTCATCTGTGGTGGGGCACCTAGGTTGTTTCCATATCCT
Organism: Dipodomys spectabilis; assembly: GCF_019054845.1. Lineage (NCBI taxonomy): Eukaryota > Metazoa > Chordata > Mammalia > Rodentia > Heteromyidae > Dipodomys > Dipodomys spectabilis. Next base: position 559,270 of record NW_024870813.1, on the reverse strand, counting down.
AGCTATTGCGAACAGTGCTGCAATAAACATGGAGGTGCACGTGTCCTTGTATATTGGTTCCTGTTGTTCAGGGTAGATGCCTAGAAGTGGTATGACTGGGTCGTAAGGGAGGTCAATCTTTAGCTTTCTAAGGACCCTCCAGACTGCTTTCCAAAGTGGTTGTATAAGTGTACATTCCCACCAGCAGTGTAATAGGGTTCCTCTTTCTCCACATCCCCTCCAGCATTTGTCGTTGGCTGATTTGTGGATGTGGGACATTCTGACTGGGGTAAGGTGGTATCTCAGGGTTGTCTTTATTTGCATTTCCTTCACCACCAGGGATGATGAACATTTCCTCATGTGTTTCTTTGCCATTTTTATTTCTTCATTTGAGAAGTCCCTCTTTAGTTCCCTTGCCCATTTAGTAATTGGTTTGTTAGGTTTGGGAGGGATTAGTTTCTTGAGTTCCCTGTATATACAGGATGTTAACCCCTTGTCTGATATATTGCTGGTAAATATTTTTTCCCAATTAGTTGGTTGTCTTTCTAGCTTAGTTGCGATAGATTTAGCTGTGCAGAAGCTTTTTATTTTAAGGTAGTCCCATTTGTCGAGTCTCTCTCCAACTTGTTGTGACCCTGGGACTCTGTTCAGGAAGTTCCTTCCTGTGCCTATTAGTTCAAGTGTCTCTCCTACTCTGTCCTGCAGTAGTTTCAGAGATTCAGGTTTAATGTTAAGGTCTTTAATCCATTTTGAGTTGATGTTGGTGCATGGTGATAGGCTGGGGTCCACTTTTAGTTTTCTGCATGTGGCTGCCCAGTTTTCCCAGCACCAGCGGTTGAAGAGGCTGTGTTTCTTCCATTGTATGTCTTTGGCTCCTTTGTCGAATATCAGCTGGCTGTAGGCCTGTGGATTTATATCTGGATCTTCTATTCTGTTCCATTGGTCTTCGGGTCTGTTTTTGTGCCAGTACCATGCTGTCTTTGTGATTATAGCTCTGTAGTAGAGTTTGAAGTTCGGCATGGATAGCCCTCCCATATTGTCTTTATCCCCTAGAATTGTTTTGGCTATTCTAGGTCTTTTGTTGTTCCATATAAATTTTTGGACTGTTTTCTGTATTTCAGTGATGTACGTCATTGGGATTTTAATAGGAATTGCATTGAATTTGTATATTAATTTTGGAAGTATCACCATCTTTACTATATTAAGTCGGCCTATCCAGGAGCATGGGAGGTCTTTCCATTTCCTAGTGTCTTCTGCAATTTCTTTCTTTAACTTTTTATAGTTCTCATTAAATAGTTCTTTTACATCTTTGGTTAGGTTAATTCCTAAATATTTTATTTTTTGGGAGGTTATTGTGAATGGGGTTGCTCCCTTTATTTCCCTCTCTTCCTGTGCGTTATCAGTGTATAGGAAGGCAACTGATTTTTGTGGGTTTATTTTGTATCCTGCTATTTTGCCGAAGTGACTTATGATTTCTAAAAGTTTGGGGATGGAGTTTTTGGGATCGTGGAGGTATAGTATCATGTCGTCTGCAAAAAGGGATAGTTTCACTTCTTCTTTCCCTATGCGGATCCCTTTAATGTCTTTTTCTTGCCTTATTGCCCTGGCTAAGGGTTCTAGGACTATGTTGAAGAGGAGTGGAGACAGTGGACATCCTTGCCTTGTTCCTGTTTTTAGGAGGATTGGTTGTAGCTTTTCCCCATTAAGTATAATATTGGCTATTGGTCTGTCATAAATGGCTTTTATTGTTTTTAGAAATGTTCCTTCTATTCCTATTTTCTCCAGAGCTTTTAGCATGAATGAATGTTGAATTTTATCAAAGGCCTTTTCTGCATCTGTGGCGATAATCATGTGATTCTTGACCTTGGCTCTGTTGATATGCTGGATTACATTTATTGACTTACGTATGTTAAACCATCCCTGTGTCTCTGGGATGAAGCCTACCTGATCATAGTGTATTATTTTTTTTATGTGTTTCTGGATTCTGTTAGCTAGAATCTTGTTAAGGATCTTTGCATCTGTGTTCATCAAGGAGATTGGCCTGTAATTCTCCTTTTTGGTTGGGTCTTTGCCTGGCTTGGGGATGAGTGTGATATTGGCTTCGTAGAATGAGTTTGGGATAGCTCCCTCCTTCTCTGTTTCTCTGAAGAGCTTGAGGAGTATGGGTATTAGTTCTTCTTTAAAGGTCTTATAGAATTCTGCTGTGAATCCATCTGGTCCTGGGCTTTTTTTTGTTGGAAGACTTTTGATAGCTTCCTGTATCTCATTATAGGATATTGGCTTATTTAATTGGTTAACTTCTTCTTTGCTCAGTTTGGGTAACTTGTATTTCTCTAAAAATGCATCCATTTCCGCCAGATTTTCTTCCTTTAGAGAGTATAGCTTTTGAAAGTAGTCTGTTAGAATTGTTTGGATATCTTGGGTACGTGTTGTGATGTTTCCCGTGGCATCCCTAATCCTATTAATATGGGTTTCCTCTCTTCTTTTTTTAATTAATCTTGCCAACGGGCCATCAATTTTGTTTATTTTTTCAAAGAACCAGCTTTTTGTTTGGTTTATTTTGGTTATGGTTTTCTGATTTTCTAATTGGTTAATCTCTGCTCTCAATTTGGTTATCTGGCTTCGTCTAGTAGCTTTAGGTCCCATTTTTTCTTGTTTTTCTAGCTGTTTTAGTTGCAACATGAGATTATTTACTTGGTCTGTCTCCATTCTCTTGATGTGGGCACTGAGGGCAATAAATTTGCCCCTCAGGACTGCTTTTGCTGTGTCCCACAAGTTTCTTTGTGAGGTGTTTTCATTTTCATTGAGTTCTAGGAAATGCTTTATTTCTTCTCTGATCTCTTCTGTTACCCAGGCCTTGTTAAGGAGTGTGCTGTTCAATTTCCATGTATTAGAGAAATTTCTGCGGTATGCTTTGTTATTGAGAGCTAGCTTGATTCCACTGTGGTCAGATAGGATACAGGGGATTATGTCGATCCCTTTGTATTTGCTTAAGTTCCTTGAATGAACTATGATATGGTCTATTTTGGAGAAAGTTCCATGAGCTGCTGAGAAGAATGTGTACTGTGTTGTTTTAGGGTGAAATACTCGGTAGATGTCAGTTAATTCCGCTTGAAGTATGGCCTCACTTAATTCGGTAGCTTCTTTGCCAATCCTCTGGTTGGTAGACCTGTCCTTTGGTGAGAGTGGCGTGTTAAAGTCTCCTAGTATTATCGTATTGGGATCTATTTTATTCTGTAAGTTTGAGAGCATTTGTTTAACATATCTGGGTGCACCGATATTTGGGGCATATAAGTTGATGATGGTTATATCCTCCTCTTGGATTGTTCCCTTTATTAATATGTAGTGTCCGTCCTTGTCTTTCTGTACTGATTTTAATGAAAAGTTTATTTTGTCAGATATCAGGATAGCTACACCTGCTTTCTTATTGGGGGAATTTGATTGGTAGATCCTTTTCCACCCCTTCACTCTGAGTTTGTTTGTATGTTTGGCTGAGAGGTGGGTCTCCTGAAGGCAACAGATGGATGGGTCTTGTTTTCTGATCCAGTCCTCAGTTCGTTTTCTTTTAATTGGCGAATTCAGCCCATTTATATTAAGAGAAAGTATAGAGAGATGCATTGTTGTCCCTGCCATTCCGTTTTCCTAAGTTTTTCTTCTTTCCTTTCCTCCTGTGCTTGCTCAGTTAGACTTTGAGTAATGCCTGTTTGGGGCAGGTCCCAGTTCCTGGTTGCTTTCTTCAGGTTGTGTCCCCCCTCTTAGAATTCTTTGTAATGCTGGCTTAATGTTTATGTATTCATTTAGTTTTTCTTTGCTATTAAAAGTTTTCAGTTCTCCATCGAATGTGAATGCTAGCTTTGCTGGGTATATCAGTCTGGGTTGGCAGTTATTGGCTCTCAGGGCTCGTATGGTGCTTTCCCAGGCTTTTCTTGCATTCATTGTTTGTGTGGAGAGATCTGCAGTGATTCTAATTTTTTTCCCGTTGTAGTATAGCTCCTTCTTCATTTTTGCTGCATGCAGGATTGTTTCCTTATTATTCAGATCCATCATTGTTACTATTATGTGCCTAGAAGTGTTTCTCCTGGGATCTTGCTTGTTGGGTGTTCGATAAGCTTTTGTGATGTAGTTAAGATGGTCGTTTTTGAGGTGGGGAAAATTTTCATTGACTATCTTGTTAAATAGGTGTTGCATTCCCTTGCTCTGGAATTCCTCACCTTCGTCCACTCCGATTATGCGAAGGTTAAATTTTTTAGCATTATCTGCTTGCTCTTGAATTTCCCTTTGGTTTAATTTGAGTGATTTTTCCATATCTGTCACTTTTTGGTCCAGTTGGTGTATTCTGTCTTCTGTATCTGACACTCTACCTTCCATTTCATTCACTCTGTTGACCGTGGCTTCTATTGTGGTTTGCATGATGGAAATGGATCCCTTTATGGATTCAATGTTGGTTCTCAGAGTACTGATCTCACCTCTCAATGAGGTGATATCAGTATGCATTACCTCCAATTTGGCGTTTATCTCACTTCTTACTGAGGTTTGTGCAGCTTCTATTTTTGCATCCAATTTTTGTTTGATATCCTGTATATCTTTTGATAGTTCATCCTTGTGCTCTTTCAATTTCTGATCCATTTCTCGCTTTATTTCTTGAGTCATTGCCTCCAGCAACCCTTGGATGTAGTTTTTGTCTTCCATTCCTGCTTTGCTCCCACTGGGGCTCTCCCCTGCGTGGCTGCTGGCTTTTGAGGTGAGCTTGCTGTCCTGGGTAGTGGTAAACCTTGTGATTTTTCTCTGTGATTTTCGCATGGGGGTTCAGGAGACTGCTCTTCAATCTTGTTTTGGTGTGTCTGTCTTTGCTTGGTTGCTGATTCTCTATTGGTAGAGAGAGTCTGTGTCTGATCTGGATTCTGTTGGGAGCCTATTTCCAGCTGCTATTCACTTAGGATTCTCAGCTCTCTGCTGTAGCAATTCCCGCCTTTGGAAGGGTTGAGTAGCCTAGACTGCTTGTGTTTGCTCCTGCGGGTGCTCTTGGGAAGATCAGATGCTCTGGATGCACTCTCCCAAATACTGGAGTCTGCTATGGGCTCCTGATGTGTTTTTGTTTGTTTTGGGCTGGTTGTGGGCTTGAACTCTAGGTTTGGGTGCTGTCCCTCAGCTCTTCAGCTCAGGGCTGGCACCCTACCATTTGAGCCACAGCCCCACTTCTGACCCTTTTTGCTTTGTTCAGGCGCCGGTCCCCTGGCCTGGTTCCGGCCCCAGCCTGGAGCGCGCTCGTTAGGCCTGTGCTAATGTGTATACCACCTTGGTTATGCAGCCTGGAGGACACAGTTCAAATTTCTTCTACTGTTGGTAGTCTTGACCCAGGGGCACTGTTCCTGGCTTGAGCATTTAAGCTCCCTTCCCGGGGCGCTCTTGCTCTGGCCTGGCCAGCAGAGTGTGCTCCACCGGCTGGTGGGGCTCTCGAACAGTTCCCAGTTTTAGTGGGTCCTGTGGTCCGGGTGTTGGGGTAGGGAGTCTAGGTCAGGGTCTGGGGATTCCCTCCAGCTCTGGTCTCCCTTGATGGATTCCCTGTCCCCTGATGGGTACTCACCCTGTAGGTCGTCAGTTGTTGTTGCAGTCCGTCAGTTGTTGTTGCAGTCCGAGTTCAGTTGGGGTGGTTGCGGGCTGGGTTGGGCGGCCCCCCGCCGGGTCGTTGCGATCGCGACAGGTCCCTTTGTGGCGCTGCTGGTGCCGGGCGGCTTTGGCGGGATGGAGCCTCTCCGCTCCGGTGGAGAGTGATGGGTGGGGTGGGATCCTCCAGGAGACTCCCGGCTGGTAGGTTTCTCTGTTCCTGGCGATCCGCTGTTCTGCAATCCGGTACCTGGTGATCTGCAAGCAGCCCCCTGTGTCTCTGGGGCTCCGGCAGCCCCCGCCGGGCCGGCTGGCCGGCGGCTTGGCGCACTGCCGCGCGGCCAGTAAAGGTTGGGGGAGGGGTCTTCGCTCTTCTCTGTTCTGAAATTCTTCTTTTCCTCTCTTTCTTTTTTTGTTATTTTCCACCTCTGGTTTTTCTCTGAGTGTTCGTCTTTTTGTTGTTGTCGGTCTCTTGGGGAGATTAAAGGTTGGAACTCGAACTCTCTTTTTGGTTGGAGAGAGCTGTGGCGTTTCCCTACTGCCCCGTCGCCATCTTGAGAACTCTCCTGCTCTCTTCTGTTTTATTATCACATTATTTACCTGAGATGGCTTTGAATAATGTGCACTTCAACCACTTCCTGCATCTGGAGTGTGTCAGGGGAGATTTTCAGACGTGAAATAGGTTAGTCCTTCCCACAGTCCAAGGCATCCTGCCCAACTTGGCCTGTCCTCCCATGGGCCAGGGCCAGGATGTTTTTCCCCAATCCCCTGACATTAGATTTCAAGGGACAAAGGGATTGCTGGGGTCCAGAGGCTACCTGACCTGCAAGCCAGAGCTTGGATTCTTGGGTCAATATTGGAGTTTATTCCCACTGATCCCATTAATTTCTCTGGGCCTTAGTTATGTTATCGGTCCGATAGAGACAAGCTTGGTGTGTGCCTCACAGAAATGCAATGAGGAGAGTGATTTGATACAAGCAGGGTACTACCAAAGAGTCTGACACCAAATAGATGTAAGAGTTGCGATGCTCATGAGCATTTCTCAAGAATCTTTTGGGTGTAGAACATGAGCCTGGGGTAATTGCTATTCTATACTCACCCTCCATGGACAGCCATGAGCTTCTCTAGAGTATAGGCTCAGGAAAAAGCAGCAGAGACAGAGACAGTATATGGTTCCTGTCCTCCTCCATGGGCAGTACTTTTCCTGGAACAAAGGAAGGAGAGGCCATGGATACCAGCACCCAAATTGTTTTGGGATTGTAGAATTCCTTCTACAGTGGGGAAATCAGAGCGTCTAGAAGGCTAAAAGGTACATGTGTTAGGTGAAGGCTCACTGGATGTTCAGAGCCGGCTCCTACCAGGTGGGATACATCTGCATACATCTGTCTGTGTGTCCTTTTCTTGGTCCTCATTGTATTTTCTTCTGCCCAAAGTCCTACTGAGACCTCCATTTCTGTCCATAAACTCATGACCCAATTACTTTAGCCAGTACCAGGATTTGAACTCAGGGCCACTTGGCTTGACAGGCTTGTTCAGCTGCTCTGTAACTTGAACCTTGCCTCAAGCCCTACCCTTTGCTGGTTCCCTTTTAGAGATGGATCCGTGTAAACTTTTCTGACTGGAGTTGAGGTTCTCTAGCTCTCAGACTCCTGAATAGCTAGGACTACAGATGTAAGTCACTGGTATCCACTTATAATGCAGAAATTCTGTTTGCCAGGGTAGACGCACCTCATGACCTGCGCCTGAGCTTGAGAACTCTCATATTCTCTCTCCTCTATCCCCATTCTTTCTCAGAATTCAAGAATCAAAAAATAGTATGGATGCCAGTTTGGAGGCTTGAATTCAGGGCCTGGGCACTATCCCTGAGGTATTTTTTTGCTCAAGGCTAGTGCTCTATCACTTGAATCACAGCCCTATTTCCAGCTTTTTGGTGGTTGATCAGAGATAAGAGTCTCATGGACTTTCCTGCCAGGTGGTAGCTTTGAACTGCGATCCTCAGATTTCAACCTCCTGAATAGCTAAGATTGCAGGAGTGAACCACAGGTGCCTGGCTCACATTGTATTTTTCAGATCACCGAGTTACTATTGTAAGTCAGAGCAGTAGGAAGGGCTGTTGTGGTACTCAAATTTTGATTGCAGAACAGAGCTTTCCACAAGATGCAGAAGGTTGTTTCTGGAGCCACTGGTACTTGTGGGAAAACTGCTTGGGGAATGTGCCCTCTCTTTTGATGCTTTCTGAGGAGGGAACTTCAGTGAGGCCAAGAGTCCTGGTCAGGCCAGAAAACCATGAACACCTGACCATGAAAACCTGGACTCACAGAGCCAGCGGCCAGCCTCCTGCCATCTTGGGGAGAGTAGTGTCCCAGTTACGGACATAATTATTTCTGAAGGCATATCATTAAACCTGCAAAGACAAGAATGAGAAGAAATTAGCTTTTTGTTTTTGGGTTTTTTTTTGTTGTTGCTCTTGTTATCAGTTGTGGAGCTTGAACTCTGGGCTTGAGCACTGTCCCTGAGCTCTTCAGCTCAAGGCTAGTGCTGTACCACTTGAGCCATAGCACTACTTCCAGTTTTCTGGTGGTTAATTCGAGATAAAAGTCTCATGGATGTTCCTTCCCGGGCTGGCTTTGAATTGCGATCCTCAGATCTCAGCCTTTTGAGTAGCTAGGATTACAGGCATGAGCCACTAGTGCCTAGCAAGAAATGAGCCTTATACGTATATATATATATATATACTTATATATATGTATAAATATATATGAACCCTATGGATTAGCATCCATCAGGTAGATGCCTTCATAAAACACCTTCAAGGTTGATTTCTCCATTTACTTGAGAGAACTGTGTTGCTCAGAGATTTCTGCTCTTTATTATTCCCTTCCTCCTGTTGTGGGTTTGCTTTGATCTTCTCTCATTTCTGGAGGTAGAAGCTGACCTTATTTGCTGGACCCCTCTCTTAATATAAGGATTAGTTGCTTCAAGTTGTCCTAGCGACCGGGTATTAGCTGTATCCACACTTATTTTAATCTATCATGCTGTCGTTTTCATTCACTTCCCTTTTTTCTTTTCAGTTTTCTATTTTTTTCATTTTCCTTTAAGACCTTTCTTTTGATCTATGGGTTATTTCATTTCAATTTTCTAAGAGTTTCTTTTTTACCTTTCTGTTACTCATTTCTACTTGATTTTATTATAATCAGAGACTACACTCTGTGCAATTTCAAGCCTTTTAAATTTGTTGAGGACATTTTATGTGCACAGAAAGCACTATCATAGTGACTTTTTCACGAGTATTGCACATAGGAATGCAAGGTATATTCTGCCTGTTTTTGGTGAAGTGTTGTATTACTGTTCTGTTCAGACCCCCTGTACCCTTGCTGATTTCCTGTCCAATGCTGCAATTTCGTGTGTGTGTGTGTGTGTGTGTGTGTGTGTGTGTGTGTGTGTGAGAGAGAGAGAGAGAGAGAGAGAGAGAGAGATAGTCCTGGGGCTTGAACTCAAGGCCTGGACCCTGTCCCTGAGTTTTTCTGCTCAAGACTAATGCTTTACCACTTGAGCCAAAGCTTCACTTTTGGTTTTTTGGTGATTAATTAGACATAAAAAGTCTCCTGGACTTTCTTGCCTGGGCTAGCTTTGACCTGCAATCCTTAGATCTCAGCCTCCAGAGTAGGATTATAAGCATGAGCCACTGATGCCCAGCTACAATTTTTAATTATAAGTATTTCTTTTTGTATCTCTACCAATATTCACTTTATGTATTTTGAGGCTCAGTTGTATGGTGCTTATAGATATATATTTGTTACACACTCCTAGATTGATGCTTTTATCATGACACAATATTCTTCTTTTTCTCTAGTCATTTTCCTTGCTCTAAAGTTTACTTTATTGATATTGAAATAACCATCCTTTCTTTTTTTCAAATTAATAATTATAGAACAGATCTTTTTCCATTAATTTTTGCTTTCCAGTTCTCTAGGTCATTGAATTTAAAATGAGTTTCTTATTAAAACCATAGTTAGGCTGCTTTTAAAATCCCCTATATCAAATTCTACACTCTAACACATAAAAGCTATTTATATTGAATGTAATTATGTGTTAGAATATGCAATCTATGTGTGTTAGAATTTAGGAGTGCCACTTTTTTTCTCTCTTCTTGCCTTTTCTCGTCTTGTGATTTAATGATTGGAGGTTGCTTTACTTGTAGTTCTGACAAGTACATCCCATGTAATTTTCTTAGTGGTTGCTCGGATAGCACAATATCCTTATACATCTTATCATAGTCTACTGGTTTGAATGTTTTGCCATTTTAAGTGAAGCATTGAGGCTTTACTCTCATTGGATTATGTTATCAGCATTTAAATGTTTTGAGAGTATCAGATAATTCTATAACTTTTATTTCAATCATCCATATGACTTATAAAACTCATAAAGACAGTCTAATAGCTATACCCATATCTCTGCAAGGATTGCCAGAATTCTACTTTCTGCTGCTCCAAAATTCCTTTATTTAGTACTCTCTTTCTCCTTCTGGAACTTCATCGGCCATTCTTTCAAGGCAGAGCCGCTACTGACAAACTCTTTGGTTTTCTTTTGTCCTAGACAGCCTCCATTTTCTCCTTCATTCTGGAAGGATGCTTTCTCTGGACACAGAGCTCACAGACGACAGTCTGTTTCTCCCATGCTCACTGAGTGTGGCGTCACTTCCTTCTGGCTGCCACGTCTCAGATGAGGATCCCACGTTACACAAATTGATGGCTCCCTGCAGGCCATCTTTCTCTCTGGCCGCTTCATGATTCTTTCTTTCCACTTTTATTTTCCAAACTTTAATTATGATGTGTCTTGGCATGAATTTCTTTGAATTTATCATGTCTTAAGTTTTCTCAGCTTCTCAAACCTGTGATAAATTTGGAACAATTTCAGCTGTTATTTCTTCAAATACTCCTTCGGGCTAATTCCCATTCCTCTCCCCTTCTGGGACTTCTATGACATGAACAGTGAATCTTTAGTTATTATCCCACAGTTCCTTCAAGCACTGTTCATCATCCCCACTTCTTTCTTGCAATACTGTCTACTTCACATGTATAGTTTTATTCCCACTGTTTCTATGTCTGTCCATGACTGCTATTATGCCCCACTATCATGTTCACATATACTTTAAACCTAGCAAAGCATTCCATTCTAATCGGCACTGGTAGCTTGTGCCTATAATCCTAGCTACACCATAGGCGGAGATCTGAGGATCTCAGTTCAAAATCAGCCCATGAAGGAAAATGCAAGGCCAATAAGCCAGAAGTGGGTCTGGAGCTCAAGTGATTGAGCACCAGCTTTGAGCAAAAAGCCAAGTGAGAGTGCAAGGCCCTGAGTTCAAGCCAAAGTACTATCTCTCTCTCTCTCTTTCTCTCTCTCTCTCTCTCTCTCTCTCTCTCTCTCTCTCTCTCTCTCACACACACACACACACACACACACACACAGAGTTCATCTTTAAAATCTAAACAGGAACTTTAGACCAAGTAATAGGAAACTCTATACTATATATCAGACTTGGTAGGGAGGCTCTCACTTTATGTTATAAAAAAGAACAGCCAGATATCAACTGTAACAGAAATCAAATAAGACAGAAAACATCAACAGCCTGTTGAAATGATTTTCTGAAACAGATTTGTCCATTGCCAGAGATCTTAAACAGCCTCCTGGACAGCCACTCAGAAGTAGTTCTTCCCGTAATTCATGAATTTGGCTTCCTGTTCGGGAAGGGATCCATCTTCTTTCCATACTTGCTTGTTATTTGTTTTCCATGGAACTCCATTCTTCATGCATTTTAGGAGTTTTTCCTGTCTTGTGAATTTGTGACTTTTTGATCTTGGTGTTGATGGCTTTGGGTCATTTCTATTCTAGTTTGCATCTTGTATCCATTTCTCTCTTTCTTTAAAAATTTCTTTCTTTCTTAAAATAATTTTGGCAATGAACTCCTGTTTGAGGTACAAACCCTTGTTCTTACTAGGCTGGTGCTCTACCATTTGAGTCACATCCTCAGTCCTCCATATAGATTTCTTTTCCTTCCTTCTTTTCCTTCCTCCCTCCCACTTCCTCCTTTCCTCCCTCCTTTCTTCCCTCCCTCCCTCCCCCCTTCTCTCTTTCTTTTTCTTCCTTTCCTCTGGTGCCAATACTGGGACTTGATCTCAGGGCCTGGTCACTGTTCCTTAGCTTTCTTGCTCAAGGCTACCATTCTGTCACATGAGGCACAACTCCACTTTGAGCTTCTTACTGATTAATTGGAGATTAGAGACTTACCAACGTTTCTTCTTGGCTGGCTTCAAACTGTGATGCTAGATCTCACCCTCCTGAGTAGCTAAGATTACAGGCATGAGTTACTGGCACTAACTTCATGTAGATTTTGTGGAGCTTTGTCTTCAATTTCCTCATCATTAAACCATTGTCGTTGTCAATATCATCATCATCATCATCATCATCATCATCATCATCATCATCATCACTCACAGACAGAGTAGCACATTTGTGATGATTGCTTTAAGACCCTTGATAATTGCACTATCTGATTCACTTTAAAGTTCGTCATCATTCAACTGTTTCTCATTTAAGGTAAAATTTTTTAGGTTCTTGGTATGATAGAACCTTTCGACTGTAACTTACAAATTCGAACTGTGTTAGCACTATAGATTCTACTTAAATACTTTGTTTTAAGAGTCAAGAGCTCCAGTTAGATGGAGTTGACAGGTCTAATCAACTTTTTTCAGATGGATTCTAATGGTCATATCATTTTCGTAGCCTTCTAGGTATTACTTTGATTTGCTCATTTTATTTAATTCTATCTTCCTATTTCCTCTGGTGCTACATAGAAAGAACATCCCATGGCAGGGCTATGAGACCCCTGTACGAGGAAGTATGTTGGAATTTGCTGCAGTATCTCCAATGACTGATAAGAGCACTGCTCTGCTGTCTTGTGACTCTCACTGGGGGACAGGGCTGTGGGATCTCAGAGCACTGAATCTTCCTGGCAGAGGGCATGTTCTAGTTGGACCTCTTTGCCAGTACTTCTTTGCATGGCCTTATGTAGTCTAATGGGTGGGGAATCTTATGTCTAACAAGGAAGGAGCACACTTCCATTGATCACTTATTGTTACCATGGACTAACTGATCCTTTTACTGTGCCTCTAGGTTGGCTTGGCTTCCCTTTAATCTGACGATGAGCTACTGAGGCTGCTTTTTGCTGTTGGGTGGTGTTTAGAAATCCTGGGCCTGGGGATCTTCTCCTTTAGGGTGAAAAGCGAGTGCTGTCTCTGCTGTTCCTCTAGTCTCCTTCTGCCCCACCCAGGGTTGTCTATCTCTTCCCACCTTACTGAGTTCTCCCTCAGTGACCTCTTCACTCTGAAGTTTGGGGTTGCACATGGAGGGAGAAAACAAGATGTATGCCATCTTGTCCAGGCCACAGTCTCTAGTTTTGTCTGTTATTTTGTCTGTGTCAGCTTAGTTTCCTAGAACAGAGTTAGGAAGATGAGATCTAGTCCCTGAGCAGCCTCCCTCTCCGATAGACATGGAAACAAATCCAGAAACTGCAGGGAGGATGATGGCATCTCAGAAGTAGAGAAGGAATGCAGACAGAAGGTAGCTCTCATGAGAATATGAGGACAGGAGCATTTATGAGGTGGGAAGAGCAGTTTTTGTAAAGAAATCACTACAGTGAGGAGGGACAACAACTTTCATGGTGTTTGAAGTGATGTTGGCTGACAGTCATGAGCAGAAGCACTGGGACTTTTAAATGACCTTCACATGACCTTCACATTTTCTTTCTCATTATAGTAAGATGTTATTAAATTATGCATAAATCCATTGGGAATAAGAATTGGAGTAGGCTTTAGCCTCGACATAAAATTTCCAGAGTCCATGGCTCTTGCATGCGTCAACAATGAATTACTTTCAAGGAATCTCTAAAACCTTGCATTAATGATGTATGTAACTAGCATGAGAATGACAGAGACCATACGTTTCTCAAATGACGCATAATCCAGGAGTGTTAAACTGGGCCACACTCATGCAATTCATGCGTTTAAAAAACAAGGATCTGAGATTTTGTGTGTGTGTGCAGATTCCACTAAAATAATAATTAAAGTAAAAGCTAACAGTGGAGGTTCATTTTCCAAACACCTTCACATCAGTTCCTTTCGTACTATATGGTTTGCAGTTTACTCTGGCTCTTTTGAATGGAAAATCTTGCTCATGAGTGTGTGAACATATTGCACTTCCACATATGGAAGACTTAACCTTTCTGTTATTCTTCTGTCACACAAACAACGTGAGGAAAGTTGAAGATACTTACTAGTGGTATAAAATGTTTCTTGAGCTAATATACAAATGAATTAAAGTCTACATGGCCTTATAGCTATTAGCTAATCTAACAAATTTTCCAGAGTTGTGAGAACCAATGAAAGCATGTAGTCTTGATTTTTCTGACAAAAGTATACACTTATTATATTTAATGTATTTTTGTGTTTAATGTGAACTAAAGTGTAACTTCATGGCATTAAAAATAAAATCTTTGTTAGAAAAGATGAAGTTGGCATAAGCCCTGACTGAAATGGCATTCTTACTAGTTATGAGAATATTAAGGAGAAAACATAGACCGTATGTAAGAGACAGCTAATTTACAGTTATAGTGGTTCTTGGCCAAAGCACATGTGAATATTGGACGTTGCCAAATGAAAATGTGGCTAAAAAGGCCCAAGATGGTTTGGTGAAAATCATTAAAAGACAAGGTAGTCATTAGAGCTTTTCATAAATATGCTGACTCCATTCCACTTAAGTATATTCTAGCAATTGCTCCCTATCCATTTAAAGGTAGATGCAAATTAATTGATTCTCTTGGCCAATGAAACATGCAAGGCTCTTAAAGGCAGCAGAGAATTATTTGTTCCTTCCCCCAATCTCAGTGATTATGAAAGTTTATATCAAGTAGCCTTGACAACCTTAAGCCCTCATAAATTTCAAGGACAGAACTCCTAGCCTTCCTCAAAGTGGTCAAACTTGAGCTGAGTGAATGAGAAGTAAACGTGTAGCATTGTCTTAGTCTGACTGTGTAAGAAGTATGAAACATATATTTATTTCTCTCTGTTCTGGAGGCTAAGAGCACAGGGTTGAGGTGCTGGAAGATTGGGTGCCTGGTGAGGGATCATTTACAGGTTCAACAGTAGTCTTTTTGTTGTAGCATCACATGGTAGAGAGGGGTAAAGGAAGTCGAGGGCATCATCTTTACAAGGTCCTACCTCATAATCTAAGTATGACCTTTATCACTTACCAAAGGCCTCAACTACCATCACATTAGGTTAGCATTGCAATATGAATTTTCACAAGGACATGAATTCAAGGGCCTGCCCTAATAACTTTACAAAGTTCCAATCTTCTTAGTTACCTCCCTTAAGCACTAGGATTTCAACATACAGAGTTGAGGAAGGAAAAAATGCCCAATCTATGGCAGTCTGAAATTTGAAGATTATTTGTCACTGAAATGTAACCTACACTCCAGAGACTTGTGCAAGCTTTAAGGCTTATTCAACAGTCTAGCCATGAGAGTTGCTATACTCTGCTGTCCCCTGTCTCATGAAACAACTAAGTCCTATCTTCAACACCTTCTTTAGTGCCTCAAATTCTTATTATTCAAACATGTAATCAAATATTCATATAGTGACGCAAGTATTACTGAGAATGTGTTTTATGATATGGTCAACATAGTCATATAGAAATGTAGCAAATCACATCCATAGCTATTCATTTTCTCCCATCTAGGAGTCAGTCATACAACTCTGGATGGAATAAGGAATATGACCTGCTGTTGACAGAGGCAAATAGTACCGTGAGGAAGAGGACCAAGCATGAAGTGATAATACCCTGGAAAAGATGAGTAATTGGAACTGTTTGGCACTGTATGAGGCCAAGGACCTAGACTTTTCTCTTTCTAGTCTCTTGAACCACTTGGCCAGTATATATGTTATTATTTTTTTGCTTACCAAGTGCCTAAAAGTCTGTAGAAAAACTTAGAAAGTCTTAGAAAAACTTCTGCCACAGGGTTAGGATTTCATAAGTGTTATCTCTCTACATCATCATAAATATTTTGATTACAGATTCCAGTTTTAGCTACAGAAACTGGAACTCAGAGTGACTGGTTAATTGTTCCAAAATCTTAAGGTTTTAGGTGACTTTTGCTGTTTGGAGCCTTTTGATATTTCATATAAAATTTTGGATTGCTGTCTCTCTCATTGAAGAATGATATTGGGATTTTGATAGTATTGCATTGAATTTGTAGATTGCTTTGGGTAATATTGCTATTTTCACAATGTTAATTCTTCTAATCCAGGAACATAAAAGGTCTTTCCATTTCCTTAAGTCTTCTACAATTTCCTTTTAAAAATTTTTAAAGTTTTCACTATAAAGGCCCTTCACATCTTTGATTAAGTTAATTCTTAAGGGTTTTTTTTGTTGTTGTTGTTGAGGCTATTGCAAATAGAGTTACTTTCCTAATTTCATTCTGAATCTTCTCATTGTTAAATTTACAGCCAAATTCTATAAAGGCCTTCAAAGGAGAACTAACACTAATGCTCCTCAAAGTCTTCAATGAAATAGAAAAGGATGTTCACTACCAAACTCATTCTCTGAAGCCAGCATTACACTCATCCCCAAACCAGCAACACTAGGAAGCAGGTACTCCAAAGGAGTGGGGTGAGGTCAAGGGGAGAAATAGGTAAGACAATGAAGAGAAGAAGATGGAGGAAATACAGGTAAGAATCCAATGCATATCCTACAAAATTAAGAAGAGTGAGGGAAGAGATGGGTAGGGTAGGAAAGGATGAGAATGTTGAAAGGAGTGACATTGATTAAGATATATTGTATTCAGGGGCTGGGAAGGTGGCTCAGTGGTAGGGCGCTTGCCTTGCATGCCTGAGGCCCTGGGTTCGATTCCTCAGCACCACATAAGCAAAAGAAAAAAGCCAAAAGTGGAGCTGTGGCTCAAGTGGTAGAGCGCTAGCCTTGAGCTGAAGAGCTGAGGGACAGTGCCCAGGCCCAGAGTTCAGGCCCCATGACCGGACCCAAAAAAAAAAAAAGATATATTGTATTCATAAACTGCTTTGTTAACTGGAATAAAAGAAAAAGATTTTAAGTGACTAAGCCAGAATTTGAAATCAGATTTAAACCAAATATTTTTTTCCACCGGACTTGCAGGACTAGCTACCTCTCCAATGGCTTACATCTGAGCCAGAGAATAACTTCTTTCCACAAATAAATACCAAGGAGCCTAAATTGAAAAATTAATAAAAAAATGGCTTAATACAAAAATTATTGAATCAATGAAGGAAAATCTAAATTAATTGATCATGATTTATGATTCTTTTGCCCTCAAAGTAACTGGTTTTAGATTTGTCCTCCTGCTGAAAAGATCTATTAAAAGTGGACAAAATATACAAGGAAACATTTCAGGTGATCATTAAGAGAAGGGAGTCACATGACATGAGCTCCACGTTCACTCTGGATTTTTGCCTGAAGGAGACCTGTAACTTCCAGGAAAGGAGGTAGAAGTAAAGTTCAAGCAGAAAATGTTTCACTTAGCTGAGGAAAAAAACTTGGAGGTTAATGCTGTATCTCAAATTTGTAGGGCAGGATCCTGAAGCAGAGAGTTCCCAGTGAGTTCCATAAATCTCACTGGGCTTCCGAACAGGTTTGAGTGACTACACACAGGCAAGGTGAGACTCCACAGATCTACAAGAGGTCATGTACTATGGCATTGAAGTCTCAGTAAAGAGCACCCAGGAATGGGAGACTTCAGAGTTACAACCATAGTAGAGGTCACAGATAACTCTGACTACTCAGACTTGCTGAGACTCCGAAGCCTAAACCTAGGAGGCCAGCCCCTACTTTAAAGGACTTTCCCAGGGCTAACTTAAGAATAATAAAAAAGCAACAAATGTGTAACAGATCCTTCCATATAGAGCCTATTAAATGATTGACTGGTAGCTTGTCTGTCAAACAAAACAGTATTTTGTGATGTAAAACAACACAACACAACCGTATTGTGATAATGTTATCTTAAGTGTCTAACATTAGGCGAAAATTATTAGACATGGAAAAAAGCTGAAATGTATAACTCATTATTAAAGAAGCAGAGAAAGGTAGCCCATGATAGGGAATAATAAGAATCAGCAGAACGAGTACCTAAGATGCTTGACACAGGGAATACACAGGTAAGGCTGTGCAAATTGCTCTCACACATATGCAAGAACACTCAGAGATAAACATGGACATATAAAATCAGAAGTAAAACAATAAGGCAGGCACTGGTGGCTTACACCTATCATCTTAGCTACTCAGGAGTCTTAGATCTGAGGATCCCAGTTCAGTGACAGTTCAGGCATGAAAGTCTATGAGACTCTTACCTAAGATTAACCACTAAAAGCCAGAAGTAGAGGTATGGCTCAAGTGGTAGAACTTCTGCCTTCAGTGGAAAAAACTAAGGATTAGTGCACTGGCCCTGAGTTTAAGCACTAGTGCCAGCATGAAAAAGAAATATGTGTGTGTATGTGTGTGTATGTCTGTAAATATAAATGTAGTAAAACATAATAATATATAAAAATATAAATAGTAAAATATAAGTAATAGTAAAATATAAATATATATACTTATATATTATATATTAAACTAAATAATACCTGAGAATTTAGCATGTCAAAATTTGGGAATGCAATACAATGTTTTTGGGGTAATTTGTAACTTCAAAAGCTTATATTAAAAAGAAAGGATATATGTGTATATGTATATATACATATATATGTGTGTTCTAAGTGTTCACAAAAGGAAGCTTAAAACATTTTAGACATAAGATGAGCACTTGTAGCTCACACCTGTAACCCTAGGTATTCAGGAGGCTGAGATCTGAGGATTGCAGTTTGAAGCCAGACTGGATAAGAAAGTCCCTGAAACTCTTATCTCTAATTAACCGCCAGAAAACCTGAAGTGGTGCTGTGGCTCAAAGTGTTAGAGCACTGGCCTTGAGCAAGAAAAAGCTCAGGGAGAGTGCCCAGCTCTGAGTTCAAGCCCTATGGCTGACTTCTTTTTTTTTTTTTTAAAGGAATTTTAGAAAGAAACAAAAAAGTAGGTGGAAAATTCCTTGAGCAGGCATGTCAAAAACTAAATTCTGAAAGGTTCAGCCTTTGAAATCTATTGTGAAGAGTTCAACGAATATGATTCAACATTGTATCCCTTGATATTTACCTAGACAGAAAAATTGTATATTCATAAAAAGACTTGTATAAGAATGTTATTCAATTTTATTCAAGAAAGCATGAAACTGGAAACAAATGTTTATCAGCAGGAGAATGGATAAATTGTTCTATGTTCATGCAAGAGGCAGCTCTTATGTACACAACACAAATGAATCTTGTAGATATGCTATTCAATAAAGAAAGCCAAGTACAAAAGAATATAGTTGTATGATTTCTTTTGTCTGAGTTTCAGAAAACAAAAAATCAATACATGATGATTGTACTTCTGGCACACAAAAAAGGATGCTCACAGTTATTGGTTTAGAAGAGCAAGAATGTATTATCTCACAGTTTCTGAGAGTCAGAAGAGTGGGGATAACTCTGGATGTCTTTGATTCAATGTTTCCCACAAGGCTCCTTCAAGGGATTGGCCAAGGCTTTGTGGAAGATGGTCTGTCCCAAGCTCTCTCATGTGGCCACAGCCAGGTCTCGGTTGCTTGGTAGCTTTTAGTTGGAGATATCATTTATTTTTAGCCTTCGAGTACATTTTTATGGATTTCTCCAATGGCATTTGCATTCCTCCAGTGCTAGGGTATGAAGGCAAGGAAGACAGAAGTCTCAGTCGTTGCAAACAACCTCAGAAGGGACAGGAAGGCCTTTGGCACACCCCATGCTCCAGTGGAAAGGATTATTACATGAATTCCAAAACAGAGATCAGGGCCAGCTTAGAAGCTTCCCACCACAGTGATACAAATCAGAACCACAGTTGTTTCATAGATGTGGGAATTAACTGGAAGGGGCACAGACAAAATTTCTGAGTATCCTGGCACCAGTGACTCACATCTGTCATTCTAGCTACTCAGGAAGCTGAGATCTGAGGATTGTACTTCATAGCCAGCCTGGGCAGAAAAGTCTGTGAGACTCTTATTTCCAATCTACCAAAAAAAAAAATTCCTCAGAAGTGGAGCTGTGGCTTAAGTGGTAGAGTGCTAGGGCTTGGTCAGAAAAGCTGAGGGATAACACCCAGGTCCTGAGTTCAAGCCCCAGGAGTGCCCCCCCCACACACACACTTTCTGAGTGATAGAAGTATTCCATGTCTTGGTTTGGTATCTGGTTATGTAAGTGCAGACATTTGTCAAGATTTTTTAGTCTGCATACTTAATCTCTATATATGTCACCACATGCAAGTCTCCTTCAATTTTAACATTCATTTTGAATGGACAATTTGTCATTTTGGATATCATGAGAATAAATGCATATCCTCCAACAGCAGACCAAATAGAGGGAACCACAGAGAAACACATTCATTTATCATGCTGCATTTCAAACACACAGACTTCAAAAAAATCAAAGAAACACAGATGCTGTATTTTTATAAGGTTCTATTTGCTCTCTTCTGGGAAGGTTGTTCAAGATGTTTAGCCAAACTTCTAAGACTTGGTTGGGGATCTGAGAGCTACCAACCACAGCTTCTTCATTGACAGTCCCTCTCTAGATCCTCCCACGAGAGAAAAGACAGACAGGCAGCCCTGTTTAGGGATTCAGGGAGCTTCAAGAAGATGAAGTAAAAGCTGAAGTCAAGGTGAGAAATGATCAGAATCAATTTCCTGTCAAAGAATGCAATACTTCTAACAGGTCAGATGGACTTTTGGACAGCAAACACCTCTTACAAAATAGCATTTGACAAATCAAGTATTAGGGAATCAGAAACAGGCGCTTGTATTTCTTGTAAAATAGATCAGGATTTAAAAATTAAGAAGAGCTTTGCTTAGCCAAGTCTCTTTGAAGTTTCTCAGACCTAAATCATTGAGAAAAGTAGTTCTGTCTATGTTTGAAGCCCAGTATCCTTGAAGATTGTCATCTTTTGGCACTAGAGATATATCATTTTACTCTTCCTCCCTTTGCTGTCCCAGGATGGGGACAAATATCCTTTATTGTGGATAAGATGTCTCTATACTAGTTATTGAGAGCTATCCATGTGCCAGGCACCCTGCTAGGCACAGAGGGAACCAATGGAGCAGTCCACATATAATGTAAATCAGGTGCAGTAAAAAACATAGTTTTGAATTCTCTTCTCAAAGGTATGATCAGCTGAACAAGAAAACAGTTTCCATGGCAACCTTGAGATATTTTCTCTGAGCTTTTGCAAGAAAGACTCCAAACACCAACCTCTTATATACCAGTGGCCCCAGGAACTTGCAGAGACATCAAATATGGGTATGGTTACTAAGTCTTCCACTAGGATTCTCTCTCTGTCTCTCTGTCTTTCTCTGTCTCTGTGTCTCTGTGTCTCTGCTCTGTCTATCTATGTCTGTCTCTGTATCTGTTTCTCTCTGTGTCTCTGTCTGTCTGTCTGTCTCTCGCTCTCTTTCTCTCTCTCTGGAGAAGGCTGTCTGACAGTGATGCAAACTCAAAGTGAAGTGTGGTTTTGGAAAATCACATCCAATAAACCATTGTAACATGACCCAGAGCTGTTGAAATCCAGAGAGAGTTTGGACTGGAGGGAAATGGCCTCTATGTCTCTATAGTGGTAGCAAGAATCAGATAAGTTTCTCTCTGTGCATAGCCCAGCCTCTGATGTCCTCTCAGGACTGGAGTTCCAGCCATTGTAGTGGATTTGAGGCAATCTGGAGGCAATAAAGGCCCAGCTAGTCTACTCTCATCACTTGTCTCTCCAGTAACATTCCATGAGCATGGAAAAATGTGCAGAATTCATTTTCAGTTGATCCTAGAAATGCCTCCAATGCTAGCCTTTCAAGAGCATATTTGTTCTCTATAGAATCCTTTAACCTCACTAGGTTGCAACTCAATGTGACAGAAAAATGCATAAGATTTGGAGCATTTTCCAGTGAATTTCTTGAAGGAAGTGATTTACCTTCAGAGGCTAAGATAGTGGTCCTCAGAGGTAGAAGACAAGAAGAGAAGTTACAAGATTGGAAGTAGACCACCAGCAGAGCCATTTTATTGCCCAATTGTAAGTTGTAACCCCGTTAGCATGTTCATTATAAATGATGACCTTGGAATTGGGCAACCTGTTTTTTTGTTTTTTTGGTGTTTTTTTCTGATTGTCACTCACATGTTAACAGTCTGAAACTGAGAGTTCCCAGAGGACATCATCCCTGGACCCTTTTATAAGACTTAGTTCAGCCATGCAGACTACAAGGAGCCTGGCAGAATCTGGAAACCACCTTATAATAACAGGAGATTTTGCAAAGAAAAATTTAAAAATACAATCACAAAAATAAAATCCACGGCAAGATGAGCTCAAAAGCCAACCGTAAGAACAAAAAAAGGATGTGTAAACACTGAATGATGGTTCATAAATTCCACAAATGGAAGAGATCACATCCAGAGGAAATGGAAATAAGAACATAATCAGAAAAGAACTTTTTAAGACTCTTATTTAAAATTGACCTTAAAATGTGCTTTTATCAAGGATTGATTGAATATCTGTTAACTTGGAAAGTGGCACACAATTTTATAACATGCAGAAGGTATCATCCTGAATTTGGCTGAAAGCTATTGCTTTTTGAACAAAGCTGATAAAAATTAATTAATTTTCACATGATCTGATGTTTCTTAGTTGTCCAATCTGTATAAAAACACTTTTATCAAGTGAGAAGAAAAACATTCTCAATTGTACAAGAAAATTTAACAAATAATTGTAGATAGAATTTTCTTTCTTTTTTTCCTTCTGGTGTTGGTACTGGAACTTGAACTCAGGATCTGGGCTCTGTCCTTTAGCTTTTTCAATCAAGGCTGCTGCTCTACCACTTGAGCCACACCTTTTTGTTGATTAATTGGAGGTAAGAGCCTGGTGTTTACCTACACTGGCTGGCTCAGATCTCAGCCTCCTGAGTAGCTAGGATTACAGGTAACTGTCATCAATCCCATTTTAGATAGACCTTTAAGTTTATACTTACGATGTATATTTTATACCCAGTCAACATTAAAGGAAAAATAATGAGCTACTAATTTTTAGACAAGTGAAATACAAATAAAATAAAATATAAAATAAAGTAAGTATTTTCTTCTGCCCTAAGAGACAGAGGAAGAAATTTTTTTAAAAAATAGGAGATTGTGTATCAAATGTTAAACACTATGAACTATTCTGGTAGTGTATGGAAAATTAAAAATATAGAAGTGAAAAGTCTAGTCACTGAAAATAAAAACAGATGATGGCAGAAGAACTAACAAGACTCAAAGAGGAGCTATGGTTTAGAAATTCAAACTGAAAAGCTCTTATACCCAGTAAAGAGAGTAATCAAGAGAAGGAAAATATGAAACAGAAGTAGTAAATGAGGAGACTAGGCTAATAATCTTCAATACACATCTGACAGGAGTTCTTTAGATAGCATAGGGGTGTATGTGTGTGTGTGTGTGTGTGTGTGTGTGTGTGTGTGTGTGTTTGATGAGAAAGAAAGAGTATGAGAAAGTCAAAGAAGTTTAAAGCATTAATAGAAAATTGAAAAGACAAGTTATCCCAAGATTGGAAAAACTCATAAAATGCCAAGTTAGATAATTATTTGAATAATTCATCTAGTAAATTAAATTTCCATAGATACCCTAAGAGGACGTGATTCCTTCCAAACCCACAAACACATTCCAGGTCTCTGTGCCTCTGTTTACATCATCACTCACAAACTCTGCACCCCACATGCCTGTTCAGCAGGTGCCTGCATCATGTTCTGCTCTGTACCCTTACCCCATGCTTCTCAGTTCAGTACTTCATAAGTAGCACCTACCACCATGCCCTCACAGCATATCTGCAAAACCTCCTCACCTAAGATTCATCTAGTCCTCACTGGAATGTTCCAATGACATTTAATGCCACTAACAAGTGGGAAGGGGGGAAAGGGGCAGGGTTGAGTTCCCTAGCATAGAAGCAGACTTTTAGTCTACGAATATACTTCTACTTAATTTCTTTCGTATCATATACATAAGCTGCTTTGTTAAACGGTAAAAAAAATCAGTACATAACCTAAAAAATAAGAAAAGTGAGGAAAGGATGGGATGGGTTGGCAGGGGTGGGTGAGAATGCTGAAAGAGGTGACATTGACCAAGACATACTGAATTCATCTTTAAGTAGTTGTACAAAGAAGTTGCCATTCAACAAGGCAGTTTATGAATACAGCGAATCTTGATCAATATTGCGCCTTTCAACATTCTCACTCACCCCTCCCAACCTACCCTTTCCTTCACTTTTCTTCATTTTGTAGGATATACATTTGATTTTATGACTCATTCTCCCCACTTCCTCTCTTCATTCATCTCCCCCTTTCCCCTTGATCTCATCCTCGATTCAATTTCTAGGTGAGAGTGTCATGCTATTAAATTTAGACAACAGTCAAGTTCAACCCATTAGGATCCTGTCTTTCCCAATTCTTGTTATTATTATTATTATTGTTGTTGTTGTTGTTTTCTATTCCATGTCATTTTCTATTAAAAAACTGTTGGCATTTTTACCTGAAGAAACTCAGGCTGACTCCATCTTCCTGGCTGTCAAGGGGAAACATTCTCATCTGGTCCTTGATCTTGGGTCCTTGGGAGTCTTCCTTTAATCCCATAATCCCTGGTGCTGGTGCTAAACTGTCATCAGCTTATCTGGATCCTCCCAGCAGTGGGGAGGTTCAGGAGCCTGCTGTGCCTCTGAGGGGTACTCTAGGGCACAACAAGCTTGGTGAGACTCTCAGTGGTGTTCCCCTGCAATCATATTCTCCCTGTTGCCTGGGCACCTCTTCAAGGCTCCTCAGACCCTTCCTAAAAAGTGAGATATCCTCATTCTCATCATGCAGCCTGGTGCGGCCCCTCATGCGTGTCCCCTCCATGCCCATGGCACCACCTAAGGCTTTTCTAGCTTTTGGAGACAGTTCTCCTCTTTCTTGATGGTAATGCTCTTTCTCTTAGAAGTGCAAATTGTCTCATAATAAGTCAATGTTCCTAGACACATAAAGTCAGTTCCCCTGTTACTCCTAAATCTGTTTCCTGCTCCTGTAACAAAACACCTGAGACGAAGCAATTCATAAAACATAAAATAAAGACTTATTGAGATCATGGTTTGGAAGTTAGGAAGTCCAAGGACATAACACCAACATCTGCTTGGCTCTCTGTGAGGGACTCATGTTGCTGCAATCAATGGTACAAAGAGGAAGACCAAAATGGCAATACAGAAGAGAGAGAGAGAAGGTGCTGAAGTTCCACGGTAACTCACTCCCTTGAGAAAATGGTTAATTCATTAATAGACTCAGCCTCTGTGACCCGTCACCTAGACTTGGCCTCTCAATTCTGCTGCTTTGATGAATGAAGCCTCAACTTGAGTTTGGAGGACACAAACTATAACTTGAACTGTAATAAATGAGGTAGCTGAGTGGGAAAGATAAAGATACCCAAGGAAATAGACAGTAACTGTTAACAGCACACTCATTTAAACCACGCTGCTCATTTACTTGGGTGTGCCTCCCTTCAGCTTCCACTCATGGGTGTCAGCTCTTGCTGAAGACACCCAGGACGTAGCCTCCTGCATCTTCTCTGCTTCGGGGAGTCCATCTCCAGTTGTCTGAGCATGTGCCCTTATGTGGCCCCTACCAGTTTAGAAAAGCTTTCTAAGGTTTTCCACTCTTGGACAATCCTCTTCACATTTTTGTCCACCGTGGCTTCTTTCTCTCTACAATGAGAATAAAAATCATCCAGGCTTCCTGGGCTGCCAGGACTAGGATGACTTGGGGCTAAAAGACTAGCTACTCTCCCTGAATGAGCCCATAAGTTATGCAAATTGATTCTTTCAAACGTTGCAAAAACTGTGAGAGATAAGTTGTTATCATTCTCATTTTACAGGAGGAAAGACCAATAACAAGAAGGAAATACAACAAGGACATTTGAATGCAAGAGTCTGACTCCCAAACTCATCAGTATTACTAAACTTTCTCCAAGTAGGAACAGTGACTCAAACCCTTAAATTGTCCTCTATGTTTCATCAGACTTTTTAATTTCTGAGTTTGTCAGCTTCTATCTCTTTGTTAAGACCTTGTTAAGAATGTTTTCTATAGCTTGTTGAATATATCGATCCATGTCACTTACTTTCTAATCTCTCTGTGTTTTGTATTTCATTCTTCTGTCCTTGTGCTATGAATCAGCATTGCTATGCCTTCGTTAATTTTTTAGGTTATAAAATCCCTTAACATTTTTATTAAAATTACTATGTAAAGAAATCACTTTCTCTCAGAATGGCCTGGCCTGTGTCCACAAACTTCATTAGCGTGTCTGTATTTTAATTGTTTTCTTAAATGTTCTCTTACTTTCCCTGCATTTCCTCCTTGCCTGATTGATACTTAGGAGACTATCTTTAGATTTTGTGTGGTTAGGTAATTTGGGGTCTTGCCATCTCTGGTTATTTACAATTTTTATTGTTTGTGGCAGAGAATGTAGACTATTGTGCATAGAAGGGTTTTTTTTTTCTATTCTCTCTCTTTTTGCGTGTTGTGGGAACTTCTCGGCTGCCTACAAGGTTCCACTGAGTATACTTAATCCCTTGCAGAGCCCCTTGCTTAGGTTTCTACAGCCTTCACCATGCTTCTGGCAAGGATCCTGTTTTCTGTGGGTTTCTCCATTACATAAAACCCTTTGAGGAAGCAGTTAGAACAATTTGAAGCACCAAGTAACAATAGCAGGAGGAGAGGCAGAGACAGAAAGCAGCTGAGATGCCCGCCAGAGAGGATGACAAGGAGGCCCACATGGAGCTGAGTGGCTGGGGCCATGATAATCTGGTTCCTGAAGTCTGTGGATAAATGCACTTGGATTAACTGTGATGTAGAAACTGAGCTTAGTCTGTTTTCTGCAGAACCAACAGATGCTCCAGAATGGGTCATTGACAAAGACTAGAAGTTACTTGACTCATGGGTTGAGAGGCTAAGATGTCTATGAGTATGGTGCTGGTATTTGGTGGGGCCTGCATGCTACATCATCCCATGGAAGAAAGCAGAAAGGCAGAAGAAGTGAGAGTGAACCAGCAAGGGAACGCTGGGCCTGCTTTTATAACAAATCCACTTGGGATATCTAGCACATTTCTGAGGTACAGACATGAACCTATCTGTGAGGGCAGAGTCCACCTCCCAACAAGGTAGTACTGAGGATTAATTTCCCCACACAAGAACTGTTGGGGACACATTTAAATCACACCATGATTTCAAGTGGCAAAAATATTGGGGTTCCAGCTTGGACAGATTTCTCATGAAACGTATCATAATCCTTGAGATAAGAAAGGATGGAAACAGTGGGTATTTGACATGACACACATAATTTACTCCTTTTATGTATTTATGTATCTATTTACTTAACTAATGGCAAGAAGAGAGCTCAAATGTGACTCTGGGGCCTCCACTAAAATTACCATTAACCTGATGGGAAATAGACCAAGAGACCTCAGAATCTCTTCGAGTCTCACCTACTTTTCTAACAATGAAAGATTTTTTTAAACTTATATGTCCAGTCCTTAAGTTTGGGGTTCTTAATGCAAATGTAACCCACCTTTGTATTTTCTTATCTTGTATAAATCATCTAACCTCCCAGAGTTTCTGTTTCCCTATTCATGAGTTAGGAATGCGTGTGCTACCTTGTAGAGCCCCTAAGTACTACATTGAGAAAGCCAAAGAGACCAGAGCATGAGGAGCTACAGCCACAAGAGACAGTTTGTGGAAATGGTTGCTGTCCATCAACAGACAAACCTTGTGTGATAAGTACCTAGAGTGCAGAAATATAAAAAGGCAAGCCACACAACTGCTTTATAATACTCTTCATTTTGGAAAGACTTGGCCAACAAGGAAGAACTGGGGCCCTTTTGAGCTCTGGTTTTATGTCCAAACGATGTTAAGTAACATCTACACTCACTGAGAGGAGAGGCTGAAGGAAGGAGTCTTTGACCCATTCAGCCTTTCTCTGCCTAGCTTCCTTCTACGCTCTAGTCTGAATTCAAGCTATAGGTACTTATATAGCTCCAACTCCATACTTGGGCTTAGATTAAGGTTGTGTTTACTAATCCTATGTTCCAGTTTAGCAGTTAGATTTCTGTCTTGTTCTGAAACATTCATTCTCAATAGGACCTTGGCTCTACCAAGCTAGGTCCTTCCTTCCTCCCTCCCTCCCTCCCTCCCTCCTTCCCTTCCTTCCTTCCTTCCTTCCTTCCTTCCTTCCTTCCTTCCTTCCTCTTCTTTCTTTCTTTCTTTCTTTCTTTCTTTCTTTCTTTCTTTCTTTCTTTCTTTCTTTCTTTCTTTCTTTCTTTCTTTCTTTCTTTCTTTTCTTTCTTTTTTTGCGCCTGGGGCTTGAATTCATGGCATGGGCCTCTGTCACTGAGCTTTTTTGCTCAAGGCTAGTGCCCTACTAATTGAGCCATAGCTCTAAATCTGACTTTTTTGGTAGCTAATCAGAGATAAGAGTCTCATGGTTTCCCTTATTTGCAATAACTCGTATATGTCTGAGACAAGCAGAAAAGGTCAGATAAGTTTATGTTAGGTGAAATGAACCCCAAGATAAGTATTCAAATGTTTTTTCTTTCATGCGATTGTTTCTAACACATTTATAAGATGATTTCTTTGTTGCTTTGTATGTCCCTCCCCCATGATATAGCCCCTGCTTTTACTGTATTTTATGTTGATATAATTTGTGGAGGGGAAGGGAAAAAACAAATCATTTAACTAGGGATACAGGTGGACCCATTGCAACAATGAGATGTACAAGTCGTTATGTTGAAAAACGAACTTTACAACTTTGGCGGGATGGGGGAAGGGCGGCGAGGATATGGGGGTGTGTGGGAGGGGAAATAAAAATTAAAAAAATAATAATAGTACCTAATGATGAAGCTAAAAAAGAAAAGAGTATCATGAACTTTCCTGTCCAGGTTGGCTATGAACCATGATCCTCAGAATAGGATTACAAGCATGAGCCACTGGTGCCTGGCACCCCTTTTTTTTAATTGGGAGGAGATCCTTTTCATAATTACAGTTATACAAAGTAAAAGGCAATGCGCAGCTCTGTCTTGACTTTTAATTCTAGAAACACAAACCTAGGGGGATTTGTCAAGCTTCCAGTCTCACCATGGAAATGTCTGACTACCTATGATGAATAGTGTTGGTAATTTGACTTTGAAGATGGTCATCGGGATCAACAGATCAATCAACAATGCTTAATGTGTTGTTTCTTCAAAAGAATATGGAATTTAAAGGTACTGAAATATAAGTTTTAGCCAAAAAAGTTCTCTTTGGACAAGCTCTGTATCTGTTGAAATCTTCACTGGATTTGGGACTCAACTCTTTCTCAGATGTTGGAAAATCAGAACTTGCTCAGTGAGTGTTCAGTATAATTTCCTGAGAAAGGGGCATCAGAATATTCAATTACTGTTGCAAAACAACTTTAGTGACTTAAAGAGATTAAATAAATTGGACATATAAGCCTTATATTTCTCTTGATGAACAAAAGGGTTTACAAATTAAGAGAAAGTTCATAGTGAAGGGTTTTCCCTAAACCTAACTTTTTTTTTTTTTCCAAAACAGTCCAAGAGAAGCCCCAGCCCAGAGCCAGTGGAACTCAATCTTCTTAATTTTACTTTAAGTAGCTGAAGTTTGTAGGCCATACTATTTACATTATCTGTCATGCTTTTCAACTAGATAATAATCCCCTAGAATCTATAAGAAAGGAAGAAAGGAAGCCGCATTTTATGGCCTGCCCTGGGAATAGATTGCTAATCCATACAATGACTTTAAAGGAATTTGGCCTTAATTGCGACTTTAGGGAGCATGGAATGGAGTGGGGTCCACTGGGTCAGCTGACTCTGTCTTTGTAATGAACCCACTGGACAGAGCCAGGAAGACTACCGAAGCTGCACACATACCATCTCCCAGAAGCCTGTGACAACTCTGTTCATTGTGGAAAAGCATTCACTGGGTAATTGTGAAGATACTATTCTTACCATTCTAGGGCCCCGGGATTTCAAAATCAAAGGTTTGTCACCTGGCAAAGACCTTCTTGCTATATCATCCCATGGCAGAAGGCAGAAGGGAAAGAAAGCATGTGAGAGCAAGAGGAAGTTGAAATTACTTTTATAATAACCCATTTTTGTATAAGGAGCTTACTCCCAGGACAATCAAATTAAGCCCTCATGATCTAATATCCACCTCTCAAAGTTCAACACCTCAACCCTGTTGTACTATGAACTAAATTTCCAACATATGAACTCTGGGGAGCACATTAAAAAAAAAAACAGCAAATGCTTTGCAGTCAAGAATACCATCCCATTACATAATGAGTAAAACAAGGCCTTGGGAACAAATGGACTCTCCATTATGAGAGTCCCTGTGTTCTAGAGAAAGAGTACTTCTGTTGTGTCCAGGGGGATGTAGCTGATCATAATGCATAACAGGAGGAGTTTTGTCTATGCTGGAGCTGCAGGTGGTCTTGGCAATGTGGAGAGAAGATTCAGAAAGACAAGGTTCTACTTCCAGTCCCATCAGTCCTGAGACACTTGGAATGGTCTTGGGTCCTTAATTAACATTTTGATCCCTTAGCTAATCAGTTAAATACAGAAGACACACATTAAAAGTTTATTTGAAGAGTAAATGGTACCAAAGAGACAAAGCAGGTGTGCCTAGGCAGTACCCAGCATGGAGCTGGAGTCTATCACAGGGAATCCCTCAACCCTGCTGTAGGCACCTGCTCTGGCCTCCTCCCACCAAAGGAGATGTCCATTTGGGGGCCATCCCACCTGGCCCAAATAACAGCTCCATCTCCGGCTTCATTTTCAGTGCTGCAGGAAAAACAAAATATCAGCCTACTTTCCAGTTTCCTTGTGGGATTAGCCTCCTGATTAAGGATATATGAAAACCACAGTTTTGACCGCAACAAGCCACCATAAAACAGTCCACATATCCTGAACAAAAGTGCTTTCAAATGTCAGAGGCATGATGGAAAAGCTTACTGAGAATAACCACACTTCATAAAAACAAAATTCATAACTCAGAGGGTGGTGATGGGAGCCGGGATGGTGGGGGCTGGGGAAGGATTAGATGCCATGGAGTCATCAAACCTTTCATTCTTTCAGGGAGGCAGGGCCCTGTGAATTCAGGGCAGGACAAGAGCCCATTGGAGATGAAGGGCTTTGGAGAGGGGTTATCACATTGAAATACTTGGCCTGGAACATTCATGGGAGAGGCCAAGTATCCTGCTGGAAGCTGGTCACAGGAAGCATCAGGGAACATGACATATGATCCCAGGCTTTGCAGGTTTCCTGCTGAGATGCTGGGGAATTGGGGCTGCACGAGAAGGACACATTTGGGACCCAGAAAAAAACCTCCTTATAATGCCAATTTCAAGAGCAAGGGGAGCCCATAAAACATGGAGGAAGGCTCTAATTTCTGACTCTGCTGTATGTATACGTGTGAAACAGAGCGGTGTTTTATGCTGTGTGGGGAAAGCTATATTTCTGTCCACATCTTTCAGCTCATAAGTCATTTCTGTAGGACCACATGGCCAGGCATGTCTCTGATCAATGGAGACTATACTAATCTTTTCTATTGCTATAACAAAATACTTGAGACTGGGTAGTTAATAAAAAAAAAAGATAAGGGGCTGGGAAGGTGGCTCAGTGGTAGAGTGCTTGCCTTGCATGCATGAGGCCCTGGGTTCAATTCCTCAGCACCACATAAGCAAAAAGAAAAAAGCCGGAAGTGGTGCTGTGGCTCAAGTGGTAGAGTGCTAGCCTTGAGCTGAAGAGCTGAGGGACAGCGCCTAAGCCCAGAGTTCAGGCCCCACGTCTGGACCCCCCCCAAAATAAAATAAAATTAATAAAAATAAAAAATAAAAAAGATAAAACATGGTCAGCCTAAGCTGACCAAGAATGTGGTGCTGACACCTGGTTAGCACCTGATTGGGTCCATCTTGCTGCATCATCATGCTGAATGGCCAGTCACACAGTGAGACAGAGCAAATGGACACACTTGTATCTCTCTTTATAACACCAAAAAAGCTTTTCAAAGCTTAGTGAATAAGTGAGGATCCACTCTCAGGACCTCCATGAATCCTAATCATCTTCCAAATGCATTCATTAACAGAAGAATTTGAGGACTAAAATTAGAACACACAAATCTTAGGGAGGACACATTCAAGCTGTAACAGAGAATCAGCACTCTTATTTTGGAAGATTAGTGGTATATGTTTGCTATAGATTCCCAAGCAATGGGAATCTGGTTCCCTCCGTAGTATATGTAGGTTTTATCAGTCTGTTGAGCAATACCATTATATCATCCAAGGACCCTAGAGAGGAATCAATCATTAATCAATTTTCAAATAGGGAAACTGAGTCTATTGGGAGACAGCAATTCCTCAAGGGCTGATAGTTGGACTATTGATTCAGAAGGGCCTCTTTCCAAGGGTGGCTATCTTCTCACCAATGACCCAAAGGGAGCAGGTGGGTGAAAGGTGACCGCAGAGGCCAGATCTGTCTTCTGAGAGGCGTTATGGTGGGTTGGTCCAAACACCTATGCCAGAATGCTGAATAGGGTCTGAGTTTAGGGGCAGAGTCATTCAACTCCAGCTTAAATGAATGAATACATCCGCCACCCAATCTGATAATCTGCAGGGCTGAACAGGGTCCCAGGTGCTAATAAAAATCATACCCACCCTTTCCCAAATCAATTCCTGCTCAGCCTATAGAGAATACACAGGAAACCAAAGCCACCTCAGAAGACTGCCAAAGGAGCCTAGAGACGCTAAACCTCAATCAGTATCAGCTTCAGCATCCTGAACAGCTGTGACCACAACCAGCACCATTTGTTTCCTAGCATGTGTTCAAGTATAGCCAGAGGCCAGCAGCATGATTTTACCTGAGGTTTTTGAGACGCATAGATCTTTCTGGTTTACCTAGAATTACTACATCTACCCCCAGGGAAGGGTGTGTGTGTGTGTGTGTGTGTGTGAGAGAGAGAGAGAGAGAGAGAGAGAGAGAGAGAGAGACAGAGACAGAGACAGAGACAGAGACAGAGACAGAGACAGACAGAGACAGAGACAGAGAGAGACAGAGACAGAGAGAGATCTTGGAGATTGAACTCGGGGCATAGGCTCTGTCTCTGAGTTTCCTTTGTTCAAGGCTAGTGATCTACCACTTGAGCCATAATTCCACTTTTGGGAGACAAGTGTCTCACAGGTTTTCCTGTCTGAACTTTCTTTGAACTACAATCCTCAGAATTCAGCTTCCTGAGCCACCTGTACCTAGCTTGTCCCCTTTTTTTTAAGAGATTAAAGTTCATTATTAGATTATTGATGTGATATCTCTCAGACTTTTTACTGTTGACATTTGGTTGACATACTGTTGACATTTCTATAATTTTTAGTCTTTCCTAATTATCATTATATTTGTTATTTATTTGTATGTCTTTATTATTATTCATTGGAGATAGAGTCTCACAGGCTTTTCTGCCCAGGATGGCTTCAAGCCATGATCCTCAGATCTAAGCCTCCTGAGTAGCCAGAATTACAGGTATAAGCCACTAGGGCCTGGCTAACCATCTTTTTCTTTTCTACTCATCAAGTGAGATTTATTCTTACTGATGTTTTCTTACTGGTTACCAAGAATGGTTGTGTTTATATTTCTCTTCTGTGTATAATATTCCTTTAAGTATCTTCTACAAAGCTACCTTAGTAGTCATGAATTCCTTTAGTTTTTATTGATCATAGAAGGATTTTATTTCTCCCCAATTATGAAGAATAGTTTTACTAGACAGAGTAATCTATGTTGAGTATTATTTTATTTTAGGGTGGCCTGACATACATCACTGTATGGCCTTTGGGATTTCTGCAAAGAATGTGCATTATTCTGATGGGTTTGCCTTTATATGTGACTTCACATTTTCTCTGCTCTCCATATTCTTTCCCTGTTCAGCATGACTTGGAGAGGTTTTTCCCTGTCTTATCTGTGGTTTGGTCATGCTAAATCTGGATGACTTCTGTAAATTTATGACTTCTTCACTGAAAAACTGAAGGACTTAGTGCTTTCATACTTACCCTAGCATTAACCACTCTGTGCAAGGAAGAGGCTGAGACAATGGAGTGACCCACAGGGTCTGAGTTCAGACCTTGTAGTCCCTCCCAGTAACCAACCCCCCACAGCCAGGAGATGGAGGCTGAGGGAACCTGCCCACCACAGACTCAGAGCTGTTTCCAGGGTTAACCTGAGGTGATGGGTCTTTATTATCACCAGAGAGTTTGAGATCAACCACTACCTTGTCTATCACTACCAGAGCCCCTGCTTCTCATGAGGCTCATAGGCCTGCTGAGATTTCTCACCCAGACACAATGGCAGTGTTCTCTTCCTGAGCCACGACTTTCTTATTTTCAGGTCTCCAGCGTAGCTCAATCTCAAACAATAGAACTCTTTTCAAGATATGGGCTGGGAAGGTGGCTCAGTGGTAGAGTGCTTGCCTTGCATGCATGAGGCCCTGGGTTCAATTCCTCAGCACCACATAAACAAAAAGAAAAAAACCAGAAGTGGTGCTGTGGCTCAAGTGGTAGAGTGCTAGCCTTGAGCTGAAGAGCTGAGGGACAGCGCCCAGGCCCAGAGTTCAGGCCCCATGACCAGACCCAAAAGAAAAAAAGATAGTACCTGGCTATAGTACTCCAAGGTACAGGGAGTGACAAAATGTCTTTCTTCTTCAATGCTACTTTGCAATGCTGGATCAATGAGTGTCTTAGCAAATCCTCACATGGTATTTAAGGCTTGTGCAAGTTTGAGGCTGTCCAACACAGCTGATTCTACTAGTCTATCACCAGGGCCACCTGCATAGCCTTGTAATTGTGACTTCAGTGTCTCCTTCCAGGAAGTTGGTGTTAAAGCTGCAAAGTGTTTCCTACTTTTCTCTGCTGCTTGTTTCCTAATGAGTTTTAGCCATTCCAATGCTCTCTCATGATTCCCAATATTCTTTCTTCCGGTTATAGTCTCTGCTTTCTTACCCTGACTCTTCTCATTTATGAAGTCCAATGGAAGAAGTTTCTGACCTGCCATCTTGACCCACTTCTGTCCTAGCTTTGACTTCAACTGCTTCCCTAGATGAGCTAGATGAGCTGTATATGGTTTATCTCTTTCTGCAACCGAAATTTCCTACAACTCCAGTGCATAAAACAATAATCATTTATTTTGTCCATAAGTCGGCATGTCAGATGGTATGGCTCATCTTGCACTCTGTATCATGGGCAGGGGTGTAAAGTCCATTCTCAAGAAAGTTCATTCGTGCTGACCATTGGCCAGTAGTTCAACTGGGGCTGTGGGCCTGTGTGTTACTCAGCTTTCCATGATTGTAATGAAATACTTGAAGTCATTAGTTTATAAAGAGAAAAGGGTATATATACACAATGGAATTCTATGCCTCCATCAGAAAGAATGACATTGCCCCATTTGTTAGGAAATGGAAAGACTTGGAAAAAATTATATTAAGTGAACTAAGCCAGGCCCAAAGAAACATAGATCCCATGCTTTCCCTTATTTGCAATAACTAGTATATGTTTGAGTCAAGCAGAAAAGGTCAGATAAGTTGATGTTAGGGAAATGAACCCTAATATATGTATTCAAATGTTTTTTTCTTTCATGCGATTGTTTCTAACACATTTATAAGATTATTCCTTTGTTGCTTTGTATGTCCCTCCTCCACGGTATAACCCCTGCTTTCACTGTATTTGATGTTAGTATAATTTGTGGAGGGGAAGGGAAAAAACAAATCATTTAAATAGGGATACAGGTGGACCCATTGCAACAATGAGATGTACAAGTCGTTATGTCGAAACAAACTTTACAACTTGGGGGGGGCGGGAGGAGGATTGGAGGGACAGGGAGAGGATGAGAAGGGATGGGAAGAGGAAACAAAGGAGGAGGCTACAATGCTTGATAAGAAATGTACTCATTATCTTGCCCATGTAATTGTAACCCCTCTGGACAGTATTTTCACAATTTAAAAAAAAAAAAAGAGAGAAAAGCGTTGTTCTGGCTCACAATTTGGGACATTTTAGTTCAGGTAAATTAGCCTCCGGCTTTAAGAAACCTGATGTGCTTATGGCAAGGCAGAACATCAGGTCAAGAGCCCATGGTAGAGCCAAATCGCTCTTATCATAGCCGGGAAGCCCATGGAAGAAGAGCGCGGGTGTATCTCATAATCCTAGGAGCATGTTCTCCAATGTCCTAAAGTCTTCCCACTTGTCCCAAGAGCTCCATGAACTTTCAATAGCACCAATTTGGGGACCAAGCCCTTACTACATGGAAATTTGAAAACATTCTAGACTCAAATGATAGCTAGCAGCCTGGCATACACTTTTGGGTGGATCTCTCCATAGGCTGCTTTGACTTCCCCCTAGCTTAATGGCTAGATTCACAAAGCAATGACTCCAGAGAACCTGGAGGAAACACAAGACATTTTTGCAACCCAGCCATGAATTTCATATGGTGTCATGTCCTCTGTATTCTATTGGTCAAAACCTGGTTCAAGGAAATAGGCCATTGATGCCACTTGTTAACAAAAGTGCTGGTGACTTTACAAGACAGAAGATACAACTTTGGCTATGTTTGCAGAATATACTCTGCCCTAGAGTCTGTCTGACCTTGGCTTGGAGAAGAATGTCTCAATTTGCAAGGTAATCTGACTCAACTCTGCCAGAGGACGGGCCTTTTTGTTGAATCCCTAACACCTTCTCTTATCCCCCCAAGGGGGATCTGAGCAGATTCCCTGTTTTCCCAGTTCCCATTGAGAATCTGGGGTTCAGCTTCCTGTTAGAATCACTTCACAATCACCTCCATGGAACTCTCTGTTCACTTGGTAATCAGTTTTCCAGCTGCAACACCTCTGAGATCTGAGATCAGTCTAAAAACTGTGCCTTCTCCTCCTATGGAGAACTTGGTTAATCTGCGATCATGGTAGAGGGCATCTCTTTCTGGCTGCCCTGGAGGAACCACAGCCCCTGTTCCCATTATCCATCACTGCAAGACTCCTGAAAGCCCTCAGCCATTCTGGCTCCACACGAAGTCCAGACATTGAGGGTGCTATTATGACTCCTGTTCTACAGAAGAGGAATCTAAGGTCTAGGGAGGTTGAGTGGTATGTCTGTGGTTGCATAGACAGAACATGCCAACTGTAATAGCATGAAGTGCTATGTCCAAAACACTTCCTATAAATTATACTTTGACTTTCCAGAAAATGGAATTGCTATATTTCCAGAGCATGCATGGATATGTCAATGTATAATGCATGGTCAATATAAAAGATTGAACTATTGATGTCTATAATGTGAATAAATCTTAAAATTTGTGCTGAAGGAAAGAGGAATATAAATATAAATGATTTTATTTATAGGAAACTGTAGAAAATGTAAACGAATGGATGGTGACAGAAAGTGGATGGACAGGTGGTTACCTGGGGTAGAGACCGAGGGGTGCAAGGATTACACAGTGGTAAAAGAAGTCTTTGGAAATGATGTTGTCTTTATCCCAGGGGGATGGTGATTTCACAGGTGAATGCCTTTCCATTTATACACCTCAAATAGATCAGTTCTTATATATCTATTATACTTCAGGAAAGACAATGAGCATGACTTAAAATCATCATGTGAGACACTAGTAAAATTTACTTACAGTCCCTCCAAAACAAATTACATTAGTACAATTATCTCTGATCTGAGTGTGTGTGAGGTGTGTGTGTGTGTGTGTGTGTGTGTGTGTGTGTGTGTGTGTGTGTGTGTGTGTGCCAGCCCTGAGTCTTGAATTCAGGGCCTGGACACTGCCCTGTGTTTCTTTTGCTCAGGACTAGTGTACTACCATTTGAGCCACAGTTCCACTTCCAGCTTTTCTTTTTCTTTTTCTTTTTTTTTGTAGTTTATTAGAAATAAGTCTCCAGGACTTTCCTGCTCTAGCAAACTTTGAACCATGATCCTCAGATCTCAGCCTCCCAAGTAGCTAAAATTACAAGCATGAGCCACTGTCACATGGATCAAACATTTGTTTTGAGACACTATGTAGCCCAGGCTATCCTGGAATGAGAAACCATCCTGCTTTAGGTTCCTGGTGCTGGGTTGTAGATTTGAGCTACCACACCTAGTTGAACAATTTTACTTGGCCAAAATCTGTATCTATTTCAAAGAGCAGTCAATTAGCAAATAATTGTTGAGAACAGAAGGGACTTTTTCCTGACAGAGTTTGACAGTCCTTTACCCAAAGACCAGAATGTGTCTTAATGGCTATGCCACCCCAATAAAGTGTCATCTCATTGATGGCACCACAATAGGGGGAGAATCCTGCCGTTCTTGTTTTACCAATGATGAAACAATCTCAGAAAGTCCCAAGACACCTCTGCATGAACAGGTGGCACTGGCCCCATATCCATGCACCTGCTGTAAACCTCACTTTCTCACCCATGATGCATCACTTCTTTTCACAGGAAGTGGACCAGAAAGAGAGCAGAGTGGAGGGAGAGAGCCTCCATTTCTCTACGTCTCAAGAAGAGAACTCGAAACCCCCGAAACACTACTCTGGGAGTCAAGAGTCAAGATGTGGAGGTCAGCCCCGCTGTGTCTTCAGAGGCCACTTTTTCCCTCCCTCCCCTTCTTTGGCTCCAGAGGTGGTCTCCATCTGTCTAAACACCATCTTTGGGGAAATGACAAATATGACATTGTCAACTTGCTTCCTTGTCTTGGCAATCGCACGCTAGTGTTCAGAGTAGTAAGTAGAAAAGAATATTTAGCGTGGGGGGAGGCAGGAAGGGATATTTACTTATTATGAATCACCTTTGTTTCTCAGGGAGACTAAATTTGTCCCAAAGGCAAGAAATCAATCCAACATCCCAAAGGCTAAAAAAGTAAGGATTTCCTCAGTGGACTTTGAACAGGATCCAGGTCTTAGTTTGTGCTGCTGTAACAAAGTGCAGTGAACTAAGTGGCCTAGAAAAAAACATTTATATCATTTATTTCAATTCTAGAGACTAAGAAGTCCAAGCCCAAGGCAGGGACCGTTCTAGTGTCCAGGGAGGTCTGGCTCCCCTGACAATAGATGTGTAGACTTGCTTCTGTGTCCTCATCTGGCAAAAGAGAATGCTAAACTCCTTGGGGTCTTGGGCACTAATTTGACTCGAGATGGCTCCAACCTCATAAGCAAATCACCTCACAATGGCCTCACTCCTAAAACTGTCATACCAGGGATTCATTTCAAACTTATAAATTGGAGGGAATATAATCATTTGCAAGCAGACTAACACTGGGCAGGACCTCCATTCTGCTCTCTTTCTGGTTTGCTTCCTGTGAAAAGAAGAGATACATCATGGGTGAAAAAAATGAGGTTTACAGCAGGTGCATGGACATAAGGCCAGTACCATCTGATCTGTAGGAGTGTTTGGGGACTTTCTGAGATTCTTTCATCATCAGAAAAACCCCTATAGGGGCTGAAGGTGTGGCTCAAGTGGTAGAGTAGCTGCTGAGAAAAACCCCTACAAGGGGAGGATCCCTAGGGTACCCTGACTGATCAAGAGGTATGTGAAGGAGATGACTCTTCCTTCCAGAAGTCCAACATTATGGGGTAAATGGAGCCTCTGGACAGTGACTTTGACTCTTCATAGGTATTTTTGTTCCAACAACAACTTCAGAGAGGTGTCAGATTCTACTAAGACCGTTCTGCCATTGGAAAAGGGCTCAGAAATGGAGCTGGGGTGGGAGGAGCCAGCTTGCAGAAAGCACCCAGGAAACTATGTTGGCCTCTAGGGCAGTATCCACAGACCCTCTTCCTTACAGCCCCCTACCTCCTGAGCTATGAATATACTAAAAACAAAAGGCTAGAATGGGATGAACAGTCTTACACGAGACATTCTGGAAAAGCAATTGGAGTAAAGGCGTAAGAAAACGCTAAGGAAACTTTAAGGGGAAAGAGGAAATTCTGGGTCTCTAAATTCTTCCATTGACTAGGAAAGCAATTCTTTCAGTTCTCAAGAGTGTCTGGGAGAGAAAACCATCTCATGGATCAGCTGGCTGGGCCTTCATCTCAGATAGAAATGCCAACCCATTAAGGCATGGGTCTCTGTCTTTAGAGGTTAAAAAAAGTAAGTCTCTAGGATAGAGAAAAGAAGGAAATAATTCTGAGGTTGAGTAGTGGAGACACTGCATATCAAGCCAACTGCTTTTGTGATCACCAAGTGTGCTCCTGCTTACCCTCCCAGTTTGAACTTAATGAAGCACCCAGCCAGACTTTAGTTGAGATGATCTACTGAAGAAAGTTTGGTAGGTGAGGCTACCAGATAGCCTGCATGTCTCATGGGAAGAGAAAGCCATGTGAGAAAGAAGGTCAGAGCTATGGTCGTCCAAAAGGAGAGGTCTTACAAGACTTTGTGAGTGGAAGAGGGAAAGGAAGGATAGCTATGTGTGTTCTGTTCCAGAAGTGTTCCCAGAGTCACATGCAGTGGTCAATGCTTCTTTCAACTGGGCATATCACTGTGCCAATAAAGAAATAAACAAACGAACGAACGAATGAATAAATAAATAAGGAAGGATGTGACTAAGAAGCAAGAGAGAATGATAGATTAGGTGTTATGGCACACAGCTATAATCCTAGTACTTCAGAGATGGAGGCAAGAAGATCACAATGCAAGATCAGCGTAGTGAGTCCCTGTCTCAAAAGGAAAAAACAAAAACAGAGATCAATAAGCACTGAGTGGATGGCCAACTACTTAGTCTCTCTCTTTCTCTCTCTCTCTCTCTCTCTCTCCCTTTCAGCTGTTTATCACTCACACATGTCTGTGGAAGACTACCTCCTCTGATCCAGGGGATGTAATCCACAAGAGTTACCACATGCCATGCTGACGTAAAGCTCAGAACTCTGGAATGAGTGGCCCTCTCCTTCAGGTATCAGCATGACGCTCAGACTAAGTCACCTTTCCATAGTCCACAGGACAGATGAGACAACCCTAATCAACACTTTCAGGAACCTTCTGAAGTGCTGCCCTTCCTGGCTTTGGAGCAAATCCTACATTAACCATGGAGTGGGAGCTCCCATCAGCCCTCTGTCACTACCCTCCCCATAATCCATAGCTCTTCTGAAATGAAGAGTCCCTTACCCTGTCCCCTTCCAGGAATCTATACTTTCTGTAAGTACAGTTTTTTCCTGTAAACATTTTAGGGGGGGATGATGACTGCAAACCTCCGTGTTCATATTTTGTAGCTTAGGCTTTCTAGCTGCAGAATAGGCCCAA
The DNA here is from genome assembly GCF_019054845.1 of Dipodomys spectabilis. Taxonomy (NCBI): domain Eukaryota; kingdom Metazoa; phylum Chordata; class Mammalia; order Rodentia; family Heteromyidae; genus Dipodomys; species Dipodomys spectabilis. Next base: position 518,184 of record NW_024870813.1, on the reverse strand, counting down.
ACCCTCCCCCTGTGTCTGACCACTGGGCCTGTGTCCAGGCTCCACTGAGTCAATGCTAACAGGGCTGGCACTGGCCATGCAACGTGATATTGGACTGAACCATGTGAAACTGCTGTTTTGTAGGACTGAAAAAAAAATGCTCAAATGGCAAGGATTTCACATGATTCAACCTAACACAAATGTTAGTTATTATTGGGGCTGGCTCCATTTGAAACCAGATTTGACATGAGAAGCAAATACATGTAAAATATTTGAACAGTGGCTAACACATTGTAAACACTCAGTAAATAAATAGCTGTTGACTGATATTGTCACTAAATGTATGACATGAACAAATCTTAGTTTTGATGGAAAGTTTAACTGAAATTGGTGAAAGGTAGTTTGATACATTCCAAATTGGTGTGGTTGACAGTGCCTCTTTTGAGCCAGGATCAGAAGTTGCCATGTCTAGTATGACCTTGTCTGTTGAGTTGGAGCAAACTGAACTCTCTTTGTCTCAAACTTTGTACCTTTTTATTCATTCCTTCTGGCTGAATTATGGACTCGTTTCGGCCATTTAAAATCAGTCTGGGAAAGAGGCCTAAGCATTAGGGGAAATGTAGGAGCAGCCATTCTGGTTGACAAGTGATAACTATGGAATTTGTCTATCTGTAGGACAGAGATCCACTCACCAGAGTATGCAGGAGAGCTGAGCAGAAGAGGGGTTAGACCCTGGCTAAGATGTGAAGATTTTGGAAGGGGTTTCCTCTCTGGGGGTGGGAGGGAGCTACCCGCAGGAGGGGACTGAGGGCTATTACTATGGAGAATGACTTCTACATAGAGGATATTAGCTCTACATAGAGGCTACAATTATTGACCTATTCTATTATTAATTACATTAGGATTCTTTATTTTTTAGGCTAATTGCATAGTAATGCTATTCTTATATATTTTGTGGATATATATAACCTCTCTCATATTATCATACTTTCATAGATTAATTTTTTCACCCTGTTACTTTTTATTATTAAAATGTCCCAAATATGGCCAATAAGACCTCCTGAAAGTTGGCTTCTATATCTTTGGACATATCTCCGTTGTTCTTTTTACTCTGGTTTTGGAATCTTACTTCTCCAGATCTGAAGACCCAGACATTTCTCCAAAGAAAGTTGATCTTTTTAGCAGAAGACAGTATGCAGAAACGAAGATATCTGGGTCACATGACAGACTGGAGGTTGCTGGCACACTGTCCCTTCGGCAGATACAGCTAGCAGGATGGGTAGATGGATGGGTTAATATACATGAGTCTATGGTGGTATTTCAAACTCAAATTGAATGGAACAAGAATGTTTTCTTTATTTTAGTTTATACTTGCATCTCCTTATAGTGAAAAAATCCAGCTCTCAATATTGGTATACATATATATTTGTTTTATCTCATAGTGACTTTTCTGCTTCTTGATTCATTAAATATAATCAGTATTACCAAATAAATAATTGCCTCTGAACTGCTTCACTCTTCTTCTTAATAAATATACCATGACAATATATTTTTAAAACTTTTATCATTCATAGTTGCTCTGAAAGTACAATTGTGCCCTCTGTGTTACATTTATACATTGATTCTGAAATTTTTAAAAATTAATATAATTTTATATGACTATTATTTAGTTAAATCATATGAATGTCCTTATTTTTAATCTTTTACCTACAAAAAATTCATGGAAATTTCCTATGGTTCAATAATGTATTTTTATTAGAGAAACATAGAGATGAGAATGTTTTCCTGAATGTTTTGCTCATGTACTGAGGTCTATTCCAAGGTTTAAAATCAAATAGATTCACTTCTTAAATGCCAGTAACTGTTAAGATTATGCCAAATTTTCACTTGTCTCATATTTGTGCCATGTATTTTTTTAGAGATTTTGTTTTGTCTAGACTATCTTATTGCCTTTAATTTTTTTTGATGGCAGGAAGATCACTTGCCTTCTAAATTATATCCACAAGATGTTTGAGCTTTTAATTATATTTGGATCAAATGCATTTGTTTTGGTGGCTTGCTGTTCAGCTTTCTTTTCAGAGTTTTTGCCTATTACACTCTGGGTTTATTTCACTCCTTCTTAAAATGAACAGTTATGGTTTCCTAATTTTTGAATAAAATCTGAATATACCTTATAGAATGTGATGCACTTTTTTTCAGATTGGGTACATGGGTCATAAGTTTGCTGAATCCTCATAAGACTGAGAGGATGTTCCTTCCATTCCAATGCCTGACAAATTTAGAAGTAGAGGGTGATTTTTCTGTAAAACATTGAAAACCTTTCTACATTTTATACCTTTTCCTCCTCATTCTGGCAGGGAGTCTGAGACTAACCTCATTCTTCCTTACAATTGGCTTATTTTCTCTTTCAGTATGCTAACTCTTTTTTCCCATCTTTTCTTCAACAACTTTCTATCTGAAAATTATGCTTTACTATCCCTTAATTAATTACACTTTTGTGCTTTCTCTGTCCTTACTTTAGGGAACTTCTCTTGGAAAGATAATTGGTTCTTCCGTATTTCCTCCTCCAATCCATTTCTTTCTTCCCAGTATTGTTTTAAAGAAACACTATTGACACATAAGCAATACTTGCATAGAAGCAGATACAATAGCAGAGAGAAGATGATAAAGGTGATGTGAAGCTGTGAGCAGGTAGCTCACCTGTAATCCCAGCTACTGAAACCCAAGGATTGGTAGTAGAGTGAGACTCCATCTCCAATTAGCCAGCAAAAAGCCAGACTAGAGGCATGAGCAAACAAGCTGAGGAAGAGCATGAGGTTCTGAGTTCAAAGCTCAAGATCAGAAAACAAACAAAAAAGCCAACTCATATAACATGAGGAAATAATGTCTCTGAGGTTCTGAGAAACAACAAATAGAAACAGAAATGTAAGCATTTGAAAGTATAAATTAAGAATAATTCTGGAAATAGCTCTTTCTGTACAATGTACATACCTACCTCCCAGATACATAAACACATTGTTACATATACTCATACAGAAATATATGTATACACACAGATACATATATACATGTGGATAAATAAGGATATTAGAATAGATTCATCACCTGAAAGGTAAAAGGCACCAGTAGACACTTCCTTACAAGCATAATGACTTCTTTTATTTTTATTTTTTAGTGCGAGTCCTGGGACTTGAACTCAAGGCTTGGGAACTGTCCCTAAGGATATTTTTTTGCTCAAGGCTGGTACTCTCCCAGCTGAGGTATAACTCCACTTCCAGCTTTTGATGGTTAATTGGAGATAAGATCTCATGGACTTTCCTGCCCAGGATGACTTCAAACCTTGATCTTAAGGTCTCAGCCTCCTGAGTGATTTCACTTTTTAAATACATGGATAACAATGCATAATTTTCATGATATGGTGACCGGTTTAATAAATGCCAACTCTCTTCTCTCATTCAATTTACTTTAAGATTTGCTTGATGAAAGGCACCAACACTGTTACCTGCGTTGTGTGTGTATCTCTGTGTCTAGCTATGTATACTTATATTTTTGGGGTCTATGCTCCTTTTCTGTGGTCTTCCTACTGAGCATGTAAAAAAATATGCATACATTTTAAAGGGATGAAGTTCATATGATTTTCAGTAGTTTTAAATTTTCTTTTTATTCTATTTATCTTTTCAGTGCTCAGAATTGACTCCAGTATACACTGGTAACTAAAAATAATGGGCTCTGGGTCCAAATTTCATAGTTTGAAATACTAGTGGTCTCTCTCTTCGCCAGGCTAATTTTCCTTTGAGTCTATATCCTCCTGTGTGAATGGAGTTCTTTTTTTTTTTTGGTCCGGTTGTGGGGCCTGAAATCTGGGCCTGGACTCTGTCCCTCAGCTCTTCAGCTCAAGGCTAGCGCTCTACCACTTGAGCCACAGCACCACTTCCAGCTTTTTTTCTTTTGCTTATGTGTTTTTTTTTCTTTTTGCTTATGTGGTGCTGAGGAATCAAACCCAGGGCCTCAGGCATGCAAGGCAAGTGCTCTACCACTGAGCCACCTTCCCAGCCCCCATGAATGGACTTCTTGATGGTGCCTAGCACCACTGGGCTCATGACTGTGAGAAGCCTGTGTATTCGTGCAGAGAACAGAGCCTAGCACCCAGGAAGAGCTCTGCAAACTTTGCACACAAGGTTGGTTGCTGGAAAAATTAGTTCTTTTTCTTGGATTGCATCCTCTCCCCCATTCTCTCTCACACACATGTTGTGCCAGTACTTGTGCTTAAACCTTGGACCTGGCTCTGGCTCTGCATGTTTACTCAAGGATGGCACTTTATCAATTGGGCCACAGCATACACTTGCAACATTTTGCTGGCTAGTTAGTGATAACTTCTTCTGCTGGCTTCAAATCACGATCCTCAGATCTCAGCTTCCTGAGTAGCTAGGATTACAGGTGTGAGCCACTGGCACCATGCTGAATTATCTTTCTCAACTAACTTTTGGGAACCTCCTTCTCTCCCTTTCTACCTACTTCTGTCCCGACCCATTCCTGCTAAAGGATGTTTACATAGATACCTCACTGGTTCTAAACCCTACATGTGTTTATTATGGACAGCTTTCTGTCAGCAAGAAAATGAAGAGATGCATGTGGTGTTTCCTACAAAGAGCACCATGCAACAAGTTTCAAAAGATAACAAAACAAAAATAAAATTGCTGATAATTGTTAGTGCATGCTACTATTTTCATGAGTGGAAAAAGACAGGAAGAGAAAAGGCTCATTCTGTAAAATTCCGTTTGGATTGATCTCAGGTAAATTAACTCATGGAGAGCAAATCAGAATAAAGAGGGAAAACATGGGGAAACTTCCAGGCACTGTAAATGTTCTGTGCCTTGATATGGGAGAGAGCTATGTAAAAAGTGAAAAATATACTTTTTCAAAAATTCACACAATGAACAATTGCATACTTTAAATTTTAAATAAAACAATTTTAAATGATAAAAAAAAGGTATGGACAGTCAGGTGCTGGTGGCTCACATCTGTAATCCTAGCTACTCAGGAAGCTGAAATGAGACTCTTATTTTTCCAGTTAACCACCAAAAATCTGAAGTGAAGCTGTAGCTCAAATGTAGAACACCTGCTTTGAGCAAGAAAGCTCAGGGACAGCAACCAAGCCCTGAGTTCAAGCCCTAGTACTGGCACACAAAAAAATCCACACTCAACAACAACAACAATGATATGGGCAGCTTTGTCCAGATCCTGTGTATGTTCTGAACCCATGTAGGTAAAATCCTCACACAACCTTTCCTTGGAGCTGTAGTGCATAGGACTATAGATTTACAAAGCCAGGCACATCTGACCAGTGTGTGACCCTGATAGAGAGAGTGCATTGACTGTTCTCTTAGCTTTATTGAGGATCTTGAGTCTGGCTTCAACTCAACCCCTGTATGAGGAAACTCTCAAGGGACAGGGGTCTCCTCCAGTTCTTAGATGACAAGCAGGGACCTAGCAGTCTCCGATTCTAACTCTCTGCTTTTGAGTCTTTCCCAATTCTAGTGGGAGGTACTCTTTTTACTGTGGCTGAGTCCACATTGACATCACTGCAGGCTTTCCCAATCTTCTTTCCAGCCTTTCTCTTAGCAAGAAGCCACCATACTTGGGATATGATACCCAGATAAAGGAAGAAGGGAATCACAGGCTCATCCCTCCACAAGTGCTCTCTCCCAAACATCTCCATCTGACCCAAGAAGACCCCACCCCACCAAGAAGCCAGCATCCCCAGGGTTCCCTAGCCTGGAGTCCCATCCTCTGGTTGAGAAGGAGGCAGGAGCTGGAAAGCTCTCCTGAGCTTGTTCCCATTAATTCTGTTTTCCATTAGATCTTCATCATCCCTCCTCTGAGACGAGGTCCTGTGTCCTCAGAAGGGGAAATTGAAATGCGGAGAGCGGACCAAAGGCTGGTGACTGGCTGTCTCCCAAGAAGATGGCGAGGTGTGAGCAACACAAGGGGCTGAGTCTACACTGCACGTCCTAAGAATGTATGTGTCCTCAGAGCTGGGGTGCTGAAGCTACTCCTCAGGACCATGACAGTGTCCTTCTGCTCCCTGGGCAGGTCGCCTGGTCAAATCAACTACAAACATCTTCCTTGTCTGGCCCTACACCAGGGAGCACAAGGTTCCACTTGCATCCAATTAACCTGTACCCAATTAGCTCTCTTTCTTGAAATGTTCACAAAAGGAGATTATTTGAGAATAACAATCACACCCTGGATATAAATGTCAAAATTAGATTTGCTGGGTAATTAACTGATTAGTTTGCTAGGCAGAAGTAACTAATTATAGGAACCATTTTCTAACATATGCTATTTGAATGCTCACCCCTTTATGGCCACAGGTATATAAAATGCATACCCAGTATGTCCCTGTACACACATATAGTCCTCAACATTGGAAACCAGGAAGTCCCTGGAATATAGGTAGAATTGGGAGCCATTCAGACACAGTGGTGGTGCACCATTCTGTGTCTGTGGCCTGCTATTGTGATTCAAAGCCTTGTTCTTCTACTACTGGGAATCTGATCCTTGTTGTAATGCTCCTTGTGAAAGTTTTTTCCCTTGCTAGAACTATTGGCCCCTCATCAGGGTTGAGTGTGTGAATCTCTCTCAGGCTGGGGCCTTCCTCTTGCTTACTCTGCTGGTATATACCTAAGGAGGAAGACACAATCACATCCACTTGGAGTCTACAGATGCTAGGTACTTCTAACACATTATTTCACAGTGAGTTATTTAATCTCTGAGGCAGTCTTCTGCCAACCTTCAAAATGGGAAGAGCACCTCAGAAACATATCTAGTGATGTGTTAAAGTCAGCTTTATGTCATTGGTACAAAATAATTGACTAAAACAGCAAAAGGATTTTCTTCTGCTCATAATATGTATTTATGCCAGTCCTGGGGCTTGAACTCAGGGCCTGGGCACTGTCTCTGAGCTCTTTTCTTTTCCTTTTTTTGTTCAAGGGGTATTCTACCATTTAAGCCACAGCTCCACATCTAGATTTTTGCTGGTTAATTGGAGATAAGAGTCTCATGGACTTTCCTGCTTTGAACCCTGATCCTCAGATCTCAGCTTCTTGAGTAGCTGGGATTGCAAGTGTGGCCACTGTGCCTGCTTCTGCTCATAAGTTTTGAAGTTTCAGTTTATAGTTGTTGGGTCAAATGACTTTAGGGCCTGTGGGGGTGGGGCAGAAAATCATGGCAGGAGAATGTGATAGAGCAAAGCTGCTCACCTCATAGCAACCAAGAAACAAAGAGAACCAGGAGTGGATCCAGATCCTGCAAGGACACACTCCCTGGTGCCCTAACTTCCTCCCACTAGGCCCCACCTCTTCAAGGTTTCACCACCTCCAAACAGCACCACAAGCTAGAGACTAAGTTTCAACACATGGACTTTCTGAGCAAGATTCTAATGACAATGCAAAGTTAGAACCAGGAGATATACCTGGCCTAAAAAGTAGGGGGAACATGGGTGCTCTATGCTACCTGCTTTCTCTCCGCCTGTGTAACTGCAGCACCTCCTTTGCCAGGGCTCCGATACTGCAACTATGGACTCCCTGTATGTGGCTTCTGAAGGGCTGTCTCTTTATCCTGGCTGGAATGGCTATGGAATGGACCAGAGTTATGGTCCAGGAAGGGTCCGTGGAAAATTTATACATTGGCCACAAAAGCACACCTTCCTCCCTGAATGAGTAGAGACACCAGCCACTCAGGACCAAAAGAAATCCTTTCCTATTGACCCTTACAGCCTTTTCATCTCCCCATGACCTGGGGGTATGGGGGGGTCCTCCTCATTTTCTCTCTAGGACTGCTTGGAGTTGCTGAATCTCAGCCATTATCCCAGAGCTAAGGAAGATGCCATAGCTTTCTATCACAAGGGGGAAATATGTCCACTCAAGAATCTCCTCTAGTGACATTTGGAGAATAACGTTGGCTCTCTCAACTAGCCCAGCTGGAAGCACTCAGAAAGCTGCACTGTTTCTCCAGTGGGAGGCAGGCAGCTGGCATTGACATTCCCCCATCCTCCATCCAAAGGGGCAAAGGAAGAAGAGAAATTGCCCAGAAAGATAGTGAGGTGATGAAGTTATTTTTCCACTTCTTCATCCTGTTACAGTGAAATACATCCTTGCTTTATTGAGGCAGTATTGGGAACAGAAGTATATGCTGTGCAGGAGAAAAATGAATAAATACAATATGTGCATGTAAACAGACCAGAGAGCCACCGACCATGCTGTATGTCAAAGCAGAGAAGCCTTGGGGATGTAGAGGACAAAAGGACAAGGACAGAAACTGCTGGCCTATTCTAAGTATCTCCATGCATTCACTGGCTCTAATCCACCCAAATCTTAGGATATTTGTGTTGTTATTCTTATCTTAAAGAAAAAGAAGTTCAAGACTTGCCAAGGTAAAGAGACATGCCTACCTAGACTCTACATTTATGAACTCAAGCAGAATAGAAAGTTATCAAGCAAAGCTGGGAGCTGGTGGCTCACATCTATAATCCTAACTAGGATCCTCAGATCTAAATCTGAGCTATCTGAAGCTCACAGTTCAAAGCCTGCCCTGGCAAGAAAGCCCATGAGTCTCTTAGTTCCAATTGACTACCAAAAAGCTAGAAGTGAAGCTGTGGCTCAAGTGGTAGAACATGAACCTTGAGTGGAGAAAGCTCAAGGACAGTGCCTAGGCCCTCAGTTCAAGTCCCAGTGCTGGCACACAGAAATAAGGCAAGAAGAAAATGAACATCCTATGAAAAAGTTGGAAATGTGTTTTATTTAAAGCATGTACATGATGTGCTGTTCCGTATAACTGTGGACTATCTTTTGATCTAATCTAATTATTATGTTCCAGTCGTCAGAATGGAATGAAACTGACCGATGGTGGATGGAATTCAGCACAGAGCTCATGCCTTCCAGGAGCTTTGCTACATGACTGAGTCTGAGGCTTGCTGGAGAGCAAGATCCAACCCAAGCTCTGTGAGAGAACCAGACCACTTCCCCAACACTCCAGCTTTTGCCCCAGGCAAAAGAGAAGAATATTCCAGAAACAGGAAACAGCTTGTGCACAGGATTAAAAGCTGTGAAGGGACACAGTGCACTCCCAGAATGGAGAGAAGTTTGTCACAATGGGTCTGGAACTGAAAAGCCACCAAGTTAAGGAGCAGAGACATCCACCATTAGTAGGCAGGAGCCCAGGTGAGTAAGTACAGAGACATGTAAGCAGCGCCAACTTGGAGAGAACTTTCTTGCGGCCACATGGAAGATGCATTTACAGAGAAGGATACAGAGGCTAGGAAAGCTGGCCTTGAAAAAAGCTCTTGATAGATATGGAGAAAAATGGGGAGAGGCAGGAGAAAGCTGAGAAGACAAATATGCCAAAGATAGACTTAGGAATCTGATGTGAGGTTGACAGTTGTGTGAGTTGAGGTGAACACAGGTGAACCCCAAGTTGTTATACAGAATGAGGCTGTGGTAGAGAAGAGCAGGAAGAGCTGGGCTCAGGGGCATATGCTTGAAATCCCAGCTACTCAGGAAACAGAGATAGGAGGATAACAGTCCAAGATCAGTCCAAAACAGGAGACCCTATCTGAAAAGCAAACTAAAAAACAAAAGGACTGGGAACACGGCTTAAGTTTTAGAGTGCCTGTCTAGCAAGTGTGAGGCCCTGAGTCAATCTTCTGTAACACCAAAAAGAGCAAAGAATAGAAAGAGTGGGCTCCATTTGACTTCTAGAGGAACCACAAGCTCTCCTACCACAGCTGTGTCCTGCCCCCACTCAGGCCCTACCCCAGATGCAGAGGAAGAGAATGACTTTGCCATGTGGTGGGTGATGTTTCTCCCCACCTCACCTTTACCGGGCTCTTGCAGGGCCCTTCTGCTGTTTGCCTTCCTTCCCACCAGGGGGCGGAGTGCTGATGCTGCACCCTCCCAAGAAGGGAGAGTGGATGTTACTAGGCCCAACCAGCAGAGGCAGTGGACCCAGTCCCTGCCTTGGCCTGCCCTACCCCACACCTGGTTGCCATAGCCCTGCTCATCCATCCATTTCCTCCTGTTCTACCCCTGTGGTGATGTTAGTGACCATTCTTTACTTCCCTCTGTACAGCAGCCCTCGGAGTTCAATAGGACTTGAAGGATGAAACTGTTCTGTGGGGCTAGTGAATGAGAGCGGCAGCCTTTGAGAGTCTCCAGGGACCTGCTGGGCCTTTCTTCCCAAACCCCAGTGGGCAAGGTGCTTGGCAGAGTGGCAGCTTGCACTAGGGAATGGAGCCAGGCAGCCTGCCAGCTGCCCGGGGCCGTCCTCAGAATGGTGTCCAAGGAAGATGTCCAGGGAACAAACAAGCTTCAGCTCTCAGCTCCCTTTAGAGGACGAGTGCAGCGAGGGAGGACCCCCAAGTGTCTGGGGCTAGGCATATGTGTGGTGAGGATGGATTTGGCATGGCTGAGGGCCCAGACACAGGACAAAGAAGAAAGCAAAGAGAGTCTGCCACATTGCACCAGGCAAGGAGCAGACCTCACATGCTCACAGAGGAAGGCGGTCATATGCTATGGCATAGCCATGGGCTACCCACAGGTGGCCAGGAAACGAGAGTCCAGTAACCAGCCCACTCTCAGGGACACAGGAGAACCCCCTGGGGGCATAGGCCGGTGTTCCTGCTTCCATCCAAGGCTGTGTTCACCTGATCCCTCCATCTCCCTCTCTGCAGCTCATGCCTTTGCAAGAGACATGAATATTCATGAGTTCCCCTTGGTTTCCAGTAAACATCGCTGCTCAACCACCCATATACTAAGCTTGGCAGAGTCCCCAAGTCCCTTGGCAAGGGAGTCCATGAGATGATCCTCTCACTATCTCTAATCCATTACTCCAATCAGTCCACCTTGCCCAAGAGACATGGCCATGTTTCAGCCCACCCTGTTTACCTCCACCATCCCAAGCCTTAAGGAAAGACTATTCCTGGGAATGTATTTGTTATTCACATCTCACTTGACTAAGAGTCCCCATGTCTCATTGCAGAACATGCTCTGTCATAGGATAACATTTAATAGTCCTTCCTCTGCATCTTGAAGGAGCTGCACAGAGCAAAGGAATAGCAATGACCCAGAGGAGTCCTGCTCCACAGAGTTCCCATGGAGGGAGAAGCTTTATGCAGATGAGTGCCAAGTGGGCGTTTAAGGTGGAGGTGCTAATGCTTGCTGTGGGGCTCACTGGGACCAGGAGGAGCATCATGGTAGAGGTAATAAAGAATTGGGCCAGGGAAGAGGGTTCCAGACTGGAAAGAAGATGGAATGAGTACAAACCAAAGCAGAAAGACTAAAAGTACCAGCCTCAGGAAAACAGCTGGAAGGCCTGTTGGTTAGACACAGGATAGGCCCACGTAGGAGAGGAAGGGACAATCCAGAGTGTCGATTGCAAATGGTCTGAAGTACAAATAAACCCAGCTGGGACTCTGTCAATGAGAGAACAGGGAGATCATTTGAGGTGGGGAGAACAATTCTTGACTTCTGGAAGGACTTAGAGCAACAGTACCCAAGCAGACAGCCAAGGATATAAATGACAGAGGCCAAGCCAGGAGGGACCAGGCATCAACCCTCTTAGTACAGTCAGGAAACACAGGGAGGAGCCAAGGAGCTTTGAGGGGCCAAGGAAAAGAGGAGGGGGGCATATCCTCCTCCACAGGCCCCACCCAGCCACCATTTCTTTTGACTTTTGCCTTTTTCCCAGAGCTTTGCTAAACAAAATCTAATGATTTTGTTTTTCCAAATCTTCCCTACTATACTCACCTACATTGGTCCAGAGGTATTATACTCATAAACTGACATGTTGAATCAAAACCCCTTTGTACAACTACTTAAAAGATAATTTTTAAAAATTATTTACAAAAGAAGAAAGAAAACAGTCCAAGTTCACAGCAAGGAGGGAAAAAAAATGCTAGAGTTTTCTAAGCTGTGGTCTCCGGGCATACACAGCCTAATCTGGCCACCCTGCGGCTTGTGTGGCCTCCCTTGAGTTGGGGAGGCTCCTCCTGCCCGGGGAGGCCCCACAGCAGCCCCGCCCCCTGGAGCCCCCTGCTCTTCATGCTCCACTGAGATTTCTCAATTGGCTGTAACTTCCTTTTCAGAAACTGTATTTGGCTTCAAAGTTACAGAAGATTGTCCTTTGGGATTTCAGGGATGTTCAGAGACTGCCTCACAGAGATGACCAGAATGCTGGAAATGTACACACACACACACACACACACACACAGAGGAATAATATTGTCCTTGACCCTCAAATGCAGAAATCAAATTCAAATCCCTCAGACATAAATTAATTTTGAACACTATTTTGTTCTCTTTAGAGCTTAGGCTTAAAACTAAAAATGTCTTCCTCTTAGAGGAGGTGGGTGTCAACTTGGATTGAGATGCCCAGAAGATAGAAAGTAGAGAGAATAAGACATTAGCAGAGTTTACCTGGCCCAAAGTGGCTTCAGTTACTCATTTGTGTCTTCAGGTCTTCCCATTACTGTGAATTCAGATGTGGCCAAATGATTAGTGTCATCTAAGAAATTATAACAAGTAGAGACCTCTGAGCTAGTGTATAATTTGCTCTCTGTCTCTGTCTCATTCTTTCTTGCTTCCTTTCACCCTTTCTTTCTTTCTTTTCTTTCCTTTCCTTTCTTTCTTTCTTCCCTCCCCTTCCTCCCTCCCCCTTCCTTCCTTCCTTCCCTCCTTCCCTCCCTCCCTCCCATTCTTCCTTATTTCCTTCTCCTTCCTTCCTTCCTTCCTTCCTTCCTTCCTTCCTTCCTTCCTTCCTTCCTTCCTTCCTTCCTTCCTTCCTTCTTTCCTTCTTTCTTTGCTTCCTCTTTCCTTCCTTGCTTCTTTCCTTCCTTTGCATCCTGAACTCAAGACCTCATGCTTGCTAGGCTGGTGATCTACCCCAGAGCCACACATCCATCCCAGATTTTTACTGGTTATTTTTGAGATAGGAGTCTTGCACCCACCCCACTAGGTACACACTTGAACCAAGGTCCATCTACTCTAAGTATCCCAATATGGGTACATGCCACTGTATCCAGCTCCCCTCTGTGAAGATGGAATCTCATTGGCCTCCCAGATAGTTTAGAATGACAGGGACATGTCACTGTACTCAGTTATGGGTTGAGTAGGGGTTGTCATAAACTCTTCTGCCAGGGCCGATCTTGAACTATTATTCTCCCAATATCAGCCTTCTAAGAAGCTCGAGTTACAGGCATGAGCTATTGATGCCTTGGCTCTGTTTACTCTTTTTACAATGACATCACATATTTTTAATATGTGTCATGTGTCTGTCTGAAAGAGGATAATACAGATCAGAACTCCTTGTTTACATGCAATTCAGATGTATTTGTTGAGAGTTATTTGTCTCTACAGCCAACCTACCTCATCCTGACAGAGTTTAGAAGATGGCAATATGCAAACATGGGGAGAATAGATTTTCAAGATAAAACTCGTGAAGTTTGCTGATGAATGGCTTGCAGAGTGTTTAAAGATAAACCAGAGGATGACCCTCCAAGGATTTGGTTTGAACATTTATGGTAACAATTAATGAGAAACAGAGATCTGGGACATGGCGCTCAGGGCCCAGTAAGAAGGGCCAGGTTTCAATAATGGTTCATCATGTACTAACTATGAACTTGGGCAGCTGACTAGCATTCTCATGGGACATGTCCTTGTCTGTACAATGAGGATAAAAATAGTATCTGCCCCCATGAGGCTGTTGAGAAGATGAAGGGCGATAATTCACACCAAGCCCTCTGCTTGGCTCAAAGGAGTTCCAATGGCCTGGGAACACATCTTTATTATTGTTGTTATCAATATTTTAAGTGCTTGTTTATTTGACGCCAATCCCTTGTGTCTGGTAAATTCCAGGTACCCTGAGAAGTCCATTTTCTGGATCTGCAGAGCTGCCAAAAGGAACCTGGCCAAGCATGATCACCCCTCCCACACACAACCCTCCCCCCTCCCCCCCGCCGAGTCCTCCCTCTAGCCTCTGTCCACCCAGACACTGGCCAGAACCTGGCTGAGCTCCACTGCCTGACTAAGCTTCACATGGCCAGTGCTCACTGCCCCAAAGGGAACTAAGCCAAGATTCCTCCTCTTTTTCTCAACTTCAGATGGCCTGGGCAGACCATCACAGGTGACTCTTATTTCCACAATGGCTCTAGAGCATGAAGACATCACCTTTATGTCTGGATGTACCTTTTTCAAGTGACAGGCAAAATCACAACAGGCATTCTAGACAAGTTCTTTAACAGTATCACTCATCACTTACATCCATCTGATTATAAAAGGGATTTAAAACATGAACAAAGTTGAGTACTAGTGGCTCACGCCTGTAATCTCAGCTACTCTGGAATTAAGATCAGAGCACTGAGATTCAAAGGCAGCCCAGGGCAGACAAATCTGATTAATCATCAAAAAGCTGGAACTGGAGCTGTAGTTCAAGTGGTAGAGCACTAGCTTTGAGGGATAAAAGCTGAGTGAGAAATCCTGCATTCAAGCCCCAGTACTGGGAGAGAGAGAGAGAGAGAGAAAGAGAGAGAGAATACAATGCAGTATAGAATCCATTCACATTATGATTTAAAAATCACTATGGAGTAGCTAGGGAAATTTGTAAATGAGCTATTGCTGTTCTTAGGTGTGATAATGAATGAGACAGTTACATGGAGAAATGTCCATGTAAGCTGACTTGTTTAAGGTAAAGAGGCTTGGTGTGTCCAACTTTTAAATGGTTCACCAAAAATTAATGAATAGATGGTGTGTGCAAATATGACCAAATGTAAATGATAAATAGATCAGTGTAGAGAGCATTCATGTATTCCTTTTACTATGCTGTGTGTGTTTGTGTGTTTGTGTGTGTGTGTGTGTGTGTGTGTGTGTGTGTATGTGCGCGTGCGTGTGCGCTTTGGTACTGGGGCTGGAAATCAGGGCCTTGTTGCTTAGTTTTTTGGTCAAGGCTAGCAGTCTACCACTTAAGCTATAGCTTTACTTCTAGTTTTTTGGTGATTAGTTGGCAATAAGAGTCTCCCAGACTTTCATGCTTGGGCTGGCCTGGAAATCTCAGCATCCAGAATAACTAGGATTTTAAGCATGAGCCTCTAGTGCTTGGCTTATACTATGCTTATAACTTTGTATTTTTATAAATATTTTGGGGAGAAAAATGTGTCAAATAGATAAACAATATTATCATGTCAATTAGAGACATGGTGGTATCTTACCTTAGTGTAGTAGCAACAAGAAGTGTAAGGTGGTATAAAACAAAACAAGAACCACGGAGACATCCCAAGCATCAATACTTTGAGTTGATGTTGAAAGCAAATCGCTATGTGTACATTAATGAGTATGTCCAGGAGCGTGTATTTGAGTGAGTTGCAAGACTGGATATGTTGATATCTGATTGGGTATGCATGTGTGTTTGTATCTGAATCAGAGGTAACTGAATAACTGATAAAAGCTTCATAAAATTGAGCCCTCCTCTACATTATTACCCCCAAAAAGAGATCTTTCTTCTCCTCCCTTCTTCCCCTCCCCCAACATGCCTCAGTCATCTTGGCTTTATTCACTAGGCATGTGACCCAGTGAGTTTAACAAGATGCATTTGAACATGAACCCTAGCTGCTATGAGGTGGTCATTAGCACTTGCCTGTAGTCATTTCCCTCATGAAGTGGATTTCCATGAATGCTCACTAGCTACCAAATGTAATAGCTGGGAAATACAAGCCAATTGGAGCTGTTGCTATGCCCGTAGGTTATATTCTAATTTATAAGGAGATATACATCAAGAAAGATCGAGCTGAAGGATGGGAAACCTAGCTCGCAGCAAGCGTGATGGGCAGGAGGTACAGGCAGTGTCCCTGCTATGCCCCCAGGAATCAGCTTCAGGAGTGCAGACCTCATTCTATTGTGCAAGGCAATGTGAACATGAGGCCAGCTGGGTGTTGGTGGCTCACATCTGAAAACCTAGTTACTCAGGAAGCTGAGATCTGAGGGTCGCAGTTCAAAGCTATCCTACACAGGAAAATGTGAAACTCTTATCTCCAATGAAACACCAAAAGGCTGGAGCTGTGGCTCAAGTGGTAGAGTGCCAGCCTTAAGCAAAAAAGTAACAGGAAATTAAGCCCCAATGTTGGCACATGTGCATGTGTGCGTGCGCGCGCACACACACACACACACACACACACACACACACACACACACACACACACACACACACACACACACACACACACACACCAGTGCTCCATCAGTTTCTGGTAGGGAGAAATCTTATGGAAAAGGCCCAGTGCATAGCACAAGCCTATCCTTCCATCAGGCATCTGGGACACAGACAGTGCTCAGATCCAGAGACTCCCTGGAAAAGCTCACTCTGCAAATTTCAGTGTATTCTGTCTCAGAATTCCAGACACGTTTCTAGGATCCAGAGCTCCCTAGATAACACTGGCTACGTCCTTCTGTGACCTATTTTGCCTTGCTCTAGGAGTTGGCCCACCCCCACAAGATAGTCCCTCCTCCCACCTCTCTCTTCCCTCTCCCCCCCCCCCCCCCCCCGCCCCCGGCCTGGCCTAGCCACCCTATGATTTCACCTCCAGGTCCTGATTTTGTAGGAAGTGATTCTTAGTTTAGCAAGGCCATCTCTCCTTTCTTGGACCTCAGTCTTCTATCCTTAGTCCACTAAAACTGTCTAGGCCATCTTTTCTAGAGTCTGTTTTCTTACAGGTAGGAAAATCAGATCTAATTGTCACCTTTATATCTCACTCTTTTTGAGGGGCATTCTCAACATGGTTCCATAGAGATATGCATGTAATATGTGTGTATGCACACACACATATAAAAACACAAATTAAGAGAAAAAGACTTAGGAGTCAAGCAGGCTGGGGCTGGGAGCAGAGACATTAAGGCTTTATTCTCCACTCTAATTAGTGTTGTTGTTATTATTATCTCTGATGTAGCTGTACAAAGGAGTAGTTCAATACATTCTCCATGCTTTGTTTTGTTTTGCCATCCTGGGGACTGAACTCAGGACCTGGGCATTGTCCTTGAGCTTCTTTGTGTTCAAGGCCAGCACTCTACCACTTGAGCCATGGGTGCCACTTCTGGCTTTTTTTGGAGTCATTTATTGGAGATAAGAGTCTCATACTTCCCTTCCCAGTCTGGCTTTAAACTGTGATCTTCAGATCTCAGCCTGCTGAGAAGCTATCCCCATGTTTTAACAGCAGAACTCAGCCCTCCATCCATGGGTGTTTCCTCCTGGGTTTTGGCTTCCTCTTTCAGGCAGTAGCCACGAAGCTACTTTGCATGACAGCTGCTATAATGTGTAAGCCCTGCCTGGCCCAGTGTCAACCCTGGTAAGTACTGGTGTAGAATGTATAAACATGGTTACAACAGTCCACAGACATAGTTATAAGAAATCAAAAGGAAGCCGGGCGCCGGTGGCTCACGCCTGTAATCCTAGCTACTCAGGAGGCTGAGATCTGGGGATCGAGGTTCAAAGCCAGTCTGGGCAGGAAAGTCCGTGAAACTCTTATCTCCAATAAACACTCAAAAAACTGGAAGTGGTGCTGTAGCTCAAGTGGTAGAGTGTTTGCCTTGAGCTGAAGAGCTGAGGGACAGAGCTCAGGCCCAGAGTTCAAGGGCCATGACCAACAAAAAATAAAAAGAAAGAAAGAAATCAAAAGGAGATCTTTTTACTCTTTAGTATGGACTTGACTTAGAGCAGAACTTCTTGGTTCTATCTGAGGTCAATGAATGGTGGAAAAGGCTCAGAAACTTGCAATTTTTCAGTTAAGTATATCTTTGGGGGAAAATCTAATCTTTTTCTTTCTCCCTCTTCTACCTCTGGTATCTGACTGCTGAAGATTACTTTCTGGTCATAGAAAGGACTAATTCTCATCTCTTTCCTGCCCCCTTAGCCCATGATGTTTGTCCTGGTGGGGACCAGGAGACCCATCGTCTAGGGAGCCCCAAGCATGACACATCTCAGGAGCATCTGGTAGTGACCTTTGTCATCATGGAGGAGTGGTACGTGGGCCTCATGTGACCAGGTGGCACTTCAATCCATCTCCCAAAAGATCTTCCAGAATACCAGGCCTGTGCTGAGGAGGGTAAGCAGGATCTGCTCACAGAAGGCTGCACTTGGGTTTGGGGTTTCTTGTCCTGAAGTCACTATTTGCTCTCAGGAAGGTCCTCCCAGGCTTTCCTGTTTATATTTCATAAGTAAAATCAGATGGGCCACCGAGTATGTGTGAGGCTTGCCTCACAGCCACCCATCCCTCACATGGCTATAGCGGCCACTCTTTGAACTCATCAGAGGCCTACACATAGGAACAGAGAGTAGAGTCCAACATGGCTGTCACATGCAGTCTTGGAGTAGCTGTGGCTGACCACATCCAAAACTGGCAGCACCATGACATGTTTGCTGATGACTTCCTAGGTATCAGTCTCTCACCGACTCCAGTCCAGGTTCAAGTTTCCTGAATGAAGACTGCAACACCTGGGGTCTCTCATCCACTGTGGGTTGTGTAAATTGGGCAGCTGGTCACAAGGAAGAGCAGGCCATTAAATAACAAATGGAAACTATGTGAAGAGGGGAAAGAAGGAAGGAAAGAAGAAAGGAAGGAAGAGAGGGAGGGAAAGAGGGAGGAAGAAAGGAAGCAAAAAAGGAAGGAAGGAAGGAAGGAAGGAAGGAAGGAAGGAAGGAAGGAAGGAAGGAAGGAAGGAAGGGACTAAGAAGGAATAGAAGAAAGAGGAAGAGTAGGAGGGGAGGAGAGAAAAGAAATGATAAAACAATGTTTATATTTTTCTCTTAACTCCTTTTTTTTGCTTCTTTAAACTAAAGGTCCTGCATTTTCATTTAGCCCTCCTTACCCCCAATAATGTCATATTGAGGAAGGATAGATCAGTAGATCAGGAAAAATGAGATAAGCAGTAACAGGAAACTTGGTAAGAGGTACACAGGATGTGCATCTGTATTCTTTAGCTTTAACAATTTCATATAAATCTCAGAAAGAGAAGCAAAAACTATTTTCATAACATTCCAATAACATCCATAATAAAGGCAAAAAGTGGTTTCAGAAGTATTTACGTATCATCTTCCTATTTGATAAAACTGACATTCAAAAAAATCAATTGGAAATATTTGGATGAGCATATAAAGCAAAGAGTGATAAAAAAAGAATCTGTTTCAGGAGAAAGGGAAGATATTGTTGATTTATTTAATTGATATTCTATGTTGCCTTTTTGTTTCATTGGATAGATTTTCTGTACTAAAAACAAAGATTTGAAAGCTCTAAATGAAACAAAAAACATGAAAGCTTTTAGGAAAGTCTAAATATTATCTTTATAACTTCTGGATGAGGATTCCCTTTCCTGAAGAAGACTCAACCCCCAGAAGCCAACAGGGAAGCAGCTGACAGGTCAATTTCCTAAAATTAAACACTTCCGTAGATCAAAACACACAGCAGAGTCAAAAACAAATAATGTGAAATGTTCTAACAGAAAAAGGATGTGCAGCTGCAAATAGCTTTTACAACTCAGCAAAAGAACACAATCCACTAGGAAAATGGGTGATGAGCTGGAGCTAAACACAGGCAAGGAGATAAACCTCAGCAGCAGTCATAGCAACCGTGGGCCTCTCAGTGCTATCTGGTTGATATGCTGTGGATCATAACAGCATCATGGTGCCAACCAGCCTGGATCCATATGCAGAACTCTCCTGACATACCGGATGACATGATTGCCTGCTGCTCCACCTCTTACTCATAGAAGAGGTAAGGAGGATAGATTTTTCAGGGGAATTGTTTTTGTTACCTGGGAAATAAAGCGTGTTCATAAAACCTCTTATGTACAAATCTTTCAGCAGCTTTAGTCATGAGAGCCTATAATAAACATCAAGCCAGATGTCTTATAATGTGTTAAACAAACTGGTACATCCATACCATTGAATACTACTGGGAAATGAAAAGGGAATGAACCAGCAACTCACATGACAACCTAAATGGATTACTTGAGAAGTATGATGAAACAGAAAAAGAAAAACAGTCCCAGAAATGTCCTTGAGACATATTTACTGGGTATATACTCACATATACAGATACAGACACAGACACACGGACACACACACAGTGTGTGTGTGTGTGTGTGTGTGTGTGTGTGTGTGTGTGTGTGTGTGTGTGTGTGCTCATGAGTCTTCTCTGGTTAGAATCAGAGCTATCCAGTGGTAAAAGAAAGAGGAGGGACTTGTGGGAGAGGATCTTGAGCTGCCATTGCTGGTTTGGAAGACAGAAGAGGACCATTAGGCAAGAAATGAGGGTAGCCTTCAAGTGTCCCTTTGGTTTCAGCTAAGAAGAGAAACAAGCACTCAGCCCCCTAACCACAAAGAGCTAAATCCTGCCAATAATCCAAGTCAGCATGAAAAACAGATTCTCCTTTAGAACTCCCACAAAAGCAATGCAATCCTGATACCTTGATTTTAACACAGTGTGACTCATGTCAGACTTCTGCCCTACAGAACTGTGAAACAATAAACTTGTGATACATTGCGAAGGTTGTGGTACTTCTCTATGGCAGCAACAGCAAACAAAAATAGCTGACAGAAAGGATATGATTGAGATGATTCCTACAATGGTACCAGCTTACTACCTTGAAGAAGGAAAATTCCGTGCATGAGAGATATTCTGGCAGTGCCCAGGGAACTCCAGGAGTTGAGGAGATGGAATCACGAATCTGGCATATCAAGGCAGCTAGAATTTGTCTGTCAGACAGAGTATCACAGAAGGCAGCTGTGTGCAGAGGGACCTTCTTGCATGTTCATCTATATATACTAAGCAGCAATTACACGAAGAAACTAATCAAAGACAGGGGAAAAGCCAATTATTCAAAATGATTAGAGGAAATGAAGATCAGATAGGGTTAGGAACAATACCAATTTCTATAAACTACACTGGAAAAGTCCCTAACTCATAAGACTTGAGTAGAAAAGAATTAGCCCACCACTAAACCAGATCTTATCCCGACTAAAGAAATTTTAAAACAAGAGTTGAAGAGATCAAACCATTTCTAATCAATTCAACGACATAGAACAACAAGCCCAAGAATATTTATATAAATGCAAAAATATATAGCAATAAGCAAACTGAAACTTAAAATGTCTAGCAACTAAAACAATTACCAGGCATAAGAAGAAATGAAAACAATACTACAACCCATACTAAGGAGCCAATTTACCACTGAAACCAAGCAGGAACTGACATGGGTATTACAGTTAGCACACATGGACAGCAAAACTGTTATTGACAGTAAAAGTGCCTTCCATATATTTAAAAGTGTAAATAAAGACATGCAAGGTAGAAAAAAATATTTAAGCAGAAGATAGCATATGGAATTTTAAAACACACTGGATAAGGTCAATCTCAGGTTAGAAGTCATTAAAGATAAGTGAACTTAAAGACATAAAAATAGGAAGCACAGAAGCTGGTGGCTCACACCTGTAATCCTAACTACTCAAGAGGCTGAGATTTGAGGATTGCATTTTTTATATATTTTTTATTGTAAAGATACTGTACAGAGGGGTTACAGTTACCGGGAGTAAGGTAATGAGTACACTTCCTATTGAGCATTGTTAGCCCATCCTTTGTTTTTCTCTATCATCCCTTCCCTCCCCACCTCCCCAACTCCTCCCCTCACCCTTTCCCCCCCACCAAGTTGTAAAGTTTGTTTTCAACATAATGTCTTGTACATCTCATTGTTACAATGGGTCAATCTGTATCCTTGTTTCAGCATTTTGTTATTTCCTTCCCCTCCCCAAATTAGAAAAATGTATATATAAGATGCAGGGCACAGGAATCAAATACAGTGAAAACAGGGGTTATACCATGAGAGAAGAACATACAAAAAACAAAAACAAAAAAAAAATCACGTAGTACATTAAAAATAACAGCGACAAAGATAAACTTCTTGTGTCCCTATCTTGGGGTTTATTTCACTTAGCATCATCTTATATGGTCATATGTGCAAAGTTTTTGACCTTTTCTGCTTGTCTGGTAAGATTATCCTAGAAATACACTAGTTATTACAAATAAGGGAAACCATGGGATGAATATTTCATTTTTAATCCAGTCCAGGCAGAAATAGCCATGAGACACTTATCTCCAATTAATCACAAAGAAGCTGGAAGTGGAGCTGTGGCTCTAGTGGTAGAGCACCAAACTTGAGCAAAAAGGCTAAGAAAGGGTCCCCAGGCAGGCCCTGAGTTCAAGTTTTGGGGGATCAAGAGTTGAACATGACATTTTAGAGCATGATACTCATCAGGAACCCATTACACCCATCCAAGAAGTTCAATCAACCTTAAGCACAGGAAATGTAAAAAAAAAAAAAAATGAACCTACACTGAAGGTCAAAAACAATGAAAAAAGAAAAAGAAACACTTAGAATATCCAGAGAAAAGGACATTTGTGTCATATTAGAGTAACAAATATTGACAGCAGAGTTTTGATGGGACTCCAAGGATATTAGAACAATAACTCAACTATTTAAAGAAAAGTCACTGGACCCCTCTGTACAGTATGTTCACAAATAAAATAAAATAAAAAAAAAAGATGTTAGGCAGAAAAAAACAGATGTATAATTAAAGATTTTCATCTCTTAAGAGAATGAAAATCTCGGAAGATATTTTGCTATTACTGGCATTGTTAAGATGAGTTGAATGTTTTGGTTCTTAAACTAAATGAAATACATGTAAAATGTTACAGTTGTTCCAAACAAAGATTATGGCTTAAACTTTTCTGCTCCAATGAGATGAAACCTCTGATAAGGGTGGAGGGCATATCGATTTTAGGGGAGAAGGGTTAATGTTAGAAAGCCAAGGGAGATTCCTAAAACGGCACTGCCTATCACGTATCAGTTATTATACTTACGGTATATAAGTATATATACGTACAAATATGAATTGAGTGAGAAATGTGTGATTTACAAAATTGATCCAATGACAACTAAATCCAGAAAACACTTCTCTATATTTATATAAAGTAGTATATCTAGTGAGGATTTAAAAATTTTTAGAATATATATTTTAAAATTTATGTCAAAAATATGTTTATTTGTAAATGTTTATTTTTAATTTTGTCGGTCCTGGGGCTTGAAATCTGGACCTGGACACTTTCCCTCAGCTCTTCAGCTCAAGACTAGTGCTCTACCACTTAAGACACTGACAGTTTTCTAGTGGCTCATTGGAGATAAGAGTCTTACAGACTTTCCTGCCTAGGCTGGCTTTGAATCATGATTCTCAGCTCTCAGACTCCTTAGTAGCTAGGGTTAAAAGCATGAGCCACTGGCCCCTAGCTACATAATTATTTTTTACCTATTTATGAAGTATTGAGTGGTAATCCCATTCATTTATACGTTGTGGAATGATCAAGCTATATCATACCCATTAAATTCTGAGTGTAACATTTCTTTTTAGTGAAAATGCTCAAAAACTTATCTTCTGGCTGTGATGAAATATCTATTCTTAACTATAATAACTTTGCATCTTGTGGTATACAATTAATGGATTTACTTTTACTCATAGAAATCTGCTAATTAAAGTTATATAAAACATGATTTGTAAAGTGAAAGAAATTCATGGTTCCATTACTTGTTTTAAGAAAACAATTACGCCTTTTGTTTTCAATTATATTTCTGTGGGAATGTGTAATATTCATTGTTTTAACTGTTAAAATCGATATCGATACATTATATCAAGTTGATTCAAACTTGTACTTGAAAATTGCACACTTAATACAAATATACTTCCACTTTCCTCTACCACATAATTAAAGTAACAGTAAAGCAAAGATTGGTGTTAGCCATTCATGTGTACAATCCTGGAACTCGGGAGGCTGAGACCTGAATAATTTAGTTCAATGTCAGTCAAAATAGACAAAAATGGGAAAACTTATCTCCAATTATCCAGCAAGAAGCACAAGGTGAGAATGTGGCTTAAGGATAGAGTGTCATCAGCCATTAGCAAAAAATACAAGAGAGACCATTAAGCATCGAGTTCAAGCCCTAAAAATAACACACACACACACAAGGCAACAACAAAAAAGTATTATGAACATCAATAATGAAGATAAAATAGTAGAAAAGATCGTGAGAAAGAGAAACATCTCGAAGACAAGAATCATTTGACAGAATTTTAGTTCATGAGAGGGAAAAGTCTCAGTCTCATTTGTGCAATCTCATTGTATTCATTTGTGTTGAAATTGGCTATTGGGTAAAGTGAAATAGTAGATTGGATTACCTGACATAGGATACATTGCCTGTGACTATGCACCATCCCACTCTGCAAAAATCTTAAATCGTGCTTGTTAATTTAAATAAAACCTCATGTTAGAGAGTGTTTGGTCCATAAAAAAAAGAAAGAAAGAAAAGTCACTGGAATCCTATATGCAGTACAAACGTCTTTCAAAGATCAAGCAAAGACTTTTTCAAGCTTAGAAGGACTGAAAAACTTCCTCACCAGCAGGTCTATCCCACCTGAAATGTTAAAAGAAGTCCTTCATGCAGAAGAAAAATGGTACCAAGTTGGAAATATCTATCTACATGGAAGATTCATTAACTTTGTTTTGTGTCTTCTGTCTTCTGGAACATGTGTTTTGCCACTTAACTCTGGAAAGGGGTATGGCAGGCAGGGGCCACTGCTGGTTGTAAAAGGAACTCTGGGACATGGCGCACACACAGAAGGTCCTAGAAACAGCCCAGTTTGATTACTTCTTCAGGGAGAGAAGATGCCATCAGGGGACGGAAGGAGAATTAATGAGCATCTTCAGGAAGACAGAGATCATGCATCTATTTCTATCTCAAGATATAACTGTCCAGACATGCAAAAAGGCTGCAAGCCATGGTGATTCCCCTTAATCCCTGCAAGGACCAAAAAAGTGCTGAAGCAAAGAAACTCGAAAGGGCTTTCCGTGGAGCATCAGGGCATGATAGAATGAGGGAAACAATCCTGCCTGTAGTCAGGCTGGAAAAAGGCTCAGGTAGAGAGAGTGGGAGGCCAGGGCCATGAGGTGGAGCAACAGCTGGAGCTCTGGGGCTTAGGAAAAAGGAAGGACAGCTTGGATGGGAGGGTTAGATAGGAATAGAGCAGAGAATAAAAAAAGTCAGCTTGGCTTGTAGCTTGCAATCCTAGCTACTCAGGAGGCTGAGATCTGAGGATCACAGTTCAAAGCCAGACCAGCCAAGAAAGTCCATGATACTCTTACCTTCAATAAACTAACAACAACAACAACAAAAAAAACAGAAATGGAGCTATGTCTTAAGTGGTAAAGTGCTAGCCCAGGCCCTGAGATCAAGCCCTAGAACCAGAACACCCTGTATACACATACACACACACACACACACACACACACACACACACACACACACACACACACAAATAGCTGTGGTTTTCCCAGTAAATTGCAGTCCTTTGGCATATCTCTCTTGCCTTGGCATATCTCTCTCGCCTTGGCATACCTCTCTTCCCTCTGCAGAACTCTCAGACACAACAGCAAAGAAAGAGACAGAACCTCTGATGGACAAAGAGATGGAGAAGAAAAAAAACAGTAGTAAAATCTTGGGCCAAAGCAGCTAGAGATCCATCATGATGAAAGAGATCTAAGAAAGCTAACGTTTAACCAAGGACGCTGAGAAGCAAACCAGAGTAAGCCAGAGCTCCAGAACTGGATGAGAATTGTAACCAAGAGGTATCTCTTCAAGTAGTTTATGGTAGAGCCCAAAGGAGAGGCTTGGCTGGAAATTAGCCACAGGATATTTTGCCCCCTTTGTCCATTTTCCCAGCTTCGCAGTACAAAATGACTGTCTACAATCTTGGCAGAAGGTAGAACTCCCTCTCTACTCTCCCTCTAGAGAAAGGGAACCAGGGGGACTCTGGGCAGATGAAGGCAAGTATTCCAAACCGAAAACAGGGCCTTAAATGTGGAGACCCAAATTTCCGGACCTTCTTCGTCCTGAGAAATAGGGGCCAAGCTTACAGCTCTTAAGCAGAATTTGGGGATGTCCTCTGGGGACACTGGTAACTCCACAGAATTTGTATGGACATAGGTACTCAAGCCTCAGAGTGTGTGACAGAGCTCCACTGTTCACATAAAGTCAGAGACAGAAACTATCACACAATGAAAACAGAATTTAGAGGAAACAGAGAAAACTCAGGGTGGGGGGAGGAGTAAGAAAATAAATTGCAAGTGATATCTCCAGGAAGTAAGAAGGTATTAGATCCATGAAATAAGAACCAGTTGCTTTTAAAAATAGCAATAAAATAAATGTTAAAAAGAGCCTTCTGAATTTCAAAAGTACTCCTGGAAATTAAAATGGCAACTATCCAAAGGAATAGCATTAAAGAAAATTCACCAGAAAGGTCCAGGGAAATCTTCCAAAAGGTAGAACACGAAGACGAAACACATGAGAGAAGAGCTACAAAAATTAGATTATGAGCCCAGAAGGTCCATAATTGCAAAATAAAAAGTTCTAGAAATGGGAAAAGAAAACACAGAAGAGGGTAACTCATTAAAGAAAACAGTAAAAGAATATTTACCAGATTGTAATGATCATGAGCTTCCAGTTAGGAAAAAAAAAAAAAAAAACACTGAGACCCTCCCCAACTACCCATCCCCATATGGAATGAAACCTGTACAAGAGTATTCCAAAAAAGAAATGTATAGGGATGTCAGCTTTTATCCTATGAAGACAGGGAACAGAATAGGACCCAACCTCTGGACAGCTGTTTGTGAGCCAGAAGGTAGTGGCCACAGCCTGAGAACCTGAAGGCCTATTGAACATAAAGATGGGCTGATTCACTTTTACATGTGCGCATCCTAATACAGAATGGTCTTTGGGAAGCTGAAGGAGGAGATTAGTCGCCAAAGCTAGACAGAAAAACCAGGAAAGGGCCAATGAATTTTTAAACTGCAGACCCAAGGAAAGCAAAGGGGATTTCCAGGACCCCAACAGTAAAGCCAGGCAACTGGGTGGAGAGCAGTCACCCTGCACTGGAGAAAGCAGGCCCAAGAGGTATGTCACCAGGCAGAAAAAGCCCAGTGGTGAGCAGATACATCTGCACTGATTGCAATAAGAGCTGAGTCTAGCTCACAGTCTAGGACTGAGTAGCAATAGAATACTAAACAAAGGGAAACTTGGCAGCTGTTTATTCCAAGGAAAACAAAAAAAGCTGTACAAAATAGGAAATGTGCACTCCATGGTTTAGCTGTGAATAATATGAACATAGTCAAAACTATGTAAATACCGAATATTGATTTGGCCAAAAATTACACTCTAAACTACCATGACGAGGTTGAAGCAAAGAGACAAGATCGCACAAATGCACAGGGGGGTAGGGAAAGGCTTAAAAAAGCGGAATCCTCTCCTCTTCCAACGGAGGGCTTTATTAAATAACATTTCAACTGGAAAATCAAGAAATGGCAACCTAAGCATGTTATTTTAAAGTCAGGAAGAACATAGCAGAAGAAACATCAAGAGATTCATAGCGAGTGCCTCTGGGGTGTGGGCCCAGGAGTGGAAAGGGAATGCTGGTTTTTATTATAAGCCTCACAGACTCATTTACATTCTAAACTATGTATACGTATGACTTTGATAAACATAAATTATCAAAAACACGACTCAAGAAACAAGGAAAACATTAAATGGATGAAGGAAGCCCATTTCGGACTGTTAAACCAACTTATCTCCAATGAGTGAATAAAGAACTTGGGCATTTTGGGGCATGGAACAAAAAGGGACTACCATCCAAAAGTTTCTTTGAAGTCTCACTTATTTATCTTTAAAGTTCATGTAAGAGATTTTGCTTTCCTTCATAGTTCAGCCCTGCTTGGTTTGTAGTATGTGACAAGAAGGTTTTTGTTTTGCTTTGGTTTTCCTTGTCCTTTTCTCTTTCTTTTTTTCTTCCTTTCTTCTTTCTTTCTCGTTCTTTCTTCTTTCTTTTGAGGTGTGTGTGTGTGTATGTGTGTGTGTGTGTGTGTGTGTGTGTGTACATGCTACTACTGGGGTTTAAACTCAGAGGTCCTAAGTACTATCCCTTAGTACTCAAGGCTACCACTCTACCACTTGAGCCACAATTCCACTTCCAGCTTTTCACTGATCAATTGGAGATGAGAATCTCCTGGACATTTTTGCCAGGGCTGGTTTTGAACCATGATCTTCAGATCTCATTCTTCCTGAGTAGCTAGGATTATAGGCATGAGCCACTGGTACCCAGTGCGTTTTCTTTTCTTTTTCTCTTCCTTCTTTTCTTCAGATCATCACCAGGCTGGGATTAAAAAAAGAAAAACATTTCTTGTAACATGATAAGCTACTGGGGAAGACGTGCCTTTAGGATGTTAACTGGGGAGGGGAAAATCTCTGATCACCTTTTACTTGCTCAAGGCAAGCCTGACAAGACCCTTGCTCGAGCTGTATATGCTAGAGTCTGTTCCTTGTACTTCACACAAGAACTGGGAACTTAAAGACAGACCTCCAGGCATGAGACTAAGGCGGGGCCTTCCTGGTGGGAGCCAAGGGCAGACAAGGCCTGGGAAGAGGGAATCAGAACAGAGTCCAGGGAGAAGGAAACACCTGTTAGCATCAGGAAGAATGTGGGTGCCCCCAAAGGGCTTGAACTGCAGCCCCATTGCAGCATGAGAAATGGCGAAAATAAAGCTTGAGGACCTGGGTTGTGGATCTGATACTCAGTCTCTGGACCATCTTGTGAACCCTAGAATCTGTGATTGTTGTACTCAAAGCAAGCAAATCTTTTTTTTTTTAATTGTGAAAATACTGTACAGAGGGGTTACAATTAGATGGGCAAGATAATGAGTACATCTCTTACCAAGCATTGTAGCCTCCTCCTTTGTTTCCCCTTCCCATCCCTTCCCATCCTCCCCCCGCCCCCCCCCACCCAATCCCCCCCCACACACCAAAGTTGTAAAGTTCGTTTTCGACATAACGACTTGTACATCTCATTGTTGCAATGGGTCCACCTGTATCCCTATTTAAACGATTTGTTTTTCCCCTTCCCCTCCACAAATTATACTGACATCAAATACAGTGAAAGCAGGGGTTATACTGTGGGGGAGGGACATACAAAGCAACAAAGAAATAATCTTATGAGTGTGTTAGAAGCAATTGCATGAAAGAAAAAAAACATTTGAATACATATCTTAGGGTTCATTTCCCTAACATCTTTCAGGGAGTTTCTCTATATGTTTCAAAATAGGTTGCTGTCAGTCACAGCAGTTACTTTGGTTGGTCAATAATGTACAGCTTCTCATGAAACTCAGGACCCTAAGTTCTCTGGAACTTAGCAACCCAGTTTAAGAAGCATAGAGATAAGCTAGGCACTGGTGGCTCATACCTGTAATCCTAGCTACTCAGGAGGCTGATATCTTATTATTCCAGTTCCAGATCAGCCTGGAGAAACAAATAGAAGAGACTCTTATCTCCAATTAATCATCAAAAGTCCAGAAGGTGAGACGTGGCTCAAGTGGTAGAGTATCATACTTAGAGAAGGTGCCTGGACCCTGAATTCAAGTCCCAGTAGTGGCACGAAAATAAAACCAAGCAAGAGAGAGGGAGGTGGGGGGGGGGGGGAGAAAAAAAGAGAAAGAAAGAAAAGAAGGAAGGGAAATAGAGAAAAAGAAAGGGGAAGAAAGAAAAGCAGGCAAGAAGAAGGAAGGAAGGAGGGAGGGAGGGAGGGAGGGGAGGGAGGAGGGAGGGGAGGGAGGGAGGAAGGAAGAGAGGGAGGGATGGAGGGAAGGAAGGAAAGAAGCATGGAGATGGATTGGAAAAGCAGCAGAACTGTACATGAGACAGACATGTGAGACATTCTCTCATTGCCTACTATGGTCTACGCTCAAAGCCCACCATGGTATTTTTACTCTCTGGAGGAGTGGCAGCAAGGCAGACAGAATGGACCTAGAGCCAGCCACACCTCTGGTTCAAGTTCTGCCAAAGTCTCAAGTGTGAAAATAGGAAGAAAGGGAGCTACAGGGTCAAGTGTCCAGAGGGAAGGAGATGCTGCCTGGATTGCTGTCAATGGGTTAGTAACTGATAGATCGTGGCTTGGAGTGCCTGTCGGCTGGCTGTACTTGTAGCCTGGGATACAAAGGGCATCTCCAAGGTTACAGAGGCAAGGCCATTGGGAAGCAAGTCTGTGGGGACATCTGCTACCCAAGCTATTCTTGAGCTACTTTGAATAATGAGCCTTTGTTTCAGGTAAAAGTATTCTTGGCTGGACATTAAGGTAGATAAATATGTGTGGGCCTAGACTGTGCTGGGCTTGGGGTAGGAAGTTTACCTCAAGGACCATACAGTTCACACCCATAAAAGGACCATACAGTTCACACCCATACCTTGTTCTAAATAGCCATGAGAGTTGAGATGCATGGATGGCCCTGCCAATGGAGTTCCTGGAGATGTGTCACTGCCCTAGCTCAGAGAGGCAGCCAGGTTCCACTCCAGGTCTGATTAGGACTAGTGTGGAAGGGATCTCAAACCCAAATGGTACTCCCCAAACCCAGCCTGACTCCATTCAACCTCAGGCCCCAGAGGAACAACAGTAAGAAGCCTTGTATGTGAAGTTTCACTTAGCCACTTGTTAGCTGCCTCCCTCCCTCTACTCCTCTCTGGGTTTGTTTCTTTTGTGGGTTGTTTGTTGTTGTTGTTAGTTGTGGGGCCTGAAATCAGGGCCTGGGTGCTGTCTCTGAGCATTTTCGCTCAAGGCTGGTGCTCTACCACTTGAGCTACGGCTCTACTTGCTTTCTGTCAGGGCTAGTTTTGAACCATGATCCTCAGATCTCCGTCTTCTGAGTAGCTGGATTACAGGCATAAGCCACTACCAGCACCTGGCTTTCTCTGGGGTTTTAAAGTGAGGGTAAGGAAGTCAGTGTTTACAATTCTCTACTGTTGAGAGAAGAAGGTGGGTAGAGGGTGAATACATTTTCCTGCAGATTTATGTCACAAAGGAATGCTTCCTGCCTCCTATCTATTACCCCCAGCTGGTAGTGAGTGGTACTGCCATCCCCAGTCTTAATGTAGGTAAAGTCCACTCTAGACAGTCCCTTAGGGCCTGTCCTCTCTCCCAGCTCAGACCTTTCTCTGATGGTCTGTCCACCATGTGATGGGAGGATGGGGCAGGGTGGGGGATGGTGAACGACACAAAACCCCAGCCGTGCAGAGACCAAACCGCAATCCCTTCTCCAATTATCCCCTGGGCCTCATTGATCAGCCGGATATAAGCAGAGGAGGGATAATAGGGTGTTATTTATGAATCCCTTAAAAACCTCTACAGTCACGTGTCAGGCACTGTGCCTGGTGTTTTTTAAATGTGCTGTGACATCAGATTGCTACAATTCCCTGGGGTGGGGATTATCACCTGTGAATCTGAACCTAGTTCTCTATGGCTCCCACGCTGGTCTCCATCCTCTGCACCATCCAAAACCCTAGTGACCAACTATGGCCTCACTCTCAGCTGGAGTGAGGAGTCCCAGAGCCTGGAGAACGTAAGAAAGTTTGAATCCAAGACCCTGGTAGCCATCATAGTTCCGAGAGAGTGTCCTGGGCCCCGCTTCCCATGGCCACAGATGCAGCAGTGGCCAAAGTCCTGCACCGTCCCCTCAGGTGATCTCATCCACCCCACATGGCTTCAATTATCATGCTGCTCTCAGATTTATGTCCCCCTCCCAGGCAGCATGCAAGCTCCAGATGTATACACAGCCAGCCACCTCTGCACACTGCCTACGGCCTGCCTCAACCTCTAGCTCTTAACCTCAGCCTTCCATAGCCTTGGTCTCTAAGCCCCTATAGGTCCACATTAAGCAACTGATTATCTTCTGCCATATTTGTTCCTCCATTGGTGTCCTTGGTCTCAGGACAGAATCTGCTGTCCACAAATTGTCCCTCTTTTCTCAGCTCACCCTCATCTAACTCAGTACTGAGTCCTGTCAGTGCCACTCCCACCACCACCAGAATGTCTCTGGCTGTATCTACATCTCTAACCCTCTGCTTAAGGTAACATGGCTGGACAGTGGTACCTTATGCTTATAATCCTAGTTACTCAGAAGGATGAGACTTGAGGATCACAGTTTGAAGCCAGCCTAGGCAGAAAAAGTCTGTGAAACTCTTATCTCCAATTAAACACCAAAAAGCCAGAAGTGGCACTGAGACTCAAGTGGTAGAGCACTAGCCTTGGGCACAAAAGCTCAAGGACAATGTCCAGGCCCTGAATTCAAGCCTTACGACCGGCATCAAAAAAAAAAAAAAAAAGGTGATGTGATGATTTCTTGCTTGGATTGCTGTAATAACCCCATAAATAGTCACCCATAAGCCACTCATGCCCCCAACCAATCCATTACATCAACCAGAAAATAGAAATTCTTTATACAAAAAGCTGATTGTTCTGCTTTTTTACTTGAGGCCTTTTGTATCTCCTTACCCCATTTGGAA
This sequence comes from Dipodomys spectabilis, assembly GCF_019054845.1. NCBI lineage: Eukaryota > Metazoa > Chordata > Mammalia > Rodentia > Heteromyidae > Dipodomys > Dipodomys spectabilis. The sequence goes on along the minus strand of NW_024870813.1, from coordinate 485,692 downwards.
AGAAATCCAGCCTGCAGGGTTGGCCCTGGCCCCATCTCCAGCCAGAATTTCCATGTAGTCCCTCACAGTGCCAAGCCCCTCCACACTTCTGCCTTCCACACATCTGTCCTTTGACCTGACCTCTCCCCTGCGGCAGAAAATACTCCCTGGGAAGAAGCAAGTGGCATTTGGAGAGTTGGAGAACTCAGAGTTATGACACTGAAGGGCCCAGAGGAATTCCTACTCCAAAGTCTGAGCCCCGCCTGACAAGAGCACAGGCATTTTGAATTTGCTTACCATAAGGTTACAGTCTCTCCAAAATTACTTGCAAGCTGATTCTGGCAATATCAGGATCAAGTTAAGCTAGTTCTACTAATGGTAACTTTTCCTTATCACCCCCAGTCTTTTTTGCATGATTGACTCTGATCTCTCTGCTTGTCTTGAGAGAGAGAGGAGGGGAGGGAGAGGGAGAGAGAGAGAAAGGGAAGAAGGAAGGGAGGGGGGAGGGAAAGAGGAAGGAAAGGAGGGAGGGAGGGAAGAAGGGAGGAAGGGAGGGAAGAAAGGAAGAAGGAAGAGAGAGAGAGAAAGAGAGAGGAAGGGAGAAGGATTCTTTGGGTTCACTGTTTTGGAGACTTTAGTCCAGGCCTGGTTGCTCTCACGCTTAGAGCCTGTGGCAATGGCAGCACATTGTGATGGGAGGATATGTGCACCAAAATTGCTCACCTCATCTTGAGCTGGACAACGGGAGAAAGCAATACGAAGGGAATGAAGTTTCGCTCTGTCCGGTGAGGGCATGCCCCCAGGGGCCTAACATCCTCCTGCTAGGCCCCACCTCCTTCCTCCCATCACCTCAAAGACCAAGCCTTAATGCATAGGCTTTTGGAGGAGGCAGTCAACATCTAAACAATAGCAAATTGTATTGACTCTGTGTGTGTGTGTGTTTGTGCGCGTGCGTACGTGCATGAGTGCACATGCATGTGTGTAGGTATTGGAGCTCAAATCCTTGTGCTCTTGTTTGTTTGTTTGTTTTTCCACTGAATGCTGGCACTCTACCTCTTGAGCAATACTTCCACTTCCAGTTTTGTGCTGATTAATTGGAGATCCTCAAATCTCAGCCTCCTGAGTAGCTAGAATTACAAGTGTGAGTCACCAGAGCCCATCTCGTATTGACTTTTAAAAATTGTTATTATATAGGTGATGTACAGAGGGGTGACAGTACATAAGTCATGTAAAGAGTGCTGGAAAAAATTATATTAAGTGAAGTAAGCCAGGCCCAAAGAAACATAGGTCCCATGGTTTCCCTTATTTGCAATATCTAGCATATGTATGAGTCAAGCAGAAAAGGTCAGATAAGGTGATGTTAGGGAAATGAACCCTAAGATATGTATTCAAATGTTTTTTTTCTTTCATGTGATTGTTTCTAACACATTTATAAGATTATTTCTTTGTTGCTTTGTATGTCCCTCCCCCACAGTATAACCCCTGCTTTCACTGTATTTGATGTTGGTATAATTTGTGGAGGGGAAGGGGAAAAACAAATCGTTTAAATAAGGATACAGGTGGGGCTATTGCAACAATGAGATGTACAAGTCGTTATGTCGAAAACGAACTTTACAACTTTGGTGCGGGGGCGGGGGGGGGGGAGGGGAAGAGGAGTGGGGGGGGGAAGAGGAGTGGGGCGAGGAGGATTGGGTGGGGGAGGGGGGGGAGGATGGGAAGGGATGGGAAGGGGAAACAAAGGAGGAGGCTACAAAGCTTGATAAATGTACTCATTATCTTGCCCATGTAATTGTAACTCTTCTGTACAATATTTTCACAAAAAAAATAAAAATAAATAAAAAATTTAAAAAAGGGTGCATTTCTTTTTGGGCACTGTCACCCCTTCCTTCACTGTCTCCAGTTTTTCTCTCCCATCTCCCCACAAGTTGTATGGTGTCTAGTAAGTACCACTGCATTTGTTCCTCCATTTCTGTGTCCCTCCTTTCATTCCCCAAGACAGATAAATGAACAAACAAGACAAAAAGAACAAAAATTAAAACACAAATAAAAAGCCTCTTGCTTCCATTTCTTGGAGTTCGTTTCAATCAGTATTACTTTATATGACCAGATGCACATAGGCATTGCATCTCTGTGCTCCTCTCCTATGAGCATCCTCTTTTGATCTCACTGTGTGTGAGTACTTAGGGTCTTGTATAATTTTCCATGTCCCAGTGTAGTTTAGATCTAGCTTCGGCATATGGGAGAAAACATGTGCCATTTGTGTCTCTGAGCTTGGCTTACCTCACTTAACATGATTTCTTCTAGGTCCATTCATTTTCCTGCAAATGACATAACCTTACTCTTTCTAATGGCTGTGTAAAATTCCATTGTGGAATCTATTGTGGTTCCACTCATCTATGGTAGGGCATCTGGGCTATTTAATGACTTTTAAAGACAAAAATATACCTGAAGCTGTTCTTACTAAGACAGATTCCAGAGCTTCCTTTTTAGTTTTCAAACCAATGTGTAGTCAGTTTCCTAGGCCCTTCCCATACTAGCCAGCAGGTTTGCCAGGTCTCTGAGATGCTATGACAGAGCTCCCCACCTCTATATGACAAATCTCCCACCTCCTGGCCTGACTCTGCCTCTTGAAGCCAGAACCCATCCCAATGGTTGGGAACAAAGAAAGGCTAAAAGTCTTAATGATAGAGACTCCACCCAGTAGCCTGGGTGAAATGCAGGACTCAGTTGGAATGTATCCAGTTAGAGGAAAATGGCCATGATCCCTGATAGTGTACAAGGCCCAGAGAGAAGCAGCCAGTGGTCAGTCAGCTCCTTCCAGGTTCCACCAAGTCTTCTCTCCAGGGGGGACACAACCAAGTTGGCCCCCTCTCGGTCCCCCACCACCCCACTGGTATCCTGTACACCCCTTTCATGTAAAGAGGAAAAGCAGGTCACTGTGTTTTAAGGCCAGGCCACTTCGTTTGGGGTGCTTTCATTCCAGTTCTTTTGTCCCCGTGGGGGTATCTCTCAATGTCTGCCACGTGGAGGGAACATGAGGAAGACAGGGACACTGTCAACTCTCCTGACCTTCCCTGGGAGACCAGAGCCAGAACCACTGGCTTCATGCAGCTCAATGAAAGACAAGCCTGTCCGTACACGATGGCAAATGGGCATCCCATTTTGGGGGTGTCACAGTTAACCTCAATGTGGCTGTTATTACCACAATGGCTCTATGTTGGCTAAAAAGCCCTGCAATCCAATACTAGGAAGAGAGGGTTCCAGAAAGAAAAAGGAGGAGCCAGAGAGGTCAAACTAGGGATACGTATTGTGTGTGGTGCCGGCCAGGTTGCCGGAATGGTGCCATGGGCTCTGGGCACCTCAGAAGCTACCAACAGGGAAGGATGCCCTCCTGACTGGATGCCAGAGCAGAACAAGTCTATAAACCCCACTTTTCCGGACTCTGCACACCATCTTCTCCCACCTCCTTATACTTTGGCATTTGCACCAAGAGTTTAAGTGTGTAGCAGCTCACCAAGGCCACCTCCAGCCATGGAAAGAAGGCAGCGCTGGATTCCTCCCTCTGGGCATCTTTGATCCTTTTCATCCTCCAGCCTGTTTGTGGCTTAGAGACACCACCTGAAAGACAGAGCTAGAGACATGCTGCAGGTTCTGGGTGCAGATTTGATTTCAAGGATCAGAGAAGCATGATGGGCTCCTGTGGGAGGGCCTGTCCCATGAGGATGGGGATTTAGCTCATGCTGGCAAATAAAGATTTGGAAGCAACTAGAAACATACACTGAATAACCACATCTTGGCTCCAGCTCCCCACCCCTATGACTTGTTTATGAGCTCCCCAACCATCCACCTGGAAGGTTCCATCACCAACTCCTAATGAAGTGACTCAGAATCTGGGCCAAGTCTTCACCTTGACCTGTCACAGCGGCCCCAGCACCAGGCCACACAAACTTGGGGGCACACCGTGCCAGCTGCAGGAAGCCAGCCTGTGGCGGATGCTTGGAAATGGTTTGCAAAGCTCTGATATTTATTACTTTCCACATTGATCATGGCTCCACCTTCCCACATGGAAAAATGTGGTTTTGATTTCATTGTAGATACGTCCCAAAGATCTCACTGTGTCTCACCAAAGCCGGGAGGGGACTGGAGGGACTCCCCCGTGGTGGGGCCAAGATCAAGATCTGACCTCACAGAGACTGCTCATGCTGCCACTGAGAAGGCCATTGGCCCTTTCTTCTCTGTCACTGTCCCCCTGCAGAAGTCCAGGCACCGTCACAGTCTTCTCCATCCCCTTGAGAACAGGGATTGCTTCCAGAGCAAAGGGCAAAAGCCATTAGCACAGAGTACCTGAACACCTGTCAGGCACCGGCAAGGTCAGCACAGGGCACCTCCTTGTCCTGGTCTCTCAGCACCAGCAGAGACCCAAGAAACAGGTCCTGGGTGGGGAGAGGTGAGGACTGGAGTTGGAGGCTTCCCACAGCCACATGGCTCCCCCTTCCTCTCCCTCTCATGCTCTAGGTCTGTCTCTTTTTCTCCACTTGTCTCTGACTGTCTCTCTCCTTACCTTCCTCCCTTTCTCCCCTCAGCACCTTCTCCTTAGTCCCTTCTTCCCTTTTAGCAGTTGTGCTGTGCCCAAGGCCTCCTGCTGCCTAAGCTGGGCCTGTCTTTTGCCCCATGGTGCCCAACGCTCACCCTTCCCCTTTCCCACCTCCAGGCTATGGCCCTTACTCTACCTCAGAGCCAGTGCCCTTTCCTTACCTCTGAGAGCCTCACAGCACCCACCCTGCTTCCAGTCACATCAGTCAGGGGAACTGGCCAATTTCCAGCTGTCTGACTGGTACAGGGTCTATGGGGGGGTGGAGGGGGGGTGGAGGGGGGGCGGGTATTTCCCCATTCATTTCATCTCTCTGGTGAAAGGAGCTTCCTTCTTCCCACTCCCACCCAGGGAAGGGTGTGGCTGAACAAATCATCCTAGCCTAATCTGTCCCTAATCTGCACCCCTAACCCTTCCATCCTTCCCTTGAAAACAAAGATATCTGCTTCCAGCAATGCCTGCCCCGTGGGACAAGGGGGAACCTTCTCACTGGTCCCTACATTCAGTCCCAGATTGTTGAGGTCAATGATCCTGAGTGATTGTCATCACCCTTTTGCCATCCTTTGAAGCAGAAGATGACAAGCAGATCGGAGTTTTGTGCCAGATGCATGAGATCCTGGAGAGGTTCTGCATCATCCTGGGGGGGTACTGGTAACAGAGGGGCTCAGAGGTGGCCACGGGAGCATGGAGCATGCGCAGTAAGGGGAGCCACTGGGGAGGGGGTGGGGCCTGCAGTGAATCTCCCATCTCCTTGTCTGGGCAACTGCTCTCCTGTCCCTGAGAGGCCAGTTAGTCCAATTTTGAAGAGAAACTGCAGGTCTAGATTTTTTCTTCTACGAAAATGTCAAGGCACATTTCAAAGTTATTTGAACAATACTCAACCAAATGAAAATACCAACAGGGTGAATCTGACAGGCACATCACAACCATGGCCTCTGTTTGGTGTCCTTGTCACCAACTCCTTGTCACTTAAACATATGAGGGCTGACAGAAGAACTCTCCTCAGAGATCCCATGGCTTCTCCTCTGTCCATGACCACAATTTCAGGGCTTAGTCCCTCCAGATCTACCCAACCCCTCAAATGACCCTTACACCGTCTACAAGAGCTTGTCTACCATTTACCATCTACAGTCTTCAGGGCTGGTCTCACTGGAGACGCTTGGCCAGCCAGTCTACCTGACACATTACACCGCTCACCACACATGAGTCAGAGGAGGCCCACAGAATGTCACACTCCACAGAATGTCACACTCCAAGCATCTTAGGAGGCTGAGCTGGGAATAGGAGAATATCTTGTGTCTCAGCCCAAGATCTTGATCTTGTTCTTCCCCAGATCCTGATTACAGAGCAACTTTCTGCCTCTACTCAAACAGCCCAGCTGGGTCACTCTGCCAGGGGCTGATGAGACCCATGGCCTCAAAGGAAAGCCCCTCATTGAGCAACCCCTCAGATAGAGAGAGCCAGACACGTTTGGGCAGTAAACAGCATTGCTGCTTACTAGCTATGTGACTTGGGAAAGACAGTTTGCTTGATGAGCTGTTTCTTCCCTCATATGCTAGGAACTCTACTCACCTCATGCTAGACTCAAAGGGACAAACTTAAATCATTGCAAAAAAAACATCCCACTCCACCTGCTAAAAGCATGGGACAATAGCAGGATTGTTGAGCTCTGTGGTGGGAAAGGCACTTTCATAGAGGCTGCCAAACACCATCGCTCACCTAATCCTCTCTTCACCTGTAAGGATCATGGTTGCCTTGGCTGCCCTCCAGCCCACCATGTCCCCTCTGCAGATGGATCTAAGACAAGTCTAGAAACTTCAGAGCAGGGATTATAGCCTCTTTCGCTGTGACCACCTACAGTTCCTTTGTTTTAGACAGTTCCTACTCACTCTTCAGAATTCAGTTCAGACACATCTTCCTCTTGGAGTCTTTGGCCAGCAGCACCTTAGCCCTGGGCTGAGGTGAACCATCCTTGGGGATCACTCCAAGACAGCATGAATGGATTCCAATGAGCACAGACCTGAGCAGAGGCCAGACTATAGATGAATTCTGCCTTGCCCTGAGTGCCCTGAAAGCTCTTTGCAGGGTCTTATTTCTACTCCAGTGCTATTGTTCCCCCTGAGCAGCCACACTCCGCTGGGAGGCTGGGAGGCTGGGAGAGTTTTGCAAGGGGGTCCTTCTCTGGGCTCTGATAGAAAAGCAGGGGAGTGCGGGCAGGTTCCACTTTGCCCTTCTGTGTCACATGGCAGGTCTCGGTCTGTGGACTGGAAAATTTTCCCTTTCTCCCACTTAATTTTCATGTCTGGCTCCTGATTCCTGCTTGCTGGGTAGTGTGCATGACTTTCTCAGGATCAAGCAGAGCTACAGGGTCCAGGAGTCCCTGCTGCCCCTGGTGTGACATCCTGTGGTATGATTAACACAGGAGGTGATGAGGTGAAGACGGTTTGTCAGCTAGGAATGGGGCTAGATTACCTACTATGCCGTGCCAGAGATGGGCAGGCAGTCAAATATGCAAAAATGTGTATTCCAGCTGCAAGAAAGGCAACCTGAGCCTCTTGGTGGCACAGTGCCCCCTGCTGGTCATGCTGATATTAATGCAGCTCCACTAACAGGACTTGGAACAAGTTCCTTTTTTTGAGGGGGGGGGTAATTGTTATTATAAAGGTGATATACAAAGGGGTTACAGTTACCTAAGTCAGATCATGAGTACATTTTTTTGTACAATGTCACCCCTTCCCTAACACTCTCTCTCCATTTTTCCTTCCCCATCCTCATCCACAAGTTGTACAGTTCATTTTCTACATAGTGTCTAGTGAGTACTACTGATGTTATTGCTCACCCTTTGTCCCCCCATTTCTATGCTCCCCTTTTACCTTCCCAAAGACAGATAGCAAACAAGACAAAAGGAAAAGAAAAGCAGCAACAAAGAAAAAACTTGTTTCAATTTCCTGGAGTTCATTTTGATTAATATTATATGATCAGATGCACATAAGTATTATGCCTTTCTGTTCCTCTCCTAAGAATATCCTCCTTTGGTCTCACCCTGTGTGAATGCCTAGAGATCTCTATAATTTATCATGCCTCATTTTTTTTACATACAATATGTTTATTTACAGATTTATATGCACATTCTAGTTGCCACAAATGAGGGAAACCATGCAACCTATGTTTATTCAATCTCCTAAACATAGAGCTTCCCTATAATCACAGTAATTCCACTCCTGGGCATTTAACCAATAGAATACAGGCAAGGCTACACTAAAGCTACCAGCACAGCCATGTTCACTGCAGCACTGTTAACCATAGCCAAGATATGGAATCAACACAGATACCCCTCAGTAGACAAATGCATCAAGAAAATGTGGTATCTATACATAATGGAATTCTACTCTTCCATCAGAAAGAATGATATACCATTTATAAGGAAGTGGAAAGACTTACAACAGGTTCTTACTAAGTGAAGGCATGAGGTGGGACAGGGTGTGTGTGCATGTGCCACACACTTCCTCTCTCTTCCTCACCCGCCTCTTTCTCTCCCTACATTGCTCTTTCTTTTTCTCTCTTTCTCTCTCACACAGACACTGACACCCTTAAAAGACTCTTCCTACCTCCATCACCGGACCATCCACAGACTCATGAACACCTGCTGTATGCCCACACTGCCCAGACCACCTCTCTAGGAGGCCCCAATGTGTTCCATTTCCCCGAAACTTCCTGTACCACCTCCAATGGTCTTTCTCTCCATGGAACCAGTATTTGTCTTTCTTCTTCCAGGACCTCCTTCCTCCATCAAGACATACACCTGGAGGTCCAAGCAGGTGAACCTTCAAGTCACTCCACATGCCGGCCCCCTGGGGCCTCCCTCTTCTCCAGAAAGAGTCATGGCTTCTCCTACAATGACTCCATGATAAAATTCAACCTAGGTGCGAACCTGAATCTGAAGTGGGTTCTGAAGGATGAGTAGACATTGGCTGGACCAGCAAATGGATTTTCTTATCATTAGGTCTCATCAGAGGAACCAAAAAAATAATATCACCTCTCTCACATAACTGCCCCACGTTAATCATTGTACCTCAGCACTAAGCCACTCAGCCTCACAGACATCTCTACATTGCTCCTCACCTGCACAGGTGCCTCCTTTCTTAGAAGCCCTCACACCTAAGGGAGGACTCACCCCTGGTTCGGTGTCCCTTTCCTATTGCACATCACATCAACTCACCCCTGCCTCATTTCTAGAAGGCCCCTCTCCTCTCACACTATCTTGGCTCACTCTCACCCTTTTTTTACCAGTCCTGGGACTTGAACTCAGGGCCTGGGCACTGATCTTGAGATTTTTTTTTTTTTTGCTCAAGGCTAGTACTTTACCACTAGGGCCACAGCTCCATTTCTGGCTTTTTTGCTAGTTACTTGGACACATGGGTCTCATTGACTTTTCTGCTCAGGTTGGCTTTGAACAGGGATCCTCAGATCTTAGCATCCTGAGTAGTTAGGACTATAGGCATGAGCCACTATTGCCCTGCCCCACTCTTACTCCCTCCTGTGCCCAAGTTCATGTCTCTGTACAGAGGAAAACAGGGATCAGGAGGACCACAGGCCTCCTGCCTAGGCTGCCTTTCAAAGGAGACACATTCACACGGTAGCTTTGGTCTTTGGGAGGGCAGCAGCTGGTCACCAGGGCTATACATCCTGCGGGGGTAAAACAGGGCAGCCAGCAAGTCATTGTTCATGCTTCAACTGCCAAAGCCAGGCAAGCCCTGCCCAGGGCCCCTTCTCCATTGGAGGAGGCAGTGGGGAAATAAGGCCTTGTGTCCCAGGCGCCCAATGGCTCATTTAAGCAGCTCCCCTCAAGCAGAAGTTTCCCTCATGACCTTCTAGCCAGGGCCCTGGGATTTCCTGCCTCCACAGCAACCACTGCCTCCTCTGCTTGGCACTGGGTCCAAGGCATGGGGAGGCTTCAGGGAGGGAAAGCAAGAGGATGCACAAGCTGCCCAGCTACTGGCTGTGAGAACTGCTAGGGCTTTGGGGTCCTGAGACTGTCCTTTTCCATCTCCCCAAGCTGGCCCTGGTCTATATAGGGCTTGGGAACCCCCTTGAGCAAAGTGCATAGTCTGGCAGCTAGGTGAATTCAGGCAGACCATCGGAACTTCCTGGTGCTTTTGCTAAGCTTGAATAACCTAAGCAGAGATTCGGGGGGAAATGCATGCACAGGCCCAAGATAGCCACCTGGCTTAACAAGATTGCATGACCATGATCCCACATCGTGCCTCAGCTTTGAGCTTCCTGGGTTCTGGCAGGGTCAGGTCCAACAAATTTGTGTTTTGCTGAGCCTTACATTAACCTGCCCTCAGCCTGAAGTCTCTGTGCTATCTCCAGCATCTCCCGCACAAGGCCAGTCAAGGTGGCCTCATCACCAAGTTATTTCCTATCCAGAGTTAGCCAAAGGAATTAAAAATATTTGGAAAACCAAATTGTGTCGTGTGTGTGTGTGTGTGTGTGTGTGTGTGTGTGTGTGTGTGTGTATGTGTGTGTGTGTGTGTGTGTGTATGTGTGTGCTTACCAGAACTCTTGTTTGACTTCCTTGCTCACTAGAGACATACCTCTAGATTATATATTGTGGCTGTTCAGAGGTTTTTCTTGTCATGACTCTCTGAACCATAGTAGAAAAAGTATTTGCATACCATTTGCATTGTGTTACATATTATAAGTCATCTAGGGATGATTTAAAGCATACTCAGCTGGGGGAAAAAAAGTCTACGAGAACCTTATCTCCAGTCAGCCAGCAAAAAGCCAGAAGTGGAGGTGTGGCTCAAGGGGTTGTGTGCTAACCTTGAGTGAAAAAGCCAAGCAAGTGTTCAAGGCCCTGAGTTTAAGTCCCAATACCAGAACACACACACACACACACACACACACACACACACACACACACACACACACACACACAAGGTATATGGAAGGACATGAATAAGATAGGTTCCAAGTACATTTCATATAAGGGACTCAAATCATCAGCAGATTTTGGAATCTGTGAGGAAGGCTAGGCTGGAATCAGTACTCCACATGTACAGAAGCATCTTTATTCTGATCTGCTCTGGCTCCTTCCCCAGGAGGCCAGAGGCTCCACCCAGAACAATGATGTGTGTCACTCTTCTGAAGATACAAGTCCTCAGTATGGTTCTTTGAGAAGGACCACTCTTCCAGTAGCCTGGCTTAAGGTCTCCCAGACCTCTGTACTGTCCCTGATCTGTCCTCTAGTCATAAAATCCGGCCTCCTGTCACTTGGTGCTCACAAGTCCTGCACTAAAGGCACATGAAGGTCAAGCCAGCTGTGATCTTTGGAGTCAGGGAAGGTGCTAAGAGCCTGACTTTGCCCCGGGAAGATCCCCCTGAAGGGGCTGGGCCGTCTGGCCAGGCCTGGACACTTGGGTGTAACTTCTCATGCTTGTTTCCCAGGAAGGCTGGGCCTGACCCTCAGTCCACCTAGCTCACACCTGTTCACACCACAGTGAAGCCGATCACCAGGGCTCTCCCCAATCTGTGGCCATCCAGTGTGTCCATGTCCTCATCCATACATTCCTGTTTGTAGCCTTGCTCCCACTGGACTTACTCCTAGGATTGCAAGGTCTGCCTTGACTTTGAATTATACCTTCAAATTGGCCCTCTGTCCTTCTTTGCCAGTATCTCCAGGTGGGCTGCCTGGAGCCTCTCAAGATGCAGTTATTTGATGCTCAGAAGATGTTCTGGAGGAAGAGGCAGGACAGTGAGAAGCGCAGAGGTGCTGGCATCTGGGGTGACAGAGGCTTTCCTCCCAACTCAGGAGCCTAAGCTTGACCAGATAGGCCATGATCTCAGAAATCATCCTCTCACAGCCGTGGCTAGACCAGGCAGCAAATGTGAAGGTTGCCAGTAGATGGACATGAGGGAGGCAGTCTGCAGAGTCTCCACCCTTATCAAGGGTATTGCCACCCTCATCCCATACAAAGCACAGGAAATCTTGGGTACTGGGTTTTGAGCCTCTTTTATCGACTCCAATTTCCTGGGAGCATGAAAAATCCTTAATTTTCTTCAAACAACATGGAGTCACACTACAGAAGTATCTCAGTCATCTGAAGGTTCCCGATATGTAAGAGACCCCCATTCACACCTGGAAACATAGATTCTAAGTTAGGGAGGGTCTCGGAGGTCACATGGTGATCACTGCCACTCCTAGGGAGGTGTGTTCACAGCATGAAAATGCACCACACAGGACCAGGGCCGTGGGAGAGCAGAAGAATCTAGACTCCTACCCTCTTGGCCCTGAGGACACACAAACCTCCCTACCTTCCTCCAGGGGGAAGTGAGTGCCAGATGTATAGCAGGTGCCTGGTAAATAATGATGAGTCCATGCTAGTGCTGGCGGCTCATACCTGTAATCTTTCCTACTCAGGAGACTGAGATCTGAGGATTGTAGTTTGAAGCCAGCTCAGACAGGAAAGACTCTTATCTCCAACAAGACTACTCAGAAAAAAGCCCAAAGGGACACTGTGGCTCAAGTAGTAAAGCACTGGGCTTGAGCTTGAAGCTCAGGCACAGCACCCAGGCCCTGAGTACAAGCCTCAGGATCAGCACAAAATCAGTAAATGAATAAGAATGGTAAGAGTCCATTGACTCAGGTGAGAAGGGCCTACAGCATCCCTGGTGGACTCCATTCCATCTGTCAGATGGTACACTGAGCATGTGTGCACCTCCTTGTCTAAGCCCGGGGAATTGCACTGGGATAAGTGGAAATCTCTGCTGTTTCTTTGCCAAGCAGGCCTGGTGCCAAAGCCACAATCCAGGATATTCTTGCCAAGTTTCCAGGCTCCTGGGAGGGGGAAAGACCCTACACTTTCTCACTTCTTTTGAGACAAATCAAATGGAAGCAAGTTGGCTCACAATGAAGACAAAGCTGATTTTCTTTATGTACTTTTTGTGGGAAGAGGGAATGAATTGTTCTCGTTTTCCATGGGATGCTCTTGCTGGGCTGAGGGAGAAGCACGTGGTGACCCCTGTTGCTACTTCTTAGGGCAGGACAAGACAGAGGGAGAGCACAATGTCAACCGTGACCAGCTCTGGGATTAAGAAGAGAAAGGCACCCAGGCACTGGCTACTCAGGAGGCAACTTGAGAGGCTAGGATCTGAGGATTGCCATTCAAAGGCCAGCCTGGGCAGGAAAGCTTGTGAGACTCTTCTCTCCAATTAACTACCAAAAAGCTGGTTGTGGAGTTGTGTCCAAGGGCTAGTCTTGCAAACATAAGCTCAGGCAGAGCACCTAGGCTTTGAGTTCAAGCCCCAAGACCAGGGGATTGTAGAGTTCTGAAGGGCAGATTTGGACTTGATCAGTTGAATATTTCCTGTCAGACCACAATGGGGCATAGACGCAGGACAAGGGAGAGGGTGGCTAAGTACCCCAGGCTGCTTCAGGCTGTGTGTACCCCCACCATGAGCCTGTAAGTCCCAGCAGCACTGAAGTCTGTTCTAGGCACAGAGACCACAGAGTGGGGGAAATGGTCAAAAGGAGCCTGCACAGGCTGCCTCATGCATTGGGGCACAAATTAAAGATGATCACGTGGGCCTGGCTGGAGAGAGGGTCTGAAGTACTGTCCCATTACCAGGAAGGGGAGCCAGGCTGGACAGGGGAGGAGCCTGCACTCAGCTGAGGTAGCAGAGCCCTAAGAGAAGGTAGCACCTCGGAGAGCCCGTCCTCACCCAGAGGAAGGGCTCTATTGTGGGGAGGGCGGGGGCAGACTACATACTGTGTAGGAGTTTCCTATAAAGAAAGAAAAAGATTCACTCAGATTTACAGACAGGTCACATTGGTGTTGCTCTCTTCCCACTCTTTGCCCAAATCTTTTTTTTTTCTATTGAATTTAAATTTATTTATTTATTTATTTAATTTGTCATCACGGGCTTGAACTCTGGGCCTGGGCTCTGCCCCTCAGTTCTACCACTTGGACCTAGCACCACTTCTGGTTTTCTGGTGTTTAATTAGAGAGAGTCTCATGGAGTTTCCTGCCTGGGAAGGCTTTGAACTGTGATCCTCAGCTTTTAGCCTCCTGAGCAGCTAGGATTACAGGTGTGAGCCACAGACGCCTGGCCGTAAAATTTTTTATTTTATTTTTAATGAACAGACGGCAGTAATACGTCAATAATACAAGATGTCATTATGATAACTCCATACCCATGTACAGTGTGTACTTCGACTAAGTTAATCTCCAGTATAGCCACACAATCCTGCTCCCCCCAAGTTGTGTGTGTATGTGTGTATGTGTTTGCAGAGGAAGGGGGTTCATTATGTGGTATTTGTGTGTGTGTGTGTATATTTGTGTGTGTGTGTGTGTGTGTGTGTGTGTGTTGCACTAAGATCTTCTTTACCCCTCCGCATCCTTTTCTTCTCCCTCTCCCTCCTCCTGCTGATTTTCTAGATCTCCTTTTATTTAAATTTGTGTCCTGTTATCAACATCTGCATCATCACCATCATCATAGGAATTTTAGGAATTCCACAATAGGAATCTACTGATGAGCAAAAACATGCAAATCTTCTCCAGTTCCATCCATTTTCTTGCAAATGACAATTTCAATTTTCTTTATGGCTTTGCAATACATGATCATGTATTCTGTGTGTGTATGTGTGTGTGTGTGTGTGTGTGTGTGTGTGTGTGTTCTGGTACAAGGACTTGGATTCAGGGCCTGGGCATAGTCCCTTAGCTTTTCACCTCAAGGGTGGCATTCTGGAGCCACAGCTCCAGTTCTGTTTTCTAGTGGTTAGGTGGAGATAGGAGTCTCACAGATTTTTCTGCCTGAGCTGCCTTTGACTGTGATCTTTAGCTTCCTGACAGGCCGAAATAAATCACATTTTAAAAATCCATTCTTGGTTTGTTGGGCACCTGGACTGATTCACAGCTTAACAAGAGCTGCAATAAACATGGATATGCAGATGTCTCTCTTGTATGTTAATTTACCCTCTACTACTAGAGTAGTAGAGTGAGGGCATATGTTTCATTTTTTGAGGACCCTCCTTACTAATTTCCATAGTGGTTGCTTTAGCTTATGTACCCACTCAGTGTATGAGGGTTCCACTTTTCCCCAATCTGCGCCAACATTTCTTGTTTATGTTCTGACTGGGATGAAGGGAATCTTAGTATTTATTCAACTTGCATTACCTTTATGGCTAAGAATGCTGACCACTTCCTACTGTTTTTATTAACCATGTGTACTTGTTCTTAGGAAGACATATCTGTTCAATTCATTTGCTCACTTTTTTTCTTCTTCTTGTGCTGTTTGCTTTGTGCAAATCTTCACAGAAGCATCGCTCTCACCTCTTACTGAGGCCTCCCTTACAATCTAGCTGGGGCCCAACCCTTTCCACTCACTCATGTCCACCACAACATCCTCATCACCAGAATGTATTTCATCCACTTGAGTAGACTTCTACCCCTTTCTGCTGTTCACTTAGGCTGAGCTCCACTGCACATTACTTCCCTACATAATCTACCCAGCACTTCCCTGAGGCAGGTGTATTTATCATACCCATTGTACAGATGGACAAGGCCAGGCCTACTATGTGACTTGCCCAAAGTGACCAGCTGGCCAGTGACAGAGCCAGGACTCTCTCCGGTCCTTTCAGACATCAGGGTCTGTGCCATTCATTTCAGGACCATGGTGTTTCCAAAATGCTAAGTTATCTAGGGCAGGAATGACACATAAATATTAGTCAGCGAAGGAGTATAGAGTATCTCCACTCAATTCACAATTCTCCAATACCTGTGCAGTATAGTGAGAGATGCTTGTTACCATGGAAACACCAAGGTTTCTCTCCATTGTCTGAGCTGTGACGTCGTGCACCCCAGACCACCAAGTAAGGGTCTGCACATGCTACCAGGAGGCAGTGTACAGTGTGGGGTATGCAGTCTTTAGAACTGGAATCAGGCAGAACGTTGGGACATTGGACTAGAGTCATGTCCTCTCACCCATGACTCTGTCTCCTTGACATCACAGTCTAGCGGGTGGAGAACTCTACAGAGATCCTACTGAACAGACAATGTACAAGACACTTGAAAGCACTGGGCATCATACACATGGTGCATACTGTGGCTGAAGCCCCACTTCCCACTTGGAAGCTGTGTGATCTTGGCCAAATGTTTCAACTTTTCAGTTCCCACAGGGGATTCTCTATTACTTGAACAGTTATGAAGCTCATGGCGGGTGGGGGGGCACATGAGGTACATGAGTGGTTTTATGCTCCATATCTTTCTTCTGGGATAGGATCCTGGGCCAGTTTCCCCCTAATGGCATCAGGAAGTCCCCTGGCCCTACCCTCCAGCAGGGAGAACCTGCCTGCAGTCCCCTGGGACAGCTGCTTTGCTGTCACTTTCACAAGGCCAGTGACAGAAGTGCCCTGTACAGGCTCACAGGTTCAAATCCTATCATACTTCTACTGCTTTTAATTTTATTTTTTTTTGTCAGTCATGGGGGCTGAACTGGGGCTGGGCTCTGTCCCTCAGCTCTTCAGCTCAAGGCTAGCGCTCTACCACTTGAGCCACAGCACCACTTCCAGCTTTTTTCTGTTTATGTGGTGCTGAGGAATCAAACCCAGGGCCTCATGCATGTGAGGCAAGCACTCTACCACTGAGCCAACTTCCCAGCCCCTATCATACTTCTAAAAGTAAGGGATGGTTTGATTTTTTTTTCAAAATGTAGATACAACTTCAACTCTGAGCATGTTTGGGAGTATAAACATTCACATATATGCTGACAAAGCCATGAGGAGTCCCTTTCTACACCTCCAACTTTACAACTCCTTTACACAACTACTTAACCGTAATAAAAATATTTTTTAAAAGACAACTTCTGACTTCACCAGCAGGGCCGACCTGCCTCTTGAGAAAGGACATTAGCCCAGATGTCTCTGTGGAAAAAGAAAAGTTTCTCCTGTATTCCTTTAGCGGAAAGCCGGATCTGGGACATGGAGTCTGCTCTAGTTAGGAAACTATAATATCTTTATAAATACAAATATTTTTAGCAAACAATATGCTATTGTCATTCTTCAAAGCAAACACAGTTCCATAATCTGCCTCAAAGTTGATGGTAGGTTTGTGGAAAAAAAAGGTAAATTAAGGTGCAAGCTATCTGTTCACCAGGAAACTAATACAAGGAATTGCTAATTCAGTGAGTGAGCTCAATTCTTCAGAATACTCTTTGATTCATTTTTTTTTTTTTTTGGTCAGTCGTGGGGCTTGAACTCTGGGCCTGAGCGCTGTCCCTCAGCTCTTCAGCTCAAGGCTAGCGCTCTACCACTTGAGCTACAGCGCCACTTCTGATTCATTTTTTAATTAAACAAATTTTATCAACAAAGCACCAGTGGCTCATGCTTGTAATCTTAACTACTCAGAAGGTTGGAATCTGAGGTTCACCATCTGAAGCCAGCTTAAGCAGACAAATTGGAGAGACTCTTATTGCCAATTAACCAGCCAATAGCCACATTTGGAGGTCTGGCTTAAGTGGCCTTGAGTGAAAAGGCTAAGTGAGAACTTGAGACTATAAGTTTCTTAAATGAATTTTGAGACCCAAATTGCTTTTGGTTTTGCTGCTTTCACCCCTTAGCAGCTTTCCAAGGTATAACTTAGAAAGGCTGTTGTGAGAACTGATGATTGACACCTCTAGCCACAACAAGTGGACAAAAAATGGCTACTGTTGGATCCAGTCCTATGAACAGCTCTGTGTACGGGGCAGGACATCTGTTCCTGGCCATCCATCCCTAGATCTAACAGAGCTGACAGGCTGTGAAGGCTTCCCATTCTCCTCCTGCCCACCTACCATGCACTGTTTATGTTAATGTCACAGCTCTAAAATATTATCACCAGAGGCCATAAGATCACACATCCTTTCCAGAGTGATATTGCGCTGTCCATAATTAGTGCAAGTTTCCATGAGGCTGCCTTGGGTGGAGGAGCTGCCCTGTGACGGGCTGGTTTGTTAGTGTAAAACATTCCTGGGCCCCGCTGTGCTGCCCAGCTGTGCATCTGCGGCCCTCACTTCCCCCAGCCCCTGGCCTCAGTGGTCCCCACCCCTCATTAAGGGATTAGCCACACTGGCCTGTGACTCTCCACCATGCACTCCCAAGGTCTGTCACATGAGCCCCTCCAAGTCTTATCAGTTGTCATAGAGCAGTGTTTGTGCTAGAAAAATCAAAGAGGGGCTTCCAGGCGGAAATGATGGGCTGCTGATGTCATGAGCTAATTAAAGGGTCTAGGGTCAAGTACAGGGGACAGGACACTGATTTTTCCCACTCTGTGCTCCTCTGCTAATGGGATCATGAAAAGCATAAAGAAGCTGCAGGCTGAGAAAGCTCGGGTTGCCCATGAAAGAGTAAGAAAACCATCACAGACAGTGGCAGATCTTGCTTAGCCACTGCAGACTCAGACCCATTCGTGACAGAGGGTGTGCTTGCTGAGCAGGGCATGCATCAGGAAGCGCACCTCATGGTCACTCACCTCACGGTCACCACCCGCATTGCTCTCTGCCTTCAGACCAGGGGACAAGAAGCCCATGGAGGGATGACTCCTGACCATGGGAACACATCTGTGAGTAGGAGGAAACTGAGGTCA